>NC_138970.1:10005000-12755000 GCF_055761805.1 Camellia sinensis
TCACACAAGTTGATACAAATATTGAACAACGCAATGTAACAACTATTAATTTATTTCACCAAAAAGGTACAAATATGTGGCTTTCGACAAATTGAAAAGTACAATGACATGTTTCTTAATATCTAAGTCTTCTTCGACTCAGCATCCTCTTCGTCGTCGATTGTTTTGGCATTATAAGCTTCGAAGGGAAACTTGTAATTTTGAAATAGTGGTCCAACTTTATACGCTTTGTAAAGTCCTCGGATCGACCCATGTATACCTTCCCTGAAAATTTCGTAATCACCCTGACCGAAAAGCGACAACTGTAACTCTGGCGAAAATATTTGCCGCGTGAATTCCATCGCCACATTAGGATCACGGACTATTGAGTCAGCTTCGATCATTGGTTTGTTCCCAATAAAGACCGAAAAGCTCAGCGGGCACGGCAGTTTGCTCGGCTCACTTCGCATGGTGGCATGCCCACTCGCGACCTTTGAGCCCCCTCATTGCTGCGCCACATCCCTGGGGGACTTCACTACTTCACTTCTTCTGGGGGACCTACTCCAACGTCTGGGCGACCGATGTCTCTCTCTTCCCTTTACTGTCACGTTCCTTGTTTTTTGTGCTTTGCCCCCAACAGCGTGATGCATTTCAGCGTCCAGCTCCAACAAACTCCCTCATTCTCCTTTACTGTTGAAGAATAATCTTTGAGACATCTGTGGCCCTACTCACAACCACCGTCGACACTCAAGTTTCTACTCGTTCTCAAATTATTGACTGCCACTTTCGTCGTCTGTGCCAGATCTGTTGCACGACGCCATGGACCTCTTACATACTAGATACCTTGTTCATTAATTACGAATGTCGCATTTCAGATGCGCCCCACAGCTAACCCCCCACTTGTAGTCGGGATTGGAACAACATGTCCAAATGGGGCAAGGGCAAATATAAGATTCTACTCGGCATCTGATGTTATAGTCGAATCACAATACATTGCCCCACTTGGCCAGACGAGCTTAGCATTGAGCCGTATATTTTATTCAGTAGATTATGTTACATGTTGCAATTCGTATGTTGTATTCGGCTCTAGAACGACATCCAAATTGGTGTAAACCATATGTTTCATTCAACTCTAGAACGACTTGTCCAAATGTGGGCAAGGGCAAATATACGATTCTACTCGGCATCTAATATTATAGCCGAATCACGATATACTACCCCACTTGGCCAGACGAGCTTAGCATCGAGCCATATATTTCATTCGGTAGATTATGTTATAGCCAAATGTTGCAAGGGTAGATTTAATGCCGAATTATGCTACATTGTCTTAGCCATTAATTTAAATTATTTAATGCCGAATTATGCTACATTGTCTTGACCATTAATTTAAATTATTTAATTCCGAATTATGTTACATTGTCTTAGTTATTAATTTAAATTATTTAATCCTGAATTATGCTACATTGTCTTGGCCATTAATTTAAATTATTTAATGCCAAATTATGCTACATTGTCCTACTTAGCTATTAATTTAAATTAGCAAATACAGAAGAGAGACAAAAAGGCGATTTTCATTAATAAATTAAGTACAAACAACCGTCATTTTACACATGAAAACTGCCCTATAAATGACTTCTAAACAAAATGAGCAAAAACCTATAAAAACCACATACAGAAGATACTTAACATAAAGCAAAATTACACTAGCATTATTTATTCTTTAGGGTCAGACTTTAAAGGCTCAACCTCCAGCTGCTCGTATGGAATTGGCTGCTCCAATGTCACATTAGCGGCCGCCAGGGATTTAAGCCAGCTGTGTTTGAAGCCCCAGTTTTCAAACTTAGGTACCTCCTCCACATACTTCTCCAAGGCCGCGTTCTCTACGGCACCAAACGCCTTGGAAATCTCTGAGTCGGCGATTTCTTTGGCCTTCTTCTATTCTTCCAAATCGGCCTCTAGCTTCATGATTGCCTCCTTGGCCAACTTGAGCACATCATCACTCGTGTTGGCTCTCTCCTCGGTGGCCACCCTGAGTAGATCGACGCATTTGGCCTTCTCTTCCTCAGCATTGGCCTTGGTTTGCTCTTCTTCCACTTTCCTTGCCTCAGACTCGGCTTTAAGAGATGCCACTACCAATTCGGCCAATGCCTCTTTAGCCTTCCCCTTTTTGATTTTAATCTTGGCTTTAAGTAAGCCGATTTGCTCAAAGGCGTCATAGTGACGGTGGCTGATTTCTGCGATTCTGCCCGCCATCTGAAACAAAACATGGGTAAGTTAGTCGGCATACAAATGTTAAGTTTGCCAATTACATACCAATATCGCTGACTAAGCAATTAGTGCTACCGAAACCACGTCTGGTTTTGCACGAAACGCAGTCTTGTCCATCGGCAAAGAAATCGACGAGGCCACGCTTAGGGCCATGACGGGGTCCTTTAGAGTTGACACATCGGCAGAAACCGGCACGTTTTTCATTCTGGGTTGGATAATAAACGGCGCCGCCAAGTCTTGGACCTCTTCTATGCGAGGCCATTTATCAGTTATGTCTTTAGAAGAGTCAGCCTCAATCTTGGCGGGGCGTTTTTCCCCCCTTTGTTCAGCAACTAAGTCACCCGGTTGTTCAATGACCATTTCGGCCACAACAGTTTGCTCCATTTCCTCAACAGGAGCAGGTGGTGGGAGTTCAGACCTGGCTGCTTCGGCCCCTCTTTCGGCTGCCGTCTTTTTTGATATTTTTCCTTTTCACCATCTATGCGAGTGATTCCCCAGCCATGTTTTCAGGATTTGTTCTGGGTAGGTCTCCTAGATCGGTGAAAATATCTTCTTCTAAAGATGTGTCAATTCAGCCAGAGGTGGATGGGAGGTCGAAGCCGACTTCTTCAACATCCAAATTAAGAGTCGCGTCAACTACCTCTCCCAAATGACCCTCAGACCTGTCCGAGTTGGACTGGCTCGGCTGCTTAGCGACCTGATCGCCGACTTCACTGCCTGGGTCTGAATCTCAACCTTCAAGGCCTATGTCCCAAAGGCTCTTGAAGTTTAGGAAGATGAGTGTCGTAAGATACTGCTCACCCCTTGGAATTAGGATATGATCTACAGCTGAAAAAGTCAAATACGTTGGACGACCTTGCTTTTGAAGGTTTGGACGACCAAAGAATTTGATAGCGGTTTTGACTTGCTCAAGTACAGCGTCGTCGGCCGATGTGAGTGCTTTCTTTAGATTGCCACCTGCACAAACGAAACGATAAGTTCATGGAATCGAAGTCGAGTAAACATATAAGAAATGCGTAAAAAAGCAAAAAGAAAAAATAGGTCTGTACGGCCACCCGATTCACTTTTTTGTTTAGGCACAGGATCCAGGCAATCTTTGCCTTCGCCGAATTCCCAGTTACCTCAGACAACGACCATCACGTCATCAACAAGCTTACCAGAGCTGGCAAGCATAATCACCAAGTGGTGAGCAGTGTCGTTGGCTTTGAGGAAGTAGCGTCCCTGCTGACCAAAAGATTTTGCCAAGGCATAACAATGCCGAACATGAGGGATTCCAAGATTAATCCTAAGTCGGCGATTTAATTCTACTATGCCCATTATGATTTGATAAAAATTTATGTTTGGCTATGAAGGTAGTAGACCCCAATAGCGAAGAACAGCCCTTAGAAATCGATGAAGGGGGAAACGAACTTTGCCCTCAGTGATTGATAGGAGGGGAAAGATGATCGTTCTTGTATCAGTCCTCTCCATATCAACTATGCTGTCTGCGACGAGTGGCAGATGGGCGTTATCTGGAATTGAGAAATGGCATTCAAAAGCAAAAATACAATTGGCAGAAAGGAGAGCTTTCAGATGTTTCGCCATTCAAATCAGAATAGAAAATGTGCTAACTAAAAATGAACAAGAAAATGGGAGCTAGAATGAGGAAGAGATACAAAGAAGAGAAGAACTTACAGATAGAGAGAGAAGGACAATAGGGAGCAGGCATACGTTCCAGAGGTCGTGAGGGAGTGATATTGTGAGACAACCAAAAAGCCTTGCATATTCAAAAAATAATTGAAGGGACAGCGCGGCTTTGTATCGCATTAAATGAGAAACGTGTATGAAGGGGCGGGAAGTTATAATGATTTCTAAAACTGTGTTCAATCTGATGTTTTGGTATTGTAAGAAGTGCGAGCGCCGTATTATTGACTTTCCATACATAAAACCAAACATGCTGGCTAATTGGTATTATTCAGATGTTCGGGGGGCAATTGTGGAGGCCGAATAAAATCAATTAGGAAAAGGCCAAGGAATTTGATCGACATCAGGCCAAAGGCAATTCGGCCTTGACCAGGGGCTCATGAAGCCGAATAAACGAATCGGCCATATAAAGAGCCTAATAGGAGCTAACACTCAACTGGAAGGCCGACTAAGTAACTACGTGCGAGATCAAGAGTGGGTCCGACCCTTGGGCCCAGAGGTAATATAAAAAGGAAGAATGTCAGCCAAAGGAGGTATGTGAGAATTTACAAGACAACTTGAGATAGAAGCAAATTTGAGAGAATACTGGCTTGTCCGTCGGAATGCTAATTCTGGCACCCCCGACAAGAGTGTTCATCCATTTTTTAGGTAGCAATCAGAGGATCAAGAGCGTCTAACTAGATCTAAGAGTATTTCCAAACCACTTTGCCATAGGTTTGAAAAAAGCGGGGGCAACCTACCAATGGGCTATGACTGTAGTGTTCTATGACATGTTGCATCATGAAGTGGAAGTATATGTGGATGATCTGGTGGTCAAGTCTACTGAGGCAAACCGACACCTCTGCGACTTGGAAAAAGTTTTTCAGCATTGCCGCAAATTATTCTTAAAGATAAACCCTCTCAAGTGTGCTTTTGGAGTTACCGCCGGTAAGTTCCTTGGCTTTCTTGTACACCAACGGGGGATCGAGGTAGATGGGAATAAGATCAAGTCAATCATGGAGATGCCACTACCACACTCTCAAAAAGATTTGAAGAAATTCCTAAATAAGGTGTCATACCTCAGGAAGTTCATTCCAGCCCTTGTTGAGATAACCTTTCCCTTTGGGACACTACTGAAAGGGAATCACGAGTTTGAATGGTTTCAAGAACACCAACATGCATTTGATATGGTGAAGAAAAGACTTACCTCTCCACTTTCAATGATTTCCCCACAACCTGCAAAGCCTCTGTTACTGTACCTGACCTCTACACACTGGTCTGTTGGAGCTTTACTTGTCTAGGACATAGATGGTGTTGAGAAACTAGTGTATTACATCAGTTGCAAAGTCAATGGCACTGAATCATGGTATACCCTAATTGAGAGGCATTGTTTAGCCTTAATCTTCATAGCATAGAAGTTGTGCCACTATTTTTTGGCACACCCGATCAAGGTTGTGACCCAAAATGATCTAGTCCGCTGCTTGCTGAGCAAGCCCGCTCTGACTGGAAGAATGGCAAGATGGATTTTGGCTCTAGCAGAATATGACATCACTTGTGTTACTCCCAAGGCTATTAAGAGCCAAGCACTTGCAGACTTACTGGCCCAATTCCCATCTGGTGAACATGAACCTACCAAGGTACATCTACCAATTGAGGTCCACGTCTCAACAGCTGCAGTTGAGACTTATTAGGACTTAAAATTTGATGGAGCTTCTAGAGCCAAGAAAGGTGGAGCTGGCATAACTCTAACTAGTCAGGAAGGAGAGAAGTTTTACCTATCATATAAGCTTGACTTCGAATGTTCAAACAACGAGGCGAAATATGAGGCGTTGATACTGGGTCTAATTGTTGCCCAAAAAAAGGGCCTCCGCAAGTTGAAAATTTGGGGCGACTCCAAGTTAGTTGTCAAGGAAACAATGGGTGATTTCCCCTTAAAGGAGCCTCTCTGTTGGCCCCATACCACACCATCGTCCAGAAGTTGCTCACCTAGTTTGATGATGTCCACATTCAGCACACTTCTTGAACACACAACTGTTTCCCCGATCCCTTGGCTACAGTACGGGTAAATGTGGATATACCAGATGATAGTATAGCCATCGTCGTTGAGAAAAGAACAATCAGACCAGCAGAACTTGCATCATTCTTGCTCCTTAAAGGAGAGTTGTATTTTCGTGGTCCCAACAACCTGCTAGCAAGGTGCGTTGGTAGACAAAAAGTAACTTACAGACTCAAGCAGATCCGTGCTAAGTCCTGCAGAGATGGGGATATCAGTCTATACCAACGGATACAGAGGCAAGGGTATTAGTGGCCAGAGATAGAAAAAGAAAGTACTGAGTTGCAGAGGCATTGTGCAAAAAGTCAGTCCCATCCTTAGGAAGAGGAAGCCCATTTCTTGAGCAGTGAAGAATAGAGGCAGCCATATATTGACTACCTTGGAAATGGCATACTACTTGAGAACAAAGCCGATCCAATCAGAGTTAAGAGGCAGGCCTTTCGCTTCTTCCTTGACCAAGGCAAGCTGTACCGTAGAGGCTTTAAAGCGGAACCTCTGGCGTGTTTATCAAAAGAGGAGGGAAATGAAGTGGTAAGGGAAGCCCACAAGATAGAGCATCAAGGAGGGCATCGATTATATGGACATCTTATTCACCTCGGCTACTATTGGTCGATAATGGAAGAAGATGACAAAACCTTTGTAAGAAGATGCCAATCCTGCCAGAAGTTTGGGAACTTGATACATACACCAGCGGTTGAGCTGCACAACATCAAGACTCCTTACTCGTTTCATACTTGGGCATTTGACTCGGTAGGTCCTATAGCGTTGCAATCCAAAGGTCACAGATGGATACTTGCAGCGACAGAAGTTAACACCAAGTGCGTAGAGGCTATACCAATAAGAAAAGTAGATGGGGTAGGAGTGGCCAACTTTATCAAGGAAAACATAATCCGCAAGTTTAGTATACCCAAAGTAATTTTGTTTGACAATGGAACTCCCTTTTTGAATCGCCATGTGGGAAGATTGTTGGACACTTATCAGATCAAGCACCACAAGTCTACCCCGTACTACCCGCAAGGAAACGGGCGAGCTGAGGTAACCAACAAAACCGTCATCCAAATATTGAGTAAAATGATTGATGAAGTAGGGGGGCTCATGGTTCGAACAACTCCCCATAGCACTATCGGCATATAAAACGTCAAAAAGGAAGCCAACTCAGCCAACCCCATTTTTCCAAGTATATGGGTTTGAAGCTGTGTTACTAGTTGAGTTGACAGTACCCTAAGCAAAAATGGTTATGTCAGCACACTTAGTTCCAGACAGGAGAAAGAACGACAAGGAGGCAGCCGACGAAAAAAGGGATCGGGCCTTGCGGGCAATGGAAAAGTATCATCAGTCCGTAGCTTGCACCTACAATCAGTCTGTTCAACACATGGAGTTCATGGAGGCGGACTTGGTATGGAAGACAGTGGACGTAATCATGTGGCGACAGCCAATCCCAAAGTTCTCACCCAGATGGGAAGGCCCCTACAAAGTTGTTTAGGCATGCAGCAGCGGGTATTACAAGTTGACAAGAGTAAAAGATGGGTTTAGAACCGGCCTTATCAACGCTAAGTATATAAAGGAGTATTTTCCTTATTTTCTTTTGTTTAGAAAAAGAGTTGTAAGTTTCTTTGTTAATACTTCCAAAGCAAAGTGTAAAGAAAGTGTCATACACTTAGTAAACCTGTTACACTTGTAAACATCTTAGTGCGAGGAAAGTTTTCCATACTTAGTGAAATTTTAGCCTTGTAAAAACTTAGTCATGGTGAAATTCTATTCATAGCAAGAGTATTGCCCTTCCTTAGAAGCTATGTAAAGATAATGAAAAGAAGACAGTGAAGTAAAATTCGACTACTCAGTATCTTTGTTCCTCATAAACATCAAAGTTTTCCACAACATGATTACAATGTTTCAAGGAAAAAAGATAGCAAAAGTACAAGAAAAGGAGCCATAACAGAGTCACAATAAATCAAATCAAACCGTTCATGAGGGAGTCCATCAGGGTCACATCCCTAGGAAGCCAAGTAGCCCGCGCAGAGTCTTTCTCTTTGAACTGAGCCATGTTCTGCCGATGATACTCGATGGCACCCTCACACTCCTTGATAGTCTCTTCCGAAGATGCATGCATCGTGACATTATCTGCTTGTTCAAGGAAGTCATCAACCTCCTGACACCTAGCCCTTATCCACGATAGGTCCAGACCATTCCTCTCAAAGCTGCTAAAATTAGCCTAAGCACTCTCCACAAATTTGCTAGGAGTCGTCAAAATATTCTTTGCAGCAAGGTTGCGGATGAAGCTGGCAAGTGACTCTAATAGTTCTGTCTGCACCATTGAGCACAGAATGTTGAAAACAGTGAAGGTGCCAGGGTGTAGTGCCTGGATGCGGGCAAGAGTTGGAGCAGCTTCGAGGAAGACCCAATAACTTAGGAAAGAAACAATCCCAGAGGACTGAGGGGACCCTTTCATACCATCGCTAGCTTCAATTACTAGAGGGAGACTGGTGGATCGACCAAAGGCTTGGGCACGACGCATCTCCCCTGAAGACGACGGCCTAGCGGCATTGGAATGAGTAGATGCTGGGTGGCGACCAAGCAAACTAACCTCGCGAGAGAGTCCAAAGCTACCTGCACCATCATGTCGCTCTGAAAAGAGGTCGTCTATGGGGTAGTCCACAACATTCAGATCTGGCGCAACAATGGCATCCATGCCCACATAAAAGTCTCGTGATCTCCCAAGATTAGCTGGCACCTCGGGAAAGTGAGTGGGGTACAGGTCAGCAAGCTACTCAAAAGTTGTTGAGGCAACTGAGTCGGAAGCATCAGCAACAGTAGTAGTACCATGAGTGGCCAGATTAGCAATTGCCTCTGCACATTGGGCCAAGTTTTGGGGGCCCACATCAGGAACATCCGCTACATTTGCACCTCCCTTAGCAACTTGAACATTGGGAAGTGGGGTCTGTAGAACCAGTGGAGACTTAGTGAATTGGGAAGAACCCTCGAATGCAGCTCCCAAGGGAGGTGGTGCAACTTCCTGTGGCTCTCTTTCGCTATGATCCTCTCTCGGATTATTGGGAAGAAAATCATCTCCACTAACAGAGGAACGGTCAGAATGAACAGGGTTTGGAGGTTCTGCACCCTCAACAACTATATCACCGCTGCAGCTTCCATAGTACGGAGGACTTGTTCATTTTCAACAAAGGGGTTATTACAACCTCTTTCTACGTCTGCAACCTCAGTGTCTGACTCAGCCTCAACAACTGGTTCGGCCTCAGTAGTTGGTTCAGCCTCAGCACTTGGTTCTTCTTTAATGTCTGGAAGTACCATTCTGCAAGTTCTGAATCTTATGACCCTTGAAGCAATGGGAAGGTCATCGTCGTCGTTTGAATCTGAAGAAATTCCAATGGCAGTAGAAGAACCTTCGGGGCCCGAAGGTGGCATGGCTGATGGGCCCTGAAAAGGAAAAAGATCATGTGATTACTAGAGTACACATAAAAAACCCATAGAAGCATGAAAAAATACAAAATATTTTCTAAGTATGTATACCTCTGGAGTCTCTTCCAACTTGGTGAGGCACGGGCCTCAGCGACTGATGCCGCTGCCTCCTGGACTTCCCTCACGCGGGAGTGAGTTATGCGCACCGATGTACCGATTTGTAGAGGAGCCACTTGCAGTGGCTGGATGGACATTGCCCTAGATGGATGAGGCTCCTCTATTGCAGACGAGGACAAAAGCTTGAAACGGAAAAATACACTTGTCTGCTTCCCTCGACCAGAGGAGAGACGAAGGGATAGATCAGGTTGTGAAATGTGTTCCATTGCAAGAACAACTGGATCAGTGTTGCAAAAATTGAAGGAGTTGAGGTTGCAATGCCAGAATAATCTATTACTAGGAGTAAAGGTGCCTTCTCTTCCGAGCGATGGCAGCTCCATGATGCCTAAATCCTCTACAAGTAAAGCGGTATAATCACGAGCAAACCGCTGGGCGCTCCGATGGAAATTTGCCTGAGGCAGAGGAGCATGTTGGATACCCTGATCCATGCCAAACTGCCTAAGGACCCTGCCCGGCCGATAGACGACACTGGACATGCCCTCCTCGTTCTATACAGGTAGAAATCCAGGGCATAACATAGCAACAATATGGAGAGAGTGGTCCTGGACACTGTCAAGAGAGAAATCAACATGACGGGCCTCAGAGAAATAAAATGGAACAACAGAAATGACTGGAACTAGTTGGGTAAATGGGCAGAACACGCACTTCTTCATGCACTCAATGTAGTCCGCAAAGGGTCTGTTGGTGCCAACACTAGACCACCTGGAGATGTGAGGGAGGGAATTGCGCACTTGTCTCATGACGGGCCATTCTTGTGCATCTATGACAGGATGACCCTCTGCAGCAAGGACTTCGTCGAGAAAAAAAGGCTTAGGCTTTTTGGGGACTGGGCCCATAGCAGGGAACTGCTCGTAAAAAAAGGCGGTCAAGAACTGTGTATGAACGAAGCTCCATACATCATAGTGGCCCATGGATCTCTTCAAGTCCGAATGAATGAGGTCTAGACGAAAGTATAAATTCCCCATGAAGAGAGCAACCAAGGGGATCTGACTGTCGCTGCAAAGTTTGACGGCAAGGGGAACACCAGAGGATTGATGCTCCCAGTAGGGTTGCTGGGGAGGACAAAAAAGGTGATAAAACAGCTAACAAAAGAAGCTAGGTACAAGTTACTGCGGTAGTCTGACCCAACTATTGACTCACGACTGTCCGCGGCAATGTTGACCATAAAAGGTTGCATGTCCTTGAAAAAATGCTTCAACCAAGAGAGGTAGGTGGTCTTGTCCCTCTTGGGCCTCTCTTGAAGAAATTTCCCAGTCCTCAGATCATGCCAAGAGCCATGCTTTTGTGCCTCTCGAAAGGCACCTTGAAGAGTAGTGACAGTAGTCTATTCCGCAACAATTAGGGATGCGGGATTAAAAGGGGAGTCCCTATGTGTGCTCAACCGAAGGAGAACAGCGACATCTTCAAGGGTTGGGGCTATCTCCCCACAAGCCACCACGAAGGTGTGAGTGCCGCGGCTCCAGCGGGAAACAATCATATCAGTATTAGTCTGTACCTTGCACACAGACAACTCCCTCGAGCTCAAAGTTGCTTTGAAGAGACGAACATCGCTGAAGCGCTGCTTCAAGCCGTCATCTGCAATAATGTCATCAACCCAGAGGGACCAGTCTACTAGAGGGCTCGAGTGAGTGCGGTAATAAATGTATGAATGGGGACAATCACCGCGCTCTACACGAAATCGCAGCACGGAGGCTGGGTTCACCATGTTAGCGTCATCCAAAGAGGCATCACGAAAAGGGAGCAGAGGTTTTTCCAGAGAAGGGGCATCAGGGACAAAGGAATCAACTGCCTTCCAAAAAGGGTCGGCAAGTCCCCCAAAATATAGGGCCCTTCTCCATTCAGTACTGGGTGGGACAACCCTATTGGGTAGAAACCTGGTGGTAGCCATGAAAGAGAATAAAGAAAGAGAAGAAAACTTTGGAAGGTAAGGGCCAGAGAGAGAAGAAGACAAGGAGACAAGAAAGTGTATTCTGGCAGGAGTGGGGGACCAGTGGACAAGTGGCAAAAAGGTGCCAACACGCCTCCTTAGTCCCATCATGACTGTCAGTCAAAAGGTACATTTTCAGAGCCATTATGACTTTGCAGAAAACTAACGCAACTTCTGACCTAACCGATGGGTTACTTGTTGATGTCATGCACGCACAGGAAACAAGGAGCGTGTCAAACCCCCAAACAATCTGATGTTCTTACACCTTCTGTAATACAAAAACAAGGAGCAATCACATTTCTAATCACAATGAACATAACCACATTACTAATTTCACACCTAATGAAAACACTTATGTAAACATACGCTATACGCCCTACCCCACACGACACAATACACATTCATGCACGTCAACACTTGATAAATTCATCATAGATTGAATCAATTACCTCACACGTCACACTGTCACACTACATACGCCATAACTGCACTACCCACACACAATCACACACACACACATACCCACATTCAAAAGCACAACAGTTCCCATCCCTTCATACCTTTCTCCCACAAATCTCCACCATCACACCAACACCCACATCAAACCAAAACTCCTAAATTTGGGACACATGCACACCAAACATAGCATGTCATACCATAATCACATAATATCAAAATGAGAAACAAACATAAAAACCCAACAAAGTACTCACAAGTTAATCGACACAATTGATACACACAAGTCCGTAATCAAGTAAAAACCCTATATTGCACAACACCATGGTCACATATAAAAAAGATTTCAAAATCAAATGTACAAACGTGGAATTTACTCTTTCGCGATGTCGTCATCGAAGTCAGCTTTGTTAACATCTAACGTACCATCGAACAATTGTATGTGCCTCACCAATAATAACAGCCCATGCCATTACAATTTGGGGATACGCTTCTCGTTGCAAAGTTAATGGGGTTGGGAGGGATTTTTGATGCGCATTAATGACGCATTAGCAGTTCAATTCCATATTTACATCGACAAATTTGGGATCCGATTATGCCAAACACGCGACACACAACAACTTTGAAGCCCCCCTATACACATACGTCTCAAATTTGAGAAACTAGAATATGATAGACAATTTCCTACAAAATGAAGGTAACAACGGCAGCACACTACTGACCACAACCCCCAGGTGTCAGACTAACCCAATGACGACCGTCGGCCGATAGCCACGGTACTAGGTGTGTGCACTTTCTAAGCAAAACTTCAAACGTGGGGGCTTCGTAAATGTGGCCAACCAAATCGACATGCTAACTTCCAAAACCCTACTCGCCAGAATTACCAAATTAGGGTAGTTAGTCAAATCCCTAAACAAAAATGAGGGGTTGCTCATGGTCAACAACTTTGGACTCGTCAACAAGCTAGAATATGGGTCACCTTAAAAATGTGGAGGGCCTAAGATACACTACGAGAACCCAAAAACCCTATAGTATGCTCTTTCAAAACATGACACATGCGCAAAACACGAAAACAAAACTTCTCACAAGTAATCCTCAACACACATGGGCAAAAACATATTTTCACACCTAATAGGACCTCTGTGTGTACAAAATTGAATACAGGACTGATCAAATTACAATTCCACATTATGGGATTTATGGGTCAATTCCTCTTATTTTTTTCTTACCAAATTATTTTTTATTATGTGTTTGGACGATAATTATGTAAAATTGGTTGTTTTTGTTGATGCTTTTCGATGGTTATCATTTAATAGATGGTTGTATTTGTTGCTAACAGATATTTTTGGATTATTATCTTGTAATGGATGATTATTACGCTTTTAATGTGTAATTGATATATTTAATATATTAAATGTTTTTAATTTTAATTTTTTTGATTTAATAGATTGGTTTAATAATAGATTGACTTTTGAAAAAATAAAAACTAATTTAATGAAAATAAAAATAACCACCCATTACATGATCATCATCCAAACATATGCTAAAAATTAATTTGGTAAAAAGAATAAATAAAATAAAAATGTAAAAAGTTTATCAATTTTACATAATTTTATCTTTGTTGGGTAGAAATAATTTTTAA
Source organism: Camellia sinensis (assembly GCF_055761805.1). Taxonomy (NCBI): domain Eukaryota; kingdom Viridiplantae; phylum Streptophyta; class Magnoliopsida; order Ericales; family Theaceae; genus Camellia; species Camellia sinensis. The sequence continues at coordinate 10,018,579 of NC_138970.1, forward strand.
AACTTAAAAAATATTTTTTTGACATTTATTTTTGTCAAATTAGTTTATATTTTATCAACGACTTTGCCCTTGAAATTGAGCAATGGTATCTTTAATTGTCCATATTTGGGACATAATTCAAAATTCAGGATCAAATGGGTCACAATTGAAAGTCAGGGATCAAAGTGACACGAGTCCTAAACTATATGGACCGTTAATGTAATTCGCCCAATAATTAATACTTTACCTTCTCCATCAATTATACAATCACAGTACTCCGAGACTACCGAACAATTAGGACCAGACCTTGGCATAGGCCCACCAGGCCATGGCCTAGGACTCATCAAAATAGAACCCAAAAAGGAGCCCTTTCCTATTATAATTTAGTGTAATATGTTAGGTATATTCCTCATAAACATCAAAGTTTTCCACAGCATGATTACAATGTTTCAAGGAAAAAAGATAGCAAAAGTACAAAGAAAAGGAGCCCTAACAGAGTCACAATAAATCAAATCAAACCGTTCATGAGGGAGGCCATCAGGGTCACATCCCTAGGCAGCCAAGTAGCCCGCGCAGAGTCTTTCTCTTTGAACCAAGCCATGTTCTGCCGATGTTGCTCGATGGCACCCTCACACTCCTTGATAGTCTCTTCCAAAGATGCATGCATTGTGAAATTATCTGCTTGTTCAAGGAAGCTATCAACCGCCTGACACCTAGCCCTTATCCACGATAGGTCCAGACCATTCCTCTCAAAGCTGCTAAAATTAGCCTAAGCACTCTCCACAAATTTGCTAGGAGTCGTCAAAATATTACTTGCAGCAAGGTTGCGGATGAAGCTGACAAGTGACTCTAATAGTTCTGTCTGTACCATTGAGCCCGGAATGTTAAAAGCAGTGAAGGTGCTAGGGTGTAGCGCCTGGATGCAGGCAAGAGTAGGAGCAGCTTCGGGGAAGACCCAATAACTTAGGAAAGAAACATTCCCAGAGGACTAAGGGGACCCTCTCACACCACCGCTAGCTTCAATTACTGGAGGGAGACTGGTGGATCGACCAAAGGCTTGGGCACCCCGCATATCCCCTGAAGATGACGGCCTAGCGGCATTAGAATGAGTAGATACTGGGTGGCAACCAGGCAATCTAACCTCGCAAGAGAGTCCAAAGCTACCTGCACCATCATGTCGCTTTGAAAAGAGGTCGTCTATGGGGTAGTCCACAACATTCAGATCTGGCGCAACAATGGCGTTCATGCCCACATAAAAGTCTCGTGATCTCCCAAGATTAGCTGGCACCACGGGAAAGTGAGTGGGGTACAGGTCAGCAAGCTGCTCAAAATTTGTTGAGGCAATTGGGTCGAAAGCATCAGCAACAGTGGTCGAAAGTATCAGCAACAGTAGTAGTACCATGAGTGGCCAGATTAGTAGTTGCCTCTGCACATTGGGCCAAGTTTTGGGGGCCCACATCAGGAACATCCGCTACATTTGCACCTCCCTTAGCAACTTGAACATTGGGAAGTGGGGTCTGTAGAACCAGTGGAGACTCAGTGAACTGGGAAGAACCCTCGAATACACCTCCCAAGGGAGGTGGTGCAACTTCTAGTGGCTCTCTTTCACCATGATCCTCTCTCGAATTATTTGGAAGAAAATCATCTCCACTAACAGAGGAACGGTCAGAATGAACAGGGTTTGGAGGTTCTGCACCATCAGCAACTATATCACCGCTGGAGCTTCCATAGTATGGAGGACTTGTTCATTTTCAACAAAGGGGGTATTACAACCTCTTTCTACGTCTGCAACCTCAGTGTCTGACTCAGCCTCAACAACTGGCTCGGCCTCAGCAGTTGGTTCAGCCTCAGCACTTGGTTCTTCTTCAATGTCTAGAAGTACCATTCTGCAAGTTCTGAATCTTATGACCCTTGAAGCAATGGGAAGGTCATCGTCGTCGTTTGAATCTGAAGAAATTCCGATGGCAGTAGAAGAACCTTCGGGGCCTGAAGGTGGCATGGCTGATGGGCCCTGAAAAGGAAAAAGATCATGTGATTACTAGAGTACACATAAAAAACCCATATAAGTATGAAAAAATACAAAATATTTTCGAAGTATGTATACCTCTAGAGTCTCTCCCAACTTGGTGAGGCATGGGCCTCAGCGACTGATGCCACTGCCTCCTGGACTTCCCTCACGCGGGAGCGAGTTATGCGCACCGATGTACCAATTTGTAGTGGGGCAACTTGCAGTGGCTAGATGGACATTGCCCTAGATGGATGAGGCTCCTCTACTGCAGGCGAGGACAAAAGCTTGAAACGGAAAAATACACTTGTCTGCTTCCCCCGACCAGAGGAGAGACGAAGGGATAGATCAGGTTGTGAAATGTGTTCCATTGCAAGAACAACTGGATCACTGTTGTAAAAATTGAAGGACTTGAGGTTGCGATGCCAGAATAATCTATTACTAGGAGTAAAGGTGCCTTCTTTTCCGAGCGATGGTAGCTCCATGATGCCTAAATCCTCTACAAGAAAAGCGGTATAATCCCGAGCAAACCGCTGGGAGCTCCGATGGAAATTTGCCTGAGGCGGAAGAGCATGTTCGATGCCCTGATCCATGCCAAACTGCCTAAGGACCCTGCCCGGCCGATAGACGACACTGAACATGCCCTCCTCGTTCCATACAGGTAGAAATCCAGGGCATAACCTAGCAGCAATATGGAGAGAGTTGTCCTGGACACTGTCAAGAGAGAAATCAACATAACGGGCCTCCGAGAAATAAAATGGAACAACAGAAATGACTAGAACTAGTTGGGTAAATGGGCGGAACATGCACTTCTTCATGCGCTCAATGTAGTCCGCAAAAGGTCTGTTGGTGCCAACACCAGACCACCTGGAGATGTGAGGGAGGGAATTGCGCACTTGTCTCATGACGGGCCATTCCTGTGCATCTATGACAGGATGACCCTCTGCAGCAAGGACTTTGTCGAGAAAAAAGGGCTCATGCTTTTTGGGGACTGGGTCCATAGCAAGGAACTGCTCGTAAAAAAAGGCAGTCAAGAACTGAGTATGAACAAAGCTCCACACATCATAGTGGTCCACGGATCTCTTCAAGTCCGAATGAATGAGGTCCAGACGAAAGTATAAATTCCCCAAGAAGAGAGCAGCCAAGGGGATCTGACTGTCGCTGCAAAGTTTGACAGCAACGGGAACACCAGAGGATTGATGCTCCCAGTAGGGTTGCTGGGGAGGACAAAAAAGGTGATAAAATAGCTAACAAAAAAAACCAGGTACAAGTTGCTGCGGTAGCCTGACCCAACTATTGACTCACGACTGTCTGCGGCAATGTCGACCATAACAGGTTACATGTCCTTGAAAAAATGCTTCAACCAAGAGAGGTAGGTGGTCTTGTCCCTCTTGGGCCTCTCTTGAAGCAATTCCCCAGTCCTCAGATCATGCCAAGAGCCATGCTTTTGTGCCTCTCGAAAGGCACCTTGAACAGTAGTGACAGTAGTCTGTTCCACAACAGTCAGGGATGCGGGATTAAAAGGGGAGTCCTCACGTGTGCTCAACCAAAGGAGAACAGTGATGTCTTCAAGGGTTGGGGCTATCTCCCCACAAGCCACCACGAAGTTGTGAGTGCCGCGGCTCCAGCGGGAAACAATCATATCAGTATTAGTCTGTACCTTGCACACAGACAACTCGCTCGAGCTCAAAGTTGCTTTGAAGAGACGAACATCGCTCAAGCACTGCTTCAAGCCGTCATCTGCAATAATGTCATCAACCCAGAGGGACCAGTCTGCTGGAGGGCCCGAGTGAGTGCGGTAATGAATGTATGAATGGGGACAATCACCGCGCTCTACACGAAATCGCAGCACGGAGGCTGTGTTCACCATGTTAGCATCATCCAAAGAGACATCACCAAAAGGGAGCAGAGGCTTTTCCAGAGAAGGGGCATCAGGGACAAAGGAATCAACTGCCTTCCAAAAAGGGTCGGCAAGTCCCCCAAAATATGGGGCCCTTCTCCATTCAGTACTGGGTGGGATAACCCTATTGGGTGGAAACCTGGTGGTAGCTATGAAAGAGAATAAAGAAAGAGAAGAAAACTTTGGAAGGTAAGGGCCAGAGAGAGAAGAAGACAAGGAGACAAGAAAGTGTATTGTGGCAGGAGTGGGGGACCAATGGACAAGTGGCAAAAAGGCGCCAACACGCCTCCTTAGGCCCATCATGACTGTCAGTCAAAAGGTACATTTTCAGAGCCAATATGACTTTGCAGAAAACTAACACAACTTCTGACCTAATTGATGGGTTACTTGCTGATGTCATGCACGCACAGGAAACAAGGAGCGTGTCAAACCCCCAAACAATCTGATGTTCTTACACCTTCTGTAATACAAAAACAAGGAGCGATCACATATCTAATCACAATGAACATAACCACATTACTAATTTCACACCTAATGAAAACACTTATGTAAACATACGCTATACGCCCTGCCACACACGACACAATACATATTCACGCACGTCAACACTTGATAAATTCATCACAAATTGAATCAATTACCTCACACATCACACTGTCACACTACATACGCTATAACTACACTGCCCACACACAATCACACACACACACACACACATACCCACATTCAAAAGCACAACAGTTCCCACCCCCTCATACCTTTCTCCCACAAATCTCCACCATCACACCAACACCCACATCTAACCAGAACTCCTAAATTTGGGACACATGCACACCAAACATAGCATGTCATACCATAATCACATGATATCAAAATGAGAAACAAACATAAAAACCCAACAACGTACTCGCAAGTTAATCGACACAATTGATACACAACAAGTCCGTAATCAAGTAAAAACCCTATATTACATAACACCATGGTCACATATAAAAAAGATTTCAAAATCAAATGTACAAACGTGGAATTTACTCTTTCGTGATGTCGTCATCGAAGTCAGCTTTGTTAACATCTAACGTATCGTTGAACAATCGTATGTGTCTCACCAATAATAACAGCCCATGCCATTACAATTTGGGGATACGCTTCTCGTTGCAAAGTTAATGGGGTTGGTAGGGATTTTTGATGCGCATTAATGACGCATTAGCGGTTCAATTCCATATTTACATCGACAAATTTGGGATCCGATTATGCCAAACATGCGACACACAACAACTTTGAAGCCCCCCTATACACATACGTCTCAAATTTCAGAAACTAGAATATGATAGACCATTTCCTACAAAATGAAGGTAACAACGAGAACACACTACTGACCACAACCCCCAGGCGTCAAACTAACCCAATGAAGACCGTCGGCCGATTGCCACGATACTAGGTGTGTGCACTTTCTAAGCAAAACTTCAAACGTGGGGGCTTCGTAAATGTGGCCAACCAAATCGACATGCTAACTTCCAAAACCCTACGCGCCAGAATTACCAAATTAGGGTAGTCAGTCAGAATCCCTAAACAAAAATTAGGGGTTGCTCACGGTCAACAACTTTGGACTTGTCAACAAGCTAGAATATGGGTCACCTTAAAAATGTGGGGGGCCTAAGATACACTACGAAAACCCAAAAACCCTATAGTATGCTCTTTCAAAACATGACACATGTGCAAAACATGAAAACAAAACTTCTCACGAGTAATCCTCAACACACATGGGCAAAAACATATTTTCACACCTAATAGGGCCTCTGCGTGTACAAAATTAAACACAGGACTGATCAGATTACAATTCCACATTATGGGATTTATGGGTTAATTCCCCTTATTTTTTTTCTTACCAAATTATTTTTTATTATGTGTTTGGACGATAATTATGTAAAAGTGGTTGTTTTTGTTGATCCTTTTCAATGGTTATCATTTAATAGATGGTTGTATTTGTTGTTAACAGATATTTTTGGATTATTATCTTGTAATGGATGATTATTATGCTTTTAATGTGTAATTGATATATTTAATATATGAAATATTTTTAATTTTAATTTTTTTGATTTAATAGATTGGTTTAATAATAGATTGACTTTTGAAAAAATAGAAACTAATTTAATGAAAATAAAAATAACCACCCATTACCTGATCATCATCCAAACATATGCTAAATATTAATTTGGTAAAAAAAATAAAAAAAATAAAAATGTAAAAGGTTTATCAATTTTACATAATTTTATCTTTGCTGGGTAGAAATAATTTTTAAAACTTTAAAAATATTTTTTTGACATTTATTTTTGTCAAATTAGTTAATATTTTATCAATGACTTTGCCCTTGAAATTGAGCAATAGTATCTTTAATTGTCCTTATTTGGGACATGATTCAAAATTCATGATCAAATGGGTCACAATTGAAAGTCAGGGATCAAAGTGACACGAGTCCTAAACTATATGGACCATTAACGTAATTCGCCCAATAATTAATACTTTACCTTCTCCATCAATCATGCAATCACGGTACTCCGAGACTACCGAACAATTATGGCCAGACCTTGGCATAGGCCCACCAGGCCATGGCCTAGGACTCCTCAAAATAGACCCCAAAAAGGGGCCCTTTCCTATTATAATTTAGTGTAATATATTAGGAATGTTTTAAGTCTAAAAAAAAAAAAATTGAAAAAGGCCCAAGCTAACTTAAAATAAATTAACCCATTCAAAAATTGAAAGTCCCATTAAAAAAAATTAGCATTGTTATCCATTGAGGGCCCCCTCCTATTATAGTTTATTGTAATATATAAGGTATGTTTTAAGTCTAAAGAAAATTAAATAAGGCCCAAACTAATTTAAAATAAATTGAATCATGAAAAAAATTGAAAGGCTCATTTAAAATAATTAGTATTGTTATCCATTGAAAATGATTCTGCAAAAAAAAAAACTAGATTCTGCAAGTATAATTGATTTATTTGCTTCTAAAAACGTAAGAAGAGCAAGAATCAAGTGATACTTCTTAGTTGTTGTAATGTAATGCTAAGTATTTTTTGTGATTTTGATAGAAATATTTTTTCCTTTATCTTTAATTTTTTTTTTCATTTAATGAAAAAAAATGTGAAGGATCCCAAAAATTTATCTGTTGATTATCGACTTTGGGCCCCGAAAATCTCAAGGCCGGGCCTAGGAATAATCACCCATGTTAAACGTAATAAATGATGTTTTATTACATTTAGGGTTCGTTTGTGAATTAGTTATTTTTACATTGTGTTTGATTGAGGGATTCACAAAGGGAAAGAGAAAATGAAAGGGAAAATGTGGGTGGAATGTAAATGAAACAAGATGGAATGTAAATATATTTTATTCACATTCCACCTACATTTTTCCTTTCCTTTTCCCTTTTTAAATCTTTTGCCAAGTCTCTCAATCAAACACAATGTTAGTTATTTTTCTATTTTTTCCCCAAAAAATGTGTAAAAAAATATAGAACGTGATGTGATAATTTATAATAACTTTTTTACTAAAATAATCTATTGACAAACGAGGCTTTATGTGTCTTGGTATTTATAGAGTTCTAAATAATTATTATTTTTATGCATACATAATTATAAAGTAGCTACTATATACAAACTCAAAAGTCATAGAAATATTCAAATAATAAATGCATTGACACACAACTAGAAATGGCAACGGGGCGGGGCGGGGTCGGGGACTACACTCCCCGTCCCCGATCCCCGAAGATACAAAATTCTCTGTCCTCGGCCCTGATCCCTGGCGGGGAGCCCATCAACCCCCCCGCCCCCGCCCCCGCCCCTTAACGGGGATCGGGTTTCCCCGACCCCGAATAATCCCCATACAAAATAACAACAATCAACAAAGAAGATGAATAACAGAGAGGAGAGAGAAGATAGAACCACAGATCTGTTCAAAAAAATCATGGATTTGTTCAAAACAACCACAAATCTATCAAAATCCCAACAGAAAAAATGTAGATATATTAAACAACAGATATAACAGATATATGTTCAACAAAAAAAAATTAGATATGTTCAAAAAATTTAGATATGTTCAACAGATCTGCGGTAGAAGGAGTGTTGTGCAACGGATGATGGCGATCGGTGGTGTGCGATGATGTTGGTGGCGGGATCGGTGGTGTGCGACGACGGTAGTAGTGAGATCGATGGTGTACGGAAACGTTGGTAGCGAGATTGGTGGTGTACGACGACGGTGGTAGTGAGAGAGAGAGAGAGAGAGAGAGAGAGAGAGAGAGAGAGAGACACTGCGAGAAAGGAGAGTGACGAGTGAAGAAGATCGGCGGTGGAGAAGAGTGGCGAGTGGAGATCGGCGGTGGAGTAGAGAGAGAGAGAGAGATGAGGGATTAAAATAAGAGAGAGGGGCAGAAAATGAATGGCTTGTAAATATAATATATATATACGGGCCACGTTTGGGGATAATTCGAGGGCGGGGTGGGGCCGGGGCCGGGGTTTGGGAACCTATCCCCGTCCCCGGCCTGAAAATCATCGGGGATTTAATTTTTAATACCATCCCCGACCCTACGGGGAGTAATTTTCAGGGAAAACCCGTTCTAATTGGGGCCGAGGGGTCGGTTCCCCGTCAGGCCGGGTTCAAGTTGCCATCCTTACACACAACAGTTAATAAAAAACGTTTCGCACTCCGCTAAATTCTTCCAATTTATATTTCAGCCATATATACCAATGCAGCAATGATTTTTGATTTTGAGTTTGATAACATTTGACTATCAATCATGTATCTACATAAAAGTGAGGATGATATTGAATGTAAAAAAATTGGTAATTATTCAGTATTTTCGGAGTATAGAGACGTGGTGCTTTATAAGGTTTCGATTAGTAGAGAGGGCTAGGGGCCCACGATTTATGTTGGGAATGAGAGAACCACATGGAGGTTATCTAATTGCTAATTGACTTGGAGTATGGCCATGTGGTGTTTCAGAATTATTAAATAATTTTTCGTAAAAAATCTACAAAAAAAAAAATTGTAGAAAAGCTAGACAGCTTATATAAGAAATTAATTTGACGTAGTACACGAATTTTTTTTGAATATAGGAGAAAAAAAATATTGAATTCACGAAGAAAAATATATTAAATATATCGTTTAAAAGTCGAGATGAGGCATGCTGCTATGCTCAAAGCACAACAGCTCCTGTTGCGCAGCTTTACGGTGCCGTTTTGGGCCAACAAAGCTTTGATTTACTTCTTGGCTACATTATTAAAATAAATAAATAAAAAATTGTCTTTATTTAAAAAAAAAACAAATAGTATCTCTCAGAAATTCCTTTACATTTTCACTTTAACACATTTTTTTATACAATTTTCAATACTAACAAAGGTCTTTAGGACTGCTTTTAGCATTTTTTTAATAAAAGATAATGTTTGAAACAATACGGAAAACTCATCTTTATCAATCTAGAATTTACTCAGAAAACTAAATTATTGGTTCAAATTCATTTTACTTACGGGTCCAAATTTCATTAATTTAATCTCCACTATACAAATACATTTTGGGTAAATTATGGATTGATAATGGTAGGTTCATAGCATTTTTGTTTTTGAAATTTAGAAATGAAATTGAGTTAGCAAGTGACTATTTTATTTAAAAATTCAAAAAACAAATTAAAAATATTTTAAAAGGTCAAGATTCATATTTTAGTTAAAAAAAATCACAAAAAAATCACTTCCCAAACAAGGCCAAATTTGTATGAGTAATTTCATCCATATTTACCATGGGCCATTCGGTGGTGGTTAATATTGGTATGTGCATAAAAATTATATTAAAATATGTAAAAGGTGTATAAAATATGTGAAAAATGAATTTTTAATAAAGTAAATACTAAATTTAGTTTTTTATTTATTAAAAGACTCATTCAAATAGAAAGCAAAAGAATTATATTGAGCTTAAAATTCTATTTTACATACTTTCTTATTCAACTAAATAAAATTATATAAGAAATTGAAATTTTATAGAAAGGGAATCCCACACTCTTCAAATGGTGTGTATTACAAGTATCTTACGTATTTTTATAGTAATTATACATATTTTATGGTTAAAAATATATATAACATTAACACAAAATACTAATTTTATTTCTAAATTATAAATTATCGTAACTTTGGCAAAATTTTACATAATATTTATTAAAAAAGTGTAACTTATGAAAGTGAAAATGTAAAGGAATTTCTTAGAAATACTAATTAAAAATAAAAAAAGGGACAATTTATTTATTTATTTATTTATTTATTTTTATAATGCAGCCAAGAAATAAATCAAAGCTTTGTTAGCCCAAAACGACACCGTAAAACTACTTAGCAAGAGCTACTGTGCTTTGAGCAGAGCAGCATCCCCCATCTCAAAAGTCCTCGTGTCCTAATGGGTGTATGATTATTTGTAATATACAAAATCCTAATCTTAAAAGGAAACAACTAATTAGGCAAGAAAATAAATAAAATAGGATATTGTGATATTTGAGTTTTATAGTGCTTAGTGTAGAATATTGTGATAGATATTGTGTAGAATATTTGATATCTCTAGTGTATCAATATTTTATATCCATAGTGCATCATCACCACTTTGTTCGTTTTGGTAAAAAATATTTTTCAACAAAAAACATTTTCTACAAAAAACAAAATTCAGAAAATATTTTCCATAGAAAACGTTTTTCTATGTTTGGTTGCATTCTCGAAACTAATGCATTAATAGTTGCATTAGTTGTGGTAGTAATGACAGCGGTGGGGCAGAAGATGAGGCGGTAGTAGTAGTTGTGGAAGTGGAGGTGTTGGGGATGGCGGCGGCGGCAGTGGCAGTAGTGGTGGTGGTGGTGGTAGTGGTAGTGATAGGGTGGAGGTGGTGGTGGTGTGGAGGTGATGGTGGCGACGATAGTGATAATGGTAGTGGTAGTGGTAGTGGTGGTGTGGTGGAGGTGATAGTGGCTGTGGCAGTGGCAATGTAGTGGTATTTGTAAAAGTTTAGTTCATAAAACATTTTTTGTCTTTTAAAAAATGAAAAATATTTTCCGTCTAAATAAGTTTGTTTTTCATTAGCTTCTAGTAACTTAAAGAACACTCCAGCCAGAAATGTCTAGAATATTGTCGGAGTGTTCAGTGACTTCAAGAATACTCTGGAAATTCCAATGACTTCTAATGGCGTTGACACTCTAGAGTATCTGTAACAGCGCCCGCGTGGGCCTCGTGCTACAGCTCGGACTCGATTTGTGTCACGGTTCTTAATCTGAACCAAAGAGTCCAAATCTGGCAAATCGTTTTGAGAAACAGATTTTTGAAAAAATAGTGCCAAACATGGACTGCTTTTCCAGATACAGAGTCGCCACCTAAATATTTTTTATGGGAGAATTTAGGAAACCCTGACTCGGTGCCGAAGGCCACATGTCCGTCATCACCGGAGTTGTCTCGGCTCGGGAGCTTGGGTACGATCGGGGAAGGTCAGCTATGAGCACCCCCTCTCGTCCGGTCCGAAGACCGGCCTCTACTAACCATGATATCCGTATTTGAAGACTTTATGAGTTCTTATTCCAATTATTAGCCTAGAATTACTATGTCATGCGCGCAGCAAACAAGTATAGACTAGATTGCCTAATTTGGAAAGAAACATTGCATATCCGTTTGTTTTGGAAAATGTTTTGGATTTGCTACTCGCAAGTAGGCTAAAACACGGATTTCAACGAGTTTTTCCAACTCAAACAATCCAACCTTCACCCACAGGCATTCAAGCAATTATAACACATAAGCATCTAGCCACATGTTAAGCATGCTGTCATGGTAACATTCACACTCATGTGATATGCTAAAGCGGAAATACTTACATAGTACTCCGTGCCAAAACAAAGAACTTGTTAGCAAACATGCATGATCCAAGTCCATGTGAGGTGCCTAATGCATCGCATACAGAGTGTTGTTAGAATATGAAAATGCACAATTATCACATATTCAATTCGGAATTGAAGTATTGATGCAGTTAGCGTGATGTACCGAGCCTAATGCATGCAATACAAATGTATGGATGCACACATGCATAGCATGAGGTATGCTAAATTAAACGTGCCCTAATCTACCATCATAAGCAGGTAAATAAAAGGGAAGAAAGACGTGAGGTTGGAAGACATACACACACTCACGCACACTTATTACAGATTTGCCCTCGCTCGAAGGGACCAAATAAATATTACAAATTAATTAACTACGCAAGCTAATTAATATTACAAATTAACTAATTTAATTAACAAATTAAATAAACTAAGAAAAGTAGTAAACGCCTCGGGAAACGCGCCGCCATGCGCAAGCTGCCTCTGTTTTCCTCCCTTTCCTCCTCTGGAGGCTGTCAAAACCTCTGGACTGCATCCTTGGACAAAGGGGATCACCACCGGCTGAATGAAACTTCCACCGGCAGTGTAGTATGGCCATCGGCACAAAATAGAGTCTGTCGGCAGAGAAAATGGTGCCGGTCGGCACATTAAACTGCCGGTCGGCAGAGTATTCCTGCAGAACCTGCAACTCACAGCAACAGAGGGCAAAACAAGGCATGGCAGCATATTTCAAGGCGTGTATGCATCAACCATGTCTCTTATCATTGTGATGACTCAAAGGGACATGTGCCTCGATTCTCGGACCATCAATCACACATTTCTATGCATGATGGCCCAAAGAACCGAGTATGCAACTTTAGTTTCAAATGCAATGCAAACCAATCAAACAAAACTTCCGATCCCTATCACCCAAGTCAAGGGACAAGGAATGCATGCAAGATGCAATGCAACCTAGGCATACAAGCTAGGAATGCAACATGGCATGGCAAGGGACTTATACAAGCATACAAGCATGCACATGACAATGCAAACTAATGCTAAGATGGTCTTATACATGAATTAGGCAGCTCTAATAAGGCCTAAAACAGTGGCCATAATGACCAAAACAAGAAGCCAAAACACATGCACACATACACATGATGGAAGGCCTACACTTAGGCACAAATCAAGCAACATTCAAGCACACTTGAAAGGGACAAACAAGAGCAATTAGCATGCATTATAAGCTCTAAAATCATGCTAATACATGGTGCCAAACCAAGCAACAAATCAAGCCAAGCATGCACCAAATGGCCTAAGTGTTCAAAGCAAACCAATGAGGCATTGAACTACACTTAACAAGACCAAACAAGGCATGCAAAGAGGGACCAAAATCAGAGGTTTAGCATGTCAAAACAAAGCTAAAGGACTACTTAGATGGCATCTAAATGGCCCAAATACAAAGGCATACACCATGGCCAAAACATGGAGCATTGCAACACATGCTTTCAAAGCATTAAAGAGGCATGCAAGGCAATCCAACAAGCATGGAAATGGGACTGAAATGGCATGTAGGATGATTCCAAATCATCAAAACAATGCAAAAATTGCATGCTACACATGCACATACTCAAGGCCAACAAGCCTAAACACAAAGGAGCTATATAATGCATGCAAAGATCAACCCAAACGACTATGGACAGAGCTAAAACATGGCAAAATAAGCACATAAACTTCATAAATACAAGCCTAAAATATGCTCCAACAAAGGCTAACAACCTAGAACATGTTAAGGCACAAATAAGGCATTACATGGCAACTATGCTAAACATGCATGAAGTTCCAAAACCAACTTGAAATCATGTTATATCATGGATATATAAGTATGAAAAACAAACCAAACATGCCCAACACACACTCAAGCATAGGCTTCCTTAAGAGGCCAAAATATGTCCTTTTCAAGGACAACAAGGAGAGGGGGTGGCCCTCTCCTTCTTGGGACTTCAAAGCATCATCTTCACCACTGAAATCCCTCAAGATTTCAGTGGTGAAGAGACCTCAATACCAAAATCCCGGAGCTAACACAAAATGGTCCAAAAAGAGGCCTTTCAAGGCCTAAGGGTGGTCAACAACCCTCAAACAACAAAACACTCTTAATAAACAATAAAGAGGGCCTAAAAATAGAACTTTTTTATGTTATACAATAATCACAAAAACAGCTCTAAGACTAGTAGAAAATTGATGCAAGAATGGGGAAAAAAGGGACTAGAATCTCACCCTTGAAGACCCCTTCACAAATGGTGCTCCAATGGCCTCCTTGAGCTTGAATCCAACACCAAAACTTCAAAACACACTCTTTAGAACCTCAGCTCCAAGAGGAAGGTGAAACACTAGGTGTTTGTGTACAATAGTGAGACACAAAACACCTAGTGTGCAAGATGAGAGGGAAAAAGAGATAGGTTGTGTATGTCTAACCCTAACCCTAGAAAATCAGAGCTCTCCTCTGTATTTTTCTCTCTCAAAAATGTCTAAAGCCTCTTTTTTGCCTTAGAGAGAGCTTCTCTCTATATGCCTCTTGTAAAGCTTACAAGACAAGCTTTGCAAGAGGGAGATCCCTCCATACACGTGTATGGAGGGGAGCAAAAGCAATACAGCTGTCTAAAAATATCTGCAAAAGCAGATGAACAGCAATTGGCCGGCAAAAAATGCCATCTTGGCCAAAAATAGTGCCGACCGGCACAAAAAAGTGCTGACCGGCAACAAAGAGTGCCGGCCGGCAAACTATATTGCCGGTGGCAGCAAAAACCAGCCGGTGGCATCTAGCCACTGCCGGTGATGGGTGGGGATGGTCTACAAGCCCCACTCTGCCTCTCCAAGGCAAGATGCAAGTGTTTGGTGCAAAACCAGACACTAAACGGTCGAGTTCGGGGATCCTGAGGCAAGGCACGCGAGCCGAGGCCTCCAGGAACTCCAAACGAACACAAACATGGATAATCACCGAGTGTTCAAACGGTGACGTCCAAGTCTTGAGGACGGTCAAAAATGGGGTGTCTACAGTATCGCTGAACTTTGTGTTTTTCTTCGAGTGACTTCAAGAATACTCTGGAAAATTGCTAGAGTATTGCTAGAGTGTTTTGAATTTCAAGAATATCGTTGGAGACTCACCGGAATGTATAGAATATTGCTGAAAAGAAAAAAAAATAAATAGAGAAATTAGAGCAAAAAAAATAACAAAATGTGCTAAATATTTATAAATTGAAAGGAGGGGAAAAAACTTAGCAACAAAACAGTAACAATGTGAAAAATATATGTTATTTTTTAATTTTGGTAAGGTTTAAGCAAATAATCTTCAATATTGATCAAACTATAAAGTAAGTTTTCAAACTATAAAATTGTTATACAGTTTCAAAGTATGATCCTATTAAGCATTTATGATTATTAATCAAATTGAGAAACATATTATGAAATTGCAAAATTTGTAATAAATCATGCTATGAAATTGTAAAATTTTACAGTTTTAAAGTATGATTTGTTTCGATACCAAAAAAATTAAAACTGAAAATTTTTACAATTTTCACCGCTTGTAACTAAAATTCTAAAACAATTTGTTTAGAAGTTGAAAATTTTCTCTATTAAAATGGGAAAAGAGGAATGTGTAGTAAAGAAAAAATAGAAAAAACTAAGGGACAGAACGAGAGAGACAAATATAAAGAGAAGATTGTACTCCAACAACTATTTTTGATTTAGATCTAGCTTGATCTAATGTAGATTTGCTCAGATCTTTTTCATCAGAAACTCATCTCCTTCGCCGTCGATAAGGCGAAGCAATGAGTAAGTGATCGATGGTTGTGAATAAACTCCAATCGATAATGGTCGCATGTGACTATATATCAACAAAAGAAAGAGAAGAAGAAATGTGTGGTCGTCAGATATTAGAAAGAAAAAGAGAAAGAAAAAAAGAAAGAAAGAAATCATAGAGAAAGTGAATAAGCAAAACACGCAAAACCTTTTTAGATCTACTCAAAAAGTTATAAGGTTAAATAAGTACACATCTTTAAAGAGGACATGCGAGTAATTAGCCCTTTTCAATTTATATAATGCACAACTTGGCCTAAGTCCATGAGTCAATGCCTTTTCAATGTAAATGAGATGTCAAGATTTTCCGAGAATTAGGGACCTATTACATGGGCCCAATCAAAGAGTTCAATCAAACAAAAACCACCACCACATGTTTGCTGTATAAGTACATGAAATCAAGGTGCTTATCCTAGTTTGTGTGATGACTTAAAATTAAATTAATAAACTGTTTTTTAAGCCCTTTTTGTTTCCGTTAAAAAAATAAAAATAAAAAATCAACTCTTTTACGTCAGAAGAACTAATCTTTGTAAGCACTAACTTATTTGTAAAATTATTTTAATCCAATAAGGTAGGTTTTAAGAAAATCAAAGGCAGCATGGTGAGTTTGGGATCAGTAAAATATATATATATATATTTTGTTCAAAAATTTGTTTATTTTGTCTTTAGTCATTTTGTTTTAAATTTGTATCATTTTTTTTTTTAAGCTTTAATGTAGAATGAGTTAAAAAGTTTAAAAAAAAAAATTGAAAAAATCCCAAAAAAAGTTTTTTTTTTCTTCAGTTTTTTTTTTTTTTTTTTCCCTTTATTTTATACTTTACTAGTATATGTAGTCCAGTAGAACCTAACACTCTCTCAAGATTTTTGAAATTTTTAAAAAAGTTTACAAAAAAAAAAAAAAAAAAGGCCACCCAAACACACGCCTACATAGTAGAGTCCATCTTAGGTAACTTCGTTTGGAAACCTATAATGAGTTGTGTCTTATGAGGACTGTGATAAGGACTATACATTGAGTCTTGAGTCCATGGGCCGGGGTTGGGGATAGTTTTGTAATTTTATGTTACTTATTCGTTGCCCTAATTTGTTTGATTATAAACAAATGAAATCCACCTCTTATATTGTGTAAAGAGTTGTTATCATTTTTTAATAGTGAAAACCACAGCGACAAAAATAAATCCCAATGGAATCTCCATCTCCTCCCATCAAAAAAAGAAAAAAATAGTCTCTCCATCACAGATCCACACCTGTAATTTCAGCTATCAATTATGTATACAAATGGCAAACCAAGTTTTACTGGAAGAAATAAAAAAAGGTCCAAATTTTGTGATGTCTCCTTTATTATTCCATTTTATGTTGAGCTTGATCGTTGTAGGATCAAAAGGATGTACTCTGGAATAACTTCTTTCTTATTAGCGATAAAAAAGTATTGATGATCTGAATTTTATGTCTTTGCAGTTTACATTGATGGTGTCCAATCTTAAGGACAACAACAAGAATAACAGAATTACAAACAAGTCTATCTATATCATATGCTAATAGTGTGTGGATTGATCGAAGTTTCAGTTTGAACCCTTCTTATAAAAGGATTTTGGAGGGTTCTTATAATGCTAAAGCCAAAGAGGTTGACTTTGCAAACAAGGTACTTTTCTATTTTTTTATTTTTATTTTTATAATCTTTCTCTCATACAAGATGCTAATATATTGTTAGGGTTGAAAACAAGTCAAGTCGAATAGAGTTTAGTAGTAAGTTGTTTAGGTTTGATTTAATTTAAAATTATGTTTAAGTTTGAGTTGTTTATATGATAAGTTGATTTTGAATGAACTTTTAGTTTGTGTTTGGGATTTTTTGACTTTTTGGTAAAAAAAAGATGTATGTTTGGGTTAATTTTTTGATCTTTTAGGAAAATATGTGTAATAAAATATTGTAGTAAAATTAAAATGAAAATTTTACTCTTTTGACTTTTTGACTTTTTAAGTAGTTGAATTCAAAGGGTAAAATTATAATTTTAGTATAGTGACTTCCTCTACAAGCTACCCTTGAATAGTATAGACTTTTTAGTTTTTTTAGTAACTTTTTTATAAGGCTTTAAAGGGCGTGTTTGATTCGTGGGATTGGAGGGGGGGACTATCCACTATTTGGATTACAATCCAAATAGTGCTCCTTATCCGTCGTTTGATTTTTTTTTAGTCTGGCGGACTCCATGTCCGGCCGGACTCCATGTCCCCCATATGGGGGACTATCCTGTCCTGGGGGAGGGGGTGGGATTGTTTTGGGGGACTAATCACTGTTTGGATTAGATGCGAAAATGACAATTTTGACCCTCTACTATTTAATTATGTATTATATTTAATAAAATTTAAATGTCTCAATTTAAAAATAAAATAATTTTATTTAACTTTTTATTAATGTTTTATTTATTTAATTTTTTAAAATAATTTTTTATAGATATTTTATTGATGTTTTATTTTAAAATTTTGTTTATGTTTTATTTAATTTCATTATTTAAATTTAATAGATGTTTTAATAGATGTTTTATTTAAACAATTAGATGTTTAATTTCAACAATAAATAATTTCATTTATTTAAATTATGTTTTATTTAAACATTTAAATATTTGTACATCAACATGTTTATTAAATTATTTCAACATCTGGACATCAACATGTATATTTATTTAACATCTATTAAATTATGTTTTAATATGTCAACATTTGATTACATCTGCATTTGTTAATTGTTAATTATATCAACATTTGTTAATTGTTTAAACATAATCTGTACATCAACATTTATTTAATTGTTAATTGTTAATTGTTTAACACAATCTGTACATCAAAATAATTTCAATGTTAATTGTTTAAATAAAAATTTAAACATTTAACCATTAGTATGTTTAATTTCAACAATAAATTTTTATTTGTTTAAATAAAATAGTCTGTACCAGTCAATTTTTTATCAATATTAGTATGTTTAAATATCTTTAAACAAAATTTAACAATTAGTATATTTAATGTTTACTAAAAATAATTAAAATATTAAAGATATGTTTACTATTGCTATTACTTAGTAAACAATTGAAAAAGGGTAA
The DNA here is from genome assembly GCF_055761805.1 of Camellia sinensis. Classification (NCBI taxonomy): domain Eukaryota; kingdom Viridiplantae; phylum Streptophyta; class Magnoliopsida; order Ericales; family Theaceae; genus Camellia; species Camellia sinensis. The sequence continues at coordinate 10,037,262 of NC_138970.1, forward strand.
AATAGTCTTTTGTTCATTTATCCTATCCAGTCCGTCCAACCAAACGTTGGATTCACTGAAAATAGTCCTATCCAGACATCTAATCCCATGAAAAAACAAACACAGGATACATATCCAATTCGACCAAATAGTCCGGGGGATTCACAGTCCCAGGACTCAAGTCCGATGGATTCTAATCCCCCATTTTCCAGTCCATCCAATCAAAGTGTTTATAAACTTGTTAAGCCACAAACTTAAAATTTTGTTCACACTTGATTTATTTATATAATGATTCGATCTCGAATAAGTTTTAACCCTATATATTGTGCATTAAGAAATTAATTGATGTGGTACATCAAAAACCTTGAATATATCTCCCCTCCCTCCCCCCCCCCAAAAAAAAAAAACTTTGAATCCACAAAGGAAAAAAAACTCTGATTAAATAAGAAACCCTAATCTTACATGGAAACAATTTAGTTAGGCCTAAATCAATTAGAAATTATAAAATTTGGCAATATGTGAGTTGAATGTCCTACATATTGTACAGAATATTTGCATTGTTGATTTTAATTATGCCCAAATTTAGATACTATAAAATATTAGAAACATGCCAAAATGATAACACGAAAACAGGACATTCCAAAATAAAGTTATTGCTAAAATAAAAAAAAAAATTATAAATGCCAGAATTATTAATTTGAGGACCCAAAAAAAAAAAAAAAAAAAATCCAAAGTCTACCATGCATCATCACTACAGTAATGCAGGAAACATTAACTAGTGTACTGACTACACTAATTAGGGATTGTTTGGGATTAATTAATAAAGATAAAAAGTCAAAAAATTACTAAAAAAGCTAAAATTCTATACTATTCAAGGGTAGCATGTGGGGCAAGCCACTAGGGCAAAATTATTATTTTGCTCTTTGAATTCAACTATCCAAAAAATCAAAAAGTAAAAAGTCAAAAAGTCAAAAAAGTGAAATGGTCATTTTGATTACACTATAATATTTTATTACACATCTTTGTATAAAAATTCAAAAAATTATTTCAAACATACATATTTTTTTCTCTACTTTTTAAACTAAAAAGTTAAAAATGCACTTATATAACATATTCCAAACAACCATCTAGTATTTCCAACATTATTGCCATCACCAAGAACATCGATCTAAAAGGTATCTTTCATTTAGATTACCATGTATTCAAAGCTTATAAATAAAAAAATTTAAAACAAAATAAAACGAAACATTTCTGTTACTCATTCTATATCATCTTTTGATGTTGTCTTTCAAGGCTGATCAAGTGATAGATGAAGTAAATTCATGGGTCAAAAATGAAATTAAGGGACTCATCCAGAATCTCCGTCCTCCTGGATCTTTATATGATGACACTGCACTACTCTTTGCAAATGCATTACACTGCAAAGGACAATGGGATCAAAAATTCGATAAAACACGTACAAGAAACATGAATTTTCATCTTCTTGATGGAGAGATCGTTCAAGTTTCTTTCATGACAAGCAAAAGAGACAGTCATCATCTTTACAGATTATTCGGTGGATATAAAATCCTCAGTATTCCATACCAAGGTAGTAACTTCTCTATGTAAAGTTTTTCGATACTAACTCCCTTTGGTACAACTTATGGGTCTTTTTTTTTTTTTGCAAGTCTATATAAGGATATATTTGATGTTGTTTCTGTTTTCAATTTTTTTTTTTATGTTACGCAGTAGATTATTATAACTGGTCATTGACTCGAACCTAAACTATTATACAAAGTTTTTGGACACTATAAGCTCCTTTGGTACAACTTATGGGGTGTTTATAAATATATTTTTTAAATTGGAAGTCTATACAAGGATATTTGATATTGTTTTCTACTTTCATATATATATATATATTGACTACACGGTGTGATGTTAATAAGTTTGTAGTGTTGGATTATTATAACTAGTTGTAGAGGGTTAGAAATTCAACCCCAAATTAAGTATGGGCCTAAGTGCTAAGGTCACCTTTCTAAGACAACTAGGAATGAAAAGAGAGCATGGGCTAAAGCCCAAGGGAAGTGGACCAACAGTGGGCCGAAGCAGGTCCGACCCGCAAAGAGTCAAAAGGACTCCACGAAGAAAAACGCCTAGGTGAAAGTTGCAAAGGGAACACTTGTGGCGGTCAAGTTGCTAAGGCACTTTGCCTCAGCGCCACCATTCTCCAATAATGTCGGTTCAGCCGCCACCTGAAGCTGCTGAGGGAAAGAGAAAGCCAAAGCAACTAAGTTGTAGAGGCGACACTTGCGACGGCCAAGTTGCGGAGGTACTTTGTCTCAGGGCCACCATTCCAAGTATTGTCGGTTCCGCCACCATCTAGAGTTGTTGAGGGAAGGAGAGAACTGAAGCAACTAAGTTGCTGAGGCATTACTTACAGCGCCCAAGTTGCAGAGGCACTTTGTTGGCGCCGCGGAAAATTACTGTCGTAGCAACTACAGCCGCTGCAACCAACTTGCGGAGGGAACATCCCGCCAAGGTGATAGCAGCCTTTGGGAAATGCTTTCCTTCTGTAAGTAGAGGCTAATGCTTGGCGCTGATAGCAGGCCCCAAGACTTATTGGTTGGAGCTGATATCATGCCCAGAAATATCAGTTTACTGTGGTAACCCTGCGAAGATGGAAGCAGATGGGAGCAGGGCAGCTCGAGCACAAGGGACTCCCTTTCCATTTACCCAGGTCACGAACCTGCCTTAGTTGCACAGACAGGAGTAATGAAGCCCCTTTGGGCTTGGTACTAACAGTATGGCTGATAGTAAGCTCGGCTGTGGCCTTCGCCCTGGAAAGCTGGGGAGTTTGTGGTTAAGTGGCTAAGGGTGGAGGCTTCGTTGAGGTGAGCACGAACATAGTCGATAGTAGACTAATGGATTCTTGAGAATGCATGTACTGGCGAAGTAGAACTGAGAAGGCAAGTGCAGCAGTAAGGTTTACCGTTGCAAGTGCACTTGTTGAGGTTTGAGCTGATAAGGCAAGTGCAGCGACAAACACTTCCGCCGCAACTGCACTTGTTGAGGCTCAAAAGGGAGTTGTGGCACGAAACACTCCCACCGCAACTATACTTGCTGAGGCTCAAAAAAGGTAGCTGCGGAGGCAAACAGATAGTACATGCAGAGGGACACGTGGCACCTTCAGTCTGGTGGCTCAAGGCAGAATATTCTATGTGATCCTCTAGGACACATGTCCACTTTTTATTTGGCCACTTGATGTCCTCTTGGTACCAAGGAAAAGCCTATAAGAAGGACCTACTTCAAGGTTCAAGAGGAGGAATTTTGGGGATTTGGGGGAGATGTTGCCCATTTGTGCACTGCCATACTTTTCTTCTTGAGCTACCTGCTTGACCCTTACCTAGCTACACACTCTCCAACACCCAGACAGTCGCTGCTGCTCATTCTTCATCCATTCCACCATTGTTAGACCATTAGCATAGTTTTTCCTCTCTAATCACCTTCCTAACCTTGAACCCTCGTACATTTCTAGCGATTCTGCTGGGGACGCTACTTTGTTGTTGGTTCATACCCGCCGTGGTTTACACATTTCGCTAGAAAAAATGATAGAGGATAAAGTTCAGTAACCCCCACGGCAGCAAGGCTCCTCCAATGGCGGAGTAGCACATGCGGAGAATTGTGACCACAGTGTTGTGGTTAAGGCAACCCAATCACTCTAGGATATGCAGAAGGAGATCCTGATAGCTTTACAAACCCTCACTGATGGCGTCCAGACCAGCTCCAGCGTAGGCACCTCCGCCTGTACCAGTCCCAAACCTAGTGCCTAACCTGTTCCCTGGGAATCAGGCTCCAATCCAGCTGCCTCCGGTGGTACCCCAAGCGAATGGTATGGCTACTGGTTTAGCTACCCAAGAGCAAACTGGACCATTCCAACCCACTCACTTTGTTACGCAAGTCGATGTACAAGCTATGCTCGAGCAAGAGGCTAGCAAGAAGCAACTACCATCTCTCCCTGACCTAGATGTGAAGCCTCCATACTCTCAGGAGATATTGGTTATGCCATACACAATTGGGTATACAACACCCAAATTTGTCAAGTTTGATGGGATGCAGGGCAATGCCCGAGAACATATGGGGAGGTTCATTAAAACACTTGGTGTCTATGGTAGTGACCACTCTCTGTGCCTTTGGGAGTTCTCCAAATCACTTACCGAAAGAGCTTATAGCTGGTATGTGAACTTGGCCCCCAACTCGATCAAGAGTTGGGAGGAGATGGTGAACAAGTTCCATATGAAGTTCTTCCAATTTCAAGAGAAAGTTACAACCCTCATGATCAGGCGAGATGTCCAAAAGGAAGGTGAGGATATACTGGACTGTGTCAAGCAATTCCAAGATAAGGCTATTGACTGTTATGAGCCAGTGGATGGGGCCCACTTAGTCAGCATATATGTGGAGGATGCCATACGCGACTATAAAATTTTCTTGGTGAACCATAATCTGCCTATCTTTTCAGCCTTGGTTGAGGCAGCTAGGAGCCTCAGTATCACTGGCCCTCTGCATAGATCTCGCGATAGTCACCTCTACTCCCGTAGCAGCAGAGTTATTGCGGTAACCTCTGCAGGAGGGAGCCGCTCACAAGGGGAGGCGTCATCCTCTCGGAAAAGGAAGAGTTATGAGGACATAAATAAATTTCTATGCAGCCTTGAGAATGTTAAGGCCTTCGTTAAAGAATGGGTAGCCGATGGTAAGCTTACTTTGCCTCCGATTGATGTCCTTACAACCAAGAAGGACAATGAAATCCCAGATTATTGTATCTATCATAGAGCCACCAGATACCCTACTAGGGATTGTTGGGCTTTCAAAAATATCTTCAAGAAGAAAGTTAACGCAATGAGCTAAAGTTCAAAGATTCCAGTAACCGTCATGTAAGGAAGGACCCTTATCCTAACCACAAGGAGAAGGGGAAGAATGTACACATGATTGGCTATCTTAGGCCTGTATGCGATCAAGTGCACATGGCGTCCCACTATGATGAGTCAGAAGAAATTACAACTGGCCAGCTCCTCGAAACAGTGCCTGCAAAGGAAAAACTTGCAGAGGATACTCGTGCTCAAGCCTTGCAAAATTTTGTCAAGTTTCGAACCTTTTTTGACCAGTTGGGGCTGAGCCAAGCCGCTAAGTTGGAAGCAACAAAGGCCCTCATCAACATCTCTAAAGTGCACCATACTGAAGTTGCTGAGGCTAAGGAGTTATGGGGAAGTGGTTTTTGGAAATACTCTTCTAATCCTGGGAGACGCTCGTGATCCACCGATAGGCACCTGAAAGGAAGTAAACACTTCGGTCGGGAGTGCCGGAATTAGCACTCTGACAGACAAGTCAGTCTCTCGTTCTAGATTACTTGTATGCTAAGTTAAACACCACAATTATCACATACCTCTTTCTGGCTGGTGTCTCTTATATTTATATATTTTCTTCTTTGTGCCTCGGTATTAGTTCCAAATCCAACCTCCTATTCGGCATATTTTGTAATAAACTGTTCTTCATTCGGCCCCTTGCTTAATCGATTATCTGGCCGAATAAGGTTGGGTCCGAGTTTTCGTGGCAATGGCCGAATGTTTCGAATCTTGATTCTTCAATGTTCGACTCTCTGGAATCTCAACGACTCCCAATATTCGGCCCCCACAATTGCCCCCCAAGCACTCCATTAGCGGCATTTGGCTGGAGTGTTTGGCTTTGAACTTGAAGAGTCAGAGCTGAAATTCTATGGCTGATCATGTTCCAACGCGAATGTCTGTCCACACGCTTCTCGGTTATCATTTCAACTTCCCGTCTCTTCGTACACTCATTTATTGTGATTTAAAATTTCGACGTCTTTTCAAATAGATACACGCTTTTAGACCCCCGTCGCTGGATTGCCATCCGAACTACCTCTGCGACCTCCTACTCTTCTCTTCCTCCTTCACCACTTGTAAGTTCTCTCATTCTTTACTTTGTTTTTTTTCTTAGCATAATCATATTCGTTGGGGAGAATGGCGAAACAGTTAAAAGATCTCCTCTCACCGGATCGAATTTCTGGCTTCCGACGCCATTTTTCCATCCCTGATGACATCTGTCTGTCTTTTGTGGCAGACGACACCCATAATATGGAGAGGGTTGATGAAACCACAATCGTCTTCCCTCTTCTGTCAATCGCAGAGGGCGGCGTCCATTTCCCCCTTCACCCACTCCTTAGGGCCGTGCTTTGCCATTGGGAGTTAATCCCTTCGCAGCCCAACGTCAATTTCTTTAGGATTGTGATGGGGATTGTCGCACTAAACCACCGCCTTGGGCTTAACCTTGGCATCCCTGCTATTCGGCATTGCTACGCCTTTGGCCAAGTCTTCTGGTCGGCACGGGCGTTATTTCCTTAGAGCCAAAGACACCGACCATCAACTAGTGACTATGCTTTCCATCTCTGGGAAGCGAGTCGATGATGTCATGGTCGTCGTCCAAGGAAACTGGGAATTCAGCGAAGGCGAGGATCGCCTTGATCGTATTCCTAGACAGAGAGGCGAACCAAGTGGCCGAGTATCATCTTTTATTCATTTGTTAAATTGATGAAGCTTCATTTTTGGGACCTTATGGTTTTGCTTTTGCAGGGAACGATTTGAGGAAAATCTTGACCTCAACTGACGACGCCATCCTTTCAGAAATCAAGACTGCGCTCAAGTACTTCGGCCGACGGAGTCTTCAGAAGCAGGGGAGGGCAGCCCACGTTCTGCTCCGCTACGAACCAACTTATATGATATTTTTCGGCGGCGAAAAATATCCCAATTCCGATCGGTGAGGAGTTTCTTGTCGCCCGTATCTTGACTGACTTAAAAAATTTGAGGCGAGTCGGCTGCAAGGAATCAGATTCGAAGCGACCGAAAGTAGTTGAGGCCACCGAATCAGACGAAGCCGAAACAGAGGTTGATGAGGCTTTGAAATTAGCATTTGAGGAGGCCGGCCTCAATTCAGCTAATAATCCGTTCACTTCAGGTCGAGAGGACCGTCCACTTGACGATATTTTTCAAGGTCTGGAGGATTTTCCCGGTGCGTACCCAAAAGATATGGCTGGGTTGAGCCTCCCTAAGCTTGCCAAGAAAGAGAACGTAGAAAGGATAGCTACGCGGCAAAGGGTGGAGGAGATTCGGGCTGTCGAATCTCAGTCTCAGTCTCAGTCCTCCCTGCTCGTTATTAAGGAAGTGACGGCAAAAGGAGGAAGCATCGAAACGGAACCCTTGGTGCAGGCCAGTGTATAAGCTGAGCAAAGGGTGGAGAAGCACCCTACCGATGTCGAGGCCGGCTCAGAAGAAGATCGCACCGACAAACAGCCTCGTTTGGAGGAATCGGATGTGATTGTGCCTTTTGTTATTCAGCCGAAGATGAAAAATACGCCGATCTTCTCCGATGCTTCGGTAATCAAAGATCCAGCGGTTGCACTTAGTTTGGCGACGTCCATTTCACTGCCTGCTGATAAGGCGACTTTTCAGGCGGAGCCGGATCTGGTTGCAATCGCGTTGGCCACGCAATCGGCTCTTTTGGTACATATCTTGACTCTGCCTTTTCTCCTTACACATTATTTTGGTTTTAACTTCCTGTTTTGCAGACCGTCGGAAGGATAGCCGACATGGGTCGTTGCTATCATGATGTCGTGGAGCAAATTGGCCGTTTACAGGCGGAGGTTGAGAGCCAAAGGAGTAGGGCATAGATCGAGGGCGCTCGTGCCGAGGCCCAGTTGGAGAAAGCCCGTAATGCTGAAGATTTGAGATCGGTCGCCGAGGAGAGGGCGAATGCGAGCGACGTCGCGCTTAAATTGGCCCAGGAGATGAATTCTAAATTGAAGGCTGAGTTGGAAGAGATGAAGGCGGCGAAGGAAACAACTGACCTGAAAGCTTCCAGCGCATTTGATGCCGGGAAAAAATCTGCTTATGATGAATACGTGGACGAAGTCCCCAAGTTTGAGAATCGAGGCTTTAAACACGGCTGGCTCAAAGCCCTTGCTGCCGCTAATGTGTCTTTGGCTGTGCCAATTCCATATGAGCAAGTGGATGTTGAGCCGCTGGAGTCTGATTCCAATGGCTGATTTCAAAGGTTTGTTTTTTGTTTTAGGATTTGTGTGTATTTTTCAGCTTTTTACAGTTTTTTGCTTAGTAATTTTCATATGTAAAATGGTTACAATTTGTGCCCAATTTACTTAATGAAAATTCATTTTGTATCTCACTGTTACTGATGAATGGAATTGCTTTGGGTCAAATGTTGTATAATTGCCGACTAAATGATTAGGACGCTTTAAAAGCCAAAAATTGGTGAATGAACTGGCTGCGGCATATATCGATCGGCATGAGGTCAGGGTACGCGGTTGACGAGATTAATAAATCTGCCCTTGCCCCAGCCAGTGCATGAACTTCAAAGGCATTGACCAAAAATTGCCATTTAGATAGTTAGGCCGTTTTAAAAGCCAAAAATTGGTGAATGAACTGGCTGTGACACATATCGATCGGCATGAGGCTGGGGTACGTGGCTGGCTAGATTAATAAATCTGTCCTTGCCCAGCCAGTGCATGAACTTCAAAGGCATTGACCAAAAATTGCCATTTAGATAGTTAGGCCGTTTTAAAAGCCAAAAATTGGTGAATGAACTGGCTTCGACACATATCGATCGGCATGAGGCCGGGGTACGCGGCTGGCTAGATTAGTAAATCTACTCTTGCCCCAGCAAGTGCATGAACTTCAAAGGCATTGATAAAAAATTACCGTTTAGATAGTTAGACTGTTTTAAAAGCCAAAAATTGATGAATGAACTGGCTGCGGCACATATCGATCAGCATGAGGCTGGGGTACGCAACCGGCTAGATTAATAAATCTGCCCTTGCCCCAGCCAGTGCATGAACTTCAAAGCCATTGATCAAAATTGCTGTTTAGATAGTTAGGCTGTTTTAAAAGCCAAAAATTGGTGAATGAACTGGCTATGGCATATATCGATCGGCATGAGGCCAGGGTACGCGGCCAGCTAGATTAATAAATTTGCCCTGTCATATGGAAAGTAGCGTTAATGAAATTGCCTCGGGGGCACTACAAGTATTAGAAATAAATGAATAAAATAGGATATTGTGATATTTGAGTTTTATAGTGCTTAGTGTAGAATATTGTGATAGATATTGTGTAGAATATTTGATATCTCTAGTGTATCAATATTTTATATCCATAGTGCATCATCACCACTTTTGTTCGTTTTGGTAAAAAATATTTTTCAATAAAAAAGAAATTCAAAAAAAAAATTTAGAAAATATTTTCCATAGAAAACGTTTTTCTATGTTTGGTTGCGTTCTCGAAACTAATGCATTAATAGTTGCATTAGTTGTGGTAGTAATGACAGCGGCGGGGCAGAAGATGAGGCGGTAGTAGTAGTTGTGGAAGTGGAGGTGTTGGGGATGGCGGCGGCGGCAATGGCAGTAGTGGTGGTGGTGGTGGTAGTGATAGGGTGGAGGTGGTGGTGGTGTGGTGGTGATAGAGGTGATGGCGGCGACGATAGTGATAATGGTAGTGGTAGTGGTAGTGGTAATGGTGGTGTGGTGGAGGCGATAGTGGCAGTGGCAATGTAGTGGCATGTGTAAAAGTTTAGCTCATAAAACATTTTTTGTCTTTTAAAAAATGAAAAATATTTTTCGTCCAAATAAGTTTGTTTTTCATTAACTTCTAGTGACTTAAAGAACACTCCAGCAAGAAATGTCTAGAATATTGTCGGAGTGTTCAGTGACTTCAAGAATACTCTGGAAATTCCAATGACTTCTAATGGCGTTGACACTCTAGAGTATCGCCGAACTTTGTGTTTTTCTTCGAGTGACTTCAAGAATACACTGGAAAATTGCCAGAGTATTGCTGGAGTGTTTTGAATTTCAAGAATATCGTCAGAGACTCACCGGAATGTATAGAATATTGCTGAAAAGAAAAATAAATAAATAAAGAAATTAGGGCAAAAAAATAACAAAATGTGCTAAATATTTATAAATTGAAAGGAGGGGAAAAAACTTAGCAACAAAACAGTAACAATGTGAAAAATATATGTTATTTTTTAATTTTGATAAGGTTTAAGCAAATAATCTTCAATATTGATCAAACCAAAAAGTAAGTTTTCAAACTATAAAATTGTTATACAGTTTCACAGTATGATCCTATTAAGCATTTATGATTATTAATCAAATTGAGAAACATGTTATGAAATTGCAAAATTTGTAATAAAATCATGTTATGAAATTGTAAAATTTTACAGTTTTAAAGTATGATTCGTTTCGATACCAAAAAAATTAAAACTGAAAATTTTTACAATTTTCACCGCTTGTAACTAAAATTCTAAAACAATTTGTTTAGAAGTTGAAAATTTTCTCTATTAAAATGGGAAAAGAGAAATGTGTAGTAAAGAAAAAATAGAAAAAACTAAGGGACGGAATGAGAGAGACAAAGAAGATTGTACTCCGACAACTATTTTTGATTTAGATCTAGCCTGATCTAATGTAGATTTGCTCAGATCTTTTTCATCAGAAACTCATCTCCTTCGACGTCGATAAGCCAAAGCAATGAGTCAGTGATCGATGGTTGTCAATGTGACTATATATCAGAAAAAGAAAGAGAAGAAGAAATGTGTGGTCGTCAGATATTAGAAAGAAAAGGAGAAATAAAAAAAAAGAAGAAAGAAATCATAGAGAAAGTGAATAAGCAAAACATGCAAAACCTTTTTAGATCTACTCAAAAAGTTATAAGGTTAAATAAGTACACATCTTTAAAGAGGACATGCGAGTAATTAGCCATTTTCAATTTATATAATGCACAACTTGGCCTAAGTCCATGAGTCAATGCCTTTTCAATGTAAATGAGATGTCAAGATTTTCCGAGAATTAGGGACCTATTACAGGGGCCCAATCAAAGAGTTCAATCAAACAAAAACCACCGCCACATGTTTGCTGTATAAGTACATGAAATCAAGGTGCTTATCCTAGTTTGTGTAATGACTTAAAATTAAATTAATAAACTGTTTTTTAAGCCCTTTTTGTTTCCTTAAAAAAATAAAAATAAAAAAATCAACTCTTTTACGTCAGAAGAACTAATTTTTGTAAGCACTAACTTATTTGTAAAATTATTTTAATCCAATAAGGTAGGTTATAAGAAAATCAAAGGTAGCATGGTGAGTTTGGGATCAGTAAAATATATATATTTTTTGTTCAAAAATTTTGTTTTTTTGTCTTTAGTCATTTTGTTTTAAATTTGTATCAATTTTTTTTTTTTTAGCTTTAATGTAGAATGATTTAAAAAGTTTTAAAAAAAAATTGAAAAAATCCCAAAAAAAGTTTTTTTTTTCTTCAGTTTTTTTTTTTTTTTCCCTTTATTTTATACTTTACTAGTATATGTAGTCCAGTAGAACCTAACAATCTCTCAAGATTTTTGAAATTTTTAAAAAAGTTTACAAAAAAAAAAAAGGCCAACCAAACACACGCCTACATAGTAGAGTCCATCTTAGGTAACTTCGCTTGGAAACCTATAATGTGTTGTGTCTTGTGAGGACTGTGATAAGGACTATACATTGAGTCTTGAGTCCATGGGCCGGGGTTGGGGATATTTTTGTAATTTTATGTTACTTATTCGTTGCCCTAATTTGTTTGATTATAAATAAATGAAATCCACCTCTTATATTGTGTAAAGAGTTGTTATCATTTTTTAATAGTGAAAACTACAGCGACAAAATAAATCCCAATGGAATCTCCATCACCTCCCATCAAAAAAGAAAAAAAAATAGTCTCTCCATCACAGATCCACACCTGTAATTTCAGCTATCAATTATGTATACAAATGGCAAACCAAGTTTTACTGGAAGAAATAAAGAAAGGTTCAAATTTTGTGTTGTCTCCTTTATTATTCCATTTTATGTTGAGCTTGATCGCTGCAAGATCAGAAGGATGTACTTTGGAATAACTTCTTTCTTATTTGGGATGAAAAAGTATTGATGATCTGAATTTTATGTTTTTTGCAGTTTACATTGTTGGTGTCCAATCTTAAGGACAACAACAAGAATAACAAAATTACAAACAAGTCTATCTATATCATTTGCTAATAGTGTGTGGATTGATCGAAGTTTCAGTTTGAACCCTTCTTATAAAAGGATTTTGGAGGGTTCTTATAATGCTAAAGCCAAAGAGGTTGACTTTGCAAACAAGGTACTTTTCTATTTTTTTTTTATTTTTATAATCTTTCTCTCATAGAAGATGCTAAAATATTGTCAGGGTTGAAAACAAGTCAAGTTGAGTTGAGTTTAGTAGTAAGTTGTTTAGGTTTGATTTAATTTAAAATTATATTTAAGTTTGAGTTGTTTATATGACAAGTTGAACTTTTAGTTTATGTTTAGGATTTTTTGACTTTTTGGTAAAAAAAAAGATGTATATTTGGGTTAACTTTTTAACCTTTTAAGAAAATATGTGTAATAAAATATTGTAGTAAAATTAAAATGACAATTTTGTTCTTTTGACTTTTTGACTTTTTAAGTAGTTGAATTCAAAGGGTAAAATAATAATTTTAGTATAGTGGCTTCCCCCACAAGCTACCTTTGAATAGTATAGACTTTTTAGTTTTTTAACTTTTTGATAAGGCTTTAATAAGTGGAATTTGAGTTAAGTTTAAATAACTTGATTTTTTTTATAGTGTTTATAAACTTCTTAAGCCACAAACTTAAAATTTTGTTCACACTTGATTTATTTATATAATGATTCGATCTCGAATAAGTTTTAACCCTATATATTGTGCATTAAGTAAGAAATTAATTGATGTAGTATATCAAAAACCTTGAATATATCCCCCCCCAAAAAAAAAAAAACTTTGAATCCACAAAGAAAAAAAAACTCTGATTAAATAAGAAACCCTAATCCTACAAGGAAACAATTTAGTTAGGCATAAATCAATTAGGAAATTATAGAATTTGGCAATATATGAGTTGAATGTTACATATTGTACAGAATATTTAGGCCAAGTTTGGGAAGACTAAAAAAATGCACTTTTTGTCTTTTTGGACTAAAAAATTGAGGTTGAAAATATGGATGTTTGGGTTAACTTTTTGACTTTTTATTGAAAAATGTGTAATAAAAAATTGTAAAAATTGATTTGTAGGAAAAAATTTGAATTGGGGGTTGTGCAGTCGTAATTGTTGACTTTTGGTGAATAGTGTTAACTTTTTAACTTTTTGAGTAATTTTTTGACTTTTTGACTTTTTTGGAAGTACCCAAACTTGGCCTTAGTATTATTGATTTTAATTATGCCCAAATTTAGATACTATAAAATATTAGAAACATGCCAAAATGATAACACGAAAACAGGACATTCCAAAATAAAGTTATTGCTAAAATAAAAAAAATTTATAAATGCCAGAATTATTAATTTGAGGACCCCAAAAAAAAAAAAAAAAAACACCCAAAGTCTACCATGCATCATCACTACAGTAATGCAAGAAACATTAACTAGTGTACTGACTACACTAATTAGGGATTGTTTGGGATTAATTAATAAAGATAAAAAGTCAAAAAATTACTAAAAAACTAAAATTCTATACTATTCAAGGGTAGCATGTGGGGCAAGCCACTAGGACAAAATTATTATTTTGCTCTTTAAATTCAACTATCCAAAAAATCAAAAAGTTAAAAGTCAAAAAGTCAAAAAGGTGAAATGGTCATTTTGATTACACTATAATATTTTATTACACATCTTTGCATAAAAAGTCAAAAAATTATTTCAAGCATACATATTTTTTTCTTTACTTTTTTAACTAAAAAATTAAAAATGCACTTATATAACATATTCCAAACAACCATCTAGTATTTCCAACATTATTGCCATCACCAAGAACATGGATCTAAAAGGTATCTTTCATTTAGATTACCATGGATTCAAAGCTTATAAATAAAAAAATTTAAAACAAAATAAAACGAAACATTTCTGTTACTCATTCTATATCATCTTTTGTTGTTGTCTTTCAAGGCTGATCAAGTGATAAATGAAGTAAATTCATGGTAAGGGAGGAGACTTCAGGGGCTGTTTTGTTCACTGGTGTTGTGCTCAATCCTCTCTTAGTTTCTTGATATAGCTCTTCTTGAGCAAGGTGCTCAATCCTCTCTTATGCAATGTTTTTCGACACTAACTCCCTTTGGTACAACTTATGGTTTTTTTTTTTTTTTTTTTTTTTTTAATTGCAAGTCTATATAAGGATATATTTGATGTTGTTTCTGTTTTCAATTTTTTTTATGCTACGCATTAGATTATTATAACTGGTCATTGACTCGAACCTAAACTATTATACAAAGTTTTTGGATACTATAAGCTCCTTTGGTACAACTTATGGGGTGTTTATAAATATATTTTTTAAATTGGAAGTCTATATGAGGATATTTGATGTTGTTTTCTACTTTCATATATATATATATATATATTGACTACATGGTTTGATGTTAATAAGTTTGTAGTGTTGGATTATTATAACTAGTTGTAGAGGGTCAGAAATTAAACCCCAAATTAAGTATGGGCCTAAGTGCTAAGGTCACCTTTCTAAGACAACTAGGAATGAAAAGAGAGCATGTGCTAAAGCCCAAGGGAAGTGGACCAACAGTGGGCCGAAGCAGGTCCGACCCGCAAAGAGTCCAAAAGGACTCCACGAAGAAAAATGCCTAGGTGAAAGTTGCAAAGGGAACACTTGCGGTGGTCAAGTTGCTAAGGCACTTTGCCTCAGCGCCGCCATTCTCCAATAATGTCGGTTTAGCCGCCACCTGAAGCTGCTGAGGGAAAGAGAAAGCCAAAGCAACTAAGTTGCTGAGGCGACACTTGCGACAGCCAAGTTGCGGAGGTACTTTGTCTCAGCGCCACCATTTCAAGTATTGTCGGTTCCGCTGCCATGTAGAGTTGTTGAGGGAAGGAGAGAACTGAAGCAACTAAGTTGCTGAGGCATTACTTGCAGCGCCCAAGTTGCAGAGGCACTTTGTTGGCATCGCGGGAAATGACCGTCGTAGCAACCACAGTCACCGCAACCAACTTGCGGAGGGAACATCCTACCAAGGTGATAGCAGCCTTTGGGAAAAGCTTTCCTTTTGCAAGTAGAGGCTAATGCTTGGCGCTGATAGCAGGCCCCAAGACTTATTGGTTGGAGCTGATAGCATGCCCAGAAATATCAGTTTACTGTGGTAACCCCGCGAAGATGGGAGCAGGGCAGCTCGAGCACAAGGGACTCCCTTTCCATTTACCCAGGTCACGAACCTGCCTTAGTTGCACAGACAGGAGTAATGAAGCCCCTTTGGGCTTGGTACTAACAGTATGGCTGATAGTAAGCTCGGCTATGGCCTTCGCCCTGGAAAGTTGGGGAGTTTGTGGTTAGGTGGCTAAGGGTGGAGGCTTCGCTGAAGTGAGCACGAACATAGTCGATGGTAGACTAATGGATTCTTGAGAATGCATGTACTGGCAAAGTAGAACTGAGAAGGCAAGTGCAAGAGTAAGGTTTACCGTTGCAAGTGCACTTGTTGAGGTTCGAGCTGATAAGGCAAGTGCAGCGACAAATACTTGCGCCGCAACTGCACTTGTTGAGGCTCAAAAGGGAGTTGTAGCACGAAACACTCCTGTCGCAACTATACTTGCTGAGGCTCAAAAAAGGTAGTTGCAGAGGCAAACAGATAGTACATGCAGAGGGACACGTGGCACCTTCAGTCTGGTGGCTCAAGGCAGAATATTCCGTGTGATCCTCTAGGACACATGTCCTCTTTTTATTTGGCCACTTGATGTCCTCTTGGTACCAAGGAAAAGCCTATAAAAAGGACCCATTTCAAGGTTCAAGAGGAGGAATTTTGGGGATTTAAGGGAGATGCTGCCTATTTGTGCACTGCCATATTTTTCTTCTTGAGCTACCTGTTTGACCCTTACCTAGCTACACACTCTCCAACACCCAGACAGTTGCTGCTGTTCTTTCTTCATCCATTCCACCATTGTTGGACCATTAGCATAGTTTTTCCTCTCTAATCACCTTCCTAACCTTGAATCCCCCTACATTTCTGGCGACTTTGCTGGGGACGCTACTTTGTTGCTGGTTCATACTCGCCGTGGTTTACACATTTCACTAGAAAAAATGGCAGAGGATGAAGTTCAGTAACCCCCACGGCAGCAAGGCTCTTCCAATGGCGGAGTAGCACATGCGGAGAATCGTGACCACAGTGTTGTGGTTAAGGAAGTCCAGTCACTCTAGGATATGCAGAAGGAGATCCTGATAGCTTTACAAACTCTCACTGATGGCGTCTAGACCAGCTCCAGCGTAGGTACCTCTGCCTGTACCAATCCCAAACCTAGTGCCTAACCTGTTCCTTGGGAATCAGGCTCTAATCCAGCTGCCTCTGGTGGTACCCCAGGCGAATGGTACGGCTGCTGGTTCAGCTACCCAAGAGCAGACTGGACCATTCCAACCCACTCACTTTGTTACGCAAGTCGATGTACAAGCTATGCTTGAGCAAGAGCGCAGCAAGAAGCAACTACCATCTCTTCCTGACCCAGATGTGAAGCCTCCATACTCTCAAGAGATATTGGTTATGCCATAAACAACTGGGTATACAGCACCCAAATTTGTCGAGTTTGATGGGATGCAAGGCAATGCCCGAGAACATATGGGGAGGTTCATTGAAACACTTGGTGTCTGTGGTAGTGACCACTCTCTGCACCTTTTGGGAGTTCTCCAAATCACTTACCGAAAGAGCTTATAGCTGGTATGTGAACTTGGCCCCCAACTCGATCAAGAGTTGGGAGGAGATGGTGAACAAGTTCCATATGTAGTTCTTCCAACTTCAAGAGAAAGTTACAACCCTCACGATCAGGCGAGATGTCTAAAAGGAAGGTGAGGATATACTGGACTATGTCAAGCAATTCCAGGATAAGGCTATTGACTGTCATGAGCCAGTGGATGAGGCCCACTTAGTCAGCATATGTGTGGAGGGTGCCATACGTGACTATAAAATTTTCTTGGTGAACCATAATCTGCCTATCTTTTCAGCCTTGGTTGAGGCAGCTAGGAACGTCAGTATCACTGGCCCTCTACATAGATCTCGCGATAGTCACCTCTACTCCCGTAGTAGCAGAGTTATTACGGTAACCTCTGGAGGAGGGAGCCGCTCGCAAGGGGAGGCGTCATCCTCTCAGAAGAGGAAGAGTTATGAGGACATAAATAAATTTCTATGCAGCCTTGAGAATGTTAAGGCCTTCGTTAAAGAATGGGTAGCCGATGGTGAGCTTACTTTGCCTCCGGTTGATGTCCTTACAACCAAGAAGGACAAAGAAATCCCAGATTATTGTATCTATCATAGAGCCACCAGACACCCTACTAGGGATTGTTGGGCTTTCAAAAGTATCTTGAAGAAGAAAGTTGACGCAATGAGCTGAAGTTCAAAGATGCCAGTAACTGTCATGTAAGGAAGGACCCTTATCCTAACCACAAGGAGAAGGGGAAGAATGTACACATGATTGGCTATCTTAGGCCTGTATGCGATCAAGTGCACATGGCGTCCCACTATGATGAGTCAGAAGAAATTACAACTGGCCAGCTCCTCGAAACAGTGCCTGCAAAGGAAAAACTTGCAGAGGATACTCATGCTCAAGCCTTGCAAAATTTTGTCAAGTTTCGAACCTTCTTTGACCAGTTGGGGTTGAGCCAAGCCATTAGGTTGGCAGCAACAAAGGCCCTCATCAACATCTCTAAAGTGCACCATACTAAAGTTGCTGAGGCTAAGGAGTTGTGGGGAAGTGGTTTTTGAAAATACTCTTCTGATCCTGGGGGATGCTCGTGATCCACCGATAAGCACCTGAAAGGAAGTAAACACTTCCGTCGGGGGTGCCGGAATTAACACTCCGACGGACAAGTCAGTCTCTCGTTCTAGATTACTTGTATGCTAAGTTAAACACCACAATTATCACATTCCTCTTTCTGGCTGATGTCTCTTCTATTTATATCTTTTCTTCTTTGTGCCTCGGTATTAGTTCCAAATCCAACCTCTTATTCGGCATATTTTGTAATAAACGGATCTTCATTCGACCCCTTGCTTAATCGATTATCTAGCCGAATAAGGTTGGGTCCGAGTTTCTGTGGCAATGGTCGAATGTTTCAAATCTTGATTCTTCAATGTTTGACTCTCTGGAATCTCTACGACTCCCAATATTCGGCCCCCACAATTGCCCCCCAAGCACTCCACTAGCGGCAGTTGGCTGGAGTGTTTGGCTTTGAACTCGAAGAGTCAGAGCTGAAATTCTGTGGCTGATCGTGTTTCAACGCGAATGTCTGTCCACACGCTTCTCGGTTTTCATTTCAACTTCCCGTCTCTTCGTACACTTGTTTATTGTGATTTAAAATTTTGACGTCTTTTCAAATAGATACACGCTTTTAGACGCCCGTCGCTCGATTGCCCTTCGAACTACCTCTGCGACCTCCTACTCTTCTTTACCTCCTTCACCACTTGTAAGTTCTCTCCTTCTTTGCTTTGTTTTTTTTCTTAGCATAATCATATTGGCTGGGGAGAATGGCGAAACATTTAAAAGATCTCCTCTCACCGGATCGAATTTCTGGCTTCCGACGCCATTTTTCCATCCCTGATGACATCCATTTGTCTTTTGTGGCAGACGGCACCCTTAATATGGAGAGGGTTGATGAAACCACTATCGTCTTCCCTCTTCTATCAATCGCAGAGGGCGAGGCCCGTTTCCCCCTTCACCTACTCCTTAGGGTCGTGCTTTGCCATTGGGAGTTAATCCCTTCGCAGCCCAACGTCAATTTCTTTACGATTGTGATGGGGATTGTCGCACTAAACCACCGCCTTGGGCTTAACCTTGGCATCCCCGCTATTCGGCATTGCTACGCCTTGGCCAAGTCTTCTGGTCAGCACGGGCGTTATTTCCTTAGAGCCAAAGACACCGACCATCAACTAGTGACTATGCTTTCCAGCTTTGGGATGCGAGTCGATGATGTCATGGTCTTCGTCCAAGGAAACTGGGAATTCGGCGAAGGCGAGGATCGCCTTGATTGTATTCCTCGATGGAGGGTCGAACCAGGTGGCCGAGTATCATCTTTTATTCATTTGTTAAATTTATAAAGCTTCATTTCTGGGACCTTATGGTTTTGCTTTTGCAGGGAACGATTTGAAAAAAATCTTGACCTCAACTGACAACGCCGTCCTTTCAAAAATCAAGACTGCGCTCAAGTACTTGGGCTGACGGAGTCTTCAGAAGCAGGGGAGGGCAGCCCATGTTCTGCTCCGCTACGAGCCGACTTATACGACCTTTTTAGCGGCGAAAAATATCCCAATTCCGATCGGTGAGGAGTTTCTTGTCGCCAGTATCTTGACTGACTTCAAAAATTTGAGGCAAGTCGGCTGCGAGGAATCAGATTTGGAGCGACCGAAAGTAGCTGAGGCCACCGAATCAGACAAAGCCGAAATAGAGGTTGATGAGGCTTTGAAATTAGCATTTGAGGAAGCCGGCCTCAATTCGGTTGATAATCCGTCCACTTCGGGTCGAGAGGACCGTCCACTTGACGATATTTTTCAGGGTCTGGAGGATCTTCCCGGCGTGTACCCAGAAGATATAGCTGGGTTGAGCCTTACTAAGCTTGCCAAGAAAGCGAATGCGGAAAGGATAGTTGCGCGGCGAAGGGTGGGCGAGATTCGGGTTGTCGAATCTCAATCTCAGTCCTCCCTGCCCGTTATTGAGGAAGTGACGACAAAAGGAGGTAGCACCGAAACTGAACCTTTGGTGCAAGCCAGTGTAGAAGCTGAGCAAAGGGTGGAGAAGCGCCCTGCTGATGTCGAGGCCGGCTCAGAAGAAGATCGCACCGACAAACGGCCTCGTTTGGAGGAATCGGATGTGATTGTGCCTTTTGTTATTCAGCCGAAGATGAAAAATACGCCGATCTTCTCCGATGCTTCGGTAATCAAAGATCCAGCGGTTGCACTTAGTTTCGTGATGTCCATTTCACTGCCTGCTGATAAGGCGACTTTTCAGGCGGAGCCGGATCTGGTTGCAATCGCGTTGGCCGCGTAATCGGCTCTTTTGGTACATATCTTGACTCTATCTTTTCTCCTTACACATTATTTTCGTTTTAACTTCCTGTTTTGCAGATCGTCGGAAGGATAGCCGACATGGGTCGTCGCTATCATGATGCCATAGAGTAGATTGGCCATTTACAGGCGGAGGTTGAGAGCTAAAGGAGTAGGGCGCAGATCGAGGGCGCTCGTGCCGAGGCCGAGTTGGAGAGAGCTCGTAATGCTGAAGATTTGAGATCGATCGCCGAGGAGAGGGCGAATGCGAGCGACGCCGGGCTTAAATTGGCCCAGGAGTCAAATTCTAAATTGAAGGCTGAGTTGGAAGAGATGAAGGCGGCGAAGGAAACAGTTGACCTGAACGCTTCTACCGCATTTGATGCAGGGAAAAAATCTGTTTATGATGAATACGTAGATGAAGTCCCTAAGTTTGAGAATCGGGGCTTTAAACACGGCTGGCTCAAAGCCCTTACTGCCGCTAATGTGTCTTTGGCTGCGCCAATTCCATATGAGCAAGTGGATGTTGAGCCGTTGGAGTCTGATTCCGATGACTGATTTCAAAGGCGCTTGTTTTTTGTTTTAGGATTTGAGTGTATTTTTCAGCTTTTTATAGTTTTTTGTTTAGTAATTTTCATATGTAAAATGGTTACAATTTGTGCCCAATTTACTTAATGAAAATTCATTTTGTACCTCGCTGTTACTGATGAATGGAATTGCTTTGGGTCAAATGTTGTATAATTGCCGACTAAATGATTAGGACGCTTTAAAAGCCAAAAATTAGTGAATGAACTGGCTGCAGCACATATCTATCGGCATGAGGTCAGGGTACACGGCCGGCGAGATTAATAAATCTGCCATTGCCCCAGCCAGTGCATGAACTTCAAAGGCATTGACCAAAAATTGCCGTTTAGATAGTTAGGCCATTTTAAAAGCCAAAAAATTAGTGAATGAACTGGCTGTGGCACATATCGATCGGCATGAGGCTGGGGTACGCGGCCGGCTATATTAATAAATCTGCCTTTGCGCCAGCTAGTGCATGAACTTCAAAGGCATTGACCAAAAATTGCCGTTTAGATAGTTAAGCCATTTTAAAAGCCAAAAATTGGTGAATGAACTGGCTTCGGCACATATCGATTGGCATGAGACCGGGGTACGCGGCCGGCTAGATTAATAAATCTGCCCTTGCCCCATCAAGTGCATGAACTTCAAAGGCATTGATCAAAAATTGCCGTTTAGATAGTTAGGCCGTTTTAAAAGCCAAAAATTGGTGAATGAACTGGCTGCGGCACATATCGATTGGCATGAGGCTAGGGTATGCGGCCGGCTAGATTAATAAATCTGCCCTTGCCCCAGCCAGTGCTTGAACTTCAAAGGCATTGATCAAAAATTGCTGTTTAGATAGTTAGGCCGTTTTAAAAGCCAAAAATTGGTGAATGAACTAGTTGCGGCACATATCGATCGGCATGAGGCCAGGGTACGCGGCCGGCTAGATTAATAAATTTTCCTTGTCGTTTGGAGAGTAGCGTTAATGAAATTGCCTCAGGGGCGCTGTAAGTATTAGAAATAAATAGGGGGTGGCTGTTTGCGCCAGTAACTTCACTTACTGTGTTTTCAAGGCAGCTTATTGCGAATGGCACATAGAGTTTTCTTCAACAGCAGAGGTGAAGGTTGAACTTTGGCTGAGCTTGATACTGTGATGAATAGCCGCAGAGAAGCCACCCGTGCAGGAAGTGGGGCGTCCAAAGAACAGGAAAAATGTCTGCCTCTAAGTCGTCGAAGCAGATCACCTTGAAAGGAGAAACTGCAACGGGGAAGCTCTCCGCGACCTCGAATGTTGAGTTTCGCAGTTTTCGTGGGGAACAGACCGATGACGGAGGCAGACTCCATTATAAGGGACCCAGTGGTGGTGGTTGAATTTGCTTGACAGATTTTTCCACCGGAGGTATAGCAGTCGATAGCTGGCTGACAAGATTTTGACGTCTTTTGAAAGGGAATCCACGAGGCGGTAAAGGGGTTGTACACCGCTTATGAAGTCGGCATGCGCTTGCGTGTCGCACGGCGGGAGATAGAGAAGATGGACGAAAGGGTCCGCAGTTCGGAGGTTCGGGCAGAGAAAGCCGAGCGCGAACTTAATGAGCTTTGGATGGCTAAAGCCGCCGAGCTACACGTGGCGGGCCGATCTAATCCAATCGTGGACGAAAGGGTGACCCAATGCTATTGAGTCATGCCATTGCCGATAGAGACACAGCTAGCATGTTTGCCGTAGAAAATGTGAGATCCAAAGGTTATGAGCAAGGCTTTCATGCGGGGCTGGAAGGTTGGGATCGACAAAATAATGGAGAAACTTTCAACTGAGTATGGCATTGAGCAAATTCGGGGTTCTCAGAAATCAGCACAAGCATGCTATCTTATCACTGTTGCAAAGAGGCCAAAAGAACTGGAAGTGAACTCAATTGAAATACCGGACTGAGAGAGCCTCGGAGACATTCGGAAAATCCCCAGTGAAAAGGCAACTGAAGATCTTGATCGGATCGAAATCAATGGGAGTCCAGATAGATTCTTCATGATCGACACTTCCCTAAACGAAGCTGATAAACGCGAGCTGGTATCCTTCATACTCGGCACCCTTGACGTGTTTAAACGTCAATCCAAAAGTCAAACCAATCATTCAGAAAAGTTGGCGGTCAGCCGCGGAGCTTGCATCGGTCGTTGTTGATGAAGTTGATAGATTGCTTGAAGCCTGGGCAATAAGTGAAGTCACTTATTGTCACGACCCGAACCCGCCCCCATGGGTTAAGGACGTAACTGGCCAGTAATCCTAAGATTACCTACGGCCTCAAACCAAACCAAACGTATTTTAACAGAGTTAATGGGGAACAAACGGAAGCAATTTAAAACTTTGTCCATAGAGCTGTGCTTACATGGCACATCAAAACAAACCATACATATGTACATTAATAACTCACAACAGAAACATAGTGACATAGGTTCTGTACAGACAGGATCATTGAAAATTAAGTCAACCCATAAGAACTATAAGCAGACATATACAAAACTTCGCCAACCTGACAAATGTAAAAACATAACAAAAAGGCGAAGGCGGGTCTCATGCGTGAGACACAAGGGCTGACTCTCTCAAAACCTTGGTGGTTTCATACAGACTTCACTGAGGCTGGGTCTGGACTTTTCTTGGCTCACCTACAAACACATGAATAAGCGTGAGCGAAAGCCCAGTGAATAATATCAAATCAAATACAGAAGTTACATAACGATGTAGATCAACATGTTCCAAACGGCCTTAAGCCCAATTCATATTTCCATTTAACAAATATATAAATATACGAAATTCAAATCAAGTGACTGTAGTTCTAAGCATTCTGGCCTTTGGCCCATTTAGATTTCCATTCATGTCAAAACGGCCTTCGGCCCATTCATTTATGTCAAAACGGCCTTCGGCCCATTCATTTCTGTTAAAATGGCCTTCGGCCCATTCGTTTATGTCAAGACGGCCTTCGGCCCATACATTCGTGTCAAAACGGCCTTCGGCCCACTCATTCATGTCAAAACGACCTTAGGTCCATTTATTTCTATCAAAACGACCTTCGGTCCATTTATTTATATCGAAACGACGTTCGGTCCATTCGTTTACGTCAAAACGGCCTTCGGCCCATTCATTTCTGTCAAAATGGCCTTCGGCCCATTCATTTCTATCAAAATGGCCTTCGGCCCATTCGTTTACGTCAAATCGACCTTAGGTCCATTCATATATGTCAAAACGGCCTTTGGCCCACTCATTCATTTCAAAACGGCCTTTGGCCCACTCATTCATTTCAAAACGGCCTTTGGCCCACTCATTCATTTCAAAACGGCCTTTGGCCCACCCATTCATTTCAAACGGCCTTTGGCCCACTCATTCATTTCAAAACGACCTTGGGTCTATTTATGCTTATCGAAACGACCTTGGGTCCATTTATGCTTATCGAAACGACCTTGGGTCCATTCATGCGTTCATATCAGACTTGCGTCCACAATCCCACAATCCCAATTAGCAATTCATAAAGCTTAAAAGGGAGTAAACAATTGGACATTCACAAGCATTCAAATATCGATATTACTCACAGTGATCGGCTTGTGGATTTGCCCTGGAGCTTGACCCTACACGTTTCATGAACACAAAAGGGTCATTAACAGTTCAATCCGTTCTTTAATTCACATATTCCTCTTTAGGCTTTATTATTATCTCATTAACTCATTTACAATGCTTCACATATGCCTAAGAGTGCTTACAAGTGAAAGAGAACGGAAAACAGAGCATAAAATGCAAAAACAGGATTTCAGAAAATAGGGTCCCCGCTCGAGCGTGGGCTTCCCCGCTCGAGCGTGCCCTTAAGGCTTGTAAAAAAAATACTGGTTACATCAAAATCACGCTCGAGCGTGAACTCAGCCGCTCAAGCGGATGGCCTATCTACATAGCTCCCCGCTCGAGCGTCAACTTCCCCGCTCGAGCGGGAACCATGTCTGGAAAAAGTGCTGGGAGCACGATTTTCCCGCTCGAGCGGCAGTTCCCCCGCTCGAGCAGACATCAAAATTCTGGAAATCCCAGGTTGAGTTCTTGAGCTCCAATTCGATTTTCCAGCTACATTACTTGCATGCAATGGCTCAAATCTCAAATATAATCATACCAACATGGCACCAATGCAAGATTATAACATTATGAAGCTTAATTTCTTGATTTATCTACATGCATGGCCCAAAATATGTCAAACTCAACACCAACATAACAAATTCATGCATTCAAGTTCATATCTTCTCAAATTGTACATGCATGTGATGAATTAGCCACATTCTCAACTTGGATAACCCAAATGGTGATCAAAACATGAGTTTCCTTTAACATTTCACATGGATTACACACATTTGTGCTCAAACATGCAATTTCAAAGTAATTTCTTACATGCATGCACATATTAAGCTTCAATTCAACAATTCCAACACAATTTCATTTCAATCTTACTCTTGATCACCAAATTAGCTTGAACACACAAAATTACGAACTATAATCCAAGAATTACTCACCTAGAAGCTTTGATCTTCTAAGCTCTAGTCAATTCTTGAGCTAAATCCCCAAAATTTCCAAGCTTTAAGCCAAATTGCACAATTTCTCTCCCTTTCTCTCACTAAGGCCGGCCCTCACTCTCTCACAATTGAATCCCTCAGATTCTTGAGTTCATAAGAGTTAAAGGGGAGTGTAGTGCTATCATACAACAAGCCCCACTAATATAATATTTTAATATAAAATAATGGGGTACTTAATTTATCACTTTAATCAGTTTAAATTGACTAGAATCAATTTCTAATTTAATTTCACCGTAGGCTCTAAAAATTATGCCAATCACAATGGCGTAATCAATTTCGGGTTCTGTGACCGATAAGGCCCTCAATTTAATTTCCAGAGCAGATTATTCAAACAGATATTCCTACGGTGAACATATAGTCAAAATCGCATATATTCACATAATGGCACACAAAAATCATATCAAAACATATAGTCACATACGTATTAGGGACCAATTAGCATATTATGGAACAGGGGTATGACACTTATTCCATATGGCTATCCAATACCGTGGTTGTAAATAAGAAAAATGGATCTTGGAGCATTTGTGTCTATTTCACGGACTTGAACAGGGCCTGTTCAAAAGATTGTTTTCCTCTTTCCAAAATCAACCAACTTGTGGACGCAAAGGCACATCATCAGCGCATGAGCTTTTTGGATGCCTACATGGGTTATCACCAAATTGCCATGCATCTGGAGGATCAAGAAAAGACTGCATTCCTCACCCCAAGGAAACCTATTGCTACAAGGTTATGCCCTTCGGATTGAAGAACGCGGGGACAACTTACCAGAGACTGGTTTCCACTATGTTCAAGAAACAACTCGACCGCACCATGGAAGTATACATCGATGACATGGTGGTGAAATCTAAGAAAAAGAGCCACCATCAAGTTGATTTAGCAGAGACGTTCAGCATTCTCTGAAAGTACAAGATGAAACTGAACGCCTCGAAATATGCATTCAGCATCTGATCTGGCAAATTTCTCAGCTATATTGTCAACCACCGCAGAATAGAGGCCAACTCGAGGCAAATCACAGCAATTCTAGAACTCGGCTCCCCTATCTCGGTCAAAGAAGTTCAGTAGTTGATGGGGATGGCCGCCGCCCTCAATAGATTTATCAGCCATTCTTCAGATCGCTGTTGACAATTCTTTCATACACTTCGGCAGGGCAAAGCCTTTGAATGGACTCGCGAGTTCTAGGCCGCGCTGGATGGCTTGAAAACTTATCTCCGATCTGTACCACTCCTAGCAACCCCATCGGCAGACGATCCGCTCATCTTGTATCTGGAGGTATCCGACCGGGCGGTTAGCGCCGTGCTACTAAAGGAAGAACTCTGGGAGCATCAACCAATTTGCTATGTAAGCAAGGCAATGGTTGACGACGAAACACGATATCTACCACTGGAAAAGCTCATCCTTGCTCTCATGGTGGCTGCAAGAGAGTTGATGCACTATTTTCAGGATCACACCATAGGGGAATTAATGGACTATCCTCTCTAGTCAGCGCTCCCTAGCGCGGAAGCATCGGGGCGAGTCTTGAAATGGGCTTTGGAACTCGGCCAATATGATATCCAGTTTTTGCCTAGAACTGCCATCAAGGGGCAAGTGCTCGTCGACTTTGTAGCCGAGTTCACGAGATGCCATGCCGATTTCAAGTCCGATCAAGTGCAACCTAAACCTGATTGGCGAATATATGTTGGAGACATTTGGCAGATGTATTGTCACTGATTATCTAATCAACGTGGCAGCGGGGCAAGCATAGTAATCATGACCCCTGAAGGGGCAATAATCGAGCAAGCAGTCAAACTGGGCTTTGATGCATCAAATAACGAGGCTGAATTTCGTAACGCACTTCACCTTGGTGCGCGGTGGTTACTTATTTTCTGTGACTTGAAATTAGTCATCAACCAGTTGAAAGGGGAGTATGCAGCTAAAAATGACCGCATGTCCACCTACATGAAAATGACAAATTCTTTGCTCCCAAAATTCGACCACCACGAGTTGAATCAGATAACCCAGGATCAGAACACGAATACAGATGCCCTTGCTTGCCTAGCCTTCGCCATTAACTCATAAATCAAATGAACAATCGAGGTAGGGTTCATCCTAGAGTCGAGCATCATCTCTTTTGACCCAGTTTAGATTAACATCATTGAACCAAGACCAGCTTGGATGGACTCTATCGCTACATTTCTTTGCTTAGAACAGCTCCCAACGGAGAAAAAAGAAGCCCATAAGCTGCGAAATAAAGCCCTATGATACTATCTGGATTCACAGGGAAAGCTTTACAAAGATTCTCTTTCTGGGCCGTACCTAGAATGTGTCCACTAAGATAAAGCTGAGCAACTCATGGATGAAATATATGAAGGTAGGTGTGGTGTCCATTCTGGAGAGCGTTCATTTGCTTGTCGAGCCGTAACGTAGGGGTATTATTGGCCCACCATGCGAACAAATGCCAAGAACAACGTAAAGAAGTGCGAACAATGCCAAAATTTTTCCTCTTTAACTCATCGGCCAGCCAAAAAATTAAACTCCATTACTAGTCCTTGGTCGTTCGCTCAATGGGGACTTGATATCGTCGGACCCTTACCGCGGGCTCCAGGGAACAAGCGATTCCTGATCGTCGCAATAGATTATTTTACAAAGTGAGTTGAAGTAGAGACATGAACACATATTCATGATGTCGATGTTAAACGTTTTATATGTAAAAACATCATAACACGATTCGACATACCGAGAGCAGTTGTCTCCGACAACGGCACCCAATTTGATTGCGGCGTCTATTGGGAGTTATGCAACACATATGGTATTCGGCCCTACTTTTCCTCGTTGGCATACCCACAAAGCAACGGTCAGGCTGAGGCCTCTAATAAAGTGATCCTGGACGACATCAAGATGACATGATGTTGGCGTGGTATCAGCAGCAGCTCGCCAGGTCATATAACCAGCGCGTGCAGTTGCGTCATTATACACCTAGAGAACTGGTCCTAAAGAATGTGCTTATTGCTACTAAGAATTTGGCAGAATGTAAACTAGGCCCCAATTGGGACGGTCCTTATCAGATTGATTCAATTGCTAGAATAGGGGCATATCGACTTTCAGACATGGCCGACATTTGCCATGCCCCTGGAATTCCACACGTTTGCATAAATTTTATCATTAGGCCAACTTGTACGGCGTGCCAGTTTGTTTCTAACTTTTGTTGTTATGGTAACATGTACACATCTACGAATTTTGCATTACAATGCTCTTTTTATCGCCGTCTCGTTAATAATGACTGAATAATGAAAAGGCCTACGAATTCAGAGCACCCTTGGTGAAAAAGCTCCTGAATCCAGAGCGCCCTTCGTGGATATCACGTTTGGGCTGAATAAGCCTCGAAATTTGGAGTGCCCTTCGTGGATGTCACGATTGTCTAACACAAAGACTCCGAATTTGGAGCGCCCTTTGTGGATATCATGCTTGGGCTGCCTAATCCTCCGAATTCGGAACGCCCATCGTGTATGTCATGATTGGCCAACACAAAGACTCTGAATTCATTACGCCCTTCGTGGATATCACGTTTGGGACGAATAAGCCTCCGAATTCGGAGCGCTCTTCGTACATATCATGTTTGGGCCGAATAAGCCTCTGAATTCAGAGTGCCCTTCGTGGATGTCCCGATTGGCCAACACAAAGGTTCCGAATTCGGAGGGCCCATCGTGGATATTGCGTTTGGGATGAATAAGCATCCGAATTCGGAGCGCCCTTCGTGGATATCACGATTGGCCAACACAAAGACTCCAAATTCGGAGCGCTCTTTGTGGATGTCATGTTTGGGCCGAATAATCCTCCGAATTTGGAGCGCCCTTCATACATGACCACGAACAACCGAGTAATCCTCCAAATTAGGAACGCCCTTTGTATTTGGCTATACAATGGCATGGGCCTACAAATATGCAATTATCACACAAGTTGATACAAATATTAAACAAAGTAATGTAACAAATATTAATTTATGTCACCAAAGAGGTACAAATATGTGGCTTTCGACAAATTCAAAAGTATAATAACGTGTTTCTTGATATCTAAGTCTTCTCCGGCTCGGCATCCTTTTTGTAGTTGATTTTTTTGGCGTTGTAAGCTTCAAAGGGAAACTTGTAATTCTGAAGTAGTGGTGACGCCGAATCGATGCTCACGGCTCATAAAGCCCTAATCCAACTGTGCTTGAAGCCGCGGTTCTTGCATCGACAGACGTCTTTTGCCAATTTTTTCTTAGTCTTTTCAATGTCGATTTTTCGGCCGTCAAAAAAGCCTTATTCATAGGCTCGAGTTCTTATAGCCTCTTTGGCAAACATGTTTTCCATTTGTTTATCAGTCATAGCATGATCCAACAGGCGCTGGTTGATTCTGTCCGTGACAACTGGGTTTGCGTCACACACTGACTGCGTCTCAGCCGCTATGGCCTTTTTTAGCTCATTCTCGGCCTTTTTCGTGTTGCACTCGAAATCTCAAATGCGCCCCTCTTTGCTCGAGCTCTCTTTTCACCATGCATAGGCCCATGCTGATTTCATACACGTTGTAAAGTCCTCGGATCGACCAATGTATACCTTTCCTTAAAATTTCGTAATCACCCCGTCCGACAAGCGACTGCTGCACCTCTGGCGGAAATATTTTCCCCGTGAATTCCACCACCACATTAGGATCACTGACTGTTGAGTTCGCTTCAGTCATTGGTTTGTTCATGATAAAGACCGAAAAGTTTAGTGGGCGCGATGGTCTGCTCAGCTCACTTCGCGTGGCAGCATGCCCACTCGCAGCCTTTGAGCCCCCTCGTTGCTGCACCCCATCCCTAGCGGACTTTGTTACTTCACCACTTCTAAGGGACCTACTCTGACGTCTGGGCGACTGATGTCTCTCTCTCCCCTCTGCTGTCACGTTCCTTGTTCTTTGAGCTTCGCCCCCAGCAGCGCGATGCATTTCAGGGTCCAGCTCCGCCAAACTCCTTCCTTCTCCTTTACTATTGAAGAATAATCTCTGAGACATCTATGGCCTCGCTTACAACCACCGCCGACACTCAAGTTTCTGCTCGTTCTCAAATTATTGACTGCCCTTTTCATCGTCTGTGCTAGAGCTGTTCCATGATGCCTGGGGCCTCTTAAATACTAGGTGTTAAGAGGGTAAATATACGATTCTACTCGGCATCTAATGTTATAGCTGAATCACAATACATTGCCCCACTTGGCCAGACGAGCCTAGCATTGAGCCGTATATTTTATTCAGTAGATTATGTTACACGTTGCAATCCGTATGTTGTATTCGGCTCTAAAACGACATCCAAATTGGCGTAAGGCATATGTTTTATTCGGCTCTTAAATGACTTGTCCAAATGGGGCAGGGGCAAATATACGATTCTACTTGGCATCTGATATTATAGTCGAATCATGATATACTGCCCCACTTGGCCAGACGAGCTTAGCATCGAGCCGTATATTTCATTCGGCAGATTATGTTATAGCCAAATGTTGCAAGGGTAGATTTAATGTCGAATCATGCTACATTGTCTTAGCCATTAATTTAAATTATTTATTGCCGAATTATGCTACATTGTCTTGGCCATTAATTTAAATTATTTAATGCCGAATTATGCTATAGTGTCTTAGCTATTAATTTAAATTATTTAATGTCAAATTATGCTACATTGTCTTAGCCATTAATTTGAATTGTTTAATGTCGAATTATGCTACATTGTCCAAACTTAGCAATTAATTTAAATTAGCAAATACAAAAGAGAGAGAAAAAGGTGATTTTCATTAATAAATTAAGTATAAACAACCGTCATTTTACACATGAAAACTTCCCTATAAATGACTTCTAAACAAAATAAGCAAGAGCCTACAAAAACTACATACAAAAGATACATAACATAAAGCAAAATTACAGTAGCACTATTTATTCTTCAGGGTCAGACTCTAACGGCTCAACCTCCAACTACTCGTATGGAATTGGCTACTCCAATGTCACATTAGCGGCCGCCAGGGCTTTAAGCCAGCCGTGTTTGAAGCCCTAGTTTTCAAACTTAGGTACCTCCTCCACATACTTCTCCAAGGCCGCAAGTTTTCCATACTTAGTGAAATTTTAGCCTTGCAAACACTTAGTCATGGTGAAATTCTATTCATAGCGAGAGTATTGCCCATCCTTAGAAGCTATGTAAAGACAATGAAAAGAAGACAGTGAAGTAAAATTTAACTACTCAGTATCTTTGTTCCTCATAAACATCAAAGTTTTCCATATCATGATTATAATGTTTGAAGGAATAAAGAAGAAGGAAAAAAGACTGCAAAAGTACAAAGAAAAGGAGCCATAAAGAGTCACAATAAATCAAATCAAACCCCTCATGAGGGAGTCCATCAAAGTCACATCCCTAGACAACTAAGCAGCCAGCTCAGAGTTTTTCTCTTTGAACCGAGCCATGTTCTGCCGATGCTGCTCGATGGCACCCTCACACTCCTTGATAGTCTCCTCCAAAGATGCATGCATCGTGACATTATCTGCATGTTCAAGGAAGCCATCGACTACTTGAAACCTAGCCCTCATCCACGATAGGTCCAGACCATTCCTCTCAAAGCCGCTCAAATTAGCCTAAGCACTCTCCACAAATTTGTTGGGTGTCATCAAAATATTCTTTGCAACTAGGTCGCGGATGAAGCTAGCAAGTGACTCCAATAGTGTTGTCTACACCATTGAGCCAAGAATGTTGAAAGCAGTGAAGGTGCCAGGGTGCAGTGCCTGGATGCGGACAAGAGTAATAGCAACTTCGGGGGAGACCCAATAACTTAGGAAAGAAACTTTCCTTGAGGACTGAGGGAACCCTTTCACACCACAGCTAGCTTCAATTACTGGAGGGAGACTAGTGGATCGACCAAAGGCCTCGGCACGATGCACCTACCCTAAAGATGACGGCCTAGCGGCATTGGAATGGGTAGATGCTGGGTGGCGACCGGGCGAACTAACCTCGTGAGAGAGTCCAAAGCTACCTGCACCATCATGTCGCTCCGAAAAGAGGTCATCCATGGGGTAGTCCGCAACATTTAGATCTGGCACAACAGTGGTGTCCATTCCCATATAAAACTCTCGTGGTCTCCCAAGATTAGCTGGGACCTCGGGAAAGTGAGTGGGGTACAGGTCATCAAGCTGCTCAGAAGTTGCTGAGGCATCTGGGTCCGAAGCATCAGCAACAGTAGTAGCACCATGAGTGGCCAGGTTGGCAGCTGCCTCTACACATTAGGCCAAGTTTTGGGGGCCCACAGTAGGAACAACCGCAACATTTTCACGTCCCTCAGCAACTTGAACATTGTGAAGTGGGGTCTGTGGAACCAGTGCAGATTCAGTGGACTGGGATGAACCCCCAGATATAGCTCCCAAGGGGGGTGTTGCAACTTCCAGTGGCTCTCTTTCGCCATGATCTTCTCTTAGATTCTCGGGAAGAAAATCATCTCCACCAACAGGGGAATGGTCATAATGAATAGGGTTTGGAGGTTTTGCACGCTCAACAACTATATCACAGCTGCAGCTTCCACAGTAGGGGGGACTTGTTCGTTTTCAACAAAGGGAGTTATCATGACTTCTTTCCACGTCTGTAACCTCAGTATCTGACTCAGCCTCAACAACTGGCTCAGCCTCAGCACTTGGTTTAGCCTCAGCACTTGGTTCTTCTTCAATGTCTAGAAGTACCATTATGCGAGTTCTGAATCTTATGACCCTTGAAGTAATGGGAAGGTCGTCGTCGTCGTTTGAATATGATGAAATTTCGATGGCAGTAAAAGAACCTCTGGGGCTTGAAGGTGGCATGCCTGATGGGCCTTGAAAAGGAAAAAGATCATGTGATTACTAAAGTACAGATAAAAAGCCCACAGAAGTATGAAAAAATACAAAATATTCTCTAAGTACAGATACTTTCCAGAGTCTCTTCCTACTTGGTGAGGCACGGGCCTCAGCGGCTGATGCCGCTGCCTCCTGGACTACCCTCAAGCGGGAGCGGGTCAAGTGAACTGATGTACTGATTTGGGGAGGAGCAACTTGTAGGGGCTGGACGGACATTGCCCCAGACGGATGAGACTCCTCTACTGCAGGCGAGGACAAAAGCTTGAAATGACAAAATACGCTGGTCTGTTTCCCCCGACCAGAGGAGAGACGAAGGGATAGATCAGGTTGCGAAATGGGTTCCATTGCAGGAATAACTGGATCACTGTTGCAAAAATTGAAGAAGGAGTTGAGGTTGCGATGCTAGAATAATCTGTTACTAGGAGTAAAGGTGCATTCTCTTTCGAGTGAGGGCAGCTCCATGTAGCCTAAATCCTCCACAAGTAAAGTGGTATAGTCACGAGCAAACTGCTGGTAGCTCCGATGGAAATCTGCCTAAGGAGGAGGAGCATGTGGGATACCCTGATCCATGCCAAACTGCCTAAGGAACTTGGCCGGCCGATTGACGATGCTAGACATGCCATGCTCGTTCCATACGGGCAAAAATTCAGGGCGTATCATAGTAGCAATAAGGAGAGAGTTGGCCAGGACACTGTTGAGAGACAAATCAACATGACGGGCCTCAGAGAAATAAAATGGAACAATAGAAATGACTGGAAGACGCTGGCTAAAGGGTGGAACACACACTTCTTCATGCGCTCAATGTAGTCCGCAAAGGGTCTGTTGTTGCCAACACTAGACCACTTGGAGATGCTAGAGAGGGAATGGCGCAATTGTCTCGTGATGGGCCATCTCTTTGCATCTATGACAGGATGACCCTCCATATCAAGGACTTCGTCGATAAAAAGGGGCTCATGCTTTTTGGGTACTGGGACCATAGCAGGGAACCTCTCATAAAAATATGTGGTCAAGAACTGAGTATGAATGAAGCTCCATACATCATAGTGGCCCATGGATCTCTCCATGTCTGAATGAATGAGGTCTAGACAAAAGTATAAATTCTCCAAGAAGATAGGAGCCAAGGAGATCTGACTGTCGCTGCAAAGTTTAACGGCAAGGGAACACTAGAGGATTTATGCTCCCGACAGGGTTGTTGGGGAGGACAAAACAGTAGATAAAATAGCTACCAAAAGTGGCCTGGTACAAGTTGCCGTGGTAGCCCAACCCAACTATTGACTCGCGACTGCCTTCAGTAATGTCGACCACAACAGATGGCATGTCCTTGAAAAAATGCTTTAACCAAGAGAGGTAGGTGGTCTTGTCCCTCTTGGGCTTCTCTTGAAGCAATTCCCCAGTCCTCAAATCATGCCAAAAGCCATGCTTTCGTGCCTCTCGAAAGGCACCTTGAAGAGCAGTGATAGCAGTCTGTTCTGCAGCAGTCAGGGACGCAGGATTAAAACAAAAGTCCCCACGGGTGCTCAACCGAAGGAGAACATTGACATCTTTAAGGGCTAGGGCTATCTCTTCCCAAGCCAACACGAAGGTGTGAGTGTCGCGGCTCCAATGGGAAATAATCATATGTCTTTGCAGAGGGACCAGTCATCAAACCAAGCCGTCGTCTGCAATAATGTCATCAACCCAGGGGGACCAGTCTACTGGAGGGCCTAAGTGAGTACGGTAATAAATGTATGAATGAGGAAAATCACCGCGCTCTACACGAAATCGCAACACGGAGGCTGGGTTCACCATGTCAGCATCATCCAAAGAGGCCTCACCAAAAGGGAGCAGAGGCTTTTCCAGAGAAGGGGCATCAGGAACAACGGAATCAACTGCCTTCCAGAAAGGGTTGGCAAGTCCAACAAAATATGGGGTTCTCCTCCACTTAGTATTGGGTGGGACAACCCTGTCGGGCAGAAACCTAGAGGTAGCCATGAAAGAGAATAAAGAAAGAGAAGAAAACTTTAGAAGGTATGGGCCAAAGAGAGAAGAAGACAACGAGACAAGAAAGTGTATTGTGGCGGGAGTACGGGACTAGTGGACAAGTGGCAAAAAGGCGCCAACACGTCTCCTAGGCCCATCATGACTATTAGTCAAAAGGCACCTTTTCAGAGCCATTATGACTTTGCAGAAAACTAACGCAACTTCAGACCTAACCGACGGGTTACTTGCTGATGTCATGCACGCATAGGAAAGAAGGAGCGTGTCCCCCACGCGCGTATGGGGCAAAGGTAGAGGACCAAAAAGTAAACCCCAAATTAAGTATGGGCCAAAGTGCTGACGTCACCCTTCTGAGACGACTAGGAATAAAAAGAGAGCATGGGCTAAAGCCCAAGAGAAGTTGACCAATAGTGGGCCGAAGTAGGTCTGACCCCCAAGGGTCCAAACAGACTCCACGAAGGAAAATTCTTAAGTCAAAGTTGCAGAGGGAACACTTGCGATGGTCAAGTTGTTGAGGCAATTTGTCTCAGCGCTGCCATTGCCCAATAATGTCGGTTCAGCCACCACATGAAGTTGCTCACGGAAAGAGAAATCTGAAGCAACTAAGTTGCAAAAGCAACACTTGCGACGACCAAGTTGCGGAGGTACTTTTTCTCAGCACTGCCATTCCAAGTATTGTCAGCTCCGCCGCCAGCTAGAGTTGCTGAGGGAATGAGGAAAGCGAAGCAACTAAGTTGTAGATGCATTAGAGGTACCTTGTCGGCGACGCGGGAAATGACTGCCATAGCAACTATAGGCACCGCACCCAACTTGTGGAGGGAGCATCCCGCCAATGTGAAAACAGCATTTGGGAAAATCTTCTCTACTACAAGTAGAGGCTAATGCTTGGCGCTGATAGTAGGCCCTAAGGCATTACTAGCCTAGGGTTGATAGCAGGCCCCAAAGTTCATTACATTGGCGTTGATAGCCGGTCCCAAGACTTACAGGTTGGAGCTGATAACAGGCCTAGAGATACCAGTTTACTGCGGTAACCCTGCGAAGATAGGAGCAGGGCAGCCCGAGCACAAGGGACTCCCTTTCCATTTACCCAAGTGACGAACCTGCCTTAGTCGCACAGGTAGGACTAACGAAGCCCCTTTGGGGTTGGTACTAAGGCATAGCATGGCTGATAGTAGGCTCGACTGTGGCCTTTGCCTTGGAAAGTTGGGGAGTTTGTGGTTAGGTGGCTAAGCTTTGAGGCTTCGCTGAGGTGGGCATGAAAATAGTCGATAGCAGACTAATGGGGTCCTGAGAATGCATGTACTGGCCAAGTAGAACTGAGAAGGCAAGTGCAGCAGCAAGGTTTACAACTACAAGTGCAGTTGCTGAGGCTCAAAAGGAGTTGTAGTGCCAAACACTTCTATCGTAACTACACTTGCTGAGGCTCAAAAAAGGTAGTTGCGGAGGCAAACAGATAGTACATGCAGAGGGACACATGGCATCTTCAGTCTGGTGGCTCAAGGCAGAATATTCCATGTTATCCTCTAGGACATATGTCCTCTCTCTATTTGGCCACTTGGTGTCCTCTTGGTACCAAGGAAAAGCCTATAAATAGGACCCATTTCCCAAGGTTCAAGTGGAGGAATTTTGGGGATTTGGGGGAGATGTTGCCCATTTGTGCACTGCCATCCATTTCTTCTTGAGCTACCTGCTTCACCCTCACCTAGCTGCACGCTCTCCAACTCCCAGACAGTTGATGCTGCTCATTCTTCAGCCATTCCACCATTGTTGGACCATTAGCATAGTTTTGCCTCTCTAATCACCTTCCTAACCTTGATCCCCCGTACATTTTCTGGTGACTCTGCTGGGGAGGCTGCTTTGTTGATGGTTCAAACCTGCAGTGGTTTACACACTTCACTGGAAAAAATAGCGACGGATAAAGTTCAGCAACCCCCACATCAGCAAGGTTCTTCCAATGGCGGAGAAGCCCATGCGGAGGACCCTGACCACAGTGTTGTGGTTGAGGCAGTCCAGTCACCCCAAGATATGCAGGAAGAGATCTTGGTAACTTCGTAAACTCTCATTGATGGTGTCAAGACCAGCTCCAGCGCAGGCACCTCTGCCGGTAATAGTCCCAAACCTAGTGCATAACCTGCTCCCTAGGATTCAAGCTCTGATCTAAGTGCCTCCGTTGGTACCCCAAGCGAGCGATACGGCTGCTGGTTCAGCTACCCAGGAGTAAACTTAACCATTCCTGCCCACTCACTTTGTTATCCAAGCAGATGTACAAGCTATGCCCGAGCAAGAGTGCAACAAGAAGCAATTACCATCTCTCCCCTACCCAGATGTGAAGCCCGCATACTCCAAGGAGATATTGGTTATGCCATACCCAACTGGGTATACAATACCCAAGTTCAAGAGAAAGTTACAACCCTCATGATCAGGCGAGATGTCCAAAAGGAAGGTGAGGATATACTGGACTATATCAAGCGGTTCCAGGATAAGGCTATTGAATGTCATGCGCCAGTGGATGTGGCCCACTTAGTCAGCATATGTATGGAGGCTGCCATGCGTGACTATAAAATTTTCTTGGTGAACCATATTATGCCAACCTTTTCAGCCTTGGTTAAGGCTGCGAGGAACCTCAGTACCATTGGCCCTCTACATAAATCTCGCGACAGTCACCGCTACTCCCGTAGTAGGAGAGTTACTGCGGTAACCTCTGCAAGAGGGAGGCGCTCGCAAGGGGAGGCCTCATCGTCTCAGAAGAGGAAGAGTTATGGGAACAAAAATCCATATCCTTACAGCCTTGAGAATGTTAAGGCCTTCGTTAAAGAATGGGTAGCCGATGGTGAACTTACTTTGCCTCCGGTTGATGTCTCTCCAACTAAGAAAGACAAAGAAAGCCTAGATTATTGTATCTATCGCAGAGCCACCAGACACCCTACTAAAGACTGTTGGACTTTGAAAAGTATCTTCAAGATGAAAGTTGACACGAATGAGTTGAAATTCAAAGATACCAGTAACTGTGATGTGAGGAAGGACCCTTATCTTAATCCTAAGGAGAAGGGGGAAAATGTACATATGATTGGCTATCTTGGGCTTGTGTGCGATTAAGTGAACATGGCATCCTACTCAGGTGAGTTAGAAGAAATTGCAACTAGCTAGCTCCCCGAAACAGTACCTATAGAGGCAAAACTCGCAGAGGATACTCATGCTCAAGCCTTGCAAAATTTTGTCAAGTTTCGTATCTTCTTTGACCAGTTGGGGCAGAGCCAAGCCGCCAGGTGGGAAGCAACAAAGGCCCTCATCAACATCTCTAAAGTGCACCATACTGAAGTTGCTGAGGCTAAGGAGTATATGCCTCGGCGCATCCAGGAAGATTATGGGGCCATTACTTTTTCAGAAGCAGACAGAGTATACCCATTTCCTCATAACCGTCCTCTTTTTGTTAACACTTACGTCAATGACGTGGAGTTCAAGCGTGATTTCCTTGATGGCAGAGCATCCATAAACATCATCACTACCGACACCTTTGAGAAGGTTGGCTACTGTCTAGGATGGTTTGCAAACCCATTATGGTGATGGGTTTTGGCGGTGAGAAAAAGGTTACTAAGGGCTATGCTGTAGTGGACTTAGCAGTTGGCGAGATCCGCTCTACCACTAAGTTCCA
The DNA here is from genome assembly GCF_055761805.1 of Camellia sinensis. NCBI lineage: Eukaryota > Viridiplantae > Streptophyta > Magnoliopsida > Ericales > Theaceae > Camellia > Camellia sinensis. The sequence continues at coordinate 10,075,937 of NC_138970.1, forward strand.
TGTGATTGAAGTGGACACAAATTACCACATGATACTTTGCAAGATTTGGATGCACTGATATGGGGTTATCCCGTCGAGTTATCACTAATGCGTAAAAGCAAAGTTGGGGAAGTGCAGAATTGCCATAAATGCGTCTGGAAAGTCATTTGGAGTAGAAGAGGCACACTATTCTGATGCAGTCTTCTTTACTGAGCTATCAACGGATGAAACTCTAAGGACTGGTAAGGTTGTAGGTGTAAAATTGCCAAATTGGGAAGACATTCAAGATGCAGAGGCTGCTCTAGAAAGCAGTGGGCAGAAGAGGAGCAGTAAGTCCACGAGTCCTCTGCCCAAGATTGTTAAGGTACGCGAGGGTGGCATGACAGTTTACTACCTGTGACGGTCTTAGAGTCTAGATTTCATACCTTGGGAGGATGGCCTCGAGGCAAATAAACGTGATGGTAGGAAGTCCCAAGATGGGTTGGTGGAGACGCCTGAGCCCACCCCTGAATGTATGCAAGATAGACCCAAACCGCAGTAGGAAGTACTTGTTTAGGTTAACCTCAGCGACTTACCAGGGCAAAGCAAGCCCGTGTTTATCAGCGATACAATGGCTCCAGCAGCTAAGGCAGAATTGACATAACTACTGAAGTGGTACAGTGACATCTTTGCTTGGACATATGATGAGATGCCTGGTATTGACCCATCCCTTGTCACTCATCATCTGGACACTTTTCCCAACTCTAAGCCAATCAAGCAGCATGCTTGAATGTATCACCCTAATCTTGAGGCAAAGATTGAGGATGAGGTGGAAAAGTTGCAGAGGGCCAAGTTCATTGAGCATATACAGTACCCAACTTTGCTAGCAAATATTGTGGCTCTGAAGAAGAAGAATGGCCAAATCAAGGTCTGCATAGACTTTCGTGACCTGAACAAGGCCTGCCTAAAAGATTTGTTTCCATTGCCCCATGCTGACACACTTGTCGATTCTACTACGGGCCATCAGATGTTCTCCTTCATGGATGTGTTTAGTGGTTATAACCAGATCAAAATGACACTAGAAGATGTAGAAAAGACAGCTTTCAGAACGCCCTTGGGAGATGTTTTCTATACGGTGATGCCCTTTAGTTTTGTGTAGGCCGAATAAAATCAACTAAGAAGAGGCCAAGGCATTTGATCGACATCAGGCCAAAGGCAATTCGGCCTTGACTAGGGGCTCATGAAGTTGAATAAACGAATCGGCTATATAATGAGCCGAATAGGAGCCAACACTCACTTGGATGGCCGGCTATGTTACTATGTGTGAGATCAAGAGTGGGCCCGACCCTTTGGCCCACTCGTAATATAAAAAGGGAGGAATGCCTGCCAAAGGAGGTATGTGAAAATTTACAAGATTACTTGAGATAGAAGTAACTTTGAGAGGATATTGACTTGTCCGTCAGAGTGCTAATTCTGGCAACCCCGACCGGAGTGTTCATCAATTTTTCAGGTAGCAATTAGAGGATCAAGAGCGTCTAACTGGATCCAAGAGTATTTCCAAACCACTTACCACAATTGGTGCTATCTGTGGGAATACTCAAGTGCGTCCATGGTAGGTGTGACAAATGATTCTTCAATAGTTCCTGACGACGTTACACCAAGAAATAACATTATTGCAAGAAACATGCTTGGACCGGAGAATATCACCGCGTGACGGGCTTTAACTTCAACCCAGTAGCTCAAACTTCACCCTCAACTTTTGGGCAGAAGACTGTGTAGATGATCATCGATCAAGCAAAACGAAATGAACAGCGTCTAGAAGATATGATGGCTGAGAACGAGCGTTTGCATAAGGGATCGGCCCTAGAGTGAGCCAAATCCCAACACGACGCACGCCATGACTGGGGTCAATCCCTAGAAAAGAAGAACAATTATCGATGATGTCGACTTCAAAACATGATAATGGCAGCAATTCCGACTCACCATCCCAGGAACCTAGAAAGAAGGGGCTAGTTGATGCATCCAACTTGTCTGAAGGAAGTCCATATGTACGACACAGGCGAGGGAAAGAAAGTGATGATTCGGATGAGGAGGATAGGAACAACCCTTTTGTACGAGGCATTGCAAGGGCTGTTTTGCCTAAAAAGTTCAAAACACCAACATTCACCTTATACGACAGAAAATCAGATCCCACTGACCACATTTGTCATTACAAACAAGCGATGACGTTGCATGCTGATGATGAAACTCTCATGTGTCGAATGTTTCCAGGTAGCCTGGGACCGTATAAATTGGAGCTGGCGTCAATAAGAAGCTTTCATCAACTCCAAAAATCCTTCAGGGCAAGATTCATCACCAACGAAGTTCAGCCATAGCAAGCTGACTCTCTCTGGGTAATGCAAATTAAACTAGAAGAGACCCTTAGTGAGTATTCGGCGCACTATTGGGAATGTTTCAACTTGGTGGATGATGCTTGCTATGATTCCATGGCCATTACCGCATTTAAGATGGGATTACACCCTGATAGTCTTCTTTGCAGTTCGTTGACCAGACGACCTCCCAAGACAGTCTGGGTGCTAATGAAGAAAGTTGAAGAATACTATTAGTGCACGTCAAGGTCGGACAAAAAGTTGTTAAATCGGCACCATATGGTCTGGTTTAGCTTATAAGCGTCGTGCCGTCAATGAGGCAAATGTGGATATACCAGATGATAGTATAGCCATAGTCATTGAGAAAAGAACAATCAGACCAACAGAACTTTCATCATTCCTGCTCCTTAAAGGAGAGTTATATTTTCGTGGTCCCAACAACCTGCTAGCAAGGTGTGTCGGTAGACAAAAAGCAACTTATAGACTCAAGTAGATCCATGCTAAATCCTACGGAGATGGGGATATCAGTCTATACCGACGAATGCAGAGGCAAGGGTATTACTGGCCAGAGATAGAAAAAGAAAGTACTGAGTTGCAGAGGCAATGTGCAAAAAGTCAGTCACATCTTAAGGAAGAGGAAACCCATTTCTTAAGCAGTGAAGAATAGAGACAGCCATATATTGACTACCTTGGAAATGGCATACTACTTGAGAACAAAGCCGATGCAATCAGAGTTAAGAAGCAGGCCCCTCGCTTCTTCCTTGACTAAGGCAAGCTGTACCGCAAAGGCTTTGAAGGGAAACCTCTGGCATGTTTATCAAAAGAGGAGGGAAATGAAGTGCTAAGGGAAGCCCACAAGACAAAGCATTAAGGAGGGCAACGATTATATGGACATCTCATTCACCTCGGCTATTATTGGCCTGTAATGGAAGAATATGCCAAAACCTTTGTAAGAAGATGCCAATCCTACCCGAAATTTGGAAACTTGATACATACACCAGCAGTTGAGCTACACAACATCAAGACTCCTTACCCGTTTCATACTTGGGCATTTGACATGGTAGGTCCAATAGCTCAGCAATCCAAAGGTCACAGATGGATACTTGCAGCGACATAAGTTAACACGAAGTGGGTAGAGGCTATACCAATAAGAAAAGTAGATGGGGTAGGAGTGGCCAACTTTATCAAGGAAAACATAATCTGCAGGTTTGGCATACCCAAAGTCATTTTGCCTGACAATGGAACTCCCTTTGTGAAACGCCATGTGGGAAGATTCTTGAACACTTATCAGATCAAGCACCACAAGTCTACCCCGTACTACCCACAAGGGAACGGACAAGCTGAGGTAACCAACAAAACCCTCACCTGATTACTGAGTAAAATGATGTATGATGCAGGGGGGCTCACGGTCCGAACAACTCCCCGTAGCACTCTCAGCATATAGAACGTCAAAAAGGAAGCCAACTTAGGCAACCCCATTTTCCCTAGTATATGGGTCTGAAGCTGTGTTCCCAATTGAGTTGACAGTACACTCAGCAAGAATGGCTATGTCAGTACACTTAGTTCCAGACAGCAGAAAGAACGACATAGAGGTAGCCGAAGAAAGAAGGGATCAGGCCTTGCGGGCAATGGAAAAGTATCATCAGTCCATAGCTTGCGCCTACAATCAGTCTATTCAACACAGGGAGTTCATGGAGGGGGACTTGGTATGGAAGACAGTGGATGTAATCATGTGGGGGAACCAATCCCTAAGTTCTCACCCAGATGGGAAGGCCCCTACAAAGTTGTTTGGGTATGTAGCAGCGGGTATTACAAGTTGACAAGAGTAGATGATGGGTTCAGAACTAGCCCTATCAACGCTATGTAAAGGAGTATTTTCCCTAATTTCTTTTGTTCAGAAAAAGAGTTGTAAGTTTCTTTGTTAATACTTCGAAAGCAAACTGTAAAGAATGTGTCATACATTTAGTAAACCTGTTACCCTTGTAAACACTTAGTGTGAGGAAAGTTTTCTATACTTAGTGAAATTTTAGCCTTGTAAAAACTTAGTCATGGTGAAATTCTGTTCATAGCAAGAGTATTGCCCATCCTTAGAAGCTATGTAAAGACAATGAAAAGAAGACAGTGAATTAAAATTCAACTACTCAGTATCTTTGTTCCTCATAAACATCAAAGTTTTCCAGAGCATGATTACAATGTTTGAAGGAAAAAAGAAGAAGGAAAAAAGGCAGCAAAAGTACAAAGAAAATGAGCCATAACAGAGTCACAATAAATCAAATGAAACCCCTCATGAGGGAGTCCATCAGGGTCACATCCCTAGGCAGCTGAGCAGCCAGCGCAAAGTCTTTCTCTTTGAACCGAGCCATGTTCTGTCGATGCTGCTCGATGGCACCCTCACACTCTTTGATAGTCTCCTCCAAAGATGCATGCATCGTGACATTATTTGCATGTTCAAGGAAGCTGTCGACTGCCTGAAACCTAGCCCTCCTCCACGATAGGTCCAGACCATTCCTCTCAAAGCCGCTCAAATTAGCCTAAGCACTCTCCACAAATTTGCTAGGAGTCTTCAAAATATTCTTTGCAGCAAGGTCATGGATGAAGTTGGCAAGTGAATCCAATAGTTCTGTTTGCACCATTGAGCCTAGAATGTTGAAAGAAGTGAAGGTGCCAGGGTACAACGCTTGGATGCTTGCAAGAGTAGGAGCAGCTTCGGGGGAAACCCAATAACTTGGGAAAGAAACTTTTCTTGAGGATTGAGGGGACCCTCTCACTCCATGGCTAGCTTCAATTACTGAAAGGAGACAGGTGGATTGACCAAAGGCCTGGGCGCGACGCATCTCCCTTGAAGATGATAGCCTAGCGGCATTAGAAAGGGTAGATGCTCGTGGCGACCGGGCAAACTAACCTCGCGAGAGAGTCCAAAGCTGCCTACACCATCATGTCGCTCCGAAAAGAGGTCGTCCATGGGGTAGTCCACAACATTCAGATCTGGGACAACAATGGTGTCCATGCCCACATAAAAGTCTCGTGATCTCCCAAGATTGGCTGGTACCTCGAGAAAGTGAGTGGGGGGTACAGGTCAGCAAGCTGCTCAGAAGTTGCTGAGGTAACTGGGTCGAAAACATCAGCAACTGTAGTAGTACCATGAGTGGCCAGGTTGGCAGCTGCCTCTGCACAGTGGGCCAAGTTTTGGGGGTCCACAGTAGGAACAGCCGCTACATTTGCACCTCCCTCAGCAACTTGAACATTAGGATGTGAGGTCTGTGGAACCAGGGGAGACTCAGTGGACTGGGAAGAACCCCCAGATATAGCTCCCAATAGGGGTGGTGCAACTTCCAGTGGCTCTCTTTTGCCATGATCCTCTCGCGAATTCTGGGGAAGAAAATCATCTCCACCAACAGAGGAACGGTCAGAATGAATAGGGTTTGGAGGTTCTGCACCCTCAGTAACTATATCACCGTTGCAACTTCCACAGTAGGGGGGACTTGTTCATTTTCAACAAAGGGGGTATCACGACCTCTTTCCACGTTTGGAACCTTAATATCTGACTCAGCCTCAACAACTGGCTTGGCCTCAGTAGTTGGTTCGGCCTTAGCACTTGGTTCTTCTTCAACGTCTGGAAGTACCATTCTACGAGTTCTGAATCTTATAACCCTTGAAACAATGGGAAGGTCGTCATCGTCGTCGTTTGAATCTGAAGAAATTTCGATGGCAGTAGAAGAACCTCCAAGGCCTGAAGGTGACATGGCTGATGGGCCCTGAAAAGGAAAAAGATCATGTGATTACTAAAGTACAGATAAAAAGCCCATAGAAGTATGAAAAAATACAAAATATTTTCTACGTATGGATACCTCTGGAGTCTCTTCCAACTTGGTGAGGCACAGTCCTCAGTGACTGATGTTGCTGCCTCCTGGACTTCCCTCACGCAGGAGCGGGTTATGCGCACTGATGTACCAATTTGTGGAGGAACAACTTGCAGTGGTTGGATGGACATTGCCCTAGACGGATGAGGCTCCTCTACTGCAGGTGAGGATAAAAGCTTCAAACGGAAAAATACACTCGTTTACTTCCCCCGACCAGAGGAGAGACGAAGGGATAGATCTGGTTGTGAAATGTGTTCCATTGCAGGAACAACTGGATCACTGTTGGAAAAATTGAAGGAGTTCAGGTTGCGGTGCCAGATTAATCTGTTACTAAGAGTAAAGGTGTCTTCTCTTCCGAGCGAGGGCAGCTCCATGAGGCCTAAATCCTCCACAAGTAAAGCGGTATAATCACGAGCAAACTGCTGGAAGCTCCGATAGAAATCTGCCTGAGGCAGAGGAGCATGTAGGATACCCTGATCCATGCCAAACTGCCTAAGGACCCTACCCGACTGATAGACGACGCTGGACATGCCCTCCTCGTTCCATACAGGCAAAAATCCAAGGCATAACATAACAGCAATAAGGAGAGAGTTGTCTTGGACACTATCAAGAGAGAAATCAACATGACGGGCCTCAGAGAAATAAAATTGAACAACATAAATGCCTGGAAGAAGCTGGGTAAAGGGGCAGAACACGCACTTCTTAATGCGCTCAATGTAGTCCGCAAAGTGTCTGTTGGTGCCAATACCAGACCCCCTAGAGATGCGAGGGAGGGAATTGCGCACTTGTCTCCTGACGGGCCATTCCTCTGTATCTATGACAGGACGACCCTCTGCATCAAGGACTTCGTCGGTAAAAAAGGGATCATGCTTTTTAGGGACTGGGCCCATAGCAGGGAACAGCTCGTTAAAAAAGCAGTCAAGAACTGAGTATGAATGAAGCTCCATACATCATAGTGGCCCATGGATCTATTCAAGTCCGAATGAATGAGGTCCAGATGAAAGTATAAATTCCCCAAGAAATGAGGAGCCAAGGAGATCTGACTGTCGCTATAAAGTTTGACGGCAAGGGGAACACCAGAGGATTGATGCTCTCAGTAGGGTTGCTGGGGAGGACAAAAAATGAGATAAAATAGCTAACAAAAGCAGCCAGGTACAAGTTGTTGCAGTAGCCTGACCCAACTATTGAATCACGACTGTCTTCGGCAATGTCAACCATAACAGGCTGTATATCCTTAAAAAAATGCTTCAACCAAGAGATGTAGGTGGTCTTGTCTCTCTTGGGCCTCTCTTGAAGCAATTCCCCAGTCCTCAGATCATGCCAAGAGCCATGCTTTTGTGCCTCTTGAAAGGCACCTTAAAGAGCAGTGACAGTAGTCTGTTCCGCAACAGTCAGGGACGCGGGATTAAAAGGGAGTCCCCACGTGTGCTCAACCGAAGGAGAACAGCGACGTCTTCAAGGGTTAGGGCTATCTCCCCCCAAGCCACCATGAAGGTGTGAGTGTCGCGGCTCCAGCAGAAAACAATCATATCAGTATTAGTTTATACCTTGCACACAGACAACTCCCTCGAGCTCAAAATTGCTTTGAAGAGACAAACATCCCTCAAGCATTGCTTGAAGCCGTCGTCTGTAATAATGTCATCAACCCAGAGGGACCAGTCTGTTGGAGGGCCTGAGTGAGTGTGGTAATAAATGTATGAATGGGGACAATCACCGCGCTCTACACGAAATCACAGCACGGAGGCTGGGTTCACCATGTTAGCATCATCCAAAGAGGCATCAACAAAAGAAAACAGAGGCTCTTCCAGAGAAGGGGCATTAGGGACAAAGGAATCAACTGCCTTCCAAAAGGGGTCAGCAAGTCCCCCAAAATATGGGGCCCTTCTCCATTCAGTACTGGATGGGACAACGCTGTTGGGTAGAAACCTGGTGGTAGCCATGAAAGAGAATAAAGAAAGAGAAGAAAACTTTGGAAGGTAAGAGCCACAGAGAGAAGTAGACAAGGAGACAAGAAAATGTATTGTGGCACGAGTGGAGGACCAGTGGTCAAGTGGCAAAAAGGTGCCAACATGCCTCCTTAGGCCCATCATGACTGTCTGTCAGAAGGCACCTTTTCAGAGCCATTATGACTTTCTAGAAAACTGACGCAACTTCTAACCTAACCGACGGGTTACTTGCTGATGCCATGCACGCGCAGGAAACAAGGAGCGTGTCCCCCACGCGCGCAGGGGCAAATGTAGAAGGTCAGAAATTAAACCCCAAATTAAGTATGGGTCTAAGTGTTGAGGTCGCCCTTCTGAGACGACTAGGAATGAAAAGAGAGCTTGGGCTAAAGCCCAAGAGAAATTGGCCAACAGTGGGCCGAAGCAGGTTTGACCCGCCAAGGGTCCAAACGGATTCCACGAAAGAAAATTTCTTAGTCAAAGTTGTAGAGGGAACACTTGCGGCAGTCAAGTTGCTGAGGCACTTTGTCTCAGAGATGCCATTCCCCAATAATGTCAGTTTAGCCACCACCGGAAGTTGCTGAGGGAGAAAGAAAGCCGAAGCAACTAAGTTGCAGAGGCGACACTTGCGACGGCCAAGTTATGGAGGTACTTTTTCTCAGCGCCGCCATTCCAAGTACTGTCAGTTCCGCCGCAATCTAGAGTTGCTGAGGGAATGAGAGAACCGAAGCAACTAAGTTGCAGAGGCATTACTTGCAATGCCCAAGTTGCAGAGGCACTTTGTCAGCGCCGCGAAAAATGACTGCCGCAGCAACTATGGCCACCGCAACCAACTTGTGATGGGAACATCCCGCCAAGGTGATAGTAGCCATTGGGAAAAGCTTCTCCTCTATAAGTAGTGGCTAATGCTTGGCGCTGATAGTAGGCCCCAAGGTATTACTAGCCTAGGGTTAATAGCAGGCCCCAAAGTTCATTACTTTGGCGTTGACAGCAGGCCCCAAGACTTACTGGTCGGAGCTGATAGCAGGCCTAGCGATAGTAGTTTACCATGGCAACCCCGTGAAGATGGGCGCAGGGCAGCCCAAGCACAAGGGACTCCCTTTCCATTTACCTAGGTCACGAACCTACCTTAGTCGCATAGGCAGGACTAACGAAGCCCCCTTAGGCTTGGTTCTAAGGCACAACATGGTTGATAGCAGGCTCAGCTGTGGCCTTAGCCCTGGAAAGCTGGGGAGTTTATGCTTAGGTGGCTAAGCTTTGAGGCTTCGCTGAGGTGAACACGAACATAGTCGATAGCAGACTAATGGAGTCCTGAGAATGCATGTACTGGCCAAGTAAAACTAAGAAGGCAAGTGCAGCAACAAGGTTTACCGCTACAAGTGCACTTGCTGAGGCTCAAAAGGAGTTGTAGCGCCAAACACTCCCATCGCAACTACACTTGCTGAGGCTCAAAAAAGGTATTTGTGGAGGCAAACAGATAGTACATGTAGAGGGACACGTGGAACCTTCAGTCTGGTGGCTAAAGACAAAATATTCCATGTGATCCTCTGGGACACATGTCCTCTCTCTATTTGGCCACTTGGTGTCGTCTTGGTACCAAGGAAAAGCTTATACATAGAACCCATTTCCCAAGGTTCAAGTGGAGGAATTTTGGAGATTTGGAGTAGATGTTGCCCATTTGTGCACTTTCATACAATTTTTATTGAGTTACCTACTTCACCCTTGCCTAGCTACACACTCTCCAACTCCCAGACAGTTGTTGTTGCTTATTCTTCAGCCATTCCACCATTAGACCGCTAGCATAGTTTTGCTTCTCTAGTCACCTTCCTAACTATGGTCCCCCCTACATTTTCTGGTGACTCTGCTGGGGAGCCTGCTTTGTTGATGGTTCATACCCGCAGTCGTTTACACACTTCACTGGAAAAAATGGCAGAGGATGAAGTTCGGCAACCCCCACGGTAGCAAGGTTCTTCCATTGGTGGAGAAGCACACAGTGTTGTGGTTGAGGTAGTCCAATCACTCCAAGATACACAGGGGGAGATCCTGGCAGCTTTGCAAACTCTCACTGATGGCGTCCAGACCAGCTCCAGCCTAGGCACCTCCGCTTGTAACAGTCCCAAACCTAGTGCGTAACCTGTTCCCTGGGAATCAAGCTCCAATCCAAGTGCCTCCGGTGGTAGCCCAGGCGAAGGGTACGGCTGTTGGTTCAGCTACCCAGGAGCAGACTAGACCATTCTTGCCCACTCACTTTGTTATGCAAGCCGATGTACAAGCTATACTCGAGCAAGAGTACAGCAAGAAGCAATTACCATCTCTCCCCGACCCAGATGTGAAGCCCCCATACTTTTAGGAGATATTGGTTATGCCATACCCAACGGACTATACAATACCCAAGTTTATCAAGTTTGATGGGAAGCAAGCCAATCCTAGAGAACATGTGGTAAGGTTCATCGAAACACTCGGTGTCCATGGTAGTGACCACTCTTTGCGCCTTTGGGAGTTCTCCAAATCACTTACCAAAAGGGCTTATAACTGGTATGTGAACTTGGCCCCCAACTCAATTAAGAGTTGGGAGGAGATGGTGAATAAGTTCCACTTGAAGTTCTTCCAAGTTCAAGAGAAAGTTACAACCCTCACGATCAGATGAGATGTCCAAAAGGAAGGTGAGGATATACTGCACTATATCAAGTGATTCTAGGATAAGGCTATTGACTGTCATGAGCCAGTGGATGAGGCCCACTTAATCTGCATACCTTTTCAGCCTTGGTTGAGGCAGCTAGGAACCTCAGTACCACTGGCCCTCTACATAGATCTTGCAATAGTCACCGCTACTCCCATAGTAGCAGAGTTGCTGAGGTAACCTCTGTAGGAGGGAGCCGCTCGCAAGGGGAGGCGTCATCCTCTCAGAAGAGAAAGATTTATAAGGACAGAAATCCATATCCTTGCAACCTTGAGAATGTTAAGGCCGTCGTTAAAGAATGGGTAGCCGATGGTGAACTTACTTTGCCTCCGATTGATGTCCCTCCAACCAAGAAGGACAAAGAAAACCCAGATCATTGTACCTATCACAGAGCCACCAGACACCCTGCTAAGGACTGCTAGACTTTGAAAAGTATCTTCAAGAAGAAAGTTGACGTGAATGAGCTGAAGTTCAAAGATTCCAGTAACCATGATGTAAGGGTGGACCCTTATCCTAACCACAAGGAGAAGGGAAAGAATGTACATATGATTGGCTATCTTGGGCCTATGCGCGATCAAGTGCACATGGCATCCTACTCAGATGAGTTAGAAGAAATTGCAATTGGCCAGCTCCCCGAAATAGTAGCTGCAGAGGCAAAACTCATGCTGAAGCCTTGCAAAATTTTGTCAAGTTTCGTTCCTTCTTTGACCCGCAGGGGCTAAGCCAAGCCGCCAGGTTGGAAGCAACAAAGGCCCTCATCAACATCTCTAAAGTGCACCATATTGAAGTTACTGAGGCTAAAGAGTATATGCCTCGGTGCATCCAGGAAGATTATGGGGCCATTACTTTTTCAGAAGTAGACACAGCATACCCATTTCCTCATAACTGTCCTCTTTTTGTCACAACTTACATCAATGACGTCGAGGTAAAGCGTGCTTTCCTTGATAGTGGAGCATCCATAAACATCATCACTATCGACACATTTGCGAAGGTTGGCATCCTAAAATCCAGGATGGTTCTCAAACCCATTACGGTGACGGGTTTTGGCAGTGAGAAAAAGGTTACTAAGGGCTATGTTGTAGTGGACTTAGTAGTTGGCGAGATCTGCTTTGCCACTAAGTTCAATGTGATTGAAGCGGAGACAAATTACCACATGATACTTGGTAGGGCTTGGATACACTAATATGGGGCTATCCCGTCGAGTTATCACCAATGCGTAAAAGTAAAGTTGGGAAAGCGCATAGTGACCATAAATGCGTCTGAAAAGCCATTTGGAGTAGAAGAGGCACACTATTTTGATGCAGTCTTCTTTACTCAGCTGTCAGCGGGTGAAACTCCAAGGACTGATAAGGTTGCAGGTGTAAAATTGTCGAAATGGGAAGACATTCGAGATGCAGAGGCTGCTCCAGAAAGCAGTGGGCAGAAGAGGAGCAACAAGTCCACAAGTCCTCTGCCCAAGATTGTTAAGGTGCCCGATGACAGCAAGACAGTTTACTACCTGCGACGGTCTTAGGGGCCAGACTTCATACTTTGGGAGGATGGTCTCGAGGCAAATAAACGTGATGCTAATAAGTCCAAAGAAGGGTTGGTGGAGATGCCTGAGTTCGCCCCTGAATGTATGCAAGATAGACCCAAATTGCAGTAGGAAGTACTTGTTGAGGTTAACCTCAGCGACTTACCAGGGCAGAGCAAGCCATGTTTATCAGCGATACAATGGCTCCAGCTGCTAAGGCAGAATTGATAACACAACTGAAGCAGTACAGTGACATCTTTGCTAGGACATATGACGAGATGCCTAGTATTGACCCATCCCTTGTCACTCATCATCTAGACACTTTTCCCAACTCTAAGCTAATCAAGCATCATGATTGAAAGTATCACCCTGATCTTGAGGCAAAGATTAAGGAAGAGGTAGAAAAGTTGTAGAGGACCAAGTTCATTGAGCCTATATAGTACCCAACTTGGCTAGTAAATATTGTGCCTATGAAGAAGAATGGCAAAATCAGGGTCTGCGTAGACTTTCTCGACCTGAACAAGGCCTGCCTAAAAGATTTGTTTCCATTGCCCCATGTTGACACACTTGTTGATTCTACCACATGCCATCAGATGTTCTCTTTCATGAACGGATTCAGTGGTTATAACTAGATCAAATTGACACTAGAAGATGCAAAAAAGACAGCTTTCAGAACGCCCTTGGGAAATTTTTTCTATAAGGTGATGCCCTTCGGTTTTGTGGAGGCCGAATAAGATCAACTAAGAAGAGGCATAGGCATTTGATCGACATCTGGCCAAAGGCAATTCGGCCCTGACCAGGGGCTCATGAATCCGAATAAATGAATTAGCCATATAACGAGCCGAATAGGAGCCAATACTCAACTGGATGGCCGACTAAGTAACTACGTGTGAGATCAAAAGTGGGCCCGACCCTTAGGCCAGAGGTAATATAAAAAGGGGGGAAGGTCAGCCAAATGAGGTATATGAGAATTTACATGATTACTTGAGATAGAAGTAAATTTGAGAGGATACTTACTTGTCTGTCAGAGGGTTAATTCTGCCACCCCCGACCCGAGTGTTTATCCCTTTTTCAGGTAGCAATCAGAGGATCAAGAGCGTCTAACTGGATCCAAGAGTATTTCCAAACCACTTGCCACAATTGGCACTGTCTGTGGGAATACTCAAATGCGTCCATGGCAGGCGTAACAGATGATCCTTCAATAGCTGCTGCTGATGATACACCAAGAAGTGACATTACTCCAAGAAACATGCTTGGACCAGAGAATATCACCCCTCGATGGGGGCTTTAACATTGACCCAGTTGCTCAAACTTCACCCCTCTACTTCTGTGCAAGAGACTGTGTAGACAACTATAGATCAAGCAAGATGAAAGGAACATCGACTAGAAGATATGTTGGCTAAGAACGAGTGTTTGTGTAAGGAAGTAGACCTAGAGTTAGCCAAATCCCAACAAACCGCACGCCATGACCGGGGTCAATCCCCTGAAAAGAAGAAGGATGATCGACGACGTCGACTTTGAAAATATATAATGGCAGTGATTCTGAATCACCATCTTAGGAACCCAAAAAGAAGGGGCGACTCGATGCATCCAGCTCATTCGAAGGAAGTCTATATATACGACACAGACGAGGGAAAGGAAGTGATGATTTGGATAAGAAGGACAGGCACGACCCTTTCATATAACGCATTGTAAGGGCTGTGTTGCCTAAAAAGTTCAAAGCACCAACATTCACCTTATTTGACGGAAAATCAGATTCCACTGACCACATTTGTCATTACAAACAAGCGATGACGTTGCATGCTGATGATGAAGCCCTCATGTGTCGAATGTTTCCAAGTAGCCTGGGACCGTTAGTTGTCAGATGGTACTATAAATTGGAGCTGGCGTCAATAAGAAGCTTTCATCAACTCGAAAAATCCTTCAGGGCAAGATTCATCACCAACGAAGTTCAGCCAAAGCAAGCTGACTCTCTCTGGGCAATGTAAATTAAACTAGAAGAGACCCCTCAGTGAGTATTCGACGCTATTAGGAATGTTTCAACTTGGTGGATGATGCTTGTAATGATTCCATGGCCATTACCACCTTTATGATGGGATTACACCCTCATAGTCCTCTTCGTAGTTCGTTGACCAGATGGCCTCCCAAGATAGTGTGGGCGCTAATGAAGAAAGTTTAAGAATACAGTAAGTGTGTGTCGAGGCCAGATAGAAAGTTGTTAAATCGACACCATCTGGTCTGGTTTAGCTTATAAGCATCGTGCCATCAAGGAGCCCCGAACCTCAGGCTCGGGCTAAACAAGACAACCGGCGTGATTTGCACCGTTCAAGCGGCCAATGTTCGCACCGTTCAAATGAACAATATCAAGTGGATAGCAGGCGTACAAGATGTTCGGACAAGAAGTACACGGAATTAGCGGAGCCGATTAGTTAGATCCTGTCCAAAGTCCAACATCTTCCGTTCTTTCAATGGCCGTTCAAGATGATGGAACCTCCTAAAACAAGAAGAAGGGATAAGCAGTGCGAATATCACAAGGACCATGGCCATGATACTGACAGTTGTTATGCACTAATGGACCACCTGGAGGAGTTGGTACAAGACGACCGGCTGGCACAACATGTCCGAAAGAACAATCCATCGAACATGGTAGCCCTACGGCCGGATTCACCTCCACTTGGTGTAATTCACATGATATACAACCTACCGTCGTCGGTCGAGGTACATACAATTCAGTTGCAACCTAGCCTACCTAAGGCAATCGCACCAGCCGAACGGCCACACGAAACTGGTAGGATTAGCTTCGATGACACCGACCTAGATGGAGTAACTCTTCCCCACGTTGATCCTCTCGTCGTCGAGCTACGCGTGAACAGATTCATAGTTGAGCGTGTTCTCATTGATCAGGGAAGCACCTCAGAAATAATGTATTACAAGATATTTGTTAAACTTGGTTTCACTGATTCGGATCTGTTACCGGCCAATTACCCATTATTCGGCTTCAATACGAACCCCAAGTATCCCTTGGGTAAGATCACACTACCAGTATAGGTAGGTACCAGATCAATAGACGTGGAATTTTTGGCCGTCAAGCTCTCGTCACCATACAATCTTATCATGAGAGGACTTGGTTGCATACTATGCAAGCTGTGACGAGCACCTACCATCAACTACTCCGTTTTCCAACTGAGTATGGCATTGAGCAAATTCGAGGTTCTCAGAAATTAGCACATGCATGCTATCTTATCACTGCTGCAAAGAGGCCAAAGGAACTAGAAGTCAACTCAATTGAAATACCGGACTGAGAGAGCCTCGAGGACATTGGGAAAATCCCTAGTGAAAAGGCAACTGAAGATCTCGATCGTATCGAAATCAACGGGAGTCCAGACAGATTCTTCATGATCGACACTTCCCTGAACGAAGCTGATAAACGCGAGTTGGTATCCTTTTTACTCGGCAACCTTGATGTGTTTGCATGGACACCATACGAGATGCCGGGGGTTGATCTAGTCGTGGCCCTGCATCGTTTAAACGTCGGTCCAAAGTCAAACCAATCATTTAGAAAAGTCGGCGGTCAGCTGCGGAGCATACATCGGTCGTTGTCGATGAAGTTGACAGATTGCTTAATGCTGGGGCAATTCGTGAAGTCACTTATCCCACATGGCTATCCCATACCATGGTTGTAAAGAAGAAAAATGGATCTTGACGTGTTTGTGTCGATTTGATGGACTTGAACAGGGCCTGTCCGAAGGATTGTTTTCCTCTTTCCAGAATCGACCAACTTGTGGACACAATGTCACATCATCAGCGCATGAGCTTCTTAGATGTCGACAAGGGTTATCACCAAATTGCCATGCATCCGGAGGATCAAGAAAAGACTACACTCCTCACCCAAACGGGAACCTATTCGGACTAAAGAAAGCATAAACAACTTACCAGAGACTGGTTACCACTATGTTCAAGGAACAACTCGGCCGCACCATGGAAGTATACATCGATGACATGTTAGAGAAATTTGGTAGATGTACGATGACGGATCATCCAATCAACGTAGCAGCGGGGCCGGCGTAGTAATCATGACCCCTGATGGGGCAATAATCGAGCCGGCAGTCAAACTGGGCTTTGATGCGTCAAATAACGAGGCCGAATATGAAGCATTGATAATCTGCCTTCGTAACGCACTTCAACTTGGTGCACAGCAGTTACTTGTTTTCTGTGACTCAAAATTAGTCATCAACCAGTTGAAAAAGGGAGTATGCAACTAAAAATGACTGCATGGCCGCCTACATGAAAATGGCAAATTCCTTGCTCACAAAATTCGACCACTGTAGACAACCCATTTTTGACTGTCCTCAAGACTTGGACGTCATCTTTTGGACACCAAATGATTGTGTTCGCTTGTGTTCGTTTTGAGTCCCTGAAAGTCTCGGCTGAGCGCCTTGCCTTGGAGCCTCTAAATCTTATCTGTTTTGTGCTTGGTAGTGGGCCAAGAGCTTGTTTCTTCAATTCTAGAGGAGAGCGTGGCCTATCGACCATCCCTTTAGCATGTCGGCCAATAGTGATGGCCAGTCAGCTATGTTGATGGCCGGTCAGCTACATTGATGGCCGGTTGGCCACTAATGATGGCCGACGGCCATTTTTCTCCTTTTTCAGATATTTATTTGCCAGCTGTTGTTCACTGATGCTCATCTCCATACACGTGTATGGAGGGATGAATACAAGCCTTCAGCTTGTTTTTCTATATATAGGGGGGTCTGGCCCCCATTTTGAAGGGATAGACAATTTGGAAAAAATTTCTCCCTCTCTCTCTAGAATTCTCTCTCTCTTCCTATTTTGTGCTTGAAAGTGGGAATTCTCTACACTTTTGCGCTAAGACCCTTGACCAGACATCTTCATCTTGGAACTGAGGTTCTTTGAGGCTTGGCTTGAGCTCCTAAGGTCAGTTTTAGCTCAAAATTGGGGCTGTTTTGTGCTGTGCTTCAAGAGGTAAAGGACTTGCCTTGTAGACATTGTTTCAATCAATTTCTTGGCTATCATTTTACACTTTTTTGACCTGGTTTTTCAACTATAAAAAATGGTGGTTTAGGTCTTGGTGAGTTAGGGGGTTGTCTCCCCTTTTTTTCTCTTTGGCTTGTAAAGCCCTTTGCATCAACTTTTAACATGTTTAAGCCAAACTTTTTGGGCCTTTGAACCACTGAAATTCAGAGTTATTTCAGTGGTAAAAGTATGTCTTGAAATCCAAAAATGGAGGGGTTAGCCTCCCCTCCTTGTGTCTCTCTTGTATGCCTAGTTAGCATCACATGATAGCATGATTTTGTGGCTTAACTTAGCTTAATCTCAGCATGGTTTAGGCTTTGTTTTTACATGTTTCAACTCTGTTTTGGGTTGGTTGGAGCATTCGTTGCTTGCTTTTTGTACTTGTAGTGCAATTGTGCTTACTAGTCTAGCATGCCTAATGGTTTAGCCTATTTTTCCAGCTTGTGTTAGCTTGACTTAAGCATGTTTTAGCAACTACTTCGGCTTACTTTAACTCTGTTTTGGGTCAATTAAGTCCTTTGGGGCTTGTATTGCATGACTATAGTGTAATAGTCTTCACTAGCTCATTGTTTTGAGGCTTTAAGCATGAAGTGTTTGAGGGGCTTGCATGTTATAGCATCTTTTTGCATATGATTTCAATGTATGTAGCTCTATCTCATTCTCACTTATTTCACTCTTTCATTGTCTTTGACAGCTATGCATTAAGTCTTGTTTGTGAGCTAACATGTGGGCATGTTCTTCTAGCCTTTTGTGCCTAAATCTCAGCATGTTTTAGCCACTGTTTTGGCATGTGTTAGCTCTGTCCAGAGCTGGTTTGGCCCTTTGAGGCTTGTATTGCATGCCTATAGTGTTGAGATCTTCACTAACTTAATGTTTTAGACTCTTAGCATGACTTGCATGTGTTCCTTACATGATTTAGTGTCTTTTTGCATACCATTTCAGCACTGAAATATCTACAACCTCCCTCTATTCTTCACTTTTTACTTTCTTTTGAAAGTGGCTTTGAGCCTCTTGTTAGCTTGAGTGTGGAATTGAAGCTCTCATGCCTAATGGTTTAACTCCTTCGGGAGTTCATTACCAATAGCATGAGGCCTCTTTCATGCTCAAGGTACTTGTGGCTTAAGCATATTTGAGCAAGATAAGCATATTTGTGTTGCATTGCATGTGTTTAGTTCGGACGTTAATCCAAACACAAGAAAAATGGAACGTCTCATACTCAAAGCGATGAAACGTGCCACTTTTCTTAGTCGCCGGCACCCTTGATCATGCATGATAGGGTGGTGGTTGTTTTGGTCTTGATTATGCATTCATTGACCATGTACATGCTTGGTTCTCTAGCCTTCATGCATTGAGAATGTTTGATTGATGGCTTAAGAGCTAGGAATTGCACTCCTTTGAGCTTGAGAAATGATAAGGAGGGCAATAGTACATATATTGTTTGAGAATACACTGCTTTGCCTCTGTTTGCTCTCTGTTACAGCAAAAAGGAGAATTCCAGGGAAGGGGTGGCCGATTGGCCAGCAGAAGTGGCCGACAGCCACCAATAGAGGCCGACAACCACCTTTTGTGGCCGACCGGCCATCAGTGGAAAGTTTGATCAGTATGTCCCAGAGGTGGAGCAGAGGCAATCTGGAAGTTGGTGCAATTTTCAGAGATCAACGAGTGCAAACATAGGCATTCAAAGGCAAGGCGGTGGATTTTCAGGAGGAAGCCAACCGAGCATGCATGCATCTCTCGCCCGTGGGGCTATTTAATTGCTTTAATTAGTTAGCGTAGCTAATTATTCAATTTGGTTTGTAATATTTTAGCTAGCTTTGAATAGTTGGTAAATTTACTTCAATTGTTGTAATATTTAATTAGCTAGAATAGTTAATTAATTGTGTTGTAATAGTTAGCTTAATTAGCGTAGCTAGTTAGCTTATTCATTCGGACCCTACTTCGCGAGGGCATAATGTTGTAATAAGCGTGTGTTTGTGTGTGCATGACTTCCAACCCCACGTCTTTCTTCCTTTTATTTAACCGCTTTTGATGGTTAGATTAGGGATCATGTTTCGTTTAGCATATCTTATGCTTGTATGTTTGCATCTTTCATTTGTTTTGCATGCACCGAGGCTCGGCGCATCATTCGGACTGCATCGCAATTTCAATACACTTCTTTGAATATGTGTTTAAAAGCATGCTATCAAAAGTGTTTCATATGCCATATTAGTAGCCGAGCCTATTAATTACATCATTGCATGTGTTGCATTAGTCATTTGACATAGTTAGGATCATGCATATTTCTAACTAGTTTTTTGTTTTGGCTTAGAGTACACTGTAAGTTTCATGCTTTAGTATGCTTGCATGGGTGTGAGTGTTGCCATGATTCGCATGCTTGCCATGAGGCTAGGTGCTTACTTGATTAACTGCATGAATGCCTGTGGGTGAAGGCTTGTTCCTTGAATTGGAACAATGCAACGAGTGTGAGTTTTAAGCACACTTTGTGAAGTGGCAAATCATGTTTTAAGCCCATTTGAGGGTGGAAATTCAAACCATTTTTGAAAACAAACATGAGTTGATTTGGTCCAAGTCTTGCGACTTAGCCTATACTTGCTTTGTGTGCGTCACATGGTAAAGCTAGCTAATAACCGGAATAAGAACACATGTGCTTTTAAAACAACATATCATGATTAGTAGAGTGCGATCCTTCGATTGGGCTAGCGGGGGTGCTCGTTTCAGAACCTTCCCCTCTCGTACCCAAGTTCCTGAGCCGAGGCAACTTTGGTGATGACGGACACGTGGCCTTTGGCACGAGTCAGGGTTTCCAAAATTTCCCAAAACAAAATATTTAGGTGTCGACTGTGTAATCTGGCAAAGCAGTTTAATTGTGGCATTATTTGATTTAAAATCTGATTTTCCAAAAATGATTTGCCGGATTGGACTCTTTGGTGTTTATCAGTCTCACATTGCACTTTGTGAGATTAGATTTAGAACCATGACAGGAGTCTGACCTGTAGGACCAATTCGAGCTCTCTGAAAGGGGTGGCGCGAAGAAAGTCGAGTCTACAGTTTCTGGCAACTCTGCTGGGGATTTAGAGAACTTGACTTGAACTCCTGATATGTTGTTTTATTTACATTCATGTGTTTCTTTACATTGCATTTGCATGGGTGTGCTTAAGTCATAGTGTTTGCCATCTGTTATTCCTGAGCGGTTTACTGGAGGCATGCTTGGAAAAGCGTGCCATAAGGCTGACCGGTTACGGGCTCTACCACGATGGGAACACAAACCTTGGATCTGGACTACCGCTATACTATTTGATCGTCGTCTCACTTCTCGGTGTTATGAGCAAAGGGTATACTAGGTGGTCTTGCTGAGGCACCTTTTTTGACCAATTGACCTAGTTGCATATCGGAAGCCTTAGAGACTGTTCCAAACAAGGACAGGTTTCTCACCCGAATGCAAGATTGTTTAAAACCACATGAGTGCGTAGTGAACCCCTAGCTCCTAACGAAATTAGGACAGAGTAACTCTACCCTAGCATAGGGGTGTTTTGGCTCTTTCTTGCTTGATATGTGCTTTTAGAGTGTGATTCTGCAGGAATGTATGTATCAGTTGCAAGTTTGGGCATCAGTTTGAGGGCATCAATTTTGAGGTAGAAATTTGGGGCAAAAATTAGTGTTTGAGTACAGATTGTCTAGCTTATGATTTCAACTGTGTGTTGTCCTTGTCTAAGCCGAGGTGTTGTGCATTTGCTGATTGTTGTTTCTTTTTTGCTTTATTTTTGTTTTTGCAAGGTAGTTTTACACCATTGCTTCCGACGAGGCAGTTTTCCCCTGGGCACTCTGGACTAGACTCAGGAGGATGTACCGATTTGAGGATCTTATTGGAGGAAAAATAGTGTTTGCTTTGCTACCCCCGGTTATGAGACGGAGGACAGTCAGGCATAGATCACCGGTTCAGCAGTCGCTAATTCAGTGGTCACTATCTACGTCACCTGTGCACAGTCGGGCCTAGTTTTTGGCTTCCACATCAGAAAGAGATTACATACCGGTTTGAGATTACGTACTGGTTTTGATAGATGAACGCCCCTCAGTCATTATGAAAGATATGATGCGTGAACTTTAACAAACCATCGAGGCCATGCAGCGAGATGCTGCTCGCCAAACGGAAGTTACCGCTTGCCAAACAGCGATTGCAGCCCAGCAGACTGAACTGATTGCTAGGCTTCAACAGCAATAGCAATGACAACAAGAAGCAGCTTCTGCTTCGCATTCACCCCCAGTCAGGGTTCCAATACCCGGGGATACAACTAATGTCCAGGAGAATGCAAACATTCTGACAGGACCGGTCCTACCTTAGACTTCCAAAGCACCGACCTACCCAACGGAAGCCCCTTTGAGTTCGAGGTCAACCCTACCGCTCTGAAGGTGAACAACCTTGAGAAGCTTTTTAAGAGTGCTCAGGGTGTCAACTCGATCCCGGGCATGGAGGACGGCTACACAGATTCAGCGGTGACATTGCCGGATAGATTGAAAATGCCTCACATAGACCGCTTCAACGGTTCGGGTGATCCCGTGGTCCATTTGTGGCTGTTTTCAGATATTCTGCGGTTGATGGGCTTGACTAGACTGCAGAAGCTATCCCTCTTTGGCCGGACCCTGTCAGGTATTGCGGCTATTTGGTATGCTAAACTGGAGGATTCTGTGAAGAGAAGCTGGGAAGAGATGGTCGAGGCCTTTGTCGCCTAATATTCCTATAACACTCAAATCGAGGTCACAACTCGTGATCTTAAGGCTACTTGACAAGAGCCGAATGAGGGCTTCTCTGACTTCATCACTCGGTGGAGGGCCAAGGCCTCCATGATAACCACTAGGCTAGCTAAGAAGGGCCAGATAAGAATGGTCGTTCGTAATCTGCAGCTGAAGCTGCTACAAAAGACGATAGTCCTACCCCTACCTACATTTGCCGACCTTCATGAGATAGGGGTACAGATAGAGGATGCGATGAAACAGGGTCTGATTGACCATGAAAGAGAGCAGCCTAAGAGGGCTTTTATACGCAGTTCAAATACGGCTACAAGTAGTAACGCAGCTGCAAGGACTTCTGATGTTGGTATGGTCGCTACCACACCGAAAACAGCCACCCTTTTTACCGGTACATCTGGAACCACTTTACAACCTGCAAAGTACCCACCCCGAGGTCAGAGGACTTTCATCCCACTCTACATGTCTCTGTCTGTGGCCTTAAGGGTCCTGATCATAAAAGGGCATCTGAAGCCCCTGGAGCCGCGCCCATTGCCTAATCCCCTCTCTCCTACACATAACCCGGCAAAATACTGTGCCTTCCACCAGCAGTATGGTCATGACACTGACCTATGCTTTAGACTCCGTCATGAGATTCAGGATCTCATTCACAATAAAGTAATAGCGCCTCTTGAGACGCCTAAAGTCACTACAAATCCCCTCCCGCCACATAACCAACCCCTTCCTCCACCCAGGGAAGTAAACCTCATCCAAACAATGGCCGTCCCATACGACCCCAGCATATACATCACTCCCTCTCACCTGCCAAAGCAGCCCTATTCATCCCAGAAAGCACAGACTTGTGCATGATGAGTGCGTCCATATCCCAACCCGAACCCGTGGTGGTGCCTGTGGTAGAAGAAGGCATGCCTGAGGGCTCTATGAGCTTAATTGAGGAAGGGTACAGCCTATGCCGTTACATTGTGCCAACAAGTCAGGCCAGACCAGGGGTGCAATTGCTAACAGGACTAGAGGTTAATGTAGTCCGAGAGGCCAGACCAAGTCAAGGGCTGGATGACTTAGCTGAGCTTGAGGAGGATATCAGTAATCTGCAGTTCTTTGATGAACAGGATCTGGGAAATGTACAGATTGGTTGGTTTGATGCGAATGGATCAACGGATAATACAGGGTGGCTCAGTGATGGACCGGGTGTTGATAAGGGGTCTCAACCAAAGCAAAAATAGTTGGAAACGAGGATTACTGCAACGGCCGAAATGGTCAACAACAGAGGGAAGTTGCCGGAGAGCATCGGTACTAAGAATTTTGCTCAAGAATTGAGTAGTGTTTGTACAGCCGATATAGAACAGGAGGCCGCACTGAAGCGGTTCGAACATGAAAGAACTGAGACTGACCAGAAGGTTAGAAAAGCCGAAGGTATTGCGGGGACTGACTGTGTTGTGGATAGATGAGTGCATACAACGGAACCGGACAGTTGCTCGTTAGTTGCTGGAGGAATGTGGTGGGAAGATGAGGATTTGCATCTCGCCCACACGGATGAGGATTAGGGACATAATTTGCTGGATGATACATGGTATGCCGAGGAAGTTGATCACATGACTCGGAGTGGACGGTACTTTAAGCCCCCACACCTGGACCAACCGGAAGCATCGGGGAAAGATAAGGAGTCAGAGAAGCAGAAAGATAAACTGCTAGAAAAAGAAGCTGTACTGAAGCAGCTGAAAAATATTCAGGCAGACATCTCTATTTGAAGATTACTCATGGCTTCACGGGTGCATAGACAAGCTGTCTTATCAGCAATGGATAAAGCTACACTCTCTAAACAGTTAGTGGGACTGGTCTTCCTGGGAGGGGGTTTGCCGACTTTGACTTTCACAGACAAAGAATTGCCGCCTGAGGGCTCCGAGCATAATAAACCACTCTACATCTTTGTTGAATGTAGAGAGAAGTAGATACCAGTCGTCTTGGTTGATACAGGGTCTGCCATCAATGTGTGCTCGTCACGCATGGCTTATGCTATCGGTTGAAACCCACAGACTTCGCACTAATAGCCCAGGTGATTCGGGCTTATGACAATACAAGTCAGGAAGTGATGGGGACAATCTGGATCAGAACTTAGGTTTGGCCCGGCATAACAGGACATTGATTTTCACGGCCTGGATGTTCCAGCCACCTTTAATTTACTCCTTGGACGGTCGTGGCTACACCAAGTGAAGGCTGTCTCTTCCAATCTGCATCAGATGCTGAAGTACCCTCATGGAAAGGGGGTAGCTATTGTTTTTGGAAACTCTTCCATACATCCTCTGCCGAAAGTCATTACACCGGTACTAGAAATTGTACACGGTGAGGAGGATGTCTTTCTGTCTGGGTTCACCTTGGTCGAGTCCCGGGTAGTGCAAGATATTTTGGCTATTGATGAGGGGTTATACGTCAGTGCACAATCCGTCTACGTCATGAATAAGCTTCAACATAAACCCGGAATGGATTGGGGAGGAGCGGCCGGAAGGGCGTCGCTGCATTGGCCGAAGTGCCACACAACCCTTATACCTTTGGTCTAGGTTATATGCCTACCAAAGAGGATTGGGTAAGAAAGGGAAAGGAAATGGCAGGAAGGCCCAAAGCTAAGCAAATTGGGAAGCACTATGAGTTGGTGCATAAACCTATTCAAGGAACCCTGAACGACCGCTTTGTCTGGGAGGGGGAAGATTTCCCATTTTGTGGCTTTCCTGAGCCATGGCTGAATTCTGAAAAGCGGAATTTTCCCAGCTTTGAGATCTTTTTTGACCTACAGTTACAAGGGGATGAGGTTGCAGAAAAGCAGACTGACCTACCAGCTGAGGCTAAACAATGTACCAAGGATGAGTCCAACGGCAGTGAACTTGAGCTGGGAATAGCATTGGGTTGTCTCCTCTTAGATCCTCAGATCACATCCGAGAGCTTGGGGGAGGACTTCTCTACTTCCATGATTAGAGATCAATCGGCTGTGGGCCCTTCTTCTGGCCTTCTGGATGCATCTATCGTACCCTCTGTTGTTTGGCAGTTCAAGGAGGGCTTTTTGTTAAGCAGTTCTGAGTCAGGTAGTGAACCCGAATCTGATTCCACAGAGTCTGTGGAGTCAAAATCAGATTCTAGTTCTTCTGAGTCAGAGTCCGGTATTCCTAGGGTTGATAACCGAGATGCCATTATTTTGTCCAGGTCGTCTTTCTCATTTTCTTTTGAGTCAGTTATAACCAAAGAAATGGACGAATTGAAAGTTGTGAATGAGAATGGCACCCCTACTGTTTCTGAGTACTTTTCTATGCCACTTGTTTATTGCATTAATTAGGACTTTCAAAATTTTGATGAAAACGACGAGGAAGGAATTCCTCTGGTTTTAAAACATTTAATTGATCGAGAGGAGAAGAGGTTTGTAAAACCCTAGTTGATGAAATCACTTCAACTAATGTTGGTACTGAGAAGGATCCGCGTCTGCACCAGATCGGGTCCACGTTGTCTTCGGAGGAACGCGAGCGCTTAGTCGCTTTATTAAAAGGTTTCAAAGATGTTTTCATGTGGTGCTACGAAGACATGCCTGGAATTGATCCTGAGATTGTGCAGCACTAGATCCCTCTTGACCCTGAGGCCCGACCCGTCATGCAAAAACTTCAGAGAATACGCCCAGATTAGACTCTGAAAATTAAGGAAGAGGTCACCAAGCAGATAGATGCAGGGTTCTTGCTAGTATCTGAGTATCCTACTTGGTTGGCCAACATTGTTCCGTTGCCGAAAAAAGATGGCAGAATTCGAGTGTGTGTGGATTTTAGAGATCTGAACAAAGCTAGTCTGAAGGATGACTTTCCTCTACAACACATCGATGAATTGGCTGACTTCACCGCAGGCTATGCATTGCTCTCCTTTATGGATGGATTTTTCATGTACAACCAGATTTTAATGGCACCTGAAGATAGGGAGAAGACTGCATTCACCACGCTGTGGGAAACCTACTTTTACAGGGTGATGCCGTTCGGTCGGAAGAATGCTGGGGCTACTTATCAATGGGCTGCAACTACGATCTTGCATGATATGATCCACAAAGAGGTTGAGGTGTACGTAGACGACATGATTGTCAAGTCCAAGGAAAGAGAGGGCCACTACACCGCCTTGAAGAAATTTTTCCAACGGATCAGAGAGTATCGGTTATGATTGAATCCTTAGAAATGTACTTTTGGTGTCACAGCAGAGAAAATGCTGGGGTTCTTGAAGAATGCTGGGGCTACTTATCAACAGGTTGCAACTAGGATCTTGCATGATATGATCCACAAAGAGGTTGAGGTGTACGTGGACGACATGATTGTCAAGTCCAAGGAAAGAGAGGGCCACTACACTGCCTTGAAGAAATTTTTCCAACGGATCAGAGAGTATCGGTTGCGACTGAATCCTCAGAAATGTACTTTTGGTGTCACAGCAGAGAAAATGCTGGGGTTCTTGAAGAATGCTGGGGCTACTTATCAACGGGCTGCAACTACGATCTTGCATCATATGATCCACAAAGAGGTTGAGATGTACGTGGACGACATGATTGTCAAGTCCAAGAAAAGAGAGGGCCACTACACTGCCTTGAAGAAATTTTTCCAACGGATCAGAGAGTATCGGTTGCGACTGAATCCTCAGAAATGTACCTTTGGCGTCACAACAGAGAAAATGCTGGGGTTCTTGATTACACAAAGTCGATCTTCCAAAATCAAGGCCATCCTAGAAATGCCACCACCAAGGACTGAAAAGGAGGTGTGCGGCTTTCTGGGTAAAGTGCAATTCATAAAACGGTTTATTGCAAAACTAACCTTGACTTGTGAACCACTATCTGGTCTCCTAAAGAAAGGAAATAAATTCCAATGGGATGACCGATGCCGGGTTGCTTTTAAGCAAATCAAACAGTATCTATAGAACCTACCCGTGTTGTCACCGCCGGAGCTAGGGACGCCGTTGATTTTGTATCTGTCAGTGACCGACATGACAATGGGCTGCATGCTTGCGTAGGAATCTGAGAATAGAGAGGAGAAGGCCATCTATTACCTAAGCAAGAAGATGCTGGAGTATGAGACCCGTTATACTCCGCTGGAGAAGGCTTGCTTGGCCTTGGTATGGGCTACCAGAAAGTTGAGGCACAACTTGTTAGCTCACTCTGTAATTCTGGTTTCGAAATTAGATCCCGTCAAATATGTCTTCGAGAAACCAACACTTACGGGTAGACTAGCTCATTTGTTGCTTCTTCTCTCCCAATTTGATTTGAAGTATATGACTCACAAGTTTGTGAAATGGAGAGCGGTAACGAAGTTCCTAGCCGATCACCCAGTGGAGGGAGACGAAGTAGTAGAGTATTTGTTCCCAGACGTGCCATTCTGCAAGTCAAGGAAGAGATTTGGGATAGGGGTGTTGTTGATAGCAACCGACAATTCCCACATACCTTTAGCTTTCAAACTCCAGTTTAAAGTATCTAACAACGAAGCAAAATACGAGGCATGTATCGTTGGCTTGGAAGCTGCCTTGGAACTAGGGGCAAAATGGTTAGACGTCATTGGGGACTCGAACCTGGTTGTGTCTCAAGAAAAAGAAGACTGGAAGGTTAAAGAAGAAAGGATGAAAATCTATCACCAAACCCTGGATGTTTTGATTCCTAGGTTTGAGAAGTTAACCTTCATGCATCTGTTAAGAGAGAACAACAAGTTCGCTGATGCCTTATCAACTCTATCTTCCATGATAGACATCATTTTGGGAGTCCGGATGCGTCCAATCATTATTGAACAAAGGTATGTGCCAGTTTATGAGTTAATCGCCGCAATAGATGAAGTACAAGATCAAAATCCCTAGTATCATGACATTTGGAACTTCTTGGAAAAGGAGGCTTATCTACTAGGGGCAAATGCCAAAGATAAAAGGGCAATACGGCGAATGACCGCTTAGTTTATCATCTGTGGGGTTAAATTGTACAAACGAGGCCATCTGGGGATGCATAAATTGTGTGTTGATGAAGAAGAGTTGAAGCGCTTGATGCAGGCCATCCATGGAGGAGAGTGTGGATCACACATGAGCGGAATGATGCTAGCTCGAAAAATTCTCAGACAGGGTTACTACTGGTCAACCGTGGAGGAGGATTGTATTGGTTTTGTTCGGTGATGCCACAAATGTCAAATTCATGCAAATCGCATGAATATCCCGCCGTCGAAGCTGTACAACATGACTTCATCATGGCCATTTTCAGTTTGGGGAATTGATGTTACTGGGGCAATTACTCCGAAGGGTTCAAACGACATGAGTATATCCTGGTGGCAATAGACTACTTTACAAAGTGGGTCGAGGCCCAATCCTACGCAGTACAAAAAGCGTCACACGTAGCCAAGTTCATCAAGAATAATATCATCTGTCGTTATGGGGTCCCGAATGAGATTATTTCAGACAATGGCTCCCACTTCAAGACAAAAGTGGTCGACTTGTTAGAGAAATACAATATGGCGTTTCATAAGTCATCCACATATCGGCCACAAACCAACGGAGTTGTTGAGGCCGCCAACAAAAACATCAAGCATATTCTACAGAAGATGGTGGAAACCTACATTGACTAGCCAGATAAACTGCCATTTGCTCTTTGGGGCTACAGAACATCAATTCGAACATCTACTGGGGTAACTCAGTATTCTCTAGTTTATGGGATGGAAGTTGTTCTGCCGATTGAAGTTGAAGTTTCGTCGCTGCGAGTTATGGTTGAGTGCCAGATAGCAGAAGCGGATTGGTAGCAGAGTAGATTCGAGGAACTGATGTTGTTCGATGAGAGGAGGCTGAAAGCACTGTACCATGTCCAAGGATATCAACGCAGGATTGCCAGGGTTTTCAACAAGAAAGTTAAGTCTAGGAATCTGAAAGAAGCGGATTTGGTGCTCAAAGACAACCGAGCTCCCATCCACGATCCTAGGGGCAAGTTTAGGCCTAATTGGACTGATCCTTATATCATCAAATCTATCTGGTCGGCTGGAGCTGTAGTTTTTATGGACCTAGATGGCCTCGAATTCTCCTAACCAATCAATATGGACAAGTTAAAAAAATACTATCCCTGAGTGACTCACTAGGAAGAAAACTTGAAAGGGCGACCTCGGCAAAAGTTAGAGCACAAAAAATTTGAAATAAGAAAAGCTGAGCTCGCAAGGTTGAAAACCCAGAAAGGGCGGCCTTGGAAAAAGTTAGAGCGTAAACGGAGAGTGTTAATATCCGAGTGAACCCGAACCGAACTACGTAAGGCTTGATTCCCATCTTCGGGATACATAGGCAACTTCATTCTGAAGTCCAGCCATAAACACTTCCAAATCAACTGTGTCCATGTGATTGTTTTGATCATCTTTGTCTTTTTTACATCCAAGAGTTCAATTGTGATCTTTGTTATCAAAGCTGGTTACTGTACAGTGCAGTGCTCTTCAGACAAGGGGCAACTTTCCAGTTATTGGATTCGGGGTTGTACGTCTCAAGGATAGATTACGGGTGTGTCCATTTGTGATCCTTATGAAAAATGATTTCGAAAAGTTTTAATAAAAGTTGATTTAGTTCAAATTAATCTTTTTACAACTTAGACTATCTTTGGACCAAAAGGAAAATTTTCAGTAACCACAACCTTCAATTTCTTTGATTTCAATACAGAGTTCTCCAACTCTTGATAGAAATCGAAATTGCTTTTTATTACATTCAAAAGGAAAACTTGAAAGTACAGATTAAAGCAATAAACTTGGGGCATAGTTGAGTCAGGTGTTCCTGCATCCCCTCCCAGAGCTTGTGGAAGCTTCAGATGCCAAAGTAGGTCCAGTTTGTGCCCCATCTTCAAGCCAAGCTATGCATTCGCCAGAAAGGGCGTAACTGAAATTGGGAGTGGGAGCCAGAAGTTCTATTGTCCTCCATGCAGTGGTATATCAAGCTAGTTGTGAGCCTCGAATTGGAAATGAAGCTGGGTACTCTACCGCTCTTCTGGGCAAGTCTGGTCCTGTCCGAACTGACGCCAGAACCGAAATGCAAAGTAGAAGACACAGTGGGTCAAGCTAATTAACTGAATGCCAGGCTATCGGGACATGCTGGAACTCATCTTGGGTAGATCAAACCAGGGGCAATGCCAAGTCATGTCAACAGTAGACCTGTTGCACATGCATTCGCACCACCACCCCTCGCTCGGGAAATCAACTAGCCATTGGGGAAAGAAATAGCCGTGAGCCGAAAATGCAGGGCAAGAGTCCACTATCTTCAACCTGTCCATGAGCCATACCTGGGGAGGGATGAAAAATAAGGGAGACTAAAGAATAGAGAGGTGTACGTGGAGAGAAAAAGTAAGAAAAGGGTTTTGAGAGAAAAAACAGAGCTTAAGGGCCGGGTGATGTGAGAAACACATGTGATAAGGGTGGGAAACATTACCTATAAGAGTAGTGGACTTCCTGCGAACCTGGTTGTCTCTTGGCGATGGAAAGCATCCAAGCCTATCAAAGTTTCGGCTAGTGTCAAGCCAATGCAGCTCTTGCATTCTTTCAAGCCTTGAGCTGCTTCAATCAAGCGAATGCTAGACCCTCCGAAGCCACGGGTAAGCAGGAAATGAGCTAACATGCATAAATAGAGGACATGCTGCTGAAAACCCTACTAGAGACTGGGAATGTCTAGTTCTTCGTTCTGAACCAAAGATCGGGCGTCGTGTAAAGTGAGCCCACACATTCTTCCTAAAGCTTGGATATGACCAAAATGTGACTGCAGTAAGATTTCGTCGTTACGCTGGGATTCCATCAAACTTGGAATTATTCGATTGTGGGGCATAGTTCTTGTCTCCCGAAGCTAAACACATGTGTAATCAGGTTCCAACATCTAGCTGCGGCATGGAGGAACGGAAAACACAGCGGGGCACGACTCAGTGGGAATAGTGCATTTATCCCTAAACCCCAGAATTTTAACTTTTCTGAGCCATCTAAAGTCGCAATCCAATCAGAAAGTTTTTCAGTGAAGAATGGCTCTATTTGTGATGAAATTAGAGTTGAAATGAAGAAACCACGAAGCTGGAGCTTTTGTAAAAGATAAGGCAGTGAGTGGAAGACAAGTGGCAGCAATCTGGAGGTTCCCTCCACTAGTGGCTGACCGGCTACTTTTGTAGTCGACCGGCCAGCAATAGTGGCCGATAGCCACTTTTGATGGCTGGCAGCATTTGTTTATGGCCGGTGGCTTCCCATTTTGCGTTGTGCTTCAAGAGGTAAAGGACTTGCCTTGTAGACTTTGTTTCAATCAACTGCTTGGTTATCATTTTACACTGTTTTGACTAGGTTTTTCAACCATAAAAAACTCTATTTTTAAGGTTTAAAAATGGTGGTTTAGGTCTTGGTGAGTTAGGGAGTTGTCTTCCTTATTTTGCTCTTTGGCTTGTGAAGCCCTTTGCATCATCTTTTAACATGTTTCAGTCAAACTTTTTAGGCCTTTAAACCACTAAAATTCAGAGTTATTTCAGTGGTAAAAAGTATGTTTTGAAGTCCAAAAATGGAGGGGTTAGCCTCCCCTCCTTGTGTCTCTCTTCTATGCCTAGTTAGCATCACATGATAGCATGATTTTGTGGCTTAACTTAGCTTAATCTTAGCATGATTTAGGCTCTATTTTTTCATGTTTCAACTCTATTTTGGGTTGGTTGGAGAATTCGTTGCTTGCTTTTTGTACTTGTAGTGCAATTGTGTTTACTAGTCTAGCATGCCTAATGGTTTACCTTATTTTTCTAGCTTGTGTTAGCTTGACTTAAGCACATTTTAGCTACTAATTTGGCCTACTTTTACTCTGTTTTGGGTCAATTAAGTCCTTCGGGGCATGTATTGCATGGCCATAGTGTAATGGTCTTCACTAGCTCATTGTTTTGAGGCTTTAAGCATGAAGTGTTTGAGGGGCTTGCATGTTATAGCATCATTTTGCATATGATTTCAGTGTATATAGCTCTGTAACATTCTCACTTATTTCACTCTTTCATTGACTTTGAGAGTTGTGCCTTGAGTCTTGTTTGCGAGCTAACATGTGAGCATGTTTTTCTAGCCTTTTGTGCCTAAATCTCAGCATGTTTTAGCCACTATTTTGGCATGTGTTAACTCTGTCCCGAGCTGGTTTGGCCCTTTCAAGCTTGTATTGCATGCCAATAGTGTTGTGATCTTCACTAACTTAATGTTTTAGACTCTTAGCATGACTTGCATGTGTTGCTTGCATGATTTAGTGTCTTTTTGCATGCCACTTCAGCACTGAAATATCTGCAACCTCCCTCTATTCTTCACTTTTTACTTTGTTTTGAAAGTGGTTTTGAGCCTCTTGTTAGCTTGATTGTGGAATTGAGGCTCTCATGCCTAATGGTTTAATTCGTTCGGGAGTTCATTACCAACAGCATGAGGCCTCTTTAATGCTCAAGGTACTTGTGGCTTAAGCCCTTTTTCCAATTAGAGGACTCTCACCTTGGACATAACTAGTTAAAGGACCAATCGATAATGTAAAATGTGTACACAAAATTAACCAAGTAAAACTTGAGCAAGAAAAGCATATTTGTGTTTCATTGCATGTGTTTGGATCGGACATTAATCCAAACACAAGAAAAATGGGACGTTTCATACTCAAAGTGATGAAACGTGCTACTTTTCTTAGTCACCGGCACCCTTGATCATGCATGATAGGGAGGTGGTTGTTTTGGTCTTGATTGTGCATTCATTGACCATGTACAAGCTTGGTTCTCTAGCCATCATGCATTGAGAATGTCTAGTTGATGGCTTAAGAGCCAAGAATTGTACACCTTTGAGCTTGAGAAATGAAAAGGAGGGCAATAGTACATATATTGTTTGAGAATACATTGTTTTGCCTCTGTTTGCTCTCTGTTGCAGCAAAAAGGAGAATTCCAGGAAAGGGTGGCCAACCGGCCACCTTTTGTGGCCGACCGGCCATCAGTGGAAAGTTTGTTTAGTATGTCCTAGAGGTGGAGCAGAGGCAGTCTGGAAGTTGGTGCAATTTTCAGAGATCAACGAGTGCAAACAGAGGCATCCAAAGGCAAGGTGATGGATTTTTGGGAGGAAGTAACCGAGCATGCATGCATCCCTCATCCCTTGAGGCCGTTTAAATTGTTTTACTAGTTAGTTAGTGTAGTTAATCATTCAAATTCGTTTTGTAATATTTTAATTAGCTTAGCATAGCTAGTTATTCAATTGTATTGTAATAATTAATTAGCTAAGTTAGTTAATTAGTTGCTTTGTAATAATTAGCTTAGCTTAGTGTAGCTTAGCTGATTCATTCGGGCCCTCCTTCGTGGGGGCGTAATGTTGTAATAAGTGTGCGTGCGTGTGTGCATGTCTTTCAACCCCGCGTCTTTCTCCCTTTTATTTAACTGCTTTCGATGGTTAGATTAGGGTCATTTTCAATTAGCATACCTTATGCTTGCATGTTTGCATCATTCATTTGTCTTGCATGCACCGAGGCTTGGCACATCATTCAAACTGCATCGTATTTCAATACTTATTTGAATACGTGTTTCAAAGCATGCGATCAAATTGTTGCAAAACCATGATTAGGTAGCCAAGCCTATTCAGTTGCATTATTGCATGTGTTGCATTAGGCATCTTAACATAGTTAAGATCATGTATATTTCTAACTAGCTTTTGTTTTGGTTTGGAGTACACTGTAAGTTTTACGTTTTAGCATGCTTGCATGAGTGTGAGTGTTGCCATGATTCGCATGCTTGCCATGAGGCTATGTGCTTACTTGATTAACTGTATGAATGCCTGTGGATGAAGGCTTGTTCCTTCAATTGGAACAATTCAACGAGTGTGAGTTTTAAGCCTACTTTGCGAAGTGGCAAATCATATTTTAAGCCCACTTGAGGGTGGCAAATCCACATTTTTAAGCCCACTTGAGGGTGGCAAATTCAAACCATTTTGGAAAACAAACATGAGTTGATTTGTTCCAAATCTTGCGACTTAGTCTATACTTGTTTTGTGTGCGTCACATAGTTAAGCTAGCTAATAACCGGAATAAGAACACATGTTTTTTTAAAACAACATATCATGATTAGTTGAGGTCAATCCTTTGATCGGGCGAGCGGGGGTGCTCATTTTAGTACCTTCCCCTCTTGTACCCAAGTTCCTGAGCCGAGGCAACTTTGGTGACGACGAACACGTGGCCTTTGGCACGAGTCAGGGTTTCCTAAATTTCCCAAAACAAAATATTTAGGTGGTGACTCTGTAATCTGGAAAAGCAGTCCAATTTTGGCATTATTTGATTTAAAATTTGATTTTCCAAAATGATTTGCCGGATCGGACTCTTTGGTGTTTATCAATCTCACATTGCACTTTGTGAGATTAGATTCAGAACTATGACAAGAGTCCGAACTGTAGGACCAATTCGAGCTCTTCAAAAGGGGTGGCGCGAAGAAAGTCGAGTCTACAACCACCACGATTTGAATTAGATAACCCAGGATCAGAACACGCATGCGGATGCCCTTGCTTGCCTAGCCTCCGCCATTAACTCATAAATCAAATGAATAATCGAGGTAGGGTTCATCCTAGAGGCGAGCATCACCTCTTCTGAACCAGTTCAAATTAACATCATTGAACCAGGACCAAGTTGGATGGACCCTATCTTTGTATTTCTATCCTTAGAACAGCTCCCAATGGACAAGAAAGAAGCCCACAAGCTGCGAAATAAAGCCCTGCAATACTCTCTGGATCGGCAGGGAAAGCTTTACAAAAATTCTCTCTTTGGGTCGTACCTGGAATGTGTCCACCTAGATAAAGTTGAGGAACCCTTGAGTGAAATATATGAAGGTAGCTGTGGTGCCTATTTTGGAGGGCACTCATTGGCCCACCGAGCCATAACACAGGGGTATTATTGGCCGACCATGCAAACAGATGCCGAGAACTACGTAAAGAACTGCGAACAATGCCAAAATTTTTCCCCTTTTACTCATCTGCCAACTGAAGAATTAAACTCCATTACTAGTCCTTGGCCGTTCACTCAATGGGGACTTGATATCGTAGGACCATTACCGCGGGCTCTAGGGAACAAACGATTCCTGATTGTCGCAACAAATTATTTTACATAGTGGGTCAAAACAGAGGTATTAACACATATTTGAGATGTCGATGTTAAATGTTTTGTATGGAAAAACATCAAAAAACAATTCGGCATACCGAGAGCACTAGTCTCTGACAATGGCACCCAATTCGATTGTGGCGTCTATCGGGAGTTATGCAACACATAGTATCCGGCCCTACTTTTCCTCGCCAGCATACCCACAAAGCAACGGTCCGGCTGAGGCCTCCAGTAAAGTGATGCTAGACGGCATCAAGAAACAATTTAAAAATGCCAAAGGTAGGTGGGTTGAAGAATTGCCCAGTGTATTGTGGGCTCATCACACTACTCCGAGGCGATCTACTGGAGAAACGCCGTTTGCTTTGTGCTTTGGGACACAAGAAGTCATCCTTCTTGAAATCGGCCTGCCCACACTAAAATCAAAGGTTATTGACATGGGCTGTAATGACATGATGTTGGCCCTGGATCTGACTTTGATTGAAGAACGCTCAGATCGTGCTCTTGCGTGCATGGTGCGGTATCAGCAGCAGCTCGCCAAGTCATATAACCAGCGCGTGCAGTTGCGTCGTTATACACCTGGAGAACTGGTCCTCAAAAAGTGCTTCCTGCTGCTAAGAATCCAACATACGGTAAATTAGGCCCCAATTGGGACAATCTTTATCAGATTGATTCAATTGGTGAAATATGGGCGTATCGGCTTTCAGACATGGCCAGCAGAAGGTTGCCACGCCCCTGTGTAGACTCGACTTTCTTCGTAAGCCCCCCTTTCGGAGAGGCGCGAATTGGTCTCCTACAGTTTGTACTCCTGTCACAGTTCTGAATCTAATCTCACAAAGTGCAATGTGAGACAGATAAACACCAAAGAGTCCAATTCGGCAAATCATTTTAGAAAATCAGATTTTGAATCAAATAATGCCAAAATTGGACTGCTTTGCCAAATTATAGAGTCGCCAACTAAATATTCTATTTTTGGGAAATTTAGGAAACCCTGACTCGTGCCAAAGGCCACGTGTCCGTCATTACCAAAGTTGTCTCGGCTCGAGAACTTGGATACGAGAGGGGAAGGTCCTGAAATTAGCAGCCCCACTCGCCCGATCAAAGATCGGTCTCTACTAACATGATATGTCGTTTTATAAACCTTATGTGTTCTTATCCGGTTATTAGCTGACTTTACTATGTGACCCACACATACAAGTATAGACTAAGTCGCAAGACTTGGAACAAATCAATTCATGTTTGTTTTCAAAAATGGTTTGAAAGTGCCACTCGCAAGTGGGCTAAAACGCGGATTTGCCACCCTCAAGTGGGCTTAAAGCATGATGATTTGCCACTTCGCAAAGTGGGCTTAAAACGCACATTCATCGAATTGTTCCAATTCAAGCAACAAAGCCTTCATCCACAGGCATTCATGCAGTTAAGCATTTAAGCAAATAGCCTCATGGCAAGCATGCTATCATGGTAACACTCACACTCATGCAAGTATGCTAAAGCGTAAGACTCACAGTATACTCCGAGCTAAAACAAAAGCTAGTTAGAAATATGCATGATTCCTAACTATGTTAAAATGCCTAATGCAACACATGCGATAATGCAATTAAATAGGATCGGCTATCTAAGATGGCATATGAATGCAAAAATTTGATAACATGTATTCAAATAAGTGTTGAAATACAATGCAGTTTGTATGATGCACCGAGCCCGGTGCATGCAAGACAAATGAATGATGCAAACACGCAAAGCACAAGGTATGCTAATCAAAACGTGCCCTAAACTAACCATCGAAAGTGGTTAAGTAAAAGGGAGAAAGAAGTCGGGTTAGAAGACATGGACACACACACGCACCCTTATTACAACATCGTGCCCTCTCGGAGGAGGGTCCGAATAAATAAGCTAAGCTATGCTAGGCTAAGCTAATTATTACAAATCAACTAATTAACTAACTTAGCTAATTAATTATTACAAACCAATTAAATAACTAGCTATGCTAAGCTAAAAATATTACAACACAACTTAAATAATCGGCTACACTAAGCAAATTAAAGCAATAAAATGGCCTCACGGGCGAGGGAGACATGCATGCTTGATTGGCTTCCTCCAAAAAATCCATCACTTTGCCATCGGTTGCCTCTGTTTGCACTTGCCCTAATTTCTTAACACTGAACCAACTTTTAAAACTGCCTCTGCCTCAAAACAGGAATATTTTGGCACCAAAATGGACTGGTGGCCGGTCGGCCACAAAAAGTGGCTGCCGGCCACCTTGACTAGCTAGTTGGCTAGTACAAGTGGCCGGTCGGTTACTGCAAGTGGCCGGTCGGTTACTGCAAGTGGCCGGCTGGCCACCTGCTTTTCCAAACTTCTGGATTTGCTGCAACAGAGAACAATAGAGGCACATCAATGTATTTGCAAGGAAATGGGTGTACTGCCACCCTTCTCATCATTTCTCAAGCTCAAAGGAGTGTGGCACTTGGCTCTCAAGCCAACAATCAAGCATCTCAACGCATGATGGCCAAAGAACCAAGTTTATACAAGCTTAGTGAATGCGCACATAAGACTCAAAGTGCCATCACCCTATCATGCATGATCCAGGGTGATAATGACCAAGAAATGTGATATGTTTCATCACTTTGAGTATGAAACATCCCACATTTCTTGTGTTTGGATTAACGTTTGATCCAAACACATGCAATGCAAACAACATGCTTATCTTGTTCACATTTTACTTGATTCAATTTTGTTTACACATTTTACATTATCAAGCCATTCTTTAACCGATTAAGTCTCAAGTGATTGTCCTCTAATGAGAGAGAGGCCAACCAAAGGATAGTTTAGGACATGAGAGAGATCATGCCTTTGGCTAGGAGGAACCCTCAAAACAGGGTTAAAGCCATTTGAGCACGAACTCTATCATGTTTAAACACAACCACATAGTCAACCAACCCTCAAAGCAAAATAAAAAATGAAGAAATGTGGGAGGTCGCAAAAT
This sequence comes from Camellia sinensis, assembly GCF_055761805.1. NCBI lineage: Eukaryota > Viridiplantae > Streptophyta > Magnoliopsida > Ericales > Theaceae > Camellia > Camellia sinensis. The sequence goes on from NC_138970.1 coordinate 10,114,100, forward strand.
TCCAATGCTGAAATGGCATGCTAAGACACTAAATCATGTAAGGAAAGCATGCAAGACATGTTCAAGAGCCAAAAACATCAAAGCTAGTAAAGTGCATTACACAAGAGGCATGCAATACTAAGCTTAAATGATCAAACCAACTCTGGACAAAGCTTAATCATGCCAAAATAGTGGCTAAAATGAGCTGAGATGGTAGCATGAAAAGCAAGAAAAACATGCTCGCATGTTGGCTCACAAACAAGGCATAAAGCATAACTCTCAAAAGCGATGAAAGAGTGGTATATGTGAGAGTGTGACTAAGCTATATGCACTGAAATCACATGCTAAATGATGCCAAGACATGCAAAAATCACAAGCACAGCATGTTAAGGGCCTTGAAACTCAAAGCTAGTAAAGGCCTTTGCACTATAGCTATGCAGTACATGGCTCATATGACCAAGACCACTCAAAACAGAGTTAAAGCATGTCAAAACATCAGCAAAAACATGTTGAGATAGAGCTAACACAAGCTAGAATGGTTGGCTAACTCATTAAGCATGATAAACTAGTAAGCATGATTACACTACAAGTGTAAGAAGCAAGCAACAAGTGACTTAACCAGCCAAAAACAGAACTAAAGAAAGTCAAAATAGTCACAAAAACATGCTGAGATCAAGCCATGAGATGGTAGAAAAACATGCTCACATGTTGGGCCATCAACACTTACAAAGAAGGCACCAGAAGGGGAGGCCACCCCCTCCTCTTTTGGACCTCAAAACCAACTTTTTACCACTAAAAAACCTCTGAGCTTTATTGGTTAAAAATCCTAGAAAAGTTACTTTAAAAGGCTTTGAAAGATGGCTCAAAAGGCTTCACAAGCCAAAGAACAAAGGGAGGAAACCACCCCCTAACTCCAAACAAACTTCAAACCACTATTTTAACCATAAAAATAGAGTTTTTTAGAAGTTAAAACCAACCTAAAACTAGCATGCAAAGGTGGGCAAATAAGCAACTAAGACAAAGTTTTAAAGAGGGTAAGGCTTTACCCTTGAAGCACAGCAACAAACAACACAATTTCTGGGCCAAAACCAACTTTAGGAGCTCCAAACAAGCCTTAAGGAACCTCAGCTCCAAGATAGGGATATTTGATCAAGGCCCACTTTGCAAATATATTGAGAAAGCTCACTTTCAAGCACAAAATAGAGAGAGAGAGAGAGAGAGAGAGAGAGAGAGAGAATTTTTGCTCATAAAAATTTTGAACCCCTCAAATAGGGGAGGGACCTCCCCTTATATAGAAAACAAGCAAAAAGCTTGTTTCCATCCCTCTATTCACATGTATAGAGGATGCCTTCAATGACCAACACCTGGCACATAAAATATCTGAAAAAAGAGAAAATTGGCCGTCGGCCACTTCAGGTGGCCGGCTGGCCACCTCCCTTAGCTGACCGACCACTTTAAGTGGTCGGCATGAACGAAAAGTGGCCGACAAGTGCCAAAAGTGGCCGGCAAGACCTTTTCCCTCCAGTCAAGAGGCACCAAGGTTTAGCCTAAAAACAAGGCCAAAACACAGAGGAGTTAGAGGTTCAAAGACAGGGCACTCAGCCGAGACCTTCAAGTGCTCAAAACGAGCACAAACATGCACAATCATCGAGTGCACAAAGGATGACGTCAAAGTCTTGAGGTCGGTCAAAAATGGGGTGTCTACAGTTGCCCCTCTTTGATAGAACTCAAAAGTCATGAAATGACGGGAGTGAATGTCAAAGCCTAGAGATGACCCATTTTTGACAAGACCGAAGACTTAGACAAACAAGCAAGACAACCATATAGATGCGCCTGCAAGCAGGGGCAAAATGCAAATGACATGCATGACGCAGGACATAACTTATGATCATGCAATGAGGGCTGTAATGAAACATCTAGATGCAAATGTTGTGCAAATAAATGCTACAGCAAACTCGTACATACACAAGTAAACACGAGCCAAACCACATCTCATGTAGAAAGGATGTAAGAAAATTATGCAATCTTAACTGCGCCTCACGCAGGAAAGGTAAAGAACAACAATCTTCGGGCGCACTCGGGGCTGTAAACAAGATCCCAACGCATGGCACACGCGAGGAAAAAGGTAGTGCGAACTTAAGGACACACCCTAAGGTTCCGAGCCACAAAGAACAACGATAACAAGTGAAACACATTCAACCTATTATGCAATCAAATAAAAAAGCGGTATAAACATCGGGATCTATCTAGATCCATTTAACCGAAGCATCCTAAAACGCCACACGCGAGAGGGAAAAGGGAGCGGTGCAAACATCGAAGGGTGGTATAAATATCGGAGCACACTCCAATGTTTCTAACCAACAAAAGAGGTATAAGCGTCGGAACACGATCCAAACGCTTCTAACCGGAGGGGTGGTATAAACCTCGGGCACACAACCCAAGTATTTCTAACCAAAACAAGGTATAAGCGTTGGGTACACATCCCAAACGTTTCTAACCGGAAGGGTGGTATAAACATCGGGCACGCAACCTAATGCTTCAAACCAACAAGGTGGTATAAGCGTCAGACACATGTCCCAAACGCTTCTAACCGAAGGGGTGGTATAAACATCGGGCACACAACCCAAGTGTTTCTAACCAAAACAAGGTATAAGCGTTGGGCACACAGTCCAAATGCTTCTAACCAAAGCCAAGACATATAAACATCAGGCGTACCCGAATGTTTCTAACCAAAGCAAGACGTGTAAGCACCGGACGTACCCGAATACTTATAACCGAAACAAGGTGTGGTGTAAGCACCGAGCGTACCTGAATACTTTTAACCAAAACAAGGTGTTCAAAGGACAGGAATGATCTTACCCGGAATTCCTCTGAATGAACTGTACATATAATATCGTCTGGTTGCGCCAGCTTTGAATGAACCGTACATATAATATCATCTACACAAGAAAGAAACTTTGACAAGTACAGTACAATAGGAATGCATGTTCTATGCGAGATTGACAGCATGACACAATGCTTAGCGAGGCATGTTTCATGCACATTAAGCGTGGAACGAAACAGAAGCATATCTTATGCAACAAAACATGGAGCATATTCTATGTAATACCGAATGCATACACAATGCAATAGGTGCGGACAACTTCTATGCGAATGTAAGAGCATACGCAATGCAATACAACATGACATGCATATTCGATGTAGCATAAAAACGTAACGCAATGCAATGCATCATACATATTTTGTGCACAATAATAACGATGCACATGCAATGCAACATCAATAGCATTTTTAATGCAAAACACTAAGTAAGGAAATGCGTGTCTGAAAAAGACCGATTCAATTGCGACCTCTGATTTACCTCTTGGAGGAGTTATAATGTATTTCAAAAGGATGCACCCCGTTCATGCCGGTTGACGATGAGTCACACATCGAAGACACGAGTTGAACTTTCGCAGAGACACTTTGAGTTGAAAAGTGGACTTTTCTTGCACTTTCTCAAAAGTCAAGGACTCAAAATAGCCTAAAAACACATAAGGAGTGCACTGGAATCCTGTCGACCACTTTTAGACAGTGCCGGCCACTTGTCATTTCGGTCGGCCACAAAAACTGGCCGGTCGGCTAATTGCAGCAGAGTCGGGGCAGTTCGTTCCATTTACATGGAGAACTTTAAAAACACTTCCCCAAGTCACTTTTTCTCACACCCACAGTGCCGAAATCACCTCTCCTTGCTTCCCAAACATATTTTCCTCTCAGATCTGTGCTCCATACGCGTTTTCCAACGCCCCTCGCGAAGTTGATTCGCTAAAACCCTTCGGTTTCCTTCGCTTTGAACCGAACAAAAATTGATTTCGGAGCCTTTTCCTCCATTTTCACCATTCGAGTTTGTTTTCCTCAAATTTTTCTTGAGTTTAGCACCTTTTCTCGGGCTTTGACTTTCTTTGACTTTTTCTCTTTCCGAGAGTTGACTTTTTTTGACTTTTTGCATTTTTCGCCCATTTTGCTCATTTTCGCCTACTTTTCACCTTCTTTCTAGATGGCAGACGACGTTCCACACGATAGGGGTTCTCCGAAGATGGGGGAGGAGCCAGAGTACATTCCACTACCACCCAGAGTGCGGCCATTCGATCCAGCGACGTACCATCCCAAGGCACATATACTACCATCTAGCACAATCCGCCACTTCACTGGATTTGCACGGTGCGCACCTGCGGACCTGCTGCTACAGGAGCCATAGTCTCATTTGTCCCACGACACCCCTGAGGTACATACTGCACTCTTATATTCTCTGCGATGCACTCTACATTTCTCGTATAGCTCGCACTTTTTACACTGTATTTTATCTGCTCATACATGTACACACTACATTTCTGCTCATTCTAAACACATTCACACACTGCATATTTGCTCATCCACACAGGCTGACTCCCGTTTTATCTGCGGATACGGGTCTACCATGGCGACGGAGTGGTATATGGACCTCCCCGACGGCGTTCGGCAGATTGTTGATGATGTAGGGTTTGGCTTGTTCTGCATGGGACTCTCGCGTCTCATGGCGAGTAGGACCCTTCTAGGCACATTGGTAGAGAGATAGTGGGACACCACCAACTCCTTTCATTTCTTTACGGCCGGGGACATGACGATGACCCCGAATGACTTCTCCATACTGATAGGCCTTGAGGTAGGAGGCCAGCTAATCCCATACGACTTCGACATGGGCGAGTGCGAGGCTACTTGGACCTATCTATTGGGAGCACACCTGCCCATCTTCCGAGGATTAGGCTTAGTCCAGTATACTTGGTTCACTGACCACTTCAGAGGGGGGGAGCGCGCGACGATCGAGGCGACAAAGTAGTACACCCAAGGTTTCCTCATGTTTCTCTTCGGCACCACCTTGTTCACTGACAGGGTGAACATCGTTGGGCTGTATCTTCTAAGCGCCTTAGTGGACCTGTCCCAAGTGTGACACTATGATTGGGGCGGCGCTGGCCTCGCCATTCTTTACTGCTACATGAGTTCGACCTCCTGCAGGAGCGGGAACAGAGTAGGGGGCTATTGGAGAGCCTGGAAGGTATGCTATTTAGCTTTACATTTTCTGCCATGCTTTCTGCTTTGCACTTTCTGTACACTGCACACTACACATTGCAAACACAATCTGTTTTCTGTTTATCATACTCTGTGCACTACGCACACTGTGTACTATACACACTTCACTTTTTGCACTTTCTATATTCTGTACTTTCTACACATTACACACATACTTTACTTTCCGCATTATCTGTGTTTATTTGTATTTTCACTACCACCGTCTTACTTTTCACAACTATGGGTATACGCCTATTTCCCGACACTTGCTCCCGAGCCAGAGGTCGAGACGCTGCTCGAGGTACCATATTCACATCGATATGACGGTCGGTGCCAGCCTAGGGCTTGAGAGACTCTCCCCTACCTTCACCAGTACTTCGACACCGTGAGAACCGTGGAGGTAATTCAAAACGTATAGTTTTTCCCGCTTTCAGGTTCAATTTATTTGGCATATCTAATGGTAACTTATCAGTCTCTGTACTTGCTGTCTGCAGATCACATGACAGCCCTGGGCGGTGATGCCAGATGGTACCAAATTTCATTTTGCTGTGGCTCGGGGCACCTCTCAATATTGACTCCTGCTTGAAGGGCCAGTAGGACAGGCCTAGTTTCTTGGAGAGCGCTTCATGTGCCAGACACTAGGCATGCCATTACAGTCAGTTCCTTTGCCACCTTCACCGTCTATGCGGGCCACAGATAGTCTCTCCCCTCAGGAGCTTACTTACTTTATACGAGATGCAGATGCAGACCGGTTCATCAGGGAGGGGGACTATACGATATACATTCAGGCGTACCTCATGCCTCCTCTGGCAGGTGCTCGTGCTCACACGGGGAGGACAGATGATATTGCTTCATCGAGGAGGGCTCAGGCCGCAGATGCTCCTTCGACGAGCAGCGCTCGAGCAGCAGATGTCCCCTCGACGAGCAGGGCACGGGCACCGAGGGGTGAGGCTAGAAAGATGCCTCCTACCAGGCACAGTGTTGGATGGCCTGATCTTGCGACTAAGCTGACAGGTTAGCGATACTCTGGGGTGCCCTATCAGATTCCACTTGAGCCCCTGTTGCCTGGTCACCGATATGTCAGGACACCTAATTCACCACCGGTATACTTTACGGCTTTCATTCATTTCATTTTCGCTCAGATGCTTATTCATTCATTCACAGATTGTTTCAGATTGCATTTACAGCCCTCCCTAGGATATGTCGAGGGGTTACTCATGGTATTGGCCTCATTTGAGGGCATGATCTTGAGGAGAGAGACGATGCTCAGCTCTCACGACATACAGGTGATTTTTAGTTTTCTTGCATTTTGATTATCATATTTGTGCTGATATACTGAAACAAACATCTCAACCGAACATTTCCCCATATTGCACTGAACTGATACACTACATGTATAGACCACATCTAACACACTGCATTCACATACTGTACCTGACTTCTGTATGTACTCACTTTGCACACCATACTTGCATCTGTTACTCATTCTATGGCTGATATATTTAAACTGTCCTTTTAGGTCACACCTTTACAAACAGGACCTTCAGAGCCTTCTTTAGCAGCAGGGAGAGAGATTCTGGCACGCGACCGAGGGAGACGTCGGGAGCTTGTCAAGCACGATGACGATGATGAGTCCAGTGAGGACGAGGAGCCAGCGAGTCCCCAATCTGAGTCATCCGAGGGCGGAGACGATGGCACCGGCTCAGGTTCTGAGGGTGGTGACGATGTTGAGGAGGGCTCCGAGGATGGGAGCGGAGGCGGCTCTGGTTCAGGCTCCGGCTCAGATTCGAGGCGGTGGCACCGATGGCGATAGCTCAGGGTCTGCTCATCCGAGGAAAAGGATGAAGAGGGCCTCTCGATCCTGAGGTGGCTGGCACCGATTTAGATGTTTTTGCTTTGTTTTCTTTTTTGCTACTAGTGTTACCACATTGTACAGCCTTAGGCAGTTTCATTTTCTTAAAAACTTGTACGCTTTGTAAAAAGAAACCATGATTGGAATGAAAACAGCTTTTTGATTAAAAAGTGTTACATTTTGTATTCTGAGCATCGCATAACATCGCACAGCATGAAAATGGGATTGAGTTTCAAAACAACACATTCAAAATGCATTGTCTTAATCAGGTAGTGAACCAACTAACAACTGAAAGAACAAAACAACTCGATAAACAGTAAAAGGCCTGACAGGCTAATCAAATGTAAATACAACTCGAATAAGCAAATTGCAACAACTCGATAAACAAAACGAAGATGATTACAACTTGATAAACACATTGCAATAACTCGATAAACAAATTGCAACAAATTGAATTGAAACAAACTTGAAAACAACTCAACAAAACTGCAAAACCAAAGAGCAGGACGCGTCCAGAGTAGAACATAACACAGGTTTTTAGCATCATCATCACACAGGAAGACCCAAGGCACTCTGCTGGGGACAAAAAGAGGTTGTCTGCCACTTATAGCCATTGTCGGCCACTTTGTGGTGGATATTGGCCACTTAAGTGGCCGTCGGCCTGAAAAGGTGGCCGGTCAGCTACTTTAACTCGTCGGTCAGCCAGTTATGGTGGGAGCCTCCAGATTGCTGCCACATGTATTCCACTCAATGCTTTATCTTCTACAAAAGTTCCAGCTTCGTGGTTTCTTCATTCCTGCTCTATTTTTGCTCTAAATGGAACCATTCTTTGCCGAAAAACTTTCCGATTGGATTGCAAACTTGGATGGTACGGAAAAGCTGAATTTCTGGAGTTTCGGGATAAACGCACTATTCCCGCTGAGCCATACTCAGCTATATTTTCCATTCCTCCATCCCGTAGATAGATGTTGGAATCCGATCACACATGTTTTTAGCTTTGGGGGACAAGAGTTATGCCCCACAATTGAAGAATTCCAAGCTTTGATGGAATCTCGGCACAAAGAGGAGATCTTGCCCCAGTTCCATTTTGGCCACATTCAAGCTTTAAGAAGGATGTGCGAGCTCACTTTACATAATGCTCTGTCCTTGGTTCACAACGGGGAGTTGGATATCCCAAGCTAGATTCATCGGTTTTCTTATGTTGATGACCGCGGTGATCATGTTTGGCAAAGTTTTTGGCAGCATGCCCTCTGCTTGTGCATGTTAGCCCATTTTCTGCTTGGTCCTGGCTTCGGAGGGTCTAGGGTTCGCTTGATAGAAGTTGCCCAAGGCTCGAAAGAGGGCAAAAGCTGCATTGGCTTGACACTAGCCGAGATTTTAATGGGTTTGGATGCTTTCCATCGCCGGGAGATGACTAAGTTCGAAGGAAGTTCACTACTCTTGCAGGTAATGTTTCCCACCCTTCTCACATGTATTTCTTACATCACTCGGCCCTCAAGCTCTGTTTTTCTCTGAAAATCCTTTTTCACTTTTTCTCTCCATGTACACCTCTCTATTCTTTAATCTCTCTTATTTTTCATCCCTCCCCAGGTATGGCTCATGGAGAAGTTGAAAGTAGTGGACTCTTGTCCCGCATATTCAGCACGCGGCTATTTCTTTTACCAATGGCTAGTTGATTTTCCAAATGAGGGGTGGTGGAGCCACTGGATGTGCAACTAGTCCGTTGTCGACATTGCTTGGCGCTGCCCCTGGTTTGATCTGTCAGCATGTCTCTACAGCATGTCTCGCTAGCCTGGCATTCAATTGATGGATTTGACGCACTATGTCTTCTATTTTCCATTCTGGTTCCGGTGTCAGCTCGGTCACAACTAGACTTGCCCAGAAGAGGGGATAGAGTACCCACCTTCATTTCCGATCCGAGGCTCACATCTAGCTCGATATTCCACTACATGGAGAACACGAGAACTTCTGGCCCCCGCTCCTAATTTCAATTATGCCCTTTCTAGCGAATACATAGCCTAGCTTGAAGACGAGGCACAAACTGGGCCTACTTTGGCATCTGAAGCTTCCACAAGCTCTGGGAGAGGGCGCAGGAACACCTGACTTAACTATGCCCCAAGTTTATTTCTTTAATCTGTACTCTCAAGTTTTCTTTTGAATGTAATAAAAAGCAACTTCAATATGTATCAAGAGTCGGAGAACTCTGTATTGAAATCAATGAAATTGAAGGTTGTGGGTACTGAAAATTTTTCGTTTGGTCTAAAAATGGTCTAAGTTGTAAAAAGATTAATTTGAACAAAATCAACTTTTATTAAAACTTTTCAAAACCATTTTCGATTTGGATCACAACTAGACACACCCGGAATCTATCCTTGAGATGTACAACCCCAAATCCAGCAACTGAAAAGTTGTCCCTTGTCTGAATATCACTGCACTGGAGATCACAACCGAACTCTTGGATGCAAAAAAACAAAGATGACCAGAGCAACCACATGGACACAGTTGATTTAGAAGTGTTAATGGCTGGACTTCAGAATGAAGTTGCCTACGTATCCCGAAGATAGGAATCAAGCCTTACGTAGTTCGGTTAGGGTTCACTCGGGTTTTAACACTCTAACTTTTGCCAAGGCCACCCTTTCTGGGTTTTCAACCTTACGAGCTCAATTTTTCATATTTCAAATTTTTTGTGCTCTAACTTTTGCCTAGGTCGCCCTTTCGGGTTTTCGGCCTAGCGAGCCCCTCAAGGATAGTATTTCTTTAACTTGTCCATATTGATAGGTTGGGAGAAATTGAGGCCATCAAGGTCCATAAGAATGACAGCTCCACCCGACCAGATAGATTTGATGATGTAAGGGCCAGTCCAATTAGGTCTGAACTTGACCCTAGGGTCATGGATGGGAGCTCGGTTGTCTTTGAGCACCAAATCCCCTTCTTTCAGATTCCTCGACCAAATCCCCTTCTTTCAGATTCTTCGACTTAATTTTCATGTTGAAAGCCCTGGCAATCCTGCATTGATAACCTTAAATGAGGTACAGTGCTTTTAGCCTCCTCTCGTTGAACAGCATAAGTTTTTCGAACCTGCTTTGCTGCCAATCTGCTTCCGCTATTTGGCACTCAGCCATCACCCGCAGCGATGGAACCTTAACTTCGATCCGCAGAACAACCTCCATCCCATAAACCAGAGAATATGGAGTTGCTCCAGTAGATATTTGGATTGATGTCCTATAACCCCAAAAAGCAAATGGCAACTTATCTGGCCAGTCCCTGTAGGTTTCCACCATCTTATGTAGAATGTTGTAGACACCCCATTTTTGACCGTCCTCAAGACTTGGACGTCATCGTTTGAACACTCGATGATCATCCATGTTCGTGTTCATTTTGACTTCCTGGAGGTCTCGGCCATGCGCCTTGCCTCAAGATCTCTCAACTTGTCTGTTTTGTGCTTGGTTGTGGACCAAACACTTGTGTTTTTGCTTCTAAGGGAAGAGGGTGGCTTGTTTGCCATACCCTCAGCCCACCGGCCAAGGCTTGAAGCCATCGGCCCTATTTTATTGTCATCGGCCAAAACTATTAGCCGATCGGCACTATATTTGGTCGATCGGCACTTATGTTGGTCGATCGGCCATTTTTGGTGGGCGAACCCTGTTCATCTACTTTACGCAGATATCTTGTGCCAACTGGCACAGCTGGCATGCACAATTGACCATTTGCCCTTTGCTTAGCTTCTCCAAGAAGCTTTGCAAATTGGATTTCTATACGAGGGGAGGCCCTCCTCCCTTCTTAGGGGTTCTAAAATTAGGGTTAGAAAAAGTTGTATCTCTCTATCTCTATATCTCCCTCTCTCTCTATCATTTGTGTGTGTATTTGTGACCTAAAGTGATTTTTGTTCACACTATTGCACACAAACACCTAGCATTACACCATCCTTGGTTGTTGAGGTTCTAAGGAGTTGTTGTTAGGGTTCTTGAGTTGTTTTTATCAGAGAAAGGTGCTGGTGTTGTGTTCTTGAAGGTGTTCTTCAAGGGTGAGCATTCTTGCTTTAGATACCCCTTTCTTGCTTAAGCTTTTAGCCTTTCTTGCTTATTGTTTTAAGCTTAGCTATTAACTGATAAAAGTTCTATTTTTACTTTCTTTTGAACTTTGTTTAAGGTCATTTTGAGGTTTGGGGTTGTTTACCCCCTCCAAGGCCTTGTTAGGCCATCTTTTTTGGCCCTTGCTTTGAACTTTGCATGGCCTCTCTACCACTGAAATCCAGAGGATTTTCAGTGGTGGAGAGGTGGTTTTGGTGTCTTAAATAGGAGAGGGTCATCCCCTCTCCTTGTTGTCTTGAATACTAGCATAAGTGGCTTATGTTGGTAGCATGTGTCCTTAGCTTGTTTTAGCTTCATTTCAGAAAGTATTTAGTGTTGTTTTGCCATGATTTACCTCTGTTTAAAGTTGGTTTAGTGGTCTCTTGCATGCACCATATACTTGCCTTGCAATCCCCTCATTTGCCTTAACTTGTATCTAGCATTTATAGTACCATGCTTGCATGTTTTGGCTTAACTCCATGAATCTTTTAGCCTTGTTTTACCATGATAAAGCTCTTCTTTTCATTGTTTTGGTCATGCTTGCATTGTTTTGTATAGCTACCATGAAATCTAGCTTGCTAGCTTTGGGTGTTTAAGTCACTAGCATGCTTTACTTGGGCCATTTTAGTGGTTTGGCATCACTTGTTATGTTATTTCAGTCCATGTTTTATGCTTGTACACTTGCACTTATCACTCCTTTAATGTTTTAAAGAGTTTGTGTTTTATGCCTCATGAATGTGTCATCGTGTATGCCATCATGTTTAGGCCTCTAGGATGCCATTTCAATGTGTTTTTGGTCTTGTTCTAACATGCGATAACTCTGATTTTGGTTGCTTAAGTCATGCCATGTTTGGTTTTGATAGGTGTAGTGTAACACCTTTCTTGTAGCTTTACATGCCTCATGTTTTTGGCATCGTGTTCTAGCTTGTGTTGGCTAGTTTCGAGCTTGCTTTTGGTCTCATTTGGACCTGCCTTGGGACTATTTTAGGTCCCCTTGGCCCTTTGGGGCTTGCTTTGTATAGCCATGATTTGAACCCTTTGGCTAGTCTCAAGCTTTAAGTTTTCTTGCATGCTTTACTTGTGTAGTTTGGTTGATTTGGCATCATCCCTTACATGATTTCAGAGCTTAACATGTTTGTCACATGTCCATGTTTATCCTCTTTTAAGTGTGCTTAAGGGTTGCTCTACTATGCTTAAGTGTTAGGCCAATTGGCATGCATGTTTGTATGTGTTTTTGTCCTCATTTCCATTGCATTTTGGCCACTAATTTGGGCCTATTTGAGAGCTGTCCATTTTGATTTAAGTCCGTCCTTTGCATGTTGTTGCATGCTTGCCCTGCATGTTGTTGCATATTTAGTACCTTGCATGTTGTTACATGCTAGTATGTTGCATGCTTGTTGCATGCTTATCCCTTTATCATGTTGTCACATGCTTGTCTCATTTTGTATGTTGTTGCATACTTGTCCACCTTTGCATGCCTTGCATGCTTGAATGTTCATGTTGCATCTTGCATACTTTTTTAGGTTACATTGCATTTGGCATGCTTGTCACCATTAGCCTTGTATAGCATTGTCATTAACATGCTTATGTTACATTGGATTTGCATCATGCTTGAGTTGCTTGCATGCTTACTTGCATGCTTAGGTTGCATAGCATTGTATGTGCATCCCTTGCCTCTTGATCAAGCATGATAGAGGTTGGGGCCCCTTATGTGTTTTGGTGTGCATTTCATTTGATATTAATTACACATTCGACTCTTTTGGCCATCATGCATTGAAATGCGTGATTGGTGGCCCGAGGGTCGAGGACTATACTTTCTTGAGCCCATGACATGATAGGGAAGGTGGTCGTGCATACATTGTCTTGTAAATGCATTGCCATGCTCTGTTTGTTTTCTGTTGCAGCAAAACAGCATTCTGCAGGAAGATATGGCCGGCCGGCCATCTTCAGTGCCGATCGACTAAACATTGTTGGCTGAGATCCTCACAAATGGTCGATGACCAATTCCACATGGCCGATGTTCCTATATTTTGGCCGGTGACATCCCACAGTTCTCAGGGAGTGGTTCGGAAGCATCCTTGAGACTTGTGCAGTTTTCAGAGGTGTAAAACAGTGCAAACAGAGGCAACATGTGGCATGGCAACGGGTTTTCGAGTGAGGCGATCGAGCATGCATCATTCAATCATTCCGAGACGGAGCTACGGCAGCCTCTTTAGTTTCATAGCTTAGTTAATTTGTTTAAATTAGTTAAGGGTTTTGTAATATTTAATTAGCTAGGTAGTTGATTAATTATTCGATTTGTATTATTTATTCGGACCCTCCATCGAGAGGGCGAATTTTGTAATAAGTGTGCGTGAGTGTGTGAATGTCTTCCAACCCTATGTCTTCAAACCCCACATCTTTCTCTCTTTTACTTACCTGCTTTCAATGGTTAGTTCTAGGTCATGTTTCAATTAGCATTCTTATGCTAGAATGTTTGCATCATTCATATGTATTGCATGCACCGGGCTCGGCGCATCATGCTAACTGCATAGTATTTCAATTCCAAGTTGAATACATGTATCAAATTGTCGCATCTCATATGCCATCTTAGAATAGCCGAGCCTATTTCTAGTTGCATTTTGCCTGAGTTGCATTAGCCATCTTAACATGAGCTAGGATCATGCATTGATTACTAACTAGTTCTTTGTTTTCGCTCGAGGTACACTGCGAGCGTTTATGCTTTAGCATACCGCATGTGTGTAAGTGTTTCCATGATAGCATGCTTACCATGAGGCTATTTGCTTGCCTGAATGCCTGGGGGTGAAGGTTAGATTACTTGGATTGGAACAATCCATCGAAATGTGTGTTTTAAGCCCACTTGAGAGTGGCTAAATCATGTTTTCTAAGCACACTCGAGGGTGGCAAATTCACGTCTTAGCCTACTTGCGAGTAGTACCGTCAAACCATTTTCAAATAAGCAAACATAAAATGTTTTGTTCCAACTTAGGCGATTTAGTCTATACTTGTGTGTTGTGCGCATCACATAATAATTCTAGCTAATTAATCGGAATAAGAACACATGTGTTTTCAAAAACAAAATATCATGTTTAGTAGTTGCCGATCTTTGATCGGGTGAGCGGGGGTGCTCATAGATGACCTTCTCCAATCGTACCCAAGTTTCCGAACCGAGGCAACTTTGGTGATGACGGACACGTGGCCTTAGGCACGAGTCAGGGTTTCCTAAATTCCCCCAAAATAAAATATTTAGGTGGCGACTCTATATCTGGCAAAGTAGTCCATGTTTGGCACTTCTTTATTAAAAATCTTTTTTCCAAAACGATTTGCCGGATTTGGACTCTTTGGTGATTTATCGGTCGTGCATTGCACTTTGCGAGACTAGATTCAGAACCGTGACATTTGAGTCCGAACTGTAGCATGAAGCCCAAGGGCGTGTCTACAGGAAATTTGAGAACTTGACTCAAACTCATGATATCTTGTTTTGATTACACTTATGTGTTTCTTTGCATTGCATTTGCATTGGTGCGCCTAGGACACTGTGTTTGCCGTATGCTATTCCTGAACGGTTTGCTGGAGGCTTGCTTTGAGAAGCATGCCACAAGGCTGACCGACTGTGGACTTGTAGACGGCTCCCGAACGCCCCGGGAGGATGAGTCCCGTTCTGTTCATTTGGGGTTACTACAGTTCGGACTCGACTTGTGTCACGGTTCTTAATCTGAACCAAAGAGTCCAAATCTGGCAAATCGTTTTGAGAAACAGATTTTTGAAAAAGTAGTGCCAAACATGGACTGCTTTGCCAGATACAGAGTCGCCACCTAAATATTTTTAAAATGGGAAAATTTAGGAAACCCTGACTCGGTGCCGAAGGCCACATGTCCGTCATCACCGGAGTTGTCTCGGCTCGGGAGCTTGGGTACGATCGGGGAAGGTCAGCTATGAGCACCCCCTTTCGCCCGGTCCGAAGACCGGCCTCTACTAACCGTGATATCCTTTTTTGAAAACTTTACGTGTTCTAAAACCAATTATTAACCTAGAATTACTATGTTATGCGCGCAGCAAACAAGTATAGACTAGATTGCCTAATTTGGAAATAAACATTGCATATCCGTTCGGTTTGAAAATGCTTTGGAATTTGGTACTCGCAAGTAGGCTAAAAAACACGGATTTCAATGAGTTCTTCCAACTCAAACAATCCAACCTTCACCCACAGGCATTCAAAACAGTTTAACACATAAGCATTTAGCCACATGTTAAGCATGCTGTCATGGCAATATTCACACTCATGTGATATGCTAAAGCGGAAATACTCACATAGTACTCCGTGCCAAAACAAAGAACTTGTTAGCAAACATGCATGATCCAAGTCCATGCTAAGTGCCTAATGCATCGCATACAAAATGTTACTAGAATAGGCTCGGCTATCCTAAACATGTCATGTGAAAATGCACAATTATCACATATTCAGTTTGGAATTGAAGCGTTGATGCAATTAGCATGATGTACCGAGCCTAATGCATGCAATACAAATGCATGGATGCACACATGCATAGCATAAGGTATGCTAAATTAAACGTGTCCTAATACTAACCATTAAAGCAGGTAAGTAAAAGGGAAGAAAGACGTGGGGTTGGAAGACATACACACCACCCACACACACTTATTACAGATTTGCCCTCGCTCGGAGGGACCGAATAAATATTACAAATTAATTAACTACACCAGCTAATTAATATTACAAATTAACTAATTTAATTAATAAATTGAATAAATTAAATAAAGCGGGAAAACGCCTCGGGAAGCGCGCCACCATGCGCAAGCTGCCTCTGTTTTCCTTCCTTTCCTCCTCTGGAGTTTGTCAAAGCCTCAGGACTGCATCTTTGGACAGAGGGGATCATCATCGGCTGAATGAAACTTCCAACGGCAGTGTAATATGTCCATCAGCACAAAATAGGGTCTGTCGGCAGAGAAAATGGTGCCGGTCGGCACATTACACTGCCGGTCGGCAGAGTATTCCTGCAGAACCTGCAACTCACAGCAACAGAGGGCAAAACAAGGCATGGCAGCACAATTCAAGGCATGTATGCACCAAACATGTCTCTTATCATTGTAATAACTCAAAGGGACATGTGCCTCTGTTCTCGGACCACCAATCACGCATTTCCATGCATGATGGCCCAAGGAACCAAGTATGGAACTTTGATTTCAAATGCATGCAAACCAATCAAACAAATTTGGCCTAATTCCTATCACCATTTCAAGGAACAAGGCATGCATGCAAGATGCAATGCAACCTAAGCATGCAAGCTAAGGATGCAACATGGCATGGCAAAGCACTTATGCAATCATGCAAGCATACACATGGCAATGCAAACGGATGGCAAGATGGACTTATACATGAATTAGGCATCTCTAATAAGGCCTAAAACATTGGCCATAATGACCAAAACAAGAAGCCAAAACACATGCACACATACACATGATGGAAGGCCTACACTTGGGCACAAATCAAGCAACATTCAAGCACACTTGAAAGGGATAAACAAGAGCAATTAGCATGCATTATAAGCTCTAAAATCATGCTAATACATGGTGCCAAACCAAGCAACAAATCAAGCCAAGCATGCACCAAATGGCCTAAGTGTTCAAAGCAAATCAATGAGGCATTGAACTACACTTAACAAGACCAAACAAGGCATGCAATGAGGGACCAAAATCAGAGGTTTAGCATGTTAAAACAAGGCTAAAGGACTCTTTAGATGGCATCTAAATGGCCCAAATACAAAGGCATGCACCATGGCCAAAACATGGAGCATTGCAACACATGCTTCCAAGGCATTAAAGAGGCATGCAAGGCAATCAAACAAGCATGGAAATGGGACTGAAATGGCATGTAGAATGATCCCAAATCACAAAAACAATGCAAAGATGGCATGCTACACATGCACATACTCAAGACCAACAAGCCCAAATACAAAGGAGCTATATAATGCATGCAAAGATCAACCCAAACGACTATGGACAGAGCTAAAACATGACAAAATAAGCACATAATCTTCACAAGACTAAGCCTAAAACATGCTCCAACAATGGCTAACAACCTAAGGCACATTAAGGCATAAATAAGGCATTACATGGCAACTATGCTAAACATGCATGGAGTTCCAAAACCAACTTTAAATCATGTTATATCATGGATATATAAGCATGAAAAACAAACCAAACATGCTCAACACACACTCAAGCATAGGCTTCCTTAGGAGGCCAAAATATGCCCTTTTCAAGGACAACAAGGAGAGGGGGTGGCCCTCTCCTTCTTGGGACTTCAAAGCATCATCTTCACCACTGAAATCCCTCAAGATTTCAGTGGTGAAGAGACCTCAACACCAAAATCCCGGAGCTAGCACAAAATGGCTCAAAATGAGGCCTTTTGAGGCCTAAGGGTGGTCAACAACCCTCAAAAAACAAAACACTCTTAATAAACAACAAAGAGGGCTTAAAAATAGAACTTTTTTATGTTATACAATAATCACAAAAACAGCTCTAAGACTAGTAGAAAATCGATGCAAAAATGGGGGAAAAAGGGACTAGTTTCTCACCCTTGTAGTCCTCTTCAACAATGGTGCTCCAATGGCCTCCTTGAGCTTGAATCCAACACCAAAGCCTCAAAACACACTCTTTAGAACCTCAGCTCCAAGAGGAAGGTGAAACACTAGGTGTTTGTGTGCAATAGTAAGGCACAAAACACCTAGTGAATAAAATGAGAGGGAGATAGAGATAGAAAGTGTATATCTAACCCTAACCCTAGAAAAACCAGAGCTCTCTCTGTATTTTCTCCTCAAAAATGTCTAAGAGCTCTCCTTTTGCCTTAGAGAGGGCTCCTCTCTATAAGCCTCTTGTAAAGCTTACAAGACAAGCTTTGCAAGAGAGAGATCCCTCCATACACGTGTATGGAGGGGAGCAAAAGCAATACAACTGTCTAAAAATATCTTCAAAAGCAGATGAATAGCAATCGGCCGGCAAAAAATGCCATCTTGGCCAAAAAGAGTGCCGGTCGGCAACAAATAGTGCTGACCGGCAACAAAGAGTGCCGGCCGGCAAACTATATTGCCGGTGGCAGCAAAAACCAGCCAGTGGCATCTAGCCACTACCGGTGGTGGGTGGGGATGGTCTACAAGCCCCACCCTGCCTCTCAAAGGCAAGATGCAAGTGTTTGGTGCAAAACCAGACACTAAACGGTCGAGTTCGGGGATCCTGAGGCAAGGCGCGCGAGCCGAGACCTCCGGGAACTCCAAACAAACACAAACATGGAAGATCACCGTGTGTTCAAACAGTGACGTCCAAGTCTTGAGGACGGTCAAAAATGGGGTGTCTACAGGACTCTGCCACGACGGGTACACAAACCCCGGTTTTACCGGGGCACCCTTCTTGACCATTCGACCTAGTGCATATTCGGAATCCACAGTGACTATTCCAAGCTAGGACAGGTTGCTCCCCCGATTATAGGTTGTTTGAAATCGCTGTGTGCGTAGTGAAACCCTAGCTCCTAACAAAATAGGACTGGGAAACCCTACCCCAACATAGGGTTGTTTTGGCTCTCATTTGCTTGTTATGTGCTTTTAGAGTGTGTCTCTATAGGTTGCACGTATCAGTTTGCAAGTCTGAGTATCAGGCCTGCGAGCATTAGTACTCTGAGAATCAGTTATATTTGCGGGTATCGGATTCAGTTTTGGGGTAGTAGTCTGGGGAACCATGATCGGTGGTCGAATACAGTTATTCAACTATGCTTATGTTTGTTTTGGTGAAATTGGGGTTGAGATGCTGCATGTTTTCTCTTTCAATTCAGAGATTCAGTTCAGAGCAACCAGTGTTCTCCTTCGCTGAGGCAAGGTAGAAAAGGGCTTGTCAAGGCTCACCGGTTCATCAGATCCGTTAGCCACCAGTCGCATCACCTCTATTCAGTTCAGCAGACTCGTGATGACACAGAATTCAGAAGAAATTGTGGTCATGGCAGCGGCACTAAACCAAGGAATCACCATATAGGGTGAGACCAATGTGGAAGTACAACACCCACCTAGGTCACCAGTCGCACGTCCAATCTGGGAACCCCAGTCATTTCAAACCTGTGAGCCCACCACATTTAAGCTGATGGGAATGATTGGCGATCTTTAGAGATCTGTGGCTGATTTAGCCTACGGAATGTCGGCTCTACCACCGACTGCATCGTATGCCGAGAATTTCATGCCGGAAGAGCCCCCGCTATTGGGGCGAATTGTGATTGAGCTCAGCCAACCTGAAGCCATCCCAAGTTCCGGTAATGGCATATCAGCAACAATGGGGCTCCGCTCTGATGTAGCAACCCAAACCTTCCACCAAGCTGAGGCTAGTGGAAAGAACAAGATCAAGGTGGACACTGATCCCTATGAACAACTCCTGTGGGCTGTTGAGGCTTTGAAAGTCGGAGGACTGAATAAACAGCAGGTGCTCGCTGTTGTTGTAAAAACTGTGGATGACTCTTTCGCCACTCAGAGTGAGAGCAGTTCAAGCTAAGGGGAAAATTGGGATAAGGACCGTCGTATCAGAACCGTTCCTTCCAACCCTAACCCTGCACCTGGAAAAGATTAGAAAACCAAATCAGCTCCTGTCGACCCTTTTGCCAGTGCGTCCGGCAAAAATCCACAAACCTCGAAGTATCTACCCCGAGGTCGTAGGGTCTTCCATGCCCTCTACATGCCTTTGTCCAAGGCTCTTCAAATTCTTGCTGAAAAGGGGCATCTCAAACCCCTCGAGCCTCGGCCTCTCCCTAGTCATCTTCGATCTAGTCATGAGGCTACCCAGTACTGTGCGTACCATCAACAAACCGGCCATACCACTGACAACTGCTTTTGTCTTCGCTACGAAGTACAAGATTTGTTTGATAACGAGGTTATCCTCCCACCTAGCTCAGCAAAGTCCATCATCACTGGGTCAGTGAACTTCGAGGATAATACAAGTATGTGATCAGGGGATGAACCACCTGTGGGCGGCGCTCAGTTTACTCCAGATGTGGGGTATGGCATGCACTATTTTGAGCTTTTGCGAATGCTAGCTTTTGTACTTTCTGACTTGGGTATTCAGTCAGTTTTGTTGTCTTGTATATAGTTAGTCTTTTTGTACTCTGCCAGTCAGGCCTGTCTTGCTGTATCGAGTCAGTCCTGTTGTATTGGAATCGAGTGATTCCGGGGGTGTTATCTCGAATATCACTGTTTTGTTTTGTATTTTCTTTTTGCTTTCTTTTGGGCCTATTTTTGCCATGGAGCCAGTTACACCAGAAGATCTGAATGAAACAGCAGTAAATTTTCACACTCTTGTGTTTGCTTCTGCCTTGTGCCAGTTGTGCCAAAAAGTTTGAATGAAACGGAAATGCTTTTCACCTACTTTTCTGTGCCTCGAAATCATTGCATTGACCTAAGTTTTTCAAAACTTTTTGAACATTGTGATGAAAACGAAGAGGAAGAAATTCCTTGGGATTTGCAAAATTTGATCGATTGAGAGAAAGAGAGGCATGCTAAGCCCTTAATTAATGAAATCATGCTTGTTAATGTCAGTACTGAGAAGGATCCTGGCTTGATACAGATTGGTTCTACACTGTCTTCAGCGCGAGCGATTTGTCGCTTTCTTAAAAGATTTCAAAAAATGTTTTGCGCGATCCTGCGAAGACCTGTGTGGAATCGCTCTTGAGATTGTGCAACTTAGGATCGCTCTCAGCCTAGAGACTCGACCCCTTTTTTTTTTTCAAAACCTTGAACCTCAATTCAAAATGTTCAACGGTCAACCACAATGTGAGGCCCGTGTGGCCAGATTTGAAGCAGCCCTCGAACAAGAGGTAAGAAAGTCAGATCAAGAAGGTCAGACGTCGTCAAAAGAAGATTGCAAAGCTAGATCAAAAGCACCCCTCGAACAAGGGGTACAAAAAATGTCAGACGTACTCGAAGAACCAAAGATGGATCATTTTGCAAATCAATGAAGATCGGCAAGAATGCCAAATCCAAGAAGGGAGGAAAGAAGAAAGTATTGCTGAAGGATAATTAAGTTCTTATCCACAACACTGGGGGCAATTCAGCCCCTATCAGATGGACTTTTACATCATCAGCGAACATCAGTCATTCTCCTGGATTCATATGGCATCGAGATTCTAAGACCATTTGACATGGACAAAGCTACACTTTTACCCTTGAGAGGCTCGCTGGGCCGAAAACCCGGAAGGGCGACCTAGGCAAAAGTTAGAGCAAATGAAAAAGAAATGAAGCAAAAAGAAATAAAATTTTTTTGAAAAGAAATGAACAATGAAAAGAAGAATAAGAAAAAAAGAACAAAAAGAAATGAAAAGGAAAGAAAAATTGAGCTCTCAAGGTTGAAAACCCGGAAGGGCAGCCTTGGCAAAAGTGAGAGCGCAAAAGGTGAGGGTTAATACACGAGTGTACCTTAACCTGAACTACGTAAGGCTTGATTCTCATGTTTGGGATACGTAGGCAACTTCATTATGAAGTCCAGCCACAAACACTTCCAAATTGATTGTGCCCATGTAATGGTTTTGATCATCTTTGCCTTTTCTATATCTGAGAAAGTTTGGCTGTGTTCGTCACCCTGAGGATTGACTACAATGCGCTGTTGTGCCATTCAGACAAGGGGCAACTCTCCATTGCCCTACAATGTGCTGCAGTGCTATTCAAACAAGGGGCAACTTTCCGTTGCCATGCAGTGTCCTTCAGATAAGGGGCAATTTTCCTTTGTTTTGGATCTGAGGTTGTATTTCTGAAGAATAGGTTCATTGCTCGTTGAGCGGTGGCCATTTGCAAAAATAGTTTTTTAGAATTTTTACTAAAGTTGACTAATTTTCTCGAAAATTTGCTTCATGTTTTTTTAAACTGGACCATTTCTTGGACCAAAAAAGGAAAAATTTCAGTACTCACAGCCTAACTTGCATGATTTTGAATCAAAAGGTCGAACATGTATGTTAATCTAACTCTCATATTGATCAAAATTGTTTTAGCAGAAAGCCAAAACGAAAAATGGTCAAAATGATGAACTAGGGGCGTAGTCGAGTCAGGTGTTCTGTTTTTTTTCCATTGTCAACGTAGCTGCCAAGAAGGGCATTCTACCTACCAGAAAGGGTACAGCTGAAGCTGTCAGTAAAGGCCTGAAAGCTCTCAACATCCTCCAAGCAACGAGGTATCAAACCAAGTGCGAAGCATGAACTGGAATGGGTCAAGATATTCCACTCCCTCATCGGGACAGATTTGATCACATCCAAACTCCCCAGCAGAGCATCGTCAACCGATGTCAGTTGCGGATTTGCTACACACTTAGTTGTAGCGCAACCCCTCTGTAGGAAAGCTCACTATCGTGAGCAGAGGAAGAAGAACCTAGCAGAATGCTAGGGGCACGAGCCCCACAACCTCTTATTTATCCATGAACCACCCAGGGAAGGGATAAAAATATGCGAGATTGAAGAATAGAGAGATGTGCGATGAGAGAAAAAGTGAGAAAAGGGCTTTTTCAGAAAAAAACAGAGCCTGAGAGCCGAGTGATGTGAGAATCACAAATGAGAAAGGGTGGGAACCAATACCCGACGAAACTGGCTCCTCGCGAACTGAGAAGTCTCTCGCCTTTGTAATACGTCTGAGTGTCGTGTTCGTTGTGTTGTTTGTCTCGATTCTTGTTTTGAGTCGTTTCGAGTGTTGCTCGACGTGTTTAGGTTGTTTACCTTTTGTTTTTCTTTGTTGAGTTATTTTGACCGTGGTCAGTTGTAGGCTCCATACCCTGTCGAGAACTTGTTTCTCAAAATTAAAAAATGAATCGTTTTGTGCTCAGAGTGCTGTGCCATTCTCCACATTTGTGCAAAACGAAATTCGTTCTTTCATAAAACCACAGGGTTCAACCCAGGTTATCTCAGAGCAGTAGAATCAAGACCTATCTAAAGCTATAGGTTCCAAGTTGCAAAGTAAAAGAAAAGAGGGAAAATTCAGAGCATCTGAGTTTGTTTCGACTCCTACAAATTCCGTCTTTCTATCCTGTGTGTTCAAAATGAACCGAGCACTGTGTTATGAGCTGTTTCTTCAAAGTGAGTAGTGTGTTGTATGAGCTGTATGCGGAATAAACAGAGTACTGTGTTATGGGCTGTGTGTTCAGAATGAGCAGTGTTCAGAATGGGCTGTGTGTTTAGAGAAACAAAGTACTGTGTTATGGGCTGTGTGTTCAGAATGAGCAGTGTGTTGTACGAACTGTGTGTTCAAAGTGAATCAAATACTGTGTCAACTGTTTCAGTATCAGAATCACGATTAGAAGTGCTCTCCCCGAGTAACAATCCATACCAGAGGCATCTTGGTTGTGTTCGCAATGAGTTCCTAGGAGATCAATTGCAATGGTGAAAACTAGAGTTCGAATGGTTGTTGCCTAGAACACAAAGGTTCGGAATTTTCGAGACTAAAGTCTGGTTTAAATACCCAGGGGTGTATCCCTGGCTTAAAATCTGTATGGAAGCCCCATAGGTTGAGGTAGCGGGTATGCGCCTCGATCCAGGATACTAATCCAACCTAGTCTGTCACCCCGTTGAAGAATAGGGAAAGTTGTGAGTACGATCAGGAGGAAAAGCGGCATCCGTGGTTTCCCCAACAGATGTTGCTCCTTGCCAGTAATTCAGAACCTTGGAGCTGTGAGTTGAGGGTTAGTGTTCGAGGAATGCGAGGGGAGATCCCAATCGGAGTAGAGCGGTTTACCGCCACTCACCCTGTGAGGCGCTTTCTAAAGCGCCACTTTCTTTGTTTATTGCTTTCGTTAAACATCATGCATTGTTTTACGTTATACCTATCTTGTTTCTTTCTCATTTATGCACAGTATTGTATGTCCTGTTCATTCAGAGAAGTTCCAGTTCAGTTTTGACTGATACCTTTCTCCTCTCGCATTCGGCATGCGTTTGGATCTACCCTTCTCCTCTCGCGCGCTTGGATGACTACGCTTTCTTGCACAGTCGCTTCCCTCTCTCGCGTTTTGATACGCTGAGAAGTTTTCCTTCTTCTTTCCAAAACAAAGGGATGTCTTCTTATGTTTCTCCTTTTCTGGTTTAGAGCATTTGGAATATGTTCCAATGCTCATACCATTCCGAAACACGGGGATACGTCTCTATGTTTCTCTTTCTTTCGGGGAACACGGGGATGTCTCCCTATGTTTCTCTCTTTTGGGTTTAGAACATTTGGAATACGTTCCAATGCTCATACCATTCCGAGGTTTAGAGCATTTGGTATACGTTCCAATGCTCATACCATTCTGAAACACGGGGATATGTCCCTATGTTTCCCCCTCCTTTAGCAACACGGGATACGTCCCTATGTTTCTTCTTTTTGTTCCTTCCTCACATGATTGCAGCGTGCTTGGAATTGTTGACCTCTTCTCACAAATTCAGCGTGGTTAGAGTTGTTCCTTCCTCACACGATTGCAGCGTGTTTGGAATTGTTGACCTCTTCTCACGAATTCAGCGTGGTTAGAGTTGTTCCTTCCTCTCACGATTGCAGTGTGTTTGGAATTGTTTACCTCTTCTCACGTTTTCAGCGTGGTTAGGGTTGTTCATTCCTCACATGATTTCAGCGTGTTTGGAATTGTTTTGGACCTCCTCTCACAATTTCAGCGTGGTTCGAGTGTCCCTCTTCCTCACACGATTTCAGCGTGTTTGGAATTTATCTCAGGTTGCGTTGTGTACGCACCTGATTGTTTGTTTTTCCTCCTCTTGTGATTCCAACATGGTTGGAGTTTGTCCCCCACAGCATACATGCACCTGTTAGTGCATTGCATTTTGCATTTCATTTCACACTATTTTGTGCACAGCATACATGCACCGTTAGTGCATTGCATTTTACATTTCATTTTGCGCTATTTTGCGCATCGCGCTATCTTGCGCAAGCATACATGCACCTGTTAATGCATTGCATTTTGCATTTCATTTCGCGCTATTTTGCGCATCGCGTTATCTTGAGTAGAGCATACATGCACCTGTTAGTGCATTGTATTTTGCATTTCATTTCGCGCTATTTTCCGCATCGTGCTATTTTGCGCACAGCATACATGCACCTGTTAGTGTATTGCATTTTGCATTTCATTTTGCGCTATTTTGCGCATCGTGCTATCTTGCGCATAGCATACATGCACCTATTAGTGCATTGCATTTTGCATTTCATTTCGCGCTATTTTGCGCACAGCATACATGCACCTGTTAGTGCATTGCATTTTGCATTTCATTTCGCGCTATTTTGCGCACCGCGCTACCTTGCGCACCTCATTTGCACCTGTTAGTGCATCGCATTGCATTTCGCGCTATTTTGCACATCTCCTGCACCTGTTATTGCATTGCTCACGCTATTTTGCGCACCTCCTGCACCTGTTATTGCATTGCTCGCACTATTTTGCGCACCTTACCTGCACTTCTTAGTGCATTGCATCGTTATGTATACTGCATTTGCATTGTTATGCATGTTTCTAACAATATTGTACCTCTCAAGTTTCTTTCTTTTACAGGCTTGATATTGTATGCACGGTTCATTTGAAGCTGGCGAGACCAGACGAACCGGATAGGTATTGTATGCACTCCGTGTGAGACGTAGCGAGAATTGTATAATTCTCTTACATCCTTTCTGCATGTAATGTAGTTAGATTTGTGTTCGCCTGCTTAAAACTGTTGCATGTTTTGCTTCGTTACAGCTTTCTTTGTATGATCATAAGTTATGTTCGGCACTGTGCACGTCGCTTGCATCTTGCCCCCGCCCTCGGGCATATATCTTGCTAGCTTCTATGCTTTGTCTAAGTCTTCGGCCTTGTCAAAAATAGGTCATCTCTGGGCTTTTACATTCACTCCTATCATTTTTATGACTTTCGAGTTCTGTTAAAGAGGGGCAATAGAAACTATAGACGCGCCCTGAGGGCTTCATGCTACAGTTCGGACTCAAATGTCACGGTTCTGAATCTAGTCTCGCAAAGTGCAATGCAAGACTGATAAATCACCAAAGAGTCCAAATCCGGCAAATCGTTTTGGAAAACTGATTTTTAAGAAAGAAGTGCCAAACATGGACTGCTTTGCCAGATACAGACTCGCCACATAAATATTTTATTTTGGGGGAATTTAAGAAACCCTGACTCGTGCCTAAGGCCACGTGTCCGTCATCACCAAAGTTGCCTCGACTCGTGAACTTGGGTACGATTGGGGAAGGTCATCTATGAGCACCCCTGCTCGCCCGATCAAAGATCAGCCACTACTAAACATGATATTTTGTTTTTGAAAACACATGTGTTCTTATTCCGATTAATTAACTAGAATTATTATGTGATGCACACAACACACAAGTATAGACTAGATCGCCTAATTTGGAACAAAGCATCACATATCCGTTTGTTTGGAAATGGTTTGAAGTTTGCTACTTGCAAGTAGGCTAAAATACGGATTTCAATGAATTGTCCCAATTCAAGCAATCCAACCTTCACCCACAGGCATTCAGACAGTTATAACAGTTAAGCACATAGCCTCATGTCAATCATGCTGAACATGGCAACACTTACACGCATGCAAGGATGCTAAAGCGTAAATGCTTACCTAGTACTCCAAGCCAAAACAGGAGCTATGTTAGAAATCAATGCATGATCCTAGCTATGTTAAGAATGCCTAATGCAACACATGCAAAATGAAACTAGAAATAGGCTCGGCTATTCCAAATGGCATGTGAAATGCAACAACTCGATACACGTATTCAAGTTGGAATTGAAATACTATGCAGTTAGTATGATACGCCGAGCTCGGTGTATGCAAGACAAATGAATGAATGCAAACTTGTGAAGCATAAGTATGCTAATTGAAATATGCCTTAAAACTAACCATCAAAAGCTGGTAAATAAAAGGGAGAAAGACGTGGGGTTGGAAGACATTCACACACTCACGCACACTTATTACAAAATTCACCCTCTCGACGGAGGGTCCGAATAAATAATACAAACCGAATAATTAATCAACTACCCTAGCTAATTAAATATTACAAAACCCTTAACTAATTTAAACAAATTAACTAAGCTATGAAACTAAAGAGGCTGTCGCAGCTCCGCCTCGGAATGATTGAATGATGCATGCTCAATCGCCTCGCTCGGAAACTCGTTACCATGCCACATCACCTCTAAAAACTGCACAAGTCCCAAGGATGCTTCCGAACCACTCCCTGAGCACTGTGGGATGTCACCAGCCAAAATATAGGAACATCGGCCATGTGGAATTGGTCATCAACCATTTGTGAGGATCTCGGCCAATAATGTTTAGTCAATTGACACTGAAGATGGCCGGCCGGCCATATCTTCCTACAGAATGCTGTTTTGCTATAGCAGAGGACAAACAGAGCATGGCAATGCATTTACAAGACAATGTATGCACGACCACCTTCCCTATCATGTCATGGGCTCAAGGGAGCATAGTCCTCGACCCTCGGGCCACCAATCACGCATTTCAATGCATGATGGACAAAGGAGTCGAATGTGCAATTAACATCAAATGAAATGCACACCAAAACACATAAGGGGCCCCAACCTCTATCATGCTTGATCAAGAGGCAAGGGATGCACATACAATGCTATGCAACCTAAGCATGCAAACAAGCATGCAAGCAACTCAAGTATGATGCAAATCCATTGCAACATAAGCATGTTAACGACAATGCCATACAAGGCTAATGGTGACAAGCATGCCAAATGCAATGTAACCTAAACAAGTATGCAAGATGCAACATGAACATGCAAGCATGCAAGGCATGCAAATGTTGACAACTATGCAACAACATACAAAATGAGACAACATGGCATGACTTAAGCAACTCAAATCAGAGTTATGGCATGTTAGAACAAGATCAAAAACACATTGAAATGGCATCCTAGAGGCCTAAACATGATGGCATACACGATGACACATTCATGAGGCATAAAGCACAAACTCTTTAAAACATTAAAGGAGTGATAAGTGTAGGTGTACAAGCATAAAACATGGATTGAAATAACATAACAAGTGATGCCAAACCACTGAAACAGCCCAAGTAAAGCATGCTAGTGACTTAAACACCCAAAGCTAACAAGCTAGATTGCATGGTAGCTATACAAAACAATGCAAGCATAACCAAAACAATGAAAAATAGAGCTTTAGCATGGTAAAACGAGGCTAAAAGATTCATGGAGTTAAGCCAAAACATGCAAGCACGGTAGTCTAAATGCTACATACATGTTAAGGCAAATGAGGGGATTGCAAGGCAAGTATATGGTGCATGCAAGAGACCACTAAACCAACTTTAAACAGAGGTAAATCATGGCAAAACAACACCAAATACTTTCTGAAATGAAGCTAAAACAAGCTAAGGACACATGCTACCAACATAAGCCACTTATGCTAGTATTCAAGACAACAAGGAGAGGGGATGACCCTCTCCTATTTAAGACACCAAAACCACCTCTCCACCACTGAAAATCCTCTGGATATCAGTGGTAGAGAGGTCATGCAAAGCTCAAAGCAAGGGCCAAAAAGGATGGCCTAAAACAAGGCCTAACAAGGCCTTGGAGGGGGTAAACAACCCCAAACCTCAAAATGACCTTAAACAAAGTTCAAAAGCAAGTAAAAATAGAACTTTTATCAGTTAATAGCTAAGCTTAAAACAATAAGCAAGAAGGGCTAAATGCTTAATCAAGAAAGGGGTATCTAAAGCAAGAATGCTCACCCTTGAAGAATACCTTCAAGAAAACAACACCAGCACCTTTCTGTGATAAAAAATAACTCAAGAACCCTAACAACAACTCCTTAGAACCTCAGCAACCAAGGATGGTGTAATGCTAGGTGTTTGTGTGCAATAGTGTGAACAAAAATCACTTTAGGTCATAAATACACACACAAATGATAGAGAGAGAGGGAGATATAGAGATAGAGAGATACAACTTTTTCTAACCCTAATTTCAGAACCCCTGAGAAGGGAGGAGGTCCTCCCCTCTTATAGAAATCCAATTTGAAAAGCTTTTCGGAGAAGCTAAGCAAAGGGCAAATGGTCAATTGTGCATGCCAGCTGTGTCGGCTGGCACAAAATATCTTCATAAAGCAGATGAACAAGGTTCGACCCCCAAAAATGGCCAATCGACCAACATAAGTGCCGGCCGACCAAATATAGTGTCGATCGGCCAATACGTTTGGCCGATGGCAAGAAAACCGGGCCGATGGCTTCAAGCCTTCGCCGGTGGGTTGAGGGTATGGCAAATAAGCCACCCTCTTCCCTTAGAACAAAAAACACAAGTATTTGGTCCACAACCAAGCACAAAACAAACAAGTTGAGAGATCTTGAGGCAAGGTACGCGGCCGAGACCTCCGGGAACTCAAAATGAACATGAACATGATTGATCATCGAGTGTTCAAACGATGACGTCCAAGTCTTGAGGACGGTCAAAAATGGGGTGTCTACAAATGTGCTTGATGTTTTTATTGGCGGCGTCAACTGCTCCGTTGGTTTGCGGCCGATATGTGGATGACTTATGAAAAGTCACGTTGTATTTCTCCAACAAATCGATCAATTCCTTCTTGAAGTGGGAACCATTATCCGAGATGATCTCATTCGGGACCCCATAGCAACAGATAATGTTATTCCTGATCAACTTGGCTACGTGCGATGCTTTTAGCACTGCGTAGGATTAGGCCTTAACCCACTTTGTACAGTAGTCTATCGCCACCAGGATATACTCATGCCCGTTCGACCCTTTCGTAGTAATTGCCCCCATAACATCAATTCCCCAGACTGAAAATGACCACGGTGAAGTCATGTTGTACAGCTTCGACGGCGGGATGTTCATGCGATTTGCATGGATTTGGCATTTGTGGCATCGCCGAACAAAACCGATACAATCCTTCTCCATGGTTGACCAGTAGTAACCCTGTCTGAGAATCTTCCCTGCTAACATCACTTCGCAAATGTGCGATCCGCATTCTCCTCCATGGATGGCCTCCGTCAGGCGCTTCGACTCTTTAGCATCGACATACAGTTTATGCATTCCCAGATGGCCCTGTTTGTACAATTTACCCCGCAGATGATAAATTGAGTAGCCATTCGCCTTATCGCCCCCTTGTCTTTGGCATTTGCCCCTAGCGGATATGCCTCGTTTTCTAAGAAGTTCAAATGCCGTGATACAAGGGATTCTGATCTTGTACTTCATCTATGGCAACAATCAGTTCGTAGGCCGACACATACCTCTATTCAATAATGATTGGACACATCCGGACTCCCAAAGGAATGTCTATCATGAAAGATAGAGTTGATAAAGCATTAGCAAACCTGTTGCTCTCTCTTAACAGATGCGTGAAGGTTAACTACTCAAACCTGTGAATTAGAACATCCAGGGTTTAGTGACAGATTTTCATCCTTTCATCTTTAACCTTCCAGTCTCCTTTCGCTTGAGACACAACCAGGTTTGAGTCCCCAATGACATCCAACTGTTTTGTAGCTAGTTCCAGGGCGGCTTCCAAGCCAGCGATACATGCCTCGTATTCTGCTTCGTTATTTGATACCTTGAACCAGAGTTTGAAAGCTAAAGGTATGTGGGAATTGTCGGGGGCTATCAGCAACACCCCTATCCCATACCCGTACTAATTAAACACTCCGTCAAAGTACATAGTCCAAATTTCTTCTTCAACCTATAGAATGGCCTCATCTGGGAATAAATACTCTAGTGCTTCATCTCCCTCCACTAGGTGATCGGCTAGGAACTCCGCTACCACTCTTCCTTTTACAGACTTGCGAGTCATGTACTTCAAATCAAATTCGGAGAGAAGAAGCAACCAATGGGCTAGCCTACCCGTAAGTGCTGGTTACTTAAAGAGATATTTGATGGGATCCAATCTCGAAACTAGAATTACGGAGTGAGCTAATAGGTAGTGCCTCAACTTCTTGGTAGCCCATACCAAGGCCAAACAAGCCTTCTCTAGCGGAGTGTAGTGGGCCTCATATTCTAGCATCTTCTTACTCAGGTAATAGATAGCCTTCTTCACTTTATCCTCAGATTCTTGCGCAAGCATACAACCCATAGTCGTGTCAGTTACTGACAAATACAAAATCAACAGTTTCCCCGGCTCTGGCGGTGACAACACGGGTGGGTTCTCTAGATACTACTTGATCTGCTCGAAAGCGACTTGGCATCAGTCATCCCATTGGAATTTCTTTCCTTTCTTCAGGAGACCAAATAGTGGTTCACAAGTCAAGGTAAATTTTTCAATAAACTGTCTTATGAATTGCACTTTACCCAGAAAGCCTCGCACCTCATTTTCAGTCCTTGGTGGTGGCATTTCTAAGATGGCCTTAATTTCTTCAAGGCAGTATAGTGGCTCTCTCCTTCCTTGGACTTGACAATCATGTCGTCCACATACACCTCAACCTCTTTATGGATCATATCATGCAAGATCGTAGTTGCAGCCCGTTGATAAGTAGCCCCAACATTCTTCAAACCGAACGGCATCACCCTATAATAGTAGGTCCCCCACGGGGTGGTGAAGGCAGTCTTCTCCCTATCCTCGGGTGCCATCAAGATCTGGTTGTACCCGAAAAATCCATCCATAAAGAAGAGCAGCGCATGCCCTGTGGTAAAGTCCACCAATTCGTCGATGTGAGGTAATGGAAAGTCGTCCTTCGGACTCGCTTTGTTCAGATCTCTGAAATCAACACACACCTGAATTTTGCCATCTTTCTTCGGCACTGGAACAATGTTGGCCAACCAAGTAGGATACTCAGATACTAACAGGAACCCTTCATCAATCTGCTTGGTGACCACTTTCTTGATTTTCAGAGCCCAGTTCAGGGGATCCGGTGGTGTACAATCTCAGGATCGATTCCAGGCATGTCTTCGTAGAACCACGAGAAAACATCTTTGAAACCTTTTAATAAAGCGACTAAGCGCTCGCGTTCCTTTGAAGACAACGTGGACCTGATCTAGACCAGACGCGGATCCTTTTAAGTACCAACATTAATTGAAGTGATTTCATCAACTAAATGTTTTACAAACCTCTCCTGCTCTCGATCAATCAAATGTTTCAAAACCGGAGGAATTTCTTCCTCGTCGTTTTCATCAAAGTTTTGAAAATCCTGATTAATGCAATAAACGAATGGCACAGAAAAGTACTCAGCAACTACGGTATCATTCTCATTAACAACTTCCAGTTCGTCAAATTCTTCGATTACAACTGACTCAAAGGAAAATGAAAAAGACGACCTGGACAAAACAACGACATCTGGGTTATCAACCCGAGGAAAATAAAAAAGATGACCTGGACAAAGAGGTCGTTCAGGGTTCCTTGGATAGGTCTATGCACTAACTCATAGTGCTTCCCAGCTTGTTTAGCCTTGGCTCTTCCAGCCATCTCCTTTCCCTTTCTTACCCAATCCTTTTTGGTAGGCATATAACCTACACCAAAGGTATAAGGGTTGTGTGGCACTTTGGCCAATTTGGCGACGCCCTTCCGGCCACTCCTTCCCAATCCCATGCCGGGCACATGTTGAAGCTTATTCATGAGGTAAACAGATTGCACACTGACATACAATCCCTCATCAACAGCTAGAAGATCTTGCACTACCCGAGCCTCAGCCAAGGTAAACCCAGACAGGAAGACATCCTCCTCACCGTGTGCAATTTCCAAGATTGGCATAGTAACCTCCGATGGCGGATGTATGGAAGAGTTCCCAAAAACAATTGCTACCCCCTTCCTATAGGGGTATTTTAGCATCTGGTGCAGGCTGGAAGAGACAGCTCTTACTTAGTGTAGCCATGGCCGTCCAAGGAGTAAGTTGAAGGTGGCTGGAACATCCAGAACATGAAACTCGATGTCCTATTGGGCCGGGCCAACCTGAGTTCTAATCCACACTATCCCCATCACTTCACGACTGGTATTGTCATAAGCCCGAATCACCTAGGCTGTTAGTATGAAATCTGTGGGCTTTAACCCAATAGTATAGGTCGTACGCGACGGACACACATTTATTACAGATCCCGTATCAACTAAGACAATTGGTATCCACTTCTCCTTGCACTCCATAGAGATATATAACAGCTTGTTGTGCTCGGAGCCCTCAGGCGGTAATTCTTTATCTGTGAATGTCAAAGTTGGTGAAGCACCACCCAGGAACACCAGTCCTACCAACTATTCGGGGGTTGTATCAATAGAAAGCTTAGCCTTGTCCATTACTGTTAGGATGGCTTGTCTATGCACCCGTGAGGCCATGAGCAGTCCCTAGATGGAGATGTCTACTTGAATCTTTTTCAGGTACTTCAGTACAGCTTCCTCCTCCAACAGCTTGTCCTTCTGCTTCTTTGTTTCCTTGTCTTTCCCAGATGCCTCAGGCTGGTCCAGGTGTGGGGGCTTAAAGTACCGCCCACTCCGGGCCATGTGGTCGACTTCTTCGGTGTACCACGTATCATCTGGGAGATTCTGTCCCCAGTCCTCATCAGTAGGGGCCAGACGTAAATCATCGTCTTCCCACCACATTCTGTCGGCAACCGACAAACAACTGTCTGGTTTCACTGTACTTGTTTCCGTGTTCACAACACATTCTGTCCCCACAGGACCCTTGGCTTTTCATGCCCTCTCATTAGTCTCAATTCTCTCCTGGATGAACCGCTTCAGCGTGGCCCCCCGTTCTGCATCATCTGTACGTAAACTGCCCAATTCCCGAGCAAAATTCTTTGTACCGGTGCTCTCCGGCAGCATCTCTTTGTTGTCGACCGTTCAGGCCATTGCAGACATTCTTGTTTCTGACTGTCCCTATTTCAGCTGAGACCCCTCATCAATATCTGGCTCATCACTAAGCCATCCTGCATTATCTGTTGATTCATTCAGGTCAAACCAGTTGATGTGCACATCCCCCGGGTCCTATTTGTTGAAAAATTACAGATTAGCGATGTCCTCCTCAAGCTCTGCTAAATCATCCAACCCCTGACTCGGCCTGTCCTCTCGGAC
Source organism: Camellia sinensis (assembly GCF_055761805.1). Taxonomy (NCBI): domain Eukaryota; kingdom Viridiplantae; phylum Streptophyta; class Magnoliopsida; order Ericales; family Theaceae; genus Camellia; species Camellia sinensis. The sequence goes on from NC_138970.1 coordinate 10,148,106, forward strand.
CACATTTACCTCCATTTCCTCGGGTAACTCCACCCTCGACTTGGCCTGATCAGTTGGCGTAATGAAGCGGCAAGGGTTGTATACTTCCTCAATTAAGCTTGTAGAGCCCTCAAGCATGCCCTCTTCTGTCATAGCCACCGCTATGGGTTCAGATTGGGATATTGATGTGCTCATCATGCACAAGTCTATGCTTTCTAGGATGAACAATGCTGGCTTAGGCAGCTAGGAGGGAGTGATGTATATGCTGGGGTCGTATGGGATGACCATTGTTTGAATCAAGTTTAGTTGTCTGGGTGGAGGAGGGGGTTGATTATGAGGTGGAAGGGGGTATGTAGTGACATTTGGCTTGTCAGGAGGTGCTATCACCTTAGTGTCAATGAGATCCTCAATCTCATGATGTAATCGGAAGCACTGGTCAATATCATGCCCATGTTGCTGATGGAAGGCACAATACTTGGCTGGGTTATGTGTAGGAGGGAGGGGATTTGGCAATGGTCGTTGTTCGAGGAGCTTCAGATGCCCTTTTCTAATCAGGACCCTCAAGGCCGCTAATAAAGACATATAAAGTGGGGTGAAGGTTCTCTCGCCTCTGGGTGGGTATTTTGTAGGTGATGGAGTGGTTCTGGATGTGCCAGTAAAGGGTGTGGCTGTTTTTGGCGCAGTGGTGACCATGCCAACGTCAGAAGTCCTTACGGCTGCATTGCTACTTATAGCTGCATTCGAACCGCGTGTAAAGGCCCTCTTGGTCAGCTCCTTCTCTTGGTCAATCAGACCCTGTTTCATAACATCCTCAATCTGTACCCAATCTCGTAAAGATCAGCAAAGGTGGGGAGGGGTAAGATAATCATCCTCTGTATCAGCTTCGGTTACAGATTTCGCACGACCATCCTTATCTGGTCTTTCTCAATCGGCCTGGTTGTCATCATAGAGGCCTTGTCCCTCCACCGGGTAACAAAGTCAGAGAAGCCCTCCTTCGGCTTTTGTCTGGTTACCTCGAGATCACGAGTCGTGACCTCGGTTTGAGTATTGTAAGAATATTGAGCAAGGAAGGCCTCGGCCATCTCTTCCCAACTTCTCTTCCCTGAATCCTCCAGTTTAGCATACCAGATGGCCGCAATACCTAATAGGGTCCGACCAAAGAGGTATAGCTTTTGTAGTCTAGTTAGGCCCATTGGCCGCAGGATGTCTGAAAAGAGCCTCAAATGAACCGTAGGGCCGCCTGAACCGTCGAAGCGGTCTATGTAAGGCACTTAAAATTTGTCCGGAAATGTCACCGCTGAATCCGTGTAGCCGTCCTCTATGTCTGGGATTGAGTTGACTCTCTGAGCTCACTTGAACAACTTCTCGAGCTTGCTCACTTTCAAGGCTGTAGGATCAACCTCAGACTCGAACAGTGTGTCTATTGGATAGGCCGGCGCCTTGGAAGTCTGCGATGGGATCGACCTTGCTGGAACGTCCGTATTTTCCTGGACATCAACTGTCTCCTCGGGTATTGGAACCCTAGGTGGGGGTGGGTGCGAAGCAAACGTTGCTGTTTGTGGTTATTGATGTTGTTGCTGTTGAAGCCTGGCAATTACTTCAGCCTGTTGGGCTACAACCTCTGTTTGACAAGCGATAACCTCCGCTTGGCAGGCAGCATCCTACTGCATGTCCCCAATAGTCTGTTGGAACGGACGCATCATATCTTTCATACTAACTGAGGGGTATTAATCTGTCTGATCTGGTGTATATCCTCTTTCTGAGGTAGAAGTAGAAAACTGATCCCCACTGAACACAGGTGACTGACGAATCAGTGGACTATGCTGAACTCTTTTCCGTCTTGTAATCGGGGGAGTGAAGCAAACACTGGTTATCCTCTCACAAGATCCCCAGATCGATAAAGCCTCCTAACTCTGGTCCAAATTGCTTTGGGGGAAACTTCCTCGTCGGAAACAATGATGAACTACTACCTTGCAAAAAGAAAAATAAAGCAAAAAAAGGAAACAACATTCAGCAAACGCACAGCACCTCGGCTTAGATAAAGACAACACACAATTGAAATCATAAACTGGACAAACTGCGCTCAAACATTGATTTTTGCCCCCAAACTTTCTACCTCAAAACTGATATCCCCCGAACTAATACCCAGACTTGCAGCTGATACATACATTCCCTGTAGAGACACACTCTAAAAGCACATATCAAGCAAGTAAGAGCCAAAAAACCCCTATGAGGGGGTAAGGTTACCCTGTCCTAGTTTCGTCAGGAGCTAGGGTTTTACTACTCACGCATGCGGTTTCAAACAATCCGGCATTCGAGTGAGCAACCTGTCCTAGTTTGGAACAGTCTCTACGGCTTCCGATATGCAACTATGTCGAATGGTCAAAAGGGTGCTTCAGTAAGACCACCTAATATACCTCTCGCTCCTAACACTGAGAAGTGAAAGGAGGATCAAACGGTACAGCAGTGATCTAGATCCAAGGTTTTGTTCCCATCGTGGAAGAGCCCACAACCAGTCAGCCTTATGGCACGCTTTTCCAAGAAAGCCTCTGACAAACTGTTCAGGAATAGCAGACGGCAAACACTGTGACTTAGACACACCTATGCAAATGCAAATGCAAAGAAACACATAAATGTAGATAAAGCAACATATCATGAGTTCGAGTCAAGTTCTCTAAGTCCCCAGCAAAGTCGCAAGAAACTGTAGACTGGACTTTCTTCGCGCGCCTCCCTTTCAGAGAGTCACGAATTGGTCTTTTAGAGTTCAGACTCTTGTCACGGTTTTGAATCTAATCTCACAAAGTGCAATGTGAAACTGATAAATACCAAAGAGTCCAATCCGACAAATCATTTTGGAAAATCAGATTTTGAATCAAATAATGCCAAAATTCGACTACTTTGCCAAATTACAGAGTCGCCACCTAAATATTTTATTTCGGAGAAATTTAGAAAACCCTGACTCGTGCCAAAGGCCACGTGTCCGTCATCACCAAAGTTGCCTCGGCTCGGGAACTTGGGTACGAGAGGGGAAGGTCCTGAAATGAGCAGCCCCGCTCGCTCGATCAAAGATCGGCCTCTACTAACATGATATGTTGTTTTATAAACCTCATGTGTTCTTATCCAGTTATTAGCTAACTTTACTAGGTGACACACATATACAAGTATAGACTAAGTCGCAAGACTTGGAACAAATCAATTCATGTTTGTTTTCGAAAATGGTTTGAAAGTGCCACTCGCAAGTGGGCTAAAACGCGGATTTGCCACCCTCAAGTGGGCTTAAAATATGATGATTTGCCACTTCGCAAAGTGGGCTTAAAACGCTCATTCATCGAATTATTCCAATTCAAGCAACAAAGCCTTCATCCACAGGCATTCATGCAGTTAAGCATTTAAGCAAATAGCCTCATGGCAAGCATGCTATCATGGCAACACTCACACTCATGCAAGTATGCTAAAGCATAAGACTCACAGTGTACTCCGAGCCAAAACAAAAGCTAGTTAGAAATATGCATGATTCCTAACTATGTTAAAATGCCTAATGCAACAAATGCGATAATGCAATTAAATAGGCTCGGCTATCTAAGATGGCATATGAATGCAACAATTTGATAACATGTATTCAAATAAGTGTTAAAATACAATGCAGTTTGTATGATGCGCCGAGCCCGGTGCATGCAAGACAAATGAATAATGCAAACATGCAAAGCATAAGGTATGCTAATCAAAACGTGCCCTAAACTAACCATCGATAGCGGTTAAGTAAAAGGGAGAAAGAAGTGGGGTTGGAAGACATGGACACACACACGCACCCTTATTACAACATTGTGCCCTCTCGAATGAGGGTCCAAATAAATAAGCTAAGCTATACTAGGCTAAGCTAATTATTACAAATCAACTAATTAACTAAATTAACTAGCCCTCAAAACAGGAACATTTTTCCACCAAAATGGACTGGTGGGCGGTCGGCCACAAAAAGTGGCTACCGGCCACCTTGACTGGCCGATCCGCTACTGCAAGTGGCCGGTCGGCCATCTGCTTTTCCAAATTTCTGGATTTGCTGCAACAGAGAACAACAGAGGCACAACAATGTATTTGTAAGGGAACGTGTGTACTGCCACCCTCCTCATCATTTCTCAAGCTCAAAGGAGTGTGGCACTTGGCTTTCAAGCTAACAATCAAGCATCTCAATGCATGATGGCCAAAGAACCAAGCTTGTACAAGCTCAGTGAATGTGCACATAAGACTCAAAGTGCCATCACCCTATCATGCATGATCCAGGGTGATGACGACCAAGAAATGTGATACGTTTCATCACTTTGAGTATGAAACATCCCACATTTCTTGTGTTTTTATTAGCATCCGATCCAAACACATGCAATGCAAACAACATGCTTATCTTGTTCACATTATACTTGATTTAATTTTGTTTACACTCTTTACATTACCAAGCCATTCTTTAACCGATTAAGTCTCAAGTGATTGTCCTCTAATGAGAGAGGGGCCAACCAAAGGATGGTTTAGGACATGAGAGAAATCATGCCTTTGGCTAGGAGGAACCCCCAAAAGAGGGTTAAAGCCATTTGAGCACGAACTCTATCATGCTTAAACACAACCACATAGTCAACCAACCTTCAAAGCAAAATGAAAAATGAAGAAATGTGGGAGGTTGCAGAATTTCAGTGCTGAAATGGCGTGCTAAGACACTAAATCATGTAAGCAAAGCATGCAAGACATGTTCAAGTGCCAAAAACATCAAAGCTAGCAAAGAGCATTACACAAGAGGCATGCAATACTAAGCGTAAATGATCAAACCAACTCTAGACAGAGCTTAATCATGCCAAAACAGTGGCTAAAATGAGCTGAGATGGTCGCATGAAAAGCAAGAAAAACATGCTCTCATGTTGGCTCACAAACAAGGCATAAAGCATAACTCTCAAAAGGGATGAAAGAGTGGTATATGTGAGAGTGTGACTGAGCTATATGCACTGAAATCATATGCTAAATGATGACAAGACATGCAAACATCACCAGCACAGAATGTTAAGGGCCTTGAAACGCAAAGCTAGTAAAGGCCTTTGCACTATAGCTATGCAGTACATGGCTCATATGACCAAGACCACTCAAAACAGAGTTAAAGCATGTCAAAACATCAGCAAAAACATGTAACAGTCCCAAACCTAGTGCATAACCTATTCCCTGGGAATCAAGCTCTGATCCAAGTGCCTCCGGTGATACCCCAGGCGAATAGTACGACTACTGGTTCAGCTACCCAGGAGCAGACTGGACCATTCCTGCCCACTCACTTTATTACGCAACCCGATGTACAAGCTATGCTCTAGCAAGAGTGCAGCAAGAAGCAATTACCATCTCTCCCCGACCCAGATGTGAAGCCTCCATACTCTCAGGAGATATTGGTTATGCCATACCCAACTGGGTATACAGTATCCAAGTTTATTGAGTTTGATGGGAAGCAAGGCAATGCCAGAGAACATGTGGTGTGGTTCATCGAAACACTCGGTAAGGCTGGTGAGGATATACTGGACTATGTCAAGTGATTCCAGGATAAGGCTATTGACTGTCATGAGCCAGTGGTTGAGGCCCACTTAGTCAGTATATGTATGGAGGGTGCCATACACGACTATAAAATTTTCTTGGTGAACCATAGTCTGCCTACCTTTTCAGCCTTGGTTGAGGTAGCTAGGAACCTCAGTATCACTGGCAGAGGCAAAACAGTACCTGCGGAGGCAAAACTCACAGTGGATACGCACCCCAACGACAACAGCGACGAAGAGCGAATGCGATAGGTGCTTTGATTCGAGCACTGTAGATCGAGGATGGTGACGCTGGTTTTGGGAAAAATGGTTGGACGAGAAATGAAGAAGATGAACAGTGAGGCGTGAGGATGTGAAAAGGTTAGGTGTATTGAATATGAGGCGCTAGATTTTGAATTTGGAAAGACGGCATGGGACGGCTGGATAGGCAATATGGGGCCAATTAGTGAGCGACAAGTTTCTATGATGAGACTGGTGTCAGTCTTGGAAAGACAAGTTGAAAAGCCAAATCGTTGACTAGACAGATCGTGGGACCGAGTGCATGGAATAGCGCGATTGAAGGCAATGAACTGATTAAGGAGTGTGGATGATCGAGTGATAGACCGATCAAATCACCATCGCATAAAGAAATAAGCTCAGTTGGTGAATGTAATCCTATCACGTTAGCACGGATGGAATTAAGGAGCAATTGAGAGGGAGATTTATGACCTAGCAATGGGCCGAGCTATTTTGGACCGGAGTTGGGGCCACCACACGGTCGGACGTTGGGTACGCATTGGACCGAGGTCATAGTGTGATCAATATTGGGTAATTTTAGGCCACTAGCCCGGTAAAAGTGAGCATTCGGTTGAATGAGATGGAATTTGTCCTCAAGAGACGAGATTTAGCCGAGCAGATGCTCGGTTGTGACTATTGAACTCGGTTAAGTCCACATCTCGTGTTTGAACTCGGTTGAACGCGGCCCCTATGGAAGGAAGAGCCGACGCGGTGAGTATAGCTCGGTAGGATGAGCTATACAACGTGATGGAACCGCGAGAAAAAGACTCTACTTTCTGTACACATCGATACCGTTTTGCGGTTTCGTTATTTGGTGTTTGGCTGTATTTGAGTTGACATGTGGAAGAACGTAAGAGAATGGAAAGTCCACACGTCTAGAGGGGAATGGACGCAGAGGTGCACGCATAAACTATATAAACGGTACCACGCCTCCATACACAGGTCTGGGAAATCTTGTGATCAAAGCTCACCTACCACTTTGTCTCCTCTCTCTCTCTTTCTCTCTCTCTCTTCTTTTCTCTTCTTCTCCAAGGGTGCTAACTTGATCGTCGGAGGGGTTTTCTAGCAGCACACCCGCCGGGTAGCTCACCATCGTTGTATTCTCAAGTTACTCGGAATGAAGCAAAGCTAAAACACACGGAGTACCGACAACGACAAATATTTGCTCCCCGTACACCAACCAAATGAGGCCTTAGGAGTATAGATAAAGTCCCCTTTACAAACTCCAATAAAAAAAAAAACGAATAGAATAAAGAAGAAAACAATTTCGATTAGTTTGTTGAGAGAACAAGATATTGTGGTCTAGTTTGGAATGAAAGTTGGGTTGGGTCGTTTCAAAACATGTTGGCCTTGTTTGGTTTGTTTTTGAAAAACAAATTTTGGAGAAAATTTTCTAAAATTTTGTTTGGTTTAGTGATTTTAGAAATTTTTTTCCAAAATCACTTTCTCATACACATCAATCAATCACTTTTTCTCTCACATATCTACTCAACTATAATAAAATATCAAATCATCTCAAACTCCCATACTCCGAAACTATTTTGAAAATATACAACCAAACAAACCAAAAAAATTTCTAAACTCTTTTCCCAATTTTTTTTTTTTTTTGAAAACTTATCTCTCAAAACCAAACCAAACACACCCATTATTTTAATAATTTTTTAAATTTTTATAAAAAAAATAAAATGAATAATGTGATAATTTATAATAATTTTTTAATTTTTTAGTTAAAATATGTAATTCTTAAATAAGAGTCACAAAAAGATAAAATAAATTAAAAGTCAATAAAATAAAATATCACATTTAAACCATAATCATTTCATTTTTTCTTTTATAAGTAAAAATGATCCAATAAAAAAGTCAATCCAAACGATCTTTTAACCGGGATTAAAATAGTCTAAATAAATAAATAAATAAACAAAATTAATCCAATTTCCCCAACGAAGCATGTTAGAGTTAGAATCGGAATCGGAATCGGAAGCTTGACTCAGCGAGCGACCATGGCGATCACCACCACTACATTCACTCTCTCTTTTCCCACTCTCCATAGTCTTATCTTATTCAGAGCCTGTAGGTCGACTTGCCGACGCCCCGTTCGCCTCGCCGACTTGGTCTTCCCAACTCATTGCGCTTTGACTCGTTCCACGTCGATTCGTGGAATAGCCTCCTCTTCAAATGAGCTCCCTATCTCTTCAAGTCTCTCTCTCCTCTCTCTCTTTCTGTATCTCTCTCTCTATGTTTGTTCGTTGGCTTCTATGTAATGTTTATTGGGAATTTGTTATTAAATATCAATTCAATTTTAGGTTTCTCTCAAGAATTCTCTTGCAAAAATGCTTGGAAGCACTAAATATGGAGTTGTAGGGAGCTCTAAACCTTAATTTAATTTCAATGTCTAGTATTTGATTTGAGGGTTTGGAAGCAATGTCCTATATTGTTAGATTACCACTTTTCTGTAGAAAGTGATAGAAGCAAATTCAATGAAAATTTTGGGGGCTGTTTAGTTGTTCCGAATTGAGGCATTTTATAATGAGTGCTATTATTAGTACCCTATCAATAATTTTGGATCCTTCATTTTTTAGCTTTTTTTTATTACAGTAATAACCTCAAGTAAAATTACTAAAAATGATATCAAATAATTTTGGGACATCCTATCTTATAATTAAGCCTACACACCCACTATATCATGAGTTAGAGTTTATGGGAGCACCCATCTCCATCAGCATCCATCCATCTTCCCCAAATTCCACCTTAAAAAAATACCTTAAAAATCCTTTGCCAGTAATATTCCTGCAATAACCGTAACAACCATTTGATTACATACACTTTTCTGGCAATAATAATGAGTGTAAGTTTTTCCGACAACCACAACTCCATAAGACGTGAGGAGTATAATAATAAAAACTCAGAGGAGGTTCATAGCTTTGATGGTGTTCTTAGCTTAGAGGAGATTGGCCTTGTAAGGTAAGTTTCTTGAAAAAAAAATGACAAAAATAATAAAAATTGTTTATCATTTTTCCGTGAGTAAACTCCTGAACAGATGACCGAAATTTGGAAATACAAGTCCGAACATTGTTCATTTGTTTGGAATAGGTAACCGAACATTTCTTATTTGTTTAGAAATAGATAGCTGAAACTCGTAGAAATCGTAGAACCCATAAAAAGGGAATTTTAAATTAACAACAAAAAAAACCCTATATTTATTTTCTCAGATCATGAACAAGTATGTGGAGATAAAGTAATAATCATGTTCGTAGGTTTTATTAGGGTTTTTGGGTTAGGCTTTTTGGGGTGTTGGGGGTGTGCATTTAATTGAATTGGTGGAATGTTTTCACAAGGATAATTTTGGTATTATATGGGGGAGAAAATAAATTTTAATGTTTCAGAATTTATAAGCGGGGTCCAAAAAAATGACAGGTCTAAAATAATTGATGAGGTGCTAATAGCAGCACTCCTTATAGTTAGGGTCATGCTAACAAGTGGCTCGGGGGAGAGTAAGTGTTAAAGGAAAAATTATACAATAGTCCTGGACTACCACGTGACTATATCCTTTACCAATCACCATTGATTATGCCTTTATGTTTTTTAATCACCCAACACAAATAACAGAAATGCCTTGTAGCTTGAAAATGAGGAGCTCGAATGGCCCAAATGGGTGTTCACCGAACGACCGGCCGCATGACTAGCTGGATGACCACCCGAATAACCGGGTGAAACACTTGTCTGTCGCGGTTGTCACATTGTCGATCGCGGCTATCAGCCTTCTCACCAGACGACCGTTTGGACAACCGGAAAGATGAATTTCGAGCTATTTGGGCCAAACTCAAATTCGAGCTACACAACAGTGCACCACAAATAATTAAGGGCGAATTATACTAACAGTCTCTATAGTTTGGGGCTCGTATCATTTTGGTCCCTGACTTTTCAATTGTGATACATTTGACCTTCAATTTTGATTCTTGTTCCAAATAAGGACAATTGAATATACCATTAATCAATTTGAAGGGCAAAATCATCAATTTGATAAAAATATAAACTAATTTGACAAACATAAATGTCAAAAAAATATTTTCAAATTTTTTAAAATTATTTTTACCCAAGAAAGATAAAATTATATAAAATTGATAAATATTTAGATATTTATTTTTTGGGAAAGTTATTGGAAACTCCCATTTGGGAGAGTTTCAGTCCAACAAGTCCTTTTAAATTAATACACGCGGTAGTCCTTTTGTTTTGGTAATCTATTTTGTAGGATCCCATTTATTTTTGTGAATTGAATTTTTTGACTTTTGTATCCTTTTACGTGATGTGTGAAAATGTTCTGGAAATGATTTGTTTGATTTCCGTTGATTACGGTCTAGCGTGGCTGGTACGGAAAGATTATGTGTGGCAAAATTTTTAGAGATGGCAGGGCTCGTTAGTATTTGAACGTTTTTGTGGGTTGCCTTGTGATTCAGTGTCTATGTCACCCAAGATCGTCGGGTACAATAATTTCAAAATGGAAAACTTCGACTGGATCATATCGATGTTTGTGTGGAAGTTTGTGGTGAAGCTCAGGGGATCAAACGTGGCGAGAGTCTAAACGATGGACATGAAGACACAATTGGCGATGGGGGGAAATGGTAGCATATAACGATGATGAGGCTAATTTGTTGCCTAATTTTTGTCAATACACTGGGAATGTGTTGTTGTTGGCGAATTGGACGGATATCATAACTAATATCGGCCAATGTTTCAAGGGTGGGGCAACAGAATTTTGCATGGTCCTCAACACATCCGTTGTATGTAACCCAAGCATAGCACCCACAGAATGTTGACGACAACGAACCAATTGCTGTACAAAAACAAGGAGCAATAACATTTCTAATCACAATGAACATAACCACATTACTAATTTCACACCTAATGAAAACACTTACGTAAACATACGTTATATGCCCTACCACACACGACACAATACACATTCACGCACGTCAACACTTTATAAATTAATCACAGATTGAATCAACTACCGCACACATCACACTATCACACCACATGCGCTATAACTACGCTGCCCACACACAATCACACACACACACACACATACCCACATTCAAAAGCACAACAGTTCCCAGCCTTCTCCCACAAATCTCCACCACCACACCAACACCCACATCAAACCGGAACTCCCTAATTTGGGACACATGCACACCAAACATAGCATGTCACACCATAATCACATGACATCAAAATGAGAAACAAACATAAAAACCTAACGACGTACTCACAAGTTAATGGACACAATTGATACATAACAAGTCCGTAATCAAGTAAAAACCCTATATTACACAACAACATGGTCACATATAACAAAGATTTCAAAATCAAATGTACAAATGTGGAATTTACTCTTTCGCGATGTCGTCATCGAAGTGAACTTTATTAACATCTAACGTATCGTTGAATAATCGTATGTGCCTCACCAATAATAACAGCCCATGCCACTACAATTTGGGGATACACTTCTCGTTGCAAAGTTAATGGGGTTGGGAGGGATTTTTTATGTGCATCAACGACGCATTAGCGATTCAATTCCATATTTACATAGACAAATTTGGGATCTGATTATGCCAAACACGCGACACACAACAACTCTGAAAACCCCCCATACACATACGTCTCAAATTTCAGAAACTAGAATATGATAGATAACTTCCTACAAAATGAAGGTAACAACGACAGCACACTACTGACCACAACCCCCAAGCATCAGACTAACCCAGTGAAGACTGTCGGCTGATAGCCACAGTACTAGGTGTGTGCACTTTCTGAGCAAAACTTCAAACGTGGGGGCTTCGTAAATGTGGCCAACCAAATCGACATGCTAACTTCCAAAACCCTACTCGCCATAATTACCAAATCAGGGTAGTCAGTCAGAATCCCCAAACGAAATTGAGGGGTTGCTCACGGTCAACAACTTTGGACTCGTCTACAAGCTAGAATGTGGGTCACCTTAAAAATGTGGGGGGCCTAAGATACACTACCAAAACCCAAAAACCCTATAGTATGCTCTTTCAAAATGTGACATATGCGCAAAACACGAAAACAAAACTTCCCACAACTAATCCTCAACAAACATGGGCAAAAACATATTTTCACACCTAATAGGACCTCTGCATGTACAAAATTAAATACAAGACTGATCAGATTACAATTCCACATTATGGGATTTATGGGTCAATTCCCCTTATTTTTTTCTTACCAAATTAATTTTTATTATGCGTTTGGACGATAATCATGTAAAAGTGGTTGTTTTTGTTGATGTTTTTCGGTGATTATCATTTAATAGATGATTGTATTTGTTGATAATAGATATTTTTGGATTATTATTATGTAATGGATGATTATTATGCTTTTAATATGTAATCGATATATTTAATATATGAAATATTTTTAATTTTTAATTTTTTGATTTATTAAATTTGTTTAATAATGATATCAAAGTTGTTGACATATTTGACTTTTGAAAAAATAGAAACTCATTTAATGAAAATAAAAATAACCACCCATTACATGATCATTATCCAAACATATGCTAAAAATTAATTTGGTAAAAAAAAATAAAAATGTAAAAAGTTTATCAATTTTACATAATTTTATCTTTGGTGGGTAGAAATAATTTTCAAAAATTAAAAAATATTTTTTTGACATTTATTTTTATCAAATTAGTTTATATTTTATCAACAACTTTGACCTTGAAATTGAGCAATGGTATCTTCAATTGTCCTTATTTGGGACAAGATTCAAAATTCATGATCAAATGTGCTACAATTGAAAGTCAATAATCAAAGTGACACGAGTCCTAAACTATATGGACCGTTAGTGTAATTCGCCCAATAATTAATACTTTACCTTCTCCATCAATTGTACTATCACGGAGTATTACGTGACTATACTCCGAGACTACTGAATAATCAGGGCCATGGCCTAGGCCCCCTCAAAATAGACCCAAAAAAGGGCCCATTCCTATTATAATTTAGTGTAATATATTATAAATGTTTTAAGTCCAAAAAAAATTGAAAAATGCCCAAACTAACTTAAAATAAATTAACCCATTCAAAAATTGAAAGGCCCATTAAAACAAATTAGCATTGTTATCCATTGAGGGCCCCCTCCTATTATAGTTTAGTGTAATATATTAGGTATGTTTCAAGTCCAAAAAAAATTAAGGAAGGCCCAAACTAATTTAAAATAAATTGAATCATTAAAAAAATTGAAAGACCCGTTTAAAATAATTAGTATTGTTATCCATTGAAAATGATTTTGTAAAAAAATTAGATTATACAAGTATAATTGATTTATTTGCTTCTAAAAATGCCAGAAAAGCAAGAATCAAGCGATACTTATTAATTGCTATAATGTAATGCTAAGTATTTTTTGTGACTTTGACACAAATATTTTGTCCTTTATCTTCAATTTTGTTTTTCATTTAATGAAAAAAAAAATGTGAAGGATCCCAAAAATTTATCAGTTGATCATTGACTTTGGGTCCCGAAAATCTCAGGGCCAGGCTTGCGAATAATCACCCATGTTAAAAGTAATAAATGACGTTTTACTACATTTATGGTTCGCTTGGGAATTAATTATTTTTACGTTGTGTTTGATTGAGAGATTCACAAAGGAAGAGAGAAAATGAAAGGGAAAATGTGGGTGGAATGTAAATGAAACTGGATGGAATGTAAATATATTTTATTCACATTTCACTTACATTTTTCCTTTTGTTTTTCCTTTTTAAATCTCTTCCCAAATCTCTCAATCAAACTTCCCGAAAAAATGTGTAAAAAAATATAGAATGCAATGTGATAATTTATAATAACTTTTTTACTAAAATAATCTATTGACAAACGAGGCTTTATATGTCTTGGTATTTATATAGTTCTAAATAATTATTATTTTTATGCATACGTAATTATAAAGTAGCTACTATATACAAACTCAAAAGTCATTGAAATATTCAAATAATAAATGCATTGACACACAACAGTTAGTAAAAAGCGTTTCAGAGTATAAACATTAGTTGCTTTATAAGGTTTTAATTAGTAGAGAGGGGTAGGGGTTCACGATTTATGTTGAGGATGAGAGAATAACATGGGGGTTAAGTAATTGGTCTTTGACTTGGAGTATGGCCATGTGGTGTTCCGAAATTATTAAATATTTTTTTGTAAAAAATCCACAAAAAAAAAAAAAAAAAATTGTCGAAAGTTATTTGCGAAGCTAGACAGCTTATATAAGAAATTAAGTTGACGTAGTACATGAAATTTTTTTGAATATAGTAGAAAAAAAATATTGAATTCACAAAGAAAAATATATTAAATATACTGTTTAAAAGTCGAGATGAGGGATGCTGTTATGCTCAACGCACAACAGCTCCTGTTGTGCAGCTTTACGGTGCCGTTTTGGGCCAACAAAGCTTTGATTTACTTCTTGGCTGCATTATTAAAATAAAAATAAAACAAATTGTCCTTTTTTTTTTTAAATAGTATCCCTAAGAAATTCCTTTACATTTTCACTTTAACACATTTTTTATACAATTTTTCAATACTAACGAAGGTCTTTAGGACTGCTTTGAGCATTTTTTTTAATAAAAGATAATTTTTTAAAAAATATACAAACACATCTTTATCAATCTAGAATTTACTTAGGAAGATGAATTATTGGTTTAAATTCATTTTACTTATGGGTCCCACATTTCATTAATTTAATCTCCAACATACAAATACATTTTGGGTAAATTATGGATTGATAATGGTAGGTTCATAGCATTTTTGTTTTTGAAATTTAGAAATGAAATTGAGTTAGCAAGTGACTATTTTATTTAAAAAGTCAAAAAAAAAATTAAAAATATTTTAAAATGTCAAGATTCATATTTTAGTAAAAGCAAATCACAAAAATATCACTTCCTAAACAAGGCCTAATTTTTATGAGTAATTTCATCCATATTTACCATGGGCCATTCGGCGGTGGTTAATATTGGTATGTGCACAAAAATTATATTAAAATATGTAAAAAGTGTATAAAATATGTGAAATATGAATTTTTAACAAAGTAAATACTAAATTTATTTTTTATTTATTAAAAGACTCATTCAAATAGAAAGCAAAAGAATTATATTGAGCTTAAAATTCTATTTTACATACTTTCTTATTCAACTAAATAAAATTATATAAGAAATTGAAATTTTATAGAAAGGAATCCTAGACTCTTCAAATGGTGTGTATTCTAAGCATCTTACGTAATTTTATAGTAATTATACATATTTTATGGTTAAAAAATATTATTAAAAAATATATAACATTATCACAAAATACTAATTTTATTTCTAAATTATAAATTATCATAACTTTGGCAAAATTTTACATAATATTTATTAAAAAAGCGTAGCTTATAAAAGTGAAAATGTAAAGGAATTTCTTAGAAATACTAATTAAAAAAAAACATAGGAAAAATTTATTTATTTATTTATTTATTTTTATAATACAGCCAAGAAATAAATCAAAGCTTTGTTAGCCCAAAACGACACCGTAAAACTACTTAGCAAGAGTTACTGTGCTTTGAGCATAGCAACATCCCCCATCTCAAAAGTCCTCTTGTCCTAATGGGTATATGATCATTTGTAATATACGAAATCCTAATCTTAAAAGGAAGCAACTAATTAGGCAAGAAAATAAATAAAATAGGATATTGTGATATTTGAGTTTAATAGTGCTTAAATATTGTGATAGATATTGTGTAGAATATTTGATATCTCTAGTGTATCAATATTTTTATATCCATAGTGCATCATCACCACTTTGATTGTTTTGGTAAAAAATATTTTTCAATAAAAAACATTTTCTACAAAGAAAAATTTAGAAAATATTTTCCATAGAAAACGTTTTTCTATGTTTGGTTGCGTTCTCGAAACTAATGCATTAATAGTTGCATTAGTTGTGGTAGTAGTGATAGCGGCGGGGTGAAAGAGGAGGCGGTAGTAGTAGTTGTGGAAGTGGAGGTGTTGGGGATGGCGGCGGCGGCGGCGGCGGCGGCGGCAGTAATGGTGGTGGTGGGTAGTAGTGATAGAGGTGATGGTGGCAACGATAGTGATGATGGTAGTGGTAGTGGTGCTGTGGTGGAGGTGATGGTGGTGGTGGCAATGTAGTGGCATTTGTAAAAGTTTAGTTCATAAAACATTTTTTGTCTTTTAAAAAATGAAAAATATTTTCCGTCTAAATAAGCTTGTTTTTCATTGACTTCTAGTGACTTCAAGAACACTCCAGCGAAAAATGTCTAGAATATTGCCTAAGTGTTCAGTGACTTCAAGAATATCTGGAAATTCCAATGACTTCTAATGGCGTTGACACTCTAGAGTATCGCCGAATTTCGTGTTTTTCTTCGAGTGGCTTCAAGAAAACTTTGGAAAATTGCCAGAGTATTGCTAGAGTGTTTTGAATTTCAAGAATATCGTCAGAGACTCACCAAAATGTACAGAATATTGCCGGAAAGAAAAAAAATAAATAAATAGAGAAATTAAAGCGAAAAAATATAACAAAATGTGCTAAATATTTATAAATTGAAAGGGGGGGAAAAAACGTAGCAACAAACAATAACAATGTGAAAAACAAATGTTATTTTTTAATTTTTGTAAGGTTTAAGTAAATCTTCAATATTGATCAAACTAAAAAGTAAGTTTTCAAACAATAAAATTGTTATACAGTTTCAAAGTATGATCCTATTATGCATTTATGATTATCAATCAAACTGAGAAACATATTATGAAACTGCAAAATTTATAATAAAATCATGTTATGAAATTGTAAAATTTTACAGTTTTAAAGTATGATTCATTTCGATACCAAAAAAATTAAAACTAAAATTTTTTACAATTTTCATCGCTTGTAACTAAAATTCTAAAACAATTTGTTTATAAGTTGAAAATTTTCTCTATTAAAGTGGGAAAAGAGAAATGTGTAGTAAAGAAAAAATAGAAAAAATTGACAGAGGGAACGAGAGAGACAAATATAAAGAGAAGATTGTACTCTAACAACTATTTTTTATTTAGATCTAGCATGATCTAATGTAGATTTGCTCAGATCTTTTTCATCAGAAACTCATCTCCTTCACCGTCGACGAGGCGAAGCAATGAGTCAATGATCGATGCTTGTCGATGAATCTCAATCGATAGTGGTCGCATATAACTATATACTAGAAAGAGAAAGAGAAGAAGAAATGTGTGGTCTTCAGATATTAGAAAAAAAAAGAGAAAGAGAAAGAGAAAAAAAGAAGAAAGAAAACATAGATAAAGTGAATAAGCAAAACACGCAAGACCTTTTTGAATCTACTCAAAAAATTGTAAAATTAAATAAGTACACATCTTTAAAGAGGACATGCGAATAATTAGCCCTTTTCAATTTATATAATGCACAACTCCACCTAAGCCCATGACTCAATGCCTTTTAAATGTGAATGAGATGTCAAGCTTTTCCGAGAATTAGGGACCTATTACATGGGCCCAATCAAAGTGCTCAATTCTTGAAAATCAATCAAACAAAAACCACTGCCACATGTTTGCTGTATAAATACATGAAATCAAGGTGCTTATCCTAATTTGTGTAATGACTTAAAATTAAATTAATAAACCGTTTTTTTAAGCCCTTTTTGTTTCCGTTAAAAAAATAAAAATAAAAAATTAACTCTTTTATGTCAAAAGAACTAATTTTTGTAAACACTAACTTATTTGTAAAATTATTTTAATCCAATAAGGTAGGTTATAAGAAAATCCAAGGAAGCATGGTGAGTTTGGGATCAGTAAAATATATATATTGTTCAAAAATTTTGTTTTTTTGTCTTTAGTCATTTTTGTTTTAAATTTGTATCAATTTTTTTTTTTTTACTTTTTACTTTTCAGCTTTAATGTAGAATGATTTAAAAAGCTTTTAAAAAAAAATTGAAAAAATCCCCAAATTTTTTTTTTCTTCAGCTTTTTTTTTTTTTTTTTTTTTTCCTTATTTTTTACTTTACTAGTACATGTAGTCCAGTAGAACCTAACACCCAAGATTTTTGAAGTTTTTAAAAAATTTACAAAAAAAAAATGGCCACCCAAACACACGCCTACATAGTGAGTCCATCTTAGGTAACTTTGTTTGGAAAACTATATTGTGTTGTGTGTCATGTGAGGACTGTGATAAGGACTATACATTGAGTCTTGAGTCCACGGGCCGGGGTGGAGATATTTTTGTAATTTTATGTTACTTATTCGTTGCCCTAATTTCTATGATTATAAATAAATGAAATCCACCTCTTATATTGTGTAAAGAGTTGTTATCATTTTTTAATAGTGAAAACCGCAGCGACAAAATAAAACCAAGTTCTACTGAAAGAAATAAAAAAAAAGGTTCAAATTTTTTGTCCTCTCCTTTGGAACAACTTCTTTTTTATTTGGGATAAAAAAGTATTGATGATCTGAATTTTATGTCTTTGCAGTTTACATCGATGGTGTCCAATCTTAAGGACAACAACAAGAATAACAGAATTACAAGTCCATCTATATCGTTTGCTAATAGTTTGTGAATTGATCAAGTTTCAGTTTGAACCCCTCTTATAAAAGGATTTTGGAAGGTTCTTATAATGGTAAAGCCAAAGAGGTTGACTTTGCAAACAAGGTACTTTTCTATTTTATTTATTTTTTATTTTTATAATCTTTCTCTCATAGAAGATGCTAATATATTGTTAGGATTGAAAACAAGTCATGTCATGTCATGTTGAGTTTAGTAGTAAGTTGTTTAGGTTTGATTTAATTTAAAATTATGTTTAAGTTTGAGTTGTTTATATGATAAGTTGATTTTGAATGAATTTTTAGTTTTTGTTTGGGATTTTTTGACTTTTTGGTAAAAAAAATATTATAGTAAAATTAAAATGACAATTTTACTCTTTTGACTTTTTGACTTTTTAAGTAGTTGAATTCAAAGGGTAAAATAATAATTTTGGCATAGTAACTTCCCCCATAAGCTATCCTTAAATAGTATAGACTTTTTAATTTTTTAGTAATTTTTTGACTTTTCGATTTTTTTTAATTTATCCCAAATAAGGCTTTAATAAGTCGAATTTGAGTTGAGTTTAAATAACTCGATTTTTTTATAGTGTTTATAAACTTGTTAAGCCACAAACTTAAAATTTTGTTCACACTTGATTTATTTATATAATAATTCGATCTCGAATAAGTTTTAACCCTATATATTGTGCATTAAGTAAGAAATTAATTGATGTAGTATATCAAAAACATTGAATATATCCCTCCCCGCCCCCCCCCCAAAAAAAAAAAAAAAAAATCCTTTGTATCCACAAAGGGAAAAAACTCTGATTAAATAAGAAATCCTAATCATACAAGGAAACAATTTAGCTAGGCATAAATCAATTAGGAAATTATAAAATTTGGCAATATATGAGTTGAATAAAATTTAGTGTGCCACATATTGTACAGAATATTTAGTATTGTTGATTTTAATTATGCCCAAATTTAGATACTATAAAATATTAGAAACATGCCAAAATGATGACTCTAAAACAGGACGTTCCAAAATAAAGTTATTGCTAAAATAAAAAAAATTTATAAATGCCAAAATTATTAATCTGAGGACCTAAAAAAAAAAAAAACCCCCAAAGTCTACCATGCATCATCACTACAGTAATGCAAGAAACATTAACTAGTGTACCGACTACACTAATTAGGGATTGTTTGGGATTAATTAATAAAAATAAAAAGTCAAAAAATTACTAAAAAAGCTAAAATTCTATACTACTCAAGGGTAGCATTGGGAGAAGCCACTAGGGCAAAATTATTATTTTGCTCTTTGAATTCAACTATCCAAAAAATCAAAAAGTTAAAAGTCAAAATGGTGAAATGGTCATTTTGATTATACTATAATATTTTATTACGCA
The DNA here is from genome assembly GCF_055761805.1 of Camellia sinensis. Taxonomy (NCBI): domain Eukaryota; kingdom Viridiplantae; phylum Streptophyta; class Magnoliopsida; order Ericales; family Theaceae; genus Camellia; species Camellia sinensis. Next base: position 10,167,866 of record NC_138970.1, read on the forward strand.
TTTTTTCATAAAAATTCAAAAAATTATCCCAAATATACATGTTTTTTTCCTTACTTTTTTAATTAAAAAGTCAAAAGTACACTTATATAGCATATCCCAAACAACCATCTAGTATTTCTAACATTATTGCCACCACCAAGAACATCGATCTAAAAGGTATCTTTCATTTAGATTACCAAATTTTAGGGATTCCAAGCTTATAAATAAAAAAATTTAAAACAAAATAAAACGAAACATTTCTGCTACTCATTCTATATCATCATCTTATGTTGTTGTCCTTCAAGGCTGATCAAGTGATAGATGAAGTAAATTCATGTGTCAAAAATGAAACCAAGGGACTCATCAAGAATTTCCTTCGTCCTGGATCTTTATATGGTAACACTGCACTCCTCTTTGCAAATGCATTATACTGCAAAGGGCAATGGAATCAAAAATTCGATAAAACACGTACAAGAAACATGAATTTTCATCTTCTCGATGGAGAGATCGTTCAAGTTCCTTTCATGACAAGCAAAAGAGGCAGTCGTCATCTTTACGGATTATTCGGTGGATATAAAATCCTCAGTACTCCATACCAAGGTAGTAACTTCTCTATGTACTTTTTTCTTCCAAATGAAACAGATGGCTTGCCAAAACTAGTCAAGAAGCTCAAGTATCCAACCCTGGATTCATGAATCAAGAATTTGGGTTGAGGAAAGAGGATGTTTCTAAATTATGGATCCCAAGATTCAAAGGGGTTGTTTTGTTCATTGGTGCTGTGCTCAATCCTCTCTTAGTTGCTTGATATAGCTCTTCGTGAGCAAGGTGCTCAATCCTCTTTTATGCAAAGTTTTTCGACACTAACTCCCTTTGGTACAACTTATGGGTTTTTTTTTTTTTTTTTTTAAATTGCAAGTCCATATAAGGATATATTTGATATTGTTTCTGTTTTCAATTTTTTTTATGCTACGCATTACGATATTAATAAATTAGTAGTGTTAGATTATTATAACTGGTCATTGACTCGAACCTAAACTATTATACAAAGTTTTTGGACAATATAAGCTCCTTTGGTACAACTTATGGGGTGTTTATAAATATATTTTTTATATTGGAAGTCTATATAAGGATATTTGATGTTGTTTTCTACTTTCAAGTATATGTATATATATATATATATTGACTACACGCTTTGATGTTAATAAGTTTGTAGTGTTGGATTATTATAACTAGTTGTAAAGGGTTAGAAATTAAAACCCAAATTAAGTATGAGCTTAAGTGCTAAGGTCGCCCTTCTAAGACGACTATGAATGAAAAGAGAGCATGGGCTAAAGCCCAAGGGAAGTGGGTCAACAGTGGGCCGAAGTAGGTCCGACCTGCCAAGGGTCCAATCGGACTTTACGAAGGAAAATGCCAAAGTCAAAGTTGCAAAGGGAACACTTGCGGCGGTCAAGTTGCTGAGGCACTTTGCCTCAGCGCCGCCATTCCCCAATAATGTCGGTTTAGTCGCCACCTGAAGTTGCTAAGGGAAAGAGAAAGCTGAAGCAACTAAGTTGCAGAGGCGACACTTGCGACGACTAGGTTACGGAGGTACTTTGTCTCAGCGCCGCCATTCCAAGTATTGTCGGTTCCGCCGCCATCTAGAGTTATTGAGAGAATGAGAGAACTGAAGCAACTAAGTTGCAAAGGTATTACTAACAACTAAGAAGCAGAGGTATTACTTGCAACGCCTAAGTTGCAGAGGCACTTTTCGGTGCCACAGGAAATGACTGCCATAGCAACTACAGCCGCCGCAACCAACTTGCGGAGGGAACATCCCGCCAAGGTGATAGCAGCCTTTGGGAAAAACTTCTCTTTTGCAAGTAGAGGCTAATGCTTGGCGCTGATATCAGGCCCCAAAGTTCATTACCTTGGCACGGATAGCTGGCCCCAAGACTTATTGGTTGGAGCTGATAGCAGGCCCAGAGATACCAGTTTACTGCGACAACCTCGAGAAGATGGAAGCAAGGCAGCCTGAGCACAAAGGACTCCCTTTCCATTTACCCAGGTCACAAACATGCCTTAGTCTCACAGGGAGGAGTAACGAAGCCCCTTTGGGCTTGGTACTAAGGCACAACATGGCTGATAGCAGGCTCGGTTATGGCATTCGTCCTGGAAAGCTGGGGAGTTTGTGGTTAGGTGGCTAAGGATGGAGGCTTCGCTAAGGTCAGCACGAACATAGTCGATAGTAGACTAATAGAGTCTTGAGAATGCATGCACTGGCAAACTAGAACTGAGAAGGGAAGTGCAGTAGTAAGGTTTACCATTGCAAGTGCACTTGCTGAGGTTTGAGTTGAGAAGGCAAGTGCAGCAACAAACATTTCCGCCGCAACTGCACTTGCTAAGGCTCAAAAGGTAGTTGTAGCACCAAACACTCCCGTCGCAACTACACTTGCTGAGGCTCAAAAAAGGTAGTTGCGGAGGCAAACAGATAGTACATGCAGAGGGACACGTGGTACCTTCAGTCTGGTGGCTCAAGGAAGAATATTCCATGTGGTCCTCTGGGACACATGTCCTCTATTTATTTGGCCACTTGATGTCCTCTTGGTACCAAGGAAAAACCTATAAATATGACCCATTTCCCAAGGTTCAAGAGGAGAAATTTTGGAGATTTGGGGGAGATACTTCCCATTTGTGCACTGCCATACTTTTCTTCTTAAGCTACCTGCTTCACCCTTATCTAGCTACACACTCTCCAACACCCAAAGAGTTGATGCTGCTCATTCTTCAGCCATTCCACCATTGTTGGACCAGTAGCATAGTTTTGCCTCTCTAATCACGTTTCTAACCTTGAATCCCCCTACATTTCTGGTGACTCTGCTGGGGACGTTGCTTTGTTACTGGTTCATACCTGCAGTGGTTTACACATTTAACTGGAAAAAATGGCAGAGGATGAAATTCAGCAACCCCCACGGCAACAAGGCTCTTCCAATGGCGGAATAGCACATGCAGAGAATCGTGACCACCATGTTGTGGTTGAGGCAGTCCAGTCACTCTAGGATATGCAGAGGGAGATCCTGGCAGCTTTGCAAACTCTCACTGATGGCGTCCAGACCAGCTCCAGTATAGGCACCTCCGCTTATAACAGTCCTAAACCTAGTGCCCAACCTGTTCCCTAGGAATCAAGCACTGATCCAGGTGCCTCCGATGGTACCCCAGGTGAACGGTACGGCTGTTGGTTCGGCTACCCAGGAGCAGACTGGACCATTCTCGCCCACTCACTTTGTTACGCAAGTCGATGTATAAGCGATGCTTGAGCAAGAGTGCAGCAAGAAGCAACTACAATCTCTCCCCGACCCAGATGTGAAGCCTTCATACTCTCAGGAGATATTGGTTATGCCATACACAACTGGGTATACAGTACCCAAATTTGTCAAGTTTGATGGGATGCAAGGCAATGCTAGAGAACATGTGGTGAGGTTCATCAAAACACTTGGTGTCCATGGTAGTGACCATTCTCTGCGCCTTTGGGAGTTCTCCAAATCACTTACCGAAAGAGCTTATAACTGGTATGTTAACTTGGCCCCTAACTCGATGAAGAGTTGGAAGGAGATGGTGAACAAGTTCCATACGAAGTTCTTTCAAGTTCAAGAGAAAGTTACAACCCTCACGATCAGGCGAGATGTCCAAAAAGAAGGTGAGGATATACTAGACTATGTAAAGCGATTCCAAGATAAGGCTATTGACTGTCATGAGCCAGTGAATGAGGCCCACTTAGTCAACATATGTCTGGAGGGTGCCATACGCGACTATAAAATTTTCTTGGTGAACCATAATCTACCTACCTTTTCAGCCTTGGCTGAGGTAGCTAGGAGCCTCAGTATCACTGGCCCTCTGCATAGATCTCGTAACAGTCACTGCTACTCCCGTAGTAGCAGAGTTGCTGCAATAACCTCTGCAGGAAGGAGCTGCTTATAAGGGGAGGCGTCATCCTCTCGGAAGAGGAAGAGTTATGAGGACATAAATAAATTTCCATGCAGCCTTGAGAATGTTAAGGCCTTGGTTAAAGAATGGGTAGCTGATGGTGAACTTAGTTTGCCTCTGGTTGATGTCCTTACAACCAAGAAGGACAAAGAAATCCCAGATTGTTGTATCTATCACAGAGCCACCAGACACCCTACAAGGAACAGTTGGACTTTGAAAAGTATCTTCAAGAAGAAAGTTGACGTGAATGAGATGAAGTTCAAAGATGCCAGTGATCGTGATGTAAGGAAGGACCCTTATCCTAACCACAAGGAGAAGGGGAAGAATGTACATATGATTGGCTATCTTCGGCCTGTATGCGATCAAGTGCACATGGCATCCTACTATGATGAGTTAGAAGAAATTACAACTGGCTAGCTCCCCGAAATAGTACCTGCAGAGGCAAAACTCGCAGAGGATACTCATGTTCAAGCCTTGCAAAATTCTATCAAGTTTCGAACCTTCTTTGACCAGTTGGGGCTGAGCTAAGCAGCCAGGTTGGAAGCAAAAAAGGCCCTCATCAACATCTCTAAAGTGCACCATACTGAAGTTGCTGAGGCTAAGGAGTATATGCCTCGGGACTTCCAGGAAGATTATGGAGCCATTACTTTTTCAGAAGCAGACAGAGCATACCCATTTCCTCATAACCGTCCTCGTTTGGTTATAGCTTACATCAATGACGTGGAGCTCAAGCGTGCTTTCCTTAATGGCGGAGTATCCATAAACATCATCACTACCGACACCTTTGTGAAGGCTTGCATCCTAGTGTCTAGGATGGTTCGCCAACCCGTTACGGTGACGGGTTTTGGCGGTGAGAAAATGGTTACTAAGGGCTATGTTGTAGTGGACTTAGCAGTTGGCGATATCCACTCTGCTACTAAGTTCCATGTGATTGAAGCAGATACAAATTACCACATGATACTTGGCAGGGCTTAGATGCACTGATATAGGGCTATCCCATCGGGTTATCACCAATGCGTAAAGGCAAAGTTGGGGAAGCGCATAGTGACCATAAATGCGTCTAAAAAGCCATTTGGAGTAGAAGAGGCACACTATTTTGATGTAGTCTTCTTTACTAAGCTGTCAACGGATAAAACGCCAAGAACTGGTAAGGTTGTAGGTGTAAAATTTCCAAAGTGGGAAGACATTCAAAATGCAGAGGCTGCTCCAGAAAGCAGTGGGCAGAAGAAGAGCAGCAAGTCCGCAAGTCCTCCGCCCAAGATTGTTAAGGTGCACAAGGGCGGCAAGATAGTTTACTACCTATGACGGTCTTGGGGGCCCGACTTCTTACCATGGGAGGATGGCCCTGAGGCAAATAAACGTGATGCTAATGAGTCCCAAGAAGGGTTGGTGGAGACACTTGAGCCCGTCCCTGAATGCATGCAAGATAGACCCAAACTACAACAGGAAGTACTTGCTGTGGTTAACCTCAGCGACTTACCCGGGCAGAGCAAGCCCATGTTTATCAACGATACAATGGCTCCAGCAGCTAAGGAGAAATTGATAACACTACTGAAGCGGTACAGTGATGTCTTTGCTTGGACATATGACGAGATACCTGGTATTGACCCATCCCTTGTCACTCATCATCTGGATACTTTTTCCAACTCTAAGCCAATCAAGCAGTATGCTTGAAATTATCACCCTGATCTTGAGGCAAAGATTAAGGAAGAGGTATAAAAGTTGCAGAGGGCCAAGTTCATTGAGCCTATATAGTACCCAACTTGGCTAGCAAATATTGTGCCTGTGAAGAAGAAGAATGGCCAAATCAGGGTCTGCGTAGACTTTCGCGACTTGGACAAGGCCTGCCTAAAAGATGAGTTTCCATTGTCCCATGTTGACACACTTGTCGATTCTACCATAGGCCATCAGATGTTCTCCTTCATGGACGCGTTCAGTGGTTATAACTAGATCAAAATGGCACCAGAAGATGCGAAAAGACAACTTCGAGAACACCCGTGGAAAATTTTTTCTATACGGTGATGCCCTTCGGTTTTGTGGAGGTCGAATAAAATCTATTAGGAAGAGGACAAGGCATTTAATCGACATCAAGCCAAAGGAAATTCGGCCTTGACCAGGGGCTCATGAAGCTGAATAAACGAATTGGCCATATAAGGAGCCGAATAGGAGCCAAAACTCAATTGGAAGGCCGACTAAGTAACTACATACGAGATCAAGAGTGGGCCCGACCGTTCGGCCTAGAGGTAATATAAAAAGGAAGAAATGTTAGCCAAAGGAGGTATGTGAGAATTTACAAGATAACTTGAGATAGAAGTAAATTTGAGAGGATACTGACTTGTCCGTCGGAGTGCTAATTCCAGTACCCCCGACCGGAGTGTTCATCCCTTTTTTCAGGTAGCAATCAGAGGATCAAGAGTGTCTAACTGGATCCAAGAGTATTTCCAAACCACTTTACCACAATTGGCGCCGTCTATGGGAATACTCAAGTGCGTCCATGGCAGGTGTGACAGATTATCCTTCTATAGTTGCTGACGATGTTACAGCAAGAGATGGCATTACTCCAAGAAACATGCTTGGATCGGAGAATATCATCGTACGACAGGATTTTAACTTCAACCCAGTAGCTTAAACTTCACCTTCAACTTCTGTGCAAGAGACTGTGCAGACGATCATGGATCAAGCAAAATGAAACGAACAACGTCTAGAAGATATTATAGCTGAGAATGAGCATTTGCATAAGGAATTGGCCCTGGAGTTAGCCAAATCCCAACAGGCTGCACGCCATTATTGGGGTCGATCCCTAGAAAAGAAGAATGATGATCGATGATGTCGACTTCGGAAACATAATAATGGTATTAATTCCGACTCACCATCTCAGGAACACAGAAAGAAGGGGTGAGTTGATGCATCCAGCTCATCCGAAGGAAGTCCATACGTACAGCATAGGCGAGGGAAAGGACGTGATGATTTGGATGAAGAGGACAGGCACAACCCTTTCGTACGACACATTGCAAGGGTTGTGTTACCCAAAAAGTACAAAGCACCAACATTCACCTTATACGACGAAAAATCAGATCCCACTGACCACATTCGTTATTACAAACAAGCGATGGCGTTGCATGCTAATGATAAAGCCCTCATATATCGAATGTTTGCAAGTGGCCTGGGACCATTGGCCGTCAGATGGTACTAGAAACTGGAGTCGGCGTCAATAAGAAGCTTTCATCAACTTCAAAAATCCTTCAGGGCAAAATTCATCACCAATGAAGTTCAGCCAAAGCAAGCTGACTCTCTCTGGGTAATGCAAATTAAACTAGAAGAGACCCTCTGTGAGTATTCAGAGCACTATTGGGAATGTTTCAACTTATTGGATGATGCCTGCAATGATTCCAGGGTCATTACGACCTTTAAGATGGGATTATACCTTGATAGTCCTCTCTGTAGTTAATTGACCAGATGGCCTCCCAAGATAGTCTGGGTGCTAATGAAAAAAGTTGAAGAATACTACAAGATGGAAGACGATGCCCTGAGCGTCAAGGCCAGACAGAAAGTTGTTAAATCGGCACCATCTGGTCTGGTTCAGTCGATAAGCAATGTGTCGTCAAGGAGCCCTAAACCTCGAGCTCGGGCTAAACGAGACAATCGGCGTGATTTGTGCCATTCAAGCGGTCAATGTTCATACCATTCAAATGAACAATATCAAGCGGATAACAGGTGCACAAGACGTTCAGACAAGAAGTACACGGAATTAGTAGAGCTAATTAGTAAGATCCTACCCAAAGTCTAACATATTTCGTTCTTTAAATGGTCGTCTAAGATGATGGAACCTCCTGATACAAGGAGAAGGGATAAGCGGTGCGAATATCACAAGGACCATGGCCATGATACTGACAGTTGTTATGCACTGTAGGACCACCTGGAGGAGTTGGTACAAGACGGCCGACTGGCGCAACATGTCTGAAGGAATAATCCATCGAACACGGTAGCCCTATAGCTGGATTCACCTCCACTTGGTGTAATTCACCTGATACACAGACTACCGTCGTCGGCCAAGGTACATATAATTCAGTTACAAACTAGCCTACCTAAGCCAATCACACCAGCCAAACGGCCCCACAAAACTAGCAGGGTTAGCTTCGATGACACCGACCTAGATGGAGTAACCCTCTCCCACGCTGATCCCCTCATTGTCGAGCTATGCATGAACAGATTCATGGTTGAGCGTGTTCTCATCGATCAGGGAAGCACCTCAGAAATAATGTATTAAAAGACATTTGTCAAACTCGGTTTTACTTATTCGAATCTGTTACTGGCCGATTACCCATTATTCGGCTTCAATGCCAACCCCGAGTATCCCTTGGGTAAGATCACACTACTAGTACAAGCGGATACCAGATCAATAGAAATGGAATTTCTGGCCGTCAAGCTCTCGTCCCCATACAATCTTATCATGGAAAGGACTTGGTTACATACTATGTAGGCTGTGCCGAGCACTATCCATCAACTACTCCGCTTTCCAATTGAGTATGGCATTGAGCAAATTCGGGGTTCTCAGAAATCAGCGCAGGCATGCTATCTTATCGCTGCTGCAAAGAGGCCAAAAGAACTGGAAGTGAACTCGATTGAAATACCGGAGTGAGAAAGCCTCAAGGACAATGGGAAAATCCCCAGCAAAAGGTAACCGAAGATCTTGATCAGGTTGAAATCAATGGGAGTCCAGACAGATTCTTCATGATCGGCACTTCCCTAAACGAAGCTGATAAACGCGAGCTGGTATCCTTTTTACTCGGCAACCTTGACGTGTTTGCGTGGACACCATACAAGATGCCGGGGGTGGATCCAGTCACGGCCCAATATCGTTTGAACGTCGATCCAAAAGTGAAACCAATCATTCAGAAAAGTTGGTGGTCAGCCGCGGAGCATGCATCGACCGTTATTGATGAAGTTAACAGATTGCTTAATGTCGAGGCAATTCGTGAAGTCACTTATCCTACAAGGCTGTCCAATATCGTGGTCGTAAATAAGAAAAATGGATCTTGGCGCGTTTGTGTCGATTTCACAAACTTGAACAGGGCCTGTCCAAAGGATTGTTTTCCTCTTCCCTGAATCGTCGAACTTGTGGACACAACGGTACATCATCAGCGCATGGGCTTCTTGGATGCCTATAGGGGTTATCACAAAATTGGCATGCATCCGGAGGATCAAGAAAAGTCTGCATTTCTCATCCCAAGGGAAACCTATTGCTAGAAGGTCATGCCTTTCGGACTGAAGAACGCGAGGGGCAACTTACCAGAGACTGGTTACCACTATGTTCAAGGAACAACTCGGCTGCACAATGGAAGTATACATCGATGACAAGGTGGTGAAATCTAAGGAAAAGTGCACCCATCAAGCCAATTTAACGGAGACCTTAAACATTCTCTGAAAGTACAAGATGACACAGAACGCCTCGAAATGTGCATTCGACATTCGATCTGGCAAATTTCTCGACTATATTGTCAACCATCGTGAAATAGAGGCCAACCCGAGGCAAATCATAACAATTCTAGAACTCGGCTCCCCTCAGTCGGTCAAAGAAGTTTAGTAGTTGATGGGGATGGCTGTCGCCCTTAATAGGTTTATCAGCCATTCCTCAGATTGCTGCCGACAATTCATTTACACACTTCAACAGGGCAAAGCCTTTGAATGGACTCCAAAGTGCCAGGCTGCACTAGATGGCTTGAAAACTTATTTCCAATTAGTACCACTCTTGGCAACCCCATCGACAGACGATCCGCTCATCTTGTATCTAGCTGTATCAGACCGGGCAATCAGCGTTGCGCTACTAAAGGAAGAACTCGGGGAGCAACGACCAATTTACTATGTAAGCAAGGTAATGGTCAACGCCGAAACACGATATCTACCACTGGAAAAGCTCATCCTTGCTCTCGTGGTGGTTGCAAGAAAGTTGATGCACTATTTTCAGGCTCACACCATAGCGGTATTAATGGCTAAGAAGTATATACCTCGGTGCATCCAGGAAGATTATGGGGCCATTACTTTTTCAGAAGCAGACAAAGAATAGCCATTTCCTCATGATCGTCCTCTTTTTGTCTCAGCTTACATCAATGACGTGGAGTTCAAGTGTGCTTTCCTTGATTGTGGAGCATCCATAAACATCATCATTATGGACACCCTTGCGAAGGCTGGCATCCTACAGTCCAGTATGGTTCGCAAACCTATTACGGTGACGGGTTTTGACGGTGAGAAAAAGGTTTAGTAAGGGCTATGTTGTAGTGGACTTAGCAGTTGGCGAGATCCGCTCCATCAATAAGTTCCATGTGATTGAAGTGGACACAAATTACCACATGATACGTGGCAGGGCTTAGATCCACTGATATTGGGCTATCCCGTCGAGTTATCATCAATGCGTAAAGGCAAAGCTGGGGAAGCGCTTAGTGACCATAAATGCGTCTGAAAAGCTATTTGGAGTAGAAGAGGCATACTATTTTGATGCAGTCTTCTTTACTGAGCTGTCAACAAATGAAACTCCAAGGACTGGTAAGGTTGCATGTGTAAAATTGCCAAAGCGGGAAAAAATTCGAGATGCAGAGGTTGCTCTAGAAAGCAGTGGGCAGAAGAGGAGCAGCAAGTCCACAAGTCCTCTGCCCAAGATTGTTAAGGTGCGCGAGGATGGAAAAACAGTTTACTACCTACGACAGTCTTAGGGGCCAGGCTTCATACCTTGGGAGGATGGCCTCGAGGGAAATAAACGTGATGGTAGTAAGTCCCAAGAAGGGTTGGTGGAGATGCCTGAGCCCGCCCCTGAATGTATGCAAAAAAGACCCAAACCGCAGCAGGAAGTACTTATTGAGGTTAACCTCAGCGACTTACCAGGGCAGCGCAAGCCCGTGTTTATCAGCGATATAATGGCTCCAGTAGCTAAGGCAAAAGTGATAACACTACTGAAGCAGTACAGTTACGTCTTTGCTTGGACATATGGCGAGATGCTTGGTATTGACCCATCCTTTGTCACTCATCATCTGGACACTTTTCCCAACTCTAAGCCAATCAAGCAGCATGCTTGAAAGTATCACCTTGATCTTGAGGTAAAGATTAAAGAAGAGGTAGAAAAGTTGCAAAGGGCCAAATTCATTGAGCCTATACACTACCCAACATGGCTACCAAATATTGTGCCTGTGAAGAAGAAGAATGGCCAAATCAGGGTCTGCGTAGAGTTTTGCAACCTGAACAAGACCTGCCTAAAAATTTGTTTCCATTGCTCCATGTTGACACACTTGTTGACTCTACCGTAGGGCATTAGATGTTCTCCTTTATGGACGGGTTCAGTTGTTATAACCAGATCAAAATGGCATCAGAAGATGCAGAAAAGACGACTTTCAAAATGCCCTTGGGAAATTTTTTCTATAGGGTGATGCCCTTTGGTTTTATGGAGGTTGAATAAAATAAACTAACAAGAGGCCTAGGCATTTGATCGACATCAGGCCAAAGGCAATTCGGCCCTGACCAGGGGCTCATGAAACTGAATAAACGAATCGGCCATATAATGAGCCGAATTGGAGCCAACACTTAACTGGTTGGCCGACTAAGTAACTACGTGTGAGATCAAGAGTGGGCCCGACCCTTGGGCCTAGAGGTAATATAAAAAGCGAGGATTGTCAAGCAAAGGAGGTATGTGAGAATTTACAAGATTACTTGAGATAGAAGTAAATTTGAGAGGATACTGACTTGTCCGTCATAGTGCTAATTCGGGCACCCCCGACCGGAGTGTTCATTCCCTTCTCAGGTAGCAATTAGAGGATCAAGAGCGTCTAACTGGATCCAAGAGTATTTCCAAACCACTTACCACAATTGGTGCCGTCTATGGAAATACTCAAATCTGTCTATGGCAAGCGTGATAGATGACCCTTCAATAGTTGCTGATGATGTTACACCAAGAAATGACATTACTTCAAGAAACATGCTTAGACCGGAGAATATCACCGCGCGACGGGTCTTTAACTTTGACCTAGTTGCTCAAACTTCACCCTCAACTTCTGTACAGGAGACTGTGCAGACAATCATGGATCAAGCAAAATGAAATGAACAGCGTCTAGAAGATATGATGGCTGAGAACGAGTATTTGTGTAAGGAATTGGTCCTGGAGTTAGCCAAATCCCAACAGGCCACATGCCATGATTGGGGTCGATCCCCAGAAAAGAAGAAGGATGATCGACGACGTTGACTTCGAAAACATGATAATGGCAGCGATTCTGACTCACCATCTCAGAAACCCAGAAAGAAGGGGCGAGTTGTTGCATCCAACTCATCCGAAGGAAGTTCATATGTACGGCACAAGCGAGGGAAAAGAAGTGATGATTCGGATGAGGAGGACAGGCACGACCCTTTCGTACGACGCATTGCAAGCGCTACGTCACCTAAAAAGTTCAAAGCACTAACTTTGACCTTATACGATGGAAAATCATATCCCACTGACGACATTCGTCATTACAAACAAGCGATGACGTTGCATGTTGATGATGAAGCCCTCATGTGTTGAATGTTTCCAAGTAGCCTGGTACCATTGGCCGTCAGATGGTACTATAAACTAGAGCCGTGGTCAATAAGAATCTTTCATCAACTCCAAAAATTCTTCAGGGCAAGATTCATCACCAACGAAGTTAAGCCAAAGCAAGCTGATTCTCTCTGGGCAATGCAAATTAAACCAGAAAAGACCCCCAGTGAGTAATCGGCGCACTATTGGGAATGTTTCAACTTGTTGGATGATGCCTGCAATGATTCCATGGCCATTACCGCCTTTAAGATGGGATTACACCCTGATAGTCCTCTTCACAATTCGTTGACCAGACGACCTCCTAAGGCAGTCTGGGTGCTAATGAAGAAAGTTGAAGAATATTGTCAGTGCGCGTCAAAGCCGGATAGAAAGTTGTTAAATCGGCACCATCTGGTCTAGTTCAGTTGGTAAGCGTCATGCCGTCAAGGAGCCCCGAACCTCGGGTTTGGGCTAACCGAAACAACCGACGTGATTTGCGCCGTTCAAGCGGCCAGTGTTCGCACCGTCTAAACGAACAATATCAAGTGGATAGCAGACGCATAAGACGATCGGACAAGAAGTACACGGAATTAGCGGAGCCGATTAGTAAGATCTTGCCCAAAGTCCAACATCTTCCATTCTTTAAATGGTTGTCCAACATGATGGGACCTCCTGATACAAGGAGAAGGGATAAGCGGTGCGAATATCACAAGGACCATGGCCATGATACTGATAGTTATTATGCACTGAAGGACCACCTAAAGGAGTTGGTACAAGGCGGTCGACTAGCTCAACATGTCCGAAAGAACAATCCATCGAACACAGTAGCCCTACGGCCGGATTCACCTCTACTTGGTGTAATTCACATGATATACAGCTTACCGTCGTCAGCCGAGGTACATACAATTCAGTTGCAACCTAGCCTACCCAAGCCAATCACACCAGCCAAATGGCCCCACGAAACTGGCAGAATTTGCTTCAATGACACCGACTTAGATGGAGTAACTCCCCCCTACGCTGATCCCCTCGTCGTAGAGCTACGCGTGAACAGATTCAGATCTATTACTGGCCAGTTGAGCGTGTTCTCATCGATCAGGGAAGCACCTTAGAAATAATGTCTTACAAGACATTTGTTAAACTCAGTTTCACTGATTCGGATATGTTACTAGCCGATTACCCATTATTTGGCTTCAATGCCAACCCTGAGTATCCCTTGGGTAAGATCACATTACCAGTACGAGCGGATACCAGATCAATAGACGTGGAATTTCCAGCCGTCAAGCTCCCGTCACCATACATTCTTATCATGGAGAGGACTTGGTTGCATACTATGCCAGCTGTGCCGAGCACTTACCATCAACTACTCCACTTTCCAACTGAGTATGGCATTAAGCAAATGTGAGGTTCTCAGAAATCGGCTCAGGCATGCTATCTTATCGCTGCTGCAAAGAGGCCAAAAGAATTGGAATTGAACTCGATTGAAATACCGGACCGAGAGAGCCTCGAGGACATTGGGAAAATCCATAGCAAAAAGGAAACTGAAGATTTTGATCCAATCGAAATCAATGGGAGTCCAGACAGATTCTTCATGATCGACACTTCCCTCAACGAAGCTGATAAATGCGAGTTGGTGTCATTCTTACTCGACAACCATGACGTGTTTGCATGGACACCATATGAGATGCAGGGGATGGATCCAGTCATGGCCCAACATCGTTTAAACATCGATCCAAAAGTCAAACCAATCATTTAGAAAAGTCAACGGTCAGTCACGGAGCATGCATCTACCGTTGTTGATAAAGTTGACAGATTGATTGATGCCAGGGAAATTTGTGAAGTCATTTATCCCACTTGGCTATCCAATACTGTGGTTGTAAATAAGAAAAATGGATCTTGGCTCGTTTGTGTTGATTTCAGGGACTTGAACAGGGCCTGTCCGAAGGATTATTTTCCTCTTCCCAGAGTCGACCAACTTGTAGATGTAATGGCACATCATCAACGCATGAGCTTCTTGGATGCCTACAGGGGTTATCACCATATTACCATGCATCCGGAGGATCAAGAAAACACCACATTCCTCACCCCAAGGGATTGCTACATGGTCATGCCTTTTGGATTGAAGAACACGGGGGCAACTTACCAGAGACTGGTTACCACTATGTTCAAGGAACAACTCGGCCGCACCATGAAAGTATACATCCATGACATGGTGGTGAAATCCAAGGAAAGTGCACCCATCTTGCCGATTTAGCAGAGACCTTCGACATTCTACGAAAGTACAAAATGAAACTGAACACCTTCAAATGTGCATTGGCATCGAATCTAGCAAATTTCTCGGCAATATTGTCAACCACCGAGGCCAACCCAAGGCAAATAATAGAAATTCTAAAACTCGGCTCCCCTCAGTCAGTCAAAGAAGTTCAATAGTTGATGGGGATGGCTGCCACCCTCAATAGGTTTATCAGTCGTTCCTCAGATCACTGCCAACAATTCTTTCACACACTTCGGGAGGGCAAAGCCTTTGAATGGATTCCCGAGTGTCGGGCCGCGCTGGACGGCTTGAAAGCTTATCTCCGATTAGTACCACTCTTGGCAACCCCATCGGCAGACGATCCGCTTATCTTGTATCTGGCATCCGACCGGGCAGTCAGTGTCATGCTACTAAAGGAATAACTCTGGGAGCAGCAGCGAATTTACTATGTAAGCAAGGCAATGGTCGACGCCGTAACACGATATCTACCACTCGAAAAGCCCATTCTTGTTCTCATGGTGGCTGCATGAAAGTTGATGCACTAATTTCAAGATCACACCATAGCGGTATTAATGGACTATCCTCTCCGGTCAGCGCTCCATAGCGTGGAAGCATCAGGGCGAGTCTCGAAATGGGCTTTGGAACTCAGCCAATATGATATCTAGTTTTTGCCTAGAACTGCCATCAAAGGGTAAGTGTTCGCCAACTTTGTAGCCGAGTTCACGGGATGCCATGCCGATTTCAAGTCCGATCAAGTGCAACTTAAACCTCACTGGCGAATATATGTTGGAGACATTTGGCAGATGTACTGTGATGGATCATCCAACCAACGTAGCAGCGGGGTAGACGTAGTAATCATGACCCCTGATGGGGCAATAATCGACCAGGCGGTCAAACTGGGCTTTGATGCATCAAATAACGATGCCAAATTTCGTAACGCACTTCACTTTGGTGCACGACGGTTACTTGTTTGTTGTGACTTGAAATTAGTCATCAACTAGTTGAAAGGGGAGTATGCAGCTAAAAATGACCGCATGGCCGCCTACATGAAAATTGCAAATTCCTTGCTCACAAAATTTGATCACCATGAGTTGAATTAGATAACCCAGGATCAGAACACGCATGCGGATGCCCTTGCTTGCCTAGCCTCCGCCATTAACTCAGAAATCAGACGAACAATCGAGGTGGGGTTCATCCTAGAGCTGAGCATTACCTCTTCTGAACCAGTTCAAATTAACATCACTGAACCAGAACCACGTTGGATGGACCCTATCGCTGTATTTCTTTCCTCAGAACAGCTCCCAACGGACAAGAGAGAAGCCCACAAGATACGAAATAAAGCCCTGCGATACTATTTGGATCTGCAAGGAAAGCTTTACAAAAATTCTCTCTCTAGGCTGTACTTGGAATGTGTCCACGCAGATAAAGCTGAGCAACTCTTAGCTGAAATACATGAAGGTAGCTGTGGTGCCCATTCTGGAGGGTGCTCATTGGCCCACCGAGCCGTAACGCAGGGGTATTATAGGCCCACCATGCAAACAGATGCCAAGAACTACATAAAAAAATGCGAACAATGCCAAAATTTTTCCCTTTTAACTCATCTACCAGCTGAACAATTAAACTCCATTACTAGTCCTTGGACGCTCGCTCAATGGGGACTTGATATCGTCAGACCATTACCGCAGGCTCCAGGGAATAAGCGATTCCTGATCGTCGCAACAGATTATTTGACAAAGTGAGTTGAAGCAGAGGCATTAACACATATTTGAGATGTCGATGTTAAATGTTTTGTACGAAAAAACATTATAACACAATTCGGTATACCGAGAGCACTTGCCTCCGACAACGGCACCCAATTCGATTCCGGCGTCTATCGGGAGCTATGCAACACATATGTTATCCGGCCCTACTTTTCCTCGCATGACATGGTATCAGCAGCAGCTTGCCAAGTCATATAACCAGCACATGCAGTTGTGTCATTATACACCTAGAGAACTGGTCCTAAAGAAAGTGCTTCTTGCTACTAAGAATCCGACATATGGTGAATTAGGCCCCAATTGGTGATGGGCCATCCCTCTGCATCTATGACAGGATGACCCTCTACATCAAGGACTTCGTCCATAAAAAAGGGCTCATACTTTTTGGGGACTGGGCCCATAGTAGGGAACTGCTCGTAAAAAAATGTGGTCAAGAACTAAGTATGAACGAAGCTCCATACATCATAGTGGCCCATGGATCTCTCCATGTCTGAATGAATGAGGTCTAGACGAAAGTATAAATTCCCCAAGAAGAGAGGAGCCAAGGAGATCTGGCTGTCGCTGCGAAGTTTGACGGCAAGGGAACACTAGATGATTGATGCTCCCAGCAGGGTTGTTGGGGAAGACAAAAAGTTAGATAAAATAGCTACCAAAAGTGGCCAGGTACAAGTTGCCGTGGTAGCCCAACCCAACTATTGACTCGCGACTGTTTTTGGTAATGTCAACCACAACAGGTGGCATGTCCTTGAAAAAATGCTTCAACCAAGAGAGGTAGGTGGTCTTGCCCCTCTTGGGCTTTTCTTGAAGCAATTCCCCAGTCCTCAAATCATGCCAAAAGCCATGCTTTCGTGCCTCTCAAAAGGCACCTTGAAGAGCAGTGATAGCAGTCTGTTCTGCAGCAGTCAGGGACACGGGATTAAAAAGGAAGTCCCCACGGGTGCTCAACCGAAGGAGAATAGTGACGTTTTCAAGGGTTAGGGCTATCTCTCCCCAAGCCAACACGAAGGTGTGAGTGTCACGGCTCCAATGGGAAACAATCATATGACTTTGCAGAGGGACCAGTCATCAACCCAAGCTGTCGTCTGCAATAATGTCATTAACCCAGAGGGACCAGTCTGCTGGAGGGCCCGAGTGAGTACGGTAATAAATGTATGAATGAGGAAAATCACCGCGCTCTACACGAAATCACAGCACGAAGGCTGGGTTCACCATGTCAGCATCATCCAAAGAGGCCTCACCAAAAGGGAGCAGAGGCTTTTCCAGAGAAGGGGCATCAGGAACAAAGGAATCAACTGCTTTCCAGAAAGGGTCGGCAAGTCCCACAAAATATGGGGTTCTCCTCCACTTAGTATTGGGTGGGACAACCCTGTCGGGCAAAAACCTGGAGGTAGCCATGAAAGAGAATAAAGAAAGAGAAGAAAACTTTGGAAGGTAAGGGCCAAAGAGAGAAGAAGACAACGAGACAAGAGAGTGTATTGTGGCGGGAGTACGGGACTAGTGGACAAGTGGCACAAAGGCGCCAACACGCCTCCCTAGGCCCATCATGACTATCAGTCAAAAGGCACCTTTTCAAAGCCATTATGACTTTGTAGAAAACTAACGCAACTTCAGACCGAACCGACGGGTTACTTGATGATGTCATGCACGCGCAGAAAACAAGGAGTGTGTCCCCCACGCACGTAGGGGGCAAATGTAGAGGGTTAGAAATTCCAAATTAAGTATGGGCCAAAGTGTTGACATCACCCTTCTAAGACGACTAGGAATGAAAAGAGAGCATGGGCTAAAGCCCAAGGGAAGTTTACCAATAGTGGGCCGAAGTAGGTCTGACCCGCCAAGGGTCCAAACAGACTCCACGAAGGAAAATTCCTAAGTCAAAGTTGCAGAGGGAACACTTGCGATGGTCAAGTTGTTGAGGCACTTTGTCTCAGCGCTGCCATTGCCCAATAATGTCAGTTCAGCCACCACATGAAGTTGCTCACGGAAAGAGAAAGCCGAAGCAACTAAGTTGCCGAGGCGACACTTGAGACGGCCAAGTTACGGTGGTACTTTTTCTCAGCACTGCCATTCCAAGTATTGTCAGTTCCGCTGCCATCTAGAGTTGCCGAGGGAATAAGAGAACCGAAGCAACTAAGTTACAGATGCATTACTTGCAACACCCAAGTTGTAAAGGTACCTTGTCGGTGCCGCGGGAAATGACTGCCGTAGCAATTATAGGCACCGCACCCAACTTGTGGAGGGAGCATCCTGCCAATGTGAAAACAGCATTTGGGAAAATCTTCTTTGCTGCAAGTAGAGGCTAATGATTGGCGCTGGTAGTAAGCCCCAAGGCATTACTAGCCTAGGGTTGATAGCAGGCCCCAAAGTTCATTACATTGGCATTGATAGCCGGCCCCAAGACTTACAGATTGGAGCTAATAACAGGCCTAGAGATACTAGTTTACTACGGCAACCCTGCGAAGATGGGAGCAGGGCAGCCCGAGCACAAGGGACTTCTTTTGCATTTACCCAGGTGACGAACCTACCTTAGTCGCACAGGTAGGACTAACGAAGCCCCTTTGGGCTTGGTACTAAGGCACATAATGGCTGATAGTAGGCTCAGCTGTGGCCTTCACCCTGGAAAGCTGGGGAGTTTGTGGTTAGGTGGCTAAGCTTTGAGGCTTCGTTGAGGTGGGCATGAAAATAGTCGATAGGAGACTAATGGAGTCCTGAGAATGCATGTACTGGCCAAGTAGAACTGAGAAGGCAAGTGCAGTGGTAAGGTTTACCACTACAAGTGCACTTGCAGAGGCTCAAAAGGAGTTATAGTGCCAAACACTCCTATCGCAACTACACTTGCTGAGGCTCAAAAAAGGTAGTTGCGGAGGCAAACAGATAGTACATGCAGAGGGACACATGGCACCTTTAGTCTGGTGGCTCAAGGCAGAATATTCCATGTTATCCTCTAGGACACATGCTCTCTCTCTATTTGGCCACTTGGTGTCCTCTTGGTACCAAGGAAAAGCCTATAAATAGGACCCATTTCCCAAGGTTCAAGAGGAGGAATTTTGGAGATTTGGGGGAGATGTTGCCCATTTGTGCACTGCCATCCATTTCTTCTTGAGCTACCTGCTTCACCCTCACCTAGCTGCACACTCTCCAACTCCTAGACAGTTGCTGTTGCTCATTCTTCAGCCATTCCACCATTGTTGGACCATTAGCATAGTTTTGTCTCTCTAATCACCTTCCTAACCTTGATCCCCCCTACATTTTTTGGTGACTCTGCTGGGGAGGCTGCTTTGTTGATGGTTCAAACCCGCAGTGGTTTACACACTTCACTAGAAAAAATGGCAAACGATGAAGTTCAGCAACCCCACGGCAGCAAGGTTCTTCCAATGGCGGAGAAGCACATGTGGAGGACCATGACCACAGTGTTGTGGTTGAGGCAGTCCAGTCACCCCAGGATATGTAGGGAGAGATCCTGGTAACTTTGCAAACTCTCATTGATGGCGTCAAGACCAGCTCCAGCGTCGGTACTTCCGTCGGTAACAGTCCCAAACCTAGTGCGCAACCTGCTCCCTGGGAATCAAGCTCCGATCCAAGTGCCTCTGGTGGTACCCCAAGTGAGCGATACGGTTGCTGGTTTAGCTACCCAGGAGTAGACGGGACCATTCCTGCCCACTCACTTTGTTACCTAAGCCGATGTACAAGCTATGCTTGAGCAAGAGTGCAACAAGAAGCAATTATCATCTCTCCCCTACCTAGATGTGAAGCCGCATACTCCTTGGAGATATTGGTTATGCCATACCCAATTGGGTATACAATACCCAAGTTCAACCGAAAGTTACAACCCTCATGATTAGGCGAGATGCCCAAAAGGAAGGTGAGGATATACTGGACTATGTCAAGCGATTCTAGGATAAGGCTATTGACTGTCATGCGTCGGTGGATGTGGCCCACTTACTCAACATATGTATGGAGGCTGCCATGCGCGACTATAAAATTTTCTTGGTGAACCATAAT
Organism: Camellia sinensis; assembly: GCF_055761805.1. Classification (NCBI taxonomy): domain Eukaryota; kingdom Viridiplantae; phylum Streptophyta; class Magnoliopsida; order Ericales; family Theaceae; genus Camellia; species Camellia sinensis. The sequence goes on from NC_138970.1 coordinate 10,188,348, forward strand.
ATGCCAACCTTTTCAGCCTTGGTTGAGGCTACTAGGAACCTCAGTACCACTAGCACTCTGTATAGATCTCGCGACAGTCACCGCTACTCCCGTAGTAGCAGAGTTACTGCGGTAACCTCTACAAGAGGTAGCCGCTCGCAAGGGAAGGCGTCATCCTCTCGGAAGAGGAAGAGTTATGAGGACAAAAATCCATATCCTTGCAGCCTTGAGAGTGTTAAGGCCTTCGTTAAAGAATGGGTAGCCGATGGTGAATTTACTTCACCTCCGGTTGATGTCCCTCCAACTAAGAAAGACAAAGAAAGCCTAGATTATTGTATCTATCACAGAGCCACCCGACACCCTACTAGGGACTGTTGGACTTTGAAAAGTATCTTCAAGATGAAAGTTGACGCGAATGAGTTGAAGTTCAAAGATGCCAGTAACTGTGATGTGAGGAAGGACCCTCATCCTAATCTTAAGGAGAAAGGGAAGAATGTACATATGATTGGCTATCTTGGGCCTATGTGCAATCAAGTGAACATGGCATCCTACTTAGGTGAGTCAGAAGAAATTGCAATTGGCCAGCTCCCTGAAACAGTACCTTTAGAGGCAAAACTCGCAGAGGATACTCATGCTCAAGCCTTGCAAAAATTTTGTCAAGTTTCGTACCTTCTTTGACTAGCTGGGGCTGAGCCAAGCTGCCAGGTTAGAAGCAACAAAGGCCCTCATCAACATCTCTAAAGTGCACCATACTGAAGTTGCTGAAGCTAAGGAGTATATGCCTCGGTGCATCCAGGAAGATTATGGGGCCATTACTTTTTCAGAAGCAGACAGAGCATACCCATTTGCTCATAACCGTCCTCTTTTTGTTAGCACTTACGTCAATGACGTGGAGTTAAAGCGTGTTTTCCTTGATGGCAGAGCATCCATAAACATCATCACTACCGACATCTTTGCGAAGGTTGGTATCCTACAGTCCAGGATGGTTTGCAAACCCATTACGGTGATGGGTTTTGGCGATGAGAAAAAGGTTACTAAGGGCTATGTTGTAGTGGACTTAGCAGTTGGCGAGATCTGCTCTACCACTAAGTTCCATGTGATTGAAGCGGACACAAATTACCATATGATACTTTGCAGGATTTGGATGCACTGATATGGGGCTATCCCGTTGAGTTATCACTAATGCGTAAAGGCAAAGTTGGGGAAGCGCATAGTAACCATAAATGCGTCTGAAAAGCCATTTGGAGTGAAAGAGGCACACTATTCTGATGTAGTCTTCTTTACTGTGCTGTTAACGGATGAAACTCCAAGGATTGGTAAGGTTGTAGGTGTAAAATTGCCAAAGTGGGAAGACATTCAAGATGCAGAGGCTGCTCTAGAAAGCAGTGGGCAGAAGGGGAGCAGTAAGTCCACGAGTCCTCCGCCCAAGATTGTTAAGGTGCGCGAGGGCGGCATGACAGTTTACTACCTACGACGGTCTTAGGGCCCAGACTTCATACCTTGGGAGGATGGCCTCGAGGCAAATAAACGTGATGGTAGTAAGTCCCAAGATGGGTTGGTGGAGACGCTCGAGCTGACCCCTGAATGTATGCAAGATACACCCAAACCGCAGTGGGAAGTACTTGTTGAGGTTAACCTCAGTGACTTACCAGGGCAAAGCAAGCCCGTGTTTATCAGCGGTACAATGGCTTCAGCAGCTAAGGCAAAATTGACAAAACTACTGAAGTGGTACAGTGACGTCTTTGCTTGGACATATGATGAGATGCCTGGTATTGACCCATCCCTTGTCACTCATCATCTGGACACTTTTCCCAACTCTAAGCAAATCAAGCAGCATGCTTGAATGTATCACCCTAATCTTGAGGCAAAGATTAAGTAAAAGGTAGAAAAGTTACAGAGGGCCAAGTTCATTGAGTATATACAGTACCCAACTTTGCTAGCAAATATTGTGCCTGTGAAGAAGAAGAATGGCCAAATCAAGGTCTGCATAGACTTTCGCGACCTGAACAAGGCCTGCCTAAAAGATTTGTTTCCATTGCCCCATGCTGACACACTTGTCGATTCTTCTGCGGGCCATCAGATGTTTCTCCTTCATGGATGCATTTAGTGGTTATAACCAAATCAAAATGACACCAGAAGATGCAGAAATGACAGCTTTCAGAATGCCCTTGGGAGATTTTTTCTATACGGTGATGCCCTTCAGTTTTGTGGAGGCCGAATAAAATCAACTAAGAAGAGGCCAAGGCATTAGATCGACATCAGGCCAAAGGCAATTTGGCCCTGACTAGGGGCTCATGAAGTTGAATAAACGAATCGGCCATATAATGATCCGAATAGGAGCCAACACTCACTTGGATGGCCGGCTAAGTTACTACGTGTGAGATCAAGAGTGGGCCCGACCCTTGGGCCCACTCGTAATAGGGAGGAATGTCTACCAAAGGAGGTATGTGAAAATTTACAAGATTACTTGAGATAGAAGTAAATTTGAGAGGATACTGACTTGTCTGCCAGAGTGCTAATTCTGGCAACCCCGAACGAAGTGTTCATCCATTTTTTAGGTAGCAATCAGAGGATCAAGAGCATCTAACTGGATCCAAGAGTATTTCCAAACCACTTACCACAATTGGTGCTATCTGTGGGAATACTCAAGTGCGTCCATGGCAGGTGTGACAAATGATTCTTCAATAGTTGCTGACGATGTTACACCAAGAAATGACATTACTGCAAGAAACATGCTTGGACCGGAGAATATCACCGCATGACGGGCTTTAACTTCAATCCAGAAGCTCAAACTTCACCCTCAACTTCTGGGCAGAAGACTGTGTAGACGATCACGGATCAAGCAAAACGAAACAAATAGTGTTTAGAAGATATGATGGCTGAGAACGTGCGTTTGTGTCAGGGATCGGCCCTGGAGTGAGCCAAATCCCAACACGACGCACGCCATGACTGGGGTCGATCCCCAGAAAAGAAGAACGATGATCGATGACGTCGACTTCAAAAACATGATAATGGCAGCAATTCCGACTCACCATCTCAGGAACCTAGAAAGAAGGGGCTAGTTGATGCATCCAACTTTTCGGAAGGAAGTCCATATGTACGACACAGGCGAGGGAAAGAAAGTGATGATTCGGATGAGGATGATAGGAACAACCTTTTTGTACGAGGCATTGCAAGGGCTGTGTTGCCTAAAAAGTTCAAAGCACCAACATTCACCTTATACGACAGAAAATCTGATCCCACTGACCACATTCATCATTACAAACAAGCGATGACGTTGCATGCTGATGATGAAGCTCTCATGTATCGAATGTTTCCAAGTAGCCTGGGACCGCATAAATTGGAGCTGGCGTCAATAAGAAGCTTTCATCAACTCCAAAAATCCTTCAGGGCGAGATTCATCACCAACGAAGTTTAGCCAAAGCAAGCTGACTCTCTCTGGGCAATGCAAATTAAACCAGAAGAGACCCTTAGTGAGTATTCGGCGTGCTATTGGGAATGTTTCAACTTGGTGGATAATGCGTGCTATGATTCCATGGCCATTACCGCATGTAAGATGGGATTACACGCTGATAGTCTTCTTCGCAGTTCGTTGACCAGACGACCTCCCAAGACAGTCTGGGTGCTAATGAAGAAAGTTGAAGAATACTATTAGTGCGCGTCAAGGCCGGACAGAAAGTTGTTAAATCGGCACCATCTGGTCTGGTTTAGCTTATAAGTGTCGTGCCGTCAACGAGGCAAATGTGGATATACCAGATGATAGTATAGCCATCGTCATTGAGAAAAAAACAATCAAACTAGCAAAACTTTCATCATTCTTGCTTCTTAAAGGAGAGTTGTATTTTCGTGGTCCCAACAACTTGCTAGCAAGGTGCGTCGGTAGACAAAAAGCAACTTACAGACTCAAGCAGATCCATGCTAAGTCCTGCGGAGATGGGGATATCAGTCTATATCGACGGATGCAGAGGCAAGGGTATTACTAGCCAGAGATAGAAAAAGAAAGTACTGAGTTGCAGAAGCAATGTGCAAAAAGTCAGTCACATCCTGAGGAAGAGGAAACCCATTTCTTAAGTAGTGAAGAATAGAGACAGCCATATATTGACTACCTTGGAAATGGCATACTGCTTGAGAAGAAAGCCGATGCAATTAGAGTTAAGAGGCAGGCCCATCCCTTCTTCCTTGACTAAGGCAAGCTGTACCACAGAGGCTTTGAAGGGAAACCTCTGGCATGTTTATCAAAAGAGGAGGGAAATAAAGTGCTAAGCGAAGCCCACAAGACAAAGCATCAAAGAGGGCAATGATTATATGGACATCTCATTCACCTCGGCTACTATTGGCCTATAATGGAAGAAGATGCCAAAACCTTTGTAAGAAGATGCCAATCCTACCAGAAATTTGGGAACTTGATACATACACCAGTAGTTGAGCTGCACAACATCAAGACTCCTTACCCGTTTCACACTTGGGCATTTGACTTGGTAGGTCCAATAGCGCAACAATCCAAAGGTCACAGATGGATACTTGCAGTGACAGAAGTTAACACCAAGTGGGTAGAGGCTATACCAATAAGAAATGTAGATGGGGCAGGAGTGGCCAACTTTATCAAGGAAAACATAATCTGCAGGTTTGGCATACCCAAAGTAATTTTGCCTGACAATGGAACTCCCTTTGTGAATCGCCATGTGGGAAGATTCTTGGACACTTATCAGATCAAGCACCACAAGTCTACCCCGTACTACCAGCAAGGGAGCGGACAAGCTGAGGTAACCAACAAAACCCTCATCTGATTACTGAGTAAAATGATGTATGATGCAGGAGGGCTCATGGTCCGAACAACTCCCCGTAGCACTCTCGACATATAGAACGTCAAAAAGGAAGCCAACTCAGGAAACCCCATTTTCCCTAGTAGATGGGTCTGAAGCTGTGTTACCAGTTGAGTTGACAGTACACTCAGCAAGAATGGCTATGTCAGCACACTTAGTTCCAGACAACAGAAAGAACAACATAGAGACAGCCGAAGAAAAAAGGGATCGGGCCTCGCAGGCAATGGAAAAGTATCATCAGTCCATAGCTCGCGCCTACATTCAGTCTGTTCAACACAGGGAGTTCATGGAGGGGGACTTGGTATGGAAGACAGTGGACGCAATCATGTGGGGGAACCAATCCCTAAGTTCTCACTCAGATGGGAAGGCCCCTACAAAGTTGTTTAGGTATGTAGCAGCAGGTATTACAAGTTGACAAGAGTAGATGATGGGTTCAGAACTGGCCCTATCAACGCTATGTAAAGGAGTATTTTCCCTAATTTCTTTTGTTCAGAAAAAGAGTTGTAAGTTTCTTTGTTAATACTTTGAAAGCAAAGTGTAAAGAATGTGTCATACATTTAGTAAACCTGTTACCCTAACCTGTTACCCTTGTAAACACTTAGTGCGAGGAAAGTTTTCTATACTTAGTGAAGTTTTAGCCTTGTAAAAACTTAGTCATGGTGAAATTCTGTTCATAGCAAGAGTATTGCCCATCCTTAGAAGCTATGTAAAGACAATGAAAAGAAGACAGTGAATTAAAATTCAACTACTCAGTATCTTTGTTCCTCATAAATATCAAAGTTTTCCACAGCATGATTACAATGTTTGAAGGAAAAAACAAGAAGAAAAAAAGGCAGCAAAAGTACAAAGAAAAGGAGCCATAACAGAGTCACAATAAATCAAATCAAACCCTTCACGAGGGAGTCCGTCAGGGTCACATCCCTAGGCAGCTGAGCAGCCAGCGCAAAGTCTTTCTCTTTGAATCGAGCCATGTTCTGCCGATGTTACTCGATGGCACCCTCACACTCCTTGATAGTCTTCTCCAAAGATGCATGCATCGTCACATTATCTGCATGTTCAAGGAAGCCATCGACTGCCTGAAACCTAGCCCTCATCCACGATAGGTCCAGACCATTCCTCTCAAAGCCACTTAAATTAGCCTAAGCACTCTCCACAGATTTGCTAGGAGTCGTCAAAATATTCTTTGCAGCAAGGTCATGGATGAAGCTGACAAGTGACTTCAAAATTTCTATCTACACCATTGAGCCCAGAATGTTAAAAGCAGTGAAGGTGCCAGGGTGCAACGTTTGGATGCTGGCAAGAGTAGGAGCAGCTTCGGGGGAGACCCAATAACTTGGGAAAGAAACTTTTCCTAAGGACTGAGGGGACCCTCTCACTCCATGGCTAGCTTCAATTACTGGAGGGACACAGGTAGATCGACCAAAGGCCTGGGTGCGATGCATCTCCCCTGAAGATGACGACCTTGCGGCATTAGAATGGGTAGATGATCGGTGGCGATCGGGCAAACTAACCTTGCGAGAGAGTCCAAAGCTACCTACACCATCATGTTGCTCCGAAAAGAGGTCGTCCCTGGGGTAGTCCACAACATTCAGATCTGGGACAACAATGGTGTCCATGCCCATATAAAAGTCTCGTGATCTCCTAAGATTGGCTGGCACCTCTGGAAAGTGAGTGAGGGGTACAGGTCAGCAAGTTGCTCAGAAGTTGCTGAGGCAACTGGGTCGAAAGCATCAACAACTGTAGTAGTACCATGAGTGGCCAGGTTGGCAGCTGCCTCTGCACAGTGGGCCAAGTTTTGGGGGTCCACAGTAGGAACAGCCGCTACATTTGCACCTCCTTCAGCAACTTGAACATTAGGAAGTGAGGTCTGTGGAACAAGGAGAGACTCAGTGGACTGGGAAGAACCCCCAGATATAGCTCCCAATAGGGGTGGTCCAACTTCTAGTGGCTCTCTTTTGCCATGATCCTCTCTCGAATTCTGGGGAAGAAAATCATCTCCACCAACAGAGGAACGGTCAGAATGAATAGGGTTCGGAGGTTCTGCACCCTCAGTAACTATATCACCGCTGCAACTTCCACAGTAGGGGGGGCTTGTTTATTTTCAACAAAGGGGGTATCACGACCTCTTTCCACGTCTGCAACCTGAGTATCTGACTCAGCCTCAACAACTGGCCTGGCCTCAGTAGTTGGTTTGGCCTTGGCACTTAGTTCTTCTTCAACGTCTGGAAGTACCATTCTGCGAGTTCTGAATCTTATGACCCTTGAAACAATGGGAAGGTCATCGTCGTCGTTTGAATCTGAAGAAATTTCGATGGCAGTAGAAGAACCTCCGGGGCCCGAAGGTGACATGGCTAATGGGCCCTGAAAAGGAAAAAGATCATGTGATTACTAAAGTACAGATAAAAAGCCCATAGAAGTATGAAAAAATACAAAATATTTTCTAAGTATGGATACCTCCGGAGTCTCTTCTAACTTGGTGAGGCATGGGCCTCAGCGACTGATGCTGCTGCCTCCTGGACTTCCCTTACGCGGGAGCGAGTTATGCGCACTGATGTACCAATTTGTCGAGGAATAACTTGCAGTGGCAGGATAGACATTGCCCTAGACGGATTAGGCTTCTCTACTGCGGGCGAGGAGAAAAGCTTGAAATGGAAAAATACACTCGTTTACTTCCCTCGACCAGAGGAGAGACGAAGGGATAGATCTGGTTGTGAAATGTGTTCCATTGCAGGAACAACTGGATCGCTGTTGCAAAAATTGAAGGAGTTGAGGTTGCGATGCCAGAATAATCTATTGCTAGGGGTAAAGGTGTCTTCTCTTCCGAGCGAGGGCAGCTCCATGAGGCCTAAATCCTCCACAAGTAAAGCAGTATAATCACGAGCAAACCGCTGGAAGCTCTGATAGAAATCTGCCTGAGGCAGAGGAGCATGTGGGATACCCTGATCCATGCCAAACTGCCTAAGGACCCTGCCCGGCTGATAGACGACGCTAGACATGCCCTCCTCGTTCCATACAGGCAGAAATCCAGGGCATAACATAGCAGCAATAATGAGAGAGTTGTCCTGGACATTGTCAAGAGAGAAATCAACATGACGGGCCTCAGAGAAATAAAATGGAACAACAGAAATGACTGGAAGAAGCTAGGTAAAGGGGTAGAACACACACTTCTTCATGTGCTCAATGTAGTTCGCAAAGGGTCTGTTGGTGCCAACACCAGAACACCTGGAGATGTGAGGGAGGGAATTGCGCACTTGTCTCCTGACAGGCCATTCCTCTGCATCTATGACAGGACGACCCTCTACATCAAGGATTTCATCGGTAAAAAAGGGCTCATGCTTTTTAGGGACTGGGCCTATAGCAGGGAACTACTCGTAAAAAAAGGCAGTCAAAACTGAGTATGAACAAAGCTCCATACATCATAGTGGCCCATGGATCTCTTCAAGTCCGAATGAATGAGGTCCAGACGAAAGTATAAATTCCCCAAGAAACGAGAAGCCAAGGGGATCTGACTATCGCTGCAAAGTTTGACAGTAAGGGGAACACAAGAGGATTGATGCTCTCAGTAGGGTTGCTGGGGAGGACAAAAAAAGAGATAAAATAGCTAACAAAAGCAGCCAAGTACAAGTTGCTGCGGTAGCCTGACCCAACTATTGACTCACGACTATCTTCGGCAATGTCGACCATAACATGTTGCATATCCTTGAAAAAATGCTTCAACCAAGAGATGTAGGTGGTCTTGTCCCTCTTGGGCCTCTCTTGAAGCAATTTCCCAGTCCTTAAATCATGCCAAGAGCCATGCTTTTCTGCCTCTCGAAAGGCACCTTAAAGTGCAGTGACAGTGGTGTATTCCGCAACAGTCAGGGACGCGGGATTAAAAGGGGAGTCCCCACGTGTGCTCAACCGAAGGAGAACAGCGACGTCTTCATGGTTTAAGGCTATCTCCCCCCAAGCCACCATGAAGGTGTGAGTGTCGCAGCTCCAGCGGGAAACAATCATATCAGTATTAGTCTGTACCTTGCACACAGACAACTCCCTCGAGCTCAAAATTGCTTTGAAGAGACGAACATCCTCAAGCGCTGCTTGAAGCCGTTGTCTGCAATAATGTCATCAACTCAGAGGGACCAGTCTGTTGGAGGGCCCGAGTGATGTGTGGTAATAAATATATGAATGGGGACAATCACCGCGCTCTACACGAAATCGCAACACGGAGGCTGGGTTCACCATGTTAGCATCATCCAAAGAGGCATCACCAAAAGGGAACAGAGGCTCTTCTAGAGAAGGGGCATCAGGGACAAAGGAATCAACTGCCTTCCAAAAGGGGTCGGCAAGTCCCCCAAAAGCCCTTCTCCATTCAGTACTGGATGGGACAACCCTGTTGGGTAGAAACCTGGTGGTAGCAATGAAAGAGAAGAAAACATTGGAAGGTAAGAGCTAGAGAGAGAAGAAGACAAGGAGACAAGAAAGTGTATTGTGGCAGGAGTGGAGGACTAGTGGACAAGTGGCAAAAATGTGCCAACACGCCTCCTTAGGCCCATTGTGACTGTCTGTCAAAAGGCACATTTTCAGAGCCATTATGACTTTGCAGAAAACTGACGCAACTTCTGACCTAACCAACTGGTTACTTGCTGATGTCATGCACGCGCAGGAAACAAGGAGTGTGTCCCCCACGCGCGCAGGGGGCAAACGTAGAGGGTCAAAAATTAAACCCCAAATTAAGTATGGGCCTAAGTGATGAGGTCGCCCTTCTGGGACGACTAGGAATAAAAAGAGAGCTTGGGCTAAAGCCCAAGCGAAGTGGGCCAATAGTGAGCCGAAGCAGGTCTGACCCGCCAAGGGTCCAAACGAATTCCACGAAGGAAAATTTCTAAGTCAAAGTTGTAGAGGGAACACTTGCGGCAGTCAAGTTGCTGAGGCACTTTGTCTCAATGCTGCCATTCCCTAATAATGTCAGTTTAGCCACCACCGGAAGTTGCTGAGGGAAAGAGAAAGCCGAAGCAACTAAGTTGCAGAGGCGACACTTGCGACGACCAAGTTACGGAGGTACTTTTTCTCAGCGCCGCCATTCCAAGTATTGTCTGTTCCGCTGCCATCTAGAGTTGCTGAGGGAATGAGAGAACCAAAGCAACTAAGTTGTAGAGGCATTACTTGCAACGCCCAAGTTGCAGAGGCACTTTGTCAGTGCCACGAAAAATGACTGCCGCAGCAACTATGGCCACCACAACCAACTTGTGAAGGGAACATCCCACCAAGGTGATAGTAGCCTTTGGGAAAAGCTTCTCCTCTATAACTAGTGGCTAATGCTTGGCGCTTATAGTAGGCCCCAAGGTATTATTAGCCTAGGGATAATAGCAGGCCCCAAAGTTCATTACTTTGGCATTGATAGCAGGCCCCAAGACTTACTGGTCGGAGCTGATAGTTGGCCTAGCAATACCAGTTTACTACGGCTACCCCGTGAAGATGGGAGCAGGGCAACCCGAGCATAAGGGACTCTCTTTCCATTTACCCAGGTCACGAACCTGCCTTAGTCACATAGGCAGGACTAACGAAGCCCCCTTGGGCTTGGTTCTAAGGCACAGCATGGCTGATAGCAGGCTCGGCCGTGGCCTTAGCCCTGGAAAGCTGGGGAGTTTATGGTTAGGTGGCTAAGCTTTGAGGCTTCGCTGAGGTGAACATGAACATAGTCGATAGCAGACTAATGGAGTCCTGAGAATGCATGTACTGGCCAAGTAAAACTAAGAAGTGCAGCAACAAGGTTTACCGCTGCAAGTGCACTTGCTGAGGCTTAAAAGGAGTTGTAGCGCCAAACACTCCCATCGCAACTACACTTGCTGAGGCTCAAAAAAGGTAGTTGCGGAGGCAAACAGATTGTACATGCAGAGGGACACGTGGCACCTTCAGTCTGGTGGCTAAAGGTAAAATATTCCATGTGATCCTTTGGGACAGATGTCCTCTCTCTATTTGGCCACTTGGTGTCGTCTTGGTACCAAGGAAAAGCTTATAAATAGAACCCATTTCCCAAGGTTCAAGAGGAGGAATTTTGGGGATTTGGAGGAGATGTTGCCCATTTGTGCACTTCCATACAATTCTTCTTGAGCTACCTACATCACCCTCGTCTAGTTACACACTCTCCAACTCCCAGACAGTTGTTGTTGCTCATTCTTCAGCCATTCCACCATTGTTGGACCGCTAGCATAGTTTTGCCTCTCTAATCACCTTCCTAACTATGATCCCCCCTACATTTTCTGGTGACTCTCCTGGGGAGCCTGCTTTGTTGATGGTTCATACCCGCAGTGGTTTACACACTTCACTGGGAAAAATGGCAGAGGATAAAGTTCGGCAACCCCCACGGTAACAAGGTTCTTCCAATGAAGGAGAAGCACATGCGGAGGACCGTGACCACAGTGTTGTGGTTGAGGCAGTCCAGTCACTCCAAGATACGCAGGGGGAGATCCTGGCAGCTTTGCAAACTCTCATTGATGGCATCCAGACCAGGTCCAGCGTAGGCACCTCCGCTTCTAACAGTCCCAAACCTATTGCTTAACCTGTTCCCTGGGAATCAAGCTCCAATCCAAGTGCCTCAGGTGGTAACCCAGGCAAATGGTACGGCTGTTGGTTCAGCTACCCAGGAGCAGACTAGACCATTCCTGCCCACTCACTTTGTTATGCAAGCCGATGTACAAGCTATGCTCGAGCAAGAGTGCAGCAAGAAGCAATTACCATCTCTCCCTAACCCAGATGTGAAGCCCCCATACTCTTAGGAGATATTGGTTATGCCATACCCAACTGGGTGTACAGTACCCAAGTTTATCAAGTTTGATGGGAAGCAAGGCAATGCTAGAGAACATGTGGTAAGGTTCATCGAAACACTTGGTGTCCATGGTAGTGACCACTCTCTGAGCCTTTGGGAGTTCTCCAAATCACTTACCAAAAGGCCTTATAGCTGGTATGTGAACTTGGCCCCCAACTCAATTAATAGTTAGGATGAGATGGTGAACAAGTTCCACACGAAGTTCTTCCAAGTTCAAGAGAAAGTTACAACCCTCACGATCAGATGAGATGTCCAAAAGGAAGGTGAGGATATACTGGACTATATCAAGCGATTCCAAGATAAGGCTATTGACTGTCATGAGCTAGTGAATGAGGCCCACTTAGTCAGCATATGTATCGAGGGTGCCATACGCGACTATAAAATTTTCGTGGTGAACCATAATCTGCGTACTGTAGATGTGCCCTTGAACGTCCCGGGAGGAAATCCCATTTCGTTCGTTTATGGGCTCACTACAGTTCGGACTCAAATCGTCACGGTTCTTAATCTGAACCAAAGAATCCAAATCCGGCAAATCGTTTTGGAAAATAGATTTTTAGAAAGAAGGGCCAAACGTGGACTGCTTTGCCAGATACAGAGTCGCCACCTAAATATTTTTTATGGGGGAATTTAGGAAACACTGACACGTTTGCCTAAGGCCACGTGTCCGTCATGAACAAAGTTGCCTCGGCTCGGGAACTTGGGTATGATTGGGGAAGGTCAGCTAAGAGCACCCCCTCTCGCCCGATCCGAAGATCGGCCTCTACTAACCATGATATCTTGTTTTGAAAACATTATGCGTTCTTATACCGGTTATTAGCCTAGAATTACTATGTGATGCGTACAGCAAAACAAGTATAGACTAAATTGCCTAAGTTGGAACAAAGCATCGTATTTTCGTTTGTTTAGAAAATGGTTTGAATTTTGCAACTCGCGAGTAGGCTAAAATACGGATTTTGATGAATTATCCCAATTCAAACAATCCAACCTTCACCCACAGGCATTCATGCAGTTATATCACACAAGCATATAGCCACATGGTAAGCATGCTATCATGTTAACATTCATACTCATGCGAGATGCTAAAGCATAAATACTTACATCGTACTCTGTGCCAAAACAGTGAACTAGTTAGTAATCATATGCATGATCCTAATTAATGTTAAGGTGGCTAATGTATCTCATACAAAATGCCACTAGAATAAGCTCGGCTAATCTATGAATGGCATGTGAGATGCGACAGATAACATGTATTCAAGTTTGATTTGAAATACTATGTAGTTAATATGATGCGCTGAGCCCGGTGCATGCAATACTGATGAACGATGCACGCATGCATAGCATAAGGATGCTAAATTAAATATGCCCTAGTACTAACCATCAAAGCAGGTAAGTAAAAGGGAGAAAGAAATGGGGGTTGGAAGACATGCACATACGCACCCACACTTATTACAAATTTGCCCTCGCTCGGAGGGACCGAAAGAATAATACAATTTAACTAACTATCAAGCTAATAAAATATTATAGACAATTAACTAGTTAAGCAAATTAACTAAGCTAATTAAGCAGTAAAAGAAGCCTCTGAAAGAGGGCCCAACGCATGTGCGCTCGGTTTCACTCGGAAACCCACCACCATGCACAAGTTTGCTTCTGTTTCCCCTGCTCTGCTCCTCTGAAAATTGCACAACTCCCAAGGTATGCACCATGGACACTGTGGATCACCACCGACCAATTGGAAACCCCACCGACCATGTCCGTATGGTCATCGACCATTTGTTGAGCTCTCGGCCATCAATAATTGGTCGGTTGGCACTCCATGTAGTCGACCGGCCAAGTCTTCCTGCAGAACTTGTTTTGACAGCAGCAGAGGGCAAAACAAGGCATGGCAATGTATTTCAAGCAAATGTGTGCACCAACACGTCCCTTATCATGTTTGTGACTCAAAGGGGTATGTTCCTTGATTCTCGGACCACCAATCGTGCATTTCAATGCGTGATGGCCCAAGGAACCAAGTCGTGCATTTTGATTTCAAATGAAATGCAATACATAGAAACATACCAAGGGGCTTTCAACCTCTATCATGGCTTGATCAAGAGGTGAAAGATGCATGCAATGATATGCAACCTAGACATGTGAGCTAAGTGTGCAACATGAGATGCAAACAAGTAAGCATGCAATAGGCACACAACCTAAGCAAATAAGTATGCAAGACATGGAATAACTATGCAAGCTTAACCATGCTAGCATGCAAGGTGCAACATGGACAACATGTTAGGCAACTTAGCCAAGAGAATGTGTGCCAAATGCAAAGCGATTGAAGCGTGCAACATATGCAATAGGCTAAGTATATGACAACACACAAGGTGAGCATGCGAGAACATGCAAACAATGGACTTATACCAATTTGGGCAGCCCTATACTAGGCCCAAAGCAGTGGCCAACATACTAAGGAATGAGAGGCAAAATACACACAAACATGCACATGTTAAGGCCTAAACACTTAAGCATATGGAGACAACTTTTAAGCACACTTAAAAGAGGATAACATGGACATATGGCATACATTATAAGCTCTGAAATCATGTTATAAAATGATGCCAAATCAATCTAAACAAGGCAATCAAAGTATGCAAACAAAGTCCAAGGTCTAAGGCTCACCAAAGGGATATTGAACTACCCTTAACAAAACCAAACATGGCTTGAATTGAACAACTAAAATTAGAGTTTTAGCATGTTAAAACAAAGCCAAAAACAGAATGACATGGCATCCTAGAGGCCTAAACATGATGGCATACATGAAGGCACAAACATGGAGCATGAAACACCAACCCTTTAAGGCCTTAAAGGAACACCAAATGCAAGTATACAAACACACCACAAGAACTGAAATGGCATGGCAAGTGGTTCCAAACCACTGAAACAAAGCAAGGATGGCATGCTAGAGGGGTTAATGCTTAGGGCATACAAGAGAGGTTGCATGGTAGCTATACAAAGCAAAGCATGGACTACCCGAATGACCAAAAACAAACCTTTAGCATATCAAAACAAGCACAAAAGCTTCACAAAGCTTGGTCAAAAACATGCTAGAAGAAGGCTCAAAGCACAAAGCATGTTAAGGCTAAAACATGGCATTACAAGACATGTATGCAAGGCATGCATGGTGTGTCTAAACCAAGTAAAAATAGAGGTAAAACATGGCAAAATACTACCAAATACCTACTGAAACATGGCCAACATGAGTTCAAAAATGGTGCTCACACATGAGGCTTAAATGGCATATATTAAAGACAACAAGGAGAAGGGATGGCCCTCTTCTTCTTGGGACCTTAAACCACCATCCTCACCACTGAAATCCCTCAAGATTTCAGTAGTGAGGAGGCCCAAACAAGGTGGTCCCGGAGCTCACCAAAATAGCACAAAAATGGGACCAAACAAGCCCTAAAAGGGGCCAAACAACCTCAAACAACAAAGTGACCTTAAACAACTATTTAAAGCACTCAAAGAAAAGACTTTTATTAGTTATATACAAAGTCTGAAAATAGTTACAAGATAGGCTAAAAAGCTATGCAAAAATGGGGGAAAAGGGGTAAGATTGTTACCCTTGTAGACCTCCTTCACAAACAATGCTCCAGCTGGTTCTTTGAGCTCAAAACCAGCCATGAACTTCAAGAACAGCTCCCTAGCACCTCAGTAGCCAAGGTAAGGTGTAATGGTGGGTGTTTGTGTGCAATAATAAGACCAAACACACACTTATACACAAAAGAGAGAGAAATATGGAGATGGGGGATATGCAAACCCTAACCCTAATATCAGAGCCCTCTGGAAAAATTTTGTAACCCCAATGGAGGGAGAAGATGCTCCCTCTTATAGAGATTCACTCTTACAAAGCTTCCAAAACAAGCTAAGCAAGAGTGAAATCCCTCCATACACGTGTATGAAGGGGAGCAAAGTGTATGCCAGCTAGCATAACTGGCATAAAAATATCTGCAAAAGCAGATGTACAGTGGTCGGCCAGTCAAAAATGCTATTTGACCAAAAAAGATGGCTGGTCGACCACAAAGAGTGCCGGCCGGCCAAACATTTGGCCGATGGCAACAAACCAATGGCCGGTAGCCTCAAGCCATGGTCGGTGAGGTGTGGGGATGGCCAACAAGCCATTCCATGCCCTCCAAAGCAAAAACACAAGTGTTTGGTGCAAAACCAGACACAAAACAGTCGAGTTGAGAGATCCTGAGGCAAGGCGTGTAGCCGAGACCTCCGGGAACTCAAGATGAACACAAACAAGGATGATCACCGAATGTTCAAACGGTGACGTCCAAGTCTTGAGGACGGTCAAAAATAGGGTGTCTACAGTTGCCCCTCTTTGACAGAACTCGAAAGTCATAAGAATGACGGGAGTGAGTGTCAAAGCCCAGAGATGACCCATTTTTGACAAGGCTGAAGACTTAGACAAACATGCAAGACAATAAAGATATACGCCCGAAGGCAGGGGCGAAATGCAATTGAAAATTCAAGAAGCCGAGCATAACTTATGATCATATAAAGAAAGCTGTAACGAAGCACATACAATGCAACAGTTTTAAGCTAGCACAAACCAAACTATACTACAATGCAGAGAGGGTGCAAGAGAATTATGCAATTCTCGATACGTCTCACTTGGAGGAAACAATACCTATGCGGCTCGTCTGGTTGCACTAGCTTCAAATGAACCGTACATACAATATCGTGCCTGAAAGAGAAAGAAAACTCAACGGGTACAATATCGTTAGCAACATGCATAACAATGCAATCGAAAGCTGCGCGACAACGCGAATGTAGGATTTAAGGTCTCCTTAGACCAAGGGGTGCACAAACAGTGCGGTGATATGCAATTGAATCTAATGTAATGCAAATGATATGCAAAATTACAAAACAAATGTAAAAACAATGCAAATAATATGCAAAACATACAAAACTATGTATAAACAATGCAAACGATATGCAATGCAATTGAATCATGATCCAATGATGAGCGGTTCAAAACCACACAAATGTCAAATAGATTGATGGAGATGCAAGGTCCGTCTACCATAGAAAAGGTGCCACAACCCTCAAACCACAATACCAGCAGTGGAACAGGCGCGTACACATGCAGAACTATGAGTGATGTAGACGGACACAGGAACAAGTAATTGGGTGGAATGACATAAGTGAGGCATGCTCTGCTCAGAAAAGATTATGATCCTAATGCTAGTTGCAATCGAACTACATTACAATGCAGTATATACAGTGGATATGGCGCGCGACCGAAACATATCTTGCCTAGGAAAGGCATGTACACATGCAAACCGCGTCTAACATAGAAACGGTGCTGCAACCCTCAAACCACAATACCAGTAGTGGAATAGGCACGTACACAAAAGTCTCAGATCTATGCTTCGACGTAAAAAGTATGGGCACATACCAGACCGAGTTCAACATGGAAGGGCACAAGCCATAGCTGGATGTGATGCGACAGATGCATGCAAGCTACAATGCAACATATACAAATATGCAATGGAATGGAATATTTACAATGGATAAGGCCTGTGGCCCAAACCGTATCTTGCCTAGGAAAAGCATGGACACAAACAAGCCACGTCTGACACAGAAAAGATGCCGCAACCCTTAAACCACAATACCAGCAGTGGAATAGGCGCGTACACATGCAGAACTATGCTTCGACGTGAAAAGTATGGGTACATACCAGACCAAGCTCAACATGGAAAGGCGCAAGCCATAGATAGGGGTGATGCAGTGAATGCATGCAAGCTACAATGCAATATTTACAAATATGCGATGGAATGGAATAGATACAGTAAAATGCATGACATATGCAATATTTACAGTGATGCATGAAATATGTACTATTTACAGTGGTATGCATGACATATGCACTATTTACAATGATGCACGACATATGCACTATTTACAATGATGCATGACATATGCACTATTTATAGTGAAATGCATGACATATGAATGTTTGTTTTTTGTTTTGTTTTTTGAATGCATGACAATGCATGATGAAGGGAAAATGCATGATAATGCATGTTTTTTTTTTTTTTTTTTTTTTTTTTTTTTTTTTGAAATTCAAATGATGCATGTTGTTTTTCTTGTTTTCTTTTTTTTTTTTTTGAAATGCAAATGCAAGATGATGCATGATTTTGAAACGCGCGACAACGCGCGGCTTTTGAGATGCATGACAATGCAAATGATCTTGGAATGCGCAACAACGCGTGGCTTTTGAAATGCGTGTGAACTCGAATATGCGATGACGCACGTCGCTTGAAATGCATGGTAATGCATGTGGGCTCGAATGCACGACAACGCGTGTTGCTTGAGATGCATGATAATGCATGCGGACTCGAATGCACGACAACGCGTGCCGCTTGAGATGCATGATAATGCATGTGAGCAGTGTACATCAATGCAAGTTGTGCTTGTTACGACGTGTGTATGCATGCAAAAACTAAAGGTCATGCATCTTTAGAGGATTTAAGGTCTCCTAGACCAAGCGTGTTTAAGGTCTCACTAGATCGTAACTGGGGTGCAAAACAATGCGAGTTGTGTGCATGATAATGCGTGTAAACATGCATAACAATGCAATGTATCTAAAGTAGTTCCCAAACCTTTGCAAGGTACAAAAATGATACAAAAAGGATACACCTTGCACGTATTTGAGGATCGCACACAGAAGACATGGCCCGAGGTCAAAACAGAGACCGGTTAGGCTTCGAAAATGCCTTCTCTTGCACTTTGTTGAGCAATGGAGGCCCCAAACCACACATATCACCCAAACAAGGTTGTAGGAGGCTCACCGGCCATTAGGGGAGGTCACCGGCCATCCACTGGCCACAAAAATAGTCCACCGGCCAAATATTTTGCCGACCGGCCAACAGTGTGGTCGACCGGCCAAAAGTGCCTGAATCGGGGCAGTTTGATCTTTTGGCCTCAGGTCTTTTAAAATAGGGCTTCTAGCCCTATTTTCTTCACTTCCTCTTGTTCAAAATCTCACCCTCTCTCTCTAGATCATTTTCCTCCCTTCATTCTCTCGTTTTCCTCGATTTTAGGGCACATTTCGTCGTTCGATTCGCGAATACCTTTGCGTTTCGAACGTTTTGATCCGAACGAAACTTCGTTTCGGTGTCTCTTTCTTGATTTTCACCACTCGGGGCTTGTTTCCCTTGGGTTTCTCTTGATTTCCATGCCTTTTCCACACTTCGGCTTTTCCGGCCATTTTCCGGCCTCCCGGGGTTGACTTTCTGTTGACCTTTCGCATTCTAGCCCGGTTTTCCCTCTTCCGGCCATTTTCACATTACTCTTGGCATGGCAGACGATCTTCTATAGGGAGGGACTCCCCCGGAGCATGAGATGGATCCCGAGGCCGAGCTCTTGCCCATGAGTGTCCGTCCGTTCTACCCGGCGACCTACCGGCCGGCGATTCACGTGCTTTCTCCTGACGGACTTTGCCAATTCCGAAGTTTTGACAGGACGGTGCCTCCAGAGCTTCGCCTGTGCGAGCCAGAGTCACATCTATCATATGGCGCATCCGAGGTATATTCTTCCCCGTTTCATTTTTGCAATGTAGAACACTTAACTGCCATAGTTGATTCTGTTCTTTAACTGCTTAGCTCGGATACACCGATACACTGTATGCTGTAGTTGACTGTGAAGACACTTGCACCTGGTATTTGTTCGAACTTGAAAACGTGCGCACACACTGTATCTATATTGACCCACTCAAACACGCTGACACATCACATGTTGTAGGTTATTGCAAGCACACCGGCACCCGATGTTTGTTTGAACTTGAGAACGTGCACACGCGCTGTATTGTCACCAATTCTGAATATTTTTCAAATCTGTATATTGAATATTGCTTCGCAACCATTGTTTTTGAATACAGGGGGATTCCCATACCTACCGGGGGTATGGGAATGTCATGGCCCGTGGATGGTATATGGAGCAACCGAACGCGGTCCGCCATATCGTAGACCAGGCCGACTTCGGCGCCTTCTACAGGGGACTTTCCAGACTTACCGCGAGCAGGCCTCTGCTTGCCGCTCTAGTGGAGAGGTGGTGGGACACCACCGATTCCTTCCACTTTTCCACCATGAGAGATATGACAATGACTCCTTATGACTTCTCGATGTTCACCGGCATCAGGGTAGGAAGTGATCTGATCCCCTTTGACACAGACATGGATGAGTGGGAGGCCGCTCAGATGTACTTGCTTGGCGACCTACCGCCTCTTGCTCGTCCAGGCTTCGGCAGATACTTGTGGTTCGAGGACCACTTCAGGATTCAGCTAGCCTTAGCTGAGGAGGCTCCGATGACTCAGGAGGAGGTGGAGCAGTACGCCCACGGCTTCCTTATGTTCTTACTGGCGACGACCATCTTCGCCAGGCGAACACTGTGCCCCTCTGTTTGTTGAGCGCTCTGGTGGACGTGACCAGGATCCTGTGCCATGACTAGGGTGGGGCAGCCTTGGCCACACTCTATGGGTACATGAGCTCATCCTCTCGATGCAGCAGGCAGTTGCTCGGAGGCTACTGGTGAGCTTGGGAGGTACATCTTCTTCCTCTTTTTTACATTTCTGCTCTACACTACCTGTATTCTGTACACTGCACACACTGCAGTCTGCCTTACACTGGCCGTATACTGCACACACGGTACACATATAATATGCTTTACACAGATTGTACACTGCACACACTGTACATTCTGTACAATCTACTGCACAACACACGGTTCTACCATTTCTGCTTTATTTTGCATTCTGCTTTATCTGATAAGTGTACTAATATTTTCCTTACAATTGTAGGTCTACGCCTACTTCCCGAGACTTGCGCCAGTGCCTGATGTGGAGACTCCTCTCGGTGTTCCATTCTCCCGACGCTTCGACGTGAGGTGTGTGCGGAGACCCCGGGAGACGTTTATATTCTTCCGCCGCTACTTCGACACCATCACCCCCACAGAGGTATGTTCAACTTTAGAGTTTTTTTAGCTTCGCTTTGCACTGTATTTTCAATAACAGTAGATAACAAACTGCATTTCACTTACAGATCACCTGGCAGCCTTGGGCTGCATTGCCAGCTGGGATTCGGGAGCGATTTGCCGGTGCGGAGGAGACTGCCCGCTTCAGGCTTCTATTGGAGGGCCCTATATGTCGGGCCTGGTACCTGGGTGAGCGCTTCTTACGCCAGACCCTGGGTTTGTCAGAGCAGATAGTCCCGGTTCACCCTCCTGACCATATGAGGGACACCGAGAGGTTCACTCCCTAGCAGGTGGCCGATTACACGATCGGTTGGGACTCGATACACTTCAGAGGCATAGACAACTACACGGAGTACGTCCGGGCCTACATCATGCGGCCTTTGAGCAGTGGCCGTCGAGCTGAGAGAGAGAGGCCTGCGGCGCCAGTAGCTGGAGCAGGAGTGGGAGCATCGAAAGTGGCTCGGGTCCGTGGCAGGAGTGGAGCTCGGAGAGGACAGGAGGCTAGTTGGCCAGCACTGCCCACGATGATGACATGCCGAGGGCAGGGTGGGGAGACCTATCAGATCCCCTTTGCTCCCCCTCTGGCTGATCATGAGTTTGGCGGGTTCTTCGACTTGCCCCCGGTATGTACTATCACATTTTGCATCTTGCATTGTCATTTCATTTCGTTCTTCTTGATATTCCGCAGAATACTGATACTTCTAACACTTTTGCAGGCTTCTTCCGAGTACACTCGTTAGTCCTTAGAGTTGAACGCCTCCATGATGGGGATGCTACAGCGGAGCTTCGACCTGCTGGCCATCTACAGTATTCCGGTATGTTCTTCTGACGACAGTCTCAAACCATACATGAATTGTTTCACATAATCTGATGCATCGCGCTGTCAACACAACACTCGATACACGGCCCTCACGACATCTGATACACTGTAGCCCACAGACTGTTCACAACATTACTCGCGGCATTCATACACTGCACTCAGTCATTGCATTCTGTACCGACACACTGTTCACAGCATTCATACACTGTACTCACACACTGTATTCGGCATTCATATCCCGCTTTACGTAGCATACTGATGCGTTTGCCATTTGTACATTTTCAGCCTCCATTCCAAATGTCAGCCGCATGAGGTGCTCCAGCTGGGCCTTCTGTTCCTGCTCGAGGAGGAGGGCGAGTTGGCACAGTATTCCCCCGCACCAAAGTGGGGCGCACTCATGTCAGGAGTAGCTCTCGGGCACTAGTTCCTGATGATGACGAGTCTGAGGCGAAGACGGAGGCGGAGGCAGAGTCGTCCGAGGAGGAGACCGGAGATGCCTCAGACTCAGATGACGGTGTTGATGATGATGCTCGGTCCAGGAAGAGGACGAGGACAGACCCGTAGGCTTGAGACCATTGATGCTGATCTAGATTTCTGCTGCTTTTCTTCTTTTTGTTTAGCTTTTCCTTTTGTTGGTAGCTTGAGTACCTTGTACCGCCGCAGGCAGGTTTTTGTTTTCTCTAAAACTTTGTACTTGGAAAGATGATGAAATGACACAAACTTTTTTAAAAGTGTTACATTGATACATTTCATACACTGCATCGCATTGCGTCATATTACACCTCAATGTAAATGAGATTGATCTCCTGTCTGAAAAATCAAACACTTGTATTGTAATAACCAGATAATAGACCGGCCAACAGCAAAATAACTCAAACAAACCACTGCCCATTTTGAACACTCGGCTCGTAACACAGTGCTTGGTTTAATCTGCATACAGCCCACACAGCTCACAACTGATTCTGAACACTGTTCATTCTGAACTCTGCTCATTCTGAACTTCATAGCCCATAACACAGTATTCTTAGTTCATTCTGCACGCGGCAAAAACAGTCCGAATCTGAAAAGACGGAATACAAAGGTAGAATCGACAGAAGCTGAAACACACTCAGATGCAATCCGGAACCCACATGTTCACTGTTTCCAAGTGACCCGGGTTGAACCCCTGTGGTTTTACAAAAGAAACAAACCTGTTTTGCAGAAATGTGGAGAATGGCACAGCACTCTGAGAACAAAACGATTTGAGAAAAAGGGTTTTCAACCGGGTATTGAGCCTACGACTAAACACAGTGAAAAAGACTCAATAACGAAAAACAAAAGGTAAACAACCTAAACACAACGAGACACGCTCGGAACCGGCTCAAAGCAAGAGTTAAGGTAAACAAAACAAAAGACACAACACACAGACGCGTTATAAAAACGAGGGACTTCTCAGATCACGAGGAGCCAGTTTCTCCGGGTATTATTTCCCACCCTCTTCCCATTTGTGATTCTCACACCACTCGGCCCTCAGGCTCGGTTTTTCTCTCAAAACCCCTTTTGCTCACTTTTCTCTCGACTTACACCTCTCTATTCTTCACTCTCTCATTCTTCATCCCTCCTTAGATATGGTCGGCGAATGAACAAGAGGTTGTGGGTTCATGCCCAAAACTGATAGCTCGCAGCTATTTCCTCCGGTGATGTCTAGTTGATGTTCTTGATAAGGGAGTGGAGTATCTTGATCCATTCTGGTTTGTGCTTCGTACTTGGCTCGATACCTCGTTGCTCGGAGGTTAAGAGAGCTTTCAGCCCTTTGTTGACAGCTTCAGCTGTGCCCTTCTGGCATGTAGAGTGCCCTTCTTGGCAAGTATGTAGAAAATGGAGGAAAGATAGGAAGCCTGACTCAGCTGTGCCCCTAGTGCATTATTTTGACCATTTTTGTTTTTGGTTTTCTACTAAAACAATTTTGACCAAGATGAGAGTTAGATTAACATGCTTGTTCAATTTTTGATTTGAAATCATGCAAGTTAGGCTATGAGCACTGAAAATTTTCTTTTTTTGGGTCCAAAAAAATGGTCCAGTTTTGGAAAGTGAAATAATTTTCGAGAGAATAGTCAACCTCAGTAAAAAAAATCTCAAAAATCATTTTGGCAAACAGCCAGTGCTCAACGAGCATGAAACTTACTCTCAAGATGTACAACCTCAGATCGGAGGCAATGGAAAATTGCCCCTTGTTCCAAAGGGCATAGCATGGCAACGAAAAGTTGCCCTTGGTTTGGATGGCGACTCATGGCAACGGAAAGTTGCCCCTTGTGTGGATAACGCCGCAGCATACTGTAGTCAGTTCTCATTAGTGATGATCGCAACCGAACTCTCGGATACAGAGAAGACGAAGATGGTCAAAACAAATATATGTACACAGTCACTTTGAAAGTGCGTGGGGCTGGACTTCAGGATGAAGTTGCCTACGTATCCCAAACATGGGAATCAAGCCTTACGTAGTTCCGGTTAAGGTACACTCGTTTATTAACCCTCACTTTTTTATGCTCTAACTTTTGCCAAGGCCGCCCTTTGCGGGTTTTCAACCTTGCGAGCTTTGTTCTTCTTTTCTTTTCCATTCTTTTGTATTTTCTTTTTCTTTTTCATATTTTCTTTTCATTTTCTTCATTTTTTTTCTTTTTGCATTTTCTTTTTTGTATTTTTCTCTTGCTCTAACTTTTGCCTGGGTCGCCCTTCCGGGTTTTCGGCCTAGCGAGCCTCTCAAAGGGTAAAAGTGTAACAAGTCCATGCCAAATGGTTTTAGGGTTTCGAAGCCATCCGTATCCAGGAGGGCGGCTGTTGTATTGACTTGTAGAAGGATCCATCTTCGGCCCTTCGAGCACATCAGACATTTTTGCCCCTAGTCCGAGGGGTGCTTCTTTTCTAGCTTCGCAAGCTTCTTCTGATGAGGCCCGATCTTCTTGATCTGACTTTCTTGGCCTCTCGTTCGAGGGTTGCTTCAAATTTGGCCATGTAGGCTTCATGTTGTAGTTGACCGTTGAACCTTTTGAACTAAGGTCCAAGATTTGAAAGCAAGGGCTCAAGTCTTGAGGCTGAGAGCGATCCTAAGCTGCACAATCTCAAGAGCGATTCCACACAGGTCTTCGCAGAACCGCGCAAAACATTTTATTTTTGAAAGTTTTTAAGAAAGCGACAAATCACTCGCGCTGAAGATAGTGTGAAACCAATCTGGATCAAGCCAGGGTCCTTCTCAGTGCTCACGTTAACAAACATGATTTCATTCATTAAAGGCTTATCACGCCTCTCTTTCTCTCAATTTGATCAAAGTTTTGCAAATCCCGAGGAATTCCTTCCTCTTCGTTTTCAACATCACAATGTTAGAAAAAAGTTTTGAACAACTTAGGTCAATGTAATGAATTCGAGGTGCAGAAGAGTAAGTGAGATGCTCCGCCGTTTCATTCAAATGCTCTGGCACAACTAGCTCAAAGTAGCAATAAGCACGGAAACATGATAGCCGCAACTGTTTCATTCAGATTTCCTAGTTGTAACTGGCTCCACAACAGAGACAGACTCAAAAGAAAGCAAAAGGATAATTACAAAACAAAATAATGATATCCGAGGCAACAACCCTGGAATCACCTGATTTTTATACAATGGGACTGACTCGACGCAACAAGACAGATCCTTAAGCAAAAAGACTGACTCAAGGCAATAAGACAAACCCAAAACAAAACAAAGAACTGACTCAACACCCAAGCCAGAAATTACGAAACTATATTCACAAATGCTCCCGACAGTGCGTGCCAAACGCCACATCTGAAATACACCGAGCGCCGCCTGCAGGTGGTCCAACCCTTGATCACATACTCGCAGTATCCTCGAAGTCCAACAACTTAGTGGTAACAGACTTTGCTAAGGTGGGTGGGAGGATGACCTCATTGGCGATCAAATCTTGCACTTTGTGGCGAAGGCGGAAACAACCTTCGGTGCTGTGACCAGTTTGCTGATGGTATGCGCAGTACAAGGCAGCATCATGTGTAAGAGGGAGATTCTTCAGGAGAGGTGGAGGTTCGAGGGGTTTAAGATGCTCCTTTTTAGCCAAAATTTGAAATGCCCTAGACAAAGGCATGTAGAGGGCGTGAAAGACTCTGCGCCCTCGAGGCAGGTACTTCGAAGTCTGAGGGTTCTTGCTAGATACACTAGCGAAAGGGTCGGCAGGCATTGCCTTGGCTTTCTGATCTTTTCCTAGTGCAGAGTTGGGAGCGGAAGGAACTGCTTTGGCATGATGGGGCCTATCCCGATTTTTCGCCTGGCTTGAACTGCCTTCGGCTGGAGTGGGGAAAGCATCATCCACAGCTTTAGTCATGACTGCGAATACTTGCTGCTTATTCATTCCCCCGGCTTTCAAAGCCTTGACTGCCCACAACAGTTGTTCAACGGGATCAGTATCTGTTCCCACTTTGTTCTTACCTCTAGCCTCTGCCTGATCGAGGGTTTGGGTTGCTATATCAGAGCGGAACCCGGTTGCTGTTGACATGTCATTGCCATAGCTTGGGACAGCCTCAAGCTGGCTGAGCTCGATCACAATTCGTCCCAGTAGCGGGGCCTCTTGTGGTATGAAATTCCCGGCATATGGTGTAGTTGGTGATGAAGCCGAGATTCCATAGGCCAGTTCTGCCACAGATCTCTGGAGGTCGCCGATCATTCCCATCAATTCAAACGTGGTGAGCTCACGAGCTTCAAACAACTGGGGCTCCCAGATCGGGTGTGCGGCGGGCGACTTGGGTGGATGTGGTATTTCGACATTGGGCTCATCCCGCAAGATGGTTCCTCGGTCCAGTGCGGCTGCCATAACCATGATTTCTTCTGAACTCTGCGTCATTATAAGTCCGCTGAACTGAACGGTGATGATGCAACTGCCGATTGACAGATCAGACGTCTGCCTTGCCTCAGCGAAGGAGAACACCAAATCTCTGAACCCAAATCTCTGAACTGAAAGGGAAAACAAGCAACATTTTAGCCCAGACGGAACAGACACAGGCGTAGCTGAATAACTATACTCTACTACTGACCATTGTTCCCCAAAATCACTGCCCCAAAAAACTGAACATGATACTTGCAGATATAACCGATTTCCTAAAACACTGATACTGATGCCCTCAGGCCTGGTACTAAACTTGCAAACTGACATGTGCGTTCCTGTAGAGATACACTCTAAAAGCACAAAGCAAGTAAATGAGAACCAAAACACCCCTATGTTGGGGTAGGGTTTCCCTGTCCTATTTTGTCAGGAGCTAGGGTTTCACTACGCACGAAGTGGTTTCACACAACCTATAATCGGGTATGCAACCTGTCCTAGCTTGGAATGGTCACTACGGATTTCGATATGCACTAGGTCGAATGGTCAATAAGGGTGCCCTGGTAAAACTGGGGTTTGTGTTCCCATACTGGCAGAGACCGTAATCGGTCAGCCTTATGGCACGCTTCTCAAAGCGAGCCTCCGGCAAACCGTTTAGGAATAGCAGATGGCCAACACAGTGTCCTAGACGCACCAATGCACATGCAATGCAAAGAAACACATAAGTGTAGTCAAAACAAGATATCATGAGTTCGAGTCAAGTTCTCTAAATCCCCAGCAGAGTCACCAGAAACTGTTGACGCGCCCTTGAACGTCCCGGGAGGGAATCCCGTTTCGTCCGTTTGTGGGCTCGCTACAGTTCGGACTCAAATCGTCACGGTTCTTAATCTGAACCAAAGAGTCCAAATCCGACAAATCGTTTTGGAAAATAGATTTTTAGAAAGAGGTGCCAAACCTGGACTGCTTTGCTAGATATAGAGTCGCCACCTAAATATTTTTTATGGGGAAATTCAGGAAACCCTGACTCGTTTGCCTAAGGCCACGTGTCCGTCATCACCAAAGTTGCCTCGGCTCGGGAACTTGGGTACGATTGGGGAAGGTCAGCTATGAGGACCCCCACTCACCCGATCCGAAGTTCGGCCTCTACTAACCATGATATCTTATTTTGAAAACATTATGCGTTCTTATACCGGTTATTAGCCTAGAATTACTATGTGATGCGTACAGCAAAACAAGTATAGACTAAATTGCCTAAGTTGGAACAAAGCATCGCATTTCCGTTTGTTTGGAAAATGGTTTGAATTTTGCTACTCGCGAGTAGGCTAAAATACGGATTTCGATGAATTATTCTAATTCAAACAATCCAACCTTCACCCATAGGCATTCATGCAGTTATATCACATAAGCATATAGCCACATGGTAAGCATGCTATCATGTTAACATTCACACTCATGCGAAATGCTAAAGTATAAATACTTACATCGTACTCTGTGCCAAAACAGTGAACTAGTTAGTAATCATATGCATGATCCTAATTCATGTTAAGGTGGCTAATGTATCTCATACAAAATGTCACTAGAATTGGCTTGGCTAGTCTATGAATGGCATGTGAGATGCGACAGATAACATGTATTCAAGTTTGATTTGAAATACTATGCAGTTAGTATGATGCGCCGAGCCCGGTGCATGCAATACTGATGAATGATGCACGCATGCATAGCATAAGGATGCTGAATTAAATATGCCCTAGTAATAACCATCGAAGCAGGTAAGTAAAAGGGAGAAAGAAATGGGGGTTGGAAGACATGCACATACGCACCCACACTTATTACAAATTTGCCCTCGCTCGGAGGGACCGAAAGAATAATACAATTTAACTAACTACTAAGCTAATTAAATATTACAGACAATTAACTAGTTAAGCAAATTAACTAAGCTAATTAAGCAGCAAAAGCAGCCTCCGGAAGAGGGCCCAATGTATGCGCACTCGGTTCTGCTCGGAAACCCACCACCATGCACAAGTTTGCCTCTGTTTCCCCTGCTCTGCTCCTCTGAAAATTGCACAACTCCCAAGGTATGCTCCATGGACACTATGGATCACCACCGGCCAAGTGGAAACCCCACCGACTATGTCCGTATGGTCATTGACCATTTGTTGAGCTCTCGGCCATCAATAATTGGTCGGTCGGCACTCCATGTAGTCGACCGGCCAAGTCTTCCTGGAGAACCTGTTTTGACAGCAGCGGAGGGCAAAACAAGGCATGGCAATGTATTTCAAACAAATGTGTGCACCAACACATCCCTTATCATGTTTGTGACTCAAAGGGGTATGTTCCTTGATTCTCGGACCACCAATCGCGCATTTCAATGCGTGATGGCCTAAGGAACCAAGTCGTGCATTTTGATTTCAAATGAAATGCAATGCATAGAAACATACCAAGGGGCTTTCAACCTCTATCATGGCTTGATCAAGAGGTGAAAGATGCATGCAATGATATGCAACCTAGACATGTGAGCTAAGTGTGCAACATGAGATGCAAACAAGTAAGCATGCAATAAGCACACAACCAAAGCGAATAAGTATGCAAGACATGGAATAACTATGCAAGCTCAACCATGCAAGCATGCAAGGTGCAACATGGACAACATGTTAGGCAACTTAGCCAAGAGAATGCGTGCCAAATGCAAAGCTATTGAAGCATGCAACACATGCAATAGGCTAAGTATATGACAACACACAAGGTGAGCATGTGACAACATGCAAACAATGGACTTATACCAATTTGGGTAGCCCTATACTAGGCCCAAAGCAGTGGCCAACATACTAAGGAATGAGAGGCAAAACGCACACAAACATGCACATGTTAAGGCCTAAACACTTAAGCATATGGAGACAACTTTTAAGCACACTTAAAAGAGGATAACATGGACATATGGCATACATTATAAGCTCTGAAATCATGTTATAAAATGATGCCAAATCAATCTAAACAAGGCAATCGAAGTATGCAAACAAAGTCCAAGGTCTAAGGCTCACCAAAGGGGTATTGAACTACCCTTAACAAAACCACACATGGCTTGAATTGAACAACTAAAATTAGAGTTTTAGCATGTTAAAACAAAGCCAAAAATAGAATGACATGGCATCCTAGAGGCCTAAACATGATGGCATACATGAAGGCACAAACATGGAGCATGAAACACCAACCCTTTAAGGCCTTAAAAGAACACCAAATGCAAGTACACAAACACATCACAAGGACTGAAATGGCATGTCAAGTGGTTCCAAACCACTGCAACAAAGCAAGGATGGCATGCTAGAGGGGTTAATGCTTAGGGCATACAAGAGAGGTTGCATGGTAGCTATAGAAATCAAAGCATGGACTACCTGAATGACCAAAAATAGACCTTTAGCACATTAAAACAAGCACAAAAGCTTCACAAAGCTTGGTCAAAAACATGCTAGAAGAAGGCTCAAAGCACAAAGCATGTTAAGGCTAAAACATGGCATTACAAGACATGTATGCAAGGCATGCATGGTGTGTCTAAACCAAGTAAAAATAGAGGTAAAACATGACAAAATACTACCAAATACCTACTGAAACATGGCCAACATGAGTTCAAAAATGGTGCTCACACATGAGGCTTAAATGGCATATATTAAAGGCAACAAGGAGAGGGGATGGCCCTCTCCTTCTTAGGACCTTAAACCACCATCCTCACCACTGAAACAAGGTGGTCCCGGAGCTCACCAAACAGCACAAAAATGGGGCCAAACAAGCCCTAAGAGGGGTCAGACAACCTCAAACAACAAAGTGACCTTAAACAACTATTTAAAGCACTCAAAGACAAGAATTTTATTAGTTATATACAAAGGCTGAAAACAGTCGCAAGATAGGTTAAAAAGCTATGAAAAATGGGGGAAAAGGGGTAAGATTGTTACCCTTGTAGACCTCCTTCACAAACAATGCTCCAGCAGGTTCTTTGAGCTCAAAACCAATCAAGAACTTCAAGAACAGCTCCCTAGCACCTCAGTAGCCAAGGTAAGGTGTAATGGTGGGTGTTTGTGTGCAATAATAAGACCAAACACACACTTATACACAAAAGAGAGAGAAATGTAGAGATGGGGGATATGCAAACCATAACACTAATATCAGAGCCCTCTTGAAAAATGTTGTAACCCCAATGGAGGGAGAAGAGGCTCCCTCTTATAGAGATTCACTCTTACAAAGCTTCCAAAACAAGCTAAGCAAGAGTGAAATCCCTTCATACACGTGTATGGAGGGGAGCAAAGTGTATGCGAGCTAGCACAACTGGCATAAAAATATTTGCAAAAGCAAATGTACAGTGGTCGGCCAGCCAAAAATGCTATTTGACCAAAAAAGATGGCCGATCGACCACAAAGAGTGCCGGTCGGCCAAACATTTGGCCGATGGCAACAAACCAATGGCCGGTAGCCTCAAGCCATGGCCAATGAGGTGTGGGGATGGCCAACAAGCCATTCCCTGCCCTCCAAAGCAAAACCACAAGTGTTTGGTGCAAAACCAGACACAAAACAGTCGAGTTGAGAGATCCTAAGGTAAGGCACGTAGCCGAGACCTCCGGGAACTCAAGACGAACACAAACAAGGATGATCACCGAGTGTTCAAACGGTGACGTCCAAGTCTTGAGGATGGTAAAAAATGGGGTGTCTACACGTACCTTTTCAGCCTTGGTTGAGGCAGCTAGGAACCTCAGTACCACTGGCCCTCTACATAAATCTTGCAACAGTCATTGCTACTCCCATAGTAGCAGAGTTACTGCGGTAACCTCTGTAGGAGGGAGCCGCTCGCAAGGGGAGGCGTCATCCTCTCGGAAGAGGAAGATTTATAAGGACAGAAATCCATATCCTTGTAGCCTTGAGAATGTTAAGGCCGTCGTTAAAGAATGGGTAGCCTATGGTGAACTTATTTTGCCTCCGGTTGATGTCCCTCCAACCAAGAAGGACAAAGAAAGCCCAGATTATTGTATCTATCACAGAGCCACCAGACACCTTACTAAGGACTGTTGGACTTTGAAAAGTATCTTCAAGAAGAAAGTTGATGTGAATGAGCTGAAGTTCAAAGATTCTAGTAACCGTGATGTGAGGATGGACCCTTATCCTAACCACAAGGAGAAGGGAAAGAATGTACAAGTGATTGGCTATCTTGGGCCTGTGCACGATCAACTGCACATGGCATCCTACTCAGATGAGTTAGAAGAAATTACAACTGGCCAGCTCCACGAAACAGTAGCTGTAGAGGCAAAACTCGTAGAGGACACTCATGCTCAAGCCTTGCAAAATTTTGTCAAGTTTCGTACCTTCTTTGACCAGCTGGGGCTGAGCCAAGCCGCCAGGTTGGAAGTAACAAAGGCCCTCATCAACATCTCTAAAGTGCACCATACTGAAGTTGCTGAGGCTAAAGAGTATATGTCTCAATGCATCCAGGAAGATTATGGGGCCGTTACTTTTTCAGAAGTAGGCAGAGCATACCCATTTCCTCATAATCGTCGTCTTTTTGTTAACACTTATGTCAATGACGTAGAGTTAAAACATGTTTTCCTTGATGGCAGAGCATCCATAAACATCATCACTACCGACACCTTTGCGAAGGTTGGCATTCTACAGTCCAGGATGGTTTGCAAACCCATTACGGTGACGGGTTTTGGCAGTGAGAAAAAGGTTACTAAGGGCTATGTTGTAGTGGACTTAGCAGTTGGCGAGATCCGCTCTACCACTAAGTTCCATGTGATTGAAGTGGACACAAATTACCACATGATACTTTGCAGGATTTCGATGCACTGATATGGGACTATCCTGTCGAGTTATCACTAATGCGTAAAGGCAAAGTTGGGGAAGCGCATAGTGACCATAAATGTGTTTGAAAAGCCAGTTGGAGTAGAAGAGGCACACTATTCTGATGCAGTCTTCTTTACTGTGCTGTCAACGGATGAAACTCCAAGGACTGGTAAGGTTGTAGGGGTAAAATTGCCAAGGTGGGATGACATTTGAGATGCAGAGGTTGCTCTAGAAAGCAGTGGGCAGAAGAGGAGCAGCAAGTCCACAAGTCCTCTGCCCAAGATTGTTAAGGTGCATGATGGCAGCAAGACAGTTTACTACCTGCGACGGTCTTAGGGCCCAGACTTCATACCTTGGAAGGATGGTCTCGAGGCAAATAAATGTGATGCTAATAAGTCTCAAGAAGGGTTGGTGGAGACGCATGAGCCCGCCCCTGAATGTATGCAAGATAGACCCAAACCGCAGTAGGAAGTACTTGTTGAGGTTAACCTCAGCGACTTACCAAGGCAAAGCAAGCCATGTTTATCAGCGATAGAATGGCTCAAGCAGCTAAGGAAGAATTGATAACACAACTAAAGCAGTATAGTGACGTCTTTGCTTGGACATATGACGAGATGCCTGGTATTGACCCATCCTTATCTAGACACTTTTCCCAACTCTAAGCTAATCAAGAAGCATGATTGAAAGTATCACCCTGATCTTGAGGCAAAGATTAAGGAAGAGGTAGAAAAGTTGTAGAGGACCAAGTTTATTGAGCCTATATAGTACCCAACTTGGCTAGTAAATATTGTGCCTATGAAGAAGAATGGCAAAATCAGGGTCTGCGTAGACTTTCTCAGCCTGAACAAGGCCTGCCTAAAAGATTTGTTTCCATTGCCCCATGTTGACACACTTGTCGATTCTACGACAGACCATCAGATGTTCTCTTGCATGAACAGGTTCAGTGGTTATAACCAGATCAAATTGGCACCAGAAGATACAAAAAAGACAGCTTTCAAAACGCCCTTGGGAAATTTTTTCTATAAGGTGATGCCCTTTGGTTTTGTGGAGGCCGAATAAAATTAACTAAGAAGAGGCCTAGGCATTTGATCGACATCTGGCCAAAGGCAATTTGGCCCTGACCAGGGGCTCATGAAGCCGAATAAAGAGCTGAATAGGAGCCAATACTCAACTGGATGGCCATCTAAGTAACTATGTGTGAGATCAGGAGTGCGCCTGACTCTTAGGCCAGAGGTAATATAAAAAGGGGGCAATGTCAGCCAAAGGAGGTATGTGAGAATTTACATGATTACTTGAGATAGAAGTAAATTTGAGAGGATACTTACTTGTCCATCAGAGTGCTAATTCTGCCACCCCCGACCCGAGTGTTCATCCCTTTTTCTGGTAGCAATTAGAGGATCAAGAGCGTCTAACTGGATCCAAGAGTATTTCCAAACCACTTACCACAATTGGCACCGTCAGTGGGAATACTCAAATGTATCCATGGCAGGCGTAACAGATGATCCTTCAATAGCTGCTGACGATGTTACACCAACAAATGACATTACTCCAAGAAACATGCTTGGACCAGAGAATATCACCGCTTGATGGGGCTTTAACATTGACCCAGTTGCTCAAACTTCACCCTCAACTTCTATGCAGGAGACAGTGTAGACGAATATGGATCAAGCAAGACGAAAGGAACATCAACTAGAAGATATGTTGGCTAAGAACGAGTGTTTGCGTAAGGAAGTAGACCTAGAGTTAGCCAAATCCCAACAAGCAGCACGCTATGACCGGGGTCGATCCCCAAAAAAGAAGAAGGATGATCGACGGTGTCAACTTTGAAAATATATAATGGCAGTGATTCTGAATCACCATCTTAGGAACCCAAAAAGAAGGGGTGAGTCGATGCATCTAGCTCATTCGAAGGAAGTCTATGTATACGGCACAGACGAGGGAAAGGAAGTGATGATTCGGATGAGGACAAGCACGACCCTTTCATATGACGCATTATAAGGGTTGTGCTGCCTAAAAAGTTCAAAGCACCAACATTCACCTTATTTGATGAAAAATCAGATCCCACTGACCACATTTGTCATTACAAACAAGCGATGACATTGCATGCTGATGATGAAGCCCTCATGTGTCCAATGTTTCCAAGTAGCCTGGGACCGTTAGTTTTCAGATGGTACTATAAATTGGAGCCGATGTCAATAAGAAGCTTTCATCAACTCCAAAAATCCTTCAGGGCAAGGTTCATCACCACCGAAGTTCAGCCAAAGCAAGCTGACTCTCTCTGGGCAATGCAAATTAAACCAGAAGAGACCCCTCAGTGAGTATTTAATGCTATTGGGAATGTTTCAACTCAGTGGATGATGTCTGTAATGATTCCATGGCCATTACCACCTTTATGATGGGATTACACCCTGATAGTCCTCTTTGTAGTTCGTTGATCAGACGGCCTCCCAAGATAGTGTGGGCGCTAATGAAGAAAGTTTAAGAATACTGTAAGTGCGCGTCAAGGCTGGTGTAGACACCCCATTTTTGACCGCCCTTAAGACTTGGGCACCACTGATGTTTTGCTTGGCAGAGAAAGGTGTGCAGGGCAAATGTTCAGTTTCTTCAGCAAGGGGAGAGGCAAATCCTTCAAAACACTTTGTTCAAGGGTTTGGAGTTAAAGAAGAGAGGAAAGGAGAGGAGAAAACTAGTTTGGGAAGAGTTCGGCATGAATCCGGGTAGAAGTGAGTCGAGCAGCCCTCGCTGAATCGGGCTTATCTATCTGTACACTTGGAGTTTAGCTATGGGGCCACCACCGTCGGAAAGCTTACTTCCGGGGCTTCATTTTGCAATCAAGAATCTCTTAAAGCCAAGTCCGGGTGGGGGAGATATAATTGGTTGAAGTTGGGTATCATCCCGGTTGGATCGAATCTGCGCGGCTTCACGAAAAAGGGTATAACTTTTTGCACAGAAGGAATTTTAATGCAATGTTTGCGCCATTGGAAAGCTAACTTCCGGGGCTTCAATTTGAACACCAACCGGCCATTTTTTGACCTTACCGGACATCCACCGGCACTATATTTATCCGACCGGCCAGTATAAATTGCAGGTCGGCAATATATTGTGCGGACCGGCCATTTATTTTGCCGATGACCTCCTTTCGTGGCCGATATGCCCCTTTTTCATCCCTCAAGCATGGTGCATGCCAGCTGTGCCAGCTGGGATGCACAGACCCTACTCCACGTGCATATATGTGGCTATTTTGCACCCTTTGCACACCCTTTGGCCCCTTTTCTTGCACCCTTTGCTCAAGGCTTCTTGAGGAAGCCTTGACCCCTTGTCTTGGCTTCCCCAAGAAGCTTACCAGCTGTCCTAGCTTCTCCAATAAGCCTTGACCTCCCCTTAAACCCCTTTGACCCTTTGTAGCTTGCCTTAGAAGCTTAGTCTTGCCTATATAAGGGGCCTCTCCTCCTCCATTGTTTTGGTTGGTTTTTTGGAACAAAAAACCAGAGATATATAGATATATCTGATATATACATACATATATCCCTTCATCTCTCACTATATCTCTCCCATTCAACCACCAAACACCCTTGTTCTTGGGCCATTTCTTCATCAACTCATAGCACAAGGCATCCTTACTCCATTGCAGTGACTTGAGGCTGTTCTTCAGAGCTTAGGAGCACTTAAACTTGGTCCAAGAGGTACTGGTTTGCTGGTCTTCAAGGGTGAGTCATCCTCTTCCCTTTTCTAGTCTTTTCTTGCTTCATATCTAAGCCATAGTTGCTTGCATTTTTGGGCTCCGACCCAAACTGTAAATCATCATATTTTGAGGTCCTCTTCATGTTTGATTGAGGACCTCTTGCTGTTTGAGGACAGTAGCTTGCACTTGCTTCATTATCCTCCTTGAATGCCATTTTCTTGCATGCTTTGGCAGCCTATCATGCTTCTGTTTTTGGTCTTTTTACAGGCCTAGAAATAGTCTTATTTTGACCTTCTTAACATGTTTCATCAACGGTCTTTGGCTGTTTGATAAATATTTTGTATACCTCATGTTATAGCCTCTTTTGAGCCTCATTTTGCATTGCATTTCTAGCATGTTTGTATACTGTTTTGGAGTTTTTACAGTTCTGTAAATATGCTTATTTTTGGTCCCTCTTCAATGTTGTAGAAGGGAATTTTTCAGTTTGGGCTGTGCACATACCACTTGCCTCTTTGGCCACCTTTTGGCCCTTTTTCTTGCATAAGAGCTTAGCCATATCTATGTTTGTTTTTAGGGTTTTTACAGTTCTGTAAAGTGGCTTATTTGTGGCCCCTCTTCAATGTTGTTGAAGGGCCCTAACATGTTTGGGGTCAGCAGCTGTGAGTTGCTTCATAATCTCATGTTTAGGGCCGTTTTCGTATGCCATTTTAGCCCTATCTTTGCTTGCTGTTTGGCCATGTCATAAACTGTAAAAATGCTTGTCTCAGAGCTTTCTTGCTTCTGTATTCATGCTCCATGTCCATATTGTGCATGCTTTGTATAGCTGTAAGCCATTTCAGGTGCCAAAAGTCCATGTTTCGGGACTATTCCATGCATCGGGTGTGTTTTCGCCTCATTTCGGGGCTGTTTTCCCCCACATTTCAGTGCTGAAATCCCATTGGCATGTTTGCATATCATTTTCCATGCCATTGCATTGCATATGCCATTGCCTCGGTTTGCGTGCCCATGTGCACGCATTTCGAGGCACTTCATTTCATCCATCGGCCTCTCATGTGAGTGTGGCTGAGGCTCTCTCATGTTAGTATAAGTCCATGTTGCATTCTATATGCCATTTTAGCCATTGCATTACATATGCCATTGCCTCGATTTGCGTGCCCGCGTGCACGCATTTCGAGGCACTTCATTTTCATCTTATGGCCACTGATGTGGGTGCGGCTGAGGTTCACTCACATTGGTGTAAGTCCATCTTGCATTGTGTATGCCATGTTTCAATACGTTGTGCATGTTATGTTGTTAGCATTGTGTGTGCCATGTAGTTATATTGCATGTTTGTATGTTTGCTTGCATGCTTAGGTCGCATGTGCATTGTTGTGCATTGCCTCGCCTCTTGACCAACCATGATTGAGGTTGGGTCCCTTGTATGTTTTGTGTGCATTGCATTTGACATTGAAATGCATACTTGACTCTTTGGCCATCTGTAACAAGCCCGTGGGGGACCTCGCTACAGCTCGGACTCGACTTTCTTGTCAGTCACAGTTCTAAGTCTGAACCAAAGAGTCCAAATCCGGCAAATCATTTTGAGAAACTGATTTTTGAAAAAGTAGTGCCAAACATGGACTGCTTTGCCAGATACAGAGTCGCCACCTAAATATTTTATTTTGGGAAATTTAGGAAACCCTGACTCGGTGCCAAAAGGCCACGTGTCCGTCATCACCAAAGTTGCCTCGGCTCGGGAACTTGGGTACGATTGGGGAAGGTCACTTCGTGAGCACCCCCGCTTGCCCGGTCATAGACCGGCCTCTACTAACCATGACATCAATTTTTGAAAACATTGTGAGTTCTTATTCCGGTTATTAGCCTAGGTTACTATGTGATGCCCACAGCATATAAGTATAGACCGGGTCGCCCAGATTGGAACAAAACATTTCATGCTTGTTTTTGAAAATGGTTTGCTACCCGCAGGTAGGCTTGAAACATTTGATGATTTATTCCAATTCAGATAACCCAACCTTCACCCACAGGCATTCAGGCAGTTATATCAGATAAGCACATAGCCTCATGGTAAGCATGCTATTCATGGCAGCACTCACACGCATGCAAGGATGCTAAAGCATAAAGCTTACCGAGTACTCCAAGCCAAAATAAGAATTCATTAGAAATCATGCATGATCCTAACTATACAGAAATGCCTAATGCAACACATGCAAAATGCAATTATAGTAGGCTCGGCTATTCTAAGATGGCATATGAAATGTTACAACTATCATGTATTCAACTTTGAAATTGAAAGTACAATGCAGTTAGTATGATACGCCGAGCCCGGTGCATGCAATACATATGGATGAATGCAAACATGCTGTCATACTGTATGCTAATTTAAATATGCCCTAATCTAACCATCATAAGCGGATAAATAAAAGGGAGAAAGACGTGGGGTTGGAAGACATACATCACACTCACGCACACTTATTACAGTTGTGCCCTCACTCGGAGGGTCCGAATAAATATACAGTCCCGAATAAAAGAATATTACAGTCCAAAATATTACAGAATCCTAATTAATTAATGAATTAACTAAGAAAGCAAATAAACTGGCATGCAAGCCAGGGACTGCCTTGCTTCTGATGGATGATGCATGTTCGGATTGTCTTGCGCGGAAATCCACCGGAATGCCCCAATTAGCCTCTGTTTACACCTGTTCTTGAAATGCGTGCCAAGCCCCAAAAGGTTGCTGATTCTTCATTTTGCTGCAACAGAGAGCAGGAAAGGGGCATAGCAATGTATTTGCACAGATATATGCATGTCTCGACCCTCGTGCCACCAATCACGCATACCGAGGCATGATGGCCGAGGAGTCGAAATGCACAGCTCAATATAGGATGAATGCACATGAAACTACAGCTAAAACCTAACTCCATCATAGATAATCCGGAGTGTCGATGACTGGGGAATTGAGACACATTCCGTCACTCGGAGTACGAAATGTACCTCGTTTCCCGTGTCCGGGCTAACTCCTATTCCGAACACGATGCAATATGCATGGTATGCATGAAATGCAACTAAGATATAATCCTAACATACTCAATGCTATGGAATGATATGCCTCGAAATACGTGCATGCAGGCACGCAAATCGAGAAAATGGCAGAATGCAATCTAAGATACAACCTAGTACACATAATGCTATAAAAATGATATGCCTCGAAATGCGTGCACACGAGCACGCAAATCGAGAAAATGGCAGAATACAATGAAAATGAGGTGCCTCGAAATGCGTGCACACGGGTACGCAAACCGAGGCAATGACAAAATGCTGTGAAAATGAGGTGCCTCGAAATACGTGCACATAGGGACGCAAACCGAGGCGATGACAAAATGCTGAAGTAATGACATGAAAACACGATATGGGCTTATACCAATCATGAGTGAGCCTCAGCCACACTCACATAGGATGCCGGCGGATAAAAATGAAATGCCTCGAAATGCGTGCACACGGGCACGCAAACCGAGGCAATGACGGAATGCGATGAAATGGCATGGAAATGACAAATGGACTTATACCAACATGAGCGAGCCTCAGCCACACTCACATAGGATGCCGGCGGATAAAAATGAAATGCCTCGAAATGCGTGCACACGGGCACGCAAACCGAGGCAATGACGGAATGCGATGAAATGGCATGGAAATGACAAATGGACTTATACCAACATGAGTGAGGCT
Organism: Camellia sinensis; assembly: GCF_055761805.1. Lineage (NCBI taxonomy): Eukaryota > Viridiplantae > Streptophyta > Magnoliopsida > Ericales > Theaceae > Camellia > Camellia sinensis. The sequence continues at coordinate 10,227,851 of NC_138970.1, forward strand.
CAGCCACACTCACATAGGATGCCGGCGGATAAAAATGATGTGCCACGAAATGCGTGCACACGGGCACGCAAACCGAGGCAATGACGGAATGCGATGAAATGGCATGGAAATGACAAATGGACTTATACCAACATGAGTGAGCCTCAGCCACACTCACATAGGATGCCGGCGGATAAAAATGAAATGCCTCGAAATGCGTGCACACGGGCACGCAAACCGAGGCGATGGCAAAATGTGATGAAATGATATGGAAATGAATGGCAATCATTCTAACAGAATTTCAGCAGTAAAATATGGGGGAAAACAGTCCCGAAATGAGGCGAAATGATACCAAATGCAAGGAATTGTCCCGAAATGCAACATTAGGCACCCGAAATGGCCTATAGCTATGCCAAACATGCACAATATGGACATGCAATGCAAAGACAGAATCTAGACAGTCCTAAAAAATGCACTTTTGCAGTTATAAACAAGGCCAAACAGCAAGCATAGGTATGGTAAAAATAGCATGCAAGAATAGGGGCCAAAAGAGGGGTAATGAAACAAGTGATACAAGAAAAACCCAAACTGAAAAATTTCCTTCTACAACACTGAAGAGGGACCAAAAATATGAATATTTACAGTATATGGAAGACCTCAAATCAGTATACAAACATGCTAAAAATGTGATACAAAATTAGGCTCAAAAGTGGCTACAACATGAAGTATACAAAATAATCACCAAACAGCCAAAGACCATTAATAAAACATGTAGAATGGACCAAAATAAGCACTTTTCCAGAACTGTAAAATGGCCAAAAACAAAAGCATGGTAGGCTAACTAAACATGCAAGAATGGGGAATAAAAGGGAGATATAACATGAAGTGACCTATGGAAGCCCCAAACAATGAAAGGACCTAAATGAAACATGAAGCATGGACCAAAATAAGAACTTTTTCAGAACTGTCAAATGGCCGAAAACAAAAGTATGATAGGCTGCCATTGCATGCAAGAATGGGGAAGAAAAGAGGAGTATAAAGGTAGGTACAACATGGAAGTCCCAAATGGTGTTGAGCCCTTATTCAATGTTGAAGAGGGGCTCAAAATAAGCCTCATATCAGTTTACAATATGCTCGAAAATAAATTTCTCATGGGTCAAAAATAGCATGCAAAATTATGACATACAAGAGGATCAATGAAGCAAGTGTATCATGGAGGGCTCAAACAGGGTTGAGCCCTTAATGAAAAGTGAAGATGAGCTCAAAAGAGGGCCCTTTTCAGTTAGGGCCGGAGCTTGAAACAAAAAGCAAGTGAGGCTTACAAATAGATCAAGAAAAAGGGTCAAAAGGGTAAAAGCATTACTTACCCTTGAAGACTCAAACTTTTGTTGCTTCTTGGATGAATTTGCAGCTTCTTTGACCTTTAAGAATCCTTCCTTGTTTCTGGAAATGAGTTGGTGATGGTAGAGCTTGGTGGTGTAGAAGGAATGATGGTTAGGGACTTAGGGTTTTTTGAAGAATTGAGAGCTATGGAGATGGAGTTGAGTATGGAGACTTGAAGAGCAATTTTTCTAACCCTTGTAAGTGAAGCCACCAGCTGGTTAAAAGGGTTCAAAAGGGGGTGTAAAGGTGGGGGAAAAGGAGAGCAAAATTCCCCCACAAAATATCCCCCGGATAAATATCTTGTCTGGGGGATATTGCCCCACAGCTGTAAAGTGCACAGTGCGAGGAACACGGCCGGCCTCTCACTTTTGTTGGAGGTGGCCGGCCGGCCACACCCCCTAGCCGGCCGGCTAGGGGTCAAAAGGTTCAATGAGATTTTCTGGCCGGCCAGCTACTGGGGAGGTACTCCTATGTGTGTACAACACAACCATGTGGTTAAAATTCCAAGAAAGTGGGTCTAAGGGGTTCAACATTGGCTCGGAAAGAGGGGGTCAAAAGGGTCAATTTGAATTACTGGCCGGCCATGAACTTTTAGGGGCCTCTCATGTGTGTAGATCACAGATATGTGGTTCAAAGTTCAAGAAAAAAGGTCCAAGGGGTTCAACATTAGCCCGGAAGAAAGGGGTCAAAAGGGTCAGGTAACCTTAATGGCCGACCACCAACTTTTAGGGGCCTCCCATGTGTGTAGATCACAGATATGTGGTTGAAAGTTGGCAACACTAACCCTAGGGTGTTCAACATTAGCCCGGAAGTTGGAAAAACGGGTGCCGGGAGGCTTCGGAGGAGAGATAACTGGCTGCTGCAACAATTGCTGGCCTCCCACCCTTCAGTGACCTTTCCAGTGATAAAAAAGAGGTACCTGCCAAAAATGAACGGAAACCGTTGCAAAACGAATGTTCGGGAGCCAAAACACGCAGTTCGGGGTCCCGAAAATGGGCTGTTAAACACCGAAAGTGGCGTTCGGCCACGAAGTGGGTTTCTCAGCCCCCAGTGTCCCTCAAAAGGGAGAAAATAGGAAGTATGCCAAAAAATAGAGCAATAGGAGATGGTTAAGCGGTCCCGAACCGAGGCACACGGCCTGACGGCTCCGAAAACCGGAAACCGGACTCCGAAATGGGAAAAATGGCCTACGGCCACCAAATGTAGCCTACGGACATTGAGAGATTTTCTACGAGACCTCTCCCTCCCCTCAGGAAAAGAAACAGAGAAAACCGAGTCTGGTTCGCAAACCGAGACAAGGCACAGAAGAAGGTTCGGAAGTCCGGAGGCAGTGCTCACGGCCGCGACTCTGAAACTTCTGAACGAGCACATTATGCAACATCACCAAGCGCTCAATCGGTGACGTCTGAGTCTCAAGGTCGGTCAAAAATGGGGTGTCTACACCATCATGCATCGAAATGCGTGATTGGTGGCCCGAGGGTCGAGGGCCATGTTCCCTTGAGTCCATTACATGATAGGCAGTGTGTCCATGCATACATGTGCCTGAAATCCTATGCCATATGCTGTCTATTCTCTGTTGCTGTCAAAACTGTCTTCTGCAGGGAGCTTCTGCCGACCGGCATAATTTAGTGCCGACCGGCACTTTTTGAAATGCCGGTGACTCAATAAACAGCCGATGGAAGTTGTGAACTGCCGGTGGGAATTTCCCCTAGCCAGTGGTGCTCTGCAGCATGCAAGGAACCTATCCTGGAGTTTTGGCAATTTTCAGAGAGATAGGGCAGTATAAACAGAGGTGGCAGTGTTATGGTACGGGCTTTCCGGGCGAGACGGATCCGAGCATGCATCACTCACGCATCCCAAGGCAGGGCTGCGACCACCTTCTTGCTGCATTTATTTTGTTAATTAATTAGAAAGTCTGTAATAATTTATTCGCTTATCATTTGGACTGTAATATTTATTTGGTCCCTCCGAGCGAGGGCAAATCTGTAATAAGTGTGGGTGAGTGTGTGTATGTCTTCCAATCCCCACTTCTTTCTTCCCTTTTATTTACCTGCTTATGATGGTAGATTAGGGCACGTTTAATTTGGCATACCTTATGATAGCATGCGTGCATCCATACATCTGTCTTACATGCACCGGGCTCGGCACATCATGCTAACTGCACTTGTATTTCAATTCCAAGTTGAGAACTTGTTAGTTGCAGCATTTCACATGCCATCTTTAGGATAGCCGAGCCTGTTTAGATTGCATCTTCGCATGTGTTGCATTAGCCATTTTTAACATGAACTAGGATCATGCATATGATTACTAGTTTCTGTTTTGGCTCGGAGTACTAGGTAAGCTTTTATGCTTTAGCATATCGCATGCGTGAGAGTGTTGCCATGACAGTATGATTACCATGAGGCTAGCTGCTTATGTGATATAACTGCTTGAATGCCTGTGGATGGAGGTTGAATTACCTAAATTGGAATAATGCATTAAAACTGTGGGTTTTAAGCCCACTAGATAGTGGCAAAATCATCTTCTCTAAAAGCCCACTTAAGGGTGGCAAAATCTGCATTTTAGCCTACTTGCGAGTAGCAAACCATTTTCAAAACAAACATGAAATGTTTTGTTCCAATTTGGGCGATTTGGTCTATACTTGTTTGTTGCGCGCATAACATAGTAATTCTAGGCTAACAATTGGTTTAAGAACACATAAAGTTTTCAAAAACAGATATCACGGTTAGTAGAGGCCGGTCTTCGGACCGGGCGAAAGGGGGTGCTCATAGCTGACCTTCCCCGATCGTACCCAAGCTCCCGAGCCGAGACAACTCCGGTGATGACGGACATGTGGCCTTCGGCACCGAGTCAGGGTTTCCTAAATTCTCCCATAAAAAAATATTTAGGTGGCGACTCTGTATCTGGCAAAGCAGTCCATGTTTGGCACTACTTTTTCAAAAATCTGTTTCTCAAAACGATTTGCCAGATTTGGACTCTTTGGTTCAGATTAAGAACCGTGACACAAATCGAGTCCGAACTGTAGCATGAGGCCCATGGGCGCGTCTACAGCTGGACAGAAAGTTGTTAAATCAGCACCATCTGGTCTGGTTTAGCTTATGAGTGTCATGCCATCAAGGAGCCCCGAACCTCGGGCTCGGGCTAAACAAGACAACCGGCGTGATTTGCGCCGTTCAAGCGGCCAATGTTCGCACCGTTCAAACGAACAATATCAAGTGGATAGCAGGCGTACAAGACGTTCGGACAAGAAGTACACTGAATTAGCGGAGCCGATTAGTTAGATCCTGCCCAAAGTCCAACATCTTCCGTTCTTTAAATGGCCATCCCAGATGATGGAACCTCTTGATACAAGAAGAAGGGATCAGCGGTGCGAATATCGCAAGGACCATGGCCATGATACTGACAGTTATTATGCATTGAAGGATAACCTAGAGGAGTTGTACAAGACGGCCGGCTGGCACAACATGTCCGAAAGAACAATCCATCGAACACGGTAGCCCTACGATCGAATTCACCTCCACTTGGTTTAATTCACATGATAAACAACCTACCGTCGTCGGCTGAGGTACATACAATTCAGTTGCAACCTAGCCTAGCTAAGGCAATCACACCAACCAAACGGCCCCACGAAACTGGTAGGATTAGCTTCGATGACACCGACCTAGATGGAGTAACTCTCGCCCACGTTGAGCCCCTCGTCATCGAGCTACGCGTGAATAGATTCACAGTTGAGCGTGTTCTCATTGATCAGGGAAGCACCTCAGAAATAATGTATTACAAGATATTTGTTAAACTCGGTTTCACTAATTCGGATCTGTTACTGGCTAATTACCCATTATTCGACTTCAATGCGAACCCTGAGTATCCCTTAGGTATGATCACACTACTAGTATGGATGGGTACCAGATCAATAGACGTGGAATTTTTGGCCGTCAAGCTCCCGTCACCATACAATCTTATAATGGGAGGACTTGGTTGCATACTATGCAAGCTGTGACGAGCACCTACCATCAACTACTCCGCTTTCCAACTGAGTATGGCATTGAGCAAATTCGAGGTTCTCAGAAATTAGCACATGCATGCTATCTTATCACTGCTGCAAAGAGGCGAAAGGAACTAGAAGTCAACTCAATTGAAATACCGGACTGAGAGAGCCTCAAGGACATTGGGAAAATCCCTAGTGAAAAGGCAACTAAAGATCTCTATCGTATCAAAATCAATGGGAGTCCAGACAGATTCTTCATGATCGGCACTTCCCTGAACGAAGCTAATAAACGCGAGCTGGTATCCTTCTTACTCGACAAGCTTGACGTGTTTGCATGGACACCATACGAGATGCCAGGGGTGGATCTAGTCGTGGCCCAGCATCGTTTAAACGTCGATCCAAAAGTCAAACCAATCATTCAGAAAGGTCAGCGGTCAGCTGCGGAGCATACAACGGTCATTGTCGATGAAGTTGACAGATTGCTTAATGCTGGGGCAATTCGTGAAGTCACTTATCCCACATGGCTATCCCATACCATAGTTGTAAAGAAGAAAAATGGATCTTGACGTGTTTGTGTCGATTTGATGGACTTGAACAAGGCCTGTCCGAAGGATTGTTTTCCTCTTTCCAGAATCGACCAACTTGTGGACGCAATGTCACATCATCAGCGCATGAGCCTCTGGGATGTCGACAGGGGTTATCACCAAATTGCCATGCATCTAGAGGATCAAGAAAAGGCTGCACTCCTCACTCAAAGGGAAACCTATTGCTACAAGGTCATGCCCTTCAGACTGAAGAACGCGGGAGCAACTGACTAGAGACTAGTTACCACTATGTTCAAGGAACAACTCGGCCGCACCATGGAAGTATACATCGATGACATTTTGGAGAAATTTGGTAGATGTACTATGACGGATCATCCAATCAACGTAGTAGGGGGGCCGGCGTAGTAATTATGACCCCTGATGGGGCAATAATCGAGCTGTCAGTCAAACTGGGCTTTGATGCATCAAATAACTAGGCCGAATGCGAAGCATTGATAATCGGCCTTCATAACGCACTTCACCTTGGTGCACGACAGTTACTTGTTTTCTACGACTCAAAATTAGTCATCAACCAGTTGAAAGGGGAGTATGCAACTAAAAATGACCGCATGGCCGCCTACATGAAAATGGCAAATTCCTTGCTCACAAAATTCGATGACTATAGACAACCCATTTTTGACCGTCCTCAAGACTTGGACGTCATCTTTTGAACACCTAATGATTGTGTTCGCTTGTGTTCGTTTTGAGTCCCTGAAAGTCTCGACTGAGCGCCTTGCCTTGGAGCCTCTAAATCTTGTCTCTTTTGTGCTTGGTAGTGGGCCAAGAGCTTGTTTCTTCAATTCTAGAGGAGAGGGTGGCCTGCCGAGCATCCCCTTAGCCTGTCAGCCACTAGTGGTGGCCGATCAGCTATGTTGATGGCCGATCAGCTACATTGATGGCCGGTCGGCACTAGTGATGGCCGACGGCCATTTTTCTCCTTTTTCAGATATTTATTTGCCAACTGTTGTTCAGTAATGCTGATCTCCATACACGTGTATGGAGGGATGAATACAAGCCTTTAGCTTGTTTTTCTATATATAGGGGGTTCTCTCCCCCATTTTGAAGGGATAGACAATTTGGAAAAAAATTCTCCTCTCTCTCTAGAATTCTCTCTCTCTCTTCCTATTTTGTGCTTGAAAGTGAGAATTCTCTACACTTTTGCACTATGACCCTTGACCAGACATCTTCATCTTGGAACTGAGGTTTTTTGAGGCTTGGCTTGAGCTCCTAAGGCTAGTTTTAACTCAAAATTGGGGCTGTTTTGTGTTGTGCTTCAAGAGGTAAAGGACTTGCCTTGTAGACTTTGTTTCAATCAATTTCTTGGCTATCATTTCACACTATTTTGACCTGGTTCTTCAACTATAAAAAATGGTGGTTTAGGTCTTGGTGAGTTAGGGGGTTGTCTCCCCTTTTTTGGTCTTTGGCTTCTGAAGCCCTTTGCATCATCTTTTAACATGTTTAAGTCAAACTTTTGGGCCTTTGAACCACTGAAATTCAGAGTTATTTCAGTGGTAAAAGGTATGTGTTGAAGTCCAAAAATGGAGGGGTTAGCCACCCCTCCTTGTGTCTCTCTTGCATGCCTAGTTAGCATCACATGATAGCATCATTTTGTGGCTTAACTTAGCTAAATCTCAGCATGATTTAGGCTCTATTTTTACATGATTCAACTCTGTTTTGGGTTGGTTGGAGCATTCGTTGCTTGCTTTTTGTACTTGTAGTGCAATTGTGCTTACTAGTCTAGCATGCCTAATGGTTTAGCTTATTTTTCTAGCTTGTGTTAGCTTGACTTAAGCACGTTTTAGCTACTACTTTGGCCTACTTTAACTATGTTCTGGGTCAATTAAGTCCTTCGGGGCTTGTATTGCATGGCTATAGTGTAATGGTCTTCACTAGCTTATTGTTTCGAGGCTTTAAGCGTGAGGTGTTTGAGGGGCTTGCATGTTATAGCAACATTTTGCATATGATTTCACTATATGTAGCTCTATCACATTCTCACTTATTTCACTATTTCATTGTCTTTGACAGCTGTGCATTGAGTCTTGTTTGCGAGCTAACATGTGAGCATGTTTTTCTAGCCTTTTGTGCCTAAATCTCAGCATGTTTTAGCCACTGTTTTGGCATGTGTTAGCTTTGTGCAGAGCTAGTTTGGCCCTTTCAGCCTTGTATTGCATGCCTATAGTGTTGTGATCTTCACTAGCTTAATGTTTTAGACTCGTAGCATGGCTTGCATGTGTTGCTTGCATGATTTAGTGTCTTTTTGCATGCCATTTCAGCACTGAAATATCTGCAACCTCCCTCTATTCTTCACTTTTTACTTTGTTTTGAAAGTGGCTTTGAGCCTCTTGTTAGCTTGAGTGTGGAATTGAGGCTCTCATGCCTAATGGTTTAATTCCTTCGGGAGTTCATTACCAATAGCATGAGGCCTCTTTCATGCTCAAGGTACTTGTGGCTTAAGCCCTCTTTCCAATTAGAGGACTCTCACCTTGGACTTAACCAGTTAAAAGACTAATCAGTAATGTACAATGTGTACACAAAATGAACCAAGTAAAACTTGAGCAAGATAGGCATATTTGTGTTGCATTGCATGTGTTTGGTTCGGACGTTAATGCAAACACAAGAAAAATGGGACGTCTCATACTCAAAGTGATGAAACGTGCCCCTTTTCTTAGTCACCGGCACTCTTGATCATGCATGATAGGGTGGTGGTTGTTTTGGTCTTGATTATGCATTCGTTGACCATGTACAAGCTTGGTTCTCTAGCCTTCATGCATTGAGAATGTTTGGTTGATGGCTTGAGAGCCAAGAATTGCACTTCTTTGAGCTTGAGAAATGATAAGGAGGGCAATAGTACATATATTGTTTGAGAATACACTGCTTTGCCTCTGTTTGCTCTTTGTTGCAGCAAAAAGGGGAATTCCAGGGAAGGGGTGGCCGATCGGCCACCAATAGTGGCCGACAGCCACCTTTTGTGGCCGACTGGTCATCAGTGGAAAGTTTGATCAGTATGTCCCAAAGGTGGAGCAGAGGCAATCTGGAAGTTGGTGCAATTTTCAGAGATCAACGAGTGCAAACATAGGCATTCAAAGGCAAGGCGGTGGATTTTTGGGAGGAAGCCAACCGAGCATGCATGCATCTCTCGCCTGTGGGGCTATTTAATTGCTTTAATTAGTTAGCATAGCTAATTATTCAATTTGGTTTGTAATATTTTAGCTAGCTTAGAATAGTTGGCTAATTTACTTCAATTGTTGTAATATTTAATTAGCTAGAATAGTTAATTAATTGTGTTGTAATAGTTAGCATAATTAGCGTAGCTAGTTAGCTTATTCATTCGGACCCTACTTCGCGAGGGCATAATGTTGTAATAAGCGTGCGTGTGTGTGTGCATGTCTTCCGACCCCACGTCTTTCTCCCTTTTATTTAACCGCTTTTGATGGTTAGATTAGGGATCATGTTTCGTTTAGCATACCTTATGCTTGCATGTTTGCATCATTCACTTGTCTTGCATGCACCGAGACTCGGCGCATCATTCAGACTGCATCGCAATTTCAATACACTTCTTTGAATACGTGTTTAAAAGCATGCTATCAAAAGCGTTTCATATGCCATATTAGTAGCCGAGCATATTAATTACATCATTGCATGTGTTGCATTAGTCATTTAACATAGTTATGATCATGCATAGTTCTAACTAGTTTTTTGTTTTGGCTTGGAGTACACTGTAAGTTTTACGCTTTAGCATGCTTGCATGAGTGTGAGTGTTGCCATGATTCGCATGCTTTCCATGAGGCTATGTGCTTACTTGATTAACTGCATGAATGCCTGTGGATGAAGGCTTGTTCCTTGAATTGGAACAATTCAACGAGTGTGAGTTTTAAGCGCATTTTGCGAAGTGGCAAATCATGTTTTAAGCCCACTTGAGGGTGGCAAATTCAAATCATTTTCAAAAACAAACATGAGTTGATTTGTTCCAAGTCTTGCGACTTAGTCTAAACTTGCCTTGTGTGCGTCACATAGTAAAGCTAGCTAATAATCGGAATAAGAACACATGTGTTTTTAAAACAACATATCATGATTAGTAGAGGCTGATCCTTTGATCGGGCGAGCGGGGGTGCTAATTTCAGAACCTTCCCCTCTCGTACCCAAGTTCCTGAGCTGAGGCAACTTTGGTGATGACGGACACGTGGCCTTTGGCACGAGTCAGGGTTTCCTAAATTTCCTAAAACAAAATATTTAGGTGCCGACTGTGTAATCTGGCAAAGCAGTTCAATTTTGGCATTATTTGATTTAAAATCTGATTTTCCAAAATGAGTTGTCGGATTGGATTCTTTGGTGTTTATCAGTCTCAGATTGCACTTTATGAGATTAGATTTAGAACCATGATAGGAGTCTGAACTATACGACCAATTTGAGCTCTCCAAAAGGGGTGGCGCGAAGAAAGTCGAGTCTACAATTTCTGGCGACTCTGCTAGGGATTTATAGAACTTGACTTGAACTCTTCATATGTTGTTTTATTTACGTTTAAGTGTTTCTTTACATTACATTTGCATCGGTGCGCTTAAGTCACAGTGCTTGCCATATGTTATTCCTGAGCGGTTTACCGGAGGCGTGCTTGGAAAAGCATGCCATAAGGCTGACTGGTTATGGGCTCTGCCACGATGGGAACACAAACCTTGGATCTGGACTACCGCTGTACTGTTTGATCGTCGTCTCACTTCTTGGTGTTAGGAGCGAAAGGTATACTAGGTGGTCTTGCTGAGGCACCCTTTTTGACCAATTGACCTAGTTGCATATCGGAAGCCTTAGAGACTGTTCCAAACTAGGACAGGTTTCTCATCCGATTGCAAGATTGTTTAAAACCGCATGAGTGCGTAGTGAACCCCTAGCTCCTGATAAAATTAGGACAGGGTAACCCTACCCCAGCATAGGGGTGTTTTGGCTCTTTCTTGCTTGATATGTGCTTTTAGAGTGTGATTCTGCAGGAATGTATGTATCAGTTGCAAGTTTGGGTATCAGTTTAAGGGCATCGGTTTTGAGGTAGAAATTTGGGGCAAAAATCAATGTTTGAGTACAGATTGTCCAACTTATGATTTCAGCCGTGTGTTTTCCTTGTCTAAGCCGAGGTGCTGTGCGTTTGCTGATTGTTGTTTCTTTTTTTCTTTATTTTCTTTTTGGCAAGGTAGTTTTACACCATTGCTTCCGACGAGGCATTTTTCCCCCGAGCACTCTGGACTAGAGTCAGGAGGATTTACCGATCTGAGGATCTTATTGGAGGACAAACAGTGTTTGCTTTGCTACCCCTGATTACGAGACGGAGGACAGTCAGGCATATATCACCAGTTCAGCAGTCGCTAATTCAGTGGTCACTATCTACGTCACCTGTGCCCAGTCGGGCCTAGTTTTCGGCTTCCACATTAGAGAGAGATTACATACCAGTTCTGATAGATCGACGCCCCTCAGTCATTATGGAAGATATGATACGTGAACTTTAACAAACCATCGAGGCCATGCAGTGTGACGCTGCTCGCCAAGAGGAAGTTGCCGCTTGCCAAATAGCGATTGCATCCCAGCAGGCTGAACTGATTGCTAGGCTTCAACAGCAACAGCAACCACAACAAGAAGCAGCTTTTGCTTCGCATTCACCCCCAGTCAGGGTTCCAATACCCGGGGATACAATACCCGGGGATACAACTAATGTCCAGGAGAATGCGAACATTCTGACAGGATCGGTCTCGCGTCAGACTTCCAAAGCACTGGCCTACCCAACGGAAGCCCCCTTGGAGTTCGAGGTCGACCCTCCCGCTCTGATGGTGACCAAGCTTGAAAAGCTTTTTAAGAGTGCTCAGGGTGTCAACTCGATCCCAGGCATAGAGGACGGCTACACAGATTTGGTGGTGACATTGCCGGATAGATTGAAAATGCCTCACATAGATCGCTTCGACGGTTCGGGTGATCCCATGGTCCATTTGCGGCTGTTTTCAGATATTCTGCGGCCGATGGGCCTGACTAGACTGTAGAAGCTATCCCTCTTTGGCCGAACCCTGTCGGGTATTACGCCTATTTGGTATGCTAAACTGGAGGATTCTGTGAAGAGAAGCTGGGAAGAGATGGCCGAGGCCTTTGTCGCCCAATATTCCTAAAACACTCAAATCGAGGTCACAACTCGTGATCTTGAGGCTACTCGACAAGAGCCGAATGAGGGCTTCTTTGACTTCATCACTCGGTGGAGGGCCAAGGCCTCCATGATAACCACCAGGCTAGCTGAGAAGGGCCAGATAAGAATGTTCGTTTGTAATCTGCAACTGAAGCTGCGGCAAAAGATGATAGTCCTACCCCTACCTACATTTGTCGACCTTCATGAGATAGGGGTACCGATAGAGGATGCAATGAAACAGGGTCCGATTGACCATGAAAGAGAGTAGCCTAAGAGGGCTTTTACACGCAGTTCAAACGCGGCTACAAGTAGTAACGCAGCTGCAAGGACTTTTGATGTTGGTATGGTCCCCACCACACCGAAAATAGCCACCCCTTTTACCGGTACATCTGGAACCATTTCACAACCTGCAAAGTACCCACCCCGAGGCCAGAGGACTTTCACCCCACTCTACATGTCTCTATCTGCGACCTTGAGGGTCCTGATCAGAAAAGGGCATCTGAAGCCCCTGGAGTCGCGCCCATTACCTAATCCCCTCCCTCCTACACACAACCCAGCGAAATACTGTGCCTTCCACTAGCAGCATGGTCATGACACTGACCTATGCTTTAGACTCCATCATGAGATTTAGGATCTCATTGACAATAAAGTGATAGCGCCTCTTGAGACGCCTAAAGTCACTACAAATCCCCTCCCACCACATAACCAACCCCGTCCTCCACCCAGGCAAGTAAACCTCATCCAAACAATGGTTGTCCCATACGACCCCATCATATACATCACTCCCTCTCACCTGCCTAAGCGGCCCTATTCATCCCGAAAAGCACAGACTTGTGCATGGTGAGCGCGTCCATATCCCAACCTGAACCCGTGGTGGTGGCTGTGGTAGAAGAAGGCATGCCTGAGGGCTCCATGAGTTTAACTGAGGAAGGGTACAGCCTGTGCCGTTACATTGTGCCAACAAGTCAGGCCAGACCAGGCATGGAATTGCCAACAGGATTAGAGGTTAATGTAGTCCGAGAGGACAGACCAAGTCAAGGACTGGATGACTTAGCTGAGCTTGAGGAGGATATCAGTAATCTGTAGTTCTTTAATGAAGAGGATCTGGGGACTGTACAGATTGGTTGGTTTGATGCGAACGGATCAACGGATACTACAGGGTGGCTCAGTGATGAACCAGGTGTTGATGAGGGGTCTCAACCGAAGCAAGAACAATTGGAAACAAGGACTGCTGCAACGGTTGAAATGGTCAACAATAGAGGGAAGTTGCCGAGGAGCACCGGTACTAAGAATTTTGCTCAAGAATTGAGTAGTGTTTGTACAGGCGATATAGAACAGGAGGCCGCGCTGAAGTGGTTCGAACAGGAAAGAACTGAGACTGACCAGAAGATTAGAAAAGCCAAAGGTCTTGCAGGGACTGACTATGTTGCGGATACAGGAGTGCATACAACGGAACTGGACAGTTGCTTGTCAAATACCGGAGGAATGTGGTGAGAAGATGAGGATTTGCATCTCGCCCACACGAATGAGGATTGGGGACAGAATTTGTCGGATGATACATGGTATGCCGAGGAAGTTGATCACCTGACTCGGAGTGGGCGGTACTTTAAGCCCCCACACCTAGGCCAACCGGAAGCATCGGGGAAAGATAAGGAGTCAGAGAAGCAGAAAGATAAATTGCTATAAAAAGAAGATGTACTGAAGCAGTTGAAAAATATTCAGGCAGACATCTCCATTTGGGGATTACTCATGGCTTCATGGGTGAATAGACAAGCTGTCGTATCAGCAATGGATAAAGCTAAGCTCTCTATCGAGACAACACCTAAACAGTTAGTGGGACTGGACTGGTCTTACCGGGAGGGGGTTTGCCGACTTTGACTTTCACAGACAAAGAATTGCCGCCTGAGGGCTCCGAGCATAATAAACCACTCTACATCTCTATTGAATGTAGAGAGAAGTGGATACCAGTAGTCTTGGTTGATACAGTGTCTGCCATCAATGTGTGCTCGTCACGCACGGTTTATGCTATCGGTTTGAAACCCGCAGACTTCGCACCAACAGCCCAGGTGATTTGGGCTTATGACAATACAAGTCGGGAAGTGATGGGGACAATCCGAATCAGAACTCAGGTTTGGCCCAGCATAACAGGACATTGATTTTCACAGCCTGGATGTTCCAGCCACCTTTAATTTACTCCTTGGACGGTCGTGGCTACACCAAGTGAAGGCTGTCTCTTCCATTCTGCATCAGATGCTAAAGTACCCCCATGGGAAGGGGGTAGCTATTGTTTTTGGAAACTCTTCCATATATCCTCCGTCGAAAGTCACTACACCAGTACGAGAAATTGTACACGGCGAAGAGGATGTTTTTCTGTCTGGGTTCACCTTGGCCGAGGCCCGGGTAGTGCAAGATATTTTGGCTATAGATGAGGGGTTATATGTTAGTGCACAATCCGTCTACGTCATGAATAAGCTTCAACATATACCTAGAATGGATTGGGAAGGAGCGGCCGCTGCGTTGGCCGAAGTGCCACACAACCCTTATACCTTTGGTCTAGGTTATACGCCTACCAAAGAGGATTGGGTAAGAAAGGGAAAGGAAATGGCAGGAAGGCCCAAAGCTAAGCAAACTGGGAAACACTATGAGTTGGTGCATAGACCTATTCATGGAACCCTGAACGACCGCTTTGTCTGGGAGGGGGAAGATTTCCCATTTTGTGGCTTTCTTGAGCCATGGCTGATTTCTGAAAAGCGGCATTTTCCCGGCTTCGAGATCTTTTTTGACCTACAGTTACAAGGGGATGAGGTTGCAGAAAAGCAGACCGACCTACCAGCTGAGGCTAAACAATGTACCAAGGATGAGTCCGATGATAGTGAACTTGAGCTGGGAGCAACATTAGCTTGTCTCCTCTTAGATCCTCAGATCACATCCGAGAGCTTGGTGGAGGACTTCTCTGTTTCCATGATTGGAGATCAATCGGCTGTGGGCCCTTCTTCTGGCATTCTGGACGCATCTATCGTACCCTCCCTCGTTTGGCAGTTCGAGGAGGGTTTTTTGTCTAGCAGTTCTGAGTCAGGTAGTGAACCGGAATCTGATTCCACAGAGTCTGTGGAGTCAAAATCAGATTCTAGTTCTTCTGAGTCAGAGTCCGGTATTCCTAGGGTTGATAACCGGGATACCGTTGTTTTGTCCGGGTCGTCTTTTTCATTTTTTTTTGAGTTAGATGTAACCGAAGAAATGGACGAACTGGAAGTTGTGAATGAGAATGGTACCCCTGCTGTTTCTGAGTACTTTTCTTCGCCACTTGTTTATTGCATTAATTAGGACTTTCAAAATTTTAATGAAAACGACGAGGAAAAAATTCTTCCGATTTTAAAACATTTGATTGATCAAAAGGAGAAGAGGTTTGTAAGATCCCTAGTTGATGAAATCACTTCAACTAATGTTGGTACTGAGAAGGATCCGCGTCTGCTCCAGATCGAGTCCACGTTGTCTTCGAAGGAACGTGAGCGCTTAGTCGTTTTATTAAAAGGTTTCAAGATGTTTTCGCGTGGTCCTACGAAGACATGCCTAGAATCGATCCTGAGATTGTGCAGCACTGGATCGCTCTTGACACTGAGGCCTGACCCGTCAAGCAAAAGCTACAGAGAATACGCCCGGATTGGACTTTGAAAATTAAGAAAGAGGTCACCAAACAGATAGATGCAGGGTTCTTGCTAGTATCTGAGTATGCTACTTGGTTGGTGTTGAAGGAAGATGGCAGAATTCGAGTGTGTGTGGATTTTAGAGATCTGAACAAAGCTAGTCTGAAAGACGACTTTCCTCTACTACACATCGACGAATTGGTGGACTTCACCACAGGCTATGCGTTGCTCTCCTTTATGGATGGATTTTTCGAGTACAACCAGATTTTAATGGCACCCAAAGATAGGGAGAAAACTGCATTCACCACGCCATGGAGAACCTACTGTTACAAGGTGATGTCGTTCGGTCTAAAGAATGCTGGAGCTAGTTATCAACGGACTGCAACTACGATCTTGCATGATATGATCCACAAAGAGGTTGAGGTGTACATGGATGACATGATTGTCAAGTCCAAGGAAAGAGAGGGCCACTACACCACCTTGAAGAAATTTTTCCAACGGATCAGAGAGTAACGGTTGCGACTAAATCCTCAGAAATGTACTTTTGGTGTCATAGTAGGGAAAATGCTGGGGTTCTTGATTACAAAAAGGGGCATCAAAGTCGATCCTTCCAAAATCATGGCCATCCTAGAAATGCCACCACGAAGGACTGAAAAGGAGGTGTCCGGCTTTTTGGGTAAAGTGCAATTCATAAAACGGTTTATTGCAAAACCAACCTTGACTTGTGAACCACTATTTGGTTTCCTTAAGAAAGGAAATAAATTCCAATGGGATGACCGATGCCAGGTTCCTTTTGAGCAGAACAAACAGTATCTATAGAACCTACCCGTGTTGTCACCGCCGGAGCCGGGGACGCCGTTGATTTTTTATCTGTCAGTGACCGACATGACAATGGGCTGCATGTGTAATAACCCGACCCTCGTGCATGTTTTCTGATATACTTTCAGACCCTATTTTGCGTTTTGAATGCTTATTGTGAAAGCCTATGAGAAATTAAGGCTAAGTAAGTGAACTCCATGTTTAAGGGTGTCTATCTGTTTAAACAAGAAAAGTATCTGTTACATTAGAATGTTTGAGTCAGAAATTGGAAGCCTTAGTGGCTTAATTATCTGAAATTGATTTTAAATATGTGATCAGCATAATTTTTAGGTAATATTAAGCATTTCTGGGAAATTTCAATTTCGGATGTTTAAACGATTGATTTTCGTCTTTATTCACTCTTTGTATATATATGTCTATAAGAGTCTCTTTGAACTCAAGACTTAGGAACTTTCTTCTAATATCTTCCCTGGGAGAAAAGTGAAGAGAGGCTAAGAACAAGGAAGAGTTGAGAGAGATTGAAGCTAAGGTAAGTGTAATTTCCCTAGTCCAATCCTCTTTCTCAATTTGAAATAGGAAGCTCTTAATGTTGTATAATCTAGAGTGGAATGAAAGTCTTGGATGTGTGTGTTGAAGACTTGGTATGATAATCCTATCATATGTGTATTTTGAATCCAATTCAAGTGATCTAGTGAGAGCATCATCATGTCTCTTTACTTATCAAATTGGTATTCATGGTTATGCCATGTTTTTGTATAACTATGTTATGTGTATGTAAAGTTAAGAGTTTCAAGAATGAAAGGATGTTGACGAGCTCCAATTTTTGTTCAAACCAATTGAGTTGTGTTCATGGGTTTAATTCAAGTTAGATTATGGTATGTTGTACCTTTAATTACATGTTTTAAACCATGATTTAGTACTTAAAAGTTTCAACTTAGAGCCTTACCAACACTCCCAAAAGAACAAGATTTTGTTGCAATTTTTGGACCCAAACAGGTAAATTGCCGCATGTGCGGGGGTCGCTGCCGCACGTGCGGCAATTGCCGAATTTTGGTGGTTTGGTTCTGCCTAAAAAGTACGTGCGGGGGAATTTTGCCGCACGTGCGGGGCTCACAGCCGCACGTATGGCCCATGTTGAAAAACATGGTTTGCTCCGTTTTGCATGTAGGACCCTCTAATATTGTTGGAATATATATTTGATGCCTTTTCGATATGTGTTAATTCCTTTGAAGTAAAGCGAAATAGGAAGTAATTTGATATGAAAGCTGAAATAAATTGTAAGTTTTGAATGTGTGCAGGGCACACTCCGGGAGGAACAAGCATGTCATCACAACACTGTGAGTAGTAGTACGCTTCACATATAGCTAATGATTGTCATTAGCATTCTATTAACACATGACTATTATGTATGTAATTATGTGAATGAAGCCAAGCATGAAAAGAAATAAAGGAAAGAATGAAATACTTTCACTTGACTCAAAGTATTTGTAAGACTCGGGGCCTATGGCCACTCCGTATGAATTGTTATGATATGAAACAAAGTGCTACGCGGAACTAAGTGCTACGAAGTGAGTCACCTCTAGAATCCGTGTGAGATACCTCTTGAGTTCATACAAGCATGTTCAAGGGCTTAACGCCAAATGATTCAAGGGCTTAATGCCAACTGATTCAAGGGCTTAATGCCAACTTATTCAAGGGCCTCGTGCCACCATGTTCAAGGGCTTAACGCCACCATGTTTAAGGGCCTTGTGCCACTACGTCTAAGGGCTTATAGCTATCATGTTTCAAGATATTATGTTTCAAGCCTTTACGTTTCAAGAATTGGCCTAAGGCTGTTATGAAATTAGTACAGAATCAGACTAACTATGTGTGCATCATCTTACGCTTTGATGTATTATATTTCAAGCTAAGCATCGTTTTGTTTAAGTATTACTATTCACTGAGCCTGGCTCACTCTGTGTTATGTCTATTTCTGTAGGTAACCAACCAGGTGGTCAGTCCTAGCCATGACGCCTGTTTTTCTTTTGTCAACCTTCGTGTGTGCAGACACTGTGCAAGGCCATTTATTTTGTGAAGTCAGTTAAGATGTTGGCTTACTTTTTGATTGCCCACCTAAGGTCGAATGTATATAACTTCAATGGTTTTTGTATATGCCCAATTATAGGGCTGGGACTGTATATTTGTATGTATATAACCGATGCTCTGTGATATAGTTTAGGACTTTATCTATCTACTATGGTACACGTGATGTATGGGATCCTGGCATGTAGAAGTAGCTCAATGGAGATGGAGTTTATATGTTCCATTATTTTCATATTACGTGCTTCCGATAAGGCCCCGTATGTTATCCACATCAGGTTACATGTCCGTTTCTGAACGGGTCATGCCCAAACTTTTAGGAGCGGCTTTGAGGGCGTGACAAGTGGTATCAGAGCATGAGTTGCTATCTCACACACGGATCCATTGAGCTCTAGGGTGTCTAGAAAGATTTAGGCATCATGCATGACACCCTGAAAGTATAAGAGAAATCGATGGCAACGTTATATGCACTCTGATAATGCTAACAATTTGAATTTATGTCTATTGTATATAATTGATTGTTGTGTAGGCTATGGTGAGGACAAGGACAGAAGATGCGGAAGATGCTACTTCTGCACGGTTGGATAGAATGGAAAGAATGATTATGGAAATGGCGGAGACCCTACGGCAACAACAGCAACAACCACAACAACAACCGCTACCGCCACCGCCACCGGTACCTCCACCGGTAGTACAAGATTTCCATGCTGAAGACCGGACCATTACCCTTGCTAAGGAGTTTAAAAAGATGAAACCGCCATTCTTCAAGGGAGGGATAGAACCAATGAAAGTTGAGGCGTGGGTGTTAGGGATAGAGAAATTATTTGAGGTCTTCCCTTGCACCGAGGCTCAAAAGGTGCAACTGGCTGCCTTCACTCTTGAAGATGAGGCACGGAGATGGTGGATGCTTACGAGGACTATACATCAAGGATTGACATGGGACAGGTTCTTGGAATTTTTTTATGATAAGTATTTCCCTCAAAGTATGCGAGATAAAAAGGTTACTGAATTTGAAACTCTCAGACAAGGGAACAAGACTGTTGCTGAATATGAAGCTCAATTTGCAGAGCTAGCCCGGTTTGCACCTCATATGGTAGACACGGACTATAAGAAGGCGCAAAAATTTGAAGGGGGATTACGGGGTGCTATTCTGGACCGAGTCAATATGTTGAAGTTGCCTACCTATGTAGATGTGTTGGAGAGGGCCGTCATAGCGGAAGGAAATATTGCTGCACAAAATCAAATTTCTGAATGGAAGGGGAAAAGACAAAATAGTCAATGGTCGAAAGGGTTAACTACTCCACCAAACAAGAAGCAAAATTCAGGGACTTCACATGCTTCTACCCCTAGTTAGGATTCAATTCTCGTATGTGTGGAGTGTGGAAAGAAGCATCGTGGAATATGCTACCGGAACTCTAGAGCCTGCTTTCAGTGTGGGAAAACAGGTCATGTGATAAGGGATTGCCCTCAAAGGAATCAACAAAATAATAACAAGGCCGCTACAAGTTCAGTGGGATCTGCACTAGCTTCCAACACCAAGACAACTGCTAAACCTAATAACAAAGACACTGCGCGGCAAGGCAGGGTGTTTGTATTGGTTCCAGGAGATGTACAGAATGCGGCAACGGTGGTGTCAGGTATATTTATGGTTCACGGTCATTCTGCTTGCGTATTATTTGATTCTGGCTCTTTTCATTCTTTTGTGTCAAAACTATTTGCTCCTAATTTAGATAAATCTAAGGAGGTATTATCTTATATGCTATGTGTATCCTCACCTTTGGGGGATTCTATGACCTGTACCTCTGTATATGTCGCTTGTGAACTCCACCTTGGAGATATTCGCGTATATGCTAACTTGTTACCTCTCGACATGACGTATTTTGATATTGTTCTGGGAATGGACTGGTTGAGTGAATATGGTGCAACTATAGACTGCCTGACTAAGCAAATTAGTTTTCATCCTCTGGGTCAATCAGAATTTATGTTTCAGGGACAGGAAGTAACTTCTCCACCTTATTTGATCTAGGTAGCAAAGGCTTGTAAATTAATTCAGAAAGGGTGTCAGGGGTATTTATGCAGCGTTTTGGAGGAGGAAGTGGGGAGCGGGAATATCGACATGATCCCAGTCGTCTGTGAATTTCCGGATGTCTTTCCAGAGGAGTTACCAGGGCAGTTGGTAGACCGCGAAATTGAGTTTACAATTGACGTAGCACCAGGAACTCAACCCATTTCTAAGACTGCCTATAGAATGTCACCAGTTGAGATGAAGGAATTAAAAATTCAGTTGCAAGATTTGCTGGACAAAGGATTCATCCATCCAAGTGTGTCTCCGTGGGGTACACCAGTTTTGTTTGTAAAAAAGAAGGATGGAACACTCCGGCTTTGTATCGATTACAGGGAACTTAATAAGGTAACAATCAAGAATAAGTACCCGTTACCAAGGATCGATGATTTATTTGACCTGCTTCAAGGGGCACAAGTCTTTTCCAAAATTGATCTACGGTCCGGATACCATCAATTAAAGGTCAAAGTTGATGATGTCGAGAAGACAGCTTTTCGAACCCGATATGGCCATTATGAATTTCTGGTTATGCCCTTTGGAGTGACTAACGCCCCAGCAGCTTTTATGGATTTGATGAACCGCGTCTTCAAGCCCTATTTGGATGAATTTGTGGTAATCTTTATTGATGATATTCTAATCTATTCAGAGAATGTAGAAGCTCACGAGAATCACCTTCGATTGATCCTTCAAACCCTCCGGGAAAAGAAACTATATGCAAAGCTGAAGAAATGTGAATTCTGGCTACTAGAGGTGGCATTTCTGGGGCATGTTATCACAAAGGATGGAGTTTCTATTGATCCACACAAGATTGAGGCGATTGTAAATTGGCCAACTCCCACTAATGTGACTAAAGTACGTAGTTTTATGGGGTTAGCCGGATACTACGGATGGTTTGTTCAAGATTTTTCCAAAATTGCGGTGCCGCTTACCCAACTAACTCGAAAGGGAGTTGCATTTGAATGGTCAGAAGAGCAGGAATCTGCTTTCCAGGAATTGAAGACAAAGTTGACAACAGCACCAGTTTTGGCCTTACCATGCCGTACTAAAGAATTTGTAATCTATAGTGATGCTTCGCACAAAGGGCTTGGTTGTGCACTTATGCAAAATGGAAGAGTTATCGCTTATGGTTCTCGACAGTTGAAACCCCACGAAAAAAATTATACTACGCATGATCTTGAGTTAGCGGCAGTAGTCTTTGCTTTGAAGATATGGAGACACTATCTATATGGCACTACTTGCGAAGTGTACACTGACCATAAAAGTCTCAAATACCTTTTTACTCAGAAAGAGCTGAATATGTGACAGCGATGGTGGTTGGAACTTATTAAAGATTATGATTTGCAGATCCATTACCATCCTGGCAAAGCCAACACAGTTGCGGATGCGCTTAGTCGGAAAAGTATGGGGACTTTAGCAAATTTGGTTACAAGGCAAAAGGAATTAGCAAATGAATGGGTTAAAATGGAATTGGACCTTGTATTACACAGATAGGAAGCTTTAATGGCAGCAGTAATGGCCCAACCAACCTTAATTGAGGAAATTAAATTGTACCAAATGGAAGATGACACTTTAAGGAAGATACGTGATGAGTTAGGAACCAAGTCGAAGCCGGGATTCAGTTTGGTAGATACGGTGCTTAAATTTAAAAACTGAATATGTGTCCCCAATATGTTGAACCTTAAACAAAAACTGATGGAAGAAGCACATACCTCAAGATTTTCAATGCATCCAGGGAGTACTAAAATGTATCGAGATTTAAAACAAAATTTTTGGTGGCCAAGTATAAAAAAGGAGATCGCGGAGTTCGTCTCTAAATGTTTGCAATGCCAGCAAGTAAAAGCGGAGCATCAGAGGCCAGCAGGGTTATTACAGCCCCTTCCAATTCCAGAATAGAAGTGGGAACATTTTACCATGGATTTCGTTGTGGGGTTACCACGGACTCCTCGAGGTATGAATTCAATATGGGTCATTGTAGACCGATTAACTAAGTTCGCTCACTTCCTACCCGTGAAGACTCAATATAATGCAGATAAATTAGCGGTACTTTATGTGAATGAAATTGTAAGGCTTCATGGTGTTTCAGTCTCAATTGTGTCAGATAGAGATCCCAAGTTTGTTTCCAGATTCTGGCAAAGTCTGCAGGAAGCAATGGGTACAGAACTAAAGTTCAGCACAGCTTTCCACCCTCAGACTGATGGTCAGTCTGAGAGAACGATACAAACTTTGGAAGATATGCTCCGAATGTGTGTGCTAGATTTTCAAGAAAGTTGAGAAACCAACCCGAATTCTAGACCGGCAAGTGAAACAGTTGGGAAATCGTGAAATTCCTATGGTAAAGGTTGAATGGCAAGAACATTACGGAACCGACGCAACTTGGGAAAAGGAAGAAGAAATGCAACACCAGTATCCGCATTTGTTTCTACCCTAAGGTACACCAAGTTCGAGGGACCAAACTTTTTAAGGGGGGGAGAGTGTAATAACCCGACCCTCGTGCATGTTTTCTGATATACTTTCAAAGCCTATTTTGTGTTTTGAATGCTTATTGTGAAAGCCTATGAGAAATTAAGTTTAAGTAAGTGAACTCCATGTTTAAGGGTGTCTATCTGTTTAAACAAGAAAAGTATCTGTTACATTAGAATGTTTGAATCAGAAATTGGAAGCCTTAGGGGCTTTATTATCTGAAATTGATTTTAAATATGTGATCAGCATAATTTTTAGGTAATATTAAGCATTTCTAGGAAATTTCAATTTCGGATGTTTAAACGATTGATTTTCGTCTTTAGTCACTCTTTGTATATGTATGTCTATAAGAGCCTCTTTGAACTCAAGACTTAGGAACTTTCTTCTAATATCTTCCCTGGAAGAAAAGTGAAGAGAGGCTAAGAACAAGGAAGAGTTGAGAGAGATTGAAGCTAAGGTAAGTGTAATTTCCCTAGTCCAATCCACTTTCTCAATTTGAAATAGGAAGCTCTTAATGTTGTATAATCTAGAGTGGAATGAAAGTCTTGGATGTGTGTGTTGAAGACTTGGTATGATAATCCTATCATATGTGTATTTTGAATCCAATTCAAGTGATCTAGTGAGAGCATCATCTTGTCTCTTTACTTATCAAATTGGTATTCATGGTTATGCCATGTTTTTGTATAACTATGTTATGTTTATGTAAAGTTAAGAGTTTCAAGAATGAAAGGATGTTGATGAGCTCCGATTTTTGTTCAAACCAATTGAGTTGTGTTCATGGGTTTAATTCAAGTTAGATTATGGTATGTTGTACCTTTAATTACATGTTTTAAACCATGATTTAGTACTTAAAAGTTTCAACTTAGAGCCTTACCGACACTCCCAAAAGAACAAGATTTTGTTGCAATTTTCGGACCCAAACAGGTAAATTGCCGCACGTGCGGGGGGTCGCTGCCGCACGTGCGGCAATTGCTGAATTTTGGTGGTTTGGTTCTACCTAAAAAGCACGTGCGGGTGAGTTTTGCCGCACGTGCGGGGGACTCTGCCGCACGTGCGGGGCTCACAGCCGCACGTGCGGCCCATGCTGAAAAACATGGGTTGCTTCATTTTGCGTGTAGGACCCTCTAATATTGTCGGAATATATATTTGATGCCTTTTCGATATGTATTAATTCCTTTGAAGTAAAGCGAAACAGGAAGTAATTTGATATGAAAGCTGAACTAAATTGCAAGTTTTGAATGTGTGCAGGGCACACTTTGGGAGGAACAAGCACGTCATCATAACACTGTGAGTAGTAGTACGCTTCACATATAGCTAATGATTGTCCTTAGCATTCTATTAACGCATGACTATTATGTATGTAATTATGTGAATGAAGCCAAGCACGAAAAGAAATAAAGGAAAGAATGAAATACTTTCACATGACTCTAAGTACTTGTAAGACTCGGGGCCTATGGTCACTCCGTATAAATTGTTATGATATGAAACAAAGTGCTACACGGAACTAAGTGCTACGATGTGAGTCACCTCTAGAATCTGTGTGAGACACCTCTTGAGTTCATACAAGCATGTTCAAGGGCTTAACGCCAAATGATTCAAGGGCTTAATGCCAAATGATTCAAGGGCTTAATGCCAACTTATTCAAGGGCCTCGTGCCACCATGTTCAAGGGCTTAACGCCACCATGTTTAAGGGCC
This sequence comes from Camellia sinensis, assembly GCF_055761805.1. Taxonomy (NCBI): domain Eukaryota; kingdom Viridiplantae; phylum Streptophyta; class Magnoliopsida; order Ericales; family Theaceae; genus Camellia; species Camellia sinensis. The sequence continues at coordinate 10,252,693 of NC_138970.1, forward strand.
TTGTGCCACTACATCTATGGGCTTATAGCCATCATGTTTCAAGATATTATGTTTCAAGCCTTTACGTTTCAAGAATGAGCCTAAGGCTGTTATGAAATTAGTACAGAATCAGACTAACTATGTGTGCAGCATCTTATGCTTTGATGTATTACATTTCAAGCTAAGCATCGTTTTGTTTAAGTATTACTATTTATTGAGCCTGGCTCACTCTGTGTTATTTCTGTTTCTGTAGGTAACCAACCAGGTGGTCAGTCCTAGCCATGGTGCCTATTTTTCTTTTGTCAACCTTCGTGTGTCCAGACACTATGCAAGGCCATTTATTTTGTGAAGTCTGTTAAGATGTTGGCTTACTTTTTGATTGCCCACCTAAGGTTGAATGTATATAAGTTCAATGGTTTTTGTATATGCCCAATTATAGGGCCGGGACTGTATATGTGTATGTATATAACCGATGCTCTGTGATATAGTTTGGGACTTTATCTATCTACTATGGTACTTGTGATGTATGGGATCTTAGCATGTAGAAGTAGCTCAATGGAGTTTGTATGTTCCATTATTTTCATATTACGTGCTTCCGATAAGGCCCCGTATGTTATGTACATTAGGTTACATGTCCGTTTCTGAATGGGTCATGCCCAAACTTTTAGGGGCGGGTTTGAAGGTGTGACAGCATGCTTGCGTAGGAATCTGAGAATAGAGAGGAGAAGGCCGTCTATTACCTGAGCAAGAAGATGCTGGAGTATAAGACCCGTTATACTCCCCTGGAGAAGGCTTGCTTGGCCTTGGTATGGGCTACCAGAAAGTTACGGCACTACCTGTTAGCTAACTCTGTAATTATGGTTTCGAGATTAAATCCCATCAAATATGTCTTTGAGAAACCAGCACTTACGGGTAGGCTAGCTCATTTGTTGCTTCTTCTCTCCCGATTTGATTTGAAGTATATGACTCGCAAGTCTATGAAAGGGAGAGCGGTAGCGGAGTTCCTAGCCGATCACCTAGTGGAAGGAGACGAAATAGTAGAGTATTTGCTCCCAGACGAGGCCATTCTGCAAGTCAAGGAAGAGATTTGGGATAGGGGTGTTGTTGATAGCACCCGACAATTCCCACATACCTTTAGCTTTCAAACTCCAATTTAAAGTATCTAACAACGAAGAAAAATACGAGGCATGTATCATTGGCTTGGAAGCCGCCTTGGAACTAGGGGCAAAATGGTTGGACGTCATTGGGGACTCGAACCTGGTTGTGTCTCAAGCAAAAGGAGACTGAAAGGTTAAAGAAGAAAGGATGAAAATCTATCACCAAACCCTGGATGTTCTGATTCCTAGGTTTGAGAAGTTAACCTTCACGCATCTGTTAAGAGAGAACAACAGGTTCGCTGACACCTTATCAACTCTATCTTCCATGATAGACATCCTTTTGGGAGTCCGGATGCGTCCAATCATTATTGAACAAAGGTATGTGCCGGCTTGTGAGTTAATCACCGCAATAGATGAAGTACAAGATCAAAATCCCTAGTATCATGACATTTGGAATCTCTTGGAAAAGGAGACTTATCTACTAGGGGCAAATGCCAAAGATAAAAGGGCAATATGGCAAATGGCCGCTCAGTTTATCATCTGTGGGGTTAAATTGTACAAACAAGGCCATCTGGGAATGCAAAAACTGTGTGTTGATGAAGAAAAGTCGAAGCGCTTGATGCAGGCCATCCACGGAGGAGAGTGCGGATCGCACATGAGCATAATGATGCTACTTTACAAAGTGGGTCGAGACCCAATCCTATGCAGTACTAAAAGCGTCACACGTAGCCAAGTTCATCAAGAATAATATCATCTGTCGCTATGGGGTCCCGAATGAGATTATTTCAGACAATCGCTCCCACTTTAAGAAAGAAGTGGTCAACTTGTTAGAGAAATACAACGTGGCGTTTCATAAGTCATCCACATATCGGCCGCAAACCAATGGAGCTGTTGAGGCCACCAACAAGAACATCAAGCATATTCTACAGAAGATGGTGGAAACCTACAGGGACTAGCCAGATAAACTGCCATTTGCTCTTTGGGGCTACAGAACATCAATTCGAACATCTACAGGGGCAACTCCATATTCTCTAGTTTATATGATGGAAGTTGTTCTGCCGATTGAAGTTGAAGTTCCGTCGCTGCGAGTTATGGTTGAGTGCCAGATAGTAGAAGTGGATTGGCAGCAGCGCAGATTCGAGGAACTGATGTTGTTCGATGAGAGGAGGCTGAAAGCACAGTACCATGTCCAAGGATATCAACGCAGGATTGCCAGGGCTTTCAACATGAAAGTTAAGTCTAGGAATCTGAAAGAAGGGGATTTGGTGCTCAAAGACAACCAAGCTCTCATCCACGATCCTAGGGGCAAGTTCAGGCCTAATTGGACTGGTCCTTATATCATCAAATCTATCTAGTTGGCTAGAGCTGTCGTTTTTATGGACCTAGATGGCCTCGAATTCTCCCAACCAATCAACATGGACAAGTTGAAAAAATACTGTCCCTGAGTGGCTCATTAGGCCAAAAACCTGAAAGGGCGACCTAGGCAAAAGTTAGAGCACAAAAAATTTGAAATAAGAAAAACTGAGCTCGCAAGGTTGAAAAGCCAGAAAGGGCGGCCTTGGAAAAAGTTAGAGCGTAAACGGAGAGTGTTAATATCCGAGTGAACTTGAACCGAACTACGTAAGGCTTGATTCCCATCTTCGGGATACATAGGTAACTTCATTCTGAAGTCCAGCCATAAACACTTCTAAATCAACTTTGTCCATGTGATTGTTTTGATCATCTTTGTCTTTTCTACATCCAAGAATTCGATTGTGATCTTTGCTATCAGAGCTGGTTACTGTACAGTGCAGTGCTCTTCTGACAAGGGGCAACTTTCCAGTTATTGGATTCGGGGTTGTACGTCTCAAGGATAGATTCCGGGTGTGTCCATTTGTGATCCTTATCGAAAATGGTTTTGAAAAATTTTAATAAAAGTTGATTTAGTTCAAATTAATCTTTTTACAACTTAGACCATCTTTGGACCAAAAGGAAAATTTTCAGTACCCACAACGTTCAATTTCATTGATTTCAATACAGAGTTCTCCAACTCTTGATACAAATTGAAGTTGCTTTTTATTACATTCAAAAGGAAAACTTGAAAGTACAAATTAAAGCAATAAACTTGGGGCATAGTTGAGTCAGGTGTTCCTGCGTCCCCTCCCAGAGCTTGTGGAAGCTTCAGATGCCAAAGTAGGTTCGGTTTGTGCCTCATCTTCAAGCCAAGCTATGCATATTCCAGAAAGGGCGTAACTAAAATTGGGAGTGGGAGCCAAAAGTTCTCTTGTCCTCCATGTAGTGGTATATCAAGCTAGTTGTGAGCCTCAAATTGAAAATGAAGCTGGGTACTCTACCCATCTTTTGGGCAAGTCTGGTCCTGTCCGAACTGATGCCGGAACCGAAATGGAAAGTAAAAGACACAGTGGGTCAAGCTAATCAACTGAATGCCAGGCTACTGGGACATGTTGGAACTCATCTTGGGTAGATCAAACCAGGGGCAACGCCAAGTGATGTCAACAGTAGATCTGTTGCACATCCATTCGTACCACCACCCCTCGCTCGGGAAATCAACTAGCCGTTGGCGAAAGAAATAGCCGTGAGCTGAAAAGAGTCTACTACCTTCAACCTGTCCATGAGCCATACCTGGGGAGGGATGAAAAATAATAGAGACTAAAGAATAGAGAGGTGTACGTGGAGAGAAAAAGTGAGAAAAGGGTTTTGAGAGAAAAAACAGAGCTTAAGGGCCGAGTGATATGAGAAACACATGTGATAAGGGTGGGAAACATTACCTGTAAGAGCAGTGGACTTCCTGCAAACCTGGTTGTCTCTTGGCGATGGAAAGCATCCAAGCCTATCAAAGTTTCGGCTAGTGTCAAGCCAATGCAGCTCTTGCCCTCTTTCAAGCCTTGAGCCACTTCAATCAAGCGAATGCTAGACCCTCCGAAGCCAGGGGTAAGCAGGAAATGAGCTAACATGCATAAACAGAGGACATGCTGCTGAAAACCCTGCCAGAGACGATCGTCGCGGTCACCGGTATCAGAAAATCGATGAATAAGACTGGGAATGTCCAATTCTCCGTTGTGAACCAAAGATTGGGCGTCGTGTAAAGTGAGCCCACACATCCTTCCTAAAGCTTGGATTTGACCCAAACGCGACTGGGGTAAGATTTCCTCGTTACGCCGGGATTCCATCAAAACTTGGAATCCTTCGATTGTGGGGCATAGTTCTTGTCCCCTGAAGCTAAACACATGTGTAATCGGGTTCCAACATCTAGCCGCGGCATGGAGGAATAGAAAACATAGCGGGGTACGACTCAGTGGGAATAGTGCATTTATCCCTAAACCCCGGGAATTTAACTTTTTTGAGCCATCTAAAGTCGTAATCCAATCAGAAAGTTTTTCAGTGATCAATGGCTCCATTTGTGATGAAATTAGAGTTGAAATGAAGAAACCACGAAGCTGGAGCTTTTGTAAAAGATAAGGCAGTGAGTGGAAGACAAGTGGCAGCAATCTAGAGGTTCCCTCCACTAGTGGCCGACCGGCCAGTGCTGGTGGCCAACCGGCCACTTTTGTAGCCGACCGGCCAGCAATAGTGGCCGATAGCCACTTTTGATGGCTGACAACATTTGTTTACGGCTGGTGGCTTCTCATTTTGCATTGTGCTTCAAGAGGTAAAGGACTTGTCTTGTAGACTTTGTTTCATTCAATTGCTTGGCTATCATTTTACACTGTTTTGACTAGGTTTTTCAACCATAAAAAACTCTATTTTTAAGGTTTAAAAATGGTGGTTTAGGTCTTGGTGAGTTAGGGGGTTGTCTCCCTTTTTTTTCTCTTTGGCTTGTGAAGCCCTTTGCATCATCTTTTAACATGTTTAAGTCAAACTTTTTGGGCCTTTAAACCACTGAAATTTAGAGTTACTTCAGAGGTAAAAAGTTATGTTTTGAAGTCCAAAAATGGAGGGGTTAGCCTCTCCTCCTTGTGTCTCTCTTCCATGCCTAGTTAGCATCACATGATAGCATGATTTTGTGGCTTAACTTAGCTTAATCTCAGCATGATTTAGGCTCTGTTTTTTCACGTTTCAACTCTGTTTTAGGTTGGTTAGAGAATTCGTTGCTTGCTTTTTGTACCTGTAGTGCAATTACGTTTACTCGTCTAGCATGCCTAATGGTTTAGCCTATTTTCTAGCTTGTGTTAGCTTGACTTAAGCACGTTTTAGCTACTATTTTGGCCTACTTTAACTCTTTTTTAGGTCAATTAAGTCTTTCGGGGCTTGTATTGCATGGCCATAGTGTAATGGTCATCACTAGCTCATTGTTTTGAGGCTTTAAGCATGAAGTGTTTGAGGGGCTTGCATGTTATAGCATCATTTTGCATATGATTTTAGTGTATATAGCTCTGTCACATTCTCACTTATTTCACTCTTTCATTGCCTTTGAGAGTTGTGCCTTGAGTCTTGTTTGCGAGCTAACACATGAGCATGTTTTCTAGCTTTTTGAGCCTAAATCTCAGCATGTTTTAGCCACTGTTTTGGCATGTGTTAGCTCTGTGCAGAGCTAGTTTGGCCCTTCCAGCCTTGTATTGCATGCCTATAGTGTTGTGATCTTCACTAGCTTAATGTTTTAGACTCTTAGCATGACTTGCATGTGTTGCTTGCATGATTTAGTGTCTTTTTGCATGCCATTTCAGCACTGAAATATCTGCAACCTCGCTCTATTCTTCACTTTTTACTTTGTTTTGAAAGTGGCTTTGAGCCTCTTGTTAGCTTGATTGTCGAATTGAGGCTCTTATGCCTAATGGTTTAATTCCTTCGGGAGTTCATTACCAACAGCATGAGGCCTCTTTCATACTCAAGGTACTTGTGGCTTAAGCCCTATTTCCAATTAGAGGACTCTCACCTTGGACTTAACCGGTTAAAAGACTAATCGGTAATGTAAAATGTGTACACAAAATGAACCAAGTAAAACTTGAGCAAGAAAAGCATATTTGTGTTCCATTACATGTGTTTGGATCGGACATTAATCCAAACACAAGAAAAATGGGACGTTTCATACTTAAAGTGATGAAACGTGCCACTTTTCTTAGTCACTAGCACCCTTGATCGTGGATGATAGGGTGGTGGTTGTTTTGGTCTTGATTGTGCATTCATTGACCACATACAAGCTTGGTTCTCTAGCCATCATGCATTGAGAATGTCTGGTTCATGGCTTGAGAGCCAAGAATTGCACACCTTTGAGCTTGAGAAATGATAAGGAGGGCAATAGTACATATATTGTTTGAGAATACACTGTTTTGCCTCTGTTTGCTCTCTATTGCAGCAAAAAGGGGAATTCCAAGAAAGGGTGGCCAACCGGCCATCAGAAGTGGCTGACCGCCACCTTTTGTTTCCGACCGGCCATCAGTGGAAAGTTTGTTCAGTATGTCCCAGAGGTGGAGCAGAGGCAATCTGGAAGTTGGTGCAATTTTCAGAGATCAACGAGTGCAAACAGAGGCATCCAAAGGCAAGGTGATGGATTTTCGGGAGGAAGCAACCGAGCATGCATGCATCCCTCATCCCTTGAGGCCGTTTAAATTGCTTTACTAGTTAGTTAGCATAGCTAATCATTCAAATTCATTTTGTAATATTTTAATTAGCTTAGCATTGCTTGTTATTCAATTGTGTTGCAATAATTAATTAGCTAAGTTAGTTAATTAGTTGCTTTGTAATAATTAGCTTAGCTTAGTGTAGCTTAGCTGATTCATTCAGACCCTCTTTCGTGGGGGCGTAATGTTGTAATAAGTGTGCGTGCGTGTGTGTATGTCTTTCAACCCCGCGTCTTTCTTCCTTTTATTTAACTGCTTTCGATGGTTAGATTAGGGTCATTTTCAATTAGCATACCTTATGCTTGCATGTTTGCATCATTCATTTGTCTTGCATGCATCAAGGCTTGGCGCATCATTCAAACTGCATTGTATTTCAATACTTATTTGAATACGTGTTTCAAAGCATGCGGTCAAAGTGTTGCAAATACTATGATTAGGTAGCCAAGCCTATTTAGTTGCATTATTGCATGTGTTGCATTAGACATCTTAACATAGTTAAGATCTTGCATATTTCTAACTAGCTTTTGTTTTGGCTTGGAGTACACTGTAAGTTTTACGTTTTAGCATTCTTGCATGAGTATGAGTGTTGCCATGATTCGCATGCTTGCCATGAGGCTATGTGCTTACTTGATTAACTGCATGAATGCCTGTGGATGAAGGCTTGTTCCTTGAATTGGAACAATTCAGCGAGTGTGAGTTTTAAGCCCACTTTGCGAAGTGGCAAATCATGTTTTAAACCCACCTGAGGGTGGCAAATCCGCATTTCTAAGCCCACTTGAAGGTGGCAAATTCAAACCATTTTTGAAAACAAACATGAGTTGATTTGTTCCAAGTCTTGCGACTTAGTCTATACTTGTTTTGTGTGCGTCACATAGTAAAACTAGCTAATAACAGGAATAAGAACACATTTTTTTAAAACAACATATCATGATTAGCTGAGGCCGATCCTTTGATCGGGCGAGCGGGGGTGCTCATTTCAGGACCTTCCCCTCTCGTACCCAAGTTCCCGAGCCGAGGCAACTTTGGTGATGACGGACACGTGGCCTTTGGCACGAGTCAGGGTTTCCTAAATTTTTCAAAACAAAATATTTAGGTGGCGACTCTGTAATCTGGCAAAGCAGTCCAATTTTGGCATTATTTGATTTAAAATCTGATTTTCCAAAATGATTTGTCGGATTGGACTCTTTGGTATTTATCAATCTCACATTGCACTTTGTGAGATTAGATTCAGAACCTTGACAAGAGTCCGAACTGTAGGACCAATTCGAGCTCTTCAAAAGGGGTGGCACGAAGAAAGTCGAGTCTACAACCACCACGATTTGAATTAGATAACCCAAGATCAGAACACGCATACGGATGCCCTTGCTTGCCCAGCCTCCGCCATTAACTCAGAAATCAAATGAACAATCGAGGTAGGGTTCATCCCAGAGTCGAGCATCACCTCTCCTGAACCAGTCCAGATTAACATCATTGAACCAAGACCAAGTTGGATGGACCCTATCTCTGTATTTTTATCCTTAGAACAGCTCCCAATGGACAAGAAAGAAGCCCACAAGCTGCGAAATAAAGCCCTGCGATACTCTCTGGATCGGCAGGGAAAGCTTTACAAAAATTCTCTCTCTGGGTCGTACCTAGAATGTGTCCACCTAGATAAAGTTGAGGAACTCTTGGCCGAAATACATGAAGGTAGCTGTGGTGCCTATTTTTTTGGGTGCTCATTGGCCCACCGAGCCATAACGTTGGGGTATTATTGGCCGACCATGCAAACAGATGCCGAGAACTACGTAAAGAAGTGAAAACAATGCCAAATTTTTTCCCCTTTTACTCATCTGTCAACCGAAGAATTAAACTCCATTACGAGTCCTTGGCCGTTCACTCAATGGGGACTTGATATCGTAGGACCATTACCGCGGGCTCTAGGGAACAAGCGATTCTTGATTGTCGCAACAAATTATTTTACATAGTGTGTCGAAACAGAGGTATTAACACATATTTGAGATGTCGATGTTAAATGTTTTGTATGGAAAAACATCATAAAATGATTCGGCATACTGAGAGCACTTGTCCCTGACAATGGCACCCAATTTGATTGCGTCATCTATCGGGAGTTATGTAACACATATAGTATTCAACCCTACATTTCCTCGCCAGCATACCCACTGTAGACGTCCCCGAACGTCCCGGGAGGGAAATCCCCCCCGTTCTATTCGTATTGGGCTTACTACAGTTTGGACTCAAATTGTCACGGTTCTTAATCTGAACCAAAGAGTCCAAATTCGGCAAATCGTTTTGAGAAAAATAGATTTTTAGAAAAGAAGTGCCAAACATGGACTGCTTTGCCAGATACAGAGTCGCCACCTAAATATTTTATTTTGAGAAATTTAGGAAACCCTGACTCGGTGCCAAAGGCCACGTGTCCATCATCACCAAAGTTACCTCGGCTCGGGAACTTGGGTAAGATTGGAGAAGGTCAGCTATGAGCACCCCCTCTCGCCCGATTCGAATATCGGCCTCTACTAACCATGATATCTCGTTTTTGAAAACACATGCGTTCTTATTCCAGTTAATTGGCCTAGAATTACTATGTGATGCGCACAACAAAACAAGTATAGACTAGATCACCTAATTTGGGACAAAGCATTGCATATCCGTTCGTTTTGGAAAATGGTTTGAGGTTTGCTCTTGCGAGTACGCTAAAACACGGATTTCAGCAAGTTGTTCCAACTCAAACAATCCAGCCTTCACCCACAGGCATTCAGGCAGTTTATATCACATAAGCATTTACCCACATGGTAAGCATGCTTTCATGTTAACATTCACAGTCATGCGAGATGCTAAAGCATAAATACTTACAGCGTACTCCGAGCCAGCACAGTGAACTAGTTAGTAATCATATGCATGATCCTAATTCATGTTAAGTGGCTAATGCAACACATGCAGAGTGTCACTAGAATAGGCTCGGCTAATCCTAGGATGGCATGTGGGATGCAACAAGTAGTACGTATTCAAGTTAGATTTGGAATATTATGTTGTTAGTATGATGCGCCGAGCCCGGTGCATGCAATACTGATGAATGATGCACGCATGCATAGCATAAGGTATGCTAAATTAAACATGCCCTAATACTAACGATGAAAAGCAGGTAAGTGAAAGAGAGGAAGAAGTGTGGGTTGGAAGACATGCACACACGCACCCACACTTATTACAAATTTGCCCTCGCTCGGAGGGACCGAAAGAATAATACAACTAACTAACCTACAAGCTAATTAAATATTACAGACCAATTAAACTAGTTATCAAATTAATTAATCTAATAAAACTGTAAACAGCCTCGGGAAGAGGGCCCAATGCAATGCGTGTTCGGCTCCGCTTGGAAAGCCACTGCCATGCACAAGTTGCCTCTGCTTTGACTGTTATCCTCCTCTGAAAACTGTACAAGTCCCTGGGTTGCATCTCTGAGTGCTGTGGAACACCATCGGCTAATGGAATTGGTCACCGGCCAAAGGGAATGATCACCGACCACTTGTACAAGCTATCGGCCATTGATGGATGGCCGGTCGGTACTGGAGATGGCCGGCTGGCCAAAGATTCCTGCAGAATCTATTTTTGACAGCAGTAAAGGGCAAAACATAGCATGGCAATGCATTTCAAGCAATGTATGCACCAACCACACTCCTTATCATATTCATGACTCAAAGGAGGATGGGTTTCGATTCTCGTACCATCAATCGCGCATTTAAATGCGTGATGGCCCAAGAAACCAAGTATGCATTTTGATATAGAATGCAATGCACATAATCAAACAAAGGGGCTTGACCTCTATCATACTCAACTCAAGAGGTGAAGCATGCATGCAAATGGAATACAACCTAGACGTAGAGGCTTAGTATGCAAAATGAGTATGCAAGGCATGTGACAACTATGCTAGTGGCAAACATGCAACAACATGTAAAGTGGACTCAGCATAGGAACAATGCAAAGCAACTTGACCAATGAAATACATGCCAAATGCATCATGATTTCAAGCAAGCAACAACATGTAATAGGCCAAGTATGCAACAATGCACGAGGCAAGCATGCTATAACACATGAAGGATGGATTTAAACTAATTTAGGCAGCCCTCAAACAAGCCTAAAACATTGGCCATAAACTATGGAGATGGGGCCAAATGCACATACAAGCATGAATGCATACATGATCCACTTCCTAAGCATCAAAAGGCAACTTTTAAGCACACTTAAAAGAGATGATCATGGACAATTAGCATGCAATGTAAGCTCTGAAAATCATGAAAGAGAGGTGCCAAACCAAATAATCAAAACAAGCAAAGCATGCAATAATGGTCCAAGCACTTAAGGCAAGCCATGGAGGCTTAAACCATGGCTAAGTCAACCAAGCTTCACAAGGCTAAGAGGGCTTAAAACAAGTCCAAGGCAGACCTAAACAATGCTAAGGGTGCACCTAGATGGCATCTAAGTGGCCTAAACATGCAAGTGTACATAAGGACCTAAGCAAGGGACATAAGACAACAACCTTATAAAGCATTAAAGGGGCATAAAATGCGAGCATACAAGCATGCTATGAGGACTGAAATGATGCTCGAAGTGGTGCGAAACCACTGGAACAAGGCAAGTAAAGCATGCCACATACTCACACATTCAAGGCCTACAAGCTAGAATGCAAAGAAACTATACAAAATATGTTAAGCATGACCAAAGCGACTGAAAACAGAGCTAAAGCACACTGAAACATACACAAAAGCTTCATAAAGCTTGGCCAAAATCATGCTATAACAAGGGTCAACACCTAAAGCATGTTAAGGCCTAAACATGGCATTACAAGACATGTATGCAAGGAATGCAAGATGTGTCTAAACCAAGTAAAAATAGAGCTATATTATCACATAATAAGCACAAAAATCAGTTAGGACATGGCCAACATGAACCTAAATTAGGTGCTTACACATGAGGCAAAAATGGTCCTTTTCAAGGACAACAAGGAGAGGGGGTTGCCCTCTCCTTCTTAGGACCTCAAGGCACCATCCTCACCACTCAAATCCCTCAAGATTTCAGTGGTCAGGAGGCCCAAACACAATGGTCCCGAAGCTCACCAAAGATGCACAAAAATGGAGCCTAACAAGGCTTAAGAGGGGTCAAACAACCTCAAAGCTCAAAACACTTTTAAACAACTATTTAGAGTAGACAAAAACAAGACCTTTATATGTTATACACCAAGTCTAAAAATAGTTTCAAGGTAGTCAAAAAAAACTATGCAAAAATGGCGTAAAAAAAGCAAGAATGCTACCCTTGAAGACCCTCTTCACAAATGGTGGACCAGCTGCTTATTTGAGCTCAAAACCACCCAAGAACACCAAGAACAGACCTCTGGCTCCTCAGCAACCAAGAAAAGGTGTAAGACTAGGTGTTTATGTGCAAAAGTAAGACAAAACACACACTAATGCACAAGAGAGAGAGATATATAGAGATGGAGGATATGCAAACCCTAACCCTAGAAATCAAAGCTCTGGAAAAATGTTCTCTCTTTTAAAGAGGGAGAAAGGCTTCCTCTTATAGAAGATTCAACCTTGTAGAGCTTCCAAGGCAAGCTAACAAGGTTGAAATCAGCTATCACAGCTGGCACAAAAATATCTACAAAAGCAGATGAACAGTGGTCGGCCGGCAAAAAAGGCAATTTGACCAAAATAGATGGTCGGCCGGCCACAAAAAGTGCCAGCCGGCCAAACATTTGGCCGGTGGAAACAAACCAATGGCCAGTGGCCTCAAGCCATGGCCGGTGATGTGTGGGGATGGCCAACAAGCCATCCCCTGTCCCTCACAGGCAAAACACAAGTGTTTGGTGCAAAACCAGACACAAAACAGTCGAGCCGAGAGATCCTAAGGCAAGGCGCACGTGGCCGAGACCTCCGGGAACTCAGGACGAACACAAACACGGATGATCACCGAGTGTTCAAGCGATGACGTCTAAGTCTTGAGGACAATCAAAAATGGGGTGTCTACAATTGCCCCTCTTTGATAGAACTCGAAAGTCATAAGAATGACGGGAGTGAGTGTCAAAGCCCAGAGACAACCCATTTTTGACAAGGCTGAAGACTTAGACAAACATGCAAGACAATAAAGATATGCGCCTGAAGGCAGGGGAAAATGCAAGAAGCCGAGCATAACTTATGATCATGCAAAGAAAGTTGTAACGAAGCATAACATGCAACAGTTTTAAGCTAGCATACATCATTCCAACTACACTACAATGCAGAAAGGAAGTAAGAGAATCATGCAATTCTCGATACGTCTCACTCGGAGGATACAATACCTGTGTAGCTCGTCTGGTTGCACCAGCTTTAAATGAACCGTACATACAATATCGTGCCTGAAAAAGAAAGAAAACTCAACAGGTACAATATTGTTAGCAACATGCATGACAATGCAAAATGAATGCAAAATGATATGCAGTATATATAAAACTATGTATAAACAATGCAAATGATAATGCAATGCGATTGAAATATGATCGAACCATGAGCGGTACAAAACCACACAAATGTCAAAGAGATGATGGAGATGCAAAGTCCGTCTACCATAGAAAAGGTGCCATAACCCTCAAACCAACATACCAGCGTGGAATAGGCGCGTACACATGCAGAACTATGAGTGATGTAGACGGACACAAGAACAAGTAATTGGGTGGAATGACATAAGTGGGGAAGTGACCCGCTGAAGAAAGACCAATGATCCTGATGCCAAAATTACACTGCAATGTAATATATACAATGGATATGGCAGGCAGCCAAACCAAATCTTGCCTAGGAAAGGCATGGACACACACAAACCGCATCTAACATAGAACGGTCATACAGAACTATGAGTGTATAGACGTGAAAAGTATAGGCACGTACCAGACCAAGCTCAACATGGAAAGGCGCAAGCCATAAATGGAGGTGATGCAATGAATGCGCACAAACTACAATGCAATGTATACAATATGTAATGGAATAGATACAGTGGATTAAGGCCTATGGTCAAACCGTATCTTGCCTAGGAAGAGCATGGACACAAACAAACCACGTCTAACATAGAACGGTCATACAAAACTATGAGTGTATAGACGTGAAAAGTATGGGCACATACCAGACCATGCTCAACAAGGAAAGGCGCAAACCCTAGATGGAAGTGATGCAATGAACGCATGCAAGCTACAATGCAATATCTACAATATGCAATGGAATGGATATAGTTACAGTGAAATGCATGACATATTGTATGTTTGTTTGTTTGTTTTTTTTTTTTTGTTTTTTTGTTTTTTGAAATGCAAATGATGCATGTTTTTTTGTTTTAAATGCAAATGATGCATGTTTTTTTTTTTTTTTTGTTTTAAATGCAAATGATGCATGTTTTTTTTTTTTTTTTTGTTTTCTTTTGTTTGAAATGCATGTTGCATGGAATGCGCGACAACGCAAGTCGCTTGAAATGCATGACAATGCAACCGAGCGGATTTAAGGTCTCACCAGACCAAGCGGATTTAAGGTCTCGCCAGTCCATGGATGCATGACATATGCAAGTGAACTAATGCAAATGAAAGATGCATATCAATGTGAATGAAAGTACGTACAACCAACGCATGTTCACGACGAAGCATTGCGAAGCAACGCATGCGGGGTAACTTTCGAATCTTGAAAGAGACAAAAACATACAAGAAGGATACACCTTGCCCATATTCGAGTGCCGCACACAGGAGACACGGTCCGAGGTCAAAACAAGGGCCGGTTGAGCTTCGAACATGCACTGTCTTGCACTGTCTTGAGCAATGAAGGTCCCTAACCACATATCTGACCCAAACAAAGGTGTAGGTGGCTCACCGGCCATCAGAGGAGGTCACCGGCTGTCCACCGGCCATAGAAACATTACACCGGCCAAATGTTTAGTCGACCGGCCAAAAGTTTGGCCGACCGGCCAAATCTTGCTGAGTCGAGACAGTTTGGTCATTTCGGCATGGGCTTTATAAAATAGGGCCTCTAGCCCTATTCTTTTCACTTTCTCTTGGCCGAAATTCCTTTCCCCCTCTCTCTAGAGTATTTCCCGAGCCTCCATTCTACGTTTTCCTTGATTCTTGCGTCCCTTTCGACATTTGATTCGTGAAGTTCTTCACATTTCGAACATTTTCATCCGATCGAAACTTCGTTTCGGTGTAGTTTTTTTCGATTTCCGCCTCTTGGGGTTTGTTTCCCCCAAGTTTTCCTTGATTTCTATGCTTTTTCCACATTTCGGCTTTTCTGGCCATCTTCCGCCCTCCCAGGGTTGACTTTCCGTTGACTTTTCGCATTCTAGGCCGGTTTCCACCTTTCCGGCCATCTTCACACCACTTTTGACATGGCAGATGATATTCCACGAGGCCCCCGGATCACGAGATGGACCCAGAGGCAGAGCTCCTCCCCTTGAGCGTCCGCCCGTTCGACCCGGCGACCTACAGGCCGGCGATTCACGTGCTACCTCCTGACGGTCTTCGCCAGTTCAGGAGTTTGGACAGGGGCGTGCCATAGGAGCTTCTTTTGCGTGAGCCGACGTCTCATATGTCCTTCGGCGCTTCCGAGGTACATTCTTCCCTCTGTTTTCTTCAATGTAGAACATTTTAACTACCAGAAGTTGATTATGTTCTTCAATTGCTTAGCCCCGATACACCGATATATTGTATGCTGTAGTTGATTGTGAACACACTTGCAACTGATATCTGTTTGAATCGAACACGTGCACACACTGCATTTGCCCTGAACCACTCAAACACACTGGCATATCACATGTTGTAGTTCACTGCGAGCACACCGGCACCCGATGTTTGTTTGAACCTGAAAACGTGCACACACGCTATATTGCCACCAATTCTGAATACTCTTCAAAACTGTACATTTTATATTGCTTCACAACTATTTTCTTTTGAACAGGGAGATTCCCATACTGTCCGCGGGTATGGGAACGTTGCCGCCAGGGATTGGTACATGGAGTTACCGGACGCAGTCTGTCACATTGTCGATCAGGCGGGCTTCGGCGCCTTCTGCAGAGGACTTTCTCGGCTTACTGCGAGCAGACCTCTCCTTGCTGCTCTAGCGGAGAGGTGGTGGGAGACCATCGATTCATTCCACCTCTCTATCGCGGGAGACATGACGATGACTTCCTATGACTTCTTGATGCTCACTGGCATCGGGGTAGGGGGTGATCCGATCCCCTTCGACACAGACATGGATGAGTGGTACGCTACCCAGATACACTTGCTTGGCACTCGGCCGCCACTCGTTCGGGCAAGATATGTGCGATATTCGTGGTTCGAGAGCCACTTCCGGGATCAGGCGCCGACCACTCGGGTAGGGGAGGAGCAGTACGCACGCGGCTTGCTCATGTTTCTACTGGGGACGGCCATTTTCGCCGATCGGGTGAACATCGTGCCCCTCTGCTTGTTGAGCGCTCTGGTGGACGTGACCAGGGTCCTGTGCTATGACTGTGGTGGAGTAGCCTTGGCCACACTCTACGGGTACATGGGCTCAGCCTCCCGTTGTAGTGGGCAGTTGCTCGGAGGTTACTGGCGAGCTTAAGACGTACATCTCTTTCCTTGTTTCACATTTCTTCCTTTACATTTCCTATACTCTGTACACTGCACATACTGTGGTTTGCTTCACGCTGACCGTATACTGCACACACGACACACATAGACTCTACTTTACACTGACTGTACACTGCACACACTGTACACTCTGCCACAATACACTGTACCATACACTGCCCTGCTATTTCTGCTTTTATTCTGCATTCTGCTTTATCTGATACGCATACTGGTATTTGCTCTGTAGTTGTAGGTCTACGCCTATTTTTTGAGACTCGCCCCAGTGCCAGACGTGGAGACCCCTCTTGTCGTTTTGTTCTCGCGCCGCTTTGACGTGAGGTGCGTGCAGAGGCCCCGGGAGACGTTTATCTTCTTCCGCCGCTACTTCGACACCATCACCCCCGCAGAGGTATGTTTAGAACTTGTAGTTCATTTAAGCTTCGCTTTGCACTGTATTTTCCATAACAGTAGATAATAAATTGCATTTTATTTTCAGATCACCTGGCAGCCTTGGGCTCCATTGCCAGCCGAGATATGGGAGCGATTCGCCGGTGCGGAGGAGACTGCCCGCTTCAGACTTCTATTGGAGGGCCCGGTCTGCCGGGCCTAGCACCTGGGTGAGCGCTTCTTGCGTCAGACCCTGGGTTTGCTAGAGCAGATAGTCCCGGTTCACCCTCCTGACCGTATGAGGGAGACTGAGAGGTTCACTCCCGAGCAGATGGCCGACTATACGATCGGCTAGGATGCGGCCCGCTTCAGAGGCATAGGCGACTACTCAGAGTATGTGAGGACGTATATCATGCGGCCTTTGAGCAGTGGTCGCCGAGCTGAGAGGGGGGGACCTACAGCGCCGGTAACTGGAGCAAGAGCAGGAGTGGGAGCAGGAGCGCCGAGGGTGGCTCGGGGCCATGGCAGGAGTGTAGCTCGGAGGAGACAAGGGGCTAGTTGGCCAGCACTGCCCGTGACGATGACATGCCGAGGGCGGGGTGGGGTGACTTACCAGATCCCCATTGCTCCCCCTCCGGCGGACCACGAGCTAGTCGGGTTTTATGGCTTGCCTCGGGTATGTACTACTGCATTTTGCATTCTGCATAGTCATTTCATTTCATTTTGTTTGATTTTTCGCGGAATACTGATGCTTCTAATGCTTTTGTAGGCCTCTTCTAAGTACACTCGCCAGTCCCTAGAGCTGACCGCCTCCGTGATGGGAATGCTCCAGCAGAGCCTCGACCTTCTGGCGATTTACAACATTCCGGTATGTTTCTCTGACCGCGGTCTCAAACCATACATAAACTGTTTCTCATATTTGATGCACACCACCACACTGGATACACTGCCCTCACGGCATCTTACATACTGTAGCCCACAGACTGTTCACATCACTACTCACGACATTCACACACTGTACTCATACCTTGCATCCTGCACTGACATACTGCCTACAGTATTCACACACTGTACTCATACATTGCATTCTAGACTGATAAACCGCTCACAGTATACTGATGCGTTTGCCTTTCGTACTTTTCAGCCTTCCTTCCAGATTCCTTTTGTGGGAGGTGCTCCAGCTGGACCTTCTATTCCTACCGGAGGAGATGGTAGAGTATACCCCCGCACCAAGGTGGGGCGCACCCATGTTGGGAGTAGCTCACGGGCACCCGTCCCTGATGATGATGATGAGTCCGAGGCTGAGGCAGAGGCGGAGGCAGAGTCGTCCGAGGAGGAGACCGAAGACGGCACAGGCTCAGACTCAGATGACGATGCTGATGATGATGCTCCTGGACCACCGTCCAGGAAGAGGACGAGGATGGACCCCTAGACCCGCGGCCTTTTGACATGGATCCAGATTTTTGCTGTTTTTCTTTTTCTTTTTCTTTTGTACTTTTCGCTGGTAGCTAGAGTACCTTGTACCACCGTAGGCAGGTTTTTTTTTGTTTTCTCCAAAACTTTGTACTTGAAAAAGATGATGAAATGAAACAAAACTTTTCATCTGAAAAAGTGTTATATTTGTACATTTCATACATTGCATCGCATTGCATCATATTACACCTCAATGTAAACGAGATTGATCTTTTGTCTGAAAATTGAACACTCGTATTGTAATAATCAGATAACGAACCAGCCAACAGTGAAATAACCCATACAAACCACTACTCAGTCCGAACACTCGGCCCATACTCTACTGGGGATTAATCTGCATACAACCCATAACATAGCGCTTGGTTCATTTTGCACACAGCGGATCTTGAACAAACAGTCCAAATCTGACAAGACGGACCGTGAAAGTTGAATCTGCTGAAGTTGAAGCACACTCAGATGCGATCCGAAACCCAAAAGCTTCAGAGAGGCCCAGGTTTTTCTGTTCACACTTATCGGGAGTGGACCCTGCAATTGTATGAAAGAACCAAATCATGTTTTCGCACAAATGTGGAGAATGACACAACATTCTGAGCACAAAATGATTAATTTTTGAAATTGAAGAAGGTTTTTTAAACCAAGGTAGCAAACCTACAACTGGACATAGCGAGAATGACTCACCAGCGGAGACAAAAAGGTAAACAACCTAAACACAACGAGACACACTCGGAAAAGACTCAAAACAAAGGTTGAAGTAAACAAAACAAAAGACACGACATATAGACACGTTAACGAAGACGGGGGACCTCAGATCACGAGTAGCCAGTTTCTCTGGGTATTGTTTCCCACCCTTTCTTATTTGTGGTTCTCACATCATTCGGCCCTCAGGCTCGGTTTTTCTCTCAAGACCCTTTGGCTCGCTTTTTCTCTCAACTTACATCTCTCTATTCTTTATTCTCTCATTTTTATCCCTCCCCGGGGTGTTTAATGGATGAATAGGAAGTTGTGGGTCCACGCCCGACATGGTTAGCTCACGGCTGTTTCTTCTGGTGGCGTTTGGTCGATGCCCCAGGTAAAGAGAACGGAGTGCCTTGATCCCTTCAGATTCGTGCTTCGCACTTGGTTTGATACCTCGTTGCTCGGAGGTTGAGAGAGCTTTCAGCCCTTAAATGACAGCTTCAGTTGTGCCCTTCTTGGCAAGTATGTTGGCGATAGGGGAAAGACAGGAAGCCTGACTCAGCTGTTCCCTTAGTTCATCATTTTGACCATTTTTTGTTTTGGTTCTCCACTGAAACAATTTTGACCAAAATGAGAGTCAGATTAACATACTTGTTTAATTTTCTAATTTAAAATCACGCAAGTTGGGCTGTGAGCACTGAAAATTTTCCCTTTTTGGGTCCAAGGAATGGTCCAGTTTTGGAAAAATGAAATAGTTTTCAAGAAAATAGTGAACCTCAGTAAAAATTTTCAAAAACTATTTTCGCAAACGGCCGCCGCTCAACGAGTGCAGAACTTACTGTCGAGATGCGCAACCTCGGATCGGAGGCAATGAAAAATTGCCCCTTGTTTGAAGGACACTGCACGATAACGAAAAGTTTCCCCTGGTTTGAACGGCGACTCATGGCAACAGAAAGTTGCCCCTTGTCTGGATAACACCGCAGCATTTTGTAAACAGTCCTTATTAGTGACGATCATGACCAAACTCTCGGACACGGAGAAGACGAAGATGGTCAAAACCAATAAATGGACATAGTCACTTTGAAAGTGCGTGGGGCTGGACTTCAGGACGAAGCTGGCTACATATTCCAAACATGGGAATCAAGGATGATTAAAAACCATTGCATGGACTTAGTCAATATGAAAGCATTGGGGGCTGGACTTTAGGATGAAGTTGCCTACGTATCCCAAACACGGGAATCAAGCCTTACGTAGTTCCAGTTAAGGTACACTCGGGTATTAACCTTCACTTTTTAGGCTCTAACTTTTGCCAAGGCGCCCGTTGCAGGTTTTCGACCTTGCGAGCTTTGTTTTTCTTTTCTTTTCAATTCTTTTGTATTTTCTTTTTCTTTTTCATCTTTTCTTTTTATTTTCTTCTTTTTTTTCGTCTTTTTTTTTTGCATTCTTTTTTTTTTGTATTTTTCTCTTGCTCTAACTTTTGCCTGGGTGGCCCTTCCGAGTTTTCGGCCCAGCGAGCCTCTCAAAGGGTAAAAGTGTAACAAGTCCATGTCAAATGATTTTGAGATCCTGAAGTCATCTGAGTCCAGGAAAATGACTATTGTATTGATTTGCTGAAGGACCCATTTTCAGCTCTTCGAGCACATCGGACATTTTTGCCCCTCGTTGGAGGGGTGCTTCTGTTCTAGCTTCACAATCTTCTTCCGGTGAGATCTGATCTTCTTGATCTGACTTTGGTGCCTTTTGTTCGAGGGCTGCTTCCAATCTGGCCACACAGGCTTCTCTTGATGGTCGATCGTTGAACACTCCGGATTGTGGTTCAAGGTTTTAAAGCAAGGGCTCAAGTCTTGAGGCTGAGAGCGATCCTAAGCTGCACAATCTCAAGAGTGATTCCACATAGGTTTTCACAGGACCGCGCAAAATATTTTGTTTTTGAAAGTTTTTAAAGAAGCGACAGGTCACTCGCGCTGAAGATAGTATGGAACCAGTCTAGATCAAGCCAGGGTCCTTTTCAGTAATCACGCTGACAAGCATGATTTTAATCATTAAGGGCTTAGCACGCCTCTCCTTCTCTCAATTTGATCAAAGTTTTGCAAATCTCGAGGAATTCCTTCCCCTATGTTTTCACCGTAGTGTTCAAAAAGGTTTTGAAAAACTTAGGTCAATGCAATGATTTTCAGGGCACAAGAGAGCAGGTGGAATGCACTGCTATTCCATTCAAATCCTCTGGCACAACTAGCTCAAAATAGCAGTAAGTACGAAAACATGATAGTCGCAGCTGTTTCATTCAGATTCCCTGGTTGCAACTGGCTCCACGGAAGAGACAGACATAAAAGAAAGCAAAAGGGTAATTACAAAACAAAAGGGTGTTCAAGACAATAACCCCGAAATCACCCAACATTCTATACAATGGGACTGACTCGACGCGACAAGACAGACCCTTAAGCAAAAAGACAGACTCAAAACAAAGAGACAAACTCAAAACAAGACCACCGAACTGACTCCACACCTAAGTCAGAAACCACAAAAATTGGCATTCGCAGATGCTCAAAAGTGCGTGCCAGACGCCAAATCCAAAATGCACCGAGCGCCGCTCGCAGGTGGTCCAAACCCTGATCACATACTTACAGTATCTTCAAAGTCCAATAGCTCAGTGGTAACAGACTTTGCTGAGGTAGGTGGGAGGATGACCTCATTGTCGATCAAATCTTGCACTTCATGACGAAGGCGGAAACCACCATCGGTACTGTGATCGGACTGTTGGTGGCACGCGTAGTACAAGGTAGCATCATGAGAGAGAGGGAGATTCTTCGGGAGGGGCCGAGGCTCGAGGGGTTTAAGATGCCCCTTTTTAGCCAATATTTGAAATGCCCTAGACAAAGGCATGTAGAGGGCATGAAAGACTCTGCGCCCTCGAGGCAGGTACTTTGAAGTCTAAGGGTTCTTACTAGACGCACTAGCGAAAGGGTCGACAGGCACTGCCTTGGCTTTCTGATCTTTTCCTGGTACAGGGTTAGGAATGACAGGAACTGTCTTGGCATGACGGGGCCCATCCCGATTTTCCGCCCGGCTTGAACTGCCTTCGGTTGGAGTGGGGAAAGCATCATCCACAGCTTTAGTCATGACTGCGAATACTTGTTGCTTATTCATCCCCCCGGCTTTCAAAGCCTCGGCTGCCCATAGCAGTTATTCAACGGGATCAGTATCTGTTTCCACTTTGTTCTTATCTCTAGCCTCAGTCTGATCGGGGGTTTGGGTTACTACATCAGAGCGAAGCCCGGTTGTTGCTGACACATCGTTGCTCTAGCTGGAGGCAACCTCTGGTTGGCTGAGCTCGATCAAAGTCCGCCCTAGTAGCGGGGGCTCTTGTGGTATGAAATTCCCGGCATACGGTGCAGCTGGTGGCGAAGCCGATATTCCATAGGCCAGATCAGCCACGGATCTCTGGAGATCACCGATCATTCCCATTAACTCAAATGTGGTGGGTTCATGAACTTGAAACATCTGGGGTTCCCAGATCGGGCGCGCAACAGGCGACCTGGGCGGATGCGGTACATCAACATTGGTCTCATCCTGCAAGATGATCCCTTGGTCTAACGCGGCTGCTATAACCATAATTTCCTCTGAACTTTGGGTCACCGTAAGTCCGCTGAACCGAACAGAGATGATGCAACTGGCGATTGACGGATCAGACGTTTGCCTTGCCTCAGCGAAGGAGAACACCAAATCTCTGAACCCAAATCTCTAAACTGAAAGGGAAAACAAGCAGCATTTCAGCCCAGACGGAACAGACATAGGCATAGCTGAGAAGCTGTACTCTACTACTGATCACTGTTCCCCAAAATCACTGTCCCAAAACTGTGTCTAATACCGGCAGATATAACTGATTCCCCAAAATACTGATACTGATGCCCTCAGGCCTGGTACTTAAACTTGCAAACTGATATGTGCGTTCCTATAGAGATACACTCTAAAAGCACATAGCAAGTAAATGAGAACCAAAACACCCCTATGTTGGGGTAGGGTTTCCCTGTCCTATTTTGTCAGGAACTAGGGTTTCGCTACGCACGCAACGGTTTCAAACAACCTAACATCGGGTAAGCAACCTGTCCTAGTTTGGAATGGTCCCTACGGATTTCGATATGCACTAGGTCGAATGGTCAAAAGGGTGCCCCGGTAAAACCGGGGTTTGTGTTCCCATACTGGCAGAGCCCGTAACTGGTCAACCTTATGGCGCGCAGCCTCAGGCTAACTGCTCAGGAAGAGCAGGTGGCAAACATGGTGTCCTAGGCACACCAATGCACATGCAATGCAAAAAAACACATAAGTGTAGTCAAAACAAGATACCATGAGTTCAAGTCAAGTTCTGTAAATCCCCAGCAGAGTCGCCAGAAACTGTAGACGTCCCAAAACGTCTCGGGAGGGAAATCCCCCCCATTTTGTTCGTATTGGGCTCACTACAGTTCGGACTCAAATTGTCACGGTTCTTAATCTGAACCAAAGAGTCCAAATCCGGCAAATCGTTTTGAGAAAAACAGATTTTTAGAAAAGAAGTGCCAAACATGGACTGCTTTGCCAGATACAGAGTCGCCACCTAAATATTTTATTTTGTGAAATTCAAGAAACCCTGACTCGGTGCCAAAGGCCACGTGTCCATCATCACCAAAGTTGCCTCGGCTCGGGAACTTGGGTACGATTGGGGAAGGTCAGCTATGAGCACCCCCTCTCGCCTGATCCGAAGATTGGCCTCTACTAACCATGATATCTCGTTTTTGAAAACACATGCTTTCTTATTCCAGTTAATTGGCCTAGAATTACTATGTGATGCGCACAGCAAAACAAGTATAGACTAGATCGCCTAATTTGGGACAAAGCATTGCATATCCGTTGGTTTTGGAAAATGGTCTGAGGTTTGCTACTTGCGAGTAGGCTAAAACACGGATTTCAGTGAGTTGTTCCAACTCAAACAATCCAACCTTCACCCACAGGCATTCAGGCAGTTTATATCACATAAGCATTTTGCCACATGGTAAGCATGTTGTCATGTTAACATTCACACTCATGCGAGATGCTAAAGCATAAATACTTACAGCATACTCCGAGCCAACACAGTGAACTAGTTAGTAATCATATGCGTGATCCTAATTCATGTTAAGTGGCTAATGCAACGCATGTAGAGTGTCACTAGAATAGGCTCGTCTAATCCTAGGATGGCATGTGGGATGCAACAAGTAGTACGTATTAAAGTTAGATTTGGAATATTATGTTGTTAGTATGATGCGCCGAGCCCGGTGCATGCAATACTGATGAATGATGCACGCATGCATAGCATAAGGTATGCTAAATTAAACATGCCCTAATACTAACCATCAAAAGCATGTAAGTAAAAGAGAGAAAGAAGTGGGGGTTGGAAAGAATAATACGATTAACTAACCTACAAGCTAATTAAATATTACAGACCAATTAAACTAGTTATCAAATTAATGCGTGTTCGGCTCCGCTCGGAAAGCCACTGTCATGCACAAGTTGCCTCTGCTTTGACTGTTATCCTCCTCTGAAAACTGTACAAGTCCCAGGGTTGCTTCTCTGAGTGCTGTGGAACACCACCTGCTAATGGAATTGGTCACCGGCCAAAGGGAATGATCACCGACCACTTCTTCAAGCTATCGGCCATTGATGGATGGCCGGTCTGTACTGGAGATGGCCGGCCAGCCAAAGCTTCTTGCAGAATCTGTTTTTGACAGCAGCAGAGGGCAAAACATAGCATGGCAATGCATTTCAAGCAGTGTATGCACCAACCACACTCTTTATCATATTCATGACTCAAAGGAGGATGGGTTTCGATTCTCGTACCATCAATCGCGCATTTAAATGCGTGATGGCCCAAGAAACCAAGTATGCATTTTGATATGGAATGCAATGCACATAATCAAACAAAGGGGCTCGACCTCTATCATACTCAACTCAAGAGGTGAAGCATGCATGCAAATGGAATGCAACCTAGACGTGGAGGCTAAATATGCAAAATGAGTATGCAAGGCATGTGACAACTATGCTAGTGGCAAACATGCAACAACATGCAAAGTGGACTAAGCATAGGAACAATACAAAGCAACTTGACCAATGAAATACATGCCAAATGCATCATGATTTCAAGCAAGCAACAACATGTAATAGGCCAAGTATGCAACAATGCACGAGGCAAGCATGCTATAACACATGAAGGGTGGACTTAAACTAATTTAGGCAGCCCTCAAACAAGCCTAAAACAGTGGCCATAAACTATGGAGATGGGGCCAAATGCACATACAAGCATGCATGCATACAAGATCCACTTCCTAAGCATCAAAAGATAACTTTTAAGCACACTTAAAAGAGATGATCATGGACAATTAGCATGCAATGTAAGCTCTGAAAATCATGAAAGAGAGGTGCCAAACCAAATAATCAAAACAAGCAAAGCATGCAATAATGGTCCAAGCACTTAAGGCAAGCCAAGGAGGCTTAAACCATGGCTAAGTCAGCCAAGCTTCACAAGGCTAAGAGGGCTTAAAACAAGTCCAAGGCAGACCTAAACAATGCTAAGGGTGCACCTAGATGGCATCTAAGTGGCCTAAACATGCAAGTGTACACAAGGGCCTAAGCAAGGGGCATAAGACAACAACCTTATAAAGCATTAAAGGGGCATCAAATGCGAGCATACAAGCATGCTATGAGGACTGAAATGAAGCTCGAAGTGGTGCCAAACCACTGGAACAAGGCAAGTAAAGCATGCCACATACTCACACATTCAAGGCCTACAAGCTAGAATGCAAAGAAACTATACAAAATATGTTAAGCATGACCAAAGCGACTGAAAACAGAGCTAAAGCACACTGAAACATACACAAAAGCTTCACAAAGCTTGGCCAAAATCGTGCTAGAACAAGGGTCAACACCTAAAGCATGTTAAGGCCTAAACCTGGCATTACAAGACATGTATGCAAGGCATGCAAGATGTGTCTAAACCAAGTAAAAACAGAGCAATATTATGACATAATAAGCACAAAAATCAGTTAGGACATGGCCAACATGAACCTAAATTAGGTGCTTACACATAAGGCAAAAATGGTCATTTTTAAGGACAACAAGGAGAGGGGGTGGCCCTCTCCTTCTTAGGACCTCAAGGCACCATCCTCACCACTGAAATCCTTCAAGATTTCAGTGGTGAGGAGGCCCAAACACAATGGTCCCAGAGCTCACCAAAAATGCACAAAAATGGAGCCTAACAAGGCTTAAGAGGGGTCAAACAACCTCAAAGCTCAAAACACTCTAAACAACTATTTAGAGTAGACAAAAACAAGACTTTTATATGTTATACACCAAGTCTAAAAATTGTTGCAAGGTAGTCAAAAAAACTATGCAAAAATGGGGTAAAAAAAGCAAGAATGTTACCCTTGAAGACCCTCTTCACAAATGGTGGACCAGCTACTTCTTTGAGCTCAAAACCACCCAAGAACACCAAGAACAAACCTCTGGCCCCTCAGCAACCAAGAAAAGGTGTAAGACTAGGTTTTTATTTGCAAAAAGTAAGACAAAACACACACTAATACACAAGAGAGAGAGAGATATAGAGATGGAGGATATGCAAACCCTAACCCTAGAACTCAAAGCTCTGGGAAATTGTTCTCTCTTTTAAAGAGGGAGAAAAGGCTTCCTCTTATAGAAGATTCAACCTTGTAGAGCTTCCAGGGCAAGCTAACAAGGTTGAAATCCCTCCATACACGTGTATGGAGGGGAGCAAAGGTGGGTGTCAACTATCACAGATGGCACAAAAATATCTGCAAAAGCAGATGAACAGTGGTCGGCCGGCAAAAAATGCAATTTGACCAAAATAGATGGTCGGCCGGCCACAAAAAGTGCCGGTCGGCCAAACATTTGGCCGGTGGAAACAAACCAATGGCCGGTGGCCTCAAGCCATGGCTGGTGATGTGTGGGGATGGCTAACAAGCCATCCCCTGTCCCTCACAGGCAAAGCACAAGTGTTTGGTGCAAAACCAGACACAAAACAGTCGAGTCAAGAGATCCTGAGGCAAGGCGCGCGTGGCCGAGACCTTCGGGAACTCAGGACGAACACAAACACGGATGATCACCGAGTGTTCAAGCGGTGACGTCTAAGTCTTGAGGACGGTCAAAAATGGAGTGTCTACACCCACAAAGCAACAGTCAGGCTGAGGCCTCTAGTAAAGTGATCCTAGACGACATCAAGAAACGATTGGAAAAAGCCAAAGGTAGGTGGGTTGAAGAATTGCCCAGTGTATTGTGGGCTCATCGCACTACTCCGAGGCGATCTGTTGGAGAAACGCCGTTTGCTTTGTGCTTTGGGACACAGGCAGTCATCCTTCTTGAAATCGGCCTACCCACACTAAAATCAAAGGTTTTTGACATGGGCTGTAATGACATGATGTTGGCCCTAGATCTGACTTTGATTGAAGAACGCTGAGATCGTGCTCTTTCGTGCATGGTGCGGTATCAACAGTAGCTCACCATGTCATATAACCAACGTGTGCAATTGAGCCATTATACACCTGGAGAACTGGTCCTCAAAAAGTGCTTCCTGCTACTAAGAATCCAACAGACGGTAAATTAGGCCCCAATTGGGACAATCCTTATCAGATTGATTCAATTGGTGGAATAGGGGCGTATCGGCTTTCAGACATGGCCAGCAGAAGGTTGCCACACCCCTGTGTCGGCTCGACTTTCTTTGTACACCCCCCTTTCGGAGAGGCGCGAATTGGTCTCCTACAGTTCGGACTCCTATCACGGTTCTGAATCTAATCTCACAAAGTGCAATGTGAGACAGATAAACACCAAAGAGTCCAATCCGGCAAATCATTTTGGAAAATCAGATTTTGAATCAAATAATGCCAAAATTGGACTACTTTGCCAAATAATAGAGTCACCACCTAAATATTTTATTTTTGGGAAATTTAGGAAACCCTAACTCGTTCCAAAGGCCACGTGTCTGTCATCACCAAAGTTGTCTCGGCTCGGGAACTTGGATACGAGAGGAGAAGGTCCTGAACTTGGATACGAGAGGAGAAGGTCCTCATGCAAGTATGCTAAAGCGTAAGACTCACAGTGTACTCCGAGCCAAAACAAAAGCTAGTTAGAAATATGCATGATTCCTAACTATGTTAAAATGCCTAATGCAACACATGCGATAATGAAATTAAATAGGCTCAGCTATCTAAGATGGCATATGAATGCAAAAATTTGATAACATGTATTCAAATAAATGTTGAAATACAATGCAGTTTGTATGATGCACCGAGCCCGATGCATGCAAGACAAATGAATGATGCAAACATGCAAAACATAAGGTATGCTAATCAAAACGTTTCCTAAACTAACCATCGAAAGCGGTTAAGTAAAAGGGAGAAAGAATTGGGGTTAGAAGACATGGACACACACACGCACCCTTATTACAACATTGTGCCCTCTCGAAGAAGAGTCCGAATAAATAAGCTAAGCTATACTAGGCTAAGCTAATTATTACAAATCAACTAATTAACTAACTTAGCTAATTAATTATTACCAACCAATTGAATAACAAGCTATGCTAAGCTAAAAATATTACAACACAACTTGAATAATCAGCTACACTAAGCTAATTAAAGTAATAAAATGGCCTCACAGGCAAGGGAGACATGCATGCTCGACTGGCTTCCTCCCGAAAATCCATCACTTTGCCATCGGTTGCCTTTGTTTGCACTTGCCCTAATTTCTGAACACTGAACCAACTTCCAAAACTGCCTCTGCCTCAAAACAGGAACATTTTGGCACCAAAATGGATTGGTGGCAAGTCGGCCACAAAAAGTGGCTCCCGGCCACCTTGACTGGCTGGTTGGCTAGTACAAGTGGCCGGTCGGTTACTGCAAGTGGTCGGCCGGCCACCTGCTTTTCCAAACTTCTGGATTTGCTACAACAGAGAACATTAGAGGGACAACAATGTATTTGTAAGGAAATAGGTGTACTGCCACCCTCCTCATCATTTCTCAAGCTCAAAGGAGTGTGGCACTTGGCTCTCAAGCCAACAATCAAGCATCTCAACACATGATGGTCAAAGAACCAAGCTTGTACAAGCTTAGTGAAAGCGCACATAAGACTCAAAGTGCCATCACCCTATCATGCATGATCCAGGGTGATAACGACCAAGAAATGTGATATGTTTCATCACTTTAAGTATGAAACGTCCCACATTTCTTGTGTTTCGATTAACATTCGATCCAAACACATGCAATGCGAACAACATGCTTATCTTGTTCACATTTTACTTGATTCAATTTTGTTTACACATTTTACATTACCAAGCCATTCTTTAACCGATTAAGTCTCATGTAATTGTCCTCTAATGAGAGAGGGGGCAACCAAAGGATGGTTTAGGACATGAGACAGATTATGCCTTTGGCTAGGAGGAACCCTCAAAAGAGGGTTAAATCCATTTGAGCACGAACTCTATCATGCTTAAACACAACCACATAGTCAACCAACCCTCAAAGCAAAATGAAAAATGAAGAAATGTGGGAGGTTGCAAAATTTCAGTGCTAAAATGGCATGCTAAGACACTAAATCATATAAGCAAAGCATGCAAGACATGTTAAAGAGCCAAAAACATCAAACCTAGTAAAGTGTATTACACAGCAGTCATGCAATACTAAGCTTAAATGATCAAACCAACTTTGGACAAAGCTTAATCATGCCAAAACAGTGGCTAAAATGAGCTAAGATGGTAGCATGAAAAGCAAGAAAAGCATGCTCGCATGTTGGCTCACAAACAAGGCATAAAGCATAACTCTCAAAAGGGATGAAAGAGTAGTATATGTGAGAGCGTGACTAAGCTATATCCACTGAATCACATGGTAAATGATGCCAAGACCTGCAAACATCACAAGCACAGCATGTTAAGGGCCTTGAAACTCAAAGCTAGTAAAGGCCTTTGCACTATAGCTATGCAGTACATGGCTCATATGACCAAGACCACTCAAAACATGAGTTAAAGTATGTCAAAACATCAGCAAAAAATGCTAAGATAGAGCTAACACAAGCTAGAATGCCCAGCTAACTCATTAAGCATGATAAGCTAGTAAGCATGATTACACTACAAGTGTAAGAAGCAAGCAACAAGTGACTTAACCAGCCAAAAACAGAACTAAAGGAAGCCAAAAAAGTCACAAAAACATGTTGAGGTCAAGCCATGAGATGGTAGAAAAGCATGCTCACATGTTGGGCCATCAACACTTGCAAAGAAGGCACAAGGAGGGGAGGCCACCCCCCCTCATTTGGACCTCAAAACCAACTTTTTACCACTGAAAAACATCTGAGCTTTACTGGTTAAAAATCCTAGAAAAGTTACTTTAAAAGGCTTTGAAAGATGGCTCAAAAGGCTTTACAAGCCAAAGAACAAAGGGATGAAACCACCCCCTAACTCCAAACAAACTTCAAACCACTATTTTAACCATAAAAATAGAGTTTTTTAGAAGTTAAAACCAGTCTAAAACTAGCATGCAAAGGTGGGCAAATAAGTAACTAAGACAAAGTTTTAAAGAGGGTAAAGCTTTACCCTTGAAGCACAACAATAAACAGCACAATTTCTAAGCCAAAACCAACTTTAGGAGCTCCAAACAAGCCTTAAGGAACCTCAGCTCCAAGATAGGGATATTTGATCGAGGCCCTCTTTGCAAATATGTTGAGAAAGCTCACTTTCAAGCACAAAATAGAGACAGAGAGAGAGAGAGAGAGAATTTTTGCTCATAAAAATTCTGAAGCCCTCAAATGGGGGAGGGACCTCCCCTTATATAGAAAACAAGCAAAAAACTTGTTTCTATTCCTACGTACACGTGTATGGAGGATTCCTTCAATGACCAATAGCTAGCACAGCTGGCACATAAAATATCTGAAAAAGGAGAAAATTGGCCGTCAACCACTTTAGGTGGTCGGCCGGCCACCTCCCCTATCCGACTGACCACTTCAAGTGGTCGGTAAGAAGGACAAGTGGCCAAGAAGTGCCAAAAGTGGCTGACAAGGTCTTTTCCCCCTCCAGGCAAGAGGTACTAGGGTTTGACCCAAAAACAAGGCCAAAACACGGAGAATTTAGAGGCTCAAAGATAGGGCACTCAACTGAGACCTTCGGGCGCTCAAAATGAGCACAAACATGCACAATCATCGAGTGCACAAACGATGACATCAAAGTCTTGAGGTCGGTCAAAAATGGGGTGTCTACAGTTGCCCCTCTTTGACAAAACTCAAAAGTCATGAAACGACGGGAGTGAATGTCAAAGCCTAGAGACGACCCATTTTTGACAAGGCTGAAGACTTAGACAAACAAGCAAGACAACAATATAGATGCGCCTGCAGGCAGGGGCAAAATGCAAATGACATGCATGATGCAGGACATAACTTATAATCATGCAATGAGGGCTGTAAGGAAACATCTAGATGCAAATGTTGTGCAAAGAAATGCTACAGCAAACTCGTACATAAACAAGTAAACACGAGCCAAACCACATCTCATGCTGAAAGGATGTAAGAAAATTATGCAATCTTAACTGCGTCTCACGCAGGAAAGGTAAAGAACAACAACCATCGGGTGCACCTGGGGCGGTAAACAAGATCCCAATGCATGGCACACGCGAGGAAAAAGGTGGTGCGAACTTAAGGACACACCCTAAGTTTCCGAGCCACAGAGAACAGCGATAACAAGTGAAACACATTCAACCTATTATGCAATCGAATCAAAAAGTGGTATAAACATCGGGATTCATCTAGATGCGTTTAACCGAAGCATCCTAAAACGCCACGCGCGAAAGGGAAAAGGGAGCGGTGCAAACACTAGAGGGTGGTATAAACATTGAAGCACACTCCAATGTTTCTAACCACCAAAAGAGGTATATGCGTCGAAACACGATCCAAATGCTTCTAACCGGGGGGGTGGTATAAACCTCAGGCACACAACCCAAGTATTTCTAACCAAAACAAGGTATAAGCGTTGGGCACACATCCCAAACGCTTCTAACTAGAAGGGTGGTATAAACATCAGGGACGCAACCCAATGCTTCTAACCAACAAGGTGGTATAAGCGTCAGACACACGTCCCAAACGCTTCTAACCGAAGGGGTGGTATACACATCGGGCACACAACCCAAGTGTTTCTAACGAAAACAAAGTATAAGCGTTGGGCACACGGTCCAAATGCTTCTAACCAAAGCCAAGAGGTATAAATATCGGGCGTACTCGAATGTTTCTAACCAAAGCAAGATGTGGTGTAAGCACCGGGCGTACCCGAATACTTCTAACCGAAACAAGGTGTGGTGTAAGCACCGGGCGTACCTGAATACTTTTAACCAAAACAAGGTGTTCAAAGGACAGGAATGATCTTACCCGGAATTCCTCTAAATGAACCGTACATACAATATCGTCTGGTTGCGCCAGCTTTGAATGAACCGTACATATAATATCGTCTACAGAAGAAAGAAACTTTGAGAAGTACAGTACAATAGGAATGCATGTTCTATGCGAGATTAGCAGCATGACACAATGCTTAGCGAGGCATGTTTCATGCACATCATGCAAGGAACGAAACAGAAGCATATCTTATGCAACAAAACATGGAGCATATTCTATGCAATACCGAATGCATACACAATGCAACAGGTGCGGACAACTTCTATGCGAATGTAAGAGCATATGCAATGCAATACAACATGACATGCATATTCGATGCAGTATAAAAATGTGGGTAACGCAATGCAATGCATCATACGTATTTTGTGCACAATAATAATGATGCACATGCAATGCAACATCAATAGCATATTTAATGCAAAACACTGAGTAAGGAAATGCGCGTCTGAAAAAGACCGATTTAATTGCGACCTCCGATTTACCTCTCGAAGGAGTTACAATGTATTTCAAAAGGATACACCTCGTTCATGCCGACTGACGATGAGTCACTCATCGAAGACACGAGTTGAACTTTCGCAAAGACACTTTGAGTTGAAAAGTGGACTTTTCTTGCACTTTCTCAAAAGTTAAGGACTCAAAATAGCCTGAAAACACATAGGGAGTGCACTGGAATCCTGTCGACCACTTTTAGACAGTGCCGGCCACTTGTCATTTCTGCCGGCCACCCAAGTGGCCGATCAGCCACAAAAACTGGCCGGTCGGCCAGTTGCAGCAGAGTCGGGGCAGTTCGTTCCATTTACATGGAGAACTTTAAAAACACTTCGCCAAGTCCCTTTTTCACACACCCACAGTGCCGAAATCACCTCTCCTTGCTTCCCAAACACTTTTTCCTCTCATAGCTGCGCTCCATATGCGTTTTCCAACACCTCTCGTGAAGTTGATTCGCTAAAACCCTTCGATTTCCTTCGCTTTGAACCGAACAAAAGTTGTTTTCGGAGCCTTTTCCTCCATTTTCACCATTCGAGTTTGTTTCCCTCGACTTTGTCTTGAATTTAGCACCTTTTCCCGGGCTTTGACTTTCTTTGACTTTTTCTCTTTCTGAGAGTTGACTTTTGTTGACTTTTTGCATTTTTCGCCCATTTTGCTCATTTTCACCTACTTTTCACCTTCTTTCCAGATGGCAGACGATGTTCCACACGGCAGGGATTCTCCGAAGATGGGGGAGGAGCCGTAGTACATTCCACTACCACCAAGAGTGCGACCATTCGACCCAGTGACGTACCATCCCGAGGCACATATACTACCATCTAGCACAATTCGCCACTTCACTGGATTTGCATGGTGCGTAGCTACGGACCTGCTGCTACAGAAGCCAGAGTCTCATTTGTCCCACGACGCCCCTGAGGCACACACTGCACTCTTACATTCTCTGCGATGCACTCTATATTTCTCGTATAGCTCGCACTTTTTACACTATATTTCATCTGCTCATACATGTACACACTGTATTTCTGCTCATTCTGAACACATTCACACACTGCATTTCTGCTCATCCACACAGGCTGACTCCCGTTTCACCTGCGGATACGGGTTTACCATGGCGAGGGAGTGGTATATGGACCTCCCCGACAGAGTCCGGCAGATTATTGATGATGTAGGGTTTGGCTTGTTCTGCATGGGACTCTCGTGTCTCATGGCGAGTAGGACCCTTCTAGGTGCATTGGTAGAGAGATGGTGGGACACCACCAACTCCTTTCATTTCTTTACTACCGGGGACATGACGATGACCCCGAATGACTTTGCCATGGTAATAGGCCTTGAGGTAGGAGGCCAGCCAATCCCATACGACTTCAACATGGATGAGTGGGAGGCTACTTGGACCTATCTGTTGGGGGCACACCCGCCCATCTTCCAAGGATCAGGTGGGCCATAGATAGTTCCTTTGCCACCTCCACCGTCTATGTGGGCCACAGATAGTCTCTCCCCTCAGGAGCTTACTGACTCCATACGAGGTGCAGATGCAGACCGGTTCATCGGGGAGTAGGACTATACGATCTACATTCAAGCGTACCTCATGCCTCCTCTGGCAGGTGCTCGTGCTCACACGGGGAGGACAGATGATATTGCTTCGTTGAGGAGGGCTCGGGCCGCAGATGCTCCTTCGACGAGCAGGGCTCAAACAGTAGATGTCCCCTCAACGAGCAGGGCTCGGGCACCGAGGGGTGAGGCTAGAAATATGCCTCCTACCAGGCACAGTGTTGGATGGCCTGATCTTCCGACTAAGCTGACAGGTTGGCGATACTCCGGGGTGCCCTATCAGATTCCACTTGAGCACCCGTTGCCTGGTCACCGATATGTAAGGACACTTGACTCACCACCGGTATACTTTACAGCTTTCATTCATTTCATTTTCATTCAGATGCTTATTCATTCATTCACAGATTATTTCAACTTGCATTTGGAGCCCTCCGTAGGATATGTCGAGGGGTTACTCGAGGTGTTGGCCTCATTTGAGGGCATGATCTTGAGGAGAGAGACGATGCTTAGCTCTCATGGCATACAGGTGATTTTCAGTTTTCTTGCATTTTGATTATCATATTTGTGCTGATATACTAAAACTAACATCTCAACTGAACATTTCCCCATATTGCACTAAACTAATACACTGCATGTATAGACCACTTCTGACACACTACATTCATATACTGTACCTGACTTCTGCATGTACTCACTTTGCACACCACACTTACATCTGAAACTCATGCTATGGCTGATATATTCAAACTGTCCTTTCAGGTCATAACTTTACAGACAAGACCTTTAGAGCCTTCTCCAGTAGCAGGGAGAGAGATTCTGGCACGCGGCCGAGGGAAACGTCGGGAGCTTGTCAGGCGCGATGACGATGATGAGTCCAGTGAGGACGAGCAGCCAGCGAGTCCCCAGTCTGAGCCATCCGAGGGTAGAGGTGATGGCATCGGCTCAGGTTCTGAGGGTGGTGACGATGTTGAGGAGGGCTCCGAGGATGGGAGCGGAGGCGGTTCTGGTTCAGGCTCCGGCTCAGATTCGGGCGGTGGCGCCGATGGCGATAGCTCAGGGTCTGCTCAGCTGAGGAAGAGGATGAAGAAGGTCTCTCGATCCTGAGGTGGCTGGCACCAATTTAGATGTTTTTGCGTTGTTTTCTTTTTTGCTAGTAGTGTTAGCACATTGTACAGCCTTAGGCAGTTTTATTTTCTTAAAAACTTGTACTCTCTGTAAAAAGAAACCATGATTGGAATGAAAACAACTTTTTGTTTAAAAAGTGTTGCATTTTGTATTCTGAGCATCGCATAACATCGCACAGCATGAAAATGAGATTGAGTTTGAAAACAGCACATTCAAAATGCATTGTCTTAATTAGGTAGTGAACCAACTAACAACTGAAATAACAAAACAACTCGATAAACAGTAAAAGGCCTGACAGGCTAATCGAATATAAATACAACTTGAATAAGCAAATTGCAACAACTCGATAGACAAAACAAAGATGATTACAACTTGATAAACACATTTCAACAACTCGATAAACAAATTGCAACAAATCGAATTAAAACAAACTTGAAAACAACTCAACAAAACTGCAAAACCAAAGAGCAGGACGCGTCCAGAGTAGAACATAGCACAGGTTTTTAGCATCCTCACCACACAAGACGACCCAAGACACTCTGCTGGGGACAAAAAGAGGCTATCGGCCACTTACAGCCATTGTCGGCCACTTTGTGGTGGATATTGGCCGCTTAAGTGGCTGGTCGGCCAGAAAAGGTGGCCGGTCAGCTACTCTAACTGGTCGGTTAGCTAGTTATGGTGGGAGCCTCCAGATTGCTGCCACATGTATTCCACTCAATGCCTTATCTTCCACCAAAGTTCCAGCTTCGTGGTTTTTTTATTCCTACTCTATTTTTTCTCCAAATAGAACCATTCTTTGTCGAAAAACTCTCCGATTGGATTGCAAACTTGGATGGCTCAGAAAAATTGAATTTTTGAAGTTTCGGGATAAACGCACTATTCCCACTGAGCCGTACTCCGCTGTATTTTCCATTCCTCCATGCTGCGGCTAGATGTTGGAATCCGATCACACATGTTTTTAGCTTTGGGGGACAAGAGTAATGCCCCACAATTAAAGAATTCTAAGCTTTGATGGAATCTCAGCACGAAGAGGAGATCATGCCCCAGTTCCGTTTTGGCCACATTCAAGCTTTAGGAAGGATGTGTGAGCTCACTTTGCATAATGCTCGGTCTTTGGTTCACAACGGGAAGTTGGATATCCCAAGCTAGATTCATCGATTTTCTGATGTCGATGACCGCGGTGATCATGTTTGGCAAAGTTTTCGGCAGCATGCCCTCTGCTTGTGCATGTTAGCCCATGTTCTGCTTGCCCCTGGCTTCAGAGGGTCTAGCGTTCGCTTGATAGAAGTTGTCCAAGGCTCGAAAGAGGGCAAAAGCTGCATTGGCTTGACACTAACCGAGACTTGAATGGGTTTGGATGCTGTAGACGCGCCCGTGGGCCTCACTACAGTTCGGACTCAATTTGTGTCACGGTCCTTAATCCGAACCAAAGAGTCCAAATCCGGCAAATCGTTTTGGGAAAATAGATTTTTAGAAAAGAAGCGCCAAACATGGACTGCTTTACCAGATACAGAGTCGCCACCTAAATATTTTTTTAAGGGAGAATTTAGGAAACCCTGACTCGGTGCTAAAGGCCACATGTCCATCATCACCAAAGTTGCCTCGGCTCGGGAGCTAGGGTACGATTGGGGAAGGTCAGCTATGAGCACCCCCTCTCGCCCGATCCGAAGATCGGCCTCTACTAATCGTGATATCCATTTTTGAAAACGTTATGTGTTCTTATTCCGGTTATTAGCCTAGAATTACTATGTTATGCGCACAGCAAACAAGTATAGACCAAATCGCCTAGATTGGAACGAAACATTGCATATCCATTTGTTCGGAAAACAATTTGAAATTTGCTACTCGTAAGTAGGCTAAAAAAACACGGATTTCAATGAGTTGTTCCAACTCAAACAATCCAACCTTCACCCACAGGCATTCAAGCAGTAATATCATGTAAACATATAGCCGCATGGCAAGCATACTGTCATGTTAACATTCACACTCATGCGAGATGCTAAAGCATAAATACTTACATCGTACTCCGTACCAAAACAAAGAACTCGTTAGCAATCAATGTATGATCCAAGTCCATGTTTAAATGCCTAATGCAATGCATACGGAATGTCACTAGAGTAGGCTCGGCTAGTCTATGAATGACATGTGAAAATGCGCAGGTAGCATGTATTCAAGTTAGATTTGAAATACTAATGCTGTTAGCATGATGCGCCGAGCCCGGTGCATG
Source organism: Camellia sinensis (assembly GCF_055761805.1). NCBI lineage: Eukaryota > Viridiplantae > Streptophyta > Magnoliopsida > Ericales > Theaceae > Camellia > Camellia sinensis. The sequence goes on from NC_138970.1 coordinate 10,290,295, forward strand.
CAATACTGATGAATGATGCACGCATGCATAGCATAAGGTATGCTAAATTAAACATGAACTATTACTAACCATCAAAGCAGGTAAGTGTAGACGCGCCCGTGGGCCTCACTACAGTTCGGACTCGATTTGTGTCACGGTTCTTAATCTGAACCAAAGAGTCCAAATCTGGCAAATCGTTTTGAGAAAACAGATTTTTGAAAGAAGCACCAAACATGGACTGCTTTGCCAAATACAGAGTCGCCACCTAAATATTTTATTTTGGGGGAATTTAGGAAACCCTGACTCGGTGCCAAAGGCCATGTGTCCGTCATCACCAAAGTTGTCTCGGCTCGGGAACTTGGGTACGATTGGGAAAGGTCAGCTATGAGCACCCCCTCTCACTCGATTCGAAGATCAGCCTCTACTAACCATGATATCCAATTTTGAAAACGTTATGTGTTCTTATTCCAGTTATTAGCCTAGAATTACTATATTATGCGCACAGCAAACAAGTATAGACCAAATCACCTAAATTGGAACAAAACATTTCATGTTTGTTTTGAAAATGGTTTGCTACTCGCAAGTAGGCTAAAATGCAGGTTTTGCCACCCTCAAGTGGGCTTTTAGAAAAGATGGTTTTGCCACTATCTAGTGGGCTTAAAATTCACAGTTTTAATGCGTTGTCCCAATTTAAGCAATTCGATCTCCATCTACAGGCATTCAAGTAGTTATATCACATAAGCAGCTAGCCTCATGGTAATCATGCAATTATGGCAACACTCACACGCATGCGGCATGCTAAAGCATAAAAGCTCACCTAGTACTCCAAGCCAAAACAGAAACCAGTTAGTAATCACATGCATGATCCTAGTTCATATTTGAAATGGCTAATGCAACACATGCAGAGATGCAATCGAAACAGGTTCGGCTATCCTAAACATGGCATATGAAATGCTGCAACTAACAAATACTCAATTTGGAATTGAAATACGAGTGCAGTTAGCATGATGTACCGAGCCTGGTGCATGTAAGACAAATGTATGGATGCACGCATGCTAAGCATAAGGTATGCTAATTTAAATATGCCCTAGTCTACCATCATAAGCGGGTAAATAAAAGAGAAGAAAGACGTGGGGTTGGAAGACATACACACACTCACGCACACTTATTACAAATTTGCCCTCGCTCGGAGGGACCAAAAGAATAATACAATTAATTAACTACGAGCTAACTAATTATTACAGTCTGTTAACTAGTTAAGCAAATTAACTAATCTAGGAAAACAGTAAACAACCTTGGGAAGAGGGCCCCATGCAATGTATGCGCGGTTCCGCTCGGAAAGTCACAGCCATGCACAAGTTGCCTCCACTTTGACTGTTATCCTCCTCTGAAGACTGCACAAGTCCCAGGGTTGCTTCTCTGAATGCTTCGGAACATCACCGGCTAAGGGGATTTGCCACCGGCCATGGAGAATGACCACCGGCCTCTGATTGAGATATCGACCACGGATGGATGGCCGGTCGGCACTGCATATGGCCGATCGGCCAAATCTTCCTGCAGAATCTGTTTTGACAGCAGCAGAGGGCAAAACATGGCATGGCAATGCATTTCAAGCAATGTTTGCACCAACCACACTCCTTATCATGTTTATGGCTCAAAGGAGCATGGTACTTGATTCTCGGACCACCAATCGCGCATTTCAATGCGTGATGGCCCAAAGAACCAAAGTGTGCAATTTCAATGTGGAATGAAATGCACGTAAACAAATAATGAACTCAACCTCTATCATACTCAATTCAAGAGGCAAAGTATGCATGCCAATGTAATGCAACCTAGGCATGTGAGCTAAGTGTGCAACATGATCATGCAAACAACAAAACCATGTGCAATGGGCCATGAACTAAACAAGTAAGCATACAAGGCATATAACATCAATGTTAATGACACACATGCAACAGCATGAAAGGCATAACACATGTAAATATGCAAAGCAACTCAACAAAAGAAGCATGCCAAATGCAATGGCACTTAAACATACAACATGTTAATAGACTAAGTACCTAAACATACAAACATGTATAGCATGCAACAACATGCCAAAGGGATGGTCTTAAACTAATTTGCATAGCTCTCTACTAGGTCCAAAACAGTGGCCACAATGATACAAGTGAGGCAACAAAATACATGGAATGCATGCACAATGCATTAACCAAGCTTAAGGCACAAAAATGCAACTCTACCAAAGCATGGCAAGGAGGAAATATGGCATACAATGGTGCATGTTCCAGATCTAAAATGGCATACCAAATGACTCCAAAATGACCCCAAAACATGAAAACACTACCATTTAAGCATGCAAGAAGCTTCAAAACTCAAAGCTAGGCATGGGCATTGCACTACAAGCATGCATAACAAGCGTTATTCAACCATGAGGCATGAAAACAGTGCTAAGGCAGTCCAAAACATGCATGAAATCAGTTCAAGGTATGGCCAAAAAGTGCTAACATGAAGGGCCAAAACAACATGCAACATAGGCTAGTAAACATGGTTTACACTACATGTATATGAAGCACAAGAGAGGTCACCAAACCAGCCCAAAATAGTAACATGGTATGTCAAATAAGCCCCAAAAACCCATGGAAACAAGGTCCACACATGCTAGAATGGGGTGTTCCTTTGAAAGGCCAACAAGAGGGTTACTCTACACATGCAATAAGGACATTCAACAAGACCAAACCAACTCTAGAAATGGCTTATGGGGGTCCTAAAACCCACTGAAAAATGCTTGAAACAAGGCTTGGAAGCATGCAAATAGGAGCCCCTTTGGAAGGCCAAAAAGGGCAACAAACAAGGCAACAAGGGAGAGGATCACCCCTCTCCTTCTTAGGACCTCAAACCACCATCCTCACCACTAAAATCCCTCAAGATTTCAGTGGTGAGGAGGCCCAAACAAGGTGGTCCCGGAGCTCACCAAAATCACACAAAAATGGGGCCAAACAAGGCCTAAGAGGGGGTAAACGACCCCAAAAACAAAAGTGACCTTAATGAAGTATCTTAAACACAAAAAAAAAAAAAACAGAACTTTTTTATGTTATACACAAAGCCCAAATCCGCATGAAAGATAGGCTAAAAGGGTGTGCAAAAACGGGGAATAAAGAGGGAAAAGGGGTTACCTTTGAAGACCAGCAAGAACCAGCAGCCTTTAGACCCAAAAATGCAACCCTAAACCTCTGAAAACAAGCTCCAAGAACCTCCAAGTGATGATGGAAGTGTGTGGCTATGAAGTGGTGTGCAATAGGCCAAGAACAAGACCCTTTTGGACCCTCTAACCCACACAAATGTAGAGAGAGAGGGAGATATAGAGAGGGAGTGATATATATATCATATATATCTGATTTTTCTAACCCTCTAAAGGGGAGGAGAGGCCCTCTTTTTATAGAGAAACCAAGGGGGCAAAGCTTCTCTTGGAAGCTTTGAGCAAAAAGGCCAAGCTTCTCTTAGAAGCTTGGATCAAAAGGGCCAAGCTTCTTGGAGAAGCTAGGCAAAGGGGTCAAGAGGTTCAAGCTTCTTCAAGAAGCTAAAAAAAGGATCAAGCTTCTTGGAGAAGCTAAAAAGGGTCAAGCTTCTTGGAGAAGCTAAAAAGGGTCAAAAGGTTCAAGCTTCTTGGAGAAGCTAAAAAAAGGGTCAAGCTTCTTGGAGAAGCTAAAAAAAGGGCAAGCTTCCTGGAGAAGCTAAAAAGGGTCAAGCTTCTTGGAGAAGCTAAAAAAAAGGTCAAGCTTCTTGGAAAAGCTAAAAAGGGTCAAGCTTCTTGGAGAAGCTAAAAAGGTTCAAGCTTCCTCAAGAAGCTAAAAAAAAAAGGTTCAAAAGGGTCGAGCTCCCTCAAGAAAAGGTCTCGGCTAGGAAAAGTGGCCGATTGATCAAAAACAGTGGCCGGCCGACCAAACACAATGCCAACCGACCGTCAATAGTGCCGACCGGCCATCACCAATGGCCGGTGACAAGGAAACAAGGCCGGTGGCCTCAAGCCATGGCCGGTGAGGTGTGGGGATGGCCTACAAGCTACTTCCCACCCTCAGAAGCAAAACAACAAGTGTTTGGTGCAAAACCAAACACAAAACAGTCGAGTCGAGAGATCCTGAGGCAGGGCGCGTAGCCGAGACCCCCAGGAACTCAAGACGAACACGAACAAGGATGATCACCGAGTGTTCAAACGATGACGTCCAAGTCTTGAGGACGGTCAAAAATGGGGTGTCTACAGTAAGTAAAAGGGAGAAAGAAGTGGGGGTTGGAAGACATGCACACACTCACCCACACTTATTACAAATTCGCCCTCGCTCGGAGGGACCGAAAGAATAATACAAATTAACTAACTTGCAAGCTAATTAATTATTACAAATCACCTAATTAATTAACAAATTAACTAAGCTAAGAAAAGCAATAAAAAAGGGGCCTCGGGAAGAGGGTCCAATGCACGCATGCTCGGGTCTTGCTCGGAAGTCCAGTGCCATGCACAAGCCGCCTCTGTTTTCCCTACTCTGCTTCTCTAAAGACTACCAAAGTCTCAGGATGTGCTCACTGGATGTTGGGGAATGCCACCGGCTGGAGGGAATCATCATCGGCTGTGATTTGGTGTCGATCGGCCAAAATGAATCCATCGGCCACAGATGGATTGCCGATCGGCACTCTATGCAGTCGATCGGCAAAAAGTTCCTGCAGAATCTGTTTGACAGTAGCAGAGGACAGAGCTTTGCATGGCAATGCAATTCAAGCAATGTATCCACCAACCATATCCCTTATCATGTTTATGACTCAAAGGGACATGGTCCTTGGTTCTTGGACCATCAATCGCGCATTTCAATGCGTGATGGCCCAAAGAAACGAGTGTGCAACTTCAATTTCAAATGTAATGCAATGCAAATAAACAAGCAAAGGGGCTCAACCTCTATCATGCTCAACTCAAGAGGTATAGCATGCATGTTAATGCAATGCAATCCTAAGCATGTGAGCTAGCATGCAACATGGGCATACTATGCATTTATGCAAGTACGCAAGCAAACATGCAAGGCAAACATGCAAACAAGCAAAGGATGGACTTAAGCTCGTTTGGGAAGCCTTTAAGGAAGCCCAAAACAGTGGCCATCAACCAAGGAAATGAGGCCAAATGCACATGCAAGCATACATGACAACATGGACCAACATTTAAGCACATAAAGGCAACTTTTAGGCGCACTTTAAAAGAGGCATAGCATGGACAATTAACATGCAAATGAAGCTCTAAAAATCATGCTATAGGAGGTGCCAAACCAACTAAACAAAGCAAGCATATCATGCCACAATGGCCCAAGTGCTTAAGACATGCCAAGGAGGCTTAAACCAAGGTCAAGTCCACCAAACCTCACAAGGCTAAGGGGACTTAAAAAAAGTCAAATGCAGACTTAAACAAAGCCAAGGGTGCACTTAGATGGCATCTAAGTGGTCTAAAAGTGCAAGCATACTCTGAGGCCTAAACAAGGGGCATAAGGTAACAACCTTTGAACACATTGAAGGAGGATTAAATGCAAGCATATAAGCATGTTAAGTGGACTGAAATGACATGGAAAATAGTCCCAACTCACTAAATCAAAGCAAGTAATGCATGCTATACACTCACATACATGAAGCCTACAAGCTAAAATGCAAAGAGGCTATGCGATGCATGCTAAAGTCGACCCAAACAACTAAGGACAGACCTTAAACATGGCAAAATAAACATGAAAGCTTCACAAAGCTAAGCCTAAAGCATGCTAGAACAATGGTTTACAACCTAAGGCATGTTAAGGCAACAAAATGGCATTACAAGGCATGTATGCTAAGCAAGCATGGTGTACCAAAACCAACATACAACAATGCTATATTATGGCATAATAAGCATAAAAAACAGCCAAGGCATGGTCAACATGAGCCTAAGCTAGGTGCTCCCTCAAGAGGTAAAAAATGATCCTTTTCAAGGACAACAAGGAGATGGGGTGGCCCTCTCCTTCTTGGGACCTCAAGGCACCATCCTCACCTCTGAAATCCCTCAAGATTTCATTGGTGAGGAGGCCCAAACACCAAGGTCTCGAAGCTCACCCAAAATGGCACAAAATGGAGCCTTACAAGGCTTAAGAGGGGTCAAACAACCCCAAAGCTTGAAGAAACTTTAAACAACTATTTAGAGGGCCTAAAAATAGAACTTTTTTATGTTATATGCAAAGCCAAAAAACAGTTTCAAGATAGGTAAAAGTAGTGTGCAAAAATGGGGGATAAAAGGGAAAAGTGATTACCCTTGTAGACCTTCTTCAACGATGGAGCTCCAGCAGCTTCTTGAGGTTGAAATCAACTTCAAAACTCTAAAAACAACCTTCAAGGGCCTTGGCTCCAAGGAAAGGTGTGGTAGTGTGTGTTTGTGTGCAAAACTAAGGCTTAAACACACACAATACAAGAGAAGGAGAGATATAGATATAGGATAGATATAAAACCCTAAACCTAGAGCCAGAGCTTCTCTAACAATGTTTTCTAACTCTAATGCTAAGAGAGGAAGCCTCTTCTTATAGGCAACTCCCTCTTGTAAGGCTTCCAAAACAAGCCATCCAAGAGGGAAATCCCTCCATACACGTGTATGGAGGGGAACAGAGTGGGTGCCAGCTATCACAGCTGGCACAAAATATCTACTAAAAGTATATGAACAGTGATCAGCCATCCAAAATTGCCATTTTGACAAAATAAATGGCCGATCGGCAACAAAGAATGCCGACCGGCAATATACATTGCCGATGGCATAAAATCACTGGCCGGTGGCCTCGAGCCATGGCCGGTGATGCGTGGGGATGCCTCACAAGACATTCCCTACCCCTTCAAGGCAAAACACAAGTGTTTGGTGCAAAACCAGACACAAAACAGTCGAGTCGAGAGATCCTGAGGCAAGGCGCGCAACCGAGACCTCCGGGAACTCAAGACGAACACAAACATGGATGATCACCGAGTGTTCAAGCGGTGACGTCCAAGTCTTGAGGACGGTCAAAAATGGGGTGTCTACAGATGCTTTCCATCGCCGAGAGACGACCAAGTTTGCAGGAAGTTCACTACTCTTGCTGGTAATGTTTCCCACCCTTCTCACATGTATTTCTTACATCACTCGGCCCTCAAATGTGCTTGATGTTCTTGTTGGCGGCCTCAACTGCTCCGTTGGTTTGCGGCCGATATGTGGATGACTTATGAAAAGCCATGTTGTATTTCTCCAACAAATTGATCACTTCCTTCTTGAAGTGGGAACCATTATCCGAGATGATCTCATTCGGGACCCCATAGCGACAGATAATGCTATTCCTGATGAACTTGGCTACGTGAGATGCTTTCAGCACTGCGTAGGATTAGGCCTCAACCCACTTTGTAAAGTAGTCTATCGCCACTAGGATGTACTCATGCCCGTTCGACCCTTTCCGAGTAACTGCCCCAATAACATCAATTCCCCAGACTAAAAATGGCCACGGTGAAGTCATGTTGTACAGCTTCGACGGCGGGATGTTCATGCGATTTGCATGGATTTGGCATTTGTGGCATTGCCGAACAAAATCGATACAATCCTCCTCCATGGTTGACCAGCAGTAACCCTGTCTGAGAATCTTCCCCGCTAACATCACTCCGCAAATGTGCGATCCGCACTCTCCTCCATGGATGGCCTCCATCAAGCGCTTCGACTCTTTAGCATTGACACACAGTTTATGCATTCCCAGATGGTCCCGTTTGTACAATTTACCCCCGCAAATGATAAACTGAACAGCCATTCGCCATATCGCCCCCTTGTCTTTGGCATTTGCTCCTGGTGGATATGCCTCATTTTCTAAGAAGTTTCAAATGTCGTGATACAAGGGGTTCTGATCTTGTACTTCATCTATGGCGGCAATCAGTTCGTAGGCCAGCACATACCTCTGTTCAATAAAGATTGGACGTATCCGGACTCCCAAAGGAATGTCTATCATGAAAGATAGAGTTGATAAAGCATTAGCGAACCTGTTGCTCTCTCTTAACAGATGCGTGAAGGTTAACTACTCAAACCTGGGAATTAGAACATCCAGGGTTTGGTGATAGACTTTCATCCTTTCTTCTTTAACCTTCCAGTCTCCTTTCGCTTGAGACACAACCAGGTTCGAGTCCCCAATGACATCCAACCGTTTTACCCCTAGTTCCAGGGCAGCTTCCAAGCCAGCGATACATGCCTCGTATTCTGCTTCGTTGTTTGATACCTTGAACCAGAGTTTGAAAGCTAAAGGTATGTGGAAATTGTCGGGTGCTATCAGCAACACCCCTATCCCATACCCATACTGATTAAACACTCCATCAAAGTACATAGTCCAAATTTCTTCTTCAACCTGCAGAATGGCCTCATCTGGGAATAGATACTCTACAGCTTCATCTCCCTCCACTGGGTGATCAGCTAGGAACTCCACTACCACTCTCCCTTTCACAGACTTGCGAGCCATGTACTTCAAATCAAATTCGGAGAGAAGAAGCAACCAACGGGCTAGCCTACCCATAAGTGATGGTTGCTCAAAGAGATATTTGATAGGATCCAATCTCGAAACCAGAATTATGGAGTGAGCTAACAAGTAGTGCCTCAACTTCCTGGTAGCCCATACCAAGGCCAAACAAGCCTTCTCCAGCGGAGTGTAGTGGGTCTCATATTCTAGCATCTTCTTGCTCAGGTAATATAGCCTTCTTCACTTTATCCTCAGATTCCTGCGGAAGCATGCAGCCCATAGTCATGTCAGTTACTGACAAATACAAAATCAACAGTTTCCCCGGCTCTGGCGGTGACAACACGGGTGGGTTTTGTAGATACTGCTTGATCTGCTCGAAAGCGACTTGGCATCGGTCATCCCATTGGAATTTCTTTCCTTTCTTCAAGAGACCAAATAGTGGTTCACAAGTCAAGGTTAATTTTTCAATAAACCGTCTTATGAATTGCACTTTACCCAGAAAACCTCGCACCTCCTTTTCAGTCCTTGGTGGTGGCATTTCTAAGATGACCTTAATCTTGGAAGGATCGACCTCAATGCCCCTTTATGTAATCAAGAACCCCAGCATTTTTCCTGCTGTGACACCAAAAGTACATTTCTAAGGATTCAGTAGCAACCGATAGTCTTTGATCCGTTGAAAAAATTTCTTCAAGGCGGTGTAGTGGCTCTCTCTTTCCTTGGACTTGACAATCATGTCGTCCACGTATACCTCAACCTCTTTATGGATCATATCATGCAAGATCGTAGTTGCAGACTGTTGATAAGTAGCCCCAACATTCTTCAAACCGAACGACATCACCCTATTACAATAGGTCCCCCACGGGGTGGTGAAGGCAATCTTCTCCCTATCTTCGGGTGCCATCAAGATCTGGTTGTACCCAAAAAATCCATCCATAAAGGAGAGCAGCGCATGCCCTACGGTAAAGTCCATCAATTCGTCGATGTGCGGTAATGGAAAGTCGTCCTTCGGACTGGCTTTGTTCAGATCTCTGAAATCCACACACACCTAAATTCTTCCATCTTTCTTCGGCACCGGAACAATGTTGGCCAACCAAGTAGGATACTCAGATACTAACAGGAACCCTTGCATCAATCTGCTTGGTGACCACTTCCTTGATTTTCAGAGCCCAGTCTGGGCGTATTCTCCGACGCTTCTGCTTGACAGGTTGGGCCTCAGGGTCAAGAGGGATCCGATGGTGTACAATCTCAGGATCGATTCCAGGCATATCTTCGTAGGACCACGCGAAAACATCTTTGAAACCTTTTAATAAAGCGACTAAGCGCTCGCATTTCTCCGAAGACAATGTGGATCCGATCTGGACCAGATGCGGACCCTTTTCAGTACCAACATTAATTGAAGTGATTTCATCAACCAAAGGTTTTACAAACCTCTCCTGCTCTCGATCAATCAAATATTTCAAAACCGAAGGAATTTCTTCTTCGTCGTTTTCATCAAAGTTTTGAAAATCCTGATTAATGCAATAAACGAACGGCACAAAAAAGTACTCAGCAACTACGGTATCATTCTCATTAACAACTTCCAGTTCATCAAATTCTTCGGTTACAACTAACTCAAAGGAAAATGAAAAAGACGACCTGGACAAAACAACGGCATCTGGGTTATCAACCCAAGGAAAATGAAAAAGACGACCTGGACAAAGAGGCCTTTCAGGGTTCCTTGGATAGGTCTATGCACTAACTCATAGTGCTTCCTAACTTGTTTAGCCTTGGCTCTTCCGGCTATCTCCTTTCCCTTTCTTACCCAATCCTCTTTGGTAGGCATATAACCTAGACTGAAGGTATAAGGGTTGTGTGGCACTTTGGCCAATTCAGCGACGCCCTTCTGGCCACTCCTTCCCAATCCCATGTCGGGCACATGTTGAAGCTTATTCATGAGGTAAACAGATTACACACTTACATACAATCCGTCATCAACAGCTAGAAGATCTTGCACTTCCCGAGCCTCGGCCAAGGTAAACCCAGACAAGAAGACATCCTCCTCACCCTGTGCAATTTCCAAGATCGGCATAGTAACCTCCGACGGCGGGTGTATGGAAGAGTTTCCAAAAACAATTGCTACCCCCTTTCCATTGGGGTATTTCAGCATTTGGTGCAGGCTGGAAGAGACAGCTCTTACTTGGTGCAGCTACGGCCGTCCAAGGAGTAAGTTGAAGATGGTTGGAACATCCAGAACATGAAACTCGATGTCCTGTTGGGCCAGGCCAACCTGAGTTCTAATCCGCACTGTCCCCATCACTTCACGACTAGTATTTTCATAAGCCCGGATCACCTGGGCGGTTGGTACGAAATCTGCGGGTTTCAACCCAATAGTATAGGCCGTACGCGATGGACACACATTTATTGCAAATCCCGTATCAACTAAGACAATTGGTATCCACTTCTCCTTTCACTCCACAGAGATGTATAATGGCTTGTTGTGCTCGGAGCCCTCAGGTGGTAATTCTTTATCTGTGAATGTCAAAGTTGGTGAAGCACCACCCAGGAACACAAGTCCTACCAACTATTCGGGGTTGTAATAATAGAAAGCTTAGCCTTGTCCATTGCTGTTAGGACGGCTTGTCTATGCACCCGTGAGGCCAGGAGTAGTCCCCAGATGGAGATGTCTACTTGAATCTTTTTCAGCTACTTCAGTACAGCTTCCTCCTCCAACAGTTTGTCCTTCTGCTTCTCTGTTTCCTTGTCTTTCCCAGATGCCTCTGGCTGGTCCAGGTGTGGGGGCTTAAAGTACCGCCCACTCCGGGCAATGTGGTCGACTTCTTTGGTGTACCACGTATCATCTGGGAGATTTTGTCCCCAGTCCTCATCAGTATGGGCCAGACGCAAATCATCAGCTTCCCACCATATTCCGTCGGCAACCGACAAATAACTGTCTGGTTTCGCTGTACTTGTTTCCGTGTTCACAACACATTCTGTCCCCATAGGACCCTTGGCTTTTCTTGCCCTCTCATCAGTCTTAATTCTCTCTTGGTTGAACTGCTTCAGCACGGCCTCCCGTTCTGCATCATCTGTATGCAAACTGCCCAATTCCCGAGCAAAATTCTCCATACCGGTGCTCTCCGGCAGCTTCTCTTTGTTGTCAACCGTTCAGGCCATTGCAGACGTTCTTGTTTCTGACTGTCTCTATTTCAGCTGAGACCCCTCATCAATATCTGGCTCATCACTAAGCCACCCTACATTATCTATTGATTCATTCAGGTCAAACCAGTTGATGTGCACATCCCTCGGGTCCTGTCCGTCAAAAAATTATAGATTAGCGATGTCCTCCTCAAGCTCTGCTAAATCATCCAACCCCTGACTCGGCCTGTCCTCTCGGACTACATTTACCTCCATTTCCTTCGGCAACTCCACATTCGGCTTGGCCTGATCAGTTGGCGTAATGAAGCGGCAAGGGTTGTATACTTTCTTAATTAAGATTGTAGAGCCCTCAAGCATGCCCTCTTCTGTCATAGCCACCACCATGGGTTCAGGTTGGGATATTGATGTGCTCATCATGCACAAGTCTGTGCTTTCTAGGATGAACAACGCTGGCTTAGACAGGTGGGAGGAAGTGATGTATATGCTGGGGTCGTGTGGGACGACCATTGTTTGAATCAGGTTTACTTGTCTGGGTGGAGGAAGGGGTTGATTATGTGGTGGGAGGGGATTTGTAGTGACATTTGGCTTGTCAGAAGGTGCTATCACTTTAGTGTCAATGAGATCCTGAATCTCATGATGTAATCTGAAGCACTGGTCAATATCATGCCCATGCTACTGATGGAAGGCACAATACTTGGCTGGGTTGTGTGCAGGAGGGAGGGGATTTGGCAATGGCCGTGGTTCGAGGGGCTTCAGATGCCCTTTTCTAATCAGGACCCTCAAGGCCGTTGATAAAGACATATAAAGTGGGGTGAAGGTCCTCTGGCCTCTGGGTGGGTACTTTGCAGGTGATGCAGTGGTTCCGGATGTGCCGGTAAAGGGTGTGGCTATTTTTGGCGCAGTGGTGACCATGCCAACGTCAGAAGTCCTTGCGGCTGCATTGCTACTTGTAGCTGCATTCAAACCGTGTGTAAAGGCCCTCATGGTCAGCTCCTTCTCTTGGTTAATCAGACCCTGTTTCATAGCGTCCTCGATCTGTACCCCAACCTTGTGAAGATCAGCAAAGGTGGGGAGGGGTAAGACAATCATCCTCTGCATCAGCTTCAGTTGTAGATTTCGCATGACCATCCTTATCTGGTCTTTCTCAGCTGTCCTGGTTGTCATCATAGAGGCCTTGGCCCTCCACCGGGTAACAAAGTCAGAGAAGCCCTCCTTCGTCTCCTACCTGGTTGCCTCGAGATCACGAGTCGTGACCTCGGTTTGAGTATTGTAAGAATATTGAGCAACGAAGGCCTTGGCCATCTCTTCCCAACTTCGCTTCCATGAATCCTCCAGTTTAGCATACCAGATGGCCGCAATACCTGACAGGGTCAGACCAAAGAGGGATAGCTTTTGCAGTCTAGTTAGGCCCATCGGCCACAGGATGTCTGAAAAGAGCCTCAAATGAACCATAGGGCCGCCTAAACCGTCGAAGCGGTCTATGTGAGGCATTTAAAATTGTCCGGCAATGTCACTGCCGAATCCGTGTAACTGTCCTCTATGTCTGGGATCGAGTTGACTCTCTGAGTTCGCTTGAACAACTTCTTAAGCTTGCTCACTTTCAAGGCTGTAGGATCGACCTCAGACTCGAACGGTGTGTCTATTGGATAGGCCGGTGCCTTGGAAGTCTGCAATGGGACTGGCCCTGCTGGAACGTCCGTATTTTCCTGGACATCAACTGTCTCCTCGGGTATTGGAACCCTAGGTGGGGGTTGGTGCGAAGCAAACGTTGTTGTTTGTGGTTGTTGATGCTGCTGCTGTTGAAGCCTGGCAATTACTTCAGCCTGTTGGGCTACAACCTCTGTTTGACAAGTGATAACCTCCACTTGGCAGGCAGCATCCTGCTGTATGGCCTCGATAGTCTGTTGGAGCGGACGCATCATATCTTTCATACTGACAGAGGGGTGTTGATCTGTCTGATCTGGTGTATATCCACTTTCTGAGGTAGAAGTAGAAAATTGATCCCCACTAAACACAGGTGACTGACAAACCGGTGAACTATGCTGAACTCTTCTCCGTCTTGTAACCGGGGGGAGTGAAGAAAACACTGGTTGTCCTCTCACAAGATCCCCAGATCGATAAAGCCTCCTAACTCTGGTCTAGAGTGCTTGGGGGGAAACTGCCTCGTCGAAAGCAATGATGCACTACTACCTTGCAAAAAGAAAAATAAAGCAAAAAAAGGAAACAACAATCAGCAAACGTACAACACCTCGGCTTAGATAAAGACAACACACAGTTGAAATCATAAGCTGGACAAATTGCACTCAAACACTGATTTCTGCCCCCAAATTTTCTGCCTCAAAACTGATATCCCCCAAACTGATACCCAGACTTCCAGCTGATACATACATTCCCTGTAGAGACACACTCTAAAAGCAAATATCAAGCAAGTAAGAGCCAAAACACCCCTATGAGGGGGTAAGGTTACCCTATCCTAGTTTCGTCAGGAACTAGGGTTTTACTACGCATGCATGCGGTTTCAAACAATCCGGCATTCGACTGAGCAACATATCCTAGTTTGGAACAGTCTGTACGGCTTCCGATATGCAACTAGGTCGAATGGTCAAAAGGGTGCCTCAGTAAGACCACCTAATATACCTCTCGCTCCTAACAATGAGAAGTGAAAGGAGGATCAAACGGTACAGCGGTGATCCAGATCCAACGTTTGTGTTCCCATCGTGGAAGAGCCCGCAACCAGTCAGCCTTATGGCACGCTTTTCCAAGCAAGCCTCCTGCAAACCGTTCAAGAATAGCAGACGACAAACACTTTGACTTAGGCACACCTATGCAAATGCAAATGCAAAGAAACACATAAATGTAGATAAAACAACATATCATGAGTTCGAGTCAAGTTCTCTAAGTCCCCAGCAGAGTCACCAGAAACTATAGACTCGACTTTCTTTGCGCGCCCCCCTTTCGGAGTTGCGCGAATTGGTCTCTTAGAGTTCGGACTCCTATCACGGTTCTGAAACTAATCTCACAAAGTGCAATGTGAGACTGATAAACACCAAAGAGTCTAATCCGACAAATCATTTTGGAAAATTAAATTTTGAATCAAATAATGCCAAAATTGGACTGCTTTGCCAGATTACAGAGTCGCCACCTAAATATTTTATTTTTGGGAAATTTAGGAAACCCTGACTCGTGCCAAAGGCCACGTGTCCGTCAGCACCAAAGCTGCCTCGGCTCGGGAACTTGGGTACGAGAGGGGAAGGTCCTGAAATGAGCACCCCCTCTCGCCCGATCAAAGATCGGCCTCTACTGACATGATATGTTGTTTTATAAACCTCATGTGTTCTTATCCGGTTATTAGCTAACTTTACTATGTGACGCACATATACAAGTATAGACTAAGTCGCAAGACTTGGAACAAATCAATTCATGTTTGTTTTCGAAAATGATTTGAAAGTGCCACTCGCAAGTGGGCTAAAATGTGGGTTTGCCACCCTCAAGTGGGCTTAAAACATGATGATTTGCCACTTCGCAAAGTGGGCTTAAAATGCACATTCATCGAATTGTTCCAATTCAAGCAACAAAGCCTTCATCCACAGGCATTCATGCAATTAAGCATTTAAGCAAATAGTCTCATGGCAAGAATGCTATCATGGCAACACTCACACTCATGCAAGTATGCTAAAGCGTAAGACTCACAGTGTACTCCGAGCCAAAACAAAAGCTAGTTAGAAATATGCATGATTCCTAACTATGTTAAAATGCCTAATGCAACAAATGCGATAATGCAATTAAATAGGCTCGGCTATCTAAGATGGCATATGAATGCAACAATTTGATAACATGCATTCAAATAAGTGTTAAAATACAATGTAGTTTGTATGATGTGCCGAGCCCGGTGCATGCAAAACAAATGAATGATGCGAACATGCAAAGCATAAGGTATGCTAATCAAAACGTGCCCTAAACTAACCATCGAAAGCGGTTAAGTTAAAGGGAGAAAGAAGTGGGGTTGGAAGACATGGACACACACACGCACCCTTATTACAACATTGTGCCCTCTCGAATGAGGGTCAGAATAAATAAGCTAAGCTATACTAGGCTAAGCTAATTATTACAAATCAACTAATTAACTAACTTAGCTAATTAACTATTACAAGCCAATTGAATAACTAGCTATGCTAAGCTTAAAATATTACAACACAAATTGAATAATCAGCTACACTAAGCCAATTAAAGCAATAAAATGGCCTCACGGGCGAGGGAGACAAGCATGGTCGATTGGCTTCCTCTCAAAAATCCATCACTTTGCCATCGGTTGCCTCTGTTTGCACTTGCCCTAATTTTTGAACACAAAACCAACTTCCAAAACTGCCTCTGCCTCAAAACAGGAACATTTTGGCACCAAAATGGACTGGTGGCCGGTTGGCCACAAAAAGTGGCTACCGGCCACCTTGACTGGCCGATCGGTTACTGTAAGTGGCCGGTCAGCCACCTCCTTTTCCAAATTTCTGAATTTACTGCAACAGAGAACAACAGAGGCACAGCAATGTATTTGTAAGGAAATGTGTGTACTGCCACCCTCCTCATCATTTCTCAAGCTCAAAGGAGTGTGGCACTTGGCTTTCAAGCCAACAATCAAGCATCTCAACGCATGATGGCCAAAGAACCAAGCTTGTACAAGCTCAGTGAATGCGCACATAAGACTCAAAGCGCCATCACCCTATCATGCATGATCCAGTGTAATGACGACCAAGAAATGTGATACGTTTCATCACTTTGAGTATGAAACGTCCCACATTTCTTGTGTTTGGATTAACATCTAATCCAAACACATGCAATGCAAACAACATGCTTATCTTGTTCACATTTTACTTGATTCAATTTTGTTTACACTCTTTACATTACCAAGCCATTCTTTAACCGATTAAGTCTCAAGTGATTGTCCTCTAATGAGAGAGGGGCCAACCAAAGGATGGTATAGGACATAAGAGAGATCATGCCTTTGGCTAGGAGGAACCCCCAAAAGAGGGTTAAAGCCATTTGAGCACGAACTCTATCATGCTTAAACACAACCACATAGTCAACCAACCCTTAAAGCAAAATGAAAAATGAAGAAATGTGGGAGGTTGCAGAATTTCAGTGCTGAAATGGCATGCTAAGACACTAAATCATGTAAGCAAAGCATGCAAGACATGTTCAAGAGCCAAAAACATCAAAGCTAGTAAAGAGCATTACACAAGAGGCATGTAATACTAAGCTTAAATGATCAAACCAGCTCTGGATAGAGCTTAATCATGCCAAAACAGTGGCTAAAATGAGCTGAGATGGTAGCATGAAAAGCAAGAAAAACATGCTCGCATGTTGGCTCACAAACAAGGCATAAAGCATAACTCTCAAAAGCGATGAAAGAGTGGTATATGTGAGAGTGTGACTGAGCTATATGCACTGAAATCACATGCTAAATGATGCCAAGACATGCAAACATCACAAGCACAACATGTTAAGGGCCTTGAAACTCAAAGCTAGTAAAGGCCTTTGCACTATAGCTATGTAGTACATTGGCTCATATGACCAAGACCACTCAAAACAGAGTTAAAGTATGTCAAAACATCAGCAAAAACATGCTAAGATAAAGCTAACACAAGCTAGAATGGCAGGCTAACTAGTTAAGCATGAAAAACTAGTAAGCATAATTACACTACAAGTGCAAGTAGCAAGCAACAAGTGACTTAACCAGCCAAAAACAGAACTAAAGAAGGTAAAAAAAGTAACAAAAACATGCTGAGATCAAGCCATGAGATGGTAGAAAAACATGCTCACATGTTGGGGCATCAACACTTGCAAAGAAGACACAAGGAGGGGAGGCCACCCCCTCCTCTTTTGGACCTCACAACCAAATTTTTACCACTGAAAAACCTTTGAGCTTCAGTGGTTAAAAGGCCTAGAAAAGTTAGTTTAAAAGGCTTTGAAAGATGGCTCAAAAGGTTTTACAAGCCAAAGAGCAAAGGAAGAAAACCATCCCCTAACTCCAAACAAACTTCAAACCACTATTTTAACCATAAAAATTGAGGTTTTTAGAAGTTAAAGCCAACCTAAAACTAGCATGCAAAGGCGGCCAAATAAGAAACTAAGACAAAGTTTTAAAGAGGGTAAGGCTTTACCCTTCAAGCACAGCAACAAACAACACAATTTCTGAGCCAAAACCAACTTTAGGAGCTCCAAACAAGCCTTAAGGAACCTCAGCTCCAAGATAGGGATATTTGATCACGGGCCTCTTTGCAAATATATGGAGAAAGCTCACTTTCAAGCACAATATATATATATATATATAGAGAGAGAGAGAGAGAGAGAATTTTTGCTTATAAAAATTTTGAACCCCTTAAATAGGGGAGGGACCTCCCCTTATATAGAAAACAAGCAAAAAGCTTGTTTCTATCCCTCTATTCACATGTATGGAGGATGCCTTCAATGACCAACAGCTGGCACATAAAATATCTGAAAAAGGGGAAAAATTGGCCGTCGGCCACTTCAGGTAGCCAGTTGGCCACCTCCCCTAGCCGACCGACCACTTCAAGTGGTCGGCAAGAAGGAAAAGTGGCCGACAAGTGCCATAAGTGGCCGACAAGGCCTTTTCCCTCTCCAGGCAAGAGGCACCAAGGTTTAGCCTAAAAACAAGACCAAAACACAGAGGATTTAGAGGCTTAAAGATAGGGCACTCAGTCGAGACCTTCAAGCGCTCAAAACGAGCACAAACATGCGCAATCATCGAGTGCACAAACGATGACGTCAAAGTCTTGAGGTCGGTTAAAAATAGGGTGTCTACACCCTGGAATTCCACACATTTGCATAAATTTTATCATTAAGCTAACTTGTACGGCGAACCCCATGGAAGTATCATTATGCTAACATGTACGCATCTATGAATTCCGCAATGCAATGCCCTTTTTATTGTCGTCTCGTTAATAATGATTGAATAATGAAAAAGCCTCTGAATCCGGAGTACCCTTCGTAAATATTGCGATTGGCTAACACAAAGACTTCGAATTCGGAGTGCCCTTCGTGGATATCACGTTTGGGATGAATAAGCCTCCGAATTCGGCCAACACAAAGACTCTGTTTCTCTATCGGCCATAGCATGATCCAACAGGAGCTGGTTCACTCTGTCCTTGACAACCGAATTTGCGACACACGCCAATTGTGTCTCAACCACCTTGGCCTTTCTTAGCTCACTCACGGTTTTTTCCGCGTGGCGCTCCAAATCTCGAATGCGGCCCTACCTTTGCTCGAGCTCTCTTTTCGCCGCGTGCAGGCGCATGCTGACTTCATACGGGCTCTCTTTTCGACCCATGTATACTTTCCCTAAAAATTTCGTAATCACCCTGGCCAATAAGTGACTGTTGCACCTCTAGCGGAAATATTTGCTGCGTGAATTCCACCGCCACATTAGGATCACAGACTATTGAGTTCACTTCGGTCATTGGTTTGTTCCCAATAAAGACCAAAAAGCTCTACGGGCGCGGCGGTCTACTCGACTCATTTCTCGCGATGACATGCCTACTCACGGCCTTTGAGGCCCCTCGTTGTTGCACCCCATCCCTGGGGGATTTCGCTACTTCACCTCTTCTGGGGGACCTACTCCGACATTTGGGCGACTGACATCCCTCTCGCCCGTCTGTTGTAATGTTCCCTGTTCTTTGATCTTCGCCCCTAGCAGCGCAATGAATTTTAGCATCCAGCTCCACCAAACTCCTTCCTTCTCATTTACTGTTGAAGAATAATCTCAGAGACATCTATGGCCACGCTTACAACCACCGTCGACACTCAAGTTTCTGCTCGTTCTCAAGTTATTGATTGCCCCTTTCGTCGTCTATGCCAGATCTGTTCCATGACGCTTGCGACCTCTTAAATACTAGATACCTCGTTCATTAATTACAAATGCAGCATTTCCAATGCGCCCCGCTGCTAACCCTGCATCTGTAGTTGGGTTTGGAACAACATGTTCAAATGGGGCAAGGGCAAATATACGATTCTACTAGGCATCTGATGTTATAGCCGAATCACAATACAATGTCTCATATGGCCAGACGAGCTTAGCATTGAGCCGTATATTTTATTTAGCAGATTATGTTACACGTTGCAAGCCGTATGTTGTATTCGGCTCTAGAACAACACCCAAATTGGCGTAAGCCATATGTTTTATTCGGCTCTAGAACGACTTGTCCAAATGGGGAAAGGGCAAATATATGATTCTACTCGGCATCTGATATTATAGCCAAATCACGATATACTACCCCACTTGGCCAGACGAACTTAGCAGTGAGCCGTATATTTCATTCGATAGATTATGTTATAGCCAAATATTGCAAGGGTAGATTTAATGTCGAATTATGCTACGTTGTCTTAGCCATTAATTTAAATTACTTAATGCCGAATTATGCTACAATGTCTTGGCCATTAATTTAAATTATTTAATGCCAAATTATACAACATTGTCTTGGCCATTAATTTAAATTATTTAATGCCAAATTATGCTACATTGTCCTACTTAGCTATTAATTTAAATTAGCAAATACAGAAGAGAGACCAAAAGGCGATTTTCATTAATAAATTGAGTACAAACAACCGTCATTTTACACATGAAAACTGCCCTATAAATGACTTCTAAACAAAATGAGAAAAAACCTATAAAAACTACATACAAAAGATACCTAACATAAAGCAAAATTACACTAGCACTATTTATTCTTCAGGGTCAGACTCCAACGGCTCAACCTCCTACTGCTCGTATGGAATTGGCTACTCCAATGTCACATTAGCGGCCGCTAGGGCTTTAAGCCAGCCATGTTTGACGTCTCGATTTTCAAACTTGGGAACCTCCTTCACATACTTCTCCAAGGCCGCGTTCTCTCCAGCATCGAACGCCTTGGAAATCTCTGAGTCGGCGATTTCTTTCGCCTTCTTCGATTCTTCCAAATCGGCCTCTAGCTTTATGATTGCCTCCTTGGCCAACTTGAGCACATCATCACTCGTGTTCACCCTTCTCTTCCTCAGAATTGGCCCTTGCTTGCTCTTCTTGCGCTTTTCTCACCTCAGACTCGGCTTTAAGAGACGCCACCGCCAATTCGGCCAACGCCTATTTAGCCTTTCCCTTTCTGATCTCGGCTTTAAGTAAGCCTATTTGCTCGACGGCGTCATAGTGACGGTGACCGATTTTTGTGATTTTGCACGCCGCTTGAAACAAAACATGGGTAAGTTAGTTGGCATACAAAAGAAACGAAGTATTAAGTGTGCCAATTATGTACCAATATCGCCGACTAAGCAGCTAGTGCTATCGAAACCACGTTTGGTTCTACACGGAATGTAGCCTTGTCCATAGGCAAAGAAATTGACGAGGCCACGGTTAGGGCCACGACGGGGTCCTTCAGAGCCAATGCATTGCTAGAAACCAGCGCATTCTTCATTCTGAGTTGGATAATAAATGTCGCCGCCAAGTCTTGGGACTCTTCTATGGGAGGTCGTTTATCGGTTGAGTCTTCAGAAGAGTTGACCTCAATTTCAGTGGAGCGTTTCTCCCCCCTTTGTTCGGCAACTAAGTCGCCCGATGTAGACACCCCATTTTTGACTTCCCGCAAGACTTAGGCGCTTGGTTCAATACACTCGATGATGAAAGTTGAATTGTGTGCTTTGAATTCACAACAATTCGAATTTAGTCAGGCTCTTGAAATTACCTCAAATCTTCAACATTCACCTTGTTTGAACTTTGAGTCTCATTTTTAGGCCTTTTACCACCCTGAGTTGAGTTTGAACCCAAAAACAGGGAAGGGCATAAAAGCCCGACCGAGCCTCAATGATGGCCGGCCGTGGTTATGAATGGTCGGCCGGCCTTTGGTGGTGAATAACACTGTTTTGGGCGGGAGGCTGCCAGCTGTCTATTTTTTAAGATATTTATCACCTTTTGAGATCGAATTCTATAAAAACGAAGCTGTGTTATTGTTTTGAGGGTTGAACAAAATTTAGAAATCCTATATACACCTTGAGAGCCTATCCCTCCTTCTTCTTCCTTAGCAAGCAACCTTTGAGCTAACATAGCTTCCTTATGTCATCTCCATACACCATGCACAACCTTGTCTCACCATCTTAGAGCCTTGGTTGATCTTTGAGAAGCATAATTCAAGCTTGAGAGTGTGTTGGAGCTAAGTTTGGATCACAAACAAAAAGCTTACCCCTTGAGAGGTATAAGCTTGTTTTCTTCTCTCTTGCTCTCATTTCTTTCATTTACTACATAATTCTTATTCTTTTGTAATGTTTTGATCCTATTTGACGTGTTTAAGGTTTGGTTTGAAGAGCTACCAAAAGGGTAGAGAGAGCTTGCTTTTTCTACACCTTTACCTATAGCTCAAACCCTTTCTTTTACACTCTTTTTCATTGATATCTATACTGATTTTCAGAGTTTTAAAAGGGGTTAAAATCATGTTTTGAGGTTTCAAAAGTGGAGGGGTTAGCCACCCCTCCTTGTTCTTGCTTTCCTAGCCTTGTTTTATCTTTTTGTTGTTAGGCTTTTTAGGCTCTTTTCATGCCTTTTAGCTTCTGTTTTTCATGTGTTAAGGGCTATTTTAGGGCTATCCAAGCCTTTTAAATTGGTTCATGCTTTGTTTAGTTCATTTGTTGTCTCATAAGTTGGCATACATAACTTGTTGCATGTTGTTATATAGCTTTTCTTTATTCATTTCCATGTTAAAAGTCTAATTTTAACAATCAATCTACCATCGATCTCTTTCATTCTTTGAGAATGATTTCAACCGATTGAGGTTGCTCAAAACATGTAAGAAAAACTCCTACTAAATGGCTTAATCTTTTCGAAGATTCATTGCCAACGGTATAGTCTTTCTCTCATGCTTTAGAAGAACCTCTCATTTGACATTTCTTGTTTAGAGGACTTTAACGTCGCCATGAACAAATAGACTAAAGAATGGCAAGGCTTCATAAAATTGGCTTAAAAATTAGAACATCCCACATGAAGAAAATGGCTTAAATTGCTTAGACTTGGTCGGACGTTATGCCAAGTTCCTTGTGTCAAGAGTCATCACATGCTAATTCATGGCATTTTGATGATTCTTGAAGCGTTGCGACCGCCCTCTTTGTGCTCATTCCATGACAAGAGAGAGAGGTGGTCTTTTTCATTGCATTTCATTGAGTTTTGTCCAAAATTGTATCCAAGACCATCAAGCAATCATTTTGCTCATTGATGGCTTTGGAATCAATTCCAACCTTCTCTCGAGGCTTTTTCTAGGCAGAGAAGGAAGAAAGGGACAAACAGAGCTTGAGGACACTTTTTCTACACTGGTTCACCTCAGAACACAAAAACAGAGTTTTGCACCAAATTGATGCACGACCAGCCATCTGTAGGCCCGACCAGCCATCGCTGATGCACGGCCGGCCCTCAGTGCATAGCCAGCAGTGCAATTTTGCAGGAAAACAGAGGCAGTGGCTGAAGATGAAACAGAGTTGCCTCGGACAGACAGAGTAGCTCTCAGGCGCTGTGCATGCAACCTTCATCCATCTTTACTTAAGCCTTTGTCGAATGCGATTAATTGTTTCATTAGTGTTATAATTATCATAGTTGTAAATTAATCTTGTTGTAATTAATTAGTTGTTGCTAGTTAATTTTGTAGAGTGTTGCAATTCATTAAGTAGTTAATTAATTATTCAATCTCATTTTGTAATTAGTTAGTTAACTAGAATAGTTAGTTAATTAGTTAAGTAGTTTAGCTAATTCAATTTGTTTTGTAATAGTTAGCTTAATTAGCTTAGCTTTAGTTAGTTAGCTTAGTTCATTCGGACTCTCCTTCGTGAGAGTGCAATGTAATAATGTGTACGTCTTCCAACCCCACATCTTTCTCCCTTTTATTTAACTGCTTACGATGGTTAGATTAGGGACATCATGTTTCAATTAGCATTCCTTATGTTTGCATCCATTTGTTTTTCATGCACCGAGGCACCGTTCATCATTCTAACTGCATTGTTAGTTTAAATACTTCTTTGAATACATGCTTAGACCGCATGCTATTTCATTGATTCATATGCCATATTAGTAACCGAGCTTATTAATTGCATGTTGCATGCGTTGCATTTGTCATATTGTATAGTTGGGAATCATGCATTTTTTTTCTAACTGTTTTTGTTTGTTTTGGCTTGGAGTACTAGGTGAGCCTTTACTCATTTTAGCATAATTGCATGAGTATTGATGTTGCCATGTTTCGCATGCTTACTATAAGGCTAAGTGCTTAAATGATAAACTACATGTATGCTTGTGGATGAAGGCTTATTGCTTGAATTGAAATAATTTGAGCAATGGTCATAGGCGATCACTTTTCCAAGTGATACATAGTTCGAAACAATTTTGCAAAACAAACATGAACTCGAGATATTCCAATTCTTGCAAGATAGTCTATACTTGTGTGTGTGGGCATCACATAGTAATGCTAGCTTAATAAACCGAAACAAGAGCATATAATGTTGATAAAAATCATATCATGATTAGTAGAGGCCGATCTTCGATCAGGCGAGCAGGGGTGCTCAATCCATGACCTTCTCTTCTCGTATCCAAGTTCCCGAGTTGAGACAATCTTGGTGATGACGGACACGTGGCCTTTGGCACGAGTCATGGGTTTCCTAAATTTCCCAAAAATATTTAGGTGGGGACTCTGTATCTGGCAAAGCAGTCCATTTTTGGCAATTTGATTCAAATCAATTTTCCAAAAGATTTGTCGGATTTGGACTCTTTGGTGTTTATCAATTTCACATTACACTTGTGAGATTAGATTCAGAACCGCGGGAGTCCGAACTGTAGGACTCATTTCAAACTTCAGAAAGGGGGCGCGAAAAAGTCGAGCTACAGTTTCTGGTGACTCTGCTGGGCAATTAGAGAACTTAACTTGAAATTCATGATGTGAATTTTTATTTACACTTATATGCTCTTTGCATTGGATTTGCATTGGTGCGCTTAAGTCACTGTGTTTGCCATCTGCTATTCCTGGATGGTTTGCCTGAAAAGCTTGCCAAAAGGCTGACCGGTCACGGGCTCTGCCATGATGGGAACACAACCCTTGGATCTAGACTACCGCTGTAACGTTTGATCCTCCTTTCACTTCTCAGTGTTAGGTGCGAGAGGTATATTAGGTACTCTTGCTGAGGTACCCTTTTGACTACTTGGACTAGTTGCATATCTAAAGCCATAGAGACTGTTCCAAACTAGGATAGGATGCTTACCCAAATAAAAGATTGCGTGAAATCGCTTTGTTTGAATAGTGAACCCTAGTTCTTAACGAAACTAGGACAGGGTAACCTTACCCCCTCATAGGGGTGTTTTGGCTCTCACTTAACTGCTATGTGCTTTACAGTGAAACTATACAGGAATGTACGTATCAGTTGTAAGTTGGGTATCAGTTTTCGGGAGTAGAATTTAGTGTTGAGTGCAGTCCTACAGCTTTGATTACATCTGTGTGTTGTTAACACTTGAGCCGAAGTGCTGTGCGTTTTTTGATTTCTGCTTTCTTTTTGCTTTATTTCTTTTTGCTAGGTAGTATAACATCATAGCTTCAAATAGTTTGGAGATCCCCTAAGCACTCTGGACCTGTGTCAGGAGGCTTTACAGATCTGGAGATCTTGTTAGGGGATAACCTGTGTTTTCTTTGCCCCCCCTGGTCACTAGACGAAGAAGAGTTAGACACAATTCACCAGTCCAGCAATTACCTGCATCTAGTCAGGCTTAGTCTTCTATATCTGGTCCACTACGAGATCATTCGCCCATTTCAATGGCACAATATCCCCCGATTAGCATGGAAGACCTAATCCATCACCTTCAGCAAACAGTTGAAACCATGCAGCAAGACGTTGCTCATCAAGCCGAGGTCACAGCATGTCTGGCTAAGGTCATATATAGGCTGCAATAATAACAGCCACGGCCGACAACAGCTTCTACATCTCATACACCTCCTACGGGTATCCCTGCACCCAGAGCCACAGTCCATACTGCTAATGCCTAACCTAAGAATCAAGGCAACCTGGTAGAGCTGATCCCACCACAAGCCTTCCAAGCGCCTGTGTATCAAACCGAAGCTCCATTTGAGTTTGAGGTTGACCCGACTGTGCTTAAGGTCAACAAGTTGGAAAAGCTTTTCAAGAGAGCACAGGGTGTTAACTCTATTCCTGACATAGAAAATGGATATACCGACTCTGCAGTGACATTTTCGGACCTG
The DNA here is from genome assembly GCF_055761805.1 of Camellia sinensis. Lineage (NCBI taxonomy): Eukaryota > Viridiplantae > Streptophyta > Magnoliopsida > Ericales > Theaceae > Camellia > Camellia sinensis. Next base: position 10,316,156 of record NC_138970.1, read on the forward strand.
TTCAAAATGCCACACATTAATCGGTTCGATAGCTCTGGAGACCCTATGGTTCTTTTCGGCTATTCTCAGATATTCTGCGGCCAATGGGCCTGACCAAGTTGCAGAAGCTCTCACTCTTTGGCCGGATCCTATGTAGTATCGCCGCCATATGGTATGCGAAGCTGGAGGATTCTGTGAAGCAGACTTGGGAGGAAATGGCTAAGGCCTTTGTTACACAATACTCCTACAACACACAAATTTAGGTCACAACTCCTGATCTCGAGGCAACGCACCGGTAGCCAAATGAGGGCTTTTCAGAATTCGTGACAAGGTGGAGGGCCAAGGCTTCAATGATGACTACACAACCTTCAGAGAAATATCAGATAAGGATGGTAGTCTGCAATCTGCATGGGAAATTGTTGAACAAAATGATCGTCCTTCCTTTGTTCACATTCACTGAGCTCCATAAGATGGGTGTTAAGATTGAAGATGCTATGAAACAGGGCTTGATAACTGATGAGAAAGAGCAAGCTAAGAGCCCTTTTGTCTGTAGTTCCAATGGGTCTGTACGGCCACCTAGTTCACCTTTTTGTCTAGACACAAGATCCAGGCAATCTTCACCTTCGCCAAATTCCTAGTTACCTCAGACAACGACTGTAGACACCCCATTTTTGACCGTCCTCAAGACTTGGACGTCACCACTTGGAACACTCGGTGATCATCCATGTTTGTGTTCGTTTGGAGTTCCCGGAGGCCTCAGCTCGCGTGCCTTGCCTAAGGATCTCCGAACTCGACCATTTAGTGTCTGGTTTTGTACCAAACACTTGCATCTTGCCTTTGAGAGGCAGGGTAGGGCTTGTAGACCATCCCCACCCACCACCGGCAGTGGCTAGAGGCCACCGGCTGGTTTTTGCTGCCACCGGCAATATATTTGTTGCCGGTCAGCACTTTTTAGTGTCGGCCGGCACTCTTTTTGGCCAAGATGGCATTTTTGGCCGGCCGATTACTGTGCATCTGCTTTTGCAGATATTTTAAGACAGCTATCTTGCTTTTTCTCCCCTCCATACACGTGTATGGAGGGATCTCCCTCTTATGAAGCTTGTCTTGTAAGCTTTACAAGACAAGAAGTGCCATATAGAGAGGAGAGGCTCTCTTGGCTTGAGAGGTTCGAGAGTTTAGATATTTTGAGAGCAAAAATAGCCATTGTTAAGCTCTGGTTTTAGGGTTTGAGTTAGATACACTCCCTATATCTCTTTCCCTCTCTTTTGTGCACTAGGTGTTTTGTGTCTTACTATTGCACACAAACACCTAGTGTTTCACCTTCCTTTGGCTCTTGAGGTTCTAAAGGATTGGTTTTGAAGTTTTGGTGTTGGATCCAAGCTAAAGGAGGCCATTGGAGCACCATTTGTGAAGGGGTCTTCAAGGGTGAGAACCTAGTCTCATTTTTCCCCATTTTTGCATTGATTTTCTACCTATCTTAGAGCTATTTTTGTGCTTATTGTATAATACAAAAAAGTTCTGTTTTTAGGCCCTCTTTATTGTTTATTAAGAGTGTTTTGTTGTTTGAGGGTGGTTGACCCCCCTTAGGCCTTGAAAGGCCTCATTTTGGGCCATTTTGTGCTAGCTCCGGGATTTTGGTGTTGGGGTCTCTTCACCACTGAAATCTTGAGGGATTTCAGTGGTGAAGATGATGCCTTGAAGTCCCAAGAAGGAGAGGGCCACCCCCTCTCCTTGTTGTCCTTGAAAGGGGCATGTTTTGGCCTCTTGAGAGAGCATTATTGTAACAAGCCCGCAGGGGACCTTGCTACAGCTCGGACTCGACTTTGTTGTCACGGTTCTAAATCGGAACCAAAGAGTCCAAATCCGGCAAATCGTTTTAAGAAAACAGATTTTTGATAGAAGTGCCAAACATGGACTGCTTTGCCAAATACAGAGTCGCCACCTAAATATTTTATTTTGGGAAATTTAGGAAACCCTGACTCGGTGCCAAAAGGCCACGTGTCCGTCATCACCAAAGTTGCCTCGGCTCGGGAACTTGGGTACGATTGGGGAAGGTCACTTCGTGAGCACCCCCGCTCGCCCGGTCATAGACCGGCCTCTACTAACCATGATATCAATTTTTGAAAACATTGTGAGTTCTTATTCCGGTTTATTAGCCTAGGTTACTATGTGATGCGCACAGCATACAAGTATAGACTGGATTGCTTGAATTGGAACAAAACATCTCATGCTTGTTTTTGGAAATGGTTTGCTACCCGCAGGTAGGCTTGAAACAATTGATGATTTATTCCAATTCAGATAACCCAACCTTCACCCACAGGCAATCAAGCAGTTATATCATATAAGCACATAGTCTCATGGCAAGCATGCTATTCATGGCAATACTCACACGCATGCAAGGATGCTAAAGCGTAAAGCTCACCGGGTACTCCAAGCCAAAATAGAAACTTATTAGAAATCATGCATGAATCCTAATTATACAGAAATGCCTAATGCAACACATGCAAAATGCAACTATAGCAGGCTCGGCTATTCTAAGATGGCATATGAAATGTTACAACTATCATGTATTCAACTTTGAAATTGAAAGTATGATGCAGTTAGTATGATGCGCCGAGCCCGGTGCATGCAATACAGATGAATGAATGCAAACATGCTGTCATACTGTATGCTAATTTAAACATGCCCTAATCTAACCATCATAAGCGGATAAATAAAAGGGAGAAAGACGTAGGGTTGGAAGACATACAACACACTCACGCACACTTATTACAGTTGTGCCCTCACTCGGAGGGTCCGAATAAATATACAGTCCAAATATTACAGTCCCCAAAATAAAAGAATATTACAGTCCAAAATATTACAGAATTCTAATTAATTAATGAATTAACTAGAAAGCAAATAAACTGGCGTGCAAGCCAGGGACTGCCTTGCTTCTGGTGGATGATGCATGTCCGGACTGTCTTGCGCGGAAATCCACTGAAATGCCCCAACTAGCCTCTGTTTACACCTGTTATTCTTGAAAAGCGTGCCAAGTCCCAGAAAGTTGCTGATTCCTGGTTTTGCTGCAACAGAGAGCAGGAAAGGGGCATAGCAATGTATTTGCACAAATATATGCATGTCTCGATCCTCGTGCCACCAATCACGCATACCGAGACATGATGGCCGAGGAGTCGAAATGCACAACTCAATATAGGATGAATGCACATTGAAACTACAGCTAAAACCTAACTCCATCATGGATAATCCGGAGTGTCGGTGACTGGGGAATGGAGACACATTCTGTCACTCGGAGTACGAAATGTACCTCGTTTCCCGTGCCCGGGCTAACTCTTATTCCGGACACGATGCGATATGCATGACATGCATGAAATGCAACTAAGATACAATCCTAACATACACAATGCTATGGAAATGACATGCCTCGAAATACGTGCATGCAGGCACGCAAACTGAGAAAATGGCAGAATGCAATCTAAGATACAACATAATATACATAATGCTATAAAGAAGATATGCCACGAAATGCGTGCGCACGGGCACGCAAACCAAGAAAATGACAGAATGCAATGAAAATGAGGTGCCTCGAAGTGCGCGCACACGGGCACGCAAACCGAGAAAATGATATGTGTCTCGAAATGCGTGTACACAGGCACGCAAACCGAGGCGATGATATGTGTCTCGAAATGCGTGCACGTGGGCACGCAAACCGAGGCGATGATATGTGTCTCAAAATGCGTACACGCGGGCACGCAAACCGAGGTGATGATATGTGTCTCGAAATGCGTGCACGCGGGCACGCAAACCGAGGCGATGATATGTGTCTCGAAATGCGTACACGCGAGCACGCAAACCGAGGCAATGATATGTGTCTCGAAATGCGTGCATGTAGGCACGCAAACTGAGGCGATGATATGTGTCTCGAAATGCGTGCACGCAGGCACGCAAACCGAGGCGATGATATGTGTCTCGAAATGCGTACACGCGGGCACGCAAATCGAGGCGATGATGGAATGCAATGTGATGACATGGAAATGACAAATGGGCTTATACCAACATGAGTGAGCCTCAGCCACACTCACATCGGATGCCGACGGATAAAAAAAGAGTGCCTCGAAATGCGTGCACGTGGGCACGCAAACCGAGGCAATGATAAAATGTGATGAAATGACAAATGGGCTTATACCAACATGAGTGAGCCTCAGCCACACTCACATCGGATGCCGATGGCAGAAAATGAAGTGCCTCGAAATGCGTGCACACGGGCACGCAAATCGAGGCGATGCAAAAGCGATGCGAATGTGGCAAAAATGATATGTAAGCATACTAATGGAATTTCAGCACTAAAATATGGGGGGAAAAAGTCCCGAAATGAAGCGAAATGACATGAAATGCAAGGAAATGTCCCGAAATGCAACATTAGGCACCCGAAATGGCCTATAGCCATGCCAAACATGCACAATATGGACATGCAATGCAAAGACAGAAGCTAGACAGTCCCAAAAGATGCACTTTCACAGTTATAAACATGGCCAAACAGCAAATATAGGTAGGGAAAAATAGCATGCAAGAATACGGTATTTTCAAGAGGTAATGAAGCAAGTGATATAAACAAAACCCAAACTAGAAAATTTCCTTCTACAACACTGAAGATGGACCAAAAATATGAACATTTACAGTATATGGAAGCCTCAAAATCAGTATACAAATATGCTAAAAATACGATGCAAAACAAGGCTCAAAAGGTGCCATAACATGAAGTATGCAAAATAATCACCAAACAGCCAAAGACCCTTGATAAACTATGTATAATGGACCAAAATAAGAACTTTTCCTGAACTGTAAAATTGTCAAAAACCTAAGCATGGTAGGCTAACAAAACATGCAAGAAAACGAACCTAAAGTGAGATATAACATGAAGTGGCTTATGGAGGTCCCAAAACATGAAAGACCCTAAACAAAACATGAAGAATGGACCAAAACAAGGACCTTTTCAGAACTGTAAAATGGCCAAAAACCTAAGCATGGTAGGCTGCCATTGCATGTAAGAAAGGGGAAGAAAAGAGGGGTATAACTACAAGTGACACATGGAGTCACCCAACAATATTGAGCCCTTCTCCAATATTGAAGAGGGGCTCAAAATAAGCCTTATATCAGTTTATAACATGCTCAAAAACAGATTTCTCATGGGCCAAAGATAGCATGCAAAATCATGACATACAAGATGATCAATGAAGCAAGTACATTATGGAGGGCTCAAACAGGGTTGAGCCCTTAATGAGAAGTGAAGATGAGCTCAAAATATGGCCCTTTTCAGTTAGGGCCGGAGCTTGAAACCAAAAATAAAAGGGGCTTAGAAATAGATCAAGAAAATGGGTCAAAAGGGTAAAAGTACTACTTACCCTTGAAGACTCAAGCTTTTGTTGCTTCTTGGATGGATTTGCAGCTTCTTTTGCCTTCTAGAAACCTTCCTTGCTGCTGGAAGTGAGGTGGTGGTGGTAGAGCTTGGTGGTGTAGAAGGAATGAAGGTTAGGGACTTAGGGTTTTTTTGAAGAATTGAAAGGGAAGAAGATGGAGTTGGCTATGGAGCTTTGAAGAATAATTTTTCTAACCCTTACAAAGAAGGCCACCAGCTGGTTATAAGGGTTCAAAATGGGGTGTAAAGGTGGGGGAGAAGGAGGGCAAAACTCCCCCACAAAATATCCCCCGGATACAGAAAATATCTGGGGGATATTGCCCCACAGCTGTAAAGGGCACAGTGCAAGGAAGCAGGCCGGCCTCACACTTTTGCTGGAGGTGGCCGGCCGGCCACACCCCCTAGCCGGCCGGCTAGGGGTCAAAAGGGTCAATGTGATTTTCTGGCCGGCCAGCTACTGGGGAGGTACCCCTATGTGTGTACAACACAACCATGTAGTTGAAATTCCAAGAAAGTAGGCCCAAGGGGTTCAACAATGGCTCGGAAAGAGGGGGTCAAAAGGGTCAAGTTGACTTAATGGCCGGCCATGAACTTTTAGGGGCCTCTCAGATGTGTAGATCACATATATGTGGTTCAAAGTTCAAGAAAAAGGGTCCAAGGGGTTCAACATTAGCCCGGAAGAAAGGGGTCAAAAGGGTCAGGTGACCTTAATGGCCGGCCACCAACTTTTAGGGGCCTCTCAGATGTGTAGATCACAGATATGTGGTTGAAAGTTGGCAACACTAGCTCCAAGGTATTCAACATTAGCCCGGAAGTGCGAAAAATGGGTGCCGGGAGGCTCCGGAAGAGAGATAACTGGTTGTTGCAACAATTGCTGGCCTCCCACCCTTCAGTGACCTTCCTTGTGATAAAGCAGAGGTACCTGCCAAAAATGAACGAAAACCGTTGCAAAACGAACGTTCCGGGGCCAAAACACGCAGTTCGGGGTCCCGAAAATGGGCTGTTAAGCACCGAAAATGGTATTTGACCTCGAAGTGGGTTTCTCAACCCCCAGTGTCCCTCAAAAGGGATGAAATAAGATGTATGCCAAAAATCAGAGCAATAGGAGATGGTTAAGCGGTCCCGAACTGAGGCACACGGCCTGACGGCTCCGAAAACCGGGAAACGGACTCCGAAATGGGCAAAATGGCCTACGGCCACCAAATGTAGCCTACGGACATTTGAGAGACGGTCTACGGGACCTCTCCCTTCCCTCGGGAAAAGAAACAGAGAAAACCGAGTCTGGCTCGCAAACCGAGACAAGGCACAAAAAAGGGTTCGGAAGTCTAGAGGCGGGGCTCATGGCCGCAACTCTGAAACTTCTGAACGAGCACATTATGCAACATCACCGATCGCTCCATCAGTGACGTCTGAGTCTTAAGTTCGGTCAAAAATGGGGTGTCTACAGTTGCCCCTCTTTGACAGAACTCGGAAGTCATAAGAAATGACGGGAGTGAATGTCAAAGCCCCGAGACGACCCATTTTTGACAAGGCCGAAGACTTAGACAAACATACAGGATAAACAGAGATGTGCCCGCAGGCATGCCCACAGGCAGGGGGCAAAATGCAAGTGATATGCAAGAAGCCGAAGGTAACCCAATGATCGTGCAAATGCAGCAAGCTGTAATGAAGCAAGTATTCGCAAATAGATGCAACAGTTTTAAGCAAGAATGCAAAGCAACAACTACATTTCATGCAGTTAAGAATGCGGAGGATTATTCAATCCCCGCCACGTTTCACACGGAGAAGATACAATACCTGCGCGATTCGTCTGGTCGCACCAGCTTCAATTGAACCGTACATACAATATCGTGCCTGCAAAAGAGAGAAATGGCAACAAACACAATATGCTAACAATATGTATTTAATGTGACTTTGAAAATTCGACACATGCAGTGCCGGTGAGTGAATGCATCGCAATGCAAGAATGGAACATGCGTGACAACGCATGCTCAAACACGGAAGTATGATTAACATCAAGAAACGTGCATGTTAATGCAGGTATGTTCATGAAAATGCAAGATAATGTAACACGAGCAGGAATCAGGGCGCTCGTTTGTCAGGAATCAGCGAGTACGGAAACGCGTGTTTCGGCGAAGGCAACTCAATCGCGGCCTCCGATCCGCTTCTTTGAAATGTTACCACTCATTCAAAAAGGATACACTTTGATTTCGATGAATGAAGATAAGACACATGTCAGAACTTGAAGCCGAAGTCCCGACGGAGCAATTTCGCGACCGGAAGTGTACTTTTCTTGAACTTTTTCAGGTCCCAGGAACTCCGATCTTCCTCAAAATTTGCAGAGAGCTAGGTGAGCATGTGAGGATGATGGCCGGCCGTTTATCTTCCCAAGGGGAGGTGGCCAACCATTTTCCACAAAAGTAGATGGCTGGCCGGCCATTTCTGCAAAAAGCAGATGGCTGGCCAGCTAGAAATAGGGGCCGGCCGGCCATGCCCTTTTTCCGGGGGCATTTTGGTCTTTTTCCCTCCTTTTTGATGCTCTTGCAATCCAAGGCTTGAGGCCTATAAATGGCAGCCGAACCTCACTTCATTTCTTGCCTCTTTCAACACTTTTCTCTCCAGTTTTGAGTTTTACGCGCGTTTTCCAACGCCCCGCGCAAATTGTTTTCGCAAAAACACTCAGTTTTAAACACTTTGGAGCGATTAAATTCCGGCTTCGGAGCTTCCTTTTGCATTTTCACCACTTGAGGTAAGTTTATCTTAATATTTGGAATATTTTCTCGGGAGTTGACTTTTGTTGACTTTTTATTTCCCGAGAGTTGACTTTTGTTGACTTTTTCCAATTTTGGCCCATTTTGCTCATTTTTGCTCCCCTTTTGCAGATTCCTGAAAATGGCGGGTACTTTTTCCCATGGTGGAGGTTTTCCGGGTGCCGGAGATGATTTCGATCCCACGACTCTACCTCCGAGGACCCGACCTTTCATTCCCGGGAGGTACCGTCCGCCAGCTCTCGTCCTCCCGCGCGCCGTTTTCCGTCACTTTACCAGCTTTGACGAGTGAGCACCCGTGGATCTGCTTCTCAGAGAGCCGGAGCAGCATCTCTCTCACGAGGCCCGAGAGGTATTTACCTTATCTTCTGTATTTTACATTTCGCACCTTTGCCATGCTTGAACATGTAGTTTCAACACTTGAATTTCTGAACACTCGGCTCATTAATTAATTGCGAACACACAGCCCACATTAGAACACACGGCTCAAATTTCAAATTCTCTGAACACGCAGCCCAGGTAGATAGTGAACACGCAGCCCACAAATTAACTGAAAGTTGAACACGCAACTCAAATTTCAAATTCTCTGAACACGCAGCCCAGGTAGATAGTGAACACGCAGCCCACAAATTAACTGAAAGTTGAACACGCAGCTCAAATTTCAAATTCTCTGAACACGCAGCTCAGGTAGATAGTGAACACGCAGCCCACAAATTAACTGAAAGTTGAACACGCAGCTCAAATTTCAAATTCTCTGAACACGCAGCCCACAAATTAACTGAAAGTTGAACACGCAGCCCAAATCTCAAATTCTCTGAACACGCAGCCCGGGTAGATAGTGAACAGGTAGCCCACAAGTTAACTGAAAGTTGAACACGCAGCCCAAAATTTCAAATTCTCTGAACACGCAGCTCAGGTAGATAGTGAACACGCAGCCCACAAATTAACTGAAAGTTGAACACGCAGCTCAAATCTCAAATTTTCTAAACACGCAGCCCAGGTAGATAGTGAACACGCAGCCCACAAGTTAACTGAAAGTTGAACACGCAGCCCAAATCTCAAATTTTCTAAACACGCAGCCCAGGTAGATAGTGAACACGCAGCCCACAAATTAACTGAAAGTTGAACACGCAGCCCAAATCTCAAATTTTCTGAACACGCAGCCCAGGTAGATAGTGAACACGCAGCCCACAAGTTAACTGAAAGTTGAACACGCAGCCCAAATTTCAAATTTTCTGAACACGCAGCCCGGGTAGATAGTGAACACGCAGCCCACAAATTAACTGAAAGTTGAACACGCAGCCCAAATCTCAAATTTTCTGAACACGCAGCCCAGGTAGATAGTGAACACGCAGCCCACAAATTAACTGAAAGTTGAACACGCAGCCCAAATCTCAAATTTTCTGAACACGCAGCCCAGGTAGATAGTGAACACGCAGCCCACAAATTAACTGAAAGTTGAACACGCAGCCCAAAATTCAAATTTTCTGAACACGCAGCCTAGGTAGATTTTGCAAGTAGCTTATTTCACTTCATCGGCACACAGCCCAAACTTCATTTCATTGGCACACAGCCCTTTTTCATTTCATTGGCACACAGCCCATTTCATTTCATTATTGACACATGTATTCATTCTGAATGCAGGGTAGTTCCCGTAGTGTGCGGGGGTATGGTTCCACTGCAGCGAGGGATTGGTACGCTGAGCTCCCGGAGGGCGTCAGAGACTTGGTAGATTTGGCGGGGTTCGGCCCCTTCTGCGTCGGGTTGTCACGTTGTCCTGCCAGGAGGACGCTGATGGCAGCCTTGGTAGAGAGATGGTGGGACACCACCAATTCTTTCCATTTCTCTGCTACCGGGGACATGACCATGACCTCTTTTGATTTCGCTGTATTGACTGGCCTTGACGTCGGAGGTTGGTCCATCCCCTACGACGAGGACATGGGCGAGTGGGAGGCCGCCTGGATGTATTTATTGGGGGCTCACCCACCTGTTGACAGGGTCTCTGGGAGAGTCCGATACACTTGGTTCTCTTCCCATTTTCGGCGGGCAGAGATGGTGCCCGAGACTCCCGAGGAGACAGAGCAGTATGCTCGTGGCTTCCTGATGTTCCTCTTCGGGACTACCCTGTTCGCCGACAGAGGGAACACCATTGGGCTATACCTGCTGAGCGCTCTGGTTGACCTATCACAGGTCAGTAGATATGATTGGGGTGGCGCTGGCCTGGCTACCCTTTACTTTTACATGAGCGCGACCTCCCACGGGCGGGGCGACTTACTTGGCGGCTACTGGAGAGCCTGGGAGGTACTTTCTGTCCCCTTGATTTACATTTCTGTTCTCATCACTTGTACATCGCATACACAGCGCACTTTTACAGTCTGTATTTTGCTCTCAGCATTTCGTACTTACATTCTGCACTGCTTCTCTCAGCTATGGGTTTATGTATACTTCCCATCATTAGCCCCAGAGCTGGAGGTGGTAGGGATTCCCGTGACTCCATATTCATTGATATTTGAGGGCCCGCACCGGGCGAGGCCTCGAGAGACCCTCCTTCGCCTGCGACAGTATTTCGACACGGTGCGACACTCAGGGGTACTCCAGAACTTTCAGTTCTTTTCATTTTCATCTTTGATTTTCTCTGTATATTCTCGATTTCTGATTGGTTTATGCATTTGTCATCCGCAGATTACATGGCAGCCTTGGGCGCCCCTGGGTGATGATCTCCGACTTCAGTATACCGGAGCATCAGGCATCTCCCAGTATAGGGTCCTGCTTGAAGGGCCGGTTGGCAGGGCATGGTTCCTGGGGGAGCGCTTTCTACGCCAGGTATGGGGGTATCTTTCTCAGGATATTCCCGCAGCACCCCCAGCTAGTATGCGGACCGCTGACAGGCTCTCTTACTCAGAGGTAGTCGGCGCCATGCTGGGTACTGAAGCCTTACTATATACTGAGGAGGGGGACTACGCCACCTACCGTCACATATATTTGATGCCCCCATTGACGGAAGCTCGTATCCCGATGATGAGGCCTGCCGGTACGTCATCCTCGGATCAGGCTCAGGCTCGAGCTACAGACATCCCTTCATCTAGCAGGGCTGGCGCATCTAGAGGTGGGAGTAGACCGTTTCCTCCGACTCCGTCGATTTATCCTCATGTCGGATGGCCAGATATGCCTACTGAGTTGATGGCGTGGCAGTATGGGGCTAGCTCTCCGACTCTGATTCCACTAGAGCCTCCGATGCCCAGTGATCGATACGCCATTGATCCGGACTCACCGCCGGTATGCTCCACTTTTCATTCATCATTCAGATGTTTAGACACTCTTCTGTTCACTGATGATTACGAGCTCATTTTTGCAGCCATCGCAAGGATACATGGAGGAGGTGGTTGGACTGGTGGCCACACTCGAGGGCATGGTCCTATGCAGGGAGGCACAGTTGTCTGTTGCGGGCATTCAGGTACCCTTCAGTTTTCTGGCATTTATCATACTTCTGATGACATGCTGATTTCTACTGCATCGATAGACTATTTGTGTAGAGCACATCTGACACACACCCCTCTTGTACACTGTATTTACATGTATTCACTTCATGTAGCCTTTGCTTGTATCTGCATCTGATGTATATATTTGAACTGATGCATTTGAATTGAACTTTTTGTTTTCAGATGCCTTCATGGTCCGGCCAGCCGCAGACTAGGCCATCCGGGCCTCATTGGGGAGCTGGGCCATCTCGGCCTTCCAGAGGATCTGGGCCATCTAGGCCTTTCCGAGGAGCTCGAGGAGGGCCTGTCCGCAGACGCAGGGCTCATGTTGTGGAGGTGGAGCCTGATGAGGAGGAGGAGGAGGCTACCGACCGTCAGTTCGAGACATCTGTTGAGGAGGGAGGCTCCGGTTTTGGCTCGGGGAACAGAGGCGAGGCTGAGGGGGATCCTGAGGATGACGGCTCCGACTCAGATGATGGTGTGGAGGTCGTCCCGCAAAAGAGGACGAGGCGTGCTTCTCGTTCCCGCTCCCGAGGACTTTGATGTTGTTATTTCCTGCTTTATTTTTCTTTTTGCTAGTAGTTTGTAGCACTTTGCACATTGTTAGGCAGTTTTATTTTTTGTAAAACTTGTACCTTTGTATGTTGTAAAGCATGATGAAATGAAATAGCTTTTGAAAAGATGTTTGTATTTTTAGCATCGTATCGCATCAATTTATTTTGCACAAAAATAAAATTGAATGGAAATGCGCATTGTGTAATCACCCAGTCAGGTAGTGAACCGACGCAACAAACTAAGCAACTCAACTTACTAAGATATAACAGGACCTTAGAAAGTTTACAACTCGATAAGCAAAATGCAATAACGTAAATAAACAAGGCTTTAACAAAAATTGCTTAAACAGAGAGCAATGACTCAAAAACACAAAACACGTCCGCCCGACAAACAACATGATAAGCAAAACGACAACTCGATAAACAAAACTTAACAACAACAAATGTGTACTTCTGATGATTTGGGCATCGGAACGCATCCGAAACGGAGGGAGATGAAGGCCTTTGATTCTCCCGTTGCCTGGAAATGCTTGGAATTCTCCCTCGAAGGGTAAAACAGGGTCAAGGAGATACACTGCAGCATTGCCAGCCATCCTTGGGAGCTGGCCGGCCATTTTTGGTGGAGAGAGACAGCTGGCCGGCCATTCCTGAAAAAGTAAATGGCTGGCCAGCCAGAAAAAGTAGCTGGCCGGCCATTCAGTCCTGCAGCCACCAGATTTTTGACACGTGTCCCCGTGAATAGTGTTTTTCCTTCTATAAAAGCCTCAACTTCGGGAACATTCATTTCATCTTAGTTTTAGGCAAAGATGGAGGCATTTCTCGCGGAAAATATCATATCTTGGATCTCTTCTCTAGATGGTTCGGAAAAGCTGAATTTCTGGGGTTTCGGCTTGAATGCACTATTCACGCTGAGTCGTACTCCGTTACATCTCCCTTTTCTACATGCCGTGGCAAGGTTCTGGAATCCAGTGACGCATGTTTTTAGCTTTGGTGGTCAAGAGATGTGCCCCACTTTCGAAGATTTTCAAGTTTTGATGGAGTCCGAGTGTTCTGAAGTGATTTTGCCCCAGTTCCGTTTTGGTCACGCCCAGGCTTTAGGGCGGATGTGTGGGCTCACAGCGCATGACGCTCGATCTCTGATCTGCAGTGGAGAGCTGGACATCCTCGGCTTGATCCACCGTTTTTCCGACGCTGGTGACCGCAGCAACCATTATTGGCAGGGTTTCCGGCAACACGCCCTCTGCTTATGTTTGTTGTCTCACTTTCTGCTTTCCTCGGGCTTTGGCGGGGCTAGCATTTGCCTGATTGAAGTCGCCCAAGGATTGAGAGAAGGAAAGAGCTGTATTGCCATGACCTTGGCCGAGACATTGATGGGTTTAGATTCTGTCTATCGCCGGGAGGCGACTAGGTTTGCCGGGAGTCCACTGCTACTGCAGGTAATGTTTCCCACCCGACCTCACATATATATATTTGCTCACATCACTCGGCCCTCAGGCTCGGTTTTTCTCACAAAACCCTTGTCTTACTTTTCTCTCATCGTACATCTCTCTATTCTTTATTCTCTCATTTTCCATCCCTCCCCTAGGTATGGTTAATGGATAAATTGCAGGTTGTGGACTCTTGCCCTGCTTATTCAGCTCGAGGCTACTTCTTTCGGCAGCGCCTAGTCAATGCTCTTGACGAAAGGTGGTGGTTCGATTGGATGTGCAATTTGTCCGCAGACGGCATTGCTTGGCGTTGTCCTTGGCTCAACCTCCCGGCAATGAGCTATAGTATGTCTCGGCTGATTGGGATCCAACTGATTGGTCTAACCCATTGTGTATTCTATTTTTCGTTCCGGTTTCTGCGTCAGTTTGGCCATGATCAGACCTGTCCACCGGAGGGGATTGAGTACCCAGCTGCTTTCCCGATCCGGGCTGCACAACTTGCCCGATATGCCACGACATGGAGGACGAGAGAGCTCCTGGCCCCCGCTTCTTCTTTCAGTTGCACTTTGTCCGATGAGTGCGTGGATTGGCTCAATGAGGAGGCACAGGTTAGGCCCAGCTTGGCATCGGATGCTCCGTCCAGCTCCGGGGGGGGACACAGAGATACTTGATTCAACTATGCCTCGAATTTATTGCCTATTTAGCATTTTCAAGTTTTCTTTATGAATGTACTAAAATAAGCAACCTCGATTGTAATGCAAGAGCAGGAGAACTCTATTTTGAAATCAATGAAATTGAAAGTTATGGTACTGAAAATTTTCCACTTTTGGTCCAAAAATGGTCTTAGTCGTAAAAAGATTGATTTGAACAAAGTCAACTTTTATTAAAACTTTTTCAAAACTATTTTCGATGTGGATCGGAAGTGGACACGCCGAAAATCTGTCACTGAAATGCACAACCCCAAATCCCTGCAACTGGAAAGTTGCCCCTAGTCTGAAGAACTTTGCATCGTCGCGGCAACGGAAAGTTGTCCCTAGTCTGAACAGCACTGTACCGGAGATCACGATAAATGCTGATGGATAGAGATGACTGAGGTGATCAAGATGGACAGAGTTGATCGGGAAAAAGTTTATGACTGAACTTCAAGGTGAAGCTGCCTACGTATCCCAAAGATGGGAATCAAGCCTTACGTAGTTCAGGCCAAGGTTCACTCGAGTATTTTCACTCTCCTTTTGCGCTCTAACTTTTGCCAAGGCCGCCCTTTGCGGGTTTTCAACCTTGCGAGCTCAGTTTTTATATTTTCTAATTTTTTGTGCTCTGAATTTTGCCTAGGTCGCCCTTTCGGGTTTTCGGCCTAGCGAGCCTCTCAAGGATAGTATTTCTTCAACTTGTCCATATTGACCGGTTGTGAGAACTCCAAGCCATCTAGATCCATCAGAACCACAGCCCCACCTGACCAGATAGCTTTGATGATGTAAGGACCAGTCCAATTGGGTTTGAACTTGCCCCTTGGGTCGTGGATGGGAGCTCGGTTGTCTTTGAGCACCAAATCTCCTTCTTTCAGATTCCTGGACTTAACTTTCTAGTTGAAAGCCCGGGCAATTCTGCGTTGATAGCCTTGGATGTGGTACAGTGCTTTCAGTCTTCTTTCATCAAAGAGCATGAGTTCTTCGAATCTGCTTTGCTGCCAATCTGCCTCAGCTATTTGGCATTCAGCCAATACTCGTAACGACGGAACCTCAATCTCAACGGGTAGAACAGCCTCCATTCCATAGACTAATGAATATGGAGTTGCTCCAGTAGAAGTTCTGATTGAAGTCCTATAGCCCCACAGAGCAAACGGCAGCTTGTCTGGCCAATCTCGATAGGTTTCCACCACCTTCTGCAGTATATGCTTGATATTCTTGTTGGCGGCTTCAACCGCTCCATTGGTCTGCGGCCTATATGTAGATGACTTGTGAAAAGCCACATTGTATTTCTCCAACAAGTCTATCACTTCTTTCTTGAAGTGGGAACCATTATCTGAAATTATCTCGTTTGGCACCCCGTAGCGACAGATGATATTGTTCCTGATGAACTTTGCAACGTGCGACGCCTTCAACACCGCGTATGATTGGGCCTCGACCCACTTTGTGAAATAATCTATCGCTACTAGGATAAACTCATGCTCGTTTGACCCCTTCGGGGTAACAGCTCCAATCACATCAATTCCCCAGACTGAAAAAGGCCATGGTGAAGTCATGTTGTACAGTTTTGACGGCGGGATGTTCATGCGGTTTGCATGAATTTGACACTTGTGGCATCGCCGAACAAAGCTAATACAATCCTCCTCCATGGTTGACCAGTAGTAGCCCTGTCTGAGGATCTTTCTGGCCAGCATTACTCCATTCATGTGTGCACCGCACTCCCCCCCATGGATGGCTTCCATCAGGCGTTTTGACTCTTCAGCTTCTACACAGAGCTTATGCATTCCCAGATGACCCCTTTTGTACAAATTTCCCCCGCAGATAACGAATTGAGCAGCCATCCTTCTGACAGCCCTCTTATCTTTGGCATTTGCCCCTAGTGGATATGTCTCCTTTTCCAAGAAGTTCCAGATGTCGTAGTACCAGGGGTTGCCGTCTTGAACCTCATCTATGGCGGAAATCGACTCGTATGCCGGCACGAACTTCTGATCAATAATGACTGGACGCATCCGGACTCCGGACGGGATGTCTATCATAGAAGATAGAGTTGCTAGTGAATCTGCAAACCTGTTGTTCTCTCTTACGAGGTGGGTGAATTTTAGCTTTTCAAACCGAGGAATTAGCAAATCTCAGGTTTGGTGGTAGATTATCATCCTTTCCTCCTTGACTTTCCAATCTCCTTTTGCTTGAGACACAACAAGGTTCGAGTCCCCAATGACGTCCACTCGTCTTACCCCTAGTTCCAGGGCTGCTTCTAGGCCAGCAATACATGCTTCATATTCTGCTTCATTGTTGGAAACCTTGAACCGGAGCTTGAATGCTAAAGGGATACGGGAATCGTCAGGCGCTATCAGCAACACCCCTATCCCATACCCATACTGGTTTGACGCTCCGTCAAAGTACATTGTCCAAGTTTCATCTTCGACGTGCAGAATGGCTTCATCTGGGAATAAATACTCAATCGCTTCATCCCCCTCAACCGGGTGGTCGGCAAGGAACTCCGCTACCGCTCGGCCTTTTACTGATTTGCGCGTTACATACTTCAAATCAAATTCGGAGAGCAACAGCAGCCAACGAGCTAGCCTACCCGTAAGTGCTGGTTTCTCGAAGAGATATTTGATGGGATCCAAACGCGAAACCAACATTACAGAGTGGGCTAACAGGTAGTGCCGCAGCTTCCTGGTTGCCCATACCAAGGCCAAACAAGCCTTCTCCAGCGGTGTATAGCGGGTCTCATAATCTAGCATCTTTTTGCTCAGATAGTAGATGGCTCTTTCCAATTTGTCTTCTGACTCCTGCGCAAGCATGCAGCCCATGGTAGTTTCAGTTACCGAAAGATACAGTATCAACGGTCTCCCCGGCTCTGGCGGTGACAACACGGGTGGGTTCTGTAGGTACTCTTTGATCTGCTCAAAAGCTGCTTGACATCGGCCGTCCCATTGGAATTTCTTTCCTTTCTTCAGGAGACCAAAAAGTGGTTCACAAGTTAAGGTTAATTTAGAAATAAACCGTCTTATGAATTGCACTTTACCCAGAAAGCCTCGCACCTCCTTTTCAGTCCTTGGTGGTGGCATTTCTAAGATGGCCTTGATTTTGGAAGGGTCGACCTCGATGCCCCTTTGTGTGATCAGAAACCCTAACATCTTCCCTACTGTAACACCAAACGTACATTTCTGGGGATTCAGTCGCAGTCGAAACTCTTTGATCCTTTGAAAGAATTTTTGTAAGGCGGTGTAGTGGCCCTCTCTATCTTTGGACTTGACAATCATGTCGTCCACATACACTTCGACCTCTTTATGGATCATATCATGCAATATTGTAGTTGCTTCCCGTTGATACGTAGCTCCAGCATTTTTCAACCCGAATGGCATCACTCTATAACAATATGTCCCCCACGGGGTAGTGAACGCAGTCTTCTCCCGGTCTTCGGGTGCCATCACTATCTGGTTATAGCCTGAGAAACCATCCATAAACGAAAGCAAGGCATGTCCTGCCGTGAAGTCTACCAATTCATCGATGTGCGGCAAAGGGAAGTCGTCTTTCGGACTGGCCTTGTTCAAATCTCTGAAGTCTACACAGACCCGAATTCTGCCGTCCTTCTTCGGCACTGGAACTATGTTGGCCAACCAAGTTGGATATTCAGATACCAGCAGGAACCCTGCGTCAATTTGCTTGGTGACCTCTTCCTTGATTTTGAGAGCCCAGTCCGGGCGAATCCTTCTGAGTTTCTGTTTGACAGGGCGGGCCTCGGGATCAAGAGGGATCCGGTACTGTACAATCTCAGGATCGATTCCAAGCATGTCTTCGTAGGACCACGCGAAAACATCTTTGAAATCTTTTAATAAAGCGACTAAGCGCTCGCGCTACTCTGAAGACAACGTGGACCCGATCTGGACCT
This sequence comes from Camellia sinensis, assembly GCF_055761805.1. Classification (NCBI taxonomy): domain Eukaryota; kingdom Viridiplantae; phylum Streptophyta; class Magnoliopsida; order Ericales; family Theaceae; genus Camellia; species Camellia sinensis. The sequence continues at coordinate 10,334,363 of NC_138970.1, forward strand.
GCCGCGGGTCCTTCTCAGTACCAACATTCACAGTAGTGATTTCATCCATTAAAGGTTTAACAAATCTTTCCTGCTCTTGATCAATTAATCGTTGCAAAACTGGGGGAATTTCTTCCTCGCTATTTTCATCAAAATTTTGAAAATTCTGATTTAAGCAATAAACCAAAGGCACAGAAAAATACTCGGAAACCACATCCACATCATTCTCATTAAATACTTCCAAGCCGTCAGATTCCTCTGTTACAACAGACTCAAAAGAAAATGAAAAAGACGACCTAGACAGGACTGTGGCATCCGGGTTATCACCCCCAGGAATACCGGACTCAGACTCAGTCGAGCTGGAATCTGATTCCGACGCAGAAGATTCGGTAGAATCAGATTCCGGCTCACTACCTGACCCGGAACTGCTAGATAAAAAGCCTTCTTCATACTGCCAGATGAGAGAAGGTGCGATAGATGCATCCAAGATCGGCGCTGGAAAGCCCGCAGCTATTTCATCTCCAATCACAGAAACCAAAGAGTTATCCCCCAAGCACTCTTGGCCGATCGGAGGATCTGATAGTAGACTCGCCAGTGCTACCCCCATTTCAAGCTCTGTGCTCTCAGAATCCACTGCTTCACACTGCTCAGTCTCAGTTGGTGGGTCTGTCTGCGCTTCGGCAACGTCATCCCCAGATAATTGTATGTCGAAGAAGATTTCAAAACCAGGCACGCGCTTCCCCTCCGCGTTTTGCCATGGCTCCGGGAAGCCGCAGAATGGAAAATCTTCTCCCTCCCGGACGAAACGTCCGTTTAGGGTACCCCAGATGGGCCTGTGCATTAAATCAAATGGCTTCCCGGCCTTCTTTGCCCTGGCCCTTTCGTCCATTTCTTTTCCTTTCCTTACCCAATCCTCCTTGGTGGGCAGATAACCCAGTCCAAAGGCGTGGGGGTTGTGCGGCACTTCGGCCAATACTGAGACGCCTTTCCGGCCGCTTCTCCCTAATCCCATCCCAGGGGTATGCTTTAGCTTGTTCATGAGGTATATGGATTGTGCACTAACATACATGCCCTCATTCGCAGCCATGACATTCTGCACCACTTGAGCCTCGGCCAAAGTGAACCCCGATAAAAATACATCCTCCGTGCCGTGCTCAATCTCCAAGACAGGTGTAGACACCTCCGGCGGCGGATGGATTGATGAATTCCCAAAAACGATCGCTACCCCTTTCCCGTGAGGGTACTTTAGCATTTGATGTAGAGTGGAAGAGACTGCTTTGACCTGGTGCAACCACGGTCGCCCCAAAAGTAGGTTAAAGGTTGCGGGAACGTCCAAGATATGAAATTCAATGCTATGTTGTCCTGGACCAACCTTGGTTTGAATTTTAACAGTCCCCATCACCTCTCTGCTGGTATTATCGTATGGTCTGATCACTTGGGTGGTTGGGACGAAATCCACGGGCTTCAACCCGATCGCATATGCCGTTCTAATCGGGCAGACATTAATCGCAGACCCGGTATCAACAAGTACCACCGGTATCCACTTATCTCTACATTCCACAGAAATATAGAGAGGTTTGTTATGGTTTGTGCCCTCAGGCGGTAGCTCCTTGTCCGAAAAGGTTAATGCCGGGGAACCTCCTCTCGGAAAAACCAGCCCAACCAGCTGTTCAGGCGTGGTGTCTATGGAGAGTTTGGACTTGTCCATAGCATATAGGACAGCTTCTCTGTGTACTCGTGATGCCATTAGCAGTCCCCAGATGGAGATGTCTGCTTGTATCTTTTTTAATTGTTTCAGCATAGCTTCATCCTCAATCTGCTTCTCCTTCTGTCTTTCTGCTTCTCTATCTTTCCCGGATGCTTCGGGTTGGTCCAGATGTAGGGGCTTGAAGTACCGCCCACTTCTTGTCATATGGTCAACCTCATCGAGGTACCAAGTATCATCCGGCTGGTTATTCCCCCAGTCTTCATCCGTGTGGGCAAGACACAAGTCGTCATCTTCCCACCACATCCCGCTAGCGGCCAACAGACACCTGTCTGGCTCCGGTCCACTCGCACTCTCAGTGCTCTCTGTCCATATGCTCGCAGCATTGTTTGTCTTCGTGCACACAGCACTTTCAGTCCCCTCAGGGCCTTTTGCTTTTCTAATTCTCTCAGCCTCCTCAAACTTTTCTTGTTCTAGCTGCGTCAGTACAGCTGTTTGTTCAACAGTTCCTACATCCGTAATGCCCATATCACGAGCGGAATTCTTTACACCGGCGCTCTCCGGCGGTATAACTTGATTTTCGGCCGTTCCGGCCACAACTGATATTTCTACCCCCGCCGGGCTCTGTTCTGATTGGGCTTCCCCCACTGCATCTGGTTGATCTTCGAGCCATCCCGTGGCCTCCTCTGATTCCTCATAATCATACCAATTAATTGACGCCCCCCCCAGTTCCTGGTCATCAAGAGGTTGCAGGTTGGCAAAGTCCTCCCCTGCAGTTGTCAGCTCATCTGTCCATAGCCCAGATCTATCCCCCCGGATCATGCATAGCTCTCCTGTCTCTGGCAATTCTACACTTAGCCCAATTCGGCTCGTTGATAGGATGTGCTTGCTTGGATCATAGGCTCCCCCGACAAAATTCTGTCCAGTTTCAGATTCGACAATCTCATTTCCTCCCAAAATCTGCCCTGCCCTGTCTTCGACGGTCACCACCACCGGTTCTGTTTGGGTTTTGGAGATGTCCACCATGCACAAGAAATCAGTGCAATCGGGAAGGAGCACCTCTGGCTTGGGTAGGTGGGTGGGCGTAATGTAGATGCTAGGATCGTAAGATGCGACCCCAGTCTGGATAAAGTTAATTCTTTTGGGAGGAGGAGCTTGGTTATGTGATGGGAGAGGGTTGGTTGTAACATTGGGTTGATCGGGAGGTGCGATCACCTGTTTGTCAATAAGATCTTGGATCTCATGACGCAGTCTGTAACAACGGTCGGTGTCATGACCGTGTTGTTGGTGGTATGCACAGTATTTTGACGGGTCATAAGAGGGTGGGAGTGGATTCGGTAATGGCTTTGGTTCAAGGGGTTTTAAATGATTCTTTCTGATCAGTATTCCCAGAACTTTGGTCAGAGGCATATATAGTGGGGTAAAGGTTCTTTGGCCTCGTGGTTGGAATCGGTTGTTGGCTTGTGTGTTGCTTCCGGACGCGCCGGAGAATGGTGTGGCAGTCATGGGCCTTGGAGGGGGAGGGGGAGTAGTGGTGACCATACCAACTTCCGAGGCTCTCGTATTTGCAGCGCCGCTCGGGCCTGCATTGTTATTGCGATTGAAGGTCCTCCTCGGTTGTTCTCTGTCCTGGTCAAACAGACCTTGCCTCATAGCATCTTCTATTTGCACCCCCATATCATGTAAATCTGCGAAAGTAGGAAAGGGAACTACAATCATTCTCTGCATTAATTTCGGGTGGAGATTGCGCACAATCATCCGAATTTGATCTTTGTCAGTAGGCCTTAAAGTCATTGTTGACGCCTTTGCCCTCCATCGGATCACAAAGTCCGAGAAAGATTCCTTGGGCTCTTGTCTCGTCGTCTCAAGATCACCGGTTGTGATCTCGATCTGAGTGTTGTATGAATATTGTGTGACAAAGGCCTCAGCCATCTCATCCCAATTCTTCTTCACTTCATCTGGTAATCTTGCGTACCAATGGGAGGCCACACCTGACAGGGTTCGGCCGAATAGTGAGAGCTTCTGTGGTCGTGTAAGGCCCATCGGCCGCAAGACATCTGCAAACAATCGGATATGGACCATGGGGTCGCCAGTCCCGTCAAAACGGTCGATTTGTGGCATTTTGAACCTATCGGGGAGTGTTACGGCCTCCTCGGTATATCCATCCCCGATATCCGGCATAGCCTTGGCCCCTTGGGATTTCTTAAAGAGTTTCTCCAATTTGCTCAATTTCAGAGCCGTATGATCAACCTCGACCTCGGATGGAGAGTCCGGGTGATTGGATGTATGGACCTTGGACAGTTGTGGTGGAAGCGGGGGCGGAGCCGGCCCCGTTGGAAGACTCGTGTCCTCTTGTAAAATTTGGACAGTTGGTACAGTATTCTGGGTATTCGAAGGAATATTCTGAACAACAGGTGCCTGCTCAGGCATTGGGGCTCCTGCCGGAGGAGGGATTGTTTGTGAAGGAGACGCCGTATTTTGTTGTTGCAGTCTGGCGATCAGCTCAGCCTGTTGGGCCATGACTGTGGCCTGCTGTTTGGAGAATTCCGCTTGACGGGCGGCATCGTCGTGCATTTGCTTCATACTCTCTTGCATCTGGCGCATCAAAGCCTCCATCCCTGATGTATTTGGTTGATCCATCTGTCTAACCGGTATGTCTATTTCTACAGCAGTAATTGAGGCCTCAGTCCTGTAGTCCTCTGATAAAGTAACCCACTGTTCTGACAATCTCTGTTCTGACATACTGCGCCTTTTTGGCTTCCTTCTGGTAACAGGGGGTAGAGAACGGAACACTGGCTGTCCGTCGATTAGATCCTCAGATCGGTGGAGTCGACGACCTCGTGTCCAAGGTGCTTGGGGAATGCCTGTTGGGTTGGAAGCAATCGTGCTAAAACTGACCTAGCAAAAGATAAATAAAGCGAAAAGGAAATAAATAAACAGATAAATGGACAGCATAACAGCTTAAAATAAAATGCAAGATACACAGTCGGGCATAATCAACACACAGTCAATAAGCTGAAATACACACTGGCCTCGAACACTGATTATTATCCCTGTATCACTGTTCCCTTAAACAGAATCTGATTTCCGTAGATAATTAAATCTCAAATACTGGCTGGTGCCCGCAAGCCTGATATCCAAACTCATGTACTGAACTGATGCCCGCAGGCCTGATGCTGACAATACTGAACTGATGCCCGCAGGCCTTGATACTGACGATCTTGAATTGATGCCCGCAGGCCTGATGCCCAAACTCATATACTGATACATGCATTCCTGTAGAGACGCACTCTAAAGAACATAACAGATAAGTGAGAGCCAAAACACCCCTATGTTGGGGTAGGGTTTCCCTGTCCTATTGTGTCAGGAGCTAGGGTTTCACTACGCACGCAGCGGTTTCAAAATAACCTATAAACGGGTAAGCAACCTGTCCTAATTTGGAATGGTCACTATGGATCCGAATATGCACTAGGTCGAATGGTCAAAGAGGGTGCCCCGGTAAAACCGGGGTTTGTGTTCCCATACTGGCAGAGCCCACAACCGGTCAGCCTTATGGTCATGCCTTGACAAGACAAGCCTCCGGCAAACCGTTCAGGAATAGCAGATGGCAAACACGGTGTCCTAGGCGCACCAATGCAAATGCAATGCAAAGAATCACACAAGTGTAGTCAAAAACAGATATCATGAGTTCGAGTCAAGTTCTCTAAATCCCCAGCAGAGTCGCCAGAAACTGTAACAAGCCCGCAGGGGACCTTGCTACAGCTCGGACTCGACTTTGTTGTCACGGTTCTAAATCGGAACCAAAGAGTCCAAATCTGGCAAATCGTTTTAAGAAAACAGATTTTTGATAGAAGTGCCAAACATGGACTGCTTTGCCAGATACAGAGTCGCCACCTAAATATTTTATTTTGGGAAATTTAGGAAACCCTGACTCGGTGCCAAAAGGCCACGTGTCCGTCATCACCAAAGTTGCCTCGGCTCGGGAACTTGGGTACGATTGGGGAAGGTCACTTCGTGAGCACCCCCGCTCGCCCGGTCATAGACTGGCCTCTACTAACCATGATATCAATTTTTGAAAACATTGTGAGTTCTTATTCCGGTTTATTAGCCTAGGTTACTATGTGATGCGCACAACATACAAGTATAGACTGGATTGCTTGAATTGGAACAAAACATCTCATGCTTGTTTTTGGAAATGGTTTGCTACCCGCAGGTAGGCTTGAAACAATTGATGATTTATTCCAATTCAGATAACCCAACCTTCACCCACAGGCAATCAAGCAGTTATATCATATAAGCACATAGTCTCATGGCAAGCATGCTATTCATGGCAATACTCACACGCATGCAAGGATGCTAAAGCGTAAAGCTCACCGGGTACTCCAAGCCAAAATAGAAACTTATTAGAAATCATGCATGAATCCTAATTATACAGAAATGCCTAATGCAACACATGCAAAATGCAACTATAGCAGGCTCGGCTATTCTAAGATGGCATATGAAATGTTACAACTATCATGTATTCAACTTTGAAATTGAAAGTATGATGCAGTTAGTATGATGCGCCGAGCCCGGTGCATGCAATACAGATGAATGAATGCAAACATGCTGTCATACTGTATGCTAATTTAAACATGCCCTAATCTAACCATCATAAGCGGATAAATAAAAGGGAGAAAGACGTGGGGTTGGAAGACATACAACACACTCACGCACACTTATTACAGTTGTGCCCTCACTCAGAGGGTCCGAATAAATATACAGTCCAAATATTACAGTCCCCAAAATAAAAGAATATTACAGTCCAAAATATTACAGAATTCTAATTAATTAATGAATTAACTAGAAAGCAAATAAACTGGCGTGCAAGCCAGGGACTGCCTTGCTTTTGGTGGATGATGCATGTCCGGACTGTCTTGCGCGGAAATCCACCGAAATGCCCCAACTAGCCTCTGTTTACACCTGTTATTCTTGAAAAGCGTGCCAAGTCCCGGAAAGTTGCTGATTCCTGGTTTTGCTGCAACAGAGAGCAGGAAAGGGGCATAGCAACGTATTTGCACAAATATATGCATGTCTCGATCCTCGTGCCACCAATCACGCATACCGAGGCATGATGGCCGAGGAGTCGAAATGCACAACTCAATATAGGATGAATGCACATTGAAACTACAGCTAAAACCTAACTCCATCATGGATAATCCGGAGTGTCGGTGACTGGGGAATGCAGACACATTCTGTCACTCGGAGTACGAAATGTACCTCGTTTCCCGTGCCCGGGCTAACTCTTATTCCAGACACGATGCGATATGCATGACATGCATGAAATGCAACTAAGATACAATCCTAACATACACAATGCTATGGAAATGACATGCCTCGAAATACGTGCATGCAGGCACGTAAACCGAGAAAATGGCAGAATGCAATCTAAGATACAACATAATATACATAATGCTATAAAGAAGATATGCCTCGAAATGCGTGCGCACGGGCACGCAAACTGAGAAAATGGCAGAATGCAATGAAAATGAGGTGCCTCGAAGTGCGCGCACACGGGCACGCAAACCGAGAAAATGATATGTGTCTCGAAATGCGTGTACGCGGGCACGCAAACTGAGGCAATGATATGTGTCTCGAAATGCGTGCACGCGGGCACGCAAATCGAGGCGATGATATGTGTCTCGAAATACGTACATGCGGGCACGTAAACTGAGGTGATGATATGTGTCTCGAAATGCGTGTACGCGGGCACGCAAACCAAGGCGATGATATGTGTCTCGAAATGCGTACACGCGAGCACGCAAACCGAGGCGATGATATGTGTCTCGAAATGCGTGCACACGGGCACGCAAACCGAGGCGATGATATGTGTCTCGAAATGTGTGCACGCGGGCACGCAAACCGAGGTGATGATATGTGTCTCGAAATGCGTACACGCGGGCACGCAAACCGAGGCGATGATGGAATGCAATGTGATGACATGGAAATGACAAGTGGGCTTATACCAACATGAGTGAGCCTCAGCCACACTCACATCGGATGCCGGCGGATAAAAAAGGAGTGCCTCGAAATGCGTGCACGCGGGCACGCAAACCGAGACAATGATAAAATGTGATGAAATGACAAATGGGCTTATACCAACATGAGTGAGCCTCAGCCACACTCACATCGGATGCCGGCGGATAAAAAAGGAGTGCCTCGAAATGCGTGCACGCGGGCACACAAACCGAGGCAATGATAAAATGTGATGAAATGACAAATGGGCTTATACCAACATGAGTGAGCCTCAGCCACACTCACATCGGATGCCGATGGCAGAAAATGAAGTGCCTCGAAATGCGTGCACACGGGCACGCAAACCGAGGCGATGCAAAAGCGATGCGAATGTGGCAAAAATGATATGTAAGCATACTAATGGAATTTCAGCACTAAAATATGGGGGAAAAAAGTCCCGAAATGAAGCGAAATGACATAAAATGCAAGGAAATGTCCCGAAATGCAACATTAGGCACCCGAAATGGCCTATAGCCATGGCAAACATGCACAATATGGACATGCAATGCAAAGACAGAAGCTAGACAGTCCCAAGAGATGCACTTTCACAGTTATAAACATGGCCAAACAGCAAATATAGGTAGGGAAAAATAGCATGCAAGAATACGGTATTTTCAAGAGGTAATGAAGCAAGTGATATAAACAAAACCCAAACTGGAAAATTTCCTTCTACAACACTGAAGATGGACCAACAATATGAACATTTACAGTATATGGCAGCCTCAAAATCAGTATACAAATATGCTAAAAATACGATGCAAAACAAGGCTCAAAAGGTGCCATAACATGAAGTATGCAAAATAATCACCAAACAGCCAAAGACCCTTGATAAACTATGTAGAATGGACCAAAATAAGAACTTTTCCTGAACTGTAAAATGGTCAAAAACCTAAGCATGGTAGGCTAACAAAACATGCAAGAAAACGAACCTAAAGTGAGATATAACATGAAGTGGCTTATGGAGGTCCCAAAACATGAAAGACCCTAAACAAAACATGAAGAATGGACCAAAACAAGGACCTTTTCAGAACTGTAAAATGGCCAAAAACCTAAGCATGGTAGGCTGCCATTGCATGTAAGAAAGGGGAAGAAAAGAGGGGTATAACTACAAGTGACACATGGAGTCACCAAACAATATTGAGCCCTTCTCCAATATTGAAGAGGGGCTCAAAATAAGCCTTATATCAGTTTATAACATGCTCAAAAACAGATTGCTCATGGGCCAAAGATAGCATGCAAAATCATGACATACAAGATGATCAATGAAGCAAGTACATTATGGAGGGCTCAAAAAGGGTTGAGCCCTTAATGAGAAGTGAAGATGAGCTCAAAATATGGCCCTTTTCAGTTAGGTCTGGAGCTTGAAACCAAAAAGAAAAGGGGCTTAGAAATAGATCAAGAAAAAGGGTCAAAAGGGTAAAAGTACTACTTACCCTTGAAGACTCAAGCTTTTGTTGCTTCTTGGATGGATTTGCAGCTTCTTTTGCCTTCTAGAAACCTTCCTTGCTACTGGAAGTGAGGTGGTGGTGGTAGAGCTTGGTGGTGTAGAAGGAATGAAGGTTAGGGACTTAGGGTTTTTTTGAAGAATTGAAAGGGAAGAAGATGGAGTTGGCTATGGAGCTTTGAAGAATAATTTTTCTAACCCTTACAAAGAAGGCCACCAGCTAGTTATAAGGTTTCAAAATGGGGTGTAAAGGTAGGGGAGAAGGAGGGCAAAACTCCCCCACAAAATATCCCCCAGATACAGAAAATATCTGGGGGATATTGCCCCACAGCTGTAAAGGGCACAGTGCAAGGAAGCAGGCCGGCCTCACACTTTTGCTGGAGGTGGCCGGCCGGCCACACCCCCTAGCCGGCCGGCTAGGGGTCAAAAGGGTCAATGTGATTTTCTGGCCGGCCAGCTACTGGGGAGGTACCCCTATGTGTGTACAACACAACCATATAGTTGAAATTCCAAGAAAGTGGGCCCAAGGGGTTCAACAATGGCTCGGAAAGAGGGGGTCAAAAGGGTCAAGTTGACTTAATGCCCGGCCATGAACTTTTAGGGGCCTCTCAGATGTGTAGATCACAGATATGTGGTTCAAAGTTCAAGAAAAAGGGTCCAAGGGGTTCAACATTAGCCCGGAAGAAAGGGGTCAAAAGGGTCAGGTGACCTTAATGGCCGGTCACCAACTTTTAGGGGCCTCTCAGATGTGTAGATCACAGATATGTGGTTGAAAGTTGGCAACACTAGCTCCAAGGTATTCAACATTAGCCCGGAAGTGCGAAAAACGGGCGCCGGGAGGCTCCGGAAGAGAGATAACTGGTTGTTGCAACAATTGCTGGCCTCCCACCCTTCAGTGACCTTCCTTGTGATAAAACAGAGGTACCTGCCAAAAATGAACGAAAACCGTTGCAAAACGAACGTTCCGGGGCCAAAACACGCAGTTTGGGGTCTCGAAAATGGCCTGTTAAGCACCGAAAATGGTATTTGACCTCGAAGTGGGTTTCTCAACCCCCAGTGTCCCTCAAAAGGGATGAAATAAGATGTATGCCAAAAATCAGAGTAATAGGAGATGGTTAAGCGGTCCCGAACCGAGGCACACGGCCTGACGGCTCCGAAAACCGGGAACCGGACTCCGAAATGGGCAAAATGGCCTACGGCCACCAAATGTAGCCTACGGACATTTGAGAGACGGTCTACGGGACCTCTCCCTTCCCTCGGGAAAAGAAACAGAGAAAACTGAGTCTGGCTCGCAAACCGAGACAAGGCACAGAAAAGGGTTCGGAAGTCTGGAGGCGGGGCTCATGGCCGCAACTCTGAAACTTCTGAACGAGCACATTATGCAACATCACCGAGCGCTCCATCAGTGACGTCTGAGTCTTAAGGTCGGTCAAAAATGGGGTGTCTACAATTATGCTTGAGTGTGTGTTGAGCATGTTTAGGTTGTTTTTCATGCTTATATATCCATAATATAACATGATTTTAAATTGGTTTTGGTACTCCATGCATGCTTAGCATAGTTGCCTTGTAATGCCTTGTTATGCCTTAACATGTCTTAGGTTGTTAGCCTTTGTTGGAGCATGTTTTAGGCCTAGTCTTGTGAAGATTTTGTGCATGTTTTGCCATGTTCTAGGTCTGTCCTAGAGTGTTTGGGTTGATTTTGGCATGCTTGATATAGCTCCTTTGTATTTGGGCTTGTTGGCCTTGGGTATGTGCATGTGTAGCATGACATCTTTGCATCGATTTGGTGATTTGGGGTCCCCCCACATGTTATTTCAGTCCCATTTCCATGCTTGTTTGATTGCCTTGCATGCCTCTTTAATGCTTTGGAAGCTTGTGTAGCAATGCTCCATGTTTTGACCATTATGCATGCTTTTGTTTTTGGGTCATTTAGATGCCATCTAAGTGGTCCTTAGGCCTTGTATTAATGTCCCCAAACTCTGTTTTTGGTCAATGAGTTCATGCCATGTTTGGTCTTACTAAGTGTAGTTCAATGCCCCATTGGTTTGCTTTGAACACTTAGGCTATTTATTGTATATTTGGCTTGATGTATTGTTTGGTTTGGCACCATGTTTTAGCATGATTTCAATGCTTATGTTGCATGTTAATTAGTCCATGATTCCCCGTTTCAAGTGTGCTTGAGGGTTGTTCAATTTGTGCTTAAGTGTTGGCCTTTCAACATATGTATGTGTGCATGTGTATTTGGTCCCTCATTGTAGCACTTTGGCTACTGTTTTAGGCCTATTTGGAGCTGCCTAATTCATGCATAAGTCCATCTTTCCATCTATTTGCATTGCCATATGTATGCTTGTATGCTTGCATAAGCTTGCCCCCATGCCATGTTGCATCCTTAGCTTGTATGCTTAGGTTGCATTGCATTTTGCATGCATTCCTTGTCCCTTGATTTGGTGATAGGGATTAGGACTTTGGTTTGATTTGGTTTGCATGCATTTGAGATCAAAGCTGCATACTTGGTTCTTTGGGCCATCATGCATGGAAATGCGTGATTGGTGGTCCGAGAATCGGGGCACATCCTCCTTTGAGTCATTAACATGATAAGGAATGTGATAGGTGCATAAATTGCTTGAATTGCATTGCCATGCAAGATTTTGCCCTCTGCTGCTGTGAGTTGCAGGTTCTGCAGGAATTTATTGCCGACCGGCATTATTTAGTGCTGACCGGCAGTCAATCGATGGCCGGTGGATCTATTTTGTGCCGGTGACTAAATGCTACTGCCGGTGGAAATTCTGCTCAGCCGATGATATCCCCCAGTGTCCTGAGAGGCATCCCTGAGACTTTGGAAGTTTTCAGAGGCGCAAAGCAGGGAAAACAGAGGCAAACTATGCATGGCAGTGCGATTCCGAGCCAGTCCCGAGCATGTGTTGCATCTGGCCCTCGCCCGGAGGCGGTTTACTGTTTTTCTTTAGCTTAATTTAATTTGTTAATTAAATTAATTAATTTGTAATTATTAATTAGCTTGCGTAGCTAATTAATCTGTAATATTTATTTGGTCCCTCCGAGTGAGGGCAAATCTGTAATAAGCGTGCATGTGTGTGATGCATGTCTTCCAATCCCCAGTTCTTTCTTCCCTTTTATTTACCTGCTTACGATGGTAGATTAGGGCACGTTTAAATTAGCATACCTTATGCTATGCATGCGTGCATTCATGCATTTTGCGCTACATGTATTAGGCTCGGTACATCACGCTAACTGCATTTGTACTTCAAATTCTAAACTGAGTATGTGATAGTTGTGCATTCTCACATGCCATGCTTAGATAGCCGAGCCTATTCTAGCAACACTTTGTATGCGATCCATTAGGAACTTAACATGGACTTGGATCATGCATGTTTGCTAACGAGTTCTTTGTTTTGGCACGGAGTACGATGTAAGTATTCCCGCTTTAGCATATCGCATGAGTGTGAATGTTGCCATGACAGCATGCTTAACATGTGGCTAGATGCTTATATGTTAAACTGTTTTGAATGCCTGTGGGTGAAGGTTGGATTGTTTGAGTTGGAAGAACTCATTGAAATCCGTGTTTTAGCCTACTTGCGAGTAGCAAATCCAAAACATTTTTCAAAACAAACGGATATGCAATGCTTATTTCCAAATTAGGCAATCTAGTCTATACTTGTTTGCTGCGCGCATAACATAGTAATTCTAGGCTAATAATTGGTTTAAGAATACATAAAGTTTTCAAAAACGGATATCACGGTTAGTAGAGGCCGGTCTTCGGACCGGGCGAAAGGGGGTGCTCATAGCTGACCTTCCCCGATCGTACCCAAGCTCCCGAGCCGAGACAACTCCGGTGATGACGGACATGTGGCCTTCGGCACCGAGTCAGGGTTTCCTAAATTTCCCCATTTTAAAAATATTTAGGTGGCGACTCTGTATCTGGCAAAGCAGTCCATGTTTGGCACTACTTTTTCAAAAATCTGTTTCTCAAAATGATTTGCCAGATTTGGACTCTTTGGTTCAGATTAAGAACCGTGACACAAATCGAGTCCGAACTGTAGCATGAGGCCCACGCGGGCGCTGTTACAACGACCATGGCGTCGTCAACACGCTTACCAGAGCTAGCAAACATAGTCACCAAGTGGTGATCAATGTCCTTGGCTTTGAGGAAGTTACGTCCCTGCTACCCAGAGGATTTCACCAAGGCATAACAATGCTGAATAGCAGGGATTCCTAGATTAATCCTAAGTCAGCAATTTAATTCTACTATGCCCATTATGATTCGGTAAAAATTTACATTTGGTTGTGAAAGGAGTAGACCCCAATAGCGAAGAATGGTGTAACAGCGCCCGCGTGGGACCCTCGCTACTACAGTTCGGACTCTCGATTTGTGTCACGGTTCTTAATCTTGAACCAAAGAGTCCAAATCCGGCAAATCGTTTTGAGAAACAGATTTTTGAAAAGTAGTGCTAAACATGGACTACTTTGCCAGATACAGAGTTGCCACCTAAATATTTTAAAATGGGAGAATTTAGGAAACCCTGACTCGGTGCCGAAGGCCACATGTAAGTCATCACCGGAGTTGTCTCGGCTCGGGAGCTTGGGTACGATCGGGGAAGGTCAGCTATGAGCACCCCCTTTCGCCCGGTCCGAAGACCGGCCTCTACTAACCATGATATCCGATTTTGAAAACGTTATGTGTTCTTATTCCAGTTATTAGCCTAGAATTACTATGTTATGCGCGCAGCAAACAAATATAGACTAGATTGCCTAATTTGGAAATAAGCATTGCATATCCGTTTGTTTTGAAAAGCGCTTTGGAATTTGCTACTCGCAAGTAGGATAAAACACGGATTTCAACGAGTTTTTCCAACTCAAACAATCCAACCTTCACCCACAGGCATCTAAGCAGTTTAACACATAAGCATTTAGCCGCATGGTAAGCATGCTGTCATGGTAGCATTCACACGCATGCGATATGCTAAAGCAGGAAATACTCACATAGTACTCCGTGCCAATACAATAAACTAGTTAGCAAACATGCATGTCCTAGTTCATGTTAGATTGCCTAATGCAACACATACAGGATGCAATCGAAGTAGGCTCGGCTAACCTAAGCGTGGCATATGAAATGCGATTAATTGATGCACGTATTCAATTTGGAATTGAAATACAAATGCAGTTAGCGTGATGTACCGAGCCTAATGCATGCAATACAAATGCATGAATGTGGGGATTGGAAGACGTACACACCACTCACACACACTTATTACAGATTTGCCCTCGCTCGGAGGGACCAAATGAATAATACAAATTAATTAACTACGCAAGCTAATTAAATATTACAAATTGCCTAATCAACTAAGCAAATTAGTTAATCTAGGGAAAACAGTAAACCGCCTCGGGAGGAGAGCCAGATGCAATGCACGCTCGATCCTGCTCGGAAATGCACCGCCATGCATAGGCTACCTCTGTTTTCCTTCCTTTACTCCTCTGGAGGCTGCCAAAACCTCAAGAATGCTTCCTTAGATATTGGGGGACATCACCGGCTGGATGGAATTGTCACCGGCAGTGGCATGTGGCCACCGGCCATTGATGAAGCTATCGGCAGAGAAGTGATTGCCGATCGGCACTTGGCACTGCCGGTCGGCAAAGTGTTCCTGCAGAATCTACAATTGACAGCAACAGAGGGCAAGGCAAAGCATGGCAGCACAATTGAAGGCATATATGTACCAATCATGTCCCTTATCATGGTTGCGACTCAAAAGGGCATGTGTCTCGATTCTCGGACCACCAATCACGCATTTTCATGCATGATGGTCCAAAGAATCAAGTATGCAACTTTCATGTCAAATGAAATGCAAACCAAACAAACAAACCAAGGCCCAATTCCCATCACCAACTCAAGGAACAAGGCATGTATGCAAGATGCAATGCAACCTAGACATACAAGCTAAGGATGCAACATGGCATGGCAAGACATTTATGCAAGCATACAAGCAAACATGAGGCAATGCCAACCAATGAAAAGGTGGTCTTAAACATGATTTGGGCAGCTCCAATAAGGCCCAAAACAGTGGCCAAAGTGACCAAAATAAAGAACCAAAACACATACACACATGCACATGTTAAAGGGCCAAAACTTAGGCACAAGTGAGACAACTCTCAAACACAATTGAAAGAGGCAATCATGGCGTAATTAGCATGCATTATAAGCCTTGAAAACATGTAGGAAATGATGCCAAATTAACCTACCAATGCAAGCTATTCATACAACGAGGCCCAAGGACCTAAAGCATGATCACAGGACTCATGAAGCAAATGACCAAATTGAGTCAAAACAGTCCCAAATCATGCAAAAACAAGCCTCAAGAATCACTTAGATGGCATCCAAGTAACCTAATCCTAGAGGCATACACCATAGCATAAACATGAAGCATGAAACATCAATTTTTGAAACATCAAAAGGGTCATGGAATACAAGCATATAAGCATGCTAAGTGGACTGAAATAACCTATAGGGTGGTTCCAAACCACCGAAATGATGCAAGCAACGCATACTACACATCCACATACTTGAGGCCAACAAGCCCGAATACAAAGGAGCTATACTAAGCATGCCAAAGCCGACCCAAACAACTATGGACAGACCTAAAACATGGCAAAATATGCACAAAACCTTCACAAGACTAAGCCTAAAACATGCTTGAACAAAGGCTAACGACCTAAGGCATATTAAGGCAACAACAAGGCATTACAAGGTAGGTATGCTAAGCATGCAAGGTGTACCAAAACCAACACAAAACAGAGGTATATTATGATATAATAGGCACAAAAAACAGCCAAGGCATGGTCAACATGAAGCTTAGCTAGGTGCTCCCTCAAGAGGCCGAAAATGGTCCATTTCAAGGACAACAAGGGGAGGGGGTGGCCCTCCCCTTTTGGAGACTTCAAGGAGGGATTTCAGTGGTGAAGAGGCCCAAACACCAAAGTCTCAAGACTCACTCAAAATAGCACAAAATGGGGCCTTTCAAGGCCTAAGAGGGGTCAAACACCTCCAAACCACAAAACACTCTGAACAAACAATTTAGAGGGCCTAAAAACAGAACTTTTTTGTATTATACACTAAGCTCAAAAACGATTTTAAGATAGGTAAAAACAAGATGCAAAAATAGGGAATAATGGGACTAGATTCTCACCCTTGAAGACCCCTTCAACAATGATGCTCCAATGGCCCTCGTTGGCTTGAATCCAACACCAAAACTTCAAAACCAACCTCTTAGAATCTCAGTAGCTAAGTGAAGGTGAAACACTATGTGTTTGTGTGCAATAGTATGACACAAACACACTTTAACACACACAAGGGTAAAAAGAGAGATAGAAAGTGTATGGTTTCTAACCCTAGAACTCAAAACCCTAAAAATGGCTGTCTAAGCTCTCTCAAGTGTCTTAAGTGTCTAACCCTAAGGTCAAGAGAGAAGACCCTCTCTTATAGAGCCTTTTGTCTTGTAAAGCTTACAAGACAAGCTTCATAAGAGGGGGAGTGTATGGAGGGGAGCAAAAGCAAGACAGCTGTCTTAAAATATCTGCAAAAGCAGATGCACAGTAGTCGGCCGGCCAAAAATGCCATTTTTGCAAAAAATAGTGCCGACCGGCAATATACATTGCCGGTGGTAGCAAAAACCAGCCGGTGGCCTCTAGCCACTGCCGGTGGTGTGTGGGGATGCCTCACAAGGCATTCCCTGCCCCTCCAAGGCAAAATGCAAGTGTTTGGTGCAAAACCAGACACTAAATGGTCGAGTTCGGAGATCCTGAGGCAAGGCACGTAGCCGAGACCTCCGGGAACTCCAAACGAGCACAAACATGGATGATCACCGAGTGTTCAAACGGTGACGTCCAAGTCTTGAGGACGGTCAAAAATGGGGTGTCTACAGTTGCCCCTCTTTGACAGAACTCGAAATTCATAACAATGACGGGAGTGAATGTCAAAGCCCAGAGACGACCCATTTTTGACAAGGCCGAAGACTTAGACAAACATGCAAGACAAACAAGGTATGCGCCCGAAGGCAGGGGCAAAATGCAAGACAATGCACAGAGCCGGACATAACTTATGATCATGCAAAGAAAGCTGTAGTGAAGCATACATGCGACAACTTTAAGCTAACAAACATCAAACTACACTACAATGCAGAAAGGATGTAAGAGAATTATGCAATTCTCGATACTTCTCACTCGGAGGATACAATACCTGTGCGGCTCGTCTGGTTGCACCAGCCTTAAATGAACCGTACGTACAATATCGTGCCTGCAAAGAAAACGAACTTAACAGGTACAATATTGTTAGCAATACACATGACAATGCAAATGAAAGCGAAATGATATGCAATATATACAAAACAATGCATAAACAATGCAAATGAAGATGCAATGTAATTGAAACAATGCAAACTACATGCAAAGCAATTGAATCACGATCCAATCACGAGCGGTTCGAAACCACACCTATGTCAAATAGATTGATGGAGGCAACAAGTCTGTCTACCATAGAACGGTCAACTGAACTATGAGCATCGTAGACAGACACAAGAACGAGTATTGGGGGGGATTAACACAAGTGGGGAAACGACCCGCTGGAAAAAGGACAACGATCCTAATGCCGGATGCGAAAATTACACTACAATGTAATATATATGGATATGCTAGGAAGATGGCAATGGACATGGCACACGGGCCAAACTAAATCTTGCCTAGGAAAGGCATGTACGCATACAGGCCATGTTTAACATAGAACGGTCTACTGAACTATGCTTCAACACGAGAAGTATGGGCACATACCAGACCAAGCTCAACATGGAAAGGCGCAAGCCATAGATGAGAGGTGATGCAACGAATGCATGCAATCTAAAATGCAATGGAAATGGCACGCGGGCCGAACCAAATCTTGCCTAGGAAAGGCATGTACACAAACAAGCCGCGGCTAACATAGAACGGTCCACTGAACTATGCTTTGACGTGAAAAGTATGGGCACATACCAGACCAAGCTCAACATGGAAAGGCGCAAGCCATAGTCGGAGGGTGATGCAATGAATGCATGCAAACTACAATGCAATATGCACTATGTTCTAATGATGCATAACAATGCAACTATTTACGACGATGCATGACAATGCATTTTTTTGTTGTTTGTTGTTTTTGAGATGCAAATGCATGATGATGCATGATGCATGGAATGCGCGACAATACGAGGTTTAAGGGACATGACAATGTAACTAACCGAAAGTCGTTCGGGCACGACAAACACCGAAGGACTTGCACCTTTAGAGGATTTAGGGTCTCCTAGACCGTGCGTATTTAAGGTCTCGCCAGACCATTGCAATACTTGTGCGGTTCGTCTGGTTGCACCAGCCTCAAATGAACCGTACATACAATATCGTGCCTGCAAAGAAAACAAACTTAACAGGTACAATATATATTAATGTATTTGAAAATGCGTGACAACGCAAAGCGAGTGGAAGGCATAACAATGTTGTGAAAGCACAGACATGTAAGCGGAGCACGCGGTCTACGCGGGCAACGGAATTGATCATAAGCATGCGGTCTACGCAGGTAATGAAATTAACAAATATGCGGTCTACGCAAGCAATACATGCGGTCTATGCAAGTAATGAAATTGAACAATTATGCGGTCTACGCAAGCAATACATGCGGTCTACGCAAGTAATGAAATTGAACACTTATGCGGTCTACGCAAGCAATACATGCGGTCTACGCAAGTAATGAAATTGATAATAATGCGGTCTACGCAATCAAAACATGCAGTCTACGCAGGTAATGAATTAATAATAATGCGGTCTACGCAAGCAAAACATGCGGTCTACGCAGGTAATGGAATTGAACAATAATGCGGTCTACGCAAGCAAAACATGCGGTCTACGCAGGTAATGAAATTGAACAATAATGCGGTCTACGCAAGTAATAAAATTAATTACAAACATGCGGTCTACGCAGGTAATGTAATTAGCATGCGGTCTACGCAAGTAATGAAATTGAACAATTATGCGGTCTACACAAGCAATACATGCGGTCTACGCAAGTAATGGAATTGAACAATAATGCGGTCTACGCAATCAAAACATGCGGTCTACGCAGGTAATGAATTAATAATAATGCGGTCTACGCAATCAAAACATGCGGTCTACGCAAGTAATGAAATTGATAATAATGCGGTCTACGCAAGCAAAACATGCGGTCTACGCAGGTAATGAATTAATAATAATGCGGTCTACCCAAGCAAAACATGCGGTCTACGCAAGTAATGAATTTGAATAATAATGCGGTCCACGCAAGTAATAAAATTAATTACAAGCATGCGGTCTATGCAGGTAATGTAATTGAACAATAATGCGGTCTACGCAAGTAATAAAATTAATTACAAACATGCGGTCTACGCAAGTAATGTAATTAGCATGCGGTCTACGCAAGTAATGAAATTGAACAATTATGCGGTCTACGCAAGTAATGGAATTGAACAATAATGCGGTCTACGCAATCAAAACATGCAGTCTACGCAGGTAATGAATTAATAATAATGCGGTCTACGCAAGCAAAACATGCGGTCTACGCAGGTAATGAATTAATAATAATGCAGTCTACGCAATCAAAACATGCGGTCTACGCAGGTAATGAAATAATAATAACGCGGTCTACGCAATCAAAACATGCGGTCTACGCAGGTAATGAAATAATAATAATGCGGTCTACGCAATCAAAACATGCGGTCTACGCAGGTAATGAAATAATAATAATGCGGTCTACGTAATCAAAACATGCGGTCTACGCAGGTAATGAAATAATAATAATGCGGTCTACGCCATCAAAACATGCGGTCTACGCAGGTAATGAAATAATAATAATGCGGTCTACGCAATCAAAACATGCGGTCTACGCAGGTAATGAAATGGATTACAAACATGTGGTCTACGCAGGTAATGTAATTAACATGCATAACAATGCAGAATGGATGCAAGTAAATGCAGGTCGCAAGGAATGTAAGACAATGCAAATGAGGCACGCATGCCAATGCAAATGAGGCACACGTGCCAACGAGAATGAGGCACACGTGCCGATGAAAATGAGGCACGCGTGCCGATGAAAATGAGGCACGCGTGCCGATGAAAATGAGGCACGCATGCCGATGACAATGAGGCACGCATGCCGATGACAATGAGGCTCGCATGCCGATGACAATGAGGCACGCATGCCGATGACAATGAGGCACGCATGCCGATGACAATGAGGCATGCATGCCGATGATTAATGAGGCACGCATGCCAATGATAATGAGGCACGCATACCGATGATAACCGAGGCACACGTGCCGATGCAAATGAGGCACACGTGCCGACGAGAATGAGGCACACGTGCCGACGAGAATGAGGCACACGTGCCGAAGAAAATGAGGCACGCATGCCGATGACAATGAGGCACGCATGCCAATGACAATGAGACACGCATGCCTATGACGATGAGGCACGCATGTCGATGATAATGAGGCACACGTGCCGATGAAAATGAGGCACGCATGCCGATAATAATGAGGCACGCATGCTGATGATAATGAGGCACGTATGCCGACGGGAACCGAGGCACACGTGCCGATGCAAATGAGACACACGCGTCGATGCGAACGATACAAATGAGACACACATGCATTATAAGACGCAAAATGATGCGAAGTGTGACATGCATGTCATACGGAATGTAAAATGACGCTAAGTGTGACACGCATGCCACGCGAAATGTAGAATGATGCTAAGTGTGACACGCATGCCACACGGAGTGTAAATGGACTTAAATGCGTAACAACGCACGTGTTTCGAAATGCATGACAATGCAAGGGAAGGGAATGCACGACAACGCGAACGATGCGCGAGGCGACGTATGCATTGAAATACATGACAATGCTTGTAATAAAAATGCAATGACAATGCATGAGAGATGTGCACGACAATGCAAGGGGTGCGTGTTACAACGCATGTAGTATGTGCATAACAATGCAACTGCGAGGCGCATGATAGCGCGACATAATGCACCGAAATAACGCGATGAACGTGCGCAATGCACACAGGGTAACTTTTGGATCTTGTAAGAGGCAAAAAGGATACCAAAGGATACAACATTGCATGAGTTGGAGTGCTACGCACGGAAGACGCGGTCCGAGGTCAAAACGGAGGCCGGTTGAGCATCGGAGGTACACTTTCTTGCACTTTCTTGAGCTATGAAGACCAAAAGCTGCTCATATGGCCTAAACAAGGTTGTGGGAGCACCACCGGCCGGGAGGGGAGGCCACCGGCTGTCCACCAGCTGAAAAATAACTCCATCGGCACAAAATACTGCCGGCTGACACAAAATATTGCCGACCGGTAAAAAGTTGCTGAGTCGGGGCAAATTCGACATTTCACCTCGGGTGTTTTAAAATAGGGTTGCAAAACCCTATTCTTCATTTCCTCTCCGCCGAAAACTCTCACTCTCTCTCTCTCTAGAGCATTTTTCTCTCCTCTTTCGCCCGTTTTTTCGCGTTCTACGCCCGTTTCGTCGTCGGATTCGCGATTTTCTTCGCGTTTCGGACATTTTTAACCGAACAAAACTTTGTTTCGGTGCCTCATTTGGCGTTCCCACCTTTTCGGGGTTTGTTCCCCTCGCTTTCCTCTTGATTTCCGTGCCTTTTCACATTCTGGCCTTCCCGGCCATTTTCGACCTTCTCGGGAGTTCACATTCCGGTTGACTTTTCGTATTCTAGCCCGGTTTTCCTTCCTCCGGCCATTTTCTCATCATTCTCGACATGGCGGACGACATTCCACGCGGCGGGACTCCCCCCGGATCACGAGATGGATCCCGGGGTCGAGCTCCTACCTTTGAGCGAGCGCCCGTTCGACTCGGCGACCTACCTACCGGCGATCCATGTTCTGCCCCCCGACGGACTCCGCTAGTTTCGGAGCTTCGAGAGGCACGTGCCACCCGAGCTATTGCTGCGCGAGCCTACCTCCCACCTTTCCTTCGGCGTTTCCAAGGTAACTCTCTTTTTTTCTACTTTACTTTCTGCAATGTAGGGCACAAAAACTGTCGTAGCTCATTTATGCTCTTTAACTGCTTTAGTCTGATATGCTATACACCGTAGTTGATTGTAAACATACATACAACTGATATCTGCTTGATACTGGCACATGCACACACACTGCACTAACCCTGAATCATTCAAACACACTGCACTCACTGTATTTCACTGCAAACACACCGATACCCGATAGCTATTCAAACCTGTCAAACTTGCACGAATGCTATATCTGTTCTGAACCACCCAAACATGCTGACTCATCACACGTTGTAGTTCACGGTAAGCACACCGGCACCCGGTATTTGCTTGAATCTGTTAAACTTGCACACATGCCACATCTGCTCTGAACCACCCTAACATGCTGACGCATCACATGTTGTAGTTCACTGAAAGCACGCAGGCACCCGGTATTTGCTTAAATCTGTTAGACTTGCACGCATGCTACATCTGTATGTTTCTTAAAACCGCATTTTGAATGTTGTCTTGCAATTGTTATCTTCTGTTTACAGGAGGATTCCCATACCATCCGCGGGTATGGGAACACTGGCGCTCGGGAGTGGTACGACGAGCTCCCTGACGCGGTCCGTCGCATAATGGACCGGGCGGGCTTCGGCGCCTTCTGCCGAGGACTCTCTAGGCTTACCACATGTAGACCTCTCCTCGCCGCTCTGGCGGAGAGGTGGTGGGACACCACCGATTCATTTCATTTCTCCACAGCAGGGGACATGACGATGACCCCTTACGATTTCTCGATGCTCACAGGCATCGGGGTAGGGGGTGATCTGATCCCCTTTGATATCGATATGGATGAGTGGACTGCCGCTCAGGTCCATCTGCTGGGTGAGGCGCCACCTCTTGCTCGTCTAGGTTTTGTGCGGTAGTCCTGGTTCGAGGTACAGTTTAGGGTCCAGCCTACTCTCATTAATGCAGCCCCGATGACCCCGGAGGCCGTGGAGAGGTACGCTCACGGCTTCCTCATGTTCTTGTTCGGGACGACCATCTTCGCCGACCGGGCGAACACCGTGCCTCTCTGCCTTCTCAGCGCACTGGTGGACGTCCGAGACATCCTGCATTATGATTGGGGTGGCGCTGCTCTGGCCACCCTCTATAGATACATGAGCTCAGCTTCCCGTGGCAGCGGCCAGTTGCTCGGAGGCTATTGGCGGGCTTGGGAGGTACATTTCTTCTCCGCTTTTCATTTCTGCCCTATATTTTCTGTACTCTGTACACTGCACACACTGTGGTCTGCTTTATACTTGCTGTATACCGTACACACGGCACACACATACATTCTGCTTTACACTGACTGTACACTGCTCACACTGCACACTGTACACAATATACTGCACAACACACGGCTCTGCCATTTCTGCTTTGTTCTGTATTCTGCTTTATCTGATAAATGCACTGGTGTTTATCTTGCAGTTGTGGGTTTATGCCTACTTTCCTAGGCTTGCCCCCGTACCAGTCGCAGAGACTCCTCTGGTCGTCCCCTTTTCACGCTGCTTTGACGGGAGATGCACCCGGCGGCCACGAGAGACATTCGGCTTTTTCCGCCGATACTTCGACACCATTACCCCCGCCGAGGTATGTTTTACTTGCAATTCATTCAAGCTTCGCTTTTCCACTGCATATTTCAAAAACAGTAGATAACAAATTGTATGTCACTTTCAGATCACTTGGCGGCCGTGGGCTCCGTTGCCGGCAGCGATGCGGGATCGATTTGCCGGTACCAAGGAGACCTCGCATTTCCGGATCTTGCTGGAGGGCCCGGTCTGTCGGGCTTGGTACCTGGGTGAGCGTTTCCTACGCCAGACCCTAGGGTTACCTGAGCAGATAGTCCTGGTTCACCCTCCTGCGGACATGAGGGAGACCGAGAGGCTCACCACTGAGCAGATGGACGATTACACTATTGGCTGGGAGGAGACCCGCTTCAGAGGCATCGGCGACTACCGAGAGTACGTGCAGACGTACCTTATGTGACCTTTGAGCGGCGGCCGTCGAGTGGAGGGAGCCAGGCCCATGGCGCCGGCGGCTGGGGCAGGAGCAGGAGTTGGAGCAAGAGCTGCGAGGAGGGCCCGAGTCCGGGACAGGGGCGGAGTTCAGGGAGGACGGGGGGCTGGCTGGCCTGCCCTGCCCGCTGCACTGACTTTCCGAGGGCAGGGTGGGGCGACCTATCAGCTCCCCTTCGCCCCTCCGCCAGCTGATCATGAGTTCATCGGTGTCCCTGACTTACCTCCGGTATGTATTACTGCATTTTGTACAGTCATTTCATTTCAGTTTATTTGATATTCCACAGAATATTGATGCATCTGATACTTTTGCAGGCTTCTTCTGAGTACACCCGTCAGTCATTGGCGATGAATGCCTCTATGATGGGGATGCTTCAGCGGACTTTTGATCTCCTGGCCCTTTACAGCATTTCGGTATGTTCTTCTGACACTGGCCTCAAACCATTCAAACACTGCTTCACATAATCTGATGCACGGCACAACACCTGATACACTGATCTCACAGCATCTGATACACTGATAAACTGCTCACGGCATTCACACACTGTACTCTGCATTCTGCACTGATAAACTGCTCACGGCACTGTACTCTGCATTCTGCACTGATAAACTGCTCACAGCATTCTCACACTGTACTCATACACTGCATTCTGCACTGTTAAACTGTACATTGTACTCATACGCTGCATTCTGCATTGATGAACTGTTCACAGTATACTGATGCATTTCCCTTTTGTGTACTTTTTCAGCCTCCTTTCCAGATTCCTATGGCGGGAGGTGCTCCAGCTGGACCTTCCATCCCCACTCGAGGGAGAGATGAGGAGGGCAGAGCATTCCCCCGCACCAAGGCAGGGCGCACTCATATCAGGAGTAGCTCGCGAGCTCCAGTCCCTGATGATGATGATGACGAGGAGTCAGAGGCAGAGGCCGAGTTGGAGGCGGAGGAGACCGGAGGCAGCACTAGCTCGGGCTCTGACGACGATGCTGATGATGCTCCTGGACCTTCGCCCAGGAAGAGGACTAGGACAGACTGATAGCCCCCGGACTGCCCGTCATGGATACAGATTTTTGTTATTTTTTCTTTCTTGTACTTTTCTCTTTTGTTGGTAGTTAGATGCTTTGTACTGCCGCAGGCAGGTTTTTGTTTCCAAAACTTGTATATTTGAGAAGATGATGAAATGAAACAGGCTTTTTATCTGTAAAAGTGTTTACATTCGTATATCTTTACATTTCATACTTTGCATCGCATCACACCATATTACACCTCAATGTAAATGAAATTGATTGGTTGTCTGAAAATTGAACACTTGCACTGTAATAATCAGATAACTAAACAGCCAACAGCAAAATTACCCAAGCAACCCACTGCCTGATTCTGGACACACAACCCTTACTCTGTTGGGGATTAATCTGCATACAGCCTATAACACAGCATTCGGTTCGTTCTGCACACAGCAAATCCCGAACAAGCAGCCCAACCTAACAAGACGGACTACGGAGGTGAAACCAGCTAGAGTTGAAACACAATCGAATGTAGAGAATGGCACAACATTCTGAGCATAAACGATTAACTTTCGGAAAATGGGTTTTCTTAACCGGGGTATCGAGCCTACAACTGAACACAGCGGGGAGGATTCAAACAAAGAGGTACACGACCTAAAACACAACGAGACACGCTCGGAAGAGACCTAAAACAAAGGTTGAGGTAAATAAAACAAGAGACACGACATACAGGTGTGTAACGACGACGGGGACCTCAGATCACGAGGAGCCAGTTTCTCCGGGTATTGCTTCCCACCATTTTCTCATTTGTGATTCTCACATCACTCTGGCACTCAAGCTCGGTTTTTCTCTCAAAACCCTATGGCTCGCTTTCTCTCTCAACTTACACCTCTCTATTCTTTATTCTCTCATTTTTCGTCCCTCCCCGAGGTGATTAATGAATGAATAAGAAGGTTGCGGGTTCATGCCCGATGCTGTTAGCTCACAGCTATCTCTTCTGGTAGGTGGAGTGCCCTCCTGGCAAGTACGTTGATAACGGGGAAAAGACAGAACACCTGACTCAACTGTGCCCCTAGTTCATTATTTTGACCATTTTTTGTTTTAGTTTTCTACTAAAACAGTTTTGACCAAAATGAGAGTCGAATTAATGTACTTGTTCGATTTTTGATTTGAAAACCATGCAAGTCAGGCTGTAAGCACTGAAAATTTTCCTTTTTGGGTCCAAGAAAAATGGTCCAGTTTTGGAAAACGAAATAGTTTTCGAGAAAATAGTCAACCTCAGTAAAAATTTTCAAAAACTATTTTTGCAAACGGTTGATGCTCAACGAGCATGGAACTTACTCTTTGAGATGCGCAACCTCGGATCGGAGGCAATGGAAAATTGCCCCTAGTTTGAAGAACACCGCATGGCAATGGAAAGTTGCCCCTGGTTTGAATGGCGGCTCGCGACGACTGGTGGCAACGAAAAGTTGCCCCTTGTTTGGATGGTGCCGCAGCAATCCGCAGACAGTCTTCATTGGTGGTGGCCGAACTCTTGGACACAGAGATGACGAAGACAGTCACAACAAATATATGGACACAGTCACCTTGGAAGGTGTTGGCGACTAGACTTTGGGATGAAGTCGAAACCATTGCATGGACTGAGACGCTATGACAGCGTTGGGGGCTGGACTTCAGGATGAAGTTGCCTACGTATCCCAAACATGGGAATCAGGCCTTACGTAGTTCCGGTTAAGGTACACTCGGGTATTTTAACCTTCACTTTTCAGGCTCTAACTTTTGCCAAGGTGCCCGATGCGGGTTTTCGACCTTGCGAGCTTCTTTTCTTTTGTTCATTTCCTTTTCTTTTCTTTTTTCGCATTTTTTCTTTTCTTTTTTGTATTTTTTGCTTTTTGCTTTTTTTTCTTTTTATCTTGCTCTAACTTTTGTCTCGGTCGCCCTTCCGGGTTTTCGGCCCAGCGAGCCTCTCAAAGGGTAAAAGTGTAACAAGCCCATGTCAAATGGTTTTTGGAGTTGAAGCCTCTTTGTGTCTAGGAGAACGGCTGTTGCAATGATTTGCAGAAGAATCCATCCCAGTTGCTCCACGAGCTTCTTCCGGCGAGATCTACTCCTTCTTATTCGGCTTTGGTGCCTCTTACTCGAGGGCTACTTCAGAACTGGCCATACAGACCTTGCATAACGTTTGACCGTTGAACTTGCTGAACGGGTTCAAGGTTCGAAACGGACGGGTTGAATCTTGAGTCTGAGAGCGATCTTAGGCTGCACAATCTCAAGAGCGGTTCCACACAGGTCTTCACAGGGCCGTGTAAAACATTTATTTTTGAAAGTTTTTAAGAAAACGACGAATCGCTCGCGCCGAAGATAGTGTGGAACCAATCTGGATCAAGCCAGGGCCCTTCCCAGTACTCACGCCGACAAGCATGATTTCATTCATTAAGGGCTTAGCATGCCTCTCTTTCTCTCAAAATGATCAAAGTTTTGCAAAACCCGAGGAATTCCTTCCTCTTCGTTTTTATCACCGCAGTGTTAAAAGGGGTTTTTGAAAGAACAACTCAGGTTAATGCAATGAGTTTGGCGCACAGGAGAGCAGACGAGATGTACTATCAGCCCATTCGAATTCTCTGGCACTTGTACTGAAAGTAAGCACGAAAGTGAGATAGCAACAGTTGTTTCATTCAGATTTGTTGGTGTAACTGGCCCCTTGGCAGAAACTGACTCAAAAACAAAAACAGGTAATTACAAGACAAAATGGTGTTCGGGACAACAACCCCAGAATCACCTGGTATTCTATACAGAGGGGACTGACTCGATACAACAAGACAGACCCTTAAGCAAAAAGACTGACTCAAGACAAAGAGACAGACTCAAAACAAAAGACTGACTCGATACCCAAGCCAGGATTTACAAAACTCGATTTCACCGATGCTCAAAAATACGTGCCAGACGCCACATCCAAAATACACCAAATGCCGCCCGCAGGTGGTTCACTTTCTGATTACATACTCGCAGTATCTGTGTCCTCAAAATCCAATAACTGGGTGGTAACGGACTTGGCTGAGGTGGGCGGGAGGATAACCTCGTTGTCTATCAAATCTTGCACCTCATGACGGAGGCGGGAACAATTGTCAGTAGGATGGCCTGTCTGCTGGTGGTACGCGCAGTACTGAGTAGCATCATGTGTGGCAGGGAGATTCTTTGGGAGTGGCCGAGGCTCCAAGGGTTTAAGGTGCCCTTTCTCGGCAAGGATCTGAAGTGCCTTGGACAGAGGCATGTAGAGAGCATGAAAGGCCCTGCGCCTTCGGGGCAGGTACTTCGGAGTCTGAGCGGTCTTACTAGCCGCACGAGCAAAAGGGTCAGCAGGCGCCACCTTAGCTTTCTGATCTTTCCCGAGTGCAGGGGCGGGAATAGGAGGAACTGTTCTGGCATGACGGGGCCCGTCCCGATTTCCGGACTGAATTGAACTCCCCTCAGGTGGAGTGGGGAAAGCATCCTCCACAGTTTTTGCCACAACTGTGGTTACCTGTTGCTTGTTCATCTCCCCGGCTTTCAAAGCCTCGACTGCCCACAGCAGTTGTTCGATGGGATCGGCGTCTACCTTCGCTTTGTCTTTTCCTCTGGCCTCAGCCTGATCGAGGGTCTGGGTTGCTGTTGACATGTCATTACCATAGCTGGAGGCCATCTCCGGTTGGCTAAGTTCAATCACAATTAGCCCCAACAGAGGGGGTTCCTGGGGTACAAAACTCCCGGTATATGGTGCGGTTGGAGGTGAAGCTGACATCCCGTAGGCGAGATCCGCCACAGACCTCTGGAGATCACCTATCATCCCCATTAGTTCAAAGGTGGTGGGCTCACGAGGCTGATACAACTGGGGGGGCCAGACCGGGTGCACAACAGGCGACCAGGGTGGACGCGACATATCAATGTCGGCCTCACTTTGCGGGGTGATCCCTTGATCTAATGCAGCTGTCAAAACCACGAACTCTTCTGAATTCTGTGTCGTCATAGGTCCTGCCTCAGCAAGGGGGAACGCTGGCTATTCTGTATTAACTCTCTGACTCTTTGAACTGAAAGGAAAAACAGACAGCATTTCAGCCCAAACTGATCAAACACGGGCGTAGCCGAACAACTGTATTCTACTATTGATCACTATTCCCCAGAATCACTGTCCCCAAAACTGAATCTGATACCCGCGAATATAACCGATTCTCGAATTCTGATATCAATGCCCTTAGGCCTGATGCCCCAGACTTGCAAACTGATATGTACATTCCTGTAGAGATACACTCTAAAAGCACATAACAAGTAAGAAAGAGCCAAAACACCCCTATATTGGGGTAGGGTTTCCCTGTCCTATTTTGTCAGGAGCTAGGGTTTCACTATGCACGCAACAGTTTTCAAACAACCTAACATCGGGTAAGCAACCTGTCCTAGCTTGGAATGGTCACTATGGATCCGAATATGTACTAGGTCGAATGGTCAAAAAGGGTGCCCCGGTAAAACCGGGGTTTGTGTTCCCATACTGTCAGAGCCCATAGCCTGTCAGCCTTATGGTCATGCCTTGACAAGACAAGCCTCCGGCAAACCGTTCAGGAATGGCAGACGGCAAACACTGTGTTCCAAGGCGCACCAATGCACATGCAATGCAAAGAAGCACATAAGTGAAATCAAAACAGGATATCACGAGTTCGAGTCAAGCTCTCTAAACTCCCCAGCAGAGTCGCCAGAAACTGTAACAGCACCCGCGCGGGACCCTCGCTACTACAGTTCGGACTCTCGATTTGTGTCACGGTTCTTAATCTTGAACCAAAGAGTCCAAATCCGGCAAATCGTTTTGAGAAACAGATTTTTGAAAAGTAGTGCCAAACATGGACTGCTTTGCCAGATACAGAGTCGCCACCTAAATATTTTAAAATGGGGGAATTTAGGAAACCCTGACTCGGTGCCGAAGGCCACATGTCCGTCATCACCGGAGTTGTCTCGGCTCGGGAGCTTGGGTACGATCGGGGAAGGTCAGCTATGAGCACCCCCTTTCGCCCGGTCCGAAGACCGGCCTCTACTAACCATGATATCCGATTTTGAAAACGTTATGTGTTCTTATTCCAGTTATTAGCCTAGAATTACTATGTTATGCGCGCAGCAAACAAGTATAGACTAAATTGCCTAATTTGGAAATAAGCATTGCATATCCGTTTGTTTTGAAAAGCGCTTTGGAATTTGCTACTCGCAAGTAGGCTAAAACACGGATTTCAACGAGTTTTTCCAACTCAAACAATCCAACCTTCACCCACAGGCATCTAAGCAGTTTAACACATAAGCATTTAGCCGCATGGTAAGCATGCTGTCATGGTAGCATTCACACGCATACGATATGCTAAAGCAGGAAAATACTCACATAGTACTCTGTGCCAAAACAATAAACTAGTTAGCAAACATGCATGTCCTAGTTCATGTTAGATTGCCTAATGCAACACATACAGGATGCAATCGAAGTAGGCTCGGCTAACCTAAGCGTGGCATATGAAATGCGATTAATTGATGCACGTATTCAATTTGGAATTGAAATACAAATGCAGTTAGCGTGATGTACCGAGCCTAATGCATGCAATACAAATGCATGAATGCACGCATGCATAGCAAAAAGTATGCTAAATCAAACGTGTCCTATTACTAACCATCAAAGCAGGTAAGTAAAAGGGAAGAAAGAAGTGGGGATTGGAAGATGTACACACCACTCACACACACTTATTACAGATTTGCCCTCGCTCGGAGGGACCAAATGAATAATACAAATTAATTAACTACGCAAGCTAATTAAATATTACAAATTTCCTAATCAACTAAGCAAATTAGTTAATCTAGGGAAAGCAGTAAACCGCCTCGGGAGGAGAGCCAGATGCAATGCACGCTCGGTCCTGCTCGGAAATGCACCGCCATGCATAGGTTGCCTCTGTTTCCCTTCCTTTACTCCTCTGGAGGCTGCCAAAACCTCAGGAATGCTTCCTTAGATATTGGGGGACATCACCGGCTGGATGGAATTGCCACCAGCAGTGGCATGTGGCCACCGGCCATTGATGAAGCTATCGGCAGAGAAGTGATTGCCGGTCGGCACTTGGCACTGCCAGTCGGCAAAGTGTTCCTGCAGAATCTGCAATTGACAGCAACAGAGGGCAAGGCAAAGCATGGCAGCACAATTCAAGGCATATATGCACCAATCATGTCCCTTATCATGATTGTGACTCAAAAGGGCATGTGTCTCGATTCTCGGACCACCAATCACGTATTTCCATGCATGATGGTCCAAAGAATCAAGTATGCAACTTTCATGTCAAATGAAATGCAAACCAAACAAACAAACCAAGGTCCAATTCCCATCACCAACTCAAGGAACAAGGCATGTATGCAAGATGCAATGCAACCTAGACATACAAGCTAAGGATGCAACATGGCATGGCAAGACATTTATGCAAGCATACAACCAAACATGAGGCAATGCCAACCAATGAAAAGGTGGTCTTAAACATGATTTGGGCCGCTCCAATAAGGCCCAAAACAGTGGCCAAAGTGACCAAAATAAAGGACCAAAACACATACACACATGCACATGTTAAAGGGCCAAAACTTAGGCACAAGTGAGACAACTCTCAAACACAATTGAAAGAGGCAATCATGGCCTAATTAGCATGCATTATAAGCCTTGAAAACATGTAGGAAATGATGCCAAATTAACCTACCAATGCAAGCTATTCATACAACGAGGCCCAAGGACCTAAAGCATGATCACATGACTCATGAAGCAAATGACCAAATTGAGTCAAAATAGTCCCAAATCATGCAAAAACAAGCCTCAAGAATCACTTAGATGGCATCCAAGTAACATAATCCTAGAGGCATACACCATGGCATAAACATGAAGCATGAAACATCAACTTTTGAAACATCAAAAGGGTTATGGAATACAAGCATATAAGCATGCTAAGTGGACTGAAATAACCTATAGGGTGGTTCCAAACCACCGAAATGATGCAAGCAACGCATACTACACATCCACATACTTGAGGCCAACAAGCCCGAATACAAAGGAGCTATACTAAGCATGCCAAAGCCGACCCAAACAACTATGGACAGACCTAAAACATGGCAAAATATGCACAAAACCTTCACAAGACTAAGCCTAAAACATGCTTGAACAAAGGCTAACGACCTAAGGCATATTAAGGCAACAACAAGGCATTACAAGGTAGGTATGCTAAGCATGCAAGGTGTACCAAAACCAACACAAAACAGAGGTATATTATGACATAATAGGCACAAAAAACAGCCAAGGCATGGTCAACATGAAGCTTAGCTAGGTGCTCCCTCAAGAGGCCGAAAATGGTCCATTTCAAGGACAAGGGGAGGGGGTGGCCCTCCCCTTTTGGAGACTTCAAGGCACCATCTTTACCACTGAAATCCCTCAAGATTTCAGTGGTGAAGAGGCCCAAACACCAAAGTCTCGAGACTCACTCAAAATAGCACAAAATGGGGCCTTTCAAGGCCTAAGAGGGGTCAAACACCTCCAAACCACAAAACACTCTAAACAAACAATTTAGAGGGCCTAAAAACAGAACTTTTTTGTATTATACACTAAGCTCAAAAATGATTTTAAGATAGGTAAAAACAAGATGAAAAATGGGGAATAATGGGACTAGATTCTCACCCTTGAAGATCCCTTCAACAGTGATGCTCCAATGGCCCTCCTTGGCTTGAATCCAACACCAAAACTTCAAAACCAACCTCTTAGAATCTCAGTAGCTAAGTGAAGCTAAAACACTATGTGTTTGTGTGCAATAGTATGACACAAACACACTTTAACACACACAAGGGTAAAAAGAGAGATAGAAAGTGTATGGTTTCTAACCCTAGAACTCAAAACCCTAAAAATGGCTGTCTAAGCTCTCTCAAGTGTCTTAAGTGTCTAACCCTAAGGCCAAGAGAGAAGACCCTCTCTTATAGAGTCTTTTGTCTTGTAAAGCTTACAAGACAAGCTTCATAAGAGGGAGATCCCTCCGTACACGTGTATGGAGGGAAGCAAAAGCAAGACAACTGTCTTCAAATATCTACAAAAGTATATGCACAGTAGTCGGCCGGCCAAAAATGCCATTTTGGCAAAAAATAGTGCCGACCGGCACTAAATAGTGCCGACGACAATATACATTGCCGGTGGCAGCAAAAACCAGCCGGTTGCCTCTAGCCACTGCCGGTGGTGTATGGGGATGCCTCACAAGGCATTCCCTGCCCCTCCAAGGCAAAATGCAAGTGTTTGGTGCAAAACCAGACACTAAATGGTCGAGTTCGGAGATCCTGAGGCAAGGCACGTAGCCGAGACCTCCGGGAACTCCAAACGAACACAAACATGGATGATCACCGAGTGTTCAAACGGTGACGTCCAAGTCTTGAGGACGGTCAAAAATGGGGTGTCTACAAACGGCCCGCCCTCAGCGATTGACAAGAAGGGAAAGATGATCATACATCCATCAGTCCTCTCCATGTTAACTACACTGTCCGCCACAAGTGACAGATGGATGTCATCTGGAATTGAGAAATGATGTCGAAAGGCGGAAATACGGTCCGCAGCAAAGAGAGCTTTTAGATACTTTGCCATTCAAATTGGCATAGAAAATACACTAACTAAAAATGAATAGGAAAATGAGAGCTGGAATGAGGAAGAAATACAAAGAAAAGAAGAACTTACAGGTTAAAGAGAGGACAATGGGGAGTAGACAGAAATCGCAGAGGTCGTAAAGAAGGAGTGATACTGTGAGACAACCAAAAAGTCTTGCATATTCAAAAAATATTCGAAGGGCAGTGCATTTTTGTATCGCATTAAATGAGCAACGTGCACGAAGGAGTGGGAAATTATAATGATTTCTAAAATCATGTTCATTCTGACGCTTCGATATTGGAAGAAGTGCGAGTGCCGTATTATTGACTTTCCATACGTAAAACCAAACATGCCGGCTAATTGTATTAGTCGGATGTTCGGGGGGCAATTGTGGAGACCGAATAAAATCAATTAGAAAAAGGCCAAGGAATTTGATCAACATCAGGCCAAAGGCAATTCGGCCCTGACCAGGGGCTCATGAAACCGAATAAACGAATCGGCCATAAAAGGAGCCGAATAGGAGCCAACACTCAACTGGAAGGCCGACTAAGTAACTACGTGCGAGATCGAGAGTAGGCCAGACCCGTGGGCCCAGAGGAAATATAAAAAGGGAGGAATGTCAACCAAAGGAGGTATATGAGAATTTACAAGATAACTTGAGATATAAGTAAATTTGAGAGGATACTAACTTATCCGTCGGAGTGCTAAGTTTGGCACCCCCAACTGGAATGTTCATCCCTTTTTCAAGTAACAATCAGAGGATCAAGAGCATCTAACTGGATCCAAGACTTATGGTTGGCGCTGATAGCAGACTTACAATACTAGTTTACCGCGGTAACCCAGCGAAGATGGGAGCAGGACAGCCCGAGCGCAAGGGACTCCCTTTCCATTTACCCAGGTCACAAACCTTCCTTAGTCGCATAGGCAGTACTAACGAAGCCCTCTTGGGCTTGGTACTAAGGCATTGCATGGCTGATAGTAGGTTCGGTTATGGCCTTCGCCCTGGAAAGCTGGGGAGGTTGTGGTTAGGTGGCTAAGCTTTGAGGCTTCGCTGAGGTGAGCACGAACATAGTCGATAGCAGACTAATGGAGTCCTGAGAATGCATGTACTAGCCAAGTAGAACTGAGAAGGCAAGTGCAGCAGTAAAGTTTACTGCTACAAGTGCACTTGTTGCGGCTCAAAAGGAGTTGTAGTGCCAAACACTCCAGTCACAACTACACTTGCTAAGGCTCAAAAAAGATAGTTGCGGAGGCAAACAGATAGTACATGCAGAGGGACACGTGGCACCTTCAGTCTGGTGGCTCAAGGCAGAATATTCCACGTGATGCTCTCGGACACATGTCCTCTCTCTATTTGGCCACTTGGTGTCCTCTTGGTACCAAGGAAAAGCCTATAAATAGGACCGATTTCCCAAGGTTCAAGAGGATGATTTTGGGGATTTGGGGGAGATGTTGCCCATTTGTGCACTGCCATACATTTCTTCTTGAGCTACCTGCTTTACCCTCACCTAGCTACACACTCTCCAACTCCCAGACAGTTGCTGCTGCTCATTCTTCAGCCATTCTACCATTGTTGGACCTTTAGCATAGTTTTGTCTCTCTAATCACCTTTTTAACATTGATCCCCGCTACATTTTCTAGTGATTCTGCTGGGGAGGCTGCTTTGTTGATGGTTCATACCCGCAGTGGTCTACACACTTCACTACAAAAAATGGCAGAGGATGAAGTTCAGCAACCCCCACAGCAGCAAGGTTCTTCCAATGGCAAAGAAGTACATGCGGAGGACCGTGACCACAGTGTTGTGGTTGAGGCAGTCCAGTCACTCCAGGATACACAGGGGGAGATCCTGGCAGCTTTGCAAACTCTCACTAATGACGTCCAGACCAGCTCCAGCGTAGGCACCGTCACCTGTAACAGTCCCAAACCTAGTGCATAACTTGTTCCCTAGGAATCAAGCTCTGATCTTGGTGCCTCCGGTGGTACCCCAGGTGAATAGTATGGTTGCTAGTTCAGTTACCTAGGAGCAGACTGGACCATTACCACCCACTCACTTTATTACGCATGCCGATGTACAAGCTATGCTCGAGCAAGAGTGCAGCAAGAAGCAATTACCATCTCTCCCTGACCCAGATGTTAAGCCTCCACACTCTCAGGAGATATTGGTTATGCCATACCCAACTGGGTATACAGTACCCAAGTTTATCAAGTTTGATGGGAAGCAAGGCAATGCCAGAGAACATAGGTTCATCAAAACACTCGGTATCCATCGTAGTGACCACTTTTTGCACCTTTGGGAGTTCTCCAAATTACTTACCGAAAGGGCTTATAGCTGCTATGTGAACTTGGCCCCCAACTCGATCAAGAGTTGGGAGGAGATGGTGAACAAGTTCCACACGAAGTTCTTCCAAGTTCAAGAGAAAGTTACAACGCTCACGATCAGGCGAGATGTCCAAAAGGAAGGTGAGGATATACTGGACTATGTCAAGTGATTACAAGATAAGGCTATTGACTGTCATGAGCCAGTGGATGAGGCCCACTTAGTCAGCATATGTATGGAGGGTGCCATACACGACTATAAAATTTTCTTGGCGAACCATAATCTGCCTACCTTTTCAGCCTTGGTTGAGGCAGCTAGAAACCTCAGTGTCACTGGAAGAGGCAAAATAATACCTGCAGAGGCAAAACTCGCAGTGGATACGCAACCCAACGACAATAGCGACGAAGAGCGAATGCGATAGGTGCTTTGATTCGAGCACTGTAGATCGAGGATGGTGACGTTGGTTTTAGGAAAAATGGCTGGACAAAAAATGAAGAAGATGAACAGTGAGGCGTGAGGATGTGAAAAGGTTAGGTGTATTGAATAGGAGGCGCCAGATTTTGAATTTGAAAAGACGGCGTGGGACGGCTGGATAGGCAATACGGGGCCAATCAGTGAGCGACATGTGTCTATGATAAGATTGGTGTCAGTCTTGGAAAGACAAGTTGAAAAGCCGAATCGTTGACTGGATAGATCGTTGGACCGAGTGCATGGATTAGTGCGATTGAAGGCAATGAACTGATTAAGGTGCGTGGATGATCGAGTGATAGACCAAGCAAATCACGATCGCATAAAGAAATAAGCTCGGTTGGTGAATGTAATCCTATCGCGCTAGCGCGGATGGAATTAAGGAGTAATTGAGAGGGAGATTTATGACCTAGCAATGGGCTGAGCTAGTTTGGACCGGAGTTGGGGCCTCCACACGGTCGGACGTTGGGTACGCATTGGACCGAAGTCATAGTGTGATCAATATTGGGGAATTTTAGGCCTCTAGCCCGGTAAAAGTGAGCATTCGGTTGAATAAGATGGAATTTGTCCTCAAGAGACCAGATTTAGCTGAGCAGAAGCTCGGTCGTGACTATTGAACTCGGTTGAGTCCACATCTCGTGTTTGACTGACGATGCCAGGCGGGTAGCGCGGCCCCTATGGAAGGAGGAGCCGACGCGGTAAGTATAGCTCGGTAGGATGAGCTATACGACGTGATGGAACCACGAGAAAAAGACTCTACTTTCTGTACGCATCGATACCGTTTGGCGGTTTTGTTATTTGGTGTTTGGCTGTATTTGCGTTGACATGTGGGAGAACGTAAGAGAATGGCAGGTCCACGCGTCTAGAGGGGAATGGACGCAGAGGTACGCGCATAAATTATATAAACAGTACCGCGCCACCATACACAGGTCTGGGAAATCTTGTGATCAAAGCTCAACTACCACTTTGTCTCCTCTCTCTCTCTCTCTCTCTCCTTTTTGCTTCTTCTCCAAGGGTGCTAACTTGATCGTCGGAGGGATTTTCTGGCAACACACCCGTCGGGTAGCTCATCGTCATTGTATTCTCAAGTTACTCGGAATGAAGCGAAGCTAGAACACACGAAGTATGGACAACGACAAATATTTGCTCCCCGTACACCAACCAAATGAGGCCTTGGGAGTATAGATAGAGTCCCCTTTACAAACTCCAATAAAAAAAAATGAATAGAATAAAGAAGAAAACAATTTCGATTAGTTTGTTGAGAGAACAAGATATTGTGGTCTAGTTTGGAATGAAAGTTGGGTTGGGTCATTTCAAAACATATTGGCCTTGTTTGGTTTGTTTTTGAAAAACAAATTTTGGAGAAAATTTTCTAAAATTTTGTTTGGTTTAGTGATTTTAGAAATTTTTTTCCAGAATCACTTTCTCATACACATCAATCAATCACTTTTTTTCTCACATATCTACTCAACTATAATAAAATATCAAATCATCTCAAACTCCCACACTCCAAAACTATTTTGAAAATATACAACCAAACAAACCAAAAAAATTTCTAAACTCTTTTCCCAATTTTTTTTTGAAAATTTATCTCTCAAAACCAAACCAAACACATCCATTATTTTAATAATTTTTTTAAATTGTTATAAAAAAAATAAAATGAATAATGTGATAATTTATAATAATTTTTTAATTTTTTAGTTAAAATATGTAATTCTTAAATAAGAGTCACAAAAAGATAAAATAAATTAAAAAGTCAATAAAATAAAACATCACATTTAAACCATAATCATTTCATTTTTTCTTTTATAAGTGAAAATGATCCAATAAAAAAGTCAATCCAAACGATCTTTTATACGGGATTAAAATAGTCAAAATAAATAAATAAATAAACAAAATTAATCCAACTTCCCCAACGAAGCATGTTAGAGTTGGAATCGGAATCGGAAGCTTGACTCAACGAGCGACCATGGCAACCACCACCACTACATCCACTCTCTCTTTTCCTACTCCCCACAGTCTTATCTTACTCAGAGCCTCTAGGTCGACTCGCCGACACCCCGTTCGCCTCGCCGACTTGGTCTTCCTAACTCATCGCGCCTTGACTCGTTCCACGTCGATTCGTGTAATAGCCTCCTCTTCAAATGAGCTCCCTATCTCTTCAGGTCTCTCTCTCTCTCTCTCTCTCTCTCTCTCTCTCTCTCTCTCTCTGTTTGTTCGTTGGCTTTTATGTAATGTTTATTAGGAATTTTTAGTTAAATATCAATTCAATTTTAGGTTTCTCTCAAGAATTCTCTTGCAAAAATGCTTGGAAGCACTAAATATGGAGCTCTAGGGAGCTCTAAACCTTAATTTAATTTCAATGTCTGGTATTTGATTTGAGGGTTTGGAAGCAATGTTCTATATTGTTAGATTACCACTTTCTGTAGAAAGCAATGAAAATTTTGGGGGCTGTTTGGTTGTTCCGAATTGAGGCATTTTATAATGAGTGCTGTTATTAGTACCCTATCAATAATTTTGGATCCTTCATTTTTTAGCTTTTTTTTATTACAGTAATAACCTCAAGTAAAATTACTAAAAATGATATCAAATAATTTTGAGACATCCTATCTTATAATTAAGCCTACACACCCACTATATCATGAGTTAGAGTTTATGAGAGCACCCATCTCCATCACCATCCATCCATCTTCCCCAAATCCCACCTTCAAAAAGACCTTGAAAACCCTTTGGCAGTAATATTCCTGCAATAACTGTAACAACCATTTGATTACATACACTTTTCTGGAAATAACAATGAGTGTAAGTTTTTCCGACAACCACAACTCCATAAGACGCGAGGAGTATAATAATAAAAACTCAGAGGAGGTTCATAGCTTTGATGGTGTTCTTAGCTTAGAGGAGATTGGCCTTGTAAGGTAAGTTTCTTGAAAAAAAAAAATGACAAAAATAATAAAAATTGTTTATCATTTTTTCGTGACTAAACTCTCGAACATATGATCGAAATTTGGGAATACAAGTCCGAACATTGTTCATTTGTTTGGAATAGGTAACCGAACATTTCTTATTTGTTTAGAAATAGATAGCTGAAACTCGTAGAAATCATAGAACCCATAAAAAGGGAATTTTAAATTAACAACAAAAAAAACCCTATATTTATTTTCTCAGATCATGAACAAGTATGTGGGGATAAAGTAATAATCATGTTCGTGGGTTTTATTAGGGTTTTTGGGATAGGCTTTTTGGGGCATTGGGGGTGTGCATTTAATTGAATTGGTGGAATGTTTTCACAAGGATAATTTTGGTATTATTTGGGGGAGAAAATAAATTTTAAGTGTTTCAGAACTTATAAGCGGGGGTCCAAAAAAATGAGAGGTCTAAAATAATTGATGAGGTGCTAATAGCAGCACTCTTTATAATTAGGGTCATGCTAACAAGTGCCTCGGGGGCGAGTATGTGTTAAAGGAAAAATTATACAATAGTCCTGGACTACCACGTGACTATATCCTTCACCAATCACCATTGATTATGCCTTCATGTTTTTTAATCACCCAACACAAATAACAGAAATGCCATGTAGCTTGAAAAATGAGGGGCTCGAATGGCCCGAATGGGTGTTCACCGAACGAACGGCCGAATAACTAGCTGGATGACCACCCGGACAACCAGGTGAAACACTTGTCTGCCGCGGTTGTCACATTGTCGACCGCAGCTATCAGCCTTCTCACAAGACAACCGACTGGACAACCGGCAAGATGAATTTCAAGCTACTCGGGCCAAACTCAAATTCGAGCTACACAGAAGTTCTCCACAAATAATTAAGGGTGAATTATACTAACAATCCCTATAGTTTGGGGCTCGTATCATTTTGGTCCCTGACTTTTCAATTGTGATACATTTGACCTTTAATTTTGAATCTTGTTCCAAATAAGGACAATTGAAGATACCATTACTCAATTTGAAAGGCAAAATCGTCAATTTGATAAAATATAAACTAATTTGACAAAAATAAATGTCAAAAAAATATTTTTAAATTTTTTAAAATTATTTTTACCCAAGAAAGATAAAATTATATAAAATTGATAAATATTTACAAATTTATTTTTTTGGAAAAATTATTGGAAACTCCCATTTGGGAGAGTTTCAGTCGAATAAGTCCTTTTAAATTAATACACGCGGTAGTCCTTTGTTTTGGTAATCTATTTTGTAGGATTCCATTCATTTTTGTGAATTGAATTTTTTGACTTTTGTACCCTTTTACGTGATGTGTGAAAATGTTCTGGAAATGATTTGTTTGATTTCCGTTGATTACGTTGGTCTAGCATGGCTGGTATGGGAAGATTATGTGTGGGCAGATTTTTAGAGATGGCAGGGCTCGTTAGTATTTGAACGTTTTTGTGGGTTGCCTCGTGATTCAATGTCTATGTCACCCAAGATCGTCGGGTACAATAATTGCAAAATGGAAAACTTCGACTGGATCATATCGATGTTTGTGTGGAAGTTCGTGGTGAAGCTCAGCGGATCAAACGTGGCGAGAGTCTAAACGATGGACATGAAGACACAATTGGTGATGGGGGGAAATGGTAGCATATAACGATGATGAGGCTAATTTGTTGCCTAATTTTTGTGAATACACTGGGAATGTGTTGTTGTTGGCGAATTGGATGGATATCATAACTAATATCGGCCAATGTTTCAAGGGTGGGGCAATAGAATTTCGCATGGTCCTCAGCACATCCGTTGTATGTAACCCAAGCATAGCACCCACAGAATGTCGACGACAACGAACCAATTGCTGTACAAAAACAAGGAGCAATCACATTTCTAATCACAATGGACATAACCACATTACTAATTTCACACCTAATGAAAACACTTACGTAAACATACGTTATACGCCCTACCACACACGACACAATACACATTCACGCACGTCAACACTTTATAAGTTCATCACAGATTGAATCAACTACCACACACATCACACTGTCACACCACATGCGCTATAACTATGCTGCCCACACACAATCACACACACACACATACCCATATTCAAAAGCACAACAGTTCCCACCCCTTCATACCCTTCTCCCACAAATCTCCACCACCACACCAACACCCACATCAAACCAGAACACCCTAATTTGGGACACATGCACACCAAACGTAGCATGTCACACCATAATCACATGACATCAAAATGAGAAACAAACATAAAAACCTAACGACGTACTCACAAGTTAATGGACACAATTGATACATAACAAGTCCGTAATCAAGTAAAAAGCCTATATTACACAACACC
Source organism: Camellia sinensis (assembly GCF_055761805.1). Lineage (NCBI taxonomy): Eukaryota > Viridiplantae > Streptophyta > Magnoliopsida > Ericales > Theaceae > Camellia > Camellia sinensis. The sequence goes on from NC_138970.1 coordinate 10,376,402, forward strand.
ATGGTCGCATATAACAAAGATTTCAAGATCGAATGTACAAATGTGGAATTTACTCTTTCGCGATGTCATCATCAAAGTCAACTTTGTTAACATCTAACGTACTGTTGAATAATCGTATGTGCCTCACCAATAATAACAGCCCATGCCACTACAATTTGGGGATACACTTCTCGTTGCAAAGTTAATGGGGTTGGAAGGGATTTTTTATGTGTATCAACGACGCATTAGCGATTCAATTCCATATTTACATCGAAAAATTTGGGATCTGATTATGCCAAACACGCGACACACAACAACTCTGAAAACCCTCCATACACATACGTCTTAAATTTCAGAAACTAGAATATGATAGATAACTTCCTACAAAATGAAGGTAACAATGACAGCACACTATTGACCACAACCCCCAGGCATCAGACTAACCCAGTGAAGACTGTCGGTTGATAGCCACAGTACTAGGCTTGTGCACTTTCTGAGGAAAACTTAAAACGTGGGGACTTCGTAAATGTGGCCAACCAAATCGACATGCTAACTTCCAAAACCCCACTCGCCATAATTACCAAATCAGGGTAGTCAATCAGAATCCCCAAACGAAATTGAAGGGTTGCTCATGGTCAACAACTTTGGACTCGTCTACAAGCTAGAATGTGGGTCACCTTAAAAATGTGGGGGGCCTAAGATACACTACCAAAACCAAAAAACCCTATAGTATGCTCTTTCAAAACGTGACACATGCGCAAAACACGGAAACAAAACTTCCCACGACTAATCATCAACACACATGGGCAAAAACATATTTTCACACCTAATAGGACCTCTGCGTGTACAAAATTAAATACAAGACTGATCAGATTACAATTCCACATTATGGAATTTATGGGTCAATTCTCCTTATTTTTTTCTTACCAAATTAATTTTTATAATGTGTTTGGACGATAATCATGTAAAAGTGGTTGTTTTTGTTGATGTTTTTCGATCATTATCATTTAATAGATGGTTATATTTGTTGATAATAGATATTTTTGGATTATTATCATGTAATGGATGATTATTATGCTTTTAATGTGTAATCGATATATTTAATATATGAAATATTTTTAATTTTTTGATTTATTAGATTGGTTTAATAATGATATCAAAGTTGTTGACATATTTGACTTTTGAAAAAATAGAAATTAATTTAATGAAAATAAAAATAACCACCCATTACATAATTATTATCCAAACATATGCTAAAAATTAATTTGGTAAAAAAAAATTAAAAAAATAAAAATGTAAAAACTTTATCAATTTTACATAATTTTATCTTTGGTGGGTAGAAATAATTTTCAAAAAATTAAAAATATTTTTTTGACATTTATTTTTGTCAAATTAGTTTATATTTTATCAACGCTTTGACCTTGAAATTGAGCAATGGTATCTTCAATTGTCCTTATTTGGGACAAAATTCAAAATTCATGATCAAATGTGCTACAATTGAAAATCAGGGATCAAAGTGGCACGAGTCGTAAACTATATGGACCGTTAGTGTAATTCGCCCAATAATTAGTACTTTACCTTCTCCATCAATTGTACTATCACGGAGTACTACGTGACTGTACTCTGAGACTACTGAATAATCAAGGCCATGGCCTAGGGCTCCTCAAAATAGACCCAAAAAAGGGGGCCCTTCCTATTATAATTTAGTGTAATATATTAAGTATGTTTTAAGTCCACAAAAAATTGAAAAATGCCCAAACTAACTTAAAATAAATTAACCCATTCAAAAATTGAAAGACCCATTAAAAAAAATTAGCATTGTTATCCATTGAGGGCCCCCTCCTATTATAGTTTAGTGTAATATATTAGGTATGTTTCAAGTCCAAAAAAAATTAAGGAAGGCCTAAAGTAATTTAAAATAGATTGAATCATTAAAAAAATTGAAAGACCCATTTAAAATAATTAATATTGTTATCCATTGAAAATGATTTTGCAAAAAAATTAGATTATTTAAGTATAATTGATTTATTTGCTTCTAAAAATGCCAGAAAAGCAAGAATCAAGCGATACTTATTAATTGTTGTAATGTAATGCTAAGTATTTTTTGTGATTTTGACACAAATATTTTGTCCTTTATCTTCAATTTTTTTTTTTCATTTAATGAAAAAAAAATGTGAAGGATTCTAGAAATTTATCAGTTGATTATCGGCTTTGGGTCTCGAAAATCTCAGGGTCGGGCTTGCGAATAATCACCCATGTTAAAAGTAATAAATGACGTTTTACTACATTTAGGGTTCACTTGGGAATTAATTATTTTTACGTTGTGTTTGATTGAGAGATTCACACAGGAAGAGAGATTGAAAGGGAAAATGTGGGTGGAATGTAAATGAAACTAGATGGAATGTAAATATATTTTATTCACATTTCACTTACATTTTTCCTTTTATTTTTCCTTTTTAAATCTCTTCCCAAATCTCTCAATCAAACTTCCCGAAAAAATGTGTAAAAAAATATAGAATGCAATGTGATAATTTATAATAACTTTTTTACTAAAATAATCTATTGACAAACGAGGCTTTATATGTCTTGGTATTTATAGAGTTCTAAATAATTATTATTTTTATGCATACGTAATTATAAAGTAGCTACTATATACGAACTCAAAAGTCATTGAAATATTCAAATAATAAATGCATTGACACACAACCGTTAGTAAAAAACGTTTCAGAGTATACACATTAGTTGCTTTATAAGGTTTTGATTAGTAGAGAGGGGTAGGGGTCCACGATTTATGTTGGGGATGAAAGAATAACATGGGGGTTAAGTAATTGGTGATTGCCTTGGAGTATGGCCATGTGGTGTTCTGCAATTATTAAATAATTTTTTTGTAAAAAATCTACCAAAAAAAAAATTGTAGAAAGTTATTTGTGAAGCTAGACAGCTTATACAAGAAATTAATTATTATTATTATTATTATTTTGATCGGCAAAGAAAAATTTCATTAACAGCATGAAATTAAAGGTACAGGAAGACGACATGTTTCGAGAGAGATTCAGAAGTATAAAAATACCCCTACTACTGCTACTCGCATCCATACAACCAACCTCTTGGCTTCACGTTTGGACGTAGTACACGAATTTTTTTTGAATATAGGAGAAAAAAAATATTGAATTCACCAAGAAAAATATATTAAATATACTGTTTAAAAGTCGGGATGAGGGATGCTGCTATGCTCAACGCACAACAGCTCCTGTTGCGCAGCTTACAGTGCCGTTTTGGGCCAACAAAGCTTTGATTTACTTCTTGGCTGCATTATTAAAATAAATAACAAAAAATGTCCTTTTTTTAAAAAAAATAGTATCTCTAAGAAATTCCTTTACATTTTCACTTTAACACATTTTTTATACAATTTTTCAATACTAACAAAGGTCTGTCGGACTGCTTTTAGCATTTTTTTTAATAAAAGATAATTTTTGAAACAATATACAAACTCATTTTTATCAATCTAGAATTTACTTAGGAAAATGAATTATTGGTTTAAATTCATTTTACTTATGGGTCTCACATTTCATTAATTTAATCTCCAACATACAAATACATTTTAGGTAAATTATGGATTGATAATGGTAGGTTCATAGCATTTTTCTTTTTGAAATTTAGAAATGAAATTGAGTTAGCAAGTGACTATTTTATTTAAAAAGTCAAAAAAAAAATGAAAAATATTTTAAAAAGTCAAGATTCATATTTTAGTAAAAACAAATCACAAAAATATCACTTCCCCAAACAAGGCCTAATTTTTATGAGTAATTTCATCCATATTTACCATGGGCCATTCGGCGGTGGTTAATATTGGTATGTGCATAAAAATTATATTAAAATATGTAAAAGGTGTATAAAATATGTGAAATATGAATTTTTAATAAAGTAAATACTAAATTTATTTTTTATTAATTAAAAGACTCATTCAAATAGAAAGCAAAAGAATTATATTGAGCTTAAAATTCTACTTTACATACTTTCTTATTCAGCTAAATAAAATTATATAAGAAATTGAAATTTTATAGAAAGGGAATCCTACACTCTTCAAATGGTGTGTATTATAAGCATCTTACGTAATTTTATAGCAATTATACATATTTTATGGTTAAAAAATATATAACATTATCACAAAATACTAATTTTATTTCTAAATTATAAATTATCATAACTTTGGCAAAATTTTACATAATATTTATTAAAAAAGCGTAGCTTATAAAAGTGAATGTAAAGGAATTTCTTAGAAATACTAATTAAAAAAAAAAAAAAAACAAACGGACAATTTATTTATTTATTTATTTTTGTAATACAGCCAAGAAATAAATCAAAGCTTTGATAGCCCAAAACGACACCGTAAAACTACTTAGCAAGAGTTACTGTGCTTTGAGCAGAGCAACATCCCCCATCTCAAAAGTCCTCTTGTCCTAATGGGTGTATGATTATTTGTAATATACAAAATCCTAATCTTAAAAGAAAGCAACTAATTAGGCAAGAAAATAAATAAAATAGGATATTGTGATATTTGAGTTTAATAGTGCTTAGTGTAGAATATTGTGATAGATATTGTGTAGAATATTTGATATCTCTAGTGTATCAATATTTTATATCCGTGGTGCATCATCACCACTTTGATTGTTTTGGTAAAAAATATCTTTCAATAAAAAATATTTTCTACAAAAAAAAAAAAAAAAATTTAGAAAATATTTTCCATAGAATACGTTTTTCTATGTTTGGTTGCGTTCTCGAAACTAATGCATTAATAGTTGCATTAGTTGTGGTAGTAGTGACAACGGCGGGGTGGAAGAGGAGGCAGTAGTAGTAGTTGTGGAAGTGGAGGTGTTGGGGATGGCGGCGGCAGCGGCAGTAATGGTCGTGGTGGGTGGTAGTGATAGAGGTGATGGTGGCAACGATAGTGATGATGGTAGTGGTAGTGGTGCTATGGTGGAGGTGATGGTGGTGGTGGCAATGTAGTGGCATTTGTAAAAGTTTAGTTCATAAAACGTTTTTTGTCTTTTAAAAAATGAAAAATATTTTCCGCCTAAATAAGTTTGTTTTTCATTGACTTCTAGTGACTTCAAGAACACTCCAGCGAGAAAATGTCTAGAATATTGCCTAAGTGTTCAGTGACTTCAAGAATATTCTGAAAATTCCAATGACTTCTAATGGCGTTGACACTCTAGAGTATCGCCGAATTTCGTGTTTTTCTTCAAGTGACTTCAAGAATACTCTTGAAAATTGCCAGAGTATTGCTGGAGTGTTTTGAATTTCAAGAATATTGTCAAAGACTCACCGAAATGTACAGAATATTGCCGGAAAGAAATAAATAAATAAATAGAAAAATTAGAGCAAAAAAATATAACAAAATGTGCTAAATATTTATAAATTGAAAGGGGGGGGGGAAACGTAGCAACAAACAGTAACAATGTGAAAAACAAATGTTATTTTTTAATTTTTGTAAGGTTTAAGTAAATCTTCAATATTGATCAAACTAAAAAGTAAGTTTTCAAACAATAAAATTGTTATACAGTTTCAAAGTATGATCATATTAAGCATTTATGATTATTAATCAAACTGAGAAACATATTATGAAACTACAAAATTTACAATAAAATCATGTTATGAAATTGTAAAATTTTATAGTTTTAAAGTATGATTCATTTCGATACCAAAAAAATCAAAACTGAAAATTTTTACAATTTTCATCGCTTGTAACCAAAATTCTAAAACAATTTGTTTAAAAGTTGAAAATTTTCTCTTTTAAAGTGGGAAAAGAGAAATGCGTAGTAAAGAAAAAATAGAAAAAACTGACAGATGGAATGAGAGAGACAAATATAAAGAGAAGATTGTACTCTAACAACTATTTTTTATTTAGATCTAGCATGATCTAATGTAGATTTGCTCAGATCTTTTTCATCAGAAACTCATCTCCTTCACCGTCGACGAGGCGAAGCAATGAGTCAATGATCGATGGTTGTCGATAAATCCCAATCGATAGTGGTCGCATATAACTATATACTAGAAAGAGGAAGAGAAAGAGAAAGAGAAGAAGAAATGTGTGGTCTTCAGATATTAGAATGAAAAAGAAAAAGAAAAAAAAAAAGAAGAAAGAAAACATAGAGAAAGTGAATAAGCAAAACACGCAAGACCCTTTTGAATCTACTCAAAAAATTGTAAAATTAAATAAGTACACATCTTTAAAGAGGACATGCGAGTAATTAACCCTTTTCAATTTATATAATGCACAACTCGGCCTAAGCCCATGACTCAATGCCTTTTAAATGTAAATGAGATGTCAAGCTTTTCCGAGAATTAGGGACCTATTACATGGGCCCAATCAAAGTGCTCAATTCTTGAAAATCAATCAAACAAAAACCACTGCCACATGTTTGCTGTATAAATACATTAAATCAAGGTGCTTATCCTAATTTGTGTAATGACTTAAAATTAAATTAATAAACTGTTTTTGTAAGCCCTTTTTGTTTCCGTTAAAAAAATAAAAATAAAAAATTAACTCTTTTATGTCAAAAGAACTAATTTTTGTAAACACTAACTTATTTGTAAAATTATTTTAATCGAATAAGGTAGGTTATAAGAAAATCAAAGGAAGCATGGTGAGTTTGGGATCAGTAAAATATATATACTGTTCAAAAATTTTGTTTTTTTCTCTTTAGTCGTTTTGTTTTAAATTTGTATCAATTTTTTTTTACTTTTTACTTTTCAGCTTTAATGTAGAATGATTTAAAAAAAATTTAAAAAAATTTGAAAAAATCACAATTTTTTTTTTCTTCAGCTTTTTTTTTTTCCTTATTTTTTACTTTACTAGTACATGTAGTCCAGTAGAACCTAACACCCAAGATTTTTGAAGTTTTTAAAAAAGTTTACAAAAAAAAAAAAAAATGGCCACCCAAACACAGCCCTACATGGTGAGTCCATCTTAGGTAACTTTGTTTGGAAAACTATATTGTGTTGTGTCATGTGAGGACTGTGATAAGGACTATACATTGAGTCTTGAGTCCATGGCCCGGGGTTGGGGATATTTTTGTAATTTTATGTTACTTATTCGTTGCCCTAATTTCTATGATTATAAATAAATGAAATCCACCTTTTATATTGTGTAAAATAAATCCCAATGGAGTCTCCATCACCTCCCATCAAAAAAAGAAAAAAAAATAGTCTCTCCATCACAGATCCACACCTGTAATTTCAGCTCCCAATTTTGTATACAAATGGCAAACCAAGTTCTACTGAAAGAAATAAAAAAAAGGTTCAAATTTTGTGTCCTCTCCTTTGCAACAACTTCTTTTTTATTTGGGATAAAAAAGTATTGATGATCTGAATTTTATGTCTTTGCAGTTTACATCGATGGCGTCCAATCTTAAGGACAACAACAAGAATAACAGAATTACAAGTCCATCTATATTGTTTGCTAATAGTGTGTGGATTGATCGAAGTTTTAGTTTGAACCCTTCTTATAAAAGGATTTTGTAAGGTTCTTATAATGCTAAAGCCAAAGAGGTTGACTTTGCAAACAAGGTACTTTTCTATTTTTTATTTTTATTTTTATAATCTTTCTCTCATAGAAAATGCTAATATATTGGTAGGGTTGAAAATAAGTCAAGTCATGTCATGTCGAGTTTAGTAGTTAGTTGTTTAGGTTTCATTTAATTTAAAATTATGTTTAAGTTTGAGTTGTTTATATGGGGGGTGTTTGGTGCAGCTTTTTTAAGCCAACTTATGGCTTCTGGCTTTTAAAAAGTTATTTTGAACTGTTTGGTTAAACTTATTTCAAACAGCTTCTGATTCTAACAATTTATTTTAAGTCAAAAAAGCTGATTCTGAGAAGCTGCTCACCCCTTGCTTCTGATTATCAGCTTCTGCTGTGGACATGTTAATTCACGGTTATACTCTTAGATTTTTTTATTTTTTATTTTTTTAAAAATAGAAAAAGACTCAAATGGACTATTAAATATTATTATTATTTTTTATGAAAAATGTAGACAAATAGTGAATAATAAAAAATAAAAATTAATTGAAAAAGCCACTTCACAGCTTATTTAACAAACACTACTCAGCAACTTAAATCTATAATCCAACAGTTATACCAAACAGATTAACAGCTTCTGATTAAAGTCATAATCTATAATCTGTTAAGCTATAATCTATAATCTGTTTTAACAGCTACACCAAACACCACCATGATAAGCTGATTTTGAATGAACTTTTAGTTTTTGTTTGGGATTTTTTGACTTTTTGGTAAAAAAAGATGTATGTTTGGCATAATTTTTTAATTTTTTACAAAAAGATGTATAATAAAATATTATAGTAAAATTAAAATGATAATTTTACTCTTTTGACTTTTTGACTTTTTAAGTAGTTAAATTCAAAGGGTAAAATAATAATTTTGGCGTAGTAACTTCCCCCACAAGCTATCCTTAAATAGTGTAGACTTTTTAATTTTTTAATAATTTTTTGACTTTTTAATTTTTTTTAGTTTATCTCAAATAAGGCTTTAATAAGTCGGATTTGAGTGAGTTCAAATAACTCAATTTTTTTATAGTATTTATAAACTTGTTAAGCCACAAACTTAAAATTTTGTTCACACTTGATTTATTTATATAATAATTCGATCTCAAATAAGTTTTAACCCTATATATTGTGCATTAAGTAAGAAATTAATTGATGTAGTATATCAAAAACATTGAATATATCCCTTCCCCCCCCCCAACAAAAAAAAAAACTTTGTATCCACAAAGGGAAAAAACTCTGATTAAATAAGAAATCATAATCCTACAAGGAAACAATTTAGTTAGGCATAAATCAATTAGGAAATTATAAAATTTGGCAATATATGAGTTGAATAAAATTTAGTGTGCTACATATTGTACAGAATATTTAGTATTGTTGATTTTAATTATGCCCAAATTTAGATAATATAAAATATTAGAAACATGCCAAAATGATGACTCTAAAACAGGACGTTCCAAAATAAAGTTATTGCTAAAATAAAAAAAAATTATAAATGCCAAAATTATTAATTTGAGGACCTAAAAAAAAAAAAAAAAAAAAAAAAGCCCCAAAGTCTACCATGCATCATCACTACAGTAATGCAAGAAACATTAACTAGTGTACCGACTAAAAAAATTATTATTATTTTATACTATTCAAGGGTAGCATCTGGGATAAATCACTAGGGCAAAATTATTATTTTGCTCTTTGAATTCAACTATTCAAAAAATCAAAAAGTTAAAAGTCAAAAAGTTAAAAAGGTGAAATGGTCAGTTTGATTATACTATAATATTTTATTACATATCTTTTCATAAAAATTTAAAAAATTATCCCAAATATACATATTTTTTTCCTTACTTTTTTAATTAAAAAGTCAAAAATACACTTATATAGCATATCCCAAACAACCATCTAGCATTTCTAACATTATTGCCACCCCCAAGAACATCGATCTAAAAGGTATTTTTCATTTAGATTACCAAATTTTAGGGATTCAAAGCTTATAAATAAAAAAATTTAAAACAAAATAAAACGAAACATTTCTGCTACTCATTCTATGTCATCATCTTTTGTTGTTGTCTTTCAAGGTTGATCAAGTGATAGATGAAGTAAATTCATGTGTCAAAAATGAAACCAAGGGACTCATCAAGAATTTCCTTCCTCCTGGATGTTTATATGGTGAAACTGCACTCCTCTTTGCAAATGCATTATACTTCAAAGGACAATGGGATCAAAAATTCGATAAAACACGTACAAGAAACATGAATTTTCATCTTCTCGATGGAGAGATCGTTCAAGTTCCTTTCATGACAAGCAAAAGAGGCAGTCGTCATCTTTACGGATTATTCGGTGGATATAAAATCCTCAGTATTCCATATCAAGGTAGTGACTTCTCTATGTACTTTTTTCTTCCAAATGAAACAGATGGCTTGGAAAAACTTCTCAAGAAGCTCAAGTATCCAACCCTGGATTCATGAATCAGGAATTTGGGTTGAGGAAAGGGGATGTTTCTAAATTATGGATCCCAAGATTCAAAGGGGCTGTTTTGTTCACTAGTGCTGTGCTCAATCCTCTCTTAGTTGCTTGATATAGCTCTTCTTGAGCAAGGTGCTCAATCCTCTCTTATGCAAAGTTCTTCGACACTAACTCCCTTGGGTACAACTTATGGGTTTTTTTTTTTTTTAAATTGCAAGTCCATATAAGGATATATTTGATGTTGTTTCTGTTTTCAATTTTTTTTTTTATGCTACGCATTATGATATTAATAAATTAGTAGTGTTAGATTATTATAACTGGTCATTGACTCGAACCTAAACTATTATACAAAGTTTTTGGACACTATAAGCTCCTTTGGTACAACTTATGGGGTGTTTATAAATATATTTTTTAAATTGGAAGTCTACATAAGGATATTTGATGTTGTTTTCTTCTTTCAAACATATATATATATTGACTACACGCTTTGATGTTAATAAGTTTGTAGTGTTGGATTATTATAACTAGTTGTAAAGTGTTAGAAATTAAACCCCAAATTAAGTATGAGCTTAAGTGCTAACGTCGCCCTTCTAAGACGACTATGAATGAAAAGAGAGCATGGGCTAAAGCCCAAGAGAAGTGGGTCAACAGTGGGCCGAAGCAGGTCCGACCTGCCAAGGGTCCAAACGGACTTCACGAAGGAAAATGCCAAAGTCAAAGTTGCAAAAGGAACACTTGCGGCGGTCAAGTTACTGAGGCACTTTGCCTCAGCGCCGCCATTCCCCAATAATGTCGGTTCAGCCGCCACCTGAAGTTGCTGAGGGAAACAGAAAGCTGAAGCAACTAAGTTGCAGAGGCGACACTTGCGATGAGCAGGCTGCGGAGGTACTTTGTCTTAGCGCCGCCATTCCAAGTATTGTCGGTTCCGCCGCCATCTAGAGTTATTAAGGGAATGAGAGAACTGAAGCAACTAAGTTGCAAAGGTATTACTAGCAACTAAGATGCAGAGGTATTACTTGCAACGCCCAAGTTGCAGAGGCACTTTTCGGTGCCGTAGAAAATGACTGCCATAGCAACTACAGCCGCTGCAACCAACTTGCGGAGGGAACATCCCGCCAAGGTGATAGCAGCCTTGGGGAAAAACTTCTCTTTTGCAAGTAGAGGCTAATGCTTGGCGCTGATATCAGGCCCCAAAGTTCATTACCTTGGCGCTGATAGTAGACCCCAAGACTTACTGGTTGGAGTTGATAGCAGGCCCAGAGATACCAGTTTACTGCGACAACCTCGAGAAGATGGGAGCAAGGAAGCCCGAGCACAAAGGACTCCCTTTCCATTTACCTAGGTCACAAACCTGCCTTAGTCTCACAGGCAGGAGTAACGAAGCCCCTTTGGGCTTGGTACTAAGGCACAACATGGCTGATAGCAGGCTCGGTTATGGCCTTCATCCTGGAAAGCTGGCGAGTTTGTGGTTAGGTGGCTAAGGGTGGAGGCTTTGCTGAGGTGAGCACGAGCATAGTTGATAGTAGACTAATAGAGTCTTGAGAATGCATGTATTGGCGAAGTAGAACTGAGAAGGGAAGTGCAGCAGTAAGGTTTACCATTGCAAGTGCACTTGCTGAGGTTTGAGCTGAGAAGGCAAGTGCAGCAACAAACACTTCCGCCGCAACTGCACTTGCTGAGGCTCAAAAAGTAGTTGTGGCGCCAAACACTCCCGCCGCAACTACACTTACTGAGGCTCAAAAAAGGTAGTTGCGGAGGAAAACAGATAGTACATGTAGAGGGATACGTGGTACCTTTAGTCTGGTGGCTCAAGGCAGAATATTCCATGTGATCCTGTAGGACACATGTCCTCTCTTTATTTGGCCACTTGATGTCCTCTTGGTACCAAGGAAAAGCCTATTAATAGGACCCATTTCCCAAGGTTCAAGAGGAGAAATTTTGGAGATTTGGGGGAGATACTTCCCATTTGTGCACTGCCATACTTTTCTTCTTAAGCTACCAGCTTCACCATTATCTAGCTACACACTCTCCAACACCCAGACAGTTGATGCTGCTCATTCTTCAGCCATTCCACCATTGTTGGACCATTAGTATAGTTTTGCCTCTCTAATCACCTTTCTAACCTTGAATCCCCCTACATTTCTGGTGACTCTGCTGGGGACGCTGCTTTGTTGCTGGTTCATACCCGCAGTGGTTTATACATTTCACTGGAAAAAATGGCAGACGATGAAGTTCAGCAACCCCCACGGCAACAAGGCTCTTCCAATGGCGGAATAGCACATGCAGAGAATCGTGACCACCGTGTTGTGGTTGAGGCAGTCCAGTCACTCTAGGATATGCAGAGGGAGATCCTGGCAGCTTTGCAAACTCTCACTGATGGCGTCCAGACCAGCTCTAGTATAGGCACCTCCGCTTGTAACAGTCCTAAACCTAGTGCCCAACCTAGTCCCTAGGAATCAGGCTCCGATCCAGGTGCCTCCGATGGTACCCCAGGTGAGCGGTACGGCTGCTGGTTCGGCTACCTAGGAGCAAACTGGACCATTCTAGCCCACTCACTTTGTTACGCAAGTCGATGTACAAGCGATGCTTGAGCAAGAGTGCAGCAAGAAGCAACTACCATCTCTCCCCGACCCAGATGTGAAGCCTTCATACTCTCAGGAGATATTGGTTATGCCATACACAACTGGGTATACAGTACCCAAGTTTGTCAAGTTTGATGGGATGCAAGGCAATGCCAGAGAACATGTGGTGAGGTTCATCAAAACACTTGGTGTCCATGGTAGTGACCATTCTCTGCGCCTTTGGGAGTTCTCCAAATCACTTACCGAAAGAGCTTATAACTGGTATGTGAACTTGGCCCCTGACTCGATCAAGAGTTGTAAAGAGATGGTGAACAAGTTCCATATGAAGTTCTTCCAAGTTCAAGAGAAAGCTACAACCCTCGCGATCAGGCGAGATGTCCAAAAAGAAGGTGAGGATACACTAGACTATGTCAAGCGATTCCAAGATAAGGCTATTGACTGTCATAAGCAGTGAATGAGGCCCACTTAGTCAACATATGTCTGGAGGGTGCCATACGCGACTATAAAATTTTCTTGGTGAACCATAATCTACCTACCTTTTCAGCATTGGTTGAGGCAGCTATGAGCCTCAGTATCACTGGCCCTCTGCATAGATCTCGCGACAGTCACTGCTACTCCCGCAGTAGCAGAGTTGTTGTAGTAACCTCTGCAAGAGGGAGCCGCTTGTAAGGGGAGGCGTCATCCTCTCGGAAGAGGAAGAGTTATGAGGACATAAATAAATTTCCATGCAGCCTTGAGAATGTTAAGGCATTGGTTAAAGAATGGGTAGCCGATGGTGAACTTACTTTGCCTCTGATTGATGTCCCTACAACCAAGAAGGACAAAGAAATCCCAGATTGTTGTATCTATCACAGAGCCACCAGACACCCTACTACGGACAGTTGGACTTTGAAAAGTATCTTCAAGAAGAAAGTTGACGTGAAGGAGATGAAGTTCAAAGATGCCAGTAATCGTGATGTAAGGAAGGACCCTTATCCTAACCACAAGGAGAAGGGAAAGAATGTACATATGATTGGCTATCTTGGGCCTGTATGCGATCAAGTGTACATGGCGTCCTACTATGATGAGTTAGAAGAAATTACAACCGGCCAGCTCCCCGAAATAGTACCTGCAGAGGCAAAACTCGCAGAGGATACTCATGCTCAAGCCTTGCAAAATTCTATCAAGTTTCGAACCTTCTTTGACCAGTTAGGGCTGAGCCAAGCCGCCAGGTTGGAACCAAAAAAGGCCCTCATCAACATCTCTAAAGTGCACCATACTGAAGTTGCTGAGGCTAAGGAGTATATGCCTCGGGACTTCCAGGAAGATTATGGAGCCATTACTTTTTCAGAAGCAGACAGAGCATACCCATTTCCTCATAACCGTCCTCTTTTGGTTATAGCTTACATCAATGACGTGGAGCTCAAGCGTGCTTTCCTTGATGGCGGAGCATCCATAAACATCATCACTACCGACACCTTTGTGAAGGCTTGCATCCTAGAGTCTAGGATGGTTCGCCAACCCATTATGGTGACGGGTTTTGGCGGTGAGAAAATGGTTACTAAGGGCTATGTTGTAGTGGACTTAGCAGTTGGTGATATCCACTCTGCTACTAAGTTCCATGTGATTGAAGCAGATACAAATTACCACATGATACTTGGCAGGGCTTAGATGCACTGATATGGGGCTATCCCGTTGGGTTATCACCAATGCGTAAAGGCAAAGTTGGGGAAGCACATAGTGACCATAAATGCGTCTGAAAAGCCATTTGGAGTAGAAGAGGCACACTATTTTGATGTAGTCTTCTTTACTGAGCTGTCAACAGATAAAACACCAAGAACTGGTAAGGTTGTAGGTGTAAAATTGCCAAAGTGAGAAGACATTCGAAATGCAGAGGCTGCTCCAGAAAGCAGTGGGCAGAAGAAGAGCAGCAAGTCCACAAGTCCTCCGCCCAAGATTGTTAAGGTGCACGAGGGCGGCAAGACAGTTTACTACCTATGACTGTCTTGGGGGCCCGACTTCATACCATGAGAGGATGGCCTCGAGGCAAATAAACGTGATACTAATGAGTCCCAAGAAAGGTTGGTGGAGACACTTGAGCCCGTCCCTGAATGCATGCAAGATAGACCCAAACTACAACAGGAAGTACTTGCTGAGGTTAACCTCAGCGACTTACCCGAGCAGAGCAAGCCCGTGTTTATCAACGATACAATGGCTCCAGCAGTGAAGGAGAAATTGATAACACTACTGAAGTGGTATAGTGACATCTTTGCTTGGACATATGACGAGATGCTTGGTATTGACCCATCCCTTATCACTCATCATTTGGATGCTTTTCCCAACTCTAAGCCAATTAAGCAGTATGCTTGAAAGTATCACCCTGATCTTGAGGCAAAGATTAAGGAAGAGGTATAAAAGTTGTAGAGGACCAAGTTCATTGAGCCTATATAGTACCCAACTTGGCTAGCAAATATTGTGCCTGTGAAGAAGAAGAATGGCCAAACCAAGGTCTGCGTAGACTTTCGCAACCTGGACAAGGCCTGCCTAAAAGATGAGTTTCCATTGTCCCATGTTGACACACTTGTCGATTCCACCACAGGCCATCAGATGTTCTCCTTCATGGACGCGTTCAGTGGTTATAACTAGATCAAAATGGCACCAGAAGATGCAAAAATGACAGCTTTGAGAACACCCATGGAAAATTTTTTCTATACGGTGACGCCCTTCGATTTTGTGGAGGTCGAATAAAATCTATTAGAAAGAGGCCAAGGCATTTAATCGACATCAGGCTAAAGGAAATTTGGCCCTGACCAGGGGCTCATGAAGCTGAATAAACGAATTGGCCATATAAGGAGCCGAATAGGAGCCAACACTCAATTGGAAGGCCGACTAAGTAACTACATGTGAGATCAAGAGTGGGCCCGACCGTTGGGCCTAGAGGTAATATAAAAAGGGAGGAATGTTAGCCAAATGAGGTATGTGAGAATTTACAAGATAACTTGAGATAGAAGTAAATTTGAGAGGATACTGACTTGTCCGTCGGAGTGCTAATTCCAGTACCCCCGACCGGAGTGTTCATCCATTTTTCAGGTAGCAATCAGAGGATCAAGAGTGTCTAACTGGATCCAAGAGTATTTCCAAACCACTTTACCACAATTGGCGTCGTCTATGGGAATACTCAAGTGCGTCCATGGCAGGTGTGACAGATTATCCTTCTATAGTTGCTGACGATGTTACACCAAGAGATGGCATTACTCCAAGAAACATGCTTGGATCGGAGAATATCATCGCACGACAGGCTTTTAACTTCAACCCAGTAGCTCAAACTTCACCCTCAACTTCTATGTAGGAGACTGTGCAGACAATCATGGATCAAGCAAAACGAAACGAACAACGTCTAGAAGATATAATGGCTGAGAACGAGCGTTTGTGTAAGGAATTGGCCCTGGGGTTAGCCAAATCCCAATAGGTTGCACGTCATTATCGGGGTCAATCCCTAGAAAAGAAGAATGATGAATGACGACGTCGACTACGAAAACATGATAATGGTAGTAATTTCGACTCACCATCTCGGGAACACAGAAAGAAGGGGCGAGTTGATGCATCCAGCTCATCCGAAGGAAGTCCATATGTACAGCATAGGCGAGGGAAAGGACGTGATGATTCGGATGAAGAGAACAGGCACGACCCTTTCATATGACGCATTGCAAGGGTTGTGTTGCCTAAAAAGTTCAAAGCACCAACATTCACCTTATATGACGAAAAATCAGATCCCACTAACCACATTCGTCATTACAAACAAGCGATGACGTTGCATGCTAATGATGAAGCCCTCATATATTGAATGTTTCCAAGTAGCCTGGGACCGTTGGCCGTCAGATGGTACTATAAACTGGAGCCGGCGTCAATAAGAAGCTTTCATCAACTTCAAAAATCCTTCAGGGCAAAATTCATCACTAACGAAGTTCAGCCAAAGCAAGCTGACTCTCTCTGGGTAATGCAAATTAAACTAGAAGAGACCCTCCGTGAGTATTCAGAGCACTATTAGGAATGTTTAAACTTATTGGATGATGCCTGCAATGATTCCATGGTCATTACGACCTTTAAGATGGGATTACACCATGATAGTCCTCTCCGCAGTTAATTGACCAGACGTCCTCCCAAGACAGTTTGGGCACTAATGAAGAAAGTTAAAGAATACTACAAGATGGAAGACGATGCCCTGAGTGTCAAGGCCAGACAGAAAGTTGTTAAATCGGCACCATCTGGTCTAGTTCAGTCGATAAGCGTTGTGTCGTCAAGGAGCCCCAAACCTCGAGCTCGGGCTAAACGACACAATCGGCGTGATTCGTGCCATTCAAGCGGTCAATGTTCATACCATTCAAATGAACAATATCAAGTGGATAGCAGGTGCACAAGACGTTCAGACAAGAAGTACACGGAATTAGCAGAGCTAATTAGTAAGATCCTACCCAAAGTCTAACATATTCCGTTCTTTAAAAGGTCGTCCAAGATGATGGGACCTCCTGATACAAGGAGAAGGGATAAGCAGTGCGAATATCACAAGGACCATGGCCATGATACTGACAGTTGTTATGCACTGAAGGACCACCTGGAGGAGTTGGTACGAGACGACCGACTGGCGCAACATGTCCGAAGGAATAATCCATTGAACACGGTAGTCCTATAGCTGGATTCACCTCCACTTGGTGTAATTCACCTGATACACAGACTATCGTCGTCGGCCAAGGCACATGTAATTCAGTTGCAAACTAGCCTACCCAAACCAATCACACCAGCCAAACGGCCCCACAAAATTAGCAAGATTAGCTTTGATGACATCGACCTAGATGGAGTAACTCTCTCCCATGCTGATCCCCACATTGTCGAGCTATGCATGAACAGATTCATAGTTGAGCGTGTTCTCATCGATCAGGGAAGCACCTCAGAAATAATGTATTACAAGACATTTGTTAAACTCGGTTTTACTGATTCGAATCTGTTACCGGCCGATTACCCATTATTCAGCTTCAATGCCAACCCCAAGTATCCCTTGGGTAAGATCACACTACTAGTACAAGCGGATACCAGATCAATAGACATGAAATTTCTCGCTATTAAGCTCCCATCCCCATACAATCTTATCATGGGGAGGACTTGGTTGCATACTATGTAGGCTGTGCCGAGCACTATCCATCAACTACTCCGCTTTCCAACTTAGTATGGCATTGAGCAAATTCGGGGTTCTCAGAAATCAGCGCAGGCATGATATCTTATCGCTGCTGCAAAGAGGCCAAAAGAACTGGAAGTGAACTCGATTAAAATACCGGAGTGAGAGAGCCTCAAGGAAAATGGGAAAATCCCCAGCGAAAAGGTAACCGAGGATCTTGATCAGATTGAAATCAATGGGAGTCCAGACAGATTCTTCATGATCGACACTTCCCTAAACGAAGCTGATAAACACAAGCTGGTATCCTTCTTACTCGGCAACCTTGACGTGTTTGCGTGGACACCATACAAGATGCTGGGGGTGGATCCAGTCACGGCCTAACATCGTCTGAACGTCGATCCAAAAGTCAAACCAATCATTCAGAAAAGTCGGTGGTCAGCCGCGGAGCATACATCGACCATTGTTGATGAAGTTAACAAATTGCTTAATGTCGAGGCAATTCGTGAAGTCACTTATCCTACAAGGCTGTCCAATACCGTGGTTGTAAATAAGAAAAATGGATCTTGGCGTGTTTGTGTCGATTTCACAGACTTGAACAGGGCCTGTCCGAAGGATTGTTTTCCTTTTCCCAGAATCGTCGAACTTGTGGACACAACGGTACATCATCAGCGCATGAGCTTCTTAGATGCCTACAGGGGTTATCACCAAATTGCCATGCATCAGGAGGATCAAGAAAAGTCTGCATTTCTCACCCCAAGGGAAACCTATTGCTAGAAGGTCATGCCCTTCGGACTGAAGAACGCGAGGGGCAACTTACCAGAGACTGGTTACCACTATGTTCAAGGAACAACTTGGCTGCACCATGGAAGTATACATCGATGACATGGTGGTGTAATCTAAGGAAAAGTGCACCCATCTAGCCGTTTTAGTACACACCTTCGGCATTCTCTGAAAGTACAAGATGACACAGAACGCCTCAAAATGTGCATTCAACATCCGATCTGGAAAATTTCTCGGCTATATTGTCAACCACTGCGAAATACAAGCCAACCCGAGGCAAATCACAACAGTTCTAGAACTCGGCTCCCCTTAGTCGGTCAAAGAAGTTCAGTAGTTGATGGGGATGGCTGTCACCCTTAATAGGTTTATCAGTCGTTCCTCAGATTGCTGCCAACAATTCTTTTACACACTTCAACAGGGCAAAGCCTTTGAATGGACTCCAGAGTGCTAGGCTGCATTAGATGGCTTGAAAACTTATTTTCGATCAGTACCACTCTTGGCAAACCCATTGACAGACGATCCGCTCATTTTGTATCTGGAGGTATCAGACCGGGCGGTCAGCGTTGTGCTACTAAAGGAAGAACTCGGGGAGCAGCGACCAATTTACTATGTAAGCAAGGTAATGGTCGACGCCGAAACATGATATCTACCACTGGAAAAACTCATCCTTGCTCTCGTGGTGGCTGCAAGAAAGTTGATTCACACCATAGGGGTATTAATGGCAAAGGAGTATATACCTCGGCGCATCCAAGAAGATTATGGGGCCATTACTTTTTCAGAAGCAGACAGAGAATACCCATTTCCTCATAATCGTCCTCTTTTTGTCTCAGCTTACATCAATGACGTGGAGTTCAAGCGTGCTTTTCTTGATTGCGGAGCATCCATAAACACCATCACTAAGGACACCCTTGCGAAGGCTGGCATCCTATAGTCTAGTATGGTTCGCAAACCCATTACAGTGACGGGTTTTGACGGTAAGAAAAAGGTTTAGTAAGGGCTATGTTGTAGTGGACTTAGCAGTTGGCGAGATTCGCTCCGCCACTAAGTTCCAAGTGATTGAAGCGGGCACAAATTACCACATGATACTTGGCAGGGCTTAGATGGACTGATATTGGGCTATCCCATCGAGTTATCACCAATGCGTAAAGGCAAAGCTGGGGAAGCGCATAGTGACCATAAATGCGTCTGAAAGGCCATTTGGAGTAGAAGAGGCACACTATTTTGATGCAGTCTTCTTTACTGAGTTGTCAACAAATGAAACTACAAGGACTGGTAAGGTTGCATGTGTAAAATTGCCAAAGTGGGAAGAAATTCGAGATGCAGAGGTTGCTCCAGAAAGCAGTGGGTAGAAGAGGAGCAGCAAGTCCACAAGTCCTCCGCCCAAGATTGTTAAGGTGCGCGAGGATGGAAAAACAGTTTACTACCTATGACGGTCTTAACGGACAAGCTTCATACCTTGGGAGGATGGCCTCAAGGCAAATAAACGTGATGGTAGTAAGTCCCAAGAAGGGTTGGTGGAGACGCCTGAGCCCGCCCCTGAATGTATGCAAGATAGACCCAAACCGCAGCAGGAAGTACTTATTGAGGTTAACCTCAGCGACTTCCCAGGGCAGCGCAAGCTCGTGTTTATCAGCGATACAATGGCTCCAGTAGCTAAGACAGAATTGATAACACTACTAAAGCGGTACAGTTACGTCTTTGCTTGGACATATGACGAGATGCCTGATATTGACCCATCCCTTGTCACTCATCATCTGGACACTTTTCCCAACTCTAAGCCAATCAAGCAGCATGCTTGAAAGTATCACCCTGATCTTGAGGTAAAGATTAAGGAAGAGGTAGAAAAGTTGCAAAGGGCCAAATTCATTGAGCCTATACACTACCCAACTTGGCTACCAAATATTGTGCCTGTGAAGAAGAAGAATGGCCAAATCAGGGTCTATGTAGAGTTTTGCGACCTGAACAAGACCTGCCTAAAAGATTTGTTTCCATTGCTCCATGTTGACACACTTGTTGACTCTACCGCGGACCATTAGATGTTCTCCTTCATGGACGGGTTCAGTTGTTATAACCAGATCAAAATGGCATCAGAAGATGCAGAAAAGACAACTTTCAAAATGCCATTGGGAAATTTTTTCTATACGGTGATGCCCTTCAGTTTTGTGGAGGTTGAATAAAATAAACTAAGAAGAGGCCTAGGCATTTGATCGACATCAGGCCAAAGGCAATTCGGCCCTGACCAGGTGCTCATGAAATCGAATAAACGAATCGGCCATATAATGAACCGAATTAGAGCCAACATTTAACTGGTTGGCCGACTAAGTAACTACGGGTGACATCAAGAGTGGGCCCGACCTTTGGGCCTAGAGGTAATATAAAAAGCGAGGATTGTCAAGCAAAGGAGGTATGTGAGAATTTACAAGATTACTTGAGAGAGAAGTAAATTTGAGAGGATACTGACTTGTCCATCATAGTGCTAATTCCGGCACCTCTGACCGGAGTGTTCATTCCCTTCTCAGGTAGCAATTAAAGGATCAAGAGCGTCTAACTGGATCCAAGAGTATTTCCAAACCACTTACCACAATTGGCGCCGTCTGTGGAAATACTCAAATCTGCCTATGGCAAGCGTGACAGATGACCCTTCAATAGTTGTTGATGATGTTACACCAAGAAATGACATTACTCCAAGAAACATGCTTAGACCGGAGAATATCACCACACGACGGGTCTTTAACTTTGACCAAGTAGCTCAAACTTCGCCCTCAACTTATGTACAGGAGACTGTGCAGACAATCATGGATCAAGCAAAACGAAACAAACAGCGTCTAGAAGATATGATGGCTGAGAACGAGTATTTGTGTAAGGAATTGGCCCTGGAGTTAGCCAAATCCCAACAGGCCACATGCCATGACCGGGGTCGATCCCCAGAAAAGAAGAAAGGTGATCGACGACGTTGAATTCGAAAACATGATAATGGCAGCGATTTTGAATCACCATCTCAGGAACCCAGAAAGAAGGGGTGAGTCATTGCATCCAACTCATCCGAAGGAAGTCCATATGTACGGCACAAGCGAGGGAAAAGAAGTGATGATTCGGATGAGGAGGACAGGCACGACCCTTTCGTACGACGCATTGCAAGGCTGAATCGCCTAAAAAGTTCAAAGCTCTAACATTTACCTTATACGATGGAAAATCATATCCCACTGACCACATTTTTCATTACAAACAAGCGATGACGTTGCATCTTGATGATGAAGTCCTCATGTGTTGAATGTTTCCAAGTAGCCTGGTACCGTTGGCCATCAGATGGTACTATAAACTGGAGCCGGGGTCAATAAGAAGCTTTCATCAACTCCAAAAATTCTTCAGGGCAAGATTCATCACCAACGAAGTTCAGCCAAAGCAAGCTGATTCTCTCTGGGCAATGCAAATTAAACCAGAAGAGACCCTCAGTGAGTATTCGGCGCACTATTGGGAATGATTCAACTTGCTGGATGATGCCTGCAATGATTCCATGGCCATTGCTGCCTTTAAGATGGGATTACACCCTGATAGTCCTCTCCGCAATTCGTTGACCAGACGACCTCCCAAGACAGTCTGGGTGCTAATGAAGAAAGTTGAAGAATATTGTTAGTGCGCGTCAAAGCCGGATAGAAAGTTGTTAAATCGGCACCATCTGGTCTAGTTCAGCTGGTAAGCGTCATTCTGTCAAGGATCCTCGAACCTCGGGTTCGGGCTAAACGAGACAACCGACGTGATTTGCGCCATTCAAGCGCCCAGTGTTTGCACCGTCCAAACGAACAATATCAAGTGGATAGTAGACGCACAAGACGATCGGACAAGAAGTACACGGAATTAGCGGAGCCAATTAGTAAGATCCTGCCCAAAGTCCGACATCTTCCATTCTTTAAATGGTCGTCCAACATGATGGGACCTCCTGATACAAGGAGAAGGGATAAGCGGTGCGAATATCACAAGGACCATGGCCATGATACTGATAGTTGTTATGCACTGAAGGACCACCTAAAGGAGTTAGTACAAGACAGTCGGCTAGCTCAACATGTCCAAAAGAACAATCCATCGAACACGGTAGCCCTACGGCCGGATTCACCTCCACTTGGTGTAATTCACATGATATACAGCTTACCGTCGTCAGTCGAGGTGCATACAATTCAGTTGCAACCTAGCCTACCCAAGCCAATCACACCAACCAAATGGCCCCATGAAACTGGTAGAATTAGCTTCAATGACACCGACTTAGATGGAGTAACTCTCCCACACGCTGATCCCCTCGTTGTCGAGCTACGCATGAACAGATTTGGATATGTTACAGGCCAGTTGAGCGTGTTCTCATTGATCAGGGAAGCACCTCAGAAATAATGTATTACAAGACATTTGTTAAACTCGGTTTCACTGATTCGGATCTGTTACCGGCCGATTACCCATTATTCGGCTTCAATGCCAACCCCGAGTATCCCTTGGGTAAGATCACACTACCAGTACAAGCGGATACCAGATCAATAGACGTGGAATTTCTAGCTGTGAAGCTCCCGTCACCATACATTCTTATCATGGGGAGGACTTGGTTGCATACTATGCTAGCTGTGTCGAGCACTTACCATCAACTACTCCACTTTCCAACTGAGTATGGCATTAAGCAAATGTGAGGTTCTCAGAAATCGGCTCAGGCATGCTATCTTATCGCTATTGCAAAGAGGCCAAAAGAACTGGAACTAAACTCGATTGAAATACCGGACCGAGAGAGCCTCGAGGACATTGGGAAAATCCACAGCAAAAAGGAAACTGAAGATTTTGATCTGATCGAAATCAATGAGGGTCCAGATAGATTCTTCATGATTGACACTTCCCTCAACGAAGCTGATAAACGTGAGTTGGTATCCTTCTTACTCGGCAACCATGATGTGTTTGCATGGACACCATATGAGATGCAGGGGATGGATCCAGTCATGGCCCAACATCGTTTAAACGTCGATCCAAACGTCAAACCAATCATTTAGAAAAGTCAACGGTTAGTCACGGAGCATACATCGGCCATTGTTGATGAAGTTGACAGATTGATTGATGCCAAGGCAATTTGTGAAGTCATTTATCCCACTTGGCTATCCAATACCGTGGTTGTAAATAAGAAAAATGGATCTTGGCTCGTTTGTGTCGATTTCAGGGACTTGAACAGGGCCTGTCCGAAGGATTTTTGCCTCTTCCCAGAATCGACCAACTTGTAGACGTAATGGCACATCATCAATGCATGAGCTTCTTGGATGCCTACAGGGGTTATCACCAAATTACCATGCATCCGGAGGATCAAGAAAACACCACATTCCTCACCCCAAGGGATTGCTACAAGGTCATGCCCTTCGAATTGAAGAACGCGGGGGCAACTTACCAGAGACTGGTTACCACTATGTTCAAGGAACAACTCGGCCGCACCATGGAAGTATACATCGATGGCATGGTGGTGAAATCCAAGGAAAAGTGCACCCATCTAGCCGATTTAGCAGAGACCTTCGCCATTCTACGAAAGTACAAAATGGAACTGAACACCTTCAAATGTGCATTCGGCATCGAACGTAGCAAATTTCTCGGCAATATTGTGAACCACCGCGGAATAGCGGCCAACCCGAGGCAAATCATAGAAATTCTAAAACTCGATTCCCCTCAGTCAGTCAAAGAAGTTCAATAGTTGATGGGGATGGCTGCCGCCCTTAATAGGTTTATTAGTCGTTCCTCAGATCACTGCCAACAATTCTTTCACACACTTTGGCAGGGCAAAGCCTTTGAATGGATTCCCGAGTGCCGGGCCGCGCTGGATAGCTTGAAAGCTTATCTCCGATCAGTACCACTCTTGGCAACCCCATCGGCAAACGATACACTTATCTTGTATCTGGTGGTATCTGACCGGGCAGTCAGTGTCATGCTACTAAAGGAACAACTCTAGGAGCAGCGGCCAATTTACTATGTAAGCAAGGCAATGGTCGACCCCGAAACACGATATCTACCACTAGAAAAGCTCATTGTTGTTCTCATGGTGGCTACATAAAGGTTGATGCACTAATTTCAGGCTCACTCCATAGGGGTATTAATGGACTATCCTCTCCGGTCAGTGCTCCATTGCGTGGAAGCATCAGGGCAAGTCTCGAAATGGGCTTTGGAACTCAGCCAATATGATATCCAGTTTTTGCCTAGAACTACCATCAAGGGGCAAGTGCTCGCCGACTTTGTAGTCGAGTTCACGGTTTGCCATGCTGATTTCAAGTTCGATCAAGTGCAATCTAAACCTGGCTGGCGAATATATGTTGGAGACATTTGGTAGATGTACTGTGATGGATCATCCAACCAACGTAGCAACGGGGTAGACGTAGTAAACATGACCCCTGATGGGGCAATAATCGACCAGGCGGTCAAACTGGGCATTGATGCATTAAATAACGAGGCCGAATTTCGTAACGCACTTCACTTTGGTGCACGACGGTTACTTGTTTGTTGTGACTTGAAATTAGTCATCAACTAGTTGGAAGCGAAGTATGCAGCTAAAAATGACTGCATGGCCGCCTACATGAAAATGGCAAATTCCTTGCTCACAAAATTTGATCACCACGAGTTGAATTAAATAACCCAGTGTAGACGCGCCCGTGGGCCTCATGCTACAGTTCGGACTCAATTTGTGTCATGATTCTTAATCTGAACCAAAGAGTCCAAATCTGGCAAATCGTTTTGAGAAACAGATTTTTGAAAAGTAGTGCCAAACATGGACTGCTTTGCCAGATACAGAGTCGCCACCTAAATATTTTAAAATGGGAGAATTTAGGAAACCCTGACTCGGTGCCGAAGGCCACATGTCCGTCATCACCGAAGTTGTCTCGGCTCGGGAGCTTGGGTACGATCGGGGAAGGTCAGCTATGAGCACCCCCTTTCGCCCGGTCCGAAGACCGGCCTCTACTAACCATGATATCCAATTTCGAAAACGTTATGTGTTCTTATTCCGGTTATTAGCCTAGAATTACTATGTTATGCGCACAGCAAACAAGTATAGACTAGATCGCCTAATTTGGAAATAAGCATTGCATATCCGTTTGTTTCGAAAACACTTTGTAATTTGCTACTCGCAAGTAGGCTTAAAACACGGATTTCAATGAGTTTTTCCAACTCAAACAACCCAACCTCCACCCACAGGCATTCAGGCAGTTTATCATATAAGCATTTAGCCGCATGGCAAGCATACTGTCATGTTAACATTCACACGCATGCGAGATGCTAAAGCACAAATACTTACATAGTACTCCCTGCCAAAACAGTAAACTAGTTAGCAAACATGCGTGCCCTAGTTCATGTTAAATTGCATAATGCAACACATACAGGATGCAATCAAAGTAGGCTTGGCTAACCTAAGCATGGCATATGAAATGCGATCAACTATCACATATTCACTTTTTGAATTGAAATACAAATGCAGTTAGCGTGATGTACCGAGCCTAATGCATGCAATACAAATGCATGGATGCACGCATGCATAGCATAAGGTATGCTAAATTAAACGTGCCCTAATCTACCATCATAAGCAGGTAAATAAAAGGGAAGAAAGACGTGAGGTTGGAAGACATACACACCACTCACACACGCTTATTACAGATTTGCCCTCGCTCGGAGGGACCAAATAAATATTACAAATTAATTAACTACGCGAGCTAATTAGATATTACAAATTAACTTGCGTAGACCGCATCTGTTAATTACGTAGACCGCTTGTTTGTTTCGTCACCCGCGTAGACCGCATGCTTATGATCAATTTCGTCGCCTGCGTAGACCGCTTGCTCCGCTTGCCTAGTTGTATTTCAATATGCATTGTCATGCTCTCTACTTACTTTGCGCTGTCACGCATTTCGAGTACACCACTATTCTTGCATTGTCATGCATGTCGCTAACAATATTGTACCTGTTAAGTTTGTTTTCTTCGCAGGCACGATATTGTATGTACGGTTCATTTGAAGCTGGTGCAACCAGACGAGCCGCACAGGCATTGTATCTCCCGAGTGAGACGTATTGAGAATTCCATAATTCTCTTACATCCTTTCTGCATTATAGTGTAGTTTGGTATGCTAGCTTAAAACTGTCGCATGTTTGCTTCATTACAGCTTTCTTTGCATGATCATAAGTTATGCTCGGCTTCGCGCATTGTCTTGCATTTTGCCCCGCCTTCGGGCGCACCTTATTTGTCTTGTATGTTTGTCTGAGTCTTCGGCCTTGTCAAAAATGGGTCGTCTCTGGGCTTTGACATTCACTCCCGTCATTGTTATGACTTTCGAGTTCTGTCAAAGAGGGGCAACTGTAGACACCCCATTTTTGACCGTCCTCAAGACTTGGATGTCACCGTTTGAACACTCGGTGATCATCCATGATTGTGTTCGTTCGGAGTTCCCGGAGGTCTCGGCTCGCGCGCCTTGCCTCAGGATCCCCGAACTCGACTGTTTAGTGTCTGGTTTTGCACCAAACACTTTTGTTTTGCCTTAGAGGGGGCAGGGAATGCCTTGTGAGACATCCCCATACACCACCGGCAGTGGCTGGAGGCCACCGGCTGGTCCTTTTCTTCCATCGGCAATTTTGTTTGCCGGTCGGCACACTTTATTGCCGGTCGGCATAATATGTTGCCGGTCGGCACTGTTTTTTGCCGGAATAGCTTTTTTTGGGCAGCCGACCACTGTTCCTCCACTTTATGGAGATATTTTGTGCCAGCTGTGATAGCTGGCACCAACTCCTTTCCCCTCCATACACGTGTATGGAGGGATTTCCCTCTAGCCAAGCTTGTTGAATAAGCTTTGCAAGAGGGATCCTTATAAGAGAGAGGCTTTCCTCTTGGTTCTAGGTTAGAAAAACAAAAGCAAAATCAGCCTTTAGAGATATAGATACATATTGTCTCTATACCTCTCTCCCTCTCCCTTCTTGTGTGTGTTTCTTGGCCCAAAAGGTGTGTTTTACCTTACTTTTGCACCATTACACACACTATTACACCTTAGTCCGAGATTGAGGGACTTGGGGGAGTTGTTTCTTGAGTTTTGGACTGGTTTTGATCCAAAGAAGGAGGTTAGGCCATTTGTTCTTCAAGGGTTCTTCAAGGGTGAGCATCTTCCCTTTTATTCCCCAAACTTGCATTGGTTTTCTACCTATTTTGTTTATTGTTTTGGCTCTTGTGTATAACATAAAAAAGGCTCATATTTTCCTGCTCTAACACTTTCATTAAGGTCACTTTGTGGTTAGATTGCAAACTCACCCTCTTAGGCCTTGTTTAGCCTATTTTGGTGCCATTTTGATAAGGTTTTGTTCACTTCAGCATTTTGATCTTTTGATCACCAAAAATCAGTGTATTTTAGTGTCAAAAAAGTTGGTTTGAAGTCTTGCATAGGGGAGGGACACCCCTCTCCCTTTATGGTTTTGTTTCCTTGCTTTTTGGGCTCAAAAGGATAGCATGTGTGCTTGTTGTTTCTTGGCTTCATTTCAGTACTTTTTTAGGCATCTTAGGTCTTACATAATCTCTGTTTTTGGTCGGATTTGGGCCCTCTTGTATGCTTGTAATACTTGCTTTGTATTGCTCCATCTTGCTTAGAAATACATCCCATGATTAGGCCATGATTTTTGTGTGTGTTGGCTTGGTTCCATGAAGCATTTAGCATTGTTTTTCCATGCTTAAAATCTGTTGGTTATCAACTTGGTCATGTTTGGCATATTTGTTATGGTTGCTATGTATTTTGGCTTGTGAGCCCTCAAGTATATGAGTCATAAGTGCTTTGGTTGGTCTACTTTGATGAGTGGAGGTTGTTTGCCATGCCATTTTAGTCCAAAAATCATGCCTACATGTGTGCATGCATGGTCTTTTCCATATCTTGAGGTTGTGTCTTCCTATGCCTAAGAATGAGCCTTGGTGTATTTGTTTCATGGGGCTTATTTTAGTTGCCATATTAGGAGTTTTTTTGGGGTCATATCTTGCATGCATAAATTCTGTTTTTACTTGTTTTAATCATGCCATGAATGGCCATGTTGGTGGGGGTAAGTTGTCTCCTTTAATGCCTTAGCTTTGGGACCATAAGTTTGCTTGTTAACATGAGTTGATTGTCTATCATTTTAAGCACTTTTGGCCACTGTTTTGGGCCTAACTAGAGCTGCCTAATTCATGTTTAAGACCATCCCTTGCTTATTTGCATGCTCACCTTGCATGTTTGCTTGTATTGGCATGTTGCATCCTTAGCTCGTATGCCTAGGTTGCATTGCATTGGCATGCATGCCTTGCCTCTTGATCATGTGATAGAGGTTGGGCTTTAGTTTGTTTGATTGGTTTGCATTTCATTTGACATGAAAGTTGCATACTTGATTCCTTGGGCCATCATGCATGGAAATGCGCGATTGGTGGTCCGAGAATCGAGGCATATGCCCCTTTGAGTCATTACCATGATAAGGGACATGAATGGTGCATATATGCCTTGAATTGTGCTGCCATGCTTTGCTTTGCACTCTGTTGCTATCAATTGCAGGTTCTGCAGACATTCCTTGCCGACCGGCAGTAAACAAGCAGCCGATGGATTCATCTTGTGCCGGTGACTACACCACACTGCCGGTGGCAATTCTACTCAGCCGGTGGCACTCCTCAGTGTCCAAGGTAGCAGTCCTGAGGTTTTGGTAGCCTTCAGAGGAGCAGAGGAAAGAAAACAGAGGCAGCCTATGCATGGCGGCGCATTTCCCGAGGCAGTTTACCTGTTTTCCTAGATTAGTTAATTTGTTAATTAATTAATTAATTTGTAATATTTAATTAGCTTGCGTAGTTAATTAATTTGTAATATTTATTTGGTCCCTCCGAGCGAGGGCATATTTGTAATAAGTGTGCGTGCGTGTGATGTATGTCTTCCAACCCCACTTCTTTCTTCCCTTTTATTTACCTGCTTATGATGGTAGACTAGGGCATATTTAAATTAGCATACCTTATGCTATGCATGCGTGCATTCATACATTTGCCTTGCATGCACCGGGCTCGGCGCATCATTCTAACTGCATTTGTATTTCAATTCCAAATTGAATACGTGTTAGTTGAAGCATTTCACATGTCATTGTAGATTAGCCGAGCCTATCTTAGTTGCATCTTGCATGTGTTGCATTAGCCATTTTAACATGAACTAGGATCATGCATATGATTATTAACTAGTTTCTGTTTTGGCTCGGAGTACTAGGTAAGCTTCTATGCTTTAGCATATCGCATGCGTGTGAGTGTTGCCATGACAGTATGATTACCATGAGGCTAGCTGCTTATGTGATATAACTGCTTGAATGCCTGTGGATGGAGGTTGAATTACCTAAATTGGAATAATGCATTAAAACTGTGAGTTTTAAGCCCACTAGATAGTGGCAAAATCATCTTTTCTAAAAGCCCACTTGAGGGTGGCAAAATCTGCATTTTAGCCTACTTGCGAGTAGCAAACCATTTTCAAAACAAACATGAAATGTTTTGTTCCAATTTGGGCGATTTAGTCTATACTTGTTTGCTGCGCGCATAACATAGTAATTCTAGGCTAACAATTGGTTTAAGAACTCATAAAGTTTTCAAAAACGGATATCACGGTTAGTAGAGGCCGGTCTTCGGACCGGGTGAAAGGGGGTGCTCATAGCTGACCTTCCCCGATCGTACCCAAGCTCCCGAGCCGAGACAACTCCGGTGATGACGGACATGTGGCCTTCGGCACCGAGTCAGGGTTTCCTAAATTCTCCCATAAAAAAAATATTTAGGTGGTGACTCTGTATCTGGCGAAGCAGTCCATGTTTGGCACTACTTTTTCAAAAATCTATTTCTCAAAACGATTTGCCAGATTTGGACTCTTTGGTTCAGATTAAGAACCGTGACACAAATCAAGTCCGAACTGTAGCATGAGGCCCACGCGGGCGCGTCTACAGTTTCTGGCGACTCTGCTGGGGAATTTTAGAGAGCTTGACTCGAACTCGTGATATCCCGTTTTGATTTCATTTATGTGTTTCTTTGCATTGCATGTGCATTGGTGCGCCTAGGAACACAGTGTTTGCCATCTGCCATTCCTGAACGGTTTGCCGGAGGCTTGTCTTGTCAAGGCATGTCCATAAGGCTGACCGGCTATGGGCTCTGACAGTATGGGAACACAAACCTCGGTTTTACCGGGGCACCCTTTTTGACCATTCGACCTAGTGCATATTCGGATCCATAGTGACCATTCCAAGCTAGGACAGGTTGCTTACCCGATATTAGGTTGTTTGAGAACCGCTGTGTGCGTAGTGAAACCCTAGTTCCTGACAAAATAGGACAGGGAAACCCTACCCCAACATAGGGGTGATTGACCTCTCTTTATTCGCTATGTGCTTTTAGAGTGTATCTCTACAGGAACGCACATGTCAGTTTGCAAGTTTGAGTATCAAACCTGGGGACACCAGTATCAGTATCAGTTGTCAGAATCAGTTATCCGCGGGTATTGGTTCAGCTTTCGGGAACAGTGACTTCTGGGAACAGTGATCAGCAGTAGGGTACAGTTGTTTGGCTACACCCATGATTGATCAGTTTGGGCTGAAATGCTGTCTGTTTTTCTTTCAGTTCAGAGAGTTGCAGAGTTGATACAGAACAGTCAGTGTCTCCCCTTTGCTGAGGCAAGATTTATGGCGACACAAAGTTCAGAAGAAATTGTGGTTATGACAGCCGCACCGGAGCAGGGAACCACTCCGCAGAATGAGGCCAGCATCAGTATGTCATACCCGCCCAGGATGCCTGTTGTGCACCCGGTCTGGGCTCCCCAGTTATACCAGGCTCGTGAGCCCACCACCTTCGAATTGATGGGGATGATAGGCGATCTCCAAAGGTCTGTGGCAGACCTCGCCTATGGAATGTCGGCTTCACCGCCAGCGGCGCCGTACGCCGGGAATTTTGTACCACAGGAGCCCCCGCTACTGGGGCGGATTGTGATAGAGCTCAGCCAGCCAGAGGTGGCTTCCGGCTATAGCCACGACATGTCAGCACCAACCCAGACCCTCGATCAGGCTGAGGCCAGGGGAAAGGACAAGGCAAAGGTAGACGCCGACCCTATTGAGCAACTGCTGTGGGCAGTCGAGGCTTTGAAGGCCAGAGGGATGAACAAGCAACAAACATCTGCAATAGTGACCAAAGCTGTAGATGATGCTTTCCCCGCTCCAACCAAGGGCAGTTCAAGCCAGACAGAAAACCGGGGTGGGCCCCGTCATGCCCAGACAATTCCAGTAGTTCCCAACCCTGCACCGGGAAAGGTTCAAAAAGCCAAGGCAGCGCCAACTGATCCTTTCGCCAGCGCGTCTGGAAAGAATCCTCAAAATACAAAGTACCTGCCCCGAGGGCGCAGGGTTTTTCATGACCTCCACATGCCTTTGTCTAGGGCATTGCTGATATTGGCGAAGAATGGGCATCTTAAGCCTTTGGAGTCCCGGCCACTCCCGAAGAATCTCCCCGCCACTCATGATGCTACCTTGTACTGCACGTACCATCAACAGTCCGGTCACAGTACCGATGGATGTTCCCGTCTTCGTCATGAAGTGCAGGATTTGATTGATAACAAGGTTATCCTACCACCCACCTTGGGCAAGCCCATCACCACTCAGTTGTTGGATTTCGAGGGCTCAGATACTGCGAGTATGTAAAGTGAACCGCCTGCGGGCAACATTTGGTACATTTTGGATAAAGCGTCTGGCACGCATTTTTGAGCATCGGTGAAATCGAGTTTTGTAAATCCTGGCTCGGATGTCGAGTCAGTCTTTTGTTTTTGAGTCTGTCTCTTTGTTTTGAGTCAGTCTTTTTTGCTTAAGGGTCTGTCTTGTTGTATCAAGTCAGTCCCCGTTGTATATAATACCTGGTGATTCTGGGGTTGTTGTCCCGAACACCATTTTGTTTTGTAATTATTATCTGTTTTGTTTTGAGTCTGTTTCTGCCGAGGGGCCAGTTGCACCAACAAAGCCGATCAAAACAGTTGTTGCTGTCTCAACCTTCATGCTTGCTTTCAGCATAAGTGGCGGAGAATTCGAATGGGCTGACAGTACATCTCGCCTGCTCTCCTGTGTGCCCAAACTCATTGCATTAACCTAAGTTTTTCAAAAAAAAAACAAACCTTTTTGAACACTGCGGTGATGAAAACGAAGAGGAAGGAATTCCTCGGGTTTTGCAAATTTTGATCATTTTGAGAGAAAGAGAGGCGTGCTAAGCCTTTTTATGAATGAAATCATGCTTGTCGGTGTGAGTACTGAGAAGGATCCTGGCCTGATCCAGATTGGTTCCACACTATCTTCGGCGCGAGCGATTTGTCGCTTTCTTAAAAAACTTTCAAAAACAAATGTTTTACGCGGCCCTGCGAAGACCTGTGTGGAATCGCTCTTGAGATTGTGCAGCCTAGGATCGCTCTCAGCCTCAAGATTCGATATGTTGTCTTGAACCTCGAACTCATCCGGAACATTCAACAGTCAACCGCCAGAAAAGGCCCGTGTGGCCAGTTTTGAAGCAACCCTCGAGCAAGAGGCACCAAAGCCGAATCGGAAGGAGTAGATCTCGCCGGAAGAAGCTCGTGGAGCAACCGTGATGGATTCTTCTGCAAATCAGTGCAACAGCCGTTCTCCTGGACAAAGAGAGGCTTCAATTCCAAAAGAAACCATTTGGCATGGACTTGCTACACTTTTACCCTTTGAGAGGCTCGCTGGGCCGAAAACCCGGAAGGGCGGCCCAGGCAAAAGTTAGAGCAAGAGAAAAATACAAAAAAAGCAAAAATACAAAAAAGAAGAAAAGAAAAGAAAAGGAAAAAGAAAAAAAAGTAAGAAAAAAAAGAAAAGAAAAGAAAAAGAAATAGAAAAATGAAAAGAAGCTCGCAAGGTCGAAAACCCGCATTGGGCGCCTTGGCAAAAGTGAGAGCCAAACAAAGTGAAGGTTAAAATACCCGAGTGTACCTTAACCGGAACTACGTAAGGCTTGATTCCCATGTTTGG
Source organism: Camellia sinensis (assembly GCF_055761805.1). Lineage (NCBI taxonomy): Eukaryota > Viridiplantae > Streptophyta > Magnoliopsida > Ericales > Theaceae > Camellia > Camellia sinensis. The sequence goes on from NC_138970.1 coordinate 10,409,918, forward strand.
GATACGTAGGCAACTTCATCATGAAGTCCAGCCCCCAACGCTTTCATAAGCGTCTCAGTCCATGCAATGGTTTCGATTTCATCCCAAAGTCCAGTGGCCAACACCCTTCAAGGTGATTGTGTCCATATATGTGTTGTGACCGTCTTCGTCATCGCTGAGTCTGAGAGTTCGACCACCGCCAATGAAGACTGTCTGCGGATTGCTGCGGCACCATCCCAAACAAGGGGCAACTTTCCGTTGCCACGAGCCGCTGTGAGCCGCCTTCCAAACTAGGGGCAACTTCCCGTTGCCTCCCACCCCCCTTCAAACCAGGGGCAATTTTCCATTGCCTCCGATCCGAGGTTGCGCATCTCGAAGAGTAAGTTCCACGCTCGTTGAGCATTGACTGTTTGAAAAATAGTTTTTGAAAATTTTTACTGAGATTGACTATCCTCTCGAAAACTATTTCGTTTTCCAAAACCGGACCATTGTCTTGGATCCAAAAGGAAAATTTTCAGTGCTTGCGGCCTGACTCGCACGCTTTTCAAATCAAAAATTGAACAAGTACGTTAATCCGACTCTCGTTTTGATCAAAGCCGTTTTAGTAGAAGGCAAAAACGAAAAGATGGTTAAAACGATGAACTAGGGGCACAGTTGAGCCAGGCGTTCTGTCTTTCCCCCGTCATCGACGTACTTGCCAGAAGAGCGCTCTACCCGCCGGAAGAAATAGCCGTGAGCTAACGGTATTGAGCATGAACCCACACCTTGCTATTTATCCATCAATCACCCCGGGGAGGGATGAAAAATGAGAGATTGAAGAATAGAGAGGTGTAAGTTGAGAGAAAAGTGAGGAAAAGGGTTTCGAGAGAAAATCCGAGCTTGAGAGTTGAGTGATGTGAGAATCACAAATCAGACAGGGCGGGAAACACTGCCTAGAGAAACTGGCTCCTCGTGATCTGAGGTCCCCCATCTTCGTTCACGCGTCTGTGTGTCGTGTTTCTTTGATTTGACGCTCTCGTCTTTTGTTTTTAGTCTTTTCCGAGCGTGTCTCGTTGTGTTTGGGTCGTGCACCTATATTTCAGTCCTTTCCGCTGTGTTTAGTGGTAGGCTCGATATCCCGGTTTGAAAAACCCTCATTCGATTTCAAAAAAAAAATCGCTTATGCTCAGAATGCTGTGCCATTCTCTACATTTGAACGCATTTCGACTCCAACCGGTTCCATCTTTGAGGTCCGTCCTGTCAGATTGGGCTGCTTGTTTGAGAATTTACCGTGTGCAGAATGAATCGAATGCTGTGTTATGGGCTGTGTGCAGATTAATCCCCAACAGAGTAAGGGTTGTGTGTCCAGAATCAGGCAGTGGGTTGCTTGGGTTGTTTTGTTGTTGGCTGTTTAAGTTATCTGATTATTACAGTGTAAGTGTTCAATTTTCAGATAACCAATCAATTTCATTTACATTGAGGTGTAACATGATGAGATGCGATGCAATGCATGAAATGTGTCAATGTAAACACTTTTTCAGATAAAAAGTCCGTTTCATTCCATTGTCTTTTCGAATGTACAAGTTTTGGAAACAAAAATCTGCCTGCGGCAGTACAAGGTAATCTATCTACCAACCAAAAAAAAAAGTACAAGAAAGAAAGAAAAGATAGCAAAAATCTACATCTGTGTCAAGCACTCCCAAGGGCTGTCAGTCCGTCCTGGTCCTCTTCCTGGACGAAGGTCCAGGAGCATCATCAGCATCGTCGTCAGAGCCCGAGCTAGAACCGTCTCCGGTCTCCTCCTCCGATGACCCTGCCTCCGCCTCTGACTCCTCGTCGTCGTCGTCCGGGACTGGAGCTCGCGAGCTACTCCCGACGTGAGTACGCCCTCCCCTGGTACGGGGAAATATCCGACCCTCCTCATCTCTCCCCTGAGCAGGGACAGCAGGTCTAGCTGGAACACCTCCCGCCATGGGAATCTGAAAAGGAGGCTGAAAAGTACACAAAAAGGGAAATGCATCAGCATACCGTGAGCAGTTTATCAGTGCAGGATGCAGTGTGTGAATACAATGTATGAATGCCGTGAGCAGTTTAACAGTGCAGAATGCAGAATGTGAGTACAGGGTAAGAATGCCGTGAGCAGTTTATCAGTACAGAGTTTAGTGCAGAATGCAGTGTATGCAGTGTTCAGATACTGTGAGATCAGTGTATCGGGTGTTGTGCCGTGCATCAGATTATGTAAAGCAGTGAATGAATGGTTTGAGGCCAGTGTCAGAAGGACATACCGGTATGCTGTAGACGGTTAGAAGGTCAAATGTCCGCTGGAGCATCCCCATCATCGAGGCATTCATCGCCAACGACTGACGGGTGTACTCAGAAGAAGCCTGCAAAGGTATCAGATGCATTAGTATTCTGTGGAATATCAAGTAAACTGAAATGAAATAACTGTACGAAGTGCAGTGATACATACCGGCGGAAGGTCGGGGATGTCAATGAACTCATGCCCAGCCGGTGGAGGGGCGAAGGGGATCTGATAGGTCGCCCCACCCTGCCCCTGGAAAGTCAGTACAGCGGGCAGGGCAGGCCAACCAGCTCCTCGTCCACCCCGCACTCCGCCCCTGCCACGGACTCGGGCCCTCCTCGAAGATCCAGCCCCTGCTCCCGCTCCGGCCCCAGCCGCCGATGCCACAGGCCTGGCCCCCTCTGCTCGACGGCCGCTCAAAGGTCGCATCAGGTACGTCCGCACGTACTCCTGATAGTCGCCGGTGCCTCGGAAGCCGGCCTCCTCCCAGCCGATGGAGTAATCATCCAGCTGCTCAGTGGTCAGCCCCTCGGTCTCCCTCATCTCTGCAGGAGGGTGAGCCAGGACTATCTGCTCAGGTAACCCGCGGGTCTGGCGTAGAAAACGCTCCCCCAGGTACCAAGCCCGACAGACCGGGCCCTCTAGCAAGATCCGGAAACGCGAGGTCTCCTCAGCACCAGGGAACCGACCCCGCATCGCCGACGGCAAGGAAGCCCATGGCCGCCATGTGATCTGAAAGTAACAGACAGTTTGTTATCTACTGTTATTGAAACATGCAGTGGGAAAGTGAAGCTAAACGAACTGAAAGTAAAGCATACCTCTGTGGGGGTGATGGTGTCGAAATATCGGCGGAAGAAGCCGAACGTCTCCCGTGGTCGCCGGGTGCATCTCCCGTCAAAGCGACTCGAGAACGGGACAGCCGGAGGAGGCTCCGCAACTGGCACAGGTGCAAGCCTAGGGAAGTAGGCGTAAACCCACAGCTGCAAAACAGATGTTAGTATGACCATCAGATAAAGCAGGATACACAGAATGAAGCAGAAATGGCAGAGCCGTGTGTTGTGCAGTGTATTGTGTGCAGTGTACAGTGTGAGCAGTGTACAGTCAGTGTAAAGCAGAATGTATGTGTGTGCCGTGTGTACAGTATACAGCAAGTGTAAAGCAGACCGCAGTGTGCGCAGTGTACAGAGTACAGAGAATATCGGACAGAAATGAAAAGCGGAAAAGAAATGTACCTCCCAAGCCCGCCAGTAACCTCCGAGCAGCTGGCCGCTGCCGCAAGAAGCCGAGCTCATATAGCCGTACAGGGTGGCCAAAGCAGCGCCGCCCCAGTCGTAGTGCAAGATGTCTCGGACGTCCACCAGTGCGCTGAGAAGGCAGAGAGGCACGGTGTTCGCCCGGTCGGCGAAGATAGTAGTCCCGAACAGGAACATGAGGAAGCCGCGGGCATACCTCTCCACGTCCTCCTCGGTCATCTGAGCCTCCTCCCCCAATGCGGGCTGGACCCGAAACTGTGTCTCGAACCAGGAGTATCGGACGAAGCCTGGACGAGCTAGCGGTGGCGCCTCCCCCAGTAGATGGACCTGAGCGGCGGTCCACTCATCCATGTCTGTGTCGAAAGGGATCGGATCCCCCCCTACCCCGATGCCTGTGAGCATCGAGAAGTCATAAGGGGTCATCGTCATGTCCCCTGCAGCAGAAAAGTGGAAAGAATCGGTGGTGTCCCACCACCTCTCCACCAAAGCGGCAAGGAGAGGTCTGCATGTGGAGAGCCTAGAGAACCCTCGGCAGAAGGTGCCGAAGCCCGCTCGGTCCACGATGCGCTGGACCGCATCAGGGAGCTCGTCATACCACTCCCGCGCACCAGTATTCCCATACCCGCGAATGGTATGGGAACCCTCCTGCAAACAGAAAATGACAATGGCAAGACAACATTCAACATGCAGCTTTGAAAAGACAGATATGGCATGTATGCAAGTTTGTCAGATTCAGGCAAATACCGGGTGCCGGTGTGCTTACAGTGAAATACGCGTGCTGTGTCAGCGTGTTTGGGTGTTTCAGAACAGATGTGGCATATATGCAAATCTAACAGATTCAGACAAATACTGGGTACCAGTGTGTGTGCAGTAGAATACAGTGAGTACAGTGTGTTTGGGTGATTCAGGGCTAGTGCAGTGTGTGTGCACGTGTCAGTCTCAAGCAGATATCAGTTGTATGTATGTTTACAGTCAACTACGGTCTACGGCATATCAGATTTCAGCAATTAGAGAATACAGCTAACTATGGCAGTTTTGTATCCTACATTGCAGAAAGTAAAGCAGAAGATGAAGAGTTACCTCGGAAGTGCCGAATGAAAGGTGGGAGGTAGGCTCGCGTAGTAGTAGCTCAGGCGCCGCGTACCTCTCAAAGCTCCGGAACTGACGCAGGCCGTCTGGGGGCAGAACGTGGATCGCCGGCCGGTAGGTCGCCGGGTCGAACGGGCGCTCGCTCAGTGGTAAGAGCTCGACCCCGGGATCCATCTCGTGGTCCGGGGGAGACCCGCCACGTGGAATGTCGTCCGCCATGTATAGAATGGTGTGAAAATGGCCGGAAAAGGGAAAACCGAGCCGGAATATGAAGAGTCAACCGAAAAGTCAACTCCCGAGAGGGTCGGAAATGGCCGGGGAGGCCGGAACGTGAAGAGGCACGGAAATGAAGAGGAAAGTGAGGGGAACAAACCCCGAGAAGGCGAGAACGCTGAACGAGGCACCGAAACGAGAATGTGATCGGTGGAAAATGTCCGAAACGCGAAGAGGATCGCGAATCCGACGACGAAACGGGCGTAGAACGCGAAGAAACGGGCGAAAAATGAGAGAGAAATACCCTAGAGAGAGAAAGGAAGGGATTTCGGCGGTGGAGAAGTGAAGGAATAGGGCTTGAAGCCCTATTTTATAACACCCAAGGTGAAAAGACAAAACTGCCCCGCACCAGCAACTGTTTGCCGGTCGGCACTTTTTTGTGCCGGTCGGCACTTTTTTGTGCCGATGGAATTGTTTTTGTGCCGATGGCCAGCCGGTGGCCTCATCTTTCGGCCGGTGGGGTTCCCACAGCCTTGTTTAGGCCATTTGAGAAGTTTGTGGTCTTCATAGCTCAAGAAAGTGCAAGAAAGTGCATCTCCGACATTCAACCGGCCTCCGTTTTGACTTCGGGCCGTGTCTCCAGTGCGTGGCACTCGAATTCGTGCAAGGTGTATCCTTTTTGTATCCTTTTGAATTCAAAGGTTGCCCCATGTGTGTTGCACAAATTCATCACACTACTTCGGCGCATTACATCGCACTGTCGTGCGCTGCACATTTGCATTGTTATGCACGTGTTACATGCGTTGCAACACGCACCCCTTTGCATTGTCGTGCACATTTCTCATGCATCATCATTGCATTTCCATTCCTTGCATTGTCATGCATTCCGGAATACGTGCGTTGTTGCGCATTCAAGCCCATTTACACTCCGTGTGACATGCATGTCACACTTGGCATCGCACTGTTTTGTGCATTGTATTGTTCGCGCTGTTTTGCGCATCGCACTGTTTTGTGCATTGTATTGTTCGTGCTGTTTTGCGCATCGCACTGTTTTGTGCATTGTATTGTTCGCGCTGTTTTGCGCATCGCACTGTTTTGTGCATTGAATTGCTCGCGCTGTTCTGCGCATTGCACTGTTTTGTGCATTTCAAAATTGCTCGCGCTGTTCTGCGCATCGCACTGTTTTGTGCATTTCAAAATTGTTCGCGCTGTTCTGCGCATCGCACGGTCTTGTGCATTCCAAACCTGCGCACTGTTTTGTGCATTTCAAACCTCGCGCTGTTCTGCGCATTGCACTGTTTTGTGCATTTCAAACCTCGCGCTGTTCTGCGCATTGCACTGTTTTGTGCATTTCAAAATTGCTCGCGCTGTTCTGCGCATCGCACTGTTTTGTGCATTTCAAACCTCGCGCTGTTCTGCGCATCGCACTGTTTTGTGCATTTCAAATCGTCGCACTGTTTTGTGCATTTCGAATCGTCGCACTATTTTGTGCATTTCAAATCGTCGCACTGTTTTGTGCATTGCATTCCGTCGTGCTGTTTTGCGCATCCCATTGCATTTTGCATTGTCATGCATGTTCAATTTCAATACCTGCGTAGACCGCATGTTTTGATTGCGTAGACCGCATGTTCAATTTCAATACCTGCGTAGACCGCATGTTTTACCTGCGTAGACCGCATGTTTAATTCCATTACCTGCGTAGACCGCATGTTTTGATTGCGTAGACCGCATGTTTAATTCCATTACCTGCGTAGACCGCATGTTTTGATTGCGTAGACCGCATGTTTAATTCCATTACCTGCATAGACCGCATGTTTTGATTGCGTAGACCACATGTTTAATTCCAATACCTGCGTAGACCGCATGTTTTACCTGCGTAGACCGCATGTTTAATTCCATTACCTGCGTAGACCGCATGTTTTGATTGCGTAGACCGCATGTTTAATTCCATTACCTGCGTAGACCGCATGTTTAATTCCATTACCTGCGTAGACCGCATGTTTTACCTGCGTAGACCGCATGTTTAATTCCATTACTTGCGTAGACCGCATGTTTTGATTGCGTAGACCGCATGTTTAATTCCATTACCTGCGTAGACCGCATGTTTAATTCCATTACTTGCGTAGACCGCATCTGTTAATTACGTAGACCGCTTGTTTGTTTCATCACCCGCGTAGATCGCATGCTTATGATCAATTTCGTCGCCTGCGTAGACCGCTTGCTCCGCTTGCCTAGTTGTATTTCAATATGCATTGTCATGCTCTCTACTTACTTTGCGCTGTCACGCATTTCGAGTACACCACTATTCTTGCATTGTCATGCATGTCGCTAACAATATTGTACCTGTTAAGTTTGTTTTCTTCGCAGGCACGATATTGTATGTACGGTTCATTTGAAGCTGGTGCAACCAGACGAGCCGCACAGGCATTGTATCTCCCGAGTGAGACGTATTGAGAATTCCATAATTCTCTTACATCCTTTCTGCATTATAGTGTAGTTTGGTATGCTAGCTTAAAACTGTCGCATGTTTGCTTCATTACAGCTTTCTTTGCATGATCATAAGTTATGCTCGGCTTCGCGCATTGTCTTGCATTTTGCCCCCGCCTTCGGGCGCACCTTATTTGTCTTGTATGTTTGTCTGAGTCTTCGGCCTTGTCAAAAATGGGTCGTCTTTGGGCTTTGACATTCACTCCCGTCATTTTTATGACTTTCGAGTTCTGTCAAAGAGGGGCAACTGTAGACACCCCATTTTTGACCGTCCTCAAGACTTGGACGTCACCGTTTGAACACTCGGTGATCATCCATGATTGTGTTCGTTCGGAGTTCCCGGAGGTCTCGGCTCGCGCGCCTTGCCTCAGGATCCCCGAACTCGACTGTTTAGTGTCTGGTTTTGCACCAAACACTTTTGTTTTGCCATAGAGGGGGCAGGGAATGCCTTGTGAGACATCCCCATACACCACCGGCAGTGGCTGGAGGCCACCGGCTGGTCCTTTTCTTCCATCGGCAATTTTGTTTGCCGGTCGGCACACTTTATTGCCGGTCGACATAATATGTTGCCGGTCGGCACTGTTTTTTGCCGGAATAGCTTTTTTTGGGCAGCCGACCACTGTTCCTCCACTTTATGGAGATATTTTGTGCCAGCTGTGATAGCTGGCACCAACTCCTTTCCCCTCCATACACGTGTATGGAGGGATTTCCCTCTAGCCAAGCTTGTTGAATAAGCTTTGCAAGAGGGATCCTTATAAGAGAGAGGCTTTCCTCTTGGTTCTAGGTTAGAAAAACAAAAGCAAAATCAGCCTTTAGAGATATAGATACATATTGTCTCTATACCTCTCTCCCTCTCCCTTCTTGTGTGTGTTTCTTGGCCCAAAAGGTGTGTTTTACCTTACTTTTGCACCATTACACACACTATTACACCTTAGTCCGAGATTGAGGGACTTGGGGGAGTTGTTTCTTGAGTTTTGGACTGGTTTTGATCCAAAGAAGGAGGTTAGGCCATTTGTTCTTCAAGGGTTCTTCAAGGGTGAGCATCTTCCCTTTTATTCCCCAAACTTGCATTGGTTTTCTACCTATTTTGTTTATTGTTTTGGCTCTTGTGTATAACATAAAAAAGGCTCATATTTTCCTGCTCTAACACTTTCATTAAGGTCACTTTGTGGTTAGATTGCAAACTCACCCTCTTAGGCCTTGTTTAGCCTATTTTGGTGCCATTTTGATAAGGTTTTGTTCACTTCAGCATTTTGATCTTTTGATCACCAAAAATCAGTGTATTTTAGTGTCAAAAAAGTTGGTTTGAAGTCTTGCATAGGGGAGGGACACCCCTCTCCCTTTATGGTTTTGTTTCCTTGCTTTTTGGGCTCAAAAGGATAGCATGTGTGCTTGTTGTTTCTTGGCTTCATTTCAGTACTTTTTTAGGCATCTTAGGTCTTACATAATCTCTGTTTTTGGTCGGATTTGGGCCCTCTTGTATGCTTGTAATACTTGCTTTGTATTGCTCCATCTTGCTTAGAAATACATCCCATGATTAGGCCATGATTTTTGTGTGTGTTGGCTTGGTTCCATGAAGCATTTAGCATTGTTTTTCCATGCTTAAAATCTGTTGGTTATCAACTTGGTCATGTTTGGCATATTTGTTATGGTTGCTATGTATTTTGGCTTGTGAGCCCTCAAGTATATGAGTCATAAGTGCTTTGGTTGGTCTACTTTGATGAGTGGAGGTTGTTTGCCATGCCATTTTAGTCCAAAAATCATGCCTACATGTGTGCATGCATGGTCTTTTCCATATCTTGAGGTTGTGTCTTCCTATGCCTAAGAATGAGCCTTGGTGTATTTGTTTCATGGGGCTTATTTTAGTTGCCATATTAGGAGTTTTTTTGGGGTCATATCTTGCATGCATAAATTCTGTTTTTACTTGTTTTAATCATGCCATGAATGGCCATGTTGGTGGGGGTAAGTTGTCTCCTTTAATGCCTTAGCTTTGGGACCATAAGTTTGCTTGTTAACATGAGTTGATTGTCTATCATTTTAAGCACTTTTGGCCACTGTTTTGGGCCTAACTAGAGCTGCCTAATTCATGTTTAAGACCATCCCTTGCTTATTTGCATGCTCACCTTGCATGTTTGCTTGTATTGGCATGTTGCATCCTTAGCTCGTATGCCTAGGTTGCATTGCATTGGCATGCATGCCTTGCCTCTTGATCATGTGATAGAGGTTGGGCTTTAGTTTGTTTGATTGGTTTGCATTTCATTTGACATGAAAGTTGCATACTTGATTCCTTGGGCCATCATGCATGGAAATGCGCGATTGGTGGTCCGAGAATCGAGGCATATGCCCCTTTGAGTCATTACCATGATAAGGGACATGAATGGTGCATATATGCCTTGAATTGTGCTGCCATGCTTTGCTTTGCACTCTGTTGCTATCAATTGCAGGTTCTGCAGACATTCCTTGCCGACCGGCAGTAAACAAGCAGCCGATGGATTCATCTTGTGCCGGTGACTACACCACACTGCCGGTGGCAATTCTACTCAGCCGGTGGCACTCCTCAGTGTCCAAGGTAGCAGTCCTGAGGTTTTGGTAGCCTTCAGAGGAGCAGAGGAAAGAAAACAGAGGCAGCCTATGCATGGCGGCACATTTCCCGAGGCAGTTTACCTGTTTTCCTAGATTAGTTAATTTGTTAATTAATTAATTAATTTGTAATATTTAATTAGCTTGCGTAGTTAATTAATTTGTAATATTTATTTGGTCCCTCCGAGCGAGGGCATATTTGTAATAAGTGTGCGTGCGTGTGATGTATGTCTTCCAACCCCACTTCTTTCTTCCCTTTTATTTACCTGCTTATGATGGTAGACTAGGGCATATTTAAATTAGCATACCTTATGCTATGCATGCGTGCATTCATACATTTGCCTTGCATGCACCGGGCTCGGCGCATCATTCTAACTGCATTTGTATTTCAATTCCAAATTGAATACGTGTTAGTTGAAGCATTTCACATGTCATTGTAGATTAGCCGAGCCTATCTTAGTTGCATCTTGCATGTGTTGCATTAGCCATTTTAACATGAACTAGGATCATGCATATGATTATTAACTAGTTTCTGTTTTGGCTCGGAGTACTAGGTAAGCTTCTATGTTTAGCATATCGCATGCGTGTGAGTGTTGCCATGACAGTATGATTACCATGAGGCTAGCTGCTTATGTGATATAACTGCTTGAATGCCTGTGGATGGAGGTTGAATTACCTAAATTGGAATAATGCATTAAAACTGTGAGTTTTAAGCCCACTAGATAGTGGCAAAATCATCTTTTCTAAAAGCCCACTTGAGGGTGGCAAAATCTGCATTTTAGCCTACTTGCGAGTAGCAAACCATTTTCAAAACAAACATGAAATGTTTTGTTCCAATTTGGGCGATTTAGTCTATACTTGTTTGCTGCGCGCATAACATAGTAATTCTAGGCTAACAATTGGTTTAAGAACTCATAAAGTTTTCAAAAACGGATATCACGGTTAGTAGAGGCCGGTCTTCGGACCGGGCGAAAGGGGGTGCTCATAGCTGACCTTCCCTGATCGTACCCAAGCTCCCGAGCCGAGACAACTCCGGTGATGACGGACATGTGGCCTTCGGCACCGAGTCAGGGTTTCCTAAATTCTCCCATAAAAAAAATATTTAGGTGGCGACTCTGTATCTGGCAAAGCAGTCCATGTTTGGCACTACTTTTTCAAAAATCTATTTCTCAAAACGATTTGCCAGATTTGGACTCTTTGGTTCAGATTAAGAACCGTGACACAAATCGAGTCCGAACTGTAGCATGAGGCCCACGCGGGCGCGTCTACACCAATCAAACAAATTAAGGCCCAATTCCTATCACCGAGTCAAGGAATAAGGCATGCATGCGAGATGCAATGCGACCTAGGCATACAAGCTAAGGGTGTGACATGACATGGCAACCAACTTATGCAAGCATACAAGCATACATATGGCAATGCAAATAGATGGAAAGATGGACTTAAACATGAATTAGGCAACTCTAAATAGGCCTAAAACAGTGGCCAAAATGCCCAAAAATGGAGGCTAAACACACATGCACACATACACATGTTATGGTCCAAACCTTAAGCATTAGGCAAGCAACATTCAAGCACACTTGAGAAGAGATTTCATGGACTATTAGCATGCAACATGAGCTCTAAAATCATGCTATAAAATGATGCCCAACCAAGCATTAAATCAAGCCAGACATGCAACAAGTGGCCTAAGTGCTCAAAGCAAACCAATGGAGTATTGAACTACACTTAGCAAGACCAAACATGGCACGAACTTATTGACCAAAAACAGAGTTTTGGGGCATTAATACAAGGCCAAAGAATCACTTAGATGGCATCCAAATGACTCAAAACAAAAGCATGCACAAGTGTCCAAAACATGGAGCATGCAACACATGCTTCCAAAGCATTAAAGAGGCATGCAAGGTGATCAAACAAGCATGGAAATGGGACTGAAATAACATGTAGGGTGGCCCCAAATCACCAAATCGATGCAAAGGTGTCGTGCTATACATGCACATGCTCAAGGCCAACAAGCCCAAATACAAAGGAGCTATATGATGCATGCAAAGTTCGACCCAAACAACCTAGGACAGACCTAGAACATGGCAAAACACACACAAAATCTTCACAAGACTAAGCCTAAAACATGCTCCAACAAGGGCTAACAACCTAAGGCACATTGAGGCAATAATATGGCATTACATGGCAACTATGCTAAACATGCATGGGGTACCAAAACCAATTTAAAATCATGTTATATTATGGATATATAAACATGAAAAACAGCCTAAACATGCTCAACACACACTCAAGCATAGGCTCTCTTTAGAGGCCAAAACATGCCCTTTTCAAGGACAACAAGGAGAGGGGGTGGCCCTCTCCTTCTAGAGACTTTAAGGAACCATCTTCCCCACTGAAATCCCTCAAGATTTCAGTGGTGAAGAGGCCCAAACACCAAAGTCTCGAAACTAGCACAAAATAGCACAAAATGAGGCCTTTCAAAGCCTAAGAGGGATCAAACACCTCCAAACCAAAAAACACCCTTAACAAACAACCAAGAGGGTCTAAAAACAGAACTTTTTTGTATTATACACTAAGCTCAAAAACGAATTTAAGGCAGGTAGAAATAAGGTGCAAAAATGGGGAATAAAGGTGTTAGTTTTTTACCCTTGTAGACCTCTTCAACAAAGATGCTCCAATGGCCCTCCTTGGCTCCAAACCAGTCAAGAAACTCAAGAACAAGCCCTTAGAACCTTAGTTTCAAGAGGAAGGTGAAACACTAGGTGTTTGTGTGCAATAGTAAGGCACAAAACACCTAGAGCACAAAAGAGAGGGAAAGAGAGATAGAGTATATATCTAACCCTAACCCTAGAACCAGAGCTTAACAATGGCTGTCTAAGCTCTCAAAATATCTCAACTCTCTAACCTCTAAGGCCAAGAGACCAACCCCTCCCTTTATGGCACTTCTTGTCTTGTAAAGCTTACAAGACAAGCTTCATAAGAGGGAGATCCCTCTATACACGTGTATGGAGGGGAGAAAAAGCAAGACAGCTGTCTTAAAATATCTGCCAAAAGCAGATGCACAGTAGTCGGCCGGCCAAAAATGCCATCTTGGCCAAAAAAAGTGTCGACCGGCACTAAAAAGTGCTGACTGGCAACAAATAGTGCCGGCCGGCAATATACATTGCCGGTGGCAGCAAAAACCAGCCGGTGGCCTCTAGCCACTGCCGGTGGTGGGTGGGGATGGTCTACAAGCCCTACCCTACCTCTCAAAGGCAAGATGCAAGTGTTTGGTGTAAAACCAAACACTAAACGGTCGAGTTTGGAGATCCTGAGACAAGGCGCGTAGCCAGGACCTCCGGGAACTCCAAACGAACACAAACATGGATGATCACCGAGTGTTCAAACGGTGACGTCCAAGTCTTGAGGACGGTCAAAAATGGGGTGTCTACAGTTGCCCCTCTTTGACAGAACTCGAAAGTCATAACAATGACGGGAGTGAATGTCAAAGCCTAGAGACAACCCATTTTTGACAAGGCCGAAAACTTAGACGAACATGCAAGACAAATAAGGTATGCGCCTGAAGGCAGGGGCAAAATGGAAGACAATGCACGGAGCCGAGCATAACTTATGATCATGCAAAGAAAGCTGTAATGAAGCATACATGCGACAATTTTAAGCTAGCATACACCAAACTACACTACAATGCTGAAAGGATGTAAGAGAATTATGTAATTCTCAATACTTCTCACTCGGAGGATACAATACCTGTGCGGCTCGTCTGGTTACACCAGCCTCAAAAGAACCGTACATACAATATCGGGCCTGCAAAGAAAACAAACTTAACAGGTACAACATTGTTAGCAATATGCATGACAATGCGAGAATAGTGTACTCGAAATGCGTGACAGCGCAAAGCAAGTGGGGAGCATGACAATGCTTGCGAAAATACAGACATGTAAGTGAAGCATGCGGTCTACGCAGGCAACAAAATTGATCATGAGCATGCGGTCTACGCAGGTGATGATATTAACAAATATGCGGTCTACGCAATCAAAACATGAGGTCTACGCAGGTAATGAAATGTAATAATCATGCGGTCTACGCAATCAAAACATGCGGTCTACGCAGGTAATGAAATTAAACATGCGGTCTACGCAATCAAAACATGCGGTCTACGCAGGTAATGAAATTAAATAATGCGGTCTAGGCAATCAAAACATGCGGTCTACGCAGGTAATGAAATCAACATGCGGTCTACGCAATCAAAACATGCGGTCTACGCAGGTAATGAAATTAAATAATGCGGTCTACGCAATCAAAACATGCGGTCTACGTAGGTAATGAAATCAAATAATGCGGTCTACGCAATCAAAACATGCGGTCTACGCAATCAAAACATGCGGTCTACGCAGGTAATGAAATCAACATGCGGTCTACGCAATCAAAACATGCGGTCTACGCAGGTAATGAAATTAAATAATGCGGTCTACGCAATCAAAACATGCGGTCTACGCAGGTAATGAAATTAAATAATGCGGCCTACGCAATCAAAACATGCGGTCTACGTAGGTAATGAAATTAAACATGCGGTCTACGCAATCAAAACATGCGGTCTACGCAATCAAAACATGCGGTCTACGCAGGTAATGAAATTAAATAATGCGGTCTACGCAATCAAAACATGCGGTCTACGCAGGTAATGAAATTAAATAATGCGATCTACGCAATCAAAACATGCTGTCTACACAGGTAATGAAATCAAATAATGCGGTCTACGCAATCAAAACATGCGGTCTACGCAGGTAATGAAATCAACATGCGGTCTATGCAGGTAATGAAATTAAATAATGCGGTCTACGCAATCAAAACATGCGGTCTACGCAGGTAATGAAATTAAATAATGCGGTCTACGCAATCAAAACATGCAGTCTACGCAGGTAATGAAATTAAACATGCGGTCTACGCAATCAAAACATGCGGTCTACGCAGGTAATGAAATTAAATAATGCGGTCTACGCAATCAAAACATGCGGTCTACGCAGGTAATGAAATCAAATAATGCAGTCTACGCAATCAAAACATACGGTCTACGCAGGTAATGAAATCAACATGCGGCCCACGCAATCAAAACATGCGGTCTACGCAATCAAAACATGCGGTGTACGCAGGTAATGAAATCAAATAATGCGGTCTACGCAATCAAAACATGCGGTCTACGCAATCAAAACATGCGGTCTACGCAGGTAATGAAATTAACATGCGGTCTACGCAAGGAATAAAATCGAACAATTATGCGGTCTACGCAAACAATACATGCGGTCTACGCAGGTAAAGAAATTGAACAATAATCATGCGGTCTACGCAAGGTGAAATAGATTACAAACATGCGGTCTACGCAGGTAATGTAATTAGCATGCGGTCTACGCAAGTAAAGAATTAACCTACGGTCTACGCAAGTAAAGAACTAACATGCATGACAATGCAAGTGAGGCACACATGCCGATGCAAAATGAGGCACACACATGCCGATGCAAAACGAGGCACACATGCCGATGCAAAACGAGGCACACATGCCGATGCAAAACGAGGCACACATGCCGATGCAAAATGATACAAAGTGTAACACGCATGCCACATGGAATGTAAAGCGATGCTAAGTGCGACACGCATGCCACACAGAAGATGAATGAACTTAAGTGCGCAACAACGCACGTGTGTAGAAATGCATGACAATGCTCGTAATAAAGATGTAATGACAACGCATGATAGATGTGCATGACGATGCAAGGGGTGCGTGTTACAACGCATGTAGTATGCAAAACAATGCAACTATGAGACGCGTAACAGCGCGACGTAATGAACCGAAATAGTGCGATGAACGCGTGCCACACACATGGGGCAACTTTTTGGATCTTGTAAAAGCCAAAAGGATACGAAAAGGATACACCTTCTATGAATTGGAGTGCCACGCACTGAAGACGCAATCCGAAGTCAAAACGGAGGCCGGTTGAGCATCGGAAATGCACTTTCTTGCACTTTCTTGAGCTATGAAGACCAAAAAAAACTCCTCATATGGCCTAAACAAGGCTGTGGGAACACCACCGGCCGGAAGGGGAGACCACCGGCTGTCCACCAGCTGCAAAATAAATCCACCGGCACAAAAAACTGCCGGCCGGCACAAAACATTGCCGACCGGCAAACAGTTGCTGAATCGGGGCAGTTTTGACTTTTCACTTCGGGTGTTATAAAATAGGGTTCCCAAACCCTAATCCTCACTTCCCTATCGCCGAAATCTCTTGCCCTCTCTCTCTAGAGTGTTTCTCTCTCATTTTTCGCCCGTTTCTTCGCGTTCTACGCCCGTTTCGTCGCCGGATTCGCGATTTTCTTCGCGTTTCGGACATTTTCCACCGATCACATTTTTGTTTCGGTGCCTTGTTTGGCGTTCCCGCCTTTTCGGGGTTTGTTCCCCTCGTTTTCCTCTTCATTTCTGTGCCTTTTCACATTCCGGCCTTCCCGGCCATTTCCGACCCTCTCGGGAGTTGACTTTTCGGTTGACCCTTCGTATTCCGGCCCGTTTTCCTTCCTCCGGCCATTTTCTCACCATTCCTGATATGGCGGACGACATTCCACGCGGCGGGACTCCCCCGAACCACGAGATGGATCCCGGGGCCGAGCTCCTACCCTTGAACGAGCGCCCGTTCGACCCGGCGACCTACCGGCCAGCGATCCACATTCTCCCCCCCGATGGCCTGCGCCAGTTCCGGAGCTTCGAGAGACATGTGGCGCTTGAGCTACTACTGCACGAGCCTACCTCCCATCTTTCTTTCGGCGCTTCCAAGGTAACTCTCTTTCCTCTACTGTTTTACTTTCCGCAATGTAGAATACAAAAACTGTCATAGCTAGTTGTATTTCTTTAACTGCTTTAGTCTGATATGCTAGAAACCGTAGTTGAATGTAATCATACATACAACTGATATCTGCTTGAGACTGGCACATGCACACACACTGCACTATCCCCGAATCACCCAAACACACGGCGCACGCTGTATTTCACTACAAACACACCGATACCCAGCATTTGCTTAAATCTGTCAAATTTGCACACATGCTATATCTGTTCTGAACCACCCGAACATGCTGACAGATCACACGCTGTAGGTCACTGTAAGCACACCGGCTCCCGGTATTTGTTTAAACCTGGCAAACTTGCACGCATGCCATATCTGTTCTGCTTCTTAGAACTGCACTTTGAATGTTGTCTTGCAATTGTTATTTTCTGTTTACAGGAGGATTCCCATACCATCTGCGGGTATGGGAATACTGGCGCCCGGGAGTGGTACGGTGAGCACCATGACGCGGTCCGGCGCATCGTGGACCGAGCGGGTTTCGGCGCCTTCTGCCGAGGACTCTCTAGGCTCTCCACATGCAGACCTCTTCTCGCCACTCTGGCGGAGAGGTGGTGGGACACCACGGACTCTTTTCACTTTTCTGCAACAGGGGACATGACGATGACCCCTTACGATTTCTCGATGCTCACCGGCATCGGGGTAGGGGGTGATCCGATCCCTTTCGACATCGACATGGATGAGTGGACCGCCGCTCAGGTCCATTTACTGGGGGAGGCCCCACCCCTAGCTCGCCTAAGTTTCGTCAGATACTCCTGGTTCGAGGTCCAGTTCTGAGTCCAGCCCGTGTTGGAGGAGGAGGTGCAGCTGACCCAGGAGGACGTGGAGAGGTATGCTCGCGGCTTCCTCATGTTCCTGTTCGGGACTACTATCTTCGCCGACCGGGCGAACACCGTGCCTCTCTGCCTTCTCAGCGCACTGGTGGACGTCCGGGACATCCTGCACTATGATTGGGGTGGCGCCGCTCTGGCCACCCTTTATGGATATATGAGTTCGGCTTCTCGCGGCAGCGGCCAGCTACTTGGAGGCTACTGGCGGGCTTGGGAGGTACACTTCTTCTCCGCTTTTTACATTTCTGCTTTCTGCTTTCTGTACTCTGTACATTGCACACACTGTAGTCTGCTTTATGCTCGCTGTATACTGTACACACGGCACACACATACATTCTACTTTACAATGACTGTACACTGCTCACACTGTACACTGTACACAATACACTGCACAACACATGGCTCTGCCGTTTCTGCTTTATTCTGTATTCTGCTTCAACTGATAAATGCACTGGTATTTATCTTGCAGTTGTGGGTTTACGCCTACTTCCCTAGGCTCGCTCCTGTGCCAGTTGCGGAGACTCCTCTGGTCGTCCCGTTTTCGAGTCGCTTCGACGGGAGATGCACACGGCGACCACGGGAGACATTCGGCTTCTTCCGCCGATACTTCGATACCATTACCCCTGCCGAGGTATGTTTTACTTACAGTTCATTTAAGCTTCGCTTTTCCACTGTATATTCCGAAAACAGTAGATAACAAACTGTCTGTCACTTTCAGATCACATGGCGGTCGTGGGCACCATTGCCGGCGGCGATGCGGGATCGGTTCGCTGGTGCGGAGGAGACCTCGCATTTCCGGATCTTGCTTGAGGGCCCGGTCTGTCGGGCTTGGTACCTGGGGGAGCGTTTCCTACGCCAGACCCGAGGATTACCTGAGCAGATAGTCCCGGCTCATCCTCCTGCAGAGATGAGGGAGACCGAGGGGCTCACGACTGAGCAGATGGACGACTACACCATCGGCTGGGAGGAGGCCGGCTTCAGAGGCACCGGCGACTACCGGGAGTATGTGCAGACATTCCTGATGCGACCTCTGAGCGGCTGTCGAGCAGAGGGATTCAGGCCGGTGGCGCCAGCGGCCGGGGCTGGAGCGGGAGCTGCGAGGAGGATCCGGGTCCGTGGCAGGGGCGGAGTGCAGGGAGGACGGGGAGGTGGCTGGCCTGTTTTGCCTCCTTTGCTGACTTTCCGGGGGCAGAGTGGGTCGACCTACCAGATCCCCTTTGCCCCGCCGCCAGCTGGCCACGAGTTCATTGACGTTCCCGACTTACCTCCGGTATGTATTACTGCATTTCTTGCACAGTCATTTCATTTTGGTTCATTTGATATTCCACAGAATACTAATGTATCTAATACTTTTGCAGGCTTCTTCTGAGTACACCCGTCAGTCGTTGGCGATGAATGCCTCGATGATGGGGATGCTTCAGCGGACATTTGACCTTCTGGCCCTCTACAGCATCCCGGTATGTTCTTCTAACACTGGCCTCAAACCATTCGTATACTGCTTCACATAATCTGATGCACGGCACAACACCTGATACACTGATCTCACAGTATCTGATACACTGCATACACTGCATTCTGCACTGTACTTTACGCTGATAAACTGCTCACGGCATTTACACACTGTACTCATACACTGCATTCTGCATTGATAAACTGCTCACGGCATTCTCATAATGTACTCATACACTACATTCTACACTGATAAGCTGCTCACGGCATTCTCATACTGTACTCATACACTGCATTCTGCATTGATAAACTGTTCCCAGTATACTGATACATTTCCCTTTTGTGTACTTTTTCAGCCTCCTTTCCAGATCCCCATGGCAGGCGGCGCTCCGGCTGGACCTTCTGTCCCGGCTCGAGGGAGAGATGAGGTGGGCCGAGTATTCCCCCGCTCCAAGGCGGGGCGCGCTCATGTCGGGAGCAGCTCACGGGCTCCAGTCCCGGATGATGATGACGACGAGGAGTCAGAGGTGGAGGCAGAGGCGGAGTCCGAGTCATCGGAGGCGGAGTCTGGAGGCGGTTCTAGCTCAGGCTCTGGCGACGACGCTGATGATGCTCCTGGACCCTCGTCCAGGAAGAGGACTAGGACAGACTGATGCCCCCCCCCTCCCCGGAGTGCTTATCACGGATACAGATTTTGTCATTTTTCTTCTTTCTTGTAGTTTTCCTTTGTTTTCTCTTTCTTTTTGTTTCTCTGCTGGTAGATAGATTACCTTGTACTGCCGCAGGCAGGTTTTTGTTTTCCTCAAAACTTTGTACTTAAAAGATTATGAAATGAAACGGACTTTTTATCTTAAAAAGTGTTACATTTACACATCTCATGTATTGCATTGCATCTCATCATGTTACACCTCAATGTAAATGGAATTGATTGGTTGTCTGAAAATTGAACATTTGCACTGTAATAATCAGATAACTAAACAGCCAACAGCAAAATAACCCAAGCAACCCACTGCCTGATTCTGGACACACGGCCCTTACTCTGTTGGGGATTAATCTGCTGCATGCGGCCCATAACACAGCATTTGGTTCATTCTGCACACAGCATATCCAGAACAAACAGCCCAATCTGACAAGACGGACTACGGAGGTGAAACCAGCTGGAGTCGTAACACAAACGAATATAGAGAATGGCACAACATTCTGAGCATAAGCGATTTACTTTCGGGAAAGGAGTTTTCTTAACCGGGGTATCGAGCCTACAACCAGACACAGCGGGGAGGACTCAAACAAAGAGTTACACGACCTAAAACACAACGAGACACGCTCGGAAGAGACCTAAAACAAAGGTCGAGGTACGACAAAACAAAAGACACGACATACAGACGTGTTAACGACGACGGGGGGAACCTCAGATCACGAGGAGCCAGTTTCTCTAGGTATTATTTCCCACCCTTTTCTCATTTGTGAATCTCACATCACTCTGGCACTCAAGCTCGATTTTTCTCTCAAAACCCTTCGGCTCGCTTTTCTCTCAACTTACACCTCTCTATTCTTTATTCTCTCATTTTTCGTCCCTTCCCAAGGTGGTTAATGAATGAATAGGAAGTTGCGGGTTCATGCCCGATGCCATTAGCTCACAGCTATTTCTTCTGATGGGTGGAGTGCTCTCCTGGCAAGTACGTCGACGACGGGGGAAAGACAGAACACCTGACTCAACTGTGCCCCTAGTTCATCATTTTGACCATTTTTTGTTTTTGCTTTCTACTAAAAATAGTTTCGATCAAGATGAGAGTGGGATTAACGTACTTGTCCGATTTTTGGTTTGAAAGCCATGCAGGTCAGGCTGCAAGCACTGAAAATTTTCCTTTTTGGGTCTAAGAAAATGGTCCGGTTTTGGAAAATGGAATAGTTTTCGAGAAAATAGTCAACCTCAGTAAAAATTTTCAAAAACTATTTTTGCAAACGGCTGATGCTCAACGAGCATGGAACTTACTCTTTGAGATGCGCAACCTCAGATCGGAGGCAATGGGAAATTGCCCCTAGTTTGAAGAACGCCGCATGGCAACGGAAAGTTGCCCCTGGTTTGAATGGCGGCTCGCGACGACTGGTGGCAACGGAAAGTTGCCCCTTGTTTGGATGGTGCCGCAGCAATCCGCGGACAGTCTTCATTGGTGGTGGCCGAACTCTTGGACACAGAGATGACGAAGATGGTCAAAACAAATATATGGACACAGTCACCTTGGAAGGTGTTGGCGACCAGACTTTGGGATGAAGTCGAAACCATTGCATGGACTGAGACGCTTATGAAAGCGTTGGGGGCTGGACTTCAAGATGAAGTTGCCTACGTATCCCAAACATGGGAATCAAGCCTTACGTAGTTTCGGTTAAGGTACACTCGGGTATTTTAACCTTCACTTTTCAGGCTCTTACTTTTGCCAAGGTGCCCGATGCGAATTTTTGACCTTGCGAGCTTCTTTTCATTTTCTTCTTTTCTTTTATTCATTTTCTTTTTGTACTCTTTTGTATTTTTTTTGTTTTCTTTGTATTTTTTTTTCTTTTCTTTTGTATTTTTTGTATTTTTCTCTTGCTCTAACTTTTGCCTGGGTCGCCCTTCCGGGTTTTCGGCCCAACGAGCCTCTCAAAGGGTAAAAGTGTAGCAAGTCCATGCCAAATGGTTTCTGAAGTTGAAGCCTCTCTGTGTCTAGGAGAATGGCTGTTGCAATGATTTGCAGAAGAATCCATCTTGGTTGCTCCACGAGCTTCTTCCGGCGAGATCTACTCCTCCTGATTCGGCTTTGGTGCCTCTTACTCGAGGGCTACTTCAGAACGGGCCATACAGACCTTACATGATGTTTGACCGTTGAACTTGCTGAACGGGTTCAAGGTCCGAAACGGACGGGTTGAATCTTGAGGCTGAGAGCGATCCTAGGCTGCACAATCTCAAGAGCGGTTCCACACAGGTCTTCACAGGGCCATGTAAAACATTTGTTTTTGAAAGTTTTTAAGAAAGCGACGAATCGCTCGTGCCGAAGATAGTGTGGAACTAATCTGGATCAAGCCAGGATCCTTCCCAGTACTCACGCTGACAAGCATGATTTCATTCATTAAGGGCATAGCATGCTTTTCTTTCCCCCAAAATGATCAAAATTTTGCAAAACCCGAGGAATTCCTTCCTCTTCGTTTTTATCACCGCAATGTTAAAAAGGTTTTGAAAAAGAAAGTTAGGCCAATGTAATGAGTTTGGCACACAAGAGGGTAGGCGAGATGTACTGTCAACCCATTCGAATCCTTTGGCACTTATACTGAAAGCAAGCACGAAAGTGAGATAGCAACAGCTGTTTCATTCAGGTTTGCTGGTATAACTGGCCCCTCGGCGGAAACAGACTCAAAAACAAAAACAGGTATTTACAAAACAAAATGGTTTTTGGGACAACTTCCCCAGAATCACCTGGTAATCTATACAAAGGGGACTGACTCGATATAACAAGACAGACCCTTAAGCAAAAAGATTGACTCAAAACAAGGAGACAGACTCAAAACAAAAGACTGACTCGATACCCAAGCCAGGATTTACAAAACTCGGTTTCACCGATGCTCAAAAAATGCGTGCCAGACGCCACATCCAAAACATACCGAATGTCACCCGCAGGCGGTTTACTTTCTGACTACATACTCACAGTATCTGAGCCTTCAAAATCCAACAACTAGGTGGTAACGGACTTGGCTGAGGCTGGTGGGTGGATAACTTTGTTATCAATCAAATCCTGTACTTCATGACGAAGGCGGAAACAACCATCGGTACTGTGACCGGACTGTTGGTGGTACGCGCAGTACAAGGTAGCATCATGCGTGGCGGGGAGATTCTTCGGGAGCGGCCGAGGCTCCAAAGGTTTAAGGTGCCCATTTTTTGCCAATATCAGTAATGCCCTAGACAAAGGCATGTAGAGGTCGTGAAAGGCTCTGCGTCCCCGAGGCAGATACTTTGAAGTTTGAGGACTCTTGCTAGCTACGCTAGCGAAAGGGTCGGCTGGCACTGCCTTGGCCTTCTGATCTTTCCCCGGTACAGGGTGGAGAATGACAGGAATTGTCTGGGCATGACGGGCCCCTTCTCGATTTTCTGTCTGGCTTGAACTGCCTTTGGTTGGAGTGGGGAAAGCATCATCCACAGCTTTAGTCATGAGTGCAGATACCTGCTGCTTGTTCATCCCCCCGGTTTTCAAAGCCTCGACTGCCCGCATCAGTTGTTTGATGGGATCAACGTCTACCTTTGCCTTGTCCTTTCCTCTGGTGTCAACCTGATCAAGGGTCTGGATTGGTGCTGGCATGTCGTGGCTGTAGCCGGAAGCCACCTCTGGCTGGCTGAGCTCTATCACAATCCGCCCCAGTAGCGGGGGCTCCTGTGGTATGAAATTCCCGGCATACGGTGCCGCTGGCGGTGAAGCCGACATTCCATAGGCCAGATCGGCCACGGACCTCTGGAGGTCACCTATCATCGCCATCAATTCGAAGGTGGTGGGCTCGCGAGCCTGGTATAACTGGGGAGCCCAGACCGGGTGCACAACGGGCGACTTGGGTAGATGTGGTATACCCATGTTGGTCTCACTTTGCAGAGTGACCCCCTGATCCAATGCAGTCGTCATAACTACGAACTCTTCTGAATTCTGCGTCGTCATAGGTCCTGCCTCAGCAAAGGGGGAGCACTGGTTATTCTGTATCAACTCTCTGACTCTCTGAGCTGAAAGGAAAAACAGACAGCATTTCAGCCCAAACTGATCAAACACGGGTGTAGTCGAACAACTGTATTCCACTACTGATCACTGTTCCCCGGAATTACTGTTCCCAAAATACTGAATCTGATACCCACGGATAACTGATTCTTGACAACAGATTCTCAATAATACTGATTTTGGTGCCCTCGGGCCCGATATTCATACTTGTGAACTGGTATGTACTTTCCTGTAGAGATACACTCTAAAAGCACATAGCAAGTAAAGAGAGCCAAAACACCCCTATGTTAGGGTAGGGTTTCCCTGTCCTATCTTGTCAGGAGCTAGGGTTTCACTATGCACGCAGTGGTTTTCAAACAACCTAACATCGGGTAAGCAACCTGTCCTAGCTTGGAACGGTCACTATGGATTTCGATATGCACTAGGTCGAATGGTCGAAAATGGTGCCCCGGTAAAACCGGGAATTGTGTTCCCATACTGTCAGAGCCCATAGCCGGTCAGCCTTATGGTCATGCCTTGACAAGACAAGCCTCCGGCAAACCGTTCAGGAATGGCAGATGGCAAACACGGTGTTCCTAGGCGCACCAATGCACATGCAATGCAAAGAAACACATAAGTGAAATCAAAACAGGATATCACGAGTTCGAGTCAAGCTCTCTAAATTCCCCAGCAGAGTCGCCAGAAACTGTAGACGCGTCCGTGGGCCTTATGCTACAGTTCGGACTCTCGATTTGTGTCATGATTCTTAATCTGAACCAAAGAGTTCAAATCCGGCAAATCGTTTTGAGAAACAGATTTTTGAAAAGTAGTGCCAAACATGGACTGCTTTGCCAGATACAGAGTCGCCACCTAAATATTTTAAAATGGGAGAATTTAGGAAACCTTGACTTGGTGCCGAAGGCCACATGTCCGTCATCACCGGAGTTGTCTCGGCTCGGGAGCTTGGGTACGATCGGGAAAAGTCAGCTATGAGCACCCCCTTTCGCCCGGTCCGAAGACCGGCCTCTACTAACCATGATATCCAATTTTGAAAACCTTATGTGTTCTTATTCCGATTATTAGCCTAGAATTACTATGTTATGCGCACAGCAAACAAGTATAGACTAGATCGCCTAATTTGGAAATAAGCATTGCATATCCGTTTGTTTCGAAAACACTTTGTAATTTGCTACTCGCAAGTAGGCTTAAAACACGGATTTCAATGAGTTTTTCCAACTCAAACAACCCAACCTCCACCCACAGGCATTCAGGCAGTTTATCATATAAGCATTTAGCCGCATGGCAAGCATACTGTCATGTTAACATTCACACGCATGCGAGATGCTAAAGCACAAATACTTACATAGTACTCCCTGCCAAAACAGTAAACTAGTTAGCAAACATGCGTGCCCTAGTTCATGTTAAATTGCATAATGCAACACATACAGGATGCAATCAAAGTAGGCTCGGCTAACCTAAGCATGGCATATGAAATGCGATCAACTATCACATATTCACTTTTTGAATTGAAATACAAATGCAGTTAGCGTGATGTATCGAGCCTAATGCATGCAATACAAATGCATGGATGCACGCATGCATAGCATAAGGTATGCTAAATTAAACGTGCCCTAATCTACCATCATAAGCAGGTAAATAAAAGGGAAGAAAGACGTGAGGTTGGAAGACATACACACCACTCACACACGCTTATTACAGACTTGCCCTCGCTCGGAGGGACCAAATAAATATTACAAATTAATTAACTACGCGAGCTAATTAGATATTACAAATTAATTAATTAACTAAGCAAAATAGCTAATCTACGAAAACAGGAAAATTGCCTCAGGAAACGTGCCGCCATGCATGAGCTGCCTCTGTTTTCCTTCCTTCACTCCTCTGGAGGTTGCCAAAACCTCAGGACTGCATCCCTGGACATTGGGGAGTGCCACCGGCTGAATGGAATTACCACCGGCAGTGATATGTGGCCATCGGCACAAAATGAAGCCATCGGCAGATAAATGATTGCCGGCCGGCACTTTACACTGCCGGTCGGCAGAGTGTTCCTGCAGAATCTGCAAATGATAGCAACAGAGGGCAAGGCAAAGCATGGCAGTACAATTCATGGCATGTATGCAACAATCATGTCCCTTATCATGGTAATGACTCAAAGGGGCATGTGCCTCGATTCTCGGACCACCAATCACGCATTTCCATGCATGATGGCCCAAGGAACCAAGTATGCAACTTTCATATCAAATGAAATGCAAACCAATCAAACAAATTAAGGCCCAATTCCTATCACCGAGTCAAGGAATAAGGCATGCATGCGAGATGCAATGCGACCTAGGCATACAAGCTAAGGGTGTGACATGACATGGCAACCAACTTATGCAAGCATACAAGCATACATATGGCAATGCAAATAGATGGAAAGATGGACTTAAACATGAATTAGGCAACTCTAAATAGGCCTAAAACAGTGGCCAAAATGCCCAAAAATGGAGGCTAAACACACATGCACACATACACATGTTATGGTCCAAACCTTAAGCATTAGGCAAGCAACATTCAAGCACACCTGACAAGAGATTTCATGGACTATTAGCATGCAACATGAGCTCTAAAATCATGCTATAAAATTATGCCTAACCAAGCAATAAATCAAGCCAGGCATGCAACAAGTGGCCTAAGTGCTCAAAGCAAACCAATGGAGTATTGAACTACACTTAGCAAGACCAAACATGGCACAAACTTATTGACCAAAAACAGAGTTTTGGGGCATTAATACAAGGCCTAAGAATCACTTAGATGGCATCCAAATGACTCAAAACAAAAGCATGCACAAGTGTCCAAAACATGGAGCATGCAACACATGCTTCCAAAGCATTAAAGAGGCATGCAAGGTGATCAAACAAGCATGGAAATGGGACTGAAATAACATGTAGGGTGGCCTGTAGACACCCCATTTTTGACCGACCTTAAGACTTAGGCGTCACCGATTGAGCGCTTGGTGATGTTGCATGATGTGCTCGTTCAGAAGTCTCGGAGTCGCGGCCGTGAGCCCTGCCTCCGGACTTCCGAACCCTCTTCTGTGCCCTGTCTCGGTTTGCGAACCAGACTCGGTTTTCTCTGCTTCTTTTCCTGAAGGGAGGGAGAGGTCCAGCAGACCATCTCTCAATGTCCGTAGGCTACATTTGGTGGCCGTAGGCCATTTTTCCCATTTCGGAGTCCGGTTTCCGGTTTTCAGAGCCGTCAGGCCGTGTGCCTCGGTTCGGGACCGCCTAACCATCTCCGTTTGCCCCGGTTTTTGGCATACTTCTTATTTTCTCCCTTTTGAGGGACACTGGGGTCTGAGAAACCCACTTCGTGGCCGAACGCCAATTTTCGATGCTTAACAGCCCATTTCCGGGACCCCGAACTGCGTGTTTTGGCTCCGGAATATTCGTTTTGCAACGGTTTTCGCTCATTTTTGGCAGGTACCTCTGTTTTATCCCGAAGAAGGTCACTGAAGGGTGGGAGGCCAGCAATTGTTGCAGCAACCAGTTATCTCTCCTCCCGAGCCTCCCGGCGCCCGTTTTTCGCACTTCCGGGCTAATGTTGAATACCTTAGAGCTAGCGTTGCCAACTTTCAACCACATATCTGTGATCTACACATCTGGGAGGCCCCTAAAAGTTCATGGCCGGCCATTAAGGTCACCTGACCCTTTTGACCCTTTTCTTCCGGGCTAATGTTGAACCCCTTGGACCTTTTTTCTTGAACTTTGAACCACATATCTGTGATCTACACATCTGGGAGGCCACTAAAAGTTCATGGCCGGCCAGTAAGTCAACTTGACCCTTTTGACCCCCTCTTTCCGAGCCATTGTTGAACCCCTTGGGCCCACTTTCTTGAAATTTCAATTACATGGTTGTGTTGTACACACATAGGGCTACCTCCCCAATACTTGGCCGGCCAGAAAAGCTGGTTGACCCTTTTGACCCCTAGCCGGCCGGCTAGGGGGTGTGGCCGGCCGGCCACCTCCGGCCAAAGTGAGCGGCCGGCCGTGCTCTCCTCACTGTGCCCTTTCCAGCTGTGGGGCAATATCCCCCAGATATTTTCTGTATCCGGGGGATATTTTGGGAGAGAGTTTTCCTCTCCATTTGACCCCCCTTTTACACCCCTTTCTTGACCATATAAACCAGCTGAGGGTCTTCTTCATGAAGGTTAGAAAAATTCTTCTCCAAGCATAAACCCTAAACTCCATTGTCTTCTTCTTCAATTCTTCAAAAAACCCTAACTTTTTAACCTTCATTCCTTCTACACCACCAAGCTCCACCACCACCATCTCATTTCCAGCAGCTAGGAGGGATTCTTGAAGGCTAAAGAAGCTGCAAATCAACCCAAGAAGCAACAAAAGTTTGGATCTTCAAGGGTAAGTTACACTTTGATCCTTTTGACCCTTTTCTTTGATCTATTTCTAAGCCTCATCTCTTTTTGGTTTCAAGCTTCGGCCCTAACTGAAAAGGGCCATATTTTGGGCTCATCTTCACTTCTCATTAAGGGCTCAACCCTGTTTGAGCCCTCCATAATACACTTGCTTCTTTGACCATCTTGTATGTCATAATTTTGCATGCTATTTTTGACCCATGCGAAATTTATTTTCGAGCATGTGGTAAACTGATTTAGGGCTTATTTTGAGCCCCTCTTCAACATTGGAGAAGGGCTCAACATTGTTTGGTGTTTCCATATGTCACTTGTAGTTATATCCCCTATTTGGCCCCATTTTTGCATAAATTAGTAGCCCTCTTTGTTTCTGTTTTTGGACCTTGGTCCGAACTGAAAGTGGTCTTATTTTGGCCTATACTTCATGTTTCATTCACATTTTTTTCCTGTTTGGTGATTATTTTATACACTTCATGTTTTAGCACCTTTTGAGCCTTATTTTGCATCATATTTTTAGCATGTTTGTATACTGATTTTGAGGCTGCCATATACTGTAAATGTTCATATTTTTGGTCCATCTTTAGTGTTGTAGAAGGAAATTTTTCAGTTTGGGTTTAGCTTATACCACTTGCTTCATTACCCCTATCTTGGTCCCTATTCTTGTATGCTATTTTGCCATGCTTATACTTGCTGTTTAGCCATGTTTATAACTGGAAAAGTGCTTATTTTGGGACTGTCTAGCTTCTGTCTTTGCATTGCATGTCCATGTTGTGCATGTTTAGTATGGCTATAGGCCATTTCGGATGCCTAATGTTGCATTTCGGGTCATTTCCTTGCATTTCATGTCATTTCGCTTCATTTCGGGACTGTTTTCCCTCATATTTTGTTGCTGAAATTCCATTAGTATGCTTGCATATCATTTCCATGTCATTTCATATCATTTTATCATTGCCTCGGTTTGCGTGCCCGTGTGCACGCATTTCGAGGCACTTCATTTTCTGCCATCGGCATCCGATGTGAGTGTGGCTGAGGCTCACTCATGTTGGTATAAGCCCATTTGTCATTTCCATGTTATTTCATCACATTTTATCATTGCCTCGGTTTGCGTGCCCGTGTGCACGCATTTCGAGGCACTTCATTTTCATCCGCCGGCATCTTATGTGAGTGTGGCTGAGGCTCACTCATGTTAGTATAAGTTCATATTGCATTCTGTATGTCATATGCATTGCGTATGCATTGCCTCAGTTTGCATGCCCGTGTGCACGCATTTCGAGGCACTTTATTTTCTGCCATCGGCATCCGATGTGAGTGTGGCTGAGGCTCGCTCATGTTGGTATAAGCCCATTTGTCATTTCCATGTCACTTTAGCACCGCCTCGGTTTGCGTGCCCGCGTGCACGTACTTCGAGGCATCTCATCTTCATTGCATCTGTCACCGCCTCGGTTTGCCTGCCCGCGTGCACGTACTTCGAGGCATCTCATCTTCATTGCATCTGTTATTGCCTCGGTTTGCGTGCCCGTATGCACGCATTTCGAGGCATCTTATTTTCACTGCATTTACCATTACCTCGGTTTGCGCGCCCGTGTGCACGCATTTCGAGGCATCTCATTTTCAACATCCCGTCACTTTCTCGGTTTGCGTGCCCGCGTGCACGCATTTCGAGGCATCTCATTTCCATAGCATTCTGTATGTTAGGATTGTATCTTAGTTGCACTTCATGCATATCATGCATATTGCATCGTGTCCGGAATAGGAGTTAGCCCGGGCACGGGAAACGAGGTACATTTCGTACTCCGAGTGACGGAATGTGTCTCAATTTCCCAGTCACCGACACTCCGGATTATCCATGATGGAGTTAGGTTTTAGCTGTAGTTTCATGTGCATTCATCCTATATTGAGTTGTGCATTTCGACTCCTCGGCCATTATGCCTCGGTATGCGTGATTGGTGGCACGAGGATCGAGATATGCATACATTTGTGAAAATACATTGCTATGCCCCTTTCCTGCTCTCTGTTGCAGCAAAACGAAGAATCAGCAACTTTTTTGGGGCTTGGCACGCATTTCAAGAACAGGTGTAAACAGAGGCTAATTGGGGCATTCCGGTGGATTTACGCGCAAGACAGTCCGGACATGCATCATCCACCAGAAGCAAGACAGTCCCTGGCTTGCACGCCAGTTTATTTGCTTTCTAGTTAATTCATTAATTAATCAGAATTCTGTAAATATTTTGGACTGTAATATTCTTTTATTTTGGGGACTGTAATATTTGGACTGTATTATTTATTCGGACCCTCCGAGTGAGGGCACAACTGTAATAAGTGTGCGTGAGTGTGATGTATGTCTTCCAACCCCACGTCTTTCTCCCTTTTATTTATCCGCTTATGATGGTTAGATTAGGGCATATTTAAATTAGGATACAGTATGACAGCATGTTTGCATCATCCATCTGTATTGCATGCACCGGGCTCGGCGCATCATACTAACTACATCGTACTTTCAATTCCGAGTTGAATACATGGTAGTTGTAGCATTTCATATACCATCTTAGAATAGCCGAGCCCACTATAGTTGCATTTTGCATGTGTTGCATTAGATATTTTTGTATACTTAGGATCATGCATGATTTCTAATAAATTTCTATTTTGGCTTGGAGTACTCGGTGAGTTTTTATGCTTTAGCATCCTTGCATGCGTGTGAGTGAATGCCATGATAGCATGCTTACCATGAGGCTATGTGCTTATCTGATATAACTGCCCGAATGCCTGTGGGTGAAGGCTGAGTTACTTAAATTGGAATAAATCATCAAATGTTTTAAACTTACCTGCGGGTAGCAAACCACTTTCAAAAACAAACATGAAATGTTTTGTTCCAATTCGGGCGATCCAGTCTATATTTATATGCTGTGAGCATCACATAGTAATCTAGGCTAATAACCGGAATAAGAACACACAAAGTTTTCAAAAATAGATATCACGGTTAGTAGAGGCCGATCTTTGATCGGGCGAGCGGGGGTGCTCACGAAGTGACCTTCCCCAATCGTACCCAAGTTCCCGAGCCGAGGCAACTTTGGTGATGACGGACACGTGGCCTTTTGGCACCGAGTCAGGGTTTCCTAAATTTCCCAAAATAAAATATTTAGGTGGCGACTCTGTATCTGGCAAAGCAGTCCATGTTTGGCACTTCTTTCAAAAATCAGTTTTCCTAAAACGATTTGCCGGATTTGGACTCTTTGGTTCAGATTTAGAACCGTGACTACGAAAGTCGAGTCCGAGCTGTAGCGAGGTCCCCCGCGGGCTTGTTACAGTTTCTGGCGACTCTGCTGGGGATTTAGAGAACTTGACTCGAACTCGTGATATCTGTTTTTGACTACACTTGTGTGTTTCTTTGCATTTGCATTTGCATTGGTGCGCCTAGGACACCGTGTTTGCCATCTGCTATTCCTGAACGGTTTGCCGGAGGCTTGTCTTGTCAAGGCATGACCATAAGGCTGACCGGTTGTGGGCTCTGCCAGTATGGGAACACAAACCCCGGTTTTACCGGGGCACCCTCTTTGACCATTCAACCTAGTACATATTCGGATCCATAGTGACCATTCCAAACTAGGACAGGTTACTTACCCGATTGTAGGTTGTTTGAAGCCGCTGTGTGCGTAGTGAAACCCTAGCTCCTGACAAAATAGGACAGGGAAACCCTACCCCAACATAGGGGTGTTTTGGCTCTCACTTATCTGTTATGTGCTTTAGAGTGCGTCTCTACAGGAATGCATGTATCAGTGTATGAGTTTGGGCGTCAGGCCTGCGGGCACCAGTTTGCGAATTTGGGCATCAGGCCTGCGGGCATTACTATCAGTATTTGGGAGTCAGCTTTACCTGTGGGTATCAGACTCAGTTTTTGAGGCCGAATTTTGGGGCAGAATTCAGTAGAGGGCACACTCATTCAACTATGCTCGTATCTGTTCAGATGGAATCAGGCTAAGATGCTGTCTGTTTTCTCTTTTGCAAGGTAGTCTGGGAACCATAGCTTCAGAAGGCTCTGATATCCCCCGAGGTTCATCGAACTTGTGCCGATAGACTTTGCTAGGTCAGAGATTCAGTTCAAGGGCAACCAGTGTTTTTTCGCTGAGGCAAGGTAAAGAAAAGCCGGTCAGGGCTCATCTGTTCGTCTAATCCGTCAGTCGCCAGTTACATCACCATTGTTCAGACTCAGCAGACTGTGATGGCACAAGGTTCGGAAGAGTTTGCGGCCGTGACAGCAGCGCTAAGTCAGGGAACTGCCATGCAGGCTGAGACCAGTATTGAAACGCAGCGCCCATCTGGGGCATCTGCCTCACATCCAGCTTTGGGACCCCAGCCGAACTTTGACCCAATTCCGCCAGTTGAAGATTTGCAGGATCCAGATCCTCGAGAAGGGTTGGCTCAAGCTCAAGTTTTTAGACCACTGGTGCAGCCTAATGAGAGGTGTTATCCCCTTGATGCTAATGACCCCGATCTGACCGCAGTGAAAATTGCAAACCTTGAGAAGCAATTCAAAAAGGCACAGGGCCTTAACTCCATTCCTGGTATTGAGGATGGGCACACCGAGGCTACCATCCGGCTCCCAGACAGATTCAAAATGCCATATATCGACCGTTTCGACGGGTCTGGAGATCCAATGGTACATATCCGACTTTTCTTGGATGTCCTAAAACCGATGGGTCTGACTAAGCCACAAAAACTCTCTCTGTATGGAAGAACCCTGTCGGGTGTAGCAGCCACCTGGTATACCAAATTGGAGGATACAGTGAAGCAAAACTGGGAAGAACTGGCTGAGGCCTTTGTCGATCAGTATTCCTACAATACCCAAGTTGAAATGACCATCCAAGAGCTTGAAGCAACCCGCCAGAACCCAACAGAGCCTTTTGTGGAATTCGTTGTAAGGTGGAGAGCAAAGGCAGCACAAATGACAGATCGTCGCCCTTCTGAGAAGGATCAAGTGCAGATGATGGTGCGAAACCTCGAGCATGATATGTTGCAAAAGTTGATAGTCGCTCCACTATTCACTTTCAAAAATTTGCATGAACTGGGGGTTCAAGTCGAGAATGCGTTCAACAGCGGGATCATTCCCAGGACAAGGGAACTGACAAGGAAGGTAATTTCAAGGAGTACCAACGCTGGTAGTAGCATTCCCAAACCCACCGAAATCAATACGGTCACCACAGCCGACCCTTTTGCCAAACCAAGCCTACAAACAGCTGGCCCAGTCCGAGCTCATGGTAGAACTTTCACCCCCCTCTATATGAGCCTGACTAGCACACTGAAAGCCTTGATGGAAAAAGGGCATCTCAAACCCCTCGATCCTCAACCTCTTCCCAACCCACTCCCAGCCAGACATAACCCCGCCAAGTATTGTATGTACCATCAGCAGCGCGGTCATGGCACCGACCGTTGCTACAGCCTTCGTCATGAGGTCCAAAATCTCATCGACAACCGGACGATAGCTCCACCTTCAGACCCTAATGACCAAACATCTCCTGCCTACCTCAATCACATCCACATACTGCCATCCACCTTTGACCCCAGCATATACATCACCCCGGCCCATCTACCCAAGCCTGAGGTGTTTATCCCAGAAAGCATAGACCTATGCATGATGGATGCACCTGAACCTCAACCATCTCAAACCCGTGAACCCACTATTTCTGAGTTGATGGGAATGATTAAAGATCTTCAAAAAACCGTGACAGATCTGGCCTCCGGGACATTGGCTCCATCATCGACCACACCACATACCGGGAACTTCATGTCAAAAGACTCCCCGATGTTGGGACGAGCTGCGTTTGAGGAAAGCCAATCCCTTGGAGGAATGGCGGTGAGTGGGAGGAACAAGATAGCGGCGGACATGGAGCCCAATGAACATCTTCTGTTGGCTGTTGAGGCTTTGAAAGCCGAGGGACTGAACAAAGAGCAAGTGCTCGCAGTTGTTGCAAAAGCTGTGGACGACACTTTCGCTACTCAACTTAGGGGCAGTTTGAATCAAGGGGCAAGCCGGGAGAAAGGTCATCATACTAGAGACGATCCTACTAGCTCTAATCATCCACTCGGAAGAGATCGGCAAACCAGGCCAGCACCTGCCAATCCCTTTGCTGGTGCGTCCAGCAAAAATCCACAAACCTTGAAATACCAACCCCGAGGTCGGAGGGTCTTCCATGCCCTCTATATGCCTTTGTCCAAAGCTCTCCAAATCCTTGTTGGACAAGGCCATCTCAAACTCCTTGAGCCTCGGCCTCTCCCGAACCCTCTTCCAGCTACACATGATACTACCCAGTACTGCGCGTACCATCAACAAACTGGCCATACTACCAACGCCTGCTTCCGTCTTCGCCATGAAGTACAGGATCTATTTGACAATGGGGTTATCCCTGCACCAGGTCCTGCAAAGTCTATCGGCACTTGATCAGTGAACTTGTAGGGGATAATGTGATGTGATTGGAGGGATGAACCACCTGCGGGCAGCGCTCAGTTTACTCCAGATATGGTGGATGGCATGCACTGTTTTGAGCATTTGCGAATGCCAGTTTCCGACTCGGGTATTGGGTCAGTCTTGTTGTTTTGTTTTGAATCTGTCTTTTTGTTTTGAGTCAGTCTCTTTTTATTTTGGATCTGTCTTGTCGTATCGAGTCAGTCCTATTGTACAGGAGTCGGGTGATTCCGGGGGGGTGTTACCTCGGGCGTCACCATTTTGTTTTGTGTTTGTCTTTTCGTTTTGTTTTGAGTCTGTTTCTGCCAGGGAGCCAATTGTACCAACAAATTTGAATGAAACAGCAGTAATTTTTGCACTTCTATGTTCGCTTCTGCCGTGTGCTAGTTGTGACGGAATCTGAATGAAATGGCAGTACATTCCACCTGCTCTCTTCTGCACCCCAAAATCATTGCATTTAACCTAAGTTTTTCAAAACTTTTTGAACACTGCGGTGAAAACGAAGAGGAAGGAATTCCTCGGGATTCGCAAAACTTTGATAATTTGAGAGAAAGAGAGACATGCTAAGCCCTTAATGATTGAAATCATGCTTGTTAGCGTAAGTACTAAGAAGGACCCTGGCTTGATCTAGACTGGTTTCACACTACCTTCAACGCGAGCGATTTGTCGCTTTCTTAAAAAATTTCAAAAACAAAATGTTTTGCGTGGTCTTGCGAAGACCTGTGTGGAATCGCTCTTGAGATTGTGCAGCCTAGGATCGCTCTCAGCCTCGAGACTCAACCCCTTCGCTTCCAAACCTTGAACTTGAAATCAGAAGGTTCGACGGTCAACTACGATGTGAGGCCTGTGTGGCTAGATTTGAAGCAGCCCTCGAACAAGAGGCACCAAAGTCAGGTTAAGAAGATCAGATCTCATCAGAAGAAGCTTACAAAGCAAAGCAGCAGCCATTCTCCTGGATTCAGATGACTCCAGGATCTCAAAACCATTTGGCATGGACTTGTTATACTTTTACCCTTGAGAGGCTCGCTGGGCCAAAAACCCGGAAGGGCGACCCAGGCAAAAGTTAGAGCAAGAGAAAAATACAAAAAAAAAGAAGAAGCAAAAAATGCAAAAAGAAAAAAAGAGAACAAAAAAGAAAGATGCAAAGAAAAGAACGAAAAAATCAAAAAAGGAAAAAGAAATGAAAAGAATTGAAAAGAAAAGAAGAACAAAGCTCGCAAGGTCGAAAACCCGCAACGGGCGCCTTGGCAAAAGTTAGAGCCTAAAAAGGAGAGGTTAATACCCGAGTGTACCTTAACCCCGAACTACGTGAGGCTTGATTCCCATCTTTGGGATACGTAGGCAACTTCATTCTGAAGTCCAGCCGTAAAACACTTCAAACTCAATCATGTCCATGTAATGGTTCTGATAATCTTTGCCTTCCCTATATCTGAGAGTCTGGTTGCGTTCGTCGCTCTGAGGACTAACTACAATACACTACGGTGCCATTCAGACAAGGGGCAACTTTCCGTTGCCATTCAATGCACCGCGGTGTCATTCAAACAAGGGGCAACTTTCCGTTGCCATTCAATGCGCTGCGGTGCTATCCAAACAAGGGCCAACTTTCCGTTGCCATTCAATGCGCTGCGGTGCTATCCAAACAAGGGGCAACTTTCCGTTGCCATTCAAAACGCCGCAGTGTCATTTCAAACAAGGGGCAACTTTCCGTTGCCATGCAGTTCCCCTCAAGCAAGGGGCAATCTTCCTTCGAATCCGAGGTTGTGCATCTCGAGAGTAGGTTCCGTGCTCGTTGAGCAGTGGTCGTTTGCAAAAATAGTTTTTGAGAATTTTTACTAAGGTTGACTAATCTTCTCGAAAGGTATTCCATTTTTAAAACTGGACCATCTCTTGGACCCAAAAAAGGAAAACTCTCAGTGCTCACTGCCTAACTTGCATGATTTTAAATCAGAAAATTGAACAAGTATGTTAATCTAACTCTCATTTTGGTCAAAATTTTTTTTAGGAGAAAACTAAAACTAAAAAATGGTCAAAATGATGAACTAAGGGCATAGTTGAGTCAGGCTTCCTGTCTTTCCCATTGTCAACATACTTGCCAAGAAGGGCACTCTACCTGCCAGAAAAGGGCACAACTAAGGGCAGAAAGCTCTCACATCCTCCAAGCAACGAGGTATCAAGACAAGTGCGAAACACGAACCGGAATGGATCAAGATATTCCACTCTCTTGTCTGGATGCATCTGATCACATCCAAACTCCCCAACAGAGCATCCTCAACCGATGTTAGCTGCAGATTTGCTACACAGCCGTTTGTGGCGCAACCCCTCTGCGAGAGAAACTCACTGTTGTGAGCAGAGGAAAGAGAATCTAGCAGAATGCTAGGGGCACGAGCCCATAATTTGCTGTTTATCCATCAACCGCCCAGGGGAGGGATGAAAAATGAGAGAATGAAGAATAGAGAGATGTGCGATGAGAGAAAAAGTGAGAAAAGGGCTTTTTCAGAAAAACAGAGCTTGAGGGCCGAATGATGTGAGAATCACAAATGAGAAAGGGTGGGAAACATTACCCGGTGAAATAGGCCCCCTGTGCACGTCTGAGTGTCGTGTCTTTTTGTTTTATCTCGATTCTTGTTTTGAGTCGTTTCGAGTGTTACTCGATGTGTTTAGGTCGTGGGCCTTTCATTTCCGTGTTGAGTTGTCTTATTGTGTTTAGTCGCAGGCTCGATACCCGGTCAAAAGCTCATTTATCAAATTCAAAAATAAAATCGTTTTGCGCTTCGAACATCGTGCCGTTCTCCACATCTGTGCAAAAACAAGATTCGTTCTTTCATAAAACCTCAGGGTTCAACCCAAGTCATGCGAGAACAGCAAAACTAGGACCCATCTGAAACCATATGGGTTCCAGACTACAAAGCAAAAGCAAAAGAGGAAATGTCGAGCATCTGAGTTTGTTTCAACTTCAGTAAGTTCCAAGACTACATTCCGTGTGTACCTCTTCAAGTCTTGCCAAAGCTCCGAAGTATGAATGTGCCTCTACCTCAAAGCTCAAGATCAAGTCTGCTTCAAGCCAAAATGGAAATCAGAAGTGCTCTCCCTGAGTACCATTCCCCGCCAGAGGCATCTTGGCTGTGTTCGCAATGAGTTCCTAGGAGACCAACTGCGACGGTGGAAACTAGAGTTCGAATGGCTGATGCCTAGGACGCAAAGGTTCGGGATTTCCGAGACTAAAGTCTGGTTTAAATACCCAGAGGCGTGTCCTCGGCTTGAAGTCTGTATGGAAGCCCCATAGGTTGAGATAGCGTGTATGCACCTCAATTCTGGATACTGAACCAACCTAGTCTGTCACCCCGTTGGAGAATAGGGAAAGTTGTGAACATAGCCAGAAAGGAAAGGTAGTAACTGCGGTTTGGAAGTACAGTCAAGAAAGCGCAAGAAGGACCTACTCTTTTCAGCTCAAAATGTTTCTGCGGGATTTTCAAACTCATGTCTTCGATGTGTAGCTCATCGTCAGTCGGCATGCACGAGGTGTATCCTTTTTGGAATGTATCGTGACCCCTCCGAGAGGTAAATCGGAGGTTGCGTTTGGAAATCGGTCTACTTAAGGCTAGTATTCCCTTGTTCGGTATTTTGTTTCAAATATGCGTTGTCACGCACACTCCACCTGCATTGTTATGCTCATTTGTTGCATTGTTATGCACATTTATCTAGCATTGTTATGCTCATTTGTTGCATTGTTATGCACATTTATCTAGCATTGTTATGCTCATTGTTGCATTATTAAGCACCCACTTCACTAGCATTATTATATCCATTACATTGATTATGCACATCTATCTCGCATTGTTATGCTCAATTACTTGCATTTTTATGCACCAGTTCGCTTGCAATTATCTTTCTTTCTCCTCACGCGTGCGACGGGTTAGACCCTCTTCGGTTAAAAGCATTCGGAAGAAGTCCCAATGCTCACACCATTCTGAAACGCCGGGATACGTCCCTATGTTTCTCCCTCTTCGGTTAAAAGCATTCGGAAGAAGTCCCAATGCTCACACCATTCTGAAACGCCGGGATACGTCCCTATGTTTCTCCCTTTCGGTTAAAAGCATTCGGAAGAAGTCCCAATGCTCACACCATTCTGAAACGCCGGGATACGTCCCTATGTTTCTCCCTTTCGGTTAAAAGCATTCGGAAGAAGTCCCAATGCTCACACCATTCTGAAACGCCGGGATACGTCCCTATGTTTCTCCCTCTTCGGTTAAAAGCATTCGGAAGAAGTCCCAATGCTCACACCATTCTGAAACGCCGGGATACGTCCCTATGTTTCTCCCTCTTCGGTTAAAAGCATTCGGAAGAAGTCCCAATGCTCACACCATTCTGAAACGCCGGGATACGTCCCTATGTTTCTCCCTTTCGGTTAAAAGCATTCGGAAGAAGTCCCAATGCTCACACCATTCTGAAAC
This sequence comes from Camellia sinensis, assembly GCF_055761805.1. Classification (NCBI taxonomy): domain Eukaryota; kingdom Viridiplantae; phylum Streptophyta; class Magnoliopsida; order Ericales; family Theaceae; genus Camellia; species Camellia sinensis. Next base: position 10,449,009 of record NC_138970.1, read on the forward strand.
GCCGGGATACGTCCCTATGTTTCTCCCTCTTCGGTTAAAAGCATTCGGAAGAAGTCCCAATGCTCACACCATTCTGAAACGCCGGGATACGTCCCTATGTTTCTCCCTTTCGGTTAAAAGCATTCGGAAGAAGTCCCAATGCTCACACCATTCTGAAACGCCGGGATACGTCCCTATGTTTCTCCCTCTTCGGTTAAAAGCATTCGGAAGAAGTCCCAATGCTCACACCATTCTGAAACGCCGGGATACGTCCCTATGTTTCTCCCTTTCGGTTAAAAGCATTCGGAAGAAGTCCCAATGCTCACACCATTCTGAAACGCCGGGATACGTCCCTATGTTTCTCCCTTTCGGTTAAAAGCGTTCGGAAGAAGTCCCAATGCTCACACCATTTTGAAACACCAGGATACGTCCCTTTGTTTCTCCTCTTCGTCCTTAAATTCTTGGGATACGTCCCTACACCTCTGGGATACGTCCCTAAACACCGAGTTACAGCTTGCTGCATTTGCATGATCATTGAGTTATGTTCGGCTTCTTGCATATCATTTTGCATTTTGCCCCCCCTGCCTGCGGGCCTGCCTGCGGGCACATTTCTGTTTATCTTGTATGTTTGTCTAAGTCTTCGGTCTTGTCAAAAATGGGTCGTCTCTAGGCTTTGACATTCACTCCCGTCACTTGTGACTTCCGAGTTCTGTCAAAGAGGGGCAACTGTAGACACCCCATTTTTGACCGACCTTAAGACTTAGGCGTCACCGATTGAGCGCTTGGTGATGTTGCATGATGTGCTCGTTCAGAAGTCTCGGAGTCGCGGCCGTGAGCCCTGCCTCCGGACTTCCGAACCCTCTTCTGTGCCCTGTCTCGGTTTGCGAACCAGACTCGGTTTTCTCTGCTTCTTTTCCTGAAGGGAGGGAGAGGTCCAGCAGACCATCTCTCAATGTCCGTAGGCTACATTTGGTGGCCGTAGGCCATTTTTCCCATTTCGGAGTCCGGTTTCCGGTTTTCAGAGCCGTCAGGCCGTGTGCCTCGGTTCGGGACCGCCTAACCATCTCCGTTTGCCCCGGTTTTTGGCATACTTCTTATTTTCTCCCTTTTGAGGGACACTGGGGTCTGAGAAACCCACTTCGTGGCCGAACGCCAATTTTCGATGCTTAACAGCCCATTTCCGGGACCCCGAACTGCGTGTTTTGGCTCCGGAATATTCGTTTTGCAACGGTTTTCGCTCATTTTTGGCAGGTACCTCTGTTTTATCCCGAAGAAGGTCACTGAAGGGTGGGAGGCCAGCAATTGTTGCAGCAACCAGTTATCTCTCCTCCCGAGCCTCCCGGCGCCCGTTTTTCGCACTTCCGGGCTAATGTTGAATACCTTAGAGCTAGCGTTGCCAACTTTCAACCACATATCTGTGATCTACACATCTGGGAGGCCCCTAAAAGTTCATGGCCGGCCATTAAGGTCACCTGACCCTTTTGACCCTTTTCTTCCGGGCTAATGTTGAACCCCTTGGACCTTTTTTCTTGAACTTTGAACCACATATCTGTGATCTACACATCTGGGAGGCCACTAAAAGTTCATGGCCGGCCAGTAAGTCAACTTGACCCTTTTGACCCCCTCTTTCCGAGCCATTGTTGAACCCCTTGGGCCCACTTTCTTGAAATTTCAATTACATGGTTGTGTTGTACACACATAGGGCTACCTCCCCAATACTTGGCCGGCCAGAAAAGCTGGTTGACCCTTTTGACCCCTAGCCGGCCGGCTAGGGGGTGTGGCCGGCCGGCCACCTCCGGCCAAAGTGAGCGGCCGGCCGTGCTCTCCTCACTGTGCCCTTTCCAGCTGTGGGGCAATATCCCCCAGATATTTTCTGTATCCGGGGGATATTTTGGGAGAGAGTTTTCCTCTCCATTTGACCCCCCTTTTACACCCCTTTCTTGACCATATAAACCAGCTGAGGGTCTTCTTCATGAAGGTTAGAAAAATTCTTCTCCAAGCATAAACCCTAAACTCCATTGTCTTCTTCTTCAATTCTTCAAAAAACCCTAACTTTTTAACCTTCATTCCTTCTACACCACCAAGCTCCACCACCACCATCTCATTTCCAGCAGCTAGGAGGGATTCTTGAAGGCTAAAGAAGCTGCAAATCAACCCAAGAAGCAACAAAAGTTTGGATCTTCAAGGGTAAGTTACACTTTGATCCTTTTGACCCTTTTCTTTGATCTATTTCTAAGCCTCATCTCTTTTTGGTTTCAAGCTTCGGCCCTAACTGAAAAGGGCCATATTTTGGGCTCATCTTCACTTCTCATTAAGGGCTCAACCCTGTTTGAGCCCTCCATAATACACTTGCTTCTTTGACCATCTTGTATGTCATAATTTTGCATGCTATTTTTGACCCATGAGAAATTTATTTTCGAGCATGTGGTAAACTGATTTAGGGCTTATTTTGAGCCCCTCTTCAACATTGGAGAAGGGCTCAACATTGTTTGGTGTTTCCATATGTCACTTGTAGTTATATCCCCTATTTGGCCCCATTTTTGCATAAATTAGTAGCCCTCTTTGTTTCTGTTTTTGGACCTTGGTCCGAACTGAAAGTGGTCTTATTTTGGCCTATACTTCATGTTTCATTCACATTTTTTTCCTGTTTGGTGATTATTTTATACACTTCATGTTTTAGCACCTTTTGAGCCTTATTTTGCATCATATTTTTAGCATGTTTGTATACTGATTTTGAGGCTTCCATATACTGTAAATGTTCATATTTTTGGTCCATCTTTAGTGTTGTAGAAGGAAATTTTTCAGTTTGGGTTTAGCTTATACCACTTGCTTCATTACCCCTATCTTGGTCCCTATTCTTGTATGCTATTTTGCCATGCTTATACTTGCTGTTTAGCCATGTTTATAACTGGAAAAGTGCTTATTTTGGGACTGTCTAGCTTCTGTCTTTGCATTGCATGTCCATGTTGTGCATGTTTAGTATGGCTATAGGCCATTTCGGATGCCTAATGTTGCATTTCGGGTCATTTCCTTGCATTTCATGTCATTTCGCTTCATTTCGGGACTGTTTTCCCTCATATTTTGTTGCTGAAATTCCATTAGTATGCTTGCATATCATTTCCATGTCATTTCATATCATTTTATCATTGCCTCGGTTTGCGTGCCCGTGTGCACGCATTTCGAGGCACTTCATTTTCTGCCATCGGCATCCGATGTGAGTGTGGCTGAGGCTCACTCATGTTGGTATAAGCCCATTTGTCATTTCCATGTTATTTCATCACATTTTATCATTGCCTCGGTTTGCGTGCCCGTGTGCACGCATTTCGAGGCACTTTATTTTCTGCCATCGGCATCTTATGTGAGTGTGGCTGAGGCTCACTCATGTTAGTATAAGTTCATATTGCATTCTGTATGTCATATGCATTGCGTATGCATTGCCTCAGTTTGCGTGCCCGTGTGCACGCATTTCGAGGCACTTTATTTTCTGCCATCGGCATCCGATGTGAGTGTGGCTGAGGCTCGCTCATGTTGGTATAAGCCCATTTGTCATTTCCATGTCACTTTAGCACCGCCTCGGTTTGCGTGCCCGCGTGCACGTACTTCGAGGCATCTCATCTTCATTGCATCTGTCACCGCCTCGGTTTGCGTGCCCGCGTGCACGTACTTCGAGGCATCTCATCTTCATTGCATCTGTTATTGCCTCGGTTTGCGTGCCCGTATGCACGCATTTCGAGGCATCTTATTTTCACTGCATTTACCATTACCTCGGTTTGCGCGCCCGTGTGCACGCATTTCGAGGCATCTCATTTTCAACATCCCGTCACTTTCTCGGTTTGCGTGCCCGCGTGCACGCATTTCGAGGCATCTCATTTCCATAGCATTCTGTATGTTAGGATTGTATCTTAGTTGCACTTCATGCATATCATGCATATTGCATCGTGTCCGGAATAGGAGTTAGCCCGGGCACGGGAAACGAGGTACATTTCGTACTCCGAGTGACGGAATGTGTCTCAATTTCCCAGTCACCGACACTCCGGATTATCCATGATGGAGTTAGGTTTTAGCTGTAGTTTCATGTGCATTCATCCTATATTGAGTTGTGCATTTCGACTCCTCGGCCATTATGCCTCGGTATGCGTGATTGGTGGCACGAGGATCGAGATATGCATACATTTGTGAAAATACATTGCTATGCCCCTTTCCTGCTCTCTGTTGCAGCAAAACGAAGAATCAGCAACTTTTTTGGGGCTTGGCACGCATTTCAAGAACAGGTGTAAACAGAGGCTAATTGGGGCATTCCGGTGGATTTACGCGCAAGACAGTCCGGACATGCATCATCCACCAGAAGCAAGACAGTCCCTGGCTTGCACGCCAGTTTATTTGCTTTCTAGTTAATTCATTAATTAATCAGAATTCTGTAAATATTTTGGACTGTAATATTCTTTTATTTTGGGGACTGTAATATTTGGACTGTATTATTTATTCGGACCCTCCGAGTGAGGGCACAACTGTAATAAGTGTGCGTGAGTGTGATGTATGTCTTCCAACCCCACGTCTTTCTCCCTTTTATTTATCCGCTTATGATGGTTAGATTAGGGCATATTTAAATTAGCATACAGTATGACAGCATGTTTGCATCATCCATCTGTATTGCATGCACCGGGCTCGGCGCATCATACTAACTACATCGTACTTTCAATTCCGAGTTGAATACATGGTAGTTGTAGCATTTCATATACCATCTTAGAATAGCCGAGCCCACTATAGTTGCATTTTGCATGTGTTGCATTAGATATTTTTGTATACTTAGGATCATGCATGATTTCTAATAAATTTCTATTTTGGCTTGGAGTACTCGGTGAGTTTTTATGCTTTAGCATCCTTGCATGCGTGTGAGTGAATGCCATGATAGCATGCTTACCATGAGGCTATGTGCTTATCTGATATAACTGCCCGAATGCCTGTGGGTGAAGGCTGAGTTACTTAAATTGGAATAAATCATCAAATGTTTTAAACTTACCTGCGGGTAGCAAACCACTTTCAAAAACAAACATGAAATGTTTTGTTCCAATTCGGGCGATCCAGTCTATATTTATATGCTGTGAGCATCACATAGTAATCTAGGCTAATAACCGGAATAAGAACACACAAAGTTTTCAAAAATAGATATCACGGTTAGTAGAGGCCGATCTTTGATCGGGCGAGCGGGGGTGCTCACGAAGTGACCTTCCCCAATCGTACCCAAGTTCCCGAGCCGAGGCAACTTTGGTGATGACGGACACGTGGCCTTTTGGCACCGAGTCAGGGTTTCCTAAATTTCCCAAAATAAAATATTTAGGTGGCGACTCTGTATCTGGCAAAGCAGTCCATGTTTGGCACTTCTTTCAAAAATCAGTTTTCCTAAAACGATTTGCCGGATTTGGACTCTTTGGTTCAGATTTAGAACCGTGACAACAAAGTCGAGTCCGAGCTGTAGCGAGGTCCCCCGCGGGCTTGTTACATGGCCCCAAATCACCAAATCGATGCAAAGGTGTCATGCTATACATGCACATGCTCAAGGCCAACAAGCCCAAATACAAAGGAGCTATATGATGCATGCAAAGTTCGACCCAAACAACCTAGGATAGAACTAGAACATGGCAAAACACGCACAAAATCTTCACAAGACTAAGCCTAAAACATGCTCCAACAAGGGCTAACAACCTAAGGCACATTGAGGCAATAATATGGCATTACATGGCAACTATGCTAAAAATGCATGGGGTACCAAAACCAATTTAAAATCATGTTATATTATGGATATATAAACATGAAAAACATCCTAAACATGCTCAACACACACTCAAGCATAGGCTCTCTTTAGAGGCCAAAACATGCCCTTTTCAAGGACAACAAGGAGAGGGGGTGGCCCTCTCCTTCTAGAGACTTCAAGGCACCATCTTCCCCACTAAAATCCCTCAAGATTTCAGTGGTGAAGAGGCCCAAACACCAAAGTCTCAAAACTAGCACAAAATAGCACAAAATGAGGCCTTTCAAAGCCTAAGAGGGATCAAACACCTCCAAACCAAAAAACACCCTTAACAAACAACCAAGAGGGTCTAAAAACAGAACTTTTTTGTATTATACACTAAGCTCAAAAACGAATTTAAGGCATGTAGAAATAAGGTGCAAAAATGGGGAATGAAGGTGTTAGTTTTTTACCCTTGTAGACCTCTTCAACAAAGATGCTCCAATGGCCCTCCTTGGCTCCAAACCAGTCAAGAAACTCAAGAACAAGCCCTTAGAACCTTAGTTTCAAGAGGAAGGTGAAACACTAGGTGTTTGTGTGCAATAGTAAGGCACAAAACACCTAGAGCACAAAAGAGAGGGAAAGAGAGATAGAGTATATATCTAACCCTAACCCTAGAACCAGAGCTTAACAATGGCTGTCTAAGCTCTCAAAATATCTCAACTCTCTAACCTCTAAGGCCAAGAGACCAACCCCTCCCTTTATGGCACTTCTTGTCTTGTAAAGCTAAGAAGACAAGCTTCATAAGAGGGAGATCCCTCCATACACGTGTATGGAGGGGAGAAAAAGCAAGACAGCTGTCTTAAAATATCTGCCAAAAGCAGATGCACAGTAGTCGGCCGGCCAAAAATGCCATCTTGGCCAAAAAAAAGTGCCGACCGGCACTAAAAAGTGCTGACCGGCAACAAATAGTGCCGGCCGGCAATATACATTGCCGGTGGCAGCAAAAACCAGCCGGTGGCCTCTAGCCACTGCCGGTGGTGGGTGGGGATGGTCTACAAGCCCTACCCTGCCTCTCAAAGGCAAGATGCAAGTGTTTGGTGTAAAACCAAACATTAAACGGTCGAGTTCGGAGATCCTGAGACAAGGCGCGTAGCCAGGACTTCCGGGAACTCCAAACGAACACAAACATAGATGATCACCGAGTGTTCAAACGGTGACGTCCAAGTCTTGAGGACGGTCAAAAATGGGGTGTCTACACCCGGGATCAGAACACGCATGCGGATGCCCTTGCTTGCCTCGCCTCCGCCATTAACTCAGAAATCTGACGAACAATCGAGGTGGGGTTCATCCTAGAGCCGAGCATTACCTCTTCTGAACCAGTTCAAATTAACATCACTGAACCAGGACCAAGTTGGATGGACCCTATCGCTGTATTTCTTTCCTCAGAACAGCTCCCAACGGATGAGAAAGAAGCCCACAGGATACGAAATAATTCCCTGCGACACTATTTGGATCCGCAAGGAAAGCTTTACAAAAATTCTCTCTCTAGGCCGTACCTAGAATATGTCCACCCAGATAAAGCTGAGCAACTCTTAGCTGAAATACATGAAGGTAGCTATGGTGCCCATTTTGGAGGGCGCTCATTGGCCCTCCAAGCCGTAACGCAGGGGTATTATAGGCCCACCATGCAAACAGATGCCAAGAACTACATAAAGAAATGCAAACAATGCGAAAAGTTTTCCCGTTTAACTCATCTACCAGCCGAATAGTTAAACTCCATTACTAGTCCTTAGACGTTCGCTCAATGGGGACTTGATATCGTTGGACCATTACCACGGGCTCCAAAGAACAAGCGATTCCTGATCGTCGCAACAGATTATTTTACAAAGTGAGTTGAAGCAGAGGCATTAACACATATTCGAGATATCGATGTTAAATGTTTTGTACGGAAAAACATTATAACACAATTCGGTATACCGAGAGAACTTGTATCCGACAACGGCACCCAATTCGATTCCAGCGTCTATCGGGAGCTATGCAGCACATATGTTATCCAGCCCTACTTTTCCTCACATGGCACGGTATCAGCAGCAGCTCGCCAAGTCATATAACCAGTACGTGCAGTTGTGTCATTATATACCTAGAGAACTGGTCCTAAAGAAAGTGCTTCTTGCTACTAAGAATCCGACATATGGTGAATTAGGCCCCAATTGGTGATCGGCCATCCCTCTGCATCTATGACAGGATGACCCTTCACATCAAGGACTTCGTCCATAAAAAAAGGCTCATGCTTTTTGGGGACTGGGCCCATAGCAGGGAACCGCTCGTAAAAAAAGGTGGTCAAGAACTGAGTATGAACAAAGCTCCATACATCATAGTGGCCCATGGATCTCTCCATGTCTGAATGAATGAGGTCTAGACGAAAGTATAAATTTTCCAAGAAGAGAGGAGCCAAGGAGATCTGACTGTCGTTGCAAAGTTTGACAGCAAGGGAACACTAGAGGATTGATGCTCCCAGCAGGGTTGTTGGGGAGGACAAAAAAGTAGATAAAATAGCTACCAAAAGTGGCAAGTACAAGTTGCCATGGTAGCCCAACCCAACTATTGACTCGCGACTGTCTTTTGTAATGTCAACCACAACAGGTTGCATGTCCTTGAAAAAATGCTTCAACCAAGAGAGGTAGGTGGTCTTGTCCCTCTTGGGCTTCTCTTGAAGCAATTCCCCAGTCCTCAAATCATGCCAAAAGCCATGCTTTCGTGCCTCTCGAAAGGAACCTTGAAGAGCAGTGATAGCAGTCTGTTCTGCAGCAGTCAGGGACACGGGATTAAAAAGGAAGTCCCCACGGGTGCTCAACCGAAGGAAAACATCGACCTCTTCAAGGGTTAGGGCTATCTCTTCCCAAGACAACACGAAGGTGTGAGTGTCACGTCTCCAACGGGAAACAATCATATGACTTTGCAGAGGGACCAGTCATCAACCCAAGCCGTTGTCTGCAATAATGTCATCAACCTAAAGGGACCAGTCTGCTGGAGGGCCCGAGTGTGTACGGTAATAAATGTATGAATGAGGAAAATCACCGCACTCTACACGAAATCGCAGCACGGAGGCTGGGTTCACCATGTCAGCATCATCCAAAGAGGCCTCACCAAAAGGGAGCAGAGGCTTTTCCAGGGAAGGGGCATCAGGAACAAAGGAATAAATAGCCTTCCAGAAAGGGTCGACAAGTCCCACAAAATATGGGGTTCTCCTCCACTTAGTATTGGGTGGGACAACCCTGTCGGGCAGAAACCTGGAGGTAGCCATGAAAGAGAATAAAGAAAGAGAAGAAAACTTTAGAAAGTAAGGGCCAAAGAGAGAAGAAGACAACGAGACAAGAAAGTGTATTGTGGCAGGAGTACGGGACTAGTGGACAAGTGGCAAAAAGGCGCCAAAACGCCTCCTTAGGCCCATCATGACTATCAGTCAAAAGGCACCTTTTTAGAGCCATTATGACTTTGCAAAAAACTAACGCAACTTCAGACCTAACCGACGGGTTACTTGCTGATGTCATGCACGCGCTAGAAACAAGGAGCGTGTCCCCCACGCGCGTAGGGGGCAAATGTAGAGGGTCAGAAATTAAACCCCAAATTAAGTATAAACCAAAGTGCTGATGTCACCCTTCTGAGACGACTAGGAATGAAAAGAGAGCATGGGTTAAAGCCCAAGGGAAGTTGACCAATAGTGGGCCGAAATAGGTCTGACGCACCAAGGGTCCAATCAGACTCCACGAAGGAAAATTTCTAAGTCAAAGTTGTAGAGGGAACACTTGCGATGGTCAAGTTGTTGAGATACTTTGTCTCAACGCTGCCATTGCCAAATAATGTCGGTTCAGCCACCACATGAAGTTGCTCATAGAAAGAGAAAGCCGAAGCAACTAAGTTGCAGAGGCGACACTTGCGACGGCCAAGTTGCGGAGGTACTATTTCTCAGCGCTGCCATTCCAAGTATTGTCAGTTCCGCCGCCATCTAGAATTGTCGAGGGAATGAGAGAACTGAAGTAACTAAGTTGCAGATGCATTACTTACAACGCACAAGTTGCAGAGGTACCTTGTTGGTGCCATGGGAAATGACTGCCGTAGCAACTATAGGCACCATACCCAACTTGTGGAGGGAGCATCTCGCCAATGTGAAAATAGCATTTGGGAAAATCTTCTCTGCTGCAAGTAGAGGCTAATGCTTGGTGCTGATAGCAGGCCCCAAGGCATTACTAGCCTAGGGTCGATAGCAGCCCCCAAAGTTCATTACATTGGCGTTGATAGCCGGCCCCAAGACTTACAAGTTGGAGCTGATAACAGGCCTAGAGATAACAGTTTACGGTGGCAACCCTGCGAAGATGGAAGCAGGGCAACCTGAGCACAAGGGACTCCCTTTCCATTTACCCAGGTGACGAACCTGCCTTAGTCGCACAGGTAGGACTAACGAAGCCCCTTTGGGCTTAGTACTAAGGCACATCATGGCTGATAGCAGGCTCGGTTGTGGCCTTCGCCTTGGAAAGCTAGGGAGTTTGTGGTTAGGTGGCTAAGCTTTGAGGCTTCGCTGAGGTGGGCATGAAAATAGTCAATAGCAGACTAATGGAGTCCTAAGAATGCATGTACTGGCCAAGTAGAACTGAGAAGGCAAGTGCAGTAGCAAGGTTTACCACTACAAGTGCACTTGTAGAGGCTCAAAAGGAGTTGTAGCGCCAAACACTCCTATCGCAACGACACTTGCTGAGGCTCAAAAAAGGTAGTTGTGGAGGCAAACAGATAGTACATGTAGAGGGACACATGGCACTTTCAGTCTGGTGGCTCAAGGCAGAATATTCCATGTTATCCTCTAGGACACATGTCCCCTCTCTATTTGGCCACTTGGTGTCCTCTTGGTACCAAGGAAAAGCTTATAAATAGGACCCATTTCCTAAGGTTCATGAGGAAGAATTTTGGAGATTTGGGGGAGATGTTGCCCATTTGTGCACTGCCATCCATTTCTTCTTGAGCTACCTGCTTCACCCTCACCTAGCTGCACACTCTCCAACTCCCAGACAGTTATTGTTGCTCATTCTTCAGCCATTCCACCATTGTTGGACTATTAGCATAGTTTTGCCTCTCTAATCACCTTTCTAACCTTGATCCCCCCAACATTTTCTGGTGACTCTGCTAGGGAGGCTGCTTTGTTGATGGTTCAAACCCGTAGTGGTTTACACACTTCACTAGAAAAAATGACAAAGGATGAAGTTCAGCAACTCCCACGGCAGCAAGGTTCTTCCAATGGTGGAGAAGCACATGTGGAGGACCATGACCACAGTGTTGTGGTTGAGGCAATCCTGTCACCCCAGGATATGCAGGGAGAGATCCTGGCAACTTTGCAAACTCTCATTGATGGCGTCAAGACCAGCTCCAGCGCAGGCACCTCCGCCGGTAACAGTCCCAAACCTAGTGCGTAACCTGCTCCCTGGGAATCAAGCTCCGATCTAAGTGCCTCTGGTGGTACCCCAAGCGAGCGATACGGTTGCTGGTTTAGCTACCCAGGAGTAGACTGGACCATTCCTGCCCACTCACTTTGTTACCTACGCCGATGTACAAGCTATGCTCGAGCAAGAGTGCAACAAGAAGCAATTACCATCTCTCCCCTACCAAGATGTGAAGCCCGCATACTCCCAGGAGATATTGGTTATGCCATACCCAACTGGGCATACAATACCCATGTTCAAGAGAAAGTTACAACCCTCATGATCAGGCGAGATGTCCAAAAGGAAGGTGAGGATATAGTGGACCATGTCAAGCAATTCCAAGATAAGGCTATTGACTATCATGAGCCAGTGGATGTGGCCCACTTACTCAGCATATGTATGGAGGCGGCCATGAGCAACTATAAAATTTTCTTGGTGAACCATAATATGCCAACCTTTTCAGCCTTGGTTGAAGCTCCTAGGAACCTTAGTACCACTGGCACTCTGGATAGATCTCGCGACAGTCACCGCTACTCCCGTAGTAGCAGAGTTACTGCAGTAACCTCTGCAAGAGGGAGCCGCTCGCAAGGGGAGGCGTCATCCTCTCGAAAGAGGAATAGTTATGAGGACAAAAATCCATATCCTTGCAGCCTTGAGAATGTTAAGGCCTTCGTTAAAGAATGGGTAGCCGATGGTGAACTTACTTTGCTTCCGGTTGATGTCCCACCAACTAAGAAAGACAAAGAAGGCCTAGATTATTGTATCTATCATAGAGCCACCAGACACCCTACTAGCGACTGTTGGACTTTGAAAATTATCTTCAAGATGAAAGTTGACGCGAATGAATTGAAGTTCAAAGATGCCAGTAACTGTGATATGAGGAAGGACCCTTATCCTAATCTTAAGGAGAAAGGGAAGAATGTACATTTGATTGGCTATCTTGGGCCTGTGTGTGATCAAGTGAACATGGCATCCTACTCAGGTGAGTTAGAAGAAATTGCAACTGGCCAGCTCCCCGAAATAGTACCTTTAGAGGCAAAACTCGCAAAGGATACTCATGCTCAAGCCTTGCAAAATTTTGTCAAGTTTCGTACCTTCTTTAACCAGCTGGGGCTGAGCCAAGCCGCCAGGTTGGAAGCAACAAAGGCCCTCATGAACATCTCTAAAGTGCACCACACTGAAGTTGCTGAGGCTAAGGAGTATATGCCTCGGCGCATCCAGGAAGATTATGGGGCCATTACTTTTTCAGAAGTAGACAGAGCATGCCCATTTCCTCATAACCGACCTCTTTTTGTTAACACTTACATCAATGACGTGGAGTTAAAGTGTGTTTTCTTTGATGACAGAGCATCCATAAACATCATCACTACTGACACCTTTGCGAAGGTTGGCATCCTACAATCTAGGATGGTTTGTAAACCCATTACGGTGACCGGTTTTGGCGGTGAGAAAAGGGTTTCTATGGGCTATGTTGTAGTGGACTTAGCAGTTGGCGAGATCCGCTCTACCACTAAGTTCCATGTGATTGAAGCGGACACAAATTACCACATGATACTTTGCAGGATTTGGATGCACTGATATGGGGCTATCCCGTCGAGTTATCACTAATGCGTAAAGGCAAAGTTGGGGAAGCGCATAGTGACCATAAATGCATCTGAAAAGCCATTTGGAGTACAAGAGGCACACTATTCTAATGCAGTCTTCTTTACCGTGCTGTCAACGGATGAAACTCCAAGGACTGGTAAGGTTGTAGGTGTAAAATTGCCAAAGTGCGAAGACATTCGAGATGGAGAGGCTGCTCTAGAACGCAGTGGGCAGAAGAGGAGCAGTAAGTCCACGAGTCCTCCGCCCAAGATTGTTAAGGTGCGCAAGGGCGGCATGACAGTTTACTACCTACGACGGTCTTAGGGCCCAGACTTCATACCTTGGGAGGATGGCCTCGAGGCAAATAAACGTGATGGTAGTAAGTCCCAAGACGGGTTAGTGGAGACGCCTGAGCTCACCCCTGAATGTATGCAAGATAGACCCAAACTGTAGTAGGAAGTACTTGTTAAGGTTAACCTCAGCGACCTGCCAGGGCAAAGCAAGCCCGTGTTTATCAGCGATACAATGGCTCCAGCAGCTAAGGCAAAATTGACAAAACTACTGGAGTGGTATAGTGACGTCTTTGCTTGGACATATGATGAGATGCCTGGTATTGACCCATCCCTTGTCACTGTAGACGCGCCCGTGGGCCTCACTACAGTTCGGACTCAATTTGTGTCACGGTTCTTAATCTGAACCAAAGAGTCCAAATCCGACAAGTCGTTTTGAGAAACAGATTTTTGAAAAGAAGTGCCAAACATGGACTGCTTTGCCAGATACAGAGTCGCCACCTAAATATTTTAAAATGGGGGAATTTAGGAAACCCTGAATCGGTGCCAAAGGCCACATGTTCGTCATCACCAAAGTTGCCTCGGCTCGGGAGCTTGGGTACGATCGGGGAAGGTCAGCTATGAGCACCTCCTCTCGCCCAGTCCGAAGACCGGCCTCTACTAACCGTGATATCCAATTTTCAAAATGTTGTGTTCTTATTCCATTTATTAGCCTAGAATTACTATGTTATGTGCACAGCACACAAGTATAGACTAGATCGCCTAATTTGGAAATAAGCATTGCATATCTGTTTGTCTTGAAAAACATTTTGGAATTTGCTACTTGCAAGTAGGCTAAAATATGGATTTCAATGAGTTTTTCCAACTCAGATAATCCAACCTTCACCCACAGGCATTCAAACAGTTTATCACATAAGCATCTAGCCACATGGTAAGCATCCTGTCATGATAGCATTCACACGCATGCGTTATGCTAAAGCATGAAAATACTTACATCGTACTCCGTGCCAAAACAATAAAACTAGTTAGCCAACATGCATGGTCCTAGTTCATGTCAAATTGACTAATGCAACACATACAGGATGCAACTAGAGTAGGCTCGGCTAACCTAAACATGGCATGTGAAATGCAATCAATTGATGCACGTATTCAATTTGGAGTTGAAGTACAAATGCAGTTAGCATGATGTACCGAGCCTGGTGCGTACAAGGCAAATGTATTAATGCACGCATGCATAGCATAAGGTATGCTAATTTAAACATGATCTATTGCTAACCATCAAAGCAGGTAAGTAAAAGGGAGAAAGAAGTGGGGGTTGGAAGACATGCACACACTCACCCACACTTATTACAAATTCGCCCTCGCCCGGAGGGACCGAAAGAATAATACAAATCGAATAATGAATTAACTATCCTAGCTAATTAATTATTACAAATTACCTAATTAGCTAACGAGCTAACTAAGCTAGGAAAAACAGTAAACCGCCTCGGGAAGAAAGCTCAATGCAATGCATGCTCGGTCTTGCTCGGGAATTCACTGCCATGCACAATCTGCCTCTGTTTTCCCTGCTCTGCTCCTCTAAAGACTGTTAAAGTCTCAAAATTGCTTCTCTGGACATTGGGAGACACCACCGGCTGAGTAGAATGGTAATCGGCAGTGGTTTGGTGTCCATCGGCACACAATGAATCCATCAGCTGCCAGTTTATTGCCAGTCGGTACCCTATGCAGTCGATCGGCAAAGAATGCCTGTAGAACCTGTTTGACAGCAGCAGAGGACAGGACTTTGCATGGCAATGCAATTCAAACCATATATGCACCAATCATGTTCCTTATCATGTGAGTGAGTCAAAGGGACATACTCCTTGATTCTCGGACCACCAATCGCGCATTTCAATGCGTGATGGCCCAAGAGACCAAGCGTGCACATTTTGATGTCAAATGAAATGCAATGCACACAATCAAACCAAGAGGCTTCTACCTCCATCATGACTTGGTCAAGAGGTAGAGCATGCATGCCAATGCAATGCAACCCTAATCATGTGGGCTAGCATGCAACATGAGCATACAAGCAAGTGATGCGCACTAGGCACATAGACTAGGCAAACAAGCATACAAGCATGCCACAACTATGCAAACTACTTAGAGCATGCAAGATGTGATCTAATCATGCAACATGCTAGTAATTTGACCAAGGGAATGCATGCCAAATGCAAATGATTTCAAGCATGCAACACATGCAACCAAAGCATGCAAACATGGGATAATGTAACAACACTTGAATGGCATACAAGGGATGGACTTACACTAATTGGACGGCTCTAAGTTAGGTCCAAAACAGTGGCCAAAGCTTAAGAAGATGGGACCAAACACACATACACACATGCACACGTTGAGGCCTAAACACTTAAGCATCAAAAGGCTTCTTTCAAGCACACTTAAGAGGGAATAATCATGGACATGGGGCATGCATTAAGCTCTGAAAATCATGCAAGAACATGGTGTCAAACCAAGCAAACAAGATAGGCTAAACATGCAACAAATGGCCCATGCATTCAAGGCAAGCTAATGAAGTATTGAACTACACTTAGCAAGACCAAACATGGCATGAATTTAATGACTAAAAACAGAGTTTTAGCATATAAAACAAGGCCCAAAAGACCACTTAGATGGCATCTAAATGGCTTGAATTCAAAAGCATGCACAAATGAACTTTCAAGGAGCATATCACACAAGCTCATAAGTCATCAAAGAGGCATCCAAGGCAAGCATACAAGCATGCTAAGGGGACTGAAATGATGCTATAAATGGTGTCAAATCATTAAAACAAAGCAAGTAATGCATGCTACACACTCGCACACTTAAGGCCAACAAGCCAAAATGCAAAGGGGCTATATTAAACATGCCATAGCCGACCAAAATGACTAAGGACAGACCTTAAACATGGCAAAATAAGCATGAAAGCTTCACAAGGCTAAGCCTAAAACATGCTAGAACAATGGTTTACAACCTAAGGCACGTTAAGGCCTAAACATGGCATTACAAGGTAGGTATGCTAAGCATGCATGGTGTACCAAAACCAACTAAAAATAGAGGCATATTATCACATAATAAGCACAAAAATCAGCTAAGGCATGGTCAACATGAAGCTTAGCTAGGTGCTCCCTCAAGAGGCCAAAAATGGTCCTTTTCAAGGACAACAAGGAGAGGGGGTGGCCCTCTCCTCCCTAGGACCTCAAGGCACCATCCTCACCTCTGAAATCCCTCAAGATTTCAGTGGTGAGGAGGCCCAAACACCAAGGTCCCGGAGCTCACTCAAAATAGCACAAAATGGGGCCTCTCAAGGCCTAAGAGGGGTCAAACACCTCCAAACCGCAAAACACTCTAAACCAACTATTTAGAGGGCCTAAAAATAGAACTTTTTTATATTATACACCAAGCTCAAAAATAGTTCTAAGATAGGCAAAAATAGTATGCAAAAATGGGGAATAAAAGGGCAAGATTGTTACCCTTGAAGACCTCTTTCACAAATGGAGCTCCAGCAGCTCCTTAAGCTCCAAACCAGCTCCAAAACTTTGAAAACAATCCCTTAGAACCTCAATAGCCAAGAGAAGGTGTAATGGTAGGTGTTTGTGTGCAATACTAAGAACAAATGCACCTAGAACACTCAAGAGAGAAAAAGAGAGATAGAATAGCTACAACTATACTAACCCTAGAACCAGAGCTCTCCTCTGTATTTTTTGTCTCTAAAATGTCTAACCCTAAGCAAGGGAGAGGAGGGCTCCTCTTATAGAGAAGCCAATCTTGTAAAGCTTACAAGGTAAGCTAACAAGAAGGCCATCCCTCCATACACGTGTATGGAGGGGAACAAAATGCCATACAGCTATATTAAAATATCTGCAAAAGCAGATGAATAGTAGTCGGCTGCTCAAAAATGCCATTTTGACAAAATTGACTGCCGACCGGCAACAAAGAATGCCGACCGGCAATATACATTGCCAATGGCAACAAAACACCAGCCGGTGGCCTCTGGCCATGGGCGGTGATGTGTGGGGATGCCTCACAAGGCATTCCCTGCCCCTCCAAGGCAAAACACAAGTGTTTGGTGCAAAACCAGACACTAAGCAGTCGAGTTCAGAGATCCTGAGGCAAGGCGCGTAACCGAGACCTCCGGCAACTCCAAACGAACACAACCATGGATGATCACCGGGTGTTCAAACGGTGACGTCCAAGTCTTGAGGACGGTCAAAAATGGGGTGTCTACAGTCACTCATCATCTGGACACTTTTCCCAACTCTAAGCCAATCAAGCAGCATGCTTGAATGTATCACCCTAATCTTGAGGCAAAGATTAAGGAAAAGGTAGAAAAGTTACAGAGGGCCAAGTTCATTGAGCGTATACAGTACCCAACTTTACTAGCAAATATTGTGCCTGTGAAGAAAAAGAATGGCCAAATCAAGGTCTGCATAGACCTTCGCGACCTGAACAAGGCATGCCTAAAAGATTTGTTTCCACTGCCCCATGCTGACACACTTGTCAATTCTACTGCGGGCCATGAGATGTTGTCCTTCATGGATGCGTTTAGTGGTTATAACCAGATCAAAATGACACCAGAAGATGCAGAAAAGACAGCTTTCAGAACGCCCTTGTGAGATTTTTTCTATACGGTGTTGCCCTTCAGTTTTGTGGAGGCCAAATAAAATCAACTAAGAAGAGGCCAAGGCATTTGATCGACATCAGGCCAAAGGCAATTTGGCCCTGACTAGGGGCTCATGAAGTTGAATAAACGAATCGGCCATATAATGAGCCGAATAGGAGCCAACACTCACTTGGATGGCCGGCTAAGTTACTACATGTGAGATCAAGAGTGGGCCCGACCCTTGGGCCCACCCGTAATATAAAAAGGGAGGAATGTCTGCCAAAGGAGGTATGTGAAAATTTACAAGATTACTTGAGATAGAAGTAAATTTGAGAGGATACCGACTTGTCCGTCAGAGTGCTAATTCTGGCAACCCCGACCAGAGTGTTCATCCATTTTTCAGGTAGCAATCAGAGGATCAAGAGCATCTAACTGGATCCAAGAGTATTTCCAAACCACTTACCACAATTGGTGCTATCTGTGGGAATACTCAAGTGCGTCCATGGCAGGTGTGACAGATGATTCTTCAATAGTTGTTGACGATGTTACACCAAGAAATGGCATTACTGCAAGAAACATGCTTGGACCGGAGAATATCACCGCGTGACGGGCTTTAACTTCGACCCAACAGCTCAAACTTCACCCTCAACTTCTGGGCAGAAGATTGTGTAGACGATCATGGATGAAGCAAAACAAAATGAACAGCGTCTAGAAGATATGATGGCTGAGAACAAGCGCTTGCGTAAGGGATCAACCCTGGAGTGAGCCAAATCCCAACACGACGCACGCCATGACTGGGGTCGATCCCCAGAAAAGAAGAACGATGATCGACGACGTCGACTTCAAAAACATGATAATGGCAGCAATTCCGACTCACCATCACAGGAACCTAGAAAGAAGGGGCTAGTTGATGCATCCAACTTTTCGGAAGGAAGTCCATATGTACGACACAGGCGAGGGAAAGAAAGTGATGATTCGGATGAGGAGGATAGGAACAACCTTTTTGTACGAGGCATTGCAAGGGCTGTGTTGCGTAAAAAGTTCAAAGCACCAACATTCACCTTATACGACAGAAAATCTGATCCCACTGACCACATTCATCATTACAAACAAGCGATGACGTTGCATGCTGATGATGAAGCTCTCATGTGTCGAATGTTTCCAAGTAGCCTGGGACCGCATAAATTGGAGCTGGCGTCAATAAGAAGCTTTCATCAACTCCAAAAATCCTTCAGGGCAAGATTCATCACCAACGAAGTTCAGCCAAAGCAAGCTGACTCTCTCTGGGCAATGCAAATTAAACCAGAAGAGACCCTTAGTGAGTATTCGGCGTGCTATTGGGAATGTTTCAACTTGGTGGATAATGCGTGCTATGATTCCATGGCCATTACCGCATGTAAGATGGGATTACACGCTGATAGTCTTCTTCGCAGTTCGTTGACCAGACGACCTCCCAAGACAGTCTGGGTGCTAATGAAGAAAGTTGAAGAATACTATTAGTGCGCGTCAAGGCCGGACAGAAAGTTGTTAAATCGGCACCATCTGGTCTGGTTTAGCTTATAAGTGTCATGCCGTCAACGAGGCAAATGTGGATATACCAGATGATAGTATAGCCATCGTCATTGAGAAAAAAACAATCAAACCAGCAAAACTTTCATCATTCTTGCTTCTTAAAGGAGAGTTGTATTTTCGTGGTCCCAACAACTTGCTAGCAAGGTGCGTCGGTAGACAAAAAGCAACTTACAGACTCAAGCAGATCCATGCTAAGTCCTGCGGAGATGGGGATATCAGTCTATATCGACGGATGCAGAGGCAAGGGTATTACTAGCCATAGAGAGAAAAAGAAAGTACTGAGTTGCAGAAGCAATGTGCAAAAAGTCAGTCACATCCTGAGGAAGAGGAAACCCATTTCTTAAGCAGTGAAGAATAGAGACAGCCATCTATTGACTACCTTGGAAATGGCATACTGCTTGAGAACAAAGCCGATGCAATCAGAGTTAAGAGGTAGGCCCATCACTTCTTCCTTGACTAAGGCAAGCTGTACCGTAGAGGCGTTGAAGGGAAACCTCTGGCATGTTTATCAAAAGAGGAGGGAAATGAAGTGCTAAGCGAAGCCCACAAGACAAAGCATCAAGGAGGGCAATGATTATATGGACATCTCATTCACCTCGGCTACTATTGGCCTATAATGGAAGAAGATGCCAAAACCTTTGTAAGAAGATGCCAATCCTACCAGAAATTTGGGAACTTGATACATACACTAGCAATTGAGCTGTACAACATCAAGACTCCTTACCCATTTCACACTTGGGCATATGACTTGGTAGGTCCAATAGCGCAGCAATCCAAAGGTCACAGATGGATACTTGCAGCGACAGAAGTTAACACCAAGTGGGTAAAGGCTATACAAATAAGAAAAGTAGATAGGGCAGGAGTGGTCAACTTTATCAAGGAAAACATAATCTGCAGGTTTGGCATACCCAAAGTAATGTTGCCTGACAATGGAACTCCCTTTGTGAATCGCCATATGGGAAGATTCTTGGACACTTATCAGATCAAGCACCACAAGTCTACCCCATACTACCCGCAAGGGAACGGACAAGCTGAGGTAACCAACAAAACCCTCATCTGATTACTGAATAAAATGATGTATGATGCAGGGGGGCTCATGGTTCAAACAACTCCCCATAGCACTCTCGGCATATAGAACGTCAAAAAGGAAGCCAACTCAGGCAACCCCATTTTCCCTAGTATATGGGTCTGAAGCTGTGTTACCAGTTGAGATGACAGTACACTCAGCAAGAATGGCTGTGTCAGCACACTTAGTTCCAGACAGCAGAAAGAACAACATAGAGACAGCTGAAGAAAAAAGGGATCGGGCCTTGCGGGCAATGGAAAAGTATCATCAGTCCATAGCTCGTGCCTACATTCAGTCTATTCAACACAGGGAGTTCATGGAGGGGGACTTGGTATGGAAGACAGTGGATGCAATCATGTGGGGGAACCAATCCCTAAGTTCTCACCCAGATGGGAAGGCCCCTACAAAGTTGTTTAGGTATGTAGCAGCGGGTATTACAAGTTGACAAGAGTAGATGATGGGTTCAGAACTGGCCCTATCAACGCTATGTAAAGGAGTATTTTCCCTAATTTCTTTTGTTCAGAAAAAGAGTTGTAAGTTTCTTTGTTAATACTTTGAAAGCAAAGTGTAAAGAATGTGTCATACATTTAGTAAACCTGTTACCCTTGTAAACACTTAGTGCGAGGAAAGTTTTCTATACTTAGTGAAATTTTAGCCTTGTAAGACTTAGTCATGGTGAAATTCTGTTCATAGCAAGAGTATTGTCTATCCTTAGAAGCTATGCAAAAACAATGAAAAGAAGACAGTGAATTAAAGTTCAACTACTCAATATCTTTGTTCCTCATAAACATTAAAGTTTTCCACAGCATGATTACAATGTTTGAAGGAAAAAGGAAGGAAAAAGGCAGCAAAAGTACAAAGAAAAGGAGCCATAATAGAGTCACAATAAATCAAATCAAACCCTTCACGAGGGAGTCCATCAGGTTCACATCCCTAGGTAGCAGAGCAGCCAGTGCAAAGTCTTTCTCTTTGAACCGAGCCATGTTCTGCCGATGCTGCTCGATGGCACCCTCACACTCCTTAATAGTCTCCTCCAAAGATGCATGCATTGTGACATTATCTGCATGTTCAAGGAAGCCATCGACTGCCTGAAACCTAGCCCTCATCCACGATAGGTCCAGACCATTCCTCTCAAAGCCGTTCAAATTAGCCTAAGCACTCTCCACAAATTTGCTAGGAGTCATCAAAATATTCTTCGCAGCAAGGTTATGGATGAAGCTAGCAAGTGACTCCAATAGTTCTGTCTGCACCATTGAGCCCAGAATGTTGAAAGCAGTGAAGGTGCTAGGGTGCAACGCTTGGATGCTGGCAAGAGTAGGAGCAGCTTCGGGGGAGACCCAATAACTTGGGAAAAAAACTTGTCCTGAGGACTGAGGGGACCCTCTCACTCCATGGCTAGCTTCAATTACTGGAGGGAGATAGGTGGATCGACCAAAGGCCTGGGCGCGATGCATCTCCCCTGAAGATGATGGCCTAGCGACATTAGAATGGGTAGATACTCGGTGGCGACCGGGCAAACTAACCACGCGAGAGAGTCCAAAGCTACCTACACCATTATGTCGCTCCGAAAAGAGGTCATCCATGGGGTAGTCCATAACATTCAAATCTGGGACAACAATAGTGTCCATGCCCACATAAAAGTCTCGTGATCTCCTAAGATTGGCTGGCACCTTGGGAAAGTGAGTGAGGGGTACAGGTCAGCAAGCTGCTCAGAAGTTGCTGAGGCAACTGGATCGAAAGCATCAGTAACTGTAGTAGTATCATGAGTGGCCAGGTTGGCAGTTGCCTCTGCACAGTGGGCCAAGTTTTGGGAGTCCACAGTAGGAACAGCCGCTACATTTGCACCTCCTTCAGTAACTTGAACATTTGGAAGTGAGGTCTGTGGAACCAGGGGAGACTCAGTGGACTGGGAAGAACCCCCAGATATAGCTCCCAATAGGGGTGGTGCAACTTCCAGTGGCTCTTAGTAACTATATCACCACTGCAACTTCCAACGGTCAGAATGAACAAGGTTTGGAGGTTTTGCACCCTTAGTAACTATATCACCACTGCAACTTCCACAGCAGGGGGGACTTGTTCATTTTCAACAAAGGGGGGATCATGACCTCTTTCCACGTCTGCAACCTCAGTATCTGACTCAGCCTCAACAACTGGCTTGGCCTCAGTAGTTGGTTTGGCCTTAGCACTTAGTTCTTCTTCAACGTCTGGAAGTACCATTCTGCGAGTTCTGAATCTTATGACCCTTGAAACAATGGGAAGGTCGTCGTCGTCGTTTGAATCTGAAGAAATTTCGATGGTAGTAGAAGAACCTCTTGGGCCCAAAGGTGACATGGCTGATGGGCCCTGAAAAGGAAAAAGATCATGCGATTACTAAAGTATAGATAAAAAGCCCATAGAAGTATGAAAAAATACAAAATATTTTCTAAGTATGGATACCTCCGGAGTCTCTTCCATCTTGGTGAGGCACGGGCCTCAGCGACTGATGCTGCTGCCTCCTGGACTTCCCTCACGCGGGAGCAAGTTATGCGCACTGATGTACCAATTTGTGGAGGAACAACTTGCAGTGGCTGGATGGACATTGCCTTAGACGGATGTGGCTCCTCTACTGCGGGCGAGGAGAAAAACTTGAAATGGGAAAATACACTCGTTTACTTCCCCCGACCAGAAAAGAGACGAAGAGATAGATCTGGTTGTGAAATGTGTTCCATTGTAGGAACAACTGGAGCACTGTTGCAAAAATTGAAGGAGTTGAGGTTGCAATGCCAGAATAATCTATTACTAGGAGTAAATGTGTCTTCTCTTCCGAGCGATGGCAGCTTCATGAGGCCTAAATCCTCCATAAGTAAAGCAGTATAATCACGAGCAAACCGCTGGAAGCTCTGATAGAAATCTGCCTGAGGTAGAGATGCATGTGGGATACCCTGATCCATGCCAAACTGCCTAAGGACCCTGCCCGGCTGATAGACGACGCTGGACATGCCCTCCTCGTTCCATACAGGCAGAAATCTAGGGCATAACATAGCAGCAATAAGGAGAGAGTTGTCCTGGACACTGTCAAGAGAGAAATCAACATGACAGGCCTCAGAGAAATAAAATGGAACAACAGAAATGACTGGAAGAAGCTGGGAAAAGGGGCAGAACACGTATTTCTTCATGCGCTCAATGTAGTTCGCAAAGGGTCTGTTGGTGCCAACACCAGACCACCTAGAGATGCGAGCGAGGGATTTGCGCACTTGTCTCCTGACGGGCCATTCCTCTGCATCTATGACAGGATGACCCTCTGCATCAAGAACTTCGTCGGTAAAAAAGGGCTCATGCCTTTTAGGGACTGGGCCCATAGTAGAGAACTGCTCGTACAAAAAGGCAGTCAAGAACTGAGTATGAACGAAGCTCCATACATCATAGTGGCCCATGGATCTCTTCAAGTCCGAATGAATGAGGTCCAGATGAAAGTATAAATTCCCCAAGAAACGAGGAGCCAAGGGGATCTGACTGTCGCTGCAAAGTTTGACGGTACGGGGAACACCAGAGGATTGATGCTCTCAGTAGGGTTGCTGGGGAGGACAAAAAAAGAGATATAGCTAACAAAAGCAGCTAGGTACAAGTTGTTGCGGTAGCCTGACCCAACTATTGACTCACGACTGTCTTCGGCAATGTCGACCATAACAGGTTGCATATCCTTGAAAAAATGCTTCAACCAAGAGATGTAGGTGGTCTTGTCTCTCTTGGGCCTCTCTTGAAGCAATTCGCCAGTCCTCAGATCATGCCAAGAGCCATGCTTTTGTGCCTCTCGAAAGGCACCTTAAAGAGCAGTGACAGCAGTGTGTTCCGCAACAGTCAGGGACGTGGGATTAAAAGAGGAGTCCACACGTGTGCTCAACCGAAGGAGAACAGCGATGTCTTCAAGGGTTAAGGCTATATCCTCCCAAGCCACCACGAAGGTGTGAGTGTCGCGTCTCCAGCGGGAAACAATCATATCAGTATTAGTCTGTACCTTGCACATAGACAACTCCCTCGAGCTCAAAATTTCTTTGAAGAGACGAACATCCCTAAAGCGCTGCTTGAAGCCGTCGTCTGCAATAATTTCATCAACCTAGAGGGACTAGTCTGTTGGAGGGCCCGAGTGAGTGTGGTAATAAATGTATGAATGGGGACAATCACCGCGCTCTACACAAAATCGCAGCACGGAGGCTGGGTTCACCATGTTAGCATCATCCAAAGAGGCATCACCAAAAGGGAACGGAGGCTCTTCCAGAGAAAGGGCATCAGGGACAAAGGAATCAACTGCCTTCCAAAAGGGGTCGGCAAGTCCCCCAAAATATGTGGCCCTTCTCCATTTAGTACTGGATGGGACAACCCTGTTGGGTAGAAACCTGGTCATAGCCATGAAAGAGAATAAAGAAAGAGAAGAAAACTTTGGAAGGTAAGAGCCAGAGAGAGAAGAAGACAAGGAGACAAGAAAGTGTATTATGGCAGGAGTGGAGGACTAGTGGACAAGTGGAAAAAAGGTGCCAACACGCCTCCTTAGGCCCATCATGACTGTCTATCAAAAGGCACCTTTTCAGAGCCATTATGACTTTACAGAAAACTGACGCAACTTCTGACCTAATCGACGGGTTACTTGCTGATGTCATGCACGCGCAGGAAACAAGGAGCGTGTCCCCCACGCGCACAGGGGGAAAATGTAGAGGGTCAGAAATTAAACCCCAAATTAAGTATGGGGCTAAGTAATGAGGTCACCCTTCTGAGATGACTAGGTATTAAAAGAGAGCTTGGGCTAAAGCCCAAGCGAAGTGGGCCAACAGTGAGCCGAAGCAGGTCTGACCCACCAAGGGTCCAAACGGATTCCACGAAGGAAAATTTCTAAGTCAAAGTTGTAGAGGGAACACATGCTGAGGCACTTTGTCTCAGCACTGCCATTCCGCAATAATGTTAGTTCAGCCACCACCGAAAGTTGCTGAGGGAAAGAGAAAGCCGAAACAACTAAGTTGCAGAGACGACACTTGCGACGGCCAAGTTACGGAGGTACTTTTTCTCAGCGCCACCATTCCAAGTATTGTCGGTTCCGCCGCAATCTAGAGTTGCTGAGGGAATGAGAGAACCGAAGCAACTAAGTTGCAGAGGCATTACTTGCAGCGCCCAAGTTGCAGAGGCACTTTGTTAGCGCCATAAAAAATGACTGCCGCAACAACTATGGCCACCGCAACCAACTGGTGAAGGGAACATCCCGCCAAGGTGATAGTAGCCTTTGGGAAAAGCTTCTCCTCTATAAGTAGTGGCTAATTCTTGGCGCTGATAGTAGGCCCCAAGGTATTACTAGCCTAGGGATAATAGCAGGCCCCAAAGTTCATTACTTTGGCATTGATAGTAGGCCCCAGGACTTACTGGTCGGAGCTGATTACAGGCCTAGCAATACCAGTTTACCACGATAACCCCGTGAAGATGGGAGCAGGGCAGCCCGAGCATAAGGGACTCTCTTTCCATTTACCCAGGTCACGAACCTGCCTTAGTCGCATAGGCAGGACTAACGATGCCCCCTTGGGCTTGGTTCTAAGGCATAGTATGGTTGATAGCAGGCTCGGCTGTGGCCTTAGCCCTGGAAAGCTGGGGAGTTTATGGTTAGGTGGCTAAGCTTTGAGGCTTCGCTAAGGTGAACACGAACATAGTCGATAGCAAACTAATGGAGTCCTGAGAATGCATGTACTGGCCAAGTAAAACTGAGAAGTGCAGCAACAAGGATTACTGCTGCAAGTGCACTTGATGAGGCTCAAAAGGAGTTGTAGCGCCAAACACTGCCATCGCAACTACACTTGCTGAGGCTCAAAAAAGGTAGTTGCGGAGGAAAACAGATAGTACATGCAGAGGGACACGTGGCACCTTCAGTCTGGTGGCTAAAGGCAAAATATTCCATGTGATCCTCTGGGACACATGTCCTCTCTCTATTTGGCCACTTGGTGTCGTCTTGATACCAAGGAAAAGCTTATAAATAGGACCCATTTTCCAAGGTTCAAGAGGAGGAATTTTGGGGATTTGGAGGAGATGTTGCCCATTTGTGCACTTCCATACAATTCTTCTTAAGCTACCTACTTCACCCTCACCTAGCTACACACTCTCCAACTCTAGACAGTTGTTGCTGCTCATTCTTCGGCCATTCCACCATTGTTGGACCTTTAGCATAGTTTTGCCTCTCTAATCACCTTTCTAACATCGATCCCCCCTATATTTTCTAGTGATTCTGCTGGGGAGGCTGCTTTGTTGATGGTTCATACCCGTAGTGGTCTACACACTTCACTACAAAAAATGGCAAAGGATGAAGTTCAGCAACCCCCACAGCAGCAAGGTTCTTCCAATGGCAAAGAAGTACATGCGGAGGACTGTGACCACAGTGTTGTGGTTGAGGCAGTCCAGTCACTTCAGGATACGCAGGGGGAGATCCTGGCAGCTTTGCAAACTCTCACTAATGGCGTCCAGACAAGCTCCAGCGTAAGCACCTTCGCTTGTAACAGTCCCAAACCTAGTGCATAACCTGTTCCCTAGGAATCAAGCTCTGATCCAGGTGACTCCGATGGTACCCCAGGCGAATAGTACGGCTGCTGGTTCAGCTACCCAGGAGCAGACTGGACCATTCCTGCCCACTCACTTTATTACGCAAGCCGATGTACAAGTTATGCTCGAGCAAGAGTGCAGCAAGAAGCAATTACCATCTCTCCCTGACCCAGATGTGAAGCCCCCATACTCTTAGGAGATATTGGTTATGCCATACCCAGCTAGGTATACAGTACCCAAGTTTATCAAGTTTGATGGAAAGCAAGGCAATGCTAGAGAACATGTGGTAAGGTTCATCGAAACACTCGGTGTCCATGGTAGTGACCACTCTCTGCGCCTTTGGAAGTTCTCCAAATCACTTACCAAAAGGGCTTATAGCTGGTATGCGAACTTGGCCCCCAACTCAATTAATAGTTGGGATGAGATGGTGAACAAGTTCCACACGAAGGTCTTCCAGGTTCAAGAGAAAGTTACAACCCTCATGATCAAACGAGATGTCCAAAAGAAAGGTGAGGATATACTGGACTATATCAAGCGATTCCAAGATAAGGCTATTGACTATCATGAGCCAGTGGATGAGGCCCACTTAGTCAGCATATGTATCGAGGGTGCCATACACGACTATAAAATTTTCTTGGTGAACCATAATCTGCGTACCTTTTCAGCCTTGGTTGAGGCAGCTAGGAACCTCAGTACCACTGACCCTCTACATAGATCTCGCAATAGTCACTGCCACTCCCATAGTAGCAGAGTTGTTGTGGTAACCTCTGTAGGAGGGAGCTGCTCACAAGGGGAGGCGTCATCCTCTCGGAAGAGGAAGATTTATAAGGACAGAAATCCATATCCTTGCAACCTTGCGAATGTTAAGGCCGTCGTTAAAAAATGGGTAGCCGATGGTGAACTTACTTTGCCTCCAGTTGATGTCCCACCAACCAAGAAGGACAAAAAAAGCCCAGACACCCTACTAAGGACTGTTGGACTTTGAAAAGTATCTTCAAGAAGAAAGTTGATGTGAATGAGCTGAAGTTCAAAGATTCCAGTAACCGTGATGTAAGGATGGACCCTTATCCTAACCACAAGGAGAAGGGAAAGAATGTACATATGATTGGCTATCTTGGGCCTGTGCGCGATCAAGTGTACATGGCATCCTACTCAGATGAGTCAGAAGAAATTGCAACTGGCCAGCTCCCCGAAATAGTAGCTGCAGAGGCAAAACTCGTAGAGGACACTCAAGCTCAAGCCTTGAAAAATTTTGTCAAGTTTCGTACCTTCTTTGACCAGCTAGGGCTGAGCCAAGCCGCCATGTTGGAAACAACAAAGGCCCTCATCTACATCTCTAAAGTGCACCATACTGAACTTGCTGAGGCTAAAGAGTATATGTCTCAGTGCATCCAGGAAGATTATGGGGCCATTACTTTTTCAGAAGTAGACAGAGCATACCCATTTCCTCATAACCGTCCTCTTTTTGTCACAACTTACATCAATGACATGGTGGTAAAGAGTGCTTTCCTTGATGGTGGAGCATCCATAAACATCATCACTACGGACACATTTGCGAAGGCTGGCATCCTACAATCCATGATGGTTCTCAAACCCATTACGGTGACGGGTTTTGGCGGTCAGAAAAAGGTTACTAAGGGCTATGTTGTAGTGGACTTAGCAGTTGGCGAGATCTGCTTTGCCACTAAGTTCCACGTGATTGAAACGGAGACAAATTGCCAAATGATACTTGGCAGGGCTTGGATACACTAATATGGGGCTATCTCGTCGAGTTATCACCAATGCGTAAAGGCAAAGTTGGGGAAACGCATAGTGACCATAAATGCGTCTTAAAAGCCATTTGGAATAGAAGAGGCACACTATTCTGATGCAGTCTTCTTTACTCAGCTGTCAGCGAGTGAAACTCCAAGGACTGGTAAGGTTGCATGTGTAAAATTGTCGAAATGGGAAGACATTCGAGATGGAGAGGCTGCTCCAGAAAGCAGTGGGCAAAAGAGGAGCAGCAAGTCCACAAGTCCTCTGCCCAAGATTGTTAAGGTGCACGATGGCAGCAAGACAGTTTACTACCTGTGACGGTCTTAGGGGCCAGACTTCATACCTTGGGAGGATGGTCTCGAGGAAAATAAATGTGATGCTAATAAGTCTGAAGAAGGGTTGGTGGAGACGCATGAACCCGCCCCTGAATGTATGCAAGATAAACCGAAACCGCAGCAAGAAGTACTTGTTGAGGTTAACCTCTGCGACTTACCAGGGCAGAGCAAGCCATGTTTATCAGCGATACAATGGCTCCAGCAGCTAAGGCAGAATTGATAACACAATTGAAGCATTACAGTGACGTATTTGCTTGGACATATGATGAGATGCCTGGTATTGACCCATCCCTTATCACTCATCATCTAGACACTTTTCCCAACTCTAAGCTAATCAAGCAGCATGATTGAAAGTATCACCTTGATCTTGAGGCAAAGATTAAGGAAGAGGTAGAAAAGTTATAGAGGACCAAATTTATTGAGCCTATATAGTACCCAACTTGGCTAGTAAATATTGTTCCTATGAAGAAGAATGGCAAAATCAAGGTCTACGTAGACTTTCTTGGCCTGAACATGGCCTGCCTAAAAGATTTGTTTCCATTGCCCCATGTTGACACACTTGTCGATTCTACCACAGGCCATCAGATGTTCTCTTTCATGAACGGGTTCAATGGTTATAACCAGATCAAATTGGCACCAGAAGATGCAAAAAAGACAGCTTTCAGAACGCCCTTGGGAAATTTTTTCTATAAGGTGATGCCCTTCGGTTTTGTGAACGCCCTTGGCTGTCTAAGTAACTACGTGTGAGATTAAGAGTGGGCTCGATCCTTAGGCCAGAGGTAATATAAAAAGGAGGCAATGTCAGCCAAAGGAGGTATGTGAGAATTTACATGATTACTTAAGATAGAAGTAAATTTGAGAGGATACTTACTTGTCCGTCAGAGTGCTAATTCTGCCACCCCCGACCCTAGTGTTCATCCCTTTTTCAGGTATCAATCAGAGGATCAAGAGCGTCTAACTGGATCCAAGAGTATTTCCAAACCATTTACCACAATTGGCGCCGTCTGTGGGAATACTCAAATGCATCCATGGCAGGCGTAATAGATGATCCTTCAATAGCTGCTGACGATGTTACACCAACAAATGACATTACTCCAAGAAACATGCTTGGATCGAAGAATATCACTGCTCGATGGGGCTTTAACTTCGACCCAGTTGCTCAAACTTCACCCTCAACTTCTATGCAGGAGACTGTGCAGACGAATATGGATCAAGCAAGACGAAAGGAACATCGACTAGAAGATATGTTGGCTAAGAACGAGTGTTTGTGTAAGGAAGTAGACCTAGAGTTAGCTAAATCCCAACAAGCCGCACGCCATGACCGGGGTCGATCCCCAAAAAAGAAGAGGGATGATCGACGACGTCGACTTTGAAAATATATAATGGCAGCGATTCTGAATCACCATCTTAGGAACCCAAAAAGAAGGGGCGAGTCGATGCATCTAGCTCATCCAAAGGAAGTCTATGTATACGGCACAGATGAGGGAAAGGAAATGATGATTCGGATAAGGAGGACAGTCATGACCCGTTCATATGACGCATTGTAAGGGCTGTGCTGCCAAAAAAGTTCACAGCACCAACATTTACCTTATTTGACGGAAAATCAGATCCCACTGACCACATTTGTCATTACAAACAAGCGATGACATTGCATGCTGATGATGAAGCCCTTATATGTCGAATGTTTCCAAGTAGCCTGGGACCGTTAGTTTTCACATGGTACTATAAATTGGAGCCGGCGTCAATAAGAAGCTTTTATCAACTCCAAAAATCCTTCAGGGCAAGATTCATCACCAACAAAGTTCAGCCAAAGCAAGCTGACTCTCTCTGGGCAATGCAAATTAAACCAGAAGAGACCCCTCAGTGAGTATTCGACGCTATTGGGAATGTTTCAACTTAGTGGATGATGCCTGTAATGATTCCATGGCCATTACCACCTTTATGATGGGATTACACCTTAATAGTCCTCTTCGTAGTTCGTTGACCAGACGGCCTTCCAAGATAGTGTGGGCACTAATGAATAAAGTTTAAGAATACTATAAGTGCGCGTCAAGGCCGAACAGAAAGTTGTTAAATCCGCACCATCTGGTCTGGTTTAGCTTATAAGTGTCGTGCCATCAAGGAGCCCCGAACCTCGGGCTCGGGTTAAACAAGACAATCGGTGTGATTTGCGCCGTTCAAGCGACCAATGTTCGCACCGTTCAAACGAACAATATCAAGTGGATAGCAGGCGTACAAGATGTTTGGACAAGAAGTACACGGAATTAGCAGAGCCGATTAGTTAGATCCTGCCCAAAGTCCAACATCTTCCGTTCTTTAAATCGCCGTCCAAGATGATGGAACCTCTTGATACAAGAAGAAGGGATAAGCGGTGCGAATATCACAAGGACCATGGCCATGATACTGACAGTTATTATGCACTGAAGGACCACCTAGAAGAGTTGGTACAAGACGACCGGCTGGCACAACATGTCCGAAAGAACAAACCATCGAACACGGTAGTCCTACGGCCGGATTCACCTCCACTTGGTGTAATTCACCTGATATACAACCTACCGTCGTCGGCCGAGGTACATACAATTCAGTTGCAAGATAGCCTACCTAAGGCAATCTCACCAACCAAATGGCCCCACAAAACTGGTAGGATTAGCTTCGATGACACCAACTTAGATGGAGTAACTCTCCCCCACGTTGATCCCCTCGTCGTCGAGCTACGCGTGAACATATTCACAGTTGAGCGTGTTCTCATTTTCCCTGCTGTGACACCAAAAGTACATTTCTAAGGATTCAGTCGCAACCAATACTCTCTGATCTGTTGAAAAAATTTCTTCAATGCGGTGTAGTGGCTCTCTCTTTCGTTGGACTTGACAATCATGTTGTCCACGTACACCTCAACCTCTTTATGGATCATATCATGCAAGATCGTAGTTGCAACCTGTTGATAAGTAGCCCCAACATTCTTCAAATCGAACGGCATCACCCTATAACAGTAGGTCCCCCACGGGGTGGTGAAGGCAGTCTTCTCCCTATCCTCGAGTGCCATCAAGATCTGGTTGTACCCGAAAAATCCATCCATAAAGGAGAGCAGCGCATTCCCTACAGTAAAGTCCATCAATTCGTCAATGTGCGGTAATGGAAAGTCGTCCTTCGGACTGGCTTTGTTCAGATCTCTGAAATCCACACACACCTAAATTCTTCCATCTTTCTTTGGCACCAGAACAATGTTGGCCAACCAAGTAGGATACTCAGATACTAACAGGAACCCTGCATCAATCTGCTTGGCGACCACTTCCTTGATTTTCAGAGCCCAGTCCGGGCGTATTCTCCGACGCTTCTGCTTGACGGGTCGGGCCTCAGGGTCAAGAGGGATCCGGTGGTGTACAATCTCCGGATCGATTCTAGGTATGTCTTTGTAGGACCACACGAAAACATCTTTGAAACCTTTTAATAAAGCGACTAAGCGCTCGCGTTCCTCCGAAGACAATGTGGACCCGATCTGGACCAGATGCGGATCCTTTTCAGTACCAACATTAATTGAAGTGATTTCATCAACCAAAGGTTTTACAAACCTCTCCTACTCTCGATCAATCAAATGTTTCAAAACCGGAGGAATTTCTTCCTCGTCGTTTTCATCAAAGTTTTGAAAATCCTGATTAATGCAATAAACGAACGGCACAGAAAAATTCTCAGCAACTACGATATCATTCTCATTAATAACTTCCAGTTCGTCGAATTCTTCGGTTACAACAGACTCAAAGGAAAATGGAAAAGACGACCTGGACAAAACAACGGCATCCGAGTTATCAACCTAAGGAAAATGAAAAAGTCGACCTGGACAAAGAGGCCGTTCAGGGTTCCTTGGATAGGTCTATGCACTAACTCATAGTGCTTCCCAGCTTGTTTAGCCTTGGCTCTTCCGGCCATCTCCTTTCCCTTTCTTACCCAATCCTCTTTGGTAGGCATATAACCTAGACTGAAGGTATAAGGGTTGTGTGGCACTTTGGCCAATTCAGCGACGCCCTTCCGGCCACTCCTTCCCAATCCCATGCCGGGCACATGTTGAAGCTTATTCATGAGGTAAACAGATTGCACACTAACATACAATCCCTCATCAACAGCTAGAAGATCTTGCACTACCCGAGCCTCGGCCAAGGTAAACCTAGACAGGAAGACATCCTCCTCGCCCTGTACAATTTCCAAGATCGGCATAGTAACCTCCGGTGGCGAATGTATGGAAGAGTTTCCAAAAACAATTGCTACCCCTTTCCCATGGGGGTATTTTAGCATCTGGTGCAGGCTGGAAGAGACAGCTCTTACTTGGTGCAGCCACGGCCGTCCAAGGAGTAAGTTGAAGGTGGCTGGAACATCCAGAACATGAAACTCGATGTCCTGTTGGGCCATGCCAACCTGAGTTCTAATCTGCACTGTCCCCATCACTTCACGACTGGTATTGTCATAAGCCTGGATCACCTGGGCTGTTGGTACAAAATCTGCGGGCTTCAACCCAATATTATAGGCCGTACGCAATGGACACAAATTTATTGCAGATCTCGTATCAACTAAGACAATTGGTATCCACTTCTCCTTGCACTCCACAGAGATGTATAATGGCTTGTTGTGCTTAGAGCCCTCAGGCGGTAATTCTTTATCTATGAATGTCAAAGTTGGTGAAGCACCACCCAGGAACACAAGTCCTACAAACTATTCGGGGTTGTAATAATAGAAAGCCTAGCCTTGTCCATTGCTGTTAGGACGGCTTGTCTATGCACCCGTGAGGCCATGAGTAGTCCCCAGATGGAGATGTCTGCTTGAATCTTTTTCAGCTACTTCAGTACAGCTTCCTCCTTGAACAGTTTGTCCTTCTGCTTCTCTGTTTCCTTGTCTTTCCTAGATGCCTCTGGCTGGTCCAGGTGTGGGGGCTTAAAGTACCGCCCAATGTGGGCCATGTGGTCGACTTCTTTGGTGTACCACGTATCATCTGGGAGATTCTGTCCCCAGTCCTCATCAGCGCGGCCTCCCGTTCTGCATCATCGGTATGCAAACTGCCCAATTCTCGTGCAAAATTCTCCGTACCGGTGCTCTCCGGCAGCTTCTCTTTGTTGTCAACCGTTCAGGCCATTGCAGACATTCTTGTTTCTGACTGTCCCTATTTCAACTGAGACCCCTCATCAATATCTGGCTCATCACTAAGCCACCCTACATTATCTATTGATTCATTCAGGTCAAACCAGTTGATGTGCACAGCCCCTGGGTCCTGTCCGTCAAAAAATTACAGATTAGCGATGTCGTCCTCAAGCTCTGCTAAATCATCCAACCCCTGACTCGGCCTGTCCTCTCGAACTACATTTACCTCTATTTCCTCTGGCAACTCCACCCTCGGCTTGGCCTGATCAGTTGGCGTAATGAAGCGGCAAGGGTTGTATACTTCCTTAATTAAGCTTGTAGAGCCCTCAAGCATGCCCTCTTGTGTCATAGCCACTACCATGGGTTCAGGTTGGGATATTGATGTGCTCATCATGTACAAGTCTATGCTTTCAAAGATGAACAACGCTGGCTTAGACAGGTGGGAGGGAGTGACGTATATGCTGGGGTCGTATGGGACGACCATTGTTTGAATCAGGTTTACTTGTCTGGGTGGAGGAAGGGGTTGATTATGTGGTGGGAGGGGGTTTGTAGTGACATTTGGCTTGTCAGGAGGTGCTATCACTTTAGTGCCAATGAGATCCTGAATCTCATGATGTAATCTGAAGCACTGGTCAATATCATGCCCATGCTACTGATGGAAGGCACAATACTTGGCTGGGTTGTGTGTAGGAGGGAGGGGATTTGGCAATGGTCGTGGTTCGAGGGGCTTCAGATGCCCTTTTCTAATCAGGACCCTCAAGGCCACTGATAAAGACATATAAAGTGGGGTGAAGGCCCTCTGGCCTCTGGGTGGGTACTTTGCAGGTGATGCAGTTGTTCCGGATGTACCGGTAAAAGGTGTGGCTGTTTTTGGCGCAGTGCTGACCATGCCAACGTCAGAAGTCCTTGCGGCTGCATTGTTACTTGTA
The DNA here is from genome assembly GCF_055761805.1 of Camellia sinensis. NCBI lineage: Eukaryota > Viridiplantae > Streptophyta > Magnoliopsida > Ericales > Theaceae > Camellia > Camellia sinensis. The sequence goes on from NC_138970.1 coordinate 10,484,024, forward strand.
GCTGCATTCAAACCGCGTGTAAAGGCCCTCTTGGTCTGCTCCTTCTCTTGGTCAATCAGACCCTATTTCATAGCGTCCTCGATCTGTACCCCAATCTCGTGAAGATCAGCAAAGGTGGGGAGGGGTAAGACAATCATCCTCTGCATCAGCTTCAGTTGCAGATTTCGCCCGACCATCCTTATCCGGTCTTTCTCAGTCGGCCTGGTTGTCATCATAGAGGCTTTGGCCCTCCACCGGGTAACAAAGTCAGAGAAGTCCTCCTTTAGCTCCTGCCTGGTTGCCTCGAGATCACGAGTCGTGACCTCGGTTTGAGTATTGTAAGAATATTGAGCAACGAAGGCCTTGGCCATCTCTTCCCAACTTCTCTTCCCTGAATCCTCCAGTTTAGCATACCAAATGGCCGCAATACCTGACAGGGTCCGACCAAAGAGGGATAGCTTTTGCAGTCTAGTTAGGGCCATCAGCCACAGGATGTCTGAAAAGAGCCTCAAATGAACCATAGGGCCGCCTAAACCGTCAAAGCGGTCTATATGAGGCATTTAAAACTTGTCCGGTAATGTCACCGCTGAATCTGTGTAGCCGTCCTCTATGTCTGGGATCGAGTTGACTCTCTGAGCTCGCTTGAATAGCTTCTCGAGCTTGCTCACTTTCAAGGCTGTAGGATCGACCTCAGACTCGAACGGTGTGTCTATTGGATAGGCCGGCGCCTTGGAAGTCTGCAATGGGACTGGCCCTGCTGGAACGTCCGTATTTTCCTGGACATCAACTGTCTCCCCGGGTATTGGAACCCTAGGTGGGGGTTGGTGCGAAGCAAACGTTGTTGTTTGTGGTTGTTGATGCTGTTGCTGTTGAAGCCTGGCAATTACTTCAGCTTGTTGGGCTACAACCTCTGTTTGAGAAGCGATAACCTCCACTTGGCAAGCAGCATCTTGCTGTATGGCCTCAATAGTCTGTTGGAGCGGACGCATCATATCTTTCATACTGACAGAGGGGTGTTGATCTGTCTGATCTGGTGTATATCCTCTTTCTGAGGTAGAAGTAGAAAACTGATCCCCACTAAACACAGGTGACTGACAAACCGGTGAACTATGCTGAACTCTTCTCCGTCTTGTAACCAGGGGGAGTGAAGCAAACACTGGTTGTCCTCTCACAAGATCCCCAGATCGATAAAGCCTCCTAACTCTGGTCCAGAGTGCTTGGGGGGAAACTGCCTTGTCGGAGGCAATGATGAACTACTATCTTGCAAAAAGAAAAATAAAGCAAAAAAAGGAAACAACAATCAGCAAACGCACAGCACCTCGGCTTAGATAAAGACAACACACAGTTGAAATCATAAGCTGGACAAACTGCACTCAAACACTGATTTCTGCCCCCAAATTTTCTGCCTCAAAACTGATATCCCCCAAACTGATACCCAGACTTCCAGCTGATACATACATTCCCTGCAGAGACACACTCTAAAAGCACATATCAAGCAAGTAAGAGCCAAAACACCCCTATGAGGGGGTAAGGTCACCCTATCCTAGTTTCGTCAGGAACTAGGGTTTTACTAGGCACGCATGCGGTTTCAAACAATCCGGTATTCGAGTGAGCAACCTATCCTAGTTTGGAACAGTCTCTACGGCTTCCGATATACAACTAGGTCGAATGGTCAAAAGGGTGCCTCAGTAAGACCACCTAATATACCTCTCGCTCCTAACACTGAGAAGTGAAAGGAGGACCAAACGGTACAGCGGTGATCCAGATCCAACATTTGTGTTCCCATCGTAGAAGAACCCGCAACCAGTCAGCCTTATGGCACGCTTTTCCAAGCAAGCCTTCGGCAAATCGTTTAGGAATAGCTGACGACAAACACTTTGACTTAGGCACACCTATGCAAATGCAAATGCAAAGAAACACATAAATGTAGATAAAACAACATATCATGAGTTTGAGTCAAGTTCTCTAAGTCCCCAGCAGAGTCACCAGAAACTATAGACTCGACTTTCTTCGCGCGCCCCCTTTCGGAGATGCGCGAATTGGTCTCTTAGAGTTCGGACTCCTGTCACGGTTCTGAATCTAATCTCACAAAGTGCAATGTGAGACTGATAAACACCAAAGAGTCCAATCTGACAAATCAGTTTGGAAAATCAAATTTTGAATCAAATAATGCCAAAATTGGACTGCTTTGCCAGATTACAGAGTCGCCACCTAAATATTTTATTTTTGGGAAATTTAGGAAACCCTGACTCGTGCCAAAGGCCACGTGTCCATCATCACCAAAGCTGTCTCGGCTCGGGAACTTGGGTACAAGAGGGGAAGGTCCTGAAATGAGCACCCCCGCTCGCCCAATCAAAGATCGGCCTCTACTGACATGATATGTTGTTTTATAAACCTCATGTGTTCTTATCCGGTTATTAGCTAACTTTACTATGTGACGCACATATACAAGTATAGACTATGTCGCAAGACTTGGAACAAATCAATTCATGTTTGTTTTCGAAAATGGTTTGAAAGTGACACTCGCAAGTGGGCTAAAACGCGGATTTTCCACCCTCAAGTGGGCTTAAAACATGATGATTTGCCACTTCGCAAAGTGGGCTTAAAACGCACATTCATCGAATTGTTTCAATTGAAGCAACAAAGCCTTTATCCACAGGCATTCATGCAGTTAAGCATTTAAGAAAATAGCCTCATGGCAAGCATGCCATCATGGCAACACTCACACTCATGCAAGTATGCTAAAGCGTAAGACTCACAGTGTACTCCGAGCCAAAACAAAAGCTAGTTAGAAATATGCATAATTCCTAACTATGTTAAAATGCCTAATGCAACAAATGCGATAACGCAATTAAATAGGCTCGGCTATCTAAGATGGCATATGAATGCAACAATGTGATAACATGTATTCAAATAAGTGTTAAAATACAATGCAGTTTGTATGATGCGCCGAGCCCGGTGCATGCAAAACAAATGAATGATGCAAACATGCAAAGCATAAGGTATGCTAATCAAAACGTGCCCTAAACTAACCATCGAAAGTGGTTAAGTTAAAGGGAGAAAGAAGTGGGGTTGGAAGACATTGACACACACACGCACCCTTATTACAACATTGTGCCATCTCGAATGAGGGTCAGAATAAATAAGCTAAGCTATACTAGGCTAAGCTAATTATTACAAATCAACTAATTAACTAACTTAGCTAATTAATTATTACAAGCCAATTGAATAACTAGCTATGCTAAGCTAAAAATATTACAACACAAATTGAATAATCAACTACACTAAGCCAATTAAAGCAATAAAATGGCCTCACGGGCGAGGGAGACAAGCATGGTCGATTGGCTTCCTCCCGAAAATCCATCACTTTGCCATCGATTGCCTCTGCTTGCACTTGCCCTAATTTTTGAACACTGAACCAACTTCCAAAACTGCCTCTGTCTCAAAACAGGAACATTTTGGCACCAAAATGGACTGGTGGCCGGTCGGCCACAAAAAGTGGCTACCGGCCACCTTGACTGGCCGATCGGTTACTGTAAGTGGCCGGTCAGCCACCTGATTTTCCAAATTTCTGGATTTGTAAGGAAATGTGTGTACTGCCACCCTCCTCATCATTTCTCAAGCTCAAAGGAGTGTGGCACTTGGCTTTCAAGCCAACAATCAAGCATCTCAACGCATGATGGCCAAAGAACCAAGCTTGTACAAGCTCAGTGAATGCGCACACAAGACTCAAAGCGCCATCACCCTATCATGCATGATCCAGTGTAATGACGACCAAGAAATGTGATACGTTTCATCACTTTGAGTATGAAACGTCCCACATTTCTTGTGTTTGGATTAACATCTAATCCAAACACATGCAATGCAAACAACATGCTTATCTTGTTCACATTTTACTTGATTCAATTTTGTTTACACTCTTTACATTACCAAGCCATTCTTTAATCGATTAAGTCTCAAGTGATTGTCCTCTAATGAGAGAGGGGCCAACCAAAGGATGGTTTAGGACATGAGAGAGATCATGCCTTTGGCTAGGAGGAACCCCCAAAAGAGGGTTAAAGCCATTTGAGCATGAACTCTATCATGCTTAAACACAACCACATAGTCAACCAACCCTTAAAGAAAAATGACAAATGAAGAAATATGGGAGGTTGCAGAATTTCAGTGCTGAAATGGCATGCTAAGACACTAAATCATGTAAGCAAAGCATGCAAGACATGTTCAAGAGCCAAAAACGTCAAAGCTAGTAAAGAGCATTACACAAGAGGCATGCAATACTAAGCTTAAATGATCAAACCAACTCTGGATAGAGCTTAATCATGCCAAAACAGTGGCTAAAACGAGCTGAGATGGTAGCATGAAAAACAAGAAAAACATGCTCGCATGTTGGCTCACAAACAAGGCATAAAGCATAACTCTCAAAAGCGATGAAAGAGTGGTATATGTGGGAGTCTGACTGAGCTATATGCACTGAAATCACATGCTAAATGATGCCAAGACTTGCAAACATCACAAGCACAGCATGTTAAGGGCCTTGAAACTCAAAGCTAGTAAAGGCCTTTGCACTATAGCTATGTAGTACATTGGCTCATATGACCAAGACCACTCAAAACAGAGTTAAAGTATGTCAAAACATCAGCAAAAACATGCTGAGATAGAGCTAACACAAGCTAGAATGGCAGGCTAACTCATTAAGCATGATAAGCTAGTAAGCATGATTACACTACAAGTGTAAGTAACAAGCAACAAGTGACTTAACCAGCCAAAAACAGAACTAAAGAAGGTCAAAAAAGTCACAAAAACATGCTGAGATCAAGCCATGAGATGGTAGAAAAACATGCTCACATGTTGGGCCATCAACACTTGCAAAGAAGACACAAGGAGGGGAGGCCAAGCCCTCCTCTTTTGGACCTCACAACCAACTTTTTACCACTGAAAAACCTTTGAGCTTCACTGGTTAAAAGGCCTAGAAAAGTTAGTTTAAAAGGCTTTGATAGATGGCTCAAAAGGTTTTACAAGCTAAATAGCAAAGGGAGAAAACCACCCCCTAACTCCAAACAAACTTCAAACCACTATTTTAACCATAAAAATTGAGTTTTTTAGGAGTTAAAACCAACCTAAAACTAGCATGCAAAGGCGGCCAAATAAGCAACTAAGACAAAGTTTTAAAGAGGGTAAGGCTTTACCCTTTAAGAACAGCAACAAACAACACAATTTCTGAGCCAAAACCAACTTTAGGAGCTCCAAACAAGCCATAATGAACTTCAGCTCCAAGATAGGGATATTTGATCACGGGCCTCTTTGCAAATATATGGAGAAAGATCACTTTCAAGCACAAAATATATATATATATATATATATAGAGAGAGAGAGAGAGAGTTCTAGAGAGAGAGAATTTTTGCTTATAAAAATTTTGAACCCCTCAAATAGGGGAGGGACCTCCCCTTATATAGAAAACAAGCAAAAAGCTTGTTTCTATCCCTCTATTCACATGTATGGAGGATGCCTTCAATGACCAACAGTTGGCACATAAAATATCTGAAAAAAGGGAAAATTGGTCGTCGGCCACTTCAGGTAGCCGGTTGGCCACCTCCCCTAGCCGACCGACCACTTCAAGTGGTCGGCAAGAAGGAAAAGTGGCCGACAAGTGCCAAAAGTGGCCGACAAGGCCTTTTCCCTCTCCAGGCAAGAGACACCAAGGTTTAGCCTAAAAACAAGGCCAAAACACAGAGGATTTAGAGGCTTAAAGATAGGGCACTCAGTCGAGACCTTCAAGCGCTCAAAACGAGCACAAACATGCGCAATCATCAAGTGCACAAACGATGACGTCAAAGTCTTGAGGTCGGTTAAAAATAGGGTGCCTACACCCTGGAATTCCACACATTTGCATAAATTTTATCATTAAGCCAACTTGTACGGCGAACCCTATGGAAGTATCATTATGCTAACATGTGCGCATCTATGAATTCCGCAACGCAATGCCCTTTTTATTGTCGTCTCGTTAATAATGATTGAATAATGAAAAAGCCTCTAAATCCGGAGTGCCCTTCGTAAATATTACGATTGGCTAACACAAAGACTTCAAATTCAGAGCGCCCTTGATGGATATCACGTTTGGGATGAATAAGCCTCTGAATTCGGCCAATACAAAGACTCTATTTCTCTATCGGCCATAGCATGATTCGGCAGGAGCTGGTTGACTCTGTCCTTGACAACCGAATTTGCGACACACGCCAATTGCGTCTCAGCCGCCTTGGCCTTTCTTAGCTTACTCTCGGCTTTTTCCGCGTGGCACTCCAAATCTTGAATGCGGCCCTACCTTTGCTCGAGCTCTCTTTTCGCCGCGCGCAGGCGTATGCCGGCTTCATACGAGCTGTAAAGTCCTCGAATTGACCCATGTATACTTTCCCTAAAAATTTCGTAATCACCCTGGCCGATAAGTGACTGTTGCACCTCTAGCGGAAATATTTGCCGCGTGAATTCCACCGCCACATTAGGATCACAGACTATCGAGTTCACTTCGGTCATTGGTTTGTTCCCAATAAAGACCAAAAAGCTCAACGGACGCGGCGGTCTACTCGGTTCATTTCTCGCGACGGCATGCCTACTCACGGCCTTTGAGGCCCCTCGTTGTTGCACCCCATCCCTGGGGGACTTCGCTACTTCACCTCTTCTGGGCGACCTACTCCGACATCTGGGTGACTAACGTCTCTCTCGCCCCTCTGTTGTAATGTTCCCTGTTCTTTGATCTTCGCCCCTAGTAGCGCGATGAATTTTAGCATCCAGCTCCACCAAACTCCTTCCTTCTCATTTACTGTTGTAGAATAATCTCTGAGACATCTATGGCCATGCTTATAACCACCATCGACAGTCAAGTTTCTGCTCGTTCTCAAGTTATTGATTGCCCCTTTCGTCGTCTATGCCAGATCTGTTCCATGACGCTTGCGACCTCTTAAATACTAGATACCTCATTCATTAATTACGAATACAGCATTTCTAATGCGCCCCGCAGCTAACCCTGCATCTATAGTCGGGTTTGGAACAACATGTTCAAATGGGGCAAGGGCAAATATACGATTCTACTCGGCATCTGATGTTATAGCCGAATCACAATACAATGTCTCATATGGCCAGACGAGCTTAGCATTGAGCCGTATATTTTATTTAGCAGATTATGTTACACGTTGCAAGCTGTATGTTGTATTCGGCTCTAGAATGACACCCAAATTGGCGTAAGCCATATGTTTTATTCGGCTCTGGAACGACTTGTCCAAATGGGGAAAGGGCAAATATATGATTCTACTCGGCATCTGATATTATAGCCAAATCATGATATACTACCCCACTTGGCCAGACGAACTTAGCATTGAGCCGTATATTTCATTCGATAGATTATGTTATAGCCAAATGTTGCAAGGGTAGATTTAATGTCGAATTATGCTACGTTGTCTTAGCCATTAATTTAAATTACTTAATGCCAAATTATGCTACAATGTTTTGGCCATTAATTTAAAATATTTAATGCCAAATTATGCTACATTGTCTTCGCCATTAATTTAAATTATTTAATGCCAAATTATGCTACATTGTCCTACTTAGCTATTAATTTAAATTAGCAAATACAAAAGAGAGACAAAAAGGCGATTTTCATTAATAAATTGAGTACAAACAACCGTCATTTTACACATGAAAACTGCCCTATAAATGACTTCTAAACAACATGAGAAAAAACCTATAAAAACTACATACAAAAGATACCTAACATAAAGCAAAATTACACTAGCACTATTTATTCTTCAGGGTCAGACTCTAACGGCTCAACCTCCTACTGCTCGTATGGAATTGGCTGCTCCAATGTCACATTAGCGGCCGCTAGGGCTTTAAGCCAGTCGTGTTTGAAGTCTCGATTTTCAAACTTGGGAACCTCCTCCACATACTTCTCCAAAGCCACGTTCTCTCCAGCATCGAACACCTTGGAAATCTCTGAGTCGTTGATTTCTTTCGCCTTCTTCGATTCTTCTAAATTGGCCTCTAGCTTTATGATTGCCTCCTTGGCCAACTTGAGCACATCATCACTCGTGTTCACCCTTCTCTTCCTTAGCATTGGCCCTTGCTCGCTCTTCTTCCGCTTTTCTTGCCTCAAACTCGGCTTTAAGAGAAGCCACCGCCAATTCGGCCAACGCCTATTTAGCCTTCCCCTTTTTGATCTCAGCTTTAAGTAAGCCTATTTGCTCGACGGCGTCATAGTGACGGTGACCGATTTTTGTGATTTTGCATGCCGCCAGAAACAAAACATGGGTAAGTTAGTTGGCATACAAAAGAAACGAAGTATTAAGTGTGCCAATTATGTACCAATATCGCCGACTAAGCAGCTAGTGCTATCGAAACCACGTTTGGTTCTACACGGAATGTAGCCTTATCCATAGGCAAAGAAATTGACAAGGCCACGGTTAGGGCCACAACGGGGTCCTTCAGAGCCGATGCATTGCTAGAAACCAGCGCATTCTTCATTCTGAGTTGGATAATAAATGTCGCCACCAAGTCTTGGGACTCTTCTATGGGAGGTCGTTTATCGGTTGAGTCTTCAGAAGAGTTGACCTCAATTTCAGCGGAGCGTTTCTCCCCCCTTTGTTCGGCAACTAAGTCACCCGATGTAGACACCCCATTTTTGACTGCCCGCAAGACTTAGGCGCTTGGTTCAATACACTCGATGATGAAAGTTGAATTGTGTGCTTTGAATTCACAACATTTCGGATTTAGTCAGGCTCTTGAAATAACCTCAAATCTTCAACATTCACCTTATTTGAACTTTGAGTCTCATTTTTAGACCTTTTGCCACCCTGAGTTGATTTTGAACCCAAAAACAGGGGAGGGCATAAAAAGCCCGACCGAGCCTCAATGATGGCCGGCCGTGGTTATGAATGGTCGGTCGGCCTTTGGTGGCGAATAACACTGTTTTGGGCGGGAGGCTGCCAGCTGTCCATTTTTGAAGATATTTATCACCTTTTGAGCTCGAATTCCATAAAAATGAAGCTGTGTTATTGTTTTGAGGGTTGAACAAAATTTAGAAATCCTATATACACCTTGAGAGCTCCTCCCTCCTTCTTCTTCCTTAGCAAGCAACCTTTGAGGTAACATAGCTTCCTTATGTCATCCCCATACACCATGCACAACCTTGTCTCACCATCTTAGAGCCTTGGTTGATCTTTGAGAAGCATAATTCAAGCTTGAGAGTGTGTTGGAGCTAAGTTTGGATCACAAACAAAAAGCTTACCCCTTGAGAGGTATAAGCTTGCTTTCTTCTCTCTTGCTCTCATTTCTTTCATTTACTACATAATTCTTATTCTTTTGTATTGTTTTGATCCTATTTGATGTGTTTAAGGTTTGGTTTGAAGAGCTACCAAAAGGGTAGAGAGAGCTTGCTTTTTCTACACCTTTACCTATAGCTCAAACCCTTTCTTTTACACTCTTTTTCTTTGATATCTATACTGATTTTCAGAGTTTTAAAAGGGCTTAAAATCATGTTTTGAGGTTTCAAAAGTGAAGGGGTTAGCCACTCCTCCTTGTTCTTGCTTTCCTAGCCTTGTTTTATCTTTTTGTTGTTAGACTTTTTAGGCTATTTTCATGCTTTTTAGCTTCTATTTTTCACGTATTAAGGGCTATTTTAGGGTTATCCAAGCCTTTTAAATTGGTTCATGCTTTGTTTAGTTCATTTGTTGTCTCATAAGTTGGCATACATAACTTGTTGCATGTTGTTATATAGCTTTTCTTTATTCATTTCCATGTTAAAAGTCTAATTTTAACAATCAATCTACCATCCATCTCTTTCATTCTTTGAGAATGATTTCAACCGATTGAGGTTGCTCAAAACATGTAAGAAAGACTCCTACTAAATGGCTTAATCTTTTCGAAGATTCATTGCCAACGGTATAGTCTTTCTCTCATGCTTTAGAAGAACCTCTCGTTTGACATTGCTTCTTGTTTAGAGGACTTTAACGTCGCCATGAACAAATAGACTAAAGAATGGCAAGGCTTCATAAAATTGGCTTAAAACTTAGAACATCCCATATGAAGAAAATGGCTTAAATTGCTTAGACTTGGCCGGACGTTATGCCAAGTTCCTTGTGTCAAGAGTCATCACATGCTAATTCATGGCATTTTGATGATTCTTGAAGCATTGCGACCGCCCTCTTTGTGCTCATTCCATGACAAGAGACAGAGGTGGTCTTATTCATTGCATTTCATTGAGTTTTGTCCAAAATTGTATCCAAGACCATCAAGCAATCATTTTTCTCATTGATGGCTTTGGAATCAATTCCAACCTTATCTTGAGGGTTTTTCATGACAGAGAAGGAAGAAACGGACAAACAGAGCTTGAGGACACTCTGTCTGCACTGGTTCACCTCAAAACACAAAAACTGAGTTTTGCACCAAATTGATGCACGATCAGCCATCGCTGATGCACGGCCAGCCCTCAGTGCATAGCCTGTAGTGCAATTTTGCAGGAAAACAGAGGCAGTGGCTGAAGATGAAACTGAGTTGCCTCGGACAGACAGAGTAGCTCTCAGGCGCTGTGCATGCAACCTTCATCCATCTTTACTTAAGTCTTTGTTGAATGCGATTAATTGTTTCATTAGTGTTATAATTATCATAGTTGTAAATTAATCTTGTTCTAATTAATTAGTTGTAGCTAGTTAATTTTGTAGAGTGTTACAATTCATTAAGTAGTAAATTAATTATTCAATCTCATTTTGTAATTAGTTAGTTAACTAGAATAGTTAGTTAATTAGTTAAGTAGTTTAGCTAATTCAATTTGTTTTGTAATAGTTAGCATAATTAGCTTAGCTTTAGTTGGTTAGCTTAGTTCATTCGGACTCTCATTCGTAAGAGCGCAATGTAATAATGTGTATGTCTTCCAACCTCACGTCTTTCTCCCTTTTATTTAACTGCTTACGATGGTTAGATTAGGGACATCATGTTTCAATTAGCATTCCTTATGTTTGCATCCATTTGTTTTTCATGCACCGAGGCACGGTTCATCATTCTAACTGCATTGTTAGTTTAAATACTTCTTTGAATACGTGCTTAGACCGCATGATATTTCATTGATTCATATGCCATATTAGTAACTGAGCTTATTAATTGCATGTTGCATGCGTTGCATTTGTCATATTGTATAGTTGGGAATCATGCATTTTTTTTCTAACTCTTTTTGTTTGTTTTGGCTTGGAGTACTAGGTGAGCCTTTACTCATTTTAGCATAATTGCATGAGTATTGATGTTGCCATGTTTCACATGCTTACTATGAGGTTAAGTGCTTAAGTGATAAACTGCTTGTATGCTTGTGGATGAAGGCTTATTGCTTGAATTGATATAATTTGAGCAATGTTTATAGGCGATCACGTTTTCAAGTGATACATAGTTCGAAACAATTTTGCAAAACAAACATGAACTCGAGATATTCCAATTCTTGCAAGACAGTCTATACTTGTGTGTGTGGGCATCACATAGTAATGCTAACCTAATAAACCGAAACAAGAGCATATAATGTTGATAAAAATCATATCATGATTAGTAGAGGCCAAACTTCGATCAGGCGAGCGGGGGTGCTCAATCCATGACCTTCTCTTCTCGTATCCAAGTTCCCGAGTCGAGACAATCTTGGTGATAACGGACACGTGGCCTTTGGCACGAGTCATGGGTTTCCTAAATTTTCCAAAAATATTTAGGTGGCGACTCTGTATCTGGCAAAGCAATCCATTTTTGGCAATTTGATTCAAATCAATTTTCGAAAAGATTTGCCGGATTTGGACTCTTTGGTGTTTATCAATTTCACATTGCAGTTGTGAGATTAGATTCAGAACCGCTGGAGTCCGAACTGTAGGACTTATTTCAAACTTCAGAAAGGGGGCGCGAAAAAGTCGAGCTACAGTTTCTGGTGACTCTACTGGGCAATTAGAGAACTTAACTTGAAATTCATGATGTGAATTTTTATTTACACTTATATGCTCTTTGTATTGGATTTGCATTGGTGCACTTAAGTCACTGTGTTTGCCATCTGCTATTCCTGGATGGTTTGCTTAAAAAGCTTGCCAAAAGGCTGACCGGTCACGGGCTCTACCATGATGGGAACACAACCCTTGGATCTAGACTACCGCTGTAACGTTTGATCCTCCTTTCACTTCTCAGTGTTAGGTGCGAGAAGTATATTAGGTACTCTTGCTGAGGTACCATTTTGACTACTTGGACTAGTTGCATATCTAATGTTGTAGAGACTGTTCCAAACTAGGACAGGATGCTTACCCAAATACAAGATTGCGTGAAATCGCTTTGTTTGAATAGTGAACCCTAGTTCTTAACGAAACTAGGACAGGGTAACCTTACCCCCTCATAGGGGTGTTTTGGCTCTCACTTAACTGCTATGTGCTTTACAGTGAAACTGTACAGGAATTTACGTATCAGTTGTAAGTTGGGTATCAGTTTTCGGGAGTAGAATTTAGTGTTGAGTGCAGTCCTACAGCTTTGATTACATCTGTGTATTGTTAACACCTGAGCCGAAGTGCTGTGCATTTTTTGATTTCTGCTTTCTTTTTGCTTTATTTCTTTTTGCTAGGTAGTATAACATCATAGCTTCAAATAGTTTGGATATCCCCTAAGCACTCTGGACCTGTGTCAAGAGGCTTTACAGATCTGGAGATCTTGTTAGGGGATAACCTGTGTTTTCTTTGCTCTCCCCCGGTTACTAGACGGAGAAGAGTTAGACACAATTCACCAGTCCAGCAATTACCTGCATCTAGTCAGGCTCAGTCTTCTATATCTGGTCCACTACGAGATCATTCGCCCATTGCAATGGCACAATATCCCCCGATTAGCATGGAAGACCTAATCCATCACCTTCAGCAAACATTGAAACCATGCAGCAAGACGTTGCTCGTCAAGCCAAGGTCACAGCATGTCAGGCTAAGGTCATATATAGGCTGCAATAATAACAGCCACAGCCGGCAACAGCTTCAACATCTCATACACCTCCTACGGGTATCCCTGCACCCAGAGCCACAGTCCATACTGCTAATGCCCAACCTAAGAATCGGGGCAACCTGGTAGAGCTGATCCCACCACAAGCCTTCCAAGCACCTGTGTATCAAACCGAAGCTCCATTTGAGTTTGAGGTTGACCCAACTGTGCTTAAGGTCAACAAGTTGGAAAAGCTTTTCAAGAGAGCACAGGGTGTTAACTCTATTCCTGACATAGAAAACGGATATACCAACTCTGCAGTGACATTTCCGGACCTGTTCAAAATGCCACACATTGATCGGTTCGATAGCTCTAGAGACCCTATGGTTCTCTTCGGCTATTCTCAGATATTCTGAGGCCAATGGGCCTGACCAAGTTACAGAAGCTCTCACTCTTTGGCCGGATCCTATGTAGTATAGCCGCCATATGGTATGCAAAGCTGGAGGATTCTGTGAAGCAGACTTGGGAGGAAATGGCTAAGGCCTTTGTTGCACAATACTCCTACAACACACAAATTTAGGTCACAACTCGTGATCTCGAGGCAACGCGCCAGGAGCCAAATGAGGGCTTTTCAGAATTCGTGACAAGGTGGAGGGCCAAGGCTTCAATGATGACTACACAACCTTCAGAGAAAGATCAGATAAGGATGGTAGTCTGCAATCTGCATGGAAAATTGTTGAACAAAATGATCGTCCTTCCTTTGTTCACATTCACTGAGCTCCATAAGATGGGTGTTAAGATTGAAGATGCTATGAAATAGGGCTTGATAACTGATGAGAAAGAGCAAGCCAATAGCCCTTTTGTGCGCAATTCCAATGGGTCTGTACGGCCACCTAGTTCACCTTTTTCTCTAGACACAAGATCCAGGCAATCTTCACCTTCGCCAAATTCCTAGTTACCTCAGACAACGACCATGACGTCGTCAACATGCTTACCAGAGCTAGCAAACATAGTCACCAAGTGGTGATCAATGTCCTTGGCTTTGAGGAAGTTGTGTCCCTGCTGCCCAGAGGATTTCACCAAGGCATAACAATGTTGAATAGCAGGGATTCCAAGATTAATTCTAAGTCAGCAATTTAATTCTGCTATGCCCATTATGATTCGGTAAAAATTTACATTTGGTTGTGAAAGGAGTAGACCCCAATAGCGAAGAACGGCCCGCCCTCAGCGATTGACAGGAGGGGAAAGATGATCATACATGCATCAGTCCTCTCCATGTTAACTACACTGTCTGCCACAAGTGATAGATGGACGTCATCTGGAATTGAGAAATGATGTTGAAAGGTGGAAATACGGTCCGCAGAAATGAGAGCTTTCAGATACTTCGCCATTCAAATTAGCATAGAAAATACACTAACTAAAAATGAATAGGAAAATGGGAGCTGGAATGAGGAAGAAATACAAAGAAAAGAAGAACTTACAGGTTAAAGAGAGGACAATGGGGAGTAGGCAGAAGTTGCAGAGGTCGTGAAGAAGGAGTGATACTGTGAGACAACCAAAAAGTCTTGCATATTCAAAAAATAATCGAAGGGACAGTGCATTTTTGTATCGCATTAAATGAGCAACGTGCACGAAGGAGTGGGAAATTATAATGATTTCTAAAATCGTGTTCATTCTGACGCTTCGATATTGGAAGAAGTGTGAGTGCCATATTATTGACTTTCCATACGTAAAACCAAACATGCCGGCTAATTGGTATTAGTCGGATGTTCAGGGGGCAATTGTGGAGACCGAATAAAATCAATTAGAAAAAGGCCAAGGAATTTGATCGACATCAGGCCAAAGGCAATTCGGCCCTGACCAGGGGCTCATGAAACCGAATAAACGAATCGGCCATAAAAGGAGCCGAATAGGAGCCAACACTCAACTGGAAGGCCGACTAAGTAACTACGTGCGAGATCAAGAGTGGGCCAGACCCTTGGGCCCAGAGGTAACATAAAAAGGGAGGAATGTCAGCCAAAGGAGGTATGTGAGAATTTACAAGATAACTTGAGATATAAGTAAATTTGAGAGGATACTAATTTATCCGTCGGAGTGCTAATTTTGGCACCCCCAACTGGAATGTTCATCCCTTTTTCAAGTAACAATCAGAGGATCAAGAGCATCTAACTGGATCCAAGACTTACTGGTTGGCGCTGATAGCAGACCTACAATACCAGTTTACCGTGGTAACCCAGCGAAAATGGGAGCAGGGCAGCCCGAGCGCAAGGGACTCCCTTTCCATTTACCCAGGTCACAAACCTTCCTCAGTCGCACAGGCAGTACTAACGAAGCCCTCTTGGGCTTGGTACTAAGGCATTGCATGGCTGATAGCAGGCTCGGTTATGGCCTTCGCCCTGGAAAGTTGGGGAGTTTGTGGTTAGGTGGCTAAGCTTTGAGGTTTCGCTGAGGTGAGCACGAACATAGTCGATAGCAGACTAATGGAGTCCTGAGAATGCATGTACTGGCCAAGTAGAACTGAGAAGGCAAGTGCAGCAGTAAAGTTTACTGCTGCAAGTGCACTTGTTGCGGCTCAAAAGGAGTTGTAGTGCCAAACACTCCAGTCACAACTACACTTGCTAAGGCTCAAAAAAGACAGTTGCAGAGGCAAACAGATAGTACATGCAGAGGGACACGTGGCACCTTCAGTCTGGTGGCTCAAGGCAGAATATTTCATGTGATGCTCTAGGACACATGTGCTCTCTCTATTTGGCCACTTGGTGTCCTCTTGGTACCAAGGAAAAGCCTATAAATAGGACCTATTTCCCAAGGTTCAAGAGGAGGAATTTTGGGGATTTAGGGGAGATGTTGCCCATTTGCGCACTGCCATGCATTTCTTCTTGAGCTACCTGCTTTACCCTCACCTAGCTACACACTCTCCAACTCCCACACAGTTATTGCTGCTCATTTTTCAGCCATTCCACCATTGTTGGACCTTTAGCATAGTTTTGCCTCTCTAATCACCTTTCTAACATTGATCCCCGCTACATTTTCTAGTGATTCTGCTGGGGAGGCTTCTTTGTTGATGGTTCATACCCGCAATGGTCTACACACTTCACTACAAAAAATGGCAGAGGATGAAGTTCAGCAACCCCCACAGTAGCAAGGTTCTTCCAATGGCAAAGAAGTACATGCAGAGGACCGTGACCACAGTGTTGTGGTTGAGGCAGTCCAGTCACTCTAGGATACGCAGGGGGAGATCCTGGTAGCTTTGCAAACTCTCACTAATGGCGTCCAGATCAGCTCCAGTGTAGGCACCGTCGCCTGTAACAGTCCCAAACCTAGTGCATAACCCGTTCCTTAGGAATCAAGCTCTGATCCAGGTGCCTCCGGTGGTACCCCAGGCGAATAGCACGGTTGCTGGTTCAGTTACCCAGGAGCAGACTGGACTATTCCCGCCCACTCACTTTATTACGCATGTCGATGTACAAGCTATGCTCGAGCAAGAGTGCAGCAAGAAGCAATTACCATCTCTCCCTGACCCAGATGTTAAGCCTCCATACTCTCAGGAGAAATTGGTTATGCCATACCCAACTGGGTATACAGTACCCAAGTTTATCAAGTTTGATGGGAAGCAAGGCAATGCCAGAGAACATAGGTTCATCAAAACACTCGGTATCCATGGTAGTGACCACTTTTTGCACCTTTGGGAGTTCTCCAAATTACTTACCGAAAGGGCTTATAGCTGCTATGTGAACTTGGCCCCCAACTCGATCAAGAGTTGGGAAGAGATGGTGAACAAGTTCCACACGAAGTTCTTCCAAGTTCAAGAGAAAGTTACAATGCTCACGATCAGGCGAGATGTCCAAAAGGAATGTGAGGATATACTGGACTATGTCAAGTGATTCCAGGATAAGGCTATTGACTGTCATGAGCCAGTGGATGAGGCCCACTTAGTCAGCATATGTATGGAGGGTGCCATACACGACTATAAAATTTTCTTGGTGAACCATAATCTGCCTACCTTTTCAGCCTTGGTTGAGGTAGCTAGAAACCTCAGTATCACTAGCAGAGGCAAAACAGTACCTGTGGAGGCAAAACTCACAGTGGATACGCAACCTAACGACAACAGCGACGAAGAGCGAATGCGATAGGTGCTTTGATTCGAGCATTGTAGATCGAGGATGGTGACGCTAGTTTTAGGAAAAATAGCTGGACGAGAAATGAAGAAGATGAACAGTGAGGCATGAGGATGTGAAAATGTTAGGTGTATTGAATGGGAGGCGCCAGATTTTGAATTTGCAAAGACGGCATGGGACGGTTGGATAGGCAATACGGGGCCAATCAGTGAGCGACATGTGTCTATGATGAGACTGGTGTCAGTCTTGGAAAGAGAAGTTGAAAAGCCGAATCGTTGACTGGATAGATTATTGGACCGAGTGCATGGATTAGCGCGATTGAAGGCAATGAACTGATTAAGATGCGTGGATGATCGAGTGATAGACCGAGCAAATCACGATCGCATAAAGAAATAAGCTCGATTGGTGAATGTAATCCTATCACGCTAGCGCGGACGGAATTAAGGAGCAATTGAGAGGGAGATTTATGACCTAGCAATGGGCCGAGCTAGTTTGGACCGGAGTTGGGGCCTCCACACGGTCGGACATTGGGTACGCATTGGACCGAAGTCATAGTGTGATCAATATTGGGGAATTTTAGGCCACTAGCCCGGTAAAAGTGAGCATTCGGTTGAATGAGATGGAATTTGTCCTCAAGAGACCAAATTTAGCCGAGCAAAAGCTCGGTCGTGACTATTGAACTCGGTTGAGTCCACATCTCATGTTTGACCGACAATGCCAGACGGGTAGCACGGCCCCTATGGAAGGAGGAGCCGACGCGGTGAGTATAGCTCGGTAGGATGAGCTATACGACGTGATGGAACTGCATGAAAAAGACTCTACTTTCTGTACGCATCGATACCGTTTGGCGGTTTCGTTATTTGGTGTTTGGCTGTATTTGCGTTGACATGTGGGAGAACGTAAGAGAATGGCAGGTCCACGCGTCTAGAGGGGAATGGACGCAGACGTACGCGCATAAACTATATAAACAGTACCGCGCCTCCATACACAAGTCTGGGAAATCTTGTGATCAAAGCTCACCTACCACTTTGTCTCCTCTCTCTCTCTCTTTTTCTCTCTCTCTCTCATTTTCTCTTCTTCTCCAAGGGTGCTAACTTGATCGTCGGAGGGATTTTCTGGCAACACACCCGCCGGGTAGCTCACCGTCGTTGTATTCTCAAGTTAATCGGAATGAAGCGAAGATAGAACACACGGAGTATAGACAACGACAAATATTTGCTCCCCGTACACCAACCAAATGAGGCCTTGGGAGTATAGATAGAGTCCCCTTTACAAACTCCAATAAAAAAAAAATGAATAGAATAAAGAAGAAAACAATTTCGATTAGTTTGTTGAGAGAACAAGATATTGTGGTCTAGTTTGGAATGAAAGTTGGGTTGGGTCATTTCAAAACATATTGGCCTTTGTAACAAGCCCGCGGGGGACCTCGCTACAGCTCGGACTCGACTTGTAGTCACGGTTCTAAGTCTGAACCAAAGAGTCCAAATCCGGCAAATCGTTTTGAGAAAAACAGATTTTTGAAAGAAGTGCCAAACATGGACTGCTTTGCCAGATACAGAGTCGCCACCTAAATATTTTATTTTGGGAAATTTAGGAAACCCTGACTCGGTGCCAAAAGGCCACGTGTCCGTCATCACCAAAGTTGCCTCGGCTCGGGAACTTGGGTACGATTAGGGAAGGTCACTTCGTGAGCACCCCCGCTCGCCCGGTCATAGACCGGCCTCTACTAACCATGATATCTATTTTTGAAAACATTGTATGTTCTTATTCCGGTTATTAGCCTAGGTTACTATATGATGCACACAGCATATAAGTATAGACCGGGTCGCCCGAATTAGAACAAAACATTTCATGCTTGTTTATTTGAAAATGGTTAGATGATGCTATTCGCAAGTAGGCTAAGACGTGGATTTGCCACCCTTAGGTGGGCTTAGAAAAAATATGATTTTGCCACTATCTAGTGGGCTTAAAACTCACAGTCAATGATTTTTTCTAATTTAAACAACCCGACCTTCACCCACAGGCATTCAGGCAGTTATATCACATAAGCACATAGCCTCATGGTAAGTATGCTATCATGGCAATCACTCACACGCATGCAAGGATGCTAAAGCATAAAACTTACCGAGTACTCCAAGCCAAAATAGGAATTTATTAGAAATCATGCATGATCCTAAGTATACAAAAATGCCCAATGCAACACATGCAAAATGCAACTATAGCAGGCTCGGCTATTCTAAGATGGCATATGAAATGCTACAACTATCATGTATTCAATTTGGAATTGAAAGTACAATGCAGTTAGTATGATGCGCCGAGCCCGGTGCATGCAATACAGATGAATGATGCAAACATGCTGTCATATTGTATGCTAATTTAAACATGCCCTAATCTAACCATCATAAGCAGGTAAATAAAAGGGAGAAAGACGTGGGGTTGGAAGACATACAACACACTCACGCACACTTATTACAGTTATGCCCTCGCTCAGAGGGTCCGAATAAATATACAGTCCCAATATTACAGTCCCGAATAAAAGAATATTACAGTCCAAAATATTACAAAATCCTAATTAATGAATTAACTAAGAAATCAAATAAAACTGGCGTGCAAGCCAGGGACTGCTTCGCTTCTGATGGATGATGCATGTCCGGATTGTCTTGCCCGGAAATCCACCGAAATGCCCCAATTAGCCTCTGTTTACACCTGTTCTTGAAATGCGTGCCAAGCCCCAAAAGGTTGCTAATTCTTCGTTTTGCTGCAACAGAGAGCAAGAAAGGGGCATAGCAACGTATTTGCACAGATATATGCATGTCTCGATCCTCGTGCCACCAATCACACATACCGAGGCATGATGGCCGAGGAGTCGAAATGCACAATTCAATATAGGATGAATGCACATGAAACTACAGCTAAAACCTAACTCCATCATGGATAATCCGGAGTGTCGGTGACTGGGGAATTGAGACACATTCCGTCACTCGAAGTACGAAATGTACCTCGTTTCCCGTGCCCGGGCTAACTCCTATTCCGGACACGATGCAATATGCATGAAATGCGACTAAGATACAATCCTAACATATACAATGCTATGAAATGAGATGCCTCGAAATGCGTGCACACGGGCACGCAAACCGAGAAAATGACATGTCTCGAAATGCGTGCACGCGGGCACGCAAACCGAAGCGATGATATGTGTCTCGAAATACGTGCACGTGGGCACGCAAACCGAGGCGATGATATGTGTCTCGAAATGCGTACACGCGGGCACGCAAACCGAGGCAATGATATGTGTCTCGAAATGCGTGCACGCGGGCACGCAAACCGAGACGATGATATGTGTCTCAGAATACGTGCACGCGGGCACGCAAACTGAGGCGATGATATGTGTCTCGAAATACGTGCACGCGGGCACGCAAACCAAGGCAATGATATGTGTCTCGAAATGCGTGCACGCGGGCACGCAAACCGAGGCAATGATATGTGATGGAATGACATAAAAACATGATATGGACTTATACCAACATGAGTGAGCCTCAGCCACACTCACATGGGATGCCGGCGGATAAAAATGAGGTGCCTCGAAATGCGTGCACGCGGGCACGCAAACCGAGGCGATGGCAGAATGCAATGAAATGACATGGAAACATGATATGGACTTATACCAACATGAGTGAGCCTCCGCCACACTCACATGGGATGCCGGCGGATAAAAATGAGGTGCCTCAGAATGCGTGCACACGGGCACGCAAACCGAGGCAATGGCAGAATGCGATGCAATGACATGAAAACATGATATGGACTTATACCAACATGAGTGAGCCTCAGCCACACTCACATAGGACGCCGGCAGATAAAAATGAGGTGCCTCGAAATGCGTGCACACGGGCACGCAAACCGAGGCAATGGCAGAATGCAATGAAATGACATGGAAACATGATATGGACTTATACCAACATGAGTGAGCCTCAGCCACACTCACATGGGATGCCGGCGGATAAAAATGAGGCGCCTCGAAATGCGTGCACACGGGCACGCAAACCGAGACAATGGCAGAATGCGATGCAATGACATGAAAACATGATATGGACTTATATCAACATGAGTGAGCCTCAGCCACACTCACATAGGACGCCGGCGGATAAAAATGAGGTGCCTCGAAATGCGTGCACACGGGCACGCAAACCGAGGCAATGGCAGAATGCGATGCAATGACATGAAAACATGATATGGACTTATACCAACATGAGTGAGCCTCAGCCACACTTACATAGGACGCCGGCGGATAAAAATGGAGTGCCTCGAAATGCGTGCACACGGGCACGCAAACCGAGGCAATGGCAGAATGCAATGCAATGACATGAAAACATGATATGCAATCATTCTAATGGAATTTCAGCAGTAAAATATGGGGGAAAACAGTCCCGAAATAAAGGGAAATGATACCAAATGCGTGGAATTGTCCCGAAATGCAACAATAGGCACCCGAAATGGCCTATAGCTATGCCAAACATGCACAATATGGATATGCAATGCAAAGACAGAAGCTAGACAGTCCCAAAAAAGGCACTTTCACAGTTATAAACATGGCCAAACCGCAAGCATAGGTATGGAAAAAATGGCATGCAAGAATAGAGGCCAAGAGAGGGGTAATGAAGCAAGTGATATAAGAAAAACCCAAACTGAAAAATTTCCTTCTACAACACTGAAGAGGGACCAAAAATATGAATATTTACAGTATATGGATGCCTCAAAATCAGTATACAAACATGATAGAAATGTGATGCAAAATAAGGCTCAAAAGTGGCTATAACATGAGGTATACAAAATAATCACCAAACAGCCAAAGACCCTTAATAAAACATGTAGAATTGACCAAAATAAGAACTTTTATAGAACTGTAAAATGGCCAAAAACAAAAGAATGGTAGGCTAACTAAACATGCAAGAATGGGGAATAAAAGAGGGATATAACATGAAGTGACCTATGGAAGCCCCAAACCATGAAAGGACCTAAATGAAACATGAAGTATGGACCAAAATAAGAACTTTTTCAGAACTGTAAAATGGCCAAAAACAAAAGAATGGTAGGCTAACTAAACATGCAAGAATGGGGAAGAAAAGAGGAGTATAAAGGTAGGTACAACATGGAAACCCCAAATGGTGTTGAGCCCTTCTTCAATGTTGAAGAGGGGCTCAAAATAATCCTAATATCAGTTTACAACATGCTCGAAAATAAATTTCTCATGGGTCAAAAATAGCATGCAAAATTATGACATACAAGAGGATCAATGAAGCAAGTGTGTCATGGAGGACTCAAACAAGGTTGAGCCCTTAATGAAAAGTGAAGATGAGCTCAAAAGAGGGACCTTTTCAGTTAGGGCCGGAGCTTGAAACAAAAAACAAGTGAGGCTTACAAATAGATCAAGAAAAAGGGTCAAAAGGGTAAAAGCATTACTTACCCTTGAAGACTCAAACTTTTGTTGCTTCTTGGATGAATTTGCAGCTTCTTTGACCTTTGAAAAACCTTCCTTGTTGCTGGAAATGAGGTGGTGGTGGTAGAGCTTGGTGGTGTAGAAGGAATGATGGTTAGGGACTTAGGGTTTTTCAAGGAATTGAGAAGGATGGAGATGGAGTTGTGTATGGAGGCTTGAAGGAGAATTTTTCTAACCTCTCTAATGCATGTTGGCAGCTGGTTATATGGACCAAAAGGAGGGTGTAAAGGTGGGGCATAAAGGAGAGCAAAATTCCCCCAAAAGGGTCCCCCCGGATGTAGATATTTTTGGGAGAAAACCAAGGCACAGCTGGAATGCACTCAACCTGAAGAAGCAGGCCGGCCTATCACTTTTGCTCCAGGTGGCCGGCCGGCCACTTAACATAGCCGGCCGGCTAGATCAAAGAAAAAAATGGCCGGCCGGCCAGAAAAAGTGGCCGGCCACCCCCTAGGATGAAGCCCCAGAAGTTAGCTTTCCAATGGCGCAAACCTTGCATTAAAATTCCTCCTGTAGAAAAAGTTATGCCCCTTTCCGTGAAGCCGCGCAGATTCAGTCCAAGCGGACTTCAACCAACCACATCTCTCTCCCCCGGACTTGGACTTAGGAGATTCTTGAGTGCAAAATGAAGCCCCGGAAGTAAGCTTTCCAATGGTGGTGGCCTCATATCTTAATTCCTCTTGTGCAAAGAGTTACGCCCGTTTCGGTGAAGCCGCACAGCTTTTTCTCCTTCCCGGATTCATGCTGAACCACTTTTGACCAAAAAGAAGTTGGCTTTTCAGCAAAATTACTGGCCTCCCACCAACTTTTGGTGTCCTCTCATGTGTGTAGATCACATATATGTGGTTTGGGGTTGGCAACAGTGACTCCAGGGTGTTCAACATTGCATTTGAAGAGGAGGGGCAAAAATGGAAAGAAAAATTAATGGCCGGCCATAAACTTTTAGGATCCTCCCAAGTGTGTAGATCACAAATATGTGGTTGAAAGTTGGCAACACTAACCCCAGGGTGTTCAACATTGGCCCAGAAGAGAGGGGTAAAAAAGTAATTTTACAATTACTGGCCGGCCATGGGTTTTTAGGGTCCTCCCAGGTGTGTAGATCACAAATATGTGGTTGAAAGTTGGCAACACTAACCCCAGGGTGTTCAACATTGGCCCGGAAGTTAGAAAAACGGGCGCCGGGAGGCTCCGGAGGAGAGATAACTGGTTGCTGCAACAATTACTAGCCTCCCACCCTTCAGTGACCTTCCTGGTGATAAAACAGAGGTACCTGCCAAAAATGAACGAAAACCGATGCAAAACGAATGTTCGGGGGCCAAAACACGCAGTTCGGGGCCCCGGAAACTGCCCGTTAAACACCGAAAGTGGCGTTCGGCCACGAAGTGGGTTTTTCAGACCCCAGTGTCCCTCAAAAGGGAGAAAATAAGATGTATGCCAAAAATCAGAGCAAACGGAGATGGTTAGGCGGTCCCGAACCGAGGCACATGGCCTGACGGCTCCGAAAACCGGAAACCGGAAACCGGGCTCCGAAATGGGAAAAATGGCCTACGGCCGCCAAATTTAGCCCACGGGCATTGAGAGATAGTCTACGGGACCTCTCCCTTCCCTCAGGAAAAGAAACAGAGAAAACCGAGTCTGGTTCGCAAACCGAGACAAGGCACAGAAGAGAGTTCGGAAATCCGGAGGTGGGGCTCGCAGCCAAGACTCTGAAACTTCTGAACGAGCACATTATGCAATATCACCAAGTGCTCAACTGGTGACGTCTGAGTCTCGAGGTCGGTCAAAAATGGGGTGTCTACAGCCTTGTATGGTTTGTTTTTGAAAAACAAATTTTGGAGAAAATTTTCTAAAATTTTGTTTGGTTTAGTGATTTTAGAAATTTTTTTCCAAAATCACTTTCTCATACACATCAATCAATCACTTTTTCTCGTACATATCTACTCAACTATAATAAAATAACAAATCATCTCAAACTCCCACACTCCAAAACTATTTTGAAAATATGCAACCAAACAAACCAAAAAAATTTCTAAACTCTTTTCCCAATTTTTTTTTTTTTTTTTTTTTGAAAATTTATCTCTCAAAACCAAACCATACACATCCATTATTTTAATAATTTTTTAAATTGTTATAAAAAAAATAAAATGAATAATGTGATAATTTATAATAATTTTTTAATTTTTTAGTTAAAATATGTAATTCTTAAATAAGAGTCACAAAAAGATAAAATAAATTAAAAAGTCAATAAAATAAAATATCACATTTAAACCATAATCATTTCATTTTTTCTTTTATAAGTGAAAATGATCCAATAAAAAAGTCAATCCAAACGATCTTTTATCCGGGATTAAAATAGTCAAAATAAATAAATAAATAAACAAAATTAATCCAACTTCCCCAACGAAGCATGTTAGAGTTGGAATCGGAATCAGAAGCTTGACTCAACGAGCGACCATGGCAACCACGACCACTACATCCACTCTCTCTTTTCCCACTCCCCATAGTCTTATCTTACTCAGAGCCTCTAGGTCGACTCGCCGACACCCCATTCGCCTCGCCGACTTGGTCTTCCTAACTCATCGCGCCTTGACTCGTTCCACGTCGATTCGTGTAATAGCCTCCTCTTCAAATGAGCTCCCTATCTCTTCAGGTCTCTCTCTCTCTCTCTCTCTCTCTCTCTCTCTCTCTCTCTCTGTTTGTTCGTTGGCTTCTATGTAATGTTTATTAGGAATTTGTAGTTAAATATCAATTCAATTTTAGGTTTCTCTCAAGAATTCTCTTGCAAAAATGCTTGGAAGCACTAAATATGGAGCTCTAGGGAGCTCTAAACCTTAATTTAATTTCAATGTCTGGTATTTGATTTGAGGGTTTGGAAGCAATGTCCTATATTGTTAGATTACCACTTTCCGTAGAAAGTGATTGAAGCAAATTCAATGAAAATTTTGGGGGCTGTTTGGTTGTTCCGAATTGAGGCATTTTATGATGAGTGCTATTATTAGTACCCTATCAATAATTTTGGATCCTTCATTTTTTAGCTTTTTTTTATTACAGTAATAACCTCAAGTAAAATTACTAAAAATGATATCAAATAATTTTGAGACATCCTATCTTATAATTAAGCCTACACACCCATTATATCATGAGTTAGAGTTTATGAGAGCACCCATCTCCATCACCATCCATCCATCTTCCCCAAATCCCACCTTCAAAAAAACCTTGAAAACCCTTTGGCAGTAATATTCCTACAATAACCGTAACAACCATTTGATTACATACACTTTTCTGGCAATAACAATGAGTGTAAGTTTTTCCGACAACCACAACTCCATAAGACACGAGGAGTATAATAATAAAAACTCAGAGGAGGTTTATAGCTTTGATGGTGTTCTTAGCTTAGAGGAGATTGGCCTTGTAAGGTAAGTTTCTTGAAAAAAAAAAAAAAAGACAAAAATAATAAAAATTGTTTATCATTTTTCCGTGACTAAACTCCCGAACATATGATCAAAATTTGGGAATACAAGTCCGAACATTGTTCATTTGTTTGGAATAGGTAACCGAACATTTCTTATTTGTTTAGAAATAGATAGCTGAAACTCGTAGAAATCGTAGAACCTATAAAAAGGGAATTTTAAATTAACAACAAAAAAAACCCTATATTTATTTTCTCAGATCATGAACAAGTATGTGGGGATAAAGTAATAATCATGTTCATGGGTTTTATTAGGGTTTTTGGGATAGGCTTTTTGGGGTGTTGGGGGTGTGCATTTAATTGAATTGGTGGAATGTTTTCACAAGGATAATTTTGGTATTATTTGGGGGAGAAAATAAATTTTAAGTGTTTCAGAATTTATAAGCGGGGGTCCAAAAAAATGAGAGGTCTAAAATAATTGATGAGGTGCTAATAACAGCACTCTTTATAATTAGGGTCATGCTAACAAGTGCCTCGGGGGCAAGTATGTGTTAAAGGAAAAATTATACAATAGTCCTGGACTACCACGTGACTATATCCTTCACCAATCACCATTGATTATGCCTTCATGTTTTTTAATCACCCAACACAAATAATAGAAATGCCTTGTAGCTTGAAAAATGAGGGGCTCGAATGGCCCGAATGGGTGTTCACCGGACGAACGGCCGAATAACTAGCTGGATGACCACCCGGACAACCGGGTGAAACACTTGTTTGCCGCGGTTGTCACATTGTCGACCGTGGCTATCAGCCTTCTCACAGGACAACCGACTAGACAACCGGCAAGATGAATTTCAAGCTATTCGGGCCAAACTCAAATTCGAGCTACACAGCAGTGCTCCACAAATAATTAAGGGTGAATTATACTAACAGTCCCTATAGTTTGGGGCTCATATTATTTTGGTCCCTGACTTTTCAATTGTGATACATTTGACCTTCAATTTTGAATCTTGTTCCAAATAATTGAAGATACCATTACTCAATTTGAAGGGAAAAATCATCAATTTGATAAAATTTAAACTAATTTGACAAAAATAAATGTCAAAAAAATATTTTTAAATTTTTTAAAATTATTTTTACCCAAGAAAGATAAAATTATATAAAATTGATAAATATTTACATATTTATTTTTTGGAAAAATTATTGGAAACTCCCATTTGGGAGAGTTTCAGTCCAACAAGTCCTTTTAAATTAATACACGCGGTAGTCCTTTGTTTTGGTAATCTATTTTGTAGGATTCCATTCATTTTTGTGAATTGAATTTTTTGACTTTTGTACCCTTTTACGTGATGTGTGAAAATGTTCTGGAAATGATTTGTTTGATTTCCGTTGATTACGTTGGTCTACCATGGCTGGTATGGGAAGATTATGCGTGGGCAGATTTTTAGAGATGGCAGGGCTCGTTAGTATTTGAACGTTTTTGTGGGTTGCCTCGTGATTCAGTGTCCATGTCACCCAAAATCGTCGGGTACAATAATTTCAAAATGGAAAACTTCGACTGGATCATATCGATGTTTGTGTGGAAGTTCGTGTAAAGACCACAAAATGCATATAAGAAATCATTGGTATTTAACTATGAGATGAGGTGTTTTAATTTAATTATATCTTTTAGAATTGAAGCATTATCTATTGAGTTACGAATTTAAAATTGAAATTACCGACCTATATGGGTTCAGAAATCAAAATTAAGTACTTGGTTATGTTAATGGGAATTTTTGGAACTATTTGGGACAATTAACTGGAAATCTAATTTGTCTGATTCGTTAATGCACGTTTGGGTAGTTAACTTTATACTGCAAATTGAAGGCATTAGAGGCTTCAAAAACCAGAACAGGGGACATATTTATGATCCTCATAATTTTTAGAGTTATCTGGAAAGTTTAATTGAAATTTGATTTGGTACGAATCGTAAGGCCACGTTTGGCTCTCTTTGTTGTGTTATGTTGGTGTGTATGTGTATACTTATATTATGGGTGCCTTATGAGTGGATGGACTCATCTCTTAGAATAAAAAAAAATATATATCTAGAGGAAAGGGGGAGCCACGTGAGAGAGAGAGAGATAGAGAACTCAAGGAGAAGAAGGAAAGAAGAGCTTGAGAATGAAGAGGAAAGATGGGAAAATTGATAGAATTACTTCAAGAGATTGGCTCTAGGTATGTGAAATCAACTTAACCCCTTAAGATTGATCTATTACTAGTTTAAATTCATGATCTCAAATGAAGAGAAACCACCTAATTGAGTTGGGGTTGATAGATATAAGTTTAGATGAACTCTTTTCATGAATTGAACCTTGATTCCTTAAGAGTTGGTTAATTGATGAATTAAAGTCATTATATTTGTTTATTTTGGGGTTATGATGTTTGATGGAGAATAATAACGTGAAATTGGTCATGTATTAAAGGGTTTTGGGCTTTGATTTACATGTAATTAAGGTTTGATTTTGAAAATGAAAAGTCTCAAATTTTCAGCCATTTTCGGACTGCAAACTATCCAGGGCCGCACGTGCGGCACTGTTTCCCCGCACGTGCGGAGACAGCTCTGTCCAGCCAACTTTGAACAAGCATATCTTTTGCATCCGGACTCCGTTTTGAGTAATTCTTGAGCCTAAAATCAAGCCCCGGAAGTCTAGTTTCCAATGGTGGTGGTCTCACTTCCAAATTCTAAATAAAAAAATAGTTATGCCCAAATTAGTGACGACTGTTCACTTTCTGTTTACCGGTTTGTACCGTTTCTTCGTCTGAACCTTTCTCCTATCGATTCCTCCTATCTTATGAGGCATGGATTATAACCTATGGAGGACTAATGAGTCTAGAACCACCATAGCTATTGAGTGAATAATAAAAAGAGACTGGTTTTATTCTCATAATCTGTTATATGCATTGTGTTTGTAGGTCAAGACGAGGACATCGTTCC
Organism: Camellia sinensis; assembly: GCF_055761805.1. NCBI lineage: Eukaryota > Viridiplantae > Streptophyta > Magnoliopsida > Ericales > Theaceae > Camellia > Camellia sinensis. The sequence continues at coordinate 10,512,949 of NC_138970.1, forward strand.
ACCGCTATCAGAGACCTACCATTGTGAGTAGTAGTACTATAGTCGCACGTTCAAGTATTGTTAATGATTCTCATTGTTAACATTCTGTCCCTTGCAAGTAATTAAGTTAACAATATGTTGATTGGAAAATCTAGAGGCATTATTGAGCAGTGCATTCTGTTTACTGTTGACAATGAATACTAACTTTCTGTTATTTGCAAGATAGCTATAGTGATTCATGACGAACAAATAGAACGTATGAGGATTATGGAACTATGGTATTCCGGTATCTCTGGAATCATTCAATCAGTAAAATGTGTTTACCTTTCGTTAATAATTATCAAGAACGTTCTGTTAAACTTAAGTTAATTGCATTAACTCATGTGAATGATGCAATGGTTACCATTAGTACTCTGTTAATTGCAGGTCAACCATGTTAACATATATGAACGATTAAACAAAGGTGTATGTTACTGATTAATAGCTCAAGTGAACCATGTCATTTCTTAATGAATAAAGAGAATTTGTGTTCATCTTCGAAGAATCAGAATAATTGGAAAGTTATGTGAATCCATATGAATTTGAAGTTATTTTGTTGTGTTACATATGAACTCGAAGTTATTCAGAATATACGACATGAACGCAAAAGTTTAACATCATTATGTGACCCATATAAGAATGTGAATTATTCTATTTTGTTAAGCGCACGGTAATGACATGATATGCCAAGAAATGCTCTATTTTATGATATGTGACGCTATGAATTAATGAATGATTATCCATTTATGTAAAAGTATTCATGGCATCCTTAGCACAAGGCCCTTACCCGGGATAATAATACCGTGGTCTTATGGCCCTTGCCCGGGGGTAATAATACCGTGGTTCAAGTATGTTACAAGATATCTCTTGCCACCGACGGTCTTGTACGGGTGGGTTATGTTTTGCCATCGACGGTCTTGTACGGATGGTACCACCGACGGTCTTGTACGGGTGGATTATGTTTTACCATTGACGGTCTTGTACGGATGGTACCACCGACGGTCTTCTATGGGTGGGTTATGATCAAGCATGAACTCTGATTTCTGTTTCTGATTCAAGCATAAGTAAGAATATGTATGAATAAGTTTCTATTTATCCGTTCCATTTATGCTATGTTATAACATGATATGAATTGATCGGTCTTTAAGACATAATGATTTCTGGTATGGAACAAAGTGCTGTACGGAACTAAGTGCTGCAATGCGAGTCACCTCTAGAATCCGTACGAGCCACCTCTTGAGTCCATACATATGTTCAAGGGCTTAATGCCAACTTTTCAAGGGCTTCATGCCAAATGTACAAGGGCTATATGCCAACATGTTTAAGGGCTTCATGCCATATGTTCAAGGGCTATATGCCAACATGTGTAAAAGCTTAATGTTAATATGTTCAAGGGCTATCGCCAATCCATTCAAAGGCTTGAAGCCATTATGTTTCAAGATTGGGCCTAAGGCCGTTCTGAAATTAGTACAGAATCAGATTAATTATATGATCTCCGCATTTACATACGCATTGATATGTATTATGATTAAGTTGAATATTGAATCATTTATATACTATTATTCACTGAGCTTCGCTCACTTTGTGTTATGTCTGTTCTGTAGGTAATTACTTTGGGAGTCCGTCTTAACCCTTGATGCTTACCCTTCAATTGTCAACCTAAGTATGCCCAGACGCCCAGACCAAGCCCATGCATTTATGTGAAGTTTTGTTAAGATTTTGGCATGCACTTTAATTATTTACTTAAGGTTAAAATGTATGTATATACCCCCTTTCTTTACCAATGTTCGGATATACGCTCATTTATATGTATGGGTATGTATATAGATAAATGGCTCTCACGTATGTGACCCTAGCATGTTAGTTTTAGCTCAATGGATGTTATTCTATGTTACTTTGTAATATTAAATGCTTCCATTCAGGCCCCGTATATTATGTATATCAGGTCATGTGTCCGTATCTGCATAGGTCATGCCCAAACTTTTAGGGGCGAGTTTGAGGCGTGACAATTGGTATCAGAGCACGAGTTGCTATCTCACACACGAATCCATTGGGCTTAGGATGTCTAGAAAAGACTTAGGTATCATACATGACATCCTTACTGCATATGAAAAGATGGATGGCAACGTTAAGTGTATCGGGTAACGCTAATGATCATGATCCATGTCTATTGTACTTTCTTTGTGTATATGGTGATTGGTTGTGATGCAGAATATGGTAAGTATAAAGACGAAAGATCCGGAGGATTCTATCCCCGTACGGTTAGACAGAATGAAAAGGAAAATTATGGGATTAAATTAACAATGTTGCGCAGCGGAAGCGTAGTGAGGGTTCAAACTCATCGGTAAGATAATTTATATGCCAATGTGTGACATCTGCTGTTATTTTGGGTTGGTAATTACCCGTAAGAAACGATAATAACGTGATTGTGCTTCCTAACATCTGTTTAGATGGAGTGATTAAACTCTAAGTATGGAATATTTCTAAGATCAAAGAAAACGATATATGTGAGCCTCTAACCTTTATGCTATAGGTATGTCTTCCTTGCCAAATTAATGTCTAGATCATTGATTTTGAGAGGTTACTGTATTTGAATATTTCATAAGATGTGTTTTGCGGAATAATTGAAATCATGTTGAGTATGATTGGCTGTAAGAAGAAGTTATGCATATTGAGCTTGAAACAACATGTAAAAAAAAATGTGATTTTGTGAACTGAGGAAATTATTGACGATTTCTGCTGGGGAACCGAGAGGATTATTGATGATGTCGAATGAGTTTTGTTTATGGGTTAACGGGATTTGTTTATGGAAATCTGTAATCTGTTTTGTTTATGAGTGGTCTGTAATCTATAATCAGGATATTTTATAAGGAATGGTTAAACGACATGAAGGACCTTATCCAGGTTATGTGTCTATCCACATGATACTTGTAAGAAAATGGGTAGTTATTGACTACTTTGAGATCAATTAAATAAATAGGGATATGATATTTTCCCATAAGAACAAAAACCCTGCCTACGGGTATTAAGGACTTAAGATTGAGAAGTCATTTATGTGATATATTTCTGTGTAAACATGCAAATGTTAGATATTGCAAATTGTCAAATTAAGGATGAAATATTTGTAGGCGAATTAATTCAAGGCTTGTTCCTTTAATGTGATCTGCAAATGAGTGATCATTGGAATGGAACTTATGTGATCTGTGTTATTTAGAGGTGTCATACCACCAACGGTCTTGTACGGGTGGATTATGTTTTACCATCGACGGTCTTGTACGGATGGTACCACCGACGGTCTTGTATGGGTGGGTTATGATCAAGCATGAACTCTGATTTTCTGTTTCTGATTCAAGCATAAGTAAGAATATGTATGAATATATTTCTATTTATCCGTTCCGTTTATGCTATGTTATAACATGATATGAATTGATCGGTCTTTAAGACCTAATGATTTCTGGTATGGAACAAAGTGTTGTACGGAACTAAGTGCTGCAATGTGAGTCACCTCTAGAATCCGTACGAGCCACCTTTTGAGTCCATACATATGTTCAAGGGCTTAATGCCAACTTTTCAAGGGCTTCATGCCAAATGTACAAGGGCTATATGCCAACATGTTTAAGGGCTTCATGCCAATGTTCAAGGGCTATATGCCAACATGTGTAAAAGCTTAATGTTAATATGTTCAAGGGCTATCGCCAATCCATTCAAAGGCTTAAAGCCATTATGTTTCAAGATTGGGCCTAAGGCCGTTCTGAAATTAGTACAGAATCAGATTAATTATATGATCTCCGCATTTACATACGCATTGATATATATTATGATTAAGTTGAATATTGAATCATTTATATACTATTATTCACTGAGCTTCGCTCACTTTGTGTTATGTCTGTTCTGTAGGTAATTACTTTGGGAGTCCGTCTTAACCCTTGATGCTTACCCTTCAATTGTCAACCTCAGTATGCCCAGACTTCCAGACCCAGCCCATGCATTTATGTGAAGTTTTGTTAAGATTTTGGCATGCACTTTAATTATTTACTTAAGGTTAAAATGTATGTATATACCCCCTTTCTTTACCAATGTTCGGATATACGCTCATTTATATGTATGGGTATGTATATAGATAAATGGCTCTCACGTATGTGATCCTGGCATGTTAGATTTAGCTCAATGGATGTTATTCTATGTTACTTTGTAATATTAAATGCTTCCGTTCAGGCCCCGTATATTATGTATATCAGGTCATGTGTCCGTATATGCATAGGTCATGCCCGAACTTTTAGGGACGAGTTTGGGGCGTGACAGTTCGTGGTGAAGTTCAGCGGATCAAACGTGGCGAGAGTCTAAATGATGGACATGAAGACACAATTGGTGATGGAGGGAAATGGTAGCATATAACGACGATGAGGCTAATTTGTTGCCTAATTTTTGTGAATACACTGGAAATGTGTTGTTGTTGGCGAATTGGATGGATATCATAACTAATATCGGCCAATGTTTCAAGGGTGGGGCAACAGAATTTCGCATGGTCCTCAGCACATCTGTTGTATGTAACCCAAGCATAGCACCCACAGAATGTCGACGACAACGAACCAATTGTTGTAAACAATGGACATAACCACATTACTAATTTCACACCTAATGAAAACACTTACGTAAACATACGCTATACGCCCTACCACACACGACACAATACACATTCACGCACGTCAACACTTTATAAATTCATCACAGATTGAATCAACTACCACACACATCACACTGTCACACCAAGTGCGCTATAACTACGCTGCCCACACACAATCACACGCACACACATACATACCCACATTCAAAAGCACAACAATTCCCACCCCTTTATACCCTTCTCCCACAAATCTCCACCACCACACCAACACCCACATCAAACCAGAACTCCCTAATTTGGGACACATGCACACCAAACGTAGCATGTCACACCATAATCACATGACATCAAAATGAGAAACAAACATAAAAACCTAACAACGTACTCACAAGTTAATGGACACAATTGATACATAACAAGCCCGTAATCAAGTAAAAACCCTATATTACACAACACCATGGTCGCATATAACAAAGATTTCAAAATCAAATGTACAAATGTGGAATTTACTCTTTCGCGATGTCGTCATCGAAGTCAACTTTGTTAACATCTAACGTACCGTTGAATAATCATATGTGCCTCACCAATAATAACAGCCCATGCCACTACAATTTGGGGATACACTTCTCGTTGCAAAGTTAATGGGGTTGGGAGGGATTTTTTATGTGCATCAATGATGCATTAGCGATTCAATTCCATATTTACATCAAAAAATTTGGGATCTGATTATGCCAAACACGCGACACACAACAACTCTGAAAACCCTCCATACACATACGTCTCAAATTTCAGAAACTAGAATATGATAGATAACTTCCTGCAAAATGAAGGTAACAACGACAGCACAGTACTGACCACAACCCCCAGGCATCAGACTAACCCAGTGAAGACTGTTGGACGATAGCCACAGTACTAGGTTTTTGCACTTTCTGAGCAAAACCTCAAACGTGGGGGCTTCGTAAATGTGGCCAACCAAATTGACATGCTAACTTCCAAAACCCCAGTCGCCATAATTACCAAATCAAGGTAGTCAGTCAGAATCCCCAAACGAAATTGAGGGGTTGCTCACGGTCAACAACTTTGGACTCGTCTACAAGCTAGAATGTGGGTCACCTTAAAAATGTGGGGGGCCTAAGATACACTACCAAAACCCAAAAACCCTATAGTATGCTCTTTCAAAACGTGACACATGCGCAAAACACGGAAACAAAACTTCCCACGACTAATCATCAACACACATGGGCAAAAACATATTTTCACACCTAATAGGACCTCTGCGTGTACAAAATTAAATAGAAGACTGATCAAATTACAATTCCACATTATGGAATTTATGGGTCAATTCCCCTTATTTTTTTCTTACCAAATTAATTTTTATAATGTGTTTGGACGATAATCATGTAAAAGTGGTTGTTTTTGTTGATGTTTTTCAATGATTATCATTTAATAGATGGTTATATTTGTTGATAATAGATATTTTTAGATTATTATCATGTAATGGATGATTATTATGCTTTTAATGTGTAATCGATATATTTAATATATGAAATATTTTTAATTTTTAATTTTTTGATTTATTAGATTGGTTTAATAATGATATCAAAGTTGTTGACATATTTGACTTTTGAAAAAATAGAAACTAATTTAATAAAAATAAAAATAACCATCCATTACATGTTTATTATCCAAACATATGCTAAAAATTAATTTGGTAAAAAAAAATAAAAAAATAAAAATGTAAAAACTTTATCAATTTTACATAATTTTATCTTTGGTGGGTAGAAATAATTTAAAAAAAAATAAATTTTTTTTTTTGACATTTATGTTTGTCAAATTAGTTTATATTTTATCAACGCTTTTATCTTGAAATTGAGCAATGGTATCTTCAATTGTTCTTATTTGGGACAAAATTCAAAATTCATGATCAAATGTGCTACAATTAGAAATCAAAGATCAAAGTGACACGAGTCCTAAACTATATGGACCGTTAGTGTAATTCGCCCAATAATTAGTAATTTACCTTCTCCATCAATTGTACTATCACGGAGTACTACGTGACTGTACTCTGAGACTACTAAATAATCAAGGCCATGGCCTAGGGCTCCTCAAAATAGACCCAAAAAAGGGGGCCCCTTCCTATTATAATTTAGTGTAATATATTAAGTATGTTTTAAGTCCACAAAAAATTTGAAAAATGCCCAAACTAACTTAAAATAAATTAACCCATTCAAAAATTGAAAGGCCCATTAAAAAAAATTAGCATTGTTATCCATTGAGGGCCCCCTCCTATTATAGTTTAGTGTAATATATTAGGTATGTTTCAAGTCCAAAAAAAATTAAGGAAGGCCTAAAGTAATTTAAAATAGGTTGAATCATTAAAAAAATTGAAAGACCCATTTAAAATAATTAATATTGTTATCCATTGAAAATGATTTTGCAAAAAAATTAGATTATGCAAGTATAATTGATTTATTTGCTTCTAAAAATGCCAGAAAAGCAAGAATCAAGCGATATTTATTAATTGTTGTAATGTAATGCTAAGTATTTTTTGTGATTTTGACACAAGTATTTTGTCCTTTATCTTCAATTTTTTTTTTTTCATTTAATGAAAAAAAAAATGTGAAGGATTCTAGAAATTTATCAGTTGATTATCGGCTTTGGGTCACGAAAATCTCAGGGTCGGGCTTGCGAATAATCACCCATGTTAAAAGTAATAAATGACGTTTTACTACATTTAGGGTTCGCTTGGGAATTAATTATTTTTACGTTGTGTTTGATTGAGAGATTCACACAGGAAGAGAGAATGAAAGGGAAAATGTGGGTGGAATGTAAATGAAACTAGATGGAATGTAAATATATTTTATTCACATTTCACTTACATTTTTCCTTTTATTTTTCCTTTTTAAATCTCTTCCCAAATCTCTTAATCAAACTTCCCGAAAAAATGTGTAAAGAAATATAGAATGCAATGTGATAATTTATAATAACTTTTTTACTAAAATAATCTATTGACAAACGAGGCTTTATATGTCTTGGTATTTATAGAGTTCTAAATAATTATTATTTTTATGCATACGTAATTATAAAGTAGCTACTATATACGAACTCAAAAGTCATTGAAATATTCAAATAATAAATGCATTGACACACAACAGTTAGTAAAAAACGTTTCAAAGTATACACATTAGTTGCTTTATAAGGTTTTGATTAGTAGAGAGGGGTAGGGGTCAACGATTTATGTTGGGGATGAGAGAATAACATAGGGGTTAAGTAATTGGTGATTACCTTGGAGTATGGCCATGTGGTGTTCTGCAATTATTAAATAATTTTTTGTAAAAAATCTACAAAAAAAAAAAATGTAGAAAGTTATTTGTGAAGCTAGACAGCTTATATAAGAAATTAAATTTTTTTTTTTTGATTGGCAAAGAAAAATTTCATTAACAGCATGAAATTAAAGGTACAAGAAGACGACATGTTTCGAGAGAGATTAGGAAGTATAAAATACCCCTACTATTGCTACTCGCATCCATACAACTAACCTCTTGGCCTCACGTTTGGACATAGTACACGAATTTTTTTTGAATATAGGAGAAAAAAAATATTGAATTCACAAAGAAAAATATATTAAATATACTTTTTAAAAGTCGGGATGAGGGATGCTGCTATGCTCAACGCACAACAGCTCCTGTTGCGCAGCTTTACAGTGCCGTTTTGGGCCAACAAAGCTTTGATTTACTTCTTGGCTGCATTATTAAAATAAATAACAAAAAAATGTCCTTTTTTTTTTTAAAAATAGTATCTCTAAGAAATTCCATTACATTTTCACTTTAACACATTTTTTATACAATTTTTCAATACTAACAAAGGTCTTTAGGACTGCTTTTAGCATTTTTTTTAATAAAAGATAATTTTTGAAACAATATACAAACTCATCTTTATCAATCTAGAATTTACTTAGGAAAATGAATTATTGGTTTAAATTCATTTTACTTATGGGTCCCACATTTCATTAATTTAATCTCCAACATACAAATACATTTTAGGTAAATTATGGATTGATAATGGTAGGTTCATAGCATTTTTCTTTTTGAAATTTAGAAATGAAATTGAGTTAGCAAGTGACTATTTTATTTAAAAACTCAAAAAAAAATTAAAAATATTTTAAAAAGTCAAGATTCATATTTTAGTAAAAACAAATCACAAAAATATCACTTCCCCAAACAAGGCCTAATTTTTATGAGTAATTTCATCCATATTTACCATGGGCCATTCGGCGGTGGTTAATATTCGTATGTGCATAAAAATTATATTATAATATGTAAAAGGTGTATAAAATATGTGAAATATGAATTTTTAATAAAGTAAATACTAAATTTATTTTTTATTTATTAAAAGACTCATTCAAATAGAAAGCAAAAGAATTATATTGAGCTTAAAATTCTATTTTACATACTTTCTTATTCAACTAAATAAAATTATATAAGAAATTGAAATTTTGTAGAAAGGGAATCCTACACTCTTCAATGGTGTGTATTATAAGCATCTTACGTAATTTTATAGTAATTATACATATTTTATGGTTAAAAAATATTATTAAAAACTATATAACATTATCACAAAATACTAATTTTATTTCTAAATTATAAATTATCATAACTTTGGCAAAATTTTACATAATATTTATTAAAAAAGCGTAGCTTATAAAAGTGAATGTAAAGGAATTTCTTAGAAATACTAATTAAAAATAAAAAAAACAAAGGGACAATTTATTTATTTATTTATTTTTATAATACAGCCAAGAAATAAATCAAAGCTTTGATAGCCCAAAACAACACCGAGAGTTACTGTGCTTTGAGCAGAGCAACATCCCCCATCTCAAAAGTCCTCTTGTCCTAATGGGTGTATGATTATTTGTAATATACGAAATCCTAATCTTAAAAGGAAGCAACTAATTAGGCAAGAAAATAAATAAAATAGGATATTGTGATATTTGAGTTTAATAGTGCTTAGTGTAGAATATTGTGATAGATATTGTGTAGAATATTTGATATCTCTAGTGTATCAATATTTTATATCCATGGTGCATCATCACCACTTTGATTGTTTTGGTAAAAAATATTTTTCAATAAAAAACATTTTCTACAAAAAAAAAAAAAAATTTAGAAAATATTCCGTAGAATACGTTTTTCTATGTTTGGTTGTGTTCTCGAAACTAATGCATTAATAGTTGCATTAGTTGTGGTAGTAGTGACAACGGCGGGGTGGAAGAGGAGGCAGTAGTAGTAGTTGTGGAAGTGGAGGCGTTGGGGATGGCGGCGGCAGCGGCAGTAATGGTCGTGATGGGTGGTAGTGATAGAGGTGATGGTGGCAACGATAGTGATGATGGTAGTGGTAGTGGTGTTGTGGTGGAGGTGATGGTGGTGGTGGCAATGTAGTGGCATTTGTAAAAGTTTAGTTCATAAAACATTTTTTGTCTTTTAAAAAATGAAAAATATTTTCCGCCTAAATAAGTTTGTTTTTCATTGACTTCTAGTGACTTCAAGAACACTCCAGCGAGAAATGTCTAGAATATTGCCTAAGTGTTCAGTGACTTCAAGAATATTCTGGAAATTCCAATGACTTGTAATGGCATTGACACTCTGGAGTATCGCCGAATTTCGTGTTTTTTTTCGAGTGACTTCAAGAATACTCTTGAAAATTGCCAGAGTATTGCTGGAGTGTTTTGAATTTCAAGAATATCGTCAGAGACTCACCGAAATGTACATAATATTGCCGGAAAGAAAAAAATAAGTAAATAGAGAATTAGAACAAAAAAATATAACAAAATGTGCTAAATATTTATAAATTGAAAGGGGGGGAAACGTAGCAACAAATAGTAACAATGTGAAAAACAAATGTTATTTTTTAATTTTTGTAAGGTTTAAGTAAATCTTCAATATTGATCAAACTAAAAAGTAAGTTTTCAAACAATAAAATTGTTATACAGTTTCAAAGTATGATCCTATTAAGCATTTATGATTATTAATCAAACTGAGAAACATATTATGAAACTGCAAAATTTACAATAAAATCATGTTATGAAATTGTAAAATTTTATAGTTTTAAAGTATGATTCATTTCGATACCAAAAAAATCAAAACTGAAAATTTTTACAATTTTCATCGCTTGTAACCAAAATTCTAAAACAATTTGTTTAAAAGTTGAAAATTTTCGCTATTAAAGTGGGAAAAGAGAAATGCGTAGTAAAGAAAAAATAGAAAAAACTGACAGATGGAACGAGAGAGACAAATATAAAGTGAAGATTGTACTCTAACAACTATTTTTTATTTAGATCTAGCATGATCTAATGTAGATTTGCTCAGATCTTTTTCATCATAAACTCATCTCCTTCACCGTCGATAAGGCGAAGCAATGAGTCAATGATCGATGGTTGTCGATGAATCCCAATCGATAGTGGTCGCATATAACTATATACTAGAAAGAGAAAGAGAAAGAGAAGAAGAAATGTGTGGTCTTCAGATATTAGAAAGAAAAAGAAAGAGAGAAAAAAAGAAGAAAGAAAACATAGAGAAAGTGAATAAGCAAAACACGCAAGACCCTTTTGAATCTACTCAAAAAATTATAAAATTAAATAAGTACACATCTTTAAAGAGGACATGCGAGTAATTAGCCCTTTTTAATTTATATAATGCACAACTCGGCCTAAGCCCATGACTCAATGCCTTTTAAATGTAAATGAGATGTCAAGCTTTTCCGAGAATTAGGGACCTATTACATGGGCCCAATCAAAGTGCTCAATTCTTGAAAATCAAGGTGCTTATCCTAATTTGTGTAATGACTTAAAATTAAATTAATAAACTGTTTTTGTAAGCCCTTTTGTTTCCGTTAAAAAAATAAAAATAAAAAATTAACTCTTTTATGTCAAAAGAACTAATTTTTGTAAACACTAACTTATTTGTAAAATTATTTTAATCCAATAAGGTAGGTTATAAGAAAATCAAAGGAAGCATGGTGAGTTTGGGATCAGTAAAATATATATATTGTTCAAAAATTTTGTTTTTTTCTCTTTAGTCATTTTGTTTTAAATTTGTATCAATTTTTTTTTTTTTTTTTTTTTTTACTTTTTACTTTTCAACTTTAATGTAGAATGATTTAAAAAGTTTTTTAAAAAAATTTGAAAAAATCACAATTTTTTTTTTCTTCAGCTTTTTTTTTTTTCCCTTATTTTTTACTTTACTAGTACATGTAGTCCAGTAGAACCTAACACCCAAGATTTTTGAAGTTTTTAAAAAAGTTTACAAAAAAAAAAAAAAAAATGGCCACCCAAACACCCCTACATAGTGAGTCCATCTTAGGTAACTTTGTTTGGAAAACTATATTGTGTTGTGTCATGTGAGGACTGTGATAAGGACTATACATTGAGTCTTCAGTCCATGGCCCGGGGTTGGGGATATTTTTGTAATTTTATGTTACTTATTCGTTGCCCTAATTTCTATGATTATAAATAAATGAAATCCACCTGTTATATTGTGTAAAATAAATCCCAATGGAGTCTCCATCACCTCCCATCAAAAAAAGAAAAAAAATAGTCTCTCCATCACAGATCCACACCTGTAATTTCAGCTCCCAATTTTGTATACAAATGGCAAACCAAGTTCTACAGAAAGAAATAAAAAAAGGTTCAAATTTTGTGTCCTCTCCTTTGGAACAACTTCTTTTTTATTTGGGATAAAAAAAGTATTGATGATCTGAATTTTATGTCTTTGCAGTTTACATCGATGGTGTCCAATCTTAAGGACAACAACAAGAATAACAGAATTACAAGTCCATCTATATTGTTTGCTAATAGTGTGTGGATTGATCGAAGTTTTAGTTTGAACCCTTCTTATAAAAGGATTTTGTAAGGTTCTTATAATGCTAAAGCCAAAGAGGTTGACTTTGCAAACAAGGTACTTTTCTATTTTTTATTTTTATTTTTATAATCTTTCTCTCATAGAAAATGCTAGTAGTAAGTTGTTTAGGTTTCATTTAATTTAAAATTATGTTTAAGTTTGAGTTGTTTATATGATAAGTTGATTCTGAATGAACTTTTAGTTTTTGTTTGGGATTTTTTGACTTTTTGGTAAAAAAAGATGTATGTTTGGCATAATTTTTTTATTTTTTACGAAAAGATATATAATAAAACATTGCAGTAAAATTAAAATGACTTTTTAAGTAGTTGAATTCAAAGGGTAAAATAATAATTTTGGCATAGTAACTTCCCCCACAAGCTATCCTTAAATAGTATAGACTTTTTAATTTTTTAATAATTTTTTGACTTTTTAATTTTTTTTAGTTTATCCCAAATAAGGCTTTAATAAGTCGAATTTCAGTTGAGTTTAAATAACTCGATTTTTTTATAGTATTTATAAACTTGTTAAGCCACAAACTTAAAATTTTGTTCACAATTGATTTATTTATATAATAATTCGATCTCGAATAAGTTTTAACCCTATATATTGTGCATTAAGTAAGAAATTAATTGATGTAGTATATCAAAAACATTGAATATATCCCTCCCCCCCAAAAAAAAAACTTTGTATACACAAAGGGAAAAAACTCTGATTAAATAAGAAATCATAATCCTACAAAGGAAACAATTTAGTTAGGCATAAATCAATTAGGAAATTATAAAATTTGGCAATATATGAGTTGAATAAAATTTAGTGTGCTACATATTGTACAGAATATTTAGTATTGTTGATTTTAATTATGCCCAAATTTAGATACTATAAAATATTAGAAACATGCCAAAATGATGACACTAAAAGAGGACATTCCAAAATAAAGTTATTGCTAAAATAGAAAAAATTTATAAATGCCAAAATTATTAATTCGAGGACCTAAAAAAAAAAAAAAAAAGCCCCAAAGTCTACCATGCATCATCACTACAGTAATGCAAGAAACATTAACTAATGATGACACTAAAAGAGGACATTCCAAAATAAAGTTATTGCTAAAATAGAAAAAATTTATAAATGCCAAAATTATTAATTCGAGGACCTAAAAAAAAAAAAAAAAAAAGCCCCAAAGTCTACCATGCATCATCACTACAGTAATGCAAGAAACATTAACTAGTATACCGACTACACTAATTAGGGATTGTTTGGGATTTAATTAATAAAGATAAAAAGTCAAAAAATTACTAAAAAAATTAAAATTCTATACTATTCAAAGGACAATGGGATCAAAAATTCGATAAAACACGTACAAGAAACATGAATTTTCATCTTCTCGATGGAGAGACCGTTCAAGTTCCTTTCATGACAAGCAAAAGAGGCAGTCGTCATCTTTACGGATTATTCGGTGGATATAAAATCCTCAGTATTCCATATCAAGGTAGTGACTTCTCTATGTACTTTTTTCTTCCAAATGAAACAGATGGCTTGCCAAAACTAGTCAAGAAGCTCAAGTATCCAACCCTGGATTCATGAATCAGGAATTTGGGTTGAGGAAAGAGGATGTTTCTAAATTATGGATCCCAAGATTCAAAGGGGCTGTTTTGTTCACTGGTGTTGTGCTCAATCCTCTCTTAGTTGCTTGATATAGCTCTTCTTGAGGAAGGTGCTCAATCCTCTCTTATGCAAAGTTCTTCGACACTAACTCCCTTTGGTACAACTTATGGGTTTTTTTTTTTTTTAAATTGCAAGTCCATATAAGGATATATTTGATGTTGTTTCTATTTTCAATTTTTTTTTTATGCTACGCATTATGATATTAATAAATTAGTAGTGTTAGATTATTATAACTGGTCATTGACTCGAACATAAACTATTATACAAAGTTTTTGGACACTATAAGCTCCTTTGGTACAACTTATGGGGTGTTTATAAATATATTTTTTAAATTGGAAGTCTACATAAGGATATTTGATGTTGTTTTCTACTTTCAAACATATATATATATATATATATATTGACTACACGCTTTGATGTTAATAAGTTTGTAGTGTTGGATTATTATAACTAGTTGTAAAGGGTTAGAAATTAAACCCCAAATTAAGTATGAGCTTAAGTGCTAAGGTCGCCCTTCTAAGACGACTATGAATGAAAAGAGAGCATGGGCTAAAGCCCAAGAGAAGTGGGTCAAAAGTGGGCCGAAGCAGGTCCGACCTGGCAAGAGTCCAAACGGACTTCACGAAGGAAAATGCCAAAGTCAAAGTTGCAAAGGGAACACTTGCGGCGGTCAAGTTGCTGAGGCACTTTGCCTCAGCGCCGCCATTCCCCAATAATGTCGGTTCAGCCGCCACCTGAAGTTGTTGAGGAAAAGAGAAAGCTGAAGCAACTATGTTGCAGAGGCGATACTTGCGACGAGCAGGTTGCGGAGGTACTTTGTCTCAGCGCCGCCATTCCAAGTATTGTCGGTTCCGCTGCCATCTAGAGTTATTGAGGGAATGAGAGAACTGAAGCAACTAAGTTGCAAAGGTATTACTAGCAACTAAGATGCAGAGGTATTACTTGCAACGCCCAAGTTGCAGAGGTATTACTTGCAGGCCCCAAAGTTCATTACCTTGGCGCTGATAGTAGACCCCAAGACTTACTGGTTGGAGTTGATAGCAGGCCCAGAGATACCAGTTTACTGCGACAACCTCGAGAAGATGGGAGCAGGGCAGCCCGAGCACAAAGGACTCCCTTTCCATTTACCTAGGTCACAAACCTGCCTTAGTCTCACAAGCAGGAGTAACAAAGCCCCTTTGGGCTTGGTACTAAGGCACAACATGGCTGATAGCAGGCTCGGTTATGCCCTTTGTCCTGGAAAGCTGGCGAGTTTGTGGTTAGGTGGCTAAGGGTGGAGGCTTTGCTGAGGTTTGAGCTGAGAAGGCAAGTGCAGCAACAAACACTTCCGCCGCAACTGCACTTGCTGAGGCTCAAAAGGTAGTTGTGGCGCCAAACACTCCCGTCGCAACTACACTTACTGAGGCTCAAAAAAGGTAGTTGCGGAGGCAAACAGATAGTACATGTAGAGGGATACGTGGTACCATTAGTCTAGTGGCTCAAGGCAGAATATTCCATGTGATCCTGTAGGACACATGTCCTCTCTTTATTTGGCCACTTGATGTCCTCTTGGTACCAAGGAAAAGCCTATAAATAGGACCTATTTCCCAAGGTTCAAGAGGAGGAATTTTGGAGATTTGGGGGAGATACTTCCCATTTGTGCACTGCCATACTTTTCTTCTTAAGCTACCTGCTTCACCCTTATCTAGCTACACACTCTCCAACACCCAGACAGTTGATGCTGCTCATTCTTCAACCATTCCACCATTGTTGGACCATTAGTATAGTTTTGCCTCTCTAATCACCTTTCTAACCTTGAATCCCCCTACATTTCTGGTGACTCTGCTGGGGACGCTGCTTTGTTGCTAGTTCATACCCGCAGTGGTTTATACATTTCACTGGAAAAAATGGCAGAGGATGAAGTTCAACAACCCCCACGGCAACAAGGATCTTCTAATGAAGTTCAGCAACCCCCTAGGAATCAGGCTCCGATCCAGGTGCCTCCGATGGTACGCCAGGTGAACGGTACGGCTACTGGTTCAGCTACCCAAGAGCAGACTGGACCATTCTAGCCCACTCACTTTGTTACGCAAGTCGATCTACAAGCGATGCTTGAGCAAGAGCACAGCAAGAAGCAACTACCATCTCTCCCCGACCCAGATGTGAAGCCTTCATACTC
Organism: Camellia sinensis; assembly: GCF_055761805.1. Lineage (NCBI taxonomy): Eukaryota > Viridiplantae > Streptophyta > Magnoliopsida > Ericales > Theaceae > Camellia > Camellia sinensis. The sequence goes on from NC_138970.1 coordinate 10,529,303, forward strand.
TCAGGAGATATTGGTTATGCCATACACAACTGGGTATACAGTACCCAAGTTTGTCAAGTTTGATGGGATGCAAGGCAATGCTAGAGAACATGTGGTGAGGTTCATCAAAACACTTGGTGTCCATGGTAGTGACCATTCTCTGCGCCTTTGGGAGTTCTCCAAATCACTTACCGAAAGAGCTTATAACTGGTATGTGAACTTGGCCCCTGACTCGATCAAGAGTTGGAAGGAGATGGTGAACAAGTTCCATACGAAGTTCTTCCAAGTTCAAGAGAAAGTTACAACCCTCACGATCAGGCGAGATGTCCAAAAAGAAGGTGAGGATATACTATACTATGTCAAGCGATTCCAAGATAAGGCTATTGACTGTCATGAGCCAGTGAATGAGGCCCACTTAGTCAACATATGTCTGGAGGGTGCCATACGCGACTATAAAATTTTCTTGGCAAACCATAATCTACCTACCTTTTCAGCATTGGTTGAGGCAGCTAGGAGCCTCAGTATCACTGGCCCTCTACATAGATCTCGCGGCAGTCACTGCTACTCCCGTAGTAGCAGAGTTGCTGCAGTAACCTCTGCAAGAGGGAGCCGCTTATAAGGGGAGGAGTCATCCTCTCGGAAGAGGAAGAGTTATGAGGACATAAATAAATTTCCATGCGGCCTTGAGAATGTTAAGGCCTTGGTTAAAGAATGGGTAGCCGATGGTGAACTTACTTTGCCTCCGGTTGATGTCCCTACAACCAAGAAGGACAAAGAAATCCCAGATTGTTGTATCTATCACAGAGCCACCAGACACCCTACTACGGACAATTGGACTTTGAAAAGCATCTTCAAGAAGAAAGTTGACATGAAGGAGATGAAGTTCAAAGACGCCAGTAATCGTGATGCAAGGAAGGACCCTTATCCTAACCACAAGGAGATGGGAAAGAATGTACATATGATTGGCTATCTTGGGCCTGTATGCGATCAAGTGTAAATGGCGTCCTACTATGATGAGTTAGAAGAAATTACAACTGGCCAGCTCCCCGAAACAGTACCTATAGAGGCAAAACTCGCAGAGGATACTCATGCTCAAGCCTTGCAAAATTCTATCAAGTTTCGAACCTTCTTTGACCAGTTGGGGCTGAGCCAAGCCGCCAAGTTGGAACCAAAAAAGGCCCTCATCAACATCTCTAAAGTGCACCATACTGAAGTTGCTGAGGCTAAGGAGTATATGCCTCGGGACTTCCAGGAAGATTATGGATCCATTACTTTTTCAGAAGCAGACAGAGCATACCCATTTCCTCATAACCGTCCTCTTTTGGTTATAGCTTACATCAATGACGTGGAGCTCAAGCGTGCTTTCCTTGATAGCGGAGCATCCATAAACATCATCACTACCGAAACCTTTGTGAAGGCTTGCATCCTAGAGTCTAGGATGGTTCGCCAACCCATTACGGTGACGGGTTTTGGCGGTGAGAAAATGGTTACTAAGGGCTATGTTGTAGTGGACTTAGCAGTTGGCGATATCCACTCTGCTACTAAGTTCCATGTGATTGAAGCATATACAAATTACCACACGATACTTGGCAGGGCTTAGATGCACTGATATGGGGCTATCCCGTTGGGTTATCACCAATGCGTAAAGGCAAAGTTAGGGAAGCACATAGTGACCATAAATGCGTCTGAAAATCCATTTGGAGTAGAAGAGGCACACTATTTTGATGTAGTCTTCTTTACTGAGCTGTCAACGGATAAAACGCCAAGAACTGGTAAGGTTGTAGGTGTAAAATTGCCAAAGTGGGAAGACATTCGAAATGCAAAGGCTGCTCCAGAAAGCAGTGGGCAGAAGAAGAACAGCAAGTCCACAAGTCCTTCGCCCAAGATTGTTGAGGTGCACGAGGACGGCAAGACAGTTTACTAACTATGACGGTCTTGGGGGCCCGACTTCATACCATGAGAGGATGGCCCCGAGGCAAATAAACGTGATGCTAATGAGTCCCAAGAAAGGTTAGTGGAGACGCTTGAGCCCGTCCCTGAATGCATGCAAGATAGACCCAAACTACAACAGGAAGTACTTGTTGAGGTTAACCTTAGCGACTTACCCGGGCAGAGCAAGCCCGTGTTTATCAACGATACAATGGCTCCAGCAGTGAAGGAGAAATTGATAACACTACTGAAGCGGTACAGTGACGTCTTTGTTTGGACATATGACGAGATGCCTGGTATTAACCCATCCCTTGTCACTCATCATTTGGATGCTTTTTCTAACTCTAAGCGAATTAAGTAGTATGCTTGAAAGTATCACCCTGATCTTGAGGCAAAGATTAAGGAAGAGGTATACAAGTTGCAGAGGGACAAGTTCATTGAGCCTATATAGTACCCAACTTGGCTAGCAAATATTGTGCCTGTGAAGAAGAAGAATGGCCAAATCAGGGTCTGCGTAGACTTTCGCGACCTGGACAAGGCCTACCTAAAAGATGAGTTTCCATTGTCCCATGTTGACACATTTGTCGATTCCACCACAGGCCATCAAATGTTCTCCTTCATGGACGCGTTCAGTGGTTATAACTAGATCAAAATGGCACCAGAAGATGCAGAAAAGACAGCTTTGAGAACACCCATGGAAATTTTTTTCTATACGGTGATGCCCTTCGATTTTGTGGAGGTCGAATAAAATCTATTAGGAAGAGGCCAAGGCATTTAATAGACATCAGGCTAAAGGAAGTTCGGCCCTGACCAGGGGCTCATGAAGTTGAATAAACGAATCAGCCATATAAGGAGCCGAATAGGAGCCAACACTCAATTGGAAGGCCGACTAAGTAACTACATGCGAGATCAAGAGTGGGCCCGACCGTTGGGCCCAGAGGTAATATAAAAAGCGAGGAATGTTAGCCAAAGGAGGTATGTGAGAATTTACAAGATAACTTGAGATAGAAGTAAATTTGAGAGGATACTGACTTGTCCGTTGGAGTGCTAATTCCAGTACCCCCGACCGGAGTGTTCATCCATTTTTCAGGTAGCAATCAGAGGGTCAATAGTGTCTAACTGGATCCAAGAGTATTTCCAAACCACTTTACCACAATTGGCGCCGTCTATGGGAATACTCAAGTGCGTCCATGGCAGGTGTGACAGATTATCCTTCTATAGTTGCTGACGATGTTACACCAAGAGATGGCATTACTCCAAGAAACATGCTTGGATCGGAGAATATCATCGCACGACAGGCTTTTAACTTCAACCCAGTAGCTCAAACTTCACCCTCAACTTCTATGTAGGGGACTGTGCAGACAATCATGGATCAAGCAAAACGAAACGAACAACGTCTAGAAGATATAATGGCTGAGAACGAGCGTTTGTGTAAGGAATTGGCCCTGGAGTTAGCCAAATCCCAATAGGCTGCACGCCATTATCGTGGTCGATCCCTAGAAAAGAAGAATGATGATCGACGACGTCGACTTCAGAAACATGATAATGGTTGTAATTCCGACTCACCATCTCAGGAACACAGAAAGAAGGGGCGAGTTAATGCATCCAGCTCATCCGAAGGAAGTCCATATGTACAACATAGGCGAGGGAAAGGATGTGATGATTCGGATGAAGAGGATAGGCACGACCCTTTCGTACGACGCATTGCAGGGTTTGTGTTGCCTAAAAGTTCAAAGCACCGACATTCACCTTATACGACGAAAAATCAGATCCCACTAACCACATTCGTCATTACAAACAAGCGATGACGTTGCATGCTAATGATGAAGCCCTCATATATCGAATGTTTCCAAGTAGCCTGGGACCGTTGGCCGTCAGATAGTACTATAAACTGGAGCCGGCGTCAATAAGAAGCTTCCATCAACTTCAAAAATCCTTCTGGGAAAAATTCATCACCAACGAAGTCCAGCCAAAGCAAGCTGACTCTCTCTGGGTAATGCAAATTAAACTAGAAGAGATCCTCCGTGAGTATTCAGAGCACTATTAGGAATGTTTCAACTTATTGGATGATGCTTGCAATGATACCATGGTCATTACGACCTTTAAGATGGGATTACACCTTGATAGTCCTCTCCGCAGTTAATTGACCAGACGGCCTCCCAAGACAGTCTGGGCACTAATGAAGAAAGTTGAAGAATACTACAAGATGGAAGATGATGCCCTGAGCGTCAAGGCCAGACAGAAAGTTGTTAAATCGGCACCATCTAGTCTGGTTTAGTCGATAAACGTTGTGTCATCAAGGAGCCCTAAACTTTGAGCTCGGGCTAACGAGACAATCAGTGTGATTCATGCCATTCAAGCGGTCAATGTTCATACCATTCAAATGAACAATATCAAGTGGATAGCAGGTGCACAAGACGTTCAGACTAGAAGTACACGGAATTAGCAGAGCTAATTAGTAAGATCCTACCCAAAGTCTAACATATTCCGTTCTTTAAAAGGTCGTCCAAGATGATAGGACCTCCTGATACAAGGAGAAGGGATAAGCAATGCGAATATCACAAGGACCATGGCCATGATACTGACAGTTGTTATGCACTGAAGGACCACCTGGAGGAGTTGGTACGAGACGGCCGATTGGCGCAACATGTTCGAAGGAATAATCCATCGAACACGGTAGCCCTATAGCTGGATTCACCTCCACTTGGTGTAATTGACTTGATACACAGACTATCGTCGTCGGCCAAGGTACATGCAATTCAGTTGCAAACTAGCCTACCCAAACCAATAACACCAGCCAAACGGCCCCACAAAATTAGCAGGATTAGCTTCGATGACACCGACCTAGATAGAGTAACTCTCTCCCACGCTGATCCTCGCATTGTCGAGCTATGCATGAACAGATTCATAGTTGAGCGTGTTCTCATCGATCAGGGAAGCACCTCAGAAATAATGTATTACAAGACATTTGTTAAACTCGATTTTGCTAATTCGAATCTGTTATCGACCGATTACCCATTATTCGGCTTCAATGCCAACCCCGAGTATCCCTTGGGTAAGATCACACTACTAGTACAAGCGGATACCAGATCAATAGACATGAAATTTCTGGCCGTTAAGCTCCCGTCCCCATACAATCTTATCATGGGGGGGGGTGACTTGGTTACATACTATGTAGGCTGTGCCGAGCACTATCCATCAACTACTCCGCTTTCCAACTGAGTATGGCATTGAGCAAATTCGAGGTTCTCAGAAATTAGTGCAGGCATGATATCTTATCGCTGCTGCAAAGAGGCCAAAAGAACTGGAAGTGAACTCGATTGAAATACCGGAGTGAGAGAGCCTCAAGGAAAATGGGAAAATCCCCAGCGAAAAGGTAACCGAAGATCTTGATCAGATTGAAATCAATGGGAGTCCAGACAGATTCTTCATGATCGACACTTCCCTAAACAAAGCTGATAAACACGAGCTGGTATCCTTCTTACTCGGCAACCTTGATGTGTTTGCGTGGACACCATACAAGATTCCCGGGGTGGATCCAGTCACGGCCCAACATCGTCTGAACGTCGATCCAAAAGTCAAACCAATCATTCAAAAAAGTCGGTGGTCAGTCGTGGAGCATGCATCGACCGTTGTTGATGAAGTTAACAGATTGCTTAATGTCGAGGCAATTCGTGAAGTCACTTATCCTACAAGGCTGTCCAATACCGTGGTTGTAAATAAGAAAAATGGATCTTGGTGCGTTTGTGTCGATTTCACAGACTTGAACAGGGCCTGTCCGAAGGATTGTTTTCCTCTTCCCAGAATCGTCGAACTTGTGGACACAACGGTACATCATCAGCTCATGAGCTTCTTGGATGCCTACAGGGGTTATCACCAAATTGCCATGCATCCGGAGGATCAAGAAAAGTCTGCATTTCTCACCCCAAGGGAAACCTATTGCTACAAGGTCATGCCCTTCAAATTGAAGAACGCAAGGGGCAACTTACTAGAGACTGGTTACCACTATGTTCAAGGAACAACTTGGCTGCACCATGGAAGTATACATCGATGACATGGTGGTGTAATCTAAGGAAAAGTGCACCCATCTAGCCGTTTTAGCAGACACCTTCGGCATTCTCTGGAAGTACAAGATGACACAGAACGCCTCGAAATGTGCATTCGACATTCGATCTGGCAAATTTCTCGGCTATATTGTCAACCACTGCGAAATACAGGCCAACCCGAGGCAAATCACAACAATTCTAGAACTCGGCTCCCCTTAGTCGGTGAAAGAAGTTCAGTAGTTGATGGGGATGGCTGTCGCCCTTAATTTGTTTATCAGTCGTTCCTCAGATTGCTGCCGACAATTCTTTTACACACTTCAATAGGGCAAAGCCTTTGAATGGACTCCAGAGTGCCAGACTGCACTAGATGGCTTGAAAACTTATTTCCGATCAGTACCACTCTTGGCAAACCCATCGGCAAACGATCTGCTCATTTGTATCTGGCGGTATCAGACCAGGCGGTCAGCGTTGTGCTACTAAAGGAAGAACTCAGGGAGCAGCGACCAATTTACTATGTAAGCAAGGTAATGGTCTACGTCGAAACACGATATCTACCACTGGAAAAACTCATCTTTGCTCTCGTGGTGGCTGCAAGAAAGTTGATGCACTATTTTCAGGCTCACACCATAGGGGTATTAATGGCTAAGGAGTATATACCTCGGCGCATCCAGGAAGATTATGGGGCCATTACTTTTTCAGAAGCAGACAGAGAATACCCATTTCCTCATAATCGTCCTCTTTTTGTCTTAGCTTACATCAATGACGTGGAGTTCAAGCGTGCTTTCCTTGACTGCGAAGCATCCATAAACATCATCACTAAGGACACCCTTGCGAAGGCTGGCATCCTACAGTCTAGTATGGTTCGCAAACCTATTATGGTGACGGGTTTTGACGGTGAGAAAAAGGTTTAGTAAGGACTATGTTGTAGTGGACTTAGCAGTTGGCGAGATCCGCTCTACTATTAAGTTCCATGTGATTGAAGCGGACACAAATTACCACATGATACTTGGCAGGGCTTAGATGCACTGATATTGGGCTATCCCGTCGAGTTATCACCAATGTGTAAAGGCAAAGCTGGGGAAACGCATAGGGACCATAAATGCGTCAGAAAAGCCATTTGGAGTAGAAGAGGCACACTATTTTGATGCAGTCTTCTTTACTGAGCTGTCAACAAATGAAACTCCAAGGACTGGTAAGGTTGCATGTGTAAAATTGCCACAGTGGGAAGAAATTTGAGATGCAGAGGTTGCTCCAGAAAGCAGTGGGTAGAAGAGGAGCAGCAAGTCCACAAGTCCTTCGCCCAAGATTGTTAAGGTGCGCGAGGATGGAAAAACAGTTTACTACCTACGACGGTCTTAAGGGACAAGCTTCATACCTTGGGAGGATGGCCTCAAGGCAAATAAACGTGATGGTAGTAAGTCCCAAGAAGGGTTGGTGGAGACGCCTGAGCCCGCCCCTGAATGTATGCAAGATAGACCCAAACCGCAGCAGGAAGTACTTATTGAGGTTAACCTCAGCGACTTCCCAGGGCAGCGCAAGCTCGTGTTTATCAGCGATATAATGGCTCCAATAGCTAAGGCATAATTGATAACACTACTGAAGCGGTACAGTTACGTCTTTGCTTGGACATATGATGAGATGCCTGGTATTAACCCATCCCTTGTCACTCATCATCTGGACACTTTTCCGAACTCTAAGCCAATCAAGGAGCATGCTTGAAAGTATCACCCTGATCTTGAGTTAAAGATTAAGGAAGAGGTAGAAAAGTTGCAAAGGGCCAAATTCATTGAGCCTATACACTACCCAACTTAGCTACCAAATATTGTGCCTGTGAAGAAGAAGAACGGCCAAATCAGGGTCTATGTAGAGTTTTGCGACCTGAACAAGACCTGCCTAAAAGATTTGTTTCCATTACTCCATGTTGACACACTTGTTGACTCTACTGCGGACCATTAGATGTTCTCCTTCATGGACAGGTTCAGTTGTTATAACCAGATCAAAATGGCATCAGAAGATGCAGAAAAGACAACTTTCAAAATGCCGTTGGGAAATTTTTTCTATACGGTGATGCCCTTCGGTTTTGTGGAGGTTGAATAAAATAAACTAAGAAGAGGCCTAGGCATTTGATCGACATCAGGCCAAAGGAAATTCGGCCCTGACCAGGTGCTCATGAAATCGAATAAACGAATCGGCCATATAATGAGCCGAATTGGAGCCAACACTTAACTGGTTGGCCGACTAAGTAACTACGTTTGAGATCAAGAGTGGGCCCGACCCTTGGGCCTAGAGGTAATATAAAAAGCGAGGATTGTCAAGCAAAGAAGGTATGTGAGAATTTACAAGATTACTTGAGATAGAAGTAAATTTGAGAGGATACTGACTTGTCCATCATAGTGCTAATTTCGGTACCCCTGACCGGAGTGTTCATTCCCTTCTCAGGTAGTAATTAGAGGATCAAGAGCGTCTAACTGGATCCAAGAGTATTTCCAAACCACTTACCACAATTGGCGCCGTCTGTGGAAATACTCAAATCTGCCTATGGCAAGCGTGATCGATGACCCTTCAATAGTTGCTGATGATGTTACACCAAGAAATGACATTACTCCAAGAAACATGCTTAGACTGGAGAATATCAGCACGCGGCGGGTCTTTAACTTTGACCTAGTTGCTCAAACTTCACCCTCAACTTCTGTACAGGAGACTGTGCAGACAATCATGGATCAAGCAAAACAAAACAAATAGCGTGTAGAAGATATGATGGCTGAGAACGAGTATTTGTGTAAGGAATTGGCCTTGGAGTTAGCCAAATCCCAACAGGCCACATGCCATGATCGGGGTCGATCCCCAGAAAAGAAGAAAGGTGATTGACGATGTTGACTTCGAAAACATGATAATGGCAGCGATTTTGACTCACCATCTCAGGAACCCAGAAAGAAGGGGCGAGTCATTGCATCCAACTCATCCGAAGGAAGTCCATATGTACGGCACAAGCGAGGGAAAGGAAGTGATGATTCGGATGAGGAGAACAGGCACGACCCTTTCATACGACGCATTGCAAGGGCTGAATCGCCTAAAAAGTTCAAAGCACTAACATTTACCTTATACGATGGAAAATCATATCCCACTGACCACATTTTTCATTACAAACAAGCGATGACGTTGCATATTGATGATGAAGCCCTCATGTGTTGAATGTTTCCAAGTAGCCTGGTACTGTTGGCCATCAGATGGTACTATAAACTGGAGCCGGGGTCAATAAGAAGCTTTCATCAACTCCAAAAATTCTTCAGGGCAAGATTCATCACCAATGAAGTTCAGCCAAAGCAAGCTGATTCTCTCTGGGCAATGCAAATTAAACCAGAAGACACCCTAAGTGAGTATTCGGTGCACTATTGGGAATGTTTCAACTTTCTGGATGATGCCTGCAATGATTCCATGGCCATTACTGCCTTTAAGATGGGATTACAGCCTGATAGTCCTCTCCGCAATTCGTTGACCAGACGACCTCCCAAGACAGTCTGGGTGCTAATGAAGAAAGTTGAAGAATATTGTTAGTGCGCGTCAAGGCCGGATAGAAAGTTGTTTAATCGGCACCATCTGGTCTAGTTCAGCTGGTAAGTGTCATTCCGTCAAGGAGCCTCGAACCTCGGGTTCGGGCTAAACGAGACAACCGACGTGATTTGCGCCATTCAAGCGCCCAGTGTTCGCACCGTCCAAACAAACAATATCAAGTGGATAGCAGACGCACAAGACGATCGGACAAGAACTACACGGAATTAGCGGAGCCGATTAGTAAGATCCTGCCCAAAGTCCAACATTTTCCATTCTTTAAATGGTCGTCCAACATGATGGGACCTCCTGATACAAGGAGAAGGGATAAGCAGTGCGAATATCACAAGGACCATGGCCATGATACTGATAGTTGTTATGTACTGAAGGACCACCTAAAGGAGTTGGTACAAGACGATCGGCTAGCTCAACATGTCCGAAAGAACAATCCATTGAACACGGTAGCCCTACGGCCGGATTTACCTCCACCTGGTGTAATTCACATGATATACAGTTTACCGTCATTAGCCGAGGTACATACAATTCAGTTGCAACCTAGCCTACCCAAGCCAATCACACCAGCCAAACGGCCCCGCGAAACTGGCAGAATTAGCTTCGATGACACCGACTTAGATGGAGTAACTCTCCCCCACGCTGATCCCCTCGTCGTCAAGCTACGCGTGAACAGATTCAGATATGTTACTGGCCAATTGAGCGTGTTCTCATCGATCAGGGAAGCACCTCAGAAATAATGTATTACAAGACATTTGTTAAACTCGGTTTCACTGATTCGGATCTGTTACCGGCCGATTACCCATTATTCGGCTTCAATGCCAACCCCGAGTATCCCTTGGGTAAGATCACACTACCAGTACGAGCGGATACCAGATCAATAGACATGGAATTTCTAGCCGTGAAGCTCCCGTCACCATACATTCTTATCATGGGGAGGACTTGGTTGCATACTATGCTAGCTGTGCCGAGCACTTACCATCAACTACTCCACTTTCCAACTGAGTATGGCATTAAGCAAATGTGAGGTTCTCAGAAATCGGCTCAGGCATGCTATCTTATCGCTGCTGCAAAGAGGCCAAAAGAACTGGAACTAAACTCGATTGAAATACCGGACCGAGAGAGCCTCGAGGACATTGGAAAAATCCACAGCAAAAAGGAAACTGAAGATTTTGATCTCATCGAAATCAATGAGGGTCCAGACAGATTCTTCATGATTGACACTTCCCTCAACGAAGCTGATAAACGCGAGTTGGTATCCTTCTTACTCGGCAACCATGATGTGTTTGCATGGACACCATATGAGATGCAGGGGATGGATCTAGTCATGGCCCAACATCGTTTAAACGTCGATCCAAAAGTCAAACCAATCATTTAGAAAAGTCGACGGTTAGTCACGGAGCATGCATCAACCATTGTTGATGAAGTTGACAGATTGATTGATGCCAGGGCAATTTGTGAAGTCATTTATCCCACTTGGCTATCCAATACCGTGGTTGTAAATAAGAAAAATGGATCTTGGCTCATTTGTGTCGATTTTAAGGACTTAAACAGGGCCTGTCCGAAGGATTGTTTTCCTCTTCCCAGAATCGACCAACTTGTAGACGTAATGGCGCATCATCAATGCATGAGCTTCTTGGATGCCTACAGGGGTTATCACCAAATTACCATGCATCCGGAGGATCAAGAAAACACCGCATTCCTCACCCCAAGGGATTGCTACAAGGTCATGCCCTTCGAATTGAAGAACGCGGGGGCAACTTACTAGAGACTGGTTACAACTATGTTCAAGGAACAACTCGGCCGCACCATGGAAGTATACATCGATGACATGGTGGTGAAATCCAAGGAAAAGTGCACCCATCTAGCCGATTTAGCAGAGACCTTCGACATTCTACGAAAGTACAAAATGAAATTGAACACCTTCAAATGTGCATTCGACATCGAACCTAGCAAATTTCTCAGCAATATTGTCAACCACCGCGGAATAGCGGCCAACCCGAGGCAAATCATAGAAATTCTAAAACTCGACTCCCCTCAGTCAGTCAAAGAAGTTCAATAGTTGATGGGGATGGTTGCCGCCCTCAATAGGTTTATTCGTCGTTCCTCAGATCACTGCCAATAATTCTTTCACACGCTTCGGCAGGGCAAAGCCTTTGAATGGATTCCCGAGTGCCGAGCCACGCTGGACAACTTGAAAGCTTATCTCCGATCAGTACCACTCTTGGCAACCCCATCGGCAAACAATACGCTTATCTTGTATTTGGTGGTATCCGACTGGGCAATCAGTGTCCTGCTACTAAAGGAACAACTCTAGGAGCAGCGACCAATTTACTATGTAAGCAAGGCAATGGTCGACGCCAAAACACGATATCTACCACTAGAAAAGCTCATTCTTGCTCTCATGGTGGCTACATGAAAGTTGATGCACTAATTTCAGGCTCATTCCATAGGGGTATTAATGGACTATCCTCTCCGGTCAGTGCTCTATAGCGTGGAAGCATCAGGGCGAGTCTCGAAATGGGCTTTGGAACTCAACCAATATGATATCCAGTTTTTGCCTAGAACTACCATCAAGGGCCAAGTGCTCGCCGACTTTGTAGCCGAGTTAACGGGATGCCATGTCGATTTCAAGTTTGATCAAGTGCAACCTAAACCTGACTGGCAAATATATGTTGGAGATATTTGGCAGATGTACTGTGATGGATCATCCAACCAACGTAGCAGCGGGGTAGACGTAGTAATCATGACCCCTGAGGGGGCAATAATCGACCAAGCGGTCAAAATGGGCTTTGATGCATCAAATAACGAGGCCGAATTTCGTAACGCACTTCACTTTGGTGCATGACGGTTACTTGTTTGTTGTGACTTGAAATTAGTCATCAACTAGTTGAAAGCGGAGTATGCAGCTAAAAATGACCGCATGGCCACCTACATGAAAATGGCAAATTCCTTGCTCACAAAATTTGATCACCACGAGTTGAATTAGATAACTCGGGATCATAACACGCATGCGGATGCCCTTGCTTGCCTAGCCTCCGCCATTAACTCAGAAATCAGACGAACAATCGAGGTGGGGTTCATCCAAGAGCCGAGCATTACCTCTTCTGAACCAGTTCAAATTAACATCACTGAACCAGGACCAAGTTGGATGGACCCTATCGCTGTATTTCTTTCCTCAAAACAGCTCCCAACGGATAAGAAAGAAGCCCACAAGATACAAAATAAAGCCCTGCGATACTATTTGGATCCGCAAGGAAAGCTTTACAAAAATTCTCTCTCTATGCCGTACCTAGAATATGTCCACCTAGATAAAGCTGAGCAACTCTTAGCTGAAATACATGAAGGTAGCTGTGGTGCCCATTCTAGAGGGCGCTCATTGGCCCACCGAGCCGTAACGCAGGGGTATTATGGGCCCACCATGCAAACAGATGCCAAGAACTACATAAAGAAATGCGAACAATGCGAAAAGTTTTCCCTTTTAACTCATCTACCAGCCGAACAGTTAAACTCCATTACTAGTCCTTAGACATTCGCTCAATGGGGACTTGATATCGTTGGACCATTACCGCGGGCTCCAAAGAATAAGCGATTCCTGATCGTCACAACAAATTATTTTACAAAGTGAGTTGAAGCAGAGGCATTAACACATATTCGAGATATCGATGTTAAACGTTTTGTACGAAAAAACATTATAACACAATTCGGTATACCGAGAGCACTTGTATCCGACAACGGTACCCAATTCGATTCCAACGTCTATCGGGAGCTATGCAACACATATGTTATCCGGCCCTACTTTTCCTCACATGGCACGGTATCAGTAGCAGCTCGCCAAGTCATATAACTAGTATGTGCAGTTGTGTCGTTATACACCTAGAGAACTGGTCCTAAAGAAAGTGCTTCTTGCTACTAAGAATCCGACATATGGTGAATTAGGCCCCAATTGGTGATGGGCCATCCCTCTGCATCTATGACAGGTGACTTTGTCCATAAAAAAGGGCTCATGCTTTTTGGGGACTGGGCCCATACCAGGGAACCGCTCGTAAAAAAAGGTAGTCAAGAACTGAGTATGAACGAAGCTCCATACATCATAGTGGCCCATGGATCTCTCCATGTCTGAATGAATGAGGTCTAGACGAAAGTATAAATTTCCCAAGAAGAGAGGAGCCAAGGAGATCTGACTGTCGTTGCAAAGTTTGACGGCAAGGGAACACTAGAGGATTGATGCTCCCAGCAGGGTTGTTAGGGAGGACAAAAAAGTAGATAAAATAACTACCAAAAGTGGCCAGGTACAAGTTGCCATGGTAGCCCAACCCAACTATTGACTCGCGACTGTCTTTGGTAATGTCAACCACAACAGGTTGCATGTCCTTGAAAAAATGCTTCAACCAAGAGAGGTAGGTGGTCTTGTCCCTCTTGGGCTTCTCTTGAAGCAATTCCCCAGTCCTCAAATCATGCCAAAAGCCATGCTTTCGTACCTCTCGAAAGGCACCTTGAAGAGCAGTGATAGCAGCCTGTTCTGCAGCAGTCAGGGACACACAATTAAAAAGGAAGTCCCCACAGGTGCTCAACCGAAGGAAAACATCGACCTCTTCAAGGGTTAGGGCTATCTCTCCCCAAGCCAACACGAAGGTGTGAGTGTCACGGCTCCAACGGGAAACAATCATATGACTTTGCAGAGGGACCAGTCATCAACCCAAGTCGTCGTCTGCAATAATGTCATCAACCCAGAGGGACCAGTCTGCTGGAGGGCCCGAGTGAGTACGGTAATAAATGTATGAATGAGGAAAATCACCGCGCTCTACACGAAATCGTAGCACGGAGGCTGGGTTCACCATGTCAGCATCATCCAAAGAGGCCTCACCAAAAGGGAGCAGAGGCTTTTCCAGGGAAGGGGCATCAGGAACAAAGGAATCAACAGCCTTCCAGAAAGGGTCGGCAAGTCCCACAAAATATGGGGTTCTCCTCCGCTTAGTATTGGGTGGGACAACCCTGTCGGGTAGAAACCTGGAGGTAGCCATGAAAGAGAATAAAGAAAGAGAAGAAAACTTTGGAAGGTAAGGGCCAAAGAGAGATGAAGACAACGAGACAAGAAAGTGTATTGTGGCAGGAGTACGGGACTAGTGGACAAGTGGAAAAATGCGCCAACACGCCTCCTTAGGCCCATCATGACTATTAGTCAAAAGGCACCTTTTCAGAGCCATTATGACTTTGCAGAAAACTAACGCAACTTCGGACCTAACCGACGGGTTACTTGCTGATGTCATGCACGCACTGGAAACAAGGAGCGTGTCCCCCACGCGCGTAGGGGGCAAATGTAGAGGGTCAGAAATTAAACCCCAAATTAAGTATGGGCCAAAGTGCTGACATCACCCTTCTGAGATGACTAGGAATGAAAAGAGAGCATGGGCTAAAGCCCAAGGGAAGTTGACCAATAGTGGGCCGAAATAGGTCTGACCCGCCAAGGGTCCAAACAGACTCCACGAAGGAAAATTTCTAAGTCAAAGTTGCAGAGGGAACACTTGCGATGGTCAAGTTGTTGAGGTACTTTGTCTCAACGCTGCCATTGCCCAATAATGTTGGTTTAGCCACCACATGAAGTTGCTCACGGAAAGAGAAAGCTGAAGCAACTAAGTTGCAGAGGCGACACTTGCGACGGCCAAGTTGCGGAGGTACTTTTTCTCAGCGCTGCCATTTCAAGTATTGTCAGTTCCGTCGCCATCTAGAGTTGCCGAGGGAATGAGAGAACCGAAGGAACTAAGTTGCAGATGCATTACTTGCAACGCACAAGTTGCAGAGGTACCTTGTTGGCGCCGTGGGAAATGACTGCCGTAGCAACTATAGTCACCGTACCCAACTTGTGGTGGGAGCATCTCGCCAATGTGAAAACAGCATTTGGGAAAATCTTCTCTGCTGCAAGTAGAGGCTAATGCTTGGTGCTGATAGCAGGCCCCAAGGCATTACTAGCCTAGGGTTGATAGCAACCCCCAAAGTTCATTACATTGGCATTGATAGCCGGCCCCAAGACTTACAGGTTGGAGCTGATAACAGGCCTCGAGATACAAGTTTACTGCGGCAACCCTGCGAAGATAGGAGTAGGGCAGCCCGAGCACAAGGGACTCCCTTTCCATTTACCCAGGTGACGAACCTGCCTTAGTCGCACAGGTAGGACTAACGAAGCCCCTTTGGGCTTGGTACTAAGGCACATCATGGCTGATAGCAGGCTCGGCTGTGCCCTTCGCCTTGGGAAGCTAGGGAGCTTGTGGTTAGGTGGCTAAGCTTTGAGGCTTCGCTGAGGTGGGCATAAAAATAGTCAATAGCAGACTAATGGAGTCCTGAGAATGCATGTACTGGCCAAGTAGAACTGAGAAGGCAAGTGCAGTAGCAAGGTTTACCACTACAAGTGCACTTGCAGAGGCTCAAAAGGAGTGGTAGCGCCAAACACTCCTATCGCAACTACACTTGCTGAGGCTCAAAAAAGGTAATTACGGAGGCAAACAGATATTACATGTAGAGGGACACATGGCACCTTCAGTCTGGTGGCTCAAGGCAGAATATTCCATGTTATCCTCTAGGACACATGTCCTCTCTCTATTTGGCCACTTGGTGTCCTCTTGGTATCAAGGAAAAGCCTATAAATAGGACTCATTTCCCAAGGTTCAAGAGGAGGAATTTTGGAGATTTGGGGGAGATGTTTCCCATTAGTGCACTGCCATCCATTTCTTTTTGAGCTACCTGCTTCACCCTCACCTAGTTGCACACTCTCCAACTCCCAGACAGTTGTTGTTTCTCATTCTTCAGCCATTCCACCATTGTTAGACCATTAGCATAGTTTTGCCTCTCTAATCACCTTCCTAACCTTGATCCCCCCTACATTTTCTGGTGACTCTGCTGGGAAGGCTACTTTGTTGATGGCTCAAACCTGTAGTGGTTTACACACTTCATTAGAAAAAATGACAAAGGATGAAGTTCAGCAACTCCCACGACAGCAAGGTTCTTCCAATGGCGAAGAAGCACATGTAGAGGACCATGACCATAGTGTTGTGGTTGAGGCAATCCAGTCACCCCAGGGTATCCAAGGAGAGATCCTGGCAACTTTGCAAACTCTCATTGATGGCGTCAAGACTAGCTCCAGCGCAGGCACCTCCGCAGGTAACAGTCCCAAACCTAGTGCGTAACCTGCTCCCTGGGAATCAAGCTCCGATCCAAGTGCCTCTGGTGGTACTCCAAGCGAGCGATACGACTACTGGTTTAGCTACCCAAGAGCAGACTAGACCATTCCTGCCCACTCACTTTGTTACCCAAGCCGATGTACAAGCCATGCTCAAGCAAGAGTGCAACAAGAAGCAATTACCATCTCTCCCCTACCCAGATGTGAAGCCCGCATACTCCCAGGAGATATTGGTTATGCCATACCCAGCTGGGTATACAATACCCAAGTTCAAGAGAAAGTTACAACCCTCATGATCAGGCGAGATGTCCAAAAGGAAGGTGAGGATATAGTGGACTATGTCAAGCAATTCCAGGATAAGGCTATTGACTATCATGAGCCAGTGGATGTGGCCCACTTACTCAGCATATGTATGGAGGCTGCCATGCGCGACTATAAAATTTTCTTGCTGAACCATAATATGCCAACCTTTTCAGCCTTGGTTGAGGCTCCTAGGAACCTCAGTATTGAAGTTCAAAGATGTCAGTAACTGTGATGTGAGGAAGGACCTTTATCCTAATCTTAAGGAGAAAGGGAAGAATGTACATTTGATTGGCTATCTTGGGCCTGTGTGCGATCAAGTGAACATGGCATCCTACTCAGGTGAGTTAGAAGAAATTACAACAGGCCAGCTCCCCGAAACAGTACCTTTAGAGGCAAAACTCGCAGAGGACACTCATGCTCAAGCCTTGCAAAATTTTGTCAAGTTCCGTACCTTCTTTGACCAGCTGGGGCTGAGCCAAGCCGCCAAGTTGGAAGCAACAAAGGCCCTCATGAACATCTCTAAAGTGCACCATACTGAAGTTGCTGAGGCTAAGGACTATATGCCTCGACGCATCCAGGAAGATTATGGGGCCATTACTTTTTCAGAAACAGACAGAGCATACCCATTTCCTCATAACCGTCCTCTTTTTGTTAACACTTACGTCAATGACGTGGAGTTAAAGCGCGTTTTCTTTGATGACAGAGCATCCATAAACATCATCACTACCGACACCTTTGCGAAGGTTGGCATCCTACAATCCAGGATGGTTTGCAAACCCATTACGGTGACCGGTTTTGGCAGCGAGAAAAGGGTTTCTATGGGCTATGTTGTAGTGGACTTAGCAGTTGGTGAGATCCGCTCTACCACTAAGTTCCATGTGATTGAAGTGGACACAAATTACCACATGATACTTAGCCGGATTTGGATGCACTGATATGGGGCTATCCCGTCGAGTTATCACTAATGTGTAAAGGCAAAGTTAGGGAAGCGCATAGTGACCATAAATGCGTCTGAAAAGCCATTTGGAGTAAAAGAGGCACACTATTCTGATGCAGTCTTCTTTACCGTGCTGTCAACGGATGAAACTCCAAGGACTGGTAAGGTTGTAGGTGTAAAATTGCCAAAGTGGGAAGACATTCGAGATGCAGAGGCTGCTCTAGAAAGTAGTGGGCAGAAGAGGAGCAGTAAGTCCACGAGTCCTCCGCCCAAGATTGTTAAGGTGCGCAAGGGCGGCATGACAATTCACTACCTATGACGGTCTTAGGGCCCAGACTTCATACCTTGGGAGGATAGCCTCGAGGCAAATAAACGTGATGGTAGTAAGTCCCAAGACGGGTTAGTGGAGACGCCTGAGCTCGCCCCTGAATGTATGCAAGATAGACCCAAACTGTAGTAGGAAGTACTTGTTGAGGTTAACCTCAGCGACTTACCAGGGCAAAGCAAACCCGTGTTTATCAGCGATACAATGGCTCCAGCAGCTAAGGCAAAATTGACAAACTACTGAAGTGGTACAGTGACGTCTTTGCTTGGACATATGATGACATGCCTGGTATTGACCCATCCCTTGTCACTCATCATCTGGACACTTTTCCCAACTCTAAGCCAATCAAGCAGCATGCTTGAATGTATCACCCTAATCTTGAGGCAAAGATTAAGGAAAAGGTAGAAAAGTTACAGAGGGCCAAGTTCATTGAGCGTATACAGTACCCAACTTTACTAGCAAATATTGTGCCTGTGAAGAAGAAGAATGGCCAAATCAAGGTCTGCATAGACTTTCGCAACCTGAACAAGGCATGCCTAAAAGATTTGTTTCCACTGCCCCATGCTAACACACTTGTCAATTCTACCGCAGGCCATGAGATGTTCTCCTTCATGGATGCGTTTAGTGCTTATAACCAGATCAAAATGACACCAGAAGATGCAGAAAAGACAGCTTTCAGAACGCCCTTGTGAGATTTTTTCTATACGGTGTTGCCCTTCAGTTTTGTGGAGGCCAAATAAAATCAACTAAGAAGAGGCCAAGGCATTTGATTGACATCAGGCCAAGGGCAATTCGACCCTGACTAGGGGCTCATGAAGTTGAATAAACGAACCGGCCATATAATGAGCCGAATAGGAGCCAACACTCACTTGGATGGCCGGCTAAGTTACTACGTGTGAGATCAAGAGTGGGCCCGACCTTTGGGCCCACTCGTAATAAAAAAAGGGAGAAATGTCTGCCAAAGGAGGTATGTGAAAATTTACAAGATTACTTGAGATAGAAGTAAATTTGAGAGGATACCGACTTGTCCGTCAGAGTGCTAATTCTGGCAACCCCGACCGGAGTGTTCATCCATTTTTCAGGTAGCAATCAGAGGATCAAGAGCGTCTAACTGGATCCAAGAGTATTTCCAAACCACTTACCACAATTGGTGCTATCTGTGGGAATGCTCAAGTGCGTCCATGGCAGGTGTGACAGATGATTCTTCAATAGTTGTTGACGATGTTACACCAAGAAATGGCATTACTGCAAGAAACATGCTTGGACCGAAAAATATCACCCCGTGACGGGCTTTAACTTCGACCCAGTAGCTCAAACTTCACCCTCAACTTCTGGGCAGAAGATTGTGTAGACGATCATGGATCAAGCAAAACGAAACGAACAGCGTCTAGAAGATATGATGGTTGAGAACGAGCGTTTGCGTAAGGGATCGGCCCTAGAGTGAGCCAAATCCCAACACGACGCACACCATGACTGGGGTCGATCCTGAGAAAAGAAGAACGATGATCGACGACGTCGACTTCGAAAACATGATAATGGCAGCAATTCTGACTCACCATCTCAAGAACCTAGAAAGAAGGGGCTAGTTGATGCATCCAACTTTTCCAAAGGAAGTCCATATGTACGACACAGCCGAGGGAAAGAAAGTGATTGTAGACACCCCATTTTTGACCGTCCTCAAGACTTGGACGTCACCGTTTGAACACTCGGTGATCATCCATGTTTGTGTTCGTTTGGAGTTCCCGGAGGTCCTGGCTACGCACCTTGTCTCGGGATCTCCGAACTCGACCGTTTAGTGTCTGGTTTTACACCAAACACTTGCATCTTGCCTTTGAGAGGCAGGGTACGGCTTGTAGACCATCCTCACCCACCACCGGCAGTGGCTAGAGGCCACCGGCTGGTTTTTGCTGCCACCGGCAATGTATATTGCCGGCCGGCACTATTTGTTGCCGGTCGGCACTTTTTTTGGCCAAGATGGCATTTTTGGCCGGCCGACTACTGTGCATCTGCTTTTGGCAGATATTTTGAGACAGCTGTCTTGCTTTTTCTCCCCTCCATACACGTGTATGGAGGGATCTCCCTCTTATGAAGCTTGTCTTGTAAGCTTTACAAGACAAGAAGTGCCATAAAGGGAGGGGTTGGTCTCTTGGCCTAGGAGGTTAGAGAGTTGAGATATTTTGAGAGCTTAGACAGCCATTGTTAAGCTCTGGTTCTAGGGTTAGGGTTAGATATATTCTCTATCTCTCTTTCCCTCTCTTTTGTGCTCTAGGTGTTTTGTGCCTTACTATTGCACACAAACACCTAGTGTTTCACCTTCCTCTTGAAACTAAGGTTCTAAGGGCTTGTTCTTGAGTTTCTTGACTGGTTTGGAGCCAAGGAGGGCCATTGGAGCATCCTTGTTGAAGAGGTCTACGAGGGTAAGAACCTTACACCTTTATTCCCCATTTTTGCACCTTATTTCTACCTGCCTTAAATTCGTTTTTGAGCTTAGTGTATAATACAAAAAAGTTATGTTTTTAGACCCTCTTGGTTGTTTGTTAAGGGTGTTTTTTGGTTTGGAGGTGTTTGATCCCTCTTAGGCCTTGAAAGGCCTCATTTTGTGCTATTTTGTGCTAGTTTCGAGACTTTGGTGTTTGGGCCTCTTCACCACTGAAATCTTGAGGGATTTCAGTGGTGAAGATGATGTCTTGAAGTCCCAAGAAGGAGAGGGCCACCCCCTCTCCTTGTTGTCCTTGAAAAGGGCATGTTTTGGCCTCTTGAGAGAGCATTATGTTTGGGGGTGTATTGACCATGACTTGGCTACTTTTTATGCTTAATATGTCATGTTATGCCTCTGTTTTTACTTGGTTTTGGTACTCCATGTATGCTTAGCATAGTTTCCATGTAATGCCATGATATTGCCTTAACATGTCTTAGGTTGTTAGCCTTTGTTGGAGCATGTTTTAGGCTTAGTCTTGTGAAGATTTTGTGCATGTTTTGCCATGTTCTAGGTCTGTCCTAGGTTGTTTGGGTCGAATTTGGCATGCATCATATAGCCCCTTTGCATTCCGGCTTGTTGGCCTTAAGTATGTGAATGTATAGCATGCCATCCTTGCATTGTTTTGGTGATTTGGGACCATCCACCATGCGATTTCAGACCTTATTGTATGCTTGAGAGCTCGCATTTGATGTCCCTTTAATGCCTTGTAAGGTTGTCATCTCATGCTCCATGTTTTGGTGTTTATGCATGCCTTTGTTTTTGAATCATTTAGATGCCATCTAAGTGGTCCTTAGGCCTTGTATTAATGTCCTAAAACTCTGTTTTGGGTCAATGATTTCATGCCATGTTTGGTCTTGCTAAGTGTAGTCCAATGCTCCATTGGTTTGTTTTGAGCACTTAGGCCATTTGATGCATGCTTGGCTTGATTTATTGCTTGGTTTGGCACCATGTTTTAGCATGATTTCAATGCTTATGTTGCATGCTAATTAGTCCATGATTCCCCCTTTCAAATGTGTTTGAGGGTTATTCAATTTGTGCCTAAGTGTTGGCCTTTCAACATGTGTGTGTTTTCATGTGTATTTGGTCCTTCATTGTGGCATTTTGGCTACTGTTTTTAGGCCTATTTAGAGTTGCCTAATTCATGTTTAAGTCCATCTTTCCATCTATTTGCATTACCATATGTATGCTTGTATGCTTGCATAAGCTTGTCCCCATGCCATGTTGCATCCTTAGCTTGTATGCTTAGGTTGCATTGCATCTTGCATGCATGCCTTGTTCCTTGACTTGATGATAGGAATTGGGCCTTGATTGGTTTGATTGGTTTGCATTTCATTTGATATGAAAGTTGCATACTTGGTTCCTTGGGTCATCATGCATGGAAATGCGTGATTGGTGGTCCGAGAATCGAGGCACATGCCCCTTTGAGTCATTACCATGATAAGGGACATGAGCTGTCATGCTTTGCCTTGCCCTCTGTTGCTGTGAGTTACAGATTCTGCAGGAACATTCTGTTGACCGGCAGTGTAAAGTGCAGGCCGGCAATCATTTATCTGCCGATGGCTTCATTTTGTGCCGATGGCCACATACCACTGCCGGGGGCAATTCCATGCAGCCGGTGATGTCTCCCAGCATCCAAGGAAGCAGTCCTGAGGTTTTGGCAGCCTCCAGAGGAGTAGAGGAAGGAAAACAGAGGCAGCTCATGCATGGCGGCGCGTTTCCCGAGGCAGTTTACTGTTTTCCTAGATTAGTTAATTTGTTAATTAATTAATTAATTTGTAATATTATTTAGCTTGCGTAGTTAATTAATTTGTAATATTTATTTGGTCCCTCCGAGTGAGGGCGAATCTGTAATAAGTGTGGGTGCATGTGTGTGCATGTCTTCCAACCCCCACTTCTTTCTTCCCTTTTATTTACCTGCTTATGATGGTAGATTAGGGCACGTTTAATTTAGCATGCCTTATGCTACGCATGCGTGCATTCATGCATTTGTACTGCATGCATTAGGCTCGGTACATCACGCTAACTGCATTTGTATTTCAATTCCAAATTGAATACGTGCATCAACTGATCGCATTTCGTATGCCATGTTTAGGATTAGCCGAGCCTATCTAGATTGCATTTTTGCATGCGATGCATTAGCCATTCTTAACATGAACTAGCACATGCATGTTTGCTAACTAGTTTGCTGTTTTGGCACGGAGTACGATGTAAGTATTTATGCTTTAGCATCTCGCATGCGTGTGAATGTTGCCATGATAGCATGCTTAACATGTGGCTAGATGCTTATGTGTTGAACTGCTTGAATGCCTGTGGATGGAGGTTGGATTGCTTAAGTTGGAAAAACTCATTGAAATCCGTGTTTTAGCCTACTTACGAGTAGCAAATCCCGAAACATTTTTCAAAACAAGCGGATATGCAATACTTATTTCCAAATTAGGCGATCTAGTCTATACTTGTTTGTTGTGCGCATAACATAGTAATTCTAGGCTAATAATTGGAATAAGAACACATAACGTTTTGAAAAACAGATATCACGGTTAGTAGAGGCCGGTCTTCGGACCGGGCGAAAGGGGGTGCTCATAGCTGACCTTCCCCGATCGTACCCAAGCTCCCGAGCCGAGACAACTCCGGTGATGACGGACATGTGGCCTTCGGCACCGAGTCAGGGTTTCCTAAATTTCCCCATTAAAAAATATTTAGGTGGCGACTCTGTATCTGGAAAAGCAGTCCATGTTTGGCACTACTTTTTCAAAAATCTGTTTCTCAAAACGATTTGCCAGATTTGGACTCTTTGGTTCAGATTAAGAACCGTGATACAAATCGAGAGTCCGAGCTGTAGCATGGGGCCCACACGGGCGCGTCTACAGTGATGATTCGGATGAGGAGGATAGGAACAACCCTTTTGTATGAGGCATTGCAAGGGCTGTGTTGCCTAAAAAGTTCAAAGCACCAACATTCACCTTATACGATAGAAAATCTGATCCCACTGACCACATTCGTCATTACAAACAAGCGATGACGTTGCATGCTGATGATGAAGCTCTCATGTGTCGAATGTTTCCAAGTAGCCTAGGATCGTATAAATTGGAGCTGGCGTCAATAAGAAGCTTTCATCAACTCCATAAATCCTTCAGGGCAAGATTCATCACCAACGAAGTTCAGCCAAAGCAAGCTGACTCTCTCTGGGTAATGCAAATTAAACCAGAAGAGACCCTTAGTGAGTATTCGGCGTTCTATTGGGAATGTTTCAACTTGGTGGATAATGCGTGCTATGATTCCATGGCCATTACCGTATTTAAGATGGGATTACACCCTGATAGTCTTTTTCGCAGTTCGTTGACCAGACGACCTCCCAAGACAGTCTGGGTGCTAATGAAGAAAGTTGAAGAATACTATTAGTGCGCGTCAAGGCCGGACAGAAAGTTGTTAAATCGGCACCATCTGGTCTGGTTTAGCTTATAAGTGTCGTGCCGTCAATGAGGCAAATGTGGATATACCAGATGATAGTATAGCCATCGTCATTGAGAAAAGAACAATCAAACCAGCAAAACTTTCATCATTCTTTCTTCTTAAAGGAGAGTTGTATTTTCGTGGTCCCAACAACCTGCTAGCAAGGTGCGTCGGTAGACAAAAAGCAACTTACAGACTCAAGCAGATCCATGCTAAGTCCTGCGGAGATGGGGATATCAGTCTATACCGACGGATGCAGAGGCAAGGGTATTACTGGCCAGAGATAGAAAAACAAAGTACTGAGTTGTAGAAGCAATGTGCAAAAAGTCAGTCATATCTTGAGGAAGAGGAAACCCATTTCTTAAGCAGTGAACAATAGAGACAGCCATCTATTGACTACCTTGGAAATGGCATACTGCTTGAGAACAAAGCCGATGCAATCAGAGTTAAGAGGCAGGCCCATCGCTTCTTCCTTGACTAAGGCAAGCTGTACCGTAGAGGCTTTGAAGGGAAACCTCTGGCATGTTTATCAAAAGAGGAGGGAAATGAAGTGCTAAGCGAAGCCCACAGGACAAAGCATCAAGGAGGGCAATTATATGGACATCTCATTCACCTCGGCTACTATTGGCCTATAATGGAAAAAGATGCCAAAACCTTTGTAAGAAGATGCCAATCCTACCAGAAATTTGGGAACTTGATACATACACCAGCAGTTGAGCTGTACAACATCAAGACTCCTTACCCATTTCACACTTGGGCATATGACTTGGTAGGTCCAATAACGCAGCAATCCAAAGGTCACAGATGGATACTTGCAGCAACAGAAGTTAACACCAAGTGGGTAGAGGCTATACCAATAAGAAAAGTAGATGGGGCAGGAGTGGTCAACTTTATCAAGGAAAACATAATCTGCAGGTTTGGCATACCCAAAGTAATTTTTCCTGATAATGGAACTCCCTTTGTGAATCGCCATATGGGAAGATTCTTGGACACTTATCAGATCAAGCACCACAAGTCTACCCCGAACTACCCGCAAGGGAACGGACAAGCTGAGGTAACCAACAAAACCCTCATCTGATTACTGAGTAAAATGATGTATGATGCAGGGGGGCTAATGGTTCGAACAACTCCCCGTAGCACTCTCGGCATATAGAACGTCAAAAAGGAAGCCAACTCAGGCAACCCCATTTTCCCTAGTATATGGGTCAAAAGCTGTGTTACCAGTTGAGTTGACAGTACACTCAGCAAGAATGGCTATGTCAGCACACTTAGTTCCAGACAGCAGAAAGAACAACATAGAGACAGCCGAAGAAAAAAGGGATCGGGCCTCGCGGGCAATGGAAAAGTATCATCAGTCCATAGCTCGCGTCTACATTCAGTCTGTTCAACACAGGGAGTTCATGGAGGGGGACTTGGTATGGAAGACAGTGGACGCAATCATGTGGGGGAACCAATCCCTAAGTTCTCACCCAGATGGGAAGGCCCCTACAAAGTTGTTTAGGTATGTAGCAGCGGGTATTACAAGTTAACAAGGGTAGATGATGGGTTCAGAACTGGCCCTATCAACGCTATTTAAAGGAGTATTTTCCCTAATTTCTTTTGTTCAGAAAAAGAGTTGTAAGTTTCTTTGTTAATACTTCGAAAGCAAAGTGTAAAGAATGTGTCATACATTTAGTAAACCTGTTACCCTTGTAAACACTTAGTGCGAGGAAAATTTTCTATACTTAGTGAAATTTTAGCCTTGTAAAAACTTAGTCATGGTGAAATTCAGTTCATAGCAAGAGTATTGCCCATCCTTAGAAGCTATGTAAAGACAATGAAAAGAAGACAGTGAATTAAAATTCAACTACTCAGTATCTTTGTTCCTCATAAACATCAAAGTTTTCCACAGCAGGATTACAATGTTTGAAGGAAAAAAAAAGGAAAAAGGCAGCAAAAGTACAATGAAAAGGAGCCATAACAGAGTCATAATAAATCAAATCAAACCCTTCACGAGGGAGTCCATCAGGGTCACATCCCTAGGCAGCTGAGCAGCCAATGCAAAGTCTTTCTCTTTGCACCGAGCCATGTTCTGCCGATGCTGCTCGATGGCACCCTCACACTCCTTAATAGTCTCCTCCAAAGATACATGCATCGTGACATTATCTGCATGTTCAAGGAAGCCATCGACTGCCTGAAACCTAGCCCTCATCCACGATAGGTCCAGACCATTCCTCTCAAAGCCGCTCAAATTAGCCTAAGCTCTCTCCACAAATTTGCCCGGAGTCGTCAAAATATTCTTCGCAGCAAGGTCATGGATGAAGCTGGCAAGTGACTCCAGTAGTTCTGTCTGCACCATTAAGCCCAGAATGTTGAAAGCAGTGAAGGTGCCAGGGTGCAACGCTTGGATGCTGGCAAGAGTAGGAGCAGCTTCGGGGGAGACCCAATAACTTGGGAAAGAAACTTGTCCTGAGGACAGAGGGGACCCTCTCACTCCATGGCTAGCTTCAATTACTAGAGGGAGACAGGTGGATCGACCAAAGGCCTGGGCGCGATGCATCTCCCCTGAAGATGACGGCCTAGCGGCATTAGAATGGGTAGATGCTCGGTGGCGACCGGGCAAACTAACCACGCGAGAGAGTCCAAAGCTACCTACACCATTATGTCGCTCCGAAAAGAGGTCATCCATGGGGTAGTCCACAACATTCAGATCTGGGACAACAATGGTGTCTATGCCCACATAAAAGTCTCGTGATTTCCTAAGATTGGCTGGCACCTTGGGAAACTGAGTGGGGGGTATAGGTCAGCAAGCTGCTCAAAAGTTGCTGAGGCAACTGGATCGAAAGCATCAGCAACTGTAGTAGTACCATGAGTGGCCAGGTTGCCAGCTGCCTCTGCACAGTGGGCCAAGTTTTGGGAGTCCACAGTAGGAACAGCCGCTATATTTGCACCTCCTTCAGCAACTTGAACATTTGGAAGTGAGATCTGTGGAACCAGGGGAGACTTAGTGGACTGGGAAGAACCCCCAGATATAGCTCCCAATAGGGGTGGTGCAACTTCCAGTGGCTCTCTTTTGCCATGATCCTCTCTCGGATTCTGGGGAAGAAAATCATCTCCACCAACAAAGGAACGGTCAGAATGAACAGGGTTTGAAGGTTTTGCACCCTCAGTAACTATATCACCGCTGCAATTTCCACAGTAGGGGGGACTTGTTCATTTTCAAGAAAGGGGGTATCGTGACCTCTTTCCACGTCTGCAACCTTAGTATCTGACTCAGCCTCAACAACTGGCTTGGCCTCAGTAGTTGGTTTGGCCTTAGCACTTAGTTCTTCTTCAACGTCTGAAAGTACCACTCTGCGAGCTCTGAATCTTATGACCCTTGAAACAATGGGAAGGTCATCGTCGTCGTTTGAATCTGAAGAAATTTTGATGGCAGTAGAAGAACCTCTGGGGCCCGAAGGTGACATGGTTGATGGGCCCTAAAAAGGAAAAAGATCATGTGATTACTAAAGTACAAATAAAAAGCCCATAGAAGTATGAAAAAATACAAAATATTTTCTAAGTATGGATACCTTCGGAGTCTCTTCCAACTTGGTGAGGCACGGGCCTCAGCGACTGATGTTGCTGCCTCCTGGACTTCCCTCACGTGGGAGCGAGTTATGCGCATTGATGTACCAATTTGTGGAGGAACAACTTGCAGTGGCTGGATGGACATTGCCTTAGACGGATGAGGCTCCTTTACTGCGGGCGAGGAGAAAAGCTTGAAATGGCAAAATACACTCGTTCACTTCCCCCGACCAGAAGAGAGACGAAGGGATAGATTTGGTTGTGAAATGTGTTCCATTGTAGGAACAACTGGAGCACTGTTGCAAAAATTGAAGGAGTTAAGGTTGCAATGCCAAAATAATCTATTACTAGGAGTAAAGGTGTCTTCTCTTCCGAGCGAGGGCAGCTTCATGAGGCCTAAATCCTCCATAAGTAAAGTGGTATAATCACGAGCAAACCGCTGGAAGCTCTGATAGAAATCTGCCTGAGGCAGAGGTGCATGTGGGATACCCTGATCCATGCCAAACTGCCTAAGGACCCTGCCCGGCTGATAGACGATGCTGGACATGCCGTTCTCGTTCCATACAGGTAGAAATCTAGGGCATAACATAGCAACAATAAGGAGAGAGTTGTCCTGGACACTGTCAAGAGAGAAATCAACATGACGGGCCTCAGAGAAATAAAATGGAACAACAGAAATGACTGGAAGAAGCTGGGTAAAGGGGCAGAACATGCACTTCTTCATGCGCTCAATGTAGTTCGCAAAGGGTCTGTTGGTGCCAACACCAGACCACCTGAAGATGTGAGGGAGGGATTTGTGCACTTGTCTCCTGACGGGCCATTCCTCTGCATCTATGACAGGACGACCCTCTGCATCAAGGACTTCGTCGGTCAAAAAGGGCTCATGCTTTTTAGGGACTGGGCCCATAGCAGAGAACTGCTCGTACAAAAAGGCAGTCAAGAACTGAGTATGAACGAAGCTCCATACATCATAGTGGCCCATAGATCTCTTCAAGTCCGAATGAATGAGGTCCAGACGAAAGTATAAATTCCCCAAGAAACGAGGAGCCAAAGGGATCTGACTGTCGCTGCAAAGTTTGACGGTAAAGGGAACACCAGAGGATTGATGCTCTTAGTAGGGTTGCTGGGGAGGACAAAAAAAGAGATATAGCTAACAAAAGCAGCCAGGTACAAGTTACTGCGGTAGCCTGACCCAACTATTGACTCACGACTGTCTTCGGCAATGTCGACCATAACAGGTTGCATATCCTTGAAAAAATGCTTCAACCAAGAGATGTAGGTGGTCTTGTCCCTCTTGGGCCTCTCTTGAAGCAATTCCCCAGTCCTCAGATCATGCCAAGAGCCATGCTTTTGTGCCTCTCAAAAAGCACCTTAAAGAGCAGTGACAGCAGTGTGTTCCGCAACAATCAGGGTTGCGGGATTAAAAGAGGAGTCCCCACGTGTGCTCAACTGAAGGAGAACAACAACGTCTTCAAGGGTTAAGGCTATCTCCCCCCAAGCCACCACGAAGGTGTGAGTGTCGCGGCTCCAGCGGGAAACAATCATATCAGTATTAGTCTGTACCTTGCATACAGACAACTCCCTCGAGCTCAAAATTGCTTTGAAGAGACGAACATCCCTCAAGCGCTGCTTGAAGCCGTTGTCTGCAATAATTTCATCAACCTAGAGGGACTAGTCTGTTGGAGGGCCCGAGTGTGTGTGGTAATAAATGTATGAATGGCGACAATCACCGCGCTCTACACGAAATCGCAGCACAGAAGCTGGGTTCATCATGTTAGCATCATCCAAAGAGGCATCACCAAAAGGGAACAGAGGCTCTTCCAGAGAAGGGGCATCAGGGACAAAGGAATAAACTGCCTTCCAAAAGGGGTCGGCAAGTCCCCCAAAATATGGGGCCCTTCTCCATTTAGTACTGGATGGGACAACCCTGTTGGGTAGAAACCTGGTGGTAGCCATGAAAGAGAATAAAGAAATAGAAGAAAACTTTGGAAGGTAAGAGCCAGAGAGAGAAGAAGACAAGGAGACAAGAAAGTGTATTATGGCAGGAGTGGAGGACTAGTGGACAAGTGGCAAAAAGGTGCCAACACGCCTCCTTAGGCCCATCATGACTGTCTGTCAAAAGGCACCTTTTCAGAGCCATTATGACTTTACAGAAAACTGACGCAACTTCTGACCTAACCGACGGGTTACTTGCTGATGTCATGCACGTGCAGGAAACAAGGAGCGTGTCCCCCACGCGCGCAAGGGGCAAATGTAGAGGGTCATAAATTAAACCCCAAATTAAGTATGGGGCTAAGTGATGAGGTTGCCCTTCTAAGACGACTAGGTATTAAAAGAGAGCTTTGGCTAAAGCCCAAGCGAAGTGGGCCAACAGTGAGCCGAAGCAGGTCTGACCCGCCAAGGGTCCAAACGGATTCCACGAAGGAAAATTTCTAAGTCAAAGTTGTAGAGGGAACACTTGTGGTAGTCAAGTTGCTGAGGCACTTTGTCTCAGCGCTGCCATTCCCCAATAATGTTAGTTTAGCCACAACCGAAAGTTGCTGAGGGAAAAAGAAAGCCGAAGCAACTAAGTTGCAGAGGCGACACTTGCGACGGCCAAGTTACGGAGGTACTTTTTCTCAGCGCCACCATTCCAAGTATTGTCGGTTCTGCCGCCATCTAGAGTTGCTGAGGGAATGAGAGAACCGAAGCAACTAAGTTGCAGAAGCATTACTTGCAACGCCCAAGTTGCAGAGGCACTTTGTTAGCGCCATGAAAAATGACTGCCGCAGAAACTATGGCCACCGCAACCAACTAGTGAAGGGAACATCCCGCCAAGGTGATAGTAGCCTTTGGGAAAAGTTTCTCCTCTATAAGTAGTGGCTAATGCTTGGCGCTGATAGTAGGCCCCAAGGTATTACTAGCCTAGGGATAATAGCAGGCCCCAAAGTTCATTACTTTGGCGTTGATAGCAGGCCCCCAGCTTACTGGTCGGAGCTGATAGCAAGCCTAGCAATACCAGTTTACCACGGCAACCCCGTGAAGATGGGAGCAGGGCAGCCCGAGCATAAGGGACTCTCTTTCCATTTACCCAGGTCACGAACCTGCCTTAGTCGCATAGGCAGGACTAACGAAGCCCCCTTTGGTTCTAAGGCACAGCATGGATGATAGCAGGCTCAGCTGTGGCCTTAGCCCTAGAAAGCGAGGGAGTTTATGGTTAGGTGGCTAAGCTTTGAGGCTTCGTTGAGGTGAACATGAACATAGTCGATAGCAAACTAATGGAGTCCTGAGAATGCATGTACTGGCCAAGTAAAACTGAGAAATGCAACAACAAGGATTATCGCTGCAAGTGCACTTGATGAGGCTCAAAAGGAGTTGTAGCGCCAAACACTCCCATCGCAAATACACTTGCTGAGGCTCAAAAAAGGTAGTTGTGGAGGCAAACAGATAGTACATGCAGAGGGACACGTGGCACCTTCAGTCTGGTGGCTAAAGGCAAAATATTCCATGTGATCCTTTGGGACACATGTCCTCTCTCTATTTGGCCACTTGGTGTCATCTTGGTACCAAGGAAAAGCTTATAAATAGAACCCATTTCCCAAGGTTCAAGAGGAGGAATTTTGGGGATTTGGAGGAGATGTTGCCCATTTGTGCACTTCCATACAATTCTTCTTAAGCTACCTACTTCACCCTCGCCTAGCTACACACTCTCCAACGCCAGACAGTTGTTGCTGCTTATTCTTCAGCCATTCCACCATTGTTGGACCTTTAGCATAGTTTTGCCTCTCTAATCGCCTTTCTAACATTGATCCCCCCTATATTTTCTAGTGATTCTGCTGGGGAGGCTGCTTTGTTGATGGTTCATACCCGCAGTGGTCTACACACTTCACTACAAAAAATGGCAAAGGATGAAGTTCAGCAACCCCCACAGCAGCAAGGTTCTTTCAATGGCAAAGAAGTACATACGGAGGACCGTGACCACAGTGTTGTGGTTGAGGCAGTCCAGTCACTCCAGGATACGCAGGGGGAGATCCTAGCAGCTTTGCAAACTCTCACTAATGGCGTCCAGACAAGCTCCAGCGTAAGCACCTTCGCCTGTAACAGTCCCAAACCTAGTGCATAACCTATTCCCTAGGAATCAAGCTTTGATCCAGGTGCCTCCGATGGTACCCCAGACGAATAGTATGGCTGCTGGTTCAACTACCCAGGAGCAGACTGGACCATTCCTGCCCACTCACTTTATTACGCAAGCCGATGTACACGTTATGCTCGAGCAAGAGTGCAGCAAGAAGCAATTACCATCTCTCCCTGACCCAGATGTGAAGCCCCCATACTCTTAGGAGATATTGGTTATGCCATAACCAACTGGGTATACAGTACCCAAGTTTATCAAGTTTGATGGGAAGCAAGGCAATGCTAGAGAACATGTGGTAAGGTTCATCGAAACACTCGGTGTCCATGGTAGTGACCACCCTCTGCGCCTTTGGGAGTTCTCCAAATCACTTACCAAAAGGGCTTATAGTTGGTATGCGAACTTGGCCCCCAACTCAATTAATAGTTGGGATGAGATGGTGAACAAGTTCCACACGAAGTTCTTCCAAGTTCAAGAGAAAGTTATAACCCTCATGATCAAACGAGATGTCCAAAAGAAAGGTGAGGATATACTGGACTATATCAAGCGATTCCAAGATAAGGCTATTGACTGTCATGAGCCAGTGGATGAGGCCCACTTAGTCAGCATATGTATCGAGGGTGCCATACATGACTATAAAATTTTCTTGGTGAACCATAATCTGCGTACCTTTTCAGCCTTGGTTGAGGCAGCTAGGAACCTCAGTACCACTGGCCCTCTACATAGATCTCGCAACAGTCACTGCTACTCCCATAGTAGCAGAGTTGTTGCGGTAACCTCTGTAGGAGGGAGCCGCTCACAAGGGGAGGCGTCATCCTCTCGGAAGAGGAAGATTTATAAGGACAGAAATCCATATCCTTGCAGCGTTGAGAATGTTAAGGCCGTCGTTAAAAAATGGGTAGCCGATGGTGAACGTACTTTGCCTCCGATTGATGTCCCACCAACCAAGAAAGACAAAGAAAGCCCAGATTATTGTATCTATCACAGAGCCACCAGACACCCTACTAAGGACTGTTGGACTTTGAAAAGTATCTTCAAGAAAAAAGTTGACGTGAATGAGCTGAAGTTCAAAGATTCCAGTAACCGTGATGTAAGGATGGACCCTTATCCTAACCACAAGGAGAAGGGAAAGAATGTACATATGATTGGCTATCTTGGGCCTGTGCGCGATCAAGTGCACATGGCATCCTACTCAGATGAGTCAGAAGAAATTGCAACTGGCCAGCTCCCCGAAACAGTAGCTGTAGAGGCAAAACTCGTAGAGGACACTCATGCTCAAGCCTTGCAAAATTTTGTCAAGTTTCATACCTTCTTTGACCAGCTGGGGCTGAGCCAAGCCGCCAGGTTGGAAGCAACAAAGGCCCTCATCTACATCTCTAAAGTGCACCATACTGAACTTGCTGAGGCTAAAGAGTATATGTCTCGGTGCATCCAGGAAGACTATGGGGCCATTACTTTTTCAGAAGTAGACAGAGCATACCCATTTCCTCATAACCGTCCTCTTTTTATCGCAACTTACATCAATGACGTGGTGGTAAAGCATGCTTTCCTTGATGGTGGAGCATCCATAAACATCATCACTACAAACACATTTGCGAAGGCTGGCATCCTACAATCCTTGATGGTTCTCAAACCCTTTACGGTGACGGGTTTTGGCGATCAGAAAAAGGTTACTAAGGGCTATGTTGTAGTGGACTTAGCAGTTGGCGAGATCTGTTTTGCCACTAAGTTCCATGTGATTGAAGCGGAGACAAATTACCAAATGATACTTGGCGGGGCTTGGATACACTAATATGGGGCTATCTCGTCGAGTTATCACCAATGCGTAAAGGCAAAGTTGGGGAAGCGCATAGTGACCATAAATGCGTCTGAAAAGCCATTTGGAATAGAAGAGGCACACTATTCTGATGCAGTCTTCTTTACTCAGCTATCAGCGGGTGAAACTCCAAGGACTGGTAAGGTTGCAGGTGTAAAATTGTCGAAATGGGAAGACATTCAAGATGCAGAGGCTGCTCCAGAAAGCAGTGGGCAAAAGAGGAGCAGCAAATCCACAAGTCCTCTGCCCAAGATTGTTAAGGTGCACGATGGCAACAAGACAGTTTACTACTTGCGACGGTCTTAGGGGCCAGACTTCATACCTTGGGAGGATGGTCTCGAGGCAAATAAACGTGATGCTAATAAGTCCGAAGAAGGGTTGGTGGAGACGCATGAACCCGCCCCTGAATGTATGCAAGATAGACCCAAACCACAGCAAGAAGTACTTGTTGAGGTTAACCTCAGCGACTTACTAGGGCAGAGCAAGCCATGTTTATCAGCGATACAATGGCTCCAGCAGCTAAGGCAGAATTGATAACACAACTGAAGCATTACAGTGACGTATTTGCTTGGACATATGATGAGATGCCTGGTATTGACCCATCCCTTGTCACTCATCATCTAGACACTTTTCCCAACTCTAAGCTAATCAAGCAGCATGATTGAAAGTATCACCCTGATCTTGAGGCAAAGATTAAGGAAGTGGTAGAAAATTTATAAAGGACCAAGTTTATTGAGCCTATATAGTACCCAACTTGGATAGTAAATATTGTGCCTATGAAGAAGAATGGCAAAATCAGGGTCTATGTAGACTTTCTTGGCCTGAACAAGGCCTGCCTAAAAGATTTGTTTCCATTGCCCCATGTTGACACACTTGTTGATTCTACCACAGGCCATCAGATGTTCTCTTTCATGAACAGGTTCAGTGGTTATAACCAGATCAAATTGGCACCAGAAGATGCAAAAAAGACAGCTTTCAAAACGCCCTTGGGAAATTTTTTCTATAAGGTGATGCCCTTCGGTTTTGTGGAGGCCGAATAAAATTAACGAAGAAGAGGCCTAGGCATTTGATCGACATCTGGCCAAAGGCAATTCGACCCTGACCAGGGGCTCATGAAGCCGAATAAACGAATCAGCCATATAACGCGTGGAATAAGAGCCAGCACTCAACTGGATGGCTGACTAAGTAACTACGTGTGAGATCAAGAGTGGGCCCGATCCTTAGGCCAGAGGTAATATAAAAAGGAGGCAATGTCAGCCAAAGGAGGTATGTGAGAATTTACATGATTACTTGAGATAGAAGTAAATTTGAGAGGATACTTACTTGTCCGTCAGAGTGCTAATTCTGCCACCCCCGACCCGAGTGTTCATCCCTTTTTCAGGTAGCAATCAGAGGATCAAGAGCGTCTAACTGGATCCAAGAGTATTTCCAAAGCACTTACCACAATTGGCGCCGTCTGTGGAAATACTCAAATGCATCCATGGCAGGCGTAACAGATGATCCTTTAATAGCTGCTGACGATGTTACACCAACAAATGACATTACTCCAAGAAACATGCTTGGATCGAAGAATATCACCGCTCGATGGGGCTTTAACTTCGACCCAATTGCTCAAACTTCACCCTCAACTTCTATGCAGGAGACTGTGTAGACGAATATGGATCAAGCAAGACGAAAGGAACATCGACTAGAAGATATGTTGGCTAAGAACGAGTGTTTGTGTAAGGAAGTAGACCTAGAGTTAGCCAAATCCTAACAAGCCGCACGCCATGACCGGGGTCGACCCCAAAAAAGAAGAAGGATGATCGACGACGTCGACTTTGAAAATATATAATGGCAGCGATTCTGAATCACCATCTTAGGAACCCAAAAAGAAGGGGCGAGTCGATGCATCTAGCTCATCCGAAGGAAGTCTATGTATACGGCACAGACGAGGGAAAGGAAGTGATGATTCGAATAAGGAGGGCAGGCACGACCCTTTCATATGACGCATTGTAAGGGCTGTGCTGCCTAAAAAGTTCAAAGCACCAACATTCACCTTATTTGACGGAAAATCAGATCCCACTGACCACATTTGTCATTACTAACAAGCGATGACGTTGCATGCTGATGATGAAGCCCTCATGTATCGAATGTTTCCAAGTAGCCTGGGACCGTTAGTTTTCACATGGTACTATAAATTGGAGCCGGTGTCAATAAGAAGCTTTCATCAACTCCAAAAATCCTTCAGGGCAAGATTCATCACCAACGAAGTTCAGCCAAAGCAAGGTGACTCTCTCTGGGCAATGCAAATTAAACCAGAAGAGACCCCTCAGTGAGTATTCGACACTATTGGGAATGTTTCAACTTAGTGGATGATGCCTGCAATGATTCCATGGCCATTACCACCTTTATGATGGGATTACACCCTGATAGTCCTCTTCGTAGTTCGTTGACCAGACGACCTCCCAAGATAGTGTGGGCACTAATGAATAAAGTTTAAGAATACTGTAAGTGCGCGTCAAGGCCGAACAGAAAGTTGTTAAATCCGCACCATCTGGGCTGGTTTAGCTTATAAGTGTCGTGCCATCAAGGAGCCCCGAACCTCGGGCTCAGGCTAAACAAGGCAATCGGCGTGATTTGCGCCGTTCAAGCGGCCAATGTTCGCACCGTTCAAATGAACAATATCACGTGGATAGCAAGCGTACAAGACGTTCGGACAAGAAGTACACGGAATTAGCGGAGCCGATTAGTTAGAACCTATCCAAAGTCCAACATCTTCCGTTCTTTAAATCGCCGTCCAAGATGATGGAACCTCTTGATACAAGAAGAAGGGATAAGCAATGCGAATATCACAAGGACCATGGCCATGATATTGACAGTTATTATGCACTGAAGGACCACCTAGAGGAGTTGGTACAAGACGGCCGGCTGGCACAACATGTCCGAAAGAACAAACCATCGAACACGGTAGCCCTACGGCCGGATTCACCTCTACTTGGTGCAATTCACATGATATATAACCTACCGTCGTCGGCCGAGGTACATACAATTCAGTTGCAACACCGCCTACCTAAGGCAATCACACCAACCAAATGGCCCCACGAAACTGGTAGGATTAGCTTCGATGACACCAACCTAGATGGAGTAACTCTCCCCCACGTTGATCCCCTCGTCGTCGAGCTACGCGTGAACAGATTCACAGTTGAGCGTGTTCTCATTTTCCCTGCTGTGACACCAAAAGTACATTTCTAAGGATTCAATCGCAACCGATACTCTCTGATCTGTTGAAAAAATTTCTTCAAGGCGGTGTAGTGGCTCTCTCTTTCCTTGGACTTGACAATCATGTTGTCCACGTACACCCCAACCTCTTTATGGATCATATCATGCAAGATCGTAGTTGCAGCCTGTTGATAAGTAGCCCCAACATTCTTCAAACCGAACGGCGTCACCCTATAACAGTAGGTCCCCCACGGGGTGGTGAAGGTAGTTTTCTCCCTATCCTCGGGTGCCATCAAGATCTGGTTGTACCCGAAAAATCCATCCATAAAGGAGAGCAGTGCATGCCCTACAGTAAAGTCCATCAATTCGTCGATGTGCGGTAATGGAAAGTCGTCCTTCGGACTGGCTTTGTTCAGATCTCTGAAATCCACACACACCTAAATTCTTCCATCTTTCTTTGGCACTGGAACAATGTTGGCCAACCAAGTAGGATACTCAGATAATAACAGGAACCCTGCATCAATCTGCTCGGTGACCACTTCCTTGATTTTCAGAGCCCAGTCCGGGCGTATTCTCCGATGCTTCTGCTTGACGGGTCGGGCCTCAGGGTCAAGAGGGATCCAGTGGTGTACAATCTCAGGATCGATTCCAGGCATGTCTTCGTAGGACCACGCGAAAACATCTTTGAAACCTTTTAATAAAGCGACTAAGCGCTCGCGTTCCTCCGAAGACAATATGGACCCGATCTGGACCAGATGCGAATCCTTTTCAGAACCAACATTAATTGAAGTGATTTCATTAACCAAAGGTTTTACAAACCTCCCCTCCTCTCGATCAATCAAATGTTTCAAAATCGGAGGAATTTCTTCCTCGTCGCTTTCATCAAAGTTTTGAAAATCCTGATTAATGCAATAAACGAACGGCACAGAAAAGTACTCAGCAACTACGGTATCATTCTCATTAACTTCCAGTTCGTCGAATTCTTCGGTTACAACTGACTCAAAGGAAAATGGAAAAGATGACCTGGACAAAACAACGGCATCCGGGTTATCAATCCAAGGAAAATGAAAAAGATGACCTGGACAAAGAGGCCGTTCAGGGTTCCTTGGATAGGTCTATGCACTAACTCATAGTGCTTCCCAGCTTGTTTAGCCTTGGCTCTTCCAGCCATCTCCTTTCCCTTTCTTTCCCAATCCTCTTTGGTAGGTATATAACCTAGACTGAAGGTATAAGGGTTGTGTGGCACTTTGGCCAATTCAGCGACGCCCTTCTGGCCACTCCTTCCCAATCCCATGCCGAGCACATGTTGAAGCTTATTCGTGAGGTAAACAGATTGCACACTGACATACAATCCCTCATCAACAGCTACAAGATCTTGCACTACCTGAGCCTCGGCCAAGGTAAACCTAGACAGGAAGACATCCTCCTCGCCCTGTGCAATTTCCAAGATCGGCATAGTAACCTCCGGTGGCGGATGTATGGAAGAGTTTCCAAAAACAATTGCTACCCCCTTCCCATGGGGGTATTTTAGCATCTGGTGCAGGCTGGAAGAGACAGCTCTTACTTGGTGCAGCCACGGCCATCCAAGGAGTAAGCTAAAGGTGGCTGGAACATCCAGAACATGAAACTCGATGTCCTGTTGGGCCAGGCCTACCTGAGTTCTAATCTGCACTGTCCCCATCACTTCACAACTGGTATTGTCATAAGCCTGGATCACCTGGGCTATTGGTACGAAATCTGCGAGCTTCAACCCAATAGTATAGGCTGTACGCGATGGACACACATTTATTGCAGATCCCGTATCAACTAAGACAATTGGTATCCACTTCTCCTTGCACTCCACAGAGATGTATAATGGCTTGTTGTGCTCGGAGCCCTCAGGCGGTAATTCTTTATCTGTGAATGTCAAAGTTGGTGAAGCACCACCCAGGAACACAAGTCCTACAAACTATTCGGGGTTGTAACAATAGAAAGCCTAGCCTTGTCCATTGCTGTTACGACGGCTTGTCTATGCACCCGTGAGGCCATGAGCAGTCCCCAGATGGAGATGTCTGCTTGAATCTTTTTCAGCTACTTCAGTAAAGCTTCCTCCTCCAACAGTTTGTCCTTCTGCTTCTCTGTTTCCTTGTCTTTCCTAGATGCCTCTGGCTGGTCCAGGTGTGGGGGCTTAAAGTACCGCCCAATTCGGGCCATGTGGTCGACTTCTTTGGTGTACCACATATCATTTGGGAGATTCTGTCCCCAGTCCTCATCAGTATGGGCTAGACGCAAATCATCGTCTTCCCACCACATTCCTTCGGCAACCGACAAACAACTGTCTGGTTTCGCTGTACGTGTTTCCGTGTTCACAACACGTTCTGTCCCCACAGGACCCTTGGCTTTTCTTGCCCTCTCATCAGTCTCAATTCTCTCTTGGTTGAACTGCTTCAACGCGGCCTCCTGTTCTGCATCATCTGTATGCAAACTGCCCAATTCCCGAGCGAAATTCTCCGTACCGGTGCTCTCCGGCAGCTTCTCTTTGTTGTCAACCGTTCAAGCCATTGCAGACGTTCTTGTTTCTGACTGTCCCTATTTCAGCGGAGACCTCTCATCAATATATGGCTCATCACTAAGCCACCCTACATTATCTATTGATTCATTCAGGTCAAACCAGTTGATGTGCACATCTCTCGGG
The DNA here is from genome assembly GCF_055761805.1 of Camellia sinensis. Classification (NCBI taxonomy): domain Eukaryota; kingdom Viridiplantae; phylum Streptophyta; class Magnoliopsida; order Ericales; family Theaceae; genus Camellia; species Camellia sinensis. The sequence goes on from NC_138970.1 coordinate 10,568,834, forward strand.
TCCTGTCCGTCAAAAAATTACAGATTAGCGATGTCCTCCTCAAGCTCTTCTAAATCATCCAACCCCTGACTCGACCTGTCCTTTTGGACTACATTTACCTCTATTTCCTCCGGCAACTCCACCCTTGGCTTGGCCTAATCAGTTGGCGTAATGAAGCAGCAAGGGTTGTATACTTCCTTAATTAAGCTTGTAGAGCCCTCAAGCATGCCCTCTTTTGTCATAGCCACCACCATGGGTTCAGGTTGGGATATTGATGTGCTCATCATGCACAAGTCTGTGCTTTCTAGGGTGAACAACGCTGGCTTAGACAGGTGGGAGGGAGTGATGTATATGCTGGGGTCATATGGGACGACCATTGTTTGAATCAGGTTTACTTGTCTGGGTAGAGGAAGGGGTTGATTTTGTGGTGGGAGGGGGTTTGTAGTGACATTTGGCTTGTCAGGAGGTGCTATCACTTTAGTGTCAATGAGATCCTGAATCTCATGATGTAATCTGAAGCACTGGTCAATATCATGCCCATGTTGTTGATGGAAGGCACAATACTTGGCTGGGTTGTGTGTAAGAGGGAGGGGATTTGGCAATGGCCGTGGTTCGAGGGGCTTCAGATGCCCTTTTCTAATCAGGACCCTCAAGGCCGCTGATAAAGACATATAGAGTGGGGTGAAGGTCCTCTGGCCTCTGGGTGGGTACTTTGCAGGTGATGCAGTGGTTCCGAATGTGCCGGTAAAGGGTGTGGTTGTTTTTGGCGCAGTGGTGACCATGCCAACGTCAGAAGTCCTTGCGGCTGCATTGCTACTTGTAACTGCATTCGAACCGCTGTAAAGGCCCTCTTGGTCTGCTCCTTCTCTTGGTCAATCAGACCCTGTTTCATAGCGTCCTCGATCTGTACCCCAATCTCATGAAGATCAGCAAAGGTGGGGAGGGGTAAGACAATCATCCTCTGCATGAGCTTCGGTTGCAGATTTCGCACGACCATCCTTATCTGGTCTTTCTCAGCCGGCCTGGTTGTCATCATAGAGGCCTTGGCCCTCCACCGGGTAACAAAGTCAGAGAAGCCCTCCTTCGGCTCCTGCCTGGTTGCCTCAAGATCACGAGTCGTGACCTCGGTTTGAGTATTGTAAGATTATTGAGCAACGAAGGCCTTGACCATCTCTTCCCAACTTCTCTTCCCTGAATCCTCCAGTTTAGCATACCAAATGGCCGTAATACCTGACAGGGTCCGACCAAAGAGGGATAGCTTTTGCAGTCTAGTTAGGCCTATCGGCCACAGGATGTCTGAAAAGAGCCTCAAATGAACCATAGAGCCGCCTAAACCGTCGAAGCGGTCTATGTGAGGCATTTAAAATTTGTCCGGCAATGTCACCACCGAATCCGTGTAGCCATCCTCTATGTCTGGGATTGAGTTGACTCTCTGAGCTCGCTTGAACAACTTCTCGAGCTTGCTCACTTTCAAGGCTGTAGGATCGACCTCAGACTCGAATGGTGTGTCTATTGGATAGGCCGGTGCCTTGGAAGTCTGCAATGGGACTGGCCCTGCTGGAACGTTAGTATTTTCCTAGACATCAACTGTCTCCCCAGGTATTGGAACCCTAGGTGAGGGTGAGTGCGAAGCAAACGTTGTTGTTTGTGGTTGTTGATGCTGTTGCTATTGAAGCCTGGCAATTACTTCAGCCTGTTGGGCTACAACCTCTGTTTGACAAACGATAACCTCCACTTGGTAGGCAACATCCTGCTGTATGGCCTCGATAGTCTGTTGGAGCGGACGCATCATATCTTTCATACTGACAGAGGGGTGTTGATCTGTCTGATCTGGTGTATATCCTCTTTCTGAGGTAGAAGTAGAAAACTGATCCCCACTAAACACAGGTGACTGACAAACCGGTGAACTATGCTGAACTCTTCTCCGTCTTGTAACCGGGGGGAGTGAAGCAAACACTGGTTGTCCTCTCACAAGATCCCCAGATCGATAAAGCCTCCTAACTCTAGTCCAGAGTGCTTGGGGGGAAACTGCCTCGTCGGAAGCAATGATGAACTACTACCTTGGAAAAAGAAAAATAAAGCAAAAAAAGAAAACAACAATCAGCAAACGCACAAAACCTCAGCTTAGATAAAGACAACACACAGTCGAAATCATAAGCTGGCCAAACTGCACTCAAACACTGATTTCTGCTGCCAAATTTTCTGCCTCAAAACTGATATCCCCCAAACTGATACCCAGACTTCCAGCTGATACATACATTCCCTGTAGAGACACACTCTAAAAGCACATATCAAGCAAGTAAGAGCCAAAACACCCCTATGAGGGGGTAAGGTTACCCTATCTTAGTTTCGTCAGGAACTAGGGTTTTACTACTCACGCATGCGGTTTTAAACAATCCGGCATTTGAGTGAGCAATCTATCCTAGTTTGGAACAGTCTCTATAGCTTCCGATATGCAACTAGGTCGAATGGTCAAAAGGGTGCCTCAGTAAGACCACCTAATATACCTCTCGCTCCTAACACTGAGAAGTGAAAGGAGGATCAAACGGTACAGCGGTGATCTAGATCCAACGTTTGTGTTCCCATCGTGGAAGAGCCCGCAACCAGTCGGCCTTATGGCACGTTTTTCCAAGCAAGCCTCCGACAAACCGTTCAGGAATAGCAGACAACAAACACTTTGACTTAGGCACCCCTATGCAAATGCAAATGCAAAGAAACACATAAATGTAGATAAAACAACATATCATGAGTTCAAGTCAAGTTCTCTAAGTCCCCAGCAGAGTCACCAGCACCCCCGCTCGCCCGATCAAAGATCGGCCTCTACTGACATGATATGTTGTTTTATAAACCTCATGTGTTCTTATCCGGTTATTAGCTAACTTTACTATGTGACGCACATATACAAGTATAGACTAAGTCGCAAGACTTGGAACAAATCAATTCATGTTTGTTTTCGAAAATAGTTTGAAAGTGTAACTCGCAAGTGGGCTAAAATGCAGATTTGCCACCCTCAAGTGGGCTTAAAACATGATGATTTGCCACTTCGCAAAGTGGGCTTAAAACGCACATTCATCGAATTGTTCAAATTCAAGCAACAAAGCCTTCATCCACAAGCATTCATGCAGTTAAGCATTTAAGCAAATAGCCTCATGGCAAGCATGCTATCATGGCAACACTCACACTCATGCAAGTATGCTAAAGCATAAGACTCACAGTGTACTCCGAGCCAAAACAAAAGCTAGTTAGAAATATGCATGATTCCTAACTATGTTAAAATGCCTAATGCAACAAATGCGATAATGCAATTAAATAGGCTCGGCTATCTAAGATGGCATATGAATGCAACAATTTGATAACATGTATTCAAATAAGTGTTAAAATACAATGCAGTTTGTATGATGCGCCGAGCCCGGTGCATGCAAGACAAATGAATGATGCAAACATGCAAAGCATAAGGTATGCTAATCAAAACGTGCCCTAAACTAACCATCGAAAGCGGTTAAGTTAAAGGGAGAAAGAAGTGGAGTTGAAAGACATGGACACACACATGCACCCTTATTACAACATTGTGCCCTCTCGAATGAGGGTCAGAATAAATAAGCTAAGCTATACTAGGCTAAGCTAATTATTACAAATCAACTAATTAACTAACTTAGCTAATTAACTATTACAAACCAATTGAATAACTAGCTATGCTAAGCTAAAAATATTACAACACAAATTGAATAATCAGCTACACTAAGCCAATTAAAGCAATAAAATGGCCTCACGGGCGAGGGAGACAAGCATGATCGATTGGCTTCCTCCCGAAAATCCATCACTTTGCCATCAGTTGCCTCTGTTTGCACTTGCCCTAATTTTTGAACACTGAACCAACTTCCAAAACCGCCTCTGCCACAAAACAAGAACATTTTGGCACCAAAATGGACTGGTGGCCGGTCGGCCACAAAAAGTGGCTACCGGCCACCTTGACTGGCCGATCAGTTACTGCAAGTGGCCGGTCGGCCACCTGCTTTTCCAAATTTCTGGATTTGCTGCAACAAAGAACAACAAAGGCACAACAATGTATTTGTAAGGAAATGTGTGTACTGCCACCATCCTCATCATTTCTCAAGCTCAAAGGAGTGTGGCACTTGGCTTTCAAGCCAACAATCAAGCATCTCAACGCATGATGGCCAAAGAACCAAGCTTGTACAAGCTCAGTGAATGCGCACATAAGACTCAAAGTGCCATCACCCTATCATGCATGATCCAGTGTGATAACGACCAAGAAATGTGATACGTTTCATCACTTTGAGTATGAAACGTCCCACATTTCTTGTGTTTGGATTAACATCTAATCCAAACACATGCAATGCAAACAACATGTTTATCTTGTTCACATTTTACTTGATTCAATTTTGTTTACACTCTTTACATTACCAAGCCATTCTTTAACCGATTAAGTCTCAAGTGATTGTCCTCTAATGAGAGAGGGGCCAACCAAAGGATGGTTTAGGACATGAGAGAGATCATGCCTTTGGCTAGGAGGAACCCCTAAAAGAGGGTTGAATCCATTTGAGCATGAACTCTGTCATGCTTAAACACAACCACATAGTCAACTAACCCTTAAAGCAAAATGAAAAATGAAGAAATGTGGGAGGTTGCGGAATTTCAGTGCTGAAATGGCATGCTAAGACACTAAATCATGTAAGCAAAGCATGCAAGACATGTTCAAGAGCCAAAAACATCAAAGCTAGTAAAAAGCATTACACAAGAGGCATGCAATACTAAGCTTAAATGATCAAACTAGCTCTGGATAGAGCTTAATCATGCCAAAACAGTGGCTAAAATGAGCTGAGATGGTAGCATGAAAAGCAAGAAAAAAATGCTCGCATGTTGGCTCACAAACAAGGCATAAAGCATAACTCTCAAAAGCGATGAAAGAGTGGTATATGTGAGAGTGTGACTGAGCTATATGCACTGAAATCACATGCTAAATGATGCCAAGACATGCAAACATCACAAGCACAGCATGTTAAGGGCCTTGAAACTCAAAGCTAGTAAAGGCCTTTGCACTATAGCTATGTAGTACATTGGCTCATATGACCAAGACCACTCAAAACAGAGTTAAAGTATGTCAAAACATCAACAAAAACATGCTGAGATAGAGCTAACACAAGCTAGAATGGCAGGCTAACTCATTAAGCATGATAAGCTAGTAAGCATGATTACACTACAAGTGTAAGTAGCAAGCAACAAGTGACTTAACCAGCCAAAAACAGAACTAAAGAAGGTCAAAAAGGTCACAAAAACATGCTGAGATCAAGCCATGAGATGGTAGAAAAACATGCTCACGTGTTGGGCCATCAACACTTGCAAAGAAGACACAAGGAGGGGAGGCCACCCCCTCCTCTTTTGGACCTCACAACCAACTTTTTACCACTGAAAAACCTTTGAGCTTCACTGGTTAAAAGGCCTAGAAAAGTTAGTTTAAAAGGCTTTGAAAGATGGCTCAAAAGGCTTTACAAGCCAAAGAGCAAAGGGAGAAAACCACCCCCTAACTCCAAACAAACTTCAAACCACTATTTTAACCATAAAAATTGAGTTTTTTAGAAGTTAAAACCAACCTAAAACTAGCATGCAAAGGCGGCCAAATAAGCAACTAAGACAAAGTTTTAAAGCGGGTAAGGCTTTACCCTTCAAGCACAGCAACAAACAACACAATTTCTGAGCCAAAACCAACTTTAGGAGCTCCAAACAAGCCTTAAGGAACCTTAGCTCCAAGAGAGGGATATTTGATCACGGGCGTCTTTGCAAATATATGGAGAAAACTCACTTTCAAGCACAAAATATATATATATATATAGAGAGAGAGAGAGAGAGAATTTTTACTTATAAAAATTTTGAACCCCTCAAATAGGGGAGGGACCTCCCCTTATATAGAAAACAAGCAAAAAGCTTGTTTTTATCCCTCTGTTCACATGTATGGAGGATGCCTTCAATGACCAACAGCTGGCACATAAAATATCTGAAAAAGGAGAAAATTGGCCGTCGGCCACTTCAGGTAGCCGGTTGGCCACCTCCCCTAGCCGACCGACCACTTCATGTGGTCGGCAAGAAGGAAAAGTGGCCGACAAGTGCCAAAAGTGGCCGACAAGGCCTTTTCCCTCTCCAGGCAAGAGGCACCAAGGTTTAGCCTAAAAAAAAGGCCAAAACACAAAGGATTTAGAGGCTTAAAGACAGGGCACTCAGTTAAGACCTTCAAGCGCTCAAAACGAGCACAAACATGCGCAATCATTGAGTGCACAAACGATGACGTCAAAGTCTTGAGGTCGGTTAAAAATAGGGTGTCCACACCCTGGAATTCCACACATTTGCATAAATTTTATCATTAAGCCAACTTGTACGGCGAACCCATGGAAGTATCATTATGTTAACATGTACGCATCTACGAATTCCGCAATGCAATGCCCTTTTTATTGCCATCTCGTTAACAATGATTGAATAATGAAAAAGCCTCTGAATCCGGAGTGCCCTTCGTAAATATTATGATTGGCTAACACAAAGACTTCGAATTCAGAGCGCCCTTCGTGGATATCACGTTTGGGATGAATAAGCCTCCGAATTCGGCCAACACAAAGACTCTGTTTCTCTATCGGCCATAGCATGATCCAGCAGGAGCTGGTTGACTCTGTCCTTGACAACTGAATTTGCGACACACGCCAATTGTGTCTCAGCCGCCTTGGCCTTTCTTAGCTCACTCTTGGCTTTTTCCGCGTGGCGCTCCAAATCTCGAATGCGCCCCTACCTTTGCTCGAGCTCTCTTTTCGCCACGCGCAGGCGCATGTCGACTTCATACGGGCTGTAAAGTCCTCGAATCGACCCATGTATACTTTTCCTAAAAATTTTGTAATCACCCTGGCCGATAAGTGACTATTGCACCTCTAGCGGAAATATTTGCCGCGTGAATTCCACCGCCACATTAGGATGACAGACTATTGAGTTCACTTCGGTCATTGGTTTGTTCCCAATAAAGACCAAAAAGCTCAACGGGCGCGGCGGTCTACTCAACTCATTTCTCGCGACGGCATGCCTACTCACGGCCTTTGAGGCCCCTCGTTGTTGCACCCCATCCCTGGGGGACTTCACTACTTCACCTCTTCTGGGGGACCTACTCTGACATCTGAGCGACTGACGTCTCTCTCGCCCCTCTGTTGTAATGTTCCCTGTTCTTTGATCTTCGCCCCTAGCAGCGCGATGAATTTTAGCATCCAGCTCCACCAAACTCCTTCCTTCTCATTTACTGTTGAAGAATAATCTCTGAGACATCTATGGCCACACTTACAACCACCGTCGACACTCAAGTTTCTGCTCGTTCTCAAATTATTGATTGCCTCTTTCGTCGTCTATGCCAGATCTGTTCCATGACGCTTGCGACCTCTTAAATACTAGATACCTCGTTCATTAATTACGAATGCAGCATTTCCAATGCGCCCCGCAGCTAGCCCTGCATCTGTAGTCGGGTTTGGAACAACATGTTCAAATGGGGCAAGGGCAAATATACGATTCTACTCAGCATCTGATGTTATAGCCGAATCACAATACAATGTCTCATATGGCCAGACGAGCTTAGCATTGAGCCGTATATTCTATTTAGCAGATTATGTTACACGTTGCAAGCCGCATGTTGTATTCGGCTCTAGAACGACACCCAAATTGGCGTAAGCCATATGTTTTATTCGGCTCTGGAACGACTTGTCCAAATGGGAAAAGGGCAAATATATGATTCTACTCGGCATCTGATATTATAGCCAAATCACGATATACTACCCCACTTGGCCAGACGAACTTAGCATTGAGCCGTATATTCATTCGATAGATTATGTTATAGCCAAATGTTGCAAGGGTAGATTTAATGTCAAATTATGCTACGTTGTCTTAGCCATTAATTTAAATTACTTAATGTCGAATTATGCTACATTGTCTTGGCCATTAATTTAAATTATTTAATGCCAAATTATGCTACGTTGTCTTGGCCATTAATTTAAATTATTTAATGCCAAATTATGCTACATTGTCCTACTTAGCTATTAATTTAAATTAGCAAATACAAAAGAGAGACAAAAAGGTGATTTTCATTAATAAATTGAGTACAAACAACCGTCATTTTACACATGAAAACTGCCCTATAAATGACTTCTAAACAAAATGGGAAAAAAACCTATAAAAACTACATACAAAAGATACCTAACATAAAGCAAAATTACACTAGCACTATTTATTCTTCAGGGTCAGACTCCAACGGCTCAACCTCCTGCTGCTCGTATGGAATTGGCTGCTCCAATGTCACATTAGCGACCGCTAGGTCTTTAAGCCAGCCGTGTTTGAAGTCCCAGTTTTCAAACTTGGGAACCTTCTCCACATACTTCTCCAAGGCCGCGTTCTCTCCAGCATCGAACGCCTTGGAAATCTCTGAGTCGGCGATTTCTTTCGCCTTCTTCGATTCTTCCAAATCGGCCTCTAGCTTTATGATCGCCTCCTTGGCCAACTTCAGCACATCATCACTCGTGTTCACCCTTCTCTTCCTCAGCATTGGCCCTTGCTCGCTCTTCTTCCACTTTTCTTGCCTCAGACTCGGCTTTAAGAGACGCCACCGTCAATTCGGCCAATGCCTATTTAGCCTTCCCCTTTTTGATCTCGGCTTTAAGTAAGCCTATTTGCTCCACGGCGTCATAGTGACTGTGACCGATTTTTGTGATTTTGCACGCAACCTGAAACAAAACATGGGTAAGTTAGTTGGCATACAAAAGAAACGAAGTATTAAGTGTGCCAATTATGTACCAATATCGCCGACTAAGCAGCTAGTGCTATCGAAACCACGTTTGGTTCTACACGGAATGTAGCCTTGTCCATAGGCAAAGAAATTGATGAGGCCACGGTTAGGGCCACGACGGGGTCCTTCAGAGCCGATGCATTGCTAGAAACCAGCACATTCTTTATTCTGAGTTGGATAATAAATGCCGCCGCCAAGTCTTGGGACTCTTCTATGGGAGGTTGTTTATCGGTTGAGTCTTCAAAAGAGTTGACCTCAATTTCAGCGGAGCGTTTCTCCCCCCTTTGTTCGGCAACTAAGTCGCCCAATGTAGACAACCCATTTTTGACCGTCTGCAAGACTTAGGCGCTTGGTTCGATACACTCGATGATGAAAGTTGAATTGTGTGCTTTGAATTCACAACAATTCGGATTTAGTCAGGCTCTCGAAATAACCTCAAATCTTCAACATTCACCTTGTTTGAACTTTGAGTCTCATTTTTAGACCTTTTACCACCCTGAGTTGAGTTTGAACCCAAAAATAGGGGAGGGCATAAAAGCCTGGCCGAGCCTCAATGATGGCCGGCCGTGGTTATGAATGGTCGGCCGGCCTTTGGTGGCGAATAACACTGTTTTGGGCGGGAGTCTGCCAACTGTCCATTTTTGAAGATATTTATCACCTTTTGAGCTCGAATTCTATAAAAACGAAGCTGTGTTATTGTTTTGAGGGTTGAACAAAATTTAGAAATCCTATATACACCTTGAGAGCTCCTCCATCCTTCTTCTTCCTTAGCAAGCAACCATTGAGCTAACATAGCTTCCTTATGTCATCTCCATACACCATGCACAACCTTGTCTCACCATCTTAGAGCCTTGGTTGATCTTTGAGAAGCATAATTCAAGCTTGAGAGTGTGTTGGAGCTAAGTTTGGATCACAAACAAAAACCTTACCCCTTGAGAGGTATAAGCTTGCTTTCTTCTCTCTTGCTCTCATTTCTTTCATTTACTACATAATTCTTATTCTTTTGTAGTGTTTTGATCCTATTTGACGTGTTTAAGATTTGGTTTGAAGAGCTACCAAAAGGGTAGAGAGAGCTTGCTTTTTCTACACCTTTACCTATAGCTCAAACCCTTTCTTTTACACTCTTTTTCTTTGATATCTATACTGATTTTCAGATTTTTAAAAGGGCTTAAAATCATGTTTTGAGGTTTCAAAAGTGGAGGGGTTAGCCACCCCTCCTTGTTCTTGCTTTCCTAGCCTTGTTTTATCTTTTTGTTGTTAGGATTTTTAGGCTCTTTTCATGCTTTTTAGCTTCTGTTTTTCATGTATTAAGGGCTATTTTAGGGCTATCCAAGCCTTTTAAATTGGTTCATGCTTTGTTTAGTTCATTTGTTGTGTAATAAGTTGGCATACATAACTTGTTGCATGTTGTTATATAGCTTTTCTTTATTCATTTCCATGTTAAAAGTCTAATTTTAACAATCAATCTACCATCCATCTCTTTCATTCTTTGAGAATGATTTTAACCGATTGAGGTTGTTCAAAACATGTAAGAAAGACTCCTACTAAATGGCTTAATATTTTCGAAGATTCAATGCCAACGGTATAGTCTTTCTCTCATGCTTTAAAAGAACCTCTCGTTTGACATTGCTTCTTGTTTAGAGGACTTTAACGTTGCCATGAACAAATAGACTAAAGAATGGCAAGGCTTCATAAAATTGGCTTAAAACTTAGAACATCCCACATGAAGAAAATGGCTTAAATTGCTTAGACTTGGCCAGACGTTATGCCAAGTTCCTTGTGTCAAGAGTCATCACATGCTAATTCATGGCATTTTGATGATTCTTGAAGCGTTGCGACCGCCCTCTTTGCGCTCATTCCATGACAAGAGAGAGAGGTGGTCTTGTTCATTGCATTTCATTAAGTTTTGTCCAAAATTGTATCCAAGACCATCAAGCAATCATTTTTCTCATTGATGGCTTTGGAATCAATTCCAACATTCTCTCAAGGCTTTTTCATGACAGAGAAGGAAGAAAGGGACAAACAGAGCTTGAGGACACTCTGTCTGCACTGGTTCACCTCATAACACAAAAACAGAGTTTTGCACCAAACTGATGCACGACCAGCCATCTGTAGGCCCGACCAGCCATCGCTGATGCATGACCGGCCCTCAGTGCATAGCCAGTAGTGCAATTTTGCAGGAAAATAGAGGCAGTGGTTGAAGATGAAACAGAGTTGCCTCGGACAGACAGAGTAGCTCTCAGGTGCTGTGCATGCAACCTTTATCCATCTTTACTTAAGCCTTTGTCGAATGCGATTAATTGTTTCATTAGTGTTATAATTATCATAGTTGTAAATTAATCTTGTTGTAATTAATTAGTTGTAGCTAGTTAATTTTGTAGAGTGTTGCAATTAATTAAGTAGTTAATTAATTATTCAATCTCATTTTGTAATTAGTTAGTTAACTAGAATAGTTAGTTAATTAGTTAAGTAGTTTAGCTAATTCAATTTGTTTTGTAATAGTTAGCTTAATTAGATTAGCTTTAGTTGGTTAGCTTAGTTCATTCGGACTCTCCTTCATGAGAGCGCAATGTAATAATGTGTATGTCTTCCAACCCCACGTCTTTCTCCCTTTTATTCAACTGCTTACGATGGTCAGATTAGGGACATCATGTTTCAATTAGAATTCCTTATGTTTGCATCCATTTGTTTTTCATGCACCGAGGCACGGTTCATCATTCTAACTGCATTGTTAGTTTAAATACTTCTTTGAATATGTGCTTAGACTGCATGCTATTTCATTGATTCATATGCCATATTAGTAACCGAGCTTATTAATTGCATGTTGCATGCGTTGCATTTGTCATATTGTATAGTTGGGAATCATGCATTTTTTTCTAACTCTTTTTGTTTGTTTTGACTTGGAGTACTAGGTGAGCCTTTACTCATTTTAGCATAATTGCATGAGTATTGATGTTGCCATGTTTCGCATGCTTACTATGAGGCTAAGTGCTTAAATGATAAACTACTTGTATGCTTGTGGATGAAGGCTTATTGCTTGAATTGAAATAATTTGAGCAATGTTCATAGGCGATCACTTTTTCAAGTGATACATAGTTCGAAACAATTTTGCAAAACAAACATGAACTCGAGATATTCCAATTCTTGCAAGATAGTCTATACTTGTGTGTGTGGGCATCACATAATAATGCTAGCCTAATAAACCGAAACAAGAGTATATAATGTTGATAAAAATCATATCATGATTAGTAGAGGCCGATCTTCGATCAGGCGAGCGGGGGTGCTCAATTCATGACCTTCTCTTCTCGTATCCAAGTTCCCGAGTCGAGACAATCTTGGTGATGACGGACACGTGGCCTTTGGCACGAGTCATGGGTTTCCTAAATTTTCTAAAAATATTTAGATGGCGACTCTGTATCTGGCAAAGCAGTCCATTTTTGACAATTTGATTCAAATCAATTTTCCAAAAGATTTGTCGGATTTGGACTCTTTGGTGTTTATCAATTTCACATTGCACTTGTGAGATTAGATTCAGAACCGCGCGGAGTCCAAACTGTAGGACTTATTTCAAACTTCAAAAAGGGGGCACGAAAAAGTTGAGCTACTGTTTCTGGTGACTCTGCTGGGCAATTAGAGAACCTAACTTGAAATTCATGATGTGAATTTTTATTTACACTTATATGCTCTTTGCATTGGATTTGCATTGGTGCGCCTAAGTCACTGTGTTTGCCATCTGCTATTCCTGGATGGTTTGCCTGAAAAGCTTGCCAAAAGGCTGACCAGTCACGGGCTCTGCCATGATGGGAACACAACCCTTGGATCTAGACTACCGCTGTACCGTTTGATCTTCCTTTCACTTCTCAGTGTTAGGTGCGAGAGGAATATTAGGTAGTCTTGTTGAGGTATCCTTTTGACTACTTGGACTAGTTGCATATCTAAAGCCGTAGAGACTGTTCCAAACTAGGACACGATACTTACCCAAATACAAGATTGTGTGAAATCGCTTTGTTTGAATAGTGAACCCTAGTTCTTAACGAAACTAGGACAGGGTAACCTTTCCCCCTCATAGGGGTGTTTTGGCTCTCACTTAACTGCTATGTACTTTACAGTGAAACTGTACAGGAATGTACGTATCAGTTGTAAGTTGGGTATCAGTTTTCGGGAGTAGAATTTAGTGTTGAGTGCAGTCCTACTGCTTTGATTACATCTGTGTGTTGTTAACACCTGAGCCGAAGTGCTGTGCATTTTTTGATTTCTGCTTTCTGTTTGCTTTATTTCTTTTTGCTAGGTAGTATAACATCATAGCTTCAAATAGTTCGGATATCCCCTAAGCACTCTGGACTTGTGTCAGGAGGCTTTACAGATCTGGAGATCTTGTTAGGGGATAACCTGTGTTTTCTTTGCTCCCCCCCCCCTAGTTACTAGACGGAGAAGAGTTAGACACAATTCACCAGTCCAACAATTACCTGTATCTAGTCAGGCTCAGTCTTCTATATCTGGTCCAGTACAAGATCATTCGCCCATTTCAATGGCACAATATCCCCCAATTAGCATAGAAGACCTAATCCATCACCTTCAGCAAACAGTTGAAACCATGCAGCAAGACGTTGCTCGTCAAGCCGAGGTCACAGCATGTCAGGCTAAGGTCATAAATAGGCTGCAATAATAACAGCCACAGCCGGCAACAGCTTCCACATCTCATACACCTCCTACGGGTATCCCTGCACCCAGAGCCACAGTCCATACTGCTAATGTCCAACCTAAGAATCAGGGAAACCTGGTAGAGCTGATCCCACCACAAGGCTTCCAAGCGCCTGTGCATCAAACCGAAGTTCCATTTGAGTTTGAGGTTGACCCGACTATGCTTAAGGTCAACAAGTTGGAAAGGCTTTTCAAGAGAGCACAGGGTGTTAACTCTATTTCTGACATAGAAAATGGATATACTGCCTTTGCAGTGACATTTCCGGGCCTGTTCAAAATGCCACACATTGATCGGTTCGATAGCTCTGTAGACCTTATGGTTCTCTTCGGCTATTCTCAGATATTCTGTGGCCGATGGGCCTGACCAAGTTGCAGAAGCTCTCACACTTTGGCCGGATCCTGTGTAGTATAGCCGCCATATGGTATGCGAAGCTGGAGGATTCTGTGAAGCAGACTTGGGAGGAAATGGCTAAGGCCTTTGTTGCACAATACTCCTACAACACACAAATTGAGGTCACAACTCGTGATCTTGAGGCAATGCGCCAGGAGCCAAATGAGGGCTTTTCAGAATTCGTGACAAGGTGGAGGGCCAAGGCTTCAATGATGACTACACAACCTTCAGAGAAAGATCAGATAAGGATGGTAGTCCGCAATCTGCATGGGAAATTGTTGAACAAAATGATCATCCTTCCTTTGTTCACATTCACTGAGCTCCATAAGATGGGTGTTAAGATTGAAGATGCTATGAAACAGGGCTTGATAACTGATGAGAAAGAGCAAGCGAAGAGCCCTTTTGTGCGCAGTTCCAATGGGTCTGTACGGCCACCTAGTTCACCTTTTTGTCTAGACACAAGATCCAGGCAATCTTCACCTTCGCCAAATTCCTAGTTACCTCAGACAACGACCATGACGTCGTCAACACGCTTACCAAAGCTAGCAAGCATAGTCACCAAGTGGTGATCAGTGTCCTTGGCTTTGAGGAAGTTGCGTCCCTGCTACCCAGAGGTTTTCACCAAGGCATAACAATGCTGAATAGCATGGATTCCTACATTAATCCTAAGTCAGCAATTTAATTCTACTATGCCCATTATGATTCGGTAAAAATTTACATTTGGTTGTGAAAGGAGTAGACCCCAATAGCGAAGAACGGCCCGCCCTCAGTGATTGACAAGAGGGGAAAGATGATCATACATGCATCAGTCCTCTCCATGTTAACTACACTGTCCGCCAGAAGTGACAGATGGACGTCATCTGGAATTGAGAAATGATGTCGAAAGGCGGAAATACGGTCCGCAAAAAGGAGAGCTTTCAGATGCTTCGCCATTCAAATTGGCATAGAAAATACGCTAACTAAAAATGAATAGGAAAATGGGAGCTGGAATGAGGAAGAAATACAAAGAAAAGAAGAACTTACAGGTTAAAGAGAGGACAATGAGGAGTAGGCAGAAGTCGCAGAGGTCGTAAAGAAAGAGTGATACTGTGAGACAACCAAAAAGTCTTGCATATTCAAAAAATATTCAAAGGGACAGTGCATTTTTGTATCGCATTAATTGAGCAACGTGCATGGAGGAGTGGGAAATTATAATGATTTCTAAAACCATGTTCATTCTGACGCTTCGGTATTGGAAGAAGTGCGAGTGCCGTATTATTGACTTTCCATACGTAAAACCAAACATGCCGGCTAATTGGTATTAGTCGGATGTTCGGGGGGCAATTGTGGAGACCGAATAAAATCAATTAGAAAAAGGCCAAGGAATTTGATCGATATCAGGCCAAAGGCAATTCGGCCCTGACCAGGGGCTCATGAAACCGAATAAACGAATCGGCCATAAAAGGAGCCGAATAGGAGCCAACACTCAACTGGAAGGCCAACTAAGTAACTACGTGCGAGATCAAGAGTGGGCCAGACCCTTGGGCCCAAAGGTAATATAAAAAAGGAGGAATGTCAGCCAAAGGAGGTATGTGAGAATTTACAAGATAACTTGAGATATAAGTAAATTTGAGAGGATACTAACTTATCCGTCGGAGTGCTAATTTCGGCACCCCCAACTGGAATGTTCATCCCTTTTTCAAGTAACAATCAGAGGATCAAGAGCATCTAACTGGATCCAAGACTTACTGGTTGGCACTGATAGCAGACCTACAATACCAGTTTACCGCGGTAACCCAGTGAAGATGGGAGCAGGGCAGCCCGAGTACAAGGGACTCCCTTTCCATTTACCCAGGTCACGAACCTTCCTTAGTCGCATAGGCAGTACTAACGAAGCCCTCTTGGGCTTGGTACTAAGGCATTGCATGGCTGATAGCAGGCTCGGTTATGGCCTTCGCCCTGGAAAGCTGGGGAGTTTGTGGTTAGGTGGCTAAGCTTTGAGGCTTCACTGAGGTGAGCACGAACATAGTCGATAGCAGACTAATGGAGTCCTGAGAATGCATGTACTGGCCAAGTAGAACTGAGAAGGCAAGTGCAGTAGCAAAGTTTACTGTTGCAAGTGCACTTGTTGCGGCTCAAAAGGAGTTGTAGTGCCAAACACTCCAGTCACAACTACACTTGCTAAGGCTTAAAAAAGACAGTTGCAGAGGCAAACAGATAGTACATGCAGAGGGACACGTGGCACCTTCAGTCTGGTGGCTCAAGGCAGAATATTCCATGTGATGCTCCGGGACACATGTCCTCTCTCTATTTGGCCACTTGGTGTCCTCTTGGTACCAAGGAAAAGCCTATAAATAAGACCTATTTCCCAAGGCTCAAGAGGAGGAATTTTGGGGATTTGGGGGAGATGTTGCCCATTTGTGCACTGCCATACATTTCTTCTTGAGCTACCTGCTTTACCCTCACCTAGCTACACACACTCTAACTCCCAGACAGTTGCTGCTGCTCATTCTTCAGCCATTCCACCATTGTTGGACCTTTAGCATAGTTTTGCCTCTCTAATCAACTTTCTAACATTGATCCCCTCTACATTTTCTAGTGATTTTGCTGGGGAGGCTGCTTTGTTGATGGTTCATACCCGCAGTGGTCTACACACTTCACTACAAAAAATGGCAGAGGATGAAGTTCAGCAACCCCCACAGCAGCAAGGTTCTTCCAATGGCAAGGAAGTACATGCGGAGGACCGTGACCACAGTGTTGTGGTTGAGGCAGTCCCGTCACTCCAGGATATGCAGGGGGAGATCTTGGCAGCTTTGCAAACTCTCTCTAATGGCGTCCAGACCAACTCCAGCGTAGGCACCGTCACCTGTAACTGTCCCAAACCTAGTGCATAACCTGTTCCCGAGGAATCAAGCTCTGATCCAGGTGCCTTCGGTGGTACCCCAGGCGAATAGTACGGTTGCTGGTTCAGTTACCTAGGAGCAGACTGGACCATTCCAGCCCACTCACTTTATTACGCATGTCGATGTACAAGCTATGCTCGAGCAAGAGCGCAGCAAGAAGAAATTACCATCTCTCCCTGACCTAGATGTTAAGCCTCCATACTCCCAGGAGATATTGGTTATGCCATACCCAACTGGGTATACAGTACCCAAGTTTATCAAGTTTGATGGGAAGCAAGGCAATGCCAGAGAACATAGGTTCATCAAAACACTCGGTATCCATGGTAGTGACCACGTTTTGCACCTTTGGGAGTTCTTCAAATTACTTACCGAAAGGGCTTATAGTTGCTATGTGAACTTGGCCCCCAACTCAATCAAGAGTTGGGAGGAGATGGTGAACAAGTTCCACACGAAGTTCTTCCAAGTTCAAGAGAAAGTTACAACACTCACGATCAGGCGAGATGTCCAAAAGGAAGGTAAGGATATACTAGACTATGTCAAGTGATTCCAGGATAAGGCTATTGACTGTCATGAGCCAGTGGATGAGGCCCACTTAGTCAGCATATGTATGGAGGGTGCCATACACAACTATAAAATTTTCTTGGTGAACCAAAATCTGCCTACCTTTTCAACCTTGGTTGAGGCAGCTAGAAACCTCAGTGTCACTAGCAGAGGCAAAACAGTACCTGCGGAGGCAAAATTCGCAGTGGATACGCAACCCAACGACAACAGCGATGCAGAGCGAATGCGATAGGTGCTTTGATTCGAGCATTGTAGATCGAGGATGGTGACGCTGGTTTTAGGAAAAATGGCTGGACGAGAAATGAAGAAGATGAATAGTGAGGCATGAGATGGATGGATAGGCAATACGGGAGGCGCCAGACGGATGAAAAGGTTAGGTGTATTGAATTGGAGGCGCCAGATTTTGAATTTGGAAAGACGGCGTGGGACGGATGGATAGGCAATACGGGGCCAATCAGTGAGCGACACGTGTCTATGATGAGACTGGTGTCAGTCTTGGAAAGACAAGTTGAAAAGCCAAATCGTTGACTGGACAGATCGTTGGGCCGAGTGCATGGATTAGCGCGATTGAAGGCAATGAACTGATTAAGGTGCGTGGATGATCGAGTGATAGACCGAGCAAATCACGATCACATAAAGAAATAAGCTCGGTTGGTGAATGTAATCCTATCACGCTAGCGCGGACGGAATTAAGGAGCAATTGAGAGGGAGATTTATGACCTATCAATGGGCCGAGCTAGTTTGAACCGGAGTTGGGGCCTCCACACGGTCGGACGTTGGGTACGCATTGGACCGAGGTCATAGTGTGATCAATATTGGGGAATTTTAGGCCACTAGCCCGGTAAAAGTGAGCATTCAATTGAATGAGATGGAATTTGTCCTCAAAAGACCAGATTTAGCCGAGCAGAAGCTCGGTCGTGACTATTGAACTCGGTTGAGTCCACATCTCGTGTTTGATCGACGATGCCAGACGAGTAGCGCAGCCCCTATGGAAGGAGGAGCCAACGCGGTGAGTATAGCTCGGTAGGATGAGCTATACGACGTGATGGAACCGCGAGAAAAAGACTCTACTTTCTGTACGCATTGATACCGTTTGGCGGTTTCTTTATTTGGTGTTTGGCTATATTTGCGTTGACATGTGGGAGAACATAAGAGAATGGCAGGTCCACGCGTCTAGAGGGGAATGGACGCAGAGGTACGCGCATAAACTATATAAACAGTACTGCGCCTCCATACACAGGTCTGGGAAATCTTGTGATCAAAGCTCACCTACCACTTTGTCTCCTCTCTCTCTCTCTCTCTCATTTTCTCTTCTTCTCCAAGGGTGCTAACTTGATCGTCGGAGGGATTTTCTGGCAACACACCCGCCGGGTAGCTCACCGTCGTTGTATTCACAAGTTACTCAGAATGAAGCAAAGCTAGAACACACGGAGTATGGACAACGACAAATATTTACTCCCCGTACACCAACCAAATGAGGCCTTGGGAGTATAGATAGAGTCCCCTTTACAAACTCCAATAAAAAAAAATGAATAGAATAAAGAAGAAAACAATTTCGATTAGTTTGTTGACAGAACAAGATATTGTGGTCTAGTTTGGAATGAAAGTTGGGTTGGGTCGTTTCAAAACATATTGGCCTTGTTTGGTTTGTTTTTGAAAAACAATTTTTGGAGAAAATTTTCTAAAATTTTGTTTGGTTTAGTGATTTTAGAAATTTTTTTCCAAAATCACTTTCTCATACACATCAATCAATCACTTTTTCTCTCACATATCTACTCAACTATAATAAAATTTCAAATCATCTCAAACTCCCACACTCCAAAACTATTTTGAAAATATACAACCAAACAAACCAAAAAAATTTCTAAACTCTTTTCCCAATTTTTTTTTTGAAAATTCATCTCTCAAAACCAAACCAAACACACCCATTATTTTAATAATTTTTTAAATTGTTATAAAAAAAATAAAATGAATAATGTGATAATTTATAATAATTTTTTAATTTTTTAGTTAAAATATGTAATTCTTAAATAAGAGTCACAAAAAGATAAAATAAATTAAAAAGTCAATAAAATAAAATATTACATTTTAACCATAATCATTTCATATTTTCTTTTATAAGTGAAAATGATCCAATAAAAAAGTCAATCCAAACGATCTTTTATCCGGGATTAAAATAGTCAAATTAATAAATAAATAAACAAAATTAATCCAACTTCCCCAACGAAGCATGTTAGAGTTGGAATCGGAATCGGAAGCTTGACTCAACGAGCGACCATGGCAACCAGCACCACTACATCCACTCTCTCTTTTCCCACTCCCCACAGTCTTATCTTACTCAAAGCCTCTAGGTCGACTCGCCGACACCCCGTTCGCCTCGCCGACTTGGTCTTCCTAACTCATCGCGCCTTGACTCGTTCCACGTCGATTTGTGTAATAGCCTCCTCTTCAAATGAGCTCCCTATCTCTTCAGGTCTCTCTCTCCTCTCTCTCTCTCTCTCTCTCTGTTTGTTCGTTGGCTTCTATGTAATGTTTATTAGGAATTTGTAGTTAAATATCAATTCAGTTTTAGGTTTCTCTCAAGAATTCTCTTGCAAAAATGCTTGGAAGCACTAAATATGGAGCTCTAGGGAGCTCTAAACCTTAATTTAATTTCAATGTCTGGTATTTGATTTGAGGGTTTGGAAGCAATGTCCTATATTGTTAGATTACCACTTTCTGTAGAAAGTGATAGAAGCAAATTCAATGAAAATTTTGGGGGCTGTTTGGTTGTTCTGAATTGAGGCATTTTATAATGAGTGCTGTTATTAGTACCCTATCAATAATTTTGGATCCTTCATGTTTTAGCTTTTTTTTATTACAGTAATAACCTCAAGTAAAATTACTAAAAATCATATCAAATAATTTTGAGACATCCTATCTTATAATTAAGCCTACACACCCACTATATCATGAGTTAGAGTTTATGAAAGCACCCATCTCCATCACCATCCATCCATCTTCCCCAAATCCCACCTTCAAAAAAACCTTGAAAACCCTTTGGCAGTAATATTCCTGCAATAACCGTAACAACCATTTGATTACATACACTTTTCTGGCAATAACAATGAGTGTAAGTTTTTCCGACAACCACAACTCCATAAGACGCGAGGAGTATAATAATAAAAACTTAGAGGAGGTTCGTAGCTTTGATGGTGTTCTTAGCTTAGAGGAGATTGGCATTGTAAGGTAAGTTTCTTGAGAAAAAAAAAATGACAAAAATAATAAAAATTGTTTATCATTTTTCCGTGACTAAACTCCTGAACATATGATCGAAATTTGGGAATACAAGTTCGAACATTGTTCATTTGTTTGGAATAGGTAACCGAACATTTCTTATTTGTTTAGAAATAGATAGCTGAAACTCGTAGAAATCGTAGAACCCATAAAAAGGGAATTTTAAATTAACAACAAAAAAAACCCTATATTTATTTTCTCAGATCATGAACAAGTATGTGGGGATAAAGTAATAATCATGTTCGTGGGTTTTATTAGGGTTTTTGGGATAGGCTTTTTGGGGTGTTGGGGGTGTGCATTTAATTGAATTGGTGGAATGTTTTCACAAGGATAATTTTGGTATTATTTGGGGGAGAAAATAAATTTTAAGTGTTTTAGAATTTATAAGCAGGTCCAAAAAAATGAGAGGTCTAAAATAATTGATGAGGTGTGTAACACGCCCGCGAGGGGCCCTCGCTACAGTTCGAACTCGATTTGTGTCACGGTTCTTAATCTGAACCAAAGAGTCCAAATCTGGCAAATCGTTTTGAGAAACAGATTTTTGAAAAAGTAGTGCCAAACATGGACTGCTTTGCCAGATACAGAGTCGCCACCTAAATATTTTAAAATGGGGGAATTTAGGAAACCCTGACTCGGTGCCGAAGGCCACATGTCCGTCATCACCGGAGTTGTCTCGGCTCGGGAGCTTGGGTACGATCGGGGAAGGTCAGCTATGAGCACCCCCTTTCGCCCGGTCCGAAGACCGGCCTCTACTAACCATGATATCTGATTTTGAAAACTTTATGTGTTCTTATTCCGGTTATTAGCCTAGAATTACTATGTTATGCGCACCGCAAACAAGTATAGACCAAGTCGCCTAATTGGAACAAAACATTTCATGTTTGTTTTGAAAATGGTTTGCTACTCGCAAGTAGGCTAAAATGCAGGTTCTGCCACCCTCAAGAGGGCTTTTAGAAAAGATGGTTTTGCCACTATCTAGTGGGCTTTGAAATTCACAGTTTTAATGCATTATCCCAATTGAAGCAATTTGACCTCCACCCACAGGCATTCAAGCAATTTATCTCATGTAAACACTTAGCCGCATGGCAAGCATACTTATTATGGCAACATTCACATACGTGTTGGATGCTAAAGCATAACCACTTACATTGTACTCCGTGCCAAAACAATAAACTAGTTAGCAAATGTGCATGTCCTAGTTCATGTTATTTTGCCTAATGCAACACATACAAGATGCAATTTTAGTTAGGCTCGGTTAACCTAAATATGGCATACGATATGCAACCAACTGATTCATGTATTCAATTTTGAAATTTGAAAATACGAATGCGGTTAGTATGATGTACCGAGCCCGGTGCATGTCAACAAATGCAGGAATGCACGCATGCATATCATAAGGTATGCTAATTTCAAAAATGCCCTAATCTACCATCATAAGCAGGTAAATAAAAGGGAAGAAAGAAATGGGGATTGGAAGACATACACACACTCACCCACACTTATTACATGTTTACCCTCACTCAGAGAGTCCGAATTAATATTACAGTCCCAAATAATAGACGAATAAAATTATTACAAAGATTTCTAATTTAATTTAAAGGAAAGGTGGCGAAGGAAAGAAAAGGGGTAGCCGCAGCCTCTGCCTCGGGATACGCGAATGATGCATGCTCGAATCCGTCTTGCCCGAAAAACCCGTACTGTACCCCTGTCGCCTCTGTTTGTACTGCCTTGTCTTTCTGAAAATTACCAAAGTACTGGAGCAAGTTCCTTGCATTCTGCAGAGCACCGCCGGCCGGACAGAATTACCACCGGCACTTCACAATTCCCATCGGCATTTTATTGGATTCATCGGCACTCCAGATAGTGCCGGTCGGCACTAAATTCTGCCGGTCGGCAGAAACTTCCTGCAGAAGACAATTTGATAGCAAACAGAGAACAGACAGTGCATGGCATGGAGTTCTTGGACACATGTAAGCATGGTCATGCTTCCTATCATATTTTGAACTCAAAGAAGCATGACCTTCGATCTTTGAGCCATCAATGGTGCATGATGGCTCAAGGGATCAAATTTGCCACTTAATGTAAGGATGTATGCAACAAACAAAATGAAAACTGAGGCCTTATCAAGTTGGAGTCAAAGGTCCCGATGACCGGGAATCGAGGCACCTTACATCACTTGAAGTATGAATGGTCCTTGATTCCCACACTTGGTTTGACACCCCAAACCGAGTAAATGCAATGCATGTTATGCTCATAAGGCTCAAATGCACTATGTCACCAAGATGTAAAGCACAACAAACATTATGCAACCAACATGACAAAATGTATGATGCCAAGCATACAAGGTACAAACATGATGCAAACGTGGACCAATTTGACCATGGGATTGATATGCTACAAGGCTTAATGGAATAACCATGCAACAAACATGAAGCAAGCATGCAAGAGGGCCTAAAAGTGATAAAGGTGCAGACCTTTATTATCCTCTAAACAGCACCAAAAATGCTCAACATGATAGACAATCAACTCATGTGAACAAGCAAACTTATGGTCCCGAAGTTAAGGCACAAAAGGGGACAACTTTCCCCCACCAATATGACCTCTCATGGTATGATCAAAGTAAGTAAAAAAAGAATTTTTGCATGCAAAATAGGACCCTAAAAACTCCTAATATGGCAGCTAAAGTATCTCTCATGAAGCATATGCACTAAGGCTCATTCCTAGGCATAAGAGGACACACCCTCAAGGCATGAAAGAGGCCATGCATGCACACATACAAGCATGATTCTTGGACTAAAATGTGGTCCTTAGATGATGTTAAATCATGAGGGTAATCACAAACATACATGCTAGAAGTCAATGTGCTCAAAGCTTTCAAGCCAAAATACAAGGCAACCCTAACAAGCATGTCAAGCATGATCAAATGGATAACCACCAAACTTTAAGCTTGGGAAAACAATACTAAAGCTTCATGGGACCAAGCCAACATACACAAGAATCATGGCCTAATCATGATATGTACTTCTAAGCAAAGTAGAGCAATACAAAGCAAGTATTACAAGCATGCAAGGAGGCATAAATCCGGCCAAAAACAGAGGTTGCATATGACCTAAAATGCCTAAAAAAATTCTGAAATGAGGCCAAGGATCATCAAGCACACATGCTACCCTTTTGAGCTCAATAAGCAAGGAAACAAACCATGAAGGGAGAGGGGTGTCCCTCCCCTATGCAAGACTTCAAACCATCCTTTTTTGACACTAAAATACACTGATTTTCAGTGGTCAAAAGACCAAAACACTGAAGTGAACAAAACCTTATGAAAGGAGCAACAAAATGGATCAAACAAGGCCTATAAGGGTGAGTTTGCACTCAAACCACAAAGTGACCTTAATGAAAGTGCTAGAGCAGGAAAATATGAGCCTTTTTCATGTTATACATAAGAGCTAAAACAGCAAGCAAGATAGGTAGAAAACTATTGCAAGTTTGGGGAATAAAAAGCAAGATGCTCACCCTTGAAGAACCCTTGAAGAACAAATGGTCTAGCCCTCTTCTTTTGATCAAAACCAGTCCAAAAACTCAAGAAACAACCTCCCAAGTCCCTCAATCTCGGAATAAGGTGTAATGGTGTGTGTAATGGTGCAAAAGTAAGGTAAAAACCACCTTTTGAGCTAAGAAACACACACAAGAAGGGAGAGAGAGAGAGGTATAGAGATAATATGTATCTATATCTCTAAAGGCTGGTTTTTGCTTCTAACTTTCTAACCTAGAACCAAGAGGAAAGCCCCTCTCTTATAGAACTCCCTCTTGCAAAGCTTATACAACAAGCTTGGCTAGAGGGAAATCCCTCCATACACGTGTATGGAGGGGGGAAGAGTTGGTGCCAGCTATCACAGCTGGTACAAAATATCTCCATAAAGTGGATGAACAATGCTCGGCTGCCCAAAAATGCTATTTCGGCAAAAAACAGTGCCGACCGGCAACATATTATGCCGACCGGCAATAAAGTGTGCCGACCGGCAAACAAAAGTGCCGATGGAAGAGAAAGACCATCCGGTGGCCTCCAGCCACTGCCGGTGGTGTGTGGGGATGCCTCATAAGGCATTCCCTGCCCTTTCAAGGCAAAACACAAGTGTTCGATGCAAAACCAGACACTAAACGGTCAAGTTCGGGGATCCTGAAGCAAGGCGCGCGAGCCGAGACTTCCGGGAACTCCAAACGAACACGATCATGGATAATCACCGTGTGTTCAAACAGTGACGTCCAAGTCTTGAGGACGGTCAAAAATGGGGTGTCTACAGTTGCCCCTCTTTGACAGAACTCGAAAGTCCTAACAATGACGGGAGTGAATGTCAAAGCCCAGAGACGACCCATTTTTGACAAGGCCGAAGACTTAGACAAACATGCAAGACAAACAAGATATGCGCCCGAAGGCAGGGGCAAAATGCAAGACAATGCAGAGAGCCGGACATAACTTATGATCATGCAAAGAAAGCTATAACGAAGCAAACACGCGACAGTTTTAAGCTAGCACACACCAAACTACACTACAATGCAGAAAGGATGTAAGAGAATTATGGAATTCTCAATACGTCTCACTCGGGAGATACAATACCTGTGTGGCTCCTCTGGTTGCACCAGCCTCGAATGAACCGTACATACAATATCGTGCCTGAAAAGAAAACAAACTTAACAGGTACAATATCGTTAGCAATATGCAAAGTAGTGTACCCGAAACGCGTGACAACGCAAAGCAAGTAGGGAGTATAACAATGCTGCGAAAATACGAATATGTAAGTGAAGCATGCGGCCTACGCTGGTATTGAAATTAAACATGCGGTCTACGCAATCAAAACATGCGGTCTACGCAGGTAATGGAATTAAGCATGCGGTCTACGCAATCAAAACATGCGGTTTATGCAGGTAATGAAATCGATAAATCATGCGGTCTACGCAAGCAAAACATGCGGTCTACGCAGGTAATGGAATTAAGCATGCGGTCTACGCAATCAAAACATGCGGTTTACGCAGGTAATGGAATTAAGCATGCGGTCTACGCAATCAAAACATGCGGTCTACGCAGGTAATGAAATTAAATATGCGGTCTACGCAACCAAGACATGCGGTCTACGCAGGTAATGGAATTAAGCATGCGGTCTACGCAATCAAAACATGCGGTTTACGCAGGTAATGAAATCGATAAATCATGCGGTCTACGCAAGCAAAACATGCGGTCTACGCAGGTAATGAAATTAAACATGCGGTCTACGCAATCAAAACATGCGGTCTACGCAGGTAATGGAATCGATAAATCATGCGGTCTACGCAAGCAAAACATGCGGTCTACGCAGGTAATGAAATTAAACATGCGGTCTACGCAATCAAAACATGCGGTCTACGCATGTAATGGAATTAAGCATGCGGTCTACGCAATCAAGACATGCGGTCTACGCAGGTAATGAAATTAAACATGCGGTCTACGCAATCAAAACATGCGGTCTACGCAGGTAATGGAATTAAGCATGCGGTCTACACAATCAAAACATGCGGTCTACGCAGGTAATGGAAGGATGTACCATTACGTAGCATAATTGAAACAATTTGCGGAGTTCACAAAGCATGAAAAGGATACGGGGCGGGACATTCTTCGCACGCATCGAGCGTTGCTCGCAGAAGTTGTGGCCTGGGGTCAACTCAAAGGTTCACGTTTCAAAGGTGCGATTTCCCGTATTGTGATGGCGTCCAACGACATGGCTGGCCCGAACAAAGACGCGGAAGGTGCGTTAACCACAAGGGGAATTTCACCGGTATCAATTCTGATACTTGGCTACCCTGCCATTCTACGTTTTATTTTCCTTTTTACTAGTAGTTTAAGCACATTGCACTGCCTCAGGCAGGTTTATTTTCTTTCTCAAAATTCACGCACTTTGCAAAACATGTGATGGAAATGAAACGATCCATTTTGTTCAAAAGATGTTGTATTTGGGGATCTTCTGTGTATCGCATCGCAAGGTATCACACCACAATGTGAACGAAATTGAACTCATTTTGGAAATTTGCCATCGTAATAATCAGGTAGTGAACCGACTTACAACTCGATAAGCAAAATAAGGACATGACACAACCAAACAAGTGTGAATACAACTCAATAAACAAATCAAGAGTTCAAAGACAGCGAAATACAACTCGATAAACAAATGTTCAAAAACCCAACAAGCAGATAGGCGTGGCTCCGCAAGAGTCTATCGCCGGGGAGGGGGTTGGAGGTGGTGAAGTTCCCCAATTCTTAGCATAAACGGCTCAGGAAACCAGAAGGAAGTCCACCGGCATGGTGTAGGGACCACCGGCTGCAAGGAGTGGCTACCGGCCATATGCCTGTTTTGTCGGCAAACTAAAATGGCCGGTCGGCAGATTTTTTTGGCCGGCCGGCGCTAAACGAGGGGGACCACCAGAATGTTGACACCTGTCCCCCACTCAACCTTATCTCCTACAAAAGATCCCAGCTTCGTAGTTTTTCTCATTTTCACACTGATTTGCTCCAATGGAAGAGTTTCTTGCTCAAAATCTCACAGCTTGGATTGCTAGCTTGGATGGCTCGGAAAAAGTGAATTTCCGGGGTTTTGGCATAAATGCACTATTCACTTTGGGTCGTACCCCCTTGCACTTCCCATTTCTTCATGCCGCGGCAAGGTTTTGGAACCCGGTGACACATGTCTTTAGCTTCGCCGGGCAAGAGATGTGTCCTACCTTCGAAGATTTCCGAGCTCTAATGGAGTCCGAGCGCGACGAGGAGCTCCTGCCCCAACTTAATTTTGGTCATGCCCAATCCTTAGGGCGCATGTGCGGACTCAGCATGCGCGATGCTCGGTCTCTGATGGGCGACGGGATGTTAGACATTCCGAGTTTGGCCAATCAATTTTCTGATGCTGGTGATCGCAGCAACCATCACTGGCAAGGCTTCCGACGGCATGCCCTCTGTTTGTGCATGCTATCCCATTTTCTATTTGTCTCGGGCTCTGGAGGGGCTAGTGTCCGGTTGATTGAGGTCGCCCAAGGCTTGAAGGAGGGCAAGAGCTGCATTGCGATGACTCTGGCCGAGACGCTAATGGGCTTAGATGCCTTTTATCGCCATGAGACGTCTAGATTGGCGGGGAGTCCACTACTACTACAGGTAATGTTTTCCACCCAATCTCGCATTTCTGTATTGCTCACATCACTCGGCCCTCGAGCTCAGTCTTTTCTCACAAAACCCCATTCTCACTTTTCTCTCCTCGTACATCTCTCTATTCTTTATTCTCTCATTTTCAATCCCTCCCCAGGTGTGGCTGATGGATAAGCTGCAGGTTGTGGACTCCTGCCCAGCATATTCAGCTCGCGGCTACTTCTTCCGGCATCGTCTAGTCAATGCCTTGGATGAGGAATGGTGGTTCGCTTGGATGTGCCACTTGTCCGCAGACCGTATTGCTTGGCGGTGCTCTTGGTTGAACCTTCCGGCAATGAGTTACAATATGCCTCGGCAGACTGGGATTCAACTGGTTGGTCTCACTCATTGTGTCTTCTATTTCCCATTTCGAATTCGACGCCAATTTGGCCATGATCAGACTTGCCCGCTAGAGGGGATAGAGTATCCTGCTGCATTTCCAGCCCGAGGCGCGCAGCTTGCTTGGCAGGCCACTGCGTGGAGGATGAGAGAACTCCTGGCCCCCGCTCCTACTTTCAGTTGCACTTTGTCTGACGAGTGCATAGATTGGCTCAATGAAGAAGCACAGATCGGGCCCAGCTTGGCATCAGAGGCTTCAACCAGCTCTGGGAGGGGGCGCAGGAACACCTGACTTGACCATGCCCTAGATTTATTGCTTTATTAGTACTTTCAAGTTTTCTTTCATGAATGTAATAAAAAGCAACTTCAATTGTATGTAAGAGCAGGAGAACTCTGTTTTGAAATCAAAGAAATTGAAAGTTGTGGCACTGAAAATTTTCCACCTTGGTCCAAAAATGGTCAAAGTTGTAAAAAGATTATTTGAACAAAGTCAGCTTATATTAAAACTTTTCAAAGATATTTTTGATGTGGATCAGAACTGGACACGCCCGAGATCTGTCACTCGAGATGTACAACCCCAGATTCCTGCAACTGGAAAGTTGCCCCTAGTCTGAAGAGCGCCGCAGCACTGCATAGCAACAGAAAGTTGCCCCTAGTCTGAGTGGCATCGCACCGGAGATTCCAACGAATGCTGATGAACAAAGATGGCTGAGATGATCAAATGGACAAAGTTGATCGGGGAAGTGTTATGGCTGAACTTCAGGATGAAGCTGCCTACGTATCCCAAACATGGGAATCAAGCCTTACGTAGTTCCGGCTTGGGTTCGCTCGAGTATTTTCACTCTCCTTTTGCGCTCTAACTTTTGCCAAGGCCGCCCTTTGCGGGTTTTCAGCCTTGCGAGCTCAGTTTTTATATTTTCTAATTTTTTGTGCTCTAACTTTTGCCTAGGTCGCCCTTTCGGGTTTTCGGCCTAGCGAGCCTCTCAAGGATAGTATTTCTTCAACTTGTCCATATTGATCGGTTGAGAGAATTCTAAGCCATCTAAGTCCATCAGAACCACAGCTCCGCCTGACCAGATAGCTTTGATGATGTAGGGACCAGTCCAATTGGGTCTGAACTTGCCCCTCGGGTCGTGGATGGGAGCTCGGTTGTCTTTGAGTACCAAATCCCCTTCCTTTAGATTTCTAGACTTAACCCTCTTGTTAAAAGCCCGAGCAATCCTGCGCTGATAACTCTGAACGTGGTACAGTGCTTTCAGCCTTCTTTCGTCAAAGAGCATTAGTTCCTCGAACCTGCTCTGCTGCCAATCTGCCTCAGCTATCTGACACTCGGCCAATACCCGTAAAGACGGAACTTCAATTTCAATAGGTAGAACAGCCTCCATTCCATAAACTAACGAATACGGAGTTGCTCCGGTAGAAGTTCTAATTGAAGTCCTGTAGCCCCACAGAGCAAACGGCAACTTATCTGGCCAATCTCGATAGGTCTCCACCATTTTCCGCAGTATATGTTTGATGTTCTTGTTGGCGGCCTTAACTGCTCCATTGGTTTGCGGTCGATACGTAGATGACTTATGAAAAGCCACGTTATACTTTTCCAACAAGTCGACCACTTCTTTCTTAAAGTGGGATCCATTATCCGAGATGATCTCATTTGGCACCCCGTAGCGACAAATGATGTTGTTTCTGATGAACTTTGCGACGTGCGACGCTTTCAACACCGCGTATGATTGGGCCTCGACCCACTTTGTGAAATAATCTATCGCTACCAGGATATACTCATGTCCGTTTGACCCCTTCGGCGTAACAGCTCCGATCACATCGATCCCCCACACGGAAAACGGCCACGGGGAAGTCATGTTGTACAACTTGGATGGTGGGATATTCATACGGTTTGCATGGATCTGGCATTTGTGGCATCGCCGAACAAAGCCGATACAATCCTCTTCCATGGTTGACCAGTAATAGCCCTGTTTGAGGATCTTTCTGGCCAGCATTACTCCATTCATGTGTGCACCGCACTCTCCTCTGTGGATGGCCTCCATTAGGCACTTCGACTCTTCAGCTTCTACACAGAGCTTATGCATTCCCAGATGACCTCTTTTGTACAGCTTACATCCGCAGATGATGAACTGAATAGCCATTCTTCTAATGGCCCTCTTATCCTTGGCGCTTGCCCCTAGGGGATACGTCTCTTTTTCCAAGAAGTTCCAAATATCGTAATACCAGGGGTTGTCGTCTTGGGCCTCATCTATGGCGGAAATTGACTCGTATGCTGGCGCAAACTTCTGATCAATGATGACTAGACGCATCCGGACTCCCGACGGGATGTCTATCATGGAAGATAGAGTTGCTAGTGAATCTGTGAACCTGTTGTTCTCTCTTACGAGATGGGTGAAATTTAGTTTCTCGAACCGAGGAATTAACAAATCCAAGGTTTGGTGGTAGATTATCATCCTTTCCTCCTTGACCTTCCAATCTCCTTTCGCTTGAGACACAACAAGATTCGAGTCCCCAATGACGTCCAACCGTCTTACCCCTAGCTCTAGGGCTGCTTCCAGACCAGCAATACATGCCTCATACTCTGCCTCATTGTTCGAGACTCTGAACTGGAGCTTGAATGCTAAAGGGATACGGGAATCGTCAGGCGCTATCAGCAACACCCCTATCCCATACCCATACTGGTTTGACGCTCCGTCAAAATACATCGTCCAAGTTTCATCCTTGATATGCAGAATGGCTTCATCTGGGAATAGGTACTCAACCGCTTCATCTCCCTCAACCGGGTGGTCGGCAAGGAACTCCGCTACCGCTCTCCCTTTCACCGACTTGCGTGTTACATACTTCAAGTCAAATTCGGAAAGCAATAGCAACCAACGAGCTAGCCTACCCGTAAGTACTGGTTTCTCGAAAAGATATTTGACGGGATCCAAACGTGAAACCAACATTACAGAGTGAGCTAACAGGTAGTGCCGCAGCTTCCTGGTAGCCCATACCAAGGCCAAACAAGCCTTCTCCAGTGGTGTATAGCGGGTCTCGTAATCCAGCATCTTCTGGCTCAGATAGTAGATAGCCCTTTCCACTTTGTCTTCTGACTCCTGTGCGAGCATGCAGCCCATGGTGGTCTTAGTTACCGAAAGATACAATATCAACGGTCTCCCCGGCTCTGGCGGTGACAACACAGGCGGGTTCTGTAGATACTCTTTGATCTGTTCAAAAGCTACTTGACATCGGCCGTCCCATTGGAATTTCTTTCCTTTCTTCAGGAGGCCAAAAAGTGGTTCACAAGTCAAGGTTAATTTAGGGATAAACCGCCTTATGAATTGCACTTTACCTAGAAAGCCTCGCACCTCCTTTTCAGTCCTCGGTGGTGGCATTTCTAAGATGGCCTTGATTTTGGAAGGGTCGACCTCGATGCCCCTTTGCGTTATCAGAAACCCTAGCATCTTCCCTGCTGTAACGCCAAAAGTACACTTCTGGGGATTCAGCCGCAGTCGAAATTCTCTGATCCTTTGAAAAAACTTTTGTAAGGCGGTGTAGTGGCCTTCTCTTTCTTTGGATTTGACAATCATGTCGTCCACATACACCTCGACCTCTTTATGGATCATATCATGCAATATTGTAGTTGCTGCCCGTTGATAGGTAGCTCCCGCGTTTTTCAGCCCAAATGGCATCACTCGATAACAATATGTACCCCACGGGGTAGTGAATGCAGTCTTCTCCCGGTCTTCGGGCGCAATTACTATCTGATTATAGCCTGAGAAACCATCCATAAACGAAAGCAAGGCGTGTCCTGCTGTGAAATCTATCAGTTCATCAATGTGTGGCAAGGGAAAGTCGTCCTTCGGACTAGCCCTGTTCAAATCTCTGAAGTCTACACAGACCCGAATTCTGCCGTCTTTCTTCGGCACCGGAACAATGTTGGCCAGCCAAGTCGGATACTCAGACACCAACAGGAAGCCTACATCAATCTGCTTGGTGACCTCTTCCTTGATCTTGATGGCCCAATCAGGGCGGATCCTCCTAAGCTTCTGCTTGACAGGTCGGGCCTCGGGATCAAGAGGGATCCGGTGCTGTACAATCTCAGGATCGATTCCAGGCATGTCTTCGTAGGACCACGCGAAAACATCTTTGAAATCTTTTAACAAAGCGACTAAGCGCTCGCATTCCTCAGAAGACAACGTGGACCCGATCTGGACCAGCCGTGGGTCCTTCTCAGTACCAACATTCACAGTAGTGATTTCATCCATTAAAGGTTTAACAAATCTTTCCTGCTCTTGATCAATTAACCGTTGCAAAACCGGAGGAATTTCTTCCTCGTCGTTTTCATCAAAATTTTGAAAATCCTGATTTAAGCAATAAATCAAAGGCATAGAAAAATACTCCGAAACCACATCCACGCCATTCTCATTAAATACTTCCAAGCCGTCGGATTCCTCTGTTACAACAGACTCAAAAGAAAATGAAAAAGATGACCTAGACAGGACTGTGGCATCCGGGTTATCACCCCCGGGAATACCGGACTCAGACTCAGTTGAGCTGGAATCTGATTCCGACGTACAAGATTCGGTAGAATCAGATTCCGGCTCACTACCTGACCCGGTGCTGCTTGATAAAAAGCCTTCTTCATATTGCCAGATGAGAGAAGGTGCGATGGATGCATCCAAAATAGCTGATGGTAGGCCCGCAGCCGCTTCATTCCCAATCACACATACCGAGGAGCTATCCCCCAAGCAACTCTGTTCGATCGGAGGATCTGAAAGCAGACACGCCAGCGCTGCCCCCATTTCATTTTCGGCGTCCTCAGACTGCACTTCCTTACTTTGCTCAGCCTCAACCGATAAATTTGCCTACCCTTCGGCGGTGTCAACCTCAGGTAACTGTAAATCAAAGAAAATCTCAGATCCCGGTACGCGCTTCTTCTCCGCGTTGAGCTACGGCTCTGGGAAGCCACAGAACGGAAAGTCCTCCCCCTCCCGGACGAAACGTCCATTCAGGGTCCCCCGAATGGGCTGGTGCATTAAGTCAAAGGGTTTCCCCATCTGTTTCGCTCTGGCCCTTCCGGCCATTTCCTTTCCTTTCCTTATCCAATCCTCTTTGGTGGGTAGGTAGCCCAAACCAAAGGTATGGGGGTTATGTGGCACTTCGGCCGATGCTGCGGCACCTTTCCTGCCGCTCTTACCTAATCCCATCCCGGGGATGTGCTGGAGTTTGTTCATGAGATAAACTGCTTGGGCACTGACGTACACCCTTCGTTAGCTGCCATGATGTTCTGTACGACCCGAGCCTCGGCCAAGGTAAAACCTGATATGAACACATCTTCTATACCGTGCTCAATTTCTAGAACAGGCGTAGATACCTCTGGTGGTGGATGAATTGATGAGTTTCCAAAAACAATGGCTACTCCCTTCCCATAGGGGTATTTCACCACTTGATGTAGGGTAGAGGAGACCGCCTTTACCTGATGCAGCCACGGCCGACCCAAAAGCAAGTTGAACGTTGCAGGAACCTCCAAGACATGGAAATCTATCACGTGCTGTCCTGGCCCAACCTTTGTTTGAATCTTAACTATCCCCATCACTTCCCGGCTTGTGTTGTCATACGCCCGAATCACCTGGGCCGTCGGCACAAAATCCGCGACTTTCAAACCAATCGCATAAGCTGTCCTTGCCGGGCAGACGTTGATGGCGGACCCCATGTCGACAAGTACCACAGGTATCCATTTATCTCTGCACTCGACAGAGATGTAGAGCGGCTTGTTATGGTTCGCACCCTCGGGTGGCAGCTCTTTGTCAGAAAAACTCAATGCTGGGGAACTTCCTCCCGAAAAGACTAAGCCCACCAGCTGTTCGGGCGTGGTATCTATGGAAAGTTTGGCCTTATCCATGGCTGACAGGACAGCCTGCCTATGTACTCGAGAAGCCATAAGCAGTCCCCAGATGGAGATGTCTGCTTGTATCTTTTTCAATTGTCTCAATACGGCCTCGTCTTCGAGTTGCTTCTCCTTTTGTTTCTCTGCTTCATTATCTTTTCCAGACGCCTCTGGTTGATCTAGGTGTGGAGGCTTGAAATACCGTCCACTCCTAGTCATGTGATCGACCTCGCCGATATACCAGGTATCATCTGGTTGGTTACCTTTCCAATCCTCGTCTGTGTGGGCAAGACATAGATCGTCGTCTTCCCACCACATGCCATCTGCAGCTGACAAACATCTGTCTGGTTCTGACACAACTATCCCGATACTTGCAGTACCTTTTATCCCTATGCTCGCAGCATCCTTCATTTCCGTACTTGTGGCGGTTTCGACCCCCACGTGGCCTTTTGCTTTCCTGATCCTCTCAGAATCCTCGAATCTTCCTTGTTCTGACTGTGTCAATGCAGTAGATGGCTCACTGATCCTTGTACTCAAAATGCTCCATTCCCGAGCGAAACTCTCGACGCCGGCACTCTCCGACGATGTATTCTGCTCTTCGACACTCCCGGCCGTTGTTGACATTCCTGCCCCTGCCGGGCCTTGTTCTGACTGGAACTCCTCTATCACATCCGGCTGATCGTCTAACCACCCCGTGGCTTCTGCTGACTCTTCATAATCGAACCAGTTGATGGCTGAGTCTTGGTCATCGTGAAATTGGAACTTGACAACGTCCTTTTCCACGACTGTCAAATCATTCGTTCCCTGTCCTGAATTGTCCCCTCGGATTACACACAGCTCTCCCCCGACTGGAAATTCGACATCTGGTCTATTCTGGCCCATTGGTGAAATGTAGTCACTCGGACGGTAAGCATTCCCAACATCATTCTCAGACTCCGCAGACTCTGGTTTGACAACCTCTTTCCTGTTCTCGATGGTCACCACCACTGGCTTGGGTTGGGCTATGGAGACGTCCATCATGCACAAATCGGTGCAATCAGGAAGGAAAACTTTAGGTTTAGGCAGGTAGGAGGGTGTGATGTAGATACTAGGATCGTAGGATGCGACCCCAGTCTGGATGAAATTGATTCTTTTGGGTGGTGGAACTTGGTTATGTGTGGGGAGAGGATTTGTAGTAACATTGGGTTTCTCAGGGGGTAAAATCACCCCATTATCAATGAGATCTTGAATTTCATGACGTAAACGAAAGCATAGGTCGGTGTCATGACCGTGCTGCTGGTGGAACGCACAATACTTGGCTGGATTGTGGGTGGCGGGTAGTCTTTCAGGTAAGGGCCGTGGCTCTAGGGGCTTCAGATGCCCTTTTCTGATCAAAACCCCCAAAGCTTTGGACAGGGGCATATAAAGTGGAGCGAAGGTTCTGGTGTTTCTGGGAGGGTATTTGGCTGTTTGTGAGTTGCTTCCGGACGCACCGGAGAATGGTGTGGCTGCCGTGTTTCTTGGGGAAGGGTTAGTGGTGACCATACTCACTTCGGAGGTCCTGGCAGTCATAGCGCCGCTCGGGCCTGCATTAGCACTACGATTGAAATTTCTGCGGGGTTGCTCCCGGTCATTATCAATCCAACCTTGTCTCAAGGCGTCCTCGATCTGCACCCCCATTTCATGCAGATCAGCAAATGTGGGAAAGGGGACTACAATCATCTTTTGCATTAGCTTCGGTTGAAGATTGCGCACAATCATCCGAATCTGGTCTTTGTCTGTGGGTCTCAAGGTCATCATTGAAGCCTTAGCCCGCCATCTAGTTACAAACTCTGAGAAGCTTTCCTTGGGTTCTTGCCTCGTTGTCTCGAGATCCCGGGTCGTGATCTCGATTTGCGTATTGTACGAGTACTGCAGGATAAAGGCCTCAGCCATCTCGTCCCAATTTCTCTTGACGTCGTCCTCCAACTTGGCATACCATGCGGCCGCCACACCTGACAGGGTTCGACCAAACAAAGACAGGTTTTGTAATCTGGTGAGGCCCATTGGCCGCAAGACATCTGAAAATAATCGCAGGTGTACCATGGGATCCTCAAATCCGTCAAAACAATCAATTTGTGGTATCTTAAACCGATCTGGCAGCGTCACAGCTGTGTCGATGTATCCATCTTCAATGTCGGGAATGGACTTCGTACCTTGGGATTTCTTGAACCGCTTTTCAAGCTTGTGCATTTTCAATGTCACAGGGTCCACCTCAGACTCGAAGGGAGAATCCGATAGATTGATGGGGGTGGGTGCCTTGGATTGTTGAGGCGGAATCGGGGGTGGAGCCGGCCCCGTTGGGATGTTTGTATCTTCTTGGACGTTTCGGGCGTTTGGTGTCTCTTCGGGTGTTGGAACCCTTAATGGAGGAGGGATTTGCTGTGAAGGTGATGCCCCAGTTTGCTGTTGCAATCTCCCAATTAAATCCGCTTGCTCACTCATGACTGTAGCTTGTTGTCTGGCGAATTCTGCCTGTCGGACAGCATCTTGCTGCATCATTTTCATGCTTTCCTGAAGTTGGCGCACCATCTCCTCTAAGCTAGCCATATTGTTCTGCTCTGGTTGAATTGTTGGTATGCGTTCCCTCTCTGTGGGTGAAACGGGATCCTGATCCCTACTGTACACAGGTGGGGTAGACGAAGCCCTCTGTACTAACTGTTGAACCGGTGTCCTCTGCCTAGTTGCTTTCCGTTTAGTAACCGAGGGTAGAGAATGGTACACTGGTTGTCCTTCTATCAGATCCTCAGATCGATGGAGCCGGCGACCTCTGATCTAGATTGCTTGGGGAATGTCTACTGGGTTAGACGCAATGATGCTAAACTACCTAGCAAAAAGATAAATAAAGCAATAAATAAACCAACAACTGGACAGCATAACGGCATAAAATAAACAAATAATATACAGTTGGATATTCAAAACACATAGTCGATAAGCCGAACACACTGTTCCTCGATACTGATCACTGTTCTCAAAATCTCTATTCCTAATACTGAACCCTGATACCCGCAGATAACCGATTCTCTTAAAGCTGATACTGATGCCCTCAGGCCTGATGCCCAGACTTACAAACTGGCGTGTTCATTTCCCTGCAGAAATACATTCTAAAAGCACATAGCAAGTAAAGAGAGCCAA
The DNA here is from genome assembly GCF_055761805.1 of Camellia sinensis. Classification (NCBI taxonomy): domain Eukaryota; kingdom Viridiplantae; phylum Streptophyta; class Magnoliopsida; order Ericales; family Theaceae; genus Camellia; species Camellia sinensis. The sequence continues at coordinate 10,606,001 of NC_138970.1, forward strand.
AACACCCCTATGTTGGGGTAGGGTTTCCCTGTCCTATTTTGTCAGGAACTAGGGTTTCACTACGCACACAGCGGTTTCAAACAACTTAGCATCGGATAAGCAACCTGTCCTAGCTTGGAATGGTCACTATGGTTCCGAATATGCACTAGGTCGAATGGTCAAAAGGGGTGCCCCGGTAAACCGGGGTTTGTGTTCCCATACTGTCAGAGCCCATAGCCGGTCAGCCTTATGGTCATGCCTTGACAAGACAAGCCTCGGGCAAACCGTTCAGGAATGGCAGATGGCAAACACTGTGTTCCTAGGCGCACCAATGCACATGCAATGCAAAGAAACACATAAATGAGATCAAAACAGGATATCACGAGTTCGAGTCAAGATCTCTATTTCCCCAGCAGAGTCGCCAGAAACTGTAACACGCCCGCGAGGGGCCCTCGCTACAGTTCGGACTCGATTTGTGTCACGGTTCTTAATCTGAACCAAAGAGTCCAAATCTGGCAAATCGTTTTGAGAAACAGATTTTTGAAAAAGTAGTGCCAAACATGGACTGCTTTGCCAGATACAGAGTCGCCACCTAAATATTTTAAAATGGGGGAATTTAGGAAACCCTGACTCGGTGCCGAAGGCCACATGTCCGTCATCACCGGAGTTGTCTCGGCTCGGGAGCTTGGGTACGATCGGGGAAGGTCAGCCACATGTCCGTCATCACCGGCCTCTACTAACCATGATATCTGATTTTGAAAACTTTATGTGTTCTTATTCCGGTTATTAGCCTAGAATTACTATGTTATGCGCACCGCAAACAAGTATAGACCAAGTCGCCTAATTGGAACAAAACATTTCATGTTTGTTTTGAAAATGGTTTGCTACTCGCAAGTAGGCTAAAATGAAGGTTTTGCCACCCTCAAGAGGGCTTTTAGAAAAGATGGTTTTGCCACTATCTAGTGGGCTTTGAAATTCACAGTTTTAATGCATTATCCCAATTGAAGCAATTTGACCTCCACCCACAGGCATTCAAGCAATTTATCTCATGTAAACACTTAGCCGCATGGCAAGCATACTTATTATGGCAACATTCACATACGTGTTGGATGCTAAAGCATAACCACTTACATTGTACTCCGTGCCAAAACAATAAACTAGTTAGCAAATGTGCATGTCCTAGTTCATGTTATTTTGCCTAATGCAACACATACAAGATGCAATTTTAGTTAGGCTCGGTTAACCTAAATATGGCATACGATATGCAACCAACTGATTCATGTATTCAATTTTGAAATTTGAAAATACGAATGCGGTTAGTATGATGTACCGAGCCCGGTGCATGTCAACAAATGCAGGAATGCACGCATGCATATCATAAGGTATGCTAATTTCAAAAATGCCCTAATCTACCATCATAAGCAGGTAAATAAAAGGGAAGAAAGAAATGGGGATTGGAAGACATACACACACTCACCCACACTTATTACATGTTTACCCTCACTCAGAGAGTCCGAATTAATATTACAGTCCCAAATAATAGACGAATAAAATTATTACAAAGATTTCTAATTTAATTTAAAGGAAAGGTGGCGAAGGAAAGAAAAGGGGTAGCCGCAGCCTCTGCCTCGGGATACGCGAATGATGCATGCTCGAATCCGTCTTGCCCGAAAAACCCGTACTGTACCCCTGTCGCCTCTGTTTGTACTGCCTTGTCTTTCTGAAAATTACCAAAGTACTGGAGCAAGTTCCTTGCATTCTGCAGAGCACCGCCGGCCGGACAGAATTACCACCGGCACTTCACAATTCCCATCGGCATTTTATTGGATTCATCGGCACTCCAGATAGTGCCGGTCGGCACTAAATTCTGCCGGTCGGCAGAAACTTCCTGCAGAAGACAATTTGACAGCAAACAGAGAACAGACAGTGCATGGCATGGAGTTCTTGGACACATAAGCATGGTCATGCTTCCTATCATATTTTGAACTCAAAGAAGCATGACCTTCGATCTTTGAGCCATCAATGGTGCATGATGGCTCAAGGGATCAAATTTGCCACTTAATGTAAGGATGTATGCAACAAACAAAATGAAAACCGAGGCCTTATCAAGTTGGAGTCAAAGGTCCTTTTGAATCTACTCAAAAAATATAGAGGACATGCGAGTAATTAGCCCTTTTTAATTTATAGAGAAAGTGAATAAGCAAACATAGAGAAAAGAATAAGCAAAACACGCAAGACCCTTTTGAATCTACTCAAAAAATTATAAAATTAAATAAGTACACATCTTTAAAGAGAACATGCGAGTAATTAGCCCTTTTTAATTTATATAATGCACAACTCGACCTAAACCCATGACTCAATGCCTTTTAAATGTAAATGAGATGTCAAGCTTTTCCGAGAATTAGGGACCTATTACATGGGCCCAATCAAAGTGCTCAATTCTTGAAAATCAATCAAAGAAAAACCACTGCCACATGTTTGCTGTATAAATACATGAAATCAAGGTGCTTATCCTAATTTGTGTAATGACTTAAAATTAAATTAATATACTATTTTTGTAAGCCCTTTTTGTTTCCGTTAAAAAAATAAAAATAAAAAATTAACTCTTTTATGTCAAAAGAACTAATTTTTGTAAAACTTATTTGTAAAATTATTTTAATCCAATAAGGTAGGTTATAAGAAAATCAAAGGAAGCATGGTGAGTTTGGGATCAGTAAAATATATATATTGTTCAAAAATTTTGTTTTTTTCTCTTTAGTCATTTTGTTTTAAATTTGTATCATTTTTTTTTTTTTTACTTTTTACTTTTTAGCTCTAATGTAGAATGATTTAAAAAGTTTTTTAAAAAAATTTGAAAAAATCACAAATTTTTTTTTTCTTCAGCTTTTTTTTTTTTTTCCTTATTTTTTACTTTACTAGTACATGTAGTCCAGTAGAACCTAACACCCAAGATTTTTGAAGTTTTTTAAAAAGTTTACAAAAAAAAAAAATGGCCACCCAAACACACCCCTACATAGTGAGTCCATCTTAGGTAACTTTGGTTGGAAAACTATATTGTGTTGTGTCATGTGAGGACTGTGATAATGACTATGCATTGAGTCTTCTGTCCATGGCCCCGGGTTGGGGATATTTTTGTAATTTTATGTTACTTATTCGTTGCCCTAATTTCTATGATTATAAATAAATGAAATCCACCTCTTATATTGTGTAAAATAAATCCCAATGGAGTCTCCATCACCTCCCATCAAAAAAAGAAAAAAAAATAGTCTCTCCATCACAGATCCACACCTGTAATTTCAGCTCCCAATTTTGTATACAAATGGCAAAGCAAGTTCTACTGAAAGAAATAAAAAAAGGTTCAAATTTTGTGTCCTCTCCTTTGGAACAACTTCTTTTTTATTTGGGATAAAAAAGTATTGATGATCTGAATTTTATGTCTTTGCAGTTTACATCAATGGTGTCCAATCTTAAGGACAACAACAAGAATAACAGAATTACAAGTCCATCTATATTGTTTGCTAATAGTGTGTGGATTGATCGAAGTTTCAGTTTGAACCCCTCTTATAAAAGGATTTTGGAAGGTTCTTATAATGGTAAAGCCAAAGAGGTTGACTTTGCAAACAAGGTACTTTTCTATTTTATTTATTTTTTATTTTTATAATCTTTCTCTCATAGAAGATGCTAATATATTGTTAGGATTGAAAACAAGTCATGTCATGTCATGTTGAGTTTAGTAGTAAGTTGTTTAGGTTTGATTTAATTTAAAATTATGTTTAAGTTTGAGTTGTTTATATGATAAGTTGATTTTGAATGAACTTTTAGTTTTTGTTTGGGATTTTTTGACTTTTTGGTAAAAAAAAATATTATAGTAAAATTAAAATGACAATTTTACTCTTTTGACTTTTTGACTTTTTAAGTAGTTGAATTCAAAGGGTAAAATAATAATTTTGGCATAGTAACTTCCCCCACAAGCTATCCTTAAATAGTATAGACTTTTTAATTTTTTAGTAATTTTTTGACTTTTCGATTTTTTTTAGTTTATCCCAAATAAGGCTTTACTAAGTCGAATTTGAGTTGAGTTTAAATAACTCGATTTTTTTATAGTGTTTATAAACTTGTTAAGCCACAAACTTAAAATTTTGTTCACACTTGATTTATTTATATAATAATTCGATCTCGAATAAGTTTTAACCCTATATATTGTGCATTAAGTAAGAAATTAATTGATGTAGTATATCAAAAACATTGAATATATCCCTCCCCCGCCCCCCCCCCCCCAAAAAAAAAAAAATCCTTTGTATCCACAAAGGGAAAAAACTCTGATTAAATAAGAAATCCTAATCATACAAGGAAACAATTTAGCTAGGCATAAATCAATTAGGAAATTATAAAATTTGGCAATATATGAGTTGAATAAAATTTAGTGTGCCACATATTGTACAGAATATTTAGTATTGTTGATTTTAATTATGCCCAAATTTAGATACTATAAAATATTAGAAACATGCCAAAATGATGACTCTAAAACAGGACGTTCCAAAATAAAGTTATTGCTAAAATAAAAAAAATTTATAAATGCCAAAATTATTAATCTGAGGACCTAAAAAAAAAAAAAAAACCCCAAAGTCTACCATGCATCATCACTACAGTAATGCAAGAAACATTAACTAGTGTACTGACTACACTAATTAGGGATTGTTTGGGATTAATTAATAAAAATAAAAAGTCAAAAAATTACTAAAAAAGCTAAAATTCTATACTACTCAAGGGTAGCATTGGGAGAAGCCACTAGGGCAAAATTATTATTTTGCTCTTTGAATTCAACTACCCAAAAAATCAAAAAGTTAAAAGTCAAAATGGTGAAATGGTCATTTTGATTATACTATAATATTTTATTACGCATTTTTTCATAAAAATTCAAAAAATTATCCCAAATATACATGTTTTTTTCCTTACTTTTTAATTAAAAAGTCAAAAGTACACTTATATAGCATATCCCAAACAACCATCTAGTATTTCTAACATTATTACCACCACCAAGAACATCGATCTAAAAGGTATCTTTCATTTAGATTACCAAATTTTAGGGATTCCAAGCTTATAAATAAAAAAATTTAAAACAAAATAAAACGAAACATTTGTGCTACTCATTCTATATCATCATCTTATGTTGTTGTCCTTCAAGGCTGATCAAGTGATAGATGAAGTAAATTCATGTGTCAAAAATGAAACCAAGGGACTCATCAAGAATTTCCTTCGTCCTGGATCTTTATATGGTAACATTGCACTCCTCTTTGCAAATGCATTATACTGCAAAGGGCAATGGAATCAAAAATTCGATAAAACACGTACAAGAAACATGAATTTTCATCTTCTCGATGGAGAGATCGTTCAAGTTCCTTTCATGACAAGCAAAAGAGGCAGTCGTCATCTTTACGGATTATTCGGTGGATATAAAATCCTCAGTATTCCATACCAAGGTAGTAACTTCTCTATGTACTTTTTTCTTCCAAATGAAACAGATGGCTTGCCAAAACTAGTCAAGAAGCTCAAGTATCCAACCCTGGATTCATGAATCAAGAATTTGGGTTGAGGAAAGAGGATGTTTCTAAATTATGGATCCCAAGATTCAAAGGGGTTGTTTTGTTCATTGGTGCTGTGCTCAATCCTCTCTTAGTTGCTTGATATAGCTCTTCGTGAGCAAGGTGCTCAATCCTCTTTTATGCAAAGTTTTTCGACACTAACTCCCTTTGGTACAACTTATGGGTTTTTTTTTTTTTTTTTTTAAATTGCAAGTCCATATAAGGATATATTTGATGTTGTTTCTGTTTTCAATTTTTTTTATGCTACGCATTACGATATTAATAAATTAGTAGTGTTAGATTATTATAACTGGTCATTGACTCGAACCTAAACTATTATACAAAGTTTTTGGACAATATAAGCTCATTTGGTACAACTTATGGGGTGTTTATAAATATATTTTTTTATATTGGAAGTCTATATAAGGATATTTGATGTTGTTTTCTACTTTCAAGTATATATATATATATATTGACTACACGCTTTGATGTTAATAAGTTTGTAGTGTTGGATTATTATAACTAGTTGTAAAGGGTCAGAAATTAAAACCCAAATTAAGTATGAGCTTAAGTGCTAAGGTCGCCCTTCTAAGACGACTATGAATGAAAAGAGAGCATGGGCTAAAGCCCAAGGGAAGTGGGTCAACAGTGGGCCGAAGTAGGTCCGACCTGCCAAGGGTCCAATCGGACTTTACGAAGGAAAATGCCAAAGTCAAAGTTGCAAAGGGAACACTTGCGGTGGTCAAGTTGCTGAGGCACTTTGCCTCAGCGCCGCCATTCCCCAATAATGTCGGTTCAGTCGCCACCTGAAGTTGCTGAGGGAAAGAGAAAGCTGAAGCAACTAAGTTGCAGAGGCGACACTTGCGACGACTAGGTTACGGAGGTACTTTGTCTCAGCGCCGCCATTCCAAGTATTGTCAGTTCCGCCGCCATCTAGAGTTATTGAGAGAATGAGAGAACTGAAGCAACTAAGTTGCAAAGGTATTACTAACAACTAAGAAGCAGAGGTATTACTTGCAACGCCTAAGTTGCAGAGGCACTTTTCAGTGCCGCAGGAAATGACTACCATAGCAACTACAGCCGCCGCAACCAACTTGCGGAGGGAACATCCCGCCAAGGTGATAGCAGCCTTTGGGAAAAACTTCTCTTTTGCAAGTAGAGGCTAATGCTTGGCGCTGATATCAGGCCCCAAAGTTCATTACCTTGGCACGGATAGCTGGCCCCAAGACTTATTGGTTGGAGCTGATAGCAGGCCCAGAGATACCAGTTTACTGCGACAACCTCGAGAAGATGGGAGCAAGGCAGCCTGAGCACAAAGGACTCCCTTTCCATTTACCCAGGTCACAAACATGCCTTAGTCTCACAGGGAGGAGTAACGAAGCCCCTTTGGGCTTGGTACTAAGGCACAACATGGCTGATAGCAGGCTCGGTTATGGCATTCGTCCTGGAAAGCTGGGGAGTTTGTGGTTAGGTGGCTAAGGATGGAGGCTTCGCTAAGGTCAGCACGAACATAGTCGATAGTAGACTAATAGAGTCTTGAGAATGCATGTACTGGCAAAGTAGAACTGAGAAGGGAAGTGCAGTAGTAAGGTTTACCATTGCAAGTGCACTTGCTGAGGTTTGAGCTGAGAAGGCAAGTGCAGCAACAAACACTTCCGCCGCAACTGCACTTGCTAAGGCTCAAAAGGTAGTTGTAGCGCCAAACACTCCCGTCGCAACTACACTTGCTGAGGTTCAAAAAAGGTAGTTGCGGAGGCAAACAGATAGTACATGCAGAGGGACACGTGGTACCTTCAGTCTGGTGGCTCAAGGCAGAATATTCCATGTGGTCCTCTGGGACACATGTCCTCTATTTATTTGGCCACTTGATGTCCTCTTGGTACCAAGGAAAAACCTATAAATATGACCCATTTCCCAAGGTTCAAGAGGAGAAATTTTGGAGATTTGGGGGAGATACTTCCCATTTGTGCACTGCCATACTTTTCTTCTTAAGCTACCTGCTCCACCCTTATCTAGCTACACACTCTTCAACACCCAGAGAGTTGATGCTGCTCATTCTTCAGCCATTCCACCATTGTTGGACCAGTAGCATAGTTTTGCCTCTCTAATCACGTTTCTAACCTTGAATCCCCCTACATTTCTGGTGACTCTGCTGGGGACGCTGCTTTGTTACTGGTTCATACCCGCAGTGGTTTACACATTTAACTGGAAAAAATGGCAGAGGATGAAATTCAGCAACCCCCACGGCAACAAGGCTCTTCCAATGGCGGAATAACACATGCAGAGAATCATGACCACCATGTTATGGTTGAGGCAGTCCAGTTAGTCTAGGATATGCAGAGGGAGATCCTGGCAGCTTTGCAAACTCTCACTGATGGCGTCCAGACCAGCTCCAGTATAGGCACCTCCGCTTATAACAGTCCTAAACCTAGTGCCCAACCTGTTCCCTAGGAATCAAGCACTGATCCAGGTGCCTCCGATGGTACCCCAGGTGAACGGTACGGCTGTTGGTTCGGCTACCCAGGAGCAGACTGGACCATTCTCGCCCACTCACTTTGTTACGCAAGTCGATGTATAAGCGATGCTTGAGCAAGAGTGCAGCAAGAGGCAACTACAATCTCTCCCCGACCCAGATGTGAAGCCTTCATACTCTCAGGAGATATTGGTTATGCCATACACAACTGGGTATACAGTACCCAAATTTGTCAAGTTTGATGGGATGCAAGGCAATGCTAGAGAACATGTGGTGAGGTTCATCAAAACACTTGGTGTCCATGGTAGTGACCATTCTCTGCGCCTTTGGGAGTTCTCCAAATCACTTACCGAAAGAGCTTATAGCTGGTATGTTAACTTGGCCCCTAACTCGATGAAGAGTTGGAAGGAGATGGTGAACAAGTTCCACACGAAGTTCTTTCAAGTTCAAGAGAAAGTTACAACCCTCACGATCAGGCGAGATGTCCAAAAAGAAGGTGAGGATATACTAGACTATGTAAAGTGATTCCAATATAAGGCTATTGACTGTCATGAGCCAGTGAATGAGGCCCACTTAGTCAACATATGTCTGGAGGGTGCCATACGCGACTATAAAATTTTCTTGGTGAACCATAATCTACCTACCTTTTCAGCCTTGGCTGAGGTAGCTAGGAGCCTCAGTATCACTGGCCCTCTGCATAGATCTCGCAACAGTCACTGCTACTCCCGTAGTAGCAGAGTTGCTGCAGTAACCTTTGCGGGAAGGAGCCACTTATAAGGGGAGGCATCATCCTCTCGGAAGAGGAAGAGTTATGAGGACACAAATAAATTTCCATGCAGCCTTGAGAATGTTAAGGCCTTGGTTAAAGAATGGGTAGCTGATGGTGAACTTAGTTTGCCTCTGGTTGATGTCCTTACAACCAAGAAGGACAAAGAAATCCCAGATTGTTGTATCTATCACAGAGCCACCAGACACCCTACAAGGAACAGTTGGACTTTGAAAAGTATCTTCAAGAAGAAAGTTGACGTGAATGAGATGAAGTTCAAAGATGCCAGTGATCGTGATGTAAGGAAGGACCCTTATCCTAACCACAAGGAGAAGGGGAAGAATGTACATATGATTGGCTATCTTCGGCCTGTATGCGATCAAGTGCACATGGCATCCTACTATGATGAGTTAGAAGAAATTACAACTGGCTAGCTCCCCGAAATAGTACCTGCAGAGGCAAAACTCGCAGAGGATACTCATGCTCAAGCCTTGCAAAATTCTATCAAGTTTCGAACCTTCTTTGACCAGTTAGGACTGAGCCAAGCAGCCAGGTTGGAAGCAAAAAAGGCCCTCATCAACATCTCTAAAGTGCACCATACTGAAGTTGCTGAGGCTAAGGAGTATATGCCTCGGGACTTCCAGGAAGATTATGGAGCCATTACTTTTTCAGAAGCAGACAGAGCATACCCATTTCCTCATAACCGTCCTCGTTTGGTTATAGCTTACATCAATGACGTGGAGCTCAAGCGTGCTTTCCTTAATGGCCGAGTATCCATAAACATCATCACTACCGACACCTTTGCGAAGGCTTGCATCCTAGTGTCTAGGATGGTTCGCCAACCCGTTACGGTGACGGGTTTTGGCGGTGAGAAAATGGTTACTAAGGGCTATGTTGTAGTGGACTTAGCAGTTGGCGATATCCACTCTGCTACTAAGTTCCATGTGATTGAAGCAGATACAAATTACCACATGATACTTGGCAGGGCTTAGATGCACTGATATAGGGTTATCCCATCGGGTTATCACCAATGCGTAAAGGCAAAGTTGGAGAAGCGCATAGTGACCATAAATGCGTCTAAAAAGCCATTTGGAGTAGAAGAGGCACACTATTTTGATGTAGTCTTCTTTACTAAGCTGTCAACGGATAAAACGCCAAGAACTGGTAAGGTTGTAGGTGTAAAATTTCCAAAGTGGGAAGACATTCAAAATGCAGAGGCTGCTCCAGAAAGCAGTGGGCAGAAGAAGAGCAGCAAGTCCGCAAGTCCTCCGCCCAAGATTGTTAAGGTGCACAAGGGCGGCAAGATAGTTTACTACCTATGACGGTCTTGGGGGCCCGACTTCTTACCATGGGAGGATGGCCCTAAGGCAAATAAACGTGATGCTAATGAGTCCCAAGAAGGGTTGGTGGAGACACTTGAGCCCGTCCCTGAATGCATGCAAGATAGACCCAAACTACAACAGGAAGTACTTGCTGAGGTTAACCTCAGCGACTTACCCGGGCAGAGCAAGCCCATGTTTATCAACGATACAATGGCTCCAGCAGCTAAGGAGAAATTGATAACACTACTGAAGCGGTATAGTAATGTCTTTGCTTGGACATATGACGAGATACCTGGTATTGACCCATCCCTTGTCACTCATCATCTGGATACTTTTTCCAACTCTAAGCCAATCAAGTAGTATGCTTGAAATTATCACCCTGATCTTGAGGCAAAGATTAAGGAAGAGCTATAAAAGTTGCAGAGGGCCAAGTTCATTGAGCCTGTATAGTACCCAACTTGGCTAGCAAATATTGTGCCTGTGAAGAAGAAGAATGGCCAAATCAGGGTCTGCGTAGACTTTCGCGACTTGGACAAGGCCTGCCTAAAAGATGAGTTTCCATTGTCCCATGTTGACACACTTGTCGATTCTACCATAGGCCATCAGATGTTCTCCTTCATGGACGCGTTCAGTGGTTATAACTAGATCAAAATGGCACCAGAAGATGCGAAAAGACAACTTTGAGAACACCCACGGAAAATTTTTTCTATACGGTGATGCCCTTCGGTTTTGTGGAGGTCGAATAAAATCTATTAGGAAGAGGACAAGGCATTTAATCGACATCAAGCCAAAGGAAATTCGGCCTTGACCAGGGGCTCATGAAGCTGAATAAACGAATTGGCCATATAAGGAGCCGAATAGGAGCCAAAACTCAATTGGAAGGCCGACTAAGTAACTACATACGAGATCAAGAGTGGGCCCGACCGTTCGGCCTAGAGGTAATATAAAAAGGAAGAAATGTTAGCCAAAGGAGGTATGTGAGAATTTACAAGATAACTTGAGATAGAAGTAAATTTGAGAGGATACTGACTTGTCCGTCGGAGTGCTAATTCCAGTACCCCCGACCGGAGTGTTCATCCCTTTTTTCAGGTAGCAATCAGAGGATCAAGAGTGTCTAACTGGATCCAAGAGTATTTCCAAACCACTTTACCACAATTGGCGCCGTCTATGGGAATACTCAAGTGCGTCCATGGCAGGTGTGACAGATTATCCTTCTATAGTTGCTGACGATGTTACAGCAAGAGATGGCATTACTCCAAGAAACATGCTTGGATCGGAGAATATCATCGTACGACAGGATTTTAACTTCAACCCAGTAGCTTAAACTTCACCTTCAACTTCTGTGCAAGAGACTGTGCAGACGATCATGGATCAAGCAAAATGAAATGAACAACGTCTAGAAGATATAATAGCTGAGAATGAGCATTTGCATAAGGAATTGGCCCTGGAGTTAGCCAAATCCCAACAGGCTGCACGCCATTATTGGGGTCGATCCCTAGAAAAGAAGAATGATGATCGATGATGTCGACTTCGGAAACATAATAATGGTATTAATTCCGACTCACCATCTCAGGAACACAGGAAGAAGGGGTGAGTTGATGCATCCAGCTCATCCGAAGGAAGTCCATATGTACAGCATAGGCGAGGGAAAGGACGTGATGATTCGGATGAAGAGGACAGGCACGACCCTTTCGTACGACGCATTGCAAGGGTTGTGTTACCCAAAAAGTACAAAGCACCAACATTCACCTTATACGACGAAAAATCAGATCCCACTGACCACATTCGTTATTACAAACAAGTGATGGCGTTGCATGCTAATGATAAAGCCCTCATATATCGAATGTTTGCAAGTGGCCTGGGACCGTTGGCCGTCAGATGGTACTAGAAACTGGAGTCGGCGTCAATAAGAAGCTTTCATCAACTTCAAAAATCCTTCAGGGCAAAATTCATCACCAATGAAGTTCAGCCAAAGCAAGCTGACTCTCTCTGGGTAATGCAAATTAAACTAGAAGAGACCCTCTGTGAGTATTCGGAGCACTATTGGGAATGTTTCAACTTATTGGATGATGCCTGCAATGATTCCAGGGTCATTACGACCTTTAAGATGGGATTATACCTTGATAGTCCTCTCTGTAGTTAATTGACCAGATGGCCTCCCAAGATAGTCTGGGTGCTAATGAAAAAAGTTGAAGAATACTACAAGATGGAAGACGATGCCCTGAGCGTCAAGGCCAGACAGAAAGTTGTTAAATCGGCACCATCTGGTCTGGTTCAGTCGATAAGCAATGTGTCGTCAAGGAGCCCTAAACCTCGAGCTCGGGCTAAACGAGACAATCGACGTGATTCGTGCCATTCAAGCGGTCAATGTTCATACCATTCAAATGAACAATATCAAGCGGATAATAGGTGCACAAGACGTTCAGACAAGAAGTACACGGAATTAGTAGAGCTAATTAGTAAGATCCTGCCCAAAGTCTAACATATTTCGTTCTTTAAATGGTCGTCTAAGATGATGGAACCTCCTGATACAAGGAGAAGGGATAAGCGGTGCGAATATCACAAGGACCATGGCCACGATACTGACAGTTGTTATGCACTGTAGGACCACCTGGAGGAGTTGGTACAAGACGGCCGACTGGCGCAACATGTCTGAAGGAATAATCCATCGAACACGGTAGCCCTATAGCTAGATTCACCTCCACTTGGTGTAATTCACCTGATACACAGACTACCGTCGTCGGCCAAGGTACATATAATTCAGTTACAAGCTAGCCTACCCAAACCAATCACACCAGCCAAACGGCCCCACAAAACTAGCAGGATTAGCTTCGATGACACCGACCTAGATGGAGTAACCCTCTCCCACGCTGATTCCCTCATTGTCGAGCTATGCATGAACAGATTCATGGTTGAGCGTGTTCTCATCGATCAGGGAAGCACCTCAGAAATAATGTATTACAAGACATTTGTCAAACTCGGTTTTACTGATTCGAATCTGTTACTGGCCGATTACCCATTATTCGGCTTCAATGCCAACCCCGAGTATCCCTTGGGTAAGATCACACTACTAGTACAAGCGGATACTAGATCAATAGAAATGGAATTTCTGGCCGTCAAGCTCTCGTCCCCATACAATCTTATCATGGAGAGGACTTGGTTACATACTATGTAGGCTGTGCCGAGCACTATCCATCAACTACTCCGCTTTCCAATTGAGTATGGCATTGAGCAAATTCGGGGTTCTTAGAAATCAGCACAGGCATGCTATCTTATCGCTGCTGCAAAGAGGCCAAAAGAACTGGAAGTGAACTCGATTGAAATACCGGAGTGAGAAAGCCTCAAGGACAATGGGAAAATCCCCAGCAAAAAGGTAACCGAAGATCTTGATCAGGTTGAAATCAATGGGAGTCCAGACAGATTCTTCATGATCGGCACTTCCCTAAACGAAGCTGATAAACGCGAGCTGGTATCCTTTTTACTCGGCAACCTTGACGTGTTTGCGTGGACACCATACAAGATGCCGGGGGTGGATCCAGTCACGGCCCAACATCGTTTGAACGTCGATCCAAAAGTGAAACCAATCATTCAGAAAAGTTGGTGGTCAGCCGCGGAGCATGCATCGACCGTTATTGATGATGTTAACAGATTGCTTAATGTCGAGGCAATTTGTGAAGTCACTTATCCTACAAGGCTGTGCAATATCGTGGTCGTAAATAAGAAAAATGGATCGTGGCGCGTTTGTGTCGATTTCACAGACTTGAACAGGGCCTGTCCAAAGGATTGTTTTCCTCTTCCCTGAATCGTCGAACTTGTGGACACAACGGTACATCATCAGCGCATGGGCTTCTTGGATGCCTATAGGGGTTATCACAAAATTGGCATGCATCCGGAGGATCAAGAAAAGTCAGCATTTCTCGCCCCAAGGGAAACCTATTGCTACAAGGTCATGCCTTTCGGACTGAAGAACGCGAGGGGCAACTTACCAGAGACTGGTTACCACTATGTTCAAGGAACAACTCGGCTGCACAATGGAAGTATGCATCGATGACAAGGTGGTGAAATCTAAGGAAAAGTGCACCCATCGAGCCGATTTAAGGGGGACCTTCAACATTCTCTGAAAGTACAAGATGACACAGAACGCCTCGAAATGTGCATTCGACATTCGATCTGGCAAATTTCTCGACTATATTGTCAACCATCGTGAAATAGAGGCCAACCCGAGGCAAATCACAACAATTCTAGAACTCGGCTCCCCTCAGTCGGTCAAAGAAGTTCAATAGTTGATGGGGATGGTTGTCGCCCTTAATAGGTTTATCAGCCGTTCCTCAGATTGCTGCCAACAATTCTTTTACACACTTCAACAGGGCAAAGCCTTTGAATGGACTCCAAAGTGCCAGGCTGCACTAGATGGCTTGAAAACTTATTTCCAATTAGTACCACTCTTGGCAACCCCATCGACAGACGATCCGCTCATCTTGTATCTAGCGGTATCAGACCGGGCAATCAGCGTTGCGCTACTAAAGGAAGAACTCGGGGAGCAACGACCAATTTACTATGTAAGCAAGGTAATGGTCAACGCCGAAACACGATATCTACCACTGGAAAAGCTCATCCTTGCTCTCGTGGTGGTTGCAAGAAAGTTGATGCACTATTTTCAGGCTCACACCATAGGGGTATTAATGGCTAAGAAGTATATACCTCGGTGCATCCAGGAAGATTATGGGGCCATTACTTTTTCAGAAGCAGACAAAGAATAGCCATTTCCTCATGATCGTCCTCTTTTTGTCTCAGCTTACATCAATGACGTGGAGTTCAAGTGTGCTTTCCTTGATTGTGGAGCATCCATAAACATCATCATTATGGACACCCTTGCGAAGGCTGGCATCCTACAGTCCAGTATGGTTCGCAAACCTATTACGGTGACAGGTTTTGATGGTGAGAAAAAGGTTTAGTAAGGGCTATGTTGTAGTGGACTTAGCAGTTGGCGAGATCCGCTCCATCAATAAGTTCCATGTGATTGAAGTGGATACAAATTACCACATGATATGTGGCAGGGCTTAGATCCACTGATATTGGGCTATCCCGTCGAGTTATCACCAATGCGTAAAGGCAAAGCTGGAGAAGCGCTTAGTGACCATAAATGCGTCTGAAAAGCTATTTGGAGTAGAAGAGGCATACTATTTTGATGCAGTCTTCTTTACTGAGCTGTCAACAAATGAAACTCCAAGGACTGGTAAGGTTGCATATGTAAAATTGCCAAAGCGGGAAAAAATTCGAGATGCAGAGCTTGCTCCAGAAAGCAGTGGGCAAAAGAGGAGCAGCAAGTCCACAAGTCCTCTACCCAAGATTGTTAAGGTGCGCGAGGATGGAAAAACAGTTTACTACCTACGACAGTCTTAGGGCCAGGCTTCATACCTTGGGAGGATGGCCTCGAGGGAAATAAACGTGATGGTAGTAAGTCCCAAGAAGGGTTGGTGGAGATGCCTGAGCCCGCCCCTGAATGTATGCAAGAAAGACCCAAACCGCAGCAGGAAGTAGTTATTGAGGTTAACCTCAGCGACTTACCAGGGCAGCGCAAGCCCGTGTTTATCAGCGATATAATGGCTCCAGTAGCTAAGGTAAAAGTGATAACACTACTGAAGCAGTACAGTTACGTCTTTGCTTGGACATATGGCGAGATGCCTGGTATTGACCCATCCTTTGTCACTCATCATCTGGACACTTTTCCCAACTCTAAGCCAATCAAGCAGCATGCTTGAAAGTATCACCCTGATCTTGAGGTAAAGATTAAGGAAGAGGTAGAAAAGTTGCAAAGGGCCAAATTCATTGAGCCTATACACTACCCAACATGGCTACCAAATATTGTGCCTGTGAAGAAGAAGAATGGCCAAATCAGGGTCTGCGTAGAGTTTTGCAACCTGAACAAGACCTGCCTAAAAATTTGTTTCCATTGCTCCATGTTGACACACTTGTTGACTCTACCGCAGGCCATTAGATGTTCTCCTTTATGGACGGGTTCAGTTGTTATAACCAGATCAAAATGGCATCAGAAGATGCAGAAAAGACGACTTTCAAAATGCCCTTGGGAAATTTTTTCTATACGGTGATGCCCTTTGGTTTTATGGAGGTTGAATAAAATAAACTAAGAAGAGGCCTAGGCATTTGATTGACATCAGGCCAAAGGCAATTCGACCCTGACCAGGGGCTCATGAAACCGAATAAACGAATCGGCCATATAATGAGCCGAATTGGAGCCAACACTTAACTGGTTGGCCGACTAAGTAACTACGTGTGAGATCAAGAGTGGGCCCGACCCTTGGGCCTAGAGGTAATATAAAAAGCGAGGATTGTCAAGCAAAGGAGGTATGTGAGAATTTACAAGATTACTTGAGATAGAAGTAAATTTGAGAGGATACTGACTTGTCCGTCATAGTGCTAATTCCGACACCCCCGACCGGAGTGTTCATTCCCTTCTCAGGTAGCAATTAGAGGATCAAGAGTGTCTAACTGGATCCAAGAGTATTTCCAAACCACTTACCACAATTGGTGCCGTCTATGGAAATACTCAAATCTGTCTATGGCAAGCGTGATAGATGACCCTTCAATAGTTGCTGATGATGTTACACCAAGAAATGACATTACTCCAAGAAACATGCTTAGACCGGAGAATATCACCGCGCGACGGGTCTTTAACTTTGACCTAGTTGCTCAAACTTCACCCTCAACTTCTGTACAGGAGACTGTGCAGACAATCATGGATCAAGCAAAATGAAATGAACAACGTCTAGAAGATATGATGGCTGAGAACGAGTATTTGTGTAAGGAATTGGTCCTGGAGTTAGCCAAATCCCAACAGGCCACATGCCATGATTGGGGTCGATCCCCAGAAAAGAAGAAGGATGATCGACGACGTTGACTTCGAAAACATGATAATGGCAGCGATTCTGACTCACCATCTCAGAAACCCAGAAAGAAGGGGCGAGTTGTTGCATCCAACTCATCCGAAGGAAGTTCATATGTACGGCACAAGCGAGGGAAAGGAAGTGATGATTCGGATGAGGAGGACAGGCACGACCCTTTCGTACGACGCATTGCAAGTGCTGCGTCGCCTAAAAAGTTCAAAGCACTAACTTTTACCTTATACGATGGAAAATCATATCCCACTGACCACATTCGTCATTACAAACAAGCGATGACGTTGCATGTTGATGATGAAGCCCTCATGTGTTGAATGTTTCCAAGTAGCCTGGTACCATTGGCCGTCAGATGGTACTATAAACTGGAGCCGTGGTCAATAAGAATCTTTCATCAACTCCAAAAATTCTTCATGGCAAGATTCATCACCAATGAAGTTCAGCCAAAGCAAGCTGATTCTCTCTGGGCAATGCAAATTAAACCAGAAAAGACCCCCAGTGAGTAATCGGCGCACTATTGGGAATGTTTCAACTTGCTGGATGATGCCTGCAATGATTCCATGGCCATTACCGCCTTTAAGATGGGATTACACCCTGATAGTCCTCTTCACAATTCGTTGACCAGACGACCTCCTAAGGCAGTCTGGGTGCTAATGAAGAAAGTTGAAGAATATTGTCAGTGCGCGTCAAGGCCGGATAGAAAGTTGTTAAATCGGCACCATCTGGTCTAGTTCAGTTGGTAAGCGTCATGCCGTCAAGGAGCCCCGAACCTCGGGTTTGGGCTAACCGAGACAATCGACGTGATTTGCGCCGTTCAAGCGGCCAGTGTTCGCACCGTCTAAACGAACAATATCAAGTGGATAGCAGACGTATAAGACGATCGGACAAGAAGTACACGGAATTAGCGGAGCCGATTAGTAAGATCCTGCCCAAAGTCCAACATCTTCCATTCTTTAAATGGTTGTCCAACATGATGGGACCTCCTGATACAAGGAGAAGGGATAAGCGGTGCGAATATCACAAGGACCATGGCCATGATACTGATAGTTATTATGCACTGAAGGACCACCTAAAGGAGTTGGTACAAGGCGGTCGACTAGCTCAACATGTCCGAAAGAACAATCCATCGAACACAGTAGCCCTACGGACGGATTCACCTCTACCTGGTGTAATTCACATGATATACAGCTTACCGTCGTCAGCCGAGGTACATACAATTCAGTTGCAACCTAGCCTACCCAAGCCAATCACACCAGCCAAATGGCCCCACGAAACTGGCAGAATTTGCTTCGATGACACCGACTTAGATGGAGTAACTCCCCCCTACGCTGATCCCCTCGTCGTAGAGCTACGCGTGAACAGATTCAGATCTATTACTGGCCAGTTGAGCGTGTTCTCATCGATCAGGGAAGCACCTCAGAAATAATGTCTTACAAGACATTTGTTAAACTCAGTTTCACTGATTCGGATCTGTTACTAGCCGATTACCCATTATTTGGCTTCAATGCCAACCCTGAGTATCCCTTGGGTAAGATCACATTACCAGTACGAGCGGATACCAGATCAATAGACGTGGAATTTCCAGCCGTCAAGCTCCCGTCACCATACATTCTTATCATGGAGAGGACTTGGTTGCATACTATGCCAGCTGTGCCGAGCACTTACCATCAACTACTCCACTTTCCAACTGAGTATGGCATTAAGCAAATGTGAGGTTCTCAGAAATCGGCTCAGGCATGCTATCTTATCGCTGCTGCAAAGAGGCCAAAAGAACTGGAATTGAACTCGATTGAAATACCGGACCAAGAGAACCTCGAGGACATTGGGAAAATCCATAGCAAAAAGGAAACTGAAGATTTTGATCTAATCGAAATCAATGGGAGTCCAGACAGATTCTTCATGATCGACACTTCCCTCAACGAAGCTGATAAATGCGAGTTGGTATCATTCTTACTCGGCAACCATGACGTGTTTGCATGGACACCATATGAGATGCAGGGGATGGATCCAGTCATGGCCCAACATCGTTTAAACGTCGATCCAAAAGTCAAACCAATCATTTAGAAAAGTCAACGGTCAGTCACGGAGCTTGCATCTACCGTTGTTGATAAAGTTGACAGATTGATTGATGCCAGGGAAATTTGTGAAGTCATTTATCCCACTTGGCTATCCAATACTGTGGTTGTAAATAAGAAAAATGGATCTTAGCTCGTTTGTGTCGATTTCAGGGACTTGAACAGGGCCTGTCCGAAGGATTATTTTCCTCTTCCCAGAATCGACCAACTTGTAGACGTAATGGCACATCATCAACGCATGAGCTTCTTGGATGCCTACAGTGGTTATCACCATATTACCATGCATCCGGAGGATCAAGAAAACACCACATTCCTCACCCCAAGGGATTGCTACAAGGTCATGCCTTTTGGATTGAAGAACACGGGGGCAACTTACCAGAGACTGGTTACCACTATGTTCAAGGAACAACTCGGCCGCACCATGAAAGTATACATCCCTGACATGGTGGTGAAATCCAAGGAAAAGTGCACCCATCTAGCCGATTTAGCAGAGACCTTCGACATTCTATGAAAGTACAAAATGAAACTAAACACCTTCAAATGTGCATTGGCATCGAATCTAGCAAATTTCTCAGCAATATTGTCAACCACCGAGGCCAACCCAAGGCAAATCATAGAAATTCTAAAACTCGGCTCCCCTCAGTCAGTCAAAGAAGTTCAATAGTTGATGGGGATGGTTGCCACCCTCAATAGGTTTATCAGTCGTTCCTCAGATCACTGCCAACAATTCTTTCACACACTTCGGGAGGGCAAAGCCTTTGAATGGATTCCCGAGTGTCGGGCCGCGCTGAACGGCTTGAAAGCTTATCTCCGATTAGTACCACTCTTGGCAACCCCATCGGCAGACGATCCGCTTATCTTGTATCTGGCATCCGACCGGGCAGTCAGTGTCATGCTACTAAAGGAATAACTCTGGGAGCAGCAGCGAATTTACTATGTAAACAAGGCAATGGTCGACGCCGTAACACGATATCTACCACTAGAAAAGCCCATTCTTGTTCTCATGGTGGCTGCATGAAAGTTGATGCACTAATTTCAAGATCACACCATAGCGGTATTAATGGACTATCCTCTCCGGTCAGCGCTCCATAGCGTGGAAGCATCAGGGCGAGTCTCGAAATGGGCTTTGGAACTCAGCCAATATGATATCCAGTTTTTGCCTAGAACTGCCATCAAAGGGCAACTGTTCGCCAACTTTGTAGCCGAGTTCACGGGATGCCATGCCGATTTCAAGTCCGATCAAGTGCAACTTAAACCTCACTGGCGAATATATGTTGGAGACATTTGGCAGATGTACTGTGATGGATCATCCAACCAACGTAGCAGCGGGGTAGACGTAGTAATCATGACCCCTGATGGGGCAATAATCGACCAGGCGGTCAAACTGGGCTTTGATGCATCAAATAACGATGCCAAATTTCGTAACGCACTTCACTTTGGTGCACGACGGTTACTTGTTTGTTGTGACTTGAAATTAGTCATCAACTAGTTGAAAGGGGAGTATGCAGCTAAAAATGACCGCATGGCCGCCTATATGAAAATTGCAAATTCCTTGCTCACAAAATTTGATCACTGTGAGTTGAATTAGATAACCCAGGATCAGAACACGCATGCGGATGCCCTTGCTTGCCTAGCCTCCGCCATTAACTCAGAAATCAGACGAACAATCGAGGTGGGGTTCATCCTAGAGCTGAGCATTACCTCTTCTGAACCAGTTCAAATTAACATCACTGAACCAGAACCACGTTGGATGGACCCTATCGCTGTATTTCTTTCCTCAGAACAGCTCCCAACGGACAAGAGAGAAGCCCACAAGATACGAAATAAAGCCCTGCGATACTATTTGGATCTGCAAGGAAAGCTTTACAAAAATTCTCTCTCTAGGCTGTACTTGGAATGTGTCCACGTAGATAAAGCTGAGCAACTCTTAGCTGAAATACATGAAGGTAGCTGTGGTGCCCATTCTAGAGGGTGCTCATTGGCCCACCGAGCCGTAACGCAGGGGTATTATAGGCCCACCATGCAAACAGATGCCAAGAACTACATAAAGAAATGCGAACAATGCCAAAATTTTTCCCTTTTAACTCATCTACCAGCCGAACAATTAAACTCCATTACTAGTCCTTGGACGCTCGCTCAATGGGGACTTGATATCGTCGGACCATTACCGCAGGCTCCAGGGAATAAGCGATTCCTGATCGTCGCAACAGATTATTTGACAAAGTGAGTTGAAGCAGAGGCATTAACACATATTTGAGATGTCGATGTTAAACGTTTTGTACGAAAAAACATTATAACACAATTCGGTATACCGAGAGCACTTGCCTCCGACAATGGCACCCAATTCGATTCCGGCGTCTATCGGGAGCTATGCAACACATATGTTATCCGGCCCTACTTTTCTTCGCATGGCATGGTATCAGCAGCAGCTTGCCAAGTCATATAACCAGCACATGCAGTTGTGTCATTATACACCTAGAGAACTGGTCCTAAAGAAAGTGCTTCTTGCTACTAAGAATCTGACATATGGTGAATTAGGCCCCAATTGGTGATGGGCCATCCCTCTGCATCTATGACAGGATGACCCTCTACATCAAGGACTTCGTCCATAAAAAAGGGCTCATGCTTTTTGGGGACTGGGCCCATAACAGGGAACTGCTCGTAAAAAAATGTGGTCAAGAACTAAGTATGAACGAAGCTCCATACATCATAGTGGCCCATGGATCTCTCCATGTCTGAATGAATGAGGTCTAGACGAAAGTATAAATTCCCCAAGAAGAGAGGAGCCAAGGAGATCTGGCTGTCGCTGCAAAGTTTGACGGCAAGGGAACACTAGAGGATTGATGCTCCCAGCAGGGTTGTTGGGGAAGACAAAAAGTTAGATAAAATAGCTACCAAAAGTGGCCAGGTACAAGTTGCCGTGGTAGCCCAACCCAACTATTGACTCGCGACTGTTTTTGGTAATGTCGACCACAACAGGTGGCATGTCCTTGAAAAAATGCTTCAACCAAGAGAGGTAGGTGGTCTTGCCCCTCTTGGGCTTCTCTTGAAGCAATTCCCCAGTCCTCAAATCATGCCAAAAGCCATGCTTTCGTGCCTCTCAAAAGGCACCTTGAAGAGCAGTGATAGCAGTCTGTTCTGCAGCAGTCAGGGACACGGGATTAAAAAGGAAGTCCCCACGGGTGCTCAACCGAAGGAGAATAGTGACGTTTTCAAGGGTTAGGGCTATCTCTCCCCAAGCCAACACGAAGGTGTGAGTGTCACGGCTCCAATGGGAAACAATCATATGACTTTGCAGAGGGACCAGTCATCAACCCAAGCTGTCGTCTGCAATAATGTCATTAACCCAGAGGGACCAGTCTGCTGGAGGGCCCGAGTGAGTACGGTAATAAATGTATGAATGAGGAAAATCACCGCGCTCTACACGAAATCACAGCATGAAGGCTGGGTTCACCATGTCAGCATCATCCAAAGAGGCCTCACCAAAAAGGAGCAGAGGCTTTTCCAGAGAAGGGGCATCAGGAACAAAGGAATCAACTGCTTTCCAGAAAGGGTCGGCAAGTCCCACAAAATATGGGGTTCTCCTCCACTTAGTATTGGGTGGGACAACCCTGTCGGGCAGAAACCTGGAGGTAGCCATGAAAGAGAATAAAGAAAGAGAAGAAAACTTTGGAAGGTAAGGGCCAAAGAGAGAAGAAGACAACGAGACAAGAGAGTGTATTGTGGCGGGAGTACGGGACTAGTGGACAAGTGGCAAAAAGGCGCCAACACGCCTCCCTAGGCCCATCATGACTATCAGTCAAAAGGCACCTTTTCAAAGCCATTATGACTTTGTAGAAAACTAACGCAACTTCAGACCCAACCGACGGGTTACTTGATGATGTCATGCACGCGCAAGAAACAAGGAGTGTGTCCCCCACGCACGTAGGGGGCAAATGTAGAGGATCAGAAATTCCAAATTAAGTATGGGCCAAAGTGCTGACATCACCCTTCTGAGACGACTAGGAATGAAAAGAGAGCATGGGCTAAAGCCCAAGGGAAGTTTACCAATAGTGGGCCGAAGTAGGTCTGACCCGCCAAGGGTCCAAACAAACTCCACGAAGGAAAATTCCTAAGTCAAAGTTGCAGAGGGAACACTTGCGATGGTCAAGTTGTTGAGGCACTTTGTCTCAGCGCTGCCATTGCCCAATAATGTCGGTTCAGCCACTACATGAAGTTGCTCACGGAAACAGAAAGCCGAAGCAACTAAGTTGCCGAGGCGACACTTGAGATGGCCAAGTTACGGTGGTACTTTTTCTCAGCACTGCCATTCCAAGTATTGTCAGTTCCGCTGCCATCTAGAGTTGCCGAGGGAATGAGAGAACCGAAGCAACTAAGTTACAGATGCATTACTTGCAACACCCAAGTTGTAAAGGTACCTTGTCGGTGCCGCGGGAAATGACTGCCGTAGCAATTATAGGCACCGCACCCAACTTGTGGAGGGAGCATCCTGCCAATGTGAAAACAGCATTTGGGAAAATCTTCTTTGCTGCAAGTAGAGACTAATGATTGGCGCTGGTAGTAAGCCCCAAGGCATTACTAGCCTAGGGTTGATAGCAGGCCCCAAAGTTCATTACATTGGCATTGATAGCCGGCCCCAAGACTTACAGATTGGAGCTAATAACAGGCCTAGAGATACTAGTTTACTACGGCAACCCTGCGAAGAGGGGAGCAGGGCAGCCCGAGCACAAGGGACTTCTTTTGCATTTACCCAGGTGACGATCCTACCTCAGTCGCACAGGTAGGACTAACGAAGCCCCTTTGGGCTTGGTACTAAGGCACATAATGGCTGATAGTAGGCTCAGCTGTGGCCTTCACCCTGGAAAGCTGGGGAGTTTGTGGTTAGGTGGCTAAGCTTTGAGGCTTCGTTGAGGTGGGCATGAAAATAGTCGATAGGAGACTAATGGAGTCCTGAGAATGCATGTACTGGCCAAGTAGAACTGAGAAGGCAAGTGCAGTGGTAAGGCTTACCACTACAAGTGCACTTGAAGAGGCTCAAAAGGAGTTATAGTGCCAAACACTCCTATTGCAACTACACTTGCTGAGGCTCAAAAAAGGTAGTTGCGGAGGCAAACAGATAGTACATGCAGAGGGACACATGGCACCTTTAGTCTGGTGGCTCAAGGCAGAACATTCCATGTTATCCTCTAGGACACATGCCCTCTCTCTATTTGGCCACTTGGTGTCCTCTTGGTACCAAGGAACAGCCTATAAATAGGACCCATTTCCCAAGGTTCAAGAGGAGGAATTTTGGAGATTTGGGGGAGATGTTGCCCATTTGTGCACTGCCATCCATTTCTTCTTGAGCTACCTGCTTCACCCTCACCTAGCTGCACACTCTCCAACTCCTAGACAGTTCCTGTTGCTCATTCTTCAGCCATTCCACCATTGTTGGACCATTAGCATAGTTTTGTCTCTCTAATCACCTTCCTAACCTTGATCCCCCCTACATTTTTTGGTGACTCTGCTGGGGAGGCTGCTTTGTTGATGGTTCAAACCCGCAGTGGTTTACACACTTCACTAGAAAAAATGGCAAACGATGAAGTTCAGCAACCCCACGGCAGTAAGGTTCTTCCAATGGCGGAGAAGCACATGTGGAGGACCATGACCACAGTGTTGTGGTTGAGGCAGTCCAGTCACCCCAGGATATGCAGGGAGAGATCCTGGCAACTTTGCAAACTCTCATTGATGGCGTCAAGACCAGCTCCAGCGTCGGCACTTCCGTCGGTAACAGTCCCAAACCTAGTGCGCAACCTGCTCCCTGGGAATCAAGCTCCGATCCAAGTGCCTCTGGTGGTACCCCAAGTGAGCGATACGGCTGCTGGTTTAGCTACCCAGGAGCAGACTGGAGCATTCCTGCCCACTCACTTTGTTACCCAAGCCGATGTACACGCTATGCTTGAGCAAGAGTGCAACAAGAAGCAATTATCATCTCTCCCCTACCTAGATGTGAAGCCGCATACTCCCTGGAGATATTGGTTATGCCATACCCAACTGGGTATACAATACCCAAGTTCAACCGAAAGTTACAACCCTCATGATTAGGCGAGATGCCCAAAAGGAAGGTGAGGATCTACTGGACTATGTCAAGCGATTCTAGGATAAGGCTATTGACTGTCATGAGCCGGTGGATGTGGCCCACTTACTCAACATATGTATGGAGGCTGCCATGCGCGACTATAAAATTTTATTGGTGAACCATAATATGCCAACCTTTTCAGCCTTGGTTGAGGCTGCTAGGAACCTCAGTACCACTAGCACTCTGTATAGATCTCGCGACAGTCACCGGTACTCCTGTAGTAGCAGAGTTACTGCGATAACCTCTGCAAGAGGTAGCCGCTCGCAAGGGAAGGCGTCATCCTCTCGGAAGAGGAAGAGTTATGAGGACAAAAATCCATATCCTTGCAGCCTTGAGAGTGTTAAGGCCTTCGTTAAAGAATGGGTAGCCGATGGTGAACTTACTTCACCTCCGGTTGATGTCCCTCCAACTAAGAAAGACGAAGAAAGCCTAGATTATTGTATCTATCATAGAGCCACCAGACACCCTACTAGGGACTGTTGGACTTTGAAAAGTATCTTCAAGATGAAAGTTGACGCGAATGAGTTGAAGTTCAAAGATGCCAGTAACTGTGATGTGAGGAAGGACCCTCATCCCAATCTTAAGGAGAAAGGGAAGAATGTACATATGATTGGCTATCTTGGGCCTATGTGCTATCAAGTGAACATGGCATCCTACTCAGGTGAGTCAGAAGAAATTGCAATTGGCCAGCTCCTTGAAACAGTACCTTTAGAGGCAAAACTCGCAGAGGATACTCATGCTCAAGCCTTGCAAAAATTTTGTCAAGTTTCGTACCTTCTTTGACTAGCTGGGGCTGAGCCAAGCTGCCAGGTTGGAAGCAACAAAGGCCCTCATCAACATCTCTAAAGTGCACCATACTGAAGTTGCTGAGGCTAAGGAGTATATGCCTCGGCGCATCCAGGAAGATTATGGGGCCATTACTTTTTCAGAAGCAGACAGAGCATACTCATTTGCTCATAACTGTCCTCTTTTTGTTAGCACTTACGTCAATGACGTGGAGTTAAAGCGTGTTTTCCTTGATGGCAGAGCATCCATAAACATCATCACTACCGACATCTTTGCGAAGGTTGGTATCCTACAGTCCAGGATGGTTTGCAAACCCATTACGGTGATGGGTTTTGGCGATGAGAAAAAGGTTACTAAGGGCTATGTTGTAGTGGACTTAGCAGTTGGCGAGATCCGCTCTACCACTAAGTTCCATGTGATTGAAGCGGACACAAATTACCATATGATACTTTGCAGGATTTGGATGCACTGATATGGGGCTATCCCGTTGAGTTATCACTAATGCGTAAAGGCAAAGTTGGGGAAGCGCATAGTGACCATAAATGCGTCTGAAAAGCCATTTGGAGTGAAAGAGGCACACTATTCTGATGTAGTCTTCTTTACTGTGCTGTCAACAGATGAAACTCCAAGGATTGGTAAGGTTGTAGGTGTAAAATTGCCAAAGTGGGAAGACATTCAAGATGCAGAGGCTGCTCTAGAAAGCAGTGGGCAGAAGGGGAGCAGTAAGTCCACGAGTCCTCCGCCCAAGATTGTTAAGGTGCGCAAGGGCGGCATGACAGTTTACTACCTACGACGGTCTTAGGGCCCAGACTTCATACCTTGGGAGGATGGCCTCGAGGCAAATAAACGTGATGGTAGTAAGTCCCAAGATGGGTTGGTGGAGACGCTCGAGCTGACCCCTGAATGTATGCAAGATACACCCAAACCGCAGTAGGAAGTACTTGTTGAGGTTAACCTCAGTGACTTACCAGGGCAAAGCAAGCCCGTGTTTATCAGCGGTACAATGGCTTCAGCAGCTAAGGCAAAATTGACAAAACTACTGAAGTGGTACAGTGACGTCTTTGCTTGGACATATGATGAGATGCCTGGTATTGACCCATCCCTTGTCACTCATCATCTGGACACTTTTCCCAACTCTAAGCCAATCAAGCAGCATGCTTGAATGTATCACCCTAATCTTGAGGCAAAGATTAAGGAAAAGGTAGAAAAGTTACAGAGGGCCAAGTTCATTGAGTGTATACAGTACCCAACTTTGCTAGCAAATATTGTGCCTGTGAAGAAGAAGAATGGCCAAATCAAGGTCTGCATAGACTTTCGCGACCTGAACAAGGCCTGCCTAAAAGATTTGTTTCCATTGCCCCATGCTGACACACTTGTCGATTCTTCTGCGGGCCATCGGATGTTTCTCCTTCATGGATGCATTTAGTGGTTATAACCAAATCAAAATGACACCAGAAGATGCAGAAATGACAGCTTTCAGAATGCCTGTAGACACCCCATTTTTGACCGTCCTCAAGACTTGGACGTCACTGTTTGAACACTCGGTGATTATCCTTGTTTGTGTTCGTTTGGAGTTCCCGGAGGCCTCGGCTCGCGCGCCTTGTCTCAGGATCTCCGAACTTGACCTTTTAGTGTCTGGTTTTGCACCAAACACTTGCATCCTGCCTTGGAAGGGCAGGGTGGGGCTTGTAGACCGTCCCCACCCTTCACCGGCAGTGGCTAGATGCCACCGGCTGGTTTTTGCTGCCACCGGCAATATAGTTTGCCGGCCGGCACTCTTTGTTGCCGGTCAGCACTATTTTGTGCCGGTCGGCACTTTGTTTGGCCAAGATGGCATTTTTTGCCGGCCGATTGCTGTTCATCTGCTTTTGCAGATATTTTTGGACAGCTGTATAGCTTTTGCTCCCCTCCATACACGTGTATGGAGGGATCTCCCTCTTGCAAAGCTTGTCTTGTAAGCTTTACAAGAGGCATATAGAGAGAAGCTCTCTCTAAGGCAAAGAGGAGAGCTTTTAGACATTTTTGAGGAGAGAAGACAGAGGAGAGCTCTGGTTTTCTAGGGTTAGGGTTAGACATACACAACCTATCTCTCTTTTCCTCTCATTTTGCATACTAGGTGTTTTGTGTCTCATTATTGCACACAAACACCTAGTGTTTCACCTTCCTCTTGGAGCTGAGGTTCCAAAGAGTGTGTTTTGAGATTTTGGCGTTAGATTCAAGCTCAAGAAGGCCATTGGAGCACCATTGTTGAAGAGGACTACAAGGGTAAGAAACTAGCCCCTTTTTCCCCCATTTTTGCTTTGATTTTATACCTATCTTAGAGCTGTTTTTGTGCTTGTTGTATAACATAAAAAAAGTTCTGTTTTTAGGCCCTCTTTATTATTCGTTAAGAGTGTTTTGTTGTTTGAGGGTTGTTGACCACCCTTAGGCCTTGAAAGGCCTCATTTTGAGCCATTTTGTGTTAGCTCCGGGATTTTGGTGTTGAGGTCTCTTCACCACTGAAATCTTGAGGGATTTCAGTGGTGAAGATGATGCTTTGAAGTCCCAAGAAGGAGAGGGCCACCCCCTCTCCTTGTTGTCCTTGAAAAGGACACATTTTGGCCTCCTAAGGAAGCCTATGCTTGAGTGTGTGTTGAGCATATTTGGTTTGTTTTTCATGCTTATATATTCATGATATAACATGATTTCAAGTTGGTTTTGGAACTTCATGCATGTTTAGCATAGTTGCCATGTAATGCCCTATTTGTGCCTTAACATGTTCTAGGTTGTTAGCCTTTGTTGGAGCATGTTTTAGGCTTGTATTTGTGAAGTTTATGTGCTTATTTTGCCATGTTTTAGCTCTGTCCATAGTCGTTTGGGTTGATCTTTGCATGCATTATATAGCTCTTTTGTATTTGGGCTTGTTGGCCTTGAGTATGTGCATGTGTAGCATGCCATCTTTGCATTGTTTTGATGATTTGGAATCATCCTACATGCTATTTCAGTCCCATTTCCATGCTTGTTGGATTGCCTTGCATGTCTATTTAATGCTTTGAAAGCATGTGTTGCAATGCTACATGTTTTGGTGTTTGTGCATGCCTTTGTTTTGGAGTCATTTAGATGCCATCTAAGTGGTCCTTGGGTTTTGTATTGATGCCCCAAAACTTTGTTTTTGGTTGATGATTGCATGCCATGTTTGGTCATGATAAGTGTAGTTCAATGCATCATTGATTTACCTTGAACACTTGGACTACTCTTTGCATGTTTTGGCTTGATTTATAACTTGATTTGGCATCATTTTATAACATAATTTTAGGGCTCATGTTGCATGCTAATTAGTCCATGATTCCTCCTTTCAAGTGTGCTTGAATGTTGCTCATTTTGTGCTTAAGTGTTGGCCCTTATGTGCATGTGTGTGTGTATGCCATTTAGCCCTCCCTCTTTAGCACTTTTGGCTACCGTTTTAGGCCTTTTTAGAGCTGCCTAATTCATGTATAAGACCATCTTAGCATTAGTTTGTATTGCCATATGCATGCTTGTATGCTTGCATGAGTTAATTGTCATGCCATGTTGCATTCCTAGCTTGTATGCCTAGGTTGCATTGCATTTTGCATGCATGCCTTGTTCCTTGAATTAGTGATAGGAATAGGGCCTAATTTGTTTGATTGGTTTGCATTGCATTTGAAACCAAAGTTGCATACTTGGTTCTTTGGGCCATCATGCATGGAAATGCGTGATTGGTGGTCCGAGAACCAAGGCACATGTCCCTTTGAGTCATCACAATGATAAGAGACATGGTTGATGCATACATGCCTTGAAATATGCTGCCATGCCTTGTTTTGCCCTCTGTTGCTGTGAGTTGCAGGTTCTGCAGGAATACTCTGCCGACCGGCAGTGTAATGTGCCGACCGGCACTATTTTCTCTGCCGACAGCTTCAACTTTGTGCCGATGGCCATACAACACTGGCGGTGGAAATTTCATCTAGCCGGTGATGATACCTTCTGTCCAAGGATGTAGTCCTGAGGTTTTGACAACCTCCAGAGGAGGAAAGGGAGGAAAACAGAGGCAGCTTGCGCATGGTGGCGCGCTTCCCGAGGCGTTTTCCCGCTTTATTTAATTAGTTAATTTGTTAATTAATTAATTTGTAATATTTAATTAGCTTGCGTAGTTAATTAATTTGTAATATTTATTCGGTCCCTCCGAGCGAGGGCAAATCTGTAATAAGTGTGTGTGGGTGTGTGTGTGCATGTCTTCCAACCCCCACTTCTTTCTCCCTTTTATTTACCTGCTTATGATGGTAGATTAGGGCACATTTATTTTAGCATACCTTATGCTATGCATGCGTGCATCCATACATTTGTACTGCATGCATTAGGCTCGGTACATCACGCTAACTGCATTCGTACTTCAATTCAAAAATTGACTATGTGATAGTTGATTGCATCTCACATGCCATGCTTAGGTTAGCCGAGCCTACTTCAATTGCATCCCGTATGTGTTGCATTAGTCAATCTAACATGAACTAGGACATGCATGTTTGCTAACTAGTTTATTATTTTGGCACGGAGTACTAGGTAAGCTTTTATGCTTTAGCATATCGCATGCGTGTGAGTGTTGCCATGACAGTATGATTACCATGAGGCTAGCTGCTTATGTGATATAACTGCTTGAATGCCTGTGGATGGAGGTTGAATTACCTAAATTGGAATAATGCATTAAAACTGTGAGTTTTAAGCCCACTAGATAGTGGCAAAATCATCTTTTCTAAAAGCCCACTTGAGGGTGGCAAAATCTGCATTTTAGCCTACTTGCGAGTAGCAAACCATTTTCAAAAATGTTTTGTTCCAATTTGGGTGATTTGGTCTATACTTGTTTGCTGCGTGCACAACATAGTAATTCTAGGCTAATAACCGGTTTAAGAACACGTAACGTTTTCAAAATTGGATATCACAGTTAGTAGAGGCCGGTCTTCGGACCGGGCGAAAGGGGGTGCTCATAGCTGACCTTCCCCGATCGTACCCAAGCTCCCGAGCCGAGACAACTCCGGTGATGACGGACATGTGGCCTTCGGCACCGAGTCAGGGTTTCCTAAATTCTCCCATTTTAAAATATTTAGGTGGCGACTCTGTATCTGGCAAAGCAGTCCATGTTTGGCACTACTTTTTCAAAAATCAGTTTCTCAAAACGATTTGCCAGATTTGGACTCTTTGGTTCAGATTAAGAACCGTGACACAAATCGAGTCCGAACTGTAGCACGAGGCCTCCCACGCGGGCGCTGTTACAATGCCCTTGGGAGATTTTTTCTATACGGTGATGCCCTTCAGTTTTGTGGAGGCCGAATAAAATCAACTAAGAAGAGGCCAAGGCATTAGATCGACATCAGGCCAAAGGCAATTTGGCCCTGACTAGGGGCTCATGAAGTTGAATAAACGAATCGGCCATATAATGATCCGAATAGGAGCCAACACTCACTTGGATGGCCGGCTAAGTTACTACGTGTGAGATCAAGAGTGGGCCCGACCCTTGGGCCCACTCGTAATAGGGAGGAATGTCTACCAAAGGAGGTATGTGAAAATTTACAAGATTACTTGAGATAGAAGTAAATTTGAGAGGATACTGACTTGTCTGCCAGAGTGCTAATTCTGGCAACCCCGAACGAAGTGTTCATCCATTTTTTAGGTAGCAATCAGAGGATCAAGAGCGTCTAACTGGATCCAAGAGTATTTCCAAACCACTTACCACAATTGGTGCCATCTGTGGGAATACTCAAGTGCGTCCACGGCAGGTGTGACAAATGATTCTTCAATAGTTGCTGACGATGTTACACCAAGAAATGACATTACTGCAAGAAACATGCTTGGACCGGAGAATATCACCGCATGACGGGCTTTAACTTCGATCCTGAAGCTCAAACTTCACCCTCAACTTCTGGGCAGAAGACTGTGCAGACGATCACGGATCAAGCAAAACGAAACAAATAGTGTTTAGAAGATATGATGGCTGAGAACGTGCGTTTGTGTCAGGGATCGGCCCTGGAGTGAGCCAAATCCCAACACGACGCACGCCATGACTGGGGTCGATCCCCAGAAAAGAAGAACGATGATCGACGACGTCGACTTCAAAAACATGATAATGGCAGCAATTCCGACTCACCATCTCAGGAACCTAGAAAGAAGGGGCTAGTTGATGCATCCAACTTTTCGGAAGGAAGTCCATATGTACGACACAGGCGAGGGAAAGAAAGTGATGATTCAGATGAGGAGGATAGGAACAACCTTTTTGTACGAGGCATTGCAAGGGCTGTGTTGCCTAAAAAGTTCAAAGCACCAACATTCACCTTATACGACAGAAAATCTGATCCCACTGACCACATTCATCATTACAAACAAGCGATGACGTTGCATGCTGATGATGAAACTCTCATGTGTCGAATGTTTCCAAGTAGCCTGGGACCACATAAATTGGAGCTGGCGTCAATAAGAAGCTTTCATCAACTCCAAAAATCCTTCAGGGCAAGATTCATCACCAACGAAGTTCAGCCAAAGCAAGCTGACTCTCTCTGGGCAATGCAAATTAAACCAGAAGAGACCCTTAGTGAGTATTCGGCGTGCTATTGGGAATGTTTCAACTTGGTGGATAATGCGTGCTATGATTCCATGGCCATTATCGCATGTAAGATGGGATTACACGCTGATAGTCTTCTTCGCAGTTCGTTGACCAGACGACCTCCCAAGACAGTCTGGGTGCTAATGAAGAAAGTTGAAGAATACTATTAGTGCGCGTCAAGGCCGGACAGAAAGTTGTTAAATCGGCACCATCTGGTCTGGTTTAGCTTATAAGTGTCGTGCCGTCAACGAGGCAAATGTGGATATACCAGATGATAGTATAGCCATCGTCATTGAGAAAAAAACAATCAAACCAGCAAAACTTTCATCATTCTTGCTTCTTAAAGGAGAGTTGTATTTTCGTGGTCCCAACAACTTGCTAGCAACGTGCGTCGGTAGACAAAAAGCAACTTACAGACTCAAGCAGATCCATGCTAAGTCCTGCGGAGATGGGGATATCAGTCTATATCGACGGATGCAGAGGCAAGGGTATTACTAGCCAGAGATAGAAAAAGAAAGTACTGAGTTGCAGAAGCAATGTGCAAAAAGTCAGTCACATCCTGAGGAAGAGGAAACCCATTTCTTAAGCAGTGAA
This sequence comes from Camellia sinensis, assembly GCF_055761805.1. Classification (NCBI taxonomy): domain Eukaryota; kingdom Viridiplantae; phylum Streptophyta; class Magnoliopsida; order Ericales; family Theaceae; genus Camellia; species Camellia sinensis. Next base: position 10,639,199 of record NC_138970.1, read on the forward strand.
GAATAGAGACAGCCATATATTGACTACCTTGGAAATGGCATACTGCTTGAGAACAAAGCCGATGCAATTAGAGTTAAGAGGCAGGCCCATCCCTTCTTCCTTGACTAAGGCAAGCTGTACCACAGAGGCTTTGAAGGGAAACCTCTGGCATGTTTATCAAAAGAGGAGGGAAATAAAGTGCTAAGCGAAGCCCACAAGACAAAGCATCAAGGAGGGCAATGATTATATGGACATCTCATTCACCTCGGCTACTATTGGCCTATAATGGAAGAAGATGCCAAAACCTTTGTAAGAAGATGCCAATCCTACCAGAAATTTGGGAACTTGATACATACACCAGTAGTTGAGCTGCACAACATCAAGACTCCTTACCCGTTTCACACTTGGGCATTTGACTTGGTAGGTCCAATAGCGCAACAATCCAAAGGTCACAGATGGATACTTGCAGTGACAGAAGTTAACACCAAGTGGGTAGAGGCTATACCAATAAGAAATGTAGATGGGGCAGGAGTGGCCAACTTTATCAAGGAAAACATAATCTGCAGGTTTGGCATACCCAAAGTAATTTTGCCTGACAATGGAACTCCCTTTGTGAATCGCCATGTGGGAAGATTCTTGGACACTTATCAGATCAAGCACCACAAGTCTACCCCGTACTACCAGCAAGGGAGCGGACAAGCTGAGGTAACCAACAAAACCCTCATCTGATTACTGAGTAAAATGATATATGATGAAGGAGGGCTCATGGTCCGAACAACTCCCCGTAGCACTCTCGGCATATAGAACGTCAAAAAGGAAGCCAACTCAGGCAACCCCATTTTCCCTAGTAGATGGGTCTGAAGCTGTGTTACCAGTTGAGTTGACAGTACACTCAGCAAGAATGGCTATGTCAGCACACTTAGTTCCAGACAACAGAAAGAACAACATAGAGACAGCCGAAGAAAAAAGGGATCGGGCCTCGCAGGCAATGGAAAAGTATCATCAGTCCATAGCTCGCGCCTACATTCAGCCTGTTCAACACAGGGAGTTCATGGAGGGGGACTTGGTATGGAAGACAGTGGACGCAATCATGTGGGGGAACCAATCCCTAAGTTCTCACTCAGATGGGAAGGCCCCTACAAAGTTGTTTAGGTATGTAGCAGCGGGTATTACAAGTTGACAAGAGTAGATGATGGGTTCAGAACTGGCCCTATCAATGCTATGTAAAGGAGTATTTTCCCTAATTTCTTTTGTTCAGAAAAAGAGTTGTAAGTTTCTTTGTTAATACTTTGAAAGCAAAGTGTAAAGAATGTGTCATACATTTAGTAAACCTGTTACCCTAACCTGTTACCCTTGTAAACACTTAGTGCGAGGAAAGTTTTCTATACTTAGTGAAGTTTTAGCCTTGTAAAAACTTAGTCATGGTGAAATTCTGTTCATAGCAAGAGTATTGCCCATCCTTAGAAGCTATGTAAAGACAATGAAAAGAAGACAGTGAATTAAAATTCAACTACTCAGTATCTTTGTTCCTCATAAATATCAAAGTTTTCCACAACATGATTACAATGTTTGAAGGAAAAAACAAGAAGAAAAAAAGGCAGCAAAAGTACAAAGAAAAGGAGCCATAACAGAGTCACAATAAATCAAATCAAACCCTTCACGAGGGAGTCCATCAGGGTCACATCCCTAGGCAGCTGAGCAGCCAGCGCAAAGTCTTTCTCTTTGAATCGAGCCATGTTCTGCCGATGCTGCTCGATGGCACCCTCACACTCCTTGATAGTCTTCTCCAAAGATGCATGCATCGTGACATTATCTGCATGTTCAAGGAAGCCATCGATTGCCTGAAACCTAGCCCTCATCCACGATAGGTCCAAACCATTCCTCTCAAAGCCGCTTAGATTAGCCTAAGCACTCTCCACAAATTTGCTAGGAGTCGTCAAAATATTCTTTGCAGCAAGGTCATGGATGAAGCTGACAAGTGACTTCAAAAGTTCTGTCTACACCATTGAGCCCAGAATGTTAAAAGCAGTGAAGGTGCCAGGGTGCAACGCTTGGATGCTGGCAAGAGTAGGAGCAGCTTCGGGGGAGACCCAATAACTTGGGAAAGAAACTTTTCCTGAGGACTGAGGGGACCCTCTCACTCCATGGCTAGCTTCAATTACTGGAGGGACACAGGTAGATCGACCAAAGGCCTGGGTGCGATGCATCTCCCCTGAAGATGACGACCTTGCGGCATTAGAATGGGTAGATGATCGGTGGCGATCGGGCAAACTAACCTTGCGAGAGAGTCCAAAGCTACCTGCACCATCATGTCGCTCCGAAAAGAGGTCGTCCATGGGGTAGTCCACAACATTCAGATCTGGGACAACAATGGTGTCCATGCCCACATAAAAGTCTCGTGATCTCCTAAGATTGGCTGGCACCTCTGGAAAGTGAGTGAGCGGTACAGGTCAGCAAGTTGCTCAGAAGTTGCTGAGGCAACTGGGTCGAAAGCATCAACAACTGTAGTAGTACCATGAGTGGCCAGGTTGGCAGCTGCCTCTGCACAGTGGGCCAAGTTTTGGGGGTCCACAGTAGGAACAGCCGCTACATTTGCACCTCCTTCAGCAACTTGAACATTAGGAAGTGAGGTCTGTGGAACAAGGAGAGACTCAGTGGACTGGGAAGAACCCCCAGATATAGCTCCCAATAGGGGTGGTCCAACTTCCAGTGGCTCTCTTTTGCCATGCTCCTCTCTCGAATTCTGGGGAAGAAAATCATCTCCACCAACAGAGGAACGGTCAGAATGAATAGGGTTCGGAGGTTCTGCACCCTCAGTAACTATATCACCGCTGCAACTTCCACAGTAGGGGGGGCTTGTTTATTTTCAACAAAGGGGTTATCACGACCTCTTTCCACGTCTGCAACCTGAGTATCTGACTCAGCCTCAACAACTGGCCTGGCCTCAGTAGTTGGTTTGGCCTTAGCACTTAGTTCTTCTTCAACGTCTGGAAGTACCATTCTGCGAGTTCTGAATCTTATGACCCTTGAAACAATGGGAAGGTCGTCGTCGTCGTTTGAATCTGAAGAAATTTCGATGGCAGTAGAAGAACCTCCGGGGCCCGAAGGTGACATGGCTAATGGGCCCTGAAAAGGAAAAAGATCATGTGATTACTAAAGTACAGATAAAAAGCCCATAGAAGTATGAAAAAATAGAAAATATTTTCTAAGTATGGATACCTCCGGAGTCTCTTCTAACTTGGTGAGGCATGGGCCTCAGCGACTGATGCTGCTGCCTCCTGGACTTCCCTTACGCGGGAGCGAGTTATGCGCACTGATGTACCAATTTGTGGAGGAATAACTTGCAGTGGCTGGATGGACATTGCCCTAGACGGATGAGGCTCCTCTACTGCGGCGAGGAGAAAAGCTTGAAATGGAAAAATACACTCGTTTACTTCCCCCGACCAGAGGAGAGACGAAGGGATAGATCTGGTTGTGAAATGTGTTCCATTGCAGGAACAACTGGATCGCTGTTACAAAAATTGAAGGAGTTGAGGTTGCGATGCCAGAATAATCTATTGCTAGGGGTAAAGGTGTCTTCTCTTCCGAGCGAGGGCAGCTCCATGAGGCCTAAATCCTCCACAAGTAAAGCAGTATAATCAAGAGCAAACCGCTGGAAGCTCGGATAGAAATCTGCCTGAGGCGGAGGAGCATGTGGGATACCCTGATCCATGCCAAACTGCCTAAGGACCCTGCCCGGCTGATAGACGACGCTAGACATGCCCTCCTCGTTCCATACAGGCAGAAATCCAGGGCATAACATAGCAGCAATAATGAGAGAGTTGTCCTGGACATTGTCAAGAGAGAAATCAACATGACGGGCCTCAGAGAAATAAAATGGAACAACAGAAATGACTGGAAGAAGCTAGGTAAAGGGGTAGAACACACACTTCTTCATGTGCTCAATGTAGTTCGCAAAGGGTCTGTTGGTGCCAACACCAGAACACCTGGAGATGTGAGGGAGGGAATTGCGCACTTGTCTCCTAACAGGCCATTCCTCTGCATCTATGACAGAACGACCCTCTGCATCAAGGATTTCATCGGTAAAAAAAGGGCTCATGCTTTTTAGGGACTGGGCCTATAGCAGGGAACTGCTCGTAAAAAAAGGCAGTCAAGAACTGAGTATGAACAAAGCTCCATACATCATAGTGGCCCATGGATCTCTTCAAGTCCGAATGAATGAGGTCCAGACAAAAGTATAAATTCCCCAAGAAACGAGAAGCCAAGGGGATCTGACTATCGTTGCAAAGTTTGACAGTAAGGGGAACACAAGAGGATTGATGCTCTCAGTAGGGTTGCTAGGGAGGACAAAAAAAGAGATAAAATAGCTAACAAAAGCAGCCAAGTACAAGTTGCTGCGGTAGCCTAACCCAACTATTGACTCACGACTATCTTCGGCAATGTCGACCATAACATGTTGCATATCCTTGAAAAAATGCTTCAACCAAGAGATGTAGGTGGTCTTGTCCCTCTTGGGCCTCTCTTGAAGCAATTCCCCAGTCCTTAAATCATGCCAAGAGCCATGCTTTTCTGCCTCTCGAAAGGCACCTTAAAGTGCAGTGACAGCAGTGTGTTCCGCAACAGTCAGGGACGCGGGATTAAAAGGGGAGTCCCCACGTGTGCTCAACCGAAGGAGAACAGTGACGTCTTCATGGTTTAAGGCTATCTCCCCCCAAGCCACCACGAAGGTGTGAGTGTCGCAGCTCCAGTGGGAAACAATCATATCAGTATTAGTCTGTACCTTGCACACAGACAACTCCCTCGAGCTCAAAATTGCTTTGAAGAGACGAACATCCTCAAGCGCTGCTTGAAGCCGTTGTCTGCAATAATGTCATCAACTCAGAGGGACTAGTCTGTTGGAGGGCCCGAGTGATGTGTGGTAATAAATATATGAATGGGGACAATCACCGCGCTCTACACGAAATCGCAACACGGAGGCTGGGTTCACCATGTTAGCATCATCCAAAGAGGCATCACCAAAAGGGAACAGAGGCTCTTCTAGAGAAGGGGCATCAGGGACAAAGGAATCAACTGCCTTCCAAAAGGGGTCGGCAAGTCCCCCAAAAGCCCTTCTCCATTCAGTACTGGATGGGACAACCCTGTTGGGTAGAAACCTGGTGGTAGCCATGAAAGAGAAGAAAACATTGGAAGGTAAGAGCTAGAGAGAGAAGAAGACAAGGAGACAAGAAAGTGTATTGTGGCAGGAGTGGAGGACTAGTGGACAAGTGGCAAAAATGTGCCAACACGCCTCCTTAGGCCCATTGTGAGTGTCTGTCAAAAGGCACCTTTTCAGAGCCATTATGACTTTGCAGAAAACTGACGCAACTTCTGACCTAACCAACTGGTTACTTGTTGATGTCATGCACGCGCAGGAAACAAGGAGTGTGTCCCCCACGCGCGCAGGGGGCAAACGTAGAGGGTCAAAAATTAAACCCCAAATTAAGTATGGGCCTAAGTGATGAGGTCGCCCTTCTGAGACGACTAGGAATAAAAAGAGAGCTTGGGCTAAAGCCCAAGCGAAGTGGGCCAATAGTGAGCCGAAGCAGGTCTGACCCGCCAAGGGTCCAAACGGATTCCACGAAGGAAAATTTCTAAGTCAAAGTTGTAGAGGGAACACTTGCGGCAGTCAAGTTGCTGAGGCACTTTGTCTCAATGCTGCCATTCCCTAATAATGTCAGTTTAGCCACCACCGGAAGTTGCTGAGGGAAAGAGAAAGCCGAAGCAACTATGTTGCAGAGGCGACACTTGCGACGACCAAGTTACGGAGGTACTTTTTCTCAGCGCCGCCATTCCAAGTATTGTCTGTTCCGCCGCCATCTAGAGTTGCTGAGGGAATGAGAGAACCAAAGCAACTAAGTTGTAGAGGCATTACTTGCAATGCCCAAGTTGCAGAGGCACTTTGTCAGTGCCACGAAAAATGACTGCCGCAGCAACTATGGCCACCACAACCAACTTGTGAAGGGAACATCCCACTAAGGTGATAGTAGCCTTTGGGAAAAGCTTCTCCTCTATAACTAGTGGCTAATGCTTGGCGCTTATAGTAGGCCCCAAGGTATTACTAGCCTAGGGATAATAGCAGGCCCCAAAGTTCATTACTTTGGCATTGATAGCAGGCCCCAAGACTTACTGGTCGGAGCTGATAGTTGGCCTAGCAATACCAGTTTACTACGGCTACCCCGTGAAGATGGGAGCAGGGCAGCCCGAGCATAAGGGACTCTCTTTCCATTTACCCAGGTCACGAACCTGCCTTAGTCGCATAGGCAGGACTAACGAAGCCCCCTTGGGCTTGGTTCTAAGGCACAGCATGGCTGATAGCAGGCTCGGCCGTGGCCTTAGCCCTGGAAAGCTGGGGAGTTTATGGTTAGGTGGCTAAGCTTTGAGGCTTCGCTGAGGTGAACATGAACATAGTCGATAGCAGACTAATGGAGTCCTGAGAATGCATGTACTGGCCAAGTAAAACTAAGAAGTGCAGCAACAAGGTTTACCGCTGCAAGTGCACTTGCTGAGGCTTAAAAGGAGTTGTAGCGCCAAACACTCCCATCGCAACTACACTTGCTGAGGCTCAAAAAAGGTAGTTGCGGAGGCAAACAGATAGTACATGTAGAGGGACACGTGGCACCTTCAGTCTGGTGGCTAAAGGTAAAATATTCCATGTGATCCTCTGGGACACATGTCCTCTCTCTATTTGGCCACTTGGTGTCGTCTTGGTACCAAGGAAAAGCTTATAAATAGAACCCATTTCCCAAGGTTCAAGAGGAGGAATTTTGGGGATTTGGAGGAGATGTTGCCCATTTGTGCACTTCCATACAATTCTTCTTGAGCTACCTACATCACCCTCGCCTAGCTACACACTCTCCAACTCCCAGACAGTTGTTGTTGCTCATTCTTCAGCCATTCCACCATTGTTGGACCGCTAGCATAGTTTTGCCTCTCTAATCACCTTCCTAACTATGATCCCCCCTACATTTTCTGGTGACTCTCCTGGGGAGCCTGCTTTGTTGATGGTTCATACCCGCAGTGGTTTACACACTTCACTGGGAAAAATGGCAGAGGATAAAGTTTGGCAACCCCCACGGTAACAAGGTTCTTCCAATGAAGAAGAAGCACATGCGGAGGACCGTGACCACAGTGTTGTGGTTGAGGCAGTCCAGTCACTCCAAGATACGCAGGGGGAGATCCTGGCAGCTTTGCAAACTCTCATTGATGGCATCCAGACCAGGTCCAGCGTAGGCACCTCCGCTTCTAACCGTCCCAAACCTATTGCTTAACCTGTTCCCTGGGAATCAAGCTCCAATCCAAGTGCCTCAGGTGGTAACCCAGGCAAATGGTACGGTTATTGGTTCAGCTACCTAGGAGCAGACTAGACCATTCCCGCCCACTCACTTTGTTATGCAAGCCGATGTACAAGCTATGCTCGAGCAAGAGTGCAGCAAGAAGCAATTACCATCTCTCCCTAACCCAGATGTGAAGCCCCCATACTCTTAGGAGATATTGGTTATGCCATACCCAACTGGGTGTACAGTACCCAAGTTTATCAAGTTTGATGGGAAGCAAGGCAATGCTAGAGAACATGTGGTAAGGTTCATCGAAACACTTGGTGTCCATGGTAGTGACCACTCTCTGAGCCTTTGGGAGTTCTCCAAATCACTTACCAAAAGGCCTTATAGCTGGTATGTGAACTTGGCCCCCAACTCAATTAATAGTTAGGATGAGATCGTGAACAAGTTCCACACGAAGTTCTTCCAAGTTCAAGAGAAAGTTACAACCCTCATGATCAGATGAGATGTCCAAAAGGAAGGTGAGGATATACTGGACTATATCAAGCGATTCCAAGATAAGGCTATTGACTGTCATGAGCTAGTGAATGAGGCCCACTTAGTCAGCATATGTATCGAGGGTGCCATACGCGACTATAAAATTTTTGTGGTGAACCATAATCTGCGTACTGTAGACACGCCCTTGAACGTCCCGGGAGGAAATCCCATTTCGTTCGTTTATGGGCTCACTACAGTTCGGACTCAAATCGTCACGGTTCTTAATCTGAACCAAAGAATCCAAATCCAGCAAATCGTTTTGGAAAATAGATTTTTAGAAAGAAGGGCCAAACGTGGACTGCTTTGCCAGATACAGAGTCGCCACCTAAATATTTTTTATGGGGGAATTTAGGAAACACTGACACGTTTGCCTAAGGCCACGTGTCCGTCATCAACAAAGTTTCCTCGGCTCGGGAACTTGGGTATGATTGGGGAAGGTCAGCTAAGAGCACCCCCTCTCGCCCGATCCGAAGATCGGCCTCTACTAACCATGATATCTTGTTTTGAAAACATTATGCGTTCTTATACCGGTTATTAGCCTAGAATTACTATGTGATGCGTACAACAAAACAAGTATAGACTAAATTGCCTAAGTTGGAACAAAGCATCGTATTTCCGTTTGTTTAGAAAATGGTTTGAATTTTGCAACTCGCGAGTAGGCTAAAATACGGATTTTGATGAATTATCCCAATTCAAACAATCCAACCTTCACCCACAGGCATTCATGCAGTTATATCACACAAGCATATAGCCACATGGTAAGCATGCTATCATGTTAACATTCATACTCATGCGAGATGCTAAAGCATAAATACTTACATCGTACTCTGTGCCAAAACAGTGAACTAGTTAGTAATCATATGCATGATCCTAATTAATGTTAAGGTGGCTAATGTATCTCATACAAAATGCCACTAGAATAGGCTCGGCTAATCTATGAATGGCATGTGAGATGCGACAGATAACATGTATTCAAGTTTGATTTGAAATACTATGCAGTTAGTATGATGCGCTGAGCCCGGTGCATGCAATACTGATGAACGATGCACGCATGCATAGCATAAGGATGCTAAATTAAATATGCCCTAGTACTAACCATCAAAGCAGGTAAGTAAACGGGAGAAAGAAATGGGGGTTGGAAGACATGCACATACGCACCCACACTTATTACAAATTTGCCCTCGCTCGGAGGGACCGAAAGAATAATACAATTTAACTAACTATCAAGCTAATAAAATATTATAGACAATTAACTAGTTAAGCAAATTAACTAAGCTAATTAAGCAGTAAAAGCAGCCTCTGAAAGAGGGCCCAACGCATGTGCGCTCGGTTTCGCTCGAAAACCCACCACCATGCACAAATTTGCCTCTGTTTCCCCTGCTCTGCTCCTCTGAAAATTGCACAACTCCCAAGGTATGCACCATGGACACTGTGGATCACCACCGACCAAGTGGAAACCCCACCGACCATGTCCGTATGGTCATCGACCATTTGTTGAGCTCTCGGCCATCAATAATTGGTCGGTCGGCACTCCATGTAGTCGACCGGCCAAGTCTTCCTGCAGAACTTGTTTTGACAGCAGCAGAGGGCAAAACAAGGCATGGCAATCTATTTCAAGCAAATGTGTGCACCAACACATCCCTTATCATGTTTGTGACTCAAAGGGGTATGTTCCTTGATTCTCGGACCACCAATCGCGCATTTCAATGCGTGATGGCCCAAGGAACCATGTCGTGCATTTTGATTTCAAATGAAATGCAATGCATAGAAACATACCAAGGGGCTTTCAACCTCTATCATGGCTTGATCAAGAGGTGAAAGATGCATGCAATGATATGCAACCTAGACATGTGAGCTAAGTGTGCAACATGAGATGCAAACAAGTAAGCATGCAATAGGCACACAACTTAAGCAAATAAGTATGCAAGACATGGAATAACTATGCAAGCTTAACCATGCAAGCATGCAAGGTGCAACATGGACAACATGTTAGGCAACTTAGCCAAGAGAATGTGTGCCAAATGCAAAGCGATTGAAGCATGCAACATATGCAATAGGCTAAGTATATGACAACACACAAGGTGAGCATGCGAGCACATGCAAACAATGGACTTATACCAATTTGGGCAGCCCTATACTCGGCCCAAAGCAGTGGCCAACATACTAAGGAATGAGAGGCAAAATACACACAAACATGCACATGTTAAGGCCTAAACACTTAAGCATATGGAGACAACTTTTAAGCACACTTAAAAGAGGATAACATGGACATATGGCATGCATTATAAGCTCTGAAATCATGTTATAAAATGATGCCAAATCAATCTAAACAAGGCAATCAAAGTATGCAAACAAAGTCCAAGGTCTAAGGCTCACCAAAGGGATATTGAACTACCCTTAACAAAACCAAACATGGCTTGAATTGAACAACTAAAATTAGAGTTTTAGCATGTTAAAACAAAGCCAAAAACAGAATGACATGGCATCCTAGAGGCCTAAACATGATGGCATACATGAAGGCACAAACATGGAGCATGAAACACCAACCCTTTAAGGCCTTAAAGGAACACCAAATGCAAGTATACAAACACACCACAAGAACTGAAATGGCATGGCAAGTGGTTCCAAACCACTGAAACAAAGCAAGGATGGCATGCTAGAGGGGTTAATGCTTAGGGCATACAAGAGAGGTTGCATGGTAGCTATACAAAGCAAAGCATGGACTACCCGGATGACCAAAAACAAACCTTTAGCATATCAAAACAAGCACAAAAGCTTCACAAAGCTTGGTCAAAAACATGCTAGAAGAAGGCTCAATGCACAAAGCATGTTAAGGCTAAAACATGGCATTACAAGACATGTATGCAAGGCATGCATGGTGTGTCTAAACCAAGTAAAAATAGAGGTAAAACATGGCAAAATACTACCAAATACCTACTGAAACATGGCCAACATGAGTTCAAAAATGGTGCTCACACATGAGGCTTAAATGGCATATATTAAAGACAACAAAGAGAAGGGATGGCCCTCTTCTTCTTAGGACCTTAAACCACCATCCTCACCACTGAAATCCCTCAAGATTTCAGTAGTGAGGAGGCCCAAACAAGGTGGTCCCGGAGCTCACCAAAATAGCACAAAAATGGGACCAAACAAGCCCTAAAAGGGGCCAAACAACCTCAAACAACAAAGTGACCTTAAACAACTATTTAAAGCACTCAAAGAAAAGACTTTTGTTAGTTATATACAAAGTCTGAAAATAGTTACAAGATAGGCTAAAAAGCTATGCAAAAATGGGGGAAAAGGGGTAAGATTGTTACCCTTGCAGACCTCCTTCACAAACAATGCTCCAGCTGGTTCTTTGAGCTCAAAACCAGCCATGAACTTCAAGAACAGCTCCCTAGCACCTCAGTATCCAAGGTAAGGTGTAATGGTGGGTGTTTGTGTGCAATAATAAGACCAAACACACACTTATACACAAAAGAGAGAGAAATATGGAGATAGGGGATATGCAAACCCTAACCCTAATATCACAGCCCTCTGGAAAAATTTTGTAACCCCAATGGAGGGAGAAGATGCTCCCTCTTATAGAGATTCACTCTTACAAAGCTTCCAAAACCAGCTAAGCAAGAGTGAAATCCCTCCATACACGTGTATGAAGGGGAGCAAAGTGTATGCCAACTAGCATAACTGGCATAAAAATATCTGCAAAAGCAGATGTACAGTGGTCGGCCAGTCAAAAATGCTATTTGACCAAAAAAGATGGCTGGTCGACCACAAAGAGTGCCGGTCGGCCAAACATTTGGCCGATGGCAACAAACCAATGGCCGGTAGCCTCAAGCCATGGTCGGTGAGGTGTGGGGATGGCCAACAAGCCATTCCATGCCCTCCAAAGCAAAAACACAAGTGTTTGGTGCAAAACCAGACACAAAACAGTCGAGTTGAGAGATCCTGAGGCAAGGCGTGTAGCCGAGACCTCCGGGAACTCAAGATGAACACAAACAAGGATGATCACCGAATGTTCAAACGGTGACGTCCAAGTCTTGAGGACGGTCAAAAATAGGGTGTCTACAGTTGCCCCTCTTTGACAGAACTCGAAAGTCATAAGAATGACAGGAGTGAGTGTCAAAACCCAGAGATGACCCATTTTTGACAAGGCTGAAGACTTAGACAAACTTGCAAGACAATAAAGATATGCGCCCGAAGGCAGGGGCGAAATGCAACTGAAAATTCAAGAAGCCGAGCATAACTTATGATCATATAAAGAAAGCTGTAACGAGGCACATACAATGCAACAGTTTTAAGCTAGCACAAACCAAACTATACTACAATGCAGAGAGGGTGCAAGAGAATTATGCAATTCTCGATACGTCTCACTCGGAGGATACAATACCTATGCGGCTCGTCTGGTTGCACTAGCTTCAAATGAACCGTACATACAATATCGTGCCTGAAAGAGAAAGAAAACTCAACGGGTACAATATCGTTAGCAACATGCATAACAATGCAATCGAAAGCTGCGCGACAACGCGAATGTAGGATTTAAGGTCTCCTTAGACCAAGGGGTGCACAAACAGTGCGGTGATATGCAATTGAATCTAATGTAATGCAAATGATATGCAAAATTACAAAACAAATGTAAAAACAATGCAAATAATATGCAAAACATACAAAACTATGTATAAACAATGCAAACGATATGCAATTCAATTGAATCATGATCCAATGATGAGCGGTTCAAAACCACACAAATGTCAAATAGATTGATGGAGATGCAAAGTCCGTCTACCATAGAAAAGGTGCCACAACCCTCAAACCACAATACCAGCAGTGGAACAGGCGCGTACACATGCAGAACTATGAGTGATGTAGACGGACACAGGAACAAGTAATTGGGTGGAATGACATAAGTGAGGCATGCTCTGCTCAGAAAAGATTATGATCCTAATGCTAGTTGCAATCGAACTACATTACAATGCAGTATATACAGTGGATATGGCGCGCGACCGAAACATATCTTGCCTAGGAAAGGCATGTACACATGCAAACCGCGTCTAACATAGAAACAGTGCCGCAACCCTCAAACCACAATACCAGCAGTGGAATAGGCACGTACACAAAAGTCTCAGATCTATGCTTCGACGTGAAAAGTATGGGCACATACCAGACCAAGTTCAACATGGAAGGGCACAAGCCATAGCTGGATGTGATGCGACAGATGCATGCAAGCTACAATGCAACATATACAAATATGCAATGGAATGGAATATTTACAATGGATAAGGCCTGCGGCCCAAACCGTATCTTGCCTAGGAAAAGCATGGACACAAACAAGCCACGTCTAACACAGAAAAGATGCCGCAACCCTTAAACCACAATACCAGCAGTGGAATAGGCGCGTACATATGCAGAACTATGTTTCGACGTGAAAAGTATGGGTACATACCAGACCAAGCTCAACATGGAAAGGCGCAAGCCATAGATAGGGGTGATGCAGTGAATGCATGCAAGCTACAATGCAATATTTACAAATATGCGATGGAATGGAACATATACAGTAAAATGCATGACATATGCAATATTTACAGTGGTATGCATGACATATGTACTATTTACAGTGGTATGCATGACATATGCACTATTTACAATGATGCACGACATATGCACTATTTACAATGATGCATGACATATGCACTATTTACAGTGAAATGCATGACATATGAATGTTTGTTTTTTGTTTTGTTTTTTGAATGCATGGCAATGCATGATGAAGGGAAAATGCATGATAATGCATGTTTTTTTTTTGTTTTTTTTTTTTGTTTTTGAAATTCAAATGATGCATGTTGTTTTTCTTGTTTTCTTTTTTTTTTTTGAAATGCAAATGCAAGATGATGCATGATTTTGAAACGCGCGACAACGCGCGGCTTTTGAGATGCATGACAATGCAAATGATCTTGGAATGCGCAACAACGCGCGGCTTTTGAAATGCGTGTGAACTCGAATATGCGATGACGCACGTCGCTTGAAATGCATGGTAATGCATGTGGGCTTGAATGCACGACAACGCGTGTTGCTTGAGATGCATGATAATGCATGCAGACTCGAATGCACGACAACGCGTGTCGCTTGAGATGCATGATAATGTATGTGAGCAGTGTACATCAATGCAAGTTGTGCTTGTTACGACGTGTGTATGCATGCAAAAACTAAAGGTCATGCATCTTTAGAGGATTTAAGGTCTCCTAGACCAAGCGTGTTTAAGGTCTCACTAGACCGTAACTGGGGTGCAAAACAATGCGAGTTGTGTGCATGATAATGCGTGTAAACATGCATAACAATGCAATGTATCTAAAGTAGTTCCCAAACCTTTGCAAGGTACAAAAATGATACAAAAAGGATACACCTTGCATGTATTCGAGGATCGCACATAGAAGACATGGCCCGTGGTCAAAACAGAGACCGGTTAGGCTTCGAAAATGCCTTCTCTTGCACTTTCTTGAGCAATGGAGGCCCCAAACCACACATATCACCCAAACAAGGTTGTAGGAGGCTCACCGGCCATCAGGGGAGGTCACCGGCCATCCACTGGCCACAAAAATAGTCCACCGGCCAAATATTTTGCCGACCGGCCAACAGTGTGGTCGACCGGCCAAAAGTGCCTGAATCGGGGCAGTTTGATCTTTTGGCCTCAGGTCTTTTAAAATAGGGCTTCTAGCCCTATTTTCTTCACTTCCTCTTGTTCAAAATCTCACCCTCTCTCTGTCTAGATCATTTTCCTCCCTTCATTCTCTCGTTTTCCTCGATTTTAGGGCGCATTTCGTCGTTCGATTCGCGAATATCTTTGCGTTTCGAACGTTTTGATCCGAACGAAACTTCGTTTCGGCGTCTCTTTCTTGATTTTCACCACTCGGGGCTTGTTTCCCTTGGGTTTCTCTTGATTTCCATGCCTTTTCCACACTTCGGCTTTTCCGGCCATTTTCCGGCCTCCCGGGGTTGACTTTCTGTTGACCTTTCGCATTCTAGCCCGGTTTTCCCTCTTCCGGCCATTTTCACATTACTCTTGGCATGGCAGACGATCTTCCATAGGGAGGGACTCCCCCGGAGCATGAGATGGATCCCGAGGCCGAGCTCTTGCCCATGAGTGTCCGTCCGTTCTACCCGGCGACCTACTGGCCGGCGATTCACGTGCTTTCTCCTGACGGACTTTGCCAATTCCGAAGTTTTGACAGGACGGTGCCTCCAGAGCTTCGCCTGTGCGAGCCAGAGTCACATCTATCATATGGCGCATCCGAGGTATATTCTTTCCCATTTCATTTTTGCAATGTAGAACACTTAACTGCCATAGTTGATTATGTTCTTTAACTACTTAGCTCGGATACACCGATACACTATATGCTGTAGTTGACTGTGAAGACACTTGCACCTGGTATTTGTTCGAACTTGAAAACGTGCGCACACGCTGTATCTATATTGACCCACTCAAACACGCTGACACATCACATGTTGTAGGTTATTGCAAGCACACCGGCACCCGATGTTTGTTTGAACTTGAGAACGTGCACACGTGCTGTATTGTCACCAATTCTGAATATTCTTCAAATCTGTATATTGAATATTGCTTCGCAACCATTGTTTTTGAATACAGGGGGATTCCCATACCTACCGGGGGTATGGGAATGTCATGGCCCGTGGATGGTATATGGAGCAACCGAACGCGGTCCGCCATATCGTAGACCAGGCCGACTTCGGCGCCTTCTACAGGGAACTTTCCAGACTTACCGCGAGCAGGCCTCTGCTTGCCGCTCTGGTGGAGAGGTGGTGGGACACCACCGATTCCTTCCACTTTTCCACCATGAGAGATATGACGATGACTCCCTATGACTTCTCTATGTTCACTGGCATCGGGGTAGGAGGTGATCTGATCCCCTTTGACACAGACATGGATGAGTGGGAGGCCGCTCAGATGTACTTGCTTGGCGACCTACCGCCTCTTGCTCGTCCAGGCTTCGGCAGATACTCGTGGTTCGGGGACCACTTCAGGATTCAGCTAGCCTTAGCTGAGGAGGCTCCGATGACTCAGGAGGAGGTGGAGCAGTACGCCCACGACTTCCTTATGTTCTTACTGGCGACGACCATCTTCGCCAGGCGAACACTGTGCCCCTCTGTTTGTTGAGCGCTCTGGTGGACGTGACCAGGATCCTGTGCCATGGCTGGGGTGGGGCAGCCTTGGCCACACTCTATGGGTACATGAGCTCATCCTCTCGATGCAGCGGGCAGTTGCTCGGAGGCTACTGGTGAGCTTGGGAGGTACATCTTCTTCCTCTTTTTTACATTTCTGCTCTACACTACCTGTATTCTGTACACTGCACACACTGCAGTCTGCCTCACACTAACCGTATACTGCACACACGGTACACATATAATATGCTTTACACTGACTGTACACTGCACACACTGTACATTCTGTACAATCTACTACACAACACACGGTTCTACCATTTCTGCTTTATTTTGCATTCTGCTTTATCTGATAAGTGTACTAATATTTTCCCTACAATTGTAGGTCTACGCCTACTTCCCGAGACTTGCGCCAGTGCCTGATGTGGAGACTCCTCTCGGTGTTCCATTCTCCCGACGCTTCGACGTGAGGTGTGTGCGGAGACCCCGGGAGACATTTATATTCTTCCGCCGCTACTTCGACACCATCACCCCCGCAGAGGTATGTTCAACTTTAGAGTTTTTTTAGCTTCGCTTTGCACTGTATTTTCAATAACAGTAGATAACAAACTGCATTTCACTTACAGATCACCTGGCAGCCTTGGGCTGCATTGCCAGCCGGGATTCGGGAGCGATTTGCCGGTGCGGAGGAGACTGCCCGCTTCAGGCTTCTATTGGAGGGCCCTATATGTCGGGCCTGGTACCTAGGTGAGCGCTTCTTACGCCAGACCCTGGGTTTGTCAGAGCAGATAGTCCCGGTTCACCCTCCTGACCATATGAGGGACACCGAGAGGTTCACTCCCTAGCAGATGGCCGATTACACGATCGGTTGGGACTCGATACGTTTCAGAGGCATAGGCAACTACACGGAGTACGTCCGAACCTACATCATGCGGCCTTTGAGCAGTGGCCGTCGAGCTGAGAGAGAGAGGCCTGCGGCGCCAGTAGCTGGAGCAGGAGCGGGAGCACCGAAAGTGGCTCGGGTCCGTGGCAGGAGTGGAGCTCGGAGAAGACAGGAGGCTAGTTGGCCAGCACTGCCCACGATGATGACATGGCGAGGGCAGGGTGGGGAGACCTATCAGATCCCCTTCGCTCCCCCTCTGGCTGATCATGAGTTTGTCGGGTTCTTCGACTTGCCCCCGGTATGTACTATCACATTTTGCATCTTGCATTGTCATTTCATTTCGTTCTTCTTGATATTCCACAGAATACTGATACTTCTAACACTTTTGCAGGCTTCTTCCGAGTACACTCGTTAGTCCCTAGAGTTGAACGCCTCCATGATGGGGATGCTACAGCGGAGCTTCGACCTGCTGGCCATCTACAATATTCCGGTATGTTCTTCTGACGACAGTCTCAAACCATACATGAACTGTTTCACATAATCTGATGCATCGCGCTGTCAACACAACACTCGATACACGGTCCTCACGACATCTGATACACTGTAGCCCACAGACTGTTCACAACATTACTCGCGGCATTCATACACTGCACTCAGTCATTGCATTCTATACCGACACACTGTTCACAGCATTCATACACTGTACTCACACACTGTATTCGGCATTCATATCCTGCTTTACGTAGCATACTGATGCGTTTGCCATTTGTACATTTTCAGCCTCCATTCCAAATGTCAGCCGCATGAGGTGCTCCAGCTGGGCCTTCTGTTCCTGCTCGAGGAGGAGGGCGAGTTGGCACAGTATTCCCCCGCACCAAAGTGGGGTGCACTCATGTCAGGAGTAGCTCTCGGGCACCAGTTCCTGATGATGACGAGTCTGAGGCGAAGACGGAGGCGGAGGCAGAGTCGTCCGAGGAGGAGACCGGAGATGCCTCAGACTCAGATGACGGTGTTGATGATGATGCTCGGTCCAGGAAGAGGACGAGGACAGACCCGTAGGCTTGAGACCATTGATGCTGATCTAGATTTCTGCTGCTTTTCTTCTTTTTGTTTAGCTTTTCCTTTTGTTGGTAGCTTGAGTACCTTGTACCGCCGCAGGCAGGTTTTTGTTTTCTCCAAAACTTTGTACTTGGAAAGATGATGAAATGACACAAACTTTTTTAAAAGTGTTACATTGATACATTTCATACACTGCATCGCATTGCATCATATTACACCTCAATGTAAATGAGATTGATCTCCTGTCTGAAAAATCAAACACTTGTATTGTAATAACCAGATAATAGATCGGCCAACAGCAAAATAACTCAAACAAACCACTGCCCATTTTGAACACTCGGCTCGTAACACAGTGCTTGGTTTAATCTGCATACAGCCCACACAGCTCACAACTGATTCTGAACACTGTTCATTCTGAACACTGTTCATTTTGAACTCTGCTCATTCTGAACTTCATAGCCCATAACACAGTATTCTTAGTTCATTCTGCACGCGGCGAAAACAGTCCGAATCTGAAAAGACGGAATACAAAGGTAGAATCGACAGAAGCTGAAACACACTCAGATGCAATCCGAAACCCACATGTTCACTGTTTCCAAGTGACCCGGGTTGAACCCCTGTGGTTTTACAAAAGAACCAAACCTGTTTTGCAGAAATGTGGAGAATGACACAGCACTCTGAGCACAAAACGATTTGAGAAAAAGGGTTTTCAACCGGGTATTGAGCCTACGACTGAACACAGTGAAAAAGACTCAATAACGAAAAACAAAAGGTAAACAACCTAAACACAACGAGACACGCTCGGAACCGGCTCAGAGCAAGAGTTAAGGTAAACAAAACAAAAGACACAACACACAGACGCGTTATAAAAACGAGGGACTTCTCAGATCACGAGGAGCCAGTTTCTCTGGGTATTATTTCCCACCCTCTTCCCATTTGTGATTCTCACACCACTCGGCCCTCAGGCTCGGTTTTTCTCTCAAAACCCCTTTTGCTCACTTTTCTCTCGACTTACACCTCTCTATTCTTCACTCTCTCATTCTTCATCCCTCCTTAGATATGGTCGGCGAATGAACAAGAGGTTGCGGGTTCATGCCCAAAACTGATAGCTCGCAGCTATTTCCTCCGGTGATGTCTAGTTGATGTTCTTGATAAGGGAGTGGAGTATCTTGATCCATTCTAGTTTGTGCTTCGTACTTGGCTCGATACCTCGTTGCTCGGAGGTTAAGAGAGCTTTCAGCCCTTTGTTGACAGCTTCAGCTGTGCCCTTCTGGCATGTAGAGTGCCCTTCTTGGCAAGTATGTAGAAAATGGAGGAAAGATAGGAAGCCTGACTCAACTGTGCCCCTAGTGCATTATTTTGACCATTTTTGTTTTTGGTTTTCTACTAAAACAATTTTGACCAAGATGAGAGTTAGATTAACATGCTTGTTCAATTTTTGATTTGAAATCATGCAAGTTAGGCTATGAGCACTGAAAATTTTCTTTTTTTGGGTCCAAAAAAATGGTCCAGTTTTGGAAAGTGAAATAATTTTTGAGAGAATAGTCAACCTCAGTAAAAAAATTCTCAAAAATCATTTTGGCAAACAGCCAGTGCTCAACGAGCATGAAACTTACTCTCAAGATATACAACCTCGGATCGGAGGCAATGGAAAATTGCCCCTTGTTCCAAAGGGCACAGCATGGCAACGAAAAGTTGCCCTTGGTTTGGATGGCGACTCATGGCAACGGAAAGTTGCCCCTTGTGTGGATAACGCCGCAGCATACTGTAGTCAGTCCTCATTAGTGATGATCGCAATTGAACTCTCGGATACAGAGAAGACGAAGATGGTCAAAACAAATATATGTACACAGTCACTTTGAAAGTGCGTGGGGCTGGACTTCAGGATGAAGTTGCCTACGTATCCCAAACATGGGAATCAAGCCTTACGTAGTTCCGGTTAAGGTACACTCGTTTATTAACCCTCACTTTTTTATGCTCTAACTTTTGCCAAGGCCGCCCTTTGCGGGTTTTCAACCTTGCGAGCTTTGTTCTTCTTTTTTTTTCCATTCTTTTGTATTGTCTTTTTCTTTTTCATATTTTCTTTTCATTTTCTTAATTTTTTTTTCTTTTTGCATTTTCTTTTTTGTATTTTTCTCTTGCTCTAACTTTTGCCTGGGTCGCCCTTCTAGGTTTTCGGCCTAGCGAGCCTCTCAAAGGGTAAAAGTGTAACAAGTCCATGCCAAATGGTTTTAGGGTTTCGAAGCCATCCGTATCCAGGAGGGCGGCTGTTGTATTGACTTGTAGAAGGATCCATCTTCGGCCCTTCGAGCACATCAGACATTTTTGCCCCTAGTCCGAGGGGTGCTTCTGTTCTAGCTTCGCAAGCTTCTTCTGATGAGGCCCGATCTTCTTGATCTGACTTTCTTGGCCTCTCGTTCGAGGGTTGCTTCAAATTTGGCCATGTAGGCTTCATGTTGTAGTTGACAGTTGAACCTTCTGAACTAAGGTCCAAGATTTGAAAGCAAGGGCTCAAGTCTTGAGGCTGAGAGCGATCCTAAGCTGCACAATCTCAAGAGCGATTCCACACAGGTCTTCGCAGAACCGCGCAAAACATTTTATTTTTGAAAGTTTTTAAGAAAGCGACAAATCACTTGCGCTAAAGATAGTGTGGAACCAATCTGGATCAAGCCAGGGTCCTTCTCAGTGCTCACGTTAACAAACATGATTTCATTCATTAAAGGCTTATCACGCCTCTCTTTCTCTCAATTTGATCAAAGTTTTGCAAATCCCGAGGAATTCCTTTCTCTTCGTTTTCAACATCACAATGTTAGAAAAAAGTTTTGAACAACTTAGGTCAATGTAATGAATTCGAGGTGCAGAATAGTAAGTGAGATGCTCCGCCGTTTCATTCAAATGCTCTGGCACAACTAGCTCAAAGTAGCAATAAGCACGGAAACATGATAGCCGCAGCTGTTTCATTCAGATTTCCTAGTTGTAACTGGCTCCACAGCAGAGACAGACTCAAAAGAAAGCAAAACGATAATTACAAAACAAAATAATGATATCCGAGGCAACAACCCTGGAATCACCTGATTTTTATACAATGGGACTGACTCGACGCAACAAGACAGATCCTTAAGCAAAAAGACTGACTCAAGGCAATAAGACAAACCCAAAACAAAACAATGAACTGACTCAACACCCAAGCCAGAAATTACAAAACTATATTCGCAAATGCTCCCGACAGTGCGTGCCAAACGCCACATCTGAAATACACCGAGCGCCGCCTGCAGGTGGTCCAACCCTTGATCACATACTCGCAGTATCCTCGAAGTCCAACAACTTAGTGGTAACAGACTTTGCTAAGGTGGGTGGGAGGATGACCTCATTGGCGCTCAAATCTTGCACTTTGTGGCGAAGGCAGAAACAACCGTCGGTGCTGTGACCAGTTTGCTGATGGTATGCACAGTACAAGGCAGCATCATGTGTAAGAGGGAGATTCTTCAGGA
The DNA here is from genome assembly GCF_055761805.1 of Camellia sinensis. Lineage (NCBI taxonomy): Eukaryota > Viridiplantae > Streptophyta > Magnoliopsida > Ericales > Theaceae > Camellia > Camellia sinensis. Next base: position 10,660,639 of record NC_138970.1, read on the forward strand.
GAGGTGGAGGTTCGAGGGGTTTAAGATGCTCCTTTTTAGCCAAAATTTCAAATGCCCTAGACAAAGGCATGTAGAGGGCGTGAAAGACTCTGCGCCCTCGAGGCAGGTACTTCGAAGTCTGAGGGTTCTTGCTAGATGCACTAGCGAAAGGGTCGGCAGGCATTGCCTTGGCTTTCTGATCTTTTCCTAGTGCAGGGTTGGGAGCGGAAGGAACTGTTTTGGCATGATGGGGCCTATCCCGATTTTTCGCCTGGCTTGAACTGCCTTCGGCTGGAGTGGGGAAAGCATCATCCACAGCTGTAGTCATGACTGCGAATACTTGCTGCTTATTCATTCCCCCGGCTTTCAAAGCCTTGACTGCCCACAACAGTTGTTCAACGGGATCAGTATCTGTTCCCACTTTGTTCTTACCTCTAGCCTCAGCCTGATCGACGGTTTGGGTTGCTATATCAGAGCGGAACCCGGTTGCTGTTGACATGTCATTGCCATAGCTTGGGACAGCCTCAAGCTGGCTGAGCTCGATCACAATTCGTCCCAGTAGCGGGGCCTCTTGTGGTATGAAATTCCCGGCATATGGTGTAGTTGGTGGTGAAGCCGAGATTCCATAGGCCAGTTCTGCCACAGATCTCTGGAGGTCGCCGATCATTCCCATCAATTCAAACGTGGTGGGCTCACGAGCTTCAAACAACTGGGGCTCCTAGATCGGGTGCGCGGCGGGCGACTTGGGTGGATGTGGTATTTCGACATTGGGCTCATCCCGCAAGATGGTTCCTCGGTCCAGTGCGGCTGCCATAACCATGATTTCTTCTGAACTCTGCGTCATTATAAGTCCGCTGAACTGAACGGTGATGATGCAACTGGCGATTGACAGATCAGACGTCTGCCTTGCCTCAGCGAAGGAGAACACCAAATCTCTGAACTGAAAGGGAAAACAAGCAACATTTTAGCCCAGACGGAACAGACACAGGCGTAGCTGAATAACTATACTCTACTACTGACCATTGTTCCCCAAAATCACTGCCCCAAAAAACTGAACATGATACCTGCGGATATAACCGATTTCCTAAAACACTGATACTGATGCCCTCAGGCCTGGTACTAAACTTGCAAACTGACATGTGCGTTCCTGTAGAGATACACTCTAAAAGCACACAGCAAGTAAATGAGAACCAAAACACCCCTATGTTGGGGTAGGGTTTCCCTGTCCTATTTTGTCAGGAGCTAGGGTTTCACTATGCACGAAACAGTTTCACACAACCTATAATCGGGTATGCAACCTGTCCTAGCTTGGAATGGTCACTACGGATTTCGATATGCACTAGGTCGAATGGTCAATAAGGGTGCCCTGGTAAAACCGGGGTTTGTGTTCCCATACTGGCAGAGACCGTAATCGGTCAGCCTTATGGCACGCTTCTTAAAGCGAGCCTCCGGCAAATCGCTTAGGAATAGCAGATGGCCAACACAGTGTCCTAGGCGCACCAATGCACATGCAATGCAAAGAAACACATAAGTGTAGTCAAAACAAGATATCATGAGTTCGAGTCAAGTTCTCTAAATCCCCAGCAGAGTCACCAGAAACTGTTGACGCGCCCTTGAACATCCCGGGAGGGAATCCCGTTTCGTCCGTTTGTGGGCTCGCTACAGTTCGGACTCAAATCGTCACGGTTCTTAATCTGAACCAAAGAGTCCAAATCCGACAAATCGTTTTGGAAAATAGATTTTTAGAAAGAGGTGCCAAACCTGGACTGCTTTGCTAGATATAGAGTCGCCACCTAAATATTTTTTATGGGGAAATTTAGGAAACCCTGACTCGTTTGCCTAAGGCCACGTGTCTGTCATCACCAAAGTTGCCTCGGCTCGGGAACTTGGGTACGATTGGGGAAGGTCAGCTATGAGGACCCCCACTCGCCCGATCCGAAGTTCGGCCTCTACTAACCATGATATCTTATTTTGAAAACATTATGCGTTCTTATACCGGTTATTAGCCTAGAATTACTATGTGATGCGTACAGCAAAACAAGTATAGACTAAATTGCCTAAGTTGGAACAAAGCATCGCATTTCCGTTTGTTTGGAAAATGGTTTGAATTTTGCTACTCGCGAGTAGGCTAAAATACGGATTTCGATGAATTATTCCAATTCAAACAATCCAACCTTCACCCATAGGCATTCATGCAGTTATATCACATAAGCATATAGCCACATGGTAAGCATGCTATCATGTTAACATTCACACTCATGCGAAATGCTAAAGTATAAATACTTACATCGTACTCCGTGCCAAAACAGTGAACTAGTTAGTAATCATATGCATGATCCTAATTCATGTTAAGGTGGCTAATGTATCTCATACAAAATGTCACTAGAATTGGCTTGGCTAGTCAATGAATGGCATGTGAGATGCGACAGATAACATGTATTCAAGTTTGATTTGAAATACTATGCAGTTAGTATGATGCGCCGAGCCCGGTGCATGCAATACTGATGAATGATGCACGCATGCATAGCATAAGGATGCTGAATTAAATATGCCCTAGTACTAACCATTGAAGCAGGTAAGTAAAAGGGAGAAAGAAATGGGGGTTGGAAGACATGCACATACGCACCCACACTTATTACAAATTTGCCCTCGCTCGGAGGGACCGAAAGAATAATACAATTTAACTAACTATCAAGCTAATTAAATATTACAGACAATTAACTAGTTAAGCAAATTAACTAAGCTAATTAAGCAGTAAAAGCAGCCTCCGGAAGAGGGCCCAATGTATGCGCGCTCGGTTCTGCTCGGAAACCCACCACCATGCACAAGTTTGCCTCTGTTTCCCCTGCTCTGCTCCTCTGAAAATTGCACAACTCCCAAGGTATGCTCCATGGACACTATGGATCACCACCGGCCAAGTGGAAACCCCACCGACCATGTCCGTATGGTCATCGACCATTTGTTGAGCTCTCGGCCATCAATAATTGGTCGGTCGGCACTCCATGTAGTCGACCGGCCAAGTCTTCCTGGAGAACCTGTTTTGACAGCAGCGGAGGGCAAAACAAGGCATGGCAATGTATTTCAAGCAAATGTGTGCACCAACACATCCCTTATCATGTTTGTGACTCAAAGGGGTATGTTCCTTGATTCTCGGACCACCAATCGCGTATTTCAATGCGTGATGGCCTAAGGAACCAAGTCGTGCATTTTGATTTCAAATGAAATGCAATGCATAGAAACATACCAAGGGGCTTTCAACCTCTATCATGGCTTGATCAAGAGGTGAAAGATGCATGCAATGATATGCAACCTAGACATGTGAGCTAAGTGTGCAACATGAGTTACAAACAAGTAAGCATGCAATAAGCACACAACCAAAGCAAATAAGTATGCAAGACATGGAATAACTATGCAAGCTTAACCATGCAAGCATGCAAGGTGCAACACGGACAACATGTTAGGCAACTTAGCCAAGAGAATGCGTGCCAAATGCAAAGCTATTGAAGCATGCAACACATGCAATAGGCTAAGTATATGACAACACACAAGGTGAGCATATGACAACATGCAAACAATGGACTTATACCAATTTGGGCAGCCCTATACCAGGCCCAAAGCAGTGGCCAACATACTACGGAATGAGAGGCAAAACGCACACAAACATGCACATGTTAAGGCCTAAACACTTAAGCATATGGAGACAACTTTTAAGCACACTTAAAAGAGGATAACATGGACATATGGCATACATTATAAGCTCTGAAATCATGTTATAAAATGATGCCAAATCAATCTAAACAAGGCAATCGAAGTATGCAAACAAAGTCCAAGATCTAAGGCTCACCAAAGGGGTATTGAACTACCCTTAACAAAACCAAACATGGCTTGAATTGAACAACTAAAATTAGAGTTTTAGCATGTTAAAACAAAGCCAAAAATAGAATGACATGGCATCCTAGAGGCCTAAACATGATGGCATACATGAAGGCACAAACATGGAGCATGAAACACCAACCCTTTAAGGCCTTAAAAGAACACCAAATGCAAGTATACAAACACATCACAAGGACTGAAATGGCATGGCAAGTGGTTCCAAACCACTGCAACAAAGCAAGGATGGCATGCTAGAGGGGTTAATGCTTAGGGCATACAAGAGAGGTTGCATGGTAGCTATAGAAATCAAAGCATGGACTACCTGAATGACCAAAAACAGACCTTTAGCACATTAAAACAAGCACAAAAGCTTCACAAAGCTTGGTCAAAAACATGCTAGAAGAAGGCTCAAAGCACAAAGCATGTTAAGGCTAAAACATGGCATTACAAGACATGTATGCAAGGCATGCATGGTGTGTCTAAACCAAGTAAAAATAGAGGTAAAACATGACAAAATACTACCAAATACCTACTGAAACATGGCCAACATGAGTTCAAAAATGGTGCTCACACATGAGGCTTAAATGGCATATATTAAAGGCAACAAGGAGAGGGGATGGCCCTCTCCTTCTTAGGACCTTAAACCACCATCCTCACCACTGAAACAAGGTGGTCCCGGAGCTCACCAAACAGCACAAAAATGGGGCCAAACAAGCCCTAAGAGGGGTCAGACAACCTCAAACAACAAAGTGACCTTAAACAACTATTTAAAGCACTCAAAGACAAGAACTTTATTAGTTATATACAAAGGCTGAAAACAGTCGCAAGATAGGTTAAAAAGCTATGCAAAAATGGGGGAAAAGGGGTAAGATTGTTACCCTTGTAGACCTCATTCACAAACAATGCTCCAGCAGGTTCTTTGAGCTCAAAACCAGTCAAGAACTTCAAGAACAGCTCCCTAGCACCTCAGTAGCCAAGGTAAGGTGTAATGGTGGGTGTTTGTGTGCAATAATAAGACCAAACACACACTTATACACAAAAGAGAGAGAAATATAGAGATGGGGGATATGCAAACCATAACCCTAATATCAGAGCCCTCTTGAAAAATGTTGTAACCCCAATGGAGGGAGAAGAGGCTCCCTCTTATAGAGATTCACTCTTGCAAAGCTTCCAAAACAAGCTAAGCAAGAGTGAAATCCCTTCATACACGTGTATGGAGGGGAGCAAAGTGTATGCGAGCTAGCACAACTGGCATAAAAATATTTGCAAAAGCAAATGTACAGTGGTCGGCCAGCCAAAAATGCTATTTGACCAAAAAAGATGGTCGATCGACCACAAAGAGTGCCGGTCGGCCAAACATTTGGCCGATTGCAACAAACCAATGGCCGGTAGCCTTAAGCCATGGCCAGTGAGGTGTGGGGATGGCCAACAAGCCATTCCCTGCCCTCCAAAGCAAAACCACAAGTGTTTGGTGCAAAACCAGACACAAAACAGTCGAGTTGAGAGATCCTAAGGCAAGGCACGTAGCCGAGACCTCCGGTAACTCAAGACGAACACAAACAAGGATGATCACCGAGTGTTCAAACGGTGACATCCAAGTCTTGAGGATGGTAAAAAATGGGGTGTCTACACGTACCTTTTCAGCCTTGGTTGAGGCAGCTAGGAACCTCAGTACCACTGGCCCTCTACATAAATCTTGCAACAGTCATTGCTACTCCCATAGTAGCAGAGTTGCTGCGGTAACCTCTGTAGGAGGGAGCCGCTTGCAAGGGGAGGCGTCATCCTCTCGGAAGAGGAAGATTTATAAGGACAGAAATCCATATCCTTGCAGCCTTGAGAATGTTAAGGCCGTCGTTAAAGAATGGGTAGCCTATGGTGAACTTATTTTGCCTCCGGTTGATGTCCCTCCAACCAAGAAGGACAAAGAAAACCCAGATTATTGTATCTATCACAGAGCCACCAGACACCTTACTAAGGACTGTTGGACTTTGAAAAGTATCTTCAAGAAGAAAGTTGATGTGAATGAGCTGAAGTTCAAAGATTCTAGTAACCGTGATGTGAGGATGGACCCTTATCCTAACCACAAGGAGAAGGGAAAGAATGTACAAATGATTGGCTATCTTGGGCCTGTGCACGATCAACTGCACATGGCATCCTACTCAGATGAGTTAGAAGAAATTACAACTGGCCAGCTCCACGAAACAGTAGCTGTAGAGGCAAAACTCGTAGAGGACACTCATGCTCAAGCCTTGCAAAATTTTGTCAAGTTTCGTACCTTCTTTGACCAGCTGGGGCTGAGCTAAGCCGCCAGGTTGGAAGTAACAAAGGCCCTCATCAACATCTCTAAAGTGCACCATACTGAAGTTGCTGAGGCTAAAGAGTATATGTCTCAGTGCATCCAGGAAGATTATGGGGCCGTTACTTTTTCAGAAGTAGGCAGAGCATACCCATTTCCTCATAATCGTCGTCTTTTTGTTAACACTTATGTCAATGACGTGGAGTTAAAGCATGTTTTCCTTGATGGCAGAGCATCCATAAACATCATCACTACCGACACCTTTGCGAAGGTTGGCATTCTACTGTCCAGGATGGTTTGCAAACCCATTACGGTGACGGGTTTTGGCAGTGAGAAAAAGGTTACTAAGGGCTATGTTGTAGTGGACTTAGCAGTTGGCGAGATCCGCTCTACCACTATGTTCCATGTGATTGAAGTGGACACAAATTACCACATGATACTTTGCAGGATTTCGATGCACTGATATGGGACTATCCCGTCGAGTTATCACTAATGCGTAAAGGCAAAGTTGGGGAAGCGCATAGTGACCATAAATGTGTTTGAAAAGCCATTTGGAGTAGAAGAGGCACACTATTCTGATGCAGTCTTCTTTACTGTGCTGTCAACGGATGAAACTCCAAGGACTGGTAAGGTTGTAGGGGTAAAATTGCCAAGGTGGGATGACATTTGAGATGCAGTGGTTGCTCTAGAAAGCAGTGGGCAGAAGAGGAGCAGCAAGTCCAGAAGTCCTCTGCCCAAGATTGTTAAGGTGCATGATGGCAGCAAGACAGTTTACTACCTGCGACGATCTTAGGGCCCAGACTTCATACCTTGGAAGGATGGTCTCGAGGCAAATAAATGTGATGCTAATAAGTCTCAAGAAGGGTTGGTGGAGACGCATGAGCCCGCCCCTGAATGTATGCAAGATAGACCCAAACCGCAGTAGGAAGTACTTGTTGAGGTTAACCTCAGCGACTTACCAGGGCAAAGCAAGCCATGTTTATCAGCGATAGAATGGCTCAAGCAGCTAAGGAAGAATTGATAACACAACTGAAGCAGTATAGTGACGTCTTTGCTTGGACATATGACGAGATGCCTGGTATTGACCCATCCTTATCTAGACACTTTTCCCAACTCTAAGCTAATCAAGAAGCGTGATTGAAAGTATCACCCTGATCTTGAGGCAAAGATTAAGGAAGAGGTAGAAAAGTTGTAGAGGACCAAGTTTATTGAGCCTATATAGTACCCAACTTGGCTAGTAAATATTGTGCCTATGAAGAAGAATGGCAAAATCAGGGTCTGCGTAGACTTTCTCAGCCTGAACAAGGCCTGCCTAAAAGATTTGTTTCCATCGCCCCATGTTGACACACTTGTCGATTCTACGACAGACCATCAGATGTTCTCTTGCATGAACAGGTTCAGTGGTTATAACCAGATCAAATTGGCACCAGAAGATGCAAAAAAGACAGCTTTCAAAACGCCCTTGGGAAATTTTTTCTATAAGGTGATGCCCTTTGGTTTTGTGGAGGCCGAATAAAATTAACTAAGAAGAGGCCTAGGCATTTGATCGACATCTGGCCAAAGGCAATTTGGCCCTGACCAGGGGCTCATGAAGCCGAATAAACGAATCAGCCATATAACGAGCTGAATAGGAGCCAATACTCAACTGGATGGCCATCTAAGTAACTACGTGTGAGATCAGGAGTGCGCCTGACTCTTAGGCCAGAGGTAATATAAAAAGGGGGCAATGTCAGCCAAAGGAGGTATGTGAGAATTTACATGATTACTTGAGATAGAAGTAAATTTGAGAGGATACTTACTTGTCCATCAGAGTGCTAATTCTACCACCCCCGACCCGAGTGTTCATCCCTTTTTCTGGTAGCAATCAGAGGATCAAGAGCGTCTAACTGGATCCAAGAGTATTTCCAAACCACTTACCACAATTGGCACCGTCAGTGGGAATACTCAAATGTATCCATGGCAGGCGTAACAGATGATCCTTCAATAGCTGCTGACGATGTTACACCAACAAATGACATTACTCCAAGAAACATGCTTGGACCAGAGAATATCACCACTCGATGGGGCTTTAACATTGACCCAGTTGCTCAAACTTCACTCTCAACTTCTATGCAGGAGACTGTGTAGACGAATATGGATCAAGCAAGACGAAAGGAACATCAACTAGAAGATATGTTGGCTAAGAACGAGTGTTTGCGTAAGGAAGTAGACCTAGAGTTAGCCAAATCCCAACAAGCAGCACGCCATGACCGGGGTCGATCCCCAAAAAAGAAGAAGGATGATCGACGGTGTCGACTTTGAAAATATATAATGGCAGCGATTCTAAATCACCATCTTAGGAACCCAAAAAGAAGGGGTGAGTCGATGCATCTAGCTCATTCGAAGGAAGTCTATGCATACGGCATAGACGAGGGAAAGGAAGTGATGATTCGGATAAGGAGGACAAGCACGACCCTTTCATATGACGCATTGTAAGGGTTGTGCTGCCTAAAAAGTTCAAAGCACCAACATTCACCTTATTTGACGGAAAATCAGATCCCACTGACCACATTTGTCATTACAAACAAGCGATGACATTGCATGCTGATGATGAAGCCCTCATGTGTCCAATGTTTCCAAGTAGCCTGGGACCGTTAGTTTTCAGATGGTACTATAAATTGGAGCCGACGTCAATAAGAAGCTTTCATCAACTCCAAAAATCCTTCAGGGCAAGGTTCATCACCACCGAAGTTCAGCCAAAGCAAGCTGACTCTCTCTGGGCAATGCAAATTAAACCAGAAGAGACCCCTCAGTGAGTATTTAATGCTATTGGGAATGTTTCAACTTAGTGGATGATGTCTGTAATGATTCCATGGCCATTACCACCTTTATGATGGGATTACACCCTGATAGTCCTCTTTGTAGTTCGTTGATCAGACGGCCTCCCAAGATAGTGTGGGCGCTAATGAAGAAAGTTTAAGAATACTGTAAGTGCGCGTCAAGGCTGGTGTAGACACCCCATTTTTGACCGCCCTTAAGACTTGGGCACCACTGATGTTTTGCTTGGCAGAGAAAGGTGTGCAGGGCAAATGTTCAGTTTCTTCGGCAAGGAGAGAGGAAAATCCTTCAAAACACTTTGTTCAAGGGTTTGGAGTTAAAGAAGAGAGGAAAGGAGAGGAGAAAACTAGTTTGGGAAGAGTTCGGCATGAATCCGGGTAGAAGCGAGTCGAGCAGCCGTCGCTGAATCGGGCTTATCTATCTGTACACTTGGAGTTTAGCTATGGGGCCACCACCGTCGGAAAGCTTACTTCCGGGCTTCATTTTGCACTCAAGAATCTCTTAAATCCAAGTCCGGGTGGGGGAGATATGATTGGTTGAAGTTGGGTATCATCCCGGTTGGATCGAATCTGCGCGGCTTCACGAAAAAGGGCATAACGTTTTGCACAGAAGGAATTTTAATGCAAGGTTTGCGCTATTGGAAAGCTAACTTCCGGGGTTTCAATTTGAACACCAACCGGCCATTTTTTGACCTTACCGGCCATCCACCGGCACTATATTTATCCGACCGGCCAGTATAAATTGCAGGTCGGCAATATATTGTGCCGACCGGCCATTTATTTTGCCGATGACCTCCTTTCATGGCCGATATGCCCCTTTTTCATCCCTCAAGCATGGTGCATGCCAGCTGTGCCAGCTGGGATGCACAGACCCTACTCCACGTGCATATATGTGGCTATTTTGCACCCTTTGCACACCCTTTGGCCCCTTTTCTTGCACCCTTTGCTCAAGGCTTCTTGAGGAAGCCTTGACCCCTTGTCTTGGCTTCCCCAAGAAGCTTACCAGCTGTCCTAGCTTCTCCAATAAGCCTTGACCTCCCCTTAAACCCCTTTGACCCTTTGTAACTTGTCTTAGAAGCTCAGTCTTGCCTATATAAGGGGCCTCTCCTCCTCCATTGTTTTGGTTGGTTTTTTGGAACAAAAAACCAGAGATATATAGATATATCTGATATATACATACATATATCCCTTCATCTCTCACTATATCTCTCCCATTCAACCACCAAACACCCTTGTTCTTGGGCCATTTCTTCATCAACTCATAGCACAAGGCATCCTTACTCCATTGCAGTGACTTGAGGCTGTTCTTCAGAGCTTAGGAGCACTTAAACTTGGTCCAAGAGGTGCTGGTTTGCTGGTCTTCAAGGGTGAGTCATCCTCTTCCCTTTTCTAGTCTTTTCTTGCTTCATATCTAAGCCATAGTTGCTTGCATTTTTGGGCTCCGACCCAAACTGTAAATCATCATATTTTGAGGTCCTCTTCATGTTTGATTGAGGACCTCTTGCTGTTTGAGGACAGTAGCTTGCACTTGCTTCATTATCCTCCTTGAATGCCATTTTCTTGCATGCTTTGGCAGCTTATCATGCTTCTATTTTTGGTCTTTTTACAGGCCTAGAAATAGTCTTATTTTGACCTTCTTAACATGTTTCATCAAGGTTCTTTGGTTGTTTGATGAATATTTTGTATACCTCATGTTATAGCCTCTTTTGAGCCTCATTTTGCATTGCATTTCTAGCATGTTTGTATACTGTTTTGGAGTTTTTACAGTTCTGTAAATATGCTTATTTTTTGTCCCTCTTCAATGTTGTGGAAGGGAATTTTTCAGTTTGGGCTGTGCACATACCACTTGCCTCTTTGGCCACCTTTTGGCCCTTTTTCTTCCCTTTTTCTTGCATAAGAGCTTAGCCATATCTATGTTTGTTTTTAGGGTTTTTACAGTTCTGTAAAGTGGCTTATTTGTGGCCCCGCTTCAATGTTGTTGAAGGGCCCTAACATGTTTGGGGTCAGCAGCTGTGAGTTGCTTCATAATCTCATGTTTAGGGCCGTTTTCGTATGCCATTTTAGCCCTATCTTTGCTTGCTATTTGGCCATGTCATAAACTGTAAAAATGCTTGTCTCAGAGCTGTATTTCTTCTGTCTTCATGCTCCATGTCCATATTGTGCATGCTTTGTATAGCTGTAAACCATTTCGGGTGCCAAAAGTCCATGTTTCGTGACTATTCCATGCATCGGGTGTGTTTTCGCCTCATTTCGGGGCTGTTTTCCCCCACATTTCAGTGCTGAAATCCCATTGGCATGTTTGCATATCATTTTCCATGCCATTGCATTGCATATGCCATTGCCTCGGTTTGCATGCCCATGTGCACGCATTTCGAGGCACTTCATTTTCATCCATCGGCCTCTCATGTGAGTGTGGCTGAGGCTCTCTCATGTTAGTATAAGTCCATGTTGCATTCTATATTCCATTTTAGCCATTGCATTACATATGCCATTGCCTCGATTTGCGTGCCCGCGTGCACGCATTTCGAGGCACTTCATTTTCATCTTATGGCCACTGATGTGGGTGCGGCTGAGGTTCACTCACATTGGTGTAAGTCCATCTTGCATTGTGTATGCCATGTTTCAATACGTTGTGCATGTTATGTTGTTAGCATTGTGTGTGCCATGTAGTTATATTGCATGTTTGTATGTTTGCTTGCATGCTTAGGTCGCATGTGCATTGTTGTGCATTGCCTCGCCTCTTGACCAACCATGATTGAGGTTGGGTCCCTTGTATGTTTTGTGTGCATTGCATTTGACATTGAAATGCATACTTGACACTTTGGCCATCATGCATCGAAATGCGTGATTGGTGGCCCGAGGGTCAAGGGCCATGTTCCCTTGAGTCCATTACATGATAGGCAGTGTGTCCCTGCATACATGTGCCTGAAATCCTATGCCATATGCTGTCTATTCTCTGTTGCTGTCAAAACTGTCTTCTGCAGGGAGCTTCTGCCGACCGGCATAATTTAGTGCCGACCGGCACTTTTTGAAATGCCGGTGACCCAATAAACAGCCGATGGAAGTTGTGAACTGCCGGTGGGAATTTCCCCTAGCCGGTGGTGCTCTGCAGCATGCAAGGAACCTGTCCTGAAGTTTTGGCAATTTTCAGAGAGACAGGGCAGTATAAACAGAGGTGGCAGTGTTATGGTACGGGCTTTCCGGGTGAGACAGATCCGAGCATGCATCACTCACGCATCCCAAGGCAGGGCTGCGGCCACCTTCTTGCTGCATTTATTTTGTTAATTAATTAGAAAGTCTGTAATAATTTATTCGCTTATCATTTGGACTGTAATATTTATTTGGTCCCTCCGAGCGAGGGCAAATCTATAATAAGTGTGGGTGAGTGTGTGTATGTCTTCCAATCCCCACTTCTTTCTTCCCTTTTATTTACCTGCTTATGATGGTAGATTAGGGCACGTTTAATTTGGCATACCTTATGATAGCATGCGTGCATCCATACATCTGTCTTACATGCACCGGGCTCGGCACATCATGCTAACTGCACTTGTATTTCAATTCCAAGTTGAGAACTTGTTAGTTGCAGCATTTCACATGCCATCTTTAGGATAGCCGAGCCTGTTTAGATTGCTTCTTCGCATGTGTTGCATTAGCCATTTTTAACATGAACTAGGATCATGCATATGATTACTGACTAGTTTCTGTTTTGGCTCGGAGTACTAGGTAAGCTTTTATGCTTTAGCATATCGCATGCGTGTGAGTGTTGCCATGACAGTATGATTACCATGCGGCTAGCTGCTTATGTGATATAACTGCTTGAACGCCTGTGGATGGAGGTTGAATTACCTAAATTGGAATAATGCATTAAAACTGTGAGTTTTAAGCCCACTAGATAGTGGCAAAATCATCTTCTCTAAAAGCCCACTTAAGGGTGGCAAAATCTGCATTTTAGCCTACTTGCGAGTAGCAAACCATTTTCAAAACAAACATGAAATGTTTTGTTCCAATTTGGGCGATTTGGTCTATACTTGTTTGTTGCGCGCATAACATAGTAATTCTAGGCTAACAATTGGTTTAAGAACACATAAAGTTTTCAAAAACGGATATCACGGTTAGTAGAGGCCGGTCATCGGACCGGGCGAAAGGGGGTGCTCATAGCTGACCTTCCCCCATCGTACCCAATCTCCCGAGCCGAGACAACTCCGGTGATGACGGACATGTGGCCTTCGGCACCGAGTCAGGGTTTCCTAAATTCTCCCATAAAAAATATTTAGGTGGCGACTCTGTATCTGGCAAAGCAGTCCATGTTTGGCACTACTTTTTCAAAAATCTGTTTCTCAAAACGATTTGCCAGATTTGGACTCTTTGGTTCAGATTAAGAACCGTGACACAAATCGAGTCCGAACTGTAGCATGAGGCCCACGGGCGCGTCTACAGTTTCTGGCGGCTCTGCTGGGGATTTTAGAGAGCTTGACTCGAACTCATGATATCCTTTTTTGATTTCATTTATGTGTCTCTTTGCATTGCATGTGCATTGGTGCGCCTAGGACACTGTGTTTGCCATCTGCCATTCCTGAACGGTTTGCCGGAGGCTTGTCTTGTCAAGGCATGACCATAAGGCTGATCGGTTATGGGCTCTGACAGTATGGGAGCACAAACCCCGGTTTTTACCGGGGCACCCTTTTGACCATTTGACCTAGTGCATATTCGGAATCCATAGTGACCATTCCAAACTAAGATAGGTTGCTTACCCGATAGGTTGTTTGAAACCGCTGTGTGCGTAGTGAAACCCTAGTTCCTGACAAAATAGGACAGGGAAACCCTACCCCAACATAGGGGTGTTTTGGCTCTCTCTTACTTGCTATGTGCTTTTAGAGTGTATCTCTACAGGAATGCATATACCAGTTTACAAGTCTGGACATCAGGCCTGCGGGCACCAGTTCAGTACTTTGGGATTCAGTTTACCTGAGGGTATCAGTTTACCGGCAGAATTTTGGGCAGAATTCAGTAGAGAGCACAGTCGTTCAGCTGTGTGCATACCTGTTCTAGTGAAATCAAGCTGAGATACTGTCTGCTTTCTCTTTTGCAAGGTAGTCGTGGAACTATAGCTTCAGAGGGCTCCAATATCCCCCGAGGTTCATTGGATTTGTACTGATAGACTTTGTCAGGTCAGAGACTCAGTTCAAGGATAATGAGGGCCAGAGAAAGCTAGTCAGGCACAGACCACCTGTACAACAGCTACCAGATCAGTGATCTTTGAGCAGTCGGGCTGAGACTTCCAAGTCTGCTACCGACATAGATATACCGGTTGTTCAGTTAGATTAGAACAATATGTCGAGTCTGGAAGAGATGGTGCGCCAACTCCAGGATAGTATGAAAGCCATGCAGCAAGACGCTGTCCGTCAAGCGGAATTCGCCAAACAACAGGCTGTGGCCATAACCCAACAGGCAGAGACAATTGCCAGATTGGAGCAGCAAACTGGAGTATCTACATCGCACCGGGCTCCTCCCCCACCAAGAGTTCCCATACCCAGGGAGGCAACCCATGTCCAAGAGGATACCGACCTTCCAACGGGGCCAGCTCCGCCCCCGATCCCGCCTCAACTATCCAAAGCACCCACTCCTATCAATCAATCGGATTCTCCCTTCGAGTCCGAGGTGGACCCCATGGCATTAAAAATGAGCAAGCTTGAAAAGCTGTTTAAGAAATCTCAAGGCGTGAAGTCCATCCCGGACATTAGGGACGGATACACTGACGTAGCCGTGATGCGGCCAGACCGGTTTAAGATGCCACAAATTGATCGTTTTGATGGGTCTGGAGACCCCATGGTGCACCTAAGATTATTTTCAGACGTCCTAAGGCCCATGGGCCTCACTAGACTGCAGAAGCTGTCTTTATTTGGCCGAACCCTGTCAGGTGTAGCGGCCGCATGGTACGCCAAATTGGAGGATGACGTCAAGAGAAGTTGGGACGAGATGGTTGAGGCCTTCATCCTGTAGTACTCATATAATACGCAAATCGAGATCACGACCCGGGATCTCGAGACAACGAGGCAAGAACCCAAGGAGAGCTTTTAAGAATTTGTAGCCAGATGGCGGGCTAAGGCCTCGATGATGACCTTAAGGCCCACGGACAAGGACCAGATTCGGATGATTGTGCGTAATCTTCAGCCGAAGCTAATGCAGAAGATGATTGTACTCCCCTTTCCTACCTTTTCAGATCTACATGAAATGGGGGTACAAATTGAGGATGCTATGAAGCAAGGCCTCATTGACCAGGAGAGGGAGCAGCCCAGGAGGGCGTTTTCCCGCAGTTCGAATGCGACCACTAGTGGTGATGCAGGTGCAAGATCTTCTGAAGTAGACATGGTTACCACCACTGCATCAAAAACGGCTACCCCATTCACCGGTGCATCCAGAAGTAGCTCACAAAAAACCAAATATCCACCTCGAGTCAAGAGGGTCTTCACTCCACTTCATATGCCTTTGTCAAAGGCTCTAGAGGTCTTACTCCGGAAAGGACATCTGAAACCGTTGGAACAACGGCCCCTACCCGATCCTATCCCTGCAAAGCATGACCAGACTAAGTACTGTGCGTACCGCCAACAAACCGGTCATGAGACCGATAGCTGCTTTCATCTGCGCCATGATGTACAGGATTTGTTTGACAACAAGGTCATTGCCGCACCAGCTTAGTAAAGTCTATCACCACTGGATCAGTGAACTCGGGGGATAGTACGAATATGTGATCAGGGGATGAACCACCTATGGGCGGCACTCAGTTTACTCCAGATGTGGCGTGTGGCACGCACTGTTTTGAGCATTTGCGAATACTGGTTTTTGTAGCTTCTGACTTGGGTGTTGAGTCAGTTTTGTGGTTTTGTTTTGAGTCTGTCTCTTTGTTTTGAGTCAGTCTTTTCGATTAAGGGTCTGTCTTGTTGTATCGAGTCAGTCCTATTGTACAGAAGTCGGGTGATTCCGGGGGTGTTACTTCGGATATCACCATTTTGCTTTGTGTTTGTCCTTTTGAGTCTGTTTCTGCCAGGGAGCCAATTGTGCCAACAGATTTGAATGAACAGCAATGATTTTCACACTCTTGTGTTTGCTTCTGCCGTGTGCCAGTTGTGCCAGAAATTCTAAACGAGATGGCAATATTTGACTAGAAGCTGTGCCTTTTCTGTGCCTTGAAGTCATTGTAATGACCTAAGCTTTTCAAAA
Organism: Camellia sinensis; assembly: GCF_055761805.1. Lineage (NCBI taxonomy): Eukaryota > Viridiplantae > Streptophyta > Magnoliopsida > Ericales > Theaceae > Camellia > Camellia sinensis. The sequence goes on from NC_138970.1 coordinate 10,676,821, forward strand.
CTTTTTTTGAACACTGCGGTGAAAACGAAGAGGAAGGAATTCCTCAGATTTTGCAAAATTTGATCAAATTGAGGGAAAGAGAGGCGTGCTAAGCCCTTAATGAATGAGATCATGTTTGTTAATGTGAGTACTGAGAAGGATCCTGGCTTGATCCAGATTGGTCCCACACTGTCTTCAGCGCGAGCGATTTGTCGCTTTCTTAAAAACTTTCGAAAAATATTTTGCGCAGTCCTGTGAAGACTTGTGTGGAATCGCTCTTGAGATTGTGCAGCCTAGGATCGCTCTCAGCCTCAAGATTCTGTCCATTTGTTTTCAAACCTCGGACTTAAATTCATAATGTTCAATGGCCAACCGCCATATGAGGCTTGTGTGGCCAGATTCGAAGCAGCCCTCGGACAAGAGGCAAGAAAGTTAGATCAAGAAGATTAGACCTCATCAGAAGAAGCTTGCAAAGCTAGAATAGAAGTACCCTTCAAACTAGGGGCAAAGATGTCAGACATGCTCGAAGAGCCGAAGATGAGTCCTCTTGCAAATCAACAGCCACTCTCCTGGATACGGATGGCTTCAAAATGCTACAACCATTTGGCATGGACCAAGCTACGCTTTTACCCTTTGAGAGGCTCGCTGGGCCGAAAACCCGGAAGGGCGACCCAGGCAAAAGTTAGAGCAAGAGAAAAATACAAAAAAGAAAAAAAAAATGCAAAGAAAAGAACAAAAAAAGAAAATCAAAAAAAGAAATGAAATGAAAAGAAATGAATAGAAAAGAAATGAAAAGAATTGAAAAGAAAAGAAAAACAAAGCTCGCAAGGTCGAAAACCCACATCGGGCGCCTTGGCAAAAGTTAGAGCCTAAAAATGAGAGGTTAAATACCCGAGTGTACCTTAACCCCGAACTACGTAAGGCTTGATTCCCATGTTTGGGATACGTAGGCAACTTCATTCTGAAGTCTAGCCGTAAAATACTTCAAATTCAACTGTGTCCATGTGATGGTTCTAGTCATCTTTGTCTTTTCTGTATCCGGGAGTTCGGTTGCAATCATCGCTCTAAGGACTGATTACAACACACTACGGGGCCATTCAGACAAGGGGCAACTTTCCGTTGCCATTCAATGCGCTGCAGTGCCGTGCAAACAAGGGGCAACTTTCCGTTGCCATGTAGCTCTCTTCGAGCAAGGGGGCAATTTTCCTCCAAATCCGAGGTTGTGCGTCTCAAGAGTGGGTTCCGTGCTTGTTAAGCATTGGCCGTTTGCAAAAATAGTTTTTGAGAATTTTTACTGAAGCTGACTACTTTCCTCGAAAATTGTTCCATCTTTTCCAAAAACTGGACCATTTCTTGGACCCAAAAAAGGAAAATTTTCAGTGCTCATAGCCTGACTTGCATGATTTTCAAATCAAAAATCGAACAAGTATGTTAATCTAACTCTCATATTGGTCAAAATTGTTTTTGTAGAAAACCAAAACAAAAAAATGGTCAAAATGGTGAACTAGGGGCACAGTTGAGTCAGGCTTCCTGTCTTTCCCCCGTTGTCAATGCATCTGCCAGAAAGGGCATCTGCCAGAAAAGGGCACCTCTGAAGCTGACCGCAAAAGGGCAGAAGGCTCTCACATCCTCCACGCAACGAGGTATCAAGCCAAGTGCGAAGCACGGACGGGAACGGATCAAGATATTCCACTCCTTTGTTTGGACAGATCTAATCACGTCCGAACTCCCCAGCAGAGCATCGTCAACCGATGTCAGCTTCAGATTTGCTACACACCCAGTTGTAGCACAACCCCTCTATGGGAGAAACTTACTGTTGTGAACAAGAGTCTGGTAAAATACCAGGGGCAAGAGCCCACAATTTCCAGCTTATCCATCAACCACCCAGGGGAGGGATGAAAAACGAGAGATTAAAGAATAGAGAGATGTGCGCTGAGAGAAAAAGCGAGAAAAAGGTTTTGAGAGAAAAACCGAGCTTGAGAGCCGAGTGATGTGAGAATCACAAATAAGAAAGGGTGGGAATAATACTCGGTGAAACAGGCTCCCTGTGCACGTCTGTGTGTCGTGTCTTTTGTTTTGTTTGTCTCGATTCTTGCTTTGAGTCGTTCCGAGCATGTCTCGACGTGTTTAGGTTGTTTACCTTTTGTTTTCCGTTGTTGACTCTTTCTCGCTGTGTTCAGTCGTAGGCTCAATACCTGGTCGAAAACTTATCTCTCAATTTCAAAAATAAATCGTTTCGGGCTCAGAGTGCTGTGCCATCCTTCACGTTTGTGCAAAACAAGATTCTTTTTTCCATAAAACTGCAGGGTCCACCCCCGATAAGTGTGAATGGTGAAACCAGGACTTATCTGAAGCTATGATGGTTCCAGACTGCAAAGCAAAAACAAAAGAGCGAAAATCGAAGTATCTGAGTTTGTGTCAACTTCAGAAAATTCCGTGATTGTACTCCGGACGTACCTCTTCAGGGCCTTGTCAATGCTCCGAAATATGAGTGTACCTCTACCTCGGGCGCAAGATCAATCCTGCTTCGAGGTTATGCACTCTTCCACTTACATTGTTATGCATCCATTTCACTTGCATTGTAATGCATTATACCTATCAAGTTTCTTCCTCAGTCATGCACGATATTGTATGCACGGTTCATTCAAAGAAGTTCCGTTTTAAGGTCATTCACTTTTGTGTATCAATCACACACACTCACTTTAGTGTATCAATCACACTTCATTCGCTTAGTGTATCAATCGCACTTCATTCACTTTGTGTATCAATTACACTCTAATTTCAATCACACTCTAATCTACTTAGTGTATCAATCACGCTTCAGTTACGCTCTCATTCATATAGTGTATCAATCACACTTCATTTGCCTTAGTGTATCAATCACACTTCACTCGCTTTGTGTATCTATCATACACATTCTCATTTTGTGTATCTATCACGCACATATTCGCTTTTGTGTCTATTGCACTCTCACTTAGTGTATCAATCACACTTCTTTCATTTTGTGTATCTATCACACACATTCTCGTTTTCTGTATCACACTTTCAGTGTATCAATCACACTTCATTGATTTAGTACATCAATCATACTTGTTCACTAAGTGCATCTATCACACTTTATGTTCACCTTTAGTATATCAATCATACTTGTTCACTGAGTGCATCTATCACACTTCGTGTTCACCTTTAGTGTATCAATCACACTTTGTTCACTAAGTGCATCTATCACACTTCGTGTTCACTTTTAGTGTATCAATCACACTCTGTTCACATAGTGCATCTATCACACTTTGTGTTCATTTTCAGTATATCAATCATACTTTGTTCACACTGTGCATCTGTCACACTTTGTGTTCGCTTTTAGTGTATCAATCACACTTTGTTCACATAGTGCATCTATCACACTTTGTGTTCACTTTTAGTATATCAATCACACTCTGTTCACATAGTGCATCTATCACACTTTGTGTTCATTTTCAGTATATCAATCATACTTTGTTCACACTGTGCATCTATCACACTTTGTGTTCACTTTTAGTGTATCAATCACACTCTGTTCATTAAGTGCATCTATCACACTTTGTGTTCATTTTCAGTATATCAATCATACTTTGTTCACACTGTGCATCTATCACACTTTGTGTTCACTTTTAGTGTATCAATCACACTCTGTTCATATAGTGCATCTATCACACTTTGTGTTCATTTTCAATATATCAATCATACTTTGTTCACACTGTGCATCTATCACACTTTGTGTTCGCTTTTAGTGTATCAATCACACTCTGTTCACATAGTGCATCTATCACACTTTGTGTTCCCTTTTAGTATATCTATCATACTTGCTCACTAAGTGCATCTATCACACTTCGTGTTCGCTTTCAGTATATCTATCATACTTGTTCACTAGGTGCATCTATCACGCTTTGTGTTCACCTTTAGTGTATCCATCACACTACGCTTACCTAGTGTATCCATCACACTCTCTTCACTTTTGTGTATCTATCACGCATGTTTGTCCACTTAGTGTATCTATCACACTTCGTTCACTTTTGTGTATCTAACGCACATGTTCGTGAGAATTCCATAATTCTCTTACATCCTTTCTGCATGAGATGTAGTTTGGTTCATGTCTACTTGCTGGCATAGCATTCGCTTAAAATGTTGCATTTATTTTGCATAATTGCTTCATCACAGCTACATTCGCGCTATTTTGCGCATCGCACTGTTTTGTGCAGTTCAACATTCGCGCTATTTTGCGCATCGCACTGTTTTGTGCAGTTTACATTCGCGCTATTTTGCGCACCTCATTTGTACTTGTTAGTACATTGCATTGTTTTGAGGGCAAACTGGCTTCGCGTAGCGTATAAGTCCAATTGTCAATGTCTTCCTGCATATCATTTGCATCCTGCCCCTGAACTACGCTGGTTTGATTCCTTGCAAAGGGATACGTAGGCAGCCTGTGGGTACAACCATTTATTTATCGGTATTTTGTTTGTTTGTCCAAGTCTTCGGCCTTGTCAAAAATGGGTCGTCTCTGGGCTTTGACATTCACTCCCGTCATTGTTATGACTTTCGAGTTCCGTCAAAGAGGGGCAACTGTAGACACCCCATTTTTGACCGCCCTTAAGACTTGGGCACCACTGATGTTTTGCTTGGCAGAGAAAGGTGTGCAGGGAAAATGTTCAGTTTCTTCGGCAAGGAGAGAGGCAAATCCTTCAAAACACTTTGTTCAAGGGTTTGGAGTTAAAGAAGAGAGGAAAGGAGAGGAGAAAACTAGTTTGGGAAGAGTTCGGCATGAATCCGGGTAGAAGCGAGTCGAGCAGCCCTCGCTGAATCGGGCTTATCTATCTGTACACTTGGAGTTTAGCTATGGGGCCACCACCGTCGGAAAGCTTACTTCCGGGGCTTCATTTTTCACTCAAGAATCTCTTAAAGCCAAGTCCGGGTGGGGGAGATATGATTGGTTGAATTTGGGTATCATCCCGGTTGGATCGAATCTGCGCGGCTTCACGAAAAAGGGCATAACGTTTTACACAGAAGGAATTTTAATGCAAGGTTTGCGCCATTGGAAAGCTAACTTCCGGGGTTTCAATTTGAACACCAACCGGCCATTTTTTGACCTTACCGGCCATCCACCGGCACTATATTTATCCGACCGGCCAGTATAAATTGCAGGTCGGCAATATATTGTGCCGACCGGCCATTTATTTTGCCGATGACCTCCTTTCATGGCCGATATGCCCCTTTTTCATCCCTCAAGCATGGTGCATGCCAGCTGTGCCAGCTGGGATGCACAGACCCTACTCCACGTGCATATATGTGGCTATTTTGCACCCTTTGCACACCCTTTGGCCCCTTTTCTTGCACCCTTTGCTCAAGGCTTCTTGAGGAAGCCTTGACCCCTTGTCTTGGCTTCCCCAAGAAGCTTACCAGCTGTCCTAGCTTCTCCAATAAGCCTTGACCTCCCCTTAAACCCCTTTGACCCTTTGTAGCTTGTCTTAGAAGCTCAGTCTTGCCAATATAAGGGGCCTCTCCTCCTCCATTGTTTTGGTTGGTTTTTTGGAACAAATAACCAGAGATATATAGATATATCTGATATATACATACATATATCCCTTCATCTCTCACTATATCTCTCCCATTCAACCACCAAACACCCTTGTTCTTGGGCCATTTCTTCATCAACTCATAGCACAAGGCATCCTTACTCCATTGCAGCGACTTGAGGCTGTTCTTCAGAGCTTAGGAGCACTTAAACTTGGTCCAAGAGGTGCTGGTTTGCTGGTCTTCAAGGGTGAGTCATCCTCTTCCCTTTTCTAGTCTTTTCTTGCTTCATATCTAAGCCATAGTTGCTTGCATTTTTGGGCTCCGACCCAAACTATAAATCATCATATTTTGAGGTCCTCTTCATGTTTGATTGAGGACCTCTTGCTGTTTGAGGACAGTAGCTTGCACTTGCTTCATTATCCTCCTTGAATGCCATTTTCTTGCATGCTTTGGCAGCCTATCATGCTTCTGTTTTTGGTCTTTTTACAGGCCTAGAAATAGTCTTATTTTGACCTTCTTAACATGTTTCATCAAGGGTCTTTGGCTGTTTGATGAATATTTTGTATACCTCATGTTATAGCCTCTTTTGAGCCTCATTTTACATTGCATTTCTAGCATGTTTGTATACTGTTTTGGAGTTTTTACAGTTCTGTAAATATGCTTATTTTTGGTCCCTCTTCAATGTTGTAGAAGGGAATTTTTCAGTTTGGGCTGTGCACATACCACTTGCCTCTTTGGCCACCTTTTGGCCCTTTTTCTTGCATAAGAGCTTAGCCATATCTATGTTTGTTTTTAGGGTTTTTAAAGTTCTGTAAAGTGGATTATTTGTGGCCCCTCTTCAATGTTGTTGAAGGGCCCTAACATGTTTGGGGTCAGCAGCTGTGAGTTGCTTCATAATCTCATGTTTAGGGCCGTTTTCGTATGCCATTTTAGCCCTATATTTGCTTGCTGTTTGGCCATGTCATAAACTGTAAAAATGCTTGTCTCAGAGCTGTCTTGCTTCTGTCTTCATGCTCCATGTCCATATTGTGCATGCTTTGTATAGCTGTAAGCCATTTCGGGTGCCAAAAGTCCATGTTTCGGGACTATTCCATGCATCGGGTGTGTTTTCGCCTCATTTCGGGGCTGTTTTCCCCCACATTTCAGTGCTGAAATCCCATTGGCATGTTTGCATATCATTTTCCATGCCATTGCATTGCATATGCCATTGTCTCGGTTTGCGTGCCCATGTGTACGCATTTCGAGGCACTTCATTTCCATCCATCGGCCTCTCATGTTAGTATAAGTCCATGTTGCATTCTATATGCCATTTTAGCCATTGCATTACATATGCCATTGCCTCGATTTGCGTGCCCGCGTGCACGCATTTCGAGGCACTTCATTTTCATCTTATGGCCACTGATGTGGGTGCGGCTGAGGTTCACTCACATTGGTGTAAGTCCATCTTGCATTGTGTATGCCATGTTTCAATACGTTGTGCATGTTATGTTGTTAGCATTGTGTGTGCCATGTAGTTATATTGCATGTTTGTATGTTTGCTTATATGCTTAGGTCGCATGTGTATTCTTGTGCATTGCCTCGCCTCTTGACCAACCATGATTGAGGTTGGGTCCCTTGTATGTTTTGTGTGCATTGCATTTGTCATTGAAATGCATACTTGACTCTTTGGCCATCATGCATCGAAATGCGTGATTGGTGGCCCGAGGGTCGAGGGCCATGTTCCCTTGAGTCCATTACATGATAGGCAGTGTGTCCATGCATACATGTGCCTGAAATCCTATGCCATATGCTGTCTATTCTCTGTTGCTGTCAAAACTGTCTTCTGTAGGGAGCTTCTGCCGACCGGCACTTTTTGAAATGCCGGTGACCCAATAAACAGCCGATGGAAGTTGTGAACTGCCGGTGGGAATTTCCCCTAGCCGGTGGTGCTCTGCAGCATGCAAGGAACCTGTCCTGAAGTTTTGGCAATTTTCAGAGAGACAGGGCAGTATAAACAGAGGTGGCAGTGTTATGGTACGGGCTTTCCGGGTGAGACAGATCCGAGCATGCATCACTCACGCATCCCAAGGCAGGGCTGCGGCCACCTTCTTGCTGCATTTATTTTGTTAATTAATTAGAAAGTCTGTAATAATTTATTCGCTTATCATTTGGACTGTAATATTTATTTGGTCCCTCCGAGCGAGGGCAAATCTATAATAAGTGTGGGTGAGTGTGTGTATGTCTTCCAATCCCCACTTCTTTCTTCCCTTTTATTTACCTGCTTATGATGGTAGATTAGGGCACGTTTAATTTGGCATACCTTATGATAGCATGCGTGCATCCATACATCTGTCTTACATGCACCGGGCTCGGCACATCATGCTAACTGCACTTGTATTTCAATTCCAAGTTGAGAACTTGTTAGTTGCAGCATTTCACATGCCATCTTTAGGATAGCCGAGCCTGTTTAGATTGCTTCTTCGCATGTGTTGCATTAGCCATTTTTAACATGAACTAGGATCATGCATATGATTACTGACTAGTTTCTGTTTTGGCTCGGAGTACTAGGTAAGCTTTTATGCTTTAGCATATCGCATGCGTGTGAGTGTTTCCATGACAGTATGATTACCATGAGGCTAGCTGCTTATGTGATATAACTGCTTGAATGCCTGTGGATGGAGGTTGAATTACCTAAATTGGAATAATGCATTAAAACTGTGAGTTTTAAGCCCACTAGATAGTGGCAAAATCATCTTCTCTAAAAGCCCACTTAAGGGTGGCAAAATCTGCATTTTAGCCTACTTGCGAGTAGCAAACCATTTTCAAAACAAACATGAAATGTTTTGTTCCAATTTGGGCGATTTGGTCTATACTTGTTTGTTGCGCGCATAACATAGTAATTCTAGGCTAACAATTGGTTTAAGAACACATAAAGTTTTCAAAAACGGATATCACCGTTAGTAGAGGCCGGTCTTCGGACCGGGCGAAAGGGGGTGCTCATAGCTGACCTTCCCCGATCGTACCCAATCTCCCGAGCCGTGACAACTCCGGTGATGACGGACATGTGGCCTTTGGCACCGAGTCAGGGTTTCCTAAATTCTCCCATAAAAAAATATTTAGGTGGCGACTCTGTATCTGGCAAAGCAGTCCATGTTTGGCACTACTTTTTCAAAAATATGTTTCCCAAAACGATTTGCCAGATTTGGACTCTTTGGTTCAGATTAAGAACCGTGACACAAATCGAGTCCGAATTGTAGCATGAGGCCCACGGGCGCGTCTACAGCTGGACAGAAAGTTGTTAAATCGGCACCATCTGGTCTGGTTTAGCTTATAAGTGTCATGCCATCAAGGAGCCCCGAACCTCGGGCTCGGGCTAAACAAGACAACCGGCGTGATTTGCGCCGTTCAAGCGGCCAATGTTCGCACCGTTCAAACGAACAATATCAAGTGGATAGCAAGCGTACAAGACGTTCGGACAAGAAGTACACTGAATTAGCGGAGCCGATTAGTTAGATCCTGCCCAAAGTCCAACATCTTCCGTTCTTTAAATGGCCATCCAAGATGATGGAACCTCTTGATACAAGAAGAAGGGATCAGCGGTGCGAATATCGCAAGGACCATGGCCATGATACTGACAGTTATTATGCACTGAAGGATAACCTAGAGGAGTTGTACAAGACGGCCGGCTGGCACAACTTGTCCGAAAGAACAATCCATCGAACACGGTAGCCCTACGATCGGATTCACCTCCACTTGGTTTAATTCACATGATAAACAACCTACCGTCGTCGGCTGAGGTACATACAATTCAGTTGCAACCTAGCCTAGCTAAGGCAATCACACCAACCAAACGGCCCCACGAAACTGGTAGGATTAGCTTCGATGACACCGACCTAGATGGAGTAACTCTCGCCCACGTTGATCCCCTCGTCGTCGAGCTACGCGTGAATAGATTCACAGTTGAGCGTGTTCTCATTGATCAGGGAAGCACCTCAGAAATAGTGTATTACAAGATATTTGTTAAACTCGGTTTCACTAATTCGGATCTGTTACTGGCCAATTACCCATTATTCGACTTCAATGCGAACCCTGAGCATCCCTTGGGTATGATCACACTACTAGTATGGATGGGTACCAGATCAATAGACGTGGAATTTTTGGCCATCAAGCTCCCGTCACCATACAATCTTATAATGGAAGGACTTGGTTGCATACTATGCACGCTGTGACGAGCACCTACCATCAACTACTCCGCTTTCCAACTGAGTATGGCATTGAGCAAATTCGAGGTTCTCAGAAATCAGCACATGCATGCTATCTTATCACTGCTGCAAAGAGGCGAAAGGAACTAGAAGTCAACTCAATTGAAATACCGGACTGAGAGAGCCTCAAGGACATTGGGAAAATCCCTAGTGAAAAGGCAACTAAAGATCTCTATCGTATCAAAATCAATGGGAGTCTAGACAGATTCTTCATGATCGGCACTTCCCTGAACGAAGCTAATAAACGCGAGCTGGTATCCTTCTTACTTGACAAGCTTGACGTGTTTGCATGGACACCATACGAGATGCCAGGGGTGGATCTAGTCGTGGCCCAGCATCGTTTAAACGTCGATCCAAAAGTCAAACCAATCATTCAGAAAGGTCAGCGGTCAGCTGCGGAGCATACAACGGTCATTGTCGATGAAGTTGACAGATTGCTTAATGATGGGGCAATTCGTGAAGTCACTTATCCCACATGGCTATCCCATACCATAGTTGTAAAGAAGAAAAATGGATCTTGACGTGTTTGTGTCGATTTGATGGACTTGAACAAGGCCTGTCCGAAGGATTGTTTTCCTCTTTCCAGAATCGACCAACTTGTGGACGCAATGTCACATCATCAGCGCATGAGCCTCTGGGATGTCGACAGGGGTTATCACCAAATTGCCATGCATCCAGAGGATCAAGAAAAGGCTGCACTCCTCACCCAAAGGGAAACCTATTGCTACAAGGTCATGCCCTTCAGACTGAAGAACGCGAGAGCAACTGACTAGAGACTGGTTACCACTATGTTCAAGGAACAACTCGGCCGCACCATGGAAGTATACATCGATGACATTTTGGAGAAATTTGGTAGATGTACTATGACGGATCATCCAATCAACGTAGTAGGGGGGCCGGCGTAGTAATCATGACCCCTGATGGGGCAATAATCGAGCTGTCAGTCAAACTGGGCTTTGATGCATCAAATAACTAGGCCGAATGCGAAGCATTGATAATCGGCCTTCGTAACGCACTTCACCTTGGTGCACGACAGTTACTTGTTTTCTATGACTCAAAATTAGTCATCAACCAGTTGAAAGGGGAGTATGCAACTAAAAATGACCGCATGGCCGCCTACATGAAAATGGAAAATTCCTTGCTCACAAAATTCGATGACTATAGACAACCCATTTTTGACCGTCCTCAAGACTTGGACGTCATCTTTTGAACACCAAATGATTGTGTTCGCTTGTGTTCGTTTTGAGTCCCTGAAAGTCTCGACTGAGCGCCTTGCCTTGGAGCCTCTAAATCTTGTCTATTTTGTGCTTGGTAGTGGGCCAAGAGCTTGTTTCTTCAATTCTAGAGGAGAGGGTGGCCTGCCGAGCATCCCCTTAGCCTGTCAGCCACTAGTGGTGGTCGATCAGCTATGTTGATGGCCGATCAGCTACATTGATGGCCGGTCGGCACTGGTGATGGCCGACGGCCATTTTTCTCCTTTTTCAGATATTTATTTGCCAACTGTTGTTCAGTAATGCTCATCTCCATACACGTGTATGGAGGGATGAATACAAGCCTTTAGCTTGTTTTTCTATATATAGGGGGGTCTCTCCTCCATTTTGAAGGGATTGACAATTTGGAAAAAAATTCTCCCTCTCTCTCTAGAATTCTCTCTCTCTCTCTTCCTATTTTGTGCTTGAAAGTGAGAATTCTCTACACTTTTGCACTATGACCCTTGACCAGACATCTTCATCTTGGAACTGAGGTTTTTTGAGGCTTGGCTTGAGCTCCTAAGGCCGGTTTTAACTCAAAATTGGGGCTGTTTTGTGTTGTGCTTCAAGAGGTAAAGGACTTGCCTTGTAGACTTCGTTTCAATCAATTTCTTGGCTATCATTTCACACTGTTTTGACCTGGTTCTTCAACTATAAAAAATAGTGGTTTAGGTCTTGGTGAGTTAGGGGGTTGTCTCCCCTTTTTTGGTCTTTGGCTTCTGAAGCCCTTTGCATCATCTTTTAACATGTTTAAGTCAAACTTTTGGGCCTTTGAACCACTAAAATTCAGAGTTATTTCAGTGGTAAAAGGTATGTCTTGAAGTCCAAAAATGGAGGGGTTAGCCACCCCTCCTTGTGTCTCTCTTGCATGCCTAGTTAGCATCACATGATAGCATCATTTTGTGGCTTAACTTAGCTAAATCTCAGCATGATTTAGGCTCTATTTTTACATGATTCAACTCTGTTTTGGGTTGGTTGGAGCATTCGTTGCTTGCTTTTTGTACTTGTAGTGCAATTGTGCTTACTAGTCTAGCATGCCTAATGGTTTAGCTTATTTTTCTAGCTTGTGTTAGCTTGACTTAAGCACGTTTTAGCTACTACTTTGGCCTACTTTAACTATGTTCTAGGTCAATTAAGTCCTTCGGGGCTTGTATTGCATGGCTATAGTGTAATGGTCTTCACTAGCTTATTGTTTCGAGGCTTTAAGCATGAGGTGTTTGAGGGGCTTGCATGTTATAGCAACATTTTGCATATGATTTCACTATATGTAGCTCTATCACATTCTCACTTATTTCACTCTTTCATTGTCTTTGACAGCTGTGCATTGAGTCTTGTTTGCGAGCTAACATGTGAGCATGTTTTTCTAGCCTTTTGTGCCTAAATCTCAGCATGTTTTAGCCATTGTTTTGGCATGTGTTAGCTTTGTGCAGAGCTAGTTTGGCCCTTTCAGCCTTGTATTGCATGTCTATAGTGTTGTGATCATCACTAGCTTAATGTTTTAGACTCTTAGCATGGCTTGCATGTGTTGCTTGCATGATTTAGTGTCTTTTTGCATGCCATTTCAGCACTGAAATATCTGCAACCTCCCTCTATTCTTCACTTTTTACTTTGTTTTGAAAGTGGCTTTGAGCCTCTTGTTAGCTTGAGTGTGGAATTGAGGCTCTCATGCCTAATGGTTTAATTCCTTCGGGAGTTCATTACCAATAGCATGAGGCCTCTTTCATGCTCAAGGTACTTGTGGCTTAAGCCCTCTTTCCAATTAGAGGACTCTCACCTTGGACTTAACCAGTTAAAAGACTAATCAGTAATGTACAATGTGTACACAAAATGAACCAAGTAAAACTTGAGCAAGATAGGCATATTTGTGTTGCATTGCATGTGTTTGGTTCGGACGTTAATCCAAACACAAGAAAAATGGGACGTCTCATGCTCAAAGTGATGAAACGTGCCACTTTTCTTAGTCACCGGCACCCTTGATCATGCATGATAGGGTGGTGGTTGTTTTGGTCTTGATTATGCATTCATTGACCATGTACAAGCTTGGTTCTCTAGCCTTCATGCATTGAGAATGTTTGGTTGATGGCTTGAGAGCCAAGAATTGCACTCCTTTGAGCTTGAGAAATGATAAGGAGGGCAATAGTACATATATTGTTTGAGAATACACTGCTTTGCCTCTGTTTGCTCTTTGTTGCAGCAAAAAGGGGAATTCCAGGGAAGGGGTGGCCGATCGGCCACCAATAGTGGCCGACAGCCACCTTTTGTGGCCGACTGGCCATCAGTGGAAAGTTCGATCAGTATGTCCCAAAGGTGGAGCAGAGGCAATCTGGAAGTTGGTGCAATTTTCAGAGATCAACGAGTGCAAACATAGGCATTCAAAGGGAAGGCGGTGGATTTTCGGGAGGAAGCCAACCGAGCATGCATGCATCTCTCGCCTGTGGGGCTATTTAATTGCTTTAATTAGTTAGCGTAGCTAATTATTCAATTTGGTTTGTAATATTTTAGCTAGCTTAGAACAGTTGGCTAATTTACTTCAATTGTTGTAATATTTAGTTAGCTAGAATAGTTAATTAATTGTGTTGTAATAGTTAGCGTAATTAGCGTAGCTAGTTAGCTTATTCATTCGGACCCTACTTCGCGAGGGCATAATGTTGTAATAAGCGTGCGTGTGTGTGTGCATGTCTTCCGACCCCACGTCTTTCTCCCTTTTATTTAACCACTTTTGATGGTTAGATTAGGGATCATGTTTCGTTTAGCATACCTTATGCTTGCATGTTTGCATCATTCACTTGTCTTGCATGCACCGAGACTCGGCACATCATTCAGACTGCATCGCAATTTCAATACACTTCTTTGAATACGTGTTTAAAAGCATGCTATCAAAAGCGTTTCATATGCCATATTAGTAGCCGAGCATATTAATTACATCATTGCATGTGTTGCATTAGTCATTTAACATAGTTATGATCATGCATAGTTCTAACTAGTTTTTTGTTTTGGCTTGGAGTACACTGTAAGTTTTATGCTTTAGCATGCTTGCATGAGTGTGAGTGTTGCCATGATTCGCATGCTTTCCATGAGGCTATGTGCTTACTTGATTAACTGCATGAATGCATGTGGATGAAGGCTTGTTCCTTGAATTGGAACAATTCAACGAGTGTGAGTTTTAAGCGCATTTTGCGAAGTGGCAAATCATGTTTTAAGCCCACTTGAGGGTGGCAAATTCAAATCATTTTCAAAAACAAACATGAGTTGATTTGTTCCAAGTCTTGCGACTTAGTCTAAACTTGCCTTGTGTGCGTCACATAGTAAAGCTAGCTAATAATTGGAATAAGAACACATGTGTTTTTAAAACAACATATCATGATTAGTAGAGGCTGATCCTTTGATCGGGCGAGCGGGGGTGCTCATTTCAGAACCTTCCCCTCTCGTACCCAAGTTCCTGAGCTGAGGCAACTTTGGTGATGACGGACACGTGGCCTTTGGCACGAGTCAGGGTTTCCTAAATTTCCTAAAACAAAATATTTAGGTGCCGACTGTGTAATCTGGCAAAGCAGTTCAATTTTGGCATTATTTGATTTAAAATCTGATTTTCCAAAATGAGTTGTCGGATTGGATTCTTTGGTGTTTATCAGTCTCAGATTGCACTTTATGAGATTAGATTTAGAACCATGATAGGAGTCTGAACTATACGACCAATTTGAGCTCTCCGAAAGGGGTGGCGCGAAGAAAGTCGAGTCTACAATTTCTGGCGACTCTGCTAGGGATTTAGAGAACTTGACTTGAACTCTTGATATGTTGTTTTATTTACGTTTAAGTGTTTCTTTACATTACGTTTGCATCGGTGCGCTTAAGTCACAGTGCTTGCCATATGTTATTCCTGAGCAGTTTGCCAGAGGCGTGCTTGGAAAAGCATGCCATAAGGCTGACTGGTTATGGGCTCTGCCACGATGGGAACACAAACCTTGGATCTGGACTACCGCTGTACTGTTTGATCGTCATCTCACTTCTTGGTGTTAGGAGCGAAAGGTATACTAGGTGGTCTTACTGAGGCACCCTTTTTGACCAATTGACCTAGTTGCATATCGGAAGCCTTAGAGACTGTTCCAAACTAGGACAGGTTTCTCATCCGAATGCAAGATTGTTTAAAACCGCATGAGTGCGTAGTGAACCCCTAGCTCCTGATAAAATTAGGACAGGGTAACCCTACCCCAGCATAGGGGTGTTTTGGCTCTTTCTTGCTTGATATGTGCTTTTAGAGTGTGATTCTGCAGGAATGTATGTATCAGTTGCAAGTTTGGGTATCAGTTTAAGGGCATCGGTTTTGAGGTAGAAATTTGGGGCAAAAATCAATGTTTGAGTACAGATTGTCCAACTTATGATTTCAGTCGTGTGTTTTCCTTGTCTAAGCCGAGGTGCTGTGCGTTTGCTGATTGTTGTTTCTTTTTTTTTTTTTTTTTCTTTTTGGCAAGGTAGTTTTACACCATTGCTTCCAACGAGGCAGTTTTCCCCCGAGCACTCTGGACTAGAGTCAGGAGGATTTACCGATCTGAGGATCTTATTGGAGGACAAACAGTGTTTGCTTTGCTACCCCTGATTACGAGACGGAGGACAGTCAGGCATATATCACCAGTTCAGCAGTCGCTAATTCAGTGGTCACTATCTACGTCACCTGTGCCCAGTCGGGCCTAGTTTTCGGCTTCCACATTAGAGAGAGATTACATACAAGTTCTGATAGATCGACGCCCCTCAGTCATTATGGAAGATATGATACGTGAACTTTAGCAAACCATCGAGGCCATGCAGTGTGACGCTGCTCGCCAAGAGGAAGTTACCGCTTGCCAAATAGCGATTGCATCCCAGCAGGCTGAACTGATTGCTAGGCTTCAACAGCAACAGCAACCACAACAAGAAGCAGCTTTTGCTTCGCATTCACCCCCAGTCGGGGTTCCAATACCCGGGGATACAACTAATGTCCAGGAGAATGCGAACATTCTGACAGGATCGGTCCCACGTCAGACTTCCAAAGCACTGGCCTACCCAACGGAAGCCCCCTTTGAGTTCGAGGTCGACCCTCCCACTTTGAAGGTGACCAAGCTTGAAAAGCCTTTTAAGAGTGCTCAGGGTGTCAACTCGATCCCAGGCATACAGGACGGCTACACAGATTCGGTGGTGACATTGCCGGATAGATTGAAAATGCCTCACATAGATCGCTTCGACGGTTCGGGTGATCCCATGGTCCATTCGCGGCTGTTTTCAGATATTCTGCGGCCGATGGGCCTGACTAGACTGTAGAAGCTATCCCTCTTTGGCCGAACCCTGTCGGGTATTACTCCTATTTGGTATGCTAAACTGGAGGATTCTGTGAAGAGAAGCTGGGAAGAGATGGCCGAGGCCTTTGTCGCCCAATATTCCTAAAACACTCAAATCGAGGTCACAACTCGTGATCTTGAGGCTACTCGACAAGAGCCGAATGAGGGCTTCTCTGACTTCATCACTCGGTGGAGGGCCAAGGCCTCCATGATAACCACCAGGCTAGCTGAGAAGGGCCAGATAAGAATGTTCGTTTGTAATCTGCAACTGAAGTTGCGGCAAAAGATGATAGTCCTACCCCTACCTACATTTGTCGACCTTCATGAGATAGGGGTACCGATAGAGGATGCAATGAAACAGGGTCCGATTGACCATGAAAGAGAGTAGCCTAAGAGGGCTTTTACACGCAGTTCAAACGCGGCTACAAGTAGTAACGCAGCTGCAAGGACTTCTGATGTTGGTATGGTCGTCACCACACCGAAAATAGCCACCCCTTTTACCAGTACATCTGGAACCATTTCATAACCTGCAAAGTACCCACCCCGAGGCCAGAGGACTTTCACCCCACTCTACATGTCTCTGTCTGCGACCTTGAGGGTCCTGATCAGAAAAGGGCATCTGAAGCCCCTGGAGCCGCGCCCATTACCTAATCCCCTCCCTCCTACACACAACCCAGCGAAATACTGTGCCTTCCACTAGCAGCATGGTCATGACACTGACCTATGCTTTAGACTCCATCATGAGATTTAGGATCTCATTGACAATAAAGTGATAGCGCCTCTTGAGACGCCTAAAGTCACTACAAATCCCCTCCCACCACATAACCAACCCCCTCCTCCACCCAGGCAAGTAAACCTCATCCAAACAATGGTTGTCCCATACGACCCCAGCATATACATCACTCCCTCTCACCTGCCTAAGCGGCCCTATTCATCCCGAAAAGCACAGACTTGTGCATGGTGAGCGCGTCCATATCCCAACCTGAACCCGTGGTGGTGGCTGTGGTAGAAGAAGGCATGCCTGAGGGCTCCATGAGTTTAACTGAGGAAGGGTACAGCCTGTGCCGTTACATTGTGCCAACAAGTCAGGCCAGACCAGGCATGGAATTGCCAACAGGATTAGAGGTTAATGTAGTCCGAGAGGACAGACCAAGTCAAGGACTGGATGACTTAGCTGAGCTTGAGGAGGATATCAGTAATCTGTAGTTCTTTAATGAAGAGGATCTGGGGACTGTACAGATTGGTTGGTTTGATGCGAACGGATCAACGGATACTACAGGGTGGCTCAGTGATGAACCAGGTATTGATGAGGGGTCTCAACCGAAGCAAGAACAATTGGAAACAAGGACTGCTGCAACGGCTGAAATGGTCAACAATAGAGGGAAGTTGCCGAGGAGCACCGGTACTAAGAATTTTGCTCAAGAATTGAGTAGTGTTTGTACTGGCGATATAGAACAGGAGGCCGCGCTGAAGCGGTTCGAACAGGAAAGAACTGAGACTGACCAGAAGATTAGAAAAGCCAAAGGTCTTGCAGGGACTGACTATGTTGCGGATACAGGAGTGCATACAACGGAACTGGACAGTTGCTTGTCAAATACCGGAGGAATGTGGTGAGAAGATGAGGATTTGCATCTCGCCCACACGAATGAGGATTGGGGACAGAATTTGTCGGATGATACATGGTATGCCGAGGAAGTTGATCACCTGACTCGGAGTGGGCGGTACTTTAAGCCCCCACACCTAGGCCAACCGGAAGCATCGGGGAAAGATAAGGAGTCAGAGAAGCAGAAAGATAAATTGCTAGAAAAAGAAGTTGTACTGAAGCAGTTGAAAAATATTCAGGCAGACATCTCCATTTGGGGTTTACTCATGGCTTCATGGGTGAATAGACAAGCTGTCGTATCAGCAATGGATAAAGCTAAGCTCTCTATCGAGACAACACCTAAATAGTTAGTGGGACTGGAGTGGTCTTACCGGGAGGGGGTTTGCCGACTTTGACTTTCACAGACAAAGAATTGCCGCCTGAGGGCTCCGAGCATAATAAACCACTCTACATCTCTATTGAATGTAGAGAGAAGTGGATACCAGTAGTCTTGGTTGATACAGGGTCTGCCATCAATGTGTGCTCGTCACGCACGGTTTATGCTATCGGTTTGAAACCCGCAGACTTCGCACCAACAGCCCAGGTGATTTGGGCTTATGACAATACAAGTCGGGAAGTGATGGGGACAATCCGAATCAGAACTCAGGTTTGGCCCAGCATAACAGGACATTGATTTTCACAGCCTGGATGTTCCAGCCACCTTTAATTTACTCCTTGGACGGTCGTGGCTACACCAAGTGAAGGCTGTCTCTTCCATTCTGCATCAGATGCTAAAGTACCCCCATGGGAAGGGGGTAGCTATTGTTTTTGGAAACTCTTCCATATATCCTCTGTCGAAAGTCACTACACCAGTACAAGAAATTGTACACGGCGAAGAGGATGTCTTTCTGTCTGGGTTCACCTTGGCCGAGGCCCAGGTAGTGCAAGATATTTTGGCTATAGATGAGGGGTTATATGTTAGTGCACAATCCGTCTACGTCATGAATAAGCTTCAACATATACCTAGAATGGATTGGGAAGGAGCGGCCGCTGCGTTGGCCGAAGTGCCACACAACCCTTATACCTTTGGTCTAGGTTATACGCCTACCAAAGAGGATTGGGTAAGAAAGGGAAAGGAAATGGCAGGAAGGCCCAAAGCTAAGAAAACTGGGAAACACTATGAGTTGGTGCATAGACCTATTCATGGAACCCTGAACGACCGCTTTGTCCGGGAGGGGGAAGATTTCCCATTTTGTGGCTTTCTTGAGCCATGGCTGATTTCTGAAAAGCGGCATTTTCCCGGCTTCGAGATATTTTTTGACCTACAGTTACAAGGGGATAAGGTTGCAGAAAAGCAGACCGACCTACCAGCTGAGGCTAAACAATGTACCAAGGATGAGTCCGATGATAGTGAACTTGAGCTGGGAGCAACATTAGCTTGTCTCCTCTTAGATCCTCAGATCACATCCGAGAGCTTGGGGGAGGGCTTCTCTGTTTCCATGATTGGAGATCAATCGGCTGTGGGCCCTTCTTCTGGCATTCTGGACGTATCTATCGTACCCTCCCTCGTTTGGCAGTTCGAGGAGGGTTTTTTGTCTAGCAGTTCGGAGTCAGGTAGTGAACCGGAATCTGATTCCACAGAGTCTGTGGAGTCAAAATCAGATTCTAGTTCTTCTGAGTCAGAGTCCGGTATTCCTAGGGTTGATAACCGGGATACCGTTGTTTTGTCCAGGTCGTCTTTTTCATTTTTTTTTTGAGTTAGATGTAACCGAAGAAATGGACGAACTGGAAGTTGTGAATGAGAATGGTACCCCTGCTGTTTCTGAGTACTTTTCTTCGCCACTTGTTTATTGCATTAATTAGGACTTTCAAAATTTTAATGAAAACGACGAGGAAAAAATTCTTCCGATTTTAAAACATTTGATTGATCAAAAGGAGAAGAGGTTTGTAAGATCCCTAGTTGATGAAATCACTTCAACTAATGTTGGTACTGAGAAGGATCCGCGTCTGCTCCAGATCGAGTCCACGTTGTCTTTGAAGGAACGTGAGCGCTTAGTTGTTTTATTAAAAGGTTTCAAGATGTTTTCGCGTGGTCCTACGAAGACATGCCTAGAATCGATCCTGAGATTGTGCAGCACTGGATCGCTCTTGACACTGAGGCCCGACCCGTCAAGCAAAAGCTACAGATAATACGCCCGGATTGGACTTTGAAAATTAAGAAAGAGGTCACCAAACAGATAGATGCAGGGTTCTTGCTAGTATCTGAGTATGCTACTTGGTTGGCCAACATTGTTTTGGCGTTGAAGGAAGATGGCAGAATTCGAGTGTGTGTGGATTTTAGAGATCTGAACAAAGCTAGTCCGAAAGACGACTTTCCTCTACTACATATCGACGAATTGGTGGACTTCACCACAGGCTATGCGTTGCTCTCCTTTATGGATGGATTTTTCGAGTACAACCAGATTTTAATGGCACCCAAAGATAGGGAGAAAACTGCATTCACCACGCCATGGAGAACCTACTGTTACAAGGTGATGTCGTTCGGTCTAAAGAATGCTGGAGCTAGTTATCAACGGACTGCAACTACGATCTTGCATGATATGATCCACAAAGAGGTTGAGGTGTACATGGATGACATGATTGTCAAGTCCAAGGAAAGAGAGGGCCACTACACCGCCTTGAAGAAATTTTTCCAACGGATCAGAGAGTAACGGTTGCGACTAAATCCTCAGAAATGTACTTTTGGTGTCATAGTAGGGAAAATGCTGGGGTTCTTGATTACACAAAGGGGCATCAAAGTCGATCCTTCCAAAATCATGGCCATCCTAGAAATGCCACCACCAAGGACTGAAAAGGAGGTGTGCGGCTTTTTGGGTAAAGTGCAATTCATAAAACGGTTTATTGCAAAACCAACCTTGACTTGTGAACCACTATTTGGTTTCCTGAAGAAAGGAAATAAATTCCAATGGGATGACCGATGCCAGGTTGCTTTTGAGCAGATCAAACAGTATCTATAGAACCTACCCGTGTTGTCACCACCGGAGCCGGGGACGCCGTTGATTTTTTATCTGTCAGTGACCGACATGACAATGGGCTGCATGTGTAATAACCCGACCCTTGTGCATGTTTTCTGATATACTTTCAGACCCTATTTTGCATTTTGAATGCTTATTGTGAAAGCCTATGAGAAATTAAGGCTAAGTAAGTGAACTCCATGTTTAAGGGTGTTTATCTGTTTAAACAAGAAAAGTATCTATTACATTAGAATGTTTGAGTCAGAAATTGGAAGCCTTAGTTGCTTAATTATCTGAAATTGATTTTAAATATGTGATCAGCATAATTTTTAGGTAATATTAAGCATTTCTGGGAAATTTCAATTTCGGATGTTTAAACAATTGATTTTCGTCTTTATTCACTCTTTGTATATATATGTCTATAAGAGTCTCTTTGAACTCAAGACTTAGGAACTTTCTTCTAATATCTTCCCTGGGAGAAAAGTGAAGAGAGGCTAAGATCAAGGAAGAGTTGAGAGAGATTGAAGCTAAGGTAAGTGTAATTTCCCTAGTCCAATCCTCTTTCTCAATTTGAAATAGGAAGCTCTTAATGTTGTATAATCTAGAGTGGAATGAAAGTCTTGGATGTGTGTGTTGAAGACTTGGTATGATAATCCTATCATATGTGTATTTTGAATCCAATTCAAGTGATCTACTGAGAGCATCATCTTGTCTCTTTACTTATCAAATTGGTATTCATGGTTATGCCATGTTTTTGTATAACTATGTTATGTGTATGTAAAGTTAAGAGTTTCAAGAATGAAAGGATGTTGACGAGCTCCAATTTTTGTTCAAACCAATTGATTTGTGTTCATGGGTTTAATTCAAGTTAGATTATGGTATGTTGTACCTTTAATTACATGTTTTAAACCATGATTTAGTACTTAAAAGTTTCAACTTAGAGCCTTACCAACACTCCCAAAAGAACAAGATTTTGTTGCAATTTTCGGACCCAAACAGGTAAATTGCCGCACGTGCGGGGGTCGCTGCCGCACGTGCGGCAATTGCCGAATTTTGGTGGTTTGGTTCTGCCTAAAAAGTACGTGCGGGGGAATTTTGCCGCACGTGCGGGGCTCACAGCCGCACGTATGGCCCATGTTGAAAAACATGGTTTGCTCCATTTTGCATGTAGGACCCTCTAATATTGTTGGAATATATATTTGATGCCTTTTCGATATGTGTTAATTCCTTTGAAGTAAAGCGAAACAGGAAGTAATTTGATATGAAAGCTGAAATAAATTGTAAGTTTTGAATGTGTGCAGGGCACACTCCGGGAGGAACAAGCATGTCATCACAACACTGTGAGTAGTAGTACGCTTCACATATAGCTAATGATTGTCATTAGCATTCTATTAACGCATGACTATTATGTATGTAATTATGTGAATGAAGCCAAGCATGAAAAGAAATAAAGGAAAGAATGAAATACTTTCACATGACTCAAAGTATTTGTAAGACTCGGGGCCTATGGCCACTCCGTATGAATTGTTATGATATGAAACAAAGTGCTACGCGGAACTACGTGCTACGAAGTGAGTCACCTCTAGAATCCGTGTGAGATACCTCTTGAGTTCATACAAGCATGTTCAAGGGCTTAATGCCAAATGATTCAAGGGCTTAATGCCAACTTATTCAAGGGCCTCATGCCACCATGTTCAAGGGCTTAACGCCACCATGTTTAAGGGCCTTGTGCCACTACGTCTAAGGGATTATAGCTATCATGTTTCAAGATATTATGTTTCAAGACTTTACGTTTCAAGAATTGGCCTAAGGCCGTTATGAAATTAGTACAGAATCAGACTAACTATGTGTGCATCATCTTACGCTTTGATGTATTATATTTCAAGCTCAGCATCGTTTTGTTTAAGTATTACTATTCACTGAGCCTGGCTCACTCTCTGTTATGTCTATTTCTGTAGGTAACCAACCAGGTGGTCAGTCCTAGCCATGACGCCTGTTTTTCTTTTGTCAACCTTCGTGTGTGCAGACACTGTGCAAGGCCATTTATTTTGTGAAGTCTGTTAAGATGTTGGCTTACTTTTTGATTGCCCACCTAAGGTCGAATGTATATAACTTCAATGGTTTTTGTATATGCCCAATTATAGGGCTGGGACTGTATATTTGTATGTATATAACCGATGCTCTGTGATATAGTTTGGGACTTTATCTATCTACTATGGTACACGTGATGTATGGGATCCTGGCATGTAGAAGTAGCTCAATGGAGTTTATATGTTCCATTATTTTCATATTACGTGCTTCCGATAAGGCCCCGTATGTTATGTACATCAGGTTACATGTCCGTTTCTGAACGGGTCATGCCCAAACTTTTAGGGGCGGGTTTGAGGGCGTGACAAGTGGTATCAGAGCATGAGTTGCTATCTCACACACGGATCCATTGAGCTTTAGGGTGTCTAGAAAGATTTAGGCATCATGCATGACACCCTAAAAGTATAGGAGAAATCGATGGCAACGTTATATGCACTCTGATAATGCTAACAATTTGAATTTATGTCTATTGTATATAATTGATTGTTGTGTAGGCTATGGTGAGGACAAGGACAGAAGATGC
This sequence comes from Camellia sinensis, assembly GCF_055761805.1. NCBI lineage: Eukaryota > Viridiplantae > Streptophyta > Magnoliopsida > Ericales > Theaceae > Camellia > Camellia sinensis. Next base: position 10,700,357 of record NC_138970.1, read on the forward strand.
GGAAGATGCTACTTCTGCACGGTTGGATAGAATGGAAAGAATGATTATGGAAATGGCGGAGACCCTACGGCAACAACAGCAACAACCACAACAACAACCGCTACCGCCACCGCCACCGGTACCTCCACCGGTAGTACAAGATTTCCATGCTGAAGACCGGACCATTACCCTTGCTAAGGAGTTTAAAAAGATGAAACCGCCATTCTTCAAGGGAGGGATAGAACCAATGAAAGCTGAGGCGTGGGTGTTAGGGATAGAGAAATTATTTGAGGTCTTCCCCTGCACCGAGGCTCAAAAGGTGCAACTGGCTGCCTTCACTCTTGAAGATGAGGCACGGAGATGGTGGATGCTTACGAGGACTATACATCAAGGATTGACATGGGACAGGTTCTTGGAATTTTTTTATGATAAGTATTTCCCTCAAAGTATGCGAGATAAAAAGGTTACTGAATTTGAAACTCTCAGACAAGGGAACAAGACTGTTGCTGAATATGAAGCTCAATTTGCAGAGCTAGCCCGGTTTGCACCTCATATGGTAGACACGGACTATAAGAAGGCGCAAAAATTTGAAGGGGGATTACGGGGTGCTATTCTGGACCGAGTCAATATGTTCAAGTTGCCTACCTATGTAGATGTGTTGGAGAGGGCCGTCATAGCGGAAGGAAATATTGCTGCACAAAATCAAATTTCTGAATGGAAGGGGAAAAGACAAAATAGTCAATGGTCGAAAGGGTCAACTACTCCACCAAACAAGAAGCAAAATTCAGGGACTTCACATGCTTCTACCCCTAGTTAGGATTCAATTCCCATATGTGTGGAGTGTGGAAAGAAGCATCGTGGAATATGCTACCGGAACTCTAGAGCCTGCTTTCAGTGTGGGAAAACAGGTCATGTGATAAGGGATTGCCCTCAAAGGAATCAACAAAATAATAACAAGGCCGCTACAAGTTCAGTGGGATCTGCACCAGCTTCCAACACCAAGACAACTGCTAAACCTAATAACAAAGACACTGCGCGGCAAGGCAGGGTGTTTGCATTGGTTCCAGGAGATGTACAGAATGCGGCAACGGTGGTGTCAGGTATATTTATGGTTCACGGTCATTCTGATTGCGTATTATTTGATTCTGGCTCTTTCCATTCTTTTGTGTCAAAACTATTTACTCCTAATTTAGATAAATCTAAGGAGGTATTATCTTATATGCTATGTGTATCCTCACCTTTGGGGGATTCTATGACCTGTACCTCTGTATATGTCGCTTGTGAACTCCACCTTGGAGATATTCGGGTATATGCTAACTTGTTACCTCTCGACATGACGTATTTTGATATTGTTCTGGAAATGGACTGGTTGAGTGAATATGGTGCAACTATAGACTGCCTGACTAAGCAAATTAGTTTTCATCCTCTGGGTCAATCAGAATTTATGTTTCAGGGATAGGAAGTAACTTCTCCACCTTATTTGATCTAGGTAGCAAAGGCTTGTAAATTAATTCAGAAAGGGTGTCAGGGGTATTTATGCAGCGTTTTGGAGGAGGAAGTGGGGAGCGGGGATATCGACATGATCCCAGTCGTCTGTGAATTTCCGGATGTCTTTCCAGAGGAGTTACCAGGGCAGTTGGTAGACCGCGAAATTGAGTTTACAATTGACGTAGCACCAGGAACTCAACCCATTTCTAAGACTGCCTATAGAATGTCACCAGTTGAGATGAAGGAATTAAAAATTCAGTTGCAAGATTTGCTGGACAAAGGATTCATCCATCCAAGTGTGTCTCCGTGGGGTACACCAGTTTTGTTTGTAAAAAAGAAGGATGGAACACTCCGGCTTTGTATCGATTACAGGGAACTTAATAAGGTAACAATCAAGAATAAGTACCCGTTACCAAGGATCGATGATTTATTTGACCAGCTTCAAGGGGCACAAGTCTTTTCCAAAATCGATCTACGGTCCGGATACCATCAATTAAAGTTCAAAGCTGATGATGTCGAGAAGACAGCTTTTCGAACCCGATATGGCCATTATGAATTTCTGGTTATGCCCTTTGGAGTGACTAACGCCCCAGCAGCTTTTATGGATTTGATGAACCGCGTCTTCAAGCCCTATTTGGATGAATTTGTGGTAATCTTTATTGATGATATTCTAATCTATTCAGAGAATGTAGAAGCTCACGAGAATCACCTTCGATTGATCCTTCAAACCCTCCGGGAAAAGAAACTATATGCAAAGCTGAAGAAATGTGAATTCTGGCTACTAGAGGTGGCATTTCTGGGGCATGTTATCACAAAGGATGGAGTTTCTATTGATCCAGACAAGATTGAGGCGATTGTAAATTGGCCAACTCCCACTAATGTGACTGAAGTACGTAGTTTTATGGGGTTAGCCGGATACTACGGATGGTTTGTTCAAGATTTTTCCAAAATTGCGGTGCCGCTTACCCAACTAACTCGAAAGGGAGTTGCATTTGAATGGTCAGAAGAGCAGGAATCTGCTTTCCAGGAATTGAAGACAAAGTTGACAACAGCACCAGTTTTGGCCTTACCATGCCGTACTAAAGAATTTGTAATCTATAGTGATGCTTCGCACAAAGGGCTTGGTTGTGCACTTATGCAAAATGGAAGAGTTATCGCTTATGGTTCTCGACAGTTGAAACCCCACGAAAAAAATTATCCTACGCATGATCTTGAGTTAGCGGCAGTAGTCTTTGCTTTGAAGATATGGAGACACTATCTATATGGCACTACTTGCGAAGTGTACACTGACCATAAAAGTCTCAAATACCTTTTTACTCAGAAAGAGCTGAATATGTGACAGCGATGGTGGTTGGAACTTATTAAAGATTATGATTTGCAGATCCATTACCATCCTGGCAAAGCCAACACAGTTGCGGATGTGCTTAGTCGGAAAAGTATGGGGACTTTAGCAAATTTGGTTACAAGGCAAAAGGAATTAGCAAATGAATGGGTTAAAATGGAATTGGACCTTGTATTACACAGATAGGAAGCTTTAATGGCAGCAATAATGGCCCAACCAACCTTAATTGAGGAAATTAAATTGTACCAAATGGAAGATGACACTTTAAGGAAGATACGTGATGAGTTAGGAACCAAGTCGAAGTCGGGATTCAGTTTGGTAGATACGGTGCTCAAATTTAAAAACTGAATATGTGTCCCTAATGTGTTGAACCTTAAACAAAAACTGATGGAAGAAGCACATACCTCAAGATTTTCAATGCATCCAGGGAGTACTAAAATGTATCGAGATTTAAAAAAAAATTTTTGGTGGCCAAGTATAAAAAAGGAGATCGCGGAGTTCGTCTCTAAATGTTTGCAATGCCAGCAAGTAAAAGCGGAGCATCAGAGGCCAGCAGGGTTATTACAGCCCCTTCCAATTCCAGAATGGAAGTGGGAACATTTTACCATGGATTTCGTTGTGGGGTTACCACGGACTCCTCGAGGTATCAATTCAATATGGGTCATTGTAGACCGATTAACTAAGTTCGCTCACTTCCTACCCGTGAAGACTCAATATAATGCAGATAAATTAGCGGTACTTTATGTGAATGAAATTGTAAGGCTTCATGGTGTTTCAGTCTCAATTGTGTCAGATAGAGATCCCAAGTTTGTTTCCAGATTCTGGCAAAGCCTGCAGGAAGCAATGGGTACAGAACTAAAGTTCAGCACAGCTTTCCACCCTCAGACTGATGGTCAGTCCGAGAGAACGATACAAACTTTGGAAGATATGCTCCGAATGTGTGTGCTAGATTTTCAAGAAAGTTGAGAAACCAACCCGAATTCTAGACCGGCAAGTGAAACAGTTGCGAAATCGTGAAATTCCTATGGTAAAGGTTGAATGGCAAGAACATTACGGAACCGACGCAACTTGGGAAAAGGAAGAAGAAATGCAACACCAGTATCCGCATTTGTTTCTACCCTAAGGTACACCAAGTTCGAGGGACCAAACTTTTTAAGGGGGGGAGAGTGTAATAACCCGACCCTCGTGCATGTTTTCTGATATACTTTCAAACCCTATTTTGTGTTTTGAATGCTTATTGTGAAAGCCTATGAGAAATTAAGTTTAAGTAAGTGAACTCCATGTTTAAGGGTGTCTATCTGTTTAAACAAGAAAAGTATCTGTTACATTAGAATGTTTGAATCAGAAATTGGAAGCCTTAGGGGCTTAATTATCTGAAATTGATTTTAAATATGTGATCAGCATAATTTTTAGGTAATATTAAGAATTTCTAGGAAATTTCAATTTCGGATGTTTAAACGATTGATTTTCGTCTTTATTCACTCTTTGTATATGTATGTCTATAAGAGCCTCTTTGAACTCAAGACTTAGGAACTTTCTTCTAATATCTTCCCTGGGAGAAAAGTGAAGAGAGGCTAAGAGCAAGGAAGAGTTGAGAGAGATTGAAGCTAAGGTAAGTGTAATTTCCCTAGTCCAATCCACTTTCTCAATTTGAAATAGAAAGCTCTTAATGTTGTATAATCTAGAGTGGAATGAAAGTCTTGGAGGTGTGTGTTGAAGACTTGGTATGATAATCCTATCATATGTGTATTTTGAATCCAATTCAAGTGATCTAGTGAGAGCATCATCTTGTCTCTTTACTTATCAAATTGGTATTCATGGTTATGCCATGTTTTTGTATAACTATGTTATGTTTATGTAAAGTTAAGAGTTTCAAGAATGAAAGGATGTTGATGAGCTCCGATTTTTGTTCAAACCAATTGAGTTGTGTTCATGGGTTTAATTCAAGTTAGATTATGGTATGTTGTACCTTTAATTACATGTTTTAAACCATGATTTAGTACTTAAAAGTTTCAACTTAGAGCCTTACCGACACTCCCAAAAGAACAAGATTTTGTTGCAATTTTCGGACCCAAACAGGTAAATTGCCACACGTGCGGGGGTCGCTGCTGCACGTGCGGCAATTGCTGAATTTTGGTGGTTTGGTTCTACCTAAAAAGCACGTGCGCGGGAATTTTGCCGCACGTGCGGGGGAGTTTTGCCGCACATGCGGGGGACTCTGCCGCACGTGCGGGGCTCACAGCCGCACGTGCGGCCCATGCTGAAAAACATGGGTTGCTTCATTTTGCATGTAGGACCCTCTAATATTGTCGAAATATATATTTGATGCCTTTTCGATATGTATTAATTCCTTTGAAGTAAAGCGAAACAGGAAGTAATTTGATATGAAAGCTGAACTAAATTGCAAGTTTTGAATGTGTGCAGGGCACACTTTGGGAGGAACAAGCACGTCATCATAACACTGTGAGTAGTAGTACGCTTCACATATAGCTAATGATTGTCATTAGCATTCTATTAACGCATGACTATTATGTATGTAATTATGTGAATGAAGCCAAGCACGAAAAGAAATAAAGGAAAGAATGAAATACTTTCACATGACTCTAAGTACTTGTAAGACTCGGGGCCTATGGCCACTCCGTATAAATTGTTATGATATGAAACAAAGTGCTACACGGAACTAAGTGCTACGAAGTGAGTCACCTCTAGAATCTGTGTGAGGCACCTCTTGAGTTCATACAAGCATGTTCAAGGGCTTAACGCCAAATGATTCAAGGGCTTAATGCCAAATGATTCAAGGGCTTAATGCCAACTTATTCAAGGGCCTCGTGCCACCATGTTCAAGGGCTTAACGCCACCATGTTTAAGGGCCTTGTGCCACTACGTCTAAGGGCTTATAGCCATCATGTTTCAAGATATTATGTTTCAAGCCTTTACGTTTCAAGAATGGGCCTAAGGCTGTTATGAAATTAGTACAGAATCAGACTAACTATGTGTGCATCATCTTACGCTTTGATGTATTATATTTCAAGCTAAGCATCGTTTTGTTTAAGTATTACTATTCATTGAGCCTGGCTCACTCTGTGTTATGTCTGTTTCTGTAGGTAACCAACCAGGTGGTCAGTCCTAGCCATGGTGCCTATTTTTCTTTTGTCAACCTTCGTGTGTCCAGACACTATGCAAGGCCATTTATTTTGTGAAGTCTGTTAAGATGTTGGCTTACTTTTTGATTGCCCACCTAAGGTTGAATGTATATAAGTTCAATGGTTTTTGTATATGCCCAATTATAGGGCCGGGACTGTATATGTGTATGTATATAACCGATGCTCTGTGATATAGTTTGGGACTTTATCTATCTACTATGGTACTTGTGATGTATGGGATCTTAGCATGTAGAAGTAGCTCAATGGAGTTTGTATGTTCCATTATTTTCATATTACGTGCTTCCGGTAAGGCCCCGTATGTTATGTACATTAGGTTACATGTCCGTTTCTGAATGGGTCATGCCCAAACTTTTAGGGGCGGGTTTGAAGGCGTGACAGCATGCTTGCGCAGGAATCTGAGAATAGAGAGGAGAAGGTTGTCTATTACCTGAGCAAGAAGATGCTGGAGTATAAGACCTGTTATACTCCCCTGGAGAAGGCTTGCTTGGCCTTGGTATGGGCTACCAGAAAGTTACGGCACTACCTGTTAGCTAACTATGTAATTATGGTTTCGAGATTAGATCCCATCAAATATGTCTTTGAGAAACCAACACTTACGGGTAGGCTAGCTCATTTGTTGCTTCTTCTCTCCCAATTTGATTTGAAGTATATGACTCGCAAGTCTATGAAAGGGAGAGCGGTAGCGGAGTTCCTAGCCGATCACCTAGTGGAAGGAGACAAAATAGTAGAGTATTTGCTCCCAGACGAGGCCGTTCTGCAAGTCAATGAAGAGATTTGGGATAGGGGTGTTGTTGATAGCACCCGACAATTCCCACATACCTTTAGCTTTCAAACTCCAATTTAAAGTATCTAACAACGAAGAAAAATACGAGGCATGTATCATTGGCTTGGAAGCCGCCTTGGAACTAGGGGCAAAATGGTTGGACGTCATTGGGGACTCGAACCTGGTTGTGTCTCAAGCAAAAGGAGACTGAAAGGTTAAAGAAGAAAGGATGAAAATCTATCACCAAACCCTGGATGTTCTGATTCCTAGGTTTGAGAAGTTAACCTTCACGCATCTGTTAAGAGAGAACAATAGGTTCGCTGACGCCTTATCAACTCTATCTTCCATGATAGACATCCTTTTGGGAGTCCGGATGCGTCCAATCATTATTGAACAAAGGAATGTGCCGGCTTGTGAGTTAATCGCCGCAATAGATGAAGTACAAGATCAAAATCCCTAGTATCATGACATTTGGAACCTCTTGGAAAAGGAGACTTATCTACTAGGGGCAAATGCCAAAGATAAAAGGGCAATACGGCGAATGGCCGCTCAGTTTATCATCTGTGGGGTTAAATTGTACAAACAAGGCCATCTGGGAATGCATAAACTGTGTGTTGATGAAGAAAAGTCGAAGCGCTTGATACAGGCCATCCACGGAGGAGAGTGCGGATCGCACATGAGCAGAATGATGCTACTTTACAAAGTGGGTCGAGACCCAATCCTATGCAGTACTAAAAGCGTCACATGTAGCCAAGTTCATCAAGAATAATATCATCTGTCGCTATGGGGTCCCGAATGAGATTATTTCAGACAATCGCTCCCACTTCAAGAAAGAAGTGGTCAACTTGTTAGAGAAATACAACGTGGCGTTTCATAAGTCATCCACATATCGGCCGCAAACCAATGGAGCTGTTGAGGCCACCAACAAGAACATCAAGCATATTCTACAGAAGATGGCGGAAACCTACAGGGACTAGCCAGATAAACTGCCATTTGCTCTTTGGGGCTACAGAACATCAATTCGAACATCTACAGGGGCAACTCCGTATTCTCTAGTTTATATGATGGAAGTTGTTCTGCCGATTGAAGTTGAAGTTCCGTCGCTGCGAGTTATGGTTGAGTGCCAGATAGTAGAAGTGGATTGGCAGCAGCGCAGATTCGAGGAACTGATGTTGTTCGATGAGAGGAGGCTGAAAGCACAGTACCATGTCCAAGGATATCAACGCAGGATTGCCAGGGCTTTCAACAAGAAAATTAAGTCTAGGAATCTGAAAGAAGGGGATTTGGTGCTCAAAGACAACCAAGCTCTCATCCACGATCCTAGGGGCAAGTTCAGGCCTAATTGGACTGGTCCTTATATCATCAAATCTATCTAGTCGGCTAGAGCTGTCGTTTTTATGGACCTAGATGGCCTCGAATTCTCCCAACCAATCAACATGGACAAGTTGAAAAAATACTATCCCTGAGTGGCTCGTTAGGCCAAAAACCTGAAAGGGCGACCTAGGCAAAAGTTAGAGCACAAAAAATTTGAAATAAGAAAAACTGAGCTCGCAAGGTTGAAAAGCCAGAAAGGGCGGCCTTGGCAAAAGTTAGAGCGTAAACGGAGAGTGTTAATATCCGAGTGAACTTGAACCGAACTACGTAAGGCTTGATTCCCATCTTCGGGATACATAGGTAACTTCATTCTGAAGTCCAGCCATAAACACTTCCAAATCAACTATGTCCATGTGATTGTTTTGATCATCTTTGTCTTTTCTGCATCCAAGAATTCGATTGTGATCTTTGCTATCAGAGCTGGTTACTGTACAGTGCAGTGCTCTTCTGACAAGGGGCAACTTTCCAGTTATTGGATTCGGGGTTGTACGTCTCAAGGATAGATTCCGGGTGTGTCCATTTGTGATCCTTATCGAAAATGGTTTTGAAAAGTTTTAATAAAAGTTGATTTAGTTCAAATTAATCTTTTTACAACTTAGACCATCTTTGGACCAGAAGGAAAATTTTCAGTACCCACAACGTTCAATTTCATTGATTTCAATACAGAGTTCTCCAACTCTTGATACAAATTGAAGTTGCTTTTTATTACATTCAAAAGGAAAACTTGAAAGTACAAATTAAAGCAATAAACTTGGGGCATAGTTGAGTCAGGTGTTCCTGCGTCCCCTCCCAGAGCTTGTGGAAGCTTCAGATGCCAAAGTAGGTTCGATTTGTGCCTCATCTTCAAGCCAAGCTATGCATTTTCCAGAAAGGGCGTAACTGAAATTGGGAGTGGGAGCCAAAAGTTCTCTTGTCCTCCATGTAGTGGTATATCAAGCTAGTTGTGAGCCTCAAATTGAAAATGAAGCTGGGTACTCTACCCATCTTTTGGGCAAGTCTGGTCCTGTCCGAATTGACGCCGGAACCGAAATGGAAAGTAAAAGACACAGTGGGTCAAGCTAATCAACTGAATGCCAGGCTACTGGGACATGTTGGAACTCATCTTGGGTAGATCAAACCAGGGGCAACGCCAAGTGATGTCAACAGTAGATCTGTTGTACATCCATTCGTACCACCACCCCTCGCTCGGGAAATCAACTAGCCGTTGGCGAAAGAAATAGTCGTGAGCTGAAAAGAGTCTACTACCTTCAACCTGTCCATGAGCCGTACCTGGGGAGGGATGAAAAATAATAGAGACTAAAGAATAGAGAGGTGTACGTGGAGAGAAAAAGTGAGAAAAGGGTTTTGAGAGAAAAAACAGAGCTTAAGGGCCGAGTGATATGAGAAACACATGTGATAAGGGTGGGAAACATTACCTGTAAGAGCAGTGGACTTCCTGTGAACCTGGTTGTCTCTTGGCGATGGAAAGCATCCAAGCCTATCAAAGTTTCGGCTAGTGTCAAGCCAATGCAGCTCTTGCCCTCTTTCAAGCCTTGAGCCACTTCAATCAAGCGAATGCTAGACCCTCCGAAGCCAGGGGTAAGCAGGAAATGAGCTAACATGCATAAACAGAGGACATGCTGCTGAAAACCCTGCCAGAGACGATCGTCGCGGTCACCGGTATCAGAAAATCGATGAATAAGACTGGGAATGTCCAATTCTCCGTTGTGAACCAAAGATTGGCCGTCGTGTAAAGTGAGCCCACACATCCTTCCTAAAGCTTGGATATGACCCAAACACGACTGGGGTAAGATTTCCTCGTTACGCCGGGATTCCATCAAAACTTGGAATCCTTCGATTGTGGGGCATAGTTCTTGTCCCCCGAAGCTAAACACATGTGTAATCGGGTTCCAACATCTAGCCGCGACATGGAGGAATAGAAAACATAGTGGGGTACGACTCAGTGGGAAGAGTGCATTTATCCCTAAACCCCGGAAATTTAACTTTTTTGAGCCATCTAAAGTCGTAATCCAATCAGAAAGTTTTTCAGTGATGAATGGCTCCAATTGTGATGAAATTAGAGTTGAAATGAAGAAACCACGAAGCTGGAGCTTTTGTAAAAGATAAGGCAGTGAGTGGAAGACAAGTGGCAGCAATCTAGAGGTTCCCTCCACTAGTGGCCGACCGGCCAGTGCTGGTGGCCAACCGGCCACTTTTGTAGCCGACCGGCCAGCAATAGTGGCCGATAGCCACTTTTGATGGCTGACAACATTTGTTTATGGCTGGTGGCTTCCCATTTTGCGTTGTGCTTCAAGAGGTAAAGGACTTTTCTTGTAGACTTTGTTTCATTCAATTGCTTGGCTATCATTTTACACTGTTTTGACTAGGTTTTTCAACCATAAAAAACTCTATTTTTAAGGTTTAAAAATGGTGGTTTAGGTCTTGGTGAGTTAGGGGGTTGTCTCCCTTTTTTTGCTCTTTGGCTTGTGAAGCCCTTTGCATCATCTTTTAACATGTTTAAGTCAAACTTTTTGGGCCTTTAAACCACTGAAATTTAGAGTTACTTCAGAGGTAAAAAGTTATGTTTTGAAGTCCAAAAATGGAGGGGTTAGCCTCCCCTCCTTGTGTCTCTCTTCCATGCCTAGTTAGCATCACATGATAGCATGATTTTGTGGCTTAACTTAGCTTAATCTCAGCATGATTTAGGCTCTGTTTTTTCACGTTTCAACTCTGTTTTAGGTTGGTTAGAGAATTCGTTGCTTGCTTTTTGTACCTGTAGTGCAATTACGTTTACTCATCTAGCATGCCTAATGGTTTAGCCTATTTTCTAGCTTGTGTTAGCCTGACTTAAGCACGTTTTAGCTACTACTTTGGCCTACTTTAACTCTTTTTTAGGTCAATTAAGTCTTTCGGGGCTTGTATTGCATGGCCATAGTGTAATGGTCATCACTAGCTCATTGTTTTGAGGCTTTAAGCATGAAGTGTTTGAGGGGATTGCATGTTATAGCATCATTTTGCATATGATTTTAGTGTATATAGCTCTGTCACATTCTCACTTATTTCACTCTTTCATTGCCTTTGAGAGTTGTGCCTTGAGTCTTGTTTGCGAGCTAACACGTGAGCATGTTTTCTAGCTTTTTGTGCCTAAATCTCAGCATGTTTTAGCCACTGTTTTGGCATGTGTTAGCTCTGTGCAGAGCTAGTTTGCCCTTCCAGCCTTGTATTGCATGCCTATAGTGTTGTGATCTTCACTAGCTTAATGTTTTAGACTCTTAGCATGACTTGCATGTGTTGCTTGCATGATTTAGTGTCTTTTTGCATGCCATTTCAGCACTGAAATATCTGCAACCTCCCTCTATTCTTCACTTTTTACTTTGTTTTGAAAGTGGCTTTGAGCCTCTTGTTAGCTTGATTGTCGAATTGAGGCTCTTATGCCTAATGGTTTAATTCCTTCGGGAGTTCATTACCAACAGCATGAGGCCTCTTTCATACTCAAGGTACTTGTGGCTTAAGCCCTATTTCCAATTAGAGGACTCTCACCTTGGACTTAATCGGTTAAAAGACTAATCGGTAATGTAAAATGTGTACACAAAATGAACCAAGTAAAACTTGAGCAAGAAAAGCATATTTGTGTTCCATTACATGTGTTTGGATCGGACATTAATCCAAACACAAGAAAAATGGGACGTTTCATACTTAAAGTGATGAAACGTGCCACTTTTCTTAGTCACTAGCACCCTTGATCGCGGATGATAGGGTGGTGGTTGTTTTGATCTTGATTGTGCATTCATTGACCACATACAAGCTTGGTTCTCTAGCCATCATGCATTGAGAATGTCTGGTTCATGGCTTGAGAGCCAAGAATTGCACACCTTTGAGCTTGAGAAATGATAAGGAGGGCAATAGTACATATATTGTTTGAGAATACACTGTTTTGCCTCTGTTTGCTCTCTATTGCAGCAAAAAGGGGAATTCCAAGAAAGGGTGGCCAACCGGCCATCAGAAGTGGCTGACCGCCACCTTTTGTTTCCGACCGGCCATCAGTGGAAAGTTTGTTCAGTATGTCCCAGAGGTGGAGCAGAGGCAATCTGGAAGTTGGTGCAATTTTCAGAGATCAACGAGTGCAAACAGAGGCATCCAAAGGCAAGGTGATGGATTTTCGGGAGGAAGCAACCGAGCATGCATGCATCCCTCATCCCTTGAGGCCGTTTAAATTGCTTTACTAGTTAGTTAGCGTAGCTAACCATTCAAATTCATTTTGTAATATTTTAATTAGCTTAGCATTGCTTGTTATTCAATTGTGTTGTAATAATTAATTAGCTAAGTTAGTTAATTAGTTGCTTTGTAATAATTAGCTTAGCTTAGTGTAGCTTAGCTGATTCATTCAGACCCTCTTTCGCGGGGGCGTAATGTTGTAATAAGTGTGCGTGCGTGTGTGCATGTCTTTCAACCCCGCGTCTTTCTTCCTTTTATTTAACTGCTTTCGATGGTTAGATTAGGGTCATTTTCAATTAGCATACCTTATACTTGCATGTTTGCATCCTTCATTTGTCTTGCATGCATCAAGGCTTGGCGCATCATTCAAACTGCATTGTATTTCAATACTTATTTGAATACGTGTTTCAAAGCATGCGGTCAAAGTGTTGCAAATACTATGATTAGGTAGCCAAGCCTATTTAGTTGCATTATTGCATGTGTTGCATTAGACATCTTAACATAGTTAAGATCTTGCATATTTCTAACTAGCTTTTGTTTTGGCTTGGAGTACACTGTAAGTTTTACGTTTTAGCATTCTTGCATGAGTATGAGTGTTGCCATGATTCGCATGCTTGCCATGAGGCTATGTGCTTACTTGATTAACTGCATGAATGCCTGTGGATGAAGGCTTGTTCCTTGAATTGGAACAATTCAGCGAGTGTGAGTTTTAAGCCCACTTTGCGAAGTGGCAAATCATGTTTTAAACCCACCTGAGGGTGGCAAATCTGCATTTCTAAGCCCACTTGAAAGTGGCAAATTCAAACCATTTTTGAAAACAAACATGAGTTGATTTGTTCCAAGTCTTGCGACTTAGTCTATACTTGTTTTGTGTGCGTCACATAGTAAAACTAGCTAATAACTGGAATAAGAACACATATTTTTTTAAAACAACATATCATGATTAGCTGAGGCCGATCCTTTGATCGGGCGAGCGGGGGTGCTCATTTCAGGACCTTCCCCTCTCGTACCCAAGTTCCCGAGCCGAGGCAACTTTGGTGATGACAGACACGTGGCCTTTGGCACGAGTCAGGGTTTCCTAAATTTTTCAAAACAAAATATTTAGGTGGCGACTCTGTAATCTGGCAAAGCAGTCCAATTTTGGCATTATTTGATTTAAAATCTGATTTTCCAAAATGATTTGTCGGATTGGACTCTTTGGTATTTATCAATCTCACATTGCACTTTGTGAGATTAGATTCAGAACCTTGACAAGAGTCCGAACTGTAGGACCAATTCGAGCTCTTCAAAATGGGAGGCACGAAGAAAGTCGAGTCTACAACCACCATGATTTGAATTAGATAACCCAAGATCAGAACACGCATACGGATGCCCTTGCTTGCCCAGCCTCCGCCATTAACTCAGAAATCAAATGAACAATCGAGGTAGGGTTCATCCCAGAGTCGAGCATCACCTCTCCTGAACCAGTCCAGATTAACGTCATTGAACCAAGACCAAGTTGGATGGACCCTATCTCTGTATTTCTATCCTTAGAACAGCTCCCAATGGACAAGAAAGAAGCCCACAAGCTGCGAAATAAAGCCCTGCGATACTCTCTGGATCGGCAGGGAAAGCTTTACAAAAATTCTCTCTCTGGGTCGTACCTAGAATGTGTCCACCTAGATAAAGTTGAGGAACTCTTGGCCGAAATACATAAAGGTAGCTGTGGTGCCTATTTTTTAGGGTGCTCATTGGCCCACCGAGCCATAACGTTGGGGTATTATTGGCCGACCATGCAAACAGATGCCGAGAACTACGTAAAGAAGTGCAAACAATGCCAAAATTTTTCCCCTTTTACTCATCTGTCAACCGAAGAATTAAACTCCATTACGAGTCCTTGGCCGTTCACTCAATGGGGACTTGATATCGTAGGACCATTACCGCGGGCTCTAGGGAACAAGCGATTCTTGATTGTCGCAACAAATTATTTTACATAGTGCGTCGAAACAGAGGTATTAACACATATTTGAGATGTCGATGTTAAATGTTTTGTATGGAAAAACATCATAAAATGATTCGGCATACTGAGAGCACTTGTCCCTGACAATGGCACCCAATTCGATTGCGTCATCTATCGGGAGTTATGTAACACATATAGTATTCAACCCTACATTTCCTCGCCAGCATACCCACTGTAGACGTCCCCGAACGTCCCGGGAGGGAAATCCCCCCCGTTCTATTCGTATTGGGCTTACTACAGTTCAGACTCAAATTGTCACGGTTCTTAATCTGAACCAAAGAGTCCAAATTCGGCAAATCGTTTTGAGAAAAATAGATTTTTAGAAAAGAAGTGCCAAACATGGACTGGTTTGCCAGATACAGAGTCGCCACCTAAATATTTCATTTTGAGAAATTTAGGAAACCCTGACTCGGTGCCAAAGGCCACGTGTCCATCATCACCAAAGTTACCTCGGCTCGGAAACTTGGGTAAGATTGGGGAAGGTCAGCTATGAGCACCCCCTCTCGCCCGATTCGAATATCGGCCTCTACTAACCATGATATCTCGTTTTTGAAAACACATGCATTCTTATTCCAGTTAATTGGCCTAGAATTACTATGTGATGCGCACAGCAAAACAAGTATAGACTAGATCACCTAATTTGGGACAAAGCATTGCATATCCGTTCGTTTTGGAAAATGGTTTGAGGTTTGCTCTTGCGAGTACGCTAAAACACGGATTTCAGCAAGTTGTTCCAACTCAAACAATCCAGCCTTCACCCACAGGCATTCAGGCAGTTTATATCACATAAGCATTTAGCCACATGGTAAGCATGCTGTCATGTTAACATTCACACTCATGCGAGATGCTAAAGCATAAATACTTACAGCGTACTCCGAGCCAACACAGTGAACTAGTTAGTAATCATATGCATGATCCTAATTCATGTTAAGTGGCTAATGCAACGCATGCAGAGTGTCACTAGAATAGGCTCGGCTAATCCTAGGATGGCATGTGGGATGCAACAAGTAGTATGTATTCAAGTTAGATTTGGAATATTATGTTGTTAGTATGATGCGCCGAGCCCGGTGCATGCAATACTGATGAATGATGCACGCATGCATAGCATAAGGTATGCTAAATTAAACATGCCCTAATACTAACGATGAAAAGCAGGTAAGTGAAAGAGAGGAAGAAGTGTGGGTTGGAAGACATGCACACACGCACCCACACTTATTACAAATTTGCCCTCGCCCGGAGAGACCGAAAGAATAATATAACTAACTAACCTATAAGCTAATTAAATATTACAGACCAATTAAACTAGTTATCAAATTAATTAATATAATAAAACTGTAAACAGCCTCGGGAAGAGGGCCCAATGCAATGCGTGTTCGGCTCCGCTTGGAAAGCCACTGCCATGCACAAGTTGCCTCTGCTTTGACTGTTATCCTCCTCTAAAAACTGTACAAGTCCCTGGGTTGCATCTCTGAGTGCTGTGGAACACCATCGGCTAATGGAATTGGTCACCGGCCAAAGGGAATGATCACCGACCACTTGTACAAGCTATTGGCCATTGATGGATGGCCGGTCGGTACTGGAGATGGCCGGCTGGCCAAAGCTTCCTGCAGAATCTATTTTTGACAGTAGTAGAGGGCAAAACATAGCATGGCAATGCATTTCAAGCAATGTATGCACCAACCACACTCCTTATCATATTCATGACTCAAAGGAGGATGGGTTTCGATTCTCGTACCATCAATCACGCATTTAAATGCGTGATGGCCCAAGAAACCAAGTATGCATTTTGATATGGAATGCAATGCACATAATCAAACAAAGGGGCTCGACCTCTATCATACTCAACTCAAGAGGTGAAGCATGCATGCAAATGGAATACAACCTAGACGTAGAGGCTTAGTATGCAAAATGAGTATGCAAGGCATGTGACAACTATGCTAGTGGCAAACATGCAACAACATGTAAAGTGGACTCAGCATAGGAACAATGCAAAGCAACTTGACCAATGAAATACATGCCAAATGCATCATGATTTCAAGCAAGCAACAACATGTAATAGGCCAAGTATGCAACAATGCACGAGGCAAGCATGCTATAACACAGGAAGGATGGATTTAAACTAATTTAGGCAGCCCTCAAACAAGCCTAAAACATTGGCCATAAACTATGGAGATGGGGCCAAATGCACATACAAGCATGAATGCATACATGATCCACTTCCTAAGCATCAAAAGGCAACTTTTAAGCACACTTAAAAGAGATGATCATGGACAATTAGCATGCAATGTAAGCTCTGAAAATCATGAAAGAGAGGTGCCAAACCAAATAATCAAAACAAGCAAAGCATGCAATAATGGTCCAAGCACTTAAGGCAAGCCATGGAGGCTTAAACCATGGCTAAGTCAACCAAGCTTCACAAGGCTAAGAGGGCTTAAAACAAGTCCAAGGCAAACCTAAACAATGCTAAGGGTGCACCTAGATGGCATCTAAGTGGCCTAAACATGCAAGTGTACACAAGGACCTAAGCAAGGGACATAAGACAACAACCTTATAAAGCATTAAAGGGGCATCAAATGCGAGCATACAAGCATGCTATGAGGACTGAAATGATGCTCGAAGTGGTGCGAAACCACTGGAACAAGGCAAGTAAAGCATGCCACATACTCACACATTCAAGGCCTACAAGCTAGAATGCAAAGAAACTATACAAAATATGTTACGCATGACCAAAGCGACTGAAAACAGAGCTAAAGCACACTGAAACATACACAAAAGCCTCATAAAGCTTGGCCAAAATCATGCTAGAACAAGGGTCAACACCTAAAGCATGTTAAGGCCTAAACATGGCATTACAAGACATGTATGCAAGGCATGCAAGATGTGTCTAAACCAAGTAAAAATAGAGCTATATTATCACATAATAAGCACAAAAATCAGTTAGGAAATGGCCAACATGAACCTAAATTAGGTGCTTACACATGAGGCAAAAATGGTCCTTTTCAAGGACAACAAGGAGAGGGGGTGGCCCTCTCCTTCTTAGGACCTCAAGGCACCATCCTCACCACTGAAATCCCTCAAGATTTCAGTGGTCAGGAGGCCCAAACACAATGGTCCCGGAGCTCACCAAAGATGCACAAAAATGGAGCCTAACAAGGCTTAAGAGGGGTCAAACAACCTCAAAGCTCAAAACACTGTTAAACAACTATTTAGAGTAGACAAAAACAAGACCTTTATATGTTATACACCAAGTCTAAAAATAGTTTCAAGGTAGTCAAAAAAAACTATGCAAAAATGGCGTAAAAAAAGCAAGAATGCTACCCTTGAAGACCCTCTTCACAAATGGTGGACCAGCTGCTTGTTTGAGCTCAAAACCACCCAAGAACACCAAGAACAGACCTCTGGCCCCTCAGCAACCAAGAAAAGGTGCAAGACTAGGTGTTTATGTGCAAAAGTAAGACAAAACACACACTAATACACAAGAGAGAGAGATATATAGAGATGGAGGATATGCAAACCCTAACCCTAGAACTCAAAGCTCTGGAAAAATGTTCTCTCTTTTAAAGAGGGAGAAAGGCTTCCTCTTATAGAAGATTTAACCTTGTAGAGCTTCCAAGGCAAGCTAACAAGGTTGAAATCCCTCCATACACGTGTATGGAAGGGGAGCAAAGGTGGGTGTCAGCTATCACAGCTGGCACAAAAATATCTACAAAAGCAGATGAACAGTGGTCGGCCGGCAAAAAATGCAATTTGACCAAAATAGATGGTCGGCCGGCCACAAAAAGTGCCAGCCGGCCAAACATTTGGCCGGTGGAAACAAACCAATGGCCGGTGGCCTCAAGCCATGGCCGGTGATGTGTGGGGATGGCCAACAAGCCATCCCCTGTCCCTCACAGGCAAAGCACAAGTGTTTGGTGCAAAACCAGACACAAAACAGTCGAGTCGAGAGATCCTGAGGCAAGGCGCACGTGGCCGAGACCTCCGGGAACTCAGGACGAACACAAACACGGATGATCACCGAGTGTTCAAGCGATGACGTCTAAGTCTTGAGGACAATCAAAAATGGGGTGTCTACAGTTGCCCCTCTTTGATAGAACTCGAAAGTCATAAGAATGACGGGAGTGAGTGTCAAAGCCCAGAGACAACCCATTTTTGACAAGGCCGAAGACTTAGAGAAACATGCAAGACAATAAAGATATGCGCCCGAAGGCAGGGGAAAATGCAAGAAGCTGAGCATAACTTATGATCATGCAAAGAAAGTTATAACGAAGCATAACATGCAACAGTTTTAAGCTAGCATACATCATTCCAACTACACTACAATGCAAGAAGGATGTAAGAGAATCATGCAATTCTCGATACGTCTCACTCGGAGGATACAATACCTGTGCAGCTCGTCTGGTTGCACCAGCTTTAAATGAACCGTACATACAATATCGTGCCTGAAAAAGAAAGAAAACTCAACAGGTACAATATTGTTAGCAACATGCATGACAATGCAAAATGAATGCAAAATGATATGCAGTATATATAAAACTATGTATAAACAATGCAAATGATAATGCAATGCGATTGAAATATGATCGAACCATGAGCGGTACAAAACCACACAAATGTCAAAGAGATGATGGCGATGGAAAGTCCGTCTACCATAGAAAAGGTTCCATAACCCTCAAACCAACATACCAGCGTGGAATAGGCGCGTACACATGCAGAACTATGAGTGATGTAGACGGACACAAGAACAAGTAATTGGGTGGAATGACATAAGTGGGGAAGTGACCCGCTGAAGAAAGACCAATGATCCTGATGCCAAAATTACACTGCAATGTAATATATACAATGGATATGGCAGGCAGCCAAACCAAATCTTGCCTAGGAAAGGCATGGACACACACAAACCGCATCTAACATAGAACGGTCATACAGAACTATGAGTGTATAGACGTGAAAAGTATAGGCACGTACCAGACCAAGCTCAACATGGAAAGGCGCAAGCCATAGATGGAGGTGATGCAATGAATGCGCACAAACTACAATGCAATGTATACAATATGTAATGGAATAGATACAGTGGATTAAGGCCTATGGTCAAACCGTATCTTGCCTAGGAAGAGCATGGACACAAACAAACCACGTCTAACATAGAACGGTCATACAAAACTATGAGTGTATAGACGTGAAAAGTATGGGCACATACCAGACCATGCTCAACAAGGAAAGGCGCAAACCCTAGATGGAAGTGATGCAATGAACGCATGCAAGCTACAATGCAATATCTACAATATGCAATGGAATGGATATAGTTACAGTGAAATGCATGACATATTGTATGTTTGTTTGTTTTTTTTTTTTTTTTTTTTTTTTTTTTTTTTGAAATGCAAATGATGCATGTTTTTTTGTTTTAAATGCAAATGATGCATGTTTTTTTTTTTGTTTTAAATGCAAATGATGCATTATTTTTATTTTTTTTTTGTTTTCTTTTGTTTGAAATGCATGTTGCATGGAATGCGCGACAACGCAAGTCGCTTGAAATGCATGACAATGCAACCGAGCGGATTTAAGGTCTCACCAGACCAAGCGGATTTAAGGTCTCGCCAGTCCATGGATGCATGACATGCAAGTGAACTAATGCAAATGAAAGATGCATATCAATGTGAATGAAAGTACGTACAACCAACGCATGTTCACGACGAAGCATTGCGAAGCAACGCATGCGGGGTAACTTTCGAATCTTGAAAGAGACAAAAACATACAAGAAGGATACACCTTGCCCATATTCGAGTGCCGCACACAGGAGACACGGTCCGAGGTCAAAACAAGGGCCGGTTGAGCTTCGAAAATGCACTGTCTTGCACTGTCTTGAGCAATGAAGGTCCCTAACCACATATCTGACCCAAACAAAGGTGTAGGTGGCTCACCGGCCATCAGAGGAGGTCACCGGCTGTCCACCGGCCATAGAAACATTACACCGGCCAAATGTTTAGTCGACCGGCCAAAAGTTTGGCCGACCGGCCAAATCTTGCTGAGTCGAGACAGTTTGGTCATTTCGGCATGGGCTTTATAAAATAGGGCCTCTAGCCCTATTCTTTTCACTTTCTCTTGGCCGAAATTCCTTTCCCCCTCTCTCTAGAGTATTTCCCGAGCCTCCATTCTGCGTTTTCCTTGATTCTTGCGCCCCTTTCGACATTTAATTCGTGAAGTTCTTCACATTTCGAACATTTTCATCCGATCGAAACTTCGTTTCGGTGTAGTTTTTTTCGATTTCCGCCTCTTGGGGTTTGTTTCCCCCAAGTTTTCCTTGATTTCTATGCTTTTTCCACATTTCGACTTTTCTGGCCATCTTCTGCCCTCCCAGGGTTGACTTTCCGTTGACTTTTTGCATTCTAGGCCGGTTTCCACCTTTCCGGCCATCTTCACACCACTTTTGACATGGCAGATGATATTCCACGAGGTGGGACTCCCCCGGATCACGAGATGGACCCAGAGGCAGAGCTCCTCCCCTTGAGCGTCCGCCCGTTCGACCCGGCGACCAACAGGCCGGCGATTCACGTGCTACCTCCTGACGGTCTTCGCCAGTTCAGGAGTTTCGACAGGGGCGTGCCATAGGAGCTTCTTTTGCGTGAGCCGACGTCTCATATGTCTTTCGGCGCTTCCGAGGTACATTCTTCCCTCTGTTTTCCGCAATGTAGAACATTTTAACTACCATAAGTTGATTATGTTCTTCAATTGCTTAGCCCCGATAAACCGATATATTGTATGCTGTAGTTGACTGTGAACACACTTGCAACTGATATCTGTTTGAATCGAACACGTGCACACACTGCATTTGCCCTGAACCACTCAAACACACTGGCATATCACATGTTGTAGTTCACTGCGAGCACACCGGCACCCGATGTTTGTTTGAACCTGAAAACGTGCACACACGCTATATTGCCACCAATTCTGAATACTCTTCAAAACTTTACATTTTATATTGCTTCACAACTATTTTCTTTTGAACAGGGAGATTCCCATACTGTCCGCGGGTATGGGAATGTTGCCGCCAGGGATTGGTACATGGAGTTACCGGACGCAGTCTGTCACATTGTCGATCAGGCGGGCTTCGGCGCCTTCTGCAGAGGACTTTCTCGGCTTACTGCGAGCAGACCTCTCCTTGCTGCTCTAGCGGAGAGGTGGTGGGAGACCACCGATTCATTCCACCTCTCTGTCGCGGGAGACATGACGATGACTTCCTATGACTTCTTGATGCTCACTGGCATCGGGGTAGGGGGTGATCCGATCCCCTTCGACACAGACATGGATGAGTGGTACGCTACCCAGATACACTTGCTTGGCACTCGGCCGCCACTCGTTCGGGCAGGATATGTGCGATATTCGTGGTTCGAGAGCCACTTCCGGGATCAGGCGCCGACCACTCGGGTAGGGGAGGAGCAGTACGCACGCGGCTTGCTCATGTTTCTACTGGGGACGGCCATTTTCGCCGATCGGGCGAACACCGTGCCCCTCTGCTTATTGAGCGCTCTGGTGGACGTGACCAGGATCCTATGCTATGACTGTGGTGGAGTAGCCTTGGCCACACTCTACGGGTACATGGGTCTCAGCCTCCCGTTGTAGTGGGCACTTGATCGGAGGTTACTGGCGAGCTTAAGAGGTACATCTCTTTCTTTGTTTCACATTTCTTCCTTTACATTTCCTATACTCTGTACACTGCACATACTGTGGTTTGCTTCACGCTGACCGTATACTGCACACACGGCACACATATACTCTGCTTTACACTGACTGTACACTGCACACACTGTACACTCTGCCACAATACACTGTACCATACACTGCCCTGCTATTTCTGCTTTTATTCTGCATTCTGCTTTATCTGATACGTATACTGGTATTTGCTCTGTAGTTGTAGGTCTACGCCTATTTTTTGAGACTCGCCCCAGTGCCAGACGTGGAGACCCCTCTTGTCGTTTTGTTCTCGCGCCGCTTTGACGTGAGGTGCGTGCAGAGGCCCCGGGAGACGTTTATCTTCTTCCGCTGCTACTTCGACACCATCACCCCCGCAGAGGTATGTTTAGAACTTGTAGTTCATTTAAGCTTCGCTTTGCACTGTATTTTCCGTAACAGTAGATAATAAATTGCATTTTATTTTCAGATCACCTGGCAGCCTTGGGCTTCATTGCCAGCCGAGATACGGGAGCGATTCGCCGGTGCGGAGGAGACTGCCCGCTTCAGACTTCTATTGGAAGGCCTGGTCTGCCGGGCCTAGCACCTAGGTGAGCGCTTCTTGCGTCAGACCCTGGGTTTGCCAGAGCAGATAGTCCCGGTTCACCCTCCTGACCGTATGAGGGAGACTGAGAGGTTCACTCCCGAGCAGATGGCCGACTATACGATCGGCTGGGATGCGGCCCACTTCAGAGGCATAGGCGACTACTCAGAGTATGTGAAGACGTATATCATGCGGCCTTTGAGCAGTGGTCGCCGAGCTGAGAGGGGGGGACCTACAGCACCGGTAACTGGAGCAAGAGCAGGAGTGGGAGCAGGAGCACCGAGGGTGGCTCGGGGCCATGGCAGTAGTGGAGCTCGGAGGAGACAGGGGGCTAGTTGGCCAGCACTGCCCGTGACGATGACATGCCGAGGGCGGGGTGGGGTGACTTACCAGATCCCCATTGCTCCCCCTCCGGCGGACCGAGCTAGTCGGGTTTTATGGTTTGCCTCTGGTATGTACTACTGCATTTTGCATTCTGCATAGTCATTTCATTTCATTTCGTTTGATTTTTCGCGGAATACTGATGCTTCTAACGCTTTTGCAGGCCTCTTCTGAGTACACTTGCTAGTCCCTAGAGCTGACCGCCTCCGTGATGGGAATGCTCCAGCAGAGCCTCGACCTTCTGGCGATTTACAACATTCCGGTATGTTTCTCTGACCGCGGTCTCAAACCATACATAAGCTGTTTCTCATATTTGATGCAGAACACCACACTGGATACACTGCCCTCACGGCATCTTACATACTGTAGCCCACAGACTGTTCACATCACTACTCATGACATTCACACACTGTACTCATACCTTCCATCCTGCACTGACATACTGCCTACAGTATTCACACACTGTACTCATACATTGCATTCTAGACTGATAAACTGCTCACAGTATACTGATGCGTTTGCCTTTCGTACTTTTCAGCCTTCCTTCCAGATTCCTTTTGTGGGAGGTGCTCCAGCTGGACCTTCTATTCCTACCGGAGGAGATGGTAGAGTATACCCCCGCACCAAGGTGGGGCGCACCCATGTTGGGAGTAGCTCACGGGCACCCGTCCCTGATGATGATGATGAGTCCGAGGCTGAGGCAAAGGCGGAGGCAGAGTCGTCCGAGGAGGAGACCGAAGACGGCACAGGCTCAGACTCAGATGACGATGCTGATGATGATGCTCCTGGACCACCATCCAGGAAGAGGACGAGGATGGACCCCTAGACCCGCGGCCTTTTGACATGGATCCAGATTTTTGTTGTTTTTCTTTTTCTTTTTCTTTTGTACTTTTTGCTGGTAGCTAGAGTACCTTGTACCGCCGTAGGCAGGTTTTTTTTTGTTTTCTCCAAAACTTTGTACTTGAAAAAGATGATGAAATGAAACAAAACTTTTCATCTGAAAAAGTGTTATATTTGTACATTTCATACATTGCATCGCATTGCATCATATTACACCTCAATGTAAACGAGATTGATCTTTTGTCTGAAAATTGAACACTCGTATTGTAATAATCAGATAACGAACCAGCCAACAGTGAAATAACCCATACAAACCACTACTCAGTCCGAACACTCGGCCCATACTCTACTGGGGATTAATCTGCATACAACCCATAACATAGCGCTTGGTTCATTTTGCACACAGCGGATCTTGAACAAACAGTCCAAATCTGACAAGACGGACCGTGAAAGTTGAATCTGCTGAAGTTGAAGCACACTCAGATGCGATCCGAAACCCAAAAGCTTCAAAGAGGCCCAGGTTTTTCTATTCACACTTATCGGGAGTGGACCCTGCAGTTGTATGAAAGAACCAAATCATGTTTTCGCACAAATGTGGAGAATGGCACAACATTCTGAGCACAAAACGATTAATTTTTGAAATTGAAGAAGGTTTTTTAAACCGGGGTAGCAAACCTACAACTGGACATAGCGAGAACGACTCACCAGCGGAGACAAAAAGGTAAACAACCTAAACACAATGAGACACACTCGGAAAAGACTCAAAACAAAGGTTGAAGTAAACAAAACAAAAGACACGACATATAGACACGTTAACGAAGACGGGGGACCTCAGATCACGAGTAGCCAGTTTCTCTGGGTATTGTTTCCCACCCTTTCTTATTTGTGGTTCTCACATCATTCGGCCCTCAGGCTCGATTTTTCTCTCAAGACCCTTTGGCTCGCTTTTTCTCTCAACTTACACCTCTCTATTCTTTATTCTCTCATTTTTATCCCTCCCCGGGGTGTTTAATGGATGAATAGGAAGTTGTGGGTTCACGCCCGACATGGTTAGCTCACGGCTGTTTCTTCTGGTGGCGTTTGGTCGATGCCCCAGGTAAAGAGAACGGAGTACCTTGATCCCTTCAGATTCGTGCTTCGCACTTGGTTTGATACCTCGTTGCTCGGAGGTTGAGAGAGCTTTCAGCCCTTAAATGACAGCTTCAGTTGTGCCCTTCTTGGCAAGTATGTTGGCGATAGGGGAAAGACAGGAAGCCTGACTCAGTTGTTCCCTTAGTTCATCATTTTGACCATTTTTTGTTTTGGTTCTCCACTGAAACAATTTTGACCAAAATGAGAGTCAAATTAACATACTTGTTTAATTTTCTAATTTAAAATCACGCAAGTTGGGCTGTGAGCACTGAAAATTTTCCCTTTTTGGGTCCAAGGAATGGTTCAGTTTTGGAAAAATGAAATAGTTTTCAAGAAAATAGTGAACCTCAGTAAAAATTTTCAAAAACTATTTTCGCAAACGGCCGCCGCTCTACCAGTGCAGAACTTACTGTCGAGATGCGCAACCTCGGATCAGAGGCAATGAAAAATTGCCCCTTGTTTGAAGGACGCTGCACGATAACGGAAAGTTGCCCCTGGTTTGAACGGCGACTCATGGCAACAGAAAGTTGCCCCTTGTCTGGATAACACCGCAGCATTTTGTAAACAGCCCTTATTAGTGACGATCACGACCAAACTCTCGGACACGGAGAAGACGAAGATGGTCAAAACCAATAAATGGACATAGTCACTTTGAAAGTGCGTGGGGCTGGACTTTAGGACAAAGCTGGCTACATATTCCAAACATGGGAATCAAGGATGATTAAAAACCATTGCATGGACTTAGTCAATATGAAAGCATTGGGGGCTGCACTTCAGGATGAAGTTGCCTACGTATCCCAAACACGGGAATCAAGTCTTACGTAGTTCCAGTTAAGGTACACTCGGGTATTAACCTTCACTTTTCAGGCTCTAACTTTTGCCAAGGCGCCCGTTGCAGGTTTTCGACCTTGAGAGCTTTGTTTTTCTTTTCTTTTCAATTCTTTTGTATTTTCTTTTTCTTTTTCATCTTTTCTTTTTATTTTCTTCTTTTTTTTCGTCTTTTTTTTTTTTTTTTGCATTCTCTTTTTTTGTATTTTTCTCTTGCTCTAACTTTTGCCTGGGTCGCCCTTCCGAGTTTTCGGCCCAGTGAGCCTCTCAAAGGGTAAAAGTGTAACAAGTCCATGTCAAATGATTTTGAGATCCTGAAGTCATCTGAGTCCAGGAAAATGACTATTGTATTGATTTGCTGAAGGACCCATTTTCAGCTCTTCGAGCACATCGGACATTTTTGCCCCTCGTTGGAGGGGTGCTTCTGTTCTAGCTTCACAATCTTCTTCCGGTGAGATCTGATCTTCTTGATCTGACTTTGGTGCCTTTTGTTCGAGGGCTGCTTCCAATCTGGCCACACAGGCCTCTCTTGATGGTCGATCGTTGAACACTCCGGATTGTGGTTCAAGGTTTTAAAGCAAGGGCTCAAGTCTTGAGGCTGAGAGCGATCCTAAGCTGCACAATCTCAAGAGTGATTCCACACAGGTTTTCACAGGACCGCGCAAAATATTTTGTTTTTGAAAGTTTTTAAAGAAGCGACAGGTCACTCACGCCGAAGATAGTATGGAACCAGTCTGGATCAAGCCAGGGTCCTTTTCAGTAATCACGCTGACAAGCATGATTTTAATCATTAAGGGCTTAGCACGCCTCTCCTTCTCTCAATTTGATCAAAGTTTTGCAAATCCCGAGGAATTCCTTCCCCTCTGTTTTCACCGTAGTGTTCAAAAAGGTTTTGAAAAACTTAGGTCAATGCAATGATTTTCAGGGCACAAGAGAGCAGGTGGAATGCACTGCTATTCCATTCAAATCCTCTGGCACAACTAGCTCAAAATAGCAGTAAGTACGAAAACATGATAGTCGCAGCTGTTTCATTCAGATTCCCTGGTTGCAACTGGCTCCACGGAAGAGACAGACATAAAAGAAAGCAAAAGGGTAATTACAAAACAAAAGGGTGTTCAAGACAATAACCCCGAAATCACCCAACATTCTATACAATGGGACTGACTCGACGCGACAAGACAGACCCTTAAGCAAAAAGACAGACTCAAAACAAAGAGACAAACTCAAAACAAGACCACCGAACTGACTCCACACCTAAGTCAGAAACCACAAAAATTGGCATTCGCAGATGCTCAAAAGTGCGTGCCAGACGCCATATCCAAAATGCACCTAGCGCCGCTCGCAGGTGGTCCAAACCCTGATCACATACTTGCAGTATCTTCAAAGTCCAATAGCTTAGTGGTAACAGACTTTGCTGAGGTAGGTGGGAGGATGACCTCATTGTCGATCAAATCTTGCACTTCATGACGAAGGCGGAAACCACCATCGGTACTGTGACCGGACTGTTGGTGGCACGCGTAGTACAAGGTAGCATCATGCGAGAGAGGGAGATTCTTCGGGAGGGGCCGAGGCTCGAGGGGTTTAAGATGCCCCTTTTTAGCCAATATTTGAAATGCCCTAGACAAAGGCATGTAGAGGGCATGAAAGACTCTGCGCCCTCGAGGCAGGTACTTTGAAGTCTGAGGGTTCTTACTAGACGCACTAGCGAAAGGGTCGGCAGGCACTGCCTTGGCTTTCTGATCTTTTCCTGGTACAGGGTTAGGAATGACAGGAACTGTCTTGGCATGACGGGGCCCATCCCGATTTTCCGCCCGGCTTGAACTGCCTTCGGTTGGAGTGGGGAAAGCATCATCCACAGCTTTAGTCATGACTGCGAATACTTGTTGCTTATTCATCCCCCCGGCTTTTAAAGCCTCGGCTGCCCATAGCAGTTATTCAACGGGATCAGTATCTGTTCCCACTTTGTTCTTATCTCTAGCCTCAGTCTGATCGGGGGTTTGGGTTACTACATCAGAGCGAAGCCCGGTTGTTGCTGACACATTGTTGCTCTAGCTGGAGGCAACCTCTGGTTGGCTGAGCTCGATCAAAGTCCGCCCTAGTAGCGGGGGCTCTTGTGGTATGAAATTCCCGGCATACGGTGCAGTTGGTGGCGAAGCCGATATTCCATAGGCCAGATCAGCCACGGATCTCTGGAGATCGCCGATCATTCCCATTAACTCAAATGTGGTGGGTTCATGAACTTGAAACATCTGGGGTTCCCAGATCGGGCGCGCAACAGGCGACCTGGGCGGATGCGGTACATCAACATTGGTCTCATCCTGCAAGATGATCCCTTGGTCTAACGCGGCTGCTATAACCACAATTTCCTCTGAACTTTGGGTCACCGTAAGTCCGCTGAACCGAACGGAGATGATGCAACTGGCGATTGACGGATCAGACGTTTGCCTTGCCTCAGCGAAGGAGAACACCAAATCTCTGAACCCAAATCTCTGAACTGAAAGGGAAAACAAGCAGCATTTCAGCCCAGACGGAACAGACATAGGCATAGCTGAGAAGCTGTACTCTACTACTGATCACTGTTCCCCAAAATCACTGTCCCAAAACTGTGTCTAATACCCGCAGATATAACTGATTCCCCAAAATACTGATACTGATGCCCTCAGGCCTGGTACTTAAACTTGCAAACTGATATGTGCGTTCCTATAGAGATACACTCTAAAAGCACATAGCAAGTAAATGAGAACCAAAACACCCCTATGTTGGGGTAGGGTTTCCCTGTCCTATTTTGTCAGGTACTAGGGTTTCACTACGCACGCAACGGTTTCAAACAACCTAACATCGGGTAAGCAACCTGTCCTAGTTTGGAATGGTCCCTACGGATTTCGATATGCACTAGGTCGAATGGTCAAAAGGGTGCCCCGGTAAAACCGGGGTTTGTGTTCCCATATTGGCAGAGCCCGTAACTGGTCAACCTTATGGCGCGCAGCCTCAGGCTAACTGCTCAGGAAGAGCAGGTGGCAAACATGGTGTCCTAGGCACACCAATGCACATGCAATGCAAAAAAACACATAAGTGTAGTCAAATCAAGATACCATGAGTTCAAGTCAAGTTCTCTAAATCCCCAGCAGAGTCGCCAGAAACTGTAGACGTCCCAAAACGTCCCGGGAGGGAAATCCCCCCCGTTTTGTTCGTATTGGGCTCACTACAGTTCGGACTCAAGTTGTCACGGTTCTTAATCTGAACCAAAGAGTCCAAATCCGGCAAATCGTTTTGAGAAAAACAGATTTTTAGAAAAGAAGTGCCAAACATGGACTGTTTTGCCAGATACAGAGTCGCCACCTAAATATTTTATTTTGTGAAATTCAAGAAACCCTGACTCGGTGCCAAAGGCCACGTGTCCATCATCACCAAAGTTGCCTCGGCTCGGGAACTTGGGTACGATTGGGGAAGGTCAGCTATGAGCACCCCCTCTCGCCTGATCCGAAGATTGGCCTCTACTAACCATGATATCTCATTTTTGAAAACACATGCTTTCTTATTCCAGTTAATTGGCCTAGAATTACTATGTGATGCGCACAGCAAAACAAGTATAGACTAGATCGCCTAATTTGGGACAAAGCATTGCATATCCGTTCGTTTTGGAAAATGGTCTGAGGTTTGCTACTTGCGAGTAGGCTAAAACACGGATTTCAGCGAGTTGTTCCAACTCAAACAATCCAACCTTCACCCACAGGCATTCAGGCAGTTTATATCACATAAGCATTTTGCCACATGGTAAGCATGTTGTCATGTTAACATTCACACTCATGCGAGATGCTAAAGCATAAATACTTACAGCATACTCCGAGCCAACACAGTGAACTAGTTAGTAATCATATGCGTGATCCTAATTCATGTTAAGTGGCTAATGCAACGCATGTAGAGTGTCACTAGAATAGGCTCGTCTAATCCTAGGATGGCATGTGGGATGCAACAAGTAGTACGTATTCAAGTTAGATTTGGAATATTATGTTGTTAGTATGATGCGCCGAGCCCGGTGCATGCAATACTGATGAATGATGCACGCATGCATAGCATAAGGTATGCTAAATTAAACATGCCCTAATACTAACCATCAAAAGCATGTAAGTAAAAGAGAGAAAGAAGTGGGGGTTGGAAGACATGCACACACGCACCCACACTTATTACAAATTTGCCCTCGCTCGGAGGGACCGAAAGAATAATACAATTAACTAACCTACAAGCTAATTAAATATTACAGACCAATTAAACTAGTTATCAAATTAATGCGTGTTCGGCTTCGCTCGGAAAGCCACTGTCATGCACAAGTTGCCTCTGCTTTGACTGTTATCCTCCTCTGAAAACTGTACAAGTCCCAGGGTTGCTTCTCTGAGTGCTGTGGAACACCACCGGCTAATGGAATTGGTCACCGGCCAAAGGGAATGATCACCGACCACTTCTTCAAGCTATCGGCCATTGATGGATGGCCGGTCTGTACTGGAGATGGCCGGCCAGCCAAAGCTTCTTGCAGAATCTGTTTTTGACAGCAGTAGAGGGCAAAACATAGCATGGCAATGCATTTCAAGCAGTGTATGCACCAACCACACTCTTTATCATATTCATGACTCAAAGGAGGATGGGTTTCGATTCTCGTACCATCAATCGCGCATTTAAATGCGTGATGGCCCAAGAAACCAAGTATGCATTTTGATATGGAATGCAATGCACATAATCAAACAAAGGGGCTCGACCTCTATCATACTCAACTCAAGAGGTGAAGCATGCATGCAAATGGAATGCAACCTAGACGTGGAGGCTAAGTATGCAAAATGAGTATGCAAGGCATGTGACAACTATGCTAGTGGGAAACATGCAACAACATGCAAAGTGGACTAAGCATAGGAACAATACAAAGCAACTTGACCAATGAAATACATGCCAAATGCATCATGATTTCAAGCAAGTAACAACATGTAATAGGCCAAGTATGCAACAATGCACGAGGCAAGCATGCTATAACACATGAAGGATGGACTTAAACTAATTTAGGCAGCCCTCAAACAAGCCTAAAACAGTGGCCATAAACTATGGAGATGGGGCCAAATGCACATACAAGCATGCATGCATACAAGATCCACTTCCTAAGCATCAAAAGACAACTTTTAAGCACACTTAAAAGAGATGATCATGGACAATTAGCATGCAATGTAAGCTCTGAAAATCATGAAAGAGAGGTGCCAAACCAAATAATCAAAACAAGCAAAGCATGCAATAATGGTCCAAGCACTTAAGGCAAGCCAAGGAGGCTTAAACCATGGCTAAGTCAACCAAGCTTCACAAGGCTAAGAGGGCTTAAAACAAGTCCAAGGCAGACCTAAACAATGCTAAGGGTGCACCTAGATGGCATCAAAGTGGCCTAAACATGCAAGTGTACACAAGGGCCTAAGCAAGGGGCATAAGACAACAACCTTATAAAGCATTAAAGGGGCATCAAATGCGAGCATACAAGCATGCTATGAGGACTGAAATGAAGCTCGAAGTGGTGCCAAACCACTGGAACAAGGCAAGTAAAGCATGCCACATACTCACACATTCAAGGCCTACAAGCTAGAATGCAAAGAAACTATACAAAATAAGTTAAGCATGACCAAAGCGACTGAAAATAGAGCTAAAGGACACTGAAACATACACAAAAGCTTCACAAAGCTTGGCCAAAATCGTGCTAGAACAAGGGTCAACACCTAAAGCTTGTTAAGGCCTAAACATGGCATTACAAGACATGTATGCAAGGCATGCAAGATGTGTCTAAACCAAGTAAAAACAGAGCTATATTATGACATAATAAGCACAAAAATCAGTTAGGACATGGCCAACATGAACCTAAATTAGGTGCTTACACATGAGGCAAAAATGGTCATTTTTAAGGACAACAAGGAGAGGGGGTGGCCCTCTCCTTATTAGGACCTCAAGGCACCATCCTCACCACTGAAATCCCTCAAGATTTCAGTGGTGAGGAAGCCCAAACACAATGGTCCCAAAGCTCACCAAAAATGCACAAAAATGGAGCTTAACAAGGCTTAAGAGGGGTCAAACAACCTCAAAGCTCAAAACACTCTAAACAACTATTTAGAGTAGACAAAAACAAGACTTTTATATGTTATACACCAAGTCTAAAAACAGTTGCAAGGTAGTCAAAAAAACTATGCAAAAATGGGGTAAAAAAAGCAAGAATGTTACCCTTGAAGACCCTCTTCACAAATGGTGGACCAGCTACTTCTTTGAGCTCAAAACCACCCAAGAACACCAAGAACAAACCTCTGGCCCCTCAGCAACCAAGAAAAGGTGTAAGACTAGGTTTTTATTTGCAAAAAGTAAGACAAAACACACACTAATACACAAGAGAGAGAGAGAGATATAGAGAAGGAGGATATGCAAACCCTAACCCTAGAACTCAAAGCTCTGGGAAAATGTTCTCTCTTTTAAAGAGGGAGAAAAGGCTTCCTCTTATAGAAGATTCAACCTTGTAGAGCTTCCAGGGCAAGCTAACAAGGTTGAAATCCCTCCATACACGTGTATGGAGGAGAGCAAAGGTGGGTGTCAACTATCACAGCTGGCACAAAAATATCTGCAAAAGCAGATGAACAGTGGTCGGCCGGCAAAAAATGCAATTTGACCAAAATAGATGGTCGGCCGGCCACAAAAAGTGCCGGCCGGCCAAACATTTGGCCGGTGGAAACAAACCAATGGCCGGTGGCCTCAAGCCATGGCTGGTGATGTGTGGGGATGGCTAACAAGCCATCCCCTGTCCCTCACAGGCAAAGCACAAGTGTTTGGTGCAAAACCAGACACAAAACAGTCGAGTCGAGAGATCCTGAGGCAAGGCGCGCGTGGCCGAGACCTTCGGGAACTCAGGACGAACACAAACACGGATGATCACCGAGTGTTCAAGCGGTGACGTCTAAGTCTTGAGGACGGTCAAAAATGGGGTGTCTACACCCACAAAGCAACGGTCAGGCTGAGGCCTCTAGTAAAGTGATCCTAGACGACATCAAGAAACGATTGGAAAAAGCCAAAGGTAGGTGGGTTGAAGAATTGCCCAGTGTATTGTGGGCTCATCGCACTACTCTGAGGCGATCTGTTAGAGAAACGCCGTAATGACATGATGTTGGCCCTAGATCTGACTTTGATTGAAGAATGCTGAGATCATGCTCTTTCGTGCATGGTGCGGTATCAACAGTAGCTCACCATGTCATATAACCAACGTGTGCAATTGAGCCATTATACACCTGGAGAATTGGTCCTCAAAAAGTGCTTCCTGCTACTAAGAATCCAACAGACGGTAAATTAGGCCCCAATTGGGACAATCCTTATCAGACTGATTCAATTGGTGGAATAGGGGCGTATCGGCTTTCAGACATGGCCAGCAGAAGGTTGCCACACCACTGTGTCGGCTCGACTTTCTTTGTACACCCCCCTTTCGGAGAGGCGCGAATTGGTCTCCTACAGTTCGGACTCCTATCACGGTTCTGAATCTAATCTCACAAAGTGCAATGTGAGACAGATAAACACCAAAGAGTCCAATCCGGCAAATCATTTTGGAAAATCAGATTTTGAATCAAATAATGCCAAAATTGGACTACTTTGCCAAATAATAGAGTCACCACCTAAATATTTTATTTTTGGGAAATTTAGGAAACCCTGACTCGTTCCAAAGGCCACGTGTCCGTCATCACCAAAGTTGCCTCGGCTCGGGAACTTGGATACGAGAGGAGAAGGTCCTGAACTTGGATACGAGAGGAGAAGGTCGTCATGCAAGTATGCTAAAGCGTAAGACTCACAGTGTACTCCGAGCCAAAACAAAAGCTAGTTAGAAATATGCATGATTCCTAACTATGTTAAAATGCCTAATGCAACACATGCGATAATGAAATTAAATAGGCTCAGCTCTCTAAGATGGCATATGAATGCAAAAATTTGATAACATGTATTCAAATAAATGTTGAAATACAATGCAGTTTGTATGATGCACCGAGCCCGATGCATGCAAGACAAATGAATGATGCAAACATGCAAAGCATAAGGTATGCTAATCAAAACGTTTCCTAAACTAACCATCGAAAGCGGTTAAGTAAAAGGGAGAAAGAATTGGGGTTAGAAGACATGGACACACACACGCACCCTTATTACAACATTGTGCCCTCTCGAAGAAGAGTCCGAATAAATAAGCTAAGCTATACTAGGCTAAGCTAATTATTACAAATCAACTAATTAACTAACTTAGCTAATTAATTATTATCAACCAATTGAATAACAAGCTATGCTAAGCTAAAAATATTACAACACAACTTGAATAATCAGCTACACTAAGCTAATTAAAGCAATAAAATGGCCTCACAGGCAAGGGAGACATGCATGCTCGACTGGCTTCCTTCCGAAAATCCATCACTTTGCCATCGGTTGCCTTTGTTTGCACTTGCCCTAATTTCTGAACACTGAACCAACTTCCAAAACTGCCTCTGCCTCAAAACAGGAACATTTTGGCACCAAAATGGATTGGTGGCAAGTCGGCCACAAAAAGTGGCTACCGGCCACCTTGACTGGCTGGTTGGCTAGTACAAGTGGCCGGTCGGTTACTGCAAGTGGTCGGCCGGCCACCTGCTTTCCAAACTTCTGGATTTGCTACAACAGAGAATATTAGAGGGACAACAATGTATTTGCAAGGAAATGGGTGTACTGCCACCCTCCTCATCATTTCTCAAGCTCAAAGGAGTGTGGCACTTGGCTCTCAAGCCAACAATCAAGCATCTCAACACATGATGGCCAAAGAACCAAGCTTGTACAAGCTTAGTGAATGCGCACATAAGACTCAAAGTGTCATCACCCTATCATGCATGATCCAGGGTGATAACGACCAAGAAATGTGATATGTTTCATCACTTTGAGTATGAAACGTCCCACATTTCTTGTGTTTGGATTAACATTCGATCCAAACACATGCAATGCAAACAACATGCTTATCTTGTTCACATTTTACTTGATTCAATTTTGTTTACACATTTTACATTACCAAGCCATT
Source organism: Camellia sinensis (assembly GCF_055761805.1). Lineage (NCBI taxonomy): Eukaryota > Viridiplantae > Streptophyta > Magnoliopsida > Ericales > Theaceae > Camellia > Camellia sinensis. The sequence continues at coordinate 10,735,185 of NC_138970.1, forward strand.
CTTTAACCGATTAAGTCTCATGTAATTGTCCTCTAATGAGAGAGGGGGCAACCAAAGGATGGTTTAGGACATGAGACAGATTATGCCTTTGGCTAGGAGGAACCCTCAAAAGAGGGTTAAATCCATTTGAGCACGAACTCTATCATGCTTAAACACAACCACATAGTCAACCAACCCTCAAAGCAAAATGAAAAATGAAGAAATGTGGGAGGTTGCAAAATTTCAGTGCTAAAATGGCATGCTAAGACACTAAATCATATAAGCAAAGCATGCAAGACATGTTAAAGAGCCAAAAACATCAAACCTAGTAAAGTGCATTACACAGCAGGCATGCAATACTAAGCTTAAATGATCAAACCAACTTTGGAGAAAGCTTAATCATGCCAAAACAGTGGCTAAAATGAGCTAAGATGGTAGCATGAAAAGCAAGAAAAGCATGCTCGCATGTTGGCTCACAAACAAGGCATAAAGGATAACTCTCAAAAGGGATGAAAGAGTAGTATATGTGAGAGTGTGACTAAGCTATATGCACTGAATCACATGGTAAATGATGCCAAGACCTGCAAACATCACAAGCACAGCATGTGTAAGGGCCTTGAAACTCAAAGCTAGTAAAGGCCTTTGCACTATAGCTATGCAGTACATGGCTCATATGACCAAGACCACTCAAAACATGAGTTAAAGTATGTCAAAACATCAGCAAAAACATGCTAAGATAGAGCTAACACAAGCTAGAATGGCCAGCTAACTCATTAAGCATGATAAGCTAGTAAGCATGATTACACTACAAGTGTAAGAAGCAAGCAACAAGTGACTTAACCAGCCAAAAACAGAACTAAAGGAAGCCAAAAAAGTCACAAAAACATGTTGAGGTCAAGCCATGAGATGGTAGAAAAGCATGCTCACATGTTGGGCCATCAACACTTGCAAAGAAGGCACAAGGAGGGGAGGCCACCCCCCCTCTTTTGGACCTCAAAACCAACTTTTTTACCACTGAAAAACATCTGAGCTTTACTGGTTAAAAATCCTAGAAAAGTTACTTTAAAAGGCTTTGAAAGATGGCTCAAAAGGCTTTACAAGCCAAAGAACAAAGGGATGAAACCACCCCCTAACTCCAAACAAACTTCAAACCACTATTTTAACCATAAAAATAGAGTTTTTTAGAAGTTAAAACCAGCCTAAAACTAGCATGCAAAGGTGGGCAAATAAGTAACTAAGACAAAGTTTTAAAGAGGGTAAAGCTTTACCCTTGAAGCACAACAATAAACAGCACAATTTCTAAGCCAAAACCAACTTTAGGAGCTCCAAACAAGCCTTAAGGAACCTCAGCTCCAAGATAGGGATATTTGATCGAGGCCCTCTTTGCAAATATGTTGAGAAAGCTCACTTTCAAGCACAAAATAGAGACAGAGAGAGAGAGAGAGAGAGAGAGAGAATTTTTGCTCATAAAAATTCTGAAGCCCTCAAATGGGGGAGGGACCTCCCCTTATATAGAAAACAAGCAAAAAACTTGTTTCTATTCCTACGTACACGTGTATGGAGGATTCCTTCAATGACCAATAGCTGGCACAGTTGGCACATAAAATATCTGAAAAAGGAGAAAATTAGCCGTCAACCACTTTAGGTGGTCGGCCGGCCACCTCCCCTATCCGACTGACCACTTCAAGTGGCCGGCAAGAAGGACAAGTGGCCGAGAAGTGCCAAAAGTGGCCGACAAGGCCTTTTCCCCCTCCAGGCAAGAGGTACTAGGGTTTGACCCAAAAACAAGGCCAAAACACAGAGAATTTAGAGGCTCAAAGATAGGGCACTCAACTGAGACCTTCGGGCGCTCAAAATGAGCATAAACATGCACAATCATCGAGTGCACAAACGATGACATCAAAGTCTTGAGGTCGGTCAAAAATGGGGTGTCTACAGTTGCCCCTCTTTGACAAAACTCAAAAGTCATGAAACGACGGGAGTGAATGTCAAAGCCTAGAGACGACCCATTTTTGACAAGGCCGAAGACTTAGACAAACAAGCAAGACAACAATATAGATGCGCCTGCAGGCAGGGGCAAAATGCAAATGACATGCATGATGCAGGACATAACTTATGATCATGCAATGAGGGCTGTAAGGAAACATCTAGATGCAAATGTTGTGCAAAGAAATGCTACAGCAAACTCGTACATAAACAAGTAAACACGAGCCAAACCACATCTCATGCTGAAAGGATGTAAGAAAATTATGCAATCTTAACTGCGTCTCACGTAGGAAAGGTAAAGAACAACAACCATCGGGCGCACCTGGGGCGGTAAACATGATCCCAATGCATGGCGCACACGAGGAAAAAGGTGGTGCGAACTTAAGGACACACCCTAAGTTTCCGAGCCACAGAGAACAGCGATAACAAGTGAAACACATTCAACCTATTATGCAATCGAATCAAAAAGTGGCATAAACATCGGGATTCATCTAGATGCGTTTAACCGAAGCATCCTAAAACGCCATGCGCGAAAGGGAAAAGGGAGCGGTGCAAACACCAGAGGGTGGTATAAATATTGAAGCACACTCCAATGTTTCTAACCACCAAAAGAGGTATATGCGTCGAAACACGATCCAAATGCTTCTAACCGGGGGGTGGTATAAACCTCAGGCACACAACCCAAGTATTTCTAACCAAAACAAGGTATAAGCGTTGGGCACACATCCCAAACGCTTCTAACTGGAAGGGTGGTATAAACATCAGGCACGCAACCCAATGCTTCTAACCAACAAGGTGGTATAAGCATCAGACACACGTCCCAAACGCTTCTAACCGAAGGGGTGGTATACACATCGGGCACACAACCCAAGTGTTTCTAACGAAAACAAAGTATAAGCGTTGGGCACACGGTCCAAATGCTTCTAACCAAAGCCAAGAGGTATAAATATCGGGCGTACTCGAATGTTTCTAACCAAAGCAAGATGTGGTGTAAGCACCGGGCGTACCCGAATACTTCTAACCGAAACAAGGTGTGGTGTAAGCACCGGGCGTACCTGAATACTTTTAACCAAAACAAGGTGTTCAAAGGACAGGAATGATCTTACCCGGAATTCCTCTAAATGAACCGTACATACAATATCGTCTGGTTGCGCCAGCTTTGAATGAACCGTACATACAATATCGTCTACACAAGAAAGAAACTTTGACAAGTACAGTACAATAGGAATGCATGTTCTATGCGAGATTAGCAGCATGACACAATGCTTAGCGAGGCATGTTTCATGTACATCATGCAAGGAACGAAACAGAAGCATATCTTATGCAACAAAACATGGAGCATATTCTATGCAATACTGAATGCATACACAATGCAACAGGTGCGGACAACTTCTATGCGAATGTAAGAGCATATGCAATGCAATACAACATGACATGCATATTCGATGCAGTATAAAAACGTGGGTAACGCAATGCAATGCATCATACGTATTTTGTGCACAATAATAACGATGCACATGCAATGCAACATCAATAGCATATTTAATGCAAAACACTGAGTAAGGAAATGCGCGTCTGAAAAAGACCGATTTAATTGCGACCTCCGATTTACATCTCGAAGGAGTTACAATGTATTTCAAAAGGATACACCTCGTTCATGCCGACTAACGATGAGTCACACATCGAAGACACGAGTTGAACTTTCGCAAAGACACTTTGAGTTGAAAAGTGGACTTTTCTTGCACTTTCTAAAAAGTTAAGGACTCAAAATAGCCTGAAAACACATAGGGAGTGCACTGGAATCCTGTCGACCACTTTTAGACAGTGCTGGCCACTTGTCATTTCTGCCGGCCACCCAAGTGGCCGATCAGCCACAAAAACTGGCCGGTCGGCCAGTTGCAGCAGAGTCGGGGCAGTTCGTTCCATTTACATGGAGAACTTTAAAAACACTTCGCCAAGTCCCTTTTTCACACACCCACAGTGCCGAAATCACCTATCCTTGCTTCCCAAACACTTTTTCCTCTCATATCTGCGCTCCATATGCGTTTTCCAACACCTCTCGCGAAGTTGATTCGCTAAAACCCTTCGATTTCCTTCGCTTTGAACCGAACAAAAGTTGTTTTCGGAGCCTTTTCCTCCATTTTCACCATTCGAGTTTGTTTCCCTCGACTTTGTCGTGAATTTAGCACCTTTTCCCGGGCTTTGACTTTCTTTGACTTTTTCTCTTTCTGAGAGTTGACTTTTGTTGACTTTTTGCATTTTTCGCCCATTTTGCTCATTTTCACCTTCTTTCCAGATGGCAGACGACGTTCCACACGGCAGGGATTCTCCGAAGATGGGGGAGGAGCCGTAGTACATTCCACTACCACCAAGAATGTGACCATTCGACCCAGTGACGTACCATCCCGAGGCACATATACTACCATCTAGCACAATTCGCCACTTCACTGGATTTGCATGGTGCGTAGCTACGGACCTGCTGCTACAGAAGCCAGAGTCTCATTTGTCCCACGACGCCCCTGAGGTACACACTGCACTCTTACATTCTCTGCGATGCACTCTACATTTCTCGTATAGCTCGCACTTTTTACACTATATTTCATCTGCTCATACATGTACACACTGTATTTCTGCTCATTCTGAACACATTCACACACTGCATTTCTGTTCATCCACACAGGCTGACTCCCGTTTCACCTGCGGGTACGGGTTTACCATGGCGAGGGAGTGGTATATGGACCTCCCCGACAGAGTCCGGCAGATTATTGATGATGTAGGGTTTGGCTTGTTCTGCATGGGACTCTCGTGTCTCATGGCGAGTAGGACCCTTCTAGGTGCATTGGTAGAGAGATGGTGGGACACCACCAACTCCTTTCATTTCTTTACTACCGGGGACATGACGATGACCCCGAATGACTTTGCCATGGTAATAGGCCTTGAGGTAGGAGGCCAGCCAATCCCATACGACTTCAACATGGATGAGTGGGAGGCTACTTGGACCTATCTGTTGGGAGCACACCCGCCCATCTTCCAAGGATCATGTGGGCCATAGATAGTTCCTTTTCCACCTCCACCGTCTATGTGGGCCACAGATAGTCTCTCCCCTCAGGAGCTTACTGACTCCATACGAGGTGCAGATGCAGATCGGTTCATCGGGGAGTAGGACTATACGATCTACATTCAAGCGTACCTCATGCCTCCTCTGGCAGGTGCTCGTGTTCACACGGGGAGGACAGATGATATTGCTTCGTTGAGGAGGGCTCGGGCCGCAGATGCTCCTTCGACGAGCAGGGCTCAAACAGTAGATGTCCCCTCAACGAGCAGGGCTCGGGCACCGAGGGGTGAGGCTAGAAATATGCCTCCTACCAGGCACAGTGTTGGATGGCCTGATCTTCCGACTAAGCTGACAGGTTGGCGATACTCCGGGGTGCCCTATCAGATTGCACTTGAGCCCCCGTTGCCTGGTCACCGATATGTCAGGACACTTGACTCACCACCGGTATACTTTACAGCTTTCATTCATTTCATTTTCATTCAGATGCTTATTCATTCATTCACAGATTATTTCAGCTTGCATTTGCAGCCCTCCGTAGGATATGTCGAGGGGTTACTCGAGGTGTTGGCCTCATTTGAGGGCATGATCTTGAGGAGAGAGACGATGCTCAGCTCTCATGGCATACAGGTGATTTTCAGTTTTCTTGCATTTTGATTATCATATTTGTGCTGATATACTAAAACTAACATCTCAACTGAACATTTCCCCATATTGCACTGAACTAATACACTGCATGTATAGACCACTTCTGACACACTACATTCATATACTGTACCTGACTTCTGCATGTACTCACTTTGCACACCACACTTACATCTGAAACTCATGCTATGGCTGATATATTCAAACTGTCCTTTCAGGTCATAACTTTACAGACAAGACCTTTAGAGCCTTCTCCAGTAGCAGGGAGAGAGATTCTGGCACGCGGCCGAGGGAGACGTCGGGAGCTTGTCAGGCGCGATGACGATGATGAGTCCAGTGAGGACGAGCAGCCAGCGAGTCCCCAGTCTGAGTCATCCGAGGGTAGAGGTGATGGCATCGGCTCAGGTTCTGAGGGTGGTGACGATGTTGAGGAGGGCTCCGAGGATGGAAGCGGAGGCGGTTCTGGTTCAGGCTCCGGCTCAGATTCGGGCGGTGGTGCCAATGGCGATAGCTTAGGGTCTGCTCAGCTGAGGAAGAGGATGAAGAAGGCCTCTCGATCTTGAGGTGGCTGGCACCAATTTAGATGTTTTTGCGTTGTTTTCTTTTTTGCTAGTAGTGTTAGCACATTGTACAGCCTTAGGCAGTTTTATTTTCTTAAAAACTTGTACTCTCTGTAAAAAGAAACCATGATTGGAATGAAAACAACTTTTTGTTTAAAAAGTGTTGCATTTTGTATTCTGAGCATCGCATAACATCGCACAGCATGAAAATGAGATTGAGTTTGAAAACAGCACATTCAAAATGCATTGTCTTAATTAGGTAGTGAACCAACTAACAACTGAAATAACAAAACAACTCGATAAACAGTAAAAGGCCTGACAGGCTAATCGAATATAAATACAACTCGAATAAGCAAATTGCAACAACTCGATAGACAAAACAAAGATGATTACAACTTGATAAACACATTTCAACAACTCGATAAACAAATTGCAACAAATCGAATTAAAACAAACTTGAAAACAACTCAACAAAACTGCAAAACCAAAGAGCAGGACGCGTCCAGAGTAGAACATAGCATAGGTTTTTAGCATCCTCACCACACAAGACGACCCAAGACACTCTGCTGGGGACAAAAAGAGGCTATCGGCCACTTACAGCCATTGTCGGCCACTTTGTGGTGGATATTGGCCACTTAAGTGGCTGGTCAGCCAGAAAAGGTGGCCGGTCAGCTACTCTAACTGGTCGGTTAGCTAGTTATGGTGGGAGCCTCCAGATTGCTGCCACATGTATTCCACTCAATGCCTTATCTTCTACCAAAGTTCCAGCTTCGTGGTTTCTTTATTCCTACTCTATTTTTTCTCCAAATAGAACCATTCTTTGTCGAAAAACTCTCCGATTGGATTGCAAACTTGGATGGCTCAGAAAAATTGAATTTTCGAAGTTTCGGGATAAACGCACTATTCCCACTGAGCCGTACTCCGCTGTATTTTCCATTCCTCCATGCTGCGGCTAGATGTTGGAATCCGATCACACATGTTTTTAGCTTTAGGGGACAAGAGTAATGCCCCACAATTGAAGAATTCTAAGCTTTGATGGAATCTCAGCACGAAGAGGAGATCATGCCCCAGTTCCATTTTGGCCACAGTCAAGCTTTAGGAAGGATGTGTGAGCTCACTTTGCATAATGCTCGGTCTTTGGTTCACAACGGGAAGTTGGATATCCCAAGCTAGATTCATCGATTTTCTGATGTCGATGACCGCGGTGATCATGTTTGGCAAAGTTTTCGGCAGCATGCCCTCTGCTTGTGCATGTTAGCCCATGTTCTGCTTGCCCCTGGCTTCAGAGGGTCTAGCGTTCGCTTGATAGAAGTTGTCCAAGGCTCGAAAGAGGGCAAAAGCTGCATTGGCTTGACACTAACCGAGACTTGAATGGGTTTGGATGCTGTAGACGCGCCCGTGGGCCTCACTACAGTTCGGACTCAATTTGTGTCATGGTCCTTAATCCGAACCAAAGAGTCCAAATCCGGCAAATCGTTTTGGGAAAATAGATTTTTAGAAAAGAAGCGCCAAACATGGACTGCTTTGCCAGATACAGAGTCACCACCTAAATATTTTTTTAAGGGAGAATTTAGGAAACCCTGACTCAGTGCTAAAGGCCACATGTCCATCATCACCAAAGTTGCCTCGGCTCGGGAGCTAGGGTACGATTGGGGAAGGTCAGCTATGAGCACCCCCTCTCGCCCGATCCGAAGATCGGCCTCTACTAATCGTGATATCCATTTTTGAAAATGTTATGTGTTCTTATTCCGGTTATTAGCCTAGAATTACTATGTTATGCGCACAGCAAACAAGTATAGACCAAATCGCCTAGATTGGAACGAAACATTGCATATCCATTTGTTCAGAAAACAATTTGAAATTTGCTACTTGTAAGTAGGCTAAAAAAAACACGGATTTCAATGAGTTGTTCTAACTCAAACAATCCAACCTTCACCCACAGGCATTCAAGCAGTAATATCATGTAAACATATAGCCGCATGGCAAGCATACTGTCATGTTAACATTCACACTCATGCGAGATGCTAAAGCATAAATACTTACATCGTACTCCGTGCCAAAACAAAGAACTCGTTAGCAATCAATGCATGATCCAAGTCCATGTTTAAATGCCTAATGCAATGCATACGGAATGTCACTAGAGTAGGCTCGGCTAGTCTATGAATGACATGTGAAAATGCGCAGGTAGCATGTATTCAAGTTAGATTTGAAATACTAATGTTGTTAGCATGATGCGCCGAGCCCGGTGCATGCAATACTGATGAATGATGCACGCATGCATAGCATAAGGTATGCTAAATTAAACATGAACTATTACTAACCATCAAAGCAGGTAAGTGTAGACGCGCCCGTGGGCCTCACTACAGTTCGGACTCGATTTGTGTCACGGTTCTTAATCTGAACCAAAGAGTCCAAATCTGGCAAATCGTTTTGAGAAAATAGATTTTTGAAAGAAGCGCCAAACATGGACTGCTTTGCCAAATACAGAGTCGCCACCTAAATATTTTATTTTGGGGGAATTTAGGAAACCCTGACTCGGTGCCAAAGGCCATGTGTCCGTCATCACCAAAGTTGTCTCGGCTCGGGAACTTGGGTACGATTGGGAAAGGTCAGCTATGAGCACCCCCTCTCACTCGATCCGAAGATCAGCCTCTACTAACCATGATATCCAATTCTGAAAACGTTATGTGTTCTTATTCCAGTTATTAGCCTAGAATTACTATATTATGCGCACAACAAACAAGTATAGACCAAATCACCTAAATTGGAACAAAACATTTCATGTTTGTTTTGAAAATGGTTTCCTACTCGCAAGTAGGCTAAAATGCAGGTTTTGCCACCCTCAAGTGGGCTTTTAGAAAAGATGGTTTTGCCACTATCTAGTGGGCTTAAAATTCACAGTTTTAATGCGTTGTCCCAATTTAAGCAATTCGATCTCCATCTACAGGCATTCAAGTAGTTATATCACATAAGCAGCTAGCCTCATGGTAATCATGCAATTATGGCAACACTCACACGCATGCGGCATGCTAAAGCATAAAAGCTCACCTAGTACTCCAAGCCAAAACAGAAACCAGTTAGTAATCACATGCATGATCCTAGTTCATATTTGAAATGGCTAATGCGACACATGCAGAGATGCAATCGAAACAGGCTCGGCTATCCTAAACATGGCATATGAAATGCTGCAACTAACAAATACTCAATTTGGAATTGAAATACGAGTGCAGTTAGAATGATGTACCGAGCCTGGTGCATGTAAGACAAATGTATGGATGCACGCATGCTAAGCATAAGGTATGCTAATTTAAATATGCCCTAGTCTACCATCATAAGCGGGTAAATAAAAGAGAAGAAAGACGCGGGGTTGGAAGACATACACACACTCACGCACACTTATTACAAATTTGCCCTCGCTCGGAGGGACCAAAAGAATAATACAATTAATTAACTACAAGCTAACTAATTATTACAGTCTGTTAACTAATTAAGCAAATTAACTAATCTAGGAAAACAGTAAACAACCTTGGGAAGAGGGCCCCATGCAATGTATGCGCGGTTCCGCTCGGAAAGTCACAGCCATGCACAAGTTGCCTCCACTTTGACTGTTATCCTCCTCTGAAGACTGCACAAGTCCCAGGGTTTCTTCTCTGAATGCTTCGGAACATCACCGGCTAAGGGGATTTGCCACCGGCCATGGAGAATGACCACCGGCCTCTGATTGAGATATCGACCACGGATGGATGGCCGGTCGGCACTGCATATGGCCGATCGGCCAAATCTTCCTGCAGAATCTGTTTTGATAGCAGCATAGGGCAAAACATGGCATGGCAATGCATTTCAAGCAATGTTTGCACCAACCACACTCCTTATCATGTTTATGGCTCAAAGGAGCATGGTACTTGATTCTCGAACCACCAATCGCGCATTTCAATGCGTGATGGCCCAAAGAACCAAAGTGTACAATTTCAATGTGGAATGAAATGCACGTAAACAAATAATGAACTCAACCTCTATCATACTCAATTCAAGAGGCAAAGTATGCATGCCAATGTAATGCAACCTAGGCATGTGAGCTAAGTGTGCAACATGATCATGCAAACAACAAAACCATGTGCAATGGGCCATGAACTAAACAAGTAAGCATACAAGGCATATAACATCAATGTTAATGACACACATGCAACAGCATGAAAGGCATAACACATGTAAATATGCAAAGCAACTCAACACAAGAAGCATGCCAAATGCAATGGCACTTAAACATACAACATGTTAATAGACTAAGTACCTAAACATACAAACATGTATAGCATGCAACAACATGCCAAAGGGATGGTCTTAAACTAATTTGGATAGCTCTCTACTAGGTCCAAAACAGTGGCCACAATGATACAAGTGAGGCAACAAAATACATGGAATGCATGCACAATGCATTAACCAAGCTTAAGGCACAAAAATGCAACTCTACCAAAGCATGGCAAGGAGGAAATATGGCATACAATGGTGCATGTTCCAGATCTAAAATGGCATACCAAATGACTCCAAAATGACCCCAAAACATGAAAACACTACCATTTAAGCATGCAAGAAGCTTCAAAACTCAAAGCTAGGCATGGGCATTGCACTACAAGCATGCATAACAAGCGTTATTCGACCATGAGGCATGAAAACAGTGCTAAGGCAGTCCAAAACATGCATGAAATCAGTTCAAGGCATGGCCAAAAAGTGCTAACATGAAGGGCCAAAACAACATGCAACATGGGCTAGTAAACATGGTTTACATTACATGTATATGAAGCACAAGAGAGGTCACCAAACCAGCCCAAAACAGTAACATGGTATGTCAAATAAGCCCCAAAAACCCATGGAAACAAGGTCCACACATGCTAGAATGGGGTGTTCCTTTGAAAGGCCAACAAGAGGGTTACTCTACACATGCAATAAGGACATTCAACAAGACCAAACCAACTCTAGAAATGGCTTATGGGGGTCCTAAAACCCACTGAAAAATGCTTGAAACAAGGCTTGGAAGCATGCAAATAGGAGCCCCTTTGGAAGGCCAAAAAGGGCAACAAACAAGGCAACAAGGGAGAGGATCACCCCTCTCCTTCTTAGGACCTCAAACCACCATCCTCACCACTAAAATCCCTCAAGATTTCAGTGGTGAGGAGGCCCAAACAAGGTGGTCCCGGAGCTCACCAAAATCACAGAAAAATGGGGCCAAACAAGGCCTAAGAGGGGGTAAACGACCCCAAAAACAAAAGTGACCTTAATGAAGTATCTTAAACACAAAAAAACAGAACTTTTTTATGTTATACACAAAGCCCAAATCCGCAAGAAAGATAGGATAAAAGGGTGTGCAAAAACGGGGAATAAAGAGGGAAAAGGGGTTACCTTTGAAGACCAGCAAGAACCAGCAGCCTTTAGACCCAAAAATGCAACCCTAAACCTCTGAAAACAAGCTCCAAGAACCTCCAAGTGATGATGGAAGTGTGTGGCTATGAAGTGGTGTGCAATAAGCCAAGAACAAGACCCTTTTGGACCCTCTAACCCACACAAATGTAGAGAGAGAGGGAGTGATATATATATCATATATATCTTATTTTTCTAACCCTCTAAAGGGGAGGAGAGGCCCTCTTTTTATAGAGAAGCCAAGGGGGCAAAGCTTCTCTTGGAAGCTTTGAGCAAAAAGGCCAAGCTTCTCTTAGAAGCTTGGATCAAAAGGGCCAAGCTTCTTGGAGAAGCTAGGCAAAGGGGTCAAGAGGTTCAAGCTTCTTCAAGAAGCTAAAAAAAGGATCAAGCTTCTTGGAGAAGCTAAAAAGGGTCAAAAGGTTCAAGCTTCTTGGAGAAGCTAAAAAAAGGGTCAAGCTTCTTGGAGAAGCTAAAAAAAGGGCAAGCTTCCTGGAGAAGCTAAAAAGGGTCAAGCTTCTTGGAGAAGCTAAAAAAAAGGTCAAGCTTCTTGGAGAAGCTAAAAAGGGTCAAGCTTCTTGGAGAAGCTAAAAAGGTTCAAGCTTCCTCAAGAAGCTAAAAAAAAAAAGGTTCAAAAGGGTCGAGCTCCCTCAAGAAAAGGTCTCGGCTAGGAAAAGTGGCCGATTGATCAAAAACAGTGGCCGGCCGACCAAACACAATGTTGACCGACCATCAATAGTGCCGACCGGCCATCACCAATGGCCGGTGACAAGGAAACAAGGCCGGTGGCCTCAACCCATGGCCGGTGAGGTGTGGGGATGGCCTACAAGCTACTTCCCACCCTCAGAAGCAAAACAACAAGTGTTTGGTGCAAAACCAAACACAAAACAGTCGAGTCGAGAGATCCTGAGGCAGGGCGCGTAGCCGAGACCCCCAGGAACTCAAGACGAACACGAACAAGGATGATCACCGAGTGTTCAAACGATGACGTCCAAGTCTTGAGGACGGTCAAAAATGGGGTGTCTACAGTAAGTAAAAGGGAGAAAGAAGTGGGGGTTGGAAGACATGCACACACTCACCCACACTTATTACAAATTCGCCCTCGCTCGGAGGGACCGAAAGAATAATACAAATTAACTAACTCGCAAGCTAATTAATTATTACAAATCACCTAATTAATTAACAAATTAACTAAGCTAAGAAAAGCATTAAAAAAGGGGCCTCGGGAAGAGGGTCCAATGCACGCATGCTCGGGTCTTGCTCGGAAGTCCAGTGCCATGCACAAGCCGCCTCTGTTTTCCCTACTCTGCTTCTCTAAAGACTGCCAAAGTCTCAGGATGTGCTCACTGGGTGTTGGGGAATGCCACCGGCTGGAGGGAATCATCATCGGTTGTGATTTGGTGTCGATCGGCCAAAATGAATCCATCGGCCACAGATGGATTGCCGATCGGCACTCTATGGAGTCGATCGGCAAAAAGTTCCTGCAGAATCTGTTTGACAGTAGCAGAGGACAGAGCTTTGCATGGCAATGCAATTCAAGCAATGTATCCACCAACCATATCCCTTATCATGTTTATGACTCAAAGGGACATGGTCCTTGGTTCTCGGACCATCAATCGCGCATTTCAATGCGTGATGGCCCAAAGAAACGAGTGTGCTACTTCAATTTCAAATGTAATGCAATGCAAATAAACAAGCAAAGGGGCTCAACCTCTATCATGCTCAACTCAAGAGGTATAGCATGCATGTTAATGCAATGCAATCCTAAGCATGTGAGCTAGCATGTAACATGGTCATACTATGCATTTATGCAAGTACGCAAGCAAACATGCAAGGCAAACATGCAAACAAGCAAAGGATGGACTTAAGCTCGTTTGGGAAGCCTTTAAGGAAGCCCAAAACAGTGGCCATCAACCAAGGAAATGAGGCCAAATACACATGCAAGCATACATGACAACATGGACCAACATTTAAGCACATAAAGGCAACTTTTAAGCGCACTTTAAAAGAGGCATAGCATGGACAATTAACATGCAAATGAAGCTCTAAAAATCATGCTATAGGAGGTGCCAAACCAACTAAACAAAGCAAGCATATCATGCCACAATGGCCCAAGTGCTTAAGACAAGCCAAGGAGGCTTAAACCAAGGTCAAGTCCACCAAACCTCACAAGGCTAAGGGGACTTAAAAAAAGTCAAATGCAGACTTAAACAAAGCCAAGGGTGCACTTAGATGGCATCTAAGTGGTCTAAAAGTGCAAGCATACTCCGAGGCCTAAACAAGGGGCATAAGGTAACAACCTTTGAACACATTGAAGGAGGATTAAATGCAAGCATATAAGCATGTTAAGTGGACTGAAATGACATGGAAAATAGTCCCAACTCACTAAATCAAAGCAAGTAATGCATGCTATACACTCACATACATGAAGCCTACAAGCTAAAATGCAAAGAGGCTATGCGATGCATGCTAAAGTCGACCCAAACAACTAAGGACAGACCTTAAACATGGCAAAATAAACATGAAAGCTTCACAAAGCTAAGCCTAAAGCGTGCTAGAACAATGGTTTACAACCTAAGGCATGTTAAGGCAACAAAATGGCATTACAAGGCATGTATGCTAAGCAAGCATGGTGTACCAAAACCAACATACAACAATGCTATATTATGGCATAATAAGCATAAAAAACAGCCAAGGCATGGTCAACATGAGCCTAAGCTAGGTGCTCCCTCAAGAGGTAAAAAATGATCCTTTTCAAGGATAACAAGGAGATGGGGTGGCCCTCTCCTTCTTGGGACCTCAAGGCACCATCCTCACCTCTGAAATCCCTCAAGATTTCATTGGTAAGGAGGCCCAAACACCAAGGTCTCGGAGCTCACCCAAAATGGCACAAAATGGAGCCTTACAAGGCTTAAGAGGGGTCAAACAACCCTAAAGCTTGAAGAAACTTTAAATAACTATTTAGAGGGCCTAAAAACAGAACTTTTTTATGTTATATGCAAAGCCAAAAAACAGTTGCAAGATAGGTAAAAGTAATGTGCAAAAATGGGGGATAAAAGGGAAAAGTGATTACCCTTGTAGACCTTCTTCAACGATGAAGCTCCAGCAGCTTCTTGAGGTTGAAATCAACTTCAAAACTCTAAAAACAACCTTCAAGGGCCTCAGCTCCAAGGAAAGGTGTGGTAGTGTGTGTTTGTGTGTAAAACTAAGGCTTAAACACACACAATACAAGAGAAGGAGAGATATAGATATAGGATAGATATAAAACCCTAAACCTAGAGCCAGAGCTTCTCTAACAATGTTTTCTAACTCTAATGCCAAGAGAGGAAGCCTCTTCTTATAGGCAACTCCCTCTTGTAAGGCTTCCAAAACAAGCCATCCAAGAGGGAAATCCCTCCATACACGTGTATGGAGGGGAACAGAGTGGGTGTCAGCTATCACAGCTGGCACAAAATATCTACTAAAAGTAGATGAACAGTGATCAGCCATCAAAAATTGCCATTTTGACAAAATAAATGGCCGATCGGCAACAAAGAATGCCGACCGGCAATATACATTGCCGATGGCATAAAATCACTGGCCGGTGGCCTCGAGCCATGGCCGGTGATGCGTGGGGATGCCTCACAAGACATTCCCTGCCCCTTCAAGGCAAAACACAAGTGTTTGGTGCAAAACCAGACACAAAACAGTCGAGTCGAGAGATCCTGAGGCAAGGCGCGCAATCGAGACCTCCGGGAACTCAAGACGAACACAAACATGGATGATCACCGAGTGTTCAAGCGGTGACGTCCAAGTCTTGAGGACGGTCAAAAATGGGGTGTCTACAGATGCTTTCCATCGCCGGGAGACGACCAAGTTTGTAGGAAGTTCACTACTCTTGCTGGTAATGTTTCCCACCCTTCTCACATGTATTTCTTACATCACTCGGCCCTTAAATGTGCTTGATGTTCTTGTTGGCGGCCTCAACTGCTCCGTTGGTTTGTGGCCGATATGTGGATGACTTATGAAAAGCCATGTTGTATTTCTCCAACAAATTGATCACTTCCTTCTTGAAGTGGGAACCATTATCCGAGATGATCTCATTCGGGACCCCATAGCGACAGATAATGTTATTCCTGATGAACTTGGCTACGTGAGATGCTTTGAGCACTGCGTAGGATTAGGCCTCAACCCACTTTGTAAAGTAGTCTATCGCCACTAGGATGTACTCATGCCCGTTCGACCCTTTCCGAGTAACTGCCCCAATAACATCAATTCCCCAGACTAAAAATGGCCACGGTGAAGTCATGTTGTATAGCTTCGACGGCGGGATGTTCATGCGATTTGCATGGATTTGGCATTTGTGGCATTGCCGAACAAAATCGATACAATCCTCCTCCATGGTTGACCAGCAGTAACCCTGTCTGAGAATCTTCCCCGCTAACATCACTCCGCAAATGTGCGATCCGCACTCTCCTCCATGGATTGCCTCCATCAAGCGCTTTGACTCTTTAGCATTGACACACAGTTTATGCATTCCCAGATGGTCCCGTTTGTACAATTTACCCCCGCAGATGATAAACTGAGCAGCCATTCGCCATATCGCCCCCTTGTCTTTGGCATTTGCTCCTAGTGGTTATGCCTCCTTTTCTAAGAAGTTTCAAATGTCGTGATACAAGGGGTTCTGATCTTGTACTTCATCTATGGCGGCAATCAGTTCATAGGCTAGCACATACCTCTGTTCAATAAAGATTGGACGTATCCCGACTCCCAAAGGAATGTCTATCATGAAAGATAGAGTTGATAAAGCGCTAGCGAACCTGTTGCTCTCTCTTAACAGATGCGTGAAGGTTAACTACTCAAACCTGGGAATTAGAACATCCAGGGTTTGGTGATAGACTTTCATCCTTTCTTCTTTAACCTTCCAGTCTCCTTTCGCTTGAGACACAACCAGGTTCGAGTCCCCAATGACATCCAACCGTTTTACCCCTAGTTCCAGGGCAGCTTCCAAGCCAGCGATACATGCCTCGTATTCTGCTTCGTTGTTTGATACCTTGAACCAGAGTTTCAAAGCTAAAGGTATGTGGAAATTGTCGGGTGCTATCAGCAACACCCCTATCCCATACCCATATTGATTAAACACTCCATCAAAGTACATAGTCCAACTTTCTTCTTCAACCTGCAGAATGGCCTCATCTGGGAATAGATACTCTACAGCTTCATCTCCCTCCACTGGGTGATCAGCTAGGAACTCCACTACCACTCTCCCTTTCACAGACTTGCGAGTCATGTACTTCAAATCAAATTCAGAGAGAAGAAGCAACCAACGGGCTAGCCTACCCATAAGTGATGGTTGCTCAAAGAGATATTTGATAGGATCCAATCTCGAAACCAGAATTATGGAGTGAGCTAACAGGTAGTGCCTCAACTTCCTGGTAGCCCATACCAAGGCCAAACAAGCCTTCTCCAGCGGAGTGTAGTGGGTCTCATATTCTAGCATCTTCTTGCTCAGGTAATATAGCCTTCTTCACTTTATCCTCAGATTCCTGCGGAAGCATGCAGCCCATAGTCATGTCAGTTACTGACAAATACAAAATCAACAGTTTCCCCGGCTCTGGCGGTGACAACACGGGTGGGTTTTGTAGATACTGCTTGATCTGCTCGAAAGCGACTTGGCATCGGTCATCCCATTGGAATTTCTTTCATTTCTTCAAGAGACCAAATAGTGGTTCACAAGTCAAGGTTAATTTTTCAATAAACCGTCTTATGAATTGCACTTTACCCAGAAAGCCTCGCACCTCCTTTTCAGTCCTTGGTGGTGGCATTTCTAAGATGGCCTTAATCTTGGAAGGATCGACCTCAATGCCCGTTATGTAATCAAGAACCCCAGCATTTTCCCTGCTGTGACACCAAAAGTACATTTCTAAGGATTCAGTAGCAACCGATACTCTTTGATCCCTTGAAAAAATTTCTTCAAGGCGGTGTAGTGGCTCTCTCTTTCCTTGGACTTGACAATCATGTCGTCCACGTATACCTCAACCTCTTTATGGATCATATCATGCAAGATCGTAGTTGCAGCCTGTTGATAAGTAGCCCCAACATTCTTCAAACCGAACGACATCACCCTATTACAATAGGTCCCCCACGGGGTGGTGAAGGCAATCTTCTCCCTATCTTCGGGTGCCATCAAGATCTGATTGTACCCAAAAAATCCATCCATAAAGGAGAGCATCGCATGCCCTACGGTAAAGTCCATCAATTCGTCGATGTGCGGTAATGGAAAGTCGTCCTTCGGACTGGCTTTGTTCAGATCTCTGAAATCCACACACACCTAAATTCTTCCATCTTTCTTCGGCACCGGAACAATGTTGGCCAACCAAGTAGGATACTCAGATACTAACAGGAACCCTTGCATCAATCTACTTGGTGACCACTTCCTTGATTTTCAGAGCCCAGTCTGGGCGTATTCTCCGACGCTTCTGCTTGACAGGTTGGGCCTCAGGGTCAAGAGGGATCCGATGGTGTACAATCTCAGGATTGATTCCAGGCATATCTTCGTAGGACCACGCGAAAACATCTTTGAAACCTTTTAATAAAGCGACTAAGCGCTCGCATTCCTCCGAAGACAATGTGGATCCGATCTGGACCAGATGCGGATCCTTTTCAGTACCAACATTAATTGAAGTGATTTCATCAACCAAAGGTTTTACAAACCTCTCCTGCTCTCGATCAATCAAATGTTTCAAAATCGAAGGAATTTCTTCCTCGTCGTTTTCATCAAAGTTTTGAAAATCCTGATTAATGCAATAAACGAACGGCACAAAAAAGTACTCAGCAACTACGGTATCATTCTCATTAACAACTTCCAGTTCGTCAAATTCTTCGGTTACAACTAACTCAAAGGAAAATGAAAAAGACGACCTGGACAAAACAACGGCATCCGGGTTATCAACCCAAGGAAAATGAAAAAGACGACCTGGACAAAGAGGCCGTTCAGGGTTCCTTGGATAGGTCTATGCACTAACTCATAGTGCTTCCCAACTTGTTTAGCCTTGGCTCTTTCGGCCATCTCCTTTCCCTTTCTTACCCAATCCTCTTTGGTAGGCATATAACCTAGACTGAAGGTATAAGGGTTGTGTGGCACTTTGGCCAATTCAGCGACGCCCTTCTGGCCACTCCTTCCCAATCCCATGTCGGGCACATGTTGAAGCTTATTCATGAGGTAAACAGATTACACACTGACATACAATCCCTCATCAATAGCTAGAAGATCTTGCACTACCCGAGCCTCGGCCAAGGTAAACCCAGACAAGAAGACATCCTCCTCGCCCTGTGCAATTTCCAAGATCGGCATAGTAACCTCCGACGGCGGGTGTATGGAAGAGTTTCCAAAAACAATTGCTACCCCCTTCCCATTGGGGTATTTCAGTATCTGGTGCAGGCTGGAAGAGACAGCTCTTACTTGGTGCAGCCACGGCCGTCCAAGGAGTAAGTTGAAGGTGGTTGGAACATCCAGAACATGAAACTCGATGTCCTATTGGGCCTGGCCAACCTGAGTTCTAATCCGCACTGTCCCCATCACTTCACGACTGGTATTTTCATAAGCCCGGATCACCTGGGCTGTTGGTACGAAATCTGCGGGTTTCAACCCAATAGTATAGGCCGTACGCGATGGACACACATTTATTGCAAATCCCGTATCAACTAAGACAATTGGTATCCACTTCTCCTTTCACTCCACAGAGATGTATAATGGCTTGTTGTGCTCGGAGCCCTCAGGTGGTAATTCTTTATCTGTGAATGTCAAAGTTGGTGAAGCACCACCCAGGAACACAAGTCCTACCAACTATTCGGGGTTGTAATAATAAAAAGCTTAGCCTTGTCCATTGCTGTTAGGACGGCTTGTCTATGCACCCGTGAGGCTAGGAGTAGTCCCCGGATGGAGATGTCTACTTGAATCTTTTTCAGCTACTTCAGTACAGCTTCCTCCTCCAACAGTTTGTCCTTCTGCTTCTCTGTTTCCTTGTCTTTCCCAGATGCCTCTGGCTGGTCCAGGTGTGGGGGCTTAAAGTACCGCCCACTCCGGGCAATGTGGTCGACTTCTTTGGTGTACCACGTATCATCTGGGAGATTTTGTCCCCAGTCCTCATCAGTATGGGCCAGACGCAAATCATCAGCTTCCCACCACATTCCGTCGGCAACCGACAAATAACTGTCTGGTTTCACTGTACTTGTTTCCGTGTTCACAACACATTCTGTCCCCATAGGACCCTTGGCTTTTCTTGCCCTCTCATCAGTCTTAATTCTCTCTTGGTTGAACTGCTTCAGCGCGGCCTCCCGTTCTGCATCATCTGTATGCAAACTACCCAATTCCCGAGCAAAATTCTCCATACCGGTGCTCTCCGGCAGCTTCTCTTTGTTGTCAACCGTTCAGGCCATTGCAGACGTTCTTGTTTCTGACTGTCTCTATTTCAGCTGAGACCCCTCATCAATATCTGGCTCATCACTAAGCCACCCTACATTATCTATTGATTCATTCAGGTCAAACCAGTTGATGTGCACATCCCCCGGGTCCTGTCCGTCAAAAAATTATAGATTAGCGATGTCCTCCTCAAGCTCTGCTAAATCATCCAACCCCTGACTCGGCCTGTCCTCTCGGACTACATTTACCTCCATTTCCTCCGACAACTCCACATTCAGCTTGGCCTGATCAGTTGGCGTAATGAAGCGGCAAGGGTTGTATACTTTCTTAATTAAGATTGTAGAGCCCTCAAGCATGCCCTCTTCTGTCATAGCCACCACCATGGGTTCAGGTTTGGATATTGATGTGCTCATCATGCACAAGTCTGTGCTTTCTAGGATGAACAATGCTGGCTTAGACAGGTGGGAGGAAGTGATGTATATTCTGGGGTCGTATGGGACGACCATTGTTTGAATCAGGTTTACTTGTCTGGGTGGAGGAAGGGGTTGATTATGTGGTGGGAGGGGATTTGTAGTGACATTTGGCTTGTCAGAAGGTGCTATCACTTTAGTGTCAATGAGATCCTGAATCTCATGATGTAATCTGAAGCACTGGTCAATATCATGCCCATGCTACTGATGGAAGGCACAATACTTGGCTGGGTTGTGTGCAGGAGGGAGGGGATTTGGCAATGGCCATGGTTCGAGGGGCTTCAGATGCCCTTTTCTAATCAGGACCCTCAAGGCCGTTGATAAAGACATATAAAGTGGGGTGAAGGTCTTCTGGCCTCTGGGTGGGTACTTTGCAGGTGATGCAGTGGTTCCGGATGTGCCGGTAAAGGGTGTGGCTATTTTTGGCGCAGTGGTGACCATGCCAACGTCAGAAGTCTTTGCGGCTGCATTGCTACTTGTAGCTGCATTCAAACCACGTGTAAAGGCCCTCATGGTCAGCTCCTTCTCTTGGTTAATCAGACCCTGTTTCATAGCGTCCTCGATCTGTACCCCAACCTCGTGAAGATCAGCAAAGATGGGGAGGGGTAAGACAATCATCCTCTGCATCAGCTTCAGTTGTAGATTTCGCATGACCATCCTTATCTGGTCTTTCTCAACCGTCCTGGTTGTCATCATAGAGGCCTTGGCCCTCCACCGGGTAACAAAGTCAGAGAAGCCCTCCTTCGTCTCCTACCTGGTGGCCTCGAGATCACGAGTCGTGACCTCGGTTTGAGTATTGTAAGAATATTGAGCAACGAAGGCCTTGGCCATCTCTTCCCAACTTCGCTTCCATGAATCCTCCAGTTTAGCATACCAGATGGCCGCAATACCTGACAGGGTCAGACCAAAGAGGGATAGCTTTTGCAGTCTAGTTAGGCCCATCGGCCACAGGATGTCTGAAAAGAGCCTCAAATTAACCATAGGGCCGCCTAAACCGTCGAAGCGGTCTATGTGAGGCATTTAAAATTGTCCGGCAATGTCACTGCCGAATCCGTGTAGCTGTCCTCTATGTCTGGGATCGAGTTGACTCTCTGAGTTCGCTTGAATAACTTCTCAAGCTTGCTCACTTTCAAGGCTGTAGGATCGACCTCAGACTCGAACGGTGTGTCTATTGGATAGGCCGGTGCCTTGGAAGTCTGCAATGGGACTGGCCCTGCTGGAACGTCCGTATTTTCCTGGACATCAACTATCTCCTCGGGTATTGGAACCCTAGGTGGGGGTTGGTGCGAAGCAAACGTTGTTGTTTGTGGTTGTTGATGCTGCTGCTGTTGAAGCCTGGCAATTACTTCAGCCTGTTGGGCTACAACCTCTGTTTGACAAGTGATAACCTCTACTTGGCAGGCAGCATCCTGCTATATGGCCTCGATAGTCTGTTAGAGCGGACGCATCATATCTTTCATACTGACAGAGGGGTGTTGATCTGTCTGATCTGGTGTATATCCTCTTTCTGAGGTAGAAGTAGAAAACTGATCCCCACTAAACACAGGTGACTGACAAACCGGTGAACTATGCTAAACTCTTCTCCGTCTTGTAACCGGGGGGAGTGAAGCAAACACTAGTTGTCCTCTCACAAGATCCCCAGATCGATAAAGCCTCCTAACTCTGGTCTAGAGTGCTTGGGGGGAAACTGCCTCGTCGGAAGCAATGATGCACTACTACCTTGCAAAAAGAAAAATAAAGTAAAAAATGGAAACAACAATCAGCAAACGCACAACACCTCGGCTTAGATAAAGACAACACACAGTTGAAATCATAAGCTGGACAAACTGCACTCAAACACTGATTTCTGCCCCCAAATTTTCTGCCTCAAAACTGATATCCCCCAAACTGATACCCAGACTTCCAGCTGATACATACATTCCCTGTAGAGACACACTCTAAAAGCAAATATCAAGCAAGTAAGAGCCAAAACACCCCTATGAGGGGGTAAGGTTACCCTATCCTAGTTTCGTCAGGAACTAGGGTTTTACTACGCACGCATGCGGTTTCAATCAATCCGGCATTCGAGTGAGCAACCTATCCTAGTTTGGAACAGTCTCTACGGCTTCCGATATGCAACTAGGTCGAATGGTCAAAAGGGTGCCTCAGTAAGACCACCTAATATACCTCTCGCTCTTAACAATGAGAAGTGAAAGGAGGATCAAACGGTACAGCGGTGATCCAGATCGAACGTTTGTGATCCCATCATGGAAGAGCCCGCAACCAGTCAGCCTTATGGCACGCTTTTCCAAGCAAGCCTCCTGCAAACCGTTCAAGAATAGCAGACGACAAACACTTTGACTTAGGCACACCTATGCAAATGCAAATGCAAAGAAACACATAAATGTAGATAAAACAACATATCATGAGTTCGAGTCAAGTTCTCTAAGTCCCCAGCAGAGTCACCAGAAACTGTAGACTCGACTTTCTTCGCGCGCCCCCCTTTCGGAGTTGCGCGAATTGGTCTCTTAGAGTTCGGACTCCTATGACGGTTCTGAAACTAATCTCACAAAGTGTAATGTGAGACTGATAAACACCAAAGAGTCTAATCCGACAAATCATTTTGGAAAATTAAATTTTGAATCAAATAATGCCAAAATTGGACTGCTTTGCCAGATTACAGAGTCGCCACCTAAATATTTTATTTTTGGGAAATTTAGGAAACCCTGACTCGTGCCAAAGGCCACGTGTCCGTCAGCACCAAAGCTGCCTCGGTTCGGGAACTTGGGTACAAGAGGGGAAGGTCCTGAAATGAGCACCCCCTCTCGCCCGATCAAAGATCGGCCTCTACTGACATGATATGTTGTTTTATAAACCTCATGTGTTCTTATCCGGTTATTAGCTAACTTTACTATGTGACGCACATATACAAGTATAGACTAAGTCGCAAGACTTGGAACAAATCAATTCATGTTTGTTTTCGAAAATGATTTGAAAGTGCCACTCGCAAGTGGGCTAAAATGTGGGTTTGCCACCCTCAAGTGGGCTTAAAACATGATGATTTGCCACTTCGCAAAGTGGGCTTAAAATGCGCATTCATCGAATTGTTCCAATTCAAGCAACAAAGCCTTCATCCACAGGCATTCATGCAATTAAGCATTTAAGCAAATAGTCTCATGGCAAGCATGCTATCATGGCAACACTCACACTCATGCAAGTATGCTAAAGCGTAAGACTCATAGTGTACTCCGAGCCAAAACAAAAGCTAGTTAGAAATATGCATGATTCCTAACTATGTTAAAATGCCTAATGCAACAAATGCGATAATGCAATTAAATAGGCTCGGCTATCTAAGATGGCATATGAATGCAACAATTTGATAACATGCATTCAAATAAGTGTTAAAATACAATGCAGTTTGTATGATGCGCCGAGCCCGGTGCATGCAAAACAAATGAATGATGCAGACATGCAAAGCAGAAGGTATGCTAATCAAAACGTGCCCTAAACTAACCATCGAAAGCGGTTAAGTTAAAGGGAGAAAGAAGTGGGGTTGTAAGACATGGACACACACACGCACCCTTATTACAACATTGTGCCCTCTCGAATGAGGGTCAGAATAAATAAGCTAAGCTATACTAGGCTAAGCTAATTATTACAAATCAACTAATTAACTAACTTAGCTAATTAACTATTACAAGCCAATTGAATAACTAGCTATGCTAAGCTAAAAATATTACAACACAAATTGAATAATCAGCTACACTAAGCCAATTAAAGCAATAAAATGGCCTCACGGGCGAGGGAGACAAGCATGGTCGATTGGCTTCCTCTAAAAAATCCATCACTTTGCCATCGGTTGCCTCTGTTTGCACTTGCCCTAATTTTTGAACACAGAACCAACTTCCAAAACTGCCTCTGCCTCAAAACAGGAACATTTTGGCACCAAAATGGACTGGTGGCCGGTCGGCCACA
Organism: Camellia sinensis; assembly: GCF_055761805.1. NCBI lineage: Eukaryota > Viridiplantae > Streptophyta > Magnoliopsida > Ericales > Theaceae > Camellia > Camellia sinensis. The sequence continues at coordinate 10,759,644 of NC_138970.1, forward strand.
AAAAGTGGCTACCGGCCACCTTGACTGGCCGATCGGTTATTGTAAGTGGCCGGTCAGCCACCTGCTTTTCCAAATTTCTGAATTTACTGCAACAGAGAACAACAAAGGCACAACAATGTATTTGTAAGGAAATGTGTGTACTGCCACCCTCCTCATCATTTCTCAAGCTCAAAGGAGTGTGGCACTTGGCTTTCAAGCTAACAATCAAGCATCTCAACGCATGATGGCCAAAGAACCAAGCTTGTACAAGCTCAGTGAATGCGCACATAAGACTCAAAGCGCCATCACCCTATCATGCATGATCCAGTGTGATGACGACCAAGAAATGTGATACGCTTCATCACTTTGAGTATGAAACGTCCCACATTTCTTGTGTTTGGATTAACATCTAATCCAAACACATGCAATGCAAACAACATGCTTATCTTGTTCACATTTTACTTGATTCAATTTTGTTTACACTCTTTACATTACCAAGCCATTCTTTAACCGATTAAGTCTCAAGTGATTGTCCTTTAATGAGAGAGGGGCTAACCAAATGATGGTATAGGACATAAGAGAGATCATGCCTTTGGCTAGGAGGAACCCCCAAAAGAGGGTTAAAGCCATTTGAGCACGAACTCTATCATGCTTAAACACAACCACATAGTCAACCAACCCTTAAAGCAAAATGAAAAATGAAGAAATGTGGGAGGTTGCAGAATTTCAGTGCTGAAATGGCATGCTAAGACACTAAATCATGTAAGCAAAGCATGCAAGACATGTTCAAGAGCCAAAAACATCAAAGCTAGTAAAGAGCATTACACAAGAGGCATGCAATACTAAGCTTAAATGATCAAACCAGCTCTGGATAGAGCTTAATCATGCCAAAACAGTGGCTAAAATGAGCTGAGATGGTAGCATGAAAAGCAAGAAAAACATGCTCGCATGTTGGCTCACAAACAAGGCATAAAGCATAACTCTCAAAAGCGATGAAAGAGTGGTATATGTGAGAGTGTGACTGAGCTATATGCACTGAAATCACATGCTAAATGATGCCAAGACATGCAAACATCACAAGCACAACATGTTAAGGGCCTTGAAACTCAAAGCTAGTAAAGGCCTTTGCACTATAGCTATGTAGTACATTGGCTCATATGACCAAGACCACTCAAAACAGAGTTAAAGTATGTCAAAACATCAGCAAAAACATGCTGAGATAGAGCTAACACAAGCTAGAATGGCAGGCTAACTAGTTAAGCATGAAAAACTAGTAAGCATGATTACACTACAAGTGCAAGTAGCAAGCAACAAGTGACTTAACCAGCCAAAAACAGAACTAAAGAAGGTAAAAAAAGTCACAAAAACATGCTGAGATCAAGCCATGAGATGGTAGAAAAACATGCTCACATGTTGGGGCATCAACACTTGCAAAGAAGACACAAGGAGGGGAGGCCACCCCCTCCTCTTTTGGACCTCACAACCAACTTTTTACCACTGAAAAACCTTTGAGCTTCACTGGTTAAAAGGCCTAGAAAAGTTAGTTTAAAAGGCTTTGAAAGATGGCTCAAAAGGTTTTACAAGCCAAAGAGCAAAGGAAGAAAACCATCCCCTAACTCCAAACAAACTTCAAACCACTATTTTAACCATAAAAATTGAGGTTTTTAGAAGTTAAAACCAACCTAAAACTAGCATGCAAAGGCGGCCAAATAAGCAACTAAGATAAAGTTTTAAAGAGGGTAAGGCTTTACCCTTCAAGCACAGCAACAAACAGCACAATTTCTGAGCCAAAACCAACTTTAGGAGCTCCAAACAAGCCTTAAGGAACCTCAGCTCCAAGATAGGGATATTTGATCACGGGCCTCTTTGCAAATATATGGAGAAAGCTCACTTTCAAGCACAATATATATATATATATATAGAGAGAGAGAGAGAATTTTTGCTTATAAAAATTTTGAACCCCTCAAATAGGGGAGGGACCTCCCCTTATATAGAAAACAAGCAAAAAGCTTGTTTCTATCCCTCTATTCACATGTATGGAGGATGCCTTCAATGACCAACAGCTGGCACATAAAATATCTGAAAAAGGGGAAAAATTGGCCGTCGGCCACTTCAGGTAGCCAGTTGGCCACCTCCCCTAGCCGACCGACCACTTCAAGTGGTCGGCAATAAGGAAAAGTGGCCGACAAGTGCCATAAGTGGCCGACAAGGCCTTTTCCCTCTCCAGGCAAGAGGCACCAAGGTTTAGCCTAAAAACAAGACCAAAACACAGAGGATTTAGAGGCTTAAAGATAGGGCACTCAGTCGAGACCTTCAAGCGCTCAAAACGAGCACAAACATGCGCAATCATCGAGTGCACAAACGATGACGTCAAAGTCTTGAGGTCGGTTAAAAATAGGGTGTCTACACCCTGGAATTCCACACATTTGCATAAATTTTATCATTAAGCCAACTTGTACGGCGAACCCTATGGAAGTATCATTATGCTAACATGTACGCATCTACGAATTCCGCAATGCAATGCCCTTTTTATTGTCGTCTCGTTAATAATGATTGAATAATGAAAAAGCCTCTGAATCCGGAGTACCCTTCGTAAATATTACGATTGGCTAACACAAAGACTTCGAATTCAGAGTGCCCTTCGTGGATATCACGTTTGGGATGAATAAGCCTCCGAATTCGGCCAACACAAAGACTCTGTTTCTCTATCGGCCATAGCATGATCCAACAGGAGCTGGTTCACTCTGTCCTTGACAACCGAATTTGCGACACACGCCAATTGTGTCTCAACCACCTTGGCCTTTCTTAGCTCACTCTCGGCTTTTTCCACGTGGCGCTCCAAATCTCGAATGCGGCCCTACCTTTGCTCGAGCTCTCTTTTCGCTGCGTGCAGGCGCATGCCGACTTCATACGGGCTCTCTTTTCGACCCATGTATACTTTCCCGAAAAATTTCGTATTCACCCTGGCCGATAAGTGACTGTTGCACCCCTAGCGGAAATATTTGCCGCGTGAATTCCACCGCCACATTAGGATCACAGACTATTGAGTTCAATTCGGTCATTGGTTTGTTCCCAATAAAGACCAAAAAGCTCTACGGGCGCGGCGGTCTACTCGACTCATTTCTCGCGACGGCATGCCTACTCACGGCCTTTGAGGCCCCTCGTTGTTGCACCCCATCCCTGGGGGATTTCGCTACTTCACCTCTTCTGGGGGACCTACTCCGACATTTGGGCGACTGACATCTCTGTCGCCCGTCTGTTGTAATGTTCCCTGTTCTTTGATCTTCGCCCCTAGCAGCGCAATAAATTTTAGCATCCAGCTCCACCAAACTCCTTCCTTCTCATTTACTGTTGAAGAATAATCTCTGAGACATCTATGGCCACGCTTACAACCACCGCCGACACTCAAGTTTCTGCTCGTTCTGAAGTTATTGATTGCCCCTTTCATCGTCTATGCCAGATCTGTTCCATGACGCTTGCGACCTCTTAAATACTAGATACCTCGTTCATTAATTACAAATGCAGCATTTCCAATGCGCCCCGCAGCTAACCCTGTATCTGTAGTCGGGTTTGGAACAACATGTTCAAATGGGGCAAGGGCAAATATACGATTCTACTAGGCATCTGATGTTATAGCCGAATCACAATACAATGTCTCATATGGCCAGACGAGCTTAGCATTGAGCCGTATATTTTATTTAGCAGATTATGTTACACGTTGCAAGCCGTATGTTGTATTCGGCTCTAGAACAACACCCAAATTGGCGTAAGCCATATGTTTTATTCGGCTCTAGAACGACTTGTCCAAATGGGGAAAGGGCAAATATATGATTCTACTCGGCATCTGATATTATAGCCAAATCACGATATACTACCCCACTTGGCCAGACGAACTTAGCAGTGAGCCGTATATTTCATTCGATAGATTATGTTATAGCCAAATATTGCAAGGGTAGATTTAATGTCGAATTATGCTACGTTGTCTTAGCCATTAATTTAAATTACTTAATGCCGAATTATGCTACAATGTCTTGGCCATTAATTTAAATTATTTAATGCCAAATTATGCAACATTGTCTTGGCCATTAATTTAAATTATTTAATGCCAAATTATGCTACATTGTCCTACTTAGCTATTAATTTAAATTACCAAATACAGAAGAGAGACCAAAAGGCGATTTTCATTAATAAATTGAGTACAAACAACCGTCATTTTACACATGAAAACTGCCCTATAAATGACTTCTAAACAAAATGAGAAAAAACCTATAAAAACTACATACAAAAGATACCTAACATAAAGCAAAATTACACTAGCACTATTTATTCTTCAGGGTCAGACTCCAACGGCTCAACCTCCTACTGCTCGTATGGAATTGGCTACTCCAATGTCACATTAGCGGCCGCTAGGGCTTTAAGCCAGCCATGTTTGAAGTCTCGATTTTCAAACTTGGGAACCTCCTTCACATACTTCTCCAAGGCCGCGTTCTCTCCAGCATCGAACGCCTTGGAAATCTCTGAGTCGGCGATTTCTTTCGCCTTCTTCGATTCTTCCAAATCGGCCTCTAGCTTTATGATTACCTCCTTGGCCAACTTGAGCACATCATCACTCGTGTTCACCCTTCTCTTCCTCAGAATTGGCCCTTGCTCACTCTTCTTGCGCTTTTCTCACCTCAGACTCGGCTTTAAGAGACGCCACCGCCAATTCGGCCAACGCCTATTTAGCCTTTCCCTTTCTGATCTCGGCTTTAAGTAAGCCTATTTGCTCGACGGCGTCATAGTGACGGTGACCGATTTTTGTGATTTTGCACGCCGCTTGAAACAAAACATGGGTAAGTTAGTTGGCATACAAAAGAAACGAAGTATTAAGTGTGCCAATTATGTACCAATATCGCCGACTAAGCAGCTAGTGCTATCGAAACCACGTTTGGTTCTACACGGAATGTAGCCTTGTCCATAGGCAAAGAAATTGACGAGGCCACGGTTAGGGCCACGACGGGGTCCTTCAGAGCCGATGCATTGCTAGAAACCAGCGCATTCTTCATTCTGAGTTGGATAATAAATGTCGCCGCCAAGTCTTGGGACTCTTCTATGGGAGGTCGTTTATCGGTTGAGTCTTCAGAAGAGTTGACCTCAATTTCAGTGGAGCGTTTCTCCCCCCTTTGTTCGGCAACTAAGTCGCCAGATGTAGACACCCCATTTTTGACCGCCCGCAAGACTTAGGCGCTTGGTTCAATACACTCGATGATGAAAGTTGAATTGTGTGCTTTGAATTCACAACAATTCGAATTTAGTTAGGCTCTTGAAATTACCTCAAATCTTCAACATTCACCTTGTTTGAACTTTGAGTCTCATTTTTAGGCCTTTTACCACCCTGAGTTGAGTTTGAACCCAAAAACAGGGGAGGGCATAAAAGCCCGACCGAGCCTCAATGATGGCCGGCCGTGGTTATGAATGGTCGGCCGGCCTTTGGTGGTGAATAACACTGTTTTGGGCGGGAGGCTGCCAGCTGTCCATTTTTTAAGATATTTATCACCTTTTGAGATCGAATTCTATAAAAACGAAGCTGTGTTATTGTTTTGAGGGTTGAACAAAATTTAGAAATCCTATATACACCTTGAGAGCTCATCCCTCATTCTTCTTCCTTAGCAAGCAACCTTTGAGCTAACATAGCTTCCTTATGTCATCTCCATACACCATGCACAACCTTGTCTCACCATCTTAGAGCCTTGGTTGATCTTTGAGAAGCATAATTCAAGCTTGAGAGTGTGTTGGAGCTAAGTTTGGATCACAAACAAAAAGCTTACCCCTCGAGAGGTATAAGCTTGTTTTCTTCTCTCTTGCTCTCATTTCTTTCATTTACTACATAATTTTTATTCTTTTGTAATGTTTTGATCCTATTTGACGTGTTTAAGGTTTGGTTTGAAGAGCTACCAAAAGGGTAGAGAGAGCTTGCTTTTTCTACACCTTTACCTATAGCTCAAACCCTTTCTTTTACACTCTTTTTCATTGATATCTATACTGATTTTCAGAGTTTTAAAAGGGCTTAAAATCATGTTTTGAGGTTTCAAAAGTGGAGGGGTTAGCCACCCCTCCTTGTTCTTGCTTTCCTAGCCTTGTTTTATCTTTTTGTTGTTAGGCTTTTTAGGCTCTTTTCATGCCTTTTAGCTTCTGTTTTTCACGTGTTAAGGGCTATTTTAGGGCTATCCAAGCCTTTTAAATTGGTCCATGCTTTGTTTAGTTCATTTGTTGTCTCATAAGTTGGCATACATAACTTGTTGCATGTTGTTATATAGCTTTTCTTTATTTATTTCCATGTTAAAAGTCTAATTTTAACAATCAATCTACCATCAATATAGCTTTTCTTTCATTCTTTGAGAATGATTTCAACCGATTGAGGTTGCTCAAAACATGTAAGAAAGACTCCTACTAAATGGCTTAATCTTTTCGAAGATTCATTGCCAACGGTATAGTCTTTCTCTCATGCTTTAGAATAACCTCTCATTTGACATTTCTTGTTTAGAGGACTTTAACGTCGCCATGAACAAATAGACTAAAGAATGGCAAGGCTTCATAAAATTGGCTTAAAAATTAGAACATCCCACATGAAGAAAATGGCTTAAATTGCTTAGACTTGGCCGGACGTTATGCCAAGTTCCTTGTGCCAAGAGTCATCACATGCTAATTCATGGCATTTTGATGATTCTTGAAGTGTTGCGACCGCCCTCTTTGTGCTCATTCCATGACAAGAGAGAGAGGTGGTCTTTTTCATTGCATTTCATTAAGTTTTGTCCAAAATTGTATCCAAGACCATCAAGCAATCATTTTGCTCATTGATGGCTTTGGAATCAATTCCAACCTTCTCTCGAGGCTTTTTCATGACAGAGAAGGAAGAAAGGGACAAATAGAGCTTGAGGACACTTTGTCTGCACTGGTTCACCTCAGAACACAAAAACAGAGTTTTGCACCAAATTGATGCACGACCAGCCATCTGTAGGCCCGACCAGCCATCGCTGATGCACGGTCGGCCCTCAGTGCATAGCCAGCAGTGCAATTTTGCAGGAAAACAGAGGCAGTGGCTGAAGATGAAACAGAGTTGCCTCGGACAGACAGAGTAGCTCTCAGGCGCTGTGCATGCAACCTTCATCCATCTTTACTTAAGCCTTTGTCGAATGCGATTAATTGTTTCATTAGTGTTATAATTATCATAGTTGTAAATTAATCTTGTTGTAATTAATTAGTTGTTGCTAGTTAATTTTGTAGAGTGTTGCAATTCATTAAGTAGTTAATTAATTATTCAATCCCATTTTGTAATTAGTTAGTTAACTAGAATAGTTAGTTAATTAGTTAAGTAGTTTAGCTAATTCAATTTGTTTTGTAATAGTTAGCTTAATTAGCTTAGCTTTAGTTAGTTAGCTTAGTTCATTCGGACTCTCCTTCGTGAGAGCGCAATGTAATAATGTGTACGTCTTCCAACCCCACATCTTTCTCCCTTTTATTTAACTGCTTACGATGGTTAGATTAGGGATATCATGTTTCAATTAGCATTCCTTATGTTTGCATCCATTTGTTTTTCATGCACCGAGGCACCGTTCATCATTCTAACTGCATTGTTAGTTTAAATACTTCTTTGAATACGTGCTTAGACTGCATGCTATTTCATTGATTCATATGCCATATTAGTAACCGAGCTTATTAATTGCATGTTGCATGCGTTGCATTTGTCATATTGTATAGTTGGGAATCATGCATTTTTTTTCTAACTGTTTTTGTTTGTTTTGGCTTGGAGTACTAGGTGAGCCTTTACTCATTTTAGCATAATTGCATGAGTATTGATGTTGCCATGTTTCGCATGCTTACTATAAGGCTAAGTGCTTAAATGATAAACTACCTGTATGCTTGTGGACGAAGGCTTATTGCTTGAATTGAAATAATTTGAGCAATGGTCATAGGCGATCACTTTTTCAAGTGATACATAGTTCGAAACAATTTTGCAAAACAAACATGAACTCGAGATATTCCAATTCTTGCAAGATAGTCTATACTTGTGTGTGTGGGCATCACATAGTAATGCTAGCCTAATAAACCGAAACAAGAGCATATAATGTTGATAAAAATCATATCATGATTAGTAGAGGCCGATCTTCGATCAGGCGAGCAGGGGTGCTCAATCCATGACCTTCTCTTCTCGTATCCAAGTTCCCGAGTCGAGACAATCTTGGTGATGACGGACACGTGGCCTTTGGCACGAGTCATGGGTTTCCTAAATTTCCCCAAAATATTTAGGTGGCGACTCTGTATCTGGCAAAGCAGTCCATTTTTGGCAATTTGATTCAAATCAATTTTCCAAAAGATTTGTCGGATTTGGACTCTTTGGTGTTTATCAATTTCACATTACACTTGTGAGATTAGATTCAGAACCGCGGGAGTCCGAACTGTAGGACTCATTTCAAACTTCAGAAAGGGGGCGCGAAAAAGTCGAGCTACAGTTTCTGGTGACTCTGCTGGGCAATTAGAGAACTTAACTTGAAATTCATGATGTGAATTTTTATTTACACTTATATGCTCTTTGCATTGGATTTGCATTGGTGCGCTTAAGTCACTGTGTTTGCCATCTGCTATTCCTGGATGGTTTGCCTGGAAAGCTTGCCAAAAGGCTGACCGGTCACGGGCTCTGCCATGATGGGAACACAACCCTTGGATCTAGACTACCGCTGTAACGTTTGATCCTCCTTTCACTTCTCAGTGTTAGGTGCGAGAGGTATATTAGGTACTCTTGCTGAGGTACCCTTTTGACTACTTGGACTAGTTGCATATCTAAAGCCATAGAGACTGTTCCAAACTAGGATAGGATGCTTACCCAAATACAAGGTTGCGTGAAATCGCTTTGTTTGAATAGTGAACCCTAGTTCTTAACGAAACTAGGACAGGGTAACCTTACCCCCTCATAGGGGTGTTTTGGCTCTCACTTAACTGCTATGTGCTTTACAGTGAAACTGTACAGGAATGTACGTATCAGTTGTAAGTTGGGTATCAGTTTTCGGGAGTAGAATTTAGTGTTGAGTGCAGTCCTACAGCTTTGATTACATCTGTGTGTTGTTAACACTTGAGCCGAAGTGCTGTGCATTTTTTGATTTCTGCTTTCTTTTTGCTTTATTTCTTTTTGCTAGGTAGTATAACATCATAGCTTCAAATAGTTTGGATATCCCCTAAGCACTCTGGACCTGTGTCAGGAGGCTTTACAGATCTGGAGATCTTGTTAGGGGATAACCTGTGTTTTCTTTGCCCCCCCTGGTCACTAGACGAAGAAGAGTTAGACACAATTCACCAGTCCAGCAATTACCTGCATCTAGTCAGGCTCAGTCTTCTATATCTGGTCCACTACGAGATCATTCGCCCATTTCAATGGCACAATATCCCCCGATTAGCATGGAAGACCTAATCCATCACCTTCAGCAAACAGTTGAAACCATGCAGCAAGATGTTGCTCGTCAAGCCGAGGTCACAGCATGTCTGGCTAAGGTCATATATAGGCTGCAATAATAACAGCCACGGCCGACAACAGCTTCTACATCTCATACACCTCCTACGGGTATCCCTGCACCCAGAGCCACAGTCCATACTGCTAATGCCCAACCTAAGAATCAAGGCAACCTGGTAGAGCTGATCCCACCACAAGCCTTCCAAGCTCCTGTGTATCAAACCGAAGCTCCATTTGAGTTTGAGGTTGACCCGACTGTGCTTAAGGTCAACAAGTTGGAAAAGCTTTTCAAGAGAGCACAGGGTGTTAACTCTATTCCTGACATAGAAAATGGATATACCGACTCTGCAGTGACATTTTCGGACCTGTTCAAAATGCCACACATTAATCGGTTCGATAGCTCTGGAGACCCTATGGTTCTTTTCGGCTATTCTCAGATATTCTGCGGCCGATGGGCCTGACCAAGTTGCAGAAGCTCTCACTCTTTGGCCGGATCCTATGTAGTATCGCCGCCATATGGTATGCGAAGCTGGAGGATTCTGTGAAGCAGACTTGGGAGGAAATGGCTAAGGCCTTTGTTACACAATACTCCTACAACACACAAATTTAGGTCACAACTCCTGATCTCGAGGCAACGCGCCGGGAGCCAAATGAGGGCTTTTCAGAATTCGTGACAAGGTGGAGGGCCAAGGCTTCAATGATGACTACACAACCTTCAGAGAAATATCAGATAAGGATGGTAGTCTGCAATCTGCATGGGAAATTGTTGAACAAAATGATCGTCCTTCCTTTGTTCACATTCACTGAGCTCCATAAGATGGGTGTTAAGATTGAAGATGCTATGAAACAGGGCTTGATAACTGATGAGAAAGAGCAAGCTAAGAGCCCTTTTGTCTGTAGTTCCAATGGGTCTGTACGGCCACCTAGTTCACCTTTTTGTCTAGACACAAGACCCAGGCAATCTTCACCTTCGTCAAATTCCTAGTTACCTCAGACAACGACTGTAGACACCCCATTTTTGACCGTCCTCAAGACTTGGACGTCACCGCTTGGAACACTCGGTGATCATCCATGTTTGTGTTCGTTTGGAGTTCCCGGAGGCCTCAGCTCGCGTGCCTTGCCTCAGGATCTCCGAACTCGACCGTTTAGTGTCTGGTTTTGCACCAAACACTTGCATCTTGCCTTTGAGAGGCAGGGTAGGGCTTGTAGACCATCCCCACCCACCACCGGCAGTGGCTAGAGGCCACCGGCTGGTTTTTGCTGCCACCGGCAATATATATTGCCGACCGGCACTATTTGTTGCCGGTCAGCACTTTTTAGTGTCGGCCGGCACTCTTTTTGGCCAAGATGGCATTTTTGGCCCGCCGATTACTGTGCATCTGCCTTTGCAGATATTTTAAGACAGCTATCTTGCTTTTGCTCCCCTCCATACACGTGTGTGGAGGGATCTCCCTCTTATGAAGCTTGTCTTGTAAGCTTTACAAGACAAGAAGTGCCATATAGAGAGGAGAGGCTCTCTTGGCTTGAGAGGTTGGAGAGTTTAGATATTTTGAGAGCAAAAATAGCCATTGTTAAGCTCTGGTTTTAGGGTTTGAGTTAGATACACTCCCTATATCTCTTTCCCTCTCTTTTGTGCACTAGGTGTTTTGTGTCTTACTATTGCACACAAACACCTAGTGTTTCACCTTCCTTTGGCTCTTGAGGTTCTAAAGGACTGGTTTTGAAGTTTTGGTGTTGGATCCAAGCTAAAGGAGGCCATTGGAGCACCATTTGTGAAGGGGTCTTCAAGGGTGAGAACCTAGTCTCCTTTTTCCCCATTTTTGCATTGATTTTCTACCTATCTTAGAGCTGTTTTTGTGCTTATTGTATAATACAAAAAAGTTCTATTTTTAGGCCCTCTTTATTGTTTATTAAGAGTGTTTTGTTGTTTGAGGGTGGTTGACCCCCCTTAGGCCTTGAAAGGCCTCATTTTGGGCCATTTTGTGCTAGCTCCGGGATTTTGGTGTTGGGGTCTCTTCACCACTGAAATCTTGAGGGATTTTAGTGGTGAAGATGATGCCTTGAAGTCCCAAGAAGGAGAGGGCCACCCCCTCTCCTTGTTGTCCTTGAAAATGGCATGTTTTGGCCTCTTGAGAGAGCATTATGCTTGAGTGTGTGTTGAGCATGTTTAGGTTGTTTTTCATGCTTATATATCCATAATATAACATGATTTTAAATTGGTTTTGGTACTCCATGCATGCTTAGCATAGTTGCCTTGTAATGCCTTGTTATGCCTTAACATGTCTTAGGTTGTTAGCCTTTGTTGGAGCATGTTTTAGGCTTAGTCTTGTGAAGATTTTGTGCATGTTTTGCCATGTTCTAGGTCTGTCCTAGAGTGTTTGGGTTGATTTTGGCATGCTTGATATAGCTCCTTTGTATTTGGGCTTGTTGGCCTTGGGTATGTGCATGTGTAGCATGACATCTTTGCATCGATTTGGTGATTTGGGGTCCCCCCACATGTTATTTCAGTCCCATTTCCATGCTTGTTTGATTGCCTTGCATGCCTCTTTAATGCTTTGGAAGCTTGTGTAGCAATGCTCCATGTTTTGACCATTATGCATGCTTTTGTTTTTGGGTCATTTAGATGCCATCTAAGTGGTCCTTAGGCCTTGTATTAATGTCCCAAAACTCTGTTTTTGGTCAATGAGTTCATGCCATGTTTGGTCTTACTAAGTGTAGTTCAATGCCCCATTGGTTTGCTTTGAACACTTGGGCTATTTATTGTATATTTGGCTTGATGTATTGCTTGGTTTGGCGCCATGTTTTAGCATGATTTCAATGCTTATGTTGCATGTTAATTATTCCATGATTCCCCCTTTCAAGTGTGCTTGAGGGTTGTTCAATTTGTGCTTAAGTGTTGGCCTTTCAACATATGTATGTGTGCATGTGTATTTGGTCCCTCATTGTAGCACTTTGGCTACTGTTTTAGGCCTATTTGGAGCTGCCTAATTCATGCATAAGTCCATCTTTCCATCTATTTGCATTGCCATATGTATGCTTGTATGCTTGCATAAGCTTGCCCCCATGCCATGTTGCATCCTTAGCTTGTATGCTTAGGTTGCATTGCATTTTGCATGCATTCCTTGTCCCTTGATTTGGTGATAGGGATTAGGACTTTGGTTTGATTTGGTTTGCATGCATTTGAAATCAAAGTTGCATACTTGGTTCTTTGGGCCATCATGCATGGAAATGCGTGATTGGTGGTCCGAGAATCGGGGCACATCCTCCTTTGAGTCATTAACATGATAAGGAATGTGATAGGTGCATAAATTGCTTGAATTGCATTGCCATGCAAGATTTTGCCCTCTGCTGCTGTGAGTTGCAGGTTCTGCAGGAATTTATTGCCGACCGGCATTATTTAGTGCCGACCGGCAGTCAATCGATGGCCGGTGGATCTATTTTGTGCCGGTGACTAAATGCTACTGCCGGTGGAAATTCTGCTCAGCCGATGATATCCCCCAGTGTCCTGAGAGGCATCCCTGAGACTTTGGAAGTTTTCAAAGGAGCAAAGCAGGGAAAACAGAGGCAAACTATGCATGGCAGTGCGATTCCGAGCCAGTCCCGAGCATGTGTTGCATCTGGCCCTCGCCCCGAGGCGGTTTACTGTTTTTCTTTAGCTTAATTTAATTTGTTAATTAAATTAAATAATTTGTAATTATTAATTAGCTTGCGTAGCTAATTAATCTGTAATATTTATTTGGTCCCTCCGAGTGAGGGCAAATCTGTAATAAGCGTGCGTGTGTGTGATGCATGTCTTCCAATCCCCACGTCTTTCTTCCCTTTTATTTACCTGCTTACGATGGTAGATTAGGGCACGTTTAAATTAGCATACCTTATGCTATGCATGCGTGCATTCATGCATTTGCGCTACATGTATTAGGCTCGGTACATCACGCTAACTGCATTTGTACTTCAAATTCTAAACTGAGTATGTGATAGTTGTGCATTCTCACATGCCATGCTTAGATAGCCGAGCCTATTCTAGCAACACTTTGTATGCGATGCATTAGGCACTTAACATGGACTTGGATCATGCATGTTTGCTAACGAGTTCTTTGTTTTGGCACGGAGTACCATGTAAGTATTTCCGCTTTAGCATATCGCATGAGTGTGAATGTTGCCATGACAGCATGCTTAACATGTGGCCAGATGCTTATGTGTTAAACTGTTTTGAATGCCTGTGGGTGAAGGTTGGATTGTTTGAGTTGGAAGAACTCATTGAAATCCGTGTTTTAGCCTACTTGCGAGTGGCAAATCCAAAACATTTTTCAAAACAAACGGATATGCAATGCTTATTTCCAAATTAGGCAATCTAGTCTATACTTGTTTGCTGCGCGCATAACATAGTAATTCTAGGCTAATAATTGGTTTAAGAATACATAAAGTTTTCAAAAACGGATATCACGGTTAGTAGAGGCCGGTCTTCGGACCGGGCGAAAGGGGGTGCTCATAGCTGACCTTCCCCGATCGTACCCAAGCTCCCGAGCCGAGACAACTCCGGTGATGACGGACATGTGGCCTTCGGCACCGAGTCAGGGTTTCCTAAATTTCCCCATTTTAAAAATATTTAGGTGGCGACTCTGTATCTGGCAAAGCAGTCCATGTTTGGCACTACTTTTTCAAAAATCTGTTTCTCAAAACGATTTGCCAGATTTGGACTCTTTGGTTCAGATTAAGAACCGTGACACAAATCGATTCCGAACTGTAGCATGAGGCCCACGCGGGCGCTGTTACAGTTTCTGGCGACTCTGCTGGGGATTTTAGAGAGCTTGACTCGAACTCGTGATATCCTGTTTTGATTTCGCTTATGTGTTTCTTTGCATTGCATGTGCATTGGTGTGCCTAGGAACACAGTGTTTGCCATCTGCCATTCCTGAACAGTTTGCCTGAGGCTTGTCTTGTCAAGACATGTCCATAAGGCTGACCGGCTATGGGCTCTGACAGTATGCGAACACAAACCCCGGTTTTTACCGAGGTACCCTTTTCGACCATTCGACCTAGTGCATATTCGGATCCATAGTGACCATTCCAAGTTAGGACAGGTTGCTTACCCGATGTTAGGTTGTTTGAGAACCGCTGTGTGCGTAGTGAAACCCTAGCTCCTGACAAAATAGGACAAGGAAACCCTACCCCAACATAGGGGTGTTTTTGTTCTCTTTACTTGCTATGTGCTTTTAGAATGTATTTCTACAGGGAAAGTACATGTCAGTTTGCAAGTTTGAGTATCAGACCTGAGGACACCAGTATCAGTATCAGTTATGAGAATCAGTTATCCGCGGGTATTAGATTCAGTATTTTGGGAACAGAAATCTGGGAACAGTGATCAGCAGTAGGGTACAGTTGTTTGGCTACGCCCGTGTTTGATCAGTTTGGACTGAAATGCTGCCTGTTTTTCCTTTCAGTTCAGAGAGTGGCAAAGTGGATACAGAATAGCCAGTGTCTCCCCTTGCTGAAGCAGGATTTATGGCGGCACAAAATACAGAAGAAGTTGTGGTTATGACGGCTGCATTGGAGCAGGGGACCGCTCCGCAGAGTGAGGCCAGCATCAGTATGTCACACCCACCCAGGTCGCCCGATGTGCACCCGGTTTGGGCTCCCCAGTTATATCAGGCTCGTGAGCCCACCACTTTTGAATTGATGGGAATGATAGGGGACCTCCAGAGGTCCGTGGCCGATCTAGCCTATGGAATGTCGGCTTCACCGCCAGCGGCGCCGTATGCCGGGAATTTCGTACCACAGGAGCCCCCGCTACTGGGGCGGATTGTGATAGAGCTCAGCCAGCCAGAGGTGGCTTCCAGCTACAGCCGCGACATGCCAGCACCAACCCAGACCCTTGATCAGGCTGAGGCCAGAGGAAAAGACAAGGCAAAGGTAGACGCCGACCCTATTGAACAACTGCTGTGGGCAGTCGAGGCTCTGAAAGTCAGAGGAATGAACAAGCAACAAACATCTGCGATCGTGATCAAAGCTGTGGATGATGCTTTCCCCGCTCCAATCAAAGGCAGTTCATGCCAGGTAGAAAATCGGGATGGGCCCCGTCATGCCCAGACAATGCCTGTAGTTCCCAACCCTGCACCGGGAAAGGTTCAAAAAGCCAAGGCAATGCCAGCTGACCCCTTCGCTAGCGCATCTGGCAAGAATCCCCAAACCTCAAAGTACCTGCCCCGAGGGCGCAGGGTCTTTCACGACCTCCACATGCCTTTGTCTAGGGCATTGCTAATATTGGCGAAGAATGGGCATCTTAAGCCTTTGGAGCCTCGGCCACTCCCGAAGAATCTCCCTCCCACGCATGATGCTACCTTGTACTGCGCGTACCACCAACAGTCCGGTCACAGTACCGATGGATGTTCCCGCCTTCGTCATGAAGTGCAGGATTTGATCGATAACAAGGTTATCCTTCCACCCACCCCGGTCAAGTCCGTCACCACCCAGTTGTTGGATTTCGAGGGCTCAGATACTGGGAGTATGTGAAGTGGACGCCTGCGGGTGACATTTGGTATATTTTGGATGTAGCGTCTGGAACGCATTTTTTGAGCATCGGTGAAACCGAGTTTTGTAAATCCTGGCTTGGATATCAAGTCAGTCTTTTTTTGAGTCTGTCTCTTTTTCTTGAGTCAGTCTTTTTTGCTTAAGGGTCTGTCTTGTTGTGTTGAGTCAGTTCCCTTTGTATATAATACTAGGTGATTCTGGGGTTGTTGTCCCGAACGCCATTTTGTTATTCTCTGTTTTTGTTTTGAGTCTATTTCTGCCAAGGAGCCAGTTACACCAATCAATCCGAACGGAACAGCTGTTGCTATCTCAACTTCATGCTTGCTTTCAGCATAAGTGCCAGAGAATTTAATTGGGCTGACAGTACATCTCGCCTGCTCCCCTGAGCGCCAAACTCATTGCATTAACCTAAGTTTTCCAAAAAGAAACCTTTTGAACACTACGGTGATGAAAAACGAAGAGGAAAGAATTCCTCGGGTTTTGCAAAATTTTGATCATTTTGAGAGAAAGAGAGGCGTGCTAAGCCTTTTAATGAGTGAAATCATGCTTGTCGGCGTGAGTACTGAGAAAGATCCTGGCTTGATCCAGATTGGTTCCACACTATCTTCGGCGCGAACGATTTGTCGCTTTCTTAAAAACTTTCAAAAGCAAATGTTTTACGCGGCCCTGTGAAGACTTGTGTGGAATCCCTCTTGAGGTCGCGCAGCCTAGGATCGCTCTCAGCCTCAAGATTCAACCCGTTGGTTTTCCGACTTTGAAGCCGTTCAGAACGTTCAAAAAGTTCAACGGACAAACGCCATGAAAGGCCCGTGTGGCCAGTTTTGAAGTAGCCCTCGAGCAAGAGGCACCAAAAGCCAAATCAGAAGGAGTAGATCTCACCGGAAGAAACTCGTGGAGTAACCGGGATGGATTCTCCGCAAATCAGTGCAACAGTCGTTCTCCTAGACACAGAGAGGCTTCAATTCAAAAAACCATTTGGCATGGACTTGCTACACTTTTACCCTTTGAGAGGCTCGCTGGGCCGAAAACCCGGAAGGGCGACCCAGGCAAAAGTTAGAGCAAGAGAAAAATACAAAAAAGAAAAAAATGCAAGAAGAAAAGAAAAGAAAATTAAAAAAAAAAGAAAGAAAAAAAGAAATAGAAAATGAAAAGAAGCTCGCAAGGTCGAAAACCCGCATTGGGCGCCTTGGCAAAAGTGAGAGCCAAACAAAGTGAAGGTTAAAATACCCGAGAGTGCCTTAACCGGAACTACGTGAGGCTTGATTCCCATGATTGGGATACGTAGGCAACTTCATCATGAAGTCCAGCCCCCAACGCTTTCATAGCGTTTCAGTCCATGCAATGGTTTCAATTTCATCCCAAAGTCCAGTGGCCAACACCCTTCAAGGTGATTGTGTCCATATATGTGTTGTGACCGTCTTTGTCATCGCTGTGTCCAAGAGCTCGACCATCGCCAATGAAGACTATTTACAGATTGCTGCGGCACCATCCCAAACAAGGGGCAACTTTCCGTTGCCACGAGCCGTCGTGAGACGCCATTCAAACCAGGGGCAACTTTCCGTTGCCTCCCACTCCCTTCAAACCAGGGGCAATTTTCCATTGCCTCCGATCCGAGGTTGCGCATCTCGAAGAGTAAGTTTCATGCTTGTTGAGCATCAGCTGTTTGAAAAATAGTTTTTGAAATTTTTTTACTGAGGTTGACTATTTTCTCGAAAACTATTCCATTTTCCAAAACTAGACCATTGTCTTGGACCCCAAAAAAGGAAAATTTTCAGTGCTTGCAGCCTGACTTGCATGCTTTTCAAATCAAAAATCGAACAAGTACGTTAATCCGACTCTCATTTTGATCAAAACTGTTTTAGTAGAAAGCAAAAACAAAGAATGGTTAAAATGATGAACTAGGGGCACAGTTGAGCCAGGCGTTCTGTCTTTCCCCCATCATCAACGTACTTGCCAGAAGAGCGCTTTACCCGCCAGAAGAAATGGCCGTGAGCTAACGGTATTGAGCATGAACCCACACCGTTCTATTTATCCATCAATCACCCCGGGGAGGGATGAAAAATGAGAGAATAAAGAATAGAGAGGTGTAAGTTGAGAGAAAAGTGAGGAAAAGGGTTTTGAGAAAAAAATCCGAGCACGAGAGCCGAGTGATGTGAGAATCACAAATCAGAAGGGGGCGGGAAACAATACCCAGATTGAACTGGCTCCTCGCGATCCGAGGTCCCCATCTTCGCTAACGCGTCTGTGTGTCGTGTCTCTTTCATTTGACGTTCTCGTCTTTTGTTTGTAGTCTTTCCCGAGTGTGTCTCGTTGTGTTTAGGTCGTGTACCTTTATATTTGAGTCCTCCCTGCTGTGTTCAGTTGTAGGCTCGATATCCCGGTTTGAAAAAAAAAACCTCATTCAATTTCAAAAATCATTTATGCTCAGAATGCTGTGCCATTCTCTACATTTGAACGTGTTTCGACTCCAACCGGTTCCATCTTTGAGGTCCGTCCTCCCGAAAAAATGTGTAAAGAAATATAGAATGCAATGTGATAATTTATAATAACTTTTTTACTAAAATAATCTATTGACAAACGAGGCTTTATATGTCTTGGTATTTATAGAGTTCTAAATAATTATTATTTTTATGCATACGTAATTATAAAGTAGCTACTATATACGAACTCAAAAGTCATTGAAATATTCAAATAATAAATGCATTGACACACAACAGTTAGTAAAAAACGTTTCAAAGTATACACATTAGTTGCTTTATAAGGTTTTGATTAGTAGAGAGGGGTAGGGGTCAACGATTTATGTTGGGGATGAGAGAATAACATGGGGGTTAAGTAATTGGTGATTGCCTTGGAGTATGGCCATGTGGTGTTCTGCAATTATTAAATAATTTTTTGTAAAAAATCTACAAAAAAAAAATGTAGAAAGTTATTTGTGAAGCTAGACAGCTTATATAAGAAATTAATTTTTTTTTTTTGATTGGCAAAGAAAAATTTCATTAACAGCATGAAATTAAAGGTACAGGAAGACGACATGTTTCGAGAGAGATTAGGAAGTATAAAAATACCCCTACTATTGCTACTCGCATCCATACAACCAACCTCTTGGCCTCACGTTTGGACGTAGTACACGAATTTTTTTTGAATATAGGAGAAAAAAAATATTGAATTCACAAAGAAAAATATATTAAATATATTGTTTAAAAGTCGGGATGAGGGATGCTGCTATGCTCAACGCACAACAGCTCCTGTTGCGCAGCTTTACAGTGCCGTTTTGGGCCAACAAAGCTTTGATTTACTTCTTGGCTGCATTATTAAAATAAATAACAAAAAATGTCCTTTTTTTTTAAAAATAGTATCTCTAAGAAATTCCTTTACATTTTCACTTTAACACATTTTTTATACAATTTTTCAGTACTAACAAAGGTCTTTAGGACTGCTTTTAGCATTTTTTTTAATAAAAGATAATTTTTGAAACAATATACAAACTCATCTTTATCAATCTAGAATTTACTTAGGAAAATGAATTATTGGTTTAAATTCATTTTACTTATGGGTCCCACATTTCATTAATTTAATCTCCAACATACAAATACATTTTAGGTAAATTATGGATTGATAATGGTAGGTTCATAGCATTTTTCTTTTTGAAATTTAGAAATGAAATTGAGTTAGCAAGTGACTATTTTATTTAAAAACTCAAAAAAAAATTAAAAATATTTTAAAAAGTCAAGATTCATATTTTAGTAAAAACAAATCACAAAAATATCACTTCCCCAAACAAGGCCTAATTTTTATGAGTAATTTCATCCATATTTACCATGGGCCATTCGGCGGTGGTTAATATTGGTATGTGCATAAAAATTATATTATAGTATGTAAAAGGTGTATAAAATATGTGAAATATGAATTTTTAATAAAGTAAATATTAAATTTATTTTTTATTTATTAAAAGACTCATTCAAATAGAAAGCAAAAGAATTATATTGAGCTTAAAATTCTATTTTACATACTTTCTTATTCAACTAAATAAAATTATATAAGAAATTGAAATTTTATAGAAAGGGAATCCTACACTCTTCAAATGGTGTGTATTATAAGCATCTTACGTAATTTTATAGTAATTATACATATTTTATGGTTAAAAAATATTATTAAAAACTATATAACATTATCACAAAATACTAATTTTATTTCTAAATTATAAATTATCATAACTTTGGCAAAATTTTACATAATATTTATTAAAAAAGCGTAGCTTATAAAAGTGAATGTAAAGGAATTTCTTAGAAATACTAATTAAAAATAAAAAAAAAACAAAGGGACAATTTATTTATTTATTTATTTTTGTAATACAGCCAAGAAATAAATCAAAGCTTTGATAGCCCAAAACAACACCGTAAAACTACTTAGCAAGAGTTACTGTGCTTTGAGCAGAGCAACATCCCCCATCTCAAAAGTCCTCTTGTCCTAATGGGTGTATGATTATTTGTAATATACGAAATCCTAATCTTAAAAGGAAGCAACTAATTAGGCAAGAAAATAAATAAAATAGGATATTGTGATATTTGAGTTTAATAGTGCTTAGTGTAGAATATTGTGATAGATATTGTGTAGAATATTTGATATCTCTAGTGTATCAATATTTTATATCCATGGTGCATCATCACCACTTTGATTGTTTTGGTAAAAAATATTTTTCAATAAAAAACATTTTCTACAAAAAAAAAAAAAAAAAAAATTAGAAAATATTCCGTAGAATACGTTTTTCTATGTTTGGTTGTGTTCTCGAAACTAATGCATTAATAGTTGCATTAGTTGTGGTAGTAGTGACAACGGCGGGGTGGAAGAGGAGGCAGTAGTAGTAGTTGTGGAAGTGGAGGCGTTGGGGATGGCGGCGGCAGCGGCAGTAATGGTCGTGATGGGTGGTAGTGATAGAGGTGATGGTGGCAATGATAGTGATGATGGTAGTGGTAGTGGTGTTTTGGTGGAGGTGATGGTGGTGGTGGCAATGTAGTGGCATTTGTAAAAGTTTAGTTCATAAAACATTTTTTGTCTTTTAAAAAATGAAAAATATTTTCCGCCTAAATAAGTTTGTTTTTCATTGACTTCTAGTGACTTCAAGAACACTCCAGCGAGAAATGTCTAGAATATTGCCTAAGTGTTCAGTGACTTCAAGAATATTCTGGAAATTCCAATGACTTGTAATGGCGTTGACACTATGGAGTATCACCGAATTTCGTGTTTTTTTTCGAGTGACTTCAAGAATACTTTTGAAAATTGCCAGAGCATTGCTGGAGTGTTTTGAATTTCAAGAATATCGTCAGAGACTCACCGAAATGTACAGAATATTGCCGGAAAGAAAAAAATAAGTAAATAGAGAATTAGAACAAAAAAATATAACAAAATGTGCTAAATTTTTATAAATTGAAAGGGGGGGGGAACGTAGCAACAAATAGTAACAATGTGAAAAACAAATGTTATTTTTTAATTTTTGTAAGGTTTAAGTAAATCTTCAATATTGATCAAACTAAAAAGTAAGTTTTCAAACAATAAAATTGTTATACAGTTTCAAAGTATGATCCTATTAAGCATTTATGATTATTAATCAAACTGAGAAACATATTATGAAACTGCAAAATTTACAATAAAATCATGTTATGAAATTGTAAAATTTTATAGTTTTAAAGTATGATTCATTTCGATACCAAAAAAATCAAAACTGAAAATTTTTACAATTTTCATCGCTTGTAACCAAAATTCTAAAACAATTTGTTTAAAAGTTGAAAATTTTCGCTATTAAAGTGGGAAAAGAGAAATGCGTAGTAAAGAAAAAATAGAAAAAACTGACAGATGGAACGAGAGAGACAAATATAAAGTGAAGATTGTACTCTAACAACTATTTCTTATTTAGATCTAACATGATCTAATGTAGATTTGCTCAGATCTTTTTCATCATAAACTCATCTCCTTCACCGTCGATGAGGCGAAGCAATGAGTCAATGATCGATAGTTGTCGATGAATCCCAATCGATAGTGGTCCCATATAACTATATACTAGAAAGAGAAAGAGAAAGAGAAGAAGAAATGTGTGGTCTTCAGATATTAGAAAGAAAAAGAAAGAGAGAAAAAAAGAAGAAAGAAAACATAGAGAAAGCGAATAAGCAAAACACGCAAGACCCTTTTGAATCTATTCAAAAAATTATAAAATTAAATAAGTACACATCTTTAAAGAGGACATGCGAGTAATTAGCCCTTTTCAATTTATATAATGCACAACTCGGCCTAAGCCCATGACTCAATGCCTTTTAAATGTAAATGAGATGTCAAGCTTTTCCGAGAATTAGGGACCTATTACATGGGCCCAATCAAAGTGCTCAATTCTTGAAAATCAAGGTGCTTATCCTAATTTGTGTAATGACTTACAATTAAATTAATAAACTGTTTTTGTAAGCCCTTTTGTTTCCGTTAAAAAAATAAAAATAAAAAATTAACTCTTTTATGTCAAAAGAACTAATTTTTGTAAACACTAACTTATTTGTAAAATTATTTTAATCCAATAAGGTAGGTTATAAGAAAATCAAAGGAAGCATGGTGAGTTTGGGATCAGTAAAATATATATATTGTTCAAAAATTTTGTTTTTTTCTCTTTAGTCATTTTGTTTTAAATTTGTATCAATTTTTTTTTTTTTTTTTTACTTTTTACTTTTCAGCTTTAATGTAGAATGATTTAAAAAGTTTTTTTTAAAAAATTTTGAAAAAATCACAATTTTTTTTTTCTTCAGCTTTTTTTTTTTCCTTATTTTTTACTTTACTAGTACATGTAGTCCAGTAGAACCTAACACCCAAGATTTTTGAAGTTTTTAAAAAAGTTTACAAAAAAAAAAAAATAAAAAATGGCCACCCAAACACCCCTACATAGTGAGTCCATCTTAGGTAACTTTGTTTGGAAAACTATATTGTGTTGTGTCATGTGAGGACTGTGATAAGGACTATACATTGAGTCTTCAGTCCATGGCCCGGGGTTGGGGATATTTTTGTAATTTTATGTTACTTATTCGTTGCCCTAATTTCTATGATTATAAATAAATGAAATCCACCTGTTATATTGTGTAAAATAAATCCCAATGGAGTCTCCATCACCTCCCATCAAAAAAAGAAAAAAAATAGTCTCTCCATCACAGATCCACACCTGTAATTTCAGCTCCCAATTTTGTATACAAATGGCAAACCAAGTTCTACAGAAAGAAATAAAAAAAGGTTCAAATTTTGTGTCCTCTCCTTTGGAACAACTTCTTTTTTATTTGGGATAAAAAAGTATTGATGATCTGAATTTTATGTCTTTGCAGTTTACATCGATGGTGTCCAATCTTAAGGACAACAACAAGAATAACATAATTACAAGTCCATCTATATTGTTTGCTAATAGTGTGTGGATTGATCGAAGTTTTAGTTTGAACCCTTCTTATAAAAGGATTTTGTAAGGTTCTTATAATGCTAAAGCCAAAGAGGTTGACTTTGCAAACAAGGTACTTTTCTATTTTTTATTTTTATTTTTATAATCTTTCTATCATAGAAAATGCTAGTAGTAAGTTGTTTAGGTTTCATTTAATTTAAAATTATGTTTAAGTTTGAGTTGTTTATATGATAAGTTGATTCTGAATGAACTTTTAGTTTTTGTTTGGGATTTTTTGACTTTTTGGTAAAAAAAGATGTATGTTTGGCATAATTTTTTTATTTTTTACGAAAAGATATATAATAAAACATTGTAGTAAAATTAAAATGACAATTTTACTCTTTTGAGTTTTTGACTTTTTAAGTAGTTGAATTCAAAGGGTAAAATAATAATTTTGGCATAGTAACTTCCCCCACAAGCTATCCTTAAATAGTATAGACTTTTTAATTTTTTAATAATTTTTTGACTTTTTAATTTTTTTTAGTTTATCCCAAATAAGGCTTTAATAAGTCGAATTTCAGTTGAGTTTAAATAACTCGATTTTTTTATAGTATTTATAAACTTGTTAAGCCACAAACTTAAAATTTTGTTCACAATTGATTTATTTATATAATAATTCGATCTCGAATAAGTTTTAACCCTATATATTGTGCATTAAGTAAGAAATTAATTGATGTAGTATATCAAAAACATTGAATATATCCCTCCCCCCCAAAAAAAAAAACTTTGTATACACAAAGGGAAAAAACTCTGATTAAATAAGAAATCATAATCCTACAAAGGAAACAATTTAGTTAGGCATAAATCAATTAGGAAATTATAAAATTTGGCAATATATGAGTTGAATAAAATTTAGTGTGCTACATATTGTACAGAATATTTAGTATTGTTGATTTTAATTATGCCCAAATTTAGATACTATAAAATATTAGAAACATGCCAAAATGATGACACTAAAAGAGGACATTCCAAAATAAAGTTATTGCTAAAATAGAAAAAATTTATAAATGCCAAAATTATTAATTCGAGGACCTAAAAAAAAAAAAAAAAAGCCCCAAAGTCTACCATGCATCATCACTACAGTAATGCAAGAAACATTAACTAATGATGACACTAAAAGAGGACATTCCAAAATAAAGTTATTGCTAAAATAGAAAAAATTTATAAATGCCAAAATTATTAATTCGAGGACCTAAAAAAAAAAAAAAGCCCCAAAGTCTACCATGCATCATCACTACAGTAATGCAAGAAACATTAACTAGTATACCGACTACACTAATTAGGGATTGTTTGGGATTTAATTAATAAAGATAAAAAGTCAAAAAATTACTAAAAAAATTAAAATTCTATACTATTCAAGGGTAGCATCTGGGAGAAGTCACTAGGGCAAAATTATTATTTTGCTCTTTGAATTCAACTATTCAAAAAATCAAAAAGTTAAAAGTCAAAAAGTCAAAAAGGTGAAATGGTCATTTTGATTATACTATAATATTTTATTACATATCTTTTCATAAAAATTCAAAAAATTATCCCAAATATACATATTTTTTCCTTACTTTTTTAATTAAAAAGTCAAAAATACACTTATATAGCATATCCCAAACAACCATCTAGTATTTCTAACATTATTGCCACCCCCAAGAACATCGATCGAAAAGGTATCTTTCATTTAGATTACCAAATTTTAGGGATTCAAAGCTTATAAATAAAAAAATTTAAAACAAAATAAAACGAAACATTTCTGCTACTCATTCTATATCATCATCTCTTGTTGTTGTCTTTCAAGGTTGATCAAGTGATAGATGAAGTAAATTCATGTGTCAAAAATGAAACCAAGGGACTCATCAAGAATTTCCTTCCTCTTGGATGCTTATATGGTGACACTGCACTCCTCTTTGCAAATGCATTATACTGCAAAGGACAATGGGATCAAAAATTCGATAAAACACGTACAAGAAACATGAATTTTCATCTTCTCGATGGAGAGACCGTTCAAGTTCCTTTCATGACAAGCAAAAGAGGCAGTCGTCATCTTTACGGATTATTCGGTGGATATAAAATCCTCAGTATTCCATATCAAGGTAGTGACTTCTCTATGTACTTTTTTCTTCCAAATGAAACAGATGGCTTGCCAAAACTAGTCAAGAAGCTCAAGTATCCAACCCTGGATTCATGAATCAGGAATTTGGGTTGAGGAAAGAGGATGTTTCTAAATTATGGATCCCAAGATTCAAAGGGGCTGTTTTGTTCACTGGTGTTGTGCTCAATCCTCTCTTAGTTGCTTGATATAGCTCTTCTTGAGCAAGGTGCTCAATCCTCTCTTATGCAAAGTTCTTCGACACTAACTCCCTTTGGTACAACTTATGGGTTTTTTTTTTTTTAAATTGCAAGTCCATATAAGGATATATTTGATGTTGTTTCTATTTTCAATTTTTTTTTTATGCTACGCATTATGATATTAATAAATTAGTAGTGTTAGATTATTATAACTGGTCATTGACTCGAACATAAACTATTATACAAAGTTTTTGGACACTATAAGCTCCTTTGGTACAACTTATGGGGTGTTTATAAATATATTTTTTAAATTGGAAGTCTACATAAGGATATTTGATGTTGTTTTCTACTTTCAAACATATATATATATATATATTGACTACACGCTTTGATGTTAATAAGTTTGTAGTGTTGGATTATTATAACTAGTTGTAAAGGGTTAGAAATTAAACCCCAAATTAAGTATGAGCTTAAGTGCTAAGGTCGCCCTTCTAAGACGACTATGAATGAAAAGAGAGCATGGGCTAAAGCCCAAGAGAAGTGGGTCAAAAGTGGGCCGAAGCAGGTCCGACCTGCCAAGAGTCCAAACGGACTTCACGAAGGAAAATGCCAAAGTCAAAGTTGCAAAGGGAACACTTGCGGCGGTCAAGTTGCTGAGGCACTTTGCCTCAGCGCCGCCATTCCCCAATAATGTCGGTTCAGCCGCCACCTGAAGTTGTTGAGGAAAAGAGAAAGCTGAAGCAACTATGTTGCAGAGGCGATACTTGCGACGAGCAGGTTGCGGAGGTACTTTGTCTCAGCGCCGCCATTCCAAGTATTGTCGGTTCCGCTGCCATCTAGAGTTATTGAGGGAATGAGAGAACTGAAGCAACTAAGTTGCAAAGGTATTACTAGCAACTAAGATGCAGAGGTATTACTTGCAACGCCCAAGTTGCAGAGGTATTACTTGCAGGCCCCAAAGTTCATTACCTTGGCGCTGATAGTAGACCCCAAGACTTACTGGTTGGAGTTGATAGCAGGCCCAGAGATACCAGTTTACTGCGACAACCTCGAGAAGACGGGAGCAGGGCAGCCCGAGCACAAAGGACTCCCTTTCCATTTACCTAGGTCACAAACCTGCCTTAGTCTCACAAGCAGGAGTAACAAAGCCCCTTTGGGCTTGGTACTAAGGCACAACATGGCTGATAGCAGGCTCGGTTATGCCCTTTGTCCTGGAAAGCTGGCGAGTTTGTGGTTAGGTGGCTAAGGGTGGAGGCTTTGCTGAGGTTTGAGCTGAGAAGGCAAGTGCAGCAACAAACACTTCCGCCGCAACTGCACTTGCTGAGGCTCAAAAGGTAGTTGTGGCGCCAAACACTCCCGTCGCAACAACACTTACTGAGGCTCAAAAAAGGTAGTTGCAGAGGCAAACAGATAGTACATGTAGAGGGATACATGGTACCTTTAGTCTAGTGGCTCAAGGCAGAATATTCCATGTGATCCTGTAGGACACATGTCCTCTCTTTATTTGGCCACTTGATGTCCTCTGGGTACCAAGGAAAAGCCTATAAATAGGACCTATTTCCCAAGGTCCAAGAGGAGGAATTTTGGAGATTTGGGGGAGATACTTCCCATTTGTGCACTGCCATACTTTTCTTCTTAAGCTACCTGCTTCACCCTTATCTAGCTACACACTCTCCAACACCCAGACAGTTGATGCTGCTCATTCTTCAACCATTCCACCATTGTTGGACCATTAGTATAGTTTTGCCTCTCTAATCACCTTTCTAACCTTGAATCCCCTTACATTTCTGGTGACTCTGCTGGGGACGCTGCTTTGTTGCTAGTTCATACCCGCAGTGGTTTATACATTTCACTGGAAAAAATGGCAGAGGATGAAGTTCAGCAACCCCCACGGCAACAAGGATCTTCTAATGAAGTTCAGCAACCCCCTAGGAATCAGGCTCCGATCCAGGTGCCTCCGATGGTACGCCAGGTGAACGGTACGGCTACTGGTTCAGCTACCCAAGAGCAGACTGGACCATTCTAGCCCACTCACTTTGTTACACAAGTCGATCTACAAGCGATGCTTGAGCAAGAGCACAGCAAGAAGCAACTACCATCTCTCCCCGACCCAGATGTGAAGCCTTCATACTCTTAGGAGATATTGGTTATGCCATACACAACTGGGTATACAGTACCCAAGTTTGTCAAGTTTGATGGGATGCAAGGAAATGCTAGAGAACATGTGGTGAGGTTCATCAAAACACTTGGTGTCCATGGTAGTGACCATTCTCTGCGCCTTTGGGAGTTCTCCAAATCACTTACCGAAAGAGCTTATAACTGGTATGTGAACTTGGCCCCTGACTCGATCAAGAGTTGGAAGGAGATGGTGAACAAGTTCCATACGAAGTTCTTCCAAGTTCAAGAGAAAGTTACAACCCTCACGATCAGGCGAGATGTCCAAAAAGAAGGTGAGGATATACTATACTATGTCAAGCGATTCCAAGATAAGGCTATTGACTGTCATAAGCCAGTGAATGAGGCCCACTTAGTCAACATATGTCTGGAGGGTGCCATACGCGACTATAAAATTTTCTTGGCAAACCATAATCTACCTACCTTTTCAGCATTAGTTGAGGCAGCTAGGAGCCTCAGTATCACTGGCCCTCTACATAGATCTCGCGGCAGTCACTGCTACTCCCGTAGTAGCAGAGTTGCTGCAGTAACCTCTGCAAGAGGGAGCCGCTTGTAAGGGGAGGAGTCATCCTCTCGGAAGAGGAAGAGTTATGAGGACATAAATAAATTTCCATGCGGCCTTGAGAATGTTAAGGCCTTGGTTAAAGAATGGGTAGCCGATGGTGAACTTACTTTGCCTCCGGTTGATGTCCCTACAACCAAGAAGGACAAAGAAATCCCAGATTGTTGTATCTATCACAGAGCCACCAGACACCCTACTACGGACAATTGGACTTTGAAAAGCATCTTCAAGAAGAAAGTTGACGTGAAGGAGATGAAGTTCAAAGACGCCAGTAATCGTGATGCAAGGAAGGACCCTTATCCTAACCACAAGGAGATGGGAAAGAATGTACATATGATTGGCTATCTTGGGCCTGTATGCGATCAAGTGTAAATGGCGTCCTACTATGATGAGTTAGAAGAAATTACAACTGGCCAGCTCCCCGAAACAGTACCTATAGAGGCAAAACTCGCAGAGGATACTCATGCTCAAGCCTTGCAAAATTCTATCAAGTTTCGAACCTTCTTTGACCAGTTGGGGCTGAGCCAAGCCGCCAAGTTGGAACCAAAAAAGGCCCTCATCAACATCTCTAAAGTGCACCATACTGAAGTTGCTGAGGCTAAGGAGTATATGCCTCGGGACTTCCAGGAAGATTATGGATCCATTACTTTTTCAGAAGCAGACAGAGCATACCCATTTCCTCATAACCGTCCTCTTTTGGTTATAGCTTACATCAATGACGTGGAGCTCAAGCGTGCTTTCCTTGATAGCGGAGCATCCATAAACATCATCACTACCGAAACCTTTGTGAAGGCTTGCATCCTAGAGTCTAGGATGGTTCGCCAACCCATTACGGTGACGGGTTTTGGCGGTGAGAAAATGGTTACTAAGGGCTATGTTGTAGTGGACTTAGCAGTTGGCGATATCCACTCTGCTACTAAGTTCCATGTGATTGAAGCATATACAAATTACCACACGATACTTGGCAGGGCTTAGATGCACTGATATGGGGCTATCCCGTTGGGTTATCACCAATGCGTAAAGGCAAAGTTAGGGAAGCACATAGTGACCATAAATGCGTCTAAAAATCCATTTGGAGTAGAAGAGGCACACTATTTTGATGTAGTCTTCTTTACTGAGCTGTCAACGGATAAAACGCCAAGAACTGGTAAGGTTGTAGGTGTAAAATTGCCAAAGTGGGAAGACATTCGAAATGCAAAGGCTGCTCCAGAAAGCAGTGGGCAGAAGAAGAACAGCAAGTCCACAAGTCCTTCGCCCAAGATTGTTGAGGTGCACGAGGACGGCAAGACAGTTTACTAACTATGACGGTCTTGGGGGCCCGACTTCATACCATGAGAGGATGGCCCCGAGGCAAATAAACGTGATGCTAATGAGTCCCAAGAAAGGTTGGTGGAGACGCTTGAGCCCGTCCCTGAATGCATGCAAGATAGACCCAAACTACAACAGGAAGTACTTGTTGAGGTTAACCTTAGCGACTTACCCGGGAAGAGCAAGCCCGTGTTTATCAACAATACAATGGCTCCAGCAGTGAAGGAGAAATTAATAACACTACTGAAGCGGTACAGTGACGTCTTTGCTTGGACATATGACGAGATGCCTGATATTAACCCATCCCTTGTCACTTATCATTTGGATGCTTTTTCTAACTCTAAGCGAATTAAGTAGTATGCTTGAAAGTATCACCCTGATCTTGAGGCAAAGATTAAGGAAGAGGTATAAAAGTTGCAGAGGGACAAGTTCATTGAGCCTATATAGTACCCAACTTGGCTAGCAAATATTGTGCCTGTGAAGAAGAAGAATGGCCAAATCAGGGTCTGCGTAGACTTTCGCAACCTGGACAAGGCCTGCCTAAAAGATGAGTTTCCATTGTCCCATGTTGACACATTTGTCGATTCCACCACAGGCCATCAAATGTTCTCCTTCATGGACGCGTTCAGTGGTTATAACTAGATCAAAATGGCACCAGAAGATGCAGAAAAGACAGCTTTGAGAACACCCATGGAAATTTTTTTCTATACGGTGATGCCCTTCGATTTTGTGGAGGTCGAATAAAATCTATTAGGAAGAGGCCAAGGCATTTAATAGACATCAGGCTAAAGGAAGTTCGGCCCTGACCAGGGGCTCATGAAGTTGAATAAACAAATCAGCCATATAAGGAGCCGAATAGGAGCCAACACTCAATTGGAAGGCTGACTAAGTAACTACATCCGAGATCAAGAGTGGGCCCGACCGTTGGGCCCAGAGGTAATATAAAAAGCGAGGAATGTTAGCCAAAGGAGGTATGTGAGAATTTACAAGATAACTTGAGATAGAAGTAAATTTGAGAGGATAATGACTTGTCCGTCGGAGTGCTAATTCCAGTACCCCCGACCGGAGTGTTCATCCATTTTTCAGGTAGCAATCAGAGGGTCAAGAGTGTCTAACTGGATCCAAGAGTATTTCCAAACCACTTTACCACAATTGGCGCCGTCTATGGGAATACTCAAGTGCGTCCATGGCAGGTGTGACAGATTATCCTTCTATAGTTGCTGACGATGTTACACCAAGAGATGGCATTACTCCAAGAAACATGCTTGGATCGGAGAATATCATCGCACGACAGGCTTTTAACTTCAACCCAGTAGCTCAAACTTCACCCTCAACTTCTATGTAGGGGACTGTGCAGACAATCATGGATCAAGCAAAACGAAACGAACAACGTCTAGAAGATATAATGGCTGAGAACGAGCGTTTGTGTAAGGAATTGGCCCTGGAGTTAGCCAAATCCCAATAGGCTGCACGCCATTATCGGGGTCGATCCCTAGAAAAGAAGAATGATGATCGACGACGTCGACTTCAGAAACATGATAATGGTAGTAATTCCGACTCACCATCTCAGGAACACAGAAAGAAGGGGCGAGTTAATGCATCCAGCTCATCCGAAGGAAGTCCACATATACAACATAGGCGAGGGAAAGGATGTGATGATTCGGATGAAGAGGACAGGCACGACCCTTTCGTACGACGCATTGCAGGGTTTGTGTTGCCTAAAAGTTCAAAGCACCGACATTCACCTTATACGACGAAAAATCAGATCCCACTAACCACATTCGTCATTACAAACAAGCGATGACGTTGCATGCTAATGATGAAGCCCTCATATATCGAATGTTTCCAAGTAGCCTGGGACCGTTGGCCGTCAGATAGTACTATAAACTGGAGCCGGCGTCAATAAGAAGCTTTCATCAACTTCAAAAATCCTTCTGGGAAAAATTCATCACCAACGAAGTTCAGCCAAAGCAAGCTGACTCTCTCTGGGTAATGCAAATTAAACTAGAAGAGATCCTCCGTGAGTATTCAGAGCACTATTAGGAATGTTTCAACTTATTGGATGATGCTTGCAATGATACCATGGTCATTACGACCTTTAAGATGGGATTACACCTTGATAGTCCTCTCCGCAGTTAATTGACCAGACGGCCTCCCAAGACAGTCTGGGCACTAATGAAGAAAGTTGAAGAATACTACAAGATGGAAGATGATGCCCTGAGCGTCAAGGCCAGACAGAAAGTTGTTAAATCAGCACCATCTAGTCTGGTTCAGTCGATAAACGTTGTGTCATCAAGGAGCCCCAAACCTTGAGCTCGGGCTAACGAGACAATCAGTGTGATTCATGCCATTCAAGCGGTCAATGTTCATACCATTCAAATGAACAATATCAAGTGGATAGCAGGTGCACAAGACGTTCAGACTAGAAGTACACGGAATTAGCAGAGCTAATTAGTAAGATCCTACCCAAAGTCTAACATATTCCGTTCTTTAAAAGGTCGTCCAAGATGATAGGACCTCCTGATACAAGGAGAAGGGATAAGCAATGCGAATATCACAAGGACCATGGCCATGATACTGACAGTTGTTATGCACTGAAGGACCACCTGGAGGAGTTGGTACGAGACGGCCGATTGGCGCAACATGTTCGAAGGAATAATCCATCGAACACGGTAGCCCTATAGCTGGATTCACCTCCACTTGGTGTAATTGACTTGATACACAGACTATCGTCGTCGGCCAAGGTACATGCAATTCAGTTGCAAACTAGCCTACCCAAACCAATAACACCAGCCAAACGGCCCCACAAAATTAGCAGGATTAGCTTCGATGACACCGACCTAGATGGAGTAACTCTCTCCCACGCTGATCCCCGCATTGTCGAGCTATGCATGAACAGATTCATAGTTGAGCGTGTTCTCATCGATCAGGGAAGCACCTCAGAAATAATGTATTACAAGACATTTGTTAAACTCGATTTTGCTAATTCGAATCTGTTATCGACCGATTACCCATTATTCGGCTTCAATGCCAACCCCGAGTATCCCTTGGGTAAGATCACACTACTAGTACAAGCGGATACCAGATCAATAGACATGAAATTTCTGGCCGTTAAGCTCCCGTCCCCATACAATCTTATCATGGGGGGGGGGACTTGGTTACATACTATGTAGGCTGTGCCGAGCACTATCCATCAACTACTCCTCTTTCCAACTGAGTATGGCATTGAGCAAATTCGAGGTTCTCAGAAATTAGTGCAGGCATGATATCTTATCGCTGCTGCAAAGAGGCCAAAAGAACTGGAAGTGAACTCGATTGAAATACCGGAGTGAGAGAGCCTCAAGGAAAATGGGAAAATCCCCAGCGAAAAGGTAACCGAAGATCTTGATCAGATTGAAATCAATGGGAGTCCAGACAGATTCTTCATGATCGACACTTCCCTAAACGAAGCTGATAAACACGAGCTGGTATCCTTCTTACTCGGCAACCTTGATGTGTTTGCGTGGACACCATACAAGATTCCCGGGGTGGATCCAGTCACGGCCCAACATCGTCTGAACGTCGATCCAAAAGTCAAACCAATCATTCAGAAAAGTCGGTGGTCAGTCGTGGAGCATGCATCGACCGTTGTTGATGAAGTTAACAGATTGCTTAATGTTGAGGCAATTCGTGAAGTCACTTATCCTACAAGGCTGTCCAATACCGTGGTTGTAAATAAGAAAAATGGATCTTGGTGCGTTTGTGTCGATTTCACAGACTTGAACAGGGCCTGTCCGAAGGATTGTTTTCCTCTTCCCAGAATCGTCGAACTTGTGGACACAACGGTACATCATCAGCTCATGAGCTTCTTGGATGCCTACAGGGGTTATCACCAAATTGCCATGCATCCGGAGGATCAAGAAAAGTCTGCATTTCTCACCCCAAGGGAAACCTATTGCTACAAGGTCATGCCCTTCAAACTGAAGAACGCAAGGGGCAACTTACTAGAGACTGGTTACCACTATGTTCAAGGAACAACTTGGCTGCACCATGGAAGTATACATCGATGACATGGTGGTGTAATCTAAGGAAAAGTGCACCCATCTAGCCGTTTTAGCAGACACCTTCGGCATTCTCTGGAAGTACAAGATGACACAGAACGCCTCAAAATGTGCATTCGACATTCGATCTGGCAAATTTCTCGGCTATATTGTCAACCACTGCGAAATACAGGCCAACCCGAGGCAAATCACAACAATTCTAGAACTCGGTTCCCCTTAGTCGGTGAAAGAAGTTCAGTAGTTGATGGGGATGGCTGTCGCCCTTAATTTGTTTATCAGTCGTTCCTCAGATTGCTGCCGACAATTCTTTTACACACTTCAATAGGGCAAAGCCTTTGAATGGACTCCAGAGTGCCAGACTGCACTAGATGGCTTGAAAACTTATTTCCGATCAGTACCACTCTTGGCAAACCCATCAGCAAACGATCTGCTCATTTGTATCTGGCGGTATCAGACCAGGCGGTCAGCGTTGTGCTACTAAAGGAAGAACTCAGGGAGCAGCGACCAATTTACTATGTAAGCAAGGTAATGGTCGACGTCAAAACACGATATCTACCACTGGAAAAACTCATCTTTGCTCTCGTGGTGGCTGCAAGAAAGTTGATGCACTATTTTCAGGCTCACACCATAGGGGTATTAATGGCTAAGGAGTATATACCTCGGCGCATCCAGGAAGATTATGGGGCCATTACTTTTTCAGAAGCAGACAGAGAATACCCATTTCCTCATAATCGTCCTCTTCTTGTCTTAGCTTACATCAATGACGTGGAGTTCAAGCGTGCTTTCCTTGACTGCGAAGCATCCATAAACATCATCACTAAGGACACCCTTGCGAAGGCTGGCATCCTACAGTCTAGTATGGTTCGCAAACCCATTACGGTGACGGGTTTTGACGGTGAGAAAAAGGTTTAGTAAGGACTATGTTGTAGTGGACTTAGCAGTTGGCGAGATCCGCTCTACTATTAAGTTCCATGTGATTGAAGCGGACACAAATTACCACATGATACTTGGCAGGGCTTAGATGCACTGATATTGGGCTATCCCGTCAAGTTATCACCAATGCGTAAAGGCAAAGCTGGGGAAGCGCATAGGGACCATAAATGCGTCAGAAAAGCCATTTGGAGTAGAAGAGGCACACTATTTTGATGCAGTCTTCTTTACTGAGCTGTCAACAAATGAAACTCCAAGGACTGGTAAGGTTGCATGTGTAAAATTGCCAAAGTGGGAAGAAATTTGAGATGCAGAGGTTGCTCCAGAAAGCAGTGGGTAGAAGAGGAGCTGCAAGTCCACAAGTCCTTCGCCCAAGATTGTTAAGGTGCGCGAGGATGGAAAAACAGTTTACTACCTACGACGGTCTTAAGGGACAAGCTTCATACCTTGGGAGGATGGCCTCAAGGCAAATAAACGTGATGGTAGTAAGTCCCAAGAAGGGTTGGTGGAGACGCCTGAGCCCGCCCCTGAATGTATGCAAGATAGACCCAAACCGCAGCAGGAAGTACTTATTGAGGTTAACCTCAGCGACTTCCCAGGGCAGCGCAAGCTCGTGTTTATCAGCGATATAATGGCTCCAATAGCTAAGGCATAATTGATAACACTACTGAAGCGGTACAGTTACGTCTTTGCTTGGACATATGATGAGATGCCTGGTATTAACCCATCCCTTGTCACTCATCATCTGGACACTTTTCCGAACTCTAAGCCAATCAAGGAGCATGCTTGAAAGTATCACCCTAATCTTGAGTTAAAGATTAAGGAAGAGGTAGAAAAGTTGCAAAGGGCCAAATTCATTGAGCCTATACACTACCCAACTTAGCTACCAAATATTGTGCCTGTGAAGAAGAAGAACGGCCAAATCAGGGTCTATGTAGAGTTTTGCGACCTGAACAAGACCTGCCTAAAAGATTTGTTTCCATTACTCCATGTTGACACACTTGTTGACTCTATCGCGGACCATTAGATGTTCTCCTTCATGGACAGGTTCAGTTGTTATAACCAGATCAAAATGGCATCAGAAGATGCAGAAAAGACAACTTTCAAAATGCCGTTGGGAAATTTTTTCTATACGGTGATGCCCTTCGGTTTTGTGGAGGTTGAATAAAATAAACTAAGAAGAGGCCTAGGCATTTGATCGACATCAGGCCAAAGGAAATTCGGCCCTGACCAGGTGCTCATGAAATCGAATAAACGAATCGGCCATATAATGAGCCGAATTGGAGCCAACACTTAACTGGTTGGCCGACTAAGTAACTACGTTTGAGATCAAGAGTGGGCCCGACCCTTGGGCCTAGAGGTAATATAAAAAGCGAGGATTGTCAAGCAAAGAAGGTATGTGAGAATTTACAAGATTACTTGAGATAGAAGTAAATTTGAGAGGATACTGACTTGTCCATCATAGTGCTAATTTCGGTACCCCTGACCGGAGTGTTCATTCCCTTCTCAGGTAGTAATTAGAGGATCAAGAGCGTCTAACTGGATCCAAGAGTATTTCCAAACCACTTACCACAATTGGCGCCGTCTGTGGAAATACTGAAATCTGCCTATGGCAAGCGTGATCGATGACCCTTCAATAGTTGCTGATGATGTTACACCAAGAAATGACATTACTCCAAGAAACATGCTTAGACTGGAGAATATCAGCACGCGACGGGTCTTTAACTTTGACCTAGTTGCTCAAACTTCACCCTCAACTTCTGTACAGGAGACTGTGCAGACAATCATGGATCAAGCAAAACAAAACAAATAGCGTGTAGAAGATATGATGGCTGAGAACGAGTATTTGTGTAAGGAATTGGCCTTGGAGTTAGCCAAATCCCAACAGGCCACATGCCATGATCGGGGTCGATCCCCAGAAAAGAAGAAAGGTGATTGACGATGTTGACTTCGAAAACATGATAATGGCAGCGATTTTGACTCACCATCTCAGGAACCCAGAAAGAAGGGGCGGTCATTGCATCCAACTCATCCGAAGGAAGTCCATATGTACGGCACAAGCGAGGGAAAGGAAGTGATGATTCGGATGAGGAGAACAGGCACGACCCTTTCGTACGACGCATTGCAAGGGCTGAATCGCCTAAAAAGTTCAAAGCACTAACATTTACCTTATACGATGGAAAATCAAATCCCACTGACCACATTTTTCATTACAAACAAGCGATGACGTTGCATATTGATGATGAAGCCCTCATGTGTTGAATGTTTCCAAGTAGCCTGGTACTGTTGGCCATCAGATGGTACTATAAACTGGAGCCGGGGTCAATAAGAAGCTTTCATCAACTCCAAAAATTCTTCAGGGCAAGATTCATCACCAATGAAGTTCAGCCAAAGCAAGCTGATTCTCTCTGGGCAATGCAAATTAAACCAGAAGAGACCCTAAGTGAGTATTCGGTGCACTATTGGGAATGTTTCAACTTTCTGGATGATGCCTGCAATGATTCCATGGCCATTACTGCCTTTAAGATGGGATTACAGCCTGATAGTCCTCTCCGCAATTCGTTGACCAGACGACCTCCCAAGACAGTCTGGGTGCTAATGAAGAAAGTTGAAGAATATTGTTAGTGCGCGTCAAGGCTGGATAGAAAGTTGTTTAATCGGCACCATCTGGTCTAGTTCAGCTGGTAAGTGTCATTCCATCAAGGAGCCTCGAACATCGGGTTCGGGCTAAACGAGACAACCGACGTGATTTGCGCCATTCAAGCGCCCAGTGTTCGCACCGTCCAAACAAACAATATCAAGTGGATAGCAGACGCACAAGACGATCGGACAAGAAGTACACGGAATTAGCGGAGCCGATTAGTAAGATCCTGCCCAAAGTCCAACATTTTCCATTCTTTAAATGGTCGTCCAACATGATGGGACCTCCTGATACAAGGAGAAGGGATAAGCAGTGCGAATATCACAAGGACCATGGCCATGATACTGATAGTTGTTATGCACTGAAGGACCACCTAAAGGAGTTGGTACAAGACGATCGGCTAGCTCAACATGTCCGAAAGAACAATCCATTGAACACGGTAGCCCTACGGCCGGATTTACCTCCACCTGGTGTAATTCACATGATATACAGTTTACCGTCGTCAGCCGAGGTACATACAATTCAGTTGCAACCTAGCCTACCCAAGCCAATCACACCAGCCAAACGGCCCCGCGAAACTGGCAGAATTAGCTTTGATGACACCGACTTAGATGGAGTAACTCTCCCCCACGTTGATCCCCTCGTCGTCAAGCTACGCGTGAACAGATTCAGATATGTTACTGGCCAGTTGAGCGTGTTCTCATCGATCAGGGAAGCACCTCAGAAATAATGTATTACAAGACATTTGTTAAACTCGGTTTCACTGATTCGGATCTGTTACCGGCCGATTACCCATTATTCGGCTTCAATTCCAACCCCGAGTATCCCTTGGGTAAGATCACACTACCAGTACGAGCGGATACCAGATCAATAGACATGGAATTTCTAGCCGTGAAGCTCCCGTCACCATACATTCTTATCATGGGGAGGACTTGGTTGCATACTATGCTAGCTGTGCCGAGCACTTACCATCAACTACTCCACTTTCCAACTGAGTATGGCATTAAGAAAATGTGAGGTTCTCAGAAATCGGCTCAGGCATGCTATCTTATCGCTGCTGCAAAGAGGCCAAAAGAACTGGAACTAAACTCGATTGAAATACCGGACCGAGAGAGCCTCGAGGACATTGGAAAAATCCACAGCAAAAAGGAAACTGAAGATTTTGATCTGATCGAAATCAATGAGGGTCCAGACAGATTCTTCATGATTGACACTTCCCTCAACGAAGCTGATAAACGCGAGTTGGTATCCTTCTTACTCGGCAACCATGATGTGTTTGCATGGACACCATATGAGATGCAGGGGATGGATCTAGTCATGGCCCAACATCGTTTAAACGTCGATCCAAAAGTCAAACCAATCATTTAGAAAAGTCGACGGTTAGTCACAGAGCATGCATCAACCATTGTTGATGAAGTTGACAGATTGATTGATGCCAGGGCAATTTGTGAAGTCATTTATCCCACTTGGCTATCCAATACCGTGGTTGTAAATAAGAAAAATGGATCTTGGCTCATTTGTGTCGATTTTAAGGACTTAAACAGGGCCTGTCCGAAGGATTGTTTTCCTCTTCCCAGAATCGACCAACTTGTAGACGTAATGGCGCATCATCAATGCATGAGCTTCTTGGATGCCTACAGGGGTTATCACCAAATTACCATGCATCCGGAGGATCAAGAAAACACCGCATTCCTCACCCCAAGGGATTGCTACAAGGTCATGCCCTTCGAATTGAAGAACGCGGGGGCAACTTACTAGAGACTGGTTACAACTATGTTCAAGGAACAACTCGGCCGCACCATGGAAGTATACATCGATGACATGGTGGTGAAATCCAAGGAAAAGTGCACCCATCTAGCCGATTTAGCAGAGACCTTCGACATTCTATGAAAGTACAAAATGAAATTGAACACCTTCAAATGTGCATTCGACATCAAACCTAGCAAATTTCTCAGCAATATTGTCAACCACCGCGGAATAGCGGCCAACCCGAGGAAAATCATAGAAATTCTAAAACTCGACTCCCCTCAGTCAGTCAAAGAAGTTCAATAGTTGATGGGGATGGTTGCCGCCCTCAATAGGTTTATTCGTCGTTCCTCAGATCACTGCCAATAATTCTTTCACACACTTCGGCAGGGCAAAGCCTTTGAATGGATTCCCGAGTGCCGAGCCACGCTGGACAACTTGAAAGCTTATCTCCGATCAGTACCACTCTTGGCAACCCCATCGGCAAACAATACGCTTATCTTGTATCTGGTGGTATCCGACTGGGCAATCAGTGTCCTGCTACTAAAGGAACAACTCTAGGAGCAGCGACCAATTTACTATGTAAGCAAGGTAATGGTCGACGCCAAAACACGATATCTACCACTAGAAAAGCTCATTCTTGCTCTCATGGTGGCTACATGAAAGTTGATGCACTAATTTCAGGCTCATTCCATAGGGGTATTAATGGACTATCCTCTCCGGTCAGTGCTCTATAGCGTGGAAGCATCAGGGCGAGTCTCGAAATGGGCTTTGGAACTCAACCAATATGATATCCAGTTTTTGCCTAGAACTACCATCAAGGGCCAAGTGCTCGCCGACTTTGTAGCCGAGTTCACGGGATGCCATGTCGATTTCAAGTTTGATCAAGTGCAACCTAAACCTGACTGGCAAATATATGTTGGAGATATTTGGCAGATGTACTGTGATGGATCATCCAACCAACGTAGCAGCGGGGTAGACGTAGTAATCATGACCCCTGAGGGGGCAATAATCGACCAAGCGGTCAAAATGGGCTTTGATGCATCAAATAACGAGGCCGAATTTCGTAACGCACTTCACTTTGGTGCACGACGGTTACTTGTTTGTTGTGACTTGAAATTAGTCATCAACTAGTTGAAAGCGGAGTATGCAGCTAAAAATGACCGCATGGCCACCTACATGAAAATGGCAAATTCCTTGCTCACAAAATTTGATCACCACGAGTTGAATTAGATAACTCGGGATC
The DNA here is from genome assembly GCF_055761805.1 of Camellia sinensis. NCBI lineage: Eukaryota > Viridiplantae > Streptophyta > Magnoliopsida > Ericales > Theaceae > Camellia > Camellia sinensis. Next base: position 10,800,010 of record NC_138970.1, read on the forward strand.
ATAACACGCATGCGGATGCCCTTGCTTGCCTAGCCTCCGCCATTAACTCAGAAATCAGACGAACAATCGAGGTGGGGTTCATCCAAGAGCCGAGCATTACCTCTTCTGAACCAGTTCAAATTAACATCACTGAACCAGGACCAAGTTGGATGGACCCTATTGCTGTATTTCTTTCCTTAAAACAGCTCCCAACGGATAAGAAAGAAGCCCACAAGATACAAAATAAAGCCCTGCGATACTATTTGGATCTGCAAGGAAAGCTTTACAAAAATTCTCTCTCCATGCCGTACCTAGAATATGTCCAGCTAGATAAAGCTGAGCAACTCTTAGCTGAAATACATGAAGGTAGCTGTGGTGCCCATTCTAGAGGGCGCTCATTGGCCCACCGAGCCGTAACGCAGGGGTATTATGGGCCCACCATGCAAACAGATGCCAAGAACTACATAAAGAAATGCGACCAATGCGAAAAGTTTTCCCTTTTAACTCATCTACCAGCCGAACAGTTAAACTCCATTACTAGTCCTTAGACGTTCGCTCAATGGGGACTTGATATCGTTGGACCATTACCGCGGGCTCCAAAGAATAAGCGATTCCTGATCGTCACAACAAATTATTTTACAAAGTGAGTTGAAGCAGAGGCATTAACACATATTCGAGATATCGATGTTAAACGTTTTGTACGAAAAAACATTATAACACAATTCGGTATACCGAGAGCACTTGTATCCGACAACGGCACCCAATTCGATTCCAACGTCTATCGGGAGCTATGCAACACATATGTTATCCGGCCCTACTTTTCCTCACATGGCACGGTATCAGTAGCAGCTCGCCAAGTCATATAACTAGTATGTGCAGTTGTGTCGTTATACACCTAGAGAACTGGTCCTAAAGAAAGTGCTTCTTGCTACTAAGAATCCGACATATGGTGAATTAGGCCCCAATTGGTGATGGGCCATCCCTCTGCATCTATGACAGGATGACCCTCTACATCAAGGACTTTGTCCATAAAAAAGGGCTCATGCTTTTTGGGGACTGGGCCCATACCAGGGAACCGCTCGTAAAAAAAGGTAGTCAAGAACTGAGTATGAACGAAGCTCCATACATCATAGTGGCCCATGGATCTCTCCATGTCTGAATGAATGAGGTCTAGATGAAAGTATAAATTTCCCAAGAAGAGAGGAGCCAAGGAGATCTGACTGTCGTTGCAAAGTTTGACGGCAAGGGAACACTAGAGGATTGATGCTCCCAGCAGGGTTGTTAGGGAGGACAAAAAAGTAGATAAAATAGCTACCAAAAGTGGCCAGGTACAAGTTGCCATGGTAGCCCAACCCAACTATTGACTCGCGACTGTCTTTGGTAATGTCAACCACAACAGGTTGCATGTCCTTGAAAAAATGCTTCAACCAAGAGAGGTAGGTGGTCTTGTCCCTCTTGGGCTTCTCTTGAAGCAATTCCCCAGTCCTCAAATCATGCCAAAAGCCATGCTTTCGTACCTCTCGAAAGGCACCTTGAAGAGCAGTGATAGCAGCCTGTTCTGCAGCAGTCAGGGACACACAATTAAAAAGGAAGTCCCCACAGGTGCTCAACCGAAGGAAAACATCGACCTCTTCAAGGGTTAGGGCTATCTCTCCCCAAGCCAACACGAAGGTGTGAGTGTCACGGCTCCAACGGGAAACAATCATATGACTTTGCAGAGGGACCAGTCATCAACCCAAGTCGTCGTCTGCAATAATGTCATCAACCCAGAGGGACCAGTCTGCTGGAGGGCCCGAGTGAGTACGGTAATAAATGTATGAATGAGGAAAATCACCGCGCTCTACACGAAATCGTAGCACGGAGGCTGGGTTCACCATGTCAGCATCATCCAAAGACCCCTCACCAAAAGGGAGCAGAGGCTTTTCCAGGGAAGGGGCATCAGGAACAAAGGAATCAACAGCCTTCCAGAAAGGGTCGGCAAGTCCCACAAAATATGGGGTTCTCCTCCGCTTAGTATTGGGTGGGACAACCCTGTCGGGTAGAAACCTGGAGGTAGCCATGAAAGAGAATAAAGAAAGAGAAGAAAACTTTGGAAGGTAAGGGCCAAAGAGAGATGAAGACAACGAGACAAGAAAGTGTATTGTGGCAGGAGTACGGGACTAGTGGACAAGTGGAAAAAATGCGCCAACACGCCTCCTTAGGCCCATCATGACTATTAGTCAAAAGGCACCTTTTCAGAGCCATTATGACTTTGCAGAAAACTAACGCAACTTCGGACCTAACCGACGGGTTACTTGCTGATGTCATGCACGCACTGGAAACAAGGAGCGTGTCCCCCACGCGCGTAGGGGGCAAATGTAGAGGGTCAGAAATTAAACCCCAAATTAAGTATGGGCCAAAGTGCTGACATCACCCTTCTGAGACGACTAGGAATGAAAAGAGAGCATGGGCTAAAGCCCAAGGGAAGTTGACCAATAGTGGGCCGAAATAGGTCTGACCCGCCAAGGGTCCAAACAGACTCCAGGAAGGAAAATTTCTAAGTCAAAGTTGCAGAGGGAACACTTGCGATGGTCAAGTTGTTGAGGTACTTTGTCTCAACGCTGCCATTGCCCAATAATGTTGGTTTAGCCACCACATGAAGTTGCTCACGGAAAGAGAAAGCTGAAGCAACTAAGTTGCAGAGGCGACACTTGCGACGGCCAAGTTGCGGAGGTACTTTTTCTCAGCGCTGCCATTTCAAGTATTGTCAGTTCCGTCGCCATCTAGAGTTGCCGAGGGAATGAGAGAACCGAAGGAACTAAGTTGCAGATGCATTACTTGCAACGCACAAGTTGCAGAGGTACCTTGTTGGCGCCGTGGGAAATGACTGCCGTAGCAACTATAGTCACCGTACCCAACTTGTGGAGGGAGCATCTCGCCAATGTGAAAACAGCATTTGGGAAAATCTTCTCTGCTGCAAGTAGAGGCTAATGCTTGGTGCTGATAGCAGGCCCCAAGGCATTACTAGCCTAGGGTTGATAGCAACCCCCAAAGTTCATTACATTGGCATTGATAGCCGGCCCCAAGACTTACAGGTTGGAGCTGATAACAGGCCTCGAGATACAAGTTTACTGCGGCAACCCTGCGAAGATAGGAGTAGGGCAGCCCGAGCACAAGGGACTCCCTTTCCATTTACCCAAGTGACGAACCTGCCTTAGTCGCACAGGTAGGACTAACGAAGCCCCTTTGGGCTTGGTACTAAGGCACATCATGGCTGATAGCAGGCTCGGCTGTGCCCTTCGCCTTGGGAAGCTAGAGAGTTTGTGGTTAGGTGGCTAAGCTTTGAGGCTTCGCTGAGGTGGGCATAAAAATAGTCAATAGCAGACTAATGGAGTCCTGAGAATGCACGTACTGGACAAGTAGAACTGAGAAGGCAAGTGCAGTAGCAAGGTTTACCACTACAAGTGCACTTGCAGAGGCTAAAAAGGAGTGGTAGCGCCAAACACTCCTATCGCAACTACACTTGCTGAGGCTCAAAAAAGGTAATTACGGAGGCAAACAGATATTACATGTAGAGGGACACATGGCACCTTCAGTCTGGTGGCTCAAGGCAGAATATTCGATGTTATCCTCTAGGACACATGTCCTCTCTCTATTTGGCCACTTGGTGTCCTCTTGGTATTAAGGAAAAGCCTATAAATAGGACTCATTTCCCAAGGTTCAAGAGGAGGAATTTTGGAGATTTGGGGGAGATGTTTCCCATTAGTGCACTGCCATCCATTTCTTTTTGAGCTACCTGCTTCACCCTCACCTAGTTGCACACTCTCCAACTCCCAGACAGTTGTTGTTTCTCATTCTTCAGCCATTCCACCATTGTTAGACCATTAGCATAGTTTTGCCTCTCTAATCACCTTCCTAACCTTGATCCCCCCTACATTTTCTGGTGACTCTGCTGGGAAGGCTACTTTGTTGATGGCTCAAACCTGTAGTGGTTTACACACTTCATTAGAAAAAATGACAAAGGATGAAGTTCAGCAACTCCCACGGCAGCAAGGTTCTTCCAATGGCGAAGAAGCACATGTAGAGGACCATGACCATAGTGTTGTGGTTGAGGCAATCCAGTCACCCCAGGGTATCCAAGGAGAGATCCTGGCAACTTTGCAAACTCTCATTGATGGCGTCAAGACCAGCTCCAGCGCAGGCACCTCCGCAGGTAACAGTCCCAAACCTAGTGCGTAACCTGCTCCCTGGGAATCAAGCTCCGATCCAAGTGCCTCTGGTGGTACTCCAAGCGAGCGATACGACTACTGGTTTAGCTACCCAAGAGCAGACTAGACCATTCCTGCCCACTCACTTTGTTACCCAAGCCGATGTACAAGCTATGCTCAAGCAAGAGTGCAACAAGAAGCAATTACCATCTCTCCCCTACCCAGATGTGAAGCCCGCATACTCCCAGGAGATATTGGTTATGCCATACCCAGCTGGGTATACAATACCCAAGTTCAAGAGAAAGTTACAACCCTCATGATCAGGCGAGATGTCCAAAAGGAAGGTGAGGATATAGTGGACTATGTCAAGCAATTCCAGGATAAGGCTATTGACTATCATGAGCCAGTGGATGTGGCCCACTTACTCAGCATATGTATGGAGGCTGCCATGCGCGACTATAAAATTTTCTTGCTGAACCATAATATGCCAACCTTTTCAGCCTTGGTTGAGGCTCCTAGGAACCTCAGTATTGAAGTTCAAAGATGTCAGTAACTGTGATGTGAGGAAGGACCTTTATCCTAATCTTAAGGAGAAAGGGAAGAATGTACATTTGATTGGCTATCTTGGGCCTGTGTGCGATCAAGTGAACATGGCATCCTACTCAGGTGAGTTAGAAGAAATTACAACAGGCCAGCTCCCCGAAACAGTACCTTTAGAGGCAAAACTCGCAGAGGACACTCATGCTCAAGCCTTGCAAAATTTTGTCAAGTTCCGTACCTTCTTTGACCAGCTGGGGCTGAGCCAAGCCGCCAGGTTGGAAGCAACAAAGGCCCTCATGAACATCTCTAAAGTGCACCATACTGAAGTTGCTAAGGCTAAGGACTATATGCCTCGACGCATCCAGGAAGATTATGGGGCCATTACTTTTTCAGAAATAGACAGAGCATACCCATTTCCTCATAACCGTCCTCTTTTTGTTAACACTTACGTCAATGACGTGGAGTTAAAGCGTGTTTTCTTTGATGACAGAGCATCCATAAACATCATCACTACCGACACCTTTGCGAAGGTTGGCATCCTACAATCCAGGATGGTTTGCAAACCCATTACGGTGACCGGTTTTGGCAGCGAGAAAAGGGTTTCTATGGGCTATGTTGTAGTGGACTTAGCAGTTGGTGAGATCCGCTCTACCACTAAGTTCCATGTGATTGAAGTGGACACAAATTACCACATGATACTTAGCAGGATTTGGATGCACTGATATGGGGCTATCCCGTCGAGTTATCACTAATGTGTAAAGGCAAAGTTAGGGAAGCGCATAGTGACCATAAATGCGTCTGAAAAGCCATTTGGAGTAAAAGAGGCACACTATTCTGATGCAGTCTTCTTTACCGTGTTGTCAACGGATGAAACTCCAAGGACTGGTAAGGTTGTAGGTGTAAAATTGCCAAAGTGGGAAGACATTCGAGATGCAGAGGCTGCTCTAGAAAGTAGTGGGCAGAAGAGGAGCAGTAAGTCCACGAGTCCTCCGCCCAAGATTGTTAAGGTGCGCAAGGGCGGCATGACAATTCACTACCTATGACGGTCTTAGGGCCCAGACTTCATACCTTGGGAGGATGGCCTCGAGGCAAATAAACGTGATGGTAGTAAGTCCCAAGACGGGTTAGTGGAGACGCCTGAGCTCGCCCCTGAATGTATGCAAGATAGACCCAAACTGTAGTAGGAAGTACTTGTTGAGGTTAACCTCAGCGACTTACCAGGGCAAAGCAAACCCGTGTTTATCAGCGATACAATGGCTCCAGCAGCTAAGGCAAAATTGACAAACTACTGAAGTGGTACAGTGACGTCTTTGCTTGGACATATGATGACATGCCTGGTATTGACCCATCCCTTGTCACTCATCATCTGGACACTTTTCCCAACTCTAAGCCAATCAAGCAGCATGCTTGAATGTATCACCCTAATCTTGAGGCAAAGATTAAGGAAAAGGTAGAAAAGTTACAGAGGGCCAAGTTCATTGAGCGTATACAGTACCCAACTTTACTAGCAAATATTGTGCCTGTGAAGAAGAAGAATGGCCAAATCAAGGTCTGCATAGACTTTCGCAACCTGAACAAGGCATGCCTAAAAGATTTGTTTCCACTGCCCCATGCTAACACACTTGTCAATTCTACTGCAGGCAATGAGATGTTCTCCTTCATGGATGCGTTTAGTGCTTATAACCAGATCAAAATGACACCAGAAGATGCAGAAAAGACAGCTTTCAAAACGCCCTTGTGAGATTTTTTCTATACGGTGTTGCCCTTCAGTTTTGTGGAGGCCAAATAAAATCAACTAAGAAGAGGCCAAGGCATTTGATTGACATCAGGCCAAGGGCAATTCGACCCTGACTAGGGGCTCATGAAGTTGAATAAACGAACCGGCCATATAATGAGCCGAATAGGAGCCAACACTCACTTGGATGGCCGGCTAAGTTACTACGTGTGAGATCAAGAGTGGGCCCGACCTTTGGGCCCACTCGTAATAAAAAAAGGGAGAAATGTCTGCCAAAGGAGGTATGTGAAAATTTACAAGATTACTTGAGATAGAAGTAAATTTGAGAGGATACCGACTTGTCCGTCAGAGTGCTAATTCTGGCAACCCCGACCGGAGTGTTCATCCATTTTTCAGGTAGCAATCAGAGGATCAAGAGCGTCTAACTGGATCCAAGAGTATTTCCAAACCACTTACCACAATTGGTGCTATCTGTGGGAATGCTCAAGTGCGTCCATGGCAGGTGTGACAGATGATTCTTCAATAGTTGTTGACGATGTTACACCAAGAAATGGCATTACTGCAAGAAACATGCTTGGACCGAAAAATATCACCCCGTGACGGGCTTTAACTTCGACCCAGTAGCTCAAACTTCACCCTCAACTTCTGGGCAGAAGATTGTGTAGACGATAATGGATCAAGCAAAACGAAACGAACAGCGTCTAGAAGATATGATGGTTGAGAACGAGCGTTTGCGTAAGGGATCGGCCCTAGAGTGAGCCAAATCCCAACACGACGCACACCATGACTGGGGTCGATCCTGAGAAAAGAAGAACGATGATCGACGACGTCGACTTCGAAAACATGATAATGGCAGCAATTCTGACTCACCATCTCAAGAACCTAGAAAGAAGGGGCTAGTTGATGCATCCAACTTTTCCAAAGGAAGTCCATATGTACGACACAGCCGAGGGAAAGAAAGTGATTGTAGACACCCCATTTTTGACCGTCCTCAAGACTTGGACGTCACCGTTTGAACACTCGGTGATCATCCATGTTTGTGTTCGTTTGGAGTTCCCGGAGGTCCTGGCTACGCGCCTTGTCTCGGGATCTCCGAACTCGACCGTTTAGTGTCTGGTTTTACACCAAACACTTGCATCTTGCCTTTGAGAGGCAGGGTACGGCTTGTAGACCATCCCCACCCACCACCGGCAGTGGCTAGAGGCCACCGGCTGGTTTTTGCTGCCACCGGCAATGTATATTGCCGGCCGGCACTATTTGTTGTCGGCCGGCACTTTTTTTGGCCAAGATGGCATTTTTGGCCGGCCGACTACTGTGCATCTGCTTTTGGCAGATATTTTGAGACAGCTGTCTTGCTTTTTCTCCCCTCCATACACGTGTATGGAGGGATCTCCCTCTTATGAAGCTTGTCTTGTAAGCTTTACAAGACAAGAAGTGCCATAAAGGGAGGGGTTGGTCTCTTGGCCTAGGAGGTTAGAGAGTTGAGATATTTTGAGAGCTTAGACAGCCATTGTTAAGCTCTGGTTCTAGGGTTAGGGTTAGATATATTCTCTATCTCTCTTTCCCTCTCTTTTGTGCTCTAGGTGTTTTGTGCCTTACTATTGCACACAAACAGCTAGTGTTTGACCTTCCTCTTGAAACTAAGGTTCTAAGGGCTTGTTCTTGAGTTTCTTGACTGGTTTGGAGCCAAGGAGGGCCATTGGAGCATCCTTGTTGAAGAGGTCTACGAGGGTAAGAACCTTACACCTTTATTCCCCATTTTTGCACCTTATTTCTACCTGCCTTAAATTCGTTTTTGAGCTTAGTGTATAATACAAAAAAGTTCTGTTTTTAGACCCTCTTGGTTGTTTGTTAAGGGTGTTTTTTGGTTTGGAGGTGTTTGATCCCTCTTAGGCCTTGAAAGGCCTCATTTTGTGCTATTTTGTGCTATTTTGTGCTAGTTTCGAGACTTTGGTGTTTGGGCCTCTTCACCACTGAAATCTTGAGGGATTTCAGTGGTGAAGATGATGTCTTGAAGTCCCAAGAAGGAGAGGGCCACCCCCTCTCCTTGTTGTCCTTGAAAAGGGCATGTTTTGGCCTCTTGAGAGAGCATTATGTTTGGGGGTGTATTGACCATGACTTGGCTACTTTTTATGCTTAATATGTCATGTTATGCCTCTGTTTTTACTTGGTTTTGGTACTCCATGTATGCTTAGCATAGTTGCCATGTAATGCCATGATATTGCCTTAACATGTCTTAGGTTGTTAGCCTTTGTTGGAGCATGTTTTAGGCTTAGTCTTGTGAAGATTTTGTGCATGTTTTGCCATGTTCTAGGTCTGTCCTAGGTTGTTTGGGTCGAATTTGGCATGCATCATATAGCCCCTTTGCATTTCGGCTTGTTGGCCTTAAGTATGTGAATGTATAGCATGCCATCCTTGCATTGTTTTGGTGATTTGGGACCATCCACCATGCCATTTCAGACCTTATTGTATGCTTGAGAGCTCGCATTTGATGTCCCTTTAATGCCTTGTAAGGTTGTCATCTCATGCTCCATGTTTTGGTGTTTATGCATGCCTTTGTTTTTGAATCATTTAGATGCCATCTAAGTGGTCCTTAGGCCTTGTATTAATGTCCTAAAACTCTGTTTTGGGTCAATGATTTCATGCCATGTTTGGTCTTGCTAAGTGTAGTCCAATGCTCCATTGGTTTGTTTTGAGCACTTAGGCCATTTGATGCATGCTTGGCTTGATTTATTGCTTGGTTTGGCACCATGTTTTAGCATGATTTCAATGCTTATGTTGCATGCTAATTAGTCCATGATTCCCCCTTTCAAATGTGTTTGAGGGTTATTCAATTTGTGCCTAAGTGTTGGCCTTTCAACATGTGTGTGTTTTCATGTGTATTTGGTCCTTCATTATGGCATTTTGGCCACTGTTTTTAGGCCTATTTAGAGTTGCCTAATTCATGTTTAAGTCCATCTTTCCATCTATTTGCATTACCATATGTATGCTTGTATGCTTGCATAAGCTTGTCCCCATGCCATGTTGCATCCTTAGCTTGTATGCTTAGGTTGCATTGCATCTTGCATGCATGCCTTGTTCCTTGACTTGATGATAGGAATTGGGCCTTGATTGGTTTGATTGGTTTGCATTTCATTTGATATGAAAGTTGCATACTTGGTTCCTTGGGCCATCATGCATGGAAATGCGTGATTGGTGATCCGAGAATCGAGGCACATGCCCCTTTGAGTCATTACCATGATAAGGGACATGAGCGGTGCATACGTGCCTTGAATTGTGCTGTCATGCTTTGCCTTGCCCTCTGTTGCTGTAAGTTACAGATTCTGTAGGAACATTCTGTTGACCGGCAGTGTAAAGTGCAGGCCGGCAATCATTTATCTGCCGATGGCTTCATTTTGTGCCGATGGCCACATACCACTGCCGGTGGCAATTCCATGCAGCCGGTGATGTCTCCCAGCATCCAAGGAAGCAGTCCTGAGGTTTTGGCAGCCTCCAGAGGAGTAGAGGAAGGAAAACAGAGGCAGCTCATGCATGGCGGCGCGTTTCCCGAGGCAGTTTACTGTTTTCCTAGATTAGTTAATTTGTTAATTAATTAATTAATTTGTAATATTATTTAGCTTGCGTAGTTAATTAATTTGTAATATTTATTTGTCCCTCCGAGTGAGGGCGAATCTGTAATAAGTGTGGGTGCATGTGTGTGCATGTCTTCCAACCCCCACTTCTTTCTTCCCTTTTATTTACCTGCTTATGATGGTAGATTAGGGCACGTTTAATTTAGCATGCCTTATGCTACGCATGCGTGCATTCATGCATTTGTACTGCATGCATTAGGCTCGGTACATCACGCTAACTGCATTTGTATTTCAATTCCAAATTGAATACGTGCATCAACTGATCGCATTTCGTATGCCATGTTTAGGATTAGCCGAGCCTATCTAGATTGCATTTTTGCATGCGATGCATTAGCCATTCTTAACATGAACTAGCACATGCATGTTTGCTAACTAGTTTGCTGTTTTGGCACGGAGTACGATGTAAGTATTTATGCTTTAGCATCTCGCATGCGTGTGAATGTTGCCATGATAGCATGCTTAACATGTGGCTAGATGCTTATGTGTTGAACTGCTTGAATGCCTGTGGATGGAGGTTGGATTGCTTAAGTTGGAAAAACTCATTGAAATCCGTGTTTTAGCCTACTTACGAGTAGCAAATCCCGAAACATTTTTCAAAACAAGCGGATATGCAATGCTTATTTCCAAATTAGGTGATCTAGTCTATGCTTGTTTGCTGTGCGCATAACATAGTAATTCTAGGCTAATAATTGGAATAAGAACACATAACGTTTTCAAAAACGGATATCACGGTTAGTAGAGGCCGGTCTTCGGACCGGGCGAAAGGGGGTGCTCATAGCTGACCTTCCCCGATCGTACCCAAGCTCCCGAGCCGAGACAACTCCGGTGATGACGGACATGTTGCCTTCGGCACCGAGTCAGGGTTTCCTAAATTTCCCCATTAAAAAATATTTAGGTGGCGACTCTGTATCTGGCAAAGCAGTCCATGTTTGGCACTACTTTTTCAAAAATCTGTTTCTCAAAACGATTTGCCAGATTTGGACTCTTTGGTTCAGATTAAGAACCGTGATACAAATCAAGAGTCCGAGCTGTAGCATCGGGCCCACACGGGCGCGTCTACAGTGATGATTCGGATGAGGAGGATAGGAACAACCCTTTTGTACGAGGCATTGCAAGGGCTGTGTTGCCTAAAAAGTTCAAAGCACCAACATTCACCTTATACGATAAAAAATCTGATCCCACTGACCACATTCGTCATTACAAACAAGCGATGACGTTGCATGCTGATGATGAAGCTCTCATGTGTCGAATGTTTCCAAGTAGCCTAGGATCGTATAAATTGGAGATGGCGTCAATAAGAAGCTTTCATCAACTCCATAAATCCTTCAGGGCAAGATTCATCACCAACGAAGTTCAGCCAAAGCAAGCTGACTCTCTCTGGGTAATGCAAATTAAACCAGAAGAGACCCTTAGTGAGTATTCGGCGTTCTATTGGGAATGTTTCAACTTGGTGGATAATGCGTGCTATGATTCCATGGCCATTACCGTATTTAAGATGGGATTACACCCTGATAGTCTTCTTCGCAGTTCGTTGACCAGACGACCTCCCAAAACAGTCTGGGTGCTAATGAAGAAAGTTGAAGAATACTATTAGTGCGCGTCAAGGCCGGACAGAAAGTTGTTAAATCGGCACCATCTGGTCTGGTTTAGCTTATAAGTGTCGTGCCGTCAATGAGGCAAATGTGGATATACCAGATGATAGTATAGCCATCGTCATTGAGAAAAGAACAATCAAACCAGCAAAACTTTCATCATTCTTGCTTCTTAAAGGAGAGTTGTATTTTCGTGGTCCCAACAACCTGCTAGCAAGGTGCGTCGGTAGACAAAAAGCAACTTACAGACTCAAGCAGATCCATGCTAAGTCCTGCGGAGATGGGGATATCAGTCTATACCGACGGATGCAGAGGCAAGGGTATTACTGGCCAGAGATAGAAAAACAAAGTACTGAGTTGTAGAAGCAATGTGCAAAAAGTCAGTCATATCTTGAGGAAGAGGAAACCCATTTCTTAAGCAGTGAACAATAGAGACAGCCATCTATTGACTACCTTGGAAATGGCATACTGCTTGAGAACAAAGCCGATGCAATCAGAGTTAAGAGGCAGGCCCATCGCTTCTTCCTTGACTAAGGCAAGCTGTACCGTAGAGGCTTTGAAGGGAAACCTCTGGCATGTTTATCAAAAGAGGAGGGAAATGAAGTGCTAAGCGAAGCCCACAGGACAAAGCATCAAGGAGGGCAATTATATGGACATCTCATTCACCTCGGCTACTATTGGCCTATAATGGAAAAAGATGCCAAAACCTTTGTAAGAAGATGCCAATCCTACCAAAAATTTGGGAACTTGATACATACACCAGCAGTTGAGCAGTACAACATCAAGACTCCTTACCCATTTCACACTTGGGCATATGACTTGGTAGGTCCAATAACGCAGCAATCCAAAGGTCACAGATGGATACTTGCAGCAACAGAAGTTAACACCAAGTGGGTAGAGGCTATACCAATAAGAAAAGTAGATGGGGCAGGAGTGGTCAACTTTATCAAGGAAAACATAATCTGCAGGTTTGGCATACCCAAAGTAATTTTTCCTGACAATGGAACTCCCTTTGTGAATCGCCATATGGGAAGATTCTTGGACACTTATCAGATCAAGCACCACAAGTCTACCCCGAACTACCCGCAAGGGAACGGACAAGCTGAGGTAACCAACAAAACCCTCATCTGATTACTGAGTAAAATGATGTATGATGCAGGGGGGCTAATGGTTCGAACAACTCCCCGTAGCACTCTCGGCATATAGAACGTCAAAAAGGAAGCCAACTCAGGCAACCCCATTTTCCCTAGTATATGGGTCAAAAGCTGTGTTACCAGTTGAGTTGACAGTACACTCAGCAAGAATGGCTATGTCAGCACACTTAGTTCCAGACAGCAGAAAGAACAACATAGAGACAGCCGAAGAAAAAAGGGATCGGGCCTCGCGGGCAATGGAAAAGTATCATCAGTCCATAGCTCGCGTCTACATTCAGTCTGTTCAACACAGGGAGTTCATGGAGGGGGACTTGGTATGGAAGACAGTGGACGCAATCATGTGGGGGAACCAATCCCTAAGTTCTCACCCAGATGGGAAGGCCCCTACAAAGTTGTTTAGGTATGTAGCAGCGGGTATTACAAGTTAACAAGGGTAGATGATGGGTTCAGAACTGGCCCTATCAACGCTATTTAAAGGAGTATTTTCCCTAATTTCTTTTGTTCAGAAAAAGAGTTGTAAGTTTCTTTGTTAATACTTCGAAAGCAAAGTGTAAAGAATGTGTCATACATTTAGTAAACCTGTTACCCTTGTAAACACTTAGTGCGAGGAAAATTTTCTATACTTAGTGAAATTTTAGCCTTGTAAAAACTTAGTCATGGTGAAATTCTGTTCATAGCAAGAGTATTGCCCATCCTTAGAAGCTATGTAAAGACTATGAAAAGAAGACAGTGAATTAAAATTCAACTACTCAGTATCTTTGTTCCTCATAAACATCAAAGTTTTCCACAGCAGGATTACAATGTTTGAAGGAAAAAAAAAGGAAAAAGGCAGCAAAAGTACAAAGAAAAGGAGCCATAACAGAGTCACAATAAATCAAATCAAACCCTTCACGAGGGAGTCCATCAGGGTCACATCCCTAGGCAGCTGAGCAGCCAATGCAAAGTCTTTCTCTTTGCACCGAGCCATGTTTTGCCGATGCTGCTCGATGGCACCCTCACACTCCTTAATAGTCTCCTCCAAAGATACATGCATCGTGACATTATCTGCATGTTCAAGGAAGCCATCGACTGCCTGAAACCTAGCCCTCATCCACGATAGGTCCAGACCATTCCTCTCAAAGCCGCTCAAATTAGCCTAAGCTCTCTCCACAAATTTGCCAGGAGTCGTCAAAATATTCTTCGCAGCAAGGTCATGGATGAAGCTGGCAAGTGACTCCAGTAGTTCTGTCTGCACCATTGAGCCCAGAATGTTGAAAGCCGTGAAGGTGCCAAGGTGCAACGCTTGGATGCTGGCAAGAGTAGGAGCAGCTTCGGGGGAGACCCAATAACTTGGGAAAGAAACTTGTCCTGAGGACAGAGGGGACCCTCTCACTCCATGGCTAGCTTCAATTACTAGAGGGAGACAGGTGGATCGACCAAAGGCCTGGGCGCGATGCATCTCCCCTGAAGATGACGGCCTAGCGGCATTAGAATGGGTAGATGCTCGGTGGCGACCGGGCAAACTAACCACGCGAGAGAGTCCAAAGCTACCTACACCATTATGTCGCTCCGAAAAGAGGTCATCCATGGGGTAGTCCACAACATTCAGATCTGGGACAACAATGGTGTCTATGCCCACATAAAAGTCTCGTGATTTCCTAAGATTGGCTGGCACCTTGGGAAACTGAGTGGGGGGTATAGGTCAGCAAGCTGCTCAAAAGTTGCTGAGGCAACTGGATCGAAAGCATCAGCAACTGTAGTAGTACCATGAGTGGCCAGGTTGGCAGCTGCCTCTGCACAGTGGGCCAAGTTTTGGGAGTCCACAGTAGGAACAGCCGCTATAGTTGCACCTCCTTCAGCAACTTGAACATTTGGAAGTGAGATCTGTGGAACCAGGGGAGACTCAGTGGACTGGGAAGAACCCCCAGATATAGCTCCCAATAGGGGTGGTGCAACTTCCAGTGGCTCTCTTTTGCCATGATCCTCTCTCGGATTCTGGGGAAGAAAATCATCTCCACCAACAGAGGAACGGTCAGAATGAACAGGGTTTGGAGGTTTTGCACCCTCAGTAACTATATCACTGCTGCAATTTCCACAGTAGGGGGGACTTGTTCATTTTCAAGAAAGGGGGTATCGTGACCTCTTTCCACGTCTGCAACCTCAGTATCTGACTCAGCCTCAACAACTGGCTTGGCCTCAGTAGTTGGTTTGGCCTTAGCACTTAGTTCTTCTTCAACGTCTGAAAGTACCACTCTGCGAGCTCTGAATCTTATGACCCTTGAAACAATGGGAAGGTCATCGTCGTCGTTTGAATCTGAAGAAATTTTGATGGCAGTAGAAGAACCTCTGGGGCCCGAAGGTGACATGGTTGATGGGCCCTAAAAAGGAAAAAGATCATGTGATTACTAAAGTACAAATAAAAAGCCCATAGAAGTATGAAAAAATACAAAATATTTTCTAAGTATGGATACCTTCGGAGTCTCTTCCAACTTGGTGAGGCACGGGCCTCAGCGACTGATGTTGCTGCCTCCTGGACTTCCCTCACGTGGGAGCGAGTTATGCGCACTGATGTACCAATTTGTGGAGGAACAACTTGCAGTGGCTGGATGGACATTGCCTTAGACGGATGAGGCTCCTTTCCTGCGGGCGAGGAGAAAAGCTTGAAATGGAAAAATACACTCGTTCACTTCCCCCGACCAGAAGAGAGACGAAGGGATAGATTTGGTTGTGAAATGTGTTCCATTGTAGGAACAACTGGAGCACTGTTGCAAAAATTGAAGGAGTTGAGGTTGCAATGCCAAAATAATCTATTACTAGGAGTAAAGGTGTCTTCTCTTCCGAGCGAGGGCAGCTTCATGAGGCCTAAATCCTCCATAAGTAAAGTTGTATAATCATGAGCAAACCGCTGGAAGCTCTGATAGAAATCTGCCTGAGGCAGAGGTGCATGTGGGATACCCTGATCCATGCCAAACTGCCTAAGGACCCTGCCCGGCTGATAGACGATGCTGGACATGCCGTTCTCGTTCCATACAGGTAGAAATCTAGGGCATAACATAGCAGCAATAAGGAGAGAGTTGTCCTGGACACTGTCAAGAGAGAAATCAACATGACGGGCCTCAAAGAAATAAAATGGAACAACAGAAATGACTGGAAGAAGCTGGGTAAAGGGGCAGAACATGCACTTCTTCATGCGCTCAATGTAGTTCGCAAAGGGTCTGTTGGTGCCAACACCAGACCACCTGAAGATGTGAGGGAGGGATTTGTGCACTTGTCTCCTGACGGGCCATTCCTCTGCATCTATGACAGGACGACCCTCTGCATCAAGGACTTCGTCGATCAAAAAGGGCTCATGCTTTTTAGGGACTGGGCCCATAGCAGAGAACTGCTCGTACAAAAAGGCAGTCAAGAACTGAGTATGAACAAAGCTCCATACATCATAGTGGCCCATAGATCTCTTCAAGTCCGAATGAATGAGGTCCAGACGAAAGTATAAATTCCCCAAGAAATGAGGAGCCAAAGGGATCTGACTGTCGCTGCAAAGTTTGACGGTAAAGGGAACACCAGAGGATTGATGGTTTTAGTAGGGTTGCTGGGGAGGACAAAAAAAGAGATATAGCTAACAAAAGCAGCCAGGTACAAGTTACTGCGGTAGCCTGACCCAACTATTGACTCACGACTGTCTTCGGCAATGTCGACCATAACAGGTTGCATATCCTTGAAAAAATGCTTCAACCAAGAGATGTAGGTGGTCTTGTCCCTCTTGGGCCTCTCTTGAAGCAATTCCCCAGTCCTCAGATCATGCCAAGAGCCATGCTTTTGTGCCTCTCGAAAAGCACCTTAAAGAGCAGTGACAGCAGTGTGTTCCGCAACAATCAGGGATGCGGGATTAAAAGAGGAGTCCCCACGTGTGCTCAACTGAAGGAGAACAACAACGTCTTCAAGGGTTAAGGCTATCTCCCCCCAAGCCACCACGAAGGTGTGAGTGTCGCGGCTCCAGCGGGAAACAATCATATCAGTATTAGTCTGTACCTTGCATACAGACAACTCCCTCGAGCTCAAAATTGCTTTGAAGAGACGAACATCCCTCAAGCGCTGCTTGAAGCCGTTGTCTGCAATAATTTCATCAACCTAGAGGGACCAGTCTGTTGGAGGGCCCGAGTGTGTGTGGTAATAAATGTATGAATGGCGACAATCACCGCGCTCTACACGAAATCGCAGCACAGAAGCTGGGTTCACCATGTTAGCATCATCCAAAGAGGCATCACCAAAAGGGAACAGAGGCTCTTCCAGAGAAGGGGCATCAGGGACAAAGGAATCAACTGCCTTCCAAAAGGGGTCGGCAAGTCCCCTAAAATATGGGGCCCTTCTCCATTTAGTACTGGATGGGACAACCCTGTTGGGTAGAAACCTGGTGGTAGCCATGAAAGAGAATAAAGAAATAGAAGAAAACTTTGGAAGGTAAGAGCCAGAGAGAGAAGAAGACAAGGAGACAAGAAAGTGTATTATGGCAGGAGTGGAGGACTAGTGGACAAGTGGCAAAAAGGTGCCAACACGCCTCCTTAGGCCCATCATGACTGTCTGTCAAAAGGCACCTTTTCAGAGCCATTATGACTTTACAGAAAACTGACGCAACTTCTGACCTAACCGACGGGTTACTTGCTGATGTCATGCACGTGCAGGAAACAAGGAGCGTGTCCCCCACGCGCGCAAGGGGCAAATGTAGAGGGTTATAAATTAAACCCCAAATTAAGTATGGGGCTAAGTGATGAGGTTGCCCTTCTAAGACGACTAGGTATTAAAAGAGAGCTTTGGCTAAAGCCCAAGCGAAGTGGGCCAACAGTGAGCCGAAGCAGGTCTGACCCGCCAAGGGTCCAAACGGATTCCACGAAGGAAAATTTCTAAGTCAAAGTTGTAGAGGGAACACTTGTGGCAGTCAAGTTGCTGAGGCACTTTGTCTCAGCGCTGCCATTCCCCAATAATGTTAGTTTAGCCACAACCGAAAGTTGCTGAGGGAAAAAGAAAGCCGAAGCAACTAAGTTGCAGAGGCGACACTTGCGATGGCCAAGTTACGGAGGTACTTTTTCTCAGCGCCACCATTCCAAGTATTGTCGGTTCTGCCGCCATCTAGAGTTGTTGAGGGAATGAGAGAACCGAAGCAACTAAGTTGCAGAAGCATTACTTGCAACGCCCAAGTTGCAGAGGCACTTTGTTAGCGCCATGAAAAATGACTGCCGCAGAAACTATGGCCACCGCAACCAACTAGTGAAGGGAACATCCCGCCAAGGTGATAGTAGCCTTTGGGAAAAGTTTCTCCTCTATAAGTAGTGGCTAATGCTTGGCGCTGATAGTAGGCCCCAAGGTATTACTAGCCTAGGGATAATAGCAGGCCCCAAAGTTCATTACTTTGGCGTTGATAGCAGGCCCCCAGCTTACTGGTCGGAGCTGATAGCAAGCCTAGCAATACCAGTTTACCACGGCAACCCCGTGAAGATGGGAGCAGGGCAGCCCGAGCATAAGGGACTCTCTTTCCATTTACCCAGGTCACGAACCTGCCTTAGTCGCATAGGCAGGACTAACGAAGCCCCCTTTGGTTCTAAGGCACAGCATGGCTGATAGCAGGCTCAGCTGTGGCCTTAGCCCTGGAAAGCGAGGGAGTTTATGGTTAGGTGGCTAAGCTTTGAGGCTTCGCTGAGGTGAACATGAACATAGTCGATAGCAAACTAATGGAGTCCTGAGAATGCATGTACTGGCCAAGTAAAACTGAGAAATGCAACAACAAGGATTATCGCTGCAAGTGCACTTGATGAGGCTCAAAAGGAGTTGTAGCGCCAAACACTCCCATCGCAAATACACTTGCTGAGGCTCAAAAAAGGTAGTTGCGGAGGCAAACAGATAGTACATGCAGAGGGACACGTGGCACCTTCAGTCTGGTGGCTAAAGGCAAAATATTCCATGTGATCCTTTGGGACACATGTCCTCTCTCTATTTGGCCACTTGGTGTCGTCTTGGTACCAAGGAAAAGCTTATAAATAGAACCCATTTCCCAAGGTTCAAGAGGAGGAATTTTGGGGATTTGGAGGAGATGTTGCCCATTTGTGCACTTCCATACAATTCTTCTTAAGCTACCTACTTCACCCTCGCCTAGCTACACACTCTCCAACGCCAGACAGTTGTTGCTGCTTATTCTTCAGCCATTCCACCATTGTTGGACCTTTAGCATAGTTTTGCCTCTCTAATCGCCTTTCTAACATTGATCCCCCCCTATATTTTCTAGTGATTCTGCTGGGGAGGCGGCTTTGTTGATGGTTCATACCCGCAGTGGTCTACACACTTCACTACAAAAAATGGCAAAGGATGAAGTTCAGCAACCCCCACAGCAGCAAGGTTCTTTCAATGGCAAAGAAGTACATGCGGAGGACCGTGACCACAGTGTTGTGGTTGAGGCAGTCCAGTCACTCCAGGATACGCATGGGGAGATCCTAGCAGCTTTGCAAACTCTCACTAATGGCGTCCAGACAAGCTCCAGCGTAAGCACCTTCGCCTGTAACAGTCCCAAACCTAGTGCATAACCTATTCCCTAGGAATCAAGCTTTGATCCAGGTGCCTCCGATGGTACCCCAGGCGAATAGTATGGCTGCTGGTTCAGCTACCCAGGAGCAGACTAGACCATTCCTGCCCACTCACTTTATTACGCAAGCCGATGTACACGTTATGCTCGAGCAAGAGTGCAGCAAGAAGCAATTACCATCTCTCCCTGACCCAGATGTGAAGCCCCCATACTCTTAGGAGATATTGGTTATGCCATAACCAACTGGGTATACAGTACCCAAGTTTATCAAGTTTGATGGGAAGCAAGGCAATGCTAGAGAACATGTGGTAAGGTTCATCGAAACACTCGGTGTCCATGGTAGTGACCACTCTCTGCGCCTTTGGGAGTTCTCCAAATCACTTACCAAAAGGGCTTATAGCTGGTATGCGAACTTGGTCCCCAACTCAATTAATAGTTGGGATGAGATGGTGAACAAGTTCCACACGAAGTTCTTCCAGGTTCAAGAGAAAGTTATAACCCTCATGATCAAACGAGATGTCCAAAAGAAAGGTGAGGATATACTGGACTATATCAAGCGATTCCAAGATAAGGCTATTGACTGTCATGAGCCAGTGGATGAGGCCCACTTAGTCAGCATATGTATCGAGGGTGCCATACATGACTATAAAATCTTCTTGGTGAACCATAATCTGCGTACCTTTTCAGCCTTGGTTGAGGCAGCTAGGAACCTCAGTACCACTGGCCCTCTACATAGATCTCGCAACAGTCACTGCTACTCCCATAGTAGCAGAGTTGTTGCGGTAACCTCTGTAGGAGGGAGCCGCTCACAAGGGGAGGCGTCATCCTCTCGGAAGAGGAAGATTTATAAGGACAGAAATCCATATCCTTGCAGCGTTGAGAATGTTAAGGCCGTCGTTAAAAAATGGGTAGCCGATGGTGAACTTACTTTGCCTCCGATTGATGTCCCACCAACCAAGAAAGACAAAGAAAGCCCAGATTATTGTATCTATCACAGAGCCACCAGACACCCTACTAAGGACTGTTGGACTTTGAAAAGTATCTTCAAGAAGAAAGTTGACGTGAATGAGCTGAAGTTCAAAGATTCCAGTAACCGTGATGTAAGGATGGACCCTTATCCTAACCACAAGGAGAAGGGAAAGAATGTACATATGATTGGCTATCTTGGGCCTGTGCGCGATCAAGTGCACATGGCATCCTACTCAGATGAGTCAGAAGAAATTGCAACTGGCCAGCTCCCCGAAACAGTAGCTGTAGAGGCAAAACTCGTAGAGGACACTCATGCTCAAGCCTTGCAAAATTTTGTCAAGTTTCATACCTTCTTTGACCAGCTGGGGCTGAGCCAAGCCGCCAGGTTGGAAGCAACAAAGGCCCTCATCTACATCTCTAAAGTGCACCATACTGAACTTGCTGAGGCTAAAGAGTATATGTCTCGGTGCATCCAGGAAGACTATGGGGCCATTACTTTTTCAGAAGTAGACAGAGCATACCCATTTCCTCATAACCGTCCTCTTTTTATCGCAACTTACATCAATGACGTGGTGGTAAAGCGTGCTTTCCTTGATGGTGGAGCATCCATAAACATCATCACTACAGACACATTTGCGAAGGCTGGCATCCTACAATCCTGGATGGTTCTCAAACCCTTTACGGTGACGGGTTTTGGCGATCAGAAAAAGGTTACTAAGGGCTATGTTGTAGTGGACTTAGCAGTTGGCGAGATCTGTTTTGCCACTAAGTTCCATGTGATTGAAGCGGAGACAAATTACCAAATGATACTTGGCGGGGCTTGGATACACTAATATGGGGCTATCTCGTCGAGTTATCACCAATGCGTAAAGGCAAAGTTGGGGAAGCGCATAGTGACCATAAATGCGTCTGAAAAGCCATTTGGAATAGAAGAGGCACACTATTCTGATGCAGTCTTCTTTACTCAGCTATCAGCGGGTGAAACTCCAAGGACTGGTAAGGTTGCAGGTGTAAAATTGTCGAAATGGGAAGACATTCAAGATGCAGAGGCTGCTCCAGAAAGCAGTGGGCAAAAGAGGAGCAGCAAATCCACAAGTCCTCTGCCCAAGATTGTTAAGGTGCACGATGGCAGCAAGACAGTTTACTACTTGCGACGGTCTTAGGGGCCAGACTTCATACCTTGGGAGGATGGTCTCGAGGCAAATAAACGTGATGCTAATAAGTCCGAAGAAGGGTTGGTGGAGACGCATGAACCCGCCCCTGAATGTATGCAAGATAGACCCAAACCACAGCAAGAAGTACTTGTTGAGGTTAACCTCAGCGACTTACTAGGGCAGAGCAAGCCATGTTTATCAGCGATACAATGGCTCCAGCAGCTAAGGCAGAATTGATAACACAACTGAAGCATTACAGTGACGTATTTGCTTGGACATATGATGAGATGCCTGGTATTGACCCATCCCTTGTCACTCATCATCTAGACACTTTTCCCAACTCTAAGCTAATCAAGCAGCATGATTGAAAGTATCACCTTGATCTTGAGGCAAAGATTAAGGAAGTGGTAGAAAATTTATAAAGGACCAAGTTTATTGAGCCTATATAGTACCCAACTTGGCTAGTAAATATTGTGCCTATGAAGAAGAATGGCAAAATCAGGGTCTATGTAGACTTTCTTGGCCTGAACAAGGCCTGCCTAGAAGATTTGTTTCCATTGCCCCATGTTGACACACTTGTTGATTCTACCACAGGCCATCAGATGTTCTCTTTCATGAACAGGTTCAGTGGTTATAACCAGATCAAATTGGCACCAGAAGATGCAAAAAAGACAGCTTTCAAAACGCCCTTGGGAAATTTTTTCTATAAGGTGATGCCCTTCGGTTTTGTGGAGGCCGAATAAAATTAACGAAGAAGAGGCCTAGGCATTTGATCGACATCTGGCCAAAGGCAATTCGACCCTGATCAGGGGCTCATGATGCCGAATAAACGAATCAGCCATATAACGCATGGAATAAGAGCCAGCACTCAACTGGATGGCTGACTAAGTAACTACGTGTGAGATCAAGAGTGGGCCCGATCCTTAGGCCAGAGGTAATATAAAAAGGAGGCAATGTCAGCCAAAGGAGGTATGTGAGAATTTACATGATTACTTGAGATAGAAGTAAATTTGAGAGGATACTTACTTGTCCGTCAGAGTGCTAATTCTGCCACCCCCGACCCGAGTGTTCATCCCTTTTTCAGGTAGCAATCAGAGGATCAAGAGCGTCTAACTGGATCCAAGAGTATTTCCAAAGCACTTACCACAATTGGCGCCGTCTGTGGAAATACTCAAATGCATCCATGGCAGGCGTAACAGATGATCCTTTAATAGCTGCTGACGATGTTACACCAACAAATGACATTACTCCAAGAAACATGCTTGGATCGAAGAATATCACCGCTCGATGGGGCTTTAACTTCGACCCAATTGCTCAAACTTCACCCTCAACTTCTATGCAGGAGACTGTGTAGACGAATATGGATCAAGCAAGACGAAAGGAACATCGACTAGAAGATATGTTGGCTAAGAACGAGTGTTTGTGTAAGGAAGTAGACCTAGAGTTAGCCAAATCCTAACAAGCCGCACGCCATGACCGGGGTCGACCCCAAAAAAGAAGAAGGATGATCGACGACGTCGACTTTGAAAATATATAATGGCAGCGATTCTGAATCACCATCTTAGGAACCCAAAAAGAAGGGGCGAGTCGATGCATCTAGCTCATCCGAAGGAAGTCTATGTATACGGCACAGACGAGGGAAAGGAAGTGATGATTCGGATAAGGAGGGCAGGCACGACCCTTTCATATGACGCATTGTAAGGGCTGTGCTGCCTAAAAAGTTCAAAGCACCAACATTCACCTTATTTGACGGAAAATCAGATCCCACTGACCACATTTGTCATTACTAACAAGCGATGACGTTGCATGCTGATGATGAAGCCCTCATGTATCGAATGTTTCCAAGTAGCCTGGGACCTTTAGTTTTCACATGGTACTATAAATTGGAGCCGGTGTCAATAAGAAACTTTCATCAACTCCAAAAATTCTTCAGGGCAAGATTCATCACCAACGAAGTTCAGCCAAAGCAAGGTGACTCTCTCTGGGCAATGCAAATTAAACCAGAAGAGACCCCTCAGTGAGTATTCGACGCTATTGGGAATGTTTCAACTTAGTGGATGATGCCTGCAATGATTCCATGGCCATTACCACCTTTATGATGGGATTACACCCTGATAGTCCTCTTCGTAGTTCGTTGACCAGACGACCTCCCAAGATAGTGTGGGCACTAATGAATAAAGTTTAAGAATACTGTAAGTGCGCGTCAAGGCCGAACAGAAAGTTGTTAAATCCGCACCATCTGGGCTGGTTTAGCTTATAAGTGTCGTGCCATCAAGGAGCCCCGAACCTCGGGCTCAGGCTAAACAAGGCAATCGGCGTGATTTGCGCCGTTCAAGCGGCCAATGTTCGCACCGTTCAAACGAACAATATCACGTGGATAGCAAGCGTACAAGACGTTCGGACAAGAAGTACACGGAATTAGCGGAGCCGATTAGTTAGAACCTACCCAAAGTCCAACATCTTCCGTTCTTTAAATCGCCGTCCAAGATGATGGAACCTCTTGATACAAGAAGAAGGGATAAGCAATGCGAATATCACAAGGACCATGGCCATGATATTGACAGTTATTATGCACTGAAGGACCACCTAGAGGAGTTGGTACAAGACGGCCGGCTGGCACAACATGTCCGAAAGAACAAACCATCGAACACGGTAGCCCTACGGCCGGATTCACCTCTACTTGGTGCAATTCACATGATATACAACCTACCGTCGTCGGCCGAGGTACATACAATTCAGTTGCAACACCGCCTACCTAAGGCAATCACACCAACCAAATGGCCCCACGAAACTGGTAGGATTAGCTTCGATGACACCAACCTAGATGGAGTAACTCTCCCCCACGTTGATCCCCTCGTCGTCGAGCTACGCGTGAACAGATTCACAGTTGAGCGTGTTCTCATTTTCCCTGCTGTGACACCAAAAGTACATTTCTAAGGATTCAATCGCAACCGATACTCTCTGATCTGTTGAAAAAATTTCTTCAAGGCGGTGTAGTGGCTCTCTCTTTCCTTGGACTTGACAATCATGTTGTCCACGTACACCTCAACCTCTTTATGGATCATATCATGCAAGATCGTAGTTGCAGCCTGTTGATAAGTAGCCCCAACATTCTTCAAACCGAACGGCGTCACCCTATAACAATAGGTCCCCCACGGGGTGGTGAAGGTAGTTTTCTCCCTATCCTCGGGTGCCATCAAGATCTGGTTGTACCCGAAAAATCCATCCATAAAGGAGAGCAGTGCATGCCCTACAGTAAAGTCCATCAATTCGTCGATGTGCAGTAATGGAAAGTCGTCCTTCGGACTGGCTTTGTTCAGATCTCTGAAATCCACACACACCTAAATTCTTCCATCTTTCTTTGGCACTGGAACAATGTTGGCCAACCAAGTAGGATACTCAGATAATAACAGGAACCCTGCATCAATCTGCTCGGTGACCACTTCCTTGATTTTCAAAGCCCAGTCCGGGCGTATTCTCCGATGCTTCTGCTTGACGGGTCGGGCCTCAGGGTCAAGAGGGATCCAGTGGTGTACAATCTCAGGATCGATTCCAGGCATGTCTTCGTAGGACCACGCGAAAACATCTTTGAAACCTTTTAATAAAGCGACTAAGCGCTCGCGTTCCTCCGAAGACAATATGGACCCGATCTGGACCAGATGCGGATCCTTTTCAGTACCAACATTAATTGAAGTGATTTCATTAACCAAAGGTTTTACAAACCTCTCCTCCTCTCGATCAATCAAATGTTTCAAAATCGGAGGAATTTCTTCCTCGTCGCTTTCATCAAAGTTTTGAAAATCCTGATTAATGCAATAAACGAACGGCACAGAAAAGTACTCAGCAACTACGGTATCATTCTCATTAACTTCCAGTTCGTCGAATTCTTCGGTTACAACTGACTCAAAGGAAAATGGAAAAGATGACCTGGACAAAACAACGGCATCCGGGTTATCAATCCAAGGAAAATGAAAAAGACGACCTAGACAAAGAGGCCGTTCAGGGTTCCTTGGATAGGTCTATGCACTAACTCATAGTGCTTCCCAGCTTGTTTAGCCTTGGCTCTTCCGGCCATCTCCTTTCCCCTCTTACCCAATCCTCTTTGGTAGGTATATAACCTAGACTGAAGGTATAAGGGTTGTGTGGCACTTTGGCCAATTCAGCGACGCCCTTCTGGCCACTCCTTCCCAATCCCATGCCGAGCACATGTTGAAGCTTATTCGTGAGGTAAACAGATTGCACACTGACATACAATCCCTCATCAACAGCTACAAGATCTTGCACTACCTGAGCCTCGGCCAAGGTAAACCTAGACAGGAAGACATCCTCCTCGCCCTGTGCAATTTCCAAGATCGGCATAGTAACCTCCGGTGGCGGATGTATGGAAGAGTTTCCAAAAACAATTGCTACCCCCTTCCCATGGGGGTATTTTAGCATCTGGTGCAGGCTGGAAGAGACAGCTCTTACTTGGTGCAGCCACGGCCATCCAAGGAGTAAGCTAAAGGTGGCTGGAACATCCAGAACATGAAACTCGATGTCCTGTTGGGCCAGGCCTACCTGAGTTCTAATCTGCACTGTCCCCATCACTTCACAACTGGTATTGTCATAAGCCTGGATCACCTGGGCTATTGGTACGAAATCTGCGAGCTTCAACCCAATAGTATAGGCTGTACGCGATGGACACACATTTATTGCAAATCCCGTATCAACTAAGACAATTGGTATCCACTTCTCCTTGCACTCCACAGAGATGTATAATGGCTTGTTGTGCTCGGAGCCCTCAGGCGGTAATTCTTTATCTGTGAATGTCAAAGTTGGTGAAGCACCACCCAGGAACACAAGTCCTACAAACTATTCGGGGTTGTAACAATAGAAAGCCTAGCCTTGTCCATTGCTGTTACGACGGCTTGTCTATGCACCCGTGAGGCCATGAGCAGTCCCCAGATGGAGATGTCTGCTTGAATCTTTTTCAGCTACTTCAGTAAAGCTTCCTCCTCCAACAGTTTGTCCTTCTGCTTCTCTGTTTCCTTGTCTTTCCCAGATGCCTCTGGCTGGTCCAGGTGTGGGGGCTTAAAGTACCGCCCAATTCGGGCCATGTGGTCGACTTCTTTGGTGTACCACGTATCATTTGGGAGATTCTGTCCCCAGTCCTCATCAGTATGGGCTAGACACAAATCATCGTCTTCCCACCACCTTCCGTCGGCAACCGACAAACAACTGTACGTGTTTCCGTGTTCACAACACGTTCTGTCCCCACAGGACCCTTGGCTTTTCTTGCCCTCTCATCAGTCTCAATTCTCTCTTGGTTGAACTGCTTCAACGCGGCCTCCTGTTCTGCATCATCTGTATGCAAACTGCCCAATTCCCGAGCGAAATTCTCCGTACCGGTGCTCTCCGGCAGCTTCTCTTTGTTGTCAACCGTTCAGGCCACTGCAGACGTTCTTGTTTCTGACTGTCCCTATTTCAGCTGAGACCTCTCATCAATATATGGCTCATCACTAAGCCACCCTACATTATCTATTGATTCATTCAGGTCAAACCAGTTGATGTGCACATCTCTCGGGTCCTGTCCGTCAAAAAATTACAGATTAGCGATGTCCTCCTCAAGCTCTTCTAAATCATCCAACCCCTGACTCGACCTGTCCTTTTGGACTACATTTACCTCCATTTCCTCCGGCAACTCCACCCTTGGCTTGGCCTAATCAGTTGGCGTAATGAAGCAGCAAGGGTTGTATACTTCCTTAATTAAGCTTGTAGAGCCCTCAAGCATGCCCTCTTTTGTCATAGCCACCACCATGGGTTCAGGTTGGGATATTGATGTGCTCATCATGCACAAGTCTGTGCTTTCTAGGATGAACAACGCTGGCTTAGACAGGTGGGAGGGAGTGATGTATATGCTGGGGTCATATGGGACGACCATTGTTTGAATCAGGTTTACTTGTCTGGGTAGAGGAAGGGGTTGATTATGTGGTGGGAGGGGGTTTGTAGTGACATTTGGCTTGTCAGGAGGTGCTATCACTTTAGTGTCAATGAGATCCTGAATCTCATGATGTAATCTGAAGCACTGGTCAATATCATGCCCATGTTGTTGATGGAAGGCACAATACTTGGCTGGGTTGTGTGTAAGAGGGAGGGGATTTGGCAATGGCCGTGGTTCGAGGGGCTTCAGATGCCCTTTTCTAATCAGGACCCTCAAGGCCGCTGATAAAGACATATAGAGTGGGGTGAAGGTCCTCTGGCCTTTGGGTGGGTACTTTGCAGGTGATGCAGTGGTTCCGAATGTGCCGGTAAAGGGTGTGGTTGTTTTTGGCGCAGTGGTGACCATGCCAACGTCAGAAGTCCTTGCGGCTGCATTGCTACTTGTAACTGCATTCGAACCGCTGCAAAGGCCCTCTTGGTCTGCTCCTTCTCTTGGTCAATCAGACCCTGTTTCATAGCGTCCTCGATCTGTACCCCAATCTCATGAAGATCAGCAAAGGTGGGGAGGGGTAAGACAATCATCCTCTGCATGAGCTTCGGTTGCAGATTTCGCACGACCATCCTTATCTGGTCTTTCTCAGCCGGCCTGGTTGTCATCATAGAGGCCTTGGCCCTCCACCGGGTAACAAAGTCAGAGAAGCCCTCCTTCGGCTCCTGCCTGGTTGCCTCAAGATCACGAGTCGTGACCTCGGTTTGAGTATTGTAAGATTATTGAGCAAGGAAGGCCTTGGCCATCTCTTCCCAACTTCTCTTCCCTGAATCCTCCAGTTTAGCATACCAAATGGCCGTAATACCTGACAGGGTCCGACCAAAGAGGGATAGCTTTTGCAGTCTAGTTAGGCCTATCGGCCACAGGATGTCTGAAAAGAGCCTCAAATGAACCATAGAGCCGCCTAAACCGTCGAAGCGGTCTATGTGAGGCATTTAAAATTTGTCCGGCAATGTCACCGCCGAATCCGTGTAGCCATCCTCTATGTCTGGGATTGAGTTGACTCTCTGAGCTCGCTTGAACAACTTCTCGAGCTTGCTCACTTTCAAGGCTGTAGGATCGACCTCAGACTCAAATGGTGTGTCTATTGGATAGGCCGGTGCCTTGGAAGTCTGCAATGGGACTGGCCCTGCTGGAACGTTAGTATTTTCCTAGACATCAACTGTCTCCCCAGGTATTGGAACCCTAGGTGAGGGTGAGTGCGAAGCAAACGTTGTTGTTTGTGGTTGTTGATGCTGTTGCTGTTGAAGCCTGGCAATTACTTCAGCCTGTTGGGCTACAACCTCTGTTTGACAAGCGATAACCTCCACTTGGTAGGCAACATCCTGCTGTATGGCCTCGATAGTCTGTTGGAGCGGACGCATCATATCTTTCATACTGACAGAGGGGTGTTGATCTGTCTGATCTGGTGTATATCCTCTTTCTGAGGTAGAAGTAGAAAACTGATCCCCACTAAACACAGGTGACTGACAAACCGGTGAACTATGCTGAACTCTTCTCCGTCTTGTAACCGGGGGGAGTGAAGCAAACACTGGTTGTCCTCTCACAAGATCCCCAGATCGATAAAGCCTCCTAACTCTAGTCCAGAGTGCTTGGGGGGAAACTGCCTCGTCGGAAGCAATGATGAACTACTACCTTGGAAAAAGAAAAATAAAGCAAAAAAAGAAAACAACAATCAGCAAATGCACAAAACCTCAGCTTAGATAAAGACAACACACAGTTGAAATCATAAGCTGGACAAACTGCACTCAAACACTGATTTCTGCCACCAAATTTTCTGCCTCAAAACTGATATCCCCCAAACTGATACCCAGACTTCCAGCTGATACATACATTCCCTGTAGAGACACACTCTAAAAGCACATATCAAGCAAGTAAGAGCCAAAACACCCCTATGAGGGGGTAAGGTTACCCTATCTTAGTTTCGTCAGGAACTAGGGTTTTACTACTCACGCATGCGGTTTTAAACAATCCGGCATTTGAGTGAGCAATCTATCCTAGTTTGGAACAGTCTCTATAGCTTCTGATATGCAACTAGGTCGAATGGTCAAAAGGGTGCCTCAGTAAGACCACCTAATATACCTCTCGCTCCTAACACTGAGAAGTGAAAGGAGGATCAAACGGTACAGCGGTGATCTAGATCCAACGTTTGTGTTCCCATCGTGGAAGAGCCCGCAACCAGTCGGCCTTATGGCACGTTTTTCCAAGCAAGCCTCCGACAAACCGTTCAGGAATAGCAGACAACAAACACTTTGACTTAGGCACACCTATGCAAATGCAAATGCAAAGAAACACATAAATGTAGATAAAACAACATATCATGAGTTCAAGTCAAGTTCTCTAAGTCCCCAGCAGAGTCACCAGAAACTGTGGACTCGGCTTTCTTCGTGCGCACCCCTTTCGGAGATGCGCGAATTGGTCTCTTAGAGTTCGGACTCCTGTCACGATTCTGAATCTAATCTCACAAAGTGCAATGTGAGACTGATAAACACCAAAGAGTCCAATCCGACAAATCATTTTGGAAAATCAAATTTTGAATCAAATAATGCCAAAATTGGACTGCTTTGCCAGATTACAAAGTCGCCACCTAAATATTTTATTTTTGGAAAATTTAGGAAACCCTGACTCATGCCAAAGGCCACGTGTCCGTCATCACCAAAGCTGCCTCGGCTCGGGAACTTGGGTACGAGAGGGGAAGGTCCTGAAATGAGCACCCCCGCTCGCCCGATCAAAGATCGGCCTCTACTGACATGATATGTTGTTTTATAAACCTCATGTGTTCTTATCCGGTTATTAGCTAACTTTACTATGTGACGCACATATACAAGTATAGACTAAGTCGCAAGACTTGGAACAAATCAATTCATGTTTGTTTTCGAAAATAGTTTGAAAGTGTAACTCGCAAGTGGGCTAAAATGCAGATTTGCCACCCTCAAGTGGGCTTAAAACATGATGATTTGCCACTTCGCAAAGTGGGCTTAAAACGCACATTCATCGAATTGTTCCAATTCAAGCAACAAAGCCTTCATCCACAAGCATTCATGCAGTTAAGTATTTAAGCAAATAGCCTCATGGCAAGCATGCTATCATGGCAACACTCACACTCATGCAAGTATGCTAAAGCGTAAGACTCACAGTGTACTCCGAGCCAAAACAAAAGCTAGTTAGAAATATGCATGATTCCTAACTATGTTAAAATGCCTAATGCAACAAATGCGATAATGCAATTAAATAGGCTCGGCTATCTAAGATGGCATATGAATGCAACAATTTGATAACATGTATTCAAATAAGTGTTAAAATACAATGCAGTTTGTATGATGCGCCGAGCCCGGTGCATGCAAGACAAATGAATGATGCAAACATGCAAAGCATAAGGTATGCTAATCAAAACATGCCCTAAACTAACCATCGAAAGTGGTTAAGTTAAAGGGAGAAAGAAGTGGAGTTGAAAGACATGGACACACACATGCACCCTTATTACAACATTGTGCCCTCTCGAATGAGGGTCAGAATAAATAAGCTAAGCTATACTAGGCTAAGCTAATTATTACAAATCAACTAATTAACTAACTTAGCTAATTAACTATTACAAACCAATTGAATAACTAGCTATGCTAAGCTAAAAATATTACAACACAAATTGAATAATCAGCTACACTAAGCCAATTAAAGCAATAAAATGGCCTCACGGGCGAGGGAGACAAGCATGATCGATTGGCTTCCTCTCGAAAATCCATCACTTTGCCATCAGTTGCCTCTGTTTGCACTTGCCCTAATTTTTGAACACTGAACCAACTTCCAAAACCGCCTCTGCCACAAAACAGGAACATTTTGGCACCAAAATGGACTGGTGGCCGGTCGGCCACAAAAAGTGGCTACCGGCCACCTTGACTGGCCGATCGGTTACTGCAAGTGGCCGGTCGGCCACCTGCTTTTCCAAATTTCTGGATTTGCTGCAACAAAGAACAACAAAGGCACAACAATGTATTTGTAAGGAAATGTGTGTACTGCCACCATCCTCATCATTTCTCAAGCTCAAAGGAGTGTGGCACTTGGCTTTCAAGCCAACAATCAAGCATCTCAACGCATGATGGCCAAAGAACCAAGCTTGTACAAGCTCAGTGAATGCGCACATAAGACTCAAAGTGCCATCACCCTATCATGCATGATCCAGTGTGATAATGACCAAGAAATGTGATACGTTTCATCACTTTGAGTATGAAACGTCCCACATTTCTTGTGTTTGGATTAACATCTAATCCAAACACATGCAATGCAAACAACATGTTTATCTTGTTCACATTTTACTTGATTCAATTTTGTTTACACTCTTTACATTACCAAGCCATTCTTTAACCGATTAAGTCTCAAGTGATTGTCCTCTAATGAGAGAGGGGCCAACCAAAGGATGGTTTAGGGCATGAGAGAGATCATGCCTTTGGCTAGGAGGAACCCCTAAAAGAGGGTTGAATCCATTTGAGCACGAACTCTGTCATGCTTAAACACAACCACATAGTCAACTAACCCTTAAAGCAAAATGAAAAATGAAGAAATGTGGGAGGTTGCGGAATTTCAGTGCTGAAATGGCATGCTAAGACACTAAATCATGTAAGCAAAGCATGCAAGACATGTTCAAGAGCCAAAAACATCAAAGCTAGTAAAAAGCATTACACAAGAGGCATGCAATACTAAGCTTAAATGATCAAACTAGCTCTGGATAGAGCTTAATCATGCCAAAACAGTGGCTAAAATGAGCTGAGATGGTAGCATGAAAAGCAAGAAAAACATGCTCGCATGTTGGCTCACAAACAAGGCATAAAGCATAACTCTCAAAAGCGATGAAAGAGTGGTATATGTGAGAGTGTGACTGAGCTATATGCACTGAAATCACATGCTAAATGATGCCAAGACATGCAAACATCACAAGCACAGCATGTTAAGGGCCTTGAAACTCAAAGCTAGTAAAGGCCTTTGCACTATAGCTATGTAGTACATTGGCTCATATGACCAAGACCACTCAAAACAGAGTTAAAGTATGTCAAAACATCAACAAAAACATGCTGAGATAGAGCTAACACAAGCTAGAATGGCAGG
Source organism: Camellia sinensis (assembly GCF_055761805.1). NCBI lineage: Eukaryota > Viridiplantae > Streptophyta > Magnoliopsida > Ericales > Theaceae > Camellia > Camellia sinensis. The sequence goes on from NC_138970.1 coordinate 10,832,564, forward strand.
CTAACTCATTAAGCATGATAAGCTAGTAAGCATGATTACACTACAAGTGTAAGTAGCAAGCAACAAGTGACTTAACCAGCCAAAAACAGAACTAAAGAAGGTCAAAAAGGTCACAAAAACATGCTGAGATCAAGCCATGAGATGGTAGAAAAACATGCTCACGTGTTGGGCCATCAACACTTGCAAAGAAGACACAAGGAGGGGAGGCCACCCCCTCCTCTTTTGGACCTCACAACCAACTTTTTACCACTGAAAAACCTTTGAGCTTCACTGGTTAAAAGGCCTAGAAAAGTTAGTTTAAAAGGCTTTGAAAGATGGCTCAAAAGGCTTTACAAGCCAAAGAGCAAAGGGAGAAAACCACCCCCTAACTCCAAACAAACTTCAAACCACTATTTTAACCATAAAAATTGAGTTTTTTAGAAGTTAAAACCAACCTAAAACTAGCATGCAAAGGCGGCCAAATAAGCAACTAAGACAAAGTTTTAAAGCGGGTAAGGCTTTACCCTTCAAACACAGCAACAAACAACACAATTTCTGAACCAAAACCAACTTTAGGAGCTCCAAACAAGCCTTAAGGAACCTTAGCTCCAAGAGAGGGATATTTGATCACGGGCGTCTTTGCAAATATATGGAGAAAACTCACTTTCAAGCACAAAATATATATATATATAGAGACAGAGAGAGAATTTTTACTTATAAAAATTTTGAACCCCTCAAATAGGGGAGGGACCTCCCCTTATATAGAAAACAAGCAAAAAGCTTGTTTTTATCCCTCTGTTCACATGTATGGAGGATGCCTTCAATGACCAACAGCTGGCACATAAAATATCTGAAAAAGGAGAAAATTGGCCGTCGGCCACTTCAGGTAGCCTGTTGGCCACCTCCCCTAGCTGACCGACCACTTCATGTGGTCGGCAAGAAGGAAAAGTGGCCGACAAGTGCCAAAAGTGGCCGACAAGGCCTTTTCCCTCTCCAGGCAAGAGGCACCAAGGTTTAGCCTAAAAACAAGGCCAAAACACAAAGGATTTAGAGGCTTAAAGACAGGGCACTCAGTTAAGACCTTCAAGCGCTCAAAACGAGCACAAACATGCGCAATCATTGAGTGCACAAACGATGACATCAAAGTCTTGAGGTCGGTTAAAAATAGGGTGTCCACACCCTGGAATTCCACACATTTGCATAAATTTTATCATTAAGCCAACTTGTACGGCGAACCCATGGAAGTATCATTATGTTAACATGTACGCATCTACGAATTCCGCAATGCAATGCCCTTTTTATTGCCATCTCGTTAACAATGATTGAATAATGAAAAAGCCTCTGAATCCGGAGTGCCCTTCGTAAATATTATGATTGGCTAACACAAAGACTTCGAATTCAGAGCGCCCTTCGTGGATATCACGTTTGGGATGAATAAGCCTCCGAATTCGGCCAACACAAAGACTCTGTTTCTCTATCGGCCATAGCATGATCCAGCAGGAGCTGGTTGACTCTGTCCTTGACAACTGAATTTGCGACACACGCCAATTGTGTCTCAGCCGCCTTGGCCTTTCTTAGCTCACTCTCGGCTTTTTCCGCGTGGCGCTCCAAATCTCGAATGCGCCCCTACCTTTGCTCGAGCTCTCTTTTCGCCACGCGCAGGCGCATGTCGACTTCATACGGGCTTTAAAGTCCTCGAATCGACCCATGTATACTTTTCCTAAAAATTTTGTAATCACCCTGGCCGATAAGTGACTATTGCACCTCTAGCGGAAATATTTGCCGCGTGAATTCCACCGCCACATTAGGATGACAGACTATTGAGTTCACTTCGGTCATTGGTTTGTTCCCAATAAAGACCAAAAAGCTCAACGGGCGCGGCGGTCTACTCAACTCATTTCTCGCGACGGCATGCCTACTCACGGCCTTTGAGGCCCCTCGTTGTTGCACCCCATCCCTGGGGGACTTCACTACTTCACCTCTTCTGGGGGACCTACACCGACATCTGAGCGACTGACGTCTCTCTCGCCCCTCTGTTGTAATGTTCCCTGTTCTTTGATCTTCGCCCCTAGCAGCGCGATGAATTTTAGCATCCAGCTCCACCAAACTCCTTCCTTCTCATTTACTGTTGAAGAATAATCTCTGAGACATCTATGGCCACACTTACAACCACCGTCGACACTCAAGTTTCTGCTCGTTCTCAAATTATTGATTGCCCCTTTCGTCGTCTATGCCAGATCTGTTCCATGACGCTTGCGACCTCTTAAATACTAGATACCTCGTTCATTAATTACGACTGCAGCATTTCCAATGCGCCCCGCAGCTAGCCCTGCATCTGTAGTCGGGTTTGGAACAACATGTTCAAATGGGGCAAGGGCAAATATACGATTCTACTCAGCATCTGATGTTATAGCCGAATCACAATACAATGTCTCATATGGCCAGACGAGCTTAGCATTAAGCCGTATATTCTATTTAGCAGATTATGTTACACGTTGCAAGCCGCATGTTGTATTCGGCTCTAGAACGACACCCAAATTGGCGTAAGCCATATGTTTTATTCGGCTCTGGAACGACTTGTCCAAATGGGAAAAGGGCAAATATATGATTCTACTCGGCATCTGATATTATAGCCAAATCACGATATACTACCCCACTTGGCCAGACGAACTTAGCATTGAGCCGTATATTCATTCGATAGATTATGTTATAGCCAAATGTTGCAAGGGTAGATTTAATGTCAAATTATGCTACGTTGTCTTAGCCATTAATTTAAATTACTTAATGTCGAATTATGCTACATTGTCTTGGCCATTAATTTAAATTATTTAATGCCAAATTATGCTACGTTGTCTTGGCCATTAATTTAAATTATTTAATGCCAAATTATGCTACATTGTCCTACTTAGCTATTAATTTAAATTAGCAAATACAAAAGAGAGACAAAAAGGTGATTTTCATTAATAAATTGAGTACAAACAACCGTCATTTTACACATGAAAACTGCCCTATAAATGACTTCTAAACAAAATGAGAAAAAAACCTATAAAAACTACATACAAAAGATACCTAACATAAAGCAAAATTACACTAGCACTATTTATTCTTCAGGGTCAGACTCCAACGGCTCAACCTCCTGCTGCTCGTATGGAATTGGCTGCTCCAATGTCACATTAGCGACCGCTAGGTCTTTAAGCCAGCCATGTTTGAAGTCCCAGTTTTCAAACTTGGGAACCTTCTCCACATACTTCTCCAAGGCCGCGTTCTCTCCAGCATCGAACGCCTCGGAAATCTCTGAGTCGGCGATTTCTTTCGCCTTCTTCGATTCTTCCAAATCGGCCTCTAGCTTTATGATCGCCTCCTTGGCCAACTTCAGCACATCATCACTCGTGTTCACCCTTCTCTTCCTCAGCATTGGCCCTTGCTCGCTCTTCTTCCACTTTTCTTGCCTCAGACTCGGCTTTAAGAGACGCCACCGTCAATTCGGCCAATGCCTATTTAGCCTTCCCCTTTTTGATCTCGGCTTTAAGTAAGCCTATTTGCTCCACGGCGTCATAGTGACTGTGACCGATTTTTGTGATTTTGCACGCAACCTGAAACAAAACATGGGTAAGTTAGTTGGCATACAAAAGAAACGAAGTATTAAGTGTGTCAATTATGTACCAATATCGCCGACTAAGCAGCTAGTGCTATCGAAACCACGTTTGGTTCTACACGGAATGTAGCCTTGTCCATAGGCAAAGAAATTGATGAGGCCACGGTTAGGGCCACGACGGGGTCCTTCAGAGCCGATGCATTGCTAGAAACCAGCACATTCTTTATTCTGAGTTGGATAATAAATGCCGCCGCCAAGTCTTGGGACTCTTCTATGGGAGGTTGTTTATCGGTTGAGTCTTCAAAAGAGTTGACCTCAATTTCAGCGGAGCGTTTCTCCCCCCCTTTGTTCGGCAACTAAGTTGCCCAATGTAGACACCCCATTTTTGACCGTCTGCAAGACTTAGGCGCTTGGTTCGATACACTCGATGATGAAAGTTGAATTGTGTGCTTTGAATTCACAACAATTCGGATTTAGTCAGGCTCTCGAAATAACCTCAAATCTTCAACATTCACCTTGTTTGAACTTTGAGTCTCATTTTTGGACCTTTTACCACCCTGAATTGAGTTTGAACCCAAAAACAGGGGAGGGCATAAAAGCCTGGCCGAGCCTCAATGATGGCCGGCCGTGGTTATGAATGGTCGGCCGGCCTTTGGTGGCGAATAACACTGTTTTGGGCGGGAGGCTGCCAGCTGTCCATTTTTGAAGATATTTATCACCTTTTGAGCTCGAATTCTATAAAAACGAAGCTGTGTTATTGTTTTGAGGGTTGAACAAAATTTAGAAATCCTATATACACCTTGAGAGCTCCTCCATCCTTCTTCTTCCTTAGCAAGCAACCTTTGAGCTAACATAGCTTCCTTATGTCATCTCCATACACCATGCACAACCTTGTCTCACCATCTTAGAGCCTTGGTTGATCTTTGAGAAGCATAATTCAAGCTTGAGAGTGTGTTGGAGCTAAGTTTGGATCACAAACAAAAAGCTTACCCCTTGAGAGGTATAAGCTTGCTTTCTTCTCGCTTGCTCTCATTTCTTTCATTTACTACATAATTCTTATTCTTTTGTAATGTTTTGATCCTATTTGACGTGTTTAAGATTTGGTTTGAAGAGCTACCAAAAGGGTAGAGAGAGCTTGCTTTTTCTACACCTTTACCTATAGCTCAAACCCTTTCTTTTACACTCTTTTTCTTTGATATCTATACTGATTTTCAGAGTTTTAAAAGGGCTTAAAATCATGTTTTGAGGTTTCAAAAGTGGAGGGGTTAGCCACCCCTCCTTGTTCTTGCTTTCCTAGCCTTGTTTTATCTTTTTGTTGTTAGGCTTTTTAGGCTCTTTTCATGCTTTTTAGCTTCTGTTTTTCATGTATTAAGGGCTATTTTAGGGCTATCCAAGCCTTTTAAATTGGTTCATGCTTTGTTTAGTTCATTTGTTGTGTAATAAGTTGGCATACATAACTTGTTGCATGTTGTTATATATCTTTTCTTTATTCATTTCCATGTTAAAAGTCTAATTTTAACAATCAATCTACCATCCATCTCTTTCATTCTTTGAGAATGATTTTAACCGATTGAGGTTGCTCAAAACATGTAAGAAAGACTCCTACTAAATGGCTTAATATTTTCGAAGATTCAATGCCAACGGTATAGTCTTTCTCTCATGCTTTAAAAGAACCTCTCGTTTGACATTGCTTCTTGTTTAGAGGACTTTAACGTTGCCATGAACAAATAGACTAAAGAATGGCAAGGCTTCATAAAATTGGCTTAAAACTTAGAACATCCCACATGAAGAAAATGGCTTAAATTGCTTAGACTTGGCCAGACGTTATGCCAAGTTCCTTGTGTCAAGAGTCATCACATGCTAATTCATGGCATTTTGATGATTCTTGAAGCGTTGCGACCGCCCTCTTTGTGCTCATTCCATGACAAGAGAGAGAGGTGGTCTTATTCATTGCATTTCATTAAGTTTTGTCCAAAATTGTATCCAAGACCATCAAGCAATCATTTTTCTCATTGATGGCTTTGGAATCAATTCCAACATTCTCTCAAGGCTTTTTCATGACAGAGAAGGAAGAAAGGGACAAACAGAGCTTGAGGACACTCTGTCTGCACTGGTTCACCTCAGAACACAAAAACAGAGTTTTGCACCAAATTGATGCACGACCAGCCATCTGTAGGCCCGACCAGCCATCGCTGATGCATGACCGGCCCTCAGTGCATAGCCAGTAGTGCAATTTTGCAGGAAAATAGAGGCAGTGGCTGAAGATGAAACAGAGTTGCCTCGGACAGACAGAGTAGCTCTCAGGTGCTGTGCATGCAACCTTCATCCATCTTTACTTAAGCCTTTGTCGAATGCGATTAATTGTTTCATTAGTGTTATAATTATCATAGTTGTAAATTAATCTTGTTGTAATTAATTAGTTGTAGCTAGTTAATTTTGTAGAGTGTTGCAATTAATTAAGTAGTTAATTAATTATTCAATCTCATTTTGTAATTAGTTAGTTAACTAGAATAGTTAGTTAATTAGTTAAGTAGTTTAGCTAATTCAATTTGTTTTGTAATAGTTAGCTTAATTAGCTTAGCTTTAGTTGGTTAGCTTAGTTCATTCGGACTCTCCTTCGTGAGAGCGCAATGTAATAATGTGTATGTCTTCCAACCCCACGTCTTTCTCCCTTTTATTTAACTGCTTACGATGGTCAGATTAGGGACATCATGTTTCAATTAGAATTCCTTATGTTTGCATCCATTTGTTTTTCATGCACCGAGGCACGGTTCATCATTCTAACTGCATTGTTAGTTTAAATACTTCTTTGAATATGTGCTTAGACTGCATGCTATTTCATTGATTCATATGCCATATTAGTAACCGAGCTTATTAATTGCATGTTGCATGCGTTGCATTTGTCATATTGTATAGTTGGGAATCATGCATTTTTTTTCTAACTCTTTTTGTTTGTTTTGACTTGGAGTACTAGGTGAGCCCTTACTCATTTTAGCATAATTGCATGAGTATTGATGTTGCCATGTTTCGCATGCTTACTATGAGGCTAAGTGCTTAAATGATAAACTACTTGTATGCTTGTGGATGAAGGCTTATTGCTTGAATTGAAATAATTTGAGCAATGTTCATAGGCGATCACTTTTTCAAGTGATACATAGTTCGAAACAATTTTGCAAAACAAACATGAACTCGAGATATTCCAATTCTTGCAAGATAGTCTATACTTGTGTGTGTGGGCATCACATAATAATGCTAGCCTAATAAACCGAAACAAGAGTATATAATGTTGATAAAAATCATATCATGATTAGTAGAGGCCGATCTTCGATCAGGCGAGCGGGGGTGCTCAATTCATGACCTTCTCTTCTCGTATCCAAGTTCCCGAGTCGAGACAATCTTGGTGATGACGGACACGTGGCCTTTGGCACGAGTCATGGGTTTCCTAAATTTTCTAAAAATATTTAGATGGCGACTCTGTATCTGGCAAAGCAGTCCATTTTTGACAATTTAATTCAAATCAATTTTCCAAAAGATTTGTCAGATTTGGACTCTTTGCTGTTTATCAATTTCACATTGCACTTGTGAGATTAGATTCAGAACCGCGCGGAGTCCAAACTGTAGGACTTATTTCAAACTTCAGAAAGGGGGCGCGAAAAAGTTGAGCTACTGTTTCTGGTGACTCTGCTGGGCAATTAGAGAACCTAACTTGAAATTCATGATGTGAATTTTTATTTACACTTATATGCTCTTTGCATTGGATTTGCATTGGTGCGCTTAAGTCACTGTGTTTGCCATCTGCTATTCCTGGATGGTTTGCCTGAAAAGCTTGCCAAAAGGCTGACCAGTCACGGGCTCTGCCATGATGGGAACACAACCCTTGGATCTAGACTACCGCTGTACCGTTTGATCTTCCTTTCACTTCTCAGTGTTAGGTGCGAGAGGAATATTAGGTAGTCTTGTTGAGGTATCCTTTTGACTACTTGGACTAGTTGCATATCTAAAGCCGTAGAGACTGTTCCAAACTAGGACACGATACTTACCCAAATACAAGATTGCGTGAAATCGCTTTGTTTGAATAGTGAACCCTAGTTCTTAACGAAACTAGGACAGGGTAACCTTTCCCCCTCATAGGGGTGTTTTGGCTCTCACTTAACTGCTATGTACTTTACAGTGTAACTGTACAGGAATGTACATATCAGTTGTAAGTTGGGTATCAGTTTTTGGGAGTAGAATTTAGTGTTGAGTGCAGTCCTACAGCTTTGATTACATCTGTGTGTTGTTAACACCTGAGCCGAAGTGTTGTGCATTTTTTGATTTCTACTTTCTTTTTGCTTTATTTCTTTTTGCTAGGTAGTATAACATCATAGCTTCAAATAGTTCGGATATCCCCTAAGCACTCTGGACCTGTGTCAGGAGGCTTTACAGATCTGGAGATCTTGTTAGGGGATAACCTGTGTTTTCTTTGCTCCCCCCCTAGTTACTAGACGGAGAAGAGTTAGACACAATTCACCAGTCCAACAATTACCTGTATCTAGTCAGGCTCAGTCTTCTATATCTGGTCCAGTACAAGATCATTCGCCCATTTCAATGGCACAATATCCCCCAATTAGCATAGAAGACCTAATCCATCACCTTCAGCAAACAGTTGAAACCATGCAGCAAGACGTTGCTCGTCAAGCCGAGGTCACAGCATGTCAGGCTAAGGTCATATATAGGCTGCAATAATAACAGCCACAGCCGGCAACAGCTTCTACATCTCATACACCTCCTACGGGTATCCCTGCACCCAGAGCCACAGTCCATACTGCTAATGTCCAACCTAAGAATCAGGGCAACCTGGTAGAGCTGATCCCACCACAAGGCTTCCAAGCGCCTGTGCATCAAACCGAAGTTCCATTTGAGTTTGAGGTTGACCCGACTATGCTTAAGGTCAACAAGTTGGAAAGGCTTTTCAAGAGAGCACAGGGTGTTAACTCTATTTCTGACATAGAAAATGGATATACTGCCTTTGCAGTGACATTTCCGGGCCTGTTCAAAATGCCACACATTGATCGGTTCGATAGCTCTGTAGACCTTATGGTTCTCTTCGGCTATTCTCAGATATTCTGTGGCCGATGGGCCTGACCAAGTTGCAGAAGCTCTCACACTTTGGCCGGATCCTGTGTAGTATAGCCGCCATATGGTATGCGAAGCTGGAGGATTCTGTGAAGCAGACTTGGGAGGAAATGGCTAAGGCCTTTGTTGCACAATACTCCTACAACACACAAATTGAGGTCACAACTCGTGATCTTGAGACAATGCGCCAGGAGCCAAATAAGGGCTTTTCAGAATTCGTGACAAGGTGGAGGGCCAAGGCTTCAATGATGACTACACAACCTTCAGAGAAAGATCAGATAAGGATGGTAGTCCGTAATCTGCATGGGAAATTGTTGAACAAAATGATCATCCTTCCTTTGTTCACATTCACTGAGCTCCATAAGATGGGTGTTAAGATTGAAGATTCTATGAAACAGGGCTTGATAACTGATGAGAAAGAGCAAGCCAAGAGCCCTTTTGTGCGCAGTTCCAATGGGTCTGTACGGCCACCTAGTTCACCTTTTTGTCTAGACACAAGATCCAGGCAATCTTCACCTTCGCCAAATTCCTAGTTACCTCAGACAACGACCATGACATCGTCAACACGCTTACCAAAGCTAGCAAACATAGTCACCAAGTGGTGATCAGTGTCCTTGGCTTTGAGGAAGTTGCGTCCCTGCTACCCAGAGGATTTCACCAAGGCATAACAATGCTGAATAGCATGGATTCCTACATTAATCCTAAGTCAGCAATTTAATTCTACTATGCCCATTATGATTCGGTAAAAATTTACATTTGGTTGTGAAAGGAGTAGACCCCAATAGCGAAGAACGGCCCGCCCTCAGTGATTGACAAGAGGGGAAAGATGATCATACATGCATCAGTCCTCTCCATGTTAACTACACTGTCCGCCAGAAGTGACAGATGGACGTCATCTGGAATTGAGAAATGATGTCGAAAGGCGGAAATACGGTCCGCAAAAAGGAGAGCTTTCAGATGCTTCGCCATTCAAATTGGCATAGAAAATACGCTAACTAAAAATGAATAGGAAAATGGGAGCTGGAATGAGGAAGAAATACAAAGAAAAGAAGAACTTACAGGTTAAAGAGAGGACAATGAGGAGTAGGCAGAAGTCGCAGAGGTCGTAAAGAAAGAGTGATACTGTGAGACAACCAAAAAGTCTTGCATATTCAAAAAATATTCAAAGGGACAGTGCATTTTTGTATCGCATTAATTGAGCAACGTGCATGGAGGAGTGGTAAATTATAATGATTTCTAAAACCATGTTCATTCTGACGCTTCGGTATTGGAAGAAGTGCGAGTGCCGTATTATTGACTTTCCATACGTAAAACCAAACATGCCGGCTAATTGGTATTAGTCGGATGTTCGGGGGGCAATTGTGGAGACCGAATAAAATCAATTAGAAAAAGGCCAAGGAATTTGATCGATATCAGGCCAAAGGCAATTCGGCCCTGACCAGGGGCTCATGAAACCGAATAAACGAATCGGCCATAAAAGGAGCCGAATAGGAGCCAACACTCAACTAGAAGGCCAACTAAGTAACTACGTGCGAGATCAAGAGTGGGCCAGACCCTTGGGCCCAAAGGTAATATAAAAAAGGAGGAATGTCAGCCAAAGGAGGTATGTGAGAATTTACAAGATAACTTGAGATATAAGTAAATTTGAGAGGATACTAACTTATCCGTCGGAGTGCTAATTTCGGCACCCCCAACTGGAATGTTCATCCCTTTTTCAAGTAACAATCAGAGGATCAAGAGCATCTAACTGGATCCAAGACTTACTGGTTGGCACTGATAGCAGACCTACAATACCAGTTTACCGCGGTAACCCAGTGAAGATGGGAGCAGGGCAGCCCGAGTGCAAGGGACTCCCTTTCCATTTACCCAGGTCACGAACCTTCCTTAGTCGCATAGGCAGTACTAACGAAGCCCTCTTGGGCTTGGTACTAAGGCATTGCATGGCTGATAGCAGGCTCGGTTATGGCCTTCGCCCTGGAAAGCTGGGGAGTTTGTGGTTAGGTGGCTAAGCTTTGAGGCTTCACTGAGGTGAGCACGAACATAGTCGATAGCAGACTAATGGAGTCCTGAGAATGCATGTACTGGCCAAGTAGAACTGAGAAGGCAAGTGCAGTAGCAAAGTTTACTGTTGCAAGTGCACTTGTTGCGGCTCAAAAGGAGTTGTAGTGCCAAACACTCCAGTCACAACTACACTTGCTAAGGCTTAAAAAAGACAGTTGCAGAGGCAAACAGATAGTACATGCAGAGGGACACGTGGCACCTTCAGTCTGGTGGCTCAAGGTAGAATATTCCATGTGATGCTCCGGGACACATGTCCTCTCTCTATTTGGCCACTTGGTGTCCTCTTGGTACCAAGGAAAAGCCTATAAATAAGACCTATTTCCCAAGGCTCAAGAGGAGGAATTTTGGGGATTTGGGGGAGATGTTGCCCATTTGTGCACTGCCATACATTTCTTCTTGAGCTACCTGCTTTACCCTCACCTAGCTACACACTCTCTAACTCCCAGACAGTTGCTGCTGCTCATTCTTCAGCCATTCCACCATTGTTGGACCTTTAGCATAGTTTTGCCTCTCTAATCAACTTTCTAACATTGATCCCCTCTACATTTTCTAGTGATTTTGCTGGGGAGGCTGCTTTGTTGATGGTTCATACCCGCAGTGGTCTACACACTTCACTACAAAAAATGGCAGAGGATGAAGTTCAGCAACCCCCACAGCAGCAAGGTTCTTCCAATGGCAAGGAAGTACATGCGGACGACCGTGACCACAGTGTTGTGGTTGAGGCAGTCCCGTCACTCCAGGATATGCAGGGGGAGATCTTGGCAGCTTTGCAAACTCTCTCTAATGGCGTCCAGACCAACTCCAGCGTAGGCACCGTCACCTGTAACTGTCCCAAACCTAGTGCATAACCTGTTCCCGAGGAATCAAGCTCTGATCCAGGTGCCTTCGATGGTACCCCAGGCGAATAGTACGGTTGCTGGTTCAGTTACCTAGGAGCAGACTGGACCATTCCAGCCCACTCACTTTATTACGCATGTCGATGTACAAGCTATGCTCGAGCAAGAGCGCAGCAAGAAGAAATTACCATCTCTCCCTGACCTAGATGTTAAGCCTCCATACTCCCAGGAGATATTGGTTATGCCATACCCAACTGGGTATACAGTACCCAAGTTTATCAAGTTTGATGGGAAGCAAGGCAATTCCAGAGAACATAGGTTCATCAAAACACTCGGTATCCATGGTAGTGACCACTTTTTGCACCTTTGGGAGTTCTCCAAATTACTTACCGAAAGGGCTTATAGTTGCTATGTGAACTTGGCCCCCAACTCGATCAAGAGTTGGGAGGAGATGGTGAACAAGTTCCACACGAAGTTCTTCCAAGTTCAAGAGAAAGTTACAACACTCACGATCAGGCGAGATGTCCAAAAGGAAGGTAAGGATATACTGGACTATGTCAAGTGATTCCAGGATAAGGCTATTGACTGTCATGAGCCAGTGGATGAGGCCCACTTAGTCAGCATATGTATGGAGGGTGCCATACACAACTATAAAATTTTCTTGGTGAACCAAAATCTGCCTACCTTTTCAACCTTGGTTGAGGCAGCTAGAAACCTCAGTGTCACTAGCAGAGGCAAAACAGTACCTGCGGAGGCAAAATTCGCAGTGGATACGCAACCCAACGACAACAGCGATGCAGAGCGAATGCGATAGGTGCTTTGATTCGAGCATTGTAGATCGAGGATGGTGACGCTGGTTTTAGGAAAAATGGCTGGACGAGAAATGAAGAAGATGAATAGTGAGGCATGAGACGGATGGATAGGCAATACGGGAGGCGCCAGACGGATGAAAAGGTTAGGTGTATTGAATGGGAGGCGCCAGATTTTGAATTTGGAAAGACGGCGTGGGACGGATGGATAGGCAATACGGGGCCAATCAGTGAGCGACACGTGTCTATGATGAGACTGGTGTCAGTCTTGGAAAGACAAGTTGAAAAGCCAAATCGTTGACTGGACAGATCGTTGGACCGAGTGCATGGATTAGCGCGATTGAAGGCAATGAACTGATTAAGGTGCGTGGATGATCGAGTGATAGACCGAGCAAATCACGATCGCATAAAGAAATAAGCTCGGTTGGTGAATGTAATCCTATCACGCTAGCGCGGACGGAATTAAGGAGCAATTGAGAGGGAGATTTATGACCTATCAATGGGCCGAGCTAGTTTGAACCGGAGTTGGGGCCTCCACACGGTCGGACGTTGGGTACGCATTGGACCGAGGTCATAGTGTGATCAATATTGGGGAATTTTAGGCCACTAGCCCGGTAAAAGTGAGCATTCAATTGAATGAGATGGAATTTGTCCTCAAAAGACCAGATTTAGCCGAGCAGAAGCTCGGTCGTGACTATTGAACTCGGTTGAGTCCACATCTCGTGTTTGATCGACGATGCCAGACGAGTAGCGCAGCCCCTATGGAAGGAGGAGCCGACGCGGTGAGTATAGCTCGGTAGGATGAGCTATACGACGTGATGGAACCGCGAGAAAAAGACTCTACTTTCTGTACGCATTGATACCGTTTGGCGGTTTCTTTATTTGTTGTTTGGCTATATTTGCGTTGACATGTGGGAGAACGTAAGAGAATGGCAGGTCCACGCGTCTAGAGGGGAATGGACGCAGAGGTACGCGCATAAACTATATAAACAGTACTACGCCTCCATACACAGGTCAGGGAAATCTTGTGATCAAAACTCACCTACCACTTTGTCTCCTCTCTCTCTCTCTCTCTCTCTCTCTCTCTCATTTTCTCTTCTTCTCCAAGGGTGCTAACTTGATCGTCGGAGGGATTTTCTGGCAACACACCCGCCGGGTAGCTCACCGTCGTTGTATTCTCAAGTTACTCAGAATGAAGCAAAGCTAGAACACACGGAGTATGGACAACGACAAATATTTACTCCCCGTACACCAACCAAATGAGGCCTTGGGAGTATAGATAGAGTCCCCTTTACAAACTCCAATAAAAAAAAATGAATAGAATAAAGAAGAAAACAATTTCAATTAGTTTGTTGACAGAACAAGATATTGTGGTCTAGTTTGGAATGAAAGTTGGGTTGGGTCGTTTCAAAACATATTGGCCTTGTTTGGTTTGTTTTTGAAAAACAATTTTTGGAGAAAATTTTCTAAAATTTTGTTTGGTTTAGTGATTTTAGAAATTTTTTTCCAAAATCACTTTCTCATACACATCAATCAATCACTTTTTCTCTCACATATCTACTCAACTATAATAAAATTTCAAATCATCTCAAACTCCCACACTCCAAAACTATTTTGAAAATATACAACCAAACAAACCAAAAAAATTTCTAAACTCTTTTCCCAATTTTTTTTTTGAAAATTCATCTCTCAAAACCAAACCAAACACACCCATTATTTTAATAATTTTTTAAATTGTTATAAAAAAAATAAAATGAATAATGTGATAATTTATAATAATTTTTAAATTTTTTAGTTAAAATATGTAATTCTTAAATAAGAGTCACAAAAAGATAAAATAAATTAAAAAGTCAATAAAATAAAATATTACATTTTAACCATAATCATTTCATATTTTCTTTTATAAGTGAAAATGATCCAATAAAAAAGTCAATCCAAACGATCTTTTATCCGGGATTAAAATAGTCAAGTTAATAAATAAATAAACAAAATTAATCCAACTTCCCCAACGAAGCATGTTAGAGTTGGAATCGGAATCGGAAGCTTGACTCAACGAGCGACCATGGCAACCAGCACCACTACATCCACTCTCTCTTGTCCCACTCCCCACAGTCTTATCTTACTCAAAGCCTCTAGGTCGACTCGCCGACACCCCGTTCGCCTCGCCGACTTGGTCTTCCTAACTCATCGCGCCTTGACTCGTTCCACGTCGATTTGTGTAATAGCCTCCTCTTCAAATGAGCTCCCTATCTCTTCAGGTCTCTCTCTCTCTCTCTCTCTCTCTCTCTCTCTGTTTGTTCGTTGGCTTCTATGTAATGTTTATTAGGAATTTGTAGTTAAATATCAATTCAGTTTTAGGTTTCTCTCAAGAATTCTCTTGCAAAAATGCTTGGAAGCACTAAATATGGAGCTCTAGGGAGCTCTAAACCTTAATTTAATTTCAATGTCTGGTATTTGATTTGAGGGTTTGGAAGCAATGTCCTATATTGTTAGATTACCACTTTCTGTAGAAAGTGATAGAAGCAAATTCAATGAAAATTTTGGGGGCTGTTTGGTTGTTCTGAATTGAGGCATTTTATAATGAGTGCTGTTATTAGTACCCTATCAATAATTTTGGATCCTTCATGTTTTAGCTTTTTTTTATTACAGTAATAACCTCAAGTAAAATTACTAAAAATCATATCAAATAATTTTGAGACATCCTATCTTATAATTAAGCCTACACACCCACTATATCATGAGTTAGAGTTTATGAAAGCACCCATCTCCATCACCATCCATCCATCTTCCCCAAATCCCACCTTCAAAAAAACCTTGAAAACCCTTTGGCAGTAATATTCCTGCAATAACCGTAACAACCATTTGATTACATACACTTTTCTGGCAATAACAATGAGTGTAAGTTTTTCCGACAACCACAACTCCATAAGACGCGAGGAGTATAATAATAAAAACTTAGAGGAGGTTCGTAGCTTTGATGGTGTTCTTAGCTTAAAGGAGATTGGCATTGTAAGGTAAGTTTCTTGAGAAAAAAAAATGACAAAAATAATAAAAATTGTTTATCATTTTTCCATGACTAAACTCCTGAACATATGATCGAAATTTGGGAATACAAGTTCGAACATTGTTCATTTGTTTGGAATAGGTAACCGAACATTTCTTATTTGTTTAGAAATAGATAGCTGAAACTCGTAGAAATCGTAGAACCCATAAAAAGGGAATTTTAAATTAACAACAAAAAAAACCCTATATTTATTTTCTCAGATCATGAACAAGTATGTGGGGATAAAGTAATAATCATGTTCGTGGGTTTTATTAGGGTTTTTGGGATAGGCTTTTTGGGGTGTTGGGGGTGTGCATTTAATTGAATTGGTGGAATGTTTTCACAAGGATAATTTTGGTATTATTTGGGGGAGAAAATAAATTTTAAGTGTTTTAGAATTTATAAGCAGGTCCAAAAAAATGAGAGGTCTAAAATAATTGATGAGGTGTGTAACACGCCCGCGAAGGGCCCTCGCTACAGTTCGGACTCGATTTGTGTCACGGTTCTTAATCTGAACCAAAGAGTCCAAATCTGGCAAATCGTTTTGAGAAACAGATTTTTGAAAAAGTAGTGCCAAACATGGACTGCTTTGCCAGATACAGAGTCGCCACCTAAATATTTTAAAATGGGAGAATTTAGGAAACCCTGACTCGGTGCCGAAGGCCACATGTCCGTCATCACCGGAGTTGTCTCGGCTCGGGAGCTTGGGTACGATCGGGGAAGGTCAGCTATGAGCACCCCCTTTCGCCCGGTCCGAAGACCGGCCTCTACTAACCATGATATCTGATTTTGAAAACTTTATGTGTTCTTATTCCGGTTATTAGCCTAGAATTACTATGTTATGCGCACCGCAAACAAGTATAGACCAAGTCGCCTAATTGGAACAAAACATTTCATGTTTGTTTTGAAAATGGTTTGCTACTCGCAAGTAGGCTAAAATGCAGGTTCTGCCACCCTCAAGAGGGCTTTTAGAAAAGATGGTTTTGCCACTATCTAGTGGGCTTTGAAATTCACAGTTTTAATGCATTATCCCAATTGAAGCAATTTGACCTCCACCCACAGGCATTCAAGCAATTTATCTCATGTAAACACTTAGCCGCATGGCAAGCATACTTATTATGGCAACATTCACATACGTGTTGGATGCTAAAGCATAACCACTTACATTGTACTCCGTGCCAAAACAATAAACTAGTTAGCAAATGTGCATGTCCTAGTTCATGTTATTTTGCCTAATGCAACACATACAAGATGCAATTTTAGTTAGGCTCGGTTAACCTAAATATGGCATACGATATGCAACCAACTGATTCATGTATTCAATTTTGAAATTTGAAAATACGAATGCGGTTAGTATGATGTACCGAGCCCGGTGCATGTCAACAAATGCAGGAATGCACGCATGCATATCATAAGGTATGCTAATTTCAAAAATGCCCTAATCTACCATCATAAGCAGGTAAATAAAAGGGAAGAAAGAAATGGGGATTGGAAGACATACACACACTCACCCACACTTATTACATGTTTACCCTCACTCAGAGAGTCCGAATTAATATTACAGTCCCAAATAATAGACGAATAAAATTATTACAAAGATTTCTAATTTAATTTAAAGGAAAGGTGGCGAAGGAAAGAAAAGGGGTAGCCGCAGCCTCTGCCTCGGGATACGCGAATGATGCATGCTCGAATCCGTCTTGCCCGAAAAACCCGTACTGTACCCCTGTCGCCTCTGTTTGTACTGCCTTGTCTTTCTGAAAATTACCAAAGTACTGGAGCAAGTTCCTTGCATTCTGCAGAGCACCGCCGGCCGGACAGAATTACCACCGGCACTTCACAATTCCCATCGGCATTTTATTGGATTCATCAGCACTCCAGATAGTGCCGGTCGGCACTAAATTCTGCCGGTCGGCAGAAACTTCCTGCAGAAGACAATTTGACAGCAAACAAAGAACAGACAGTGCATGGCATGGAGTTCTTGGACACATGTAAGCATGGTCATGCTTCCTATCATATTTTGAACTCAAAGAAGCATGACCTTCGATCTTTGAGCCATCAATGGTGCATGATGGCTCAAGGGATCAAATTTGCCACTTAATGTAAGGATGTATGCAACAAATAAAATGAAAACCGAGGCCTTATCAAGTTGGAGTCAAAGGTCCCGATGACCGGGAATCGAGGCACCTTACATCACTTGAAGTATGAATGGTCCTTGATTCCCACACTTGGTTTGACACCCCAAACCGAGTAAATGCAATGCATGTTATGCTCATAAGGCTCAAATGCACTATGTCACCAAGATGTAAAGCACAACAAACATTATGCAACCAACATGACAAAATGTATGATGCCAGGCATACAAGGTACAAACATGATGCAAACGTGGACCAATTTGACCATGGGATTGATATGCTACAAGGCTTAATGGAATAACCATGCAACAAACATGAAACAAGCATGCAAGAGGGCCTAAAAGTGATAAAGGTGCAGACCTTTATTATCCTCTAAACAGCACCAAAAATGCTCAACATGATAGACAATCAACTCATGTGAACAAGCAAACTTATGGTCCCGAAGTTAAGGCACAAAAGGGGACAACTTTTCCCCACCAATATGACCTCTCATGGTATGATCAAAGTAAGTAAAAAAAGAATTTTTGCATGCAAAATAGGACCCTAAAAACTCCTAATATGGCAGCTAAAGTATCTCTCATGAAGCATATGCACTAAGGCTCATTCCTAGGCATAAGAGGACACACCCTCAAGGCATGAAAGAGGCCATGCATGCACACATACAAGCATGATTCTTGGACTAAAATGTGGTCCTTAGATGATGTTAAATCATGAGGGTAATCACAAACATACATGCTAGAAGTCAATGTGCTCAAAGCTTTCAAGCCAAAATACAAGGCAACCCTAACAAGCATGTCAAGCATGATCAAATGGATAACCACCAAACTTTAAGCATGGGAAAACAATACTAAAGCTTCATGGGACCAAGCCAACATACACAAGAATCATGGCCTAATCATGATATGTACTTCTAAGCAAAGTAGAGCAATACAAAGCAAGTATTACAAGCATGCAAGGAGGCATAAATCCGGCCAAAAACAGAGGTTGCATATGACCTAAAATGCCTAAAAAAATTCTGAAATGAGGCCAAGGATCATCAAGCACACATGCTACCCTTTTGAGCTCAATAAGCAAGGAAACAAACCATGAAGGGAGAGGGGTGTCCCTCCCCTATGCAAGACTTCAAACCATCCTTTTTTGACACTAAAATACACTGATTTTCAGTGGTCAAAAGACCAAAACACTGAAGTGAACAAAACCTTATGAAAGGAGCAACAAAATGGATCAAACAAGGCCTATAAGGGTGAGTTTGCACTCAAACCACAAAGTGACCTTAATGAAAGTGCTAGAGCAGGAAAATATGAGCCTTTTTCATGTTATACATAAGAGCTAAAACAGCAAGCAAGATAGGTAGAAAACTATTGCAAGTTTGGGGAATAAAAAGCAAGATGCTCACCCTTGAAGAACCCTTGAAGAACAAATGGTCTAGCCCTCTTCTTTTGATCAAAACCAGTCCAAAAACTCAAGAAACAACCTCCCAAGTCCCTCAATCTCGGAATAAGGTGTAATGGTGTGTGTAATGGTGCAAAAGTAAGGTAAAAACCACCTTTTGAGCTAAGAAACACACACAAGAAGGGAGAGAGAGAGAGGTATAGAGATAATATGTATCTATATCTCTAAAGGCTGGTTTTTGCTTCTAACTTTCTAACCTAGAACCAAGAGGAAAGCCCCTCTCTTATAGAACTCCCTCTTGCAAAGCTTATACAACAAGCTTGGCTAGAGGGAAATCCCTCCATACACGTGTATGGAGGGGAGAAGAGTTGGTGCCAGCTATCACAGCTGGCACAAAATATCTCCATAAAGTGGATGAACAATGGTCGGCTGCCCAAAAATGTTATTTCGGCAAAAAATAGTGCCGACCGGCAACATATTATGCCGACCGGCAATAAAGTGTGCCGACCGGCAAACAAAAGTGCCGATGGAAGAGAAAGACCATCCGGTGGCCTCCAGCCACTGCCGGTGGTGTGTGGGGATGCCTCATAAGGCATTCCCTGCCCTTTCAAGGCAAAACACAAGTGTTCGGTGCAAAACCAGACACTAAACGGTCAAGTTCGGGGATCCTGAAGCAAGGCGCGCGAGCCGAGACTTCCGGGAACTCCAAACGAACACGATCATGGATAATCACCGTGTGTTCAAACAGTGACGTCCAAGTCTTGAGGACGGTCAAAAATGGGGTGTCTACAGTTGCCCCTCTTTGACAGAACTCGAAAGTCCTAACAATGACGGGAGTGAATGTCAAAGCCCAGAGACGACCCATTTTTGACAAGGCCGAAGACTTAGACAAACATGCAAGACAAACAAGATATGCGCCCGAAGGCAGGGGCAAAATGCAAGACAATGCAGAGAGCCGGACATAACTTATGATCATGCAAAGAAAGCTATAACGAAACAAACACGCGACAGTTTTAAGCTAGCACACACCAAACTACACTACAATGCAGAAAGGATGTAAGAGAATTATGGAATTCTCAATACGTCTCACTCGGGAGATACAATACCTGTGTGGCTCGTCTGGTTGCACCAGCCTCGAATGAACCGTACATACAATATCGTGCCTGAAAAGAAAACAAACTTAACAGGTACAATATCGTTAGCAATATGCAAAGTAGTGTACCCGAAACGCGTGACAACGCAAAGCAAGTAGGGAGTATAACAATGCTGCGAAAATACGAATATGTAAGTGAAGCATGCGGCCTACGCTGGTATTGAAATTAAACATGCGGTCTACGCAATCAAACATGCGGTCTACGCAGGTAATGGAATTAAGCATGCGGTCTACGCAATCAAAACATGCGGTTTATGCAGGTAATGAAATCGATAAATCATGCGGTCTACGCAAGCAAAACATGTGGTCTACGCAGGTAATGGAATTAAGCATGCGGTCTACGCAATCAAAACATGCGGTTTACGCAGGTAATGGAATTAAGCATGCGGTCTATGCAATCAAAACATGCGGTCTACGCAGGTAATGAAATTAAATATGCGGTCTACGCAACCAAGACATGCGGTCTACGCAGGTAATGGAATTAAGCATGCGGTCTACGCAATCAAAACATGCGGTTTACGCAGGTAATGAAATCGATAAATCATGCGGTCTACGCAAGCAAAACATGCGGTCTACGCAGGTAATGAAATTAAACATGCGGTCTACGCAATCAAAACATGCGGTCTACGCAGGTAATGGAATCGATAAATCATGCGGTCTACGCAAGCAAAACATGCGGTCTACGCAGGTAATGAAATTAAACATGCGGTCTACGCAATCAAAACATGCGGTCTACGCAGGTAATGGAATTAAGCATGCGGTCTACGCAATCAAGACATGCGGTCTACGCAGGTAATGAAATTAAACATGCGGTCTACGCAATCAAAACATGCGGTCTACGCAGGTAATGGAATTAAGCATGCGGTCTACACAATCAAAACATGCGGTCTACGCAGGTAATGAAAGGATGTACCATTACGTAGCATAATTGAAACAATTTGCGGAGTTCACAAAGCATGAAAAGGATACGGGGCGGGACATTCTTCGCACGCATCGAGCGTTGCTCGCAGAAGTTGTGGCCTGGGGTCAACTCAAAGGTTCACGTTTCAAAGGTGCGATTTCCCGTATTGTGATGGCGTCCAACGACATGGCTGGCCCGAACAAAGACGCGGAAGGTGCGTTAACCACAAGGGGAATTTCACCGGTATCAATTCTGATACTTGGCTACCCTGCCATTCTACGTTTTATTTTCCTTTTTACTAGTAGTTTAAGCACATTGCACTGCCTCAGGCAGGTTTATTTTCTTTCTCAAAATTCACGCACTTTGCAAAACATGTGATGGAAATGAAACGATCCATTTTGTTCAAAAGATGTTGTATTTGGGGATCTTCTGTGTATCGCATCGCAAGGTATCACACCACAATGTGAACGAAATTGAACTCATTTTGGAAATTTGCCATCGTAATAATCAGGTAGTGAACCGACTTACAACTCGATAAGCAAAACAAGGACATGACACAACCAAACAAGTGTGAATACAACTCAATAAACAAATCAAGAGTTCAAAGAGAGCGAAATACAACTCGATAAACAAATGTTCAAAAACCCGACAAGCAGATAGGCGTGGCTCCGCAAGTGTCTATCGCCGGGGAGGGGGTTGGAGGTGGTGAAGTTCCCCAATTCTTAGCATAAACGGATCAGGAAACCAGAAGGAAGTCCACCGGCATGGTGTAGGGACCACCGGCTGCAAGGAGTGGCTACCGGCCATATGCCTGTTTTGTCGGCAAACTAAAATGGCCGGTCGGCAGATTTTTTTGGCCGGCCGGCGCTAAACGAGGGGGACCACCAGAATGTTGACACCTGTCCCCCACTCAACCTTATCTCCTACAAAAGATCCCAGCTTCGTAGTTTTTCTCATTTTCACACTGATTTGCTCCAATGGAAGAGTTTCTTGCTCAAAATCTCACAGCTTGGATTGCTAGCTTGGATGGCTCGGAAAAAGTGAATTTCCGGGGTTTTGGCATAAATGCACTATTCACTTTGGGTCGTACCCCCTTGCACTTCCCATTTCTTCATGCCGCGGCAAGGTTTTGGAACCCGGTGACACATGTCTTTAGCTTCGCCGGGCAAGAGATGTGTCCTACCTTCGAAGATTTCCGAGCTCTAATGGAGTCCGAGCGCGACGAGGAGCTCCTGCCCCAACTTAATTTTGGTCATGCCCAATCCTTAGGGCGCATGTGCGGACTCAGCATGCGCGATGCTCGGTCTCTGATGGGCGACGGGATGTTAGACATTCCGAGTTTGGCCAATCAATTTTCTGATGCTGGTGATCGCAGCAACCATCACTGGCAAGGCTTCCGACGGCATGCCCTCTGTTTGTGCATGCTATCCCATTTTCTATTTGTCTCGGGCTCTGGAGGGGCTAGTGTCCGGTTGATTGAGGTCGCCCAAGGCTTGAAGGAGGGCAAGAGCTGCATTGCGATGACTCTGGCCGAGACGCTAATGGGCTTAGACGCCTTTTATCGCCATGAGACGTCTAGATTGGCGGGGAGTCCACTACTACTACAGGTAATGTTTTCCACCCAATCTCGCATTTCTGTATTGCTCACATCACTCGGCCCTCGAGCTCAGTCTTTTCTCACAAAACCCCATTCTCACTTTTCTCTCCTCGTACATCTCTCTATTCTTTATTCTCTCATTTTCAATCCCTCCCCAGGTGTGGCTGATGGATAAGCTGCAGGTTGTGGACTCCTGCCCAGCATATTCAGCTCGCGGCTACTTCTTCCGGCATCGTCTAGTCAATGCCTTGGATGAGGAATGGTGGTTCGCTTGGATGTGCCACTTGTCCGCAGACCGTATTGTTTGGCGGTGCTCTTGGTTGAACCTTCCGGCAATGAGTTACAATATGCCTCGGCAGACTGGGATTCAACTAGTTGGTCTCACTCATTGTGTCTTCTATTTCCCATTTCGAATTCGACGCCAATTTGGCCATGATCAGACTTGCCCGCCAGAGGGGATAGAGTATCCTGCTGCATTTCCAGCCCGAGGCGCGCAGCTTGCTTGGCAGGCCACTGCGTGGAGGATGAGAGAACTCCTGGCCCCCGCTCCTACTTTCAGTTGCACTTTGTCTGACGAGTGCATAGATTGGCTCAATGAAGAAGCACAGATCGGGCCCAGCTTGGCATCAGAGGCTTCAACCAGCTCTGGGAGGGGGCGCAGGAACACCTGACTTGACCATGCCCTAGATTTATTGCTTTATTAGTACTTTCAAGTTTTCTTTCATGAATGTAATAAAAAGCAACTTCAATTGTATGTAAGAGCAGGAGAACTCAGTTTTGAAATCAAAGAAATTGAAAGTTGTGGCACTGAAAATTTTCCACCTTGGTCCAAAAATGGTCAAAGTTGTAAAAAGATTATTTGAACAAAGTCAGCTTATATTAAAACTTTTCAAAGATATTTTTGATGTGGATCAGAACTGGACACGCCCGAGATCTGTCACTCGAGATGCACAACCCCAGATTCCTGCAACTGGAAAGTTGCCCCTAGTCTGAAGAGCGCCGCAGCACTGCATAGCAACAGAAAGTTGCCCCTAGTCTGAGTGGCATCGCACCGGAGATTCCAACGAATGCTGATGAACAAAGATGGCTGAGATGATCAAATGGACAAAGTTGATCGGGGAAGTGTTATGGCTGAACTTCAGGATGAAGCTGCCTACGTATCCCAAACATGGGAATCAAGCCTTACGTAGTTCCGGCTTGGGTTCGCTCGAGTATTTTCACTCTCCTTTTGCGCTCTAACTTTTGCCAAGGCCGCCCTTTGCGGGTTTTCAGCCTTGCGAGCTCAGTTTTTATATTTTCTAATTTTTTGTGCTCTAACTTTTGCCTAGGTCGCCCTTTCGGGTTTTCGGCCTAGCGAGCCTCTCAAGGATAGTATTTCTTCAACTTGTCCATATTGATCGGTTGAGAGAATTCTAAGCCATCTAAGTCCATCAGAACCACAGCTCCGCCTGACCAGATAGCTTTGATGATGTAGGGACCAGTCCAATTGGGTATGAACTTGCCCCTCGGGTCGTGGATGGGAGCTCGGTTGTTTTTGAGTACCAAATCCCCTTCCTTTAGATTTCTGGACTTAACCCTCTTGTTAAAAGCCCGAGTAATCCTGCGCTGATAACTCTGAACGTGGTACAGTGCTTTCAGCCTTCTTTCGTCAAAGAGCATTAGTTCCTCGAACCTGCTCTGCTGCCAATCTGCCTCAGCTATCTGACACTCGGCCAATACCCGTAAAGACGGAACTTCAATTTCAATAGGTAGAACAGCCTCCATTCCATAAACTAACGAATACGGAGTTGCTCCGGTAGAAGTTCTAATTGAAGTCCTGTAGCCCCACAGAGCAAACGGCAACTTATCTGGCCAATCTCGATAGGTCTCCACCATTTTCCGCAGTATATGTTTGATGTTCTTGTTAGCGGCCTTAACTGCTCCATTGGTTTGCGGCCGATACGTAGATGACTTATGAAAAGCCACGTTATACTTTTCCAACAAGTCGACCACTTCTTTCTTAAAGTGGGATCCATTATCCGAGATGATCTCATTTGGCACCCCGTAGCGACAAATGATGTTGTTTCTGATGAACTTTGCGACGTGCGACGCTTTCAACACCGCGTATGATTGGGCCTCGACCCACTTTGTGAAATAATCTATCGCTACCAGGATATACTCATGTCCGTTTGACCCCTTCAGGGTAACAGCTCCGATCACATCGATCCCCCACACGGAAAACGGCCACGGGGAAGTCATGTTGTACAACTTGGATGGTGGGATATTCATACGGTTTGCATGGATCTGGCATTTGTGGCATCGCCGAACAAAGCCGATACAATCCTCTTCCATGGTTGACCAGTAATAGCCCTGTCTGAGGATCTTTCTGGCCAACATTACTCCATTCATGTGTGCACCGCACTCTCCTCCGTGGATGGCCTCCATTAGGCGCTTCGACTCTTCAGCTTCTACACAGAGCTTATGCATTCCCAGATGACCTCTTTTGTACAGCTTACCTCCGCAGATGATGAACTGAATAGCCATTCTTCTAATGGCCCTCTTATCCTTGGCGCTTGCCCCTAGGGGATACGTCTCTTCTTCCAAGAAGTTCCAAATATCGTAATACCAGGGGTTGTCGTCTTGGGCCTCATCTATGGCGGAAATTGACTCGTATGCTGGCGCAAACTTCTGATCAATGATGACTGGACGCATCCGGACTCCCGACGGGATGTCTATCATGGAAGATAGAGTTGCTAGTGAATCTGTGAACCTGTTGTTCTCTCTTACGAGATGGGTGAAATTTAGTTTCTCGAACCGAGGAATTAACAAATCCAAGGTTTGGTGGTAGATTATCATCCTTTCCTCCTTGACCTTCCAATCTCCTTTCGCTTGAGACACAACAAGATTCGAGTCCCCAATGACGTCCAACCGTCTTACCCCTAACTCTAGGGCTGCTTCCAGACCAGCAATACACGCCTCATACTCTGCCTCATTGTTCGAGACTCTGAACTGGAGCTTGAATGCTAAAGGGATACGGGAATCATCAGGCGCTATCAGCAACACCCCTATCCCATACCCATACTGGTTTGACGCTCCGTCAAAATACATCGTCCAAGTTTCATCCTCGATATGCAGAATGGCTTCATCTGGGAATAGGTACTCAACCGCTTTATCTCCCTCAACCGGGTGGTCGGCAAGGAACTCCGCTACCGCTCTCCCTTTCACCGACTTGCGTGTTACATACTTCAAGTCAAATTCGGAAAGCAATAGCAACCAACGAGCTAGCCTACCCGTAAGTGCTGGTTTCTCGAAAAGATATTTGACGGGATCCAAACGTGAAACCAACATTACAGAGTGAGCTAACAGGTAGTGCCGCAGCTTCCTGGTAGCCCATACCAAGGCCAAACAAGCCTTCTCCAGTGGTGTATAGCGGGTCTCGTAATCCAGCATCTTCTTGCTCAGATAGTAGATAGCCCTTTCCACTTTGTCTTCTGACTCCTGTGCGAGCATGCAGCCCATGGTGGTCTTAGTTACCGAAAGATAAAATATCAACGGTCTCCCCGGCTCTGGCGGTGACAACACAGGCGGGTTCTGTAGATACTCTTTGATCTGTTCAAAAGCTACTTGACATCGGCCGTCCCATTGGAATTTCTTTCCTTTCTTCAGGAGGCCAAAAAGTGGTTCACAAGTCAAGGTTAATTTAGAGATAAACCGCCTTATGAATTGCACTTTACCTAGAGAGCCTCGCACCTCCTTTTCAGTCCTCGGTGGTGGCATTTCTAAGATGGCCTTGATTTTGGAAGGGTCGACCTCGATGCCCCTTTGCGTTATCAGAAACCCTAGCATCTTCCCTGCTGTAATGCCAAAAGTACACTTCTGGGGATTCAGCCGCAGCCGAAATTCTCTGATCCTTTGAAAAAACTTTTGTAAGGCGGTGTAGTGGCCTTCTCTTTCTTTGGATTTGACAATCATGTCGTCCACATACACCTCGACCTCTTTATGGATCATATCATGGAATATTGTAGTTGCTGCCCGTTGATAGGTAGCTCCCACGTTTTTCAGCCCAAATGGCATCACTCGATAACAATATGTACCCCACGGGGTAGTGAATGCAGTCTTCTCCCGGTCTTCGGGCGCCATTACTATCTGATTATAGCCTGAGAAACCATCCATAAACGAAAGCAAGGCGTGTCCTGCTGTGAAATCTATCAGTTCATCAATGTGTGGCAAGGGAAAGTCGTCCTTCGAACTAGCCCTGTTCAAATCTCTGAAGTCTACACAGACCCAAATTCTGCAGTCTTTCTTCGGCACCGGAACAATGTTGGCCAGCCAAGTCGGATACTCAGACACCAACAGGAAGCCTGCATCAATCTGCTTGGTGACCTCTTCCTTGATCTTGATGGCCCAATCAGGGCGGATCCTCCTAAGCTTCTGCTTGACAGGTCGGGCCTCGGGATTAAGAGGGATCCGGTGCTGTACAATCTCAGGATTGATTCCAGGCATGTCTTCGTAGGACCACGCGAAAACATCTTTGAAATCTTTTAACAAAGCGACTAAGCGCTCGCATTCCTCAGAAGACAACGTGGACCCGATCTGGACCAGCCGCGGGTCCTTCTCAGTACCAACATTCACAGTAGTGATTTCATCCATTAAAGGTTTAACAAATCTTTCATGCTCTTGATCAATTAACCGTTGCAAAACTGGAGGAATTTCTTCCTCGTCGTTTTCATCAAAATTTTGAAAATCCTGATTTAAGCAATAAATCAAAGGCATAGAAAAATACTCCGAAACCACATCCACGTCATTCTCATTAAATACTTCCGAGCCGTCAGATTCCTCTATTACAACAGACTCAAAAGAAAATGAAAAAGATGACCTAGACAGGACTGTGGCATCCGGGTTATCACCCCCGGGAATACCGGACTCAGACTCAGTTGAGCTGGAATCTGATTCCGACGTACAAGATTCGGTAGAATCAGATTCCGGCTCACTACCTGACCCGGTGCTGCTTGATAAAAAGCCTTCTTCATATTGCCAGATGAGAGAAGGTGCGATGGATGCATCCAAAATAGCTTATGGTAGGCCCGCAGCCGCTTCATTCCCAATCACACATACCGAGGAGCTATCCCCCAAGCAACTCTGTTCGATCGGAGGATCTGAAAGCAGACACGCCAACACTGCCCCCATTTCATTTTCGGCGTCCTCAGACTGCACTTCCTTACTTTGCTCAGCCTCAACCGATAAATTTGCCTGCCCTTCGGCGGTGTCATCCTCAGGTAACTGTAAATCAAAGAAAATCTCAGATCCCGGTACGCTCTTCTTCTCCGCGTTGAGCCACGGCTCTGGGAAGCCACAGAACGGAAAGTCCTCCCCCTCCCGGACGAAACGTCCATTCAGGGTCCCCCGAATGGGCTGGTGCATTAAGTCAAAGGGCTTCCCCATCTGTTTCGCTCTGGCCCTTCCGGCCATTTCCTTTCCTTTCCTTATCCAATCCTCTTTGGTGGGTAGGTAGCCCAAAGATGTAGAGCGGCTTGTTATGGTTCGCACCCTCGGGTGGCAGCTCTTTGTCAGAAAAACTCAATGCTGGGGAACTTCCTCCCGAAAAGACTAAGCCCACCAGCTGTTCGGGCGTGGTATCTATGGAAAGTTTGGCCT
The DNA here is from genome assembly GCF_055761805.1 of Camellia sinensis. NCBI lineage: Eukaryota > Viridiplantae > Streptophyta > Magnoliopsida > Ericales > Theaceae > Camellia > Camellia sinensis. The sequence continues at coordinate 10,860,811 of NC_138970.1, forward strand.
TATCCATGGCTGACAGGACAGCCTGCCTATGTACTCGAGAAGCCATAAGCAGTCCCCAGATGGAGATGTCTGCTTGTATCTTTTTCAATTGTCTCAATACGGCCTCATCTTCTAGTTGCTTCTCCTTTTGTTTCTCTGCTTCATTATCTTTTCCAGACGCCTCTGGTTGATCTAGGTGTGGAGGCTTGAAATACCGTCCACTCCTAGTCATGTGATCGACCTCGCCGATATACCAGGTATCATCTGGTTGGTTACCTTTCCAATCCTCGTCTGTGTGGGCAAGACATAGATCGTCGTCTTCCCACCGCATGCCATCTGCAGCTGACAAACATCTGTCTGGTTCTGACACAACTATCCCGATACTTGCAGTACCTTTTATCCCTATGCTCGCAGCATCCTTCATTTCCGTACTTGTGGCGGTTTCGACCCCCACGTGGCCTTTTGCTTTCCTGATCCTCTCAGAATCCTCGAATCTTCCTTGTTCTGACTGTGTCAATGCAGTAGATGGCTCACTGATCCCTGTACTCAAAATGCTCCATTCCCGAGCGAAACTCTCGACGCCGGCGCTCTCCGGCGATGTATTCTGCTCTTCGACACTCCCGGCCGTTGTTGACATTCCTGCCCCTGCCGGGCCTTGTTCTGACTGGAACTCCTCTATCACATCCGACTGATCGTCTAACCACCCCGTGGCTTCTGCTGACTCTTCATAATCGAACCAGTTGATGGCTGAGTCTTGGTCATCGTGAAATTGGAACTTGACAACGTCCTTTTCCACGGCTGTCAAATCATTCGTTCCCTGTCCTGAATTGTCCCCTCGGATTACACACAGCTCTCCCCCGACTGGAAATTCGACATCTGGTCTATTCTGGCCCATTGGTGAAATGTAGTCACTCGGACGGTAAGCATTCCCAACATCATTCTCAGACTCCGCAGACTCTGGTTTGACAACCTCTTTCCTGTTCTCGATGGTCACCACCACTGGCTTGGGTTGGGCTATGGAGACGTCCATCATGCACAAATCGGTGCAATCAGGAAGGAAAACTTTAGGTTTAGGCAGGTAGGAGGGTGTGATGTAGATACTAGGATCGTAGGATGCGACCCCAGTGTGGATGAAATTGATTCTTTTGGGTGGTGGAACTTGGTTATGTGTGGGGAGAGGATTTGTAGTAACATTGGGTTTCTCAGGGGGTAAAATCACCCCATTATCAATGAGATCTTGAATTTCATGACGTAAACGAAAGCATAGGTCGGTGTCATGACCGTGCTGTTGGTGGAACGCACAATACTTGGCTGGATTGTGGGTGGCGGGTAGTCTTTCAGGTAAGGGCCGCGGCTCTAGGGGCTTCAGATGCCCTTTTCTGATCAAAACCCCCAAAGCTTTGGACAGGGGCATATAAAGTGGAGCGAAGGTTCTGGTGTTTCTGGGAGGGTATTTGGCTGTTTGTGAGTTGCTTCCGGACGCACCGGAGAATGGTGTGGCTGCCGTGTTTCTTGGGGAAGGGTTAGTGGTGACCATACTCACTTCGGAGGTCCTGGCAGTCATAGCGCCGCTCGGGCCTGCATTAGCACTACGATTGAAATTTCTGCGGGGTTGCTCCCGGTCATTATCAATCCAACCTTGTCTCAAGGCGTCCTCGATCTGCACCCCCATTTCATGCAGATCAGCAAAGGTGGGAAAGGGGACTACAATCATCTTTTACATTAGCTTCGGTTGAAGATTGCGCACAATCATCCGAATCTGGTCTTTGTCTGTGGGTCTCAAGGTCATCATTGAAGCCTTAGCCCGCCATCTAGTTACAAACTCTGAGAAGCTTTCCTTGGGTTCTTGCCTCGTTGTCTCGAGATCCCGGGTCGTGATCTCGATTTGCGTATTGTACGAGTACTGCAGGATAAAGGCCTCAGCCATCTCGTCCCAATTTCTCTTGACGTCGTCCTCCAACTTGGCATACCATGCGGCCGCCACACCTGATAGGGTTCGACCAAACAAAGACAGCTTTTGTAATCTGGTGAGGCCCATTGGCCGCAAGACATCTGAAAATAATCGCAGGTGTACCATGGGATCCTCAGATCCGTCAAAACAATCAATTTGTGGCATCTTAAACCGATCTGGCAGCGTCACAGCTGTGTCGATGTATCCATCTCCAATGTCGGGAATGGACTTCGTACCTTGGGATTTCTTGAACCACTTTTCAAGCTTGTGCATTTTCAATGTCACAGGGTCCACCTCGGACTCGAAGGGAGAATCCGATAGATTGATGGGGGTGGGTGCCTTGGATTGTTGAGGCGGAATCGGGGGTGGAGCCGGCCCCGTTGGGATGTCTGTATCTTCTTGGACGTTTCGGGCGTTTGGTGTCTCTTCGGGTGTTGGAACCCTTAATGGAGGAGGGATTTGCTGTGAAGGTGATGCCCCAGTTTGCTGTTGCAATCTCCCAATTAAATCCGCTTGCTCACTCATGACTGTAGCTTGTTGTCTGGCGAATTCTGTCTGTCGGACAGCATCTTGCTGCATCATTTTCATGCTTTCCTGAAGTTGGCGCACCATCTCCTCTAAGCTAGCCATATTGTTCTGCTCTGGTTGAATTGTTGGTATGCGTTCCCTCTCTGTGGGTGAAACGGGATCCTGATCCCTACTGTACACAGGTGGGGTAGACGAAGCCCTCTGTACTAACTGTTGAACCGGTGTCCTCTGCCTAGTTGCTTTCCGTTTAGTAACCGAGGGTAGAGAATGGTACACTGGTTGTCCTTCTATCAGATCCTCAGATCGATGGAGCCGGCGACCTCTGATCCAGATTGCTTGGGGAATGTCTACTGGGTTAGACGCAATGATGCTAAACTACCTAGCAAAAAGATAAATAAAGCAATAAATAAACCAACAACTGGACAGCATAACGGCATAAAATAAACAAATAATATACAGTTGGATATTCAAAACACATTGTCGATAAGCCGAACACACTGTTCCTCGATACTGATCACTGTTCTCAAAATCTCTATTCCCAATACTGAACCCTGATACCCGCAGATAACCGATTCTCTTAAAGCTGATACTGATGCCCTCAGGCCTGATGCCCAGACTTACAAACTGGCGTGTTCATTTCCCTGCAGAAATACATTCTAAAAGCACATAGCAAGTAAAGAGAGCCAAAACACCCCTATGTTGGGGTAGGGTTTCCCTGTCCTATTTTGTTAGGAACTAGGGTTTCGCTACGCACACAGCGGTTTCAAACAACTTAGCATCGGATAAGCAACCTGTCCTAGCTTGGAATGGTCACTATGGTTCCGAATATGCACTAGGTCGAATGGTCAAAAGGGGTGCCCCGGTAAACCGGGGTTTGTGTTCCCATACTGTCAGAGCCCATAGCCGGTCAGCCTTATGGTCATGCCTTGACAAGACAAGCCTCGGGCAAACCGTTCAGGAATGGCAGATGGCAAACACTGTGTTCCTAGGCGCACCAATGCACATGCAATGCAAAGAAACACATAAATGAGATCAAAACAGGATATCACGAGTTCGAGTCAAGCTCTCTATTTCCCCAGCAGAGTCGCCAGAAACTGTAACACGCCCGCGAGGGGCCCTCGCTACAGTTCGGACTCGATTTGTGTCACGGTTCTTAATCTGAACCACAGAGTCCAAATCTGGCAAATCGTTTTGAGAAACAGATTTTTGAAAAAGTAGTGCCAAACATGGACTGCTTTTCCAGATACAGAGTCGCCACCTAAATATTTTAAAATGGGGGAATTTAGGAAACCCTGACTCGGTGCCGAAGGCCACATGTCCGTCATCACCGGAGTTGTCTCGGCTCGGGAGCTTGGGTACGATCGGGGAAGGTCAGCCACATGTCCGTCATCACCGGCCTCTACTAACCATGATATCTGATTTTGAAAACTTTATGTGTTCTTATTCCGGTTATTAGCCTAGAATTACTATGTTATGCGCACCGCAAACAAGTATAGACCAAGTCGCCTAATTGGAACAAAACATTTCATGTTTGTTTTGAAAATGGTTTGCTACTCGCAAGTAGGCTAAAATGAAGGTTTTGCCACCCTCAAGAGGGCTTTTAGAAAAGATGGTTTTGCCACTATCTAGTGGGCTTTGAAATTCACAGTTTTAATGCATTATCCCAATTGAAGCAATTTGACCTCCACCCACAGGCATTCAAGCAATTTATCTCATGTAAACACTTAGCCGCATGGCAAGCATACTTATTATGGCAACATTCACATACGTGTTGGATGCTAAAGCATAACCACTTACATTGTACTCCGTGCCAAAACAATAAACTAGTTAGCAAATGTGCATGTCCTAGTTCATGTTATTTTGCCTAATGCAACACATACAAGATGCAATTTTAGTTAGGCTCGGTTAACCTAAATATGGCATACGATATGCAACCAACTGATTCATGTATTCAATTTTGAAATTTGAAAATACGAATGCGGTTAGTATGATGTACCGAGCCCGGTGCATGTCAACAAATGCAGGAATGCACGCATGCATATCATAAGGTATGCTAATTTCAAAAATGCCCTAATCTACCATCATAAGCAGGTAAATAAAAGGGAAGAAAGAAATGGGGATTGGAAGACATACACACACTCACCCACACTTATTACATGTTTACCCTCACTCAGAGAGTCCGAATTAATATTACAGTCCCAAATAATAGACGAATAAAATTATTACAAAGATTTCTAATTTAATTTAAAGGAAAGGTGGCGAAGGAAAGAAAAGGGGTAGCCGCAGCCTCTGCCTCGGGATACGCGAATGATGCATGCTCGAATCCGTCTTGCTCGAAAAACCCGTACTGTACCCCTGTCGCCTCTGTTTGTACTGCCTTGTCTTTCTGAAAATTACCAAAGTACTGGAGCAAGTTCCTTGCATTCTGCAGAGCACCGCCGGCCAGACAGAATTACCACCGGCACTTCACAATTCCCATCGGCATTTTATTGGATTCATCGGCACTCCAGATAGTGCCGGTCGGCACTAAATTCTGCCGGTCGGCAGAAACTTCCTGCAGAAGACAATTTGACAGCAAACAGAGAACAGACAGTGCATGGCATGGAGTTCTTGGACACATGTAAGCATGGTCATGCTTCCTATCATATTTTGAACTCAAAGAAGCATGACCTTCGATCTTTGAGCCATCAATGGTGCATGATGGCTCAAGGGATCAAATTTGCCACTTAATGTAAGGACGTATGCAACAAACAAAATGAAAACCGAGGCCTTATCAAGTTGGAGTCAAAGGTCCTTTTGAATCTACTCAAAAAATATAGAGGACATGCGAGTAATTAGCCCTTTTTAATTTATAGAGAAAGTGAATAAGCAAACATAGAGAAAAGAATAAGCAAAACACGCAAGACCCTTTTGAATCTACTCAAAAAATTATAAAATTAAATAAGTACACATCTTTAAAGAAGACATGCGAGTAATTAGCCCTTTTTAATTTATATAATTCACAACTCGACCTAAACCCATGACTCAATGCCTTTTAAATGTAAATGAGACGTCAAGCTTTTCCGAGAATTAGGGACCTATTACATGGGCCCAATCAAAGTGCTCAATTCTTGAAAATCAATCAAAGAAAAACCACTGCCACATGTTTGCTGTATAAATACATGAAATCAAGGTGCTTATCCTAATTTGTGTAATGACTTAAAATTAAATTAATATACTATTTTTGTAAGCCCTTTTTGTTTCCGTTAAAAAAATAAAAATAAAAAATTAACTCTTTTATGTCAAAAGAACTAATTTTTGTAAACACTAACTTATTTGTAAAATTATTTTAATCCAATAAGGTAGGTTATAAGAAAATCAAAGGAAGCATGGTGAGTTTGGGATCAGTAAAATATATATATTGTTCAAAAATTTTGTTTTTCTCTTTAGTCATTTTGTTTTAAATTTGTATCATTTTTTTTTTTTTTTTACTTTTTACTTTTCAGCTCTAATGTAGAATGATTTAAAAAGTTTTTTAAAAAAATTTGAAAAAATCACAAATTTTTTTTTTCTTCAGCTTTTTTTTTTTTTTCCTTATTTTTTACTTTACTAGTACATGTAGTCCAGTAGAACCTAACACCCAAGATTTTTGAAGTTTTTTAAAAAGTTTACAAAAAAAAAAAAATGGCCACCCAAACACACCCCTACATAGTGAGTCCATCTTAGGTAACTTTGGTTGGAAAACTATATTGTGTTGTGTCATGTGAGGACTGTGATAATGACTATGCATTGAGTCTTGTGTCCATGGCCCCGGGTTGGGGATATTTTTGTAATTTTATGTTACTTATTCGTTGCCCTAATTTCTATGATTATAAATAAATGAAATCCACCTCTTATATTGTGTAAAATAAATCCCAATGGAGTCTCCATCACCTCCCATCAAAAAAACAAAAAAAAAATAGTCTCTCCATCACAGATCCACACCTGTAGTTTCAGCTCCCAATTTTGTATACAAATGGCAAAGCAAGTTCTACTGAAAGAAATAAAAAAAGGTTCAAATTTTGTGTCCTCTCCTTTGGAACAACTTCTTTTTTATTTGGGATAAAAAAGTATTGATGATCTGAATTTTATGTCTTTGCAGTTTACATCAATGGTGTCCAATCTTAAGGACAACAACAAGAATAACAGAATTACAAGTCCATCTTTATTGTTTGCTAATAGTGTGTGGATTGACCGAAGTTTTAGTTTGAACCCTTCTTATAAAAGGATTTTGTAAGGTTCTTATAATGCTAAAGCCAAAGAGGTTGACTTTGCGACGAAGGTACTTTTCTATTTTTTATTTTTACTTTTATAATCTTTCTCTCATAGAAGATGCTAATATATTGGTAGGATTGAAAACAAGTCAAGTCATCTCATGTCGAGTTTAGTAGTAAGTTGTTTAGGTTTCATTTAATTTAAAATTATGTTTAAGTTTGAGTTGTTTATATGATAAGTTGATTTTGAATGAACTTTTAGTTTTTGTTTGAGATTTTTTGACTTTTTGATAAAAAAAAGATGTATGTTTGGCATAATTTTTTAATTTTTTACGAAAAGATGTATAATAAAATATTGTAGTAAAATTAAAATGACAATTTTACTCTTTTGACTTTTTAAGTAGTTGAATTCAAAGGGTAAAATAATAACTTTGGCATAGTAACTTCCCCCACAAGCTATCCTTAAATAGTATAAACTTTTTAGTTTTTTAATAATTTTTTGACTTTTTAATTTTTTTTAATTTATCCCAAATAAGGCTTTAATAAGTCGAATTTGAGTTAAGTTTAAATAACTCGATTTTTTTATAGTGTTTATAAACTTGTTAAGCCACAAACTTAAAATTTTGTTCACACTTGATTTATTTATATAATAATTCGATCTCGAATAAGTTTTAACCCTATATATTGTGCATTAAGTAAGAAATTAATTGATGTAGTATATCAAAAACATTGAATATATCCCTACCCCCCAAAAAAAAAAAAAACTTTGTATCCACAAAGGGAAAAAACTCTGATTAAATAAGAAATCCTAATCCTACAAGGAAACAATTTAGTTAGACATAAATCAATTAGGAAATTATAAAATTTGGCAATATATGAGTTGAATAAAATTTAGTGTGCTACATATTGTACAGAATATTTAGTGTTGTTGATTTTAATTATGCCCAAATTTAGATACTATAAAATATTAGAAACATGCCAAAATGATGACCGTAAAACAGGACATTCCAAAATAAAGTTATTGCTAAAATAAAAAAAAATTATAAATGCCAAAATTATTAATTCGAGGACCTTAAAAAAAAAAAAAAAAAAAAAAAAAAAAAAAAAAAAAAGCGCCAAAGTCTGCCATGCATCATCACTACAGTAATGCAAGAAACATTAACTAGTGTACCGACTACACTATTTAGGGATTGTTTGGGATTTAATTAATAAAGATACAAAGTCAAAAAATTACTAAAAAAATTAAAATTCTATACTATTCAAGGGTAGTATCTGGGAGAAGTCACTAGGGCAAAATTATTATTTTGTTCTTTGAATTCAACTATCCAAAAAATCAAAAAGTTAAAAGTCAAAAAATCAAAAAGGTGAAATGGTCATTTTGATTATACTATAATATTTTATTACATATCTTTTCATAAAAATTTAAAAAATTATCCCAAATATACATATTTTTTCCCTTACTTTTTTAATTAAAAAGTCAAAAGTACACTTATATAGCATATCCCAAACAACCATCTAGTATTTCTAACATTATTGCCACCACCAAGAACATCGATCTAAAAGGTATCTTTCATTTAGATTACCAAATTTTAGGGATTCAAAGCTTATAAATAAAAAAATTTAAAACAAAATAAAACGAAACATTTCTGCTACTCATTCTGTATCATCATCTTTTGTTATTGTCTTTCAAGGCTGATCAAGTGATAGATGAAGTAAATTCATGTGTCAAAAATGAAACCAAGGGACTCATCAAGAATTTCCTTCCTCCTGGATGTTTATATGGTGACACTGCACTCCTCTTTGCAAATGCATTATACTGCAAAGGACAATGGGATCAAAAATTCGATAAAACACGTACAAGAAACATAAATTTTCATCTTCTCGATGGAGAGATTGTTCAAGTTCCTTTCATGACAAGCAAAAGAGGCAGTCGTCATCTTTACGAATTATTCGGTGGATATAAAATCCTCAGTATTCCATATCAAGGTAGTAACTTCTCTATGTACTTTTTTCTTCCAAATGAAACAGTTGACTTGCCAAAACTAGTCAAGAAGCTCAAGTATCCAACCCTGGATTCATGAATCAGGAATTTGGGTTGAGGAAAGAGGATATTTCTAAATTATGGATCCCAAGATTCAAAGGGACTGTTTTGTTCACTGGTGTTGTGCTCAATCCTCTCTTAGTTGCTTGATATAGCTCTTCTTGAGCAAGGTGCTCAATCCTCTCTTATGCAAAGTTCTTTGACACTAACTCCCTTTGGTACAACTTATGGGTTTTTTTTTTTTTTTTTTAAATTGCAAGTCCATATAAGGATATATTTGATGTTGTTTCTGTTTTCAATTTTTTTTATGCTACGCATTATGATATTAATAAATTAGTAGTGTTAGATTATTATAACTGGTCATTGACTTGAACCTAAACTATTATACAAAGTTTTTGGACACTATAAGGTCCTTTGGTACAACTTATGGGGTGTTTATAAATATATTTTTTAAATTGGAAGTCTATATAAGGATATTTGATGTTGTTTTCTACTTTCAAATATATATATATATTGACTACACGCTTTGATGTTAATAAGTTTGTAGTGTTGGATTATTATAACTAGTTGTAAAGGGTTAGAAATTAAACCCCAAATTAAGTATGAACTTAAGTGCTAAGGTCGCCCTTCTAAGACGACTATGAATGAAAAGAGAGCATGGGCTAAAGCCCAAGGGAAGTGGGTCAACAGTAGGCTGAAGCAGGTCCGACCTGCCAAGGGTCCAAACGGACTTCACGAAGGAAAATGCCAAAGTCAAAGTTGCAAAGGGAACACTTGCGGTAGTCAAGTTGCTGAGGCACTTTGCCTCAGCGCCGCCATTCCCCAATAATGTCGGTTCAGCCGCCACCTAAAGTTGCTGAGGGAAAGAGAAAGCTGAAGCAACTAAGTTGCAGAGGCGACACTTGCGACGAACAGGCTGCGGAGGTACTTTGTCTCAGCGCCGCCATTCTAAGTATTATCGGTTCCGCCGCCATCTAGAGTTATTGAGGGAATAAGAGAACCGAAGCAACTAAGTTGCAAAGGTATTACTAGCAACTAAGATGCAGAGGTATTACTTGCAACGCCCAAGTTGCAGAGGCACTTTTCAGCGCTGCAGAAAATGACTGCCATAGCAACTACAGCCGCCGCAACCAACTTGCGGAGGAAACATCCCGCCAAGGTGATAGCAGCCTTTGGGAAAAACTTCTCTTTCGCAAGTAGAGGCTAATGCTTGGCGCTGATATCAGGCCCCAAAGTTCAGTACCTTGGCGCTGATAGCAGACCCCAAGACTTACTGGTTGGAGCTGATAGCAGGCCCAGAGATACCAGTTTACTGCAACAACCTCGAGAAGATGGGAGCAGGGCAGCCCGAGCACAAAAGGACTCCCTTTCCATTTACCCAGGTCACAAACCTGCCTTAGTCTCACAGGCAGGAGTAACGAAGCCCCTTTGGGCTTGGTACTAGGGCACAACATGGCTGATAGCAGGCTCGGTTATGGCCTTCGTCCTGGAAAACTGGCGAGTTTGTGGTTAAGTGGCTAAGGGTGGAGGCTTCGCTGAGGTGAGCACGAACATAGTTGATAGTAGACTAATAGAGTCTTGAGAATGCATGTACTGGTGAAGTAGAACTAAGAAGGGAAGTGCAGCAGTAAGGTTTACCATTGCAAGTGCACTTGCTGAGGTTTGAGCTGAGAAGGCAAGTGCAGCAACAAACACTTCCGTCGCAACTGCATTTGTTGAGGCTCAAAAGGTAGTTGTAGCGCCAAACACTCCCGTCGCAACTACACTTACTGAGGCTCAAAAAAGGTAGTTGCGGAGGCAAACAGATAGTACATGTAGAGGGATATGTGGTACCTTTAGTCTGGTGGCTCAAGGTAGAATATTCCATGTGATCCTCTGGGACACATGTCCTCTCTTTATTTGGCCACTTGATGTCCTCTTGGTACCAAGGAAAAGCCTATAAATAGGACCCATTTTCCAAGGTTCAAGAGGAGGAATTTTGGAGATTTGGGGGAGATACTTCCCATTTGTGCACTACCATACTTTTCTTTTTAACCTACCTGCTTCACCCTTATCTAGCTACACACTCTCCAACACCCAGATAGTTGATGTTGCTCATTCTTCAGCCATTCCACCATTGTTGGACCATTAGTATAGTTTTGCCTCTCTAATCACCTTTCTAACCTTGAATCCCCCTACATTTCTGGTGACTCTACTGGGAACACTGCTTTGTTACTGGTTCATACCCGCAGTGGTTTATACATTTCACTAGAAAAAATGGCAGAGGATGAAGTTCAGCAACCCCCACGGCAACAAGGCTCTTCCAATGGCAGAATAGCACATGCAGAGAATCGTGACCACCGTGTTGTGGTTGAGACAGTCCAGTCACTCTAGGATACGCAGAGGGAGATTGTGGCAACTTTGCAAACTCTCACTGATGGCATCCAGACCAGCTCCAGTATAGGCACCTTCGCTTGTAACAGTCCTAAACCTAGTGCCCAACCTGTTCCCTAAGAATCAGGCTCCAATCCAGGTCCCTCCGATGGTACCCCAGGTGAACGGTACGGCTGCTGGTTCAGCTACCCAGGAGAACACTGGACCATTCTAGCCCACTCACTTTGTTACGCAAGTCGATGTACAAGCGATGCTTGAGCAAGAGCGCAGCAAGAAGCAACTACCATCTCTCTCCGACCCAGATGTGAAGCCTTCATACTCTCAGGAGATATTGGTTATGCCATACACAACTGGGTATACAGTACCCAAGTTTGTCAAGTTTGATGGTATGCAAGGCAACGCCAGAGAACATATGGTGAGGTTCATCAAAACACTTGGTGTCCATGGTAGTGACCATTCTCTGAGCCTTTGGGAGTTCTCCAACTCACTTACCGAAAGAGCGTATAGCTGGTATGTGAACTTGGCCCCTGACTCGATTAAGAGTTAGAAGGAGATGGTGAACAAGTTCCATACGAAGTTCATCCAAGTTCAAGAGAAAGTTACAACCCTCACGATCCGGCGAGATGTCCAAAAAGAAGGTGAGGATATACTAGACTATGTCAAGCGATTCCAAGATAAGGCTATTGACTGTCATGAGCCAGTGAATGAGGCCCACTTAGTCAACATATGTCTGGAGGGTGCCATACGCGACTATAAAATTTTCTTGGTGAACCATAATCTACCTACCTTTTCAGCCTTGGTTGAGGCAGCTAGGAGCCTCAGTATCACAGGCCCTCTGCATAGATCTCACGACAGTCACTGCTACTCCCGTAGTAGCAGAGTTGCTGCAGTAACCTCTGCAAGAGGGAGCTGCTTGTATGGGGAGGCGTCATCTTCTCGGAAGAGGAAGAGTTATGAGGACATAAATAAATTTCCATGCAGCCTCGAGAATGTTAAGGCCTTGGTTAAAGAATGGGTAGCCGGTGGTGAACTTACTTTGCCTTCGGTTGATGTCCCTACAACCAAGAAGGACAAAGAAATCCCAAATTGTTGTATCTATCACAGAGCCACCAGACACCCTACTATGGACAGTTGGACTTTGAAAAGTATCTTCAAGAAGAAAGTTGACATGAAGGAGATGAAGTTCAAAGATGCCAGTAATCGTGATGTGAGGAAGGACCCTTATCCTAACCACAAGGAGAAGGGAAAGAATGTACATATGATTGGCTATCTTGGGCCTGTATGCAATCAAGTGCACATGGAGTCCTACTATGATGTGTTAGAAGAAATTACAACTGGCCAGCTCCCCGAAACAGTACTTGCAGAGGCAAAACTCGCAGAAGATACTCATGCTCAAGCCTTGCAAAATTCTATCAAGTTTCGAACCTTCTTTGACCAGTTGGGGCTGAACCAAGCCGCCAGGTTGGAACCAAAAAAGGCCCTCATCAACATCTCTAAAGTGCACCATACTGAAGTTGCTGAGGCTAAGGAGTATATGCCTCGGGACTTCCAGGAAGATTATGGAGCCATTACTTTTTCAGAAGCAGACAGAGCATACCCATTTCCTCATAACCGTCCTCTTTTGGTTATAGCTTACATCAATGACGTGGAGCTCAAGCGTGCTTTCCTTGATGGCGGAGCATCCATAAACATCATCACTACCGACACCTTTGTGAAGGCTTGCATCCTAGAGTCTAGGATGGTTCGCCAACCCATTACGGTGACGGGTTTTGGCGGTGAGAAAATGGTTACTAAGGGCTATGTTGTAGTGGACTTAGCAGTTGGCGATATCCACTCTGCTACTAAGTTCCATGTGATTGAAGCAGATACAAATTACCACATGATACTTGGCAGGACTTAGATGCATTGATATGGGGCTATCCCGTCGGGTTATCACCAATCCGTAAAGGCAAAGTTGGGGAAGCACATAGTGACCATAAATGCGTCTAAAAAGCCATTTGGAGTAGAAGAGGCACACTATTTTGATGTAGTCTTCTTTACTGAGTTGTCAACAGATAAAACGCCGAGAACTGGTAAGGTTGTAGGTGTAAAATTGCCAAAGTGGGAAGACATTCGAAATGCCGAGGCTGCTCCAGAAAGCAATGGGCAGAAGAAGAGCAGCAAGTCCACAAGTCCTCCGCCCAAGATTGTTAAGGTGCACGAGGACGGCAAGACAGTTTACTACCTATGACAGTCTTAGGGGCCCAACTTCATACCATGAGAGGATGGCCCCGAGGCAAATAAACGTGATGCTAATGAGTCCCAAGAAGGGTTGGTGGAGACACTTGAGCCCGTCCCTGAATGCATGCAGGATAGACCCAAACTACAACAGGAAGTACTTGCTGAGGTTAACCTCAGCGACTTTCCCGGGCAGAGCAAGCCCTTGTTTATCAACGATACAATGGCTCCAGCAACGAAGGAGAAATTGATAATGCTACGGAAGCGGTACAGTGACATCTTTGCTTGGACATATGACAAGATGCCTGATATTGACCCATCCCTTGTCACTCATCATTTGGATACTTTTCCCAACTCTAAGCCAATCAAGCAGTATGCTTGAAAGTATCACCCTGATCTTGAGGCAAAAATTAAGGAAGAGGTATAAAAGTTGCAGAGGGCCAAGTTCATTGAGCCTATATAGTACCCAACTTGGCTAGCAAATATTGTGCCTGTGAAGAAGAAGAATGGCCAAATCAGGGTCTACGTAGACTTTCGCGACCTGGACAAGGCTTGCCTAAAAGATGAGTTTCCATTGTCCCATGTTGACACACTTGTCGATTCCACCACAGACCATCAGATGTTCTCCTTCATGGACGCGTTCAGTGGTTATAACTAGATCAAAATGGCACCAGAAGATGCAGAAAAGACAGCTTTGAGAACACCCATGGAAAAAATTTTCTATACGGTGATGCCCTTCGGTTTTGTGGAGGTCGAATAAAATCTATTAGGAAGAGGCCAAGGCATTTAATCGACATCAGGCCAAAGGAAATTCGGCCCTGACCAGGGGCTCATGAAGCTGAATAAACGAATCGGCCATATAAGGAGCCGAATAGGAGCCAACACTCAATTGGAAGGCCGACTAAGTAACTACATGCGAGATCAAGAGTGAGCCCGACCGTTGGGCCTAGAGGTAATATAAAAGGGGAGGAATGTTAGCCAAAGGAGGTATGTGAGAATTTACAAGATAACTTGAGATAGAAGTAAATTTGAGAGGATACTGACTTGTCCGTCGGAGTGCTAATTCCAGTACCCCCGACCGAAGTGTTCATCCATTTTTCAGGTAGCAATCAGAGGATCAAGAGTGTCTAACTGGATCCAAGAGTATTTCCAAACCACTTTACCACAATTGGCGCCGTCTATGGGAATACTCAAGTGCGTCCATGGCAGGTGTGACAGATTATCCTTCTATAGTTGCTAACAATGTTACACAAGAGATGGCATTACTCCAAGAAACATGCTTGGATCAGAGAATATCATCGCACGACAGGCTTTTAACTTCAACCCAGTAGCTCAAACTTCACCCTCAACTTCTATGTAGGAGACTGTGCAGACGATCATGGGTCAAGCAAAACGAAACGAACAACGTCTAGAAGATATAATGGCTGAGAACGAGCGTTTGCATGAGGAATTAGCCCTGGAGTTAGCCAAATCCCAATAGGCTGCACGCCATTATCGGGGTCGATCCCTAGAAAAGAAGAATGATGATCGACGACGTCGACTTCGGAAACATGATAACGGTAGTAATTCCGACTCACCATCTCAAGAACACAGAAAGAAGGGGCGAGTTGATGCATCCAGCTCATCCGAAGGAAGTCCATATGTACAGCATAGGCGAGGGAAAGGACATGATGATTCGGATGAAGAGGACAGGCACGACCCTTTCGTACGACGCATTGCAAGGGTTGTGTTGCCTAAAAAGTTCAAAGCACCAACATTCACCTTATACGACGAAAAATCAGATCCCACTGACCACATTCGTCATTACAAACAAGCGATGACATTACATGCTAATGATGAAGCCCTCATATATCGAATGTTTCTAAGTAGCCTAGGACCGTTGGCCATCAGATGGTACTATAAACTGGAGTCGGCGTCAATAAGAAGCTTTCATCAACTTAAAAAATCCTTCAGGGCAAAATTCATCACTAACAAAGTTCAGCCAAAGCAAGCCGACTCTCTCTGGGTAATGCAAATTAAACTAGAAAAGACCCTCTGTGAGTATTCAGAGCACTATTAGGAATGTTCAACTTGTTGGATGATGCCTGCAATGATTCCATGGTCATTACGACCTTTAAGATGGGATTACACCTTGATAGTCCTCTTCGCAGTTAATTGACCAGACAGCCTCCCAAGACAGTCTGGGCGCTAATGAAGAAAGTTGAAGAATACTACAAGATGGAAGACGATGCCCTGAGCTTCAAGGCTAGATAGAAAGTTGTTAAATCGGCACCATCTGGTCTGGTTCAGTCGATAAGCGTTGTGTCGTCAAGGAGCCCCAAACCTCGAGCTCGGGCTAAACGAGACAATCGGCGTGATTTGTGCCATTCAAGCAGTCAATGTTCATACCATTCAAATGAACAATATCAAGTGGAAAGCAGGTGCACAAGACGTTCAGACAAGAAGTACGCGGAAGTAGCAGAGCTAATTAGTAAGATCTTACCCAAAGTCTAACATATTCCGTTCTTTAAATGGTCGTCCAAGATGATGGGACCTCCTGATACAAGGAGAAGGGATAAGTAGTGCGAATATCACAAGGACCATGGCCATGATACTGATAGTTGTTATGCACTGAAGGACCACCTGGAGGAGTTGGTACGAGACGGCCGACTGGCGCAACATGTCCGAAGGAATAATCCATCGAACACGGTAGCCCTATAGCTGGATTCACCTCCACTTGGTGTAATTCACCTGATACACAGACTACCGTCGTCGACCAAGGTACATGCAATTCAGTTACAAACTAGCCTACCCAAACCAATCATACCAGTGAAACGGCCCCACAAAATTAGCAGGATTAGCTTCGATGACACCGACCTAGATGGAGTAACTCTCTCCCACGCTAATCCCCGCATTGTCGAGCTATGCATGAACAGATTCATAGTTGAGCGTGTTTTCATCGATCAGGGAAGTACCTCAGAAATAATGTATTACAAGACATTTGTTAAACTCGGTTTTACTGATTCGAAATCTGTTACCGACTGATTACCTATTATTCAGCTTCAATGCCAACCCCAAGTATCCCCTGGGTAAGATCACACTACTAGTACAAGCAGATACCAGATCAATAGACATGAAATTTCTAGCCTTTAAGCTCCCGTCCCCATACAATCTTATCATGGGGAGGACTACTCCGCTTTCCAACTGAGTATGGCATTGAGCAAATTCGGGGTTTTCAGAAATCAGCGCAGGCATGATATCTTATCGCTGCTGCAAAGAGGCCAAAAGAACTGGAAGTGAACTCGATTGAAATACCAGAGTGAGACAACCTCAAGGAAAATGCGAAAATCCCCAGCGAAAAGGTAACCAAAGATCTTGATCAGATTGAAATCAATGGGAGTCCAGATAGATTCTTCATGATCGGCACTTCCCTAAACGAAGCTGATAAACGCGAGCTGGTATCTTTCTTACTCGGCAACCTTGACGTGTTTGCGTGGACACCATACAAGATGCCAGGGGTGGATCCAGTCACGGCCCAACATCGTTTGAACGCCGATACAAAAGTCAAACCAATCATTCAGAAAAGTCAGTGGTCAGTCGCGAAGCATGCATCGACCGTTATTGATGAAGTTAACAGATTGCTTAATGTCGAGGCAATTCATGAAGTCACTTATCCTACAAGGCTGTCCAATACCGTGGTTGTAAATAAGAAAAATGGATCTTGGCACGTTTGTGTCGATTTCACAGACTTGAACAGGGCCTGTCCGAAGGATTGTTTTCCTCTTCCCAGAATCGTCGAACTTGTGGACACAACAGTACATCATCAGCGCATAAGCTTCTTGGATGCCTACAAGGGTTATCACCAAATTGCCATGCATCCGGAGGATCAAGAAAAGTCTACATTTCTCGCCCCAAGGGAAACCTATTGTTACAAGGTCATGCCCTTCGGACTGAAGAACGCGAGGGGTAACTTACCAGGGACTGGTTACCACTATGTTTAAGGAACAACTCGGCTGCACCATGGTAGTATACATCAATGACATGGTGGTGTAATTTAAGGAAAAGTGCACCCATCTAGCCGATTTAGCAGACACCTTCGGCATTCTCTGAAAGTACAAGATGACACAGAATGCCTCGAAATGTGCATTCGACATCCGATCTGGAAAATTTCTCGGCTATATTGTCAACCACTGCGAAATACAGGCCAACCCGAGGAAAATCACAACAATTCTAGAACTCGGCTCCCTTTAGTCAGTCAAAGAATTTCAGTAGTTGATGGGGATGGCTGTCGCCCTTAATATGTTTATCAACCGTTCCTCAGATTGTTGCCGACAATTCTTTTACACACTTCAACAGGGTAAAGCCTTTGAATGGACTCCAGAGTGCCAGGCTGCACTAAATGGCTTGAAAACTTATTTCCGATCAGTACCACTCTTGGCAACCCCATCGACAGACGATCCGCTCATCTTGTATCTGGCGGTATCAAACCGGGCGGTCAGCATTGTGCTACTAAAGGAAGAACTCGGGGAGCAGCGACCAATTTACTATGTAAGCAAGGTAATGGTCGACGCTGAAACACGATATCTACCACTGGAAAAACTCATCCTTACTCTCGTGGTGGCTGCAAGAAAGTTGATGCACTATTTTCAGGCTCACACCATAGGGGTATTAATGGCTAAGGAGTATATACCTCGGCGCATCTAGGAAGATTATGGGGCCATTACTTTTTCAGAAGCAGACAGAGAATACCCATTTCCTCATAATCGTCCTCATTTTGTCTTAGCTTACATCAATGACGTGGAGTTCAAGCGTACTTTCCTTGATTGCGGAGCATCTATAAACATCATCACTACGGACACCCTTGCGAAGGCTGGCATCCTACAGTCCAGTATGGTTTGCAAACCCATTACGGTGATGAGTTTTGACGATGAGAAAAAGGTTTAGTAAGGGCTATGTTGTAGTGGACTTAGCAGTTGGCGAGATCCACTCCGCTACTAAGTTCCATGTGATTGAAGTGGACATAAATTACCACATGATACTTGGCAGGGCTTAGATGCACTGATATTGGGCTATCCCGTCTGGTTATCACCAATGCGTAAAGGCAAAGCTGGAGAAGCGCATAGTGACCATAAATGCATCTGAAAAGCCATTTGGAGTAGAAAAGGCACACTATTTTGATGCAGTCTTCTTTACTGAGTTGTCAACAACTGAAACTCCAAGGACTGGAAAGGTTACATGTTTAAAATTGCCAAAGTGGGAAGAAATTTGAGATGCAAAGGTTGCTCCAGAAAGCAGTGGGTAGAAGAGGAGCAGCAAGTCCACAAGTCCTCCGCCCAAGATTGTTAAGGTGTGCGAGGATGGAAAAACAGTTTACTACCTACGATGGTCTTTGGGGCCAGGCTTCATACCTTGGGAGGATGGCCTCAAGGCAAATAAACGTGATGGTAGTAAGTCCCAAGAAGGGTTGGTGGAGATGCCTGAGCCCACCCCTGAATGTATGCAAGATAGACCCAAACCGCAGCAAGAAGTACTTATTGAGGTTAACCTCAGCGACTTCCCAGGGCAGCGCAAGCTCGTGTTTATCAGCGATACAATGGCTTCAGTAGCTAAGGCAGAATTGATAACACTACTGAAGCGGTACAGTTACGTCTTTGCTTGGACATATGACGAGATGCCTGGTATTGACCCATCCATTGTCACTCATCATCTGGACACTTTTCCCAACTCTAAGCCAATCAAGCAGCATCCTTGAAAGTATCACCCTGATCTTGAGGTAAAGATTAGGGAAGAGGTAGAAAAGTTGCAAAGGGCCAAATTCATTGAGCCTATACACTACCCAACTTGGCTACCAAATATTGTGCCTGTGAAGAAGAAGAATGGCCAAATCAGGGTCTACGTAGAGTTTTGCGACCTGAACAAGATCTGCCTAAAAGATTCGTTTCCATTGCTCCATGTTGACACACTTGTTGACTTTACCGCGGGCCATTAGATGTTCTCCTTCATGGACGGGTTCAGTTGTTATAACCAGATCAAAATGGCATCAGAAGATGCAGAAAAGACAACTTTCAAAATGCCGTTGGGAAATTTTTTCTATACAGTGATGCCCTTCGGTTTTGTGGAGGTTGAATAAAATAAACTAAGAAGAGGCCTAGGCATTTGATCGACATCAGGCCAAAGGCAATTCGGCCCTGACCAGGGGCTCATGAAATCAAATAAACGAGCAGGCCATATAATGAGCCAAATTGGAGCCAACACTTAACTGGTTGGCCGACTAAGTAACTATGTGTGAGATCAAGAGTGGGCCCGACCCTGGGGCCTAGAGGTAATATAAAAAGCGAGGATTGTCAAGCAAAGGAGGTATGTGAGAATTTACAAGATTACTTGAGATAGAAGTAAATTTGAGAGGATACTGACTTGTCCATCATAGTGCTAATTTCGGCACCCCTGACCGGAGTGTTCATTCCTTTCTCAGGTAGCAATTAGAGGATCAAGAGCGTCAAACTAGATCCAAGAGTATTTCCAAACCACTTAACACAATTGGCGCCGTCTGTGGAAATACTCAAATCTGCCTATCGCAAGCGTGATAGATGACCCTTCAATAGTTGTTGATGATGTTACACCAAGAAATGACATTACTCCAAGAAACATGCTTAGACCGGAGAATATCACCACACGACGGGTGTTTAACTTTGAACTAGTAGCTCAAACTTCACCCTCAACTTTTGTACAGGAGACTATGCAGACAATCATGGATCAAGCAAAACGAAACGAACAGCGTCTAGAAGATATGATGGCTGAGAACGAGTATTTGTGTAAGGAATTGGCCCTAGAGTTAGACAAATCCCAACAAGCCACGTGCCATGACCGGGGTCGATCCCTAGAAAAGAAGAAGGGTGATCGACGACGTTGACTTCGAAAACATGATAATGACAGCGATTCTGAGTCACTATCTCAGGAACCCAGAAAGAAGGGGCGAGTTGTTCCATCCAACTCATCCGAAGGAAGTCCATATGTACGGCACAAACGAGGGAAAGGAAGTGATGATTCGGATGAGGAGGACAGGCATGACCCTTTTGTACGACGCATTGCAAGGGCTGCGTCACCTAAAAAGTTAAAAGCACTAACATTTACCTTATACGATGGAAAATCATATCCCACTGACCACATTCGTCATTACAAACAAGCGATGACGTTGCATGTTGATGATGAAGCCCTCATGTGTTGAATGTTTCCAAGTAGCCTGGTACCGTTAGCCGTCAGATAGTACTATAAACTAGAGCGAGGGTCAATAAGAAGCTTTCATCAACTCCAAAAACCCTTCAGGGCAAGATTCATCACCAACGAAGTTCAGCCAAAGCAAGTTGATTCTCTCTGGGCAATGCAAATTAAACCAGAAGAGACCCTCAGTGAGTATTCAGCGCACTATTGGGAATGTTTCAACTTGCTGGATGATGCCTGCAATGATTCCATGGCCATTACCGCCTTTAAGATAAGATTACACCCTGATAGTCCTCTCCACAATTCGTTGACTAGACGACCTCCCAAGACAGTCTGGGTGCTAATGAAGAAAGTTGAAGAATATTGTTGGTGTGCGTCAAGGCCGAATAGAAAGTTATTAAATCGGTACCATCTGGTCTAGTTCAGCTGGTAAGCGTCATTCCGTCAAGGAGCCTCAAACCTCGGGTTCGGGCTAAACGAGACAACCGACGTGATTTGCGCCATTCAAGCGCTCAGTGTTCGCACTGTCTAAACGAAAAATATCAAATGGATAGCAGACACACAAGACGATCGGACAAGAAATACACGGAATTAGCGGAGCCGATTAGTAAGATCCTGCCCAAAGTCCAACATCTTCCATTTTTTAAATGGTCGTCCAATATGATGGGACCTCCTGATACAAGGAGGAGGGATAAATGGTGCGAATATCACAAGGACCATGGCCATGATACTAATAGTTGTTATGCACTGAAGGACCACCTAAAGGGGTTGGTACAAGACGGTCGGCTAGCTCAACATGTCCGAAAGAACAATCCATCGAACACGATAGCCCTACAGCCGGATTCACCTCCACTTGGTGTAATTCACATGATATACAGCTTACCGTCGTCAGCCGAGGTACATACAATTCAGTTGCAACCTAGCCTACCCAAGCCAATCACACCAGCCAAACGGCCCCCACGAAACTGGCAGAATTAGCTTCGATGACACCGACTTAGATGGAGTAACTCTCCCCCATGCTGATCCCCTCATCGTCGAGCTATGCGTGAACAGATTCGGATCTGTTACTGGCCAGTTGAGCGTGTTCTCATCGATCAGGGAAGCACCTCAGAAATAATGTATTACAAGACATTTGTTAAACTCGGTTTCACTGATTCGGATCTGTTACCGGCCGATTACCCATTATTCGGCTTCAATTCCAACCCCGAGTATCCCTTGGGTAAGATCACACTACCAGTACGAGCGGATACCAGATCAATAGACGTGGAATTTATAGCCGTCAAGCTCCCGTCACCATACATTCTTATCATGGGGAGGACTTGGTTGCATACTATGCTGGCTGTGGCAAGCACTTACCATCAACTACTCTACTTTCCAACTGAGTATGGCATTAAGCAAATATGAGGTTCTCAGAAATCGGCTCAGGCATGCTATCTTATCGTTGCTGCAAAGAGGCTAAAAGAATTGGAACTAAACTCAATTGAAACACCAGACCGAGAGAGCCTCGAGGACATTGGGAAAATCCACAGCAAAAAGGAAACTGAAGATTTTGATCGGATCGAAATCAATGAGGGTCCAGACAGATTCTTCATGATCGACACTTCCCTCAACGAAGCTGATAAACGCGAGTTGGTATCATTCTTACTCGGTAACCATGACGTGTTTGCATGGACACCATATGAGATGCAGGGGATGGATCCAGTCATGGCCCAACATCGTTTAAACGTCAATCCAAAAGTCAAACCAATCATTTAGAAAAGTTGACGGTCAGTCACGGAGCATGCATCGACCGTTGTTGATGAAGTTGACAGATTGATTGATGCCAGGGAAATTTGTGAAGTCATTTATCCCACTTGGCTATCCAATACCGTGGTTATAAATAAGAAAAATGGATCTTGGCTCGTTTGTGTCGAATTTAGGGACTTGAACAGGGCTTGTCCGAAGGGTTGTTTTCCTCTTCCTAGAATCGACCAACTTGTAGACGTAATGGCGCATCATCAACGCATGAGCTTCTTGGATGCCTACAGGGGTTATCACCAAATTACCATGCATCCGGAGGATCAAGGAAACACCGCATTCCTCACCCCAAGGGATTGCTACAAGGTCATGCCCTTCGGATTGAAGAACGCGGGGGTAACTTACCAGAGGCTAGTTACCACTATGTTCAAGGAACAACTCAGCCGCACCATGGAAGTATACATCGATGACATGGTGGTGAAATCCAAGGAAAAGTGCCCCTATCTAGCCGATTTAGCAGAGACCTTCGACATTCTACGAAAGTACAAAATGAAACTGAACACCTTCAAATGTGCATTCGGCATCGAACCTAGCAAATTTCTCAGCAATATTGTCAACCACCGCGGAATAGCAGCCAACCCGAGGCAAATCATAGAAATTCTAAAACTCAACTCCCCTCAGTCAGTCAAAGAAGTTCAATAGTTGATAGGGATGGCTGCCGCCCTCAATAGGTTTATTAGTCGTTCCTCAGATCACTGCCAACAATTCTTTCACACACTTCGGCAGGGCAAAGTCTTTGAATGGACTCCCAAGTGCCGGGCCACGCTGGACAGCTTGAAAGCTTATCTCCGATCAGTACCATTCTTGGCAACCCCATCGGCAAACGATCCGCTTATCTTGTATCTGGTGGTATCCGACCGGGCAGTCAGTGTCATGCTACTAAAAGAACAACTCTAGAAGCAGCGGCCAATTTACTATGTAAGCAAGGCAATGGTCGACGCCGAAACACGATATCTACCACTAGAAAAGCTCATTCTTGTTCTCATGGTGGGTACATGAAAGTTGATGCACTAATTTCAGGCTCACTCCATAGGGGTATTAATGGACTATCCTCTCCGGTCAGTGCTCCATAGCGTGGAAGCATCAGGGCGAGTCTCGAAATGGGCTTTGGAACTCAGCCAATATGATATCCAGTTTTTGCCTAGAACTGCCATCAAGGGGCAAGTGCTCGCCGACTTTGTAGCCGAGTTCACGGGATGCTGTGCCAATTTCAAGTTCGATCAAGTGCAACCTAAACCTGACTGGCGAATATATGTTGGAGACATTTGGCAAATGTATTATGATGGATCATCCAACCAACGTAGCAGCGGGGTAGACGTAGTAATCATGACCCCTGATGGGGCAATAATCGACCAGGCAGTCAAACTGGGCTTTGATGCATCAAATAACGAAGCCAAATTTTGTAACGCACTTCACTTTGGTGCACGACGGTTACTTGTTTGTTGTGACTTGAAATTAGTCATCAACTAGTTGAAAGGGGAGTATGCAGCTAAAAATGACCGCATGGCCGCCTACATGAAAATGGCAAATTCCTTGCTCACAAAATTTGATCACCACTAGTTAAATTAGATAACTCGGGATCAGAACACACATGTGGATGCCCATACTTGCCTAGCCTCCGCTATTAACTCAGAAATCAGACGAACAATCGAGGTGGGGTTCATCCTAGAGCCGAGCATCACCTCTTCTGAACTAGTTCAAATTAACATCACTGAACTAGGACCAAGTTGGATGGACCCTATCGCTGTATTTCTTTCCTCAGAACAGCTCCCAACGGATAAGAAAGAAGCCCACAAGATATGAAATAAAGCCCTGCGATACTATTTGGATCCACAAGGAAAGCTTTACAAAAATTCTCTCTCTAGGCCGTACCTAGAATGTGTCCACCCAGATAAAGCTGAGCAACTCTTAGCTAAAATACATGAAGGTAGCTGTGGTGCCCATTCTGGAGGGCGCTCATTGGCCCACCAAGCTGTAATGCAGGGGCATTATAGGCCCACCATGCAAACAGATGCCAAGAACTACATAAAGAAATGCGAACAATGCCAAAACTTTTCCCTTTTAACTCATCTACTAGCCGAACAGTTAAACTCCATTACTAGTCCTTAGACGTTCGCTCAATGGGGACTTGATATCGTCGGACCATTATCGCGGGCTCCAGGGAATAAGCGATTCCTGATCGTCGTAACAGATTATTTTACTAAGTGAGTTGAAGCAGAGGCATTAACACATATTCGAGATGTCGATGTTAGATGTTTTGTACGGAAAAACATTATAACACAATTCGGTATACCGAGAGCACTTGTCTCCGACAACAGCACCCAATTCGATTCCGGCGTCTATCAGGAGCTATGCAACACATGTTATCCGGCCCTACTTTTCCTCGCATGGCAGGGTATCAGCAGCAGCTTGCCAAGTCATATAACCAGCACGTGCAGTTGTGTCGTTATACACCTAGAGAACTGGTCCTAAAGAAAGTGCTTCTTGCTACTAAGAATCCGACGTATGGTGAATTAGGCCCCAATTGGTGATGGGCCATCCCTCTGCATCTATGACAGGATGACCCTCTACATCAAAGACTTCGTCCATAAAAAAAGGGCTCATGCTTTTTGGGGACTGGGACATAAAAGGTGGTCAAGAACTGATTATGAACGAAGCTCCATACATCATAGTGGCCCATCGATCTCTCCACGTCTGAATGAATGAGGTCTAGACGAAAGTATAAATTTCCCAAGAAGAGAGGAGCCAAGGAGATCTGATTGTCGCTGCAAAGTTTGACAACAAGGGAACACTAGAGGATTGATGCTCCCAGCAGGGTTGTTGGGGAGGACAAAAAAGTAGATAAAATAGCTACCAAAAGTGGCCAGGTACAAGTTGCCATGGTAGCCCAACCCAACTATTAACTCGCGACTGTCTTCAGTAATGTCAACCACAACAGGTGGCATGTCCTTGAAAAAATGCTTCAACCAAGAGAGGTATGTGGTCTTGTCCCTCTTGGGCTTCTCTTGAAGCAATTCCCTAGTCCTCAAATCATGCCAAAAGCCATCCTTTCGTGCCTCTCGAAAGGCACCTTGAAGAGCAGTGATAGCAGTCTGTTCTACAACAGTCAGGGACACGGGATTAAAAAGGAAGTCCCCACGGGTGCTCAGCCGAAGGAAACAGCGACGTCTTCAAGGGTTAGGGCTATCTCTTCCCAAGCCAACACGAAGGTGTGAGTGTCACGGCTCTAACGGGAAACAATCATATGACTTTGCAGAGGGACCAGTCATCAACCCAAGCCATCGTCTGCAATAATGTCATCAACCTAGAGAGACCAGTCTGCTGGAGGACCCGAGTGAGTACGGTAATAAATGTATGAATGAGGAAAATGACCGCGCTCTACACGAAATCGCAGCACGGATGCTGGGTTCACCATGTCAGCATCATCCAAAGAGGCCTCACCAAAATGGAGTAGAGGCTTTTCTAGGGAAGGGGCATCAGGAACAAAGGAATCAACTACCTTCCAGAAAGGGTCGGCAAGTCCCACAAAATATGGGGTTCTCCTCCACTTAGTATTGGGTGGGACAACCCTGTCGGGCAGAAACCTGGAGGTAGCCATGAAAGAGAATAAAGAAAGAGAAGAAAAATGAGACAAGAAAGTGTATTGTGGCAGGAGTACGGGACTAGTGGACAAGTGGCAAAAAGGCGCCAACACGGCTCCTTAGGCCCATCATGACTATCAATCAAAAGGCACATTTTCAGAGCCATTATGACTTTGTAGAAAACTAACGCAACTTCGGACCTAACCGACAGGTTACTTGCTGATGTCATACACGCGCTGGAAACAAGGAGCGTGTCCCCCACGCGCGTAGGGGGCAAATGTAGAGGGTCAGAAATTAAACCCCAAATTAAGTATGGGCCAAAGTGCTGATGTCATCCTTCTGAGACGACTAGGAATAAAAAGAGAGCATGGGCTAAAGCCCAAGGGAAGTTGACCAATAGTGGGCCGAAGTAGGTCTAACCCACCAAGGGTCCAAACAGACTCCAGGAAGGAAAATTTCTAAGTCAAAGTTGCAGAGGGAACACTTGCAATTGTCAAGTTGTTGAGGCACTTTGTCTCAACGCTGCCATTGCCCAATAATGTCGGTTCAGCCACAACATGAAGTTGCTCACGGAAAGAGAAAACTGAAGCAACTAAGTTACAGAGGCGACACTTGCGACGGCCAAGTTGCGGAGGTACTTTTTCTCAGCGCTGCCATTCCAAGTATTGTCAGTTCCGTCGCCATCTAGAGTTGCCGTGGGAATGAGAGAACCGAAGCAACTATGTTGCAGATGCATTACTTGCAACACACAAGTTGCAGAGGTACTTTGTTGGTGCCACAGGAAATGACTGTTGTAGCAACTATAGGCACCGTACCCAACTTGTGGAGGGAGCATCCCGCCAATGTGAAAACAACATTTGGGAAAATGTTCTCTGCTGCAAGTAGAGGCTAATGCTTGGCGCTGATAGCAGGCCCCAAGGCATTACTAGCCTAGGGTTGATAGCAGCCCCCAAAGTTCATTACATTGGCGTTGATAGCCAGCCCCAAGACTTACAGGTTGGAGTTGATAACAGGCCTAGAGATACCAATTTACTGCTGTAACCCTGCGAAGATGGGAGCAGGGCAGCCTGGGCACAAGGGACTCCCTTTCCATTTACCCAGGTGACGAACCTGCCTTAGTCGCACAGGTAGGACTAACGAAGCCCCTTTGGGCTTGGTACTAAGGCATATCATGGCTGATAGCAGGCTCGGCTGTGGCCTTTGCCCTGGAAAGCTGGGGAGTTTGTGGTTAGGTGGCTAAGCTTTGAGGCTTCGCTGAGGTGGGTATGAAAATAGTCAATAGTAGACTAATGGAGTCCTGAGAATGCACGTACTGGACAAGTAGAACTGAGAAGGCAAGTGCAGTAGCAAGGTTTACCACTACAAGTGCACTTGCAGAGGCTCAAAAGGAGTTGTAGCGCCAAACACCTATCGCAACTACACTTGCTGAGGCTAAAAAAAGGTAGTTGCGGAGGCAAATAGATAGTACATGCAGAGGGACACATGGCACCTTCAGTCTGGTGGCTCAAGGCAGAATATTCCATGTTATCCTCTAGGACACATGTCCTCTCTCTATTTGGCCACTTGGTATCCTCTTGGTACCAAGGAAAAGCCTATAAATAGGACTCATTTCCCAAGGTTCAAGAGGAGGAATTTTGGGGATTTGGGGGAGATGTTACCCATTTGTGCACTGCCATCCATTTCTTCTTGAGCTACCTGCTTCACCCTCACCTAGCTGCACACTCTCCAACTTCTAGACAGTTGTTATTGCTCATTCTTCAGCCATTCCACCATTGTTGGACCATTAGCATAGTTTTGCCTCTCTAATCACCTTCCTAACCTTGATCTCCCCTACATTTTCTGGTGACTCTGCTGGGGAGGCTGCTTTGTTGATGGTTCAAACCCGTAGTGGTTTACACACTTCACTGGAAAAAATGACAAAGGATGAAGTTCAGCAACTCCCACGACAGCAAGGTTCTTCCAATGGCGAAGAAGCACATGTGGAGGACCATGACCACAGTGTTGTGGTTGAGGCAGTCCAGTCACCCCAGGATATGCAGGGAGAGATCCTAGCAACTTTGCAAACTCTCGTTGATGGCGTCAAGACCAGCTCCAGCACAGGCACCTCCGCCGGTAACAGTCCCAAACCTAGTGCGTAACCTGCTCCCTAGGAATCAAGCTCCGATCCAAGTGCCTCTAGTGGTACCCCAAGCGAGCGATACGACTGCTGGTTTAGCTACCCAGGAGCAGACTAGACCATTCCTGCCCACTCACTTTGTTACCCAAGCCGATGTACAAGCTATGCTCGAGCCAGAGTGCAACAAGAAGCAATTACCATCTCTCCCCTACCCAGATGTGAAGCCCGCATACTCCCAGGAGATATTGGTTATGCCATACCCAGCTGGGTATACAATACCCAAGTTCAAGAGAAAGCTACAACCCTCATGAT
Organism: Camellia sinensis; assembly: GCF_055761805.1. Taxonomy (NCBI): domain Eukaryota; kingdom Viridiplantae; phylum Streptophyta; class Magnoliopsida; order Ericales; family Theaceae; genus Camellia; species Camellia sinensis. The sequence continues at coordinate 10,889,135 of NC_138970.1, forward strand.
CAGCCGAGATGTCCAAAAGGAAGGTGAGGATATAGTAGACTATGTCAAGCAATTCCAAGATAAGGCTAGTGACTATCATGAGCCAGGGGATGTGGCCCACTTACTCAGCATATGTATGGAGGCTGCCATGCGCGACTATAAAATTTTCTTGGTGAACCATAATATGCCAACCTTTAAAGCCTTGGTTGAGGCTGCTAGGAACCTCAGTACCACTGGCACTCTGCATAGATCTCGCGACAGTCACCGCTACTCCCGTAGTAGCAGAGTTATTGCGGTAACCTCTGGAAGAGGGAGCCGCTCACAAGGGGAGGTGTCATCCTCTCGAAAGAGGAATAGTTATGAGGACAAAAATCCATATCCTTGCAGCCTTGAGAATGTTAAGGCCTTCGTTAAAAAATGGGTAGCCGATGGTGAACTTACTTTGCCTCCGGTTAATGTCCCTCCAACCAAAAAAGACAAAGAAAGCCTAGATTATTGTATCTATCACAGAGCCACCAGACACCCTACTAGGGATTGTTGGACTTTGAAAAGTATCTTCAAGATGAAAGTTGACGCGAATGAGTTGAAGTTCAAAGATGCCAGTAACTGTGATATGAGGAAGGACCCTTATCCTAATCTTAAGGAGAACAGGAAGAATGTACATTTGATTGGCTCACTTGGGCCTGTGTGCGATCAAGTGAACATGGCATCCTACTCGAGTAAGTTAGAAGAAATTACAACTGGCTAGCTCCCCGAAACAATACCTTTAGAGGCAAAACTCGCAGAGGATACTCATGCTCAAGCCTTGCAAAATTTTGTCAAGTTTCGTACCTTCTTTGACCAACGGGGGCTGAGTCAAGCTGCCATGTTGGAAGCAACAAAGGCCCTCATCAACATCTCTAAAGTGCACCATACTGAAGTTGCTGAGGCTAAGGAGTATATGCCTCGGCGCATCCAGGAAGATTATGGGGCCATTACTTTTTCAGAAGCAGACAAAGCATACCCATTTCCTCATAACCGTCCTCTTTTTGTTAACACTTACGTCAATGACGTGGAGTTAAAGCGTGTTTTCTTTGATGACAGAGCATCCATAAACATCATCACTACCGACACCTTTGCGAAGGTTGGCATCCTACAATCCAAGATGGTTTGCAAACACATTACGGTGACGGGTTTTGGTGGTGAGAAAAGGGTTACTATTGGCTATGTTGTAGTGGACTTAGCAGTTGGCGAGATCCGCTCTACCACTAAGTTCCATGTGATTGAAGTGGACACAAATTACCACATGATACTTTGCAGGATTTGGATGCACTGATATGGGGCTATCCCATCGAGTTATCACTAATGCGTAAAGGCAAAGTTGGGAAAGCGCATAGTGACCATAAATGCATCTGAAAAGCTATTTGGAGTAGAAGAGGCACACTATTCTGATGCAGTCTTCTTTACCGTGTTGTCAACGGATGAAACTCCAAGGACTAGTAAGGTTGTAGGTGTAAAATTGCCAAATGGGAAGACATTCGAGATACAGAGGCTGCTCTTGAAAGCAGTGGGCAAAAGAGGAGCAGTAAGTCCACGAGTCCTCCGCCCAAGATTGTTAAGGTGCGCGAGGGCGGCATGACAATTTACTACCTACGATGGTCTTAGGGCCCAGACTTCATACCTTGGGAGGATGGCCTCGAGGCAAATAAACGTGATGGCAGTAAGTCCCAAGATGGGTTGGTGGAGATGCCTGAGCTCACCCCTGAATGTATGCAAGATAGACCCAAATCGCAGTAGGAAGTACTTGTTAAGGTTAACCTCAGTGACTTACCAGGGCAAAGCAAGCCCGTGTTTATCAGCGATACAATGGCTCCAGCAGCTAAGGCAAAAATGACAAAACTACTAAAGTGGTACAGTGACGTCTTTGCTTGGACATATGATGAGATGCCTGGTATTGACCCATCCCTTGTCACTCATCATCTGGGCACTTTTCTCAACTCTAAGCCAATCAAGCAGCATGCTTGAATGTATCACCCTAATCTTGAGGCAAAGATTAAGGAAAAGGTAGAAAAGTTACAGAGGGCCAAGTTCATTGATCGTGTACAGTACCCAACTTTGCCAGCAAATATTGTGCCTGTGAAGAAGAAGAATGGCCAAATCAAGGTCTGCATAGACTTTCGCGACCTGAACAAGGCATGCCTAAAAGATTTGTTTCCATTGCCCCATGCTGACACACTTGTCAATTCTACTGCGGGCCATTAGATGTTCTCCTTCATGGATGTGTTTAGTGGTTATAACCATATCAAAATGACACCAGAAGATGCAGAAAAGACAGCTTTCAAAACGCCCTTGGGAGATTTTTTCTATACGGTGTTGCCCTTCAGTTTTGTGGAGGCCGAATAAAATCAACTAAGAAGAGGCCATGGCATTTAATCGACATCAGGCCAAAGGTAATTCGGCCTTGACTAGGGGCTCACGAAGTTGAATAAACGAATCGGCCATATAATGAGCCGAATAGGAGGCAACACTTACTTGGATGGCCGGCTAAGTTACTACGTGTGAGATCAAGAGTGGGCCCGACCCTTGGGCCCACTTGTAATATAAAAGGGGAGGAATGTCTGCCAAAGGAGGTATGTGAAAATTTACAAGATTACTTGAGATAGAATTAAATTTGAGAGGATATCGAATTGTCTGTCAGAGTGCTAATTCTGGCAACCCCGACCGAAGTGTTCATTCATTTTTCAGGTAGCAATCAGAGGATCAAGAGCGTCTAACTGGATCCAAGTGTATTTCCAAACCACTTACCACAATTGGTGCTATCTGTGGGAATACTCAAGTGCATCCATGGCAGGTGTGACAGATGATTCTTCAATAGTTGCTGACGATGTTACACCAAGAAATGACATTATTGCAAGAAACATGCTTGGACCGGAGAATATCACCACGTGACGGGCTTTAACTTCGACTCAGTAGCTCAAACTTCACCCTCAACTTCTGGGCAGAAAACTGTGTAGACGATCATGGATCAAGCAAAATGAAACGAACAGCATCTAGAAGATATGATGGCTGAGAACGAGAGTTTACGTAAGGGATCGGCCCTAGAGTGAGCCAAATCCCAACACGACGCATGCCATGACTGGGGTCAATCCCCAAAAAAGAAGAACGATGATCGATGACGTCGACTTCGAAAACATGATAATGGCAGCAATTCTGACTCACCATCTCAGGAACCTAGAAAGAAGGGGCTAGTTGATGCATCCAACTTGTCCGAAGGAAGTCCATATGTATGACACAAGCGAGGGAAAGCAAGTGATGATTCGGATGAGGACGATAGGAACAACCCTGTTGCCTAAAAAGTTGAAAGCACCAACATTCACCTTATACGACAGAAAATCTGATCCCACTGACCACATTCGTCATTACAAACAAGTGATGACGTTGCATGCTGATGATGAAGCTCTCATGTGTCGAATGTTTCCAAGTAGCCTGGGACCGTATAAATTGGAGCTGGCGTCAATAAGAAGCTTTCATCAACTCCAAAAATCCTTCAGGGCAAGATTCATCACCAACGAAGTTCAGCCAAAGCAAGCTGACTCTCTCTGGGTAATGCAAATTAAACCAGAAGAGACCCTTAGTGAGTATTCGACGCTATTGGGAATGTTTCAACTTGGTGGAAAATGCATGCTATGATTCCATGGCCATTACCGCATAAGATGGGATTACACCCTGATAGTCTTCTTCGTAGTTCGTTGACCAGACGACCTCCCAAGACAGTCTGGGTGCTAATGAAGAAAGTTGAAAAATACTATTAGTGCACGTCAAGGCCGGACGGAAAGTTGTAAAATCGGCACCATCTGGTCTGGTTTAGCTTATAAGTGTTGTGCCATCAACGAGGCAAATGTGGATATACCAGATGATATTATAGCCATCGTCATTGAGAAAAAAACAATTAGACCAGCAGAACTTTCATCATTCCTGCTCCTTAAAGGAGAGTTATATTTTCGTGGTCCCAACAACCTGCTAGCAAGGTGCGTCGGTAGACAAAAAGCAACTTACAAACTCAAGCAGATCCATGCCAAGTCCTGCGGAGATGGGGATATCAGTCTATACTGACGGATGTAGAGGCAAGGGTATTACTGGCCAAAGATAGAAAAAGAAAGTACTGAGTTGCAGAGGCAATGTGCAAAAAGTCAGTCACATCCTGAGGAAGAGGAAACCCATCTCTTAAGCAGTGAAGAATAGAGACAACCATATATTGACTACCTTGGAAATGGCATACTGCTTGAGAACAAAACCGATGCAATCAGAGTTAAGAGGCTGGCCCATCGCTTCTTCCTTGACTAAGGCAAGCTGTACCGCAGAGGCTTTGAAGGGAAACCTCTAGTATGTTTATCAAAAGAGGAGGGAAATGAAGTGCTAAGCGAAGCTCACAAGACAAAGCATCAAGGAGGCCAATGATTATATGGACATCTCATTCACCTCGGCTACTATTGGCCTATAATGGAAGAAGATGCCAAAACCTTTGTAAGAAGATGCCAATCCTACCAGAAATTTGGGAACTTGATACAAACACCAGCAGTTGAGCTGTACAACATCAAGACTCCTTACCCATTTCACACTTGGGCATTTGACTTGGTAGGTCCAATAGCGCAGCAATCCAAAGGTCACAGATGGATACTTGCAGCGACAGAAGTTAACACCAAGTGGGTAGAGGCTATACCAATAAGAAAAGTAGATAGGGCAGGAGTGGCCAACTTTATCAAGGAAAACATAATCTGCAGGTTTGGCATACCCAAAGTAATTTTGCCTAACAATGGAACTCCCTTTGTGAATCGCCATGTGGGAAGATTCTTGGACACTTATCAGATCAAGCACCACAAGTCTACCCCGTACTACCCGCAAGGGAATGGACAAGTTGAGGCAACCAACAAAACCCTCATCTGATTATTGAATAAAATGATGTATGATGCAGGGGGGCTCATGGTCCGAACAACTCCCCGTAGCACTCTCGGCATATAGAACGTCAAAAAGGAAGCCAACTCAGGCAACCCCATTTCCCCTAGTATATTGGTCTGAAGCTGTGTTACCAGTTGAGTTGACAGTACACTCAGCAAGAATGGCTATGTTAGCACGCTTAGTTCCAGACAGCAAAAAGAACAACATAGAGACAGCCGAAGAAAAAAGGGATCGGGCCTCGCGGGCAATGGAAAAGTGTCATTATTCCATAGCTCGCGCCTACATTCAGTCTGTTCAACGCAGGGAGTTCATGGAGGGGAACTTGGTATGGAAGACAGTGGACGCAATCATGTGGGGGAACCAATCCCTAAGTTCTCACCCAGATGGGAAGGCCCCTACAAAGTTGTTTAGGTATGTAGCAGCGGGTATTACAAGTTGACAAGAGTAGATGATGGGTTCAAAACTGGCCCTATCAACGCTGTGTAAAGGAGTATTTTCCGTAATTTCTTTTGTTCAGAAAAAGAGTTGTAAGTTTCTTTGTTAATACTTCGAAAGCAAAATGTAAAGAATGTGTCATACATTTAGTAAACCCGTTACCCTTGTAAACACTTAGTGCAAGGAAAGTTTTCTATACTTAGTGAAATTTTAGCCTTGTAAAAACTTAGTCATGGTGAAATTCTGGTCATAGCAAGAGTATTGCCCATCCTTAGAAGCTATGCGAAGACAATGAAAAGAAAACAGTGAATTAAAATTCAACGACTCAGTATCTTTGTTCCTCATAAACATCAAAGTTTTCCACAGCATGATTACAATGTTTGAAAGAAAAAAGAAGAAGGAAAAGAGGCAGCAAAAGTACAAAGAAAAGGAGCCATAACAGAGTCACAATAAATCAAATCAAACCCTTCATGAGGGAGTCCATCAGGGTCACATCCCTAGGCAGCTGAGCAGCCAGTGCAAAGTCTTTCTCTTTGAACCGAGCCATGTTCTGCCGATGCTGCTCGATGGCACCCTCACACTCCTTAATAGTCTCCTCCAAAGATGCATGCATCGTGACATTATCTGCATGTTCAAGGAAGCCATCGACTGCCTAAAACCTAGCCCTCATCCACGATAGGTCCAGACCATTCCTCTCAAAGCCGCTCAAATTAGCCTAAGCACTCTCCACAAATTTGCTAGGAGTCGTCAAAATATTCTTTGCAGCAAGTTCATGGATGAAGCTGGCAAGTGACTCTAATAGTTCTGTCTGCACCATTGAGCCCAAAATGTTGAAAGTAGTGAAGGTGCCAAGGTGCAACGCTTGGATGCTGGCAAGAGTAGGAGCAGCTTCGGGGGAGGCCCAATAACTTGGGAAAGAAACTTGTCCTGAGGACTGAGGGGACCCTCTCACTCCATGGCTAGCTTCAATTACTAGAGGGAGACAGGTGGATCGACCAAAGGCCTGGGCGCGATGCATCTCCCCTGAAGATGACGGCCTAGCAGCATTAGAATGGGTAGATGCTCGGTGGCGACCGGGCAAACTAACCACGCGAGAGAGAGTCCAAAGCTACCTACACCATTATGTCGCTTCGAAAAGAGGTCGTCCACGAGGTAGTCCACAACATTCAGATCTGGGACAACAATGGTGTCCATGCCCACATAAAAGTCTCGTGATCTCCTAAGATTGGCTGGCACCTCGGGAAAGTGAGTGGGGGTTACAGGTCAGCAAGCTGCTCAGAAGTTGCTGAGGCAACTGGGTCGAAAGCATCAGCAAATGTAGTAGTACCATGAGTGGCTAGGTTGGCAGCTCCTTTGCACAGTGGGCCAAGTTTTGAGGGTCCACAATAGGAACAGCCGCTACATTTGCACCTCCTTCAGCAACTTGAACATTTGGAAGTGAGGTCTGTGGAACTAGGGGAGACTCAGTGGACTGGAAAGAACCCCCAGATATAGCTCCCAATAGGGGTGGTGCAACTTCCAGTGGCTCTCTTTTGCCATGATCCTCTCTCGGATTCTAGGGAAGAAAATCATCTCCACCAACAGAGGAACGGTCAGAATGAACAGGGTTTGGAGGTTCTGCACCCTCAGTAACTATATCACTGCTGCAACTTCCACAGTAGGGAGGACTTGTTCATTTTCAACAAAAGGGGCATCATGACCTCTTTCTACGTCTGCAATCTCAGTATCTGACTCAGCCTCAACAACTAGCTTGGCCTCAGTAGTTGGTTTGGCCTTAGCACTTAGTTCTTCTTCAACGTCTGGAAGTACCATTCTGTGAGTTCTGAATCTTATGACCCTTGAAACAATGGGAAGGTCGTCGTCATCGTTTGAATCTGAAGAAATTTCGATGGCAGTAGAAGAACCTCTGGGACCCGATGGTGACATGGCTGATGGGCCCTGAAAAGGAAAAAGATCATGTGATTACTAAAGTACAGATAAAAAGCCCATAGAAGTATGAAAAAATACAAAATATTTTCTAAGTATGGATACCTCTGGAGTCTCTTCCAACTTGGTGAGGCACGGGCCTCTACGATTGATGCTGCTGCCTCATGGACTTCCCTCACGCGAGAGAGAGTTATGTGCACTGATGTACTAATTTCTGGAGGAACAACTTGCAGTGGCTGGATGGACATTGCCTTAGGCGGATGAGGCTCCTCTACTGTAGGCGAGGAGAAAAGCTTGAAACGGCAAAACACACTCGTTTACTTCCCCCGACCAGAGGAGAGACGAAGGGATAGATCTGGTTGTGAAATGTGTTCCATTGTAGGAACAACTGGAGCACTGTTGCAAAAATTGAAGGAGTTGAGGTTGCAATGCCAGAATAATCTATTACTAGGAGTAAATATGTCTTCTCTTCCGAGCGAGGGCAGCTCCATGAGGCATAAATCCTCCATAAGTAAAGCGGTATAATCACGAGCAAACCGCTGGAAGCTCTGATAGAAATCTGCCTGAGGCAGAGGAGCATGTGGGATACCCTGATCCATGCCAAACTGCCTAAGGACCCTGCCCAGCTGATAGACGACGCTGGACATGCCCTCCTCATTCCATACAGGTAGAAATCCAGGGCATAACATAGCAGCAATAAGGAGAGAGTTGTCCTGGACACTATCAAGAGAGAAATCAACATGACGGGCCTCAGAGAAATAAAATGGAACAACAGAAATGACTGGAAGAAGCTGGGTAAAGGGGCAGAACACGCACTTCTTCATGCGCCTAATGTAGTCCGCAAAGGGTCTGTTGTTGCCAACACTAGACCACCTGGAGATGCGAGGGAGGGAATTGCGTACTTGTCTCCTAACGGGCCATTCCTCTACATCTATGACAGGATGACCCTCTGCATCAAGGACTTCGTCGGTAAAAAAGGGCTCATGCTTTTTAGGGACTGGGCCCATAGCAGAGAACTGCTCGTAAAAAAAGGCAGTCAAGAACTGAGTATGAACGAAGCTCCATACGTCATTGTGGCCCATGGATCTCTTCAAGTCCGAATGAATGAGGTACAGACGAAAGTATAGATTCCCCAAGAAATGAGGAGCCAAGGGGATCTGATTGTTGCTGCAAAGATTGACGGTAAGGGAAACACCAGAGGATTGATGCTCTCAGTAGGGTTGCTGCGGAGGACAAAAAAAGAGATAAAATAGCTAACAAACGCAGCTAGGCACAAGTTGCTGCGGTAGCCTGACCCAACTATTGACTCACGACTGTCTTCGGCAATGTCGATCATAACAGGTTGCATATCCTTGAAAAAATGCTTAAACCAAGAGATGTAGGTGGTCTTGTCCCTCTTGGGCCTCTCTTGAAGCAATTCCCCAGTCCTCAGATCATGCCAAAAGCCATGCTTTTGTGCCTCTCGAAAGGCACCTTAAAGAGCAGTGACAGTAATGTGTTCCGCAACAGTCAGGGACGCGGGATTAAAAGAGGAGTCCCCACGTGTGCTCAATCGAAGGAGAACAGCGACGTCTTCAAGGGTTAAGGTTATCACCCCCCAAGTCACCACGAAGGTGTGAGTGTCGCGGCTCCAGGGGGAAACAGTCATATCAGAATTAGTCTGTATCTTGCACACAGACAACTCCCTCGAGCTCAAAATTACTTTGAAGAGACGAACATCTCTCAAGCGCTGCTTGAAGCCGTCGTCTGCAATAATGTCATCAACCTAGAGGGACCAGTCTGTTGGAGGGCCCGAGTGAGTGTGGTAATAAATGTATGAATGGGGACAATCACCGCGCAATACACGAAATCGCAGCACGAAGGCTGGGTTCACCATGTTAGCATCATCCAAAGAGGCATCACCAAAAGGGAACAGAGGCTCTTCCAGAGAAGGGGCATCAGGGACAAAAGAATCAACTGCCTTCCAAAAGGGGTCAGCAAGTCCCCCAAAATATGGGGCCCTTCTCCATTCAGTACTGGATGGGACAACCCTGTTGGGTAGAAACCTGGTGATAGCCATGAAAGAGAATAAAGAAAGAGAAGAAAACTTTGGAAGGTAAGAGCCAGAGAGAGAAGAAGACAAGGAGACAAGAAAGTGTATTGTACTTTCAAATATATATATATATATATATTGACTACACGCTTTGATGTTAATAAGTTTGTAGTGTTGGATTATTATTACTAGTTGTAAAGGGTCAGAAATTAAACCCCAAATTAAGTATGAGCTTAAGTGCTAAGGTCGCCCTTCTAAGACGACTATGAATGAAAAGAGAGCATGGGCTAAAGCCCAAGGGAAGGGGGTCAATAGTGGGCCGAAGCAGGTCCGACCTGCCAAGGGTCCAAACAGACTTCACGAAGGAAAATCCCAAAATCAAAGTTGCAAAAGGAACACTTGCGGCGGTCAAGTTGCTGAGGCACTTTGCCTCAGCGCTGCCATTCCCCAATAATGTCGGTTCAGCCGCCACCTGAAGTTGCTGAGGGAAAGAGAAAGCTTAAGCAACTAAGTTACAGAGGCGACACTTGCGACGACCAGGTTGCGGAGGTACTTTGTCTCAACACCTCCATTCCAAGTATTGTCGGTTCCGCCGCCATCTAGAGTTATTGAGGAAAGGAGAGAACTGAAGCAACTAAGTTGCAAAGGTATTACTAGCAACAAAGATGCAGAGGTATTACTTGCAACGCCCAAGGTGCAGAGGCACTTTTCGGTGCCGCAGGAAATGACTGCCATAGCAACTACAGCCGCCGCAACCAACTTACGGAGGGAACATCCCGCCAAGGTGATAGCAGCCTTTGGGAAAAGCTTCTCTTTTGCAAGTAGAGGCTAATGCTTGGCGCTGATATCAGGCCCCAAAGTTCATTACCATGGCGCTGATAGCAGGCCTCAAGACTTACTGGTTGGAGCTGATAGCAGGCCCAGAGATACCAATTTATTACGACAACCTCGAGAAGATGGGAGCAAGGTAGCCCGAGCACAAAGGACTCCCTTTCCATTTACCCAGGTCACAAACCTGCCTTAGTCTCACAGGAAAGAGTAACGATGCCCCTTTGGGCTTGGTACTAAGGCACAACATGGCTGATAGTAGGTTCGGTTGTGGCCTTCAACATGGCTGATAACAGGCTCGGTTATGGCCTTCATCCTGGAAAGCTGGGGAATTTGTGGTTAGGTGGCTAAGGGTGGAGGCTTCGCTGAGGTGAGCACGAACATAGTCGATAGTAGACTAATGGAGTCTTGAGAATGCATGTCCTGGCGAAGTAGAACTGAGAAGGGAAGTGTAGCAGTAAGGTTTACCATTGCAAGTGCACTTGCTGAGGTTTGAGCTAAGAAGGCAAGTGCAACAACAAACACTTCCGCCACAACTGCTCTTGCTGAGGCTCAAAAGGTAGTTGTAGCGCCAAACACTCCCGTCGCAACTACACTTGCTGAGGCTCAAAAAAGGTAGTTGTGGAGGCAAACAGATAGTACATGCAGAGGGACACGTGGTACCTTCAGTCTGGTGGCTCAAGGAAGAATATTCCATGTGATTCTCTGGGACACATGTCCTCTCTTTATTTGGCCATTTGATGTCTTCTTGGTACCAAGGAAAAGCCTATAAATAGGACCCATTTCCCAAGGTTCAAGAGGAGGAATTTTGGAGATTTGGGGGAGATACTTCCCATTTGTGCACTGCCATACTTTTCTTCTTAAGCTATCTACTTCACCCTTATCTGGCTCTCTAACACCTTGACAGTTAATGCTGCTCATTCTTTAGCCATTCCACCATTGTTGGACCATTAGCATAGTTTTGCCTCTCTAATCACCTTCCTAACCTTGAATCCCCCTACATTTCTGGTGACTCTACTGGGGACACTACTTTGTTGCTGGTTCATACCCGCAGTGGTTTACACATTTCACTGGAAAAAATGGCAGAGGATGAAGTTCAGCAACCCCCACGGCAACAAGGCTCTTCCAATAGCGGAATAGCACATGCAGAGAATCGTGACCACCGTGTTGTGGTTGAGGCATTCCAGTCACTCTAGGATATGCAGAGGGAGATCCTGGCAACTTTGCAAACTCTCACTGATGGCGTCCAGACCAGCTCCAGTATAGGCACATCCGCTTGTAACAGTCTTAAACCTAGTGCCCAACCTGTTCCGTAGGAATCAGGCGCTGATCCAGGTGCCTCCAATGGTACCCCAAGTGAATGGTACGGCTGCTGGATCAGCTACCCAGGAGCAGACTGGACCATTCTAGCCCACTCACTTTGTTACGCAAGTCAATGTACAAGCGATGCTCAAGCAAGAGCGCAGCATGAAGCAACTACCATCTCTCCTCAACCCAAATGTGAAGCCTCCAAACTCTCAGGAGATATTGGTTATGCCATACACAACTGGGTATACAGTACCCAAGTTTGTCAAGTTTGATGGAATGCAAGGCAATGCCAGAGAACATGTGGTGAGGTTCATCAAAACACTTGGTGTCCATGGTAGTGACCATTCTCTGCGCCTTTGGGAGTTCTCCAAACCACTTACCCAAAGAGCTTATAGCTGGTATGTGAACTTGGCCCCTAACTTGATCAAGAGTTGGAAGGAGATGGTGAACAAGTTCCATACGAAGTTCTTCCAAGTTCAAGAGAAAGTTACAACCCTCACGATCAGGCGAGATGTCCAAAAGAAGGTGAGGATATACTAGACTATGTCAAGCGATTCCAAGATAAGGCTATTGACTGTCATGAGCCAATGAATGAGGCCCACTTAGTCAACATATGTCTGGAGGGTGCCATACGCGACTATAAAATTTTCTTGGTGAACCATAATCTACCTACCTTTTCAACCTTCGTTGAGGCAGCTAGGAGCCTCAGTATCACTGGCCCTCTGCATAGATCTCGCGATAGTCACTACTACTCCCGTAGTAGCAATGTTGCTCGAGTAACCTCTACAGGAGGGAGCCGCTTGTAAAGGGAGTCGTCATCCTCTCGAAAGAAGAAGAGTTATGAGGACATAAATAAATTTCCATGCAGCCTTGAGAATGTTAAGGCCTTAGTTAAAGAATGGGTAGTCGATGGTGAACTTACTTTGCCTCCGGTTGATGTCCCTACAACCAAGAAGGACAAAGAAATCCCAGATTGTTGTATCTATCACAGAGCCACCAGACACCCTACTAGGGGCAGTTGGACTTTGAAAAGTATCTTCAAGAAGAAAGTTGATGCGAATGAGATGAAGTTCAAAGATGCCAGTAATCGTGATGTAAGGAAGGACCCTTATCCTAACCACAAAGAGAAGGGGAAGAATGTACATATGATTGGCTATCTTGGGCCTGTATGCTATCAAGTGCACATGGCGTCCTACTATGATGAGTTAAAAGAAATTACAACTGGCCAGCTACCCAAAACAGTACCTGCAGAGGCAAAACTCACAGAGGATACTCATGCTCAAGCCTTGCAAAATTCTATCAAGTTTCGAACCTTCTTTGACCAGTTGGGGCTGAGCCAAGCCGCCAGGTTGGAAGCAAAAAAGGCCCTCATCAACATCTCTAAAGTGCACCATACTGAAGAGGCTAAGGAGTATATGCCTCGGGACTTCCAGGAAGATTATGGAGCCATTACTTTTTCAGAAGCAGACAGAGCATACCCATTTCCTCATAACCGTCCTCTTTTGGTCATAGCTTGCATCAATGACGTGGAGCTCAAGCGTGCTTTCCTTGATGGCAAAGCATCCATAAACATCATCACTACTGACACCTTCGCGAAGGCTTGCATCCTAGAGTCCAGGATGGTTCGCCAACCCATTACGGTGACGGGTTTTGGCGATGAGAAAATGGTTACTAAGGGCTATGTTGTAGTGGACTTAGCAGTTGGCGATATCCACTCTGCTACTAAGTTCCATGCGATTAAAGCGGATACAAATTACCACATGATACTTGGCAGGGCTTAGATGCACTGATATGGGGCTATCCCGTCGGGTTATCACCAATGCGTAAAGGCAAAGTTGGGGAAGCGCATAGTGACCATAAATGCGTCTGAAAAACCATTTGGAGTAGAAGAGGCACACTATTTTGATGTAGTCTTCTTTACAGAGCTGTCAACGGATAAAACGCTAAGGACTGGTAAGGTTGTAGGTGTAAAATTGCCAAAGTGGGAAGACATTCGAAATGCAGAGGCTGCTCCAGAAAGCAGTGGGTAGAAGAAGAGCAGCAAGTCCATAAGTCCTCCGCCCAAGATTGTTAAGGTGCACGAGGGCGGCAAGATAGTTTACTACCTATGATGGTCTTGGAGGCCTGACTTCATACCTTAGGAGGATGGCCTTGAGGCAAATAAACGTGATGCTAATGAGTCCCAAGAAGGGTTGGTGGAGACACTTGAGCCCATCCCTGAATGCATGCAAAATAGACCCAATCTACAACAGGAAGTACTTGCTGAGGTTAACCTCAGCGACTTACCCGGGCAGAGCAAGCCCGTGTTTATCAACGATACAATGGCTCCAGCAGCTAAGGAGAAATTGATAACACTACTGAAGCGGTACAATGACGTCTTTGCTTGGACATATGACGAGATGCCTAGTATTGACCCATCCCTTGTCACTCATCATCTGGATACTTTTCCCAACTCTAAGCCAATCAAGTAGTATGCTTGAAAGTATCACCTTGATCTTGAGGCAAAGATTAAGGAAGAGCTATAAAAGTTGCAGAGGGCCAAGTTCATTGAGCCTATATAGTACCCAACTTGGCTAGCAAATTTTGTGTCTGTGAAGAAGAAGAATGGTCAAATCAGGGTCTGCGTAGACTTTCGCGACCTGAACAAGGCCTGCCTAAAGGATGAGTTTCCATTGTCCCATGTTGACACACTTGTCGATTCTACCACAAGCCATCAGATGTTCTCCATCATGGACGCGTTCAGTGGTTATAACTACATCAAAATGGCACCAGAAGATGCAGAAAATATAGCTTTGAGAACACCCATTGAAAATTTTTTCTATACGGTGATGCCCTTCAGTTTTGTGGAGGTCGAATAAAATCTATTAGGAAGAGACCAAGGCATTTAATCGACATCAAGCCAAAGGAAATTCAGCCCTGACCAGGGGCTCATGAAGCCGAATAAACGAATCGGCCATATAAGGGGCCGAATAGGAGCCAACACTCAATTGGAAGGCCGACTAAGTAACTACATGCGAGATCAAGAGTGGGCCCGACCGTTGGGCCTAGAGGTAATATAAAAATGGAGGAATGTTAGCCAAAGGAGGTATGTGAGAATTTACAAGATAACTTGAGATAGAAGTAAATTTGAGACGATACTGACTTGTCTGTCGGAGTACTAATTCCAGTACCCCCGACCAAAGTGTTCATCCCTTTTTCAGGTAGCAATCAGAGGATTAAAAGCGTCTAACTGGATCCAAGAGTATTTCTAAACCACTTTACCACAGCTAGTGTCGTCTATGGGAATACTCAAGTGCATCCATGGCAAGTGTGACAGATTATCCTTCTATAGTTGCTGACGATGTTACACCAAGAGATGGCATTACTCCAAAAACATGCTTGGATCGGAGAATATCATCGCACGACAGGCTTTTAACTTCAACCCAGTAGCTCAAACTTCATCCTCAACTTCTGTGCAGGAGACTGTGCAGACGATGGATCAAGCAAAACAAAACGAACAACGTCTAGAAGATATAATGGCTGAGAACAAGCGTTTGCATAAGGAATTGGCCCTGGAGTTATACAAATCCCAATAGGATGCACGCCATTATTGGGGTCGATCCCTAGAAAAGCATAATGATGATCGACGACATCGACTTCGGAAACATGATAATGGTAGTAATTCCGACTCACCATCTTAGGAACACAGAAAGAAGGGGTGAGTTGATGCATCCAGCTCATCCGAAGGAAGTCCATATGTACAGCATAGGTGAGGGAAAGGACGTGATGATTCGGATGAAGAGGACAGGCACGACCCTTTCGTACGACGCATTGCAAGGGTTGTGTTGCCTAAAAAGTTCAAAGCACCAACATTCACCTTATACGATGAAAAATCAGATCCCACTGACCACATTCGTCATTACAAACAAGCGATGACGTTGCATGCTAATGATGAAGCCCTCATATATCGAATGTTTCCAAGTAGCCTGGGACCGTTGGCCGTCAGATGGTACTATAAACTGGAGCCGGCGTCAATAAGAAGCCTTCATCAACTCCAAAAATCCTTCAGGGCAAAATTCATCACCAACGAAGTTTAGCCAAAGCAAGCCGACTCTCTCTAGGTAATGCAAATTAAACTAGAAGAGACCCTCCGTGAGTATTCGGAGCACTATTGGGAATGTTTCAACTTGTTGGATGATGCCTGCAATGATTCCATGGTCATTATGACCTTTAAGATGGGATTACACCTTGATAGTCCTCTCCATAGTTAATTGACTAGACGGCCTCCCAAGACAATCTGGGGGCTAATGAAGAAAGTTGAAGAATACTACAAAATGGAAGACGATGCCCTGCACGTCAAGGCCAGACAGAAAGTTGTTAAATCGGCACCATCTGGTCTGGTTCAGTCGATAAGCGTTGTGTCGTCAAGGAGCCCCAAACCTCGAGCTCGGGCTAAACAAGACAATCGGATTGATTCGTGCCATTCAAGCGGCCAATGTTCATACCATTTAAATGAACAATATCAAGTGGATAGCAGGTGCACAAGACGTTCAGACAAGAAGTACATGGAATTAGCAGAGCCATTTAGCAAGATCCTGCCCAAAGTCTAACATATTCTGTTCTTTAAATGGCCATCCAAGATGATAGGACCTCTTAATACAAGGAGAAGGGATAAGCGGTGCGAATATCACAAGGACCATGGCCACGATACTAACAGTTGTTATGCACTGAACGACCACCTGGAGGAGTTAGTACAAGATGGCTGACTGGCGCAACATGTCTGAAGGAATAATCCATTGAACACGGTAGCCCTATAGCTGGATTCACCTCCACTTGGTGTAATTCACCTGATACACAGACTACCGTCGTCGGCCAAGTTACATATAATTCAGTTGCAAACTAGCCTACCCAAACCAATCACACCAGCCAAACGGCCCCATAAAACTAGCATGATTAGCTTCGATGACACCGACCTAGATGGAGTAACTCTTTCCCACGCTGATCCCCTCATTGTCGAGCTATGCATAAACAGATTCATAGTTGAGCGTGTTCTCATCGATCAGGGAAGCACCTCAGAAATAATGTATTACAAGACATTTGTTAAACTCGATTTTACTAATTCGAATATATTACCGGCCGATTACCCATTATTCGGCTTCAATGCCAACCCCGAGTATCCCTTGGGTAAGATCACACTACTAGTACAAGCGGATACCAGATCAATAGACATGGAATTTCTGGTCGTCAAGCTTCCGTCCCCATACAATCTTATCATGGGGAGGACTTGGTTGCATACTATGTAGGCTGTGCTGAGCACTATCTGTAACAAGCCCGCGGAGGGACCCTCGCTACAGCTCGGACTCTCGATTTGCGTCACGGTTCTTAATCTGAACCAAAGAGTCCAAATCTGGCAAATCGTTTTGAGAAACAGATTTTTGAAAAAGTAGTGCCAAACATGGACTGCTTTGCCAGATACAGAGTCGCCACCTAAATATTTTAAAATGGGAGAATTTAGGAAACCCTGACTCGGTGCCGAAGGCCACATGTCCGTCATCACCGGAGTTGTCTCGGCTCGGGAGCTTGGGTACGATCGGGGAAGGTCAGCTATGAGCACCCCCTTTCGCCCGGTCAGAAGACCGGCCTCTACTAACCGTGATATCCGTTTTTGAAAACTTTATGTGTTCTTATTCCGGTTATTAGCCTAGAATTACTATGTTATGCGCACAGCAAACAAGTATAGACCAAATCGCCCAAATTGGAACAAAACATTCCATGTTCGTTTTGAAAATGGTTTGCTACTCGCAAGTAGGCTAAAATGTAGATTTTGCCACCCTCAAGTGGTTCTTTTTGGAAAAGACGGTTTTACCACTATCTAGTGGGCTTAAAACAAATATAGTTTTAACGCATTATCCCAATTTAAGCAATTTGACCTCCACCCACAGGCATTCAAGCAGTTTATCTCATGTAAGCACTTAGCCGCATGGCAAGCATACTGTCATGGCAACACTCACACGCATGCTGGATGCTAAAGCAAAAATACTTACATCGTACTCCGTGCCAAAACAGTAAACTAGTTAGCAAACATGCATGTCCTAGTTCATGTTAAAAGTGGCTAATGCATCACATGCAAAATGCGATCTAGGCAGGCTCGGCTAGCCCTAAACATGGCATATGAAATGCGATCAACTATCACATAGTCAATTTTTGAATTGAAGTACGAATGTAGTTAGCGTGATGTACCGAGCCTAATGCATGCAGTACAAATGTATGGATGCACGCATGCATAGCATAAGGTGTGCTAAAATAAATGTGCCCTAATCTACCATCATAAGCAGGTAAATAAAAGGGAGAAAGAAGTGGGGGTTGGAAGACATGCACACACACACCCACACTTATTACAAGTTTGCCCTCGCTCGGAGGGACCAAATAAATATTACAAATTAATTAACTACGCAAGCTAATTAAATATTACAAATTAATTAATTAATTAACAAATTAACTAATCTAGGAAAACAGGTAAACCGCCTCGGGAAATGCACCGCCATGCATAGGCTGCCTCTGTTTTCTTTCCTCTGCTCCTCTGAAGGCTACCAAAACCTCAGGACTGCTTCCTTGGGCACTGAGGAGTGCCACCGGCTGAGTAGAATTGCCACCGGCAGTGTGGTGTAGTCACCGGCACAATATGAATCCATCGGCTGCTTGTTTACTGTCGGTCGGCAATATATACTGCCGGTCGGCAAGGAATGTCTGCAGAACCTGCAATTAACAGCAACAGAGTGCAAAGCAAAGCATGGCAGCACAATTCAAGGCATATATGCACCATTCATGTCCCTCATCATGGTAATGACTCAAAGGGGCATGTGCCTCGATTCTCGGACCACCAATCACGCATTTCCATGCATGATGGCCCAAGGAATCAAGTATGCAACTTTGATTTCAAATGCAATGCAAACCAATCAAACAAACAAGGCCCAATTCCTATCACCAAGTCAAGGAACAAGGCATGCATGCAAGATGCAATGCAACCTAAGCATACAAGCTAGGGATGCAACATGGCATACACAATGCTAACAACATAACATGCGCAACGCTTTGAAACATGGCATACACAATGCAAGATGGACTTACACCAATGTGAGTGAACCTCAGCCGCACCCACATCAGTGGCCATAAGATGAAAATGAAGTGCCTCGAAATGCGTGCACACGGGCACGCAAACCGAGGGCCGAACCTACGGCACGGAATGCCACTCTAACAAGACATGGCAAGATGATATGCTAGCATGAAAATTTCAGAAGCTGAACATGACCCGAAACAGCCCCGAATCATGGCAAAATGGCACCCGATGCATGACATGCGACCCGAAATGCAAAATTAGGCATACACAATGGCCTACAGCTATACAAAGCATGCACAATATGGACATGGAGCATGAAGACAGAAGCAAGGCAGCCCTGAGACAAGAATTTTTACAGTTTATGGCATGGCCAAACAGCAAGCAAAGATAGGGCTAAAATGGCATACAAAAACGGCTCCGCAAGGGAGGTAATGAAGCAAATGGTAGATGCAAAACCCAAACAGAAAAATACCCTTCTACAACACTGAAGAGGGACCAAAAATATGATGTTTTTCAGTAGATTACAAGGCTCGAAAACAGATACAAGCATGGCAAACAATTTATGCAAGATTAAGGCCACAAGAGGGCTATAACATGAAGTACACAAAATATTCATCAAATAGCCAAAGACCCTTAATGAAACATGACAAGGGGGTCAAAATATGGCCACTTTAAGTTCGGACCAAGCCACAAAAATAGAAGAAAAACAGGCTAATAAATTATGCAAAAAAAAAGGGGCCAAAGAGGGCTACAATGGCAAGTGATACATGGAGATCCCAAACAAGGATGAGCCCTTCTTCAATGTTGAAGAAGGGCTCAAAATAAGCCTATTCACAGTTTATAACATGCTCCAAAACAGATTACACATGGGCCAAAAGAATCATGCAAAATAATGGCATACAAAGGGGTAATGAAGAAAGTGCCAAAAATAAGCTTCAAACTGTAATAAGCCCTTAACGAAACATGGAATATAGCTCAAAAAAATGGCATTTTATGCTTTGGTCGGAGCTCAAAATAGCAAGCAAAGAGGCTAAAAAAATGAGGCAAAAATGAGCTAGAAAGAGGGAGAAGAGTGCTCACCCTTGAAGACCCAACCTTTGCTGCCTCTAGGACTGAAAAATGTTGCCTCTTAGCTGCTGGAAAGCCACTCCTATCTGCTGGAATGGAGTAGTGGTTGTGGTGCTTGGTGGTGGTGAAGAAATGGGTGTAGTTGGCCAAGAACAAGATCCTTTTTGGGCCCTTTCACCCACCCAAATGTAGAGAGAGAGGGAGATATATAGAGAGGGAGTGATATATATCATATATCAGATATATATGTGCCTTAGGTCTGGTTTTTTTGCTCAAAACATCCAACCTAGACAAAGGGAGAGGAATGCTCCTTATATAAGTCAAGGGAAGCATTTTACTTACAAGCTAAGTAAAGGGAAAGGGTCAAAGGGGTTCAAGGGGGTGCAAGGCTTCTAGAGGAAGCTAAAACAGCTGGCCAAGCTTCTCCAAGAAGCTTGGCCAAAGGGTTCAAGCTTCTAGAAGGTTAGGGGGGTTCAAAGGCTCACAAGGTGCAAAATAGCAACATATATGCACGGGGGAGTGTGCTGGTGCATTCCAACTGGCACAGCTGGGATGCACCAGGCTTGGAGAGTGCAAAGGGTGCAAACCGGCCAGAAAATTTGGTCGTCGGCCAAAATAAAGTGCCGGTCGGCATAATATTTTTCCGGTCGGCAAAATAGATTGCCGATAGATGATGCCAAGGTCAAAAAAATACCAGTGGGTATCCAAATTGAAGCCCCGGAAGTTAGCTTTCCAATGGCGCAAACCTTGCATTAAAATTCCTTCTATGCAAAAAGTTATGCCCTTTTTCGTGAAGCCGCGCAGATTCGATCCAACCGGGATGATGCCCGACTTCAACTGATCATATCTCCCCCACCCGGACTTGGCTCTAGGATATTATTGAGTGCAAAATGAAGCCCTGGAAGTCTTCTTTCCAACGATGGTGGCCTCATAGCTTAACTCCAAGTATGCAATTGAATAAGCCCGATTTAGCGAGGGCTGCTCGATTTTCTCGTACCCGGATTCATGCCGAACTTCTCCCAAATTAGTTTTCTCCTCTCCTTTCCTCTCTTCTTCAACTCCAAAACCCTAAACAAAGTGTTTTGAAAGATTTGCCTCTCTTCTAGCCGAAGAAATTGATTCTTTGCCCTGCACATCTCTCAACACCGAGCAAACCATCAGTAGTGCCCAAGTCTTAAGGGCGGTCAAAAATGGGGTGTCTACAGTTGCCCCTCTTTGACAGAACTCGAAAGTCATAACAATGACGGGAGTGAATGTCAAAGCCCAGAGACGACCCATTTTTGACAAGGCCGAAGACTTGGACAAACAAACAAAATACAAATGAATGAATGGTTGTGCCCGCAGGCTGCCTACGTATCCCTTTGCAAGGAATCAAACCAGCGTAGTTCAGGGGCAGGATGCAAATGACATGCAGGAAGACTTTGACAATTGGACTTATACGCTACGCGAAGCCGGTTTTGAAAGTTGGACTTATACGCTACGCGAAGCCGGTTTTGAAAGTTGGACTTATACGCTACGCGAAGCCGATTTTGAAAGTTGGACTTATACGCTACGCGAAGCCGATTTTGAAAGTTGGACTTATACGCTACGCGAAGCCGGTTTGTATTCAAAACAATGCAATGTACTAACAAGTACAAGTGAGGTGCGCAAGATAGCGCGATAGAATGCATGCAAGATGCAAGTGAGGTGCACAAAACAGTGCGATGCGCAGAACAGCGCGAATAACTTTGAAATGCACAAAACAGTGCGATGCGCAAAACGGCGCGAACGAATTTTGAAATGCACAAAAATAGTGCGATGCGCAGAACAGCGCGAACAACTTTGAAATGCACAAAATAGTGCGATGCGCAGAACAGCGCGAACAATACAATGCACTAACAAGTGCAATTGAGGTGCGCAAGATAGCGCGAACAAATGCAATGCACAAAATAGTGCGATGCGCAAAATAGCGCGAAGGAAATGTGATGCACAAAACAGTGCGATGCGCAAAATAGCGCGAAGAAAATACAATGCACTAACAAGTGCAAGTAAGGTGCGCAAGATAGCGCGAACAAATGCAATGCACAAAATAGTGCGATGCGCAAAATAGCGCGAAGGAAATGTAATGCACAAAACAGTGCGATGCGCAAAATAGCGCGAAGATAATACAATGCACTAACAAGTGCAAGTAAGGTGCGCAAGATAGCGCGAACAAATGCAATGCACAAAATAGTGCGATGCGCAAAATAGCGCGAAGGAAATGTAATGCACAAAACAGTGCGATGCGCAAAATAGCGCGAAGAAAATACAATGCACTAACAAGTGCAAGTAAGGTGCGCAAGATAGCGCGAACAAATGCAATGCAAAAAATAGTGCGATGCGCAAAATAGCGCGAAGGAAATGTAATGCACAAAACAGTGCGATGCGCAAAATAGCGCGAAGAAAAAGCAATGCACTAACAAGTGCAAGTAAGGTGCGCATGATAGTGCGAGTGAATGCATGTTCTATGCAAATGAGGTGCATTTTCTATGCAAGTATGGAAGAGTGCATTTTCTATGCAAAAGATATGAGCATTTTCTATGCAAGAAACAGGAGCATATTCTATGCAATATTGAAAGCAAATTCTATG
The DNA here is from genome assembly GCF_055761805.1 of Camellia sinensis. Taxonomy (NCBI): domain Eukaryota; kingdom Viridiplantae; phylum Streptophyta; class Magnoliopsida; order Ericales; family Theaceae; genus Camellia; species Camellia sinensis. Next base: position 10,911,350 of record NC_138970.1, read on the forward strand.
CAGAATCGAAAGCAAGCATATTCTATGCATGAATCATAACGATGTGCGGCACGAATGTCACAGAAGTGTATATGAAAGTGCACATTCTATGTAGTAGAGGAGCATCAAATATGTACTCTGGTGCCTCTGATTTACCTCTTAGAGGACTTTGCAACACACTCAGCTCAAAAGGGGCACACCCTGTTTATGTTGGCAAGAGATAACATCTGTTGCTGCTTTAATTGCCATTCTGACTTGAAGCAGGCTTACACTTGGGGTCGAGATACACTCATACTCCAGAGAAATGGCGAGGTCTGGGAAGGTGCACCTGAAATGCAGTCTCGGATCTTGCCAAAGCTGGAACACCCTAAAATGCTCCAAATTTTCCTTTTTTTTCTTTTGCTTTGCAGTCTGGAACCTACATAGCTTCAGATAGGTCCTTGTTCTACTGTTCACACTTATCGGGGGTGGACCCTACAGTTTTATGAAAGAACAAATACTGTTTTGCACAAATGTGGAGAATGGCACAGCACTCTGAGCATAAGATGATTTTTTTGGAATTGAGAGATGAGTTCTTAACCGGGTATTGAGCCGACGACTGGCCACAGCCAAAACGACTCGACAAGGGAAAAACAAAGGTAAACAACCTAAACACATCGAGTAACACTCGAAGCGACTCAAAACAAGAATCGAGACAGACAAAATAAAACACAAGACTCAAATGTGCACATGGAGCCTGTTTCCCTGGGTATTGTTTCCCACCCTTTCTCATTTGTGATTCTCACATCGCTCGGCCCTCAGGCTCTGTTTTTCTAAAAAAGCCCTTTTCTCACTTTTTCTCTCAACGCACATCTCTCTATTCTTTAATCTCTCATTTTTCATCCCTCCCCAGGGTGGTTGATGAATAAACAGGAAGTTGCGGGTTCTGGCTCCAAGCATTCTGCTAGATTCTCTTCTTCTGCTCACAATAGTGAACTTTCTCCCACAGAGGGGATGCGATGCGGCTGGATGTGCAGTGACGATGCTCTTACTGGGGAGTTTGGACGTGATTAGATCTGTCCAAACAAAGGAGTGGAATATCTTGATCCGTTCCCGTTCGTGCTTCGCACTTGGCTTGATACCTCGTTGCGTGGAGGATGTGAGAGCCTTCTGCCCTTTTGCGGTCAGCCTCAGTGGTGCCCTTTTCTGGCAGGTAGAGTGCCCTTCTTGGCAAGTATGTTGAAAATGGGGAAAAGACAGGAAGCCCGACTCAATTGTGCCCCTAGTTCATCATTTTGACCATTTTTTTATTTTGTTTTCTACGAAAACAATTTTGACCAATATGAGAGTTAGATTAACATACTCGTTCGATTTTTGATTTGAAAATCATGCAAGTCAGGCTATGAGCACTGAAAATTTTCCTTTTTTGGGTCCAAGAAGCGGTCCAGTTTTTGGAAAAAAAAAATAGAACAATTTTCGAGAAAATTAGTCAACTTCAGTAAAAATTCTCAAAAACTATTTTTGCAAACGGCCAATGCTTAACAAGCATGGAACCCACTCTTGAGACGCACAACCTCGGATTTGGAGGAAAATTGCCCCCTTGCTCGAAGAGAGCTGCATGGCAACGGAAAGTTGCCCCTTGTTTGAACGGCACCGCAGTGCATTGAATGGCAACGGAAAGTTGCCCCTTGTGTGAATGGCACCGCGGCGCATTATAATCAGTCCTCGAAGCGATGATTGCAACCGAACTCTCGGATACAGAGAAGGCAAAGATTATCAGAACCATTACATGGACATGATCGAATTCGAAGTGTTTGTGGCTGGACTTCAAGATGAAGTTGCCTACGTATCCCAAACATGGGAATCAAGCCTTACGTAGTTCGGGGTTAAGGTACACTCGGGTATTTAACCTCTCCTTTTTAGGCTTTAACTTTTGCCAAGGCGCCCGATGCGGGTTTTCGACCTTACGAGCTTTGTTTTTCTTTTCTTTTCAATTCTTTTCATTTCTTTTATTTTCATTTCTTTTCATTTCATTTCCTTTTTTTTTTTGATTTTCTTTTTTGTTCTTTTCTTTGCATTTTTTTTTTTCTTTTTTGTATTTTTCTCTTGCTCTAACTTTTGCCTGGGTCGCCCTTCCGGGTTTTCGGCCCAGCGAGCCTCTCAAAGGGTAAAAGCGTTCCATGCCAAATGGTTGTAGGAGTTTGAAGCCATCCGTATCCAGGAGAGTGGCTGTTGATTTGCAAGAGGACTCATCTTCAGCTCTTCGAGCATATCTGACATTTTTGCCCCTAGTTTGAGGGGGGGCTTCTGATCTGGCTTTACAAGCTTCCTTTGATCTGATCTTCTTGATCTGACTTTGGGTGCCTCTTGTCCGAGGGCTGCTTCGAATCTGGCCACACAGGCCTCATATGGCGGTTGACCATTGAACATTCTGAATTTAAGTCCGAGGTTTGAAAGCAAATGGATAGAATCTTGAGGCTGAGAGCGATCCTAGGCTGCACAATCTCAAGAGCGATTCCACACAAGTCTTCACAGGACTGCGCAAAACATTTTTTGAAAGTTTTTAAGAAAGCGACAAATCGCTCGCGCTGAAGACAGTGTGGGACCAATCTGGATCAAGCGAGGATCCTTCTCAGTACTCACATTAACAAACATGATCTCGATCATTAAGGGCTTAGCATGCCTCTCTTTCTCTCAAATGATCAAAGTTTTGCAAATCCCGAGGAATTCCTTCCTCTTCGTTTTCACTGCAGTGTTCAAAAAGTTTTGGAAAACTTAGGTCGATACAATGATTTCAAGGCACAGAAAAGGCAGGCGAAGAGCACTGTCATTCCATTCAAACTTCTGGCACAACTGGCACACGGCAGAAGCAAACACAAGAGTGTGAAAATCACTGCTGTTCATTCAAATCTGTTGGCACAACTGGCTCCAAGGCAGAAACAGACTCAAAAGAAAGCAAAAAGACAAACGCAAAACAAGATAGTGATGTCCGAGGTAACACCCCCGGAATCACCCGACTCTTAACAAAACAGGACTGACTCGATACAACAAGACAGACCTGACTGACTCAGTATGAAAAGACTGACTCAATACAAATTGAGAAGACTGACCCAATACCCAAGTCAGAAAACACAACAACTAGCATTCGTAAAATGCTCGAAACAGTGCATGCCAAACGCCACATCCGGAGTAAACTGAGCGCCGCCCACAGGTGGTTCATCCCCCGATCACATATTCACATTATCCCCCAAGTTCACTGATCCAATGCCAATAGACTTTACTGAGTTGGTGCGACGATGACCTTATTGTCAATCAGATCTTGTATTTTGTGGCGAAGACGGAAACAACCATCAGTGACATGGCCGACTTGCTGATGAAAGGCACAGTACTTGGTCGGATCATGGGAGTGAGGAAGTCTATCCGGCAGTGGTTGCGGCTCCAGGGGTTTCAGATCCCCCTCTCTAATCAGGACCCTCAAGGCCGCTGATAGAGACATGTATAGTGGTGCGAACACCCTCTGGCCTCGAGGTGGGTATTTTGAGGTTTGTGGAGTTTTGCTGGATGCACCAGCAAAGGGATTGGCAGGCGTTGACTGGGTTTGCTGATCGATTCCAAGCACGGGATTAGGGCTGAAGGGAACATTCCTGGTACAAAGGCGCTTCTCCCGGCTTGCCCCTTGATTCAGACTGCTCTCATTCTGAGTGGCGAAAGTGTCATCCACAGTTTTTGTGACAACTGCGAGGACTTGCTCTTTGTTCAGTCCCTCAGCTTTCAAAGCCTCAATGTCCCACTGAAGGTGTTCATGGGGACCGATGCCTGCTCCTGCCTTGTTCTTACCAGTCGCTTCCACTCTGTCAAAAGATTGGCCTTCTTCCAATGCAACCCGTCCCAAAGTTGGGGAGCCTTTAAACATGAACTCCCTGGTACGTGATGTGGTTGATGATGGGGCCAAAACCCCAAAGGCCAGATCTGCCACAGTTCTCTGAAGATCTTCGATCATCCTCATTAGTTCAAATGTAGTAGGCTCGCGAGCCTGGTATAGCTGGGAGGCCCAGACCGGGTGCGCAACAGGCAACCTGGGCGAATGTGGTGTACCACCATCGATCTCGCCCTGCAAACTGATTCCTTGACCTAATGTGGCTGTCATAACCACAGTCTCTTCTGAATTCTGCGCCATCATAAGTCCTGCCTCAGCAAAGGGGGAACACTGGTTGTTCTGTATCAACTTTGCGACTCTCTGAACCCTCAAAGGAAAAACAGACAGCATTTCAGCCCAAACTGATCAAACACGGGCGTAGCCGACCAACTGTACTTTATTACTGATCACTGTTCCTCAGAATCACTGTCCCCAAAACTGAATCCGGATACCCGCAGATATAACTGATTCTCAAAACGCTGATGCTGATGCCCACAGGCCTGATACCCAGACTTGCAAACTGGTATATGCGTTCCTATAGAGATACACTCTAAAAGCACATAGCAAGTAAGAGAGAACCAAAACACCCCTATGTTGGGGTAGGGTTTCCCTGTCCTATTTTGTCAGGAGCTAGGGTTTCACTACGCACACAGCGGTTTCAAACAACCTAACATCGGGTGAGCAACCTGTCCTAGTTTGGAATGGTCACTATGGATTCCGAATATGCACTAAGTCGAATGGTCAAAAGGGTACCCCGGTAAACCGGGGTTTGTGTTCCCATGCTGTCAGAGCCCATAGCCGATCAGCCTTATGGACATGTCTTGACAAGACAAGCCTCCGGCAAACCGTTCAGGAATGGCAGATGGCAAACACTGTGTTCCTAGGCGCACCAATGCACATGCAATGCAAAGAAACACATAAGCGAAATCAAAACAGGATATCACGAGTTCGAGTCAAGCTCTCTAAAATCCCCAGCAGAGTCGCCAGAAACTGTAACAAGCCCGCGGAGGGACCCTCGCTACAGCTCGGACTCTCGATTTGCGTCACGGTTCTTAATCTGAACCAAAGAGTCCAAATCTGGCAAATCGTTTTAAGAAACAGATTTTTGAAAAAGTAGTGCCAAACATGGACTGCTTTGCCAGATACAGAGTCGCCACCTAAATATTTTAAAATGGGAAAATTTAGGAAACCCTGACTCGGTGCCGAAGGCCACATGTCCGTCATCACCGGAGTTGTCTCGGCTCGGGAGCTTGGGTACGATCGGGGAAGGTCAGCTATGAGCACCCCCTTTCGCCCGGTCAGAAGACCGGCCTCTACTAACCGTGATATCCGTTTTTGAAAACTTTATGTGTTCTTATTCCGGTTATTAGCCTAGAATTACTATGTTATGCACACAGCAAACAAGTATAGACCAAATCGCCCAAATTGGAACAAAACATTCCATGTTCGTTTTGAAAATGGTTTGCTACTCGCAAGTAGGCTAAAATGTAGATTTTGCCACCCTCAAGTGGTTCTTTTTGGAAAAGACGGTTTTACCACTATCTAGTGGGCTTAAAACAAATATAGTTTTAACGCATTATCCCAATTTAAGCAATTTGACCTCCACCCACAGGCATTCAAGCAGTTTATCTCATGTAAGCACTTAGCCGCATGGCAAGCATACTGTCATGGCAACACTCACACGCATGCTGGATGCTAAAGCAAAAATACTTACATCGTACTCCGTGCCAAAACAGTAAACTAGTTAGCAAACATGCATGTCCTAGTTCATGTTAAAAGTGGCTAATGCATCACATGCAAAATGCGATCTAGGCAGGCTCGGCTAGCCCTAAACATGGCATATGAAATGCGATCAACTATCACATAGTCAATTTTTGAATTGAAGTACGAATGCAGTTAGCGTGATGTACCGAGCCTAATGCATGCAGTACAAATGTATGGATGCACGCATGCATAGCATAAGGTATGCTAAAATAAATGTGCCCTAATCTACCATCATAAGCAGGTAAATAAAAGGGAGAAAGAAGTGGGGGTTGGAAGACATGCACACACACACCCACACTTATTACAAGTTTGCCCTCGCTCGGAGGGACCAAATAAATATTACAAATTAATTAACTACGCAAGCTAATTAAATATTACAAATTAATTAATTAATTAACAAATTAACTAATCTAGGAAAACAGGTAAACCGCCTCGGGAAATGCACCGCCATGCATAGGCTGCCTCTGTTTTCTTTCCTCTGCTCCTCTGAAGGCTACCAAAACCTCAGGACTGCTTCCTTGGGCACTGAGGAGTGCCACCGGCTGAGTAGAATTGCCACCGGCAGTGTGGTGTAGTCACCGGCACAATATGAATCCATCGGCTGCTTGTTTACTGCCGGTCGGCAATATATACTGCCGGTCGGCAAGGAATGTCTGCAGAACCTGCAATTAACAGCAACAGAGTGCAAAGCAAAGCATGGCAGCACAATTCAAGGCATATATGCACCATTCATGTCCCTCATCATGGTAATGACTCAAAGGGGCATGTGCCTCGATTCTCGGACCACCAATCACGCATTTCCATGCATGATGGCCCAAGGAATCAAGTATGCAACTTTGATTTCAAATGCAATACAAACCAATCAAACAAACAAGGCCCAATTCCTATCACCAAGTCAAGGAACAAGGCATGCATGCAAGATGCAATGCAACCTAAGCATACAAGCTAGGGATGCAACATGGCATACACAATGCTAACAACATAACATGCGCAACGCTTTGAAACATGGCATACACAATGCAAGATGGACTTACACCAATGTGAGTGAACCTCAGCCGCACCCACATCAGTGGCCATAAGATGAAAATGAAGTGCCTCGAAATGCGTGCACACGGGCACGCAAACCGAGGGCCGAACCTACGGCACGGAATGCCACTCTAACAAGACATGGCAAGATGATATGCTAGCATGAAAATTTCAGAAGCTGAACATGACCCGAAACAGCCCCGAATCATGGCAAAATGGCACCCGATGCATGACATGCGACCCGAAATGCAAAATTAGGCATACACAATGGCCTACAGCTATACAAAGCATGCACAATATGGACATGGAGCATGAAGACAGAAGCAAGGCAGCCCTGAGACAAGAATTTTTACAGTTTATGGCATGGCCAAACAGCAAGCAAAGATAGGGCTAAAATGGCATACAAAAACGGCTCCGCAAGGGAGGTAATGAAGCAAATGGTAGATGCAAAACCCAAACAGAAAAATACCCTTCTACAACACTGAAGAGGGACCAAAAATATGATGTTTTTCAGTAGATTACAAGGCTCGAAAACAGATACAAGCATGGCAAACAATTTATGCAAGATTAAGGCCACAAGAGGGCTATAACATGAAGTACACAAAATATTCATCAAATAGCCAAAGACCCTTAATGAAACATGACAAGGGGGTCAAAATATGGCCACTTTAAGTTCGGACCAAGCCACAAAAACAGAAGAAAAACAGGCTAATAAATTATGCAAAAAAAAAGGGGCCAAAGAGGGCTACAATGGCAAGTGATACATGGAGATCCCAAACAAGGATGAGCCCTTCTTCAATGTTGAAGAAGGGCTCAAAATAAGCCTATTCACAGTTTATAACATGCTCCAAAACAGATTACACATGGGCCAAAAGAATCATGCAAAATAATGGCATACAAAGGGGTAATGAAGAAAGTGCCAAAAATAAGCTTCAAACTGTAATAAGCCCTTAACGAAACATGGAATATAGCTCAAAAAAATGGCATTTTATGCTTTGGTCGGAGCTCAAAATAGCAAGCAAAGAGGCTAAAAAAATGAGGCAAAAATGAGCTAGAAAGAGGGAGAAGAGTGCTCACCCTTGAAGACCCAACCTTTGCTGCCTCTAGGACTGAAAAATGTTGCCTCTTAGCTGCTGGAAAGCCACTCCTATCTGCTGGAATGGAGTAGTGGTTGTGGTGCTTGGTGGTGGTGAAGAAATGGGTGTAGTTGGCCAAGAACAAGATCCTTTTTGGGCCCTTTCACCCACCCAAATGTAGAGAGAGAGGGAGATATATAGAGAGGGAGTGATATATATCATATATCAGATATATATGTGCCTTAGGTCTGGTTTTTTTGCTCAAAACATCCAACCTAGACAAAGGGAGAGGAATGCTCCTTATATAAGTCAAGGGAAGCATTTTACTTACAAGCTAAGTAAAGGGAAAGGGTCAAAGGGGTTCAAGGGGGTGCAAGGCTTCTAGAGGAAGCTAAAACAGCTGGCCAAGCTTCTCCAAGAAGCTTGGCCAAAGGGTTCAAGCTTCTAGAAGGTTAGGAGGGTTCAAAGGCTCACAAGGTGCAAAATAGCAACATATATGCACGGGGGAGTGTGCTGGTGCATTCCAACTGGCACAGCTGGGATGCACCAGGCTTGGAGAGTGCAAAGGGTGCAAACCGGCCAGAAAATTTGGTCGTCGGCCAAAATAAAGTGCCGGTCGGCATAATATTTTTCCGGTCGGCAAAATAGATTGCCGATAGATGATGCCAAGGTCAAAAAAATTCCGGTGGGTATCCAAATTGAAGCCCCGGAAGTTATCTTTCCAATGGCGCAAACCTTGCATTAAAATTCCTTCTATGCAAAAAGTTATGCCCTTTTTCGTGAAGCCGCGCAGATTCGATCCAACCGGGATGATGCCCGACTTCAACTGATCATATCTCCCCCACCCGGACTTGGCTCTAGGATATTCTTGAGTGGAAAATGAAGCCCTGGAAGTCTTCTTTCCAACGATGGTGGCCTCATAGCTTAACTCCAAGTATGCAATTGAATAAGCCCGATTTAGCGAGGGCTGCTCGATTTTCTCCTACCCGGATTCATGCCGAACTTCTCCCAAATTAGTTTTCTCCTCTCCTTTCCTCTCTTCTTCAACTCCAAAACCCTAAACAAAGTGTTTTGAAAGATTTGCCTCTCTTCTAGCCGAAGAAATTGATTCTTTGCCCTGCACATCTCTCAACACCGAGCAAACCATCAGTAGTGCCCAAGTCTTAAGGGCGGTCAAAAATGGGATGTCTACACTATCCATCAACTACTCCGCTTTCCAACTGAGTATGGCATTGAGCAAATTCGGGGTTCTCAGAAATCAGCACAGGCATGTTATCTTATCGCTGCTGCAAAGAGGCCAAAAGAACTGGAAGTGAACTCGATTGAAATACCGGAGTGAGAGAGCCTCAAGAACAATGGGAAAATCCCCAGCGAAAAAGCAACCGAAGATCTTGATCAGATTGAAATCAATGGTAGTCCAGACAGATTCTTCATAATCGGCACTTCCCTAATCGAAGCTGATAAACGTGAGCTGGTATCCTTCTTACTCGGCAACCTTGACGTGTTTGCGTGGACACCATACAAGATGCCGGGGGTGGATCTAGTTACGGCCCAACATCGTTTGAACGTCGATCCAAAAGTCAAACCAATCATTCAGAAAAGTCAGTGGTCAACCGTGGAGCATGCATTGACCGTTGTTGATGAAGTTAACAGATTGCTTAATGTTGAGGCAATTCATGAAGTCACTTATCCTACAAGGCTGTCCAATACCGTGGTTGTAAATAAGAAAAATGGATCTTGGTGCGTTTGTGTCAATTTCACAGACTTGAACAGGGCCTGTCCGAAGGATTATTTTCCTCTTCCCAGAATCATCGAACTTGTGGACACAACGATACATCATCAGCGCATGAGCTTCTTGGATGCCTACAGGGGTTATCACCAAATTGCCATGCATCCGGAGGATCAAGAAAAGTCTGCATTTCTCGCCTCAAGGGAAACCTATTGCTACAACGTCGTGCCCTTCGGACTGAAGAACGCGAGGGGCAACTTACCAGAAACTGGTTACCACTATGTTCAAGGAACAACTCGGCCGCACCATGGAAGTATACATCGATGACATGGTTGTGAAATCTAAGGAAAAGTGCACCCATCTAGCCGATTTAGAAAAAACCTTTGGCATTCTCTGAAAGTACAAGATGACACAGAACACCTCGAAATGTGCATTTGACATCTGATCTGGCAAATTTCTCGGCTATATTGTCAACCACCGCGAAATAGAGGCCAACCCAAGGCAAATCACAGCAATTCTAGAACTTGGCTCCCCTCAGTCGGTTAAAGAAGTTCAGTAGTTGATGGGGATGGCTGTCGCCCTTAATAGGTTTATCAGCTGTTCCTCAGATTGCTGCCAACAATCTTTTACACACTTCAACAGGGCAAAGCCTTTGAATGGACTCCAGAGTGCCAAGCTGCACTGGATGGCTTGAAAACTTATTTCCAATCAGTACCACTCTTGGCAACCCCATCGACAGACGATCCGCTCATCTTGTATCTGGCGATATCCGACCGGGCGGTCAGCATTGTGCTACTAAAGGAAGAACTCGGGGAGCAGCGACCAATTTACTATGTAAGCAAGGTAATGGTCGACGCCGAAACATGATATCTACCACTGGAAATGCTCATCCTTGCTCTCGTGGTGGCTGCAAGAAAGTTGATGCACTATTTTCAGGCTCACACCTAGGGGTATTAATGGCTAAGGAGTATATGCCTCGGCACATCCAGGAAGATTATGGGGCCATTTCTTTTTCAGATGCAGACAGAGAATACCCATTTCCTCATAACCGTCCTCTTTTTGTCTCAGCTTACATCAATGACGTGGAGTTCAAGCGTGCTTTCCTTGATTGCGGAGCATCCATAAACATCATCATTATAGACACCCCTGCGAAGGCTGGCATCCTACAGTCCAGTATGGTTCGCAAACCCATTACGGTGACAGATTTTGACGGTGAGAAAAAGGTTTAGTAAGGGCTATGTTGTAGTGGACTTAGCAGTTAGCGAGATCCACTCCGCCAGTAAGTTCCATGTGATTGAAGCGGACACAAATTACCGCATGATACTTGGCAGGGCTTAGATGCACTGATATTGGGCTATCCCGTCGAGTTATCACCAATGCATAAAGGCAAAGCTGGGAAGCGCATAGTGACCATAAATGCGTCTGAAAAGCCATTTGGAGTAGAAGAGGCACACTATTTTGATGCAGTCTTCTTTACTGAGCTGTCAACAAATGAAACTCCAAGGACTAGTAAGGTTGCATGTGTAAAATTGCCGAAGTGGGAAGAAATTCGAGATGCAGAGGTTGCTCCAGAAAGCAGTGGACAGAAGAGGAGCAACAAGTCCACAAGTCCTCCGCCCAAGATTGTTAAGGTGAGCGATGATGGAAAAACAGTTTACTACCTACGACGGTCTTAGGGGCCAGGCTTTATACCTTGGGAGGATGGCCTCGAGGAAAATAAACATGATGGTAGTAAGTCCCAAGAAGGGTTGGTGGAGACGCCTGAGCCCGCCCCTGAATGTGTACAAGATAGACCCAAACCGCAATAGGAAGTACGTATTGAGGTTAACCTCAGCGACTTACCAGGGTAGCGCTAGCCCGTGTTTATCAGCGATATAATGGCTCCAGTAGCTAAGGCAGAATTGATAACACTACTGAAGCGGTACAGTTACGTCTTTGCTTGGACATATGACGAGATGCCTGGTATTGACCCATCCCTTGTCACTCATCATCTGGACACTTTTCCCAACTCTAAGCCAATCAAGCAGCATGCTTGAAAGCATCACCCTGATCTTGAGGTAAAGATTAATGAAGAGGTAGAAAAGTTGCAAAGGGCCAAATTCATTGAGCCTATACACTACCCAACTTGGCTACCAAATATTGTGCCTGTGAAGAAGAAGAATGGCCAAATCAGGGTCTGCGTAGAGTTTTGTGACCTGAACAAGACCTGCCTAAAAGATTTGTTTCCATTGCTCCATGTTGACACACTTGTTAACTCTACCGCGGGCCATTAGATGTTCTCCTTCATGGATGGGTTTAGTTGTTATAACCAGATCAAAATGGCATCAGAAGATGCAGAAAAGACAACTTTCAAAATGCCTTTGGGAAATTTTTTCTATACGGTGATGCCCTTCGGTTTTGTGGAGGTTCAATAAAATAAACTAAGAAGAGGCCTAGGCATTTGATCGACATCAGGCCAAAGGCAATTCGGCCCTGACCAGGGGCTCATGAAACCAAATAAACGAATCGGCCATATAATGAGCCAAATTGGAGCCAACACTTAACTGGTTGGCTGACTAAGTAACTACGTATGAGATCAAGAGTGGGCCCGACCATTGGGCCTAGAGGTAATATAAAAAGCAAGGATTGTCAAGCAAAGGAGGAATGTGAGAATTTACAAGATTACTTGAGATAGAAGTAAATTTGAGAGGATACTGACTTGTTCGTCATAGTGCTAATTCTAGCACCCCCGACCGGAGTGTTCATTCCCTTCTCAGGTAGCAATTAGAGGATCAAGAGCGTCTAACTGGATCCAAGTGTACCTCCAAACCACTTACCACAATTGGCGCCGTCTGTGGGAATACTCAAATGCATCTATGGCAAGCGTGAGAGATGACCCTTCAATAGTTGCTGATGATGTTACACCAAGAAATGACATTACTCCGAGAAACATGCTTAGATCGGAGAATATCACCGCGCGACGGGTCTTTAACTTTGACCTAGTAGCTCAAAATCCACCGTCAACTTCTATACAGGAGACTGTGCAGACGATCATGGATCAAGCAAAATGAAACGAACAGTGTCTAGAAGATACGATGGCTAAGAACGAGTATTTGTGTAAGGAATTGGCCCTGGACTTAGCCAAATCCCAACAGGCCACATGCCATGACTGGGGTCGATCCCCAGAAAAGAAGAAGGATGATCGACGACGTTGACTTCGAAAACATGATAATGGCAGCAATTCTGACTCACCATCTCAGGAACCCAGAAAAAAGGGGCGAGTCGTTGCATCCAACTCATCCGAAGGAAGTCCATATGTACGGCACAAACGAGGGAAAGGAAGTGATGATTCGGAAGAGGAGGATAGGCACAACCCTTTCGTATGACGCATTGCAAGGACTGTGTCGCCTAAAAAGATCAAAGCACTAACATTTACCTTATACGATGGAAAATCATATCCCACTGACCACATTCGTCATTACAAACAAGCGAAGACATTGCATGCTAATGATGAAGCCCTCATATATCGAATGTTTCCAAGTAGCCTAGGACCGTTGGCCGTCAGATGGTACTATAAACTGGAGCTGGGGTCAATAAGAAGCTTTCATCAACTCCAAAAATTCTTCAGGGCAAGATTCATCACCAACGAAGTTCAGCCAAAGCAAGCTGATTCTCTCTGGGCAATGCAAATTAAACCAGAAGAGACCCTCAATGAGTATTCGACGCACCATTGGGAATGTTTCAACTTGATGGATGATGCCTGCAATGATTCCATGGCCATTACTACCTTTAAGATGGGATTACACCCTGATAGTCCTCTCCGCAGTTCATTGACCAGACGACCTCCTAAGACAGTCTGGGTGCTAATGAAGAAAGTTGAAGAATATTGTTAGTGTGCGTCAAGGCCGGATAGAAAGTTGTAAAGGAGCCTCGAACCTCGGGTTCGGGCTAAACGATACAACTAACGTGATTTGCATCGTTCAAGCGGCCAGTGTTCGCACCGTCCAAACGAACAATATCAAGTGGATACCAGACGCACAAGACGATCGAACAAGAAGTACACAGAATTAGCGGAGCCGATTAGTAAGATCTTGCCCAAAGTCCAACATCTTCCATTCTTTAAATTATCGTCCAACATGAGGGGACCTCCTGATACAAGGAGAAGGGATAAGGGGTGCGAATATCACAAGGACCATGGCCATGATACTGATAGTTGTTATGCACTGAAGGACCACATAGAGGAGTTGGTACAAGACGGTCGGCTAGCTCAACATGTCCGAAAGAACAATCCATCGAACACGGTAGCCCTACGGCCAAATTCACCTCCACTTGGTGTAATTCACATGATATACAGCTTACCGTCATCAGCCGAGGTACATACACTTCAGTTGCAACCTACCCTATCCAAGCTAATCACACCAACCAAATGGCCCCACGAAATTGGCAGAATTAGCTTCGATGACACCGACTTAGATGGAGTAACTCTGTCCCACGTTGATCCCCTCGTCGTCGAGCTACGCATGAACAGATTCGGATCTGTTACTGGCCAGTTGAGCGTGTTCTCATCGATCAGGGAAGCACCTCAGAAATAATGTATTACAAGACATTTGTTAAACACGGTTTCACTGATTCGGATCTATTACTGGCCGATTACCCATTATTCGGCTTCAATGCCAACCCCGAGTATCCCTTCGGTAAGATCACACTACCAATACGAGCGGATACCAGATCAATAGACGTGGAATTTCTAGCCGTGAAGCTCCCGTCACCATACATTCTTATCATGGGGAGGACTTGGTTGCATACTATGCCAGATGTGCCGAGCACTTACCATCAAGTACTCCACTTTCCAACTGAGTATGGCATCAAGCAAATTTGAGGTTCTCAGAAATCAGCTCAAGCATGCTATCTTATCGTTGCTGAAAAAAGGCCAAAAGAACTGAAATTGAACTCGATTGAAATACGGGACCGAGAGAGCCTTGAGGACATTGGGAAAATCCACAGCAAAAAGGAAACTGAAGATTTTGATCGGATCGAAATCAATGGGAGTCCAGACAGATTCTTCATGATCAACACTTCCCTCAACAAAGCTGATAAACACGAGTTGGTATCCTTCTTACTCAGCAACGATGACGTGTATGCATGGACACCATACGAGATGCAGGGGATGGATCCAGTCATGGCCCAGCATCGTTTAAACGTCGATCCAAAAGTCAAACCAATCATTTAGAAAAGTCAACGGTCAGTCACGGAGCATGCATCGACAGTTGTTGATGAAGTTGACAGATTGATTGATGCCAGGGCAATTTGTGAAGTCATTTATCCCACTTGGTTATCCAATACCGTGGTTGTAAATAGGAAAATTGGATCTTGGCTCGTTTGTGTCGATTTCAGGGACTTGAACAAGGCCTGTTCGAAGCATTGTTTCCCTCTTCCCAGAATCGACCAACTTGTAGATGTAATGGCACATCATCAGTGCATGAGCTTCTTGGATGCCTACAGGGGTTATCACCAAATTGCCATGCATCCGGAGGATCAAGAAAACACCGCATTCCTCACCCCAAGGGATTGCTACAAGGTCATGCCCTTTGGATTGAAGAACGCAGGGGCAATTTACCAGAGACTGGTTACCACTATGTTCAAGGAACAACTCGACCACACCATGGAAGTATACATCGATGACATGGTGGTGAAATCCAAGGAAAAGTGCACCCATCTAGCCGATTTAGCAGACACCTTCGACATTCTACGAAAGTACAAAATGAAACTGAACACCTTGAAATGTGCATTCGGCATCGAACCTAGCAAATTTCTCGGTTATATTGTCAACCACCACGGAATAGAGGCCAACCCGAGGCAAATCATAGAAATTCTAAAACCCGGCTCCCCTCAGTCAGTCAAAGAAGTTCAATAGTTGATGGGGATGGCAGCCGCCCTCAATAGGTTTATCAGTCGTTCCTCAGATCGCTGCCAACAATTCTTTCATACACTTTGGCAGGGCAAAGCCTTTGAATGGATTCCCGAGTGCCGGGCCGCGCTGGACGGCTTGAAAGCTTATCTCCGATCAGTACCACTCTTGGCAACCCCATCGGCAGATGATCCACTTATCTTGTATTTGGCGGTATCCAGATACATGCAATTCACGCTCGACGGACGCTCGACCTCTACTCCGCCGTGAGACTCAGGTCCTCGCTTGAGCATGAACTCTCTTGCTTGAGCGGACTGTAAAACACATGAACTTCTGGGCATATGCATTTCACACTCGAGCGTGACTTTCCACGCTCGAGCGGATGTGCATGACTCAGAGTGTACGCTCGAGCGTGGGTCCAAAATCTTAAATTTCCAGATTCATCCCCCAAGCACAAAACTCAACTTAAAAGCCTCAAAATTCGATCCTTTTGGGCCAATTTTGCTGGAAAACACTTTAAAACCCATAATGTAACATGTTTTGAAGATCAATTTGAAAAATCAAAGCCCAAAGGTAAGTCAATTAAACACAAATTTCAAATAAACTTCAAGAACAAGATGTACATTTAACATGCATGTATTTAATTGAATTCAAAGCTTCTAACACATGACCAAATGCAAGTTTTAGCTCAAGAACATGGTGAATTCATGGACCTCTACTAAAATATGGACATGCATGTAAGGAATTCATGCAAAACAACTTCAAATTTCAAGAACATGTACATGCATGCATGAATTCACTCTCAAATTCAACTCTTTAAACCAATTCTTGACTTTAAATGCTAAATTACCATGAACCATGCAAGATACAACTCAAATTCACAAATGAGAGGATGAAATCTCTACCTTAGGTCTTGAATTCTAGATGTGGAAGCTCAAATATACAAATTCTCTTCAATACTCCTAATTCTCCAAGCCAATTTTGATGAACTCAAGTTTTCTCCTATCTCTCTCTCTCTCTCTCTCTCTCTCTCTCTCTCTCTCTCTCTTCGGCTTTGGTCTAGAGAATGGAAGAGATGGTATGAAATGCAACAATTAAGTCCAAATCAAAGTTGTAGGAAATGGCCACACAATGGCGATTTGGCAATAAGGGCAAACTAATGTAATTTAACCTTGTTTAATCTGATTTAATCATTCCAAATTTCAATTAAATCTACCATAAAATTACATAAATTATAATTAACATATAACACTAATCAATTTCTGATTCGGCCGCCGATAAGGCCTTCAATTTGCAGTTCGAAATTAAAACATGAACAAATTCATTAAATGACAAACAGGTAGAAATGCATTCAAAACAATACACTCATGTAACCAGTTCAGGAATTCATTCTTTTCAGTTACTTATCATGCTTAATCACAAATTAGCACTAATCAGAGGTGAGGGTTGTCACATTTCAAAACAAGGGTACTAGTTGCATTATAGTCCCCTAGCACTAAGGACTTTCAAAACAAGGGTACTAGTTGCATTATAGTCCCCTAGCACTAAGGACTTTCAAAACAAGGGTACTAGTTGCATTATAGTCCCCTAGCACTAAGGACTTTCCAAGAATGTCATCAAAACAAATATAATACTTGATACAAAAACTAGGAATAATCATTCATGCTTGATCAAATATTTTTCCAAAGCAAAGCACAGCTTTATCAAAACTTTATAACATAGCTTTATTAAAATACCACTCACATAGCTCCTCGTGTGCAGGGATTAAAGCAAGGGTTCCAAGGCCTACAAGTACATAATAAATCCCATTGAATGCACTTCAAGAAGTCAAAGAGAGATGCTCAAAGATGGATATGAAATGCATTCCTAAAACAAGTTTTGCATGAGTGTAGATGATCTCGGCATTTCTTTCAAAACTAAGTCAAGACAAAGAAAAACATGTGTTGAGGGTTAAAACACTATTTTTTCATCTCGGGAAAACATGCTGGGCACCAACCAAGTCTTGGCCGAGGTCCCACACCTCTTGGCCGAGGTGTGGTCCCGATGACCACACTCAGGGAAATGAAGTCTGGAAATTCTGAGTTTCTTTTGAAAAACATGAAGAACAAGAACATGAATACTAAAATCATAACTTCTTTATTCAAAATCTGAGATTTCATGAGGTGAGTTCGAAAACATGAACCTGGGTACCCATACTTGAAAATCTTATGAAAACAAACACAAAAACATGGATCTTGATACAAACTTTTGAATCAAAACATGGTTTTCCTTCAAGAACACAAGAACATCATTTTCTCTTTCTAAAACAAGCTTTAAATCAATACATGGCTCATGAATCATGCTAGATCATGCAATGTGATCGGATCAACATAAAGAATAACAAGAGTAGATCAAGAATCTAACCTCAAAACACGGATCTAACGGCTCAAGGTGTGAAGATCAAGCTTGGAAATCCACTCTCACTCTAAGAACTCTTCCTCCTCTCTTCCTAGAGCTTCTCTCTCTACCATGCAAAAGATATGACACACAATGATATGTTTTCTCCCCCTACCGGCTGACTTAACCCTCCGCTGGGACACGTGGTGACAACTGGTTGGCTCTCCTCAAAAGGTGACTGATTGACAAGACAAGAACATGACAAGGTGTATATAACAAGTAAGGTGACATGGGCACTCCGGCAGGTAATGACCTCGGGTCAAGACACAGGCTTCGGCAAGAAGGTTTCAATGATCTCGGCTAGGAAGGATAACACTTGGCCTAGCTGTGCCACACCTCGGTCTAGGTCATTCCAGTCTAAGAACGAGACCACTAGGTGGAGGGATCAAAGATCTAGGACGTCTA
Source organism: Camellia sinensis (assembly GCF_055761805.1). Taxonomy (NCBI): domain Eukaryota; kingdom Viridiplantae; phylum Streptophyta; class Magnoliopsida; order Ericales; family Theaceae; genus Camellia; species Camellia sinensis. The sequence continues at coordinate 10,929,547 of NC_138970.1, forward strand.
GATGAACACCTCGGCCTAAATGATGACATCTCGGCCGATGTGCCAGGGTGAAGGTGGAGGTCAACCAAGGTGGTTCCAAGATGGATCCTAAGTATAAGAGGTTCAAAAGTGTGACCTAGGCTTAGGATGACCTCGGCTTAACACACCAAGCAAGGAACAAAGCATACAAGCAACACTTAGACAAAACAAATCAAAGTCTGTAAATGCAACTTAATCAAGACAAAGATCATGCAAATGCATGTGAGCATGACTAAGATAAAGTGAGGGTTGTTACATTAGGCATGCTATCTTATCGCTGCTACAAAGAGGCCAAAAGAACTGGAACTGAACTCGATTGAAATACCGAACCGAGAGAGCCTCGAGGACATTGGGAAAATCCACAGAAAAAAGGAAACTGAAGATTTTGATCGGATCAAAGTCAATGGGAGTCCAGACAGATTCTTCATGATCGACACTTCTCTCAACGAAGCTGATAAACGCGAGTTGGTATCCTTCTTACTCGGCAACCATGACGTGTTTGCATGGACACCATATGAGATGTAGGGGATGGATCCAGTCATGGCCTAGCATCGTTTAAATGTCGATCCAAAAGTCAAACCAATCATTTAGAAAAGTCGACGGTCAGTCACGGAGCATGCATCGACCGTTGTTGATGAAGTTGACAGATTGATTGATGCCAGGGCAATTTGTGAAGTCATTTATCCCACTTGGCTATCCAATACCGTGTTTGTAAATAGGAAAAATGGATCTTGGCTTGTTTGTGTCGATTTTAGGGACTTGAATAGGGCCTGTCCGAAGGATTGTTTTCCTCTTCCCAAAATCGACCAACTTGTAGACGTAATGGCACATCATCAGTGCATGAGCTTCTTGGATGCCTATAGGGGTTATCACCAAATTGCCATGCATCCGGAGGATCAAGAAAACACCGCATTCCTCACCCTAAGGGATTGCTACAAGGTCATGCCCTTTGGATTGAAGAACGCGGGGGCAACTTACTAGAGACTGGTTACCACTATGTTCAAGGAACAACTCGGCCGCACCATGGAAGTATACATCGATGGCATGGTGGTGAAATCCAAGGAAAAGTGCACCCATCTAGCCAATTCAGCAGAGATCTTCGACATTCTACGAAAGCACAAAATGAAGCTGAACACCTTGAAATGTGCATTCGGCATCAAACCTAGCAAATATCTTGGCAATATTGTCAACCACCACGGAATAGAGGCCAACCCGAGGCAAATCATAGAAATTCTAAAACTCGGCTCCCCTTAGTCAATCAAAGAAGTTCAATAATTGATGGGGATGGCTACCGCCCTCAATAGGTTTATCAATCGTTCCTCAGATCGCTGCCAACAATTCTTTCACACACTTCGGCAAGGCAAAGCCTTTGAATGGATTCCCGAGTGCCGGGCCGCACTGGACGTCTTGAAAGCTTATCTCCTATCAGAACCACTCTTGGCAACCCCATCGACAGACGATCCGCTTATCTTGTATCTGGCGGTATCCGACCGGGCAGTCAGTGTCATGCTACTAAAGGAACAACTCTGGGAGCAGCAACTAATTTACTATGAAAGCAAGGCAATGGTCGACGCTGAAACACGATATCTACCACTAGAAAAGCTCATTCTTGTTCTCATGGTGGCTGCATGAAAGTTGATGCACTAATTTCAGGCTCACACCATAGGGGTATTAATGGACTATCCTCTCCGGTCAGCATTCCATAGCGTGGAAGCATCAGGGCGAGTCTCGAAATGGGCTTTGGAACTCAGCCAATATGATATCCAGTTTTTGCCTAGAACTGCCATCAAGGGGCAAGTGCTCGCCGACTTTGTAGCTGAGTTCACGGGATGCCATGCCGATTTCAAGTCCGATCAAGTGCAACCTAAACCTGACTGGCGAATATATGTTGGAGACATTTGGCAGATGTACTGTGATGGATCATCCAACCAATGTAGCAACGGGGTAGACGTAGTGTAGACGCGCCCTTGGGCCCCATGCTACAGTTCGGACTCGATTTGTGTGTCTGTTCTTAATCTGATCTCACAATGTGCAATGTGAGATTGATAAATCACCAAAGAGTCCAAATCCGGCAAATCGTTTTGGAAAACAGATTTTTTAGAAAGAAGTGTCAAACATGGACTGCTTTGCCAGATACAGAGTCGCCACCTAAATATTTTATTTTGGGGCAATTTAGGAAACCCTGACTCGTTGCCTAAGGCCACGTGTTTGTCATCACCGAAGTTGCCTCGGCTCAGGAACTTGGGTACGATTGGGGAAGGTCAGCTATGAGCACCACCGCTCGCCCGATCCGAAGATCGGCCTCTACTAACCATGATATCTAGTTTTGAAAACGTTATGTGTTCTTAATCCAGTTATTAGCCTAATCTTACTATGTGATGCGCACAACACAAAAGTATAGACTAGATCGTCTAATTTGGAACAAAGCATCGCATATCCGTTTGGTTGAAAAATAATTTGAAATTTGCTACTCGCAAGTAGGCTAAACACACAGATTTCAATGAGTTGGTCCAACTCAAACAATCCAACCTTCACTCACAGGCATTCAGGCAGTTTATATCACATAAGCATATAGCCACATGGTAAGCATGCTGTCATGTTTAACATTCACACTCATGCGAGATGGTAAAGCATAAAAACACTCACAGTGTGCTCCAAGCCAAAACAAGAAACTAGTTAGTAATCATGCATGATCCTAGTTCATGTTAAAGTGGCTAATGCATCACATACAAAATGTCACTAGAATAGGCTCCGCTAATCTATGGATGGCATGTGAAATACGACAGATAGCATATATTCAAGTTAGATTTGAAATACTATGCAGTTAGCATCATGCGCCGAGCCCGGTGCATACAATACTGATGAATGATGCACGCATGCATAGCATAAGGTATGCTAAATTAAATATGCCCTAATACTAACCATCAAAAGCTGGTAAATAAAAGGGAGAAAGACGTGGGGTTAGAAGACATACACACACTCACGCACGCTTATTACATAATTGCCCTCGCTCAGAGGGTCCGAAAGAATAATACAAATTAATTAACCTACAAGCTAATTAATTAATTACAGACCAATTAACTAGTTAAGCAAATTAACTAAGCTAATAAAGCAATAAAACCGCTTTGGGAAGAGAGCCCAATGCACGTATGCTCGACTCCGCTCAGAAACCTACCGCCGTGCACAAGTTGCCTCTATTTTCACTGTTTTCCTCCTCTGAAGACTGCACAAGTCCCAAGGTACACCCTCTGAACACTGGGAAATGCCACCGACCATGAGGAATGGTCACCGGCCAAAGGTAAGTGGTCATCGACCATATATGAAGCCATCGGCCAGAAATGGATAGCCGGCCGGCACTGGAGATGGTCGACCGGCCATATCTTCCTGCAAGAACCTGTTTTGACAGCAGCAAAAGGCAAAACAAGGCATGGCAATGCATTTCAAAGCAATGTTTGTACCACCACACCCCTTATCATGTTTATGACTCAAAGGGGTATGGTACTCGATTCTCGGACCACCAATCGCGCATTTCAATGCGTAATGGCCCAAGAAACCAAGTTATGCATTTTGGTGTGGAATGAAATGCACATAAACAAACAATGGCGGCCCAACCTCTATCATAATCAATTCAAGAGGCAAGGCATGCATGCTTAGTGAACTGCAACCTAGGCATGCAAGCTAAACATGCAACATGAGGATGCAAACAAGCACGCTAAGATACAAATATGTAACAAGTATGCAAGTCAACAAGCATGCAAAGATGTAATGTGAACATGCAAACATGCAAGACATATAACATGTTAAGCAATCAAAACAAGAGGAAATGCATACCAAATGCAATGTGATTCAAACATGCAACCCATGCGATAAGCCAAGTATGTAACAACATGCAAGGCTAGCATGCAATGACACGCGAATGAGGGTCTTAGACTAGTTTGGGCAGCTCTCAAATAAGCCCAAAACAGTGGCCGAATGCTAAGGAAATGAAGGCCAAAATACACACAAACATGCATGCACACATGGTTCAAAACTTAAGCATCAAAGAGCAACTTTTAAGCACACTTAAAAGGGACAAACACGAACATATGGCATGCATACTAAGCTCTGAAAATCATGTCATAAAGGTGCCAAACCAAGTAAACAAGACAAGCCAAGCATACAACAATGTCCAAGACTCAAGGGGGCTTAAACCAAAGCTATATGAAGCAAGCCCCAAAGGGCCAGGAGGACCTAAAATAGGTCCAATGCAGGTCTAAACAAGACCAAAGACGCACTTAGATGGCATCTAAATGGTCTAAACATGGAAGCATACATAAAGGTCCAAACATGGAGCATAAGACACAAGCCTTTCAAAGCATTAAAGGGGCATCAAATACAAGCATACAAGCATACTATAAGGACTGAAATGACATGATAAGTGGTTCCAAACCACTGAAACAAAGCAAGTAAAGCATGCTAGAGGGGTCAACACTCAAGGCCTACAAGGGAGATTGCATGGTAGCTATACAAAGCAAGCCATGGATGGCCCAAACAACCAAAAACAGACCTCAAGCACATCAAAACATGCATAAAAGCTTCACAAAGCTAAGCCAAAACAAGTAAGCATAGTGGTCTAAATGCTAGGTGCATGTTAAGGCAATTTCGTGGGATTACAAGACAAGTGTGCAAAGCATGCATGGTGTGTCTAAACCAACTTAAAATAGTGCTATATCATGGCAAAATAAGCACAAATACTAGCTAAGACATGGCCAACATGAACTCAACAATGGTGCTCACACATGAGGCTAAAATGACAACTTTTGAAGACAACAAGGAGAGGGGATGGCCCTCTCCTTCTTAAGACCTTAAAGCACCATCCCCACCACTGAAATCCCTCTAGATTTCAGTGGTGAGGAGGCCCAAACAATGTGGTCCCAGAGCTCACCAAAAATGCACAAAATGGGGACCAAACAAGGCCTAAGAGGGGTCAAACAACCCTAAACAACAAAGTGACCTTAAACAACTATTTAGAGCACTCAAAAATAAGACTTTTATTAGTTATACACAAAACATATGTAAGGTAGGTTAAAAGACTATGCAAAAATGGGGAATAAAGAGCAAGAATCTTACCCTTGTAGACCCCTTCAAGGATGGAGCTCCATCAGCCTTCCTTAGCTCAAAACCAGCTCAAAACTTTGAAAACAAACCTTTGGCACCTCAGAAACCAACATAAGGTGTAGCACTAGGTGTTTATGCACAAAAATAAGACACAAACACACTTATACACACACAAAGGCAAAAAGAGAGAGAGATATAGAGATAGGTGATACACAAACCCTAACCCTAATCCAGACCTCTAGAACTCAACCTTCTAACCCTTGAGAAGGGAGGAGAAGGCCTCCCTTTATAGAGGATCACTCTTGCAAAGCTTACAAAACAAGCTAAACAAGAGTGAAATCCCTCCATAGAGGGAGGGCAAAGTGGGTGCCAGCTATCACAGCTGGCACAAAATATCTGCCAAAAGCAGATGCACAGTGGTCGGCCAACCAAAGATGCCAAATTGGCCAAAACAATGGTCGGCCGACCATCAATAGTGCCGACCGGCCAAACATTTGGCCGATGGCAACAAAACAGTGGTTGGTGGCCTCAAGCCATGGCCGGTGAGGTGTGGGGATGGCCAACAAGCCATTCCCTGCCCTCCAAAGCAAAAACAAAGTGTTTGGTGCAAAACCAAACACAAAACAGTTGAGTCGAGAGATCCTGAGGCAAGGCGCGTGGCCGAGACCTCCGGGAACTCAAGACGAACACAAACATGGATGATCACCGAGTGTTCAAATGGTGACGTCCAAGTCTTGGGGACGGTCAAAAATGGGGTGTCTACACGTAGTAATCATGACCCTTGATGGGGCAATAATCGACCAGACGGTCAAACTGGGCTTTGATGTATCAAATAACGAGGCCGAATTTCGTAACGCACTTCACTTTGGTGCACGACGGTTACTTGTTTATTGTGACTTGAAATTAGTCATCAACCAGTTGAAAGGGGAGTATACAGCTAAAAATGACCGCATGGCCACCTACATGAAAATGACAAATTCCTTGCTCACAAAATTTGATCACCACGAGTTAAATTAGATAACCCGGGATCAAAACACGCATGCGGATGCCCTTGTTTGCCTAGCTTTCGCCATTAACTCAGAAATCAAATGAACAATCGAGGTGGGGTTTATCCTGGAGCTGAGCATTACCTCTTCTGAACCAATTCAGATTAACATCACAGAACCAAGACCAAGTTGGATGGACCCTATCGCTGTATTTCTTTCCTCATAACAGCTCCCAACAGACAAGAAAGAAGCCCATAAGATACGAAATAAAGCCCTGCGATACTATTTGGATCCACAAGGAAAGCTTTACAAAAATTCTCTCTCTAGGCCTTACTTGGAATGCGTCCACCCAGATAAAGCTGAGAAACTCTTAGCTGAAATACATGAAGGTAGCTGTGGTGCCCATTATGGAGGGCGCTCATTGGCCCACCGAGCCGTAACGCAGGGGTATTATAGGCCCACCATGCAAACAGATGCCAAGAACTACATAAAGAAATGTGAACAATGCCAAAAGTTTTCCCATTTAACTCATCTACCAGCCGAACAATTAAACTCCATTACTACTCCTTGAACGTTTGCTCAATGGGGACTTGATATCGTCGGACCATTACTACGGGCTCCAGGGAACAAGCGATTCATGATCGTCGCAACAGATTATTTTACAAAGTGAGTTGAAGCAGAGGCATTAACACATATTCGAGATGTTGATGTTAAACGTTTTGTACGGAAAAACATTATAACACAATTCAGTATACCGAGAGCACTTGTCTCCGACAACGGCACCCAATTCTATTTCGGCGTCTATCGGGAGCTATGCAACACATATGTTATCCGGCCCTACTTTTCCTCGCATGGCACGGTATCAGCAGCAGCTCACCAAGTCATATAACCAGCACGTGCAGTTGTGTCATTATACACCTAGAGAACTGGTCCTAAAGAGAGTGCTTCTTACTATTAAGAATTCGACATATGGTGAATTAGGCCCCAATTGGGACGGTCCTTATCAAATTGATTTAATTGCTAGAACAGGGGTGTATCGGCTTTCAGACATAACTGGCAGAAGTTTGCCACGCCCCTGGAATTCCACACATTTGCGTAAATTTTATCATTAAGCCAACTTGTACAGCATGCCAATTTATTTCTAATTTTTGCTGTTATGCTAACATGTACACATCTACGAATTTTGCAATGCAATGCCCTTTTTATTGTCGTCTCGTTAATAATGAGTGAATAATGAAAAAGCCTCTGAATCTGAAGCGCTCTTCGTGGATTTCACATTTGGGCCGAATAAGCCTCCGAATTAGGAGCGCCCTTCATGGATGTCACGACTGGCCAACACAAAGACTCTAAATTTGGAGCACTCTTCGTGGATATCACGTTTGGGCCGACTAAGCCTCTGAATTTGGAGCACCCTTCGTGTATGTCACGATTGGCCAACACAAAGACTCTGAATTCAGAGCATCCTTCGTGGATATCACGTTTGGAACGAATAAGCCTCCAAATTCAGAGCGCCCTTCAAGGATATCACGTTTGGGCCGAATAAGCCTTCGAATTTGGAGTGCCCATCATGGATGTCACGACTGGCCAACACAAAGGCTCTGAATTTGGAGGGCCCTTCGTGGATATCACGTTTGGGCTGAATAAGACTCTGAATTTGGAGCGCCCTTCGTGGATATCACGATTGGCCAACACAAAGACTCTGAATTTAGAGCGCTCTTCATGGATGTAACGTTTAGGCCGAATAATCCTCCAAATTCGGAGCGCCCTTCATACATGACCACGAACGACCGAGTAATCCTCCACATTCGTGGGTACACAAATATGCAATTATCACACAAGTTAATACAAATATTAAACAAAGCAATGTAACAAATATTAATTTATTTCACCAAATAGGTACAAATATGTGGCTTTTGACAAATTCGAAAGTACAATAACATGTTTCTTGATATCTAAGTCTTCTCTCGCTTGGCAACCTCTTCATCGTCGATTTTTTCAACGTCGTAAGCTTCGAAGGGAAACTTGTAACTTTGAAATAGTGGTGACGCCGAATCAATGCTCGCGGCTCGTAAAGCCCTAATCCAACTGTGTCTGAAGCCGTGGTTCTCGCATCGACAGACGTCTTTTGCCAATTTTTCCTTAGTCTTTTCAATGCCGATTTTTCGGTCGTCAAAAAAGCTTCTTCACAGGCCCGAGTTCTTATAGCCTCTTTGGCAAACATGTTTGTCGTTTCTCTGTCGGCCATAGCATGATACAGTAGGTACTGGTTGATTTAGTCCGTGATAATCGGGTTTACGTCACACGCCGACTGCGTCTAAGCCGCCATGGCCTTTTTTAGCTCACTCTCGGCTTTTTTTGCGCGGCGTTCAAAATCTCGAATGCGCCCCTCTCTTTGCTCGAGCTCTCTTTTCAGCGCATGCAGGCACATTCTGACTTCATACACATTGTAAAGTCCTCGGATCGACCCATGCATACTTTCCCTGAAAATTTCGTAATCACCCCAGCCGATAAGAGACTGTTGCACCTCTGGCGGAAATATTTGCCGCGTGAGTTCCACTGCCACATTAGGATCACGGACTATTGAGTCCGCTTCAGTCATTGGTTTGCTACCAATAAAGACCGAAAAGCTCAGCGGGTGCGGCGATCTGCTCGGCTCACTTCGCGTGGCGGCAGGCCCACTTGCGGCCTTTGAGCCCCCTCGTTGCTGCACCCCATCCTTGGGCAACCGATGTCTCTCTCTCCCCTCTGCCGTTGCATTCCTTGTTCTTTGAGCTTCGCCCCCAGCAGCGCGATGCATTTCAGCGTCCAGCTCCGCCAAACTCCTTCCTTCTCCTTTACTGTTGAAGAATAATCTTTGAGACATCTATGGCCCGCTCACGACCACCTTTGACACTCAAGTTTCTGCTTGTTCTCAAATTATTAACTGCCCCTTTCGTCGTCTGTCCTAAATCTGTTCCACGACGCCTAGGACCTCTTAAATACTAGATACCGCGTTCATTAATTATGAATGCAGCATTTTCGATGCGCCCCACAGCTAACCCCGCGTTTGTAATTGGGTTTGGAACAACATGTCGAAATGGGGCAAGGGAAAATATACTATTCTACTCGACATCTAATGTTATAGTCAAATCACAATACACTGCCCCACTTGGCCAGATGAGCTTAGCATTGAGCCGTATATTTTATTCAGCAAATTATGTTACACATTGCAATCTGTATGTTGTATTCAACTCTAGAACAACATCCCAATTGGCATAAGCCATATGTTTTATTCGGCTCTAGAACGACTTGTCCAAATGGGGCAAGGGCAAATATACGATTCTACTCGGCATCTGATATTATAGTCGAATCACGATATACTGCCCCACTTGACGAGCTTAGCATCGAGTCATATATTTCATTTAGCAGATTATGTTATAGCCAAATGTTGCAAGGGTAGATTTAATGCCGAATTATGCTACGTTGTCTTAACCATTAATTTAAATTATTTAATGTCGAATTATGCTACATTGTCTTGGCCATTAATTTAAATTATTTAATGTTGAATTATGCTACATTGTCTTAGCTATTAATCTAAATTATTTAATGTCGAATTATGCTACATTGTCTTGGCCATTAATTTAAATTATTTAATGAAGAATTATGCTACATTGTCCTACTTAGCTATTAATTTAAATTAGGAAATGCAGAAGATAGACAAAAAGGCGATTTTTATTAATAAATTAAGTACAAACAATCGTCATTTTACGCATGAAAACTGCCCTATAAATGACTTCTAAACAAAATGAGCAAAAACCTACAAAAACTACGTACAAAAGATACCTAACATAAAGCAAAATTACACTAGAACTATTTATTCTTCGGGGTCAAACTCCAACAACTCAACCTCTAGCTGCTCGTATGGAATTGGCTACTCCAATGTCGCATTAGCGGCCACCAGGGCTTTAAGCCAGTGGTGTTTGAAGCCCTGGTTTTCAAACTTAGGTACCTACTCCACACACTTCTCCAAGGTTGTGTTCTCTCCAGCATCAAACGCCTTGGAAATCTTTGAGTTGACGACTTCTTTTGCCTTCTTCGATTCTTCCAAATCGGCTTCTAACTTCTCGATCGCCTCCTTGGCCAACTTGAGTGCATCATCAGTCGTGTTTTCCCTCTCCTCGGTTGCCACCCTGAGTAGATCAGCGTATTTGGCCTTCTCTTCCTCAATATTGACCCTTGCTCACTCTTCTTCCGCATTCCTCACCTCAGACTCGGCTTTAAGAGACGCCACCGCCAATTCGGCCAACGCCCCTTTAGCCTTCCCCTTTTCGGTTTCAATCTCGGCTTTAAGTAAGCCAATTTGCTCGACGGTGTCATAGTGACGGTCACTAATTTCTACGATTCTGCCGCCGCCTGAAACAAAACATGGGTAAGTTGGTCGACATACAAAAGAAACGAAGTATTAAGTTTGCCAATTACGTACCAATATCGGCGACTGAGCAGCTAGTGCTATCGAAACCACATCTGGTTCTGCACGGAATGCAGCCTTGTCTATCGGCAAAGAAATCGACGAGGCCACACTTAAGGCCATGACGGGCCCTTCAGAGCTTACGCATCGGCAGAAACCAGCGCGTTCTTCATTCTGGGTTAGATAATAAATGGCGCCGCCAAGTCTTGGGACTCTTCTATGTGAGGCCATTTATCGGTTAAGTCATTAGAAGAGTCGGCCTTAACCTTGGTGGGACGTTTCTCCCCCTTTTGTTTGGCAACTAAGTCACCCGATTGTTCAATGACCGCTTCGGCCACAACAGTTTGGTCCATTTCCTCAACAGAAGCAGGTGGTAGGGGTTCAGACCTAGCGGCTTCAGCCTTTCCTTCGGGCTGCCATTTTTTTGACATTTTTCCTTCTCGCCATCTGTGCGAGCGATTCCCTAGCCATGTTTTCAGGATCTGTGCCAGGTAGGTCTCCTAGATCGGTAAAAATATCGTCATCTAACGATGTGTCAATTCGGCCTGAGGTGGATAGGAGGTCGAAGCCGACTTCTTCAAAATCCAAATTAAGAGCCGCGTCAACTTCCTCCCCTAAAGGACCCTCAGACCCGTCCAAGTTGGACTGGCTCAACTACGTAGCGACCTAATCACTGACTTCACCGCCTGGGTCTGAATCTGAATCTGAACCTTCAAGGCCGATGTCCCTAAGGCTCTTGAAGTTTAGGAAGATGAGTGTCGTAAGATGCTGCTCACCCCTTGGAACTGGAATGTGATTTACAGCCGAAAAATTCGAATACGTTGGATCGTATCGCAGTAGCACATGGGTGGCTCGCCCTTGCTTTTGAAGGTTTGGACAACCAAAGAATTTAAGCACGGTTTTGACTTGCTTAAGTACAGCGTCGTCAATTGAAGTGAGTGCTTTCTTCAGATTGTTACCTGCACAAACGAAACGATAAGTTCATGGAATCGAAGCCGAGTAAACATATAAGAAATGCGTAAAAAAAAAGGGAAAAAAATGGGTCTGTATGGCCACCTAGTTCGCCTTTTTGTCTAGGCAAAGTATCTAGGCGATCTTCACCTTCGTCGAATTCCCAGTTACCTTGGACAATGACCATGACATCGTCAACACGCTTACCAGAGCTGTCAAGCATAGTCACCAAGTGGTGATCAGTGTCCTTGGCTTCGAGGAAGTAGCATCCATGCCGACCAGAAGATTTTGCCAAGGCATAATAATGTCAAACAGCAGGGATTCCTAGATTAATCCTAAGTTAGCGATTTAATCTTACTATGCCCGTTATGATTCGATAAAAATTTATGTTTGGCTATGAATGGAGTAGACCCCAATAGCGAAGAACGGCCCTCAAAAACGGATGAAGGGGGAAACGGACTCCACCCTCAGCAATTAACAGGAGGGGAAAGATGATCGTACTTGCATCAGTCGTCTCCATGTCAATTACGCTGTCTGCCACGAGTGACAGATGGACGTTATCTAGAATTGAGAAATGGCATCAAAAGGCAAAAATACGATCTCCAGAAAGGAGAGCTTTCAGATGTTTCGCCATTCATATCAGAATAGAAAATATGCTAACTAGAAATGAACATGAAAATGGGAGCTAGAATGAGGAAGAAATACGAAGAAGAGAAGAACTTACAAGTTAGAGAGAGAAAGACAATGGGGAGCATACAGAAGTCGTAGAGGTTGTAATGAAGGAGTGATAGCGTGAGACAACCAAAAAGCCTTGCATATGCCAAAAATATTGGAAGGGACAGTGCGATTTTGTATCGTATTAAATGAGCAACGTGTACGAAGGGGCAGGAAGTTATAATGATTTCTAAAATCGTGTTCATTTTGATGCTACAGTATTGGAAGAAGTGCGAGCATTGTATTATTGACTTTCCATACGTAAAACCAAACATGCCTGCTAATTGGCATTAGTCGGATGTTTGGGGGGCAAATTTGGGGCGACTCCAAGTTAGTTGTCAAGAAAACAATGGGTGATTTCGCCTTGAAGGAGCCTCTGTTCGCCCCATACCACACCATCGTCCAGAAGTTGCTCACCTAGTTTGATGATGTCCAGATTCAGCACACCCCTCAAACACACAACCGTTTCCCCGATGCCTTGGCTACACTAGGGGCAAATGTGGATATACAAGATGATAGTATAGTCATCGTCATCGAAAAAAGAATAATCAGACCAGCAGAACTTGCACCATTCCTGCTCCTCAAAGGAGAGTTGTATTTTCGCAGTCCCAACCTGCTAGCAAGGTGCATCGATAGACAAAAAGCTACTTACAGACTCAAGCAGATCCATGCTAAGTCTTGCGAAGATGGGGATATCAGTCTATACCAACGGATGCAGAGGCAAGGGTATTACTGGCCAGAGTTGGAAAAAGAAAGTACTGAGTTGTAGAGGCAATGTGCAAAAAGTTAGGCCCACCCTAAGGAAAAGGAAGCCCATTTCTTAAGCAGTGAAGAATAGAGACAACCATCTATTAACTACCTTGGAAATGGCATATTGCTTGAGAACAAAACCGATGCAATCAGAGTTAAGAGGTGGGCCCTTCGCTTCTTCCTTGACCAAGGCAAGTTGTACCATAGAGGCTTTGAAGGGGAACCTCTGGCGTGTTTATCAAAAGAGGAGGCAAATGAAGTGCTAAGGAAAGCCCATAAGACAGAGAATCAAGGAGGGCAACAATTATATGGACATCTCATTCACCTCGCCTACTATTGGCCAATAATGGAAGAAGATGCCAAAACCTTTGTAAGAAAATGCCAATCCTGCTAGAAGCTTAGGAACTCGATACATGCACCAGCGGTTAAGTTGCACAACATCAAGACTTCTTACCTGTTTTATACTTGGGCATTTAACTTGGTAGGTCCTATATCGCAGCAATCCAAAGGCCACAGATGCATACTTGCAGTGACAAAAGTTAACACCAGGTGGGTAGAGGCTATACCAATAAGAAAAGCAGATGGCGCAGGAATGGCCAACTTTATCAAGGAAAACATAATCTATAGGTTTGGCATACCCAAAGTAATTTTGTCTGACAATGGAACTACCTTTGTGAATTTCCATGTGAGAAGATTGTTGGACACCTATCAGATCAAACACCACAAGTCTACCCCGTATTACCTGGAAGGGAACGAACAAGCCGAGGTAACCAACAAAACCCTCATTCGAATACTGAGTAAAATGATGGATGAAGCAGGGGGACTAATGGTCCGAACAACTCCCCGTAGCACTCTCAGCATATAGAACGTGAAAAAGGAAGCCAACTTAGGCAACCCCATTTTTCCTAGTATATGGGTCCGAAGCTGTGTTACCAGTTGAGTTGACAGTACCCTCAGCAAGAATTGTAATGTCAGCACACTTAGTTCTAGAGAGCAGAAAGAACGACATAGAGGCAGCCGAAGAAAGAAGGGATCGAGCCTCGCGGGCAATGGAAAAGTATCATTAATCCATAGCTCGCGCCTACAATCAGTTTGTTCAGCACAGGGAGTTCATGGAGGGGGACTTGGTATGGAAAACAGTGAATGCAATCATGCGAGGGCAACCAATCCCCAAGTTCTCACCCAGATGGGAAGGCCCCTACAAAGTTGTTGAGGCAAGCAGTAGCGAGTATTACAAGTTGACAAGAGTATATAATGGGTTCCGAACTGGCCCTATCAACGCTAAGTATCTAAAGGAGTATTTTCTTTAATTTCTTTTGTTCAAAAAAAGAGTTGTAAGTTTCTTTGTTAATACTTCCAAAGCAAAGTGCAAAGAAATTGTCATACACTTAGTAAACCCGTTACTCTTGTAAAAACTTAGTGTAAGGAAAGTTTTCCATACTTAGTGAAATTTTAGCCTTGTAAAAACTTAGTCATGGTGAAATTCTATTCATTGCAAGAGTATTGCCCATGCTTAGAAGCTATGTAAAGACAATGAAAAGAAGATAGTGAAGTAAAATTCGACTACTCAGTATCTTTGTTCCTCATAAACATCAAAGTTTTCCACAGCATGTTTACAATGTTTGAAGGAAAAAAGAAGAAGGAGCAGTGAAGGTGCCAGGGTGCAGTGTCTGGATGCGGGCAAGAGTAGGAGTAGCTTCGGGAGAGACCGAATAACTTAGGAAAGAAACTTTCCTTGAGGACTGAGGGGACCCTCTCACACCACCGTTAGCTTCAATTACTGGAGAGAGACTGGTGGATCGACCAAAGGCCTGGGCGAGACACACCTCCCCTGAAGACGACGGCCTAGCGGCATTATAATGGGTAGATGCTGGGTGGCGACCGGGCAAACTAACCTCGTGAGAGAGTCCAAAGCTACTTGCACCATCATGTCGCTCTGAAAAGAGGTCAATCATGTGGTAGTCCACAACATTCAGATCTGGCACAACAATGGTGTCCATGCCTACATAAAAGTCTCGTGATCTCCCAAGATTAGCTGGTACCTCGGGAAAGTGAGTGGGGTACAGGTCAACAAGCTGCTCAGAAGTTGCTGAGGCAACTGGGTCAGAAGCATCAACAACAGTAGTAGTACCATCAGTGGCCAGGTTGGCAGTTGTCTCTAGACATTGGGCCAAGTTTTGGAGGCCCATAGCAGGAACAGCCGCTACATTTGCACCTTCCTCAGCAACTTGAACATTGCGAAGTGGGGTTTGTGGAACTAGTGGAGACTCAGTGGACTGGGAAGAACCCCCAGATACAGCTCCCAAGAGGGGTGGTGCAACTTCTAGTGCCTCTCTTTTGCCATGATCCTCTCTCGAATTCTCGGGAATAAAATCATCTCCACTAACAGAGGAACGGTCAGAATGAACAGGGTTTGGAGGTTTTGCACCCTCAGCAACTATATCACCGCTGCAGCTTCCACTGTAGGGAGGACTTGTTCGTTTTCAACAAAGGAGGTATCACGACCTCTTTCCACGTCTGTAACCTCAGTATCTAACTCAACCTCAATGGGAAGGTCGTAGAAGAACCTCCGGGGCCCGAAGGTGGCATGGCTGATGGGCCCTGAAAGGGAAAAAGATCATGTGATTATTAAAGTACAGATAAAAAGCCCATAGAAGTATGAAAAAATACAAAATATTTTCTAAGTATAGATACCTTCCGGAGTCTCTTCCTACTTAGTGAGGCACGGGCCTCAGCGACTGATGCCGCTGCCTCCTGGACTGCCCTCAAGTGGGAGCGAGTCATGCGCACTGATGTACCGATTTGGAGAGGAGCAACTTGCAGAGGCTGGATGGACATTGCCGTAGACGGATGAGGCTCCTCTACTGCACGCGAGGACAAAAGCTTGAAATGACAAAATACACTGGCCTACTTCCCCCGACCAGAGGAGAAACGAAGGGATAGATCAGGTTACGAAATGGGTTCTATTGCAGGAACAACTGGATCACTGTTGCAAAAATTGAAAGAGTAAGGTTACGATGCCAGAATAACCTGTTACTAGGAGTAAAGACACCTTCTCTTTTGAGCAAGGGCAGCTCCATAAGGCCTAAATCCTCCACAGGTAAAGTGGTATAATCACGAGCAAACCGCTAGAAGCTCCAATGGAAATCTGCCTAAGGCGGAGGAGCATGTGGGATACCCTGATCAATGCCAAACTACCTAAGGACCCCGCCCGGCCGATAGACGACGCTGGACATGCCCACCTCGTTCCATACGGGCAAAAATTCGGGGCATATCACAACAGCAATAAGGAGAGAGTTGGCCTGGACACTGTCAAGAGAGAAATCAACATGACGGGCCTCAAAGAAACAAAATAGAACAACAGAAATGACTGGAAGAAGTTGGATACAGGAGCGGAACACGCACTTCTTCATGCAGTCAATATAGTCCACAAAGGCTCTGTTGGTGCCAACACCAGACCACCTGGAGATATGAGGGAGGGAATGGCGCACTTGTCTCGTGATGGGCCATCCCTCTGTATCAATGACAGGACGACCCTCCACATCAAGGACTTCGTCGGTAAAAAAGGGCTCATGCTCTTTAGGGACTGGGCCCATAGCAGGGAACTGCTCGTAAAAAAAGGCGGTCAAGAACTGAGTCTAAACAAAGCTCCATACATCATAGTGGCCCATGGATGTCTCCATGTCCAAATAAATGAGGTCCAGACGAAAGAATAAGTTCCCCAAGAAGAGAGGAGCCAAGGGGATCTGACTGTCGTTGCAAAGTTTGATGGCAAGAGGGACACCAGAGGATTGATGCTCCCAGCAGGGGTGCTGGGGAGGACAAAAAAGGAGATAAAATAGCTAACAAAAGCGGCCAGGTACAACTTACAGCAGTAGTCCGACCCAACTATTGACTCGCAACTGTCTTCGGCAATGTCGACCACAATAGGTTGCATGTCCTTGAAAAAATGCTTCAACTAAGAGAGGTAGGTGGTCTTGTCCCTCTTGGGCCTCTCTTAAAGCAATTTCCCAGTCCTCAGATCAAGCCTAGAGCCATGCTTTCGTGCCTCTCGAAAGGCACCCTGAAGAGTAGTGACAGCAGTTTGTTTCGCAACAGTCAGGGACGCGGGATTAAAAAGGGAGTCCCCACGTGTGCTCAACCGAAGGAGAACAACGACTTCTTCAAGGGTTAGGGCTATCTCCCCTCAAGCCAACACGAAGGTGTGAGTGTCACGGCTCCAGTGGGAAACAATCATATCAGTATTAGTCAGTACCTTGCACAAAGACAACTCCCTCGAGCTCAAAATGGCATTGAAGAGACGAATATCCCTCAAGCGCTGCTCGAAGCTGTCGTCTGCAATAATGTCATCAACCTAGAGGGACTAGTCTGATAGAGGGCCCGAGTGAGTACGATAATAAATGTATGAATGGGGAAAATCACCGTGCTTTACACTAAATCGCAGCACGAAGGCTGGGTTCACCATGTCAGCATCATCCAAAGAGGCCTCACCAAAAGAGAGCAGAGGCTCTTCCAAAGAAGGGGCATCACGGACAAAGGAATCAACTGCCTTCCAGAAGGGGTCGGCAAGTCCCCCGAAATATGGGGCCCTCCTCCACTCAATACTGGGTGGGACAACCCTGTTGGGTAGAAACCTAGTGGTAGCCATGACAGAAAATAAAGAAAGAGAAGAAAACTTTGGAAGGTAAAGGCCAGAGAGAGAAGAAGACAAGGAGACTAGACAGTGTATTATGGGGGGAGTGGGAGACTAGTGGACAAGTGGCAAAAAGGCGCCAACACGCCTCCCTAGGCCCATCATGACTGTCAGTCAAAAAAACACCTTTTCAGATCCATTATGACTTTGCAGAAAACTGACGCAACTTTTGCCCTAACTGACGAGTTACTTGCTGATGTCATGCATGCGCAGGAAACAAGGAGCGTGTTCCCCATGTGCGCATGGGGCAAATGTAGAGGGTCAGAAATTAAATCCCAAATTAAATATAGGCCTAAGTGCTGAGGTTGCCCTTTTGAGACAACTAGGAATGAAAAGAGAGCATGGGCTAAAGCCCAAGGGAAGTGGGCCAACAGTCAGTCGAAGCAGGTCTGACCCGCCAAAGGTCCAAACGGACTCCATGAAGGCAAATTCCTAAGTCAAAGTTGCAGAGGGAACACTTGTGGCGATCAAGTTGTTGAGGCACTTTATCTCAGCGCTACCATTCCCCAATAATGTCGGTTCAGCCACCACCTGAAATTGCTGAGGGAAAAAGAAAGCCGAAGCAACTAAGTTGCAGAGGCGACACTTGCGATGACCAAGTTGCGGAGGTACTTTTTCTCAGCACCGCCATTCCAAGTATTGTTGGTTACGCCGCCATCTAGAGTTGTTGAGAGAATGAGAGAATCGAAGCAACTAAGTTTCAAGGGCATTACTTGCAGCGCCCAAGTTGCAAAGGCACTTTGTCGGCACCACGGGAAATGACTACCGCAGCAACTATAGCCACCGCAACCAACTTGTGGAGGGAACATCCGGCCAAGGTGATAACAGCCTTTGGGAAAAGCTTCTCCTCTGCAAGTAGAGGCTAATGCTTGGCACTGATTGCAGGCCCCAAGGTATTACAAGCCTAGGGTTGATAGTAGGCCCCAAAGTTCATTACTTTGGCGTTAATAGCAGGCCCCCCAAGACTTACCGGTTGAAGCTGATAGCAGGCCTAGAGATACCAATTTACCGCGGCAACCCCGCGAAGATGGGAGCAGTGCAGCCCGAGCACAAGGGACTCCCTTTCCATTTACCTAGGTCACAAACTTGCCTTAGTCACACAGGAAGGACTAACAAAGCCACCTTGAGCTTGGTACTAAGGCACAACATGGCTGATAGCAGGCTCGGCTGTGGCCTTCGCCCTGGAAACCTAGGGAGTTTGTGGTTAGGTGGCTATACTTTGAGACTTCGTTGAGGTGAGCACGAACATAGTCGATACCAGACTTATGGAGTCCTGAGAATGCATGTACTGGCCAAGTAGAACTGAGAAGGCAAGTGCAGCAACAAGGTTTACCGCTGCAAATGCACTTTTTGAGGCTCAAAAAGAGCCGTAGCGCCAAATACTCCCGTCGCAACTACACTTGCTGAGGCTCAAAAAGGTAATTGCGAAGGCAAACAGATAGTACATGCAGAGGGACACGTGGCACCTTTAGTCTGGTGGCTTAAGGCAGAATATTCCATGTGATACTCTAGGACACATGCCCTCTCCTTCTTTGGCCACCTGGTGTCCACTTGCTACCAAGGAAATGCCTATAAATAGAACCCATTTCCCAAGGTTCAAGAGGTGGAATTTTGGGGATTTGGAGGAGATGTTGCCCATTTGTGCACTGTCATGCATTTTTTCTGGACTTACCTACTTCACCTTCACCTAGCTGCACACTCTCCAACTCCCAGACAGTTGTTGTTGCTTATTCTTCAGCCATTCCACCATTCTTGGACCATTAGCATAGTTTTACCTCTCTAATCACCTTTCTAACCTTGATCCCCCCCTACATTTTCTGGTGACTCTACTGGGAGGTTGCTTTGTTGATGTTTCATACCTGCAGTGGTTTACACACTTCACTGGAAAAAATGGCAGAGGTAAAGTTCAGCAACCCCCAGGCAGTAAGGTTCCTCCAATGACGAAGAAGCACATGCAGAGGACCGTGACCACAGTGTTGTGGTTGAGGTAGTCCAGTCACTCCAGGATACGCAGGGGGAGATCCTGGTAGCTTTGCAAACTCTCACTGATGGCATCCAAACCAACTCCAGCGCAGGCACCTCCGCCTATAACAGTCCCAAACCTAGTGCGTAACCTGTTCCGTAGGAATCAAGCTCCGATCCAGGTGCCTCCGGTGGTATCCCAGGTGAACAATACTACTGCTGGTTCAGCTAATCAGGAGCAGACAAGACCATTCCTGACCACTCACTTTTTTAAGCAAACTGATGTACAAGCTATGCTCAAGCAAGAGTGCAGCAAGAAGCAATTACCATCTTTCCCCGACCCAGATGTGAAGCCCTCATACTCTCAGGAGATATTGGTTATGCCATACCCAACTGGGTATACAGTACCCAAGTTTATCAAGTTTGATGGGAAGCAAGGCAATGCCAGAGAGCATGTGATGAGGTTCATCGAAATGCTCGGTGTCCATGGTAGTGACCACTCTCTGCGCCTTTAGGAGTTCTCCAAATCATTTACCAAAAGGGCTTATAACTGGTACGTGAACTTGGCCCCCAACTCGATCAAGAGTTAGGAGGTGATGGTGAACAAGTTCCACACAAAGTTCTTCCAAGTTCAAGGGAAAGTTACAACCCTCACGATCAGGCGAGATGTCCAAAAGGAATGTGAGGATATACTGGACTATGTCAAGCGATTCCAGGATAAGGCTATTGACTATCATGAGCGAGTGGATTAGGCCCACTTAGTCAGCATATGTAAGGAGAATGCCATACGCGACTATAAAATTTTCTTGGTGAACCATAATCTGCCTACCTTTTCAGCCTTGGTTGAGGCAGCTAAGAACCTCAATACCACTAGCCCTTTGCATAGATCTCGCGACAATCACCGGTACACCCGTAGTAGCAAAGTTGCTGCAGTAACCTCTATAGGAGGCAGCCGCTCACAAGGGGAGGCGTCATCCTCTCGGAAGAGGAAGAGCTATGAGGACAAAAATCCATATCCTTGCAACCCTGAGAATGTTAAGGCCTTCGTTATAGAATGGGTAGCCGATGGTGAACTTACTTTGCCTCTGGTTGATGTCCCTCTAACCAAGAAGGACAAAGAAAGCCAAGATTATTATATCTATCACAAAGCCACTAGACACCCTACTAGGGACTGTTGGACTTTCAAAAGTATCTTCAGGAAGAAAGTTGACGCGAATGAGCTGAAGTTCAAAGATGCCAGTAACCGTAATGTAAGAAAGGACCCTTATCCTAACCACAAGGAGAAGGGGAAGAATGTACATATGATTGGCTATCTTAGGCCTGTGCGCGATCAAGTGCACATGGCATCCTACTCAGATAAGTTAGAAGAAATTGCAACTGGCCAGCTCCCTGAAATAGTATCTACAGAGGCAAAACTCGTAGGGGATACTCATGCTCAAGCCTTGTAAATTTTGTCAAGTTCCATACCTTCTTTGACCAGCTGGGGCTGAGCCAAGCCACCAGGTTGGAAGCAACAAAGGCCCTCATTAACATCTCTAAAGTGCAGCGTACTGGAGTTGTTGAGGCTAAAGAGTATATACATCGGCGCATCTATGAAGATTATGGGGCCATTACTTTTTCAAAAGCAGACAGAGCATACCCATTTCCTCATAACCGTCCTCTTTTTTTCACAGCTTACATCAATGATGTGGAGTTCAAGTGTGCTTTCCTTGATGGCGGAGCATCCATAAACATCATCACTACCGACACCTTTGTAAAGGCTAGCATCCTACAGTCCAGGATGGTTCGCAAACCCATTATGGTGACGGGTGTTGGCGGTGAGAAAAAGGTTACTAAGGGCTATGTTGTAGTGGACTTAGCAATTGGCGAGATCCGCTCTGCCACTAAGTTCCATGTGATTGAAGCAGACACAAATTACCTCATGATACTTGGTAGGGCTTAGATGCACTGATATTGGGCTATCCCGTCAAGTTATCACCAATGCGTAAAGGCAAAGCTAGGGAAGCGCATAGTGACCATAAATGCGTCTGAAAAGCCATTTGGAGTAGAAGAGGCACACTATTTTGATGCAGTCATCTTTACTGAGCTATCAACAAATGAAACTCCAAGGACTGGTAAGGTTGCATGTGTAAAATTGCCGAAGTGGGAAGAAATTCGAGATGCAGAGGTTGCTCCAGAAAGCAATGGACAGAAGAGGAGCAGCAAGTCCACAAGTCCTCTGCCCAAGATTGTTAAGGTGCGCGAGGGCAGCAAGACAGTTTACTACCTACGATGGTCTTAGGGGCCAAACTTCATACCTTGGGAGGATGGCCTCGAGGCAAATAAACGTGATACTAATAAGTCCCAAGAAGGGTTGGTGGAGACACCTGAGCCCGCCCCTGAATGTATGCAAGATAGACCCAACCCACAGCAGGAAGTACTTATTGAGGTTAACCTCAGCGACTTACCAGGGCAGAGCAAGCAGGAAGTGCTTGGACATATGACGAGATGCCTGGTATTGACCCATCCCTTGTCACTCATCATCTAGACACTTTTCCCAACTCTAAGCCAATCAAGTAGCATAATTGAAAGTATCACCCTGATCTTGATGCAAATATTAAGGAAGAGATAGAAAAGTTGCAGAGGACCAAGTTCATTGAGCGTATATAGTACCCAACTTGGCTAGCAAATAATGTGCCTGTGAAGAAGAAGAGTGGCCAAATCAGGGTCTACATAGATTTTCTCGACCTGAACAAGGCCTACCTAAAAGATTTGTTTCCATTGCCCCATGTTGACACACTTGTTGATTTTACCCCGGGCCATCAGATGTTCTCCTTCATGAACAGGTTCAGTGGTTATAACCAGATCAAAATGGCACCAAAAGATGCAAAAAAGACACCTTTCATAATGCCCTTGGAAAAAAATTTCTATACGGCGATGCCCTTCGGTTTTGTGAAGGCCAAATAAAATCAACCAAGAAGAGGCCTAGACATTTGATCGACATCTGGCCAAAGGCAATTTGGCCCTGACTAGGGGCTCATGAAGCCAAATAAACAAATCAGCCATATAATAAGCCAAATAGGAGCCAACACTCAACTGGATGGCCAACTGCGTAACTACGTGTGAGATCAAGAGTGGGCTTGACCCTTGGGCCCAGAGGTAATATAAAAAAGGAGGAATGTCAGCCAAAGGTGGTATGTAAGAATTTACAAGATTACTTGAGATAAAAGTAAATTTGAGAGGATACTGACTTGTCTGTCAAATTGCTAATTCTGACACCCCTGACCCGAGTGTTCATCTTTTTTTTCAAGTAGCAATCAGAGGATCAAGAGCATCTAACTGGATCCAAGAGTATTTCCAAACCACTTACCACAATTGGCACCGTCTGTGGGAATACTCAAGTGCGTCCATGGCAGGCGTAACAGATGATCCTTCAATAGTTGCTGATGATGTTACACCAAGAAATGACATTACTCCAAGAAACAAGCTTGGACTGGAGAATATCACTGCGCGACGGGGCTTTAGCTTTGACCAAATAGCTCAAACTTCACCCTCAACTTATGTACAGGAGACTGTGCAGACGATCATGGATCAAGCAAAACGAAAGGAACAACGTCTAGAAGATATGATGGCTGAGAACGAGCATTTGTATAAGGAATTGGTGCTGGAGTTAGCCAAATCCCAACAGGCCGCATGCCATGACCGAGGTTGATCCCTAGAAAAGAAGAAAGATGATCAACGACGTCGACTTCAAAAATAAGATAATGGCAGCGATTCCAACTCACCATCTCAGGAACCCAAAAAGAAGGGGCGAATCGATGCATCTAGCTCATCTGAAGAAAGTCCATATGTACGGCATAGGCGAAGGAACGGAAGTCATGATTCGAATGAGGAGTACAGGCACGACCCTTTTGTACGACGCATTGTAAGGGTTGTGTTGCCTGAAAAGTTCAAAGCACCAACATTCACCTTATACAACGGAAAATCAGATCCCACTGACCACATTTGTCATTGCAAACAAGCAATAACATTGCATGCTGATGATGAAGCCCTCATGTGTCGAATGTTTCCAAGTAGCCTAGGACCGTTGGCCATCAGATGGTACAATAAACTGGAGCCGGCGTCAATAAGAAACTTTTATCAACTCCAAAAATCCTTCAGGGCAAGATTCATCACCAACGAAGTTCAGCCAAAGCAAGCTGGCTCTCTCTGGACAATGCAAATTAAACTAGAAGAGACCCTCAGTGAGTATTCAGCACGCTATTAGGAATGTTTTAACTTGGTGGATGATGCCTGCAATGATTCCATGGCCATTACCGCCTTTAAGATGGGATTACACCCTGATAGTCCTCTCTGCAGTTCGTTGACCAGACGGCCTCCTAAGACAGTCTGGGCACTAATGAAGAAAGTTGAAGAATACTGTAAGTGCGCATCAAGGCCAGACAAAAAGTTATTAAATCGACACCATCTGGTCTGGTTTAGCTGATAAGCATCGTGTCGTCAAGGAGCCCCGAACCTCGAGCTCGGGCTAAATAAGACAACCGGCGTGATTTGTGTCGTTCAAGCGGCCAATGTTCGCACCGTCCAAATGAACAACATCAAGTGGATAGCAAGCCACAAGACATTCGAACAAGAAGTACACGGAATTAGCGGAGCCGATTAGTAAGATCCTGCCCAAAGTCCAACATCTTCCGTTCTTTAAATGACCATCCAAGATGTTGGGACCTCCTGATACAAGAAAAAGGGATAAGCAGTGTGAATATCATAAGGACCATGGCCATGATACTGACAGTTGTTATGCACTGAAGGACCACCTGGAAGAGCTGGTACAAGACAACCGGCTGGCACAACATGTCTGAAAGAATAATCCATCAAACATGGTAGCCTTACGGCTGAATTCACCTCCACTTGGTGTAATTCACATGATATACAGACTACCATCATCAGTCGAGGTACATATAACTCAGTTGCAACCTAGCCTACCCAAGCCAATCACACCAGCCAAACGGCCCCACGAAACTAGTAGGATTAGCTTCGATGACACTGACCTAGCTAAAGTAACTCTCCCCCACGCTGATTCCCTCGTCGTCGAGCTACACGTGAACAGATTCATAGTTGAGCGTGTTCTCATCGATCAGGGAAGCACCTCAGAAATAATGTATTACAAGACATTTGTTAAACTCGGTTTCACTGACTCAGATCTGTTACCAGCCGATTACCCATTATTCGGCTTCAATGCCAACCCCGAGTATCCCTTGCGTAAGATCACACTACCAATACGGGCGGGTACCAGATCAATAGACGTGGAATTTTTGGCCATTAAGCTCCCGTCACCATACAATCTTATCATAGGGAGGACTTGGTTGCATACTATGCAAGTTGTGCCAAGCACCTACCATCAACTACTCCGCTTTCCAACTAAGTATGGCATTGTGCAAATTCAGGGTTCTCAGAAATCAGCACAGGCATGCTATCTTATCGATGCTGCAAAGAGGCCAAAGGAACTGGAAGTGAACTCAATTGAAATACCGGACCGACAGAGCCTCGAGGACATTAGGAAAATCCCCAATGAAAAGGCAACTGAAGATCTTGATTGTATCGAAATCAATGGGAGTCCAGACAGATTCTTCATGATCGGTACTTCCCTGAATGAAGCTGATAAACGCAAGCTGGTATCCTTATTACGCGACAACCTTGACGTGTTTGCGTGGACACCATACGAGATGCAGGGAGTAGATCCAGTCATGGCCCAGCCTCGTTTAAACGTCGATCCAAAAGTCAAACCAATCATTCAGAAAAGTCAGCGGTCAACTGCGGAGCATACATCGGTCGTTGTTGATGAAGTTGATAGATTGCTTAATGCCGGGGCAATTCGTGAAGTCACTTATCCCACATGGCTATCCAATACCGTGGTTGTAAAGAAGAAAAATGGATCTTGGCGCATTTGTGTCAATTTGACAGACTTAAACAGGGCTTGTCCGAAGGATTGTTTTCCTCTTCCCAAAATCGACCAACTTGTGAATGTAACAGCACATCATCAGTGCATGAGCTTCTTGGATGCCAACAGGGGTTATCACCAAATTGCCATGCATCCGGAGGATCAAGAAAAGACTACATTCCTCACCCCAAGGGGAACCTATTGCTACAAGGTCATGCCTTTCAGGCTGAAGAATGTGGGAGCAACTTACCAGAGACTGGTTGCCACTATGTTCAAAGAACAACTCGGCCACACCATGGAAGTATACATCGATGACATGTTAGAGACATTTGGCAGATGTACTGTGACGGATCATCCAATCAACGTGGCAACGGGGTAGGCGTAGTAATCATGACCCCTGATGGGGCAATAATCGAGCAGGCGGTCAAACTGGGCTTTGATGCATCAAATAACGAGGCCGAATACGAAGCATTGATAACCAGCCTTCGTAACGCACTTCACCTTGGTGCACGGCAGTTACTTGTTTTTTGTGACTCAAAATTAGTTATCAACCAGTTGAAAGGGGAGTATGCAACTAAAAATGACCGCATGGCCGCCTACAGGAAAGTGGAAAATTCCTTGCTCACAAAATTCAACCACCACAATTTGAATTAGATAACTCGGGATCAGAAATCAAACGAACAATCGAGGTAGGGTTCATCCCAAAGCCGAGCATCACCTCTTTTGAACCCGTTCAGATTAACATCATTGAACCAGGACCAAGTTGGATGGACCCAATCGCTGCATTTCTTTCCTCAGAACAGCTCCCAATGAACAAGAAAGAAGCCCACAAGCTGCGAAATAAAGCCCTGTGATACTATCTAGATCCGCAGGGAAAGCTTTACAAAAATTCTCTCTTTGGGCCGTACCTAGAATGTGTCCACCCAAATAAAGTTAAGGAACTCTTGGCCGAAATACATGAAGGTAGCTGTGGTGCCTATTCTGGAGAGCGCTCATTGGCCCACCGAGTCGTAACGCAGGGGTATTATTGGTCGACTATGCAAAAAGATGCCGAGAACTATGTAAAGAAGTGTTAACAATGCCAAAAATTTTCCCCTTTAACTCATCTACCAGCTGAAGGATTAAGCTCTATTACTTGTCCTTGGCCGTTCGCTCAATGGGGGCTTTATATTGTAGGAACATTACCGCGGGCTCCAGGGAACAAGCGATTCTTGATTGTCACAACAGATTATTTTACAAAGTGGGTCAAAATAGAGGCATTAACACATATTCGAGATGTTGATGTTAAACATTTTATATGGAAAAACATCATAACACGATTCGGCATACCGAGAGCACTTGTCTCCGACATTGACACCCAATTCGATTGCAGCGTCTGTCAGGAGTTATACAACACATATAGTATTTGGCCCTACTTTTCCTCGCCGACATACCCACAAAGCAACAGTCAGGCTAAGGCCTCCAATAAAGTGATCCTGGACGGCATCAAGAAACGATTGGAAAAAGCCAAAGGCATGTGGGTTGAAGAATTGCCCAATGTATTGTGGGCTCATCGCACTACTCCGAGGCGATCTACTAGAGAAACACCATTTGCTTTGTGCTTTGGGACACAGGCAATCATCCTTCTTGAAATCGGCCTGCCGACACTAAAATCCAAGGTTTTTAACGTGGACCGTAATGACATGATGTTGGCCTTAGATCTGACTTTGATTGAAAAACGTCGAGATTGTGCTCTTGCGTGCATGGCGCAATATTATCAGTAGCTCACCAAGTCATATAGCAGCGCGTGCAGTTGCGTCATTATACACCTGGAGAACTGGTCCTCAATAAAGTGCTTCATGCTAATAAGAATCTAGCAGACGGTAAATTTGGCCCCAATTGGGATAGTCCTTTGATTCAATTGCTGGAACAGGGGCATATTGGCTTTCAAACATGGCTGGCAGAAGGTTGCCACGCCCCTGGAATTCCACACATTTGTGTAAATTTTATCATTAAGCCAACTTGTACGGCGTGCCCCATGGAAGTATCATTATGCTAACATGTACACATCTACAGAATTCCGCAATGCAATGCCTTTTTTATCGCCATCTCGTTAATAATGATTGAATAATGAAAAAGCCTCCAAATTCGGAGTGCCCTCTGTAAATATCACGATTGGCCTACACAAAGACTTCGAATTCGGAGCGCCCTTCGTAGATATCACGTTTGGGATGAATAAGCCTCCAAATTCGGCCAACATAAAGACTATGTTTCTCTATTGGCCATGGCATGATCCAGCAGGCACTGGTTGACTCTGTCCGTGACAACCGAGTTTGCGGCACACACCAATTACGTCTCAGCCGCCTTGGCCTTTCTTAACTGACTCTCGGCTTTTTCCACGTAGCGCTCCAATTCTCGAATGCGCCCCTCCCTTTGCTCGAGCTCTCTTTTCGCAGTGCGCAGGCACATGCCGACTTCATATGCACTGTAAAGTCCTCGAATCGACCCATGTATACCTTCCCTGAGAATTTCGTAATCACCTCAGCCAACAAGCAACTCCTGCACCTCTAGCAGAAATATTTGCCGCATGAATTCCACCACCACATTAGGATCACGGACTATTGAGTCCACTTTGGTCATTGGTTTGTTCCCAACAAAGACCGAAAAGCTCAGCGGGCGCAGCGGTCTGCTCAACTCATTTCGCACTGTGGCCATGTCTACTCGCGGCCTTTGAGCCCCATCGTTGCTGCGCCCCATCCCTGGGGGACTTCGCTACTTCACTTCTTCTGGGGGACCTACTCCGACATCTGGGCGACTGACGTCTCTCTCTCCCCTCTATTGTAACATTCCCTGTTCTTTGATCTTTGCCCCCAACAGCGCGATGCATTTTAGCGTCCAACTTCGTCAAACTCCTCCATTCTCCTTTACTATTGAAGAATAATCTCTGAGACATCTATGGCCCCGCTTATGACCAACGTCGACACTCAAGTTTCTGCTCGTTCTCAAATTATCAATTGCCCCTTTTGTCGTCTGTGCCAGTTCTATTCCATGACGCCTGGGACCTCTTAAATACTAGATACCTCATTCATTAATTACGAATACAGCATTTCCAATGCGCCCCGCAGCTAACCCAATGTCTATAGTCGGGTTTGGAACAACATGTCCAAATAGGGCAAGGGCAAATATACGATTCTACTGGCATCTGATGTTATAGCCGAATCACAATACACTGCCTCACTTGGCCAGACGAGCTTAGCATTGAGCCGTATATTTTATTCAGCAGATTATGTTACACGTTGTAAGCCGTATGTTGTATTTGGCTCTAGAACGACATCCAAATTGACGTAAGCCATATGTTTTATTCGGCTCTGGAACGACTTGTCCGAATGGGGCAAGGGAAAATATACAATTCTACTAGGCATCTGATATTATAGCCGAATCACAAGATACTACCCCACTTGCCAGACAAGCTTAGCATCGAGCCGTATATTTCATTCGGCAGATTAGGTTATAGCCAAATGTTGCAAGGGTAGATTTAATGCTGAATTATGCTACGTTGTCTTAGCCATTAATTTAAATTACTTAATGCCGAATTATGCTACATTGTCATGTTTGCATTCATTCATTTGTCTCGCATGCACCGAGGCTTGGTGTATCATGCAAACTGCATTGCAATTTCAATACTTCTTGGAACATGTGTTTCAAAGCATGCTATCAAAGTGTTGCAAATCATATGCCATATTAGTAGCCGATTTTATTAATTTCATATTGCATGTATTGCATTAGTCACTGAACATAGTTAGGAATCATGTATTTTTTTCTAACTAGCTTCTGTTTTAGCTTGGAGTACTCGGTAAGTCTTTATGCTTTAGCATACTTGCATGAGTGTAATTGCCATATTGCCATGTTTCTCATGCTTGCCATGAGGCTATATGTTTAAATGCTAAATTGCATGAATGCTTGTGGATGAAGGCTTTGTTGTTTGAGTTGGAACGATTCAACAAATGTATGTTTTAAGCCTACTTTGCGAAGTGGCAAATCATGTTTTAAGCCCACTTGAGGTGGCAAACCCGCATCTTTAAGCCCACTTGAGGGTGGCAAATTCAAACCATTTTAGAAAACAAACATGAGTTGAATTGTTCCAAGTCTTACGACTAGTCTATACTTGTGTGTGTACGCATCGCATTGTAAGGTTAGAGTAATAACTGGAAAAAGAACACATAAGGTTTTTAAAATCTTATATCATGATTAGTAGAGGCCGATCTTTGATCGAGCGAGTGGGGGTGCTCATTTCAAGACCTTCCCCTCTCGTACCCAAGTTCCCGAGCCGAGGCAACTTTGGTGATGACGGACACGTGGCCTTTGGCATGAGTCAGGATTTCCTAAATTTTTCCAAAAATAAAATATTTAGGTGACGATTCTGTAATCTGGCAAAGCAGTCCAATTTTGACATTATTTGATTCAAAACCTATTTTCCAATCCAAAACGATTTTTCGGATTTAAACTCTTTGGTGTTTATCAGTTTCACATTGCACTTGTGAGACTAGATTTAGAACTACAAGTAGAGTCCGAACTGTGAGGCCTTGTTTTTTTAACCCTTTCCGAAAGGTCGGGGCGTGAAAAAAAGGCGAGCCCTCATTGACTCAAACCTAAACCTTAACCTCACATTGTTGCCACTTAAATATCCAGTCTCATAACTATTTACGTTACAACTCAAGTCTAAAAATAATTTGAATAAATTTTATTGTTTTTTAATAATTATTGAAAAGCAAAACATAGTAAGGAAGTACAATTTAGGCCTAACCACAAAGGAGGGACCTTTGGGGCTACACTTTAAGGAGTCAAGGCTCCAGAGATCACTCTTAGGTGGTGCGACACAATAGAGTTATTTAATTATGTAGCAGTAAGTCGTGGTCTCGCACACAAGTAGGGATTTGAACCCACACTCCTAACATTGGGTACAGTTCGCCCAAGTCTAAAAGGTTCATCCTACTAACCATATATGCTCTCGCCTAGATGACTAAGTCTGGGAGAATGAAATCTAAAACCTAAAACCTCAAGACTTATACCCCAAGATTAGGGGTGTAATAATAGCCCGAGCTCGGGCTAAGACCGGCCTGTGTCGGGCCGCGAGGGCTCCCGCAAAAATTCAAGCCTAGTTGGGCCGGTTGGCATTGGGCCTTGGGTGGGTCGAGTTCTGAGTGGGCCTTAAGCAGGCCAATAGGCCAGATCATGGGTTGGGCCAAGTAGGTCGAGCTGGGCTTCAAAATGGCAGTCTAGGCCTAGGGTCCCGAGCTGGGCTTAGGCCTGGGTCTAACCAAACCTGGCCCACCCCAGGCCACGGGTGGATTTCGGACCGCCTATGAGCCGCGGGCCATCTTTGCACCCCTACCCAAGATCTTACTAAATTATCACACCCCTTGGATTAGAATGATACAATTGAGGCGATGTGTAATAGGTGGTGTACGTTTTCCAACATTTTAAAATTTGACATGTAAAGTTATTTTGGATATAATTTATAAATTATTTTACTTATTATAAAAAAATAGAGATGATATGATATTAATAAGTTAATAAACAACTTACAAACTATGTTGCCAAAAGAGGCCTCAATATCATATATAATCAGTGTTTAATAATTTACTTCAATACGTAAAATTAAAAATATGTAAAAATTAATTAAATTCATTTAATATTATAATTTGTATCACTTAAAAATGTAAATTAAAATTTTAAAAATTAAATAGTAAAATTCTTATTTAATACTAACAAATTTTATAATCAATTATACATGTTGTACACTAGTGTGATTTCACAGTCGTCGCCATCAACACAACTATTATCACTATTACAATTATCATCACAATTACTACAACTCTTTGCTTTCACTACAATTATTATTGTTACTGTAATCACCACTATCATTCCATCACAACCACCACCCCATCATCGTTACCACCATCCCTTCACTGCCACCACAACTATTATCTTCACATCAATAATTACAATATAAAAGTTAGAAGAAAAAAATTTAAAATTTAAAATACAAACTATTAGAATTTCATTTAAACTCCAAAGTCAGGAACGTTGATATAATTTTTTTTTTAAAAAATGAAAATATATGGAATAGTTATAAGGTAATTACATTACAGATTATTTTTTATTTTTTGGGTGCAATTTTGACATGTAAAAAAATTTGCACAACACAAAAAACTTACACGACCATAAAAATCCACTACTACGTTTTTTTGTTTGTTTTTTTAATGCAATTTTTTGTCCCAAAAAATCCATTCCAACCAAACGAGGCCTTGGGATGGGAAAAACAGGAATAGAATAGAAGAAAACAATTAGTTGGTTGAGA
This sequence comes from Camellia sinensis, assembly GCF_055761805.1. Taxonomy (NCBI): domain Eukaryota; kingdom Viridiplantae; phylum Streptophyta; class Magnoliopsida; order Ericales; family Theaceae; genus Camellia; species Camellia sinensis. The sequence goes on from NC_138970.1 coordinate 10,961,422, forward strand.
GAGAAATACGATATGATATTGTATGGTCCGAACGGAGTCGGAAGCTTGACTCAGCGAGCGACCATGGCGACCACCATTCTCTCCAACGCTCTCTCTCTTCCTACTCCCCACACTCTCATCTTACTCAGAGCCTCCGGGTCGACTCGCCGCCGCCCCATTCGCCGCGCCGACTCGGTCTCCCTAACTCATCGCGCCTTGACTCGTTCGTCGATTCGCGTCAGAGCCTCCTCTTCAGATGAGCTCCCTACCTCTTCAGGTCTCTCTCTCTCTCTCTCTCTCTCTCTCTCTTCAATTTTAGGTTTCTGTGTGGAATTCTCTTCGTTGTTGTATTTAGACATTAATTTGCTTTTTTCTCACTATATTAAATGTCTGGTATTTAGTTTGGGGTTTGAAAGCAATGTCCACATGTTACTTGTTAGATTACCAGTGCTTGTAGAAAGTGATACAAGTAAATTCAATGCAATGAGATTTTTTTATCAATCATGTATCTACATGAAAGTGAGGATGATATTGAATGTAAAAAACCTACAAATTTTTTTGTAGAAAGTTATTTGTCAAGCTAGACAGCCTAGCCTCGGGATTAAAGTTTCATGGCAAGTTGCAAATTAATTTGAAGATAAGGGGAGTAGAAAGTTATTGTCTAATATTTATTTTATTCTTGTAACCATGCTTTCTCCTGTGTTTGGTTGGAGGATTTGATGAGAGAAATGGAGTTGGAAAATGAAATGCAATCCCACATTTTGTTTGGAGGTGGAAAGGGAAAAGGCGTGTGAAATATAGTTATATTTCATTCACATTTCACCTATCATTTTCCTTTTTTTCCAAATCCATGAACTAAACACAACCTTAGGCTATTTTCTTTTTCCATTTCCCAACTCAACCAAACATAACTTGCAATTTGAATCCTATCGGTTCTTTTCTCTTTTCTTTTTATTTTCCTTTCTCTTTCCATTTTCTTCATTAAATCCTCCAACCAACCAAACACAGCCTAAGTATCTTGGTATGGATATAATTTTCATTCTTTATTGTTTTAGTATTTGACATGTGAAATTATGGAAAGATGTGGATTTTAAATATGGAATTAAAATTTTCCATTTTGCAGTACAAGGTGTCGAGAATCTGGTAATTATAGGTTCAGGTCCTGCTGGATACACAGCAGCAATTTACGCAGCTCGTGCCAACTTGAAACCTGTTGTGTTTGAGGGGTATCAAATAGGTGGCGTTCCTGGTGGGCAATTGATGACCACCACTGAAGTGGAGAACTTCCCAGGGTTTCCAGAAGGAATAAGCGGTCCTGATTTGATGGATCGGTAAATCAAAAGTTTGAAAATGGACTTCTTGGACTTTGTCTGATTCTCACATGTCAATTGATTATGTGGGTTGCTACAGTTTTCAATACAAATAAGAAATTTGGCATTTTTTTGCTAACTAGGATGCGGCGTCAAGCTGAGCGCTGGGGAGCAGAATTATTCCAAGAAGATGTAGAATTTATTGATGTGAAGAACAGTCCTTTTACCATCCAAAGTAGTGAACGTAAGGTGATGTTTATTTTTTGTGGCATATAGCTCTATCTATATAATGAAATGGTTGCCTAAATTTATAATATTGGAGTTCCATGTCATAAAAAAAAAAACACACACACACACACACACATATATATATGAATATAAAGAGGGACACATCGAGACAAGAAGATTGTGTGTATGTGTGTTTCTATCTCTACATGTGTATATATATGCACAAATATATATATATATATATATGTATCACTTTATGTGATCAGTCTGACAACATGTATGTATTTCTACATTAAATGCTCTGGCTGTGTCGTATGTGGCCGTGCCCCATAGCCATGTGTCAAGTTTTGGTGTCCCTGCTCCTTTACCTGCATCTATGCCAATGGTTGTGGTGTTCTTACTTATTGGTCCTTGTAAACTATTATTAGGTGAGTCGTAAAGTTTTCTTGTTCACCTTTGCTTTTCAGGTAAAGTGCCAAAGTGTTATTGTGGCCACAGGAGCTACTGCAAAAAAGCTGAGATTACCTCGTGAAGAAGAGTTTTGGAGTAGAGGAATTAGTGCCTGTGCAATTTGTGATGGAGCATCGCCACTATTTAAGGGGCAAGTTCTTGCTGTGGTTGGAGGAGGTGATACAGCCACAGAGGAAGCATTATACTTGACTAAATATGCTCGTCATGTGCATTTGCTTGTACGCAGGGACCACCTAAGGGCATCCAAGGCAATGCAAGATAGGTGAGTTAAGATGAATTATTTATTTATTTAGGCTGTTATAACATGCTTGTGTAAAACTGCTTATGTTATATTGCCTCTGTAGGAATATTGTTTAGGAAACTATTATTGAAGTATTTCCTTAGTTGGAAGGGTGTCTATTTAAGCTTTTTCTTCTTATATTCTTCACCTGTGGTATTGCCCCCGAAGTTCTGAAATGTTACTATGGTCCCTAAACTTGTATTACTTATTTCACATGATTGTTTGTCTGGGCATTTGTATTACTTGTTTCACATGATTGCTTGTCTGGGCATTATGATATCTGGGTAGGAAAGTTTGACCAAAGTTTGTTTCAGGTGATTATTTTCTCTTTCCTTTCTTTCTTTCTTTCTTTTTCTTTCACCCTCTTCTTTTTTGGCTGAACCATGATTTTGAGTATTTAATGGATTGCTCTTCCCCGCAACCCCCCCCCCCCCCTTCTCTTTTTGGTGAATTGAGCTACTAATGAACAATTTATATGTTGAGTTTCAACTCCCTGAATGTTTGTTTAACAGGTTGATTATGGCGAATGTTTCAGAGTTTACAACAGCCCAAATATCTCCGTGCACTTCAATACAGAGACTGTGGATGTTGTTAGCAATACGAAAGGGCAAATGTCTGGCATTTTGGTTCGAAAACTTGATACTGGAGAGGAATCTGTGCTTGAGGCAAAAGGCTTATTCTATGGGATAGGTCATTCCCCAAATAGCCAATTGTTGGAAGGTCAAGTTGAACTTGACAGCATAGGTTATGTGTTGGTGAAGGAGGGTAGTGCGGAAACTTCTGTTGAAGGTGTATTTGCAGCTGGAGATGTACAGGTAACTATTTCAAAACTTAATTAATTTTTGCTTCTATTGTATGTTTTATGAAACGCTCCATCTGCTTCTATTCTATGTTTTATGACACTCTCCATCTGCTTCTATTCTATGTTTTATGAAACTCTCCAGGTTCATTATGTGTCACTTACTCTGCTTCTTATGCACTTCAAAATGGATGCGTTTACCTATTTGGGTACTGATACTCCATCAGTACAGGTGTAGAACAAGTTAGTTTTGCCTGTTGTAGGGACACTTGCCCAATTCATATATTTGATAGAAGAGATGAATAAAATCCTAGTTTGATAAGAATTTTCATGATGCTCTTGGGTTTTGTAATGTAACATTAACTAGTTGCTCTAAAAGCTTAACCTATTAGGAAATAAAGCCCAACACATGTTTTAGGCTCTCACACCCTCCCTTTATTTGTGACCCCCTATCCCACATGAAGATACAAATTAACGCAAGCTAAACTGACACATGGACAAACATATTATAAGGTACAAACAAATACAATGATATTTGAATATGTGATGTCTAGAACTAAAGCTCTAGTAACATGTTAAGCTATGTTACATGGACTCGGGTACGAATGTCGGGTGCGGGTGTGTATCCAAGCGTCAGACATTCATAAATTTAAATCTTAGGATCTTGGGGTACGTATCCAAAATTGGATATGGGTACGGGGACACGTCATATGCACATATATATTGCATATTACATAATATTCTCGGATGAGATGATTTAAATTATGTAGAAATATATTAGAAATTAAATATGATTTTAAAAAAAATATGAAATTTCTATATCTAATTCATGTGGGAGCCTGAAAATATTGCTTTACTAACAAATGTGAGTTTCTTTTTCTTCATGTATTGTCACAAATTAAAGTATCTGAGTGTCTAAATTGGGTACGAGCGTCGGACACATATCCCACACCCTTATCCATGTCATATCCGGTGGACACGGGTATTGTGGGGGAAATAGAAGAGTCCATGTAACACAGATGTTAAGCAACCAGTTGCCTCAAAAGTTTAATCTGTTAGGGCATGGGCTCAACATATACATCAAGATCTTACATATTTGTATTTGTCATTGAACTTGTAATTATTTGAGACTATTTTGCATTTCAGTTTCTTGATCTTTGTATAGGACCATGAATGGAGGCAAGCCATAACTGCAGCTGGTTCAGGATGCATTGCTGCTTTATCAGTTGAGAGATATCTTACCAGCAACAATCTCCTTGTTGAATTTCACCAGGTAGTCTCAGTTCTGATTGTGTTCTATTTGATATGTTCTTCTCTCTTGGATATATTACCTGAAAATGTGTTGTGTTAACTAATAGCAAACTAATTTGTAGCTCATTAATTGGACTAATATCGTACAAACCACTTTGATATTACACCTATTGTCTTCTGTCCTAGACAAACTGGACATGAGCACTGCTTAATCTGTGAAACTGGTGAAGTTCCAATGCCTATAAATGCTGGCCATTCCAACGCAACCCATAGTGCTTGATACTCAACTTGGTTGGCCAGTGCCCATTGTGCAAAACATGACTGGGCCACTCAGATGATTTATTCACCATCTTGAACCAAAATGGTCTTAGTGGTCATCCTTCTATTGGTTTTCTATGCCTTTCAGCCTGAGCTCTGCAATAGTGATAAGGATTTTGGCACACAGAAGAATAAAGATTAGGCATTGCAGCTGAAACTGTTCTCCAGTGCATAGCCCTTTTTTTTATTTTTTATTTTTTTTTTGTCTCCCTAAATTAAACTTGATAACACAGTTTGGAGATGTGTTGGCTGCATAGAGACTAGCAAAAGCTGAGGTTTACTTGTTTTTAGGCACACAAATGCTCTCCAGTTTTTATGTGTGCACATATATTCTCAAGAAAAATGTCATGCATATTCCTTAACTTAAATTTGGTCATTCTTAGTGTGGAACATTTGAGGAAAATCATAACTATAGGTTCATTTGAGCTGTAGAAGACCAAGTTCGTATTTCAGTTAGTCACTTTCACTTGAAAGTGGGTATTAATTTTTGGAATATTATTTTAGTGAATGCCATATTATAAAGTGGGTGAAAACTGTAATTTTATGTGAATCTCACTATTTTGTGAATTTTTTTAACAGCCTAAGACTGAAGAGGTTAAGAAGGAACTCACAGACAGAGATGTACAAGAGGGTTTTGACATCACACTTACAAAGCACAAGGGCCAGGTATATTATTTTCTGAGAGGCTTGAATCAATTTGATGAATTTTCTATGTTGTTGTGATGTCTGATGATCAAATCACGAGTTCCTTCATGACCATAATTCTCTTGAGCTCTAAGCTTCGCCTTTTTTCTTCCTTGCAGTATGCTCTACGAAAATTGTACCATGAAAGTCCGAGGCTTATATGTGTACTGTACACTGCACCAACATGTGGTCCATGTAGGACATTGAAGCCAATTCTTAGCAAGGTACCAGAATTCATTCCAATATTGTGATTTGTAATTTTGAATGCATGTTTATGTTTCAAATCTCTCTGCTGTCAATGAGTTACTATGTTATGTGCTGAATCTTTTTTTTTATTTTTTTTCCTGAATTTCGCAAATGGCAGGTGATAGAGGAATTTGATCAAAATGTACATTTCGTTGAAATTGATATCGAGGAAGATCCCGAGATTGCAGAGGCAGCTGGAATTATGGGCACACCATGCGTCCAATTTTTCAAGAACAAGGAAATGATCAGGTTGGTCAAATTTTGTCCTTTCACTTTCTATATGCATGAATTCAAATTTCTCTTCTTCCCCTTCTAGATAATTCTTCTTCTTCTTGGCATAGGATTTTTTCATTTCTCAATATTTTTCCTTCACTTCTCAGTAGATTTAGGCGACATTCGGCAATTTCAACTGACCTCTTATTCTGCGCAAACTATATTAGAAACTTAATTTAGGGAAACTGAGACTAGACTGACATACAAAATAAAATTGAACTTCCCACCCGCAGCTGACCGGTTTCTCTCTCAAAACTTCCATTACATGATTTTTTGAGTCAGGTTTATCGGTAACCTAGGGTGAATTTGTTTATTGAACACCCCTACTTTAGTCTGTTCCATAACTTTAGAGGGAAAATAATTTTTGGAAATGATTCTCATATCACTAATCTATTAAAAAAAATTAGCCTAAATTTAGCTTATAAAAAAAGGGCTAGTTTTGGCTGCCAATTCTTCTATGCCTGGTTATGCAGGAATGTGTCAGGGGTCAAAATGAAGAAGGAATACAAAGAGTTCATTGAAGCAAATAAGTGAGTTTTTCTTTTTTTTCTTCTTTTTTTTCCTTGTACCTCTCAAAATGCTTGTTTGGCCTGTGATTCTATCGCTTGATTCAATTTTGTTTCTTCCGTGGCTAGTTGAATAATAATACCCTGTAACTCTACAGTGAACCCTTGTATTGATCAACAGCACTCTAGATTATCCATGTTGAGTTCACAATGCATGATTACAATTTTCGAGGCCCCAATGTTTTCGTATTTTTATTTTTTACACCTACTTGTGGATCAGGAGAGCTCTGAGTCTGTTTTTCACAGTCTCTTCCTCAAAAAAGTTAATATATTCAAGAGTTTACTCTGTGAAGTGCAAGAACAAAAGGTCCTAAGGTCTCTTATGACATGGATGCAAACCTGATTATTGTTGTGATATTCCACTAAAATATCATGATTTTCATACCCTAGTAATGCCAAATGTGCATAATTTCAAGCTCTCTTTCTTCTTCTAAGCTTTGAGAAACACTCAAGTGATGTTGGTTATTATTATTATTACTATTTTGGGCACTTAATAGGATGTTACATAATGACTGGAACTAGTTTTGATTAGTTAATCCGATTAGTTCATTGATGGTTAGCTCCAGCTGATGAACACTTTTAACAATGCAAAATATATCATTGGATTGGAGACAATTGAACAGGATATTCCTTTTTTGTGTTTTTGGGATTACAATTTAAGCAAGACTAGCCGTCTGCACACGCATGGAAAAAAAAATGGTAATAGTAAAAGAATAAAGTGGAATGTACACACATTCTGTGTTGTTCGATTGGTAAGTATCTTCTTTATTAAACCCATATCTCGATTTCGAGTCCTATCATTTTTTTAATATAATTTTATATAAATATCAACTGTAGAGATATTTTTAAAAAACTTAAAATATATGACGTTAACACTATCACAAACCTTCATATATATATATATATATATATAACTATAGATGGATAGATAGTATTCACTATTGTGTGTTTATATCTATTCTTTTGGCACATGTTTATCCAATCATATACTATTGTGAATTACAACTAAAATAATAATAATAATAATAATAAAACAATGATATTCATACTTCATTCTAAATTATTATTATTTTTTTGGGATTTCAATCTTTTAAAGAAAAATCTAGAAGGCTCAATATATATAAAGAGAGAGGGTCCCTAAGTCATATTAAGGGTCAAATAAAGTTTTAAAAAACTTTCAATACACATTTTTCATAATTTCATTTACTTTTTTTATTAATTTATACATTTTTTTACAAATTGCTAACATTAAACATCATCCAATACCTACTAACATATTCCAATACAATTTCTAAAACAATTATGTTAGACGAGGATGTGGAACCCAAATAAGTGAAACTTTACTTGTAGAAATTATCTTTTATCTCGCAGTAATAATTTATTATTTAAAAATTATTTTATGCACTTAAATTCTCTCTTTTTATTATTAAAAAAAATGCTTGCATGAAAATTTTGAACTTAATGCAAATAAATAAATAAATAAATAAAATTAAAAAAAAAATCTCTGTGAAATTAGAAAAAAAATATTTACAAAAAGATAATAAATATTAATAATTATAATTATAAGGCCTTATTTGTCCTCCTCTAAAAAAATCAAAAAGTCACTATTCTATTTAAGTCACATCATCTTATTTAAGTCACATTACTTCTCTAACACATCATTTCAAACCTAATTCATATCAAACTCATATTTCATAAAAAGTCAAAAAATACATTACTTATTTAGATTATCTCAAACCATTCCTAAATTTTTTTACTTTTTTGTTCATATGTAATTTCTAAAAAGAACAAAAAAAAAAAATTGGCCACGTGGAGACTGAAAACATTCTCTACATCCTAGGCACATAATTTTTCTCTAAACTATAATTTTGCACAAGAGGATTTAGCATGGGCATGTGTAAGACCATCTCCAACGGTGAACCAAACCTGGCATCAAATTTAAAATTTGGTGAAAAAGTCACTTTTTTAAGCTCCAACGATTTCACCAGATCGATATCAAATCCAGAATTCAGCAAAAATGGTACCAAACTGAGTGCAGGCGAAGCGTTTAACCAAATCACTGTTCCTAACCGTTGGGATGAGACGAACGGGTCGACCATCCGGTTGACCAACCGATTAACCAACCGGTCGCCCCGAAGAAAGTTCAGACCGTTCACAAAAAGGTTCAAACGACTCAAAAAAAAAAAAAAAAAAAATTTTTGCCTAGGTGGTCGACCACCCGATCGACCGGCCGGTTGACCACCCGGTCGACCACCAAAAGTTGAAAAAGTTCAAAAAAAAAGGTTCAAACAGGTAAAAAAAAAAAAAAAAAAAAAAAAATTTTGCCGTTACCGGTTGACCGGCCGGTCGACCGGCCGGTCAACCAACCGGTTGTCCAGCGCAAATTTGATGAAACGGATTTGATGTTGAACCGTTGGAGCGCGAAGTATCAAATTAAGGAAATAACCCATTTTTGACTCAGATTTGGTGAAACATTTGGTACACCGTTGGAGATGCTCTAAGAATAATGGAATTAGGTTATCTCTATTTGGGTTTTTCAACTGAAAGGGCGTTGTTGGACTTCCGCATCCAAAATTTATATTGTTTAATATATAAAATTTATTAAATATTTTATGTTTATAAAAAATTATATTAATTAAATATTAATAATTATTTAATTAAATTATATTTATATTAATAATTTATTTTTAAAATTATAATTACTATTAATATAAATATAACTTGATCAAGTAATTTATGATAACGGATTAACTTATATTTTTTACAGAAATAAAACACAAACTCTACATCCATATTGATCATCAATGTGGTGACCCAAAGAAAAATGCTTGGAGCACTAATTAGTGCTCTCACTAATTAAGTGACAGTGAGTCTAGTCATTAATGATGTGATGTTTTGGTCTTGTAGTTATATTTTTTTTAAAAAAAAAAATTTTTAATGCATTAGTGATATTAGTGATAATATTTTTAGTGGGATGAATCATTGTTGTGACCCAAAAGGCTTGGATTCTCCCAAGAATAACAACTATCAACAATGATTCATCCCACTAAAAACATCACCACTAATAGCACTAATGCATTAAAAAAGTAAAAAAAAATACAACTCTAAGATCAAAATATCACATCATTAATGGCGAGACCCACTGCCACCTAATTAGTGGAAGAACTAATTAGTGCTCCCAAGCATTTTTCTAATAACTATGCTAATGATGAAGCAGTTGATCCGGACCGTACAGCTGGCAGTGTCTGCTGTGTTTGTGATTGAGAATGGGAATGGGAATGATGAGAAATCCAAGCCAACCATCTCGAAACAACTCCTTCATGTCTTTCTTCCTCTTCTTCCTCTCTCTCTCTCCCCCGCTGCCACCGCCACTGCCACTGGTGGTGGCATTGTGGTGGTTGTTGGTGGCGATAACTCCTCGTCCTCCTCGAGTTCCCAAACCTTCTAAACCCAGTGATTTCCGACACACTCCTCCCCTTTATTACGCTTCCGCCACTCACCCCAGCCACCAGCTCCGCCTGTCGCCCCCGTGACGGTCCCAAAAACCGCCGACTGTCGCTCATTATCATCTCCGTCCGCAGATACAGCATCTCCGACGCCTGAGCATCGCTCCATCTATGATTCAATCCGCCTCCTTCTCCTCCGCCGTCTACGGCGTTCGAAATTATGATCCGGTGCTCCAACCGGTGCCGCTGATCCTCCTCCTCCTCCTCCGGCGCCGCTAACAAGATCTCGTCTCTCCGAGGCTGATGATTCTCAAAGCACCCGACTGAAACGATCTCACATCTATTCTTATTCTCATTTTTCTTCTTTCTATTGTCCAAGCTATCCAACGATCTCCTCTCCGCCGCCGCGTCGCCGCCGCCGTCGTGGTGGTGGTGGTTTTCCGATTTCGCGCCTGTTCGTCGATCCTCCGCCGATGAGTGCCTCCCGGAAACTCGCCGTAAACTTTCCGATCTCTGAATTTCATCAGATCCTTTCGGCGGTGGTAAGGGCTCGTTTTTTTGCCCTAGAATTCCAGAATCTTCGCCGACGAGGAGGATGTCTTCTGGATCGACTCGGTATCGGCAGAGAGGACAAGTGGAATGGCCGTCGAGCCAAGTATCGACGCATTCGACATGGAAAGCGTGCTTGCATTTGGGCAACAATTTCAGCACCTCCGTCGGCTCGAACCGGTTCAAGCAAACCGCGCATTCGAGCCCATCCTTGTCGCCTCTCAGCGATCCGAACCGGAACATCGGAAGCGATTCGATGACGGTTCGATCGACGCCGGAGTTTTTTCTCGAGGACGAAGACGGAGGGAGCCTGCCGGAGAAGCCATTGGCTCCTCTTTTGCAATGCTTGCAATATAGAAGTAATAGAAAGATGATGGATAAGATGATGGTTAAAACGCCTACAATTATCGCTATGCTCGGCCTGAGTGGCGTTGTTTGCGATGGCGGAGATGGAGGATTTGCTGAGCTGGGAATGTTGGCCATGAACAATTTTCTTCCGACATTGCCAAACCCTGCAGAAGCTTGGAAGAAATGAGCAGAAATTGTGAAAAGCAAGAGAAGGTTGTTCTTGTTCTTCAAGAGGAGATTGAAAAGGGGCATTATCTCTGACCCTCCTTGTTGGGTTCTGGAAAATGCTACGAAATTATGAAGAATGAGGAGTGAGAGAGATGGGTCTATAAGAAAAACATACAAAGCTAGAGAAGAAGACAAATGGGGGGTTTTAACTAACTTGGTTGAGCTTTATTGTAATAATTAATTACTAGGATATGAGGTAGAATGAGAAAATAAAGCCAGATTGGTAGAGAGAAAGGGACAAGAACAAAGAATGAGGAAGAGGAGAGAGAGATTCATAGCTGTCGTCCTTACAATGCATTGATATACATGGACATGATGACGATGCAGAAGATGAAAGCTAAGAGAGAGAGAGAGAGGGCCTGAATCAGAATCAGCAGCACCACCGGATGTGAAAGCAGAGCATGGAAAAGCAACAAGGGACAGATGGTTGGCCCTACAAATGTCCTCCACAGGTTCAACCACAAAGGATAATGTTCTCTCCCTCTCTCCCTCTCTCTTGTCTTCCGGATTTGCCTTTGTGTTTTTTAGGCAATTCCTCGAACATGTGCTCTACGCACTTTACAATAAAATTTGTTTTCATTTTTTGTTTTGAGTGTGATAATATTTGTTAATTGGAACTAACTCAATGACATTCTGTGGAATCTCTCGCTAGATAAAATGTGAGCTTCTTGTTTTGTAAAGTGAGAATGGAATTATTCATGTCGTGTGAGATTAAAAGTGAAAAGATTATTTTGTCATTCAAATATTCAAGCAATTGTTTTTTTTTTTTTTTCGGTTCAAAATTGATATTTGAACTAAAAAATAATTTTAATTGAAACAAAGTGTGTAAATAGAAGCTCTTCAGGATCAGCAAATCTCTAGCCAATCCCTTGGGGTTACATATAAGTTAATTGATGTTGATTATAAATGATTGTGGTATTTAGTTACAAATTGTTGTGGTTGTAGAACCAACAAATTTCCAAATCAACAGTTATTACAATTCTATGATTAGAACTAAAAATTATGTTAGTTATATCACTCATTGCAGTAACTTTGATTAGCACCAAAATTATGTTTCAATTATGTTTTAATATGGTATTAGTTACAACTTAATATGATTACACTTAATGACTTAGATGAATATTTTTAGCTCCAATGGCTAAATATGAAAGTAAATATAACTCTTTCGGAATGTGTATAACAAAATTTTCCATGATCAAATAATTATCAATACAAATACCACACAAATTTGACCATGCAATATATAAATTCTTGGACACAGTCCTCTTCCAAACCGAGATTTTTTCTTTTTTCTTTTTTTCTTTTAAAAAGTACAACATTTTATATATTCTAACTTAACGGTAAAAGGGATAAAATTTGACTTAAAACTCAAACCTATTTGGTACAAAATTGTCCCATAAAACCGACTTTTAAAGACAATAGTGTGTAATAAAGACATTATATTTTAATGAAAAGTATGATTTATAATAAATTGGATCTAAATTTTTTGGGGTTTCTTAGGGCACACATCAAGCTTAAAATAATTGTAATTCTTCATAAAAATATAACTACTAAAATATGTACAATTTGCGAGTGCTAAAGGGCACATTCACAAAAAGCCTTTCTTTTGTTCTCCACATTGACAAGATCTTGTTATTCTTTTGCAGAATTTAAGGAATTGTATTGCCTTTGTTGCATGTAAGTTAAAAGGCACAAGGTAGTGATTGGTAGGGTCCCCTCCATCCTCTGAATTGGGATCCTCCCCTTGAGCCCCTCCTTCATTCCCCCCTTGTAGGGTCCTTCGGGTCCACTTTGAGGTCCAGTTTTGATAATCCGAACCGTTCATATTTTTAGATTTATTCAGTATATCATACCTGTAAAAAATCAAGTTGATCGGATATCAGAAAGTATGCGTTCGGAAAACTGTTTATTAAAAAATAGTTTGTAGTCCCAATTTTCTGAACGCATACTTTCTGATATCCGATCAACTTGATTTTTTACAGGTATAATATACTGAATAAATCTAAAAATATGAACGGTTCAGATTATCAAAACTAGACATCAAAGTGGACCCGAAGGCCCCTGCAAGAAGGGAATGAAGGAGGGGCTCAAGGAAGGGATCTGGACTCCCATCCTATAGGTAATGGCGGTGATTGGATCAAGTCATTAAATAGAACCAGGCAATGACAATGAAATAATAATAATGCTAAAATTATAATTTCGAATAAAATAACGATATATATATTTTAAAAAAAATTATATAAAAGATATATACAAAATAATGTGATAGTGTTTTAAATCAATATTAAAAAGTAAAGAGTCATTGAAAAAATATTTTAATTACAATATTAACGTTACCGCATCATTTTTATAAAAATTCTGATGACATGATATTTTCTCTCTAGGTATTTTCATGAATAATTGAATTCAACATTCCACCTAGTATAGACAACCAAAAAAACCAAAGGATTTGACAAAAACTACAATCAATTGGTTCCCATCCACATCATGGGACTTTCAGTGCCAACCGTAATGCACATGCCACGTCTCAATCTCAGTGATAAAGACAGTGTTGTTAGATATATCTAATTTAGAGATTCTAAACACATTTCTAATGAGATGGAAAAAAAGAATCAGACACATCACTGGTAGTGGCGGTGGGTGGGATCAATTGCCATATCACTAGTGGCATCTCTAATAAGAGGTCCCAAGTATTTTTCGTGATAAAAATTACACCAATGAGTCCCACAAATTTGAAATAGTTATATTAATTTCTCCTAAAATTTTAATTTATATAATATTTGATCTTATTTTATGGAAATTTATTAATCGTATAGATGAAAAAAATAATTTTATCATCTTTATTGCACTAAAGTTTTCCCAAGAGAATAGCAGTCTTATTTATCCATGTTCCTACACACCATCAGTAAATTTTGATTTCTTTTAACCTTCATTAAAAGAGAAATTTGTGTAACTATATGTCAAAACTTGTTGTGCTTATTATATTTATCTCTAAATTTCAGTTGATAAGTGTAATTTACCCTTAAAAAGGAAACATAAAGGGCCTCTGATATCATTTTCATTTATCTGGGAAAAATATATATATATATTTAAAAAATTATGTGAAAGGTCTAGGTCTTGGTCTCAGGGTCCTATTTATAAGAAAATAAAATTCTCAATGGGAAAACCACAACACCCGCAGGCATATTTTTCTCAAAAAATTGATTGAGAAAATCGGAAAGAGATTTGAAAAAAAAAATAAAAAAGATATGTAAAATTAAGTAAAATATAAATATACTAGCGTATGCCTGTACCTTCAGTTACGGTGTAAATAATATTAGGATTAGAATATAATTGTAACTCAATACTATTTAAATTTATTTTTTAATTTGATAAATTCATAAATTTATTATAAAATTTTGGAATTCTCACAAAATTCTTCACGAATACTCGCTTTTGCTTATATAATATATAGCTAAATAGATAGATGTGCCTAGCATATATATAATTTCAAATAGAGAAAAAAATAAAAATGGAAGAAAATAAAAAAATAAAAATAAAAGAGGGAGGAAGGTGGGATCATGGAATGATGAATGAGAAAATGAAAAAGTAAGAGAGAGAAACGAGAAAGTAGAAAATATGCGTGTAAGACATTTTTTGAAAAATATATCTCAATTATTGTTTTGTAATTTGAACTGATTTGAGTCATCCAAATGTTCCAATAGGACAAAAATATATTGAAGATTCAAAAACCTTTTTGTTTTATTATATTGATGTTATTCACATTTCACCTATATTTTTTCTTTTTTTTTTTAAATTTCTTCTTAAATCCTCCAAACAAACACAACGTTAATTTGCGGCCCCTTTTAATGGAGGGACCTATTTCCAAGGGATGGTAATATGGATCCTACCCTATGAATATCCATGAAAGTCAGACCCAAATATATAGTATTTTTTCCTTTTTTGTTACCCATCAGATTAATTAAGTGGGGTTTTTTAAATATTCATAGATATGGGTCGGGAATGGGTGCCCGCCCATTTCCCTATGTGTTGCGTTTAGGGTCACAGTTTTCTCATTCTCATTCTTATATAGCAGCGATTCAGTGAAGGCAACGATCTCCATCGGATTTGAGAAGGCAACGATCTAGCGGCGGTGATCTCCGTCGGTGTTACCACGGTGGTTCTGCGGCGTGGTAAGTTTCTCTATCTCGTTCTCTCTTTCTCTCTTGTTCTGTGTGTTTTTACAAATTCATCTATTTGATCCTCTTCCTTCTCTTCTACTCTTCACCCAGGTATTTTCCCATCATAATTTGCATAATTTTCTTTTTCTTTTCTTTTTCCTTTTCCGCCACTTTCTCAGCTTCCAAATAGCACTATTTGGTCATGTTTGATTCACAAGACTAATAGTGAAGTATTAATTATCCATTGGATTAATAATCCTAAACCAAAATGTTAAAACAAACATAGGATAATTGGGCCCACGGATTAGTAATCCCAATCCCATGCTCTAATCCACCCAATCAAACATGCCATTTAGGTTTTCTCCCCTTTCTTAAGAAGGTTGGTTAAGAGAGCATATAATGTATTGTTGTTGGACACTAGCGGCACTCTTTTGCAATTGGCGAAACCTGTCGAAGAGACTTACGCATCAATCGGCAGAAAATATGATTAGCTTCACAGAGTCGTTGCTTTGATTCATGGAAATTTTAATTCAATGTTGTTTAAAGCTATGGATGTAAATCAATTGTGAATTCTCATGTGGAAGATCAAATTGATTTAGGTTTCCTTTGGGAAGTTGGTTGGCTTTTTGACTATTTTAGCCTGGGCTAAAAATCTTCATTTGGGAAGGGTTTTTGACTTTTTTGACTTTTTTGATTTTTTTAACTTTTTTGTGAGAAAAAAATGTAATGATTATAAGTTGGATGTGATGTTTTGTTTTATTGAATTAAAAAATTTATCTTATTTTTGTGGTTATTTTATCAAAAAAAAAAAAAAATCCAAAAGTTGACTTCCCAAACGAAGCTTTACTGTCTATCTATTTTCTTGGGATTTTCGCAGAGTTATACATAAAATGCAATTGAGCAAAACCCTTATTAATTTTAATTTTTGTTTGTTTATTGTTTTTCTTTGGTCTTGTTATAATTGTTCAATGTTGCTGTTCTTTGTGATATTCTGTTTTTTCTTTGTGCTTTGTTGGTAATTGATTTGTTGGGTCCTGAGTTTGATTATTTTAAAACAAAATTTTTAATTAATTAATTAATATGTATCTGATTTTGTTGTTGAACTAAATAAAATAAAATAACATTGAACGTATATTTAATTTTGGTTGTGAACATTTAAAAAAGAAAAAAGAAAAAAGAAAAAAAATTGGTTGTTAACCTTAAAAATAAAAAATAAATAAATGGTCGAGTTGGGTTGGGAAAAATTCAAACCCATTAGGAGATGGGGAGGATAGTATCCATGGGGAATGGGGAATGAAAAAAATTTATTATAGGGAAATAGGGACGGAGAATTTAATATCCACCCCGTTAACCTCCATTACCATCCCTAATTTCCACTTCTAAGGACTTGAACACAACAATAAAGAACCGGTGGTACTACATGTACCAATTAGTATAGTAATTTTTTGACTTTTTGGCTAAAATATGATGTAAAAAAAATTAGTATGTTTGGGATGACTTTTGATTTTTTACGAAAAGATGTGCAAAAAGTAAAGAGAAAGGGAAATCTTTGACTTTTTGGTATAAGTTGTTGATTTTTTAATTTTTTTAGTGACTTTTTGGCTAAAATCACCACTTGCCAAACAAGGCCTACCTAGTGTACCAATTGATGATATGACATAATTTAAGAAGTTTTTTGTATTTATAATTTGTATACTTAGTGGGATTAATAATAATGTCATAACTTGTATTGGTATATTAGTTAATACACTAATTAGTACATGAATAAAGCTTGAGGGCTCGAAAAGATGATTGGCTCGATTGTCCCGAAATTGCAAATGACGTCGTTTTCATTTTTTTTTTTTTTTTTTTGGTCCTCTCCTTAAACAGCGAGAAGGGAGAAGGGAGAAAGGAGAATGGAGAGAGAAGAAGGAGGAAGAGAGAAGAGCAACGACGTGATGATGATGGGGACGAGAGATCTGTGAATGGCGATGGGCGACGGAGAGCAACGGCGACAACGGCGTGATGGCGATGAGAGATCTGTGTGTATACACAGATCGACGGAGAGCTCCTCCTTCTTCCTCTCTCCTTCTTTCTCTATTCTTCTCTCTTCCCCTCGTTTTTTTTTTTTTTATTTTGATTTTTTTGATTTGTGTAGATTTGGTGATTTGTGAGAATTTTTGAGTTTTGATTTTTGATTTGGGTTTGTCTATTGTTGTTGCTGTGTGG
Source organism: Camellia sinensis (assembly GCF_055761805.1). Classification (NCBI taxonomy): domain Eukaryota; kingdom Viridiplantae; phylum Streptophyta; class Magnoliopsida; order Ericales; family Theaceae; genus Camellia; species Camellia sinensis. The sequence continues at coordinate 10,978,766 of NC_138970.1, forward strand.
GTTTGATTTTTGATTTTTTTTTTTTTTTTTTTTGAGTTTGTTTGTTTGTTGAGTTTTGAGTGAGCTCCAAAGTAGCACAGCAGAGAGGGGAAGGAAGAAGAGACTGAAGGAGAAGAAAAGGAAAAAATAAAAAATAATCAAACGACGTCTTTTGATTATTTTCGGGGCAGTCGAGCCTCTGTCCATTCGGGCTACATAACACAGCTGTTAGTACATATAGCATTATTCATAAAGAACCTATGAACCTTCCAAATGAAATTCATGCATTCTGAAGAATCAAGTAGGGATTAGTACTTTGTCCATTTAAAAGAAAATGTAGACTCATAGAAAACAAGCAATCATGCAGCTCAAGGGTCGCTATATTGCATCTGAGTTTTAGAGCATAACATAGTACTTCATAATGCATTAGATTTGATTTGTTTTTCATCGAAAACTTAAAAAAAAAAGGCCGGAGGTGACCTAGGGTGCATGTTATTTGAAGGGAAAATGCTTTTTCAACCATTTATGAAGTACGAACATCTCTCCAATAGTAATGTATAGGTGTTCGGCATGTATTGAACATAGACACGCAGTGGACACATGTCGGACACTCTACAAGATGTGTCCCTTTTTTTTATATTTAATTTTTGCAATCAGACACGTAAAGACATGATGTAGACACTTTTGGGGCCAAAATATGATTTTTAGAACTTGCAATAGGATACAAAATGTAAAAAGATAAAACTTCAAGAATTAGAAAGGGATCAAAGAAGTCCAAACCTAACTTTTGGAGAAGAGAGAGAGAGAGATCCATCAAAGCCATAAAGTTATTCGAAGAGTCGATCGAAGCCCCAATGCTATTCAAAGAGATCGATCGCTAATCCTTTCTGAGGTATTACTCTTCTTCTCTTCATTTTTATTCGTCTTCTTTGTTCTTGTTCTCTTCGATTCATTCGATTTTGCTCTCTTCTTCGTTTTCTCCTCTTCTTTGCTTCATTTTCTTTGATTCTGCTCTCTTCTTCATTTTCCTCTTCTGTTCTTCGCTTCGCCGTTTCTTCTTCTGTTTGTCTTTTCTTTTCTCTTTTCATGTTTCTTTTCTTCTTTTATATTTCTCATTTAGTTTCTCTCTTCCTTTTTTTTTTTTTTTCCTTCTTCCTTTGAGTAGCCTTTTTTTTTGTCATTTCTATTTTTTTGGTATCCTTATTTAAAAATAAAAATTAAAATTAATTAACTTTATTAAAATCTTGTGGGTACTATTTTTATTAATTTTAAACATATATTAATTTTTTTTTTAATTATACATATATTAAATAAATAAAATTATGTATATTGAACGTGTTCCCAGTATGTTGTGTCTCTCATTTTTTAAAAATTTGTGGTCCATGTATCTGTGTCATGTCCCGTGTTCTTGCATCATTGCCGACCATGGTAGTATGATTTTCAGGCCCTCTCCTTTTTCCTCCCACTGGCCTATTGGGATAGCAGCCTTTGGGACTATTTGACAACGAATCTTAGTTGGCAAGTTTGTATTGCTTCGGCTCCTCCGAAGACAACATATATGAGTTAATATTTGCAAGGAAAAAAAGTTTTGATTATCATGGTACTCACTTGCTATCCTAGAGAAAATTGCCATACAGGTCCAAAAGCACTTCATAACATGGAGAGAAGCCACACTAGACACAGCTTCAGCTCCAGTATTGCCTAGTTTTGTTATGGCCTTGAAAACAAGCACGATGGCTGATTAATGACACGAATACAAACTGCCAACCTAAAGATGGAATTCAATCGTGTGTTCATTGGCAAAGGCATTGCAATATTTAAAAATAAAAATAATAAAAGAAAAAAAGAAAAAGGGTATGTGTGTAGATAGAAAATCATGGGGAATAATTCTTTACAGAGAAAATACATTTTTTCAATCAGAAAATTCAATAATAAAATGTGCTCAGTATAGATATATTAAAAAAAAACTGCCACAAAATTTCAAGGTACAGAATTAGAGGCGTTAGGGACATCATCAAGAATGAAAGGACCAAGTTTACCGGTCCTAAATAAAGTGAGAAACTTTTTTGATACCATAGTACGTGCCTCTGATGCCTTGTGAGGTATCTTCAGCGCCTTCTGAAGTGCTTCAAACTGATGTTCTATGAGATTCTCCAAGTCAGCTTCATATTCTACACTACCATTGAATTCTGAGAGAGTTACAAAAAGTGCACGTTGTACTTCCGTTACAAGATCCTGTGAGAACAGATTTGAAAAGATGAAAGGATAAAAATAGAAGAAAAAAAAATTTAGCAAGCCAAGTATGAAACACTTTAAACCGTTGCTAATCATTCCAACTGTTAACAGAGTTGTGCAGATGAAGAAGAATAAAGAGAATGACATAACTAGCTAATTGTGTTCAGGCAATAAGTTCAAACATTTTACTGTCTCACTAAATAATGGTGAAAAGGATGTCAACCTAACACTCGTAATTGGATTTACATCACTGGGTTCTTGATTTCAACATTATGCATTTCCACTAATTATTGATGCAATGTATTATAATTGAGTCCTATGGGAATAAATCACGATTCGGGAGAGAATATTCATTATATCATGCTTGTCTTGTGACTCAGTCTGACCAAGTAGCCTCCAATTAAACCTTTTTAGAACGTTTTTTTCTGTAGCTGGATGACTTTCAGTGTGCCAAAGGGTTCAGGAATATCCTCAGATGTTTCTGATTGAGAAACATTGGATTCAAACAATGTCAATAATAAAAATCTAAAACTGCCTTGGTCTTTCAGCACATGAAACTGACAAATCATAAGTTACCTCAATGTAGTGCACATCAGATCTATTTATGGGCTTCCTCCTTTTTGGCAGAAGATCTTTGAGATTATATTCATGTTTGTCATCAGATTCATCTGCACCATCTATTCTTCTACTAACCAAGTGCTTCCAGTGGAGGGGGGTACCCCGAGTATTCAAAACTGCCAGTAAGTACTGAGCAATACGTTCTTCACCTACTACCGAATCTTTCACAGACCCTGCATGTTATTTAGATAATAATTATTATCAGTTGCATAAAGAAGCAATAGATCATATAGACAACTATAACTTGAGTTCCAGATGCTAAAATTGATCACAAGACATCTTGATGTTGCATCACCTTGACAAGGATTTCTTCAAACATGTGGTAGGTAAATATAGCATGCTAATTTTGTTCAAGTAGATATGTGATATGATGAGATAGAGGTAGAAATACAAGAAAGAACATATGAACGAAGATACAGAAGGATATAAAGAAAAAAGAGAAACCAAGAGAGAGAGTTAAAGAGGAGGAATAAAGAAGATAAGACTAGGGAAGCATAGAGGCAGAGGAGAAACCAAGAAGCAACGTAGTGAAGATATTAGAGGGAGAAAGAGAACTCTACCTATTAAATCTAAATTTTATTCCCATGGAGACATTCTCAAACCAATCTACCCAACACAGATACCTAATAAGACTCCGAATCACTAAAGCCATAAATTAGAGACTCCTGACAAGACTAACAACTTACAACTGGTAATTGCAAAAGCAGTGATCAAATAGATTAAAAAAGTAAATGAAATTTATAATCAACTCTAGAGAATACAAACATCAAAAGAGTTTATACCAGCCAAAGCTAGCTTTAACCCTGTTTCAATGTCTGGGATACTTGGAACCAATACTCCGGGCGTGTCCAAAACATATATGCTAGGCTTGTGGGCAATCTGTGTGCATTAATAAATTAAACTTTAGCACACAAATCATTACAACAGATCGTAATTTAATATATAATGAAGGAATATTAGATCAAAACATATTTCGTGATAAAGATAGGCTATGAAGCACGGATACGGACATGGACACGCATACGGACACGGACACGGACACCGGACACGGCAATTTCTAAAAAATGGGGACACGGACACGGCAGGGGACACGGCAAATTTTTTAATTTTTTATAAATATTTTTATTTTAATATACATTAATTATTTTATTTATTTATTATATTTTTTAAAATAATGTGTTATTGTTAATTTATTATTTTTATTTTTAAATGATATATATATATATATTATATAAATAAAAATATATAACAAATAAAGAATAATAAAATATGTTAAAATAAATAAAAAGAAAAATTAGATATTTTATTTTATTATATATGATTTAATTAGAATTTTTTTAAATAATTAGATGATTTATTTTATTTATTATACGTTAAAAAGTTAAGAAATAATAATTTATAAAAATTATTATTATATATGATATTTTAAGAAATAATAATTAAATATTTTATTTTACAAGATAAAAATTATAATTTATAAATTTTATTATATATATTATATATGATAAATTATATTATATATATATATATATATATTATCTGATCAATTATAAATTATATTATATATATATATTATCTGATCAATTATCTTATATACTTAACAAAAACACAGAGAAAGAGGGAGAGGGAGAGGGAGAACAGAGACGATCGAAGACACAGAGAGAGAGAGGACAGAGACGATCGAAGCGAGAGAGAGAGCTTACCTTCGAAGTCGTCTGGATGGAAGACGACTGATCGATTGATGGAGATCGACTGATCGGCTGAGAGAGAGGGGCTTACCTTCGATCGACTTGATGGGGGTCAAGGGTCTTCGATCGACTGGATGGAGGTGGTGGATCAATTGGTTTAAATCGACTGATGGAGGTAAGTCGCCTGAACCGACTATCTCTTGACCTTGATCTTTGCCTTCTCTTTTCCTCTATGTCTAAATTTGGACACGCGTGTCCAGATTTGGTGGACACGCGTGTCGCCGCCGTGTCCCCTGTAAAAAAATAATTAAATTAAAGGGACACGCCACCTGGCGTGTCCCGTACGTGTTCCCGGCGTGTCCCCGTATCCCCGATGTGTCCCCGTATCAGACACCCCCACGGCATGAGATCTGGCGTGTCCATACTTCATAGAAGATAGGTCGAGGGATAAAATGACTTTCATAAGAAAATTGCCAGCATAACAGAAGAAAACATGACCACCAATGAATTTACAATGACAGTAGCAATAATAATAGTTTTATTCTAAAGTATAGAAATATTTTAAGCAAAAGAAGATTCTTCATCATCTTGAATGTTCTAAATGCTAACGTCAATACATGGGATTAAACACACTTGTTTTTGCTATGTCACAACCAACCACTAAGTAGCTTACCAATATTTCACACACACAGAGTAAATCTTAAAGAAAAAAATGAGAAAGATGTGGTGGTTATCAAGTTGACCTCTCCTCCCTAAATATCATGTTTTCATGGGTTTACATATCAAACAATTTATTCAGAGATGACATGTAGACGTTAAAAAAATATATGTTTAAATAATGATTTGCTGAGATAGGCAAGCAAATGTGCAACATACTAGTGAAAAATAAAAAAAATTCTGTCATGGGAGGCCAAGAAAAAAAAATTATTTACTAGTAAAACAAAGTTACCTTCCAGTCATCATTGATGAAATTCCTTCCTTCAAATAAAGAGTACAATTTATATACAATTAAGAAAAATTACAAATAAAAAACTACAATTCTTTAGAAAATTGACCTTGTATCCTGCAATATCTTGAGTAACACCGGGCAATGGTCCCACTGTAGCACGCTTTTTCTTCTCCTGCACTAAGAAAAATCTAAAATTTTAAACACTCAAGGTAAATTACTTGAATACCATAAATACTATAGCTGAGTTTCCATTTTTTATCATTTAAAAATAATAATTATGATAGAAAACTCCATAAAAATCTCACCAGGAAAGCGAGATGAGGCAATTTGATGAATCGAATTGATTAAAGCTGACTTGCCAACATTGGGAACACCAACCACCATAACGAGCAGAGTAGGTTCCCTGGAGATTACCTCCTTTAGTTTGAACTCCACGAGGTCAAGAAGCTTTGGGCAAGAACCACAAATAAGAAAATTAGGAAAAAGAATAGAAAGAGTACACGGTAAAAGTTAAAGCAAGTATCAAAGCACAAAATCCTATTGAGTAATAAGCATGGGTATAGAAGACAAGATATGGATGTATCAACACGACATTTTTGGGGAAAAAGGGCACAAACATGGTGTGGAGAAGACAGCAAATAAATATGCATTTTCATATCCATTCATGAAAAAGTAGAGCATCTCCAATGGAACTCTCAAAACACTTGCCAAAGCTATAATTTAACAATAGTGATAAAAAGTGGATCTCCAATGGATTGCTATTTTATTTGCCAAAGATGGCATATGCCATATCTGTTCTCAAATTTGGCAAGTAAAATAGCAATTGTCAAATATGCCACATCAGCAAATATGAACATATTTGTGGCTCCAAATTCAGTTGAAAAAACAGAATTGAAGCAGTAGAAAACCAAATAATTTTTCAAATTTAATTTTTCTATTTAATTTTTCAAATTGAATTATATTTTTTTTAAAAAATTCTAATTTTTCAAATTTTTTTCATTTTTTTATATTTGTCTAGTCGGGAATAATATAAATATATAATTTTTTTTACAAATAGTTAAAAAAAGGTCATAAAAGACAAAAAAATAAACAAAAATAAAATCACAAAAAAACCTATATTCAAACAACACCTACAAACTTGGAGAGAAAGTGGATTGAGAATTGCCAAAATAGCAAGTGACTATTGGAGCACCATTGCTATAATTTGGCAAAATAGCACTATTCATTGCCAAATTATAGCAATAGCAATGGTATTGTAGCAACAACCATTGGAGATGCACAACTTATTATTTCTATGTTACAAATATATTTATATTTTATTATGTCATAATAGCAAGAACTTATTTATTTTTGACATTTTATATGTCGGAAAAAAAGTGGAATAAACTATCCTAATTTCTATTGAAGAAACTCTATTTCCAAAGAAATTAAAAGTATTAAAGCATCTCCAACCATTTCTTCAAATTTAGAGATGCCAAATTTTTTCTGAAGGCTTTAGGTGGTAATTTGGCATCTTCAAAATTTGACATCACTAAAATTAGGTGGCAGCATCTTATGTGGTGATGGCAGAAATACCCAAATGGCCACAGAGTTCTCTTGGTATTCTTCACCAAAGCAAGATCGTAGATGTTGATGTAGAAATTGAGTTTGACTCGTATGATAGGATAGTGGAGTTCCGGAATGAATGTTTGGTAGGAAGAATTGGAATGTGCACGATGAGGTGGTGGAGGCGAGGTACATGTATTCAATCTAAGTGGTGCTTACTATCTTTTCGTTTAACTGTCTAAAGAAGAAGTTAAAAGAGTATTATTCCATAGTCAGTCAATAACCAGAAAACTTCTCTTCCTAGACTAGAGGTCTCCGGCTAGGGGTTGATACTGACCTCATCAAAGACCTAAGATTTGTGTGCATTAGATAATTGGGTTGCTGACACATTTGTGAGATGAAGGGATCTTTAAAGCCAGAGGAGATCGCTGCAGATAATTTGATCAAATAAAAAGCAAGCACATATGAATTGTTCTTGCATGTGTAAGAAGGATGGGGGATTCAGTGAGCCATCTTCTCATTCATTGTAAGGTGGCAAGGAGATGCGATCTTTGCCCCTTCTTTTGTTTGGCATGGAGAGGGGGTTCCCTTCAACAGTTAGGGGGTTGCTTTGGTCTTGGCAAAAAGCTCGAGTTGGGAGGAGGAAAAAGAAGAAACAAGGGAAAATAAAGCAACATATATAAAGGATGAATAATCCCTCACTCTAAAATAGCTAAAACAATACATATTGTATACCCCCTACGGACCAAACCCTCAAACCTCTTAATTGGAGGGGCGTGATAGGGTGCCCAATAAAGTATTGATAGAGTAGCTATTCATTTGACCAAAGATAATAACAACACTCACAAGTTGGAAGGGTATCCTGTAGGTGTGGGATGACTTCTATATATTCACTTATTTTAAGATGAGTAATGGTCATTGCGTGAGGTTTTCACTGGATATTTGGTGTGGAAGGTCCGAGTGTGAACCCTCTTGAGTGAAGTTTTTCCAGCCCCTTTTAAAATTGTGGTGAACATGGGGCCTATGTAGAAATCACATAACTCCGCCAAACATGAGCCCCAAAAGATTTGTTTTACGCACTTGATGGACAGGATATAACAAATCAATAGCAACTACATGATGCGTATGAGCTCAAGAAGAAAAAAATTTAAAATTTTCATACAGGTAGGACATGGAATTTTAAATCAACATATGTTTTCTTTCACAACAAAGGAGGTAAGTGCAAAAGGAAAAATGTAATGACCCCTTAATCACAAGCTAACAACAGCCACCATTTCAGTAGTGTGATTATGTGATATATAGCAACATCATAAAAATTAAACTTTTATGCTCTATTTGGTTCACTGGAATGAGATGGAATGGCCATTCCTTTGGCTGCAGATGATTCCATTAGCAATACATTTTTCATTATCTTTTTAGTTAAACCAAACAAGGGAATGAAATTTTTGATAGAATGATCATTCCATTCCGCTTCATTCCAATGAATCAAACACTACCTTAAAAAGGGCAATGTGCACAACATTGCCAATATTTTTTTCAAAAAAACCAACTAACCTTCTGAACAGAACTTCTACTGTGGGCATTTATTGGAAGGCAATCTTGCTTGCAAGAATCAAAAAACCCAGTCCATTTCTGCAAAAATTAAACCCAAAAAAACACCATAGTTGTCACAACAATCAACACCTGCCTTTACAATTCACTAATTTCCATACAATAACCACAAAAATCAAACAAATGACCAGTCTAGGACTAAATTCCAAACAAATTGAGATTGATTAAAACATTTTACATGCATAATGTTGGGATTGGCCAAATCTTTCTTGTTGAGAGCGATGACTCGCTTCTTGCCTGAGAGCAGAGGTTGGAGATCTTGATTTGCAGAAGAAAGTGGTATCTATTGGTGCAAAAACGAATTGAAATTACAAGAGAGTGATACGAGTTAATATGTACGTATAGATGCGAGAGAGAGAGAGAGAGGACGAACACGGGCGTCGCGCACTTCGATGACGAAGTCAGAAAGCTTGAGGCGGTCGCGAATGGCGCGAGTGGCTGCAGCCATGTGGCCTGGGAACCAATTGATGGTTCCACCGCCCATGTTGAAACCCATCTCCCCCAATCCCTTCTTCACGACCTTCTTCACTCTCCCTCCCATCTCTCTCTCTCTCTCTCTCTCTCTCACACACACACACACACACACACACACAAACATACAACAAAACCCTCCAAAAACCCCCAAAACCCTCACTTTCTTGATCGACAATCGACAGTGATCAGTGGATTTGGAGGGTTTTCAACAATCCTCTACACATCCCCCAAATGTTTAATTTGCTTTTCAGAAATTTGGTTCAAAATTTTGTTATAAAATATTAAAAATTAGTTTTGTGACGGAAATGAAATAATCAAAATTATTTATTATTAATTTTTTCTTTTTTTGAAGGTATAAATAATTTTTAATAATAAATTTTGATATTTATTGCTATCAAATTAAGTTTTTATTTAAAAAATTTTAAAAATAGTTTAAAAAATTCAAACAAAAATGGTGAAAACCATAAAAAATAAAGCATGAATAATTTAAGGAGAATTGACCTATAAATCCCATATGAATGAATTGCAAACCATTAAGTCCCAATTGTTTTATGATGATATCAGAAGTCTCATTTTTTGTTGTATTACGTTTTTGCCCATAGTTAGTAATTTTGAGTTGTTTAGATTGCGTACGTGGTGGACCTGCCACGTTTTGGAAAGCGTCTTATAGATTTTTTTGCGTTGGTACGTTAGATTAGTCCAACCACATCACCACACCATGAAGCCCAGTTGTTGGCCCATTTTGAGTTGTTTAGATTGCGTACGTGGTGGGCCTGCCACGTTTTGGAAAGCGTCCTATAGATTTTTTTGCGTTGGTACGTTGGATTAGTCCAACCACATCACCACACCATGAAGCCCAGTTGTTAGCCCATTTTTTTTTTTTTTTTGTGAGTGAAATTCTGACGGGCCAACCCACCTTGTATCTGAAACTGATGATACCGTCCACATAGTGAAAACCGTTTGATGAACATAGTGATGTTGTAGAAGGTTAAGAAAACCATCAATCGACGTTGTCGAAAACTATCCATCTTCCATTGCACGTCAGTCGTCAAGCCCTCTCGATCGTCGTGATTGGGTTCTAAGACCAAACCAGTGGTGACCACCAGGTGATTTAGGGAAATTGTTAGGAGATTCAATTTTTTTTGGGTTGGGAGTGTTTGTCAGTGAACCACATCTGGTTGGGGTTGATAAACAAGGCAATCTTGTTGGCGGATTTGTAGGGGTGATTTGGTGGTGTGGACCGCATTGTGAACGACATCCGCTGTGCAACAGTGAGTACCCACATCTTCAATCTTAATGTGTTAGATAGGGTGTTGTTCTATTTGGGTTTGTTGTGTGCTTTTTGTTAGTGTGTGCATATTTTGTTGTTGCGTTGTGTATTTGAGCGGAGTTGTCATGATGTGTGTGTGTGTTAGGGGGTTTGGAGGTTGTGGTTGGTGATGTCTGGAGATAACTATGTTAGGATTGTTATTGGATAGGGCATATGTGGGAAGATAGTTTTTTTTTTTTTTTTTTTTCCCTAGGTAGGGTTTTTAATTCAAATATGGGAAGTTGGTGTGGTTAGTTTTTGTTTTTTGTGTGGCAGGTGTTGTGTAAATGGTTTGGAGAGACGGAAGGGCTTGCGTGGTTTGAAAGTAATGGGTGTGGGATGGTTTATGTTATTGATGTGGTTGTTGTGGTGTTTCTGTCTTGTTATATGTGGGTGTGCATGCGTTTGGTAGTGTGGTGATTGTGTTGGTGGAGCATTGGTGATGTGGTTAGATTGTGTTTTTGTGTGGCAGATGGTGTGTATGTGTTTTGGGGGGTATGTTGCGTGTGGGTAATGGGGGGGATGATGGTCAATGTTGTTGATGTGGTTGGTGTGAATTTCCCCACATCCTTACCAAACACGTTTTCATACAATACAATGGTAAAAAAGTAAAAAAAATCCACACCCCAAACAATGCACGAGATTTGTTGGTAAACATTATCATAAAAATAGGATTGGTAAGAGTATTAAAAAAAAAAAAAAAAAAAAGATCTCTCAATCCAAAACTCTCTCAAATGGGATTTCTTGATAATTTCCCCATAATTTAAATTTATAATTTATTATTCATTCATTCATTCCAATATGATAAAAGAGTTGAGTGAGGTTAAATGTGAGTGACAAATCTTAAAGAAAGAGTCAAATGTGTGAAAAATTAAAAGTTCATACGTAATTTATCATATTATTAAGAAAGACATTTTAAAAATGAAAAAAAATTAAGTCTCAAATTTTGTCTTAAATCAATTTGAATAGTGAAGATGAAATTAATAAACTGTAGAGTCTGTGAGTGTAATAAATTTGAATCATTATTTATTATTTCTAAATAAATTTTATGGGTATGTACAATGTGGCTGCACTAGAACAATAGTAGAATCATTTCTATGAATTATTTCATTGGTAAGGATGCCAAAATGATGAAAGGCAATAATATAAAAAGAGAGGTAGGTGAATGGAACGAATCAACACTATCTATATTGAACTCATGTTCCATTTTTATAAATTAAGCTCACATTACTTAAACGTTTGAGTTTTCTCTAGTTAAACAACTCTTAACAAGTTGGTGTTTTTGGAGGAATATAGAGATCGGCTCATAACCATCTCATTCTTTTTAATGCAAGAAATTTTATCTAGCACAATAGAAAAATGCACAGACCACTTGTAAACACGCCCCCCAAAAAAAAATACAAAATACAAAATACAATATTGGGGGAATATCTTCCCGGGGTTAGATGAATCCAAGGCTCGAAGATTGGAATTCGCATGTGCCTTCATGCCTGCACAGTGTGACTTGTCACCCTTTATTTTTCTTTTCTTTTCTTTTTTTTAACTCACCAACTCTTTTCATTAGCTAGTGTTGTTAAGATGAAAAATAGAATTTCTCTCACAAGTGTTTGTTTTAAAACTTCAAATATCTGATATCCATCCAACGGTGTTGCGTGAGATTCATATATCTGTTTTTTGGTATGCTGATCTCAAGGACAATCACACGACTCCTACTGCAGCCAGATCAGCACATATCTTGCTAGAAACAGAATTGTTTTTATTGGCTGTGAGAAAGATCATAGTTTTGCATGCCCAATGCCCATGCATGTGCCCTTTGGTTGCACTGTCACCGTTCCTTGTTGCCCAACTTTTCCCACTATTTTTAAGTAAAAAAGAAAGCTAGTTCATTTAGGTGGTGTTTGGATATGGAATTAAATGATCATTCAATCTGAATGACTACTTTCATGTTTGAATAATTAAAAAAGTAATAAAAATGTATTTCAAATGAAAATTATCATTTATCATTATAAGATATAATGATCATTTAATTGGAGAGTTTAAGATGTTATCATTGCATTCTATTTCATCTCATTCTACTAAACCAAATAAAATATTAGATTTAAGAGTGGTGCTACATGTACCAATTAGTGTACTAACTAGGGTACCAACACTAGTTATGACATTATTATTAACTCCATCCATTATACAAATTACAAATACTAAAAATATCTTAAATTATGTCACATTATCAATTGATATATTAGTTAATAGATTAATTGATGCATATAATATTATTCTAGTTTTAAACTAGTCTTTGTTCTACCATTTATTATTTTATTAAAGTGATACTTCATTAAAATTAAATAAGTGTAGTACAAGTGTTTGGCCTATTTTAGAAAGTAAATTAAAAGTCAAATTTTTGATTTTTTTTTTTTTTTTTTGAAAAAATCGTGCAATAAAAATATAGAAATGATACGAACCAAAAAAAAATTAAAAACCGACTTCTAATCCAGATGTCAAAAATAGGCTACTGGTATAAAAAAAAGAAAATGATAGCCTAGAGCCATGCAAATGCCCAAGTTTACCATCAAATCTGATCAGGTTTATACTCAACTTTTCCATAAGAAATTTGCCCAAAAAAATAATGATATTACAAAATCTGTGATTAATAATATTCACTAGGTTTAATTTCAGTTTTTTGAAAATCGAATATTTTATTTTTTATATTTTTTTATTTTTGGTGAATATTTTTAAAATTTTAAATATTTTTTATTTTACTTTTTTAGATGCACCTTACTTAGCGGTTGTTTGGAATAATCTATATAGTGCACTTTTTAAATTTTTGACTAAAAAAATTAGAAGATGATAACTTTTTTATGAAAAAAATATGCATTATAATATTGTAAGAAATATGCGAATTACCGTACTATCCCTATGGCCCTACGCGTACTAACAATGCCTCACGCGATGGCCAGTACGGCTTGATTTTTCAATGTGTGGTGGGACTGCTTGACCTAAAAAGATATATATGTGCAAAGTTTAATTTATTTATTTATTGTACATGTTTTATGTTCACACGTAATGTGTACTTGTTCACTTTAATTTGTGACAAAAAATTTGACTTTTTTTTCTTTTTACCCGCTTGTGCAAATATTTTATTTTTAATTTTTTTTCTAATTATTTTAATTATGTAACAAATTTTAAAAAAAAAAATTACAATGTATTATTTTTGTATGTTTTATTTTTTTTTATAATTATTTTGATTATGTAAGAAATGTAACATGTGTACGAAATTGAATGGTGTTGATTATTGCAATATATTTTTTAATTGTTGCGAATTTGGTACAACAAATTACTTCATTTTAATTAATGATATAATAATAGAATCACTTTCAACAACATACATCAGTGTTACACAACATACAGCGAATATAAGACCCACCACGGCAACAAATGCGTCGGCCTTAAATGTGCCCTTATTGTTGCAGTGCATATATAATATTCGCTCTTACAGTTGCCATATAGGAATCTGAGTCCCCTGGCTCCATGATATCGCCAACCTGGGTGTATTCAGGGTGGTCAGGCATTTGCGGCGCAACGTACACTTCGTCATCTAGGATTTCTTGCATGTAGACACCCTATTTTTGACCACCCGTAAGACTTTGGCGCTTGGTCCAGCCCACTCGATGATGAAAACTACATTGTGCGATTCGAGTTCTCGGCGAGGGAATCCAAAGTCGAGCCCACCCAAAACCTTCCTACTTGTCTCATTCTTACCTCAAAGGTTCATTTTTTACTATTGTGCCACCTTGTACTAAGCTTGAAACAGGGGAGTGGGGTAGCACATTAGGGCCCGGTCGTGCCCCATTGGGAGCCGGCCATGGCTATTTGGGCCCGACCATGCCTCGATGGTGATACACACTATTTTCGGCGAGAGCCCGCCAGCTGTCTTTTTTTGAAGATATTTTCGACTTATCTTGCTCAAATTCTATAAAAACGAGGTTATACCTCTGTTTTGAGGGCTGAAAAATTTCTAAAGAACCTATACATGGAAGAGAGAGCTCATTCTTCCTATACAAGTAATCTTTGAGCCAACCTATCTCTCTTAACTAATATCCATACACCATACATCACCTTAGAACCTCGGTTGAGGCTTGAGCATCACAATTCAAGCTTGAGAGTGTGCTTGAAGCAAGTTTGTGTTATAAACAAAAGTTTACTTCTTTGAAAGGTATAAACTTACCACCTTCTCTTTTACTTCTTGTTCCATCTCTTGCTATCTACTTCTTGTGTTTTTATGTTGTCTTGAATCCATTTCAAATGTCCAAGCTTGGGTTTGGATAGCTACCAAAGGGTAGAGAGAGTTAACACTCTTTCTTGCACCTTTACTTATAGCTCAAACCCTTATTTTACACCTTTTTCTTTGCTTTCCAAATTGATTTTCAGAGTTCAACAGACAAGAGGTCGGCTGACAAGGTGCACACGGTCGGACAGGAGACCAACCGTTCAAATGATCGCGTCGAGGAATCTGACCGAGGTTCAAATCGTCAAAACCGGGGTAGGGGTCGGCGAAATGACCGAGATGAATACCCCGCGACGACGTAGCTGATGCAAACAGAAGGTTAAAAGCTCGAACGAGCATCACCACGGTCATTAAAATTCCAATCTATCGTATACTTAGTGAAATCCGTGACGAGGATTATGTCCGGTTTCCTGCTAAGTTAGGCGATGCGCAAAAAGGCTTCAATCCGCGGTACCGCTACACATTCCACCGGGAGCGTGGACACCGGACAGAGGACTGTTTGCCTCTGAAGCAACACTTTGAGGAGATAGTCGCAGCCGGACATTTGGACCTTTACATTGATGGGGGTGTGAAGGCCGCACATCAAGCCCCGGTTGACCCGCGTGGACCGGATGACCTGGAGGCGCCCCCACAAGGAGTTTTTAATGTCATCCACGACATAGTGGAGCCGGGGCGTGTATGCGAGCTCCGAGGTATGATCAAGAAGGTAGAACATATGAGGGAAGTTTTGTCGGTCCAACCCGCGATCAAGAGGGAGAAGACCGAAGAGAAAAACGTGGTCAGTTTCTCTACAAGGGACTTAGAGCGCATTCAGACGCCGCACAACAATGCCTTAGTGGTCACACTCCGTATCAAGGAATTCGATGTCAAGCGCATCTTGATCGACCAGGGAAGCTCGGTCGATATCATATATTACGACGCGTTCAAACAGCTCAAACTCCGAGATACAGACTTGGTTCTGGCAACTTCACCACTGGTTGGTTTCAACTCGCAACCAGAGTGGCCTTTGGGAAAAATTATTCTGCCGGTCAAAGCGGGATTCGTGGTCAAGCAAGTGAAGTTCTAGGTATTGCAAGTGTTGTCTACATATAACCTGATCCTTGAAAGGGGATGGCTTCAAGCTATGCAAGCCGTAGCGTCGACCTACTATCAGGTGATGAGATTCCCCTCTGCTATGGGGGCAATTGAGGAAGTTTGGGGCGATTAGGTCATGTCAAAGTAATGTTTCGTGGCAGTGAATGGGAGTCGAGCTGCCAAAGGCTTCGTCCAAATGATTGAAGGACCGGAAGCCCGAGGAGTCCTTGACGACGTGGGCACCAAGGCTGAGGACAAAGCTGTTGAAGAGTTGGTGAAAATGCGGATTGACACGGAGAGCCCGAACAAGTTCTTCTTGTTCGGATCAAGCCTTACCGCCTAAGAAAGGACGGAGATTGTGGAATTTTTTATGGCAAATATCGAAGTCTTCGCATGGTCACCTTACGACATGCCCGGCATCGATCCGAGTTTTATTTTCCATCACCTCAATGTTTTCCCTGGGACAAAGCCGGTTATTCAGAGAACGAGGAGATCGGCGCTACACCATGTCGAGGTAGTTGCAAAAGAAGTGAAGAACTTGCTTGAGGCACGAGTGTAGACACCCCATTTTTGACCGACCTTGAGACTCAGACGTCACCAATTGAGCACTTGGTGATATTGCATAATGTGCTTGTTCAGAAGTTTCAGAGTCGCGGCCGTGAGCCCCGCCTCCGGACTTCCGAACCCTCTTCTGTGCCTTGCCTCGGTTTGCGAACCAGACTCGATTTTCTCTGTTTGTTTTCCTGAGGGGAGGGAGAGGTCCTATAGACCATCTCTCAGTGGCCGCGAGCTACATTTTGTGGCCGTAGGCCATTTTTTTTCCCATTTCGGAGCCCGATTTTCGGTTTTTCGGGACCGTTGGCCGTGCGCCTCGGTTCGGGACCGCTTAACCATCTCTGTTTGTTCTGATTTTTGGCATACATCTTATTTTCTCCCTTTTGAGGGACACCGGGGTCTGAGAAACCCACTTCGTGGCCGAACGCCACTTTCGGTGTTTAACGGGCAGTTTCCGGGGCCCCGAACTGCGTGTTTTGGCCCCCGAACATTCGTTTTGCATCGATTTTCGTTCATTTTTTGCAGGTACCTCTGTTTTATCACTAGGAAGGCCGTAGAAGGGTGGGAGGCCAGCAATTGTTGCAGCAACCAGTTCTTTACTCCTCCGGCGCCTTCCGACGCCCGTTTTTCGCACTTCCGGGCTAATGTTGAACACCTTGGGCCTATTTTCTCGAACTTTGAACCACATATTTGTGATGTACACACATGGGAGGACCCTAAAAAGTGGTGGCCGGCCATTAATTCAATTTGACCCTTTTGAACCCCTCCTTCCGGGCTAATGTTGAACACCTTGGAGCCATTTTCTTCAAACCCAAACCACATATTTGTGTTGTACACACTTGGGAGGATCCTAATATCATATGGCCGGCCATTAATTCCTTTTGACCCTTTTGAACCCCTCCTAAAATTGGCTTGTTCTCTCTCCTGTTTTAGAATTTCCAAATTCGAACCACGGGGTTGTAAAGAGGAGACCTGGGAGGCCACTAAAAAGTGGTGGCCGGCCATTAATTCAACTTGACCCTTTTGACCCCTAGCTGGCCGGCTAGGGGGGGTGGCTGGCCGGCCACCTGCAGAAAAAGTACTTGGCCGGCCATGTTCCTCTCTCTGTGTACTTTACAGCTGTGCAGCTGTTTCTCCCAGAAAATATCCCAATCCGGAGGATATTTTGTGGGGGAAAGCTTACCTCCTTTTTGCCCCACCTTTACACCCTCTTTTTGTCCATATAACCAGCTGGTGGCATCACATTTGAGGGTTGGAAAAATTGTTCTTCAAGCCTCAAGATCCATCTCTCCCTCCATCCTTCTCATTTTCCTAAAAAACCCTAAGTCCCTAATCACCATTTCTTCTACACCACCAAGCTCTACCATCACCACTTCATTTCCAGCAGCAAGGAGGGCTTCTCAAAGGCTAAAGGAGCTGCAAATTGGTCCAAGAAGCAACAAAAGACTTGTCTCCAAAGGTGAGTTGCCATTTTCTCTTTTTTGAGCTTTTCTTTGCAATATTTCTTAGCCTCTCCTTCTTATACATTTGAGCTCCGACCAAAACTGAAAGTGACCCTCTTTTGAGCTCATCTTCACTTTTCATTAAGGGCTCAACCCTGTTTGAGCCTTCCATGATGCACTTGCTTCATTAATCCTCTTATATGTCATAATCTTGCATGCTATTTTTGGCCCATGATTAATCTGTTTTTGAGCATGATGTAATCTGTGAATGTGCTTATTTTGGGCCCTTCTTCAATATTGTTGAAGGGCCCCTCACCATTTGGTGCCTCCATATGTCACTTGTAGTTATATCCCTTATTTGGACCCATTTTTGCATAAATTGGTAGCCCCCTTTGCTTCTGTTTTTGGCTTTTTCACAGAACTGAAAGTGGCCTTATTTTGGCCTATACTTCATGTTTCATTAACACTTTTTTTCTGTTTGGTGATTATTTTGTATACTTCATGTTATAGCACCTTTTGAGCCTCAATTTTGTGCCTTTTTTTTAGCATGTGTGTATATTGATTCGAGGCTTTCCATATACTGTAAACATTCATATTTTTGGTCCCTATTCAATGTTGTAGAAGGAAATTTTTCAGTTTGGGTTTTGCTTATATCACTTGCTTTATTACCCCTCTTTTGGCCCCTATTCTTGAATGCTATTTTTGCCATACCTGGGCTTGCTGTTTGGCCATGTTTATAACTCTTAAAATATTAGATTTAAGAGTGGTGCTACATGTACCAATTAGTGTACTAACTAGGGTACCAACACTAGTTATGACATTATTATTAACTCCATCCATTATACAAATTACAAATACTAAAAATATCTTAAATTATGTCACATTATCAATTGATATATTAGTTAATAGATTAATTGATGCATATAATATTATTCTAGTTTTAAACTAGTCTTTGTTCTACCATTTATTATTTTATTAAAGTGATACTTCATTAAAATTAAATAAGTGTAGTACAAGTGTTTGGCCTATTTTAGAAAGTAAATTAAAAGTCAAATTTTTGATTTTTTTTTTTTTTTTTTTGAAAAAGTCGTGCAATAAAAATATAGAAATGATACGAACCAAAAAAAATTAAAAACCGACTTCTAATCCAGATGTCAAAAATAGGCTACTGGTATAAAAAAAAGAAAATGATAGCCTAGAGCCATGCAAATGCCCAAGTTTACCATCAAATCTGATCAGGTTTATACTCAACTTTTCCATAAGAAATTTGCCCCAAAAAATAATGATATTACAAAATCTGTGATTAATAATATTCAGTAGGTTTAATTTCAGTTTTTTGAAAATCGAATATTTTATTTTTCATATTTTTTTATTTTTGGTGAATATTTTTAAAATTTTAAATATTTTTTATTTTACTTTTTTAGATGCACCTTACTTAGCGGTTGTTTGGGATAATCTATATAGTGCACTTTTTGAATTTTTGACTTAAAAAATTAAAAAATGATAACTTTTTAACTTTTTTTATAAAAAAAATATGCATTATAATATTGTAAAAAATATGCAAATTACCGTACTATCCCTATGCCCCTACGCGTACTAACAATGCCTCACGCGATGGCCAGTACGGCTTGGTTTTTCAATGTGTGCTTGAAAGAGAGAGCTCATTCTTCCTATACAAGTAATCTTTGAGCCAACCTATCTCTCTTAACTAATATCCATACACCATACATCACCTTAGAACCTCGGTTGAGGCTTGAGCATCACAATTCAAGCTTGAGAGTGTGCTTGAAGCAAGTTTGTGTTATAAACAAAAGTTTACTTCTTTGAAAGGTATAAACTTACCACCTTCTCTTTTACTTCTTGTTCCATCTCTTGCTATCTACTTCTTGTGTTTTTATGTTGTCTTGAATCCATTTCAAATGTCCAAGCTTGGGTTTGGATAGCTACCAAAGGGTAGAGAGAGTTAACACTCTTTCTTGCACCTTTACTTATAGCTCAAACCCTTATTTTACACCATTTTCTTTGCTTTCCAAATTGATTTTCAGAGTTCAACAGACAAGAGGTCGGCTGACAAGGTGCACGCGGTCGGACAGGAGACCAACCGTTCAAATGATCGCGTCGAGGAATGTGACCGAGGTTCAAATCATCGAAACCGGGGTAGGGGTCGACGAAATGACCGAGATGAATACCCCCGCGACGACGTAGCTGATGCAAACAGAAGGTTAAAAGCTCGAACGAGCATCACCACGGTCATTAAAATTCCAATCTATCGTATACTTAGTGAAATCCGTGACGAGGATTATGTCCGGTTTCCTGCTAAGTTAGGCGATGCGCAAAAAGGCTTCAATCCGCGGTACCGCTACACATTCCACCGGGAGCGTGGACACCGGACAGAGGACTGTTTGCCTCTGAAGCAACACTTTGAAGAGCTAGTCGCAGCTGGACATTTGGACCTTTACATTGATGGGGGTGTGAAGGCCGCACATCAAGCCTCGGTTGACCCGCGTAGACCGGATGACCTGAAGGCGCCTCCACAAGGAGTTGTTAATGTCATCCACGACATAGTGGAGCCGGGGCGTGTATGCGAGCTCCGAGGTATGATCAAGAAGGTAGAACACATGAGGGAAGTTTTGTCGGTCCAACCCGCGATCAAGAGGGAGAAGACCGAAGAGAAAAACGTGGTCAGTTTCTCTACAAGGGACTTAGAGCGCATTCAGACGCCGCACAACGATGCCTTAGTGGTCACACTCCGTATCAAGGAATTCGATGTCAAGCGCATCTTGATCGACCAGGGAAGCTCGGTCGATATCATATATTACGGCACGTTCAAACAGCTCAAACTCCGAGATACAGACTTGGTTCTGGCAACTTCGCCACTGGTTGGTTTCAACTCGCAACCGGAGTGGCCTTTGGGAAAAATTATTCTGCCGGTCAAAGCGGGATTCGTGGTCAAGCAAGTGAAGTTCTGGGTATTGCAAGTGCCGTCTACATATAACCTGATCCTTGGAAGGGGATGGCTTCACGCTATGCAAGCCGTAGCGTCGACCTACTATCAGGTGATGAGATTTCCCTCGGTTATGGGGGCAATTGAGGAAGTTTGGGGCGATTAGGTCATGTCAAAGCAATGTTTCGTGGCAATGAATGGGAGTCGAGCTGCCAAAGGCTTCGTCCAAATGATTGAAGGACCGGAAGACCGAGGAGTCCTTGACGACGTGGGCACCAAGGCTGAGGACAAAGCTGTTGAAGAGTTGGTGGAAATGCGGATTGACACGGAGAGCCCGAACAAGTTCTTCTTGTTCGGATCAAGCCTTACCGCCTAAGAAAGGACCGAGATTGTGGAATTTTTTATGGCAAATATCGAAGTCTTCGCATGGTCACCTTACGACATGCCCGGCATCGATCTGAGTTTTATTTTCCATCACCTCAATGTTTTCCCCGGGACAAAGCCGGTTATTCAGAGAACGAGGAGATCGGCGCTACACCATGTTGAGGTAGTTGCAAAAGAAGTGAAGAACTTGCTTGAGGCACGAGCTATTCAGGAAGTGCACTACCCTCGGTGGATTTCAAACACGGTCGTTGTACCTAAGAAGAATGGAAAGTGGCGAGTTTGCGTCGCCTACAAGACCGTTAACTGAGTTTGCCCTAAAGACAGCTTTCATCGGCCTAGAATAGACCAGCTTGTCGATCTAACGGCTGGACATAACAGGCTCAGTTTTTTGGATGCCTACCGCGGCTATCATCAGATTGCCTTGCATGGCCCTGACCGTGAGATCACCTCTTTCACTACTCCAAGGGGACTCTTCTGCTACCGAGTCATACCTTTTGGTTTGAAGAACGCCGATGCAACTTTCCAAAGAATGGTGACCAAGATGTTCGCTCCTCTGCTAGGCCGGACAATGAAGGCTTATATTGATGATATGGTGGTCAAAAATCGGTATCAAGCAGACCACTTGTCCGACTTGGCCGAGACGTTCGCCATTTTCAAACGACACAAGCTACGCCTGAATGCATCCAAGTGTGCCTTTGGCGTGGGATCCGAAAAATTCTTAGGCTTCCTAGTCACAAATCGAGGCATCGAGGCAGACCCCACACAAATTAGAGCTGTACAAGAATTAAAACAGCCAAGCTCGGCTAAAGACGTGCAGCATCTGGCCGGAATAGCCGCCGTGTTTAACCGATTCATAAGTCGGTCATCAGATCGCTGCTGCCCTTTCTTTCAAGCTTTGAAATCAAAGTTCTCATGAGATGAAGAATGTGACCGGGCTTTGGCCGAGCTCAAGAAGTATCTGTCTTCAGCACCACTGTTGGTAACACCGAAGCCCAGCGAGGAACTTTACCTTTATCTGGCCGTTTCTCAGCATGCAATTAGTGCGGTGCTTGTCCAATCGGAAGGAATCAAGCACCTCCCTGTCTTCTACGTAAGTAAAACCTTACTACCGGCAGAGTCGAGATACTTGCCGTTGGAAAAACTTGCGTTGGCATTGATAATGGCCTCCAAGAAGTTGGCACACTATTTCCATGCTCATACAATCATTGTTTTGACCGAGTTTCCCCTCAAAGCTTTGTTCGAGCGGACGGACTTCTCCGGTCGAATTCTCAAGTGGGCGGTCGAATTGGGACAGTTTGACGTCAAGTTCCAGACACGCACTGCCATAAAAGCCCAGACATTGGTCGATTTTGTTGCTGAATTCTCACCTGGGATTCATCCCGTCTGCCCAGTGGATCTTGCGGCGGCAGCCGAGGAGGTGAGTACAGATTTAACCGAAGTAAGACAGCAAGGTGATGTTGGCGATGCGGAACTTGTGCGCCCCGCCGAAGAACCTTCAGCTAGTACGACGCTGCAGCCCGGCGATGCGACAACGGAGTTGGGTATTACCAACTAAACTGCTCTATCCAGTGCCGCATTGCCAGAAGGGGAGGAAGTGGAACCGATCAGCATTGAACCTGACGCCGCACAGCCGAGCGACCATGTGCCCATCCACCTGCAAGCCTCCCAGGACCCCTCAGAATATTGGAAGCTCTTTGTGGGCGACATGTGGAAACTTTTCGTAGATGGGGCTTTTAACCGCCACGGTGCCGAGCTGGGCATAATTCTGATTTCACCAGACGGACTGACCATCGAACACTCCATCACCCTTGGATTCCCTGCATCAAACAATGAGGCTGAGTACAAGGCACTTTTGGCCGGGATCAAGAGCGCGCTTCAGATGCACGCATCTGAGCTAATGGTTTATAGTGATTTCTAACTTGTGGTTAGCAAAGTTTCTGGGGTTTACGAAGCTAAAGACGATAGAATGGTGAAGTATCAAGCTCTAGTAAGAGACCACATCAAGCGATTCCAGGCAATAAGGGTCCAACAAATTGGTCGTGAATAAAACGGCCAAGCAGATAAATTAGCCGGCCTCGCTTCCATGGTCGATAGCACATCTCCCAGCCCTCTCCTAATTGAATTCCTTCCGAGGCCCAGCATTGAGAAAACCGAGCAGACAGAAGTACTCTACACCGAGCTAGGTCCTTCCTGGATGGACCCAATTATCCTCTTCCTCAAAGATCGGACCTTTTCCACCAACAAAAAGGAAGCACATAAAGTCCGGGTGAAGTCAGAGCGGTTTTGGCTCTCTCCATCTGGCGCTTTATACAAGAAGTCTTTCACCGGTCCCTATCTCAAGTGTGTACACCCAAGCAACGTAAAAGCTTTCCTGTATGAAATTCATGAAGGCATATGGGACAGTCACATAGGGGGCAGATCTCTAGCCTATCCAGCTATCTCGCAAGGATATTGGTGGCTGTGCATGCAAGCAGACGCGCAGAAGTATGTTCGCAAATGTGAGAAGTGTCAAAAGTTTGCCCACCAAATCCACCAGTCGGCCAGGGAACTTCTTCACCTCACCAGCCCTTGGTCCTTTGCGATGTGGGGGTTAGATATAGTGGGGCGACTCCCAACGGCACCAGGCAACCGGAAGTTCTTCATCGCGGCTACAGACTACTTCACCAAATGGGTTGAAGCTGAGCCTTTGGCAACAATCAAGGAGAAAGACGTCAAACAGTTTGTCTGGCAGAATATGGTAACGCGGTTTGGCGTCCCCAAAATTCTGATCTCTAATAACGGCACCCAATTTAACGGCCGCCTATTCAAAGGATTTTGTGAAGACTTGAAGATTGAATTCTATAACTTTACCCCGACTTACCCGCAGTCTAACGGTCAAGCTGAAGCATCAAACTAGACCATTCTTAATGGGTTGAAGAAAAGGCTTGAGAAAGCCAAGGGAAAATGGGCCGAGGAACTCCCAAGCGTTCTTTGGGCATACCAAATGACCCCGCGACGATCCACCAGGGAAACTCCTTTTGCCTTGGCATATGGCATGGAGGCGGTCATCCCTTTGGAAGTCGGTATGCCCACCCTCCGCAGTGAAAGTTTTAAGCCCGAGCTGAACGCCGAAGCCATTACCCTGAAATTAGACCTAGTAGAAGAATGCTGGGAAAAGGCTCTCATCCATGTGGCCACCTACCAACAAGAGCTTTCAAGAAAATACAACAAAACGGTACACCCCAGACCGTTCAAAGTAAGCGACTGGGTTTTGAGGAAGGTCATGGGCAACACCCTGGTGCCAGGTGAAGGCAAACTAGGGGCAAACTGGGAAGGACCCTACAAGATAACCGGTCTAGCGAGCAAGGGGGCATACCACTTGGAGGACTTGGAGGGAAGAGGAATACCCCGCCATGGAATGCGGCCAACCTCAAACTATACTATTTTTAGCTTTTGTGTTTTTTTTGTGCAAAGGAATTTTTTGCCTCACACTTCAAAATGTAATATTCTTTTTGTCAATATAACAGAAGTGTCTCATCTTTGCTTTAGCATTCAGATTGTTGTTTTTTACTTTGAGATTCCAACTGAGATGTTTTACTCCGGTTAATTAAGTTGATGATTTACTCAACTTTGAGATTTCAACCGAGATGTTTTATTCCGATTGACTGATTTGATGATTTACTCAAACTTTTGTGAATGTCAACTGAGATGTTTTATTCCTGTTGACTAAGTTGATGATTTGCTCAACTTTGAGGTTTTCAACCAAGATGTTTTATTCCAGTTGACTAAGTTGATGATTTGCTCAACTTTGAGATTTTCAACCGAGATGTTTTATTCTAGTGGACTAAGTTGATGATTTACTCAACTTCTTTGAACTTCAACCGAGATGTTTTACTTCGGTTGACTAAGTTGAAGATTTATTCAACTTTTGTGAAACTTCAACCGAGATGCTTTACTCCGGTTGATTAAGTTGATGATTTACTCAACTTTATGATCCAAACCGAGATGTCTTTTCCGGTTAAATAAGTTGAACAAGATGGTCTTTTTTGCCGAAGTATTTTGTCCGGCTGAAGTTATTTAGCTTGAAGACCGTGCAAACACTTGATGAAAATTGAACTTTTTCATTGATGTGCAAAATAAATACAAGAGGGGCAGATAGCCTGGTTATATGTTCAAACAAAAAGAAAGACAAAGAAAACTAAGCTAAGGGGGAAAGGTCTGTGAATTCATCCCCGGTCGCGACCTCCAGGTCGACTGTGGTTGTGGCCTCCTGGGCGTCGGTCTTCTCCTGGCCGGCCTGATTTGGGCGGTTGTCACCCTCCGCATTTTCCTCGGCGTCTTCAGCTTCTTCTTCCTCAACCTCAGCATGCAATGCGCTGAAGACGTCGTTGGCATAGCGCACGAGATAGGTCGGTAAGAAGGCAGCTGGAGGAGAGGAAAACACGTCGATATCAGGTCCTTGGTCGAGCTGTTCACAAGCAGCCTTCTAGCCCGCCTTGAAGAAGATGTCTTGGGTGGCATGGACCTACTTAGTGTAGTTCTCCTCGGCCTCCTTGAAGCCGGCATTGTTTGCATTCCCCAGCTCCTCCTTTCTCGATTGCTTCAACCTCTCCAGCTCGGTCTTGAGCGCATTCCTCTCTTGCTCGGCAACACCAAGCTGGCCGAGCAACTTTGAATTGTCAAAATTCGCCATCTGCAGTGATGCTTTGGACCGGCCAAACTCGGTTGAAGGTGTTCCACCTGGTTGGCAGAGTCGGTGGCCTTCTGCCGGAGTCGGTGAATGCGCTCCACGACCAAGTGTTGTTTCTAGATAGCTTGCAAGAAGCAGGTTCGATTAGAAAGAAAATCGAGCAAAGAAAAAATTTTGGCAAAATGTGCAAAGTCCTTACCCTGGTCATAGACTTGACTGAGGATTTCACTAGCCGGGTGTTCGGCACATAGTCATTGCTGACCACGTCGCTCGGTAGCAGCAAGGCTTTGATGAGGTCAAAGGCGAGCAGATGCTCCTTGTCGCCTTTGATAGAAGCTATCGCTGGGATCTCTTTACCCCGGTGCTTGAATTGGGGCCTCCACGGCGGAGTTGGGTCAGTTATCACGGCAGGTTGCTCGGTGTTGAGCTCCGCAACTAGCTCAGCGGAAGGGTCTGCACGTGGCCTTTTGCCAGGCCGGCAATTGTCTTTGCTGGCTTGCCCGGCGGCGGGAGATGCCAGTGCGACCACGGTCCCGCTGGATTGCCCGGCAGCAGGAGAACGGGTCGGGATGCTCGGTATCTCGGTGGAGGTGGTGGTGATGAGGTTCTTGATGCGGCTTCTTTTGGCCATCTCTTCTGCCTCTGTCAACCGGATGAATGGCACGTCCGGTAATATGGGATCGGGAGGTGGAGATGGAGCGCAAAGAAAGTCTATGACTTTACTCCGGCGTGGAGCTGAATATTTGTTTGTTGGCGTGTAATCGAGGAGCTCGTGGCAATCTCGGTTGTGGTAGCGGAGCACGGTTCTGATGGCTGCTTCGTTGGGATAATGATAGTGGGCTTGCAGGGATTCGATTGCTACAAAGGAAAGCAAAAAAAATGTCAAGTACAGTATAGTGAAGAAAGATAAATTGACCAAGCAGTTAGCACGGCTTACATGTCTCGCCGAAATTCTTGCTAATAAACCAGCTCGGCACGTCGGCTGTTTCGTAGTTACCAGACACCTAGTGTAGCACGTCCACGAGGGACCTCGCTACAGTTCGGACTCGATTTGTGTCACGGTTCTTAATCTGAACCAAAGAGTCCAAATCCGGCAACTCGTTTTGAGAAACAGATTTTTGAAAAGAAGTGCCAAACATGGACTACTTTGCCAGATACAGAGTCGCCACCTAAATATTTTTTAAGGGGGAATTTAGGAAACCCTAACTCGGTGCCAAAGGCCACGTGTCCGTCATCACCAAAGTTGCCTCGGCTCGGGAGCTAGGGTACGATTGGGGAAGGTCAGCTATGAGCACCCCCTCTCGCCCGATCCGAAGATCGGCCTCTACTAACTGTGATATCCGTTTTTGAAAACGCTATGTGTTCTTATCCCGATTATTAGCCTAGAATTACTATGTTATGCGAACAGCACAAAAGTATAGACTAGATTGCCTAATTTGGGAATAAGCATTGCATATCCGTTTGTTTTGGAAAAATGTTTTGGAATTTGCTACTCGCAAGTAGGCTAAAACACGGATTTCAATGAGCTATTCCAACTCAGACAATCCAACCTTCACCCACAGGCATTCAAGCAGTTATATCACATAAGCAGCTAGCCTCATGGTAATCATACTATCATGGCAACACTCACACGCATGCAAGGATGCTAAAGCATATATACTTACATCGTACTCCGTGCCAAAACAAAGAACTAGTTAGCAATCAATGCATGATCCAAGTCCATGTTTAAATGTCTAATGCAACGCATACGGAATGTCACTAGAGTAGGCTCGGCTAGTCTATGAATGACATGTGAAAATGCACAAGTAGCATATATTCAAGTTAGATTTGAAATACTAATGCAGTTAGCATGATACGCCGAGCCCGGTGCATGCAATACTGATGAATGATGCATGTATGCATAGCATAAGGTATGCTAAATTAAACATGACCTATTACTAACCATCAAAGCAGGTAAGTAAAAAGAAGAAAGAAGTGGGGGTTGGAAGACATGCACACACTCACCCACACTTATTACAAATTTGCCCTCACTCGGAGGGACCAAAAGAATAATACAATTCGGATAATGAATTAACTATCCTAGCTAATTGATTATTACAGACCAACTAAATTGATTAAACAAATTAATTAATTTAAGAAAGCAAGAAAAAGGGCCTCGGGAAGAGGGCTCAATGCACACGTGCTCGGGTCTTGCTCGGAAGTCCACTGCCATGCGTAGGCTGCCTCTGTTGCCCCTCTGAAAACTGCCAAAGTCTCAGAATTGCTTCCCTGGACATTGGGAGACACCACCGGCTGAGGAGAATCATCATCAGCTGTGATTTGGTGTCGATCGGCCAAAAATGAATCCATCGGCCACAGATTGGTTGCCGGTCGGCACTCTGTGCAGTCGATCGGCAAAAAGTTCCTGCAGAATCTGTTTGACAGCAGCAGAGGACAGAGCTATACATGGCAATGCAATTCAAGCAATGTATGCACCAACCATATCCCTTATCATGTTTATGACTTAAAGGGACATGATCCTCGATTCTCGGGCCACCAATCACGCATTTTGATGCATGATGGCCCAAGGAATCGAGTGTGCAACTTCAATTTCAAATTTAATGCAATGCAAATAAACAAGCAAAGGGGCTCAACCTCTATCATGCTCAACTCAAGAGGTATAGCATGCATGTTAATGCAATGCAATCCTAAGCATGTGAGCTAGCATGCAACATAGGCAATGCAATGTGTACATGCAAGTATGCAAGCAAACATACAAGGTGAGCATGCAAACAAGCAAAGAGATGGACTTAAACATGATTAGGCAATTCTAAAACAAGCCTAAATCAGTGGCCAAGGTGCTCAAAAATGAAGGACTAATAGGCACACAAACATTCATGCGAATGATCTCCAACACTTCAAGCATTAAAGAGCAATTCTCAAGCACACTCAAGAGGATGCAAACATGGACATATAGCATGCATTAAGCTCTAAAATCATGTTAATGATTGTGCCAAAACAAGCAAATAAGACAAGCATAGCATACAACAAATGATCTAAAGCCTAAGGCTCACCAAAGAAGCATTGAACTACACTTAGTGCAACCACACATGGCATGAATTAAGTGACTGAAAATAGAGATGTGACATGCTAAAATGAGCCTCAAAACCCACCTAAATGGCATCTAAATGGCTTAAGTATGGAAGCATGCACAAGGGCCCAAACAAGGAGCATAAGACAACAACCTTTTAACATATTAAAGGGATATCAAATGCCAGCATATAGGCATGCCACAAGGATTGAAATAACATGACAAGTGGTTCCAAACCACTGAAATGATGCAAGGATGGCATGCTAGAGGGGTCAATGCTTAAGGTATACAAGAGAGTTTGCATGGTAGCTATACAAAGCAAAGCATGGATGACTCAAATGACCAAAAACAGTCCCTTAGCATACTAAAACAAGCATAAAAGCTTCACAAAGCTAGGCCAAAACACATGAGCATGGTAGTCTAAATGCTAGGCACATGTTGAGGCAAATCATGGCATTACAAAGCATGTATGCCAAGCAAGCATGGTGTACCAAAACCAACTTAAAACAATGCTATTTCATGGAAAAATAAGCATAAATAACAGCTAAGGCATGGTCAACAAGAGCCTAAGCTAGGTGCTCCCTCAAGAGGCAAAAATGGTCCTTTTCAAGGACAACAAGGAGAGGGGGTGGCCCTCTCCTTCTTGGGACCTCAAGGCACCATCCTCACCTCTGAAATTCCTCAAGATTTCAGTGGTGAGGAGGCCCAAACACCAAGGTCTCAGAGCTCACCCAAAATAGCACAAAACAAGGGTCAAACAAGGCTTACGAGGGGTCAAACAACCCCAAAGCTTAAAACACTCTTAACAAACTATTTAGAGGCCTTAAAAAAAGAACTTTTATGTATTATATGCAAAGCCAAAAAACAGTTGCAAGATAGGTAAAAGTGGTGTGCAAAAATGGGGTAAAAAGGGCTAGTTTCTTACCCTTGAAGTCCTCCTTCACAAATGATGATCTTGTTGCCTTGTTGAACTCAAATCCAGTCAAGAACACCAAGAACAACCCTCTGGTCCCTCAACAACCAAGAGAAGGTGTAACACTATGTGTTTGTGTGCAATAGTATGGACAAACACACACTAGACACACACAAGAGGGAGATATAGAGATAGGAAATATGTATCAACCCTAACCCTAATCCAGAGTTCTCTCTGAAATTTTTTGTAACCGTAATGCCAAGAGAGGAAGCCTCTTCTTATAGGCAACTCCCTCTTGTAAGGCTTCCAAAACAAGCCATCCAAGAGGGAAATCCCTCCATACACGTGTGTGGAGGGGAACAAAGTGGGTGCCAGCTATCACAGCTGGCACAAAATATCTACTAAAAGTAGATGAACAGTGATCGGCCATTCAAAATTGCCATTTTGGCAAAATAAATGGCCGACCGGCAACAAAGAGTGCCGACCGGCAATATACATTGCCGATGGCATAAAATCATTGGCCGGTGGCCTCAAGCCATGGCCGGTGATGTGTGGGGATGCCTCACAAGGCATTCCCTGCCCCTCCAAGGCAAAACACAAGTGTTTGGTGCAAAACCAGACACAACACGGTTGAGTCGAGGGATCCTAAGGCAAGGCGCGCAACCGAGACCTCCGGGAACTCAAGACGAACACAAACAAGGGTAATCACCAAGTGTTCCAATGGTGACGTCCAAGTCTTGAGGACGGTCAAAAATGGGGTGTCTACACCTAGAAAAAGTCATCGTCATGCAAGTCCTTGTCTGGGGTGCCGGTCACTATCTTCTCCTTGCCCGGTTTGATTTTTAAATAGTAGGCAAGCCCATCGCCTGTATGCCCGAGGGTATACTGGTGCAGTATCTCGGCTAGTCCTAGGTTGGTTCCTAGCCGGTTGTTCAGTTCGTAGATCCCGTTGATTATTCTGTAACTGTTGGTTGAGACCTGGGTTGGAGCTAGCCCGGTGCGCCGTAAGAATTCGCAGATCAACGGGTTAACCGGGAAGCGGAGGCCCGCTTCTATAATGGACAGCACGGTGAAAGGACACTGGTCTAATCTGCCCCATGGGGTTATGTCCATAACGCCGAGCTCTAAATGAACGTCGTCCGGGATACCATATTCTTCTTGGAACGCGGCTAGAGCGACTGGGGTGTCGACCAAGAAGCGATAGCGCCCCATATGTAGCCGGCTGGTTTTAGCTCGGCTGAGGTGGTTTGGCACAAACTCTTGCTTGATGGATGCTCGGTCTTAGAGAGCCTCAGAGTTGGTGTGGTACCCTTGGACTCTGCAGGAAAAAGAGGGCAAGTGTAAGTGGAAGCGCGGTTGTAGACACCCAATTTTTGATCGCTCTTAAGACTTGGGCGTTACTGATGGTTTACTTGGTGGTAAAAGGTGTGCAGGGTAAAGGTTCAATTTCTTCAGCAATGAGAGAGTCAAATCCCAACTTCATACCCCTTTTGGACCAAAACAATCTTGATCAAAAGATTTTAGATCTTAAAATCCTCTCTTTCAAAATGTTTTGAAAATAAAGTTCCTACGATGTTCCGATGCTCGCATTTCGGTAAATGTTGTGCTTTTCGGTAAACCGAGTAAGGACAAAGTGGAGATGAATGAAAGAGAGATGAAATCTTTGAAAAATCTTACAAAACACTTTGTTTAGGGGTTTGGAGTTGAAGAAAAGAGGAAAGGAGAGAAGAAAACTAGTTTGGGAGAAGTTCGGCATGAATCTGGGAAGAAGAGAATCGAGCAGCCCTCGCTGAATCAGGCTTATTCATCTGCATACTTGGATTTTAGCTATGAGGCCACCACCATTGGAAATCTTACTTCTGGGGCTTCATTTTTCACTCAAGAATCTCTTAAATCCAAGTCCGGGTGGGGGAGATATGGTTGGTTGAAGTAGGGGATCAATCCGGTTGGATCAAATCTACGCGGCTTCACCAAAACGGGCATAACTTTTTGCACAGGAGGAATTGTAATGCAAGGCTTGCGCCATTGGAAAGATAACTTCCAGGGCTTCAATTTGGACATCCACCGACCACTTTTTGGCCTTGACAGCCATGCACCGGCCACCAATTTAGCCGGCCGGCAAGCAAAATAGCAGGCCAACCATTTATTTGGACGATTGTCTCCTTTTCTGGCCGGTACCTCCTTTTTGCCTTTTTCAGGCATAGTGCAAGCCAGTTGTGCCAGTTGGAGTGCACGGACCCTCCCCCCCCATACACGTGTGTGGCTGTTTTAAACCTTTACACCCTTTTACTCAAGCTTCTCATAGAAGCTTGACCTCTTTTGGTCTAGCTTCTTGAGGAAGCTTGACCCTTTGTAATAGCTTCCTCAAGAAGCTTGGTCCTTTGGGTTAGCTTCCCCTGGAAGCTTGACCCCCTTGACCCTTTTATATTAGCTTCTCTAAGAAGCTTGGAGCCTTTGCCTTGTCTATATAAGGAGACCTCCCTCCTCTTTTGAAGGGATTGAGCAAAACCAGACCTAATCACATATATTTTTGATATATCACACCCTCTCTCTCTTGATTTGTGTGTGTTTTAGGGCCTAAAAGTGTAGTTTGTTCTTAGTTTTGCACTAGAACACATAGTATTGCACCATATTTCGACTTTGGAGGTGTTGAGGGTTTGTTCTTCAAGTTTTGAGGTGGTTTTGATCAGAAGAAGGGGCTGCACTTGCTGTTCTTGAAGTGTTTTTCAAGGGTAACACTTTTACTTTATTTTTCCCAATCTTGCACTAGTCTTTAACCTATCTTGCATACTGATTTAAGCTTTGTGTATAACTGAAAAAAAGTCTTGTATTTGCATGCTTAAGATACTTCATTGAGGTCATTTTGGTGTTGGGGGTCGACCTCCCCCTTTTAGGCCTTGTTTGACCCTTTTTGTGCTCTCTTTGTTAAGCTTTGAATACCTTTGTGCATTGACCTTCTCACCACTGAAATCCAGTGGATTTTCAGTGGTGAAGAAGTGGTTTTGAGGTCTTGCATAGGGAAGGGACACCCCTCTCCCTTTGTCTCTCTTTTGTTTGCATTTTTGGCTCATAAGGGTAGCATATATGTGTAGTTGCTTTTGACTTTATTTCAGAGGTTTTTGGGTGTTATTTGGTCATATTATGTCTCTATTTTTGGTCGGATTAATGGCCCCTTGCATGCATAGTATACTTGCTTTGCATTCCTCTTTTATGCCTAGAAATGCATCATGCATTTAGCCTACCATGCTCTCATGTTTTGGCCTAACTTTGTGAAGTTCTTAGCCATATCTTACCATGTTTGAGGTCTGTTGGGTGCTGATTTGATCATATTTGCCATGCTTCGTATAGCCCCTTAGCATTTTGGCTTGTGAGCCTTGAGTGTGTGAGTCATTAACATGCTTTAGTTGGGTGATTTCAGTGATTTAGAGTCATTCCCCATGCTATTTCAATTCCTAATCCATGCTTGTATGCTTGCATTCATCATCCCTCTCATGCCTTGAAGAGTTGTTCTTTTATGCCTAGAAATGGGTCATAGTGCATGCCTTTTGTTTAAGTCATTTGGGATGCCATTCATGCGGATTTTGGGTTGTATTTAGTTGCATTGAAACTCTGTTTTTGGTTGAATAGTCCATGCCATGTGTGGTTGGGGTGGTTGTAGTAAAGCGCTCCCTTTTGTGACCTTAAATGCCCTTTGTTTTGGGCCCATTTCTTGGCATGTTTTGACCATGTTCTGTGCATGTTCTAGTCCCATTTTGGTCTGCCCTAGGACTGATTTAAGTCACTTTGGCCCTTTGGGGCTTAGTTGGCATGGTTATGGCTTGAGTCCTTTGGTTGGTCTCAAGCTTTGGACCCCTTTGCATGCTATGCTTCATTTGCATGTTTGGTTTGGCACTCCTATTAGCATGATTTCAGAGCTCAGCATATTTGTAAAATGCCCATGTTTGTCTCTTTTAAGTATGCTTAGAATTGCCTCTTTTATGCCTTAGGTGATAGGCCTTGGTATATGCATGTTTCCATGTGTGTTTTGTGCCTTTGTTGCACCCTTTTGGCCGCTGTTTTGGGATGGGTTGAGGCCCTCTCATTTCAGTATAAGACCATCTTTGCATACTTTGCATGTTTGCACGTTGCATTACATTAGTTGCATGCTTGCATTATATCATGTTTCCGTTGAATGTTTGCATTGTATGATAGGTTGCATCACATTGCATTTTGCATGCTTGGCACATTGCATGTTTACATGCTTAGTTTGCATTACATTTGTCATGTTTGCATACTCGAGCTATCTTACATACTTGAGCCATATTGCACCCATGCATAGCAGTTTGTTTGGTTTGGGGTGTCAAACCAGGCATGAGAGATGAGGCGTATTCGTACTCAAAGTGACGAAATATGTCTCACTCCTCGGTCGCCAATGCCCTTGACCTCAACATGATAGGGCACGAGGCATTCATCTCTTTTATGCATTCATTTTACATTGAATGGCAAACTTGGCCTCTTAGGCCATCATGCATCGCAATGCGTAATTGATGGCCCGAAGGTCGAGGGCCACACTCCCTTGAGTCTATAACATGATTGGGAGAGTGGCCATGCATACATTTGCTTGAAAATTCCATGCCATACGCTGCTTGCCCTCTGCTGCTGTCAACTGCAGGATTCTGCAAGAACAAATGGCCGACCGGCCATCTTTAGTGCCAACCGGCCATCAATGTCCATCCGATGACATTATCTTTGGCCAATAATCCCATTCACATGGCCGATGGCCTTTTGTTCTGGCCGGTGGCACTCCACAGCATTCAGAAGGAAACTCAAAGCAGTTCTAGAAACTTTCATAATTTTCAGAGGAGCAAGGCAGTGTAAACAGAGGCAACAGTGGCATCGTACGGGTTTCCGAGCAAGGCGAGCCAAGCATGCATCATTCACGCATTCCGAGGCGGGGCTGTGGCCACCTTCTTTCTGTAATCAATTTGTTAATTAATTAGAAGTTCTGTAATAATTAATTTAATAGTATTCATTTTGTTGTGTAATATTTATTCGGACCCTCCGAGCGAGGGCAACTGTGTAATAAGTGTGCGTGAGTGTGTGTATGTCTCCCAACCCCACGTCTTTCTTCCCTTTTATTTACTAGCTTTCGATGGTTAGTTTAGGGCATGTTTTGATTAGCATACTTATGATAGCATGTTTGCATACATTCGTTCGTAATACACGCACCGGGTTCGGCGCATCATACTAACTGCATTTTGTGTTTCAATTCTAACTTGAATACGTGTTAACTGTAGCATCATCATATGCCATCTTAGAATAACCGAGCCTATAGTAGTTGCATCTTGCATGTGTTGCATTAGCCACTTCAAAATGAACTAGGATCATGCATATGATTACTAACTAGTTTCTGTTTTGACTCAGAGTACTCGGTAAGCTTTTATGCTTTAGCATCCTTGCATGCGTGTGAGTGTTGCCATGTCAGCATGCTTTACCATGAGGCTATGTGCTTAAATGATATAACTGTCTGAATGCCTATTGTAACACGTCCGCGAGGGACCCCACTACAGTTCGGACTCGATTTGTGTCATGGTTCTTAATCTGAACCAAAGAGTCCAAATCTGGCAAATCGTTTTGAGAAAACAGATTTTTGAAAGAAGCGCCAAACATGGGCTGCTTTGCCAGATACAGAGTCGCCACCTAAATATTTTATTTTGGGGAATTTAGGAAACCCTGACTCGGTGCCAAAGGCCACGTGTCCGTCATCACCAAAGTTGCCTCGGCTCGGGAACTTGGGTACGATTAGGAAAGGTCAGCTTTGAGCACCCCCTCTTGTCCGATCCAAAGATCGGCCTCTACTAACCGTGATATTTTGTTTTGAAAGCATTATGTGTTCTTATTCCAGTTATTAGCCTAGAATTACTATGTTATGCGCACAGGAAACAAGTATAGACCAAATCGCCTAAATTGGAATAAAACATTTCATGTTTGTTTTGAAAATGGTTTGCTACTCACAAGTAGGCTAAAATGCAGGTTTTGCCACCCTCAAGTGGACTTTTAGAAAAGATGGTTTTGCCACTATCTAGTGGGCTTAAAACTCACAGTTTTAATGCATTATTCCAATTTAGATAATTCAACCTCCATCCACAGGCATTCAAGCAGTTATATCACATAAGCAGCTAGCCTCATGGTAATCATGCTGTTATGGCAACACTCACACGCATGCGGTATGCTAAAGCATAAATGCTTACCTAGTACTCCGAGCCAAAACAAAAACTAGTTAGTAATCATATGCATGATCCTAGTTTATGTTAAGATGGCTAATGCAACACATGCAAAATGCGATTAAGATAGGCTCGGCTAATCTATAATGACATGTGAAATGCTACAACTAATCACGTATTGAAATACAAATGCAGTTAGAGTGATGCGCCGAGCCCGATGCATGTAAGACAAATGTGTGGATGCACGCATGCATAGCATAAGGTATGCTAATTTAAATATGTCCTAGTCTACCATCATAAGCGGGTAAATAAAAGGGAAGAAAGGCGTGGGGTTGGAAGACATACACACACTCACGCACACTTATTACACAATTGCCCTCGCTCGGAGGGTCCGAATAAATAATACTAAATTACTTATTACAAAATTTCTAATCTAATTAACAAATTAAATGCAAAGAGAAGATGGCCGCAGCCCCCGCCTCGGGATGCGTGAATGATGTATGCTCGGATTTATCTTCCCCCAAAAGCCCGTACCATACCACTGCTGCCTCTGTTTACACTGCCCTGCTTCTCTGAAAACTGCCAAAATCCTGGGACAGGTTCCCTAAACCCTGTAGGACACCATCAGCTGAAGGGAATACCCACCGGCCATGGGACTTATCCATCGGTTGGGGTTTCATATTATCGGCCACCAATCCATGGCCGGTCGGCACTCTAAAGTGCCGGTCGGCAAAAACTCCCTGCAGAAACTGGTTTTTGACAGCAACAAGGACAGACAGTGTATGGCATGGAATTTCAAGCAAATGTATGCGCGGGCACACTCCCTATCATGCAAGGGACTCAAGGGAGCATGACCCTCGACCCTCGGACCATCAATTATGCATGATGGCCTAAGAGGCCAAGTTTTGCAACTTCGATATCAAATGAAATGCAAGCACAAAACACATCAAAGGACCCCAACCCCTATCATGATTGATCAAGAGGCAAGGGATGCATGCTCAATGAAATGCAACCTAGGCATGGAGGCTAAGTATGCAACATGAACATGCAAATGAGCAATGTATACTAGGCGCGCAACCTAAACATGTAAGCAAACATGGCATGCAACAACATGCGATGATGGACTTAAACTAACATGGATAGCTCGCGAGCATGCCAAAATCAGTGGCCATTAGATGAAAATGAGACACTCGAAATACGTACACGCATGCACGCAAATCGAGAACCGAACCTAAGGCATCAAATGCCACTCTACCAAAGCATTGCAAGGCATGGAATATGGTATGTAAACATGCAAATTTCAGCACTAAAATATGATACAAAATAGTTCCGAATCATGGAAATATGGCACCCGATGCATGAGATGAGCCCCGAAACTCAAAACTAGACACATATGATGGCTTACAGCTATACAAAGCGTGCATTATTTGATCATGAAGCATGAAGACAGAGTCAAGGCAGTCCCAAAACATGCATATTTCCAGTTCAAAGCATGGCCAAAAGATGTTAGCAAGATGGACCAAAATAGCATGCAACTTTGACTAGCAAACATGGGTTATATGGCAAGTATATCATGCACATGGAATCTCACCAAGCCATCAAAAATCAGTGAATAAAACATGTGAAAATAGGCCCAAATAACCACTGATATGCAACCATGGCATGCAAAAATGATGAGTTACTTTAGAGGGCCATGCAAGGAGTTATTAAGCACATGCAAGATAGACATTTAACAAGACCAAACCAACTCTAAAAATGAGTTCTGAGGGTCCTAAAACCCACTGAAAAATGCCTGAACTGAGCTCAAGATGTGTGCAAACATAGGCCCCTTTGTAAGGCCAAAAATGCAAGTAGTGAAGACAATAAGGAGAGGGGATGACCCTCTCCTTCTTAGGACCTTAAGACACCCTCCTCACCACTGAAATCCCTTAAATTTCAGTGGTGAGGAGGCCTAAACATGGTGGTCCCGGAGCTCACAAAAAATGCATAAAAATGAGGCCAAACAAGGCCTAAGAGGGGGTAGACAACCCCAAACACAAAAGTGTTCTTAAACAAACTTGAAAATGAGCTAAAAATAAGGCTTTTTTCAGTTATACACTAAGCTCAAAACAGAAAGCAAGACAGGCTAAAAGTGTGTGCAAAAATGGGGAACAAAGAGGGAAAAGTGTGTTACCCTTGTAGCCAAAAGGTGACAGCAGCTCTTTGGTCCAGAAAATGAGCTCCTAGCCTCTGAAATTCAGCCTCAAGGTGTTTGAATGGATGGTGGAGGTAGTAGGCTTGGAGGTGTGTAGACGGCGCCCGCGTGGAGGCCTCAATGCTACAGTTCGGACTCTCGATTTGTGTCACGGTTCTTAATCTGAACCAAAGAGTCCAAATCTGGCAAATCGTTTTGAGAAACAGATTTTTGAAAAAGTAGTGCCAAACAAGGACTGCTTTGCCAGATACAGAGTCGCCACCTAAATATTTTTAAAATGGGGAAATTTAGGAAACCCTGACTCGGTGCCGAAGGCCACATGTCCGTCATCACCGGAGTTGTCTCGGCTCGGGAGCTTGGGTACGATCGGGGAAGGTCAGCTATGAGCACCCCCTTTCGCTCGGTCCGAAGACCGGCCTCTACTAACCGTGATATCCGTTTTTGAAAACTTTACGTGTTCTTAAACCAATTATTAGCCTAGAATTACTATGTTATGCGCACAGCAAACAAGTATAGACTAGATTGCCTAATTTGAAAATAAACATTGCATATCCGTTCGGTTTGAAAATGCTTTGGAATTTGCTACTCGCAAGTAGGCTAAAATACGGATTTCAACGAGTTTTTCCAACTCAAACAACACAACCTTCACCCACAGGCATTCAAAACAGTTTAACACATAAGCATCTAGCCCCATGTTAAGCATGTTGTCATGTTAACATTCACACACATGCGAGATGCTAAAGCGGAAATACTTACATCGTACTCCGTGCCAAAACAAAGAACTTGTTAGCAAACATGCATGATCCAAGTCCATGTTAAGTGCCTAATGCATCGCATACAAAGTGTTGCTAGAATAGGCTCGGCTATCCTAAACATGTCATGTGAAAATGCACAATTATCACGTATTCAGTTTGGGAATTGAAGTATTGATGCAATTAGCGTGATGTACCGAGCCTAATGCATGCAATACAAATGCATGGATGCACACATGCATAGCATGAGGTATGCTGAATTTAAAAATGCCCTAATCTACCACCGTAAGCAGGTAAATAAAAGGGAAGAAAGAAGTGGGGTTGGAAGACATACACACCACCCACACACACTTATTACAGACTTGCCCTCGCTCGGAGGGACCGAATAAATATTACAAATTAATTAACTACGCAAGCTAATTAATATTACAAATTAACTAATTTAATTAACAAATTAAATAAATTAATTAAAGCAGGAAAACGCCTCGGGAAGCGCGCCACCATGCATGGGCTGCCTCTGTTTTCCTTCCTTTCCTCCTCTGGAGGCTGTCAAAGCCTCAGGACTGATCCCTTGGACAGAGAGGATCACCACCGGCTGATTGAAATTGCCACCGGCAGTGTGGTATGGCCATCGGCACAAAATTGAATCTGTCGGCAGAGAAAATGGTGCCGGTCGGCACATTACACTGCCGGTCGGCAGAGTATTCCTGCAAAACCTGCAACTCACAGCAACAGAGGGCAAAACAAAGCATGGCAACACAATTCAAGGCATGTATGCACCAACCATGTCCCTTATCATTGTGATGACTCAAAGGGACATGTGCCTCGGTTCTCGGACCACCAATCACGCATTTCCATGCATGATGGCTCAAAGAACCAAGTATGCAACTTTGATTTCAAATGTATGCAAACCAATCAAACAAAACTCCCAATCCCTATCACCCAAGTCAAGGGACAAGGAATGCATGCAAGATGCAATGCAACCTAGGCATACAAGCTAAGGATGCAACATGGCATGGCAAAGCACTTATGCAAGCATACAAGCATACATATGGCAATGCAAATAAATGGAAAGATGGACTTATACATGAATTAGGCAGCTCTAAAATAGACCTAAAACAGTGGCCATAAGTGCTAAAGAGTGAGGGCTAAATGGAATACACACACACATGCACATAAGGACCAACACTTAAGCACAAATCAAGCAACATTCAAGCACACTTGAAAGGGACAAACATGAACAATTAGCATGCATTATAAGCCTTGAAATCATGCTAATACATGGTGCCAAACCAAGCAACAAATCAAGCCAAGCATGCACCAAATGGCCTAAGTGTTCAAAGCAAATCAATGAGGCATTGAACTACACTTAACATGACCAAACATGGCATGAAAAGAAGGACCAAAATCAGAGGTTTAGCATGTTAAAACAAAGCTAAAGGACTACTTAGATGGCATCTAAGTGACTCAAAAAACAAAGACATGCATAAACAACAAAACTTGGAGCATTGCTACACAAGCTTCCAAAGCATTAAAGAGGCATGCAAGGCAATCAAACAAGCATGGAAATGGGACTGAAATGGCATGTAGAATGATCCCAAATCACCAAAACAATGCAAAGATGGCATGCTACACATGCACATACTCAAGGCTAACAAGCCCAAATACAAAGGAGCTATATCAAGCATGCCAAAATCAACCCAAACGACTATGGACCGAGCTAAAACATGGCAAGATACGCACAAAATCTTCACAAGACTAAGCCTAAAACATGCTCCAACAAAGGCTAACAACCTAAGGCACATTAAGGCATAAACAAGGCATTACATGGCAACTATGCTAAACATGCATGGAGTTCCAAAACCCACTTGAAATCATGTTATATTATGGATATATAAGCATGAAAAACAAACCAAACATGCTCAACACACACTCAAGCATAGGCTTCCTTAAGAGGTCAAAATATGCCCTTTTCAAGGACAACAAGGAGAGGGGGTGACCCTCTCCTTCTTGGGACTTCAAAGCATCATCTTCACCACTGAAATCCCTCAAGATTTCAGTGGTGAAGAGACCTCAACACCAAAATCCCGGAGCTAGCACAAAATGGCTCAAAAAGAGGCCTTTTGAGGTCTAAGGGTGGTCAACAACCCTCAAACAACAAAACACTCTTAATAAACAATAAAGAGGGCCTAAAAACAGAACTTTTTTATGTTATACAATAATCACAAAAACAGCTCTAAGATAGGTATAAAATCAATGCAAAAATGGGGAAAAAAAAGGACTAGAATCTCACCCTTGAAGACCCCTTTACAAATGATGCTCCAATGACCTCCTTTGGCTTGAATCCAACACCAAAATCTCAAAACAAACCCTTTAGAACCTCAGCTCCAAGAGGAAGGTGAACCACTAGGTGTTTGTGTGCAATAGTGAGACACAATAGCTGTTTTGCTCTCCAAAATATCCTAAGTCTCTCCTTTTTTGCCTTAGAGAGAGCCTCTCTCTATATGCCTCTTGTAAAGCTTACAAGACAAGCTTTGCAAGAGGGAGATCCCTCCATACACGTGTATGGAGGGGAGTAAAAGCAATACAGCTGTCTAAAAATATCTGCAAAAGCAGATGAACAGCAATCGGCCGGCCAAAAATGCCATCTTGGCCAAACAGAGTGCCGGTCGGCAACAAATAGTGCTGACCGGCAACAAAGGGTGCCGGCCGGCAAACTATATTACCGGTGGCAGCAAAAACCAGCCGGTGGCATCTAGCCACTGCCGGTGATGGGTGGGGATGGTCTACAAGCCCCACCCTGCCTCTCAAAGGCAAGATGCAAGTGTTTGGTGCAAAACCAGACACTAAACGGTCGAATTCGGGGATCCTGAGGCATGGCGCGTGAGCCGAGACCTCCGGGAACTCCAAACGAACACAAACATGGATAATCACCGAGTGTTCAAACGGTGACGTCCAAGTCTTGAGGACGGTCAAAAATGGGGTGTCTACAAGGTGTAGTGTAAAGGGCCAAGAACCTCACACTTTAGAGCCCTCTAACACACCCAAATGAGGAGAGAGAGGGAGATATAGAGAGAGAGGGGGATATATATCAGATATATATGTATAGGTCTGGTTTTTTTGTTCAACCCATCAACCTTTAACAATGGAGGAGGAGAGGCCCTTAAATAGGCAATGGAAATGGCTCTAAGCTTCTCAAGGAAGCTAAGTGAAAGGGGCAAAGGAGTCAAGGCTTCTTGAGGAAGCTAGGACAGCTGGTAAGCTTCTTGAGGAAGCCAAGATAAGGGGTCAAGGCTTCCTCAAGAATCCTTGAGCAAAGGGTGCAGAAAAAGGGGTCAAGGGCTCAAAACAACCACCTATGTGTATGAGGGGACGGGTTTGTGCATCCCAGCTGGCACAGCTGGCATGCATCATGCTTGAGGGATGCAAAAAGGTCATATCGGCCATGAAATGAGGTCATCGGCCAAATAAATGGCCGGTCGGCACAAAAAATGGCCGGCCTGCTATTTGTTCTGGCCGGTCGGCTAAATGGATGGCCGATAGGTGGCTGCCAAGGTCAAAAAGTGGCCAGTTGGTGTCCAGATTGAAGCCCGAAAGTTAGCTTTCCAATGGCACAAACCTTGCATTAAAATTCCTCCTGTGGAAAAAGTTATGCCCATTTTGGTGAAGCCGCGCAGATTCGATCCAACCGGGATGATACCCAACTTCAACCAATCATATCTCCCGCACCCGGACTTGGATCTAGGAGATTCTTGAGTGCAAAATGAAGCCCCGGAAGTAAGCTTTCCAACGGTGGTGGATTCATAGCTAAAATCCAAGTATTCAAATGAATAAGCCCGATTCAGCGAGGGCTGCTCAACTCTCTCTTCCCCGGATTCATGCCGAACTTCTCACAAACTAGTTTTCTCCTCTCCTTTCCTCTTTTCTTCAACTCCAAACCCCTAAACAAAGTGTTTTGAAAGATTTTTCAAAGATTTCATCTCTCTTTCATTCATCTCCAACTTGTCCTTGCTCGGTTTATCGAAAAGCGCAACATTTACCGAAATGTGAGCGTCGGAACATCGTAGGAATTTTATTTTCAAAACATTTTGAAAGAGAGGATTTTAAGATCTAAAATCTTTTGATCAAGATTGTTTTGGTCCAAAAGGGGTATGAAGTTGGGATTTGACTCTCTCATTGCTGACGAATTTGAACCTTTGCCTTGCAAACCTTTCTCCACCAAGTAAACCATCAGTAACGCCCAAGTCTTAAGGGCAGTCAAAAATGGGGTGTCTACAGTTGCCCCTCTTTGACAGAACTCGAAAGTCAAGAAGTGATGTGAGTGAATGTCAAAGCCCAGAGACGACCCATTTTTGACAAGGCCGAAGACTTGGACAAACAAACAAAATACCGATAAATGAATGATTGTACCCGCAAGCTGCCTACGTATCCCCTTGCAAGGAATCAAACCAGCGTAGTTCAGGGGTAGGATACAAATGATATGAAAGAAGACTTTGATAATTGGACTTATACGTTACGCGAAGCCGGTTTGTATTCAAAACAATGCAATGTACTAACAAGTACAGGTGAGGTGCGCAAGATAGCGCGATAGAATGCATGCAAAATGCAAGTAAGGTGCACAAAACAGTGCGACGCAATGAACTGACAAATGCTACAAGCATTTTCTATGCAAGATGAGAGAGAGCATGTAATGAAATGCACAAGATAGTGCGATGCGTAAGAGAGCGCGAGTGTAAACTGCACAAAATAGTGCGATGCGCAAGAGAGCGCGAGTGATAAACTGCACAAAATAGTGCGATGCGCAAGAAAGCGCAAGTGATTTAAAATGCACAAGACAGTGCGATACGCTAAACAGCACGAGTGATTAAACTGCACAAAATAGTGCGATGCGCAAGAAAGCGCGAGTAATTTGAAATGCACAAGACAGTGCGATACGCTAAACAGCGCGATTGATATGCAATGCACAAAATAGTGCGATACGCTAAACAGCGCGATTGATTAAACTGCACAAAATAGTGCGATGCACAAGAAAGCGCGAGTGATTTGAAATGCACAAGACAGTGCGATACGCTAAACAGCGCGATTGATATGCAATGCACAAAAGAGTGCGATACGCTAAACAGCGCGATTGATTTTGAAATGCACAAGACAGTGCGATACGCTAAACAGCGCGAGTGATATGCAATGCACAAAATAGTGCGAGTGAGATACAACCACAAGATGCACAAGACAGTGCTAGTGAGATACAAAGTGTAAGTGCACAAGACAGTGTGAGTGAATGCATGTTCTATGCAAATGAGGTGCATTTTCTATGCAAGTATGGAAGAGTGCATTTTCTATGCAAAAGATACGAGCATTTTCTATGGAAGAAATAGGAGCATATTCTATGCAATATTGAAAGCATATTCTATGCAGAATCGAAAGCAAGCATATTCTATGCATAAATCATAACAATGCGCGGCACACATGTAACAGAAGTGTATATGAAAGTGCACATTCTATGCAATGGAAGGGCATCAAACATGTACTCTGGTGCCTCCGATTTACCTTTCGGAGGACTTTGTAACACACTCAGCTCAAAAAGGGCACACCCTGTTTATGTTGGCAAGAGATAACATCTGCTGCTGCTTTAATTGCCATTCTGACTTGAAGCAGGCTTAAGCTTGGAGTAGAGGCACACTCTTTCTTCGGAGCACTGACAAGGCCTGAAAAGGTATATCCGGAGCACAATCACGAAGTTTTCTGAAGTTGAAGCACACTCAGATACCCGATATTTTCCTCTTTTGCTTTTGTTTTGTAGTCTGGAACCCATATAGCTTCAAATAGGTCCTG
Organism: Camellia sinensis; assembly: GCF_055761805.1. Classification (NCBI taxonomy): domain Eukaryota; kingdom Viridiplantae; phylum Streptophyta; class Magnoliopsida; order Ericales; family Theaceae; genus Camellia; species Camellia sinensis. The sequence continues at coordinate 11,023,488 of NC_138970.1, forward strand.
GTTTTACTGTTCTGACATGACTTGGGTTGAACCCTGCAATTTTATGAAAGAACGAATCTTGTTTTGCACAAACGTGAAGAATGGTACAACACTCTAAGCACAAAGCGATTTTATTTTTGAAGTTAAGAAATGAGTTCTTAACTAGGTATTAAGCCTACGACTGAACACAGTGCACTACGACTCAACAACGGAAAACAAAAGGTAAACAACCTAAACACATCGAGATACGCTCGGAACGACTCAAAGCAAGAATTGAGACAAACAAAACAAAAGACACGACACACAAACGTGCACAGGGAGCCTGTTTCACCGGGTATTGTTTCCCACCCTTTCTCATTTGTGATCCTTACATCACTCGGCCCTCAAACTCTATTTTTCTGAAAAAGCCCTTTTCTCACTTTTTCTCTCATCGCACATCTCTCTATTCTTCAATCTCTCATTTTTTTTTTCAATCCCCCCCTGGGTGGTTGATGGATAAACAGGAGGTCGTGGGTCCTTGCCCCTGGTATTCTACCAGCTTTTGATTCTTGTTCACAACAGTGAATTCCTCCCACAGAGGGGTTACGCTACAACTGGGTGTGTAGCAAATCTGTAGCTGACATCAGTTGATGATGCTCTGCTGGGAAGTTTGGACATGATCAGATCTGTCCAGATGAGGGAGTAGAATATCTCGCCCCATTCCAGTTCGTGTTTCGCACTTGTCTTGATACCTCGTTGCTTGGAGGATGAGAGAGCTTTCAGCCCTTTGTTGTTGACTTCATTTGTGCCCTTTCTGGCAAGTAGAGTGCCCTTTCTGGCAAATGCATTGATAACAGGGAAAAGACAAGAAGCCTGACTCAACTGTGCCCCTAGTTCATTATTTTGACCATTTTTTGTTTTGGTTTTCTACTAAAACAATTTTGACCAACATGAGAGTTAGATTAACACACTTGTTCAATTTTTTATTTGAAATCATGCAAGTCAGGCTATGAGCACTGAAAATTTTCCTTTTTCGGGTCCAAGAAATGGTCCAATTTTTGGAAAATATGGAACAATTTTCGAGAAAATTAGTCAACCTCAGTAAAAATTCTCAAAAACTATTTTTGCAAACGACCACTTACTCAACGAGCATGAAACCTACTCCTGAGATGCACAACCTCGGATCCAAAGGAAAACTGTCCCGTGCTTGAAGAGAATTGCATGGCAACGGAAAGTTGCCCCTTGTTTGAACGGCACCGCGGCGCATTGAATGGCAACGGAAAGTTGCCCCTTGTTTGGATGGCACCGCAGCGCATTGTAGGCAGTCCTCAGAGTGACGAACACAACCAAATTCTCAGATACAGAGAAGACAAAGATGACCAGAACCATCGCATGGACACAATCGGATTTGAATTGTTTTACGGCTGGACTTCAGAATGAAGTTGCCTACGTATCCCAAAGATGGGAATCAAGCCTCATGTAGTTCGGGGTTAAGGTACACTCGGGTATTAACCTCCCCTTTTGCGCTCTAACTTTTGCCAAGGTCGCCCTTTACGGGTTTTCAACCTTGCGAGCTATGTTTTTCTTCTTTTCAATTTTTGTGTTCTTTTCTTTTCATTTCATTTCTTTTTTGATTTTCTTTTTTTGTTCTTTTCTTTGCATCTTTCTTTTTTTTGTTCTTTTGTTCTTTTCTCTTTCTTTTTCTTCTTTTCTTGCTCTAACTTTTGCCTGGGCCGCCCTTCCGGGTTTTCGGCCCAGCGAGCCTCTCAAGGGTAAAAGTATAGCTTTGTCCATGTCAAATGGTTTTGAGATCCTGAAGTCATCTGAATCCAGGAGAATGGCTGTTGTTCGCTGACGATGCAAGAGTCCATCCAATGGAGGGTGAATTTGCTCCTAGTGTTTGGGGATAGGAACTCGGTTGTCCTTCAACAATGTCTTTTTCTTTTCTCCCTTTTGGGGTTTGGCATTCTTGCCGATCTTCATCTTGGACTCTTCGAGCACATTTGAAATTCTTGCCCTAGTTCGAGGGGTGCTCCTGATCTAGCTTCGCAAGCTTCTTGATCTGACTTTGTTGCCGCTAATTCACGGGCTGCTCTGGATCCGGCCACACAGGCCTTACATTGTAGTTGACCTTTGAACTTTCTGAGTTCTAGTCCAAGGTTTGAAAATGAGGAGTCGAGTCTCAAGGCTGAGAGCAATCCTAAGCTGCACAATCTCAAGAGCGATTCCACACAGGTCTTCGCAGGACCGCGTAAAACATTTTTTTTTTGAAATCTTTTAAGAAAACGACTAATCGCTCGCGCTGAAGACGGTGTGGGATCAATCTGGATCAAGCCAGGATCCTTCTCAGTACTCACGTTAACAAACATGATTTCATTCATTAAAGGCTTAGCACGCCTCTCTTTCTCTCAATTTGATCAAAATTTTGCAAATCCCGAGGAATTCCTTCCCCTTTGTTTTCATCACAATGTTCAAAAGGTTTTGAAAAACTTAGGTCGATGCAATGATTTTCAAAGCACAGAAAAGACACAGCTTCTAGTCAGATACTGCCATCTCATTTGGAATTTCTGGTACAACTGGCACACGGCAGAAGCAAGCACAAAAGCATGAAAAACCATTACTGTTTCATTCATAATTGTTGGTGTAACTGGCTCCATGGCAGAAACAGACTCAAAAGAAAGCGAAAAGACAGACACAAAACAAAATAGTGATGCCCGAGGTAACACCCTCGGAATCACCTGACTCTAACAAAACAGGACTGACTCGATACAACAAGACAGACCCGAAACAAAAAGACTGACTCAAAACAAAGAGACTGACTCAAAACAACACAACAAAAACTGACCTAAGTACCCAAGTCAGAAACTAGCATTTACAAATGCTCAAAACAGTGTGTGCCATATGCCACATCTGGAGTAAATCGAGCGCCACCCGCAGCTGGTTCATCCCCCGATCACATATTCACATTATCCCCCAAGTTCACTGATCCAATGATGATAGACTTTGCTGAGTTGGTGCGACGATGACCATCTTGTATTTCGTGGCAAAAACGGAAACAACTATCAGTGACATGGCCAACTTGCTGATGAAAGGCACAGTACTTGGCCGAATCATGGGAGGAAGGAAGTCTATCTGGCAGTGGTTGCGGCTCCAGGGGTTTCAGATCCCCCTCTTTAATCAGAACCCTCAAGGCCGCTGATAGAGACATGTACAGTGGTGCGAACACCCTCTGGCCTCGAGGTGGGTGTTTTGAGGTTTGTGGAATTTTGCTGGATGTACCAGCAAAGGGATTGGTAGGCGCTGACTGGGTTTGCCGATCTCTTCCGAGCAAGGGTTAGAGCTGAAAGGAACATTCCTGGTACAGCGGCCCTTCTCCCGGCTTGCCTCTTGATTCAGACTGCTCTCATTCTGAGTGGCGAAAGTGTCATCTACAATTTTTGCAACAACTGCGAGTACTTGCTGTTTGTTCAGCCCTTCGGCTTTCAAAGCCTCAATATCCCACTGAAGGTGTTCATGGGGACCAATGCCTGCCCCTACCTTGTTCTTACCACTTGCCTCCACTTTGCCAAGGGATTGGCCTTCTTCAAATGCAACCCGTCCCAAGGTTGGGGAGCCTTTAGATATGAATTCCTTGGTACGTGATGTGGTCGATGATGGGGCCAAAACCCCAAAGGCCAGATCTGCCACAGTTCTCTGAAGGTCTTCAATCATTTTCATCAGCTCAGAAGTAGTGGGTTCGTGGGTTTGAGATGATTGGGGTTCAGATGCACCCATCATGCATAAGTCCAGGCTCTCTGGGATAAACACATTAGGCCTGGGTAGATGGACTGGGGTGATGTACATGCTAGGGTCGTAAGGGATAGCTAGTGTGTGGATTAGATTGAGATGTGGATGATGTACTTGGTCATTGGGGTCTGAAGGTGGAGCTATCGTCTGGTTGTCGATGAGATTTTGGACCTCATGACAAAGGCGGTAGCAACGGTCGGTGCCATGACCGCGCTGCTAATGGTACATACAGTACTTGGAGGGGTTATGTCTGGCTGGAAGTGGGTTAGGAAGAGGTTGAGGATCGAGGGGTTTGAGATGCCCTCTTTCCATCAAGACTTTTAGTGCGCTAGTCAGGCTCATATAGAGGGAGGTGAAAGTTCTTCCTTGAGCTAGGGCTGGGCCGGTGGTTTGTAGGCTTGGATTGGCAAAAGGGTCGGCTATGGCGACTGTATTGATTTCGGTGGGTTTGGGAATAGTGCTACTACCAGCATTGGTACTCCTTGAAATCACCCTCCTTGTCGGTTCACTTGTTCTGGGGATGTTCCCACTGTTGAACGCATTCTCGACCTGAACCCCCAGTTCATTCAAACTTTTGAAAGTGAATAGTGAAGCGACTATCAACTTTTGCAACATATCGTGCTCAAGGTTTCGCACCATCATCTGCACTTGATCCCTCTCGGAAGGCCGATCTGTCATCTGTGCTGCCTTTGCTCTCCATCTTGCAAGAAATTCCACAAAAGGCTTTGTTGGGTTCTGGCGGGTTATTTCAAGCTCTTGCATGGTCATTTCAACCTGGGTATTGTAGGAATACTGATCAACAAAGGCCTCAGCCAATTCTTCCCAGTCTTGCTTCACTTTATCTTCCAACTTAGTGTACCAAGTGGCTGCTACACCCGACAGGGTTCTTCCATACAGAGAGAGTTTCTGTGGCGTGGTCAAACCCATCAGCTTCAGGACATCCAAGAAAAGTCGGATATGTACCATTGGATCTCCAGACCCGTCGAAACGATCAATATATGGCATTTTGAATCTGTCTGGGAGCCGTACGGCAGACTCAGTGTGCCCATCCTCAATGTCGGGAATGGAATTAAGGCCATGTGCCTATTTGAAGTGCTTTTCAAGGTTTGCAATTTTCACTGCAGTCGGATTGAGCTCATTAACATCAAGGGAATAAAGCCTCTCATTAGGCTGTACCAGGGGTCTGAGCACCTGAGCTTGAGTCAACTTTTCTCGAGGATTCGAACACTGCAAATCTTCAACTGGCGGAAGTGGGTCAAAGTTTGGCTAGGGTCCCAAAGCTGGATGTGAGGCAGATGCCCCAGATGGACGCTGCATTTCAATACTGGTCTCAGCCTGCATGGCAGTTCCCTGATTTAACGCTGCTATCACGGCCACAAATTCTTCCGAACCCTGGGCCATCATGGTCTGCTGAGTCTGAACAAAGGTGATGTGACTGGCGACTGACGGATCAGATGAACCGGTGAGCCCTGACTGGCCTTTCTTTGCCTTGCCTCAGCGAAAGAACACTGGTTGCCCTTGAATTGAATTTCTGACCTAACAAAGTCTATCAACACTAGTCCAATGTACCCCGGGGATATCGGAGCCTTCTGAAGCTATAGTTCCAGGACTACCTAGCAAAAGAAAAAACAGACAGCATCTCAGCACAAGTTCACTGGAACGGATTTGAGCATACTAGGATGACTGTACTCAATACTGATCACTGTTTCCAAATATCTGCCTGTAAACTGATACCCTCGGGTAGAACTGATTCCCCAAATACTAATGCTGATGCCCACAGGCCTGATGCCCAGACTTGCAAACTGGTATATGCGTTCCTGTAGAGATACACTCTAAAAGCACATAGCAAGTAAGAGAGAGCCAAAATACCCCTATGTTGGGGTAGGGTTTCCCTGTCCTATTTTGTCAGGAACTAGGGTTTCACTACGCACACAGCGGTTTCAAACAACCTAACATAGGGTGAGCAACCTGTCCTAGTTTGGAATGGTCACTATGGATTTCAATATGCACTAGGTCGAATGGTCAAAAAGGGTGCCCCGGTAAAATCGGAGTTTGTGTTCCCATACTGTCAGAGCCCACAACCGGTCAACCTTATGGTCATGCCTTGACAAGACAAGCCTCCGGCAAACCGTTCAGGAATGGCAGATGGCAAACACGGTGTCCTAGGCGCACCAATGCACATGCAATGCAAAGAAACACATAAGTGTAATCAAAACAGGATATGACGAGTTCGAGTCAAGCTCTCTAAACTCCCCAGCAGAGTCGCCAGAAACTGTAACATGCCCGCGAGGGACCCCGCTACAGTTCGGACTCGATTTGTGTCATGGTTCTTAATCTGAACCAAAGAGTCCAAATCTGGCAAATCGTTTTGAGAAAACAGATTTTTGAAAGAAGCGCCAAACATAGACTACTTTGCCAGATACAGAGGAAACCCTGACTCGGTGCCAAAGGCCACGTGTCCATCATCACCAAAGTTGCCTCGGCTCGGGAACTTGGGTACGATTGGGGAAGGTCAGCTATGAGCACCCCCTCTCCCCTGATCAAAAGATCGGCCTCTACTAACCGTGATATCTTGTTTTGAAAGCATTATGTGTTCTTATTCCAGTTATTAGCCTAGAATTACTATGTTATGCGCACAGGAAACAAGTATAGACCAAATCGCCTAAATTGGAACAAAACATTTCATGTTTGTTTTGAAAATGGTTTGCTACTCACAAGTAGGCTAAAATGCAGGTTTTGCCACCCTCAAGTGGGCTTTTAGAAAAGATGGTTTTGCCACTATCTAGTGGGCTTAAAACTCACAGTTTTAATGCATTATTCCAATTTAGATAATTCAACCTCCATCCACAGGCATTCAAGCAGTTATATCACATAAGCAGCTAGCCTCATGGTAATCATGTTGTTATGGCAACACTCACACGCATGCGGTATGCTAAAGCATAAATGCTTACCTAGTACTCCGAGCCAAAACAAAAACTAGTTAGTAATCATATGCATGATCCTAGTTTATGTTAAGATGGCTAATGCAACACATGCAAAATGCGATTAAGATAGGCTCGGCTAATCTATAATGACATGTGAAATGCTACAACTAATCACGTATTGAAATACAAATGCAGTTAGAGTGATGCGCCGAGCCCGATGCATGTAAGACAAATGTGTGGATGCACGCATGCATAGCATAAGGTATGCTAATTTAAATATGTCCTAGTCTACCATCATAAGCGGGTAAATAAAAGGGAAGAAATGCGTGGGGTTGGAAGACATACACACACTCACGCACACTTATTACACAATTGCCCTCGCTCGGAGGGTCCGAATAAATAATACTAAATTACTTATTACAAAATTTCTAATCTAATTAACAAATTAAATGCAAAGAGAAAATGGCCGCAGCCCCCGCCTCGGGATGCGTGAATGATGCATGCTCGGATTTATCTTCCCCCAAAAGCCCGTACCATACCACTGCTGCCTCTGTTTACACTGCCCTGCTTCTCTGAAAACTGCTAAAATCCTGGGACAGGTTCCCTGAACCCTGTAGGACACCATCAGCTGAAGGGAATACCCACCGGCCATAGAACTTATCCATCGGCTGGGGTTTCATATTATCGGCCACCAATCCATGGCCGGTCGGCACTCTAAAGTGCCGGTCGGCAAAAACTCCCTGCAGAAACTGGTTTTTGACAGCAATAAGGACAGACAGTGTATGGCATGGAATTTCAAGAAAATGTATGCGCGGGCACACTCCCTATCATGCAAGGGACTCAAGGGAGCATGACCCTCGACCCTCGGACCATCAATTATGCATGATGGCCTAAGAGGCCAAGTTTTGCAACTTCGATATCAAATGAAATGCAAGCACAAAACACATCAAAAGACCCCAACCCCAATCATGATTGATCAAGAGGCAAGGGATGCATGCTCAATGAAATGCAACCTAGGCATGGAGGCTAAGTATGCAACATGAACATGCAAATGAGCAATGTATACTAGGCGCGCAACCTAAACATGTAAGCAAACATGGCATGCAACAACATGTGATGATGGACTTAAACTAACATGGATAGCTCGCAAGCATGCCAAAATCAGTGGCCATTAGATGAAAATGAGACACTCGAAATGCGTGCACGCATGTACGCAAATCGAGGACCGAACCTAAGGCATCAAATGCCACTCTACCAAAGCATGGCAAGGCATGGAATATGGTATGTAAACATGCAAATTTCAGCACTAAAATATGATACAAAATAGTTCCGAATCATGGAAATATGGCACTCGATGCGTGAGATGAGCCTCGAAACTCAAAACTAGACACATATGATGGCTTACAGCTATACAAAGCGTGCATTATTTGATCATGAAGCATGAAAACAGAGTCAAGGCAGTCCCAAAACATGCATATTTACAGTTCAAAGCATGGCCAAAAGATGTTAGCAAGATGGACTAAAATAGCATGCAACTTTGACTAGCAAACATGGGTTGTATGGCAAGTATATGATGCACATGGAATCTCACCAAGCCATCAAAAATCAGTGAATAAAACATGTGAAAATAGGCCCAAATAACCACTGATATGCAACCATGGCATGCAAAAATGATGAGTTACTTTAGAGGGCCATGCAAGGAGTTATTAAGCACATGCAAGATAGACATTTAGCAAGACCAAACCAACTCTAAAAATGAGTTCTGAGGGTCCTAAAACCCACTGAAAAATGCCTGAACTGAGCTCAAGATGTGTGCAAACATAGGCCCCTTTGTAAGGCCAAAAATGCAAGTAGTGAAGACAATAAGGAGAGGGGATGACCCTCTCCTTCTTAGGACCTTAAGACACCCTCCTCACCACTGAAATCCCTTAAATTTCAGTGGTGAGGAGGCCTAAACAAGGTGGTCCCGGAGCTCACAAAAAATGCATAAAAATGAGGCCAAACAAGGCCTAAGAGGGGGTAGACAACCCCAAACACAAAAGTGTTCTTAAACAAACTTGAAAATGAGCTAAAAATAAGGCTTTTTCAGTTATACACTAAGCTCAAAACAGAAAGCAAGACAGGCTAAAAGTGTGTGCAAAAATGGGGAACAAAGAGGGAAAAGTGTGTTACCCTTGTAGCCAAAAGGTGACAACAGGTCTTTGGTCCAGAAAATGAGCTCCTAGCCTCTGAAAATCAGCCTCAAGGTGTTTGAATGGATGGTGGAGGTAGTAGGCTTGGAGGTGTAGTGTAAAGGGCCAAGAACCTCACACTTTAGAGCCCTCTAACACACCCAAATGAGGAGAGAGAGGGAGATATAGAGAGAGAGGGGGATATATATCAGATATATATGTATAGGTCTGGTTTTTTTGTTCAACCCATCAACCTTTAACAATGGAGGAGGAGAGGCCCTTAAATAGGCAATGGAAATGGCTCTAAGCTTCTCAAGGAAGCTAAGTGAAAGGGGCAAAGGAGTCAAGGCTTCTTGAGGAAGCTAGGACAGCTGGTAAGCTTCTTGAGGAAGCCAAGATAAGGGGTCAAGGCTTCCTCAAGAAGCCTTGAGCAAAGGGTGCAGAAAAAGGGGTCAAGGGCTCAAAACAACCACCTATGTGTATGAGGGGACGGGTTTGTGCATCCCAGCTAGCACAGCTGGCATGCATCATGCTTGAGGGATGCAAAAAGGTCATATCGGCCATGAAATGAGGTCATCGGCCAAATAAATGGCGGTCGGCACAAAAAATGGCCGGCCTGCTATTTGTTCTGGCCGGTCGGCTAAATGGATGGACGATAGGTGGCTGCCAAGGTCAAAAAGTGGCCGGTTGGTGTTCAGATTGAAGCCCCGGAAGTTATCTTTCCAATGGCACAAACCTTGCATTAAAATTCCTCATGTGGAAAAAGTTATGCCCATTTTGGTGAAGACGCGCAGATTCGATCCAACTGGGATGATACCCAACTTCAACCAATCATATCTCCCGCACCCGGACTTGGCTGTAGGAGATTCTTGAGTGAAAAATGAAGCCCCGGAAGTAAGCTTTCCAACGGTGGTGGATTCGTAGCTAAAATCCAAGTATTCAAATGAATAAGCCCGATTCAGCGAGGGCTGCTCAACTCTCTCTTCCCCGGATTCATGCTGAACTTCTCCCAAACTAGTTTTCTCCTCTCCTTTCCTCTTTTATTCAACTCCAAACCCCTAAACAAAGTGTTTTGAAAGATTTTTCAAAGATTTCATCTCTCTTTCATTCATCTCCACTTGTCCTTGCTCGGTTTACCGAAAAGCGCAACATTTACCGAAATGTGAGCGTCGAAACATTGTAGGAATTTCATTTTCAAAACATTTTGAAAGAGAGGATTTTAAGATCTAAAATATTTTGATCAAGATTGTTTTGGTCTAAAAGGGGTATGAAGTTGGGATTTGACTCTCTCATTGCTGACGAATTTGAGCCTTTGCCCTGCACACCTTTCTCCACCAAGTAAACCATCAGTAACGCCCAAGTCTTAAGGGTAGTAAAAAATGGGGTGTCTACACCTGTGGGTGAAGGTTGGATTGTTTGAGTTGGAACAACTCGTTGAAATCCGTGTTTTAGCCTACTTACGAGTATCAAATTTCAAACCATCTTTCAAACGAGCGGATATGCAATGCTTTGTTCCAAATAAGGCAATCTGGTCTATACTTTTGTGTTGTGCGCATCACATACTAATTCTAGGCTAATAACCGATTTAAGGGCACATAAAGTTTTCAAAACTAGATATCATGGTTAGTAGAGGCCGATCTTCGGATCGGGCGAAAGGGGGTGCTCATAGCTGACCTTCCCCAATCGTACCCAAGTTCCCGAGCTGAGATAACTTTGGTGATGATGGACACGTGGCCTTAGGCATACGAGTCAGGGTTTCCTAAATTCCCCCATTAAAAAAATATTTAATTGGCAACTCTGTATCTGGCAAAGTAGTCCATGTTTGGCACTTCTTTACAAAAATCTGTTTTCTAAAACGATTTGCCGGATTTGGACTCTTTGGTTTAGATTAAGAACCGTGACAATTTGAGTTCGAACTGTAGTGAACCTAATGAACGAAACAGGATTTCCCTCCCGGGACGTTCGGGGACGTCCACAGCGGTCGCGCAAAACGAGCTTGACTTTAGCTCGATCAGATGGAGTACCAAACCACCTCGGTCACGAAGGTAAATTCAGAAGCTCGGCCGGTCAAGCGGAACAGATATAAGCCCGGTCGACCAACCAAGTACTCTGCCTACCTCGATTTCTACAGAAGTTTTCTTTAAACTATCAATTCACTCGATCTGTATGGTTTTTGGGATCAATAAAAGACTTGGGGTCCGGTCCACCCCAGATCTTCAGGTGTTCATCACTGAAGCTGAAGAACAGCAAGGAGAACAAGGGGCATGTGAGGGTTTTGGGGAGCTATACCCTAAAATCTATAGTTTTTGTGCCCTAGAATGTGGAATACCAAATAAAAATGCGATAAAGATGATTCGAAGGACTTACCAATTTAGGGGCAGAAGTTGCTTCTTCAAACACGAATGCTGGAGAGGGCAAGAGTGGAAGCAGCTGAGGGCACTGGAGCTCTGGATCGACAAGAATGAAGGAGAGTCAGTAAGAACAAAAAGTGAAGGGGAGGAGACATATAAATAGAAGTGAGAGACCGCCAAAAATTTTGGATGTGAAGGGACGTGATGGTTGGCTGCTCAAGGCCAACAAACAAGCGACGCGTGTCCTAATTAATGGCGGCGTCAGAGTTGAAGAGACAGGAAGGCAAGATGAGACGTCAGCCAAGCAAATCAAGGAATCGAGCACTGGAATTAGTGCGGTTGACATTTTGCAAACAACAGACCGAGGAAGAGTCTACCTCGGTCGGATCATGTAATCCCAGTCACGCTTTTGCGGACGAAATTAAGGGGCAATTGAGAGAGAGATTTTATGAGCTGGAAATGGGCCATGGTAAGGGCCGGGCAAGTTGAAGGCCGAGCGCATTTGGGCCAGGATAGCTTTGGGCTTGCACGAAGATGGGGCTGCTCGGCTAAAGCCCAAGACCAAGCTACTTGAACTTGCACAGGTGGAAACCGTGCTACTTGCGTTGCTCGGCAGGAAGGCTCGTGCCTTTAGCTTGGCAGGAAGGCCTTTGTTTTACCCGCGTAACCTATTTCGAGCTCGGCTCTGTCAGATTGCAACTAAGCTCGGTCGGTATGGAGCTCGGCTAGTGAGTATTCGGGCATACAGCGCAGCACGGCCGTGTGAGGCCGAGGTGATTCCTCTGGTCTGCCGGGCTCCGCCAAGATATCCCGACAGTTTGGTTAGGTGGTGATTGCTGGATTTGTGCTGACAGATGGGATAGCAGCACGACGTGTCGAGAGACCAATGGGAATAGATTTGGGGCGCAGAAGGTATATAAGCGTGTCTACGCCCTCCATGCTGAGGCAGATGATCATTTGGTGAGATACACTTAGACATTCAACTCTCTCATCTCTCTCTCTATCCCTGAGTGTGTGTTAACTTGACCGTCGGAGGGATTTTTCGGCCACACACCACCGGGTAGCTTACCGCCGTTGTGTTCGCAGGTCGATCGGACAAATAGGGAGCTTGGAAGAAAGGAGTACGGGCTCGCCAGAATATTTGCTCCCCGTACAGAGGTTTTAAAGATTGAAGGGTTAGCCACCCCTCCTTGTTCTTGCTTACTAGCCTTATTTTCTTTGTTTGCTGTTTAGCTTTTTGGGCTCTTTTCATGCACTTTGAGCCATAGTTTTTCACCTATTAGGGGCTATTTTAAGGCTGTCCTAGGTTATTTAATTGGTTCAAGCTTTGACTAGTTCGTTTGTTGTATCATAAGTTCTTATATATAGCTTGTTGTATGTTGTTCTTTGCTTTTCTTTAATTGATTTCCATGTTAAGCGCCTCATTTTAATAAGCAACTTGTCATCCATTTCTTTTGTTTAAGAGTTGTTTCAACCGGTTGATGGTTATTCAAAACATGAGCTAGGGATCTATGCTTAATTCTCTACGGAGGTTCATCGTCAATGGCATGGTCTCTCTTTCATGTTGAGAATCACTTCCCGTTTGACATGCTTCACATTTAGTGGACGTAATCATCACCTTAGACAAATGGATTAAAGAATGGCAAAGACTAATGAATTTGGCTTAAAATGAACCAATCAACATAAAGAACATGAGTTATATTGCTTGGGTTCAGCCGGACGTTATGCCGAGTCTTGTGTCAAGAGTCATCACACGTCAATTCATGGTGTTTTGACGACCCTTAAAGTGTCTTTACTACCCCCATTTTGAGCTCACTCCATGAAAAATGAGAAGGGTTGGTGTTGATTCATTGCATTAATTGATTTTTGTCCAAATCATGGCCGAGATCATCAAGCAAGCAACTTTCTCATTGATGGTTTTGGAAACGACTCAATCTTTCTCTTGAGGCTTTCCATGACAGAGAAGTGTAATAGTGACAAACAGATGTTCAGAAAATTCTATCTACACTATTTTTACCTCAGAACCCAAAAACAAAGTTTTGCACGAAATTAGGGCCAGGCTTCATTGGGTGCCAGTCGGGCCCTAAAGTTTAGTAAATAGAGTGTTTTGCAGAAAATAGGGAACAGTGGCTGAAGGTGAAACATGGCAAATTCCAAGGGAGACAAACAGAGTTGCTTCTAAAAACTATCGCATGCATGACATCCTTATGCTTTCTAGTTCTATTAAATGTTGTAAATTAATGCTCTCATTATCATTGTAATTAAATATAATTAGCATTATTGTAATAATTATGAATGTGTAGTGTTAAGTAACTTAGATAGTTAGTTTTATTGTGTACCCTTGTTATAGTAAATTAGGTAGCCAACTTATTTCTTATTATTAGTCTGTAACTTAGCTAATTAGTTGTTTATTCATTCATTTGGTTTTGTAATAGTTAGTTTAATTCAAACACTTGGACATTAATTCAGACTCTCTTGCATTAGGGAAAATATATAATAATGTTGTATGTCTTCCAATCCCATTTATTTCTTCCTTTTATTTATCTACTTATAATGGTAGCATCATATTTACTTAGCATTTTCCATGACTTGCATCCATTCGTCTTACATGCATAAGGGTTCAGCTCATCATTCTAACCAATGTCAAAATTCAAAATTCTTTGCTCGAATACGTGCTTCATCGCATGCTTTGAATTGGTTCATATACCATGCTCATAGCCGAGCCTATTAAAAATGGCATAAATGTGTGCATTGCATTAGTCACATTACATTGTTTAGGAACATGCATATTGTCTAATTATTTTGCTTTGTTTGGCTTGCCTTGGAGTACTAGGTGAGCGTTTATTGCTTTAGCATCTTGCATTGCGTGATTATTGTCATGTCGAGCATGCTTTCCATGAAGCTAAATGCTTAGATGATATAATTGTTTAAATGCCGATGGATGAAGGCTAATTGCCAAAACTATGACAAATTGATTAATGTACAAATTCACATTCCCAAGTGACGAGTATTAAAAACAATTTTCAAACAAACATGAAATCAAAGCGTTCCAACTTTTACAAATTAGTCTATATTTTTGTGTGCGACACATAGTAATATTAGTCTAATAATCAGTCTAATAATCGGAACAAGAGCATATAATGTAAATAAGAATCACGACATGATTAGTAGAGGTCGATCTTTGATTGGGTGAGTGGGCTGCTCAATTCATGACCTTCCCCTCTCGTACCTAAGTTCCCGAGCCGAGACACTTTGGTGATGACGAATAAGTGACCTTTGGCACGAGTCACAGGTTTCCTAAATTTTTCAAAAATATTTAGGTGGCGACTCTAAAATTTGGTAATGCAGTCCATTTTTGGCATTTTTGATTCAAATCGATTTTCTAAAAGAATTGCCAAATTTGGACTCTTTTTTGTGTTTCCACTATTTCATATTGCACTTATGAAATCAGATTCAAAACCACGGGAGTCTGAACTGTAGGGCTAGTCGTATCTGAAAGGAGCACGAAAAGCAAGCTACATCGCGCGATCGTGTCAGGTTGACTATTCCAGCATATGAAGTTATGTAAAGCCATTGACACACATACAAAGGGCACTTCATTGAAAAATTTTATCTTTGGCATATTCCGCAAAGCCTCCCACCTCGACTTCCAAGCACTAAATGTCCGCTTGATACAACTACGCAAGGACAAATGTGCCTTGTAGAACCGTTCGAACTCGTTTTGTGGTATTCGGTTGCGATGGGCCTTTTATACCCCTTGTACGAGGCTAGATATCCTGTCTTGTTGTTGTACCTGCTATCGATCAAGTAGTATTTGCTTGCACGTGTAGAACAATATAACTGATAAATATGAAATTGTAATTTTTTAAAATCGTATAATGACTTTTTCACTTTAAATCGGTCACAATTTCAAACTTCAAATCGTATGTGGGACCAGTAAAAAAAACATGTATTGTTCGTACTTATGTATCCCCTACTTGTTTTTTGTTATAACGTACTCCTACATGTTTTTAGTTCTTATTTGAAAATCGATATAATTTGGTTTTATTGTACCAAAAAACCTTTTGTTACCATCACCTATATGATTAATTTTTTACATCTTGTCAAGCGGGAATTTGTTACCAAGCGCAGGGTGTGAGAATCGATGTTTAGGCTCGGTTGTGAAATAGTGCAACACCCTGCTGTTGTGCATGCCCCCGTCCCAACCGGCGGACACAAATGTGAAGCACAAATCAAAGTCACAAACGACAATAATATTTTTTGTTGGCATGTCTTTTCGGCCGTAGTATGAAAAGGCATATTCGTTGGAGACATGGGCCATAACGTGAGTGTCGTACAGTGCAGTCCTAAACAAGTAAAAATTGCAAAATGTAACTTCGTATTGCATATGCTATGAATGACCTCGTCGTAGAAATTTTTTTACACAGCGTCACCTTGAATGGTCGGTACTGTTGTTTGAAGCGTAAATGTGGATGGCCCCGTTGTTGGACTTGATCGGGCACAAGACTCCTACTATGAATTGACGTAAATGGTATCATAACTTGAAAAACCTCGTGGAAATGTCGTGACAATATCTCCTTTGAGCGTTGGAACCGTTCTTGCAAATTCTTCCATGAAATTCCTTGCAAAACAGAAATGAAAATCGCTACCTTCTCTTCAAACGGCATCATATGCTCTCGCTACAGCACTGTCAACCCAAAATTGCGTAGAGCGTCACACAAATTCAAGAACACTGGTCAGGGCATACTGATTGCATCTTCAAACCGAACCTGGTGGCCATTAAACAACTCGTACATGTGACACCCTAAATATTTAATTAATACCACAACCAATCACGATAATAATAAAAATAATAATAATAATAGTTGTAGTAGTAAAATAAAATAATTAATATTATGGCTATATGTGGTAAAATGTAATTTAATTGGATTATTAAAATTTCGGACCAAATTAACACAATTATGGAACAATACTATTAGTTGGACCAAATTAGAATTAACAATTATATAAACAAATAAAAAAAATTGATGTATAGATTCATTGAGGGCCAAGTTAAGCAAGATAAGTAGCAATTAATTGGAAAGATTTGCAAATTACCTAGAGTAAAGGAAGGTAAGCCATCTGTGACGTGTCGGTTGTAGGGGGAAGGACTGTGAACATCTGTAAAGAAACGAAAAAGAGAGAGAGAGAGAGAGAAAGAGAGAGAGAGAGAGAGAGAGAGAGAGAGAGAGAGAGAGGAGCAAGAGAACAGTCCCGAGTAGTTGGCAAAAATAGGAAAAAAATAGTAAGGATTAATATTAAGGTGAGTTATATTATACCTTGAGTTGCTATAATATATTTTACGTATGTTTTGAGTTATCATAATTTATTTTATGCAAATTGGGTTTTTTAAACAACATTAGTATTTTAATTACGTTGATTATTTTACGAGCTCTATTTTCTCAAATTGAAACCCATGGATATGTTTGTTTAAATTTTAAAAATTATTTGACAATGATTTTATAAGCAATTATGTTTTGTAAGTACCACCATGGGAATCCCATGCCTTGGGGGGACTTAAATAACCATTGGCCTCTATTTGGTCACTTTGTGGTCCTCTGTTTGTCATGAATTCATTGTCCTCTATTCTGACTATCACTCATGTGACTTCTGTTCTGTTCTATTTTGTACCGTGTTATAGTTATGGTTATTTATATAATTTCTATATTTCAGTTTCTGTCATTTTAAATAATTTGTTTAGTTAAATTGTGGAGAAGTGGTTTGGAAATACTCTTCAAATCCTGGGGGACGCTCGCGATCCTCGGATTGTCACCTGAAAAGAAATGAACACTCTGGTCAGGGGTGCCGGAATTAGCACTCCAACGGACAAGTTAGTCTCTACTCTCTCTAGATTACTTGTATTTTAATTTAGACATATTGCCCACTTTCAATTCGTCATTCGGCTTCTTTTGTAGCAAATCGCTTTTCACTCGGCCCCTTGCTCAACCGGCTATTTGGCGGAATAGGGTAGGATATGAACGTGCGAGATGGGGCCGAGTGCTATATATATTTCAACTCTCCAAGTTCAACTATTCGGCCTCTTTACGACTCCCAATGTTCGGCCCCCACAATTGCCCCCCAAGCACTCCACTAACGACAGTTGGCTAGAGTGTTTGGTTTCGAACTCGAAAAGTCAGAGCCAAAATTCGGTGGCTGACCTCATTCCAACGCAGATGTCTGAGCACACACTTCTCGGTTATCATTTCAACTTCCCGCCCTTTCGTACACTTCTATTTATTGTGATTTAAAATTTTGACGTCTTTTCAAATACATACACATTTTTAGGTGCTCGTCGCTGGACTGCCTTCTGAATTACCTCTGCAACTTCCTTTTCTTCACTATCCTTTTCGTCTCTTGTAAGTTCTCTCCCCCTCATCTCCAAACTCCTGCTTTGAATCCTTTTTCTTGGTTTGTTTTTGGTTTAGCATATTCCTATAGGCTGAAGGAAATGACAAAACATTTGAAAGATCTCCTCTTCTCGGATCGAATTTCTGGCTTCCAACGCCATTTTTCCATTCCTGATGACGTCCGTCTGTCACTCGTGACAGATGACACCCTCGATATGGAGAGGGCTGATGAAACCACGATCGTCTTCCCTCTCCTATCAATCGCAGAGGGTGGAGTCTGTTTCCCCCTCCACCCATTCCTTAGGGCTGTGTTTTGCCATTGGGGTCTAATCCCTTCCCAACCCAATGTCAACTTTTTTAGAATCGTAATAAGGATTATAGAGCTAAACTGTCGCCTTAGGATTAACCTCGGCATTCCTGCTATTCGGCATTGTTATGCCTTGGCCAAGTCTTCTGGTTGGCACGGACATTATTTTCTTAGGGCCAAGGACACCGACCATCAATTAGTGACTATGCTTTCCAGTTCTGGGAAGCGAGTCGATGATGTTATAGTCATTGTCCAAGGTAACTAGGAATTCGGCGAAGACGAGGATCGCCTCGATCCTATTTCTAGACGGAGGGGCGAACCAGGTGGCCATATAGCTTCTTATGTTTATTATTATTATTTTTATTTTTTTTTTTGTTATATTTATGAAGCTTCATTTTTTAGACCTCATGGTTTTGCTTGTGCAGGAAATGATTTGAAGAAAGTCCTGACTTCAACTGACGACGCCGTTCTTTCGGAAATCAAAGTCGCGCTCAAATATTTCGGCCATCCGAGCCTTTAGAAACAGAGGAGCGCGGCCCACGTTCTGTGTCGTTACAAGCTGACATATACGACCTTCTCAGTGGTAGAAAACATCCCAATTCCGAAAGGTGAAGAGTTTCTTACCGCTCTTATTTTGACCGACTTCAAAAACTTGCGGCAAGTTGGTTTGGAGGGGTCTGATTCGGAGCAGGAAGAAGTAGCTGAGGTCGCCAAGTCAGATCAGTCTGAAATGAAAGTACACGAGGCTTTGAAGTTGGCCTTTGAAGAAGCTAGCCTCAATTCAGCCGACCCTCCGTCCACTTCGGGCCGAGGGAACCTTCCATTTGACGACGTTTTTAATGGTTTAGAGGACCTTTCCAGCGCATACCCCGAAAACATGGCTAGGTTAAGCCTCACACAACTTGCCAAAAAGAAAAACGCGAAAAGGATGGCCGCGCGACAAAGAGCAGAGGCCATTCGATCTGAATTGCCACCTACCGCAGAATCTCAGCCCTCCCTGCCTATTGTCGAATCTCAGACCTCCTTGCCTATTATTGAGGAGGGAACGGCAAAAAACCAAAGTGCCGAGTCCGAGGTGGTTGTGCAGGCCGATCAAGAGGCTGAGCAAAGGGCAGAGAAGTGTCCTGCCGAGGTCGAGGCCAGCTCAGAAGAAAATCGTGTCAGCAAACAGCCTCATTTAGAGGAATCGGATGTGATTGTGCCTTTTGTCATTCAATCGAAGATAAAAAATACGTCGATCTCCTCTAATGCTTCTACAATTAAAGACCCAGCCTTCGTACTCAGCATGGCTACGTCCGTCTCATTGCCGGCTGACAAGTCGGCTTTTCGGGCGGAGTCGGATCTGCTGGCAATAGCGCTAGCCGCTCAATCGGCTCTCCTAGTATATACATTGACCTTGTCTTTCCCTTTTATGTAAATATTGTTTTGGGTTTAATTTCCTGTTTCGTAGACGGTCAGGAGAATAGCCGAGATAGGTCGTTGCCAGCATGACGTCGTCGAACGACTTGGCCGTTTACAAACGGAAGTAGAGGGCCAAAAGAGCAGGGCTAATTTCGAGGCGACGAGGGCGAAAATAGAAAGCGCTAGGGCCGAGGCCAAGATGGAGAGGGCAAGAAATGCGGATCAATTGAGATTGGCCGTCGAGAAGAGAGCAGATGCGAGCGAAGACGCGTTCAAGTTAGCCCAAGAGGCGATCGCCAAACTGGAGGCTGAGTTGGAAGAATTAAAGAAGGCGAAGGAAGCAGCCGACTCGAAGGCTTCCAAGGCGTTCGAGGCCAGGCAAAGTGCTGCTCTTTCCAATTATGTGGAAAAAGTCCCCAAGTTTGAAAATCGGGGATTCAAACACGGCTGACTCAAAGCCCTTGCTGCTGCTGATGTGACATTGGCTATGCCGATTCCATACGAGCAAGTGGATGTTGAGCTGCTGGAGTCTGACTCTGAGGATTAATTTGGGCAACACTTGTTTTTGTTTTAGGATTTTGAATGTATTCTTACAGCTTTTCGTTTAGTAGTTTTTATGTATTGCTACAGTCATAGTTTTTTGCTAGGCATTTTCATGTGAACTTGTAGCTTCTTGTTTAATAGTTTTCATATGTAAAATGGCTACAATTTGTGCCCAATTTACTAATGAAAATTTCCTTTGTACTTTGCTATTATTTGTGCTAAATTTTGTTATTGATGAATGGTATTGTTTTTTGCTATTTTGGATAAAACATTCATGTATACTTGCCGATTAGATAACTAGGCAATTTTAATTTATCCTCGTTGAATAGCCGATCGGATTAATAAATCTGTCCTTGCCCCAGCCAATGCATGAACTCCAAAAATTCGAATGCTAATAGTTCATGGAGTGGCTGTGGCACACATCGATCGACATCGGGCTTAGGTGCTTGGCCGATCAGATTAATAAATCTGCCCTTGCCCCAGCCAATGCATGAACTCCAAAAAGCCGAATGCTAATAGTTCATGGAGTGGTTGTGGCACACATTGATCGGCATCGGGCTTAGATGCTTGGCCGATCAGGTTAATAAATCTGCCCTTGCCCCAGCCAATGCATGAACTCCAAAAAGCCGAATGCTAATAGTTCATGGAGTGGCTGTGGCACACATTGATCGGCATCGGGCTTAGATGCTTGGCCGATCAGATTAATAAATCTGCCCTTGCCCCAGCCAATGCATGAACTCCAAAAAACTGAATGCTAATAGTTCATGGAGTGGCTGTGGCACACATCGATCGGCATCGAGCTTAGGTGCATGGCCGATCAGATTAATAAATCTGTCCTTGCCCCGACCAATGCATGAACTCCAAAAAGCCGAACGCTAATAGTTCATGGAGTGGCTGTGGCACACATCGATCGGCATCGGGCTTAGATGCTTGGCCAATCAGATTAATAAATCTGCCCTTGCCCCAGCCAATGCATGAACTCCAAAAAGCCGAATACTAATAGTTTATGGACTGGTTGCGGTGCACGTCGATGGACATTAGTCTTTTGGAGTTTAGCGTTAACGAAATCGCCTCGAGGGCGCTGCAAGCATTAGAAATAAATGGGGTGGACTCTTCGCGCCAGTGACTCTACTTATTGTGTTCAGACTCAATTTAAAACAATTTGTTGCGTAAGGTTAGATAAATGCGAATGTCAAATAGACTGTTCTTCAACAGCAAAGGAGAAGCGCGAACATTGGCTGAGCTTGACACTGCAATGAATCGCAGCAGCGAACCCACCCATGCAGGAGGTAGGACGTCCAAAGAATGGGAAAAACGTCAGCCTCCAAGTCGTCGAAGTAGATCACCCCGAAAGGAAAAATAGCAATGGGGAAGCTCTCCACGACCATTGAGTTTTGTGGGGAATAAACCGATGACGGAGGTGGACTCAATTATCAACGACCCAGGTGTAGCGGTTGAGTTTGCTCGACAGATTTTTCCACTGGAAGTCCAGCAGTCGATGGTTGGTCGACAGGATTTCGAAGTATTTCGAGAGGGCATCCACAGGGCGGTGAAAGGGCTGTATACCGCTTATGAAGTCGGCATGCACCTGTGTGCCGCGCTACGAGAAATAGAGAAAAAGGACGAACGAATTCGAAACTTGGAGGCTCGCGCGGAGAAGGTCGAGCGTGAGCTTAGGGAACTTAGGAAGGCTCAAACCACCGAGCCGCGTGCGGTAAGTCAATCTAACCCAGTCGTGGAGAAGAGAGTGACCCAACGGCTGTTAAGTCACGCGATAGCCGATCGAGATACGGCAAGCATGTTTGCCGTGGAAAATACAAGGACCGTGGGTTATAAAAAAGGCTTCCACGACGGCTGAAGAGTCGGGATAGACAAGACCAAGGAAAAACTCGCAAAGGAGGTGTGCCGATACGAGAATTGAGGCTTTAGGCACAGGTGGATTAAGGTTCTCCAAGCCTCAGAGGCACTCCAAGGAGCAGGAGTTGAATCGACGTCGCCATTATATCATCGTCACGCCTTCCTTTTGACGCTTCCAAAATTGAGAAGAGCTATGACGAGTGCGATGCCGAATAGAACTAAACATATATTGTAAACGTTCCAACACAGATTGGGCGTCAATAATGTATCTATTGGATAATTTAATAAAATATTTTATTTTAAATGTATGTGTTTGATTTTGAATGTTTACATGCCTGATTGGGCATCTCGTTTTGAATGTTTGCATATTTTAATTTTGTTTATGTGGTTGTGCCGGCCCAACTTATTCAAACATTTCATTTTCAATTTTTGTATGTTTTAAAGTGTAAATGGTTTTTGTCGGCTCAGCATAACAGAACATTCCACTTTGAATATTTATATGCGCTAACCTTCGTCGTGAAGGGCGCTCCGAATCCAAAGTCTTAATCGGCCCAAACGTGTTATGCACAACTGGGGCTCCGGATTCGGAGACTTTATTTGGCTTATTGTGATATCCACGAAGGGCGCTCCGAATTCGGAGTCGTATTTGGCCCAAAGGTGTCATGCACGGATATGGCTCCGAATTTGGAGACTTAATTTGGCCAATCGTGATATCCACGAAGAGCGCTCCGAATCCAGAGGCTTAATCGGCCCAAGGGTGTCATTCACCGATGGGGCTCCGAATTCGGAGATTTAATTTGGCTAATCATGATATCCACGAAGGGCGCTCCGAATCCGGAGGCTTTATTCTGCCCAAAGTTGTCATGCGCCGATGGGGCTCCAAATCCAGAGACTTAATTTGGCCAATTGTGATATCCACGAAGGGCGCTCCGAATCCAGAGGCTTAATCGGCCCAAGGGTGTCATTCACCGATGAGGCTCCGAATCCGGAGACTTAATTTGGCCAATTGTGATATCCACGAAGGGCGCTCCGAATCTGGAGACTTTATTCAGCCCAAAGGTGTCATGCACCGATGGGGCTCCGAATCTGGAGACTTAATTTGGCCAATCGTGATATCCACGAAGGGCGCTCCGAATCTGGAGGCTTAATCGGCCCAAGGGTGTCATTCACCGATGGGACTCCGAATTCGGAGACTTAATTTGGCCAATCGTGATATCCACGAAGGGCGCTCCGAATCCAGAGGCTGTATTCGGCCCAAAGTTGTCATGCGCCGATGGGGCTCCAAATCCAGAGACTTAATTTGGCCAATTGTGATATCTACGAAGGGCGCTTCGAATCTGGAGGCTTAATCGGCCCAAGGGTGTCATTCACCGATGGGGCTCTGAATCTGGAGACTTAATTTGGCCAATCGTGATATCCACGAAGGGCACTCCAAATCTGGAGACTTTATTCGGCTCAAAGGTGTCATGCGCCGATGGGGCTCCGAATCCGAAGACTTAATTTGGCCAATCGTGATATCCACAAAGGGCACTCCGAATCCGAAGGCTTAATCAGCCCATGGGTGTCATTCACCGATGGGGCTCCGAATTCGGAGACTTAATTTGGCCAATCGTGATATCCACGAAGGGCGCTCCAAATCCGGAGACTTTATTCGGCCCAAGGGTGTCATACGTCGATGGGGCTCCGAATCTAGAGACTTAATTTGGCTAATCATGATATCCACGAAGGGCGCTCTGAATCCGGAGGCTTAATCGGCCCAAGGGTGTCATTCACCAATGGGGCTTCGAATCCAGAGACTTAATTTGGCCAATCGTGATATCCACGAAGAGCGCTCCGAATCCGAAGGCTTAATCAGCCCAAGGGTGTCATTCACCGATGGGGCTCCGAATCCGGAGACTTAATTTGGCCAATCGTGATATTCATGAAGGGTGCTCCGAATCTGGAGACTTTTGAATTGAATTGCGCAATGAGGAAATAGGAGACTTTGCATTGCAAGAGTTAAATATGTACATGGTGAACCATTCAAAACTAGTATCATTCCCCACAAGTTAGGTTTAATGATAAAATTTACGCAAGTGCGTTGAATTCCAAGGCCGTGGCATGCTCCTTCTAGACATGTCTTTGAGCCAATATGCCCCTACTCGAGCAATCGAATCGACTTGATATGGATCGTCCCACTTTAGACCCAATTTTCCATCAGCCGATTTTCTGGCAGCTGGGAGTATTTTCTTCAGGACCAACTCTCCTGGTTTGTAGTAGTGCAGCTGAACACGTTGATTATACGACTTAGCAAGCTGCTACTGGTACCGTGCCATGGACGTAAGGGCACGGTCTCTTCGTTCTTCAATCAGAGTCAAATCCAAGGCCAGCATCATGTTGTTTTGGCCCATGTCAAAAACTTTTGACTTCAAGGTTGGAAGGCCGATCTCCAGGTGTATAATCGCCTGGGTTCCAAAGCATAAAGCAAACGGCGTTTTCCCAGTGGATCGTCTCGGCATAGTTCGATGAGCTCACAACACACTCGGCAAATCTTCTACCCATTTGCCTTTAGCTTTCTCCAGCCTCTTCTTGTTGCCGTCCAAGATGGATTTGTTAGAGGCTTTAGCTTGACCATTGCTTTGTGGGTAAGCCGGCGTGGAAAAGTAAGGCTGGATACCATACTTGCTGCACAAATCTCGGTAGACGCCGCAATCAAATTGGGTGCCGTTGTCTGAGATAAGTGCTCTTGGAATGTTGAATCATGTTATGATATTTCTCCATACAAAGCGCTTAACATCAGCATCTCGAATGTGCGTTAATGCCTCCGCTTCGACCCATTTTGTGAAGTAATCTGTCGCGACAATCAGGTATCGTTTGTTCCCTGGGGCCCTCGGTAATGGTCCGACGATGTCAAGTCCCCATTGGGCGAACGGCCAAGGACTGGTTATGGAGCTTAGCTCTTCAGCAAGCAGGTGGGTCAAGGGAGAGAACTTCTGGCATTGTTCACACTTTTTTACGTAACATTCGGCATCGGCTCTCATTGTCGACTAGTAATACCCCTGTGTCACGGCTCAATGAGCCAAAGAGCACCTGCCAGAATGGGCGACACAACTGCCTTCATGTATTTCAGTCAAAAGCTCTTCGACTTTGTCCGAATACACGCATTCCAAATATGGACCAAAAAGGGATTTTTTATAAAGCTTTCCTTGCGGATCCAAGTAATATCGCAGGGTTTTGTTTCGCAGCTTGTGCGCTTCTTTCTTGTCCTCTAGAAGCTGCTCGGAAGACAAGAATGCAGCAATGGGATCCATCTAACTCGGTCCAAATTCTATGACATTGACCTGGATTTCCTCCGAAGGGCTAATGCTCGACTCCGGGATGAAACCTACTTCGATGGTCCGTTTAATCTCTGAGTTAATGGAGGAGGTTAGGCAAGCCAGGGCATCTGCATGTGTGTTCTGATCACGTGTTATCTGATTCAATTCATGATGGTCAAATTTTGCCAGCAAGGAGTTAGCTGTTTTTATGTAAGCCACCGTACGGTCGTTTCTTGTCGCGTACTTCCCCATTAGCTGATTGATCACCAGTTTTGAATCGCAAAATACAAGCAAACGCCGAGCACCCAGAAGGGCTTCGTATTCGGCTTCGTTATTTGAAGCTTCAAAGTTGAGCTTGACGACCTGCTCAATTATTGTGCCGTCGGGAGCCATGATTACTACTCTGGCTCCACTGCCCCGCTAATTAGATGATCAATCACAGTACAACTGCCAAATGTCCCCCACATAAATTCTTCAGTTCAGCTTCGGTCGAATTTCATCAGACTTGAAGTCGGCAAGACCCCCAGTGAATTCGGCAACAAAGTCGGCAAGCACCTGTCCCTTGATTGAGGTTCTAGGTAGAAACTGAATATCGTACTGGCCAAGTTCAAGAGCCCACTTTGAAACACGTCCTAATGCTTCTGCACTACGTAGTACTGATTGAAGGGGATAATTTGTTAGCACCCCGATGCTATGTCCCTAGAAGTAATGCATCAGTTTTCTTGCCGCCATGACTAGGGCTAGGATGAGTTTTTCCAAAGGAAGGTAACGTGTTTCGGCGTCAACAATTGCCTCGCTCACATAATACACTGGCCGCTATTCCCCCAGCTTTTCCTTTATCAGTACAGCGCTGACGACCCGGTCAGAAACTGCCAGATACAAAATGAGCGGGTCGCCAGTCGATGGTGTTGTCAAGAGTGGAACTGATCAGAGGTAGGTTTTGAGGCCGTTGAAAGCGACTTCACACTCGGTGGACCATTCAAAAGCCTTGCCCTGCTGTAGTGTATGGAAAAATTATCGACAACGATCTGTAAACCGACTGATGAACCTGTTGAGTGCGGCGGCCATCCCCATCAACTTTTGAACCTTTTTTACTGAACGAGGGGAGCCAAGCTCCAAGATTACTGTGATTTGCCTCAGGTTGGCTTCGATTCCATTGTGGTTGACAATGTAACCCAAGAATTTGCCAGAGCCGATCCCAAACGCACATTTGGAAGCGTTCAGCTTCATTTTGTATTTGCATAGAATGCCGAATGTCTCTTCCAAATCGGCTAGATGAGTTTGTTCTTCTTTGGACTTAACCACCATGTCATCAATGTACACTTCCATAGTCTGGCTAAGTTGCTCATTGAACATGGCAGTGACCAGTCTTTGGTAAGTTGCCCCTGCATTCTTCAGCCAAAAGGCATACCCTTATAGTAATAGGTTCTTCTTGGGGTGAGGAATGCAATTTTGTCTTGGTCCTCCGGATGCATGGCGATTTGATGATAACCTCTGTAAGCATCGAGGAAGCTCATACGCTGATGGCGTGCCGTCGCATCTACAAGTTGGTCAATTCTGGGTAGGGGAAAACAATCCTTGGAGCAGACTTTGTTTAGGTCCGTGAAATCAACGTACACTCGCTAAGTCCCATTTTTCTTCTTCACAACCACAATATTAGAGAGTCATGTAGGGTAGGTCACTTCTCTGATTGCCCTGGCGTCAAGCAACCTGTCAACCTCCTCAACAACAGCGGTAGTGTGCTCTGCGGCTGACCACCGGCTTTTCTAAATGATCGGCTTGCATTTAGGGTCCACATTCAAACGGTGCTGCGAAAATGACGAATCTACACCCGACATCTCATATGGAGTCCACGCAAATACATCAAGGTTGCCGAGCAGGAAGGAAATTAGTTGTTGCCTGTTTGCTTGATTCAGGGAGGCGCCGACCATGAAGAACCTGTCTGGGTTGCCGTCAATGTCACACCCCAAACCCGTCCCTAAAAGTTTGGGCATGACGTATTCGGAAACGGACACTAAACCTGATATACATATCATATGGGGCTGAACAAAAGCATTGTATATATAAAATGTCATATAATAACATACAAAACATCCATTGAGCTAGCACTACTATGCCAGGATCACAAACAAAACATAAGGCAAATAAACGTATAGTGATATGCATCAGAGAATTTAGCTATGCACATATATATACAGACCCAGCCCTTAAGATTGAGTGTATAACAAAACAGATTACAAGGTAAAGGGATTATACAAAACCAAAAGCTTAGCAAAACCCCATAAAATGAGCTGCCTTCAAAAGTGCCTGGACTCTCTGAGGTTGACAAAAGAGGAATGGATGCCATGGGTTAAGACTGACTTCCAAGTGGAGTGCCTACAAAAACAAACATAACATCAAGTGAGCCAAGCTTAGTGAATAGTAGTACATCAACAATTTAACAATTAACTCGTATTACAATGTACATATTCAGTGCAGAGAGCATATTGTTAAACTTTATTTTGTAATTATTTCCAGAACGGCCTTAGGCCCCATTTTTAACCAGAATGGCTTTAAGCCCTTGAACAGAATGGCATTAAACCCTTATCAGAATGGCATTACAGCCCTTATCAGAATTGCGTTATAGCCCTTATCAGAATGGCATTACAGCCTTTATCAGAATGGCATTATAGCCCTTATCAGAATGGCATTATAGCCCTTATCACGTATGTATGAATTCAAGTGGTGGCTCGTACGGATTCTAGAGGTGGCTCGCATGGTAGCACTTAGTTCCGTGCAGCACTTTGTTTCATACTAACAGATCATACAGAATGGTCATAGGCCCAGATGTCACAGATTGGCCATAGGCCTCACATACGTCACAGAACAGCCATAAGCCTCATAACTTTCACAAAACGGCCATAGGCCTCAGTTCACATATGTATGGACTCAAGAGGTGGCTCATACAGATTCTAGAGGTGACTCGCACTGCAGCACTTAGTTCCGTACAGCACTTTGTTCCATACCAGAAAATATTAGGTCCTCAAGACCAAACAATACATATCATGCCACAGTATGAATGGAACGAATAAACAGAACGGAATAACCTCATGGTTTATAGCAAGTTAACATAAGTGTCTTACGTATATCAAAACATTAACACAAGACACACATATCATTAGTCTTAGAGTCATTCAGAGGCACACATCCTTACCATCATTTACTTACATTCTTTGATTCATGCACTTAGTTACCTCATCAACATGCGATAACAAAATGCCAATGGACATCATTAGTCATAAGTAAAGCGTATATTACAGATTAACATAGTGGTCGTACGTATAACAGAGCATTAATAATCCTTGTTTACAGAGGTACATGTGTCATTACAGTACTATTCATGAGAATAGACCAACTCACACCATAACATTGGTCCTATAACGATGTTGTTGATATTTAATTCTTCGATGTATAAGGCGATCCACGGTTCTATCCGATTATTCATTTCGATAATCCCTTCTAAGCAGATATCTATATCATAAAACATGCGTTGAACCAGCCAGATTATAGGAGTCCATAATAGGACATTCAAAATATCATGTTCGTGAGCAGGGTTTACATTCCCAATCCCTTCTCGTCAAGCAATTGCACAGTATTAATAATTCGTATGTAAGTCGTATACAAAGTCATAAGTAACTTACAGATTGTAGCTCATTAATGCGTAACCAGAATGCAAAGTAATGCCAGAGTCATGCCAATGTACACAGAGTCCTTTAACGTTCTCACCGATTTCCAAACAACATGAACATTAACAGAATTACTCGCAAAGAGCAGAGCATTAATAAAAATAAGTAGTTATGGTAGTAAACGTGCGATTACGGTACTACTACTCACAGTGTGCTGGTGGAGCATTTGTTCCTCCCGAAGCGTGTCCTACACACACACGAAGTCACACATTAATTCTCTTTTCTTTATTACATTGTTTTTTGATTCTCTTAACTCCGAATAAATTTACAAACATTAAAACAATATCAAATACAGATTTTGACAATATTAGAGGATCCAGCACGTAAAATGGAGCAACTCATGTTTTCCAGCTTGGGCCGCACGTGTGGCTATGAGCCCCACACGTGCGGCAAAGGGTACCGCACGTGCGGCAGTGATGCCCCGCATGTGCTTTTCTAGCAGTGTTCAAACACCCAAAACTCACCATTTTTCCGCACGTGCGGCCATAACTCCCGCACGTACGGCGTGGGTTCCCGCACGTACGGCAGTGACGCTCGCACGTGCAGTGATTTGCTACATTTTGCAGTCCGAAATTCCATCAACAATCCCACTTTGATAGGTTTATATAAAGCCCAAAATAAGCTTATACATTGATAGACTTTGGTTCCAAAATCATGTAAACATGAACTCCAACACATACCAATCCTAATATAAGTTAGATCATTAATCCAAAGCTCATATACACACTCAATTTCATGAGATTCCTAACTTTACACACACATAAACTTATATACACAATGCCATGCCACATAATTGAATTCAAGCAACTCAATTTGAAGAATAGAATGTGACTTCTCATAGCTATTTCAAGTTAAGTCAAAACACTCACATTAACTTTTTACACACACCTAGAACCATAATTCCAACCCTTGAGTGTCATGATCATGAGGATATCTCCCACTATTTAAGAAAAAAAGAGTCGTAAGAGTTAATTAAGATAAACATCAACATACCTTGTGCTTAAGTTTCTCAATTTCCCAACCTTCTTGATGATCTTCTCCCTCTACCCTTCAACCTTTCTCTTCCTCACTCTTCTCTCAGGAGTTATTTTAAGTTGGGGACTTTTTTGATCAAATGGCCAAAGAACACACATATATCTATAAGGGGTGAATAGGACAAAAAGCAATCGTTTAATCACCCCAAATTGAAATTTCACAGAAATGCTCATTATTACCTAAAAATTATGCTGATCTCAAATGTAAAATCAATTTCAGATTATCAAGCCTCTAAGGCCCTCAATTTCTGATCCAAACACTTAAATTGAGACAGATACTTTTCTTTTCAACAGATATAGATCTCAAATCATAAGATCCATTGGCTCCAACTTAATTTCACATAAAATCTCACATTGGGCATTTAAATGCATAGAATTAGGAACCGAAAGTATGCCAGAAACAGATATGAGGGTCGGGTTATTACAGTCAATCTCAACTCGATCTAGGGCTTCCGTGGCCTTTTCACTTGGGAGCCGCCCAACATCGTCAAGGCTCTTTCAATCCGGCACCTCAATTAAATTCACTTGCAACTTTTTTGGTGTCTTTCCAGCAAGGAGATAACATGCTTGTGCCGATTTCTGGGAGCCACGGATTTGCTCAATGCCGCGTTCTGTCAGGAAGCATAGCAGCTGATAATAGGTGCTTGGCATGGCCTGCATAATATGCAACCAAGTTCGCCCCATGATGAGATTGTACGGCGATGGCAGCTTGACGACCAAGAATTCCACATCCACTGTTCGGGTGCCCGCTCGAACGGGTAGTGTGATCTTCCCCAACGGGTATCCTGGATTCGCGTTGAAGCCGAATAATGGGTAAGGAGCTGGAGAAAGATCTGATTCGGAGAAGCTGAGTTTGGTGAAAGTCTTGTAATACATAACTTCCGATGTGCTCCCCGAGTCAATGAGTACGCACTCAATAGTGAATCGGTTTACGCGTAACTCGATTACCAAGGGATCAATATGTAGAAGTGTCACTTTGGCCAAATCTGAATCATCGAAAGCAATGCTCGCAGCTTCATGGGGTCGTTTAGCTGGAGTGAGTTGATTTTGAGGGTCGGGATAAACTGAATCGTATGCACCGTGGATGACATTAGCAAGCTGTAAATCATGTGGATCACGCCGAGTGGAGGTGAATCATGTCGTAAAGCTATTGCTTTCGTTGAGTTACCTTTTCGGACGTACTGTTGTAGCCGACCATCTTGTACCAGTTCCTCCAGGTGATCCTTCAATGCGTAATAACTCTTAGTATCATGGCCGTGATCCTTGTGATATTCACACCGCCTATCCCGTCTTCTCGTTTCAGGAGGTCCCACCATTTTGGACGGCCATTTGAAGAATGAAAGGTGCTGGACTTTGGACATGATCACGCTGATCGGCTCTGACAAATCCGTGTATTTCTTGTCGGCGCGCCTTGTGCGCCTGCCATCGACTTGCAGTTGTTCATTTGCTCGGTGGGGGCATTGGTCGCTTGATCGGCGAGAATCCCGTCTCTTGTCTCGTTTAGTCCGATGTCGTGGTTCAGGGCTCTGAGGTGGTACAGAACCTATCGGCTGAGCAATTTCAGAAGGGGCCGTCTTGTTGGTACATTTCCGACTTTAACCCACAAGGCGTCATCCTCCACTTTGCATTATTCCTCAACCTTCTTCATTAACGACCAGGCTGTTTTGGGGGGCCGTCTGGTCAGAGAGTTGCGGAGGGCACTGTCAGGACGTAATCCCATCTTAAAGGCGATAATGGCCATGGAGTCATTGCAAGCATCGTCCACCAGATTAAAATACTCCCAATATCGCACCGAATATGCACGAAGGGTTTCCCCTGGTTGAATCTGCATTGCCCAGAGGGAATTGGCTTACTTTAGCTGGACCTCATTAGTGACGAACCTTGCCCTGAAGGATTTTTGGAGTTGGTGGAAGCTCTTGATCGAAGTCGGCTCCAGTTTATAATACCACCTGACAGCTAGTGGTCCCAAACTGCTCGGAAATATTCTGCACATGAGAGCCTCGTTGTCTGCATGCAGCGTCATGGCTTGCTTGTAACGGCGAATGTGATCGGTGGGGTCTGATTTACCGTCGTACAAGGTGAATGACGGTGCTTTGAATTTCTTGGGTAACACTACCCTTACAATCCGTCATACAAAGGGATCGTGCCGGTCTTCTTCGTCTGAACTGTTTCTTCTTCGCTTATGCCGTATACGTGGAATTTTTTCAGAGGAACTGGTAGTTTCAGGTCGCCCCTTCTTCTTGGGCTCCGGGGATAATGAGTCGGAGTCGCTATCAGTGTCTTGTTGTCGGGCTCGAGGTCATCAACCACCTGCCCTTAGAGGTCGTTTCGGATCTTGGCGTACAACTTGTTTGGACTTCACCACTTCCAAGGCCAAATCCTGACGGAGACGTTCGTTCTCAGCGATCATGTTCTCAAACCTCTGTTCATTTTGCTTTACTTGTTCCATGACCGCTTGCATTGTCTCATGCGCTGAAGTCGAGGGTGAGGTGAAATTCAAGGCGCGTCTTGCGGCGATAGTCTCTAGTCTAAGCATGTTTGTTGGAGTGAGGTCGTCTCTCTGTGTGGTTTCGTTAGTGACCATCGAAGGGTCTTCCGTTACGC
This sequence comes from Camellia sinensis, assembly GCF_055761805.1. NCBI lineage: Eukaryota > Viridiplantae > Streptophyta > Magnoliopsida > Ericales > Theaceae > Camellia > Camellia sinensis. Next base: position 11,055,831 of record NC_138970.1, read on the forward strand.
CTACCATGGATGTATTTGAGTATTCCCACAGACGGCACTAATTGTGGGGAAGTGGTTTGGAAATACTCTTCAAATCCTGAAGGACGCTCACGATCCTCGGATTGTCACTTGAAAAGAAATGAACACTCTGGTCGAAGGTGCCGGAATTAGCACTCTGATAGACAAGTTAGTCTCTACTCTCTCTGGATTACTTGTATTTTAAGTTAAGCATATTGATTCTCACATACCTCTTTCTGGCTGATGTTCTTCTATTTATATCTTTTCTTTCTTGGGCCTTGGGATTGGACCCAGTTTCAATTCGCCATTCGGTTTCTTTTGTAGCAAACCGCTTTTCACTCGGCCCCTTGTTCAATCAGCTATTTGGCCGAATAGGGTAGGATATGAACGTGCGAGACGGGGCCGAGTGCTATATATATTTCGACTCTCCAAATTCAACTATTCGGCCTCTTTACGACTCCCAATATTCGGCCCCCACACAAATAAAGTTATGTTATTGTTTTAGCATGAATATCCATGGTTATTTTGTATCCCCTATACTTTTGACATAATATTTCTCACTCTGTTGTATGCTTATGGCTATTACCCTTTCAGGTGGTGAGATGTAAGGAAGACCCGTAACCTCGTGTAGTGGAACTTGAACAAAAATTTGATGTTGATATGTTATTTTGTCTTTCTTTCCTTTTCTTCCTTTTGTTGTTGTTGTTGTTTTTTTTTTTTTTTTTTTACTGATAGTCGGTCACAGAATAATAATAAAAGCTCTATAGATGTATTTTCTTTTATTAAAATAGTAGAATGAAGTTAATTTTCTGTTTAATTATTTCCTACCTCCATTTTGCTTCCGCCTGCGCCATTTAATTTGTTAAGCTTAGAATTATTTAATAAGTTATGATTCCAGCCCTAAGCCTATGGGGTTGGGTCGTGACAAAAGCGGTATCAGAGCAATGGTTAGAAATAATAAATAAAATAAACTAAGAAATAAATATTTACCTGCGACGTTAATCCTTTTCTATAAAATCTCACGTTTATTCTAGTGATGTTGGAATGTTCGAGATTAACCTTGATAAGGCATTTTGGGAGGAGCTCAGGGCTATTAATTTGGAGGATATTTTAGCAGAGCACCTCGTCCTCGCCTCACCGGAAGGATGGGGAGACTTGGAGGATATAGTTAGGAGACTGCATCCAAGCCTTGCCCAATTGATAGGTCGACCAATATATATACAGACCGATCCTACTGAAGTACCATACTTATTGTGGAGACAGAGCCGTACCTACACGCGTGGACGCTTTCTTGGACCCACCCGTGCCCTCGGCCTTGCCCCAAGATATGACCGCCCACACTACATCATTGGCTCTTTGTCACGACCCAAACCCGGTCCTATGGGTTTAGCACCGTAACCGGCCAGTAATTCGAGATTACCGAAGGCCTGCAGAACAGTAGTACAGTAAAACAGAGTACAGGGCCTGGCGGAAGCCAATACAGTAAAGAAACAATGCCCAATGAGCTGTGACAGTCTGTATGCCAAAAAGATTATTGATACATTCATACATAACCGGTACAGAACAGTATGCACCATATTTACAATCATTCAGACTAGGGACTTAATCCCTGAAACAGTACGATAAACATTCAGTCTATACAGAACAGTAAGACAGTACAGAAGGGGAAAATCTAAAACACCCCTAAGCCTTAACGGTTAGGCTCGGAACCTCGCAGTGAGGCACATAGGCTGGCTTGACAAAACTGGAGTGACCCTGACGCTCCTAGCCGCGGTCCGGTGCCTGAACACCTACATATATATATGAGCAGTGAGCTAAAGCCCAATGAATAACATAAAGCGTAAAGAGGTTAAGAATGAATGTCCTTACAGTATGAAAACAGTTCATTTCAATCAATCATTCAGTTGTTCAGTACAGTAAACAGTCATATGTGGTACATCCGTTAGCATAACAGTAAACAGTAGGTCTAGAAGACCGAACAGTAATGATGGCCATCAGTCAGTAGACAGTAGTGGTTCCAACAAGGGAACCGACAGAGATCTCTGTAACAGTAACAGTAACAGTAGGTGCTAAGGATGCCACAATACAATTCAGAATATAGGACATACATCCATTTAGTTAACAGTAATCAGTTCAGAAACAGTACAGTTCAGTTGTTCAGAAAATAATCATTTGTGAACATATCTTTACACAATCGTTACTCACAGAGTTCAGGCTATAATATGCTAGAGCGTGTCTCCCCAGTCGCCAACCCTACACAGTTAACAGATTGAACACACTAAGCTACACAGCTGGGAAAGATAATAACTTAATCCCTAAGTTGCCTCGATGTGTTCTACATCTATATCCTCAACAAGATGTCTTATGCTAGGCCTAAGAATGCCTAGAATGGGATGAGGATGTAAAGATGCACATTTAAAAGCATTTTCAGAAAACAGAGTCCCGCTCGAGCGCAGGTTTCCCCGCTCGAGCGGTCATGCAACAAAAGTACACGCTCGAGCGTAAACTTTCCCGCTCGAGCGTACCGTAAAAGTACTGGATGGGTGAAATCTCCGCTCGACGCCCGCTCGAGCTTGAGACATGACTCCGCTCGAGCGGACTGTAAAACAGTGCAGAGATACTGGATGCTCGGATTCCACGCTCGAGTGGCACTTCCCCCGCTCGAGCGGAAGTGCGAAATCTGGAAATTCCAGATTGCACCTCCAAGCTCAAAACCAAGTTTAAACAACTCAAAACTCGACCTCTTGGGCTGAATTTCCAGAAAACATTTGTAAACACATAGTTAAACATGATTCAAAGCTCGATTTGCGAAATCAAAGCCCAAGGGTGTTTAATTAAAACCCAAGTTCAAACCAATTTCAAGAACAATATAAACATGCAAACATGCATGCATTCAAATCGTTTCAAAGCTTCAATTCCATGCTCTTATGAGCCAAATCTTTCCAAAACATGATGAAATCATGGACTTAAACATAATTGTGAACATGCATGTGACATTTTGCCATGAAAACAACTCAAAAACCAACAATACTAACATGCATGCAAAGATTGAGCTTCAAATCAACAACAATGAACCAATTCTAGGCTTAGCTTTACAATTAGACATGAACCATGCATGAATCAGCTTAAAGACAAGTCAAAAGGATGGAATTCATACCTAGGTTCCTTGAATGCAAGTCTAGAGGTTCAACTATGCAATCTTATGCTCTAAATCCTTCAATTTCCAAGCAATTCTACAAGTGAACTCCAGTCTCTCACTTCCTCTCTCTCTAAATTCGACTGAGTGCTCAAACAAGGCTGAGGAAGTGTTTTGATTCAAGTGTGGTGTAGCTCAATATGCCTAGGTAGTGGCCCACTAGATGGCTCTTTGGTAAATAAGTCAAACTTTGAGCATTTGCCAAAATTAATCTAATTTAATCATACCTAATCAGTTTTCGGATAACCATACCATAATTTCACATAAATTACAATGGCCATAAAATATCAATCAATTCCAGATTCGGCCGTCGATAAGGCCTTCAATTAGCAGTTTAAACATAAAACACGAACAGATCAAATAATCAATCAACAGATAGAATGCAATTACTATGCATTTAAACAGATACAGTCAGTCAATTACTTCCAGATTCCAGTCAGTCAGTTCAATACTTGAATCAGTTCAATTATCAGTCATAATCAGTTCAGTTTAACGGTAATCAATGGTTATCGGTAACCAATCAGTCATTAATCGGTAAACAGTATAAGGGTTGTTACACTCTTTGCCCCCAGATTTTGTTACTAGAAGGGGAAATGTGTACCTCGAGGACTACATCTTCACCAATGTCCCTAACCCGTTCGAAATTATTAATATTAAAAATGTTGATTTTAGTAATGACCTATCATACATTAAGCAATGACCTATCATACATTAAGCAACCAGGATGGATCGTCGATCGAGCATTTTGGGGCTGCATATAGTCCGTTCCCGTTTACACTGTCCAAGCCGCGTAGGTTTTTTTTGGTGTAGTACAGTTAAAATGAGAATTTGAGCTTTTAATGCAACACTACTTCCCATAGTTGTTTGACCCACCACTCTAGATTTTGGAGACGAAAATTCTTTCGTACGCTAACCATGATGCGTTCTCATCCCTTTTTTGTTGTTGTTTGTTTTTTTTTTTTTTTTTTTTTTTGTACCACAAGGATGAGACACTCACATATTTTGACTTTTGGACAACGATGTAGTATTAATTGTAAAAATAGTAAAGTTGGTATTTTATATATATTGTGTTATATATGCTATGTTATGGATATAATGTCTCGTTTATTACTTTGTAGGATGGCCAATAATGGTAACAGAAGTGAATCATCTGTTAGTGGCACTGAATCGATGAAAAGAATCATAGAAAAAGCGGTTACTAGCTTTTTGCAAGCCTTGCAAACCAACATCAACAATGGGATACCAGAACGGCGAGAAGAGCCGGTTACCATAAAACAATTCCAAGATCTAAAACCCACCACATTTACTGATGGTCCAGACCCAATGGTAACAGATGCTTGGGTTAAAGACATATAAAAGATTTTTCGCACCCTACCTTGCACCGAAAGACAGAAGGTTACTTTCGTTATTTTCACTTTTAAAGATAATGCGCAGAAATGGTGGCTTCTCACTCTGGAGAAAGAAGAAATTGCGACTTGGGCAAGATTCTTGGAAGTATTTTATGAAAAACACTTCCCAGATTCATTGCAGGAACAAAAGGCATCGAAATTCATACATCTAAAGTAAGCAACCATGACGGTGGCCAAATACAAGAGTAATTGTTGTATTTCGCAGGACTTTGTAGTAATTGTTGTTATAATACGTTGTCACAATGTTCCTGCGCAATTTCATCGATTGTTTCCTCTAACGATGCATTTCCGTAGATGTTATTAGGACTGGCTTCCTCTGGCATGTTACGTATAGAAAGCTGAAAGGGTGACCAACAATGGAGGAAGAAAGAGGAAGAGAGAGAGAGAGAGAGAGAGAGAGAGAGAGAGAGTAAGAGAAGGTCTCTACCAACCTTGCAAGAAAAATTGAATTTTAAAACCAATGTGAAGGAAAAGATAGGCAAGAACAATAGCATGGCAGCCCCACGTGGGTTGCCTTACCAAGGATTTCAATAAAGTGCATAATACAATAAAATTGTTGTACTAATATGAAAAAATGTTTTACATTTTTCTGAAATGATATAATTTTTCTCATCATAAAATATAATATTTGTGTACATGACAATAATATTTTGTTCACTTTGAAGTATAAACATTTTCATTCAGTACAATCATATATAATTTTTTTGACCGTATGGTACACACCATAAATTGAACTGAACATCAATCAATCAGTGAATTTTTATAAAATAAATACTCATCGTTATATTGTGTAATTCTTATCGAAAATGATTTTGAAAAGCATAGTACTCATCATTATTTTGAAAAAATTATTTCGACAATTATTAAGAGCATGTTTGGTAACCATTTTGTTTTCAATTTTCAGTTTATATTTACAAAAATTTTAAAAATTGTCGTAAAAATTTATTTGATAATTTTTTTGGTTTATAAACGGTTGTCTCAATTTATAAATTTGAGAAAAAAACGTAAGCTCAAAAAATGAGTTTACGTTGGTTTTTAAACAAAAATTAAAAATTTTGACTAATAATTTTTTTTTTCAAATTTTTTTTTTTTGTCAATTAACTTTTTTTTCAAATATTTTTTTTTCAATTAATTTTTTTTCAAATAAATTTTTTTCCAATTAATTTTTGTAATTAATTTTTTTTTCAATTATAATGTATATGATCCTATTGTCAAACATATTTTTTAATTTATGTTTGTAGTCAATTTTAAAATATTTTATTCAAACCAAATGTAAAGATTCTTTTAATGTGAAGGAAAAGATGGGCAAGGACAAAAGTTGTAGCCCCACGTGGATTGCCTTGCCAATTTTTTGATTTCTCAATATAATAATTTTTGTATTAATATGAAAATAAAAATTATACATGAATTATGAAATGATATAACTTTTCGCACCACAGTAATATTTTGTTCACTTCAAATTTTCATAAAATAAATACTCATCATTATATTTTGAAAATTTTATCGAAAACGATTTTATAAAACATAAAAATGCTCATCATTAATATTTTTCAAAAATTATTAAATACTCAGCATTATTTTGGAAATTATTTGTATCGGCAATTATGTTGCAAATATTAAATTCAGAAATTATTTTGAACAAAAAACAAAACCAGACTGTTTTCGAACAGAAATTACCCAGCAATATAAATGGAGAAAAATTCCTATTTTGTTTTTGGTCCAAACAAAATTTAAAAAAGATTCAGAAATAGTGTAGTTCATCTAAACCAATATAAAAATTGTGTTTAAATGGATTTGGTCCAACTCCGATATCTGATAATAGTTTTTTCAAAAATTGAGTCCAACGCATGATTGAGGTTTTTTACACGCCATTTAAAGCACATAGTGAGAACAATAATTAGTATTCAGTTTTATGACATGCTGTGTCTAAAACAAAAAACTTGCTTGTATTAGTAGTCACGAACTGATTGGTGTTTTACATGGGTTGTTACAAAAAAAAAAAAAAAAAAAAAATGTTGTGTAGTCTACGACAAACATGGTCCCTGTATGAATTTTGTCCCTGTATGGAGAAATATGGAGAAATATGATCTATGAATAAATGTAGCAAACAAAGTTCAAACAGTAACATGCATACTATTAAAATATAACAGAAGTCCAATAACAACACACAATTATTCTCCAACACAAGCACAATAGGGAGGGAAAAAAAAGTAAAGAAAAAAATTCAGCATACATTCTGGAACATTTTTTGTAAAATGCAGAAACTATGAGGTGGAACAACTCCTCAACACCAGCCCTTTATTCTGAATCCATGCGTTGGGCCAGATGGGCCTCCCGAAATCTGGGACTGCTTGATTTGAAGCCAACAAATTACCACATCGTTCGTGGGAAGCTGCAACATGATGGCTTGATTTGCCGAGTTATCTATTAGGAAAATAGCGAAATCAGTGAGCAGGTCATCCGGGCCAAGATCGTTCAGAGAGTACAACCTTGTTAGGCACTTGCCAATCACCTCTGGCATCGAATGTGGGTAATCATAATGCACTCAGACCTCGCGTTGTTGTGATTTAACTGACAACGCAAGGTTTTCCATGCTACTCGCCAACTTCGAAGCTCCCTCGCTCTACCCTTTTTTTCGCTGCCCCTGGGTGCTGCCTCTGAATTTCCATTTTCTTGGTCCAGCCGTTGGAGTTTGTTCCACAGACACGACACAGTCATCAACTGTGTGCTCACTGTGGGCGGCAGGATGGAAAGGTGGCAGCCCACTGTTGTCCTCGCAATCTTCTGCATCCATAGGGGATGACACGTCATCCATTGCGACTGGATCGAAATTAGCGCCGAATGTCCAAGAAAAATTTCCTATTGTCGTGGCACCTTGTACACCCTTCGCATAAGTTCCACATGCTCCAACGGCTTCGTTTTGAACTTCACAGACAATTTGGAAAAAAAAATTAAAAAATAATAATAATAATAATTACACACATGGAAGTAAATAATAATTGCTTCAGGATAATATGAATGGCTATATCAAATATTGTTACATTGTAGTTAAGCAGCATGCAGAAGAGAAACTTGAAATGGTCATCACTACTATTAATCCTATTACTATTATTATTGTAAAATTATAGAGCCAAAGTGTGTTCATTGCAAATTGATGCTTGGTAGGTTAAGATTGCCATTTTAGATTGCTTATAAAATGGATTTTTCTTGTTTGTGAGTCATCAAAGAGAGGCTTTATAGGTGAGATGAAAATGAAGGGAAAGGACAGGGTTGACGGCCACAGAAACAAAAAAAAATTCAAGTTGCATGATTTATTTACGTAGCTGTTAATTATTCAATGGTGTGGTGCATGGAATTGTTGTACAATAAAAAAATAATAATAATATAAAGAAATAGAATAGAGAAAAAAATTGTTGTATAATGTATTTGTAAAGATTGCTAGCTAAAATAATAGAAAAGTAGATTTTTAGTCAAAATGTAGCTAAAAATTTAACGAATTTGATAAAACTGCTCCACAAAAAAAATAAAATAAAAATAAAAATAAAAATAAAAATAAAAATAATTTCCATAAAATGTTCTCATTTCCAGTAATAGGACATCCTTGGAGTTGATTTTGCGCCTTGTGGTCTCACAAAAATACAATCAATCATGAAAATGTACTTTAAATCTTATCCTAAAAGTGATTGTGTAATATGATTTTTTTTATTAGAAAAAAATAATCTTTATTGATGAAATCAGCACGTATTATATATAAAATTACGTCAATGAAAGGGATAAAAGCAAAAAGTATCATAGTAAAGTTTCATAATCCCAATTAAATTGACATCAAGAAAATCACTTAATCCTATATTAACTCAAGCTAAAAGAGTTGATGAGAGACCGACACAACAAAAGAAACAACCAAACAAGCAACCTCAAAATAATCAATAAACAACAAACCTACACACTACAACAAATTAGGACCCCAACTAGCAATGCACAATAGCATGCAACAGTCACACAGCAACAGCAACAGCAAATGATCAAGCACATCTATGTTTGGAGATTGGAGCTTGTTTTAAGCTCCAAGCTCCCCTTTATTGATGTAATCTTTGTTTTTCCATCAATAAAGTATTCTTTTTGCCGATCAAAAAAAAAAAAAAACATCTATGTTTCTCATCTTTCCCACCCACTCTGATTATAGTTTTGTATAGCGTACCTTACCTAATGTGGGATGTAGATTTAATGCTAATGAGATATGAATCACACAATATAGAATATTAATTATTGTTCTAAATAAGTAATACTGTTGATATTCTCATAGTTAGTGTCCTATTTAATTATATGACAAATTACACCCATACTCCTGAATCTAATTCAGGCTATGACAAATTAATGCCCATATGACTAAATTGAAGGCTCAAACTGAGGGTTCATTTGTTAGAAGACTCATATTTTTTTTTTTTTTTTTTTTTTTTTTTTTTTGTGTCAAGCTATGTTTTTGTAGCTTCAGACAAATTATGCCCCAAGACAGAAAAATTATACCCATACTACAATGGTAAAAACATATAATTAAAGCTACAATTGACAAGCTATGTTTTTGTTTTTGTTTGTCAGTTTAGTCATTGTGCTTCACAGAAAATTTCTTGTCAAACTTGTAAGAAAAAAAACAATTATAGTGCATGATTGAACCTAATGTGCAGATAGTTTGACATGGAATTGTGCTTCTAAGGAAAAAAACAAGACTTCGAAACATTACCCTCTCATATTTGGCCAACCAATTGTCCGAGGCTTGTATTAACCCCGGTTTCTTTGTTGTTACTTATGCCAGTTGGGCCGTGCCTTGTGTCCATAAGGCGTGCCCATGACTGCCAGTCTTTTTTCAGCAAGTTGTACTTGTTTTAGAGTTGCTTCACCTCATGGAACCTACCTGTACGTTCTTGGAAAACCTTGGACACAGCCCTGTAGCCTTGCATTGTCATCGTATGGACATATCCCTTGTAACCGGATTCTAACTCTTTCACAACAAGTTCGAAGAATAGCCTGACTGCGTCCGAATCCCAAACTGCTTTGTGCACATATATGGACTGTGGGTGCAGCTGACTACTGCCCCGCTTACGCAAATTTTTGGACGGCGTAGACAGCGTTCAGAATTGATCCATGTGGCTACAACATTGGAGCAATAATTATGGCATACGTGCATCATATAATATAAAACATAACATGCACAATCAAAATTAAAAAACATGAAGGAGAAACAAATAATAACAAAGCGAATAAAGTGAAGATTACATTGTTAACATAAAACTAGCATACTACACATTGTACTTGTTGGAAAACATGAAAAGTATCACGTGGCAAATACACACAACCTACGAACCGAATCAAATCAAGTACGAAACAACAAATAACAACGACAACAGACAAGACGAACGTAACAATTTGTAGGAGATGCAAAGAGTGCTGCAGGTTGATGATGTTAGCCCTTAACTGGAAGACCGTGTCCTTAAGTGATTATTGAGTGTTAGGCATGGATGTTTGGCCAAATTCGTCACACCAGCCAATCCAAGAACAACATGGCTGAATAGACACATGTATTAGTGTAGTTCTAAAACATGTAAATGGACTTATGCATGTGAATACTCACCATTGCACGAGGGCATTGGTAGTAGGCACGACCGGGATTTCTTGAAGATCTTGAAATCTTTACAACACACATCCCAAAGCCACAAGCACAGAACGGCGTTGTACGCGCTGATGTGGCAAAGGAAACAAATGAAGCCATCATCTATTTTGGGAACAACCATAGATGAAAGCAATGAAACGACAACATGGACATGGTTTACAAGTTCTCTTATATATTAAATTCCCCTTGTGTGGACGTAGTATTGTGTGCAATTATTTGGGAAACTATGCATTCGTGCATCTCCTTATACTGACCTTGTAGTTGCATCACATTTCATTAACCTGTTGATTATTGCAGTATCATATGTTTCGTGATTTTTATGTCCAAGTTGAATGCATTTCAAAAGAAAATGACAATGGTTTCCCTCACGTGTGTGAGATTAATTTGTTAATGTACTTTATTTCTTTATAATACCTTACTCTTACAATAATGGGAATTTTCAGACAAAGAGTTTCAAGCGCCACCAGTAATTTGATTAGATTGTAAAGTGTGTGTGTGTGATTAATTTCACCAGTAATCAAATGTAGTTGTTTTTAGTGGCCAATAGTTTAGATTTCTTACTACCACAAATGGGACTCATGTACATATTAGCAGAAACAAGAATGTATAAATATAATCAAATAATTCTTAAACATTATTTTGAACAACTGTTTTTGGGTATTATTTAGGATGAAAATTCTTTTGCAAAACATGAAAACACATAAAAAAATTTACTTTTAAGAAACAGTCAATCTAATTATTTTGCACACAAAAAATTGTCATATTATTTTTTTTTCCTCTTTTACAAGTGTCTAGATACACTTGTTCACAAAATTCATTATCTAGTTGAAGACAAATATGTCATGCCGTTTACAATTTAAGGTGAGGCAGTTGTGACCTTTTACAGTTTGTACTTGAAAGTGCAGGTAACTTCATACTTTAGAATAACAAAGATTGTTTTAATAGCTGAGAAGTAGAACAATTCTGTGTTTTAATTATCATTTTCAGTAAAAATTAATAAAAAAAATTCATGAAAACAGAGGCCACAAATTTCAGGGGGAAAGATAAGAGAAATAAAAAGAAAGACCAGAAATTTCACTACAAAAACGAACAAAGAGGGGCAAAAAGGACCGAAATGAACACAAACACAATACCAACTTTGCCAAATGGTTGGCAAACCTAGATGATTGCAAACACAAACTTATATGCCAATCCGAAGTATGTGAGGTAAAAAAAAGGTAAACAATGTTACCAAAAAGGAGATTTGTTACGGATTTTGTACATGGGAAAAAATAGAGTCACAAACGGAGCTGTTACCTTCTACTTTGAGGGGGGCAGGCTGAAATGGTGAAGATATGTTCAGCGGTGGTATAGATCTGGACCCTGGCTGGTCCTTCCCATCCGGTACTAGTGATGCTGTAAGGGGGAGGTGGTGGCGGAGTTCTGGTGTGAGCGTGACGGACAGTCGCATTTTGGGACGGCTTTGGTGATGCTATAAAGGGGAGGTTATGGCGGAGCTCCGGCAGTTGGTGGTGTGTGCGTCACGGACTGTCACGATTTCAATGACAACAGTGTATACGTGTGTATGGAAAACAAAAGGAGATGTTGAGGTGAGAATGTGAGGTGCAAAGTTCTGTGCCCTAGCTATGATTTATTCCCCTATTCTGCGAGGACCAGATAAAAAATGGGCATTTTGGTCTTTTTTGCCTCTGACTAGTGTTGTTGTTTATAAACGTTTTTTCTTTTGTAGTGACTTTTTGACTTTTTATCTTTTTAGGTTAATCCAAACACCTACTTAGATGTATTTAAATAATAAAATATTGAGAAAATTAGTCTAAGGTCCTTCTCCCATTTTTAGTAATAGGAGTGGTTCACAATATTATTTTGTGATGTTTAAGGTCTCTTATCCACTCCCATACATCTCCCTCTAATTGCTACAATGCGGTCCTAGAGAGAACACAGAGACTGATCGAAGTGTCATTGAAGCTTTCTCTACCTATCTTCAAATTTGAGATTTTAAAGTTCGGTCTTCATCCTTGCCGGATAATCTGCCTTTGTTGGTCCAGACCTCGCTCAAGGGGACCTCCGCAAATCTAACAAAGGCCGCGGAGACTCTGTCAGTGTATCGGAACAAAAACAAGATCTTCGTCCTCATCAATGCAAATAGGTTCAATGCCTATTGGTTAATGTATGTAGCCACTGACCTAACTCGGAGAGACAAAGTGTCCTCTTCTTTTCAACAAGCTTCAAATCAGGGCCTCACTGTGGCAAGAACTTGGGGATTCAGTGATGGTGGTTACAAAGCCCTACAGTACTCCTCTAGCTCCTACAACAAGCAAACAATTCATGTTAATATCAAATTTTTGATCTGATTAATTTGTTTCTCAAATGGGTTTTTGATATATATATATATATATGTATGTATGTATATTTCGGGTTCATGGTGATGATATATATGTGTATATGTATGTATATTTCAGGTTCATGGTGATGATGATGATGATGATATATATATATATATATATATTCATCTTTTCGATTCATAAATTGGTTGTTGTTGTTGTTGATTTGAGTGTCCTTTATGCTACAAAATTGACCTCTGAAATCCAAAGAATTTCTGTAGATTTCCAAAGAATTTCTCTGGAGAGATGAAGAGGATGGTGGTGGTGGTGGTGGTGGTGGTGGTCGTGGTGGTCGTGGTGGTGGTAGGTTTTGAAGGAGTGGGTTCCAGAGAAATTCACTTCATCTTTTTCAATCTAAGCTCTATCCAATTTTGATAATTTGGAGCAAGTAATTAATTTTTGTGTGGTGTTCGCTTCTGAATCAACCTCAATTTCATAATTTTCTTTGGAAAGCCAGATGAGAGAAATGAAGATGATGGTGGTTGTGGTGGGTTTTGAAGGAGTGGGTTCTAGAGAAATTCACTTCATCTTTTCAATCTAAACTCTATCCAATTTTGATAATTGGGGGCAAGTCATTAATTTTTGTGTGGGGTTCACTTCTAAATCGACCTCGGTTTCATTATTTTGTCTGAAATCTAGAGAATTTCTTTGGAAAGCTAGAGGAGAGAGATAAAGATGAAGGTAGTTGTGGTGGTGGTGGGTTTTGAAGGAGTGGTTCTAGAGAAATTCACTTCATCTTTTTCAATTTAAGCTCTCTTCAATTCCCAAATTTCTCTGAGAGAAATTCTTTGAGAAGTCTAGAATTTTTCCGATGAAAGTTTCTCTAGAGAGTGGGAAGTCCAAAGAAGACAATTTCTCTAGGAAGTCCAGAGAAATTCTCTAGATCGAATTTTCTCCGGATCAATGTTGAGGGACCTTAGACATTATGAAAATATTTGGTATCCTTTATGCTATAAAATCTTAATATCAGAGACCCTAAAAAAAATTCCCTAAAATATTTGTAAAAAAATATTCTTAAAAATATTATTAAATACACAAAAATATAAAAAAATGTATGGAATTTTTATTTTTATTTTTATTTTTATTTTTGGTGTTTAGTAAATTTTTTTTTAAAAAATTTCACAAATATTATACTTTTGAAGTGTATTTATATTAGGTGTGTCTAAAAATTTTATAAAAAAATGCTTAAAATATTTTTTTAAAAAATCATTGAAACAAAAAAATACGAAAAATAAAAAAATAAAAAATTTTCGAAAAATATTTTCTAGAAACAAAACCAAACAAAGTGGTTGGTGTTCTACCATTTCATGCCAACAATCTCTCACATCTTGGTGTCTTTTCAACTTTCAACTAAGGGCTAATTTTTTGCCTTTCTTTCCTTTGACATTGGCTTATAAATTAAGAAATGTGTTTGGAGAAGCGCTCCAAATACATTTTCTTTTATTAATTTGAGTGTGATATTTATTTTGAGTTTTTAAATTATAATTTTATATTTATTTTTAAAAAAAAAATTTCAAGTATAAAAATTTGGTTAATCCAGTCGTCCTTCTGGACATCTCCCGAGACGTTCGACTGGTTGACCGAAACATTGTTCATTTTTTTTTGCACCTATTATTTTTATATTTTAAATAAAAAATATTTCTATAATTTTTTTAAAATTTTTTATGAGCTTTGAATAGGATTTTGGATTGTGTGTTTGATTATGAATTGTAAGTTTTTGAATTAAATATCATATGCCATATCATTTATTTCAAACTCAATTCAAAACTCTTTTCAAAACTCATAATCAAACAAATTTTTCACACTCAAATCATAATTCCAAAATTCACAAACTCAAAATCCAACTCTATTCTCTAATAATATTTAGAAAACTCTACCAAATGCTACCTACAATTCAGTATTTTTTATAAAAAAAATTCAAATCAATGATACATTTTACAAATATTAATAACTAAAGTCATAAAATTTTCCATCAATTTATAAATATTTTTTTGTGAAAGTAACACTGATGTATAAATTTTTCTACAAACAAATCATTTGGTGTAAACACTTATTGAAATTTTTGTCAATTTTTTTTTTTTTTTAATATTCACAACAATCGATGAGTTTAAAAATTGCTATATGAAAAAAAAAATTTATTGATATTTCAAACTACCAGGGCCAATTTTCATCTTCTTTATTCATAAATGACAAATAAATAAATAAATAAATAGCTTGTGCACCCACCACTAATAATTTATTTTAGAGAAATGAAAGAATTTAAACCAAAAATCCATCAAAATAATTTATTTTTAAAAAAAAACACTTACGTAATATTTTATGATATCTTGGATTGGGCTTTAAAAATTGGTAAGAACTAGACTTTTTCTTTACGACGTCAACTGGGCATGCTTGCAGTGAGTGCCCACGCCTGGAGTGCACTAAAATAATTCATCATTTCGTTATTAAATTACTTACTATAATTGTCATTGTTTTTCCAAGGCACATAACTTTAATAACTCCGCATGCTTGTCTAAAAATATATTTTCTCTAACATCAAACGCACACAGACATTAACTAGCGTCACGGAATTTGATTTGCATGAAGTTTTGGAGTAAAAAATATATAAAAAATGTTAGACATTTTTAAAAATTTATTAAATATCTCATATAAGTGTGAGAGTAACCCATATGAGTCATATGTGGATCTCATACCTATGTGAGACATTTGGTAAAAAATTTAAAAAATTCTTTTAGATTTCTAACATTACTCAAAACAGTAATGATTTAGAACTCTAAATAGTGAGCTCCAAATCCACCACTAATGAGGTGGAAGTTGAAAAAAAAAAATCAAAAACAAAAATAAGGCACAACACACACTGTGACAATGGGTGGGACACACTGCCACATCATTAGAGCTACCACTAATTAGTGGTCTCAAGTATTTTTGTTACTCAAAATATATTATAGATAGATAGATAAAATGTCTTGCATTTTAAAATTATGAAAAATGTTATAAGAAGTACCATACGGATAAAGTTTTTGTGCCAAAAATTTATTTAGAATGATGGGACATAAATAATTTTTATTTTAAGGGAAAATTAGAAATAGTATCTTCCCAAAATAATTATAGATTTATGAAAATTTATAATTTTAATTATTAAAATTTATCATTATAAATTATTTTTTCAAAGTTACAATCAAATGTTATTTCTCCTAATTTTAATATCATGAACCATAATAATAAGTGTTTTGATTTGAAATGAAAAATGTTTTGATTTCAAATGGAAAATATTTCTTGAATTGTCATGTTACATTTGTTCACGTCGCGCCTTTGACAAATAAAAAACTGCAAAGTGAGTTTACCTTTGTCTGTCTAACTATTAATGGTCAGCATTTTCCTTTTCGTAGATTTTGTTGTTATTTAATTAGTGTTAAAAGTTGATATATCTAATTAGAAAACACAAACATGAAAATAAAATAATAATCTAAATCATGCAAGTAAAAACACAAATATTTACACGGTTTATTTCATAATAGAATTAAATTCATAATTATTGAGGTTTCACTATAAGTTGTTTTGAGAAGATAGTTATAAATTAATTTTTTAAACTTTTTTTGAAAAAAATTGTAAGAAATGATGTGATTTAAAATACGTTAAAAGTTGAAATATGATTTTTAATTATTTTCTCAAAATATGCCTATGATATGGGAGTGTTTGGCAAATGCTGTTTTTTGAATTTTTTTGCAAAAATTCACAAAAATACAAAATAGGCTGAAATAGTCTATACGAAAAAATATCACATCAAACCTATAATTATTTCACTTTTTCTTTTATAAACATCGCATCCAATTACAAAAAAATCTAACTATTTTTTCAAATACAAAAATTTTAACATACTAAAATAACCAAAAACTAAAATACCCTACTAAAAAAATAATTTCCCAAACACCCACATAAAAAAGTTAAAATAGAAATGAAACACTTCATATGTAGAAACTATAAACTAATAGAATGGCGAATTACACTAACGGTCCCTATAATTTAGGGCTTATATTATTATGGTCCCTGAATTTTAAATTGTGACACATTTGACCTTAAATTTTAAATCTTATTCCAAATAAGGATAATTGAAGATATCATTACTTAATTTCAAGGACAAAATCATCAATTTGATAAAATACAAACTAATTTGACAAAAATAAATGTCAAAAAATATTTTTAAATTTTTAAAAATTATTTCTACTCGCTTAAAATAAAATTATGTAAAATTGATAAAACTTTTACATATTTATTTATTTATTTTACTAAATTAATTTTTATTATGTGTTTGGATTATGATCATATAATGGGTAATTATTTTCATTTTCATTAAATTAGTTTTTATTTTTTTAAAAGTCAAATATGACGGCTTTGGAGCTTTTCGGCAACAAGATAAAAAAGTCAACTTTTTGACTTTTTAGCCTTTTTTTTTTTTTTTTTGCCAAAAAAGTCAATTTTTTTATCAAAAAAACCTAGCTTTTTACCAAAAAAAAATCATTAAAAAAAAAAGTCAAAAAGTCAACTTTTTACTAATTATTCAAAACACTTCTTTGATATCATTATTAAAACAATCGATTAAATCAAAAAATTCAAAACTAAAAATATTTCATATATTAAATATATTGATTACACATTAAAATTCTAACAACCACCCAGTACACGATTATCATCCAAATACATAATAAAAATTAATTTTGTAAAACAAATAAATAAATAAATGTTTAAAAAATTTATCAATTTTACATAATCTTATCTTTTTTAGATATAAATAATTTTTAAAATTTTTATAATATTTTTTCAACATTTAATTTTGTCGAATTAATTTATATTTTATCAAATCGATAATTTTACTCTTGAAATTAAGCAATTATATCTTTAATTGTCCTTATTAAAATAAGATTCAAAATTCATGATCAAATATATCATAATTAAAAAGTAAAAAACTAAAATAGCACGAATTCCAAACTATAAAAACTATTAATGTGATTTGGCTATAATAAAAATATTCTTACTTCAAAATTTTTAATTGGCGTTCAATGCTCATCAACCTCTACAATTTTCAAACAATTGTTTGAGAGAACCATCTTAACAATATTATATAATATAATACTTTAAAATTATTAAATAATTACTCATAGGAGATTAAAAACAAGAAAATGAAACTCGAATCATACTCAATACAAATTTTAAATACTCCACAATTACAAGTGACTAACAATTCAAATCCCAACTTGTACTTACACATATCTAATTAACATTTAATTCCAATTAATAACAAAATATATAAATATTTCTTCTTCTTTTTCATATTCTGAGCAGAAATATACTGAGTTCAGGCCCACCATTACCATCCGGGTTCATCATATAAAACGCTTCCGAGTCACGACTCCCCACGACTCGTTCAAACCTGGCCCTCATATACATCAACTCACCATCTGACCCACTTCCCTTCCCGCCGTCGTCCACCACCGGAATAACTCCGGCGCCGACTGACACACTCTTCACCGTGCTCAGCACGTGCCAATCCGACTCAGTACACGCGCGCGTAAGCGCGTACCCACACTTCCTCCCATTACAATACATAGTCCACGTGGGCTCCCCAAACAGCTTCGCCGGACGCCCACGCGCAGCCGTGGACTTCTCGCATTCGAGCGCGATTCGGACCAACCCGGACGACATTTCCTTCACCAGAGTGGAAGTTGAGACCGCCAGCTCGATCAGTAAAACGGGTTCGGATCTGGGGTCGAATTGGATTGAGAAGGTGACGTGGCCTCGCCGGTGGCCGAAGAGGGTGCCGGTGACTTTCCGGCCGAGTGGTGGTGTTGGGGAGGGGAGGGTTGGGATGGAGAGCCAGCGGCGCGTGGGGAGAATTGCCGGGAAGGAGAGGAGGCTGAGGAGGGATCGGACTAGAGTGGAGAGGCCGATACGGCGGCTGAAGGATTCGGCCGGAGAGGATTTTCCGGCGAGCCGGTTGTCGGAGGAGGTGGGTTCGGAGAGGAGAGGTGATGATTTGATGTAGTTGGAGGAGGGCATGATGTGTTTGGTGGTTTTGGAGGAACTAGTTCTGGGAAGGTTGGTGAGTGGTTCATGTTTCATGGTATAGAGCGAGAGAGAGAGAGAGAGAGTAATGATATGATCAAAACAGCAAAGACAAGAGAGAGACAGAGAGAGATTTGGGTTTTCTTGAGAGAAGAGCTTGATAGTGTGATCAGGAGGTTACTGATCAATACAGCAAACACGAGAGAGAGAGAGAGAGAGAGAGAGAGAGAGAGAATTTTAGTTTTCTTGACAGAGGAGCTTGACAATGTGATCAAATCAAACACAAGAGAAAGAGATTTGATTTTTGCTGCAAAAGATCTCAGAAAAGGGGAGAGAGAGAGAGAGAGATTTTTGGTTTTCTTGAGTTTGATAGTGTGATCAGGAGGCCACTGATTAGTATTAGTACAGCAAACAAAAAAGAAAGAGAGAGAATTGCTCAAGAAAAGGAGAGAGAGAGAGAGAGAGATTTGATGAGGAAGTCTTTGTAGAGAGTTGATGAGGAGTGTTACTGTTATGGGAGGGAGAGAGAGAGAGAGAGAGAGAGAGGCCGACAATGGTGATGATAGGTGTTCGGAGGTTGGGCCAATATATAAAGGTGAACGAAGGAGCTTTGTGCTGAGCTTATGATGATTATCAATGTCCCCCTTGTACCACCTCATATCAATTAATAATGGGTAAATTACCTTCCCCTCTCCTTTTTAGTTTTTTTTTAAAAAAAAATAAAATTAGCTTTATATTAAATTAATGTGATTTTCTTTGACGGAGTTGTTTGTATCTGATAATTTAAATCGTTTATTTTATTATATATTTTGTATATTTTATTCAAATAAAATTAAATAGTGATTTGGAAATCCAAATAAAAGTTTCATTTTGCAATTTCAAAAACAGCTTGAGATAGCTTAATACACCATAACACTATTTGGGAAGTTAGCAAAATGCAAGGTGTGAAATTACATGAACTACCCTCTATATTTACAAGTTGATGGCTAAGGCAAATCACCATTTGGAGGTATTTTGATTATTTTATTATGATGTAACATTATAAATAAGTATTAATTTAAAAAGTTAAAAAAAAGAAGTAAATTTTTATCAAATTTTTAAATCACTTTCAAAAAAAGTCAAAAAATTTGTTCAAAAATCAAAAGTCACCTTTTAGAAAAATTTACTCATAAATCCTATTTTCTGAAAAGTTGAACCATTTAGTCCTAAAAGTTTTCTTATGCACCATTTAGTCCTTTTTTTATATCACAACATCATCATCAAACAACATCAAACATCATCATCAAAACAACATTAAGATTATTCATTTTTCTTCGTCCAAAACAACATTAAGATTATTCATTTTTCTTCGTCCAAACATTAACCTAATTTTTTTCCTCTTTTTAAAATTTTTATAAAATAAAAATACGTTTCTTCCCGTGTTAATGTTTTCGATCTTCATCAGAAACTCCTCATCTCTCTCCCTCTCTTATCAATCGCATATACTTCGCCATTCTTGCAAACAATCAAAATTCACAAACTGTTTCAATTCTCTCTCGTCGATCTCTCTGATCATTTTATCTTCGTCTTCTTCGTATTGGTTTTGCTTTCTAGGGTTTCACACCGATTGGAAATGGATTTGGGGAACGTGACCGCAGAAGATCTGATCGAAGCCCTACGCGAAGACGAATCTGTGTTTAATGGAGTTTTGTTTTAGGGCTGGGTGGAGATGGACAAGACTGATCTTGAAGAAGAGGAGGCTTATCCTCCTTACCTGGATGATGATCGAAACATCGATCCTAATGAAGCTTTCTCTTACATTGTAAGGGTTTCCTCAAGATCCTGATGGTGTTGTTGATGATGGCGGAGCCGCCATTGTTGGTGAAGTAATCGAATCAAATCGAATACGGTGAAGTAATCGAATCGAAGGTCCGTTTGATCCACACGTCGCAGAGATCGGATCTATTCCAATTCGGCTTTGTCAACCTCTCATGATCTGTGTTATAAATCTAATGTTTGAAATATTATTGTAATTTTTCACGATTTTTGAAATCTGATGTTTGAAATCTGATTTCAAACATTGTAATTTTTGTTGTATCGCTGGTGGGATTCAAAACCTAGATTCGATGATGTTTTGTTCATGATATTCTGACGTTGATGTTCATGATGGTAAACATCGGATTATTGAAATCTGATGTTCATGATGATAAATGAATCTGATGTTTCATTCTACAATTTCAAACATTATTGAAATCTGATGAACATTAGATGTTTGAAATCTAATGTTTGAAACATTAGTGTAATTTTTCACGGTGTTTGAAATCTGATGTTTGATATTGTAATTTTTAATGTTTGAAATCTGATGTTTGATATCTAATTTTTGATGTTTGAAATCTAATTTTTCACGATATTTGTTCATGATGTTCTGACGTTGATGTTCATGACGGTAAACATTAGATTATTGAAATCTGATGTTCATGATGGTAAATGAATCTGATGTTTCATTCTATAATTTCAGTCAATACCATGTTGGGGTTTTCCTCATTTACCCTTACTAAAAAGCATAAAACATAGTGTAATACTGGTTATTTTGTCATTAACATTAGCTTGGGACTAATTGGATCATAAGATAAAACATAGGACCAAATGGATCATAAGATAAAGATTTGGGATTTATTGGTGCATCGCCCCAACTTTTAACCATCTTCCCAAAACACTCCTAAATCGATCTGATAATCGTAATTTATTTAATTTATTAAAAAATAAATGATAATTATATTTTTAAAAATAAATCATTCATTTTTTTTTTGACAAACACAATAAATTAAATATATTACAATTATTGAATTGATTTAATTTTTTTAGTGAATAAAATATGCAAAATATTAGACAAGATAAATTATTCAAATTATTAAAATAAAATTCGTGATAAGTCTAATAGGGCTGAACAATACTGTTCAATCCAGATTATCTACGGGAGGTAATTTGCATCCTATATAGGATTCGTTTAAAATGCGGGTTAACTTTTTATCTTTTTGATTTTTTTAGACCTCGTTTGATAACTGTTTGTTTTAGCTTAAAAATCAAAAAGTTACTAAAAAAATCAAAAAGTCTATAACCTATATCAAAAAGTTAAAGATTTCATTTTTTTCTACTTTTTGCACATTTTTTCGTAAAAAATTAAAAAATCATTTCAAACATATTAATTTTTTTACTTTATATTTTAGCTAAAAAGTCAAAAATTTATTAAAATAACATGTTCTCAAACGAGGCAAGCCTGGCGCTAAAAAACATTGTTTGGGATAGACTTTTTGATTTTTTTTAATTTTTGTGATAGAAAAAATAAAATAATTATGAATTGAATGTAACATTTTGTCCTATTTATTGTCTCATATAATTATTTTGGCCTAAATTTATATCCCAAACGGGGCCGTAATCATGCTAAGCACCATCATGGTTACTCGTGCGATGCTTGATGATCATTGATCTGCAACGGTTTTGATACGTGGGCCTACCCCATTTTGCAAGATGACGAGTGTGCACTGTATTAAGGTGGACCACAGGGTATACTATCTTAGTCATATTTGATGACATTGCAATTTGCATGTTTAACATTTTGGAGTTGATTGAAACTTTATTTTGCGACACTTTTTTTTTTTTTTTAACATATTTATCAAAGAATAATATCATGGATTATGAAAAAGAATATTATGAAATGTTTCATGCAAATTTTTTATCTTTTAATTATTGTATAATATTTTATTATATGTGTAATCTAAATGTAGGGAATTTTTCATGATTATTTTCGTGATATTTTTTTTATAATTCCTAACATTACTCTTTATCAAAGGTAAGGTGTTTGAATTAAAATAACATTTTCAAAACAAGACTTCATGAAATAATATAAATTTAAAAAATTAAATTTATTTAGATTTTAGAAATATGATTTAAAATTGTTTGGACTTGATTAAAATATAATAAAAAACTAGCACAATGACACTTTTTTTTTTTTTTTTAGTAGATTAGAACTTGAAATTGTTAGAGAGGCGAAGAATACACGCTTAACTTTGAAATGACTACTTAAATTAGAGTTTTTCTAATAGAATCAATTAAATTGACTAGTTTAATTAAACGTGCATTCTTTATTTTAATTAGTCACTTTTTATATTGGAAATTTATTAGAAATTTTTTTTCAAAATATTTGTATTCCAATTAGTTCATAAGATATTCTTATATTCTAATAAGTCTTATTATTTAGATATTTGATCTATTAAATCCTAATTCTCATATTTAAAATATTTTATGGACATTTCTACCCTTATAACTATTTTTTGTATGGTTAGCAATTTAGGAATGTGAACATTCATATTTTACAATGTAAATATTCACATTAATGTGTGAATAAGGTAACTATTTGCAACCATAGGCATATGATTTAGGCCTGGTTTGGCATTTCATAAAAAAGACAAAAAGTCAAAAAGTTACTCAAAAAGTTAAAAAATTATCACTATTCACCAAAAAAAATATTAAAAAATTAATTTTACACATAATTAAATTTCAGACAACTCTGACGTCCCACAAGTGGAGCTGACGTTTTGGAAATGATTCTCTGTTTTTCGGGCATTGAATTGGAGGTGCTCTTCGGCCCGTGGGGCCCATCACGGGTCTCGTTTTAATAATCTGAACCGTTCAATATGTAAAACTCGTCGAGTACTATATGCCTATAAAAAATCACGTTGATCAGATAACGGTAACTATATGAACAAATCAGTTAAAATTTATAAAATGGATGGTGTTTATAGTTAACG
Source organism: Camellia sinensis (assembly GCF_055761805.1). Taxonomy (NCBI): domain Eukaryota; kingdom Viridiplantae; phylum Streptophyta; class Magnoliopsida; order Ericales; family Theaceae; genus Camellia; species Camellia sinensis. The sequence continues at coordinate 11,079,326 of NC_138970.1, forward strand.
ATTGAAAAAAAAAATAATTCGATCAGATAGCTATCGATATCCGATCAACGTGATTTTTACAAGCATATATAACTCGATGAGTTATATACATTGAACGATTTTGATTAGCAAAACGGGCCCCGTGGTGGCCCCCACGGGCCGAACAACACCTTCAATTCAATGCCCAAAAAGCAGGGAATCATATCCCAAACTACACTCTGCACAGGCTGTCATGAATTCATCCCACCGTACTGCCTATTTCATCCCAATTTTCTCCTATACACTAATTTATACAATTTTTTAATACACATTTTTTTATAAAAAGTCAAAAAGTTATCACAAACAACCAACTTTTTTTTCTCAACTTTTTAGTCCAAAAAGTCAAAAAGTACACTTATTTAGGACACCCTAAACAACCCCTTAATTTTTGAAGAATTTGATTTTTCCTAAGACCATCTATATTCTATTCATATAATTTTTTAGCCGAAACAGAAAATTGATTGTTAATATTGGTTTCTTCAAATTAAAGATCGGGAGGTGTAGGTTTAGGATACCAATTTTTGGTAAGAGTAGTAGGATTAAATTTGGGGTGTGTGATTCGGTTAAGATTAGTAGCCTGGAATTGTTGGGTTAATTTATCAATTTCATTTGTAAATGTGTCGGAGTCACTACTAAATTCAACAAGTGGTTGTGTTAAGACAGTAATTTCTTTTTCGTTAGATGCAGTAGATATCTTAGTAAATAATTGTTCAATAGTTTTAACAGTATTAGTGTCTTCGGTAACTAGGTTTAACCGTTTTCTAGTGCTAGGAAGATTAATAAGAGGTTTATCTAAAGGTTTACCGGTGGATGCATGACTAGTGGAGTAATCCTCAAAAGAAGTTTCTATTTTATCTAATTATTTACCAATAGTTTTTAAATATTGGTTGTTATAATTATTTTGTTCAATTATTTTTTTGATTTCAGATTCATCACCAGGAAGTTTAAAGGGAGAAGCATATACAATAGTACCTTTATGTTCAATGAGAATAGTTTCTAGAGAGGGATAATTGGAAGAAACAAAAGTATTAGGGGAAGTTTTCTATTTAGTTTTTATAATAGTATTTATTTTTTGATAATAATTTTCAAGATAATCAAAGAAATGAATTTCATTATTTACTTCGTTCATAAATTTATATCATTTCTTGGTAATCTTGGATTATTGGTGTTCATTATAATTATTTCTATAGGTTTGTTGTTTAAATTTATTGGCTTTAGATTTAAATTCAGCATGGAGTTTATTAAGATCTGGAGTAAAAGGTTTACTAAGAGTTAATAATTGTGGGTTAACAGGATGAACGACTTCAAAATCAGTCTGAGTAGGTGAATCCTGAGATGTGGTTTCATCTTCATAAAGATGTGTGTGAGTTGAATAAACCGGTTTACTAATTTGGGAAGTAGAGGAATTATCTATTCTTTTTAATTTACTATCTAAATCTTCACAGAGATGGAGTTTCCTATCCTTGCGAGTAAATAGAGGTGTATTAAATATTTCATCATCTTCTAAGTCGATGGGATACTAGAAGTACTATGACGAGATGAGTGACTAGGAAGGCGATTAAAACGTATATGAACTGAACCATTATTAAATTGTTGAATAGTTTGAATATCTTGACTAGTAAAAAATTGTTGATTTTGGGAATAATTTTCATTAACTGTAACGTAGTCTTCAAGAAGAGTAATATCGTTCCAACAAATCATTTCTGATTCGGTCTTCTCTAATCTATCTTAGTAATTGATTTCAGTCATCTTTATTCTGTTTAACCTTATCATCTCTTTTCTACTCTATCAGTAGCCACCCCCTTTCGCCCCGCATCCTATGTAGGTTCTTAGGTTTAGGCAATTAACGGAAATAGGGGTTCTCGGAAAGGGCATGAGTAAACACATTGTATGTGAAAATATGATAAGTTAACCCAGAATTTCGATTTCTGACAATCTTTTATAAATTTAGAAATATGAATCGATTATTCAAAAGCAACTCTTTAGTTAGCTCTAGATCTACAACATTAGCTCATATACCTGATAACGATTTACTTATTAACGAAGAAGAACATGAATTTCAAGATGTTAAACTTTGTTAGGTTTTTATTCTTGGCAACCCCGTTTGACAAAACGCCTTTCAGATGTATTTTTTTCGCACTTTTTATTTAAGTGAGGCTATGAGTTTATTAGATGCGAATCCAAACCCGAATCGAACCATGCAGAGAAGTTTGTGATGTTAATGCTTTCAAGATTGCCACTTCGCTGATTATTACGGGGGTCGAGCTGTCAGCTCGCGGCCGAAGCAAAATGCAAAATTGCATTCAAAATTGCATGTCCGTCGTTGCTCGCTCGATCCAAGGAGTTCTCGCTCGAGCTAGGTCTCGCTCGAGCCAAGAAATGCGCGCTCGAGCCAAGGATTGCGTCCATACAAAAACCAGAAAGAGTGTATTCCTCGCTCGAGCCAAGGCACTAGTAGAAATCATGAAAAATACACTCTTCGCTCGAGCCAGCAAAGCTTCGCTCGAGCGAGCCTCAGAATCCGGATTTCTCAAGGAGTTTGTTTTCTTCCCAATCTTGGATTACTTTTGGTTCTCTATAAATACTTGGTTTTCTCCCAAAACTAAGGGATTGATTGAAGTCCTCCAGATCTTCCTTTAGGTTCTTAAAGTTTATATCTGGGGATATTTTGTTTGTTTTCTTTGATGTTTTTATTGAGTCTTCAACTCATGATTTAAAGAGAGTACATCAAAGGTTTGTTTGTTATACACAAAAGAGAGAGTTATTCTTCAGTTGTGGATTCTGAAGAATTCGAGCCTGAAACTTTGGTGGAATCCGGAGTGGCTCATCAGAAAGACAATTCCGTGGTGAAGATGGGGTTGGAAGAGGCACATAAAGGTTGGTTCAATTAGGTGTTGTGGATTCGCTAGGTAATTGAGAGTATACCTGTGTAATTCCTTTAATTCTTCTTAGTGGATTGTCTTGTGGCTGTTGGCCGTGGTTTTTTTATCACAGTTGGAGGTGTCCAATTGTGGTTTTTTCCACGTTAAAATTGTTGTGTCTCTTTGTCTTGATTGTTTGATTGTTTGATTGGGATTGTTATATTCTGCTTAAAATTGATACATAATCACAAATCAACATTTAGGGGATTTCTAGATTTTTCAAACTTGATTTAAGTTGGAATATCCCTAAAGGAAGGATTAAAGAAATCTATAAAACTAGTTTTTTATGATCAACCTTTAATGTAGGTTTACAGGTCAAAACTGTTGAACAAGTTTATACTTTAACTAAAATTAGAGAAACTTGTCAGTTATTATCCAAAGAGTCAATTAAAAAACATGTTAAAAATGATCATAACTTTATTCATCTAAGATTAATTCAAGTTGGAATCAAACCATTAACTCAACAAGGTAAAAATTTGACAATGTGAATATTCACATTGACATGTTAACATTCACATTGATAATGTAAACATTTACATCACGAAACATTCACGCTGTAAATGTGAATGTTACTAGAGATATTTTAGTAATTATGCCACCTATAAGACTTATTAGAATATAAGAAAATAATGTATACTAAATGAAACATAAGCAGGTGAAAACGGATTTATGAAAAAATACCCATTTTTATATACATTTTCTAATCTTTTATTTTAAGTACTCACCTTTTAAACCTTCTTTTTATTTTTATTTTTTAAAATTTAAAGTACAAATGTAAAGTACAATACAAAGAAGCAATGATAAAATACATTAATATAAATTCTTTGACTAATCTAATGTGACTATCCATGCAGTAATTCTTCAAAATTACAGTAGAGTTTTCTAGAATTATTAATTGAGAATAGCTTGCATTAGAGGCTACTTTGTCCCCATCCTTTTGGAAATAGTAAACAAAAATCAAATTTAAAATAATTATTTTTATTTTTTGAATCAAAATTAAAATAGTTGTTTAAATTACTAGTTAATTATGCTTAATGATAACCCCTTAATATTTTAATAATCAACATTTTAGGATGGTTCCAAACAAAGCACGCTTTGGGGTTGTGACCAATCAGATTGGTGGGCTAACACTTTCACTTGCCACGTGTCTCCATCACCACCACACCTATTTGTTATCTTTCTTTGCATCAGCATCCCTTTAAATTATGATTAAAAATAGAGATTAAAAAAATGTAGATTATAAAATCCCTAATTGATAATTTTTTGTACAATTATATGATGTAACACAATTGAAGAGAAAAAAAATATATATATATATATAAAGACAACAAAAGACAATATATTATCTTAAGAAAATATTTAAATCCTTTGTCATTTGCATGAATCATCGTATTAAGATTAGACTCTATAGCTAATATGTAAATAAAAAAGAAAAAAAATTTGACATAAAATTTTGAATTATTAAATTATTGGGAGATGGTGTAGAAAATGCACACAAATTCAAATTGAAGATGTGTACTGCATGAATAATATATTTGTTCAGGGCATTAATTTTATGGAGATGTTAACATCATATGTTGGATCATGCTAATGATAATATATAACCAGGAAGAATGTAGTCTTGAGTCAAATAGATACAATAAGAAAGGAAATACATGACATATATTAATTGACAAGATTATACAAAAATTACTTGTGGGGTCTACTTCTAAAAGTATTTTTGTTTCTATGTATTTTGTGCTTCGTTCTCTAATCAATGAATGATAAAAAATGAAACCTATAAAATAAAAGTCATGTTTCTCACAATTTATTGTAACTTCTTACTAATTCTTATCCTACTTACAAATCAAACAAGAGAAACGAAAATCATTTCTCGTCATTTCTTATCATTTTTGACCAAATGATGCAAACAAAATGTTAATTTTTGACTTACTTTTCAAAACTCAACTTTATTTTTAAATCATAATTAGATAAAATATCTTAACTAAACATATTTTCAAAATACAAATCAAAATTACTTTCAAAACTCCTTTCATTCTCCTTTGTCTTTTTAATAATTAATCAATTAATCAATCACTTTTTCTCTCTCATCTCTCCTCTCACATTCTCTCATATTTTATACATCAATCAGTCAAAAAATAAATAATTTTTTTTTTATAAATCATCCTAAGACTATTTTTAAAACTTATAACCAAATAAATTTTCTCTTTTCAAATTATAATTCAAAAACTCAAAACACAATTCTACATTCAAATTATAATTCTAAAACTAAATCAAACAGACCCATTAGCCTTTGGAAATTGCATCCATCTATATCATGAGCATATCAAAAGCACATAACAAAATTGAAAATGTCCTATTACAGCTCAGAAACAACGTTGTTCTTCATCAAAAAGACCAAATTATGTTGATCAAAGTAAGGTAATTAACTCATTTTCCATCACATTGGAATGAATTTCCAAGTATTAATCACTATGAAGCCATTTGGCTGCTAGAGTCATCATTAGAAACCGATTCAATCTTGCATACTTTTCTCTTATGAAAAACTTCACTCGACAACCTGAAACAAAATATGGTTAAATATGAAATTCAATGACAAGTTAGGGCAAAGTTAATTAAAGGAAAATGCTATCTACCATTAATTGTTGCTCGAAATTATCCTGAAAATGAGGTGTAAAGTGAAGATTTAAAGTTGATAGAATGTGAATCACACTTAGAATGATTATGGTTTATAGATGTATTTTTTTTGAATATATAGTATTCTTGTTAAATTAAAGGGTTAAATACATTAATAGTCTTCAAAGTATGCAAAAATGTTATATTTTAGTTATCAATCTTTTAATTTTTCATTTTCGCACTCAAAGTATGTGATTTGCTACACTTTAGTCATTGCTACATTAATAGTCTTCAAAGTATTTTTAGAACTTTATGAACAAAATGCAGCAAAACTAAAATTGGGGACCAAAATGCAACAAATCGCATATTTGAGGGAGCAAATAAACAAAGCACAACTCTGGAGGCCAAAATGCATATATTGGTTTGGTCCTTTTGAGTTTGTTGAAACTTCATGTAAAATTTCATAAATATCCCTTTTTCCATTATTGGAATTTGAACAGTGGATTAAAGTGTAACCTATCACATATTTTGGGTATCAAAGGTAAAAACAAATAAAATAAAAGATTAAGGATTAAAGTATAACATATAACATTTTTAAGGATCATTAGTGTAATTAACTATTCATTACAAATTCCACATAGTGTATAAAAAATTACCATATATAGATTGTGTGCCTGATCAATGGTGTTCATGATTTTTCATATTATTTCTATTTTTTGTTACGTTTTTTTTTTTTTGGTAGCCATGTAAGCATATAGCTCATTGCTACACGAGCACACACATCAAGTCGTTCCGGTAAAACTGAATAATTACTGGAGAGTGTACTGTGTGAAGTGTATCAAGAAAAAGATTGTAAAGAAAAGAAGTGAAAATACCCCAAGCGCAAAGAAGTCTCTGAGTCTCTTTCTGTGTCAAAGTAACCATCACAAACTGTATTTGAACTTAGAACAGATCGCTTTCTTCCAAGACAATGGAATTCATGAGTAGGCGTAGGTGTCGTGCTTCGGCGCCCAAGCTCCTCAATCTACATATAATCAACAAACAAAATTCAAAATCTTGAAAACCCGAACAATTATTAAAACTAGCATTCGTTATTTCATAGTTGGGTGGTGAAGCTTTTGATTTTTACCTGCTCGCGCAGAGTTTCATTCTCTAGCTTGACCTTTTGCTCCTACAAAAACAAAATTTTAATACATCGAAAAAGAAAAAGAAAGAAAAAAAAGAGAGTTGATTCCATTAGAGTTCAAAAATAAGTTTACCTGCAATTTTGATTTCTCAAGCTGCTCCAACAATACTTGTTCCTGAAAGCCCAAAAAAATAAATAAATAAATAAATAAAATATAAAAAAATGGAGCAATTAGTAGAAAAAAATTTAATTTAATGTGGATGTTGAAATTAAATTGGAGCTGAGTATGGGGTATTTTAACCGAATGAGCATTTTATTTCTAGAAATTTGGAAAATAAAATATGAAAATGTGAGAAGCTTAGTTTAATCATTAACAAAATCCATGTAGTAAAAGATTTTTGAAAATTTCTACCAAATAAACACAAAACCTTATTGCAAATGTTTATAAGACAACGTGACAAAATATGAATTCTGGCTTTACACCCATTAATATTTACAAACTAAAGACTTATTTTTTTGTCATTCGGTGATGGTTAAATTATAAATACTTTAAAATTTCATTAAATTTGACATTCAACAATAAAAGAAAGAATTCACCCAAAAAACTATAAAAGAAAGTCCAACACATAATGATAATATTTGTGTCTAAATTTAGGTAATAATTTGAGATTGTACCTTTCTATCCTTGACGGACAATATCCCTTCATTCAATTGATGCTCCAATTGTTGAAGTTCCTTGAAACTCATTCCCTCCAAATCCTTACCCATTGTTCGTCTTCAAAATAAGAAAAGAAAAATTTTCAAACAATGAAAAGAAAAATTCTTATTCCATCTTATTCTATCCGCGAACCAAACAAGACATAAGTGAAGATGGATAATTTACACAAGAGGAGACTTACCTATACCCCTTTTGTAGTTTTGCAACTTCACCTCTTAAAGCATCTAGCTCGTGGGGCTGCTTTTCAAGCTTCAACATACACAAAAGAAAATAGCAGGGGAGGCCTCAATTATTTAACAAGTTGTGCAAAAAAAAAAAAATTTAACACACAACACACATGCACTTAGAGTTTATTGTATTTTATTAGACGTCTAATTATTAAAAGAAAATTATAACAATGTTTCTTACTTAGAAAAATATCCAAAATTTGAAATCCATAGACAATATTCATTGTAGTTGTAGACCCAAAACAAGTAGTTTAAACCCACACTGTAGATTTCAAATTCGAGGTACTAGGCATTTTTGAAGAAAATTGATCAAGAAATACCTTAAACTCTAATAGTATAATGTGTACATGTATATTCATATTATACCATATTTTGAAGCATGTGGCATATATTTGTTTCTATTTGCATATGACAAATCAGAATGATCCTTATTTCATGGAACATAGAAACATGAAACCAAAATACTTCGTCTTAATCAAACGCTTGGATATAAAAAAATAAATAAATAAATAAAAACCTTAAAAATAAATAAATAGGTTACCTCTGATACTGCTTTCTCAGTTGAAGGATTAGTAAGTGTAGAAGATTCAAGACCATTGTTGTATCTTGCAAGAATGTGTTCCATGCTTCAAAACGAAAGATAGAATATACATGTTAGAAAATAGTCAAATTTGCAAGGCATGTCAATAAGTGAATTTACAAGTACTTATGAATGTGATTTAATACTAACATTATAGATTAAAAAGGCATTCAATTCAACTTAGGTTCCTTCTGTTTCTTGGAAAATTAAAGAAAAAGAGAACAAGTTCACTCCTTGAAAAAATCAAAGTTCATGTTCCTAATTACACAATTTTCAGTGAGTTGAAATAAATTTCCAATTTTTTCATTAGTAACACTAACATTAGTTGTATCGTTATTCCAATTAAGATTTAATAAATAAATAAATAAAAATAAAAAATAACTGGTGAGTTAACTAGGTCCAACCTACCAAGACTCATGAGTCATTTTCTTGATTAGTAGTTACAATTATTATACTTCTAAAGTTGGTAGTCTAGAAAACATATGAATACTTTGTAACAACATAAACACACACATGCATATATATATAAACAAGCGATATATGATTGTGTTTTGAGTTTTTCACAATTGAATCAAAAGTTAATTAAAAAAGTGATAATGATCAATTTAACCTTGATGTCAAGGGTTTAAGTCCTTCGGCACTTAGTGAAAAAAATAAATTAATGGGCGATAGATTAAGAAAAACACAAATATGAGGATGTACCGGGGACTGGCGAATTCATAGAGCTTGCCTGAGTTGTTGAAGATTATAAGACCAACCTCGGCATCACATAAAATTGACAACTCCTTGGCCTTCTTGAGCAGACCGGCTTTTCGCTTAGAGAAGGTGACTTGCCGGCTATTAACATTCTCTATCTTCTTTATCTCAATTTTCCCCCTACCCATTCTCTCTCTCTCTTTCTCTCTCTCTCTCTCTCTCTCTCTCTCAAACCCTTTTCCTATCAAGTCTAAGACAACACAAATGTTATTGTATAGAAAAAAAATTGATTCTCTTTCTCAAAACTCTTTTCCCCTCAAGTCTCAAAACAACACAAATGTTATTGTAGAGAAGGGAAAAAAAAAATTGATCATCTCTATATTTATCTTTCAAGACTAGGCTGAATTGTTTGTGTCTAATGAAGGAAAGTGTAGCTAAACTTGGAAGGAATGACAGAAGGGAAATAATCGGTTTACTATATGTAGCAACCACCCAATTATATACCAATTTCTTGCTGGTGAGGGATATGCCACTTTTGGAATGTAATCACAAATTGAGGGTATGTTTGGTGGTATTAGCAGAAAAAAAATGAAACGCTTTTAAGGAGTATTAGGACACCCATGGAGTGTGAATCACCATAGACTATTTTTATACATAGTATGGTTGTGGTGGTTGCATCTGTCATTATGGCGATGAGGAAGTGGAGATGTTGCTGCTCGGGTTGTGCAGCAGCGGCTGCTATGTAGCAAAATAGGCTCATTTCGGAACTTATTTTGATAATTCGAACCGTTCATATTTTAAAATATATCAAGTAGAACATTTCTGTAAAAAAAACAAGTTAATCAGATATCGTTTACCAATTCATCCACTCACATTTGTATTCATTTTAATGCTTTAAATCACAATTAGTATTTATTTTTATAGATATAAATGTATGTGGATGAATAGGTAAACGATATTTGATTAACTTGATTTTTTGCAAGAATGTTCTGCTAGCTGTATTCTAAAATATGAACAATTCAGATTATCAAAATTGACTCCGAAATAGACTCATTTTACCACACAACAGCCGCTACTGCGCAGCCCGTGCAGCAGCATCCCCACATCCTAGTGATGAGGCCATTAAAATGGAGAAGGATTTTTTAGCATGACTTTTTTGTAATGATAAAAGAAAAAAATAATATTAAAATCACACACTTTAAAATAATCTAGTTTTACTTCAATTTTTAAAATGGGAATGGCTTCTGTCCCGTCCTTAATCGGACTGGACCGTGCTGTTGCACCCGTGGAGGCCCACTACGGGTCCCGTTTTGATAATCTGAACCGTTCAATGTGTAGAACTCGTCGAGTACTATATGTTTGTAAAAAATCACGTTGATCGGATAGCAATAACTATGTGATCAAAACAGATTTTTGTCAACCGTTAATTTATTCACCGTCCATTTTTTTTTTTATACAAAACTGATTTGATCACATAGCTATCGATATCCGATTAACGTGATTTTTTACAGGCATATAGTACTCGACGAATTCTACACATTAAACGGTTCAGATTATCAAAACGAAACCCATGATAAGCTCCCACGGACTTAACAGTATGGTCCAATCCAATTAAAGACTGGACAGAAGCCATGTCCTTTAAAAATAGATGGTTGGATTACCATTGTCAGACCATTGTTAAAAATAAATAAAGAAAGAAAGAAATTACAATGTGATGACTGGTAAATAAACTTTGAAATGGAAACTTCTAGTAGAATCATTTAGCTTTTCTTAGAATATATATATATATATATATGCAAGAAATGTCCAAATGCACCATGAAAATATTGAAATTGTTACATCAAACATCTTACCTTTTTTTTCCTTTTGTCCTTTATTATTTTTTTTATTTATTTTGCTAGTTTTAGTAAAGTTATTTATTGCGGAAACATGACTATGTTGCCACTAAACCTTAAATTATGCCATTTTTATTTCGTTATGTCTTATTTAGTTTATTTTCTTTCTTTCTTTTATTTTTTTAACAAGGTTATTTTTTTTATAGTATATATTACGATCAAACTTGTCAGTCAACTATCTCATTGAAGTTAATATGGTCGGTTGAATTGCCATAATATTGCACCAAAAGGCTGGAATTTGAACCACATCGGTACCAAATTTGCCTAAATAACATTTGTATCGCTCTATTTTCAGTAAATCTCAACAAAGATAAGTAATTAAAAAAATAAAACATATATCTTGATGAAGATGACTGAATTAAGGGTTTTCTTCTTCTTCTTCTTCTTCTTTTCTTTTTTCTTTTTTCTTTTTTCTTTCCTGTTAAATGTCAGAATTTCCAATATTTGTGCATGATGGGTTTCTCTCTTTATTTCAATGATTAGAAAATTTAACCAAAATAAGCAGTCTGATATTGAGAACATGTAGAAAGCAGCTTCGGTAAATAACTGAAAATATAAAAAGGAAATCAGATTTAGTCATCAGTATCCCAAATATTATTTATATATTAAAAATAAAAGGTTAAAATACAAATTTACCCCTGAAGTTCATGACAAATACAATTAAAGCTTGTTAATATTCTGAAAATTACATCTTACTCCTTAAGTTTCAAATCAATCGCATTACAATTTCTCTCACTCATCACCTACAGTTAAAGTAACAGATTTTGATAATGTTAACATTAAAAGTTTTCAAAATACCAATTTTAACCTTAATAATCCAAACCAAATTCTTCACCCTCATAACTCACTCAAACTTGGTCGCAACCCTAAAAACAAGAAATACTGTGAAGCAATAAATAGAGAAAGATGACAATCAACGAACCAAATAACCCGATAATGGAGAGAGGAGGATGGCAACCGGTGATTAGGAAAAGACCAGTGGGCTATCGGTTAAATACATTCAGAGGATCAGGAATGTTCACCGTGTTTGTGGATAACTTACCAGAATCGATGGATCTAAGAGGTTTGTTCAAGTTATTCAGTAACTATGGAGTGGTAAAGGATGTTTTTATTCCGAAGAAGAGAAGGAAAGTCATGGGAACAAGATTTGGGTTTATTCGGTATGATTGTCAGGTTGCTGCAAGAATGGCAGTTCAAAAAGCTGAAGAACTGTGGTGTGATGATAAAGCACTGAAGGTACGGATCGCGGAGTATGGAAATGAAGTTCAGAAACCGAAGATGCAAGAGTCAAGAAAGGTGAGCACTAATCTGATCAAACAGAGGATACAATGGCAACCAACAGAAGGGGTTAAAGGCCAGTGTTCTTATGTGGATGCAGTCCAAGGGTTTAATAGAGATATTAAGATGATTCCTCTCAAAGTTGAAGAGATTGGTAATGGTTGGCTTTTCGTGAGTTTAGTGGTCAATCTAAGAGCATTTTTCTCATTTGCTGATTTTAAAAAGGAGTGTAGTATCAGAGGGGTTAAGGACGTGATCGCCAAAGATGAGGGGGTAAAGTTGCAGTGTTAACATTCAAGTCGGTCGATCATATGAAGGAATGGAAAGTAAAACTAGAGGAATGGATATATGAGTGGTGCATATCAATGGAGGAATGGGAGAAAGGAAAAGTGATTGAAAGTGAAAGGTGTGTTTGGTTATACTGCTTTGGAATTCCTCTTAATTTGTGGAACACAAAAACTTTCAATGACATTGGGAGAGTTTGGGGCGAAGTAGTTCAACATGATTAAGACACCATTAACCAAGTCTCATTTCAATGGGGTAAAGTAAGGATAATAACCACAAGTAGAGAGTTTATTAATACAATGGTAACCCTTGAGTGCAAAGGGACACAATATCCAGTTAGAGTGTGTGAAGAGGTAAGCTTCCCAGTAGGGTCAACCACAAGGCTGGGTAGTTATCCGCTAAATGAGAAAAAGAATTCAAGCTTTGGCAGTTGGCAGAATATGCTTTCAGGTACCATTGAAGGCAGGAAGGAAGAAGCAAAGGAAGATGAAGGTGGTGATGAGGTGTCATTCAATGATGAAGTGGCAAGCAAGGTTAAGAACATAGTGGAGGGTGGTACAGTCGAGTTGGACAGAAGGGAAAAGAGGGTGGCAATATCATCATTGAGGCATGCCGATGGAGGCTTGGGAAACTCAACAGGTGGGGGCTCTGCCAACAGTGGCATGATGAAGACTGTGGAAAGTCCAAGAAAAGAGGTGGTTGAGAGCATGCAAAAGATTGATGATAATATATACTCACCAAGGTTCATGCAGAGTTTGAGTGGGCCCGAGATGGACAAGCCCAATATTAATTTAGAAGTAGTGTTGCAGGAAGCCCATGTTGAAGCTAACCATAGCAGGCCCAATGGGCACATTCATTATCAAACTTGAGTGACTGTGTAGACCAGACTCAACTCCAACAAGTAAGCCCACAATCAGCCCAAAAGATTGGAGCAGCTAGCTGCACGAAGATTAAAAGAAAGGTTGACAGCAAAAAGAAAAGAAACAAGGGGAGAGATAGAGGATTTGTGCTGAAAGGTAAGTTGTTACTATCACAGAGAGGAAGAGTGTTTCCAAAAAGTTTCAATAGAGGTGTTATTTTTAGAGTTGCAGCAGCAACTATATCAAATTCATTGTCAATTAACAGTAAGTCCAGTAGAAGCAATAGAAGGTTGATTATGGAAGCTAGGGCAATAGTCCAAATGGGGAAATCATTGGGCATAAATTTTGAAGGAAAAGAAGATGAAGCTATAGAGAAAATTCTTCAAATGGAAAGCAAGGATTTGGAAAGGATTGAAGGCAGTGAAATGACTGTTGAAGCCTAAGGAATAAACACAGGGGTACAGGTGCAATATATGGTTTCCTATGAAGATAATGACATGGAACGTTAGAGGTCTAAGAAGACCAGAAAATATGAGGAAAATAAGAAGTGTGATAAAAGAGGGAGGAGTGGATGTAGTGTTATTGCAAGAGACAAAAAGGAGTTCATTAGAGGAAGAGCTTATAAAATTGATGTGGCCATACAATAAGATGGATTTCATGGGGGTTGATGCAGAAGGTAGTACAGGAGGTTTGCTATGTATTTGGAATCCAGATAGCTTTAATCTGAGGGAGTGTTGTAGTTCAAGGCATTTTGTTTTGCTGTTAGGTACTGCTGGAGTGGCCTTTCAGTGTACTAGACTTAATGTTTATGCTCTGAATGATATAGTTAAGAGGAGGCAGTTATGGGATTCACTGGGTAGACTGAAAACACTTTATTCTAATCCTTGGTGCATAGGTGGAGATTTTAATGAAATCAGGGTCATCGGTGAAAGAAAAGGATGTTCAAGAAGAGAGAGAGAGACATGAATGATTTTAATGGGTTAATAGATCAGTTAAATTTAGTGGATTTGCCTATGATGGTGAGAATTTTTACATGGTGTAATGCTCTAGATGGGGAGAGATGGAGCAGGATAAATAGGTTTCTATTGAAGAATATGTGGCTTGAGGAGTACTCATTTAAGTAATGGGGGATTCCAAGAAGTATTTCGGATCATTACCCAGTATTATTAAAGGAAGATAATAGAAATTGGGGTCCAAAACCCTTTAGGTTTATTAATGCATTGTTTCTTCATCCGAAGTTCAAAGTAGAAGTAAAGAAGTCATGGGATGGTGCAGTTGAACCTGGATGGGCTGGCTTCAGGCTCATGAGGAAGTTAGCTAATCTTAGAAAATGGAATTCGGAGGTTTTTGGCAATGTGGATATTCAGTTAAAGAAGGCAGAGGAGGAACAACATGAACTTGATTTGGCAGCTGAAGTAAGGAATCTATCAAAAGCAGATCTGATCAAAAGGAGGGAAGTTAGAAGTCAAGTGTTGAGTCTGAATAGGAGAAAAGAGAGTTTATGGTATCAAAAATCTAGAATGGTGTGGGCTAAATGTGGTGATAAGAATACAAGGTTTTTCCATTCGATGGCAAGTGCTAGGCAAAGGAAAAATATGTTGGATTCAGTGTTGAGGGATGGGGAGAGGTTGGTGGATCTATCTAGAGTAAAGCAGGCAGTCCGTAATCATTTTGAAAGAGTATTTGCTGAGGAGTAGTGCTCCAGGCCTAAACTCTCTGGCCCTTTTTTATCCCTTAATTCTTTACAGAAGGATAGTTTGGAAGCAGCATTTACAGAGCAAGAGATTTGGGCAATAATACAAGACTGTGATGGTAATAAGGCTCCGAGGCCAGGTGGGTTTAATTTGGCATGCATTCAAAAGTGCTGGAAGATAATGAAGAAAGAGTTTCTACAATTCATGAGTGAGTTCCATGAAAATGGGAAGTTGGCCTCAGGTCTGAATTGTTCTTTTATCACTTTGATACCAAAAAAAGAGAACTTAAGTGGCTTAGGGGATTACAGGCCAATAAGCTTAGTTAATTCAATTTATAAAGTTCTAGCAAAAGTGTTGTCTAGAAGATTAAAAAAGGTAATGCCAACAATTATAAGTGAAGTCTAGACTGCATTCTTGGGGGGGAGATCCATTCTGGATGGTGTATTGATTGCTAATGAAGTGGTGGATTGGTGGAAATTATCTAAAAGGAAAGGAATCATTCTAAAATTGGATTTTCAAAAAGCTTATGATTCAGTAAATTGGGAGTTCCTTTTTTCAATGATGAAGAATTTTGGCTTTGGAGATAAGTGGGTGAGGTGGATCAAGACATGCACATCTTCAGCCAAGATATCTGTTCTGGTTAATGGATTCCCATCTGCTGAATTTTCACCCCAAAAAGGGCTTAGGTAAGGTGACCCGTTATCACCATTCTTGTTCAATATTGTTGTTGAAGGATTAAATATACTACTTGAAAGGGCAAATGAGTTGGATTTATTAAAAGGTGCCACTGTAAGGCCCAATGAGTTTAAGGTTTCTTACTTGCAATTTGCAAATGATACTATAATTTTCTGTGAAGCTGACAGGGTGGAATTGGTCACTATAAAGAGAATTTTGAGGTGTTTTGAGTTAGTGTCTGGTTTAAAAATCAATTTCCACAAGAGTGTGGTGTGTGGGGTTGGTGTTAATGACGGGAAATTGATGACTTTGTCTCAATCCTGCACTGCCATAGCCAAAAACTTCCCATTACTTATCTGGGTATACCTCTTGGGGCAAATCCTAGAAGAAAAAGCACTTGGAATCCAGTGATCGAGAAAGTTAAGAAAAAATTGGCTTCATGGAAAAGGAAGTTGCTCTCATTTGCTGGTAGATTAACATTAGTGAAGTCAGTTCTGTCTAGTTTACCTTCATATTTCCTATCAATCTTTAAACTACCTGTGGGTATGGCAAATTAGTTAGATAGGATTCAGGCAGCATTTCTGTGGGGTGATTCTGAAACAAAGAAGAAACTTTACATGGTAAATTGGAAGGTGGTATCAGCAAACATTGATCAAGGGAGATTGGAGGTTAGAAATCTTGGAGAAGCTAATGTCTGTATTCTGCTCAAATGGTGGTGGAGGTTTGGGATAGAGGATACCGCTCTGTAGAAAAATATTGTGTAGTAAGTATGGTGTGGTTGGGGGCAGGTGGGTTCCAAGTAATCCAGAGAATGTTGCAGTGTCCAGGATTTGGGGTGATATCCTTCAACTTGGTACACATAGCCCTGCTCTAGTTGATTTTTATTTATCTAATCTAAAACTGATAGTAAGAAATTGGGGTAGAGTTCAATTTTGGGCAGACAAGTGGTTAAATAATATTGGTTTGAATGAAGAATTCCCTAGACTATATAGCTTATTTGAGGAGAAATGTAGCACTGTGCAGTAGATATATCAGAGGAGGGGTCAATCAAATGAGTGGAATTTATGTTTCAGAAGATCATTGTTAGCTTAGGAGGAAGAGGAGACCATCCGATTGCATTATTTGCTAAGGGAAGCTCCTAGTCTTTCTATGGAGACTGAGGATTCGTGTAAATGGATGGACAATTCATGTGGATCATTTACAGTAGCAGCAGCATGAAAGTGGTGGATGTCTTCAAAAAGTCCTTCTCTTAATGTTACTAAGGAGGTATGGAATAATGTTGCTCCACCCAAGGTAAAGTTTTGTGGGTGGTTAACATGGAGAGGTAGACTTAAAACTGCAGCTGTCTTGAAGAGTTTTGGAGTGTTAAATAAGGAATCAAATGCACTATGTTTGTTCTGTAAAACAAAGGAGGAGTCAGTTTAGCATCTTTTGTTATTTTGCCCATTAGCTTGGAAACTATGGACTGATATGATAAAGTGATGGGATCTGGTATGGGTTCTGCCTGGTTTAGTTGAGAATTTGTTGCTTTGGTGGTCAGGAATTAAATTCAGCAAGGTGGTTCTTAGATTGTGGAAAGTGGTTCCCTTAGCAGTTATCTGGTCACTTTGGAAAGCAAGGAATGAATGTTTTTGTTAGTGGCAAACCAGTGGATTGGAATGAACTGTCAGAATTGGTGAAAGTAAGGGTAACACTTTGGGGTAAATCGAATATTAAGGGAATGCAGCATTCAGTGCAAGAAATAGTCATGAATCTTCAACAGATCAACGCATGTGTATGTAGACGAAGGCTGCATCTAGGTTGATGTTAGGAGAATGTGGTAGTTAGCAGTTGGGACTGTGGCCAAGGTTGTTAAGATCGCGATCCAGATCGTAGGATCGTACGATCCTATGATCCAATATACATCATTCGATCCGACTCGTGCTTTGGATCGACCCTAGATCAGGATCGTGGTGGGATCGTGAAAGGATCGTTGGGATCGGTGGGATCGTATCTGGATCACGACTCCATGCTATCCAGGTTTGAAGGGTTTTTTATCAACTTGAAAGCAAAATCAGAAGCAAAAAAAAGAGAGAGGCAGAGAAACAAAGGAAGCAGACTTGCGATTAGGGCAATACAACTTGGGGAAAGAGAAATTCAATATCAAATTTCAGATTTTGTAGCCACAAACCAGGTACGCTGTTCTTCTTCTTCTTCTTCGCATCTTCCTCTCACTTCGCTGTTCTTCTTCGTCTTCGAATCTTCCTCTCTTTTCGATCTTCTCTTCTTTTTCTTTCTTCACTGCGCAGCTCTATTTTGTATCTTCCTCGCATCTTCCTCTCACAAACCAGGTACGTTATTTTGTATATTATATATATATATACTGAATTCGTTGTTTGTTTTTATTTTTTTGTTTTTTTTGTTTTGTTTTTTTTTTGCTCTTATTATTATTATTATTATTATTATTATTATTATTATTATTATTATTATTATTATTATTATTATTATATATACTGAATTCGTTGCTTGTTTTTATTTTATTTTTGCTCTTATTATTATTATTATTACTATTATTATTATTATTATTATTATTATTATTATTATGTATACTCTTATTATTATTTTTTTTTCTTTTTTTTTTGTTTCTGTAAATTTGTATATGATATATATATATATATATATATTTTGTATAAATGATGTGTTGATCACTTGAACATTTGGATTTCAATTCAAATTTTTTTGAGACTAATTCTATATATATATATTGATAGTATTACTTAGTCATATAAAAATTGTTGCATTTTTTTATCATTTTAGTAGGATCTTACGATCCTCGATCCGATCCTACGATCCGATCCGACAGACCCCCAAAACGATCCTGAGTAGGATCCCGATCTTAACAACCTTGACTGTGGCTGATATTACTGATATGGGTCAGTTTTTTGGAGTGGGGTGGAGAGCAAGACAGACTCTACTGTCTGATCACTTTACCAAGGCCAATGGTAAGGTCTGATCTGGATGTGGTGGTGTCTTGGTGTTGTTGCTGTTGTTGGGTTTGTCTGGTGTGGTGTACTGGTTTGGTTTGGTGTAATTGGGCTTTTAAAAAGGCTTTTCAGATATCAGTGCTTTGTGTTGCTGGAGTTGCATTCATCTTGTTATTTCCATAGGCAATCCCATTGGCTTCTTTCTTAGTCTATATGATGGTTAAGGTTTGAGTGTGTGTTTAAAAGGAAGTAATCTAGAATGGTGGAGTTGACTGAATTGGTAAAGATTAGAATTACAGTCTGGTGTAAATCTGATTCTATAGAATGTTCTTATTCAATGCTTGAGCTAGTGTATAATCTGCAGTAGCTATATAGGTGCTTGGGTTAGTTGGAGCCCGGTCCTCTGTTTGATTATGGTGGATTTCGAGATCATGGTGGTGTTGAACTCTTTGCAATTTGTTTTGATCTGCTTCCTACTGCTGTGTCACAGGGTTGATGTTTTGATCTGCTATCTGCTGTTGTGGGTGATGCTTTGCTCCCTCTGGTTTTTTTGTAATGCTGTTGTAGGTTTTTCTATGTGGTAGTTTTTGTTTTTGGTGCTGTGTGGTCCTTCTGCTTTCTTTGTTTTTCTATCGGTTGGCATCTCACCAATTTTGGGTCTTGTGCTGGCATATAATTGGGCTTCCTTTGCAGTACCAACCTAGTTGGGATTGTTTTGTTTAGTTTTGATGCTTTTTGCACAACCCTGCTTTGTTGATTTTAGTCTTGTTTTGTATCTTGATCTTTCACCAATAAAGCTTTTTTTGCTGATAAAAAAAAATAAAAATAAATAAATAGAGAAAGATGAGAGATAGGGGAAGAAAGATCCAACCCTCTATTTGTTTTGACAGAAATATTTTTAGAAAATATATTTTTGTATTTTTTTGTGTTTGGTACAACGAAAAACAAGCATATTTTTGTAGAATATAACTTTCATTTTTAAAAGGTAGAAAATACTTTTTGAACTAAACTTTTACCAATGTCACCACATTGTCATCACCACCATTACCTCCACCGCCACACAACCACCACCACCATCACCGCCATTGCCGTCACCACACCATCACCTCAACCCTATCACTATTATCACCACTACCACTCCCACCACCTCCATATCTACCAACACTTTCTCCTCTACTCCGTTGCCATTACTAATGTAACTATCAGTGCACTAGTTTCGAAAATGTAACCAAACATAAAAAAAAATACTTTTTCTACAGGAAACATTTTCTGGAAAAAAAAATTCTGTAGAAAATATTTTTGTTTGAAAAATGTTTTCCGTCAAAATAAAAGGAGCATAAAATAAAAGATTTGTTTTTAGAATTTTGTTTTTAACTTTTAGGTAATACTAGATTAGAACATCCGAAAAATAGAAGAAAACTTTTATAAGAGAAAATTTGAAAAAAGTGTACTACCCTTAATGAACTTATTTTCAATTTTTTTACTTTTTAAATCTTTTTAAGGTAATTTGGAAATTAATTTTTTTAATGATTTTTTTTTTGACTTTTTAAAAAAGACATACAAAAATAATAATAAAGAGAATAATTTGACAAATTTATAGGGCATGTTTGGTTTTGTCTCTCAAAACATGTTTTTGGAGAAAAAAAATTTCAAAAACATGTTTGTATTACTTTTCTCTCTACTACATATCAATCAATCACATTTTTTCTCTCATCTCTCATTCTCAATCACTTTTTTTCTAACACTCATCTATTCAATTACAAAAAAAAAAATTATCAAATTATCGTAAATTTCAAGGGAAAATCGGTCTAGGGTCCCTCTCACACTTTTCGTAATGGAAAAGATCCACAAAATTATTTTTTGATGTCTGAGGTCCCTAAACATTTCTCTACCCGAAACAACCTCTCGACCTCAATCTGAAGCAGCTTCTGGACCTCACCTCTCTTCATCATCTCCTTCAAATTCGTCTTCATCACCAAATGCCTCTCTCTCGGCATGTTCTTCGTCTTCTCTCTGTCCAATCTCAGGCGTTCGATCTTCTGGCAGATCGCACTCAGCTCCTCCGCTAAGGACACATCGATCGACTCGATCTTCGCCGGAGCGGCGTTGACCAGATGAGGATTCTCCTTATTCGAATCGTTTATCGGTGAGATCATGCCGAAGCTATTCCAAAGTCGCCGCTGCCACACCCTCCTCTACGACCTCTTCCTCAACACCTTCTCCTCCGACTCCTCCCTCCGATTTGCCACCGTCGTAGACTTCCGCGCCGCCCGGATCCGTGACCCGAAAGTTCTTCATCAGATTCTTCAACTTCTTCACTGGATTCAACAGCAGGACTTTCTTTTTGTTTAACAAATAAATCAGAAATAAAAGTAGGCACATCAACATTTTCTAAAATTCTCATTGCCTTCAATGTGGTTTGTGTATGCCATAGTCCTGGCAAGTATATACCAGCACGTGAGGCAATTATGTAACCACAACTTGCAAATAAACTTCTGCTATGATCTGCACAAACCACACCCAATAAACTTCTGCTTTGCAAACCTGTCAGAAATTCTCTGTGAACTGTGAAGTCCAGATTAAATTGGACCAGAGAAAATCTCTGTAAACTAGAATTTCTCTGTGAAGTCCATTAAGCATTCCAGGTTCCAAATTGTGAATTGAATTTTTTTTTCATTTGAAGTTGAAACCAGAGAAATTCTCTCGTTTTTTAACTGAATTTTCTCCGAGTTGAAACCAAAGAAATTCTCTGGTTTTTTAACTAAATTTTCTTTGGGTTGGTCCAGAGAAATTCTTCCCAGAATTTTCTCTGGACCAATTTTTTCTGGGACTAAAATTTCTCTGGACCAAGTTTAAACATGAGTAATTGCAACATTCATTCTATATTTTGAAGGGCATGGTAATAAAGTTCCTATATCGAAGCTTATTCTCTCGGGAGCAACATATGCAGATGTGTCTGAAGCCTTTCTATATGTTGAAACCAGTTCCCTATCCTTCTTGGACATGTCCAACTCTTCTCTTGGCAGATTTTGCTTTTTGTCTCATATGAATGCACTGGAACATTTGGATCTCAGCTCTAGTTTGATTGACGATAATTTTGTGTATGCTCAGTTTTCAAATACCCTTACATTGGATGTGAGTTTACTGTTATGATCGTTTATTTTCCCTTCCTTCCTTAAATCAGAGAAATTCTGAATCTAGACTTTCCAAAGAAATTTGGGCCAGAGAAATTTAAAATTTCTCTGGTCCAGAATTTCTCTGGACCAATTTTCTCTGGACTGAAATTTCTCTGGATCAAGGTTGAGGGACCTTAGACATTATGAAAATTTTGTTGAAGGACCTTAGACATTATGAAAATATTGAATGTCCTTTATGCTATACAACCTTAATATCAGGGACCTTAAAAAAAAAACCCCAAATTTCAAAACTATTTTTAAAATATACAATCAAACAAATTTTTTAATTTTTTAATCTCTCTCCAAAAAATTATTTTTTAAATAATATTTCAAAATACAAACCAAACAAAGTCATAATGACTTTTTTTTTTTTCCCCTAAAATCTCACTTTCCCAAACAAAGCTTAAAAATGCATGAAAACAAAAAACAATGGCATAAATTTAATTTATTTAACTAAAGACAAAAAAAAAATTCCAAAAACAAAATATGATTTTATTTGACTTGGGGCCAATTTTGAATTATATCATTTTTTTATTTTGTTACATAATTTTTAAAAAACTTTCTTTGAAAAAAAAACCTTTGTCAACGAGATCAACCCAAGAAAAAGTCAAGTCATTTTCAAGTAAGGGAAAAGAAATCCCATAAAAATGGTTACAACTACAACTATTTTCCATTCCATATGCACAGCACACTATGAATCAAAACCCAAACCCACGCGCGATTTAAGTACATGCCCAAGTACAACCCAAGCCTCGCACCGAATCTGATCCGTCGGCAGAAATCTTCTAGTATGGAGAGTTGGACGGCTGAGATATGTAGACCCTACCACTTTGAATTCAAAAACAGCACAAAGTTACTAACGTTATAATTTCGTAGCCTCAGCTTCGGCTCCGAACCTAAAGCTACACAATCAAATCAAATAAAAAAAATAAAAAATTGCCAAAACCAATAAAAAACATATGGGCAAATTACATATACACCCCTCCAGGTTTGACAAAATTACAGATACCCCTGAGGTTTGAGAAATTACGAATTCCCCCCTGAATGCTATATTTGCATAAGAAATTAGGGGGTAATTTGTTATGAAATATAAACCTCAGGGGGTAAATTGTTATGAAAATACAAACCTCAGGGGGCGGGATGTAATTTCCGAAACCTCAGGGGTATCTGTAATTTAACCAAACCTGGAGGGGTGTATATGTAATTTGCCCTTAACATATCTAACTTGATTGTCTTGTATCAACTGAAAGAGAATCGACTCATATAGCAAGTACATCAACACTCTGAGATTCACACAATCTCTCTCTTATTGATTGTCTTGTATCAACTGAAAAAGAATCGACTCATATAGCAAGTACATCAACACTCTGAGATTCACACAATCTCTCTCTCTCTAAGAACAGTAAAGATTTGCAGGAAAGAGAAGTATGTTCTTGAATTATTATTCTGTTTCTCTCTCTAAATCTATACCATATATATGTGTGTAATGTGTATAAATTGATGCATTGACGTGTTTGTATATGTTAGGGTTTCTAATATTCTGTTTCTTGATCGAATTACAGAGTAAAATTGGGGGCATTAATGGAGGATACAATAAGAAGCGGGAGGCATGACTCGAAGTTGGCTTCAA
Organism: Camellia sinensis; assembly: GCF_055761805.1. Classification (NCBI taxonomy): domain Eukaryota; kingdom Viridiplantae; phylum Streptophyta; class Magnoliopsida; order Ericales; family Theaceae; genus Camellia; species Camellia sinensis. Next base: position 11,102,684 of record NC_138970.1, read on the forward strand.
GAAAAGCCGAAGAAGCAGGTTCTCATTCGACTTTTTTCTTTTCTCTTACTGTTTGGTTGCTGAGAAAATGTAGGAAGAAAGTAATGTGCATTTTGAATCTTGACGCTTTCTCATTACTCAGAGCAAATATGAAGTTTCTTGGCTACCAAATAGAACTCATTTATGTTGTCCTGTTCGAGAATTCATTCGATTGATTTGTGTTTAATTCTTCAGCTTGGAGGCGTTTCGAAGCAACTCAGTGGCTAGATAGCTTAGTTGGACCACTAGGCATATCAACTCAACCATCAGAGAGAGAGTTCATTTCTTGCTTGGGAAATGGTTTGGTCCTCTGCAATGCCATTAACAAGATCCAACCAGGATCAATCCCAAAGGTAATCATATTACCATTTCATATATATTGATAACTCAGTATCTGGCCCATTGGACCAACTAATCCGGGAACCAATCCCACCGTTCACTTGCGGGGTCTCAATTAAGGAATGGGCAAAAGCCCTGTTTGGACTAGCCCCAAGAAATTGTTTGCAAAAGTTTTGAACTTTAGGTGTGTTTGTATACAAAATTACTTAATTAAGGATATGAATTCAAATGGAATCAATTGAAGAAAATGCCCTTTTGTACCTATCTGTATTTTTGTCTATGATTTTGGTTTAATTTCAATTTTTCTGATTATTGTGGTTTGGGAATTATTGTAAGGTCGTGGAGAGTAACGCACGCTCACAATTCCTGACATGGGATTCTCAACCATTGCCCGCTTATCAGTACTTTGAAAATGTTCGAAACTTTTTGGTAGCAGTTGAAGAATTGAAGCTACCTACATTTGAAGCATCTGATCTTGAAAGAGTAAATTAAGAACCCTGTTGTTAATTTCTATTATGCACAAATAGCTTAATGTGTTTGTGCATGTATACAATCCTTAAATTGAGTTTTCTGTCATTTAATATCTTTAGGATAACTTGGAAGTTGGGTCATCGGCGAAGGTGGTTGATTGCATTCTAGCTCTGAGAGGATACCATGACTGGAAGCAATTGAGTGGAGGAAATGGATTCTTTAAGCCCCCGAGATCTCCTCTGCTTATGCATTCTGCAAATAGGGTTCACTCACGAGCTTCGGAAGCAATCTTCTCAGACACTTGCCAACAATTAGACATGTCCAAAGCCTGTGACGACATTCCACTCACCGAGAGTGGAGTTCAAAAACTTGAAGGTTTTAAGGATTTTTCTTTCCTATGTTTCAGTACATATGCATACTTGCACAAGGCATTTGTCACACATATATAGGAAATATTTAAGTATTACTCCAAATGATGATTACTAAATTTAATGGACTTTGTTATGCATAATCAATTAAGGAAAGGTGGTAAGGAATTGTCTTACATAGCTGAATTCATAATATTCTAAGTACATTAAATATTTGTCTCAAATAGTGACTTAAATATTTCGGCTAGAATTATAATTAATTCTATGTTTGTTGATTGAAGCTCCTAAGTTTGAAACAATGAACCATAATTTGATGAGTCTTTCTTAGTCTGATACTGGTATAATATTTTTATTTGCTATAGTTTATAAACTATTTTATATGGATAAGTTTTATCATAGGAATAATAGGAAATTATTATTTTATTTAATGAAGTCATATTTGAAGTTGTCACTTGCACATGTAGCAGCCTGCAGATATACATATACCTTTTTGGTTTGAATTATTATTATATTTATTTTTAGACTTACTTTTTTTCATCCATTTGATTTGTAGATTTGATTGCCAAGGCCATTGTTGAATGTATGATTGACAAAAAGGAAAACATAGATAATAATCTTATTGCTTCCTTTCGTAGTGGCAATCTGGTAATTGTTAATCCTATTGATACGCAAACTTTCCTTTCATTTCACATTAAACAAATTGAACAATAGCTAGAGCTGAAGTAGTTATTTTACAGGATCCGGGCAAGTTATTCGGCAACATCATGTCTACTTGTTTGGAGGAACAACTCCAAAACAAGCTCCCTGAGGTGAGTAAGCTTAAAGTACCTTTGTAGTACATTATGATCATCACTTAGCTTGGTGGTCTCACTTTCTTTCTTGTTTATGTGTCTCTAAAGTATTAATGACTTACATTAACATCCTTTTGCCCAAATACAGTTGAAATCGATCTTCAAAGATCTCCTTGGAGGAGGTAGCTCACTTGCTCATCCAATATCACCACCACCTCTAGAGCCTCTAGAGAATTTATCTATCAGAAATCCGAAGGTATGTTTTATATTTTAATCATATTAAGTATGTCTTCTATAAGGTAGGTACCATTTTAACTCTAAAATAATGAATTTGATTAACTGATTTCAAAACCTCACTATGTTTTTCAAAGTCTGATCTTGTTTAGAGCACTATCTTTCTTAAAATAATGAGTGCAAAAGCACCTTTTAAGCTTCACTTTATCAATATAACTGAAGTATATCAACATTAAACCTCAGAAAAGGCACATATAGAGTTTAATGAATTGATGAAATGTAAGGATCTCTCTCTCTCTCTCTCTATATATATATATATATATCATGCATGCACACACACAAACAAACAAATATATTTGTTTTGTGAATAATATGTTTTGTGTCATGAATACATTCTTTCTTACAGTGTTGCAGAGCTTGCTTGAAAAAGGGTAGCTGCAACCACTGGTATCTATTTCAAGTGCAAGAAAAAGAACTATCAGTAAGCTTTCTGTGAACCCATCTATGTCATATGTGTGTACAACTTATTGAATGTTGATTTTGTTAGACAATCAATACACCAGTCCTTTTTTCTTCCACTACAGTGTGCGTTTTGTTTCAGTTACCATTCAGTATTTCATCTGTCTTCCTGTACATGCTAAGTACATGATTCAAAAGTTACATCAAATGAGCAAATTAATCAACTAAATTCTATTTACGAACACCATACAATACTTGAGGAAAAAGGGGAATGCTTGATGATGTCCCTTTTTAATGTTCTTGGCTTTACATTGCCAATTTCATTTATTTTGGTGACACGTGTCTGGGTAAGAATGTCTTCCTGAATTTTCTGTGTTTGACATGCAGAATCTCAAGGAATTGCTGTCCAGAACAAAGAGGGAATTCAAAGACTTACAATCTCAATTGCAAAGCGATTTGAAACATTTGGGTAAGTCAGCTATTTAAGAAATTTTCAGCAATATCATCCCCAGAAATCAATTAATCAATCTCTATTCTACTATTAAAAGAAAGGTCAATCAAAAGCTTGTTTTGTGGGATTTGATAAGCATATGCATCCTAGTATGTTTTGCAAGTTCGTAAATGCTAACTAGTTTTAATTTTGCACGAGTTCAGGGAGTCAGGTACAGGAGATGTCTACTGCTGCTCTTGGGTATCACAAGGTTGTGAAAGAGAACAGGAACCTATACAACATGGTTCAGGATTTAAAAGGTTAGTTAATTTCTGAATAACAACCATTTACTGTTTTGATGAAATTATCAGTCTTGCTTATTTTGTTTCTTTAAAAGATTAACTACAAAGCACATAACCAAGTGTGTTTACTCTATCATGGTTGAAAATTTTCTTCAGGGAATATTCGAGTTTATTGCAGAATTAGACCTGCCTTCAGTGCCAAAGCAAGAAATGTGATAGATTTTATTGGAGAAGATGGGTCATTAGTGGTTCTTGACCCATTGAAACCCCAAAAAGATGGGAGGAAAGTTTTTCAATTCAATCATGTGTTTAGACAAACTGCTACTCAAGGTAATACACAGATTCTTCTGTTTTACAAATTTTGTGAATTATCTTCACTTGGCATAATAATCATTCCCGCCCCCCCCAACACACACACAGATGAGATATTTAAGGACACTCAACCAGTAATTAGGTCTGTAATGGATGGATACAATGTATGCATTTTTGCTTATGGTCAAACTGGATCTGGAAAAACACATACTATGGTAAGGTTCTTTTCTGATTTGGCTTCAGATGCAAGTAATTTTTTTTTTTTTTTTTTTTTTCCGCTTTTCCTGCATGATTTACTGTTGATTGTCAAATATATGGTCTCTGTTAATTTATTTTATTTTCAAACCAAGATTTTCTCACTGCATATGTCTTCCTCTGTGACAGTGTGGATCAACTAGGGACCAGGGAATCAATTATCTAGCTCTCAGTGATCTCTTTCGGCTGTCTAATACAAGGAAGAACATCATGAAATATGATATTCATGTCCAAATGGTTGAGATATATAACGAGCAAGTCCGAGATCTTCTTGCCGAAGATTCTAAAAACACAAAATATCCTTTTGCAGTTGCATTTCTGCCACTTGGCACATAAATTTTCTGCCTCTTGGCAGTTAAATTGCTTTCTTTGTTTGAAAGCTGTACTTTTCGTTCCACTTTAATTATTCATTTGCCAAATTTTTGTATTCTTGACTATCAGCAAATTAGAAATTCGAAGCTGTACTAGTGAAAATGGCTTGAGTATTCCTGATGCTTCCATGCATTATGTGGAATCCACCAATGATGTTCTTAGCCTGATGAAACGAGGTGATCTCAATCGTGTTGTCAGTTCCACTGCCATCAACAACCAAAGTAGTCGTTCCCACAGGTCCAACATTTATTTTATTTTTTTCATCTGTTAAATTTGATGAAAAAGTCGATTTACATTAATTGTTTATTTTGCAGTGTCTTGACAGTACATGTGCACGGTAAAGATGTATCTGGAAGTATTCTTCGCAGTTGCCTCCATTTGGTGGACCTTGCAGGAAGTGAACGGGTTGAAAAGTCAGAAGTTAACGGTGATGGCCTCAAGGAGGCACAATACATAAATAAATCTCTTTCCTGTTTGGGAGATGTGATCTCGGCCTTGGCTCAGAAGAGTTCTCACATTCCTTACCGAAACAGCAAGCTTACGCTACTCTTGCAGAACGCATTAGGTTGTAATATGCAATATAAATGTACCTGTCTTTTAAAACTCTTCATTTAATTAGCTTATTATTGCAAATTTTTGCCAAAATCACCTATTCTAAATGTGAAGGGTCACTTCTGATTGTGGAGTGGTAGGCCTTCTCTGTATGAAATTCATGCATGCTTATTGACAGTTTTAATACCGTGCAGGAGGACACGCAAAAACATTGATGTTCGCTCATGTGAGTCCTGAAGCAGATTCTTTTGGGGAGACAATCAGTACTTTGAAGTTTGCTCAGAGGGTCTCGACAGTTGAACTTGGTGTATCTCATATGAACAAAGAGAGCAGTGAGGTTATGGAACTCAAGCAACAAGTAAATGCATCTTCTTACATCACTATTGCATGGCATGTTCACACGTTGCATATCTTAACAGCTTAAGCTTTTGGGACTATGGTAATCTAACATTGCATCAAAGCTTAGGTCTCCGTTAGCATTATTTTTTCTTTGTATGTATGAATATTTGCATCTCCATGTGCAAGACGGGATTGCACATGAGGGAGGGTGATGGAGAGCTTGATTGTTATACATTGTTGAACCCATTTTTTAAAATCTTAAGATTTTGGGACTAGTGGTGATCTAACATGAACTGTTTACACGTTGTAGATTGAGAGCCTCAAGAAGGCATTGGCTAACAAGGAAGCACGGACTGTTCAACCTACTAAACCAAAGGAGCCAAGATCACCACTTGAGAAACCACCGCATGCAATGACTGAACGTACTCCTCCACGCTCCCAAAGGTTGAGCATTGAAAATTCCAACAAAACGGAAATGAAGAGAGCAATCAATTCTGTTGACAAAAGGGGACCTAAAAGCCCTTCTATGCCAACTCACTCACGGAGATTAAGTTTAGAAGGTTCAAGAACTGTTCCCAAGGATCCAGTGCAGATCAAACTATCTGAAACTGTGAGCAATCTCCTACCATCCGAAGCAGTGTTGGTACAGAAATATACCCAATTTCAAGATCCTGAAGCAGCCACAAAGCCATATGGACATGTCAGTAATGGTGAATCCATGATCGACATATATCGTCCAAGGGCTCCTCGGAGTCCAACTCTTCAACCCAAGACACCTGAGCCACCAAAACTTGTTAGAAATGAGGTTCATATCATGATGCACGGTGAGTCTAACTTTTCTACGGAGCCTCGAACCCCTGGCTTGACTAGTAATGCAAATGGAAAAGGATCTCACATAAGGAAATCGCTTCGGACAATTGGGAAGCTGATTAAAGGCTCTGAGAAAAGGTAGTTAAAACCATGAATTGGTGTTATCCTTGGCTCCCTTTGTCTGTTATTTTAGTGCATAACTCGTTAAATGGTGAAATTGGGAGGAATTTAAGGTTGTGTTTGGATCTTGGATTTGGAAAAAGGATTTGTGGTTGAGGGAAAAGTGAATGAAAAATAAGCTAGATTTTTGTCACTTTTCCCTTCTCTTTTCCTTTCCGTCCCCAAATCGTAGTACCAAACATGGTCTAAATGTTCCAAGTTTAGACCACTCTGAAAATCTCAATGCTAAAAATTGCAGGAATCAACAAAAAATGGTTGAAGCATCCCCAGTAAATGGCATGCGCAAGATTCATGATGCAAGGTCACCAGTTTCGTCTAATGCATCCCCACTAACGGGCGTCGTTCAAACATCAAACAGGAGATCTTCTCTTGGAGGTAAATCAACAGACTCTTGTAAGTTAAACTAGCAGAACCCTCATTTGCATACCTTTTTGCTTTGTAGTCTACAACGGGGTATATTTGCTTATATTTGATGATTCCATATTATCAATTGCTTATATTTGTGTGAAGGTACAAATGAAACTAGAAATTCGAAGACACCGCCTCCGGTCCACATATCGGCCAAGGCAACGAATCAGTGGATGTAGATCATTTAGCAATAAGCAAAAGAGGATAATAGTGGTGTGGTGCTTCGGCTCCATACTCAATGCTGAGATTTGATTTAGGACACACTTTTTAATTTAGAGTAGCCATGACTTCTGTTTACAACAAACTATTTGTTGACATTTTGCCAGATTAATAATTCATTCATATGATTTCAGCTTCCTCTTTTTCTTTTTTCCATTTTTCTTTTTTTTTTTTCCCCCTGGGGCCAAGGTTGAACTGCATTTGGCACCATATTGAAGTTCATATTGCCTTTTGGAATGACACATTTCAATTCTTGCCAACAAAATTTGTATATAGTGTTTGGTCGTGGTTTTTAAAAATTAATTCCATACTCACTTTTAAAAACTCAGTCGAAGGCGGGAAAATTTGGGCTAACCGGTCGTCCCACCAATCATCCGGCCGGTTGACCGGAACAGTGCAATATATATATATATGTATGTTGCAATTGACACATGTTAATTTTTCTATATTTAATAAAAAATATTTTCTGAATTTTTTTAAAAAATTTATGTGTTTTAATAGAATTTTGAATTGCGTGTTTAGTTATGAGTTGTAAGTTTTTGTATCAAATATCATATGTCACATCAAAAATTTCTCACTTAATTCAAAACTTTTTTCAAAATTCATTCACCAAACAAATTTTTCACGCTCAAATTATAATTTTAAAACTTACAAACTTAAAATACAACTTTAGTTTCAAATCATGTTTAGAAAATTCTATCAAACGTAACTTTTTATTCTCTCCTCACTTTCTTCTCGCTGGTACTTAAAGTGAGGAGAGAAAAAAAGATGTTGAAATAAAATGAAGAAAAAAAAAAAATTCTCTCCTCTCCTTTCTTTTAACCAAAGAAGAAATGATTTTCCTTTCCAAAAACTATGCAAAGAAACTATGCAAAGAAACCTTCACTTGAAAATTTTTCAGGTGGTTTGTTCAAAAAATACACTTTGTAGGGGAAATGTGGAAGGGGTGAGGATTTGGGTTCTGGTCTATTTTTTCCCCCTTAATTCAGCAAATTTCATATGTTTGTCTATATTTTTCTAATTTTCATGTCCTTTTACAATTATTTTTTATACCCCCTGTAAATTTATTTCTTTTTTTCCAATATTTTCCCCCTCAAAACACGTCTCAAAATCCAAACCAAGAGCAATTCACATTGGCCTTTTCTGAGTTAAAATTTAAAGGCAAAAAAAGAGTGAACATGAAACAACGGTTAGGATTTGGCCCCACAGTATTTAATACAATGGAACTTGAAGGTCAGAGGATAAAATGATAGGGCATTCACAAAGCATATCCCCAACAGATATCAGTACAATGTCCTTCCTAAGCCCCTAGGGCTTTGCCATGCTCAGTTACAATATACTTTACAACTGAAACTTCATTTTCGTGGAAGCCAAACTGTCCCAACGGTCATCCAGTTGGTGTTCAATATGAGAAAAAAGCCAAATCTAATTAAGTGCTGAAAATTTTTCCAGGCCAAAATAGTTTTGGACACTTTCACATCAATGAAACAGCTCCAAATTATGTTCACCTTGGAATGTTTTTGATTGAACCACTTTGTGCCAATAATTTGACACACAAAATCCAACTACAAAAATGTAAGTAGCCCAATGTGAGTGAAGCAGCTTCTTTAGTTATGAGCTTACTATTTGATTTTTATGTTTGCCGTTATTATTTGTGATTGGTTCTATAATCAATATATGACATGAATTAAAGTAGACAAGCAAAGAGATAGAAAGATTTGAGGAAATCAATATAAGAAATTAATTGTATGGTTTGAAAATGTGAGTGAGTGGGTTGGATTGGACCGATTAGATAATAAAAACAAAAATGTTAGAGGTCCCAAAAATTCTACCAAAAGTTTTATCAAATGTCTCACATGGGTGTGGGACCCACATGGGACCCACATTGTGTGAGTCCCACACCCATGTGAGACATTTGGTAAAACTTTTGGTAGAATATTTGGGGTCTCTAGCATTACTCTAATAAAAATTGATGGATTAGTTGGCTTACTACGGGTTAAAATTTGTTAACCTACATACAAACTGACTTGCCCCATCTGCATGTATACGCAAAACTATTTCTAACTCACCCAATTGGCTTAAACCATCGGCAATTTTAAAGATAGGTGAGTTGCCGACAAATTGAAATTTTTTTAATTGTGGACTGTTAATTGATGATTTTCCTTCAAAACCAATCCAAATTGACACCCCTAGCTTTAACAGTTTGTTTTACCCCCCCCCCCAAAAAAAAAAAAAAACAGTTTGACATTTAAAACAATGTGATTAATCATTAATTGTATTGAATTTGATTGATGGTGATTATTTACTGGTTTTGAAATGATTGAACAACCGAGAATAATTTATTTACAAATACTTACATAGCGTTTGGTATCATATATTTTTTTATTTAAGTTTACAAAAATTTTATAAACGTGTTTGGTTTGAACAAAATGTTTAAAAATTTTTAAAAACATAAACTAAAAAATATGTTTATTCAGACCTAAAATATTTATATTTATTTTTTGTTATTTATGACAATGGATAATTTTTAAAAAGTTAGTTTAAAAAAAATTATTTGAAAAAAAATTAATTGGGAAACAAATTAATTGAAAAAAAAAATTGTTTGAAAAAAAAATTTATTTGAAAAAAAAAATTTGTTAGTCAAATTTTTAAATTTCTATTTAAAAATCAGCGTAAACTCATTTTTTAAGTTTACATTTTTTTCTCAAATTTACAAACTGAGACAAACATTTTAAACTAAAAAAATTATCAAACAAGTTTTTATGACAACTTTTAAAATTGTTATAAATATAAATTAAAAACTAAAAACGAAATAATTACTAAATGGTGTTTTGGAAAGTCAGTAAAAAGTTGACTTTTTAATTTTTTTAGTCTATTTTATTTTTTAGTGGATAAAAAATGTGAGAGGTGATGTAACTCAAAATGGATAAAAAGCCAAAACCTCTTTGCCAAAGCATCCCCAAACAAGCATTACATTTTATTTGGAAACCTAGAGCAATTTATCTTTTCTTTTTAAACGGGCTGTTAATAACTTATTGTTAAGTTGACATTCATAGCAAATCATGGTATAGTTGGTATTAAGGTGAGGGTTTAAAGAAAAAATAGAAGAAACTCATTTAACTGGATAGGAATTCAAAAAAGTGAGAGAGCCAAAGAAGAAAAAAAAATAAGGTACTAATGGATGCCCTCTTTAGTTGCAATCTTAAAATTATTAAGTTAGTAATTATGTAAGTGATTGTAATGGTGGGATGTTAGAGATGGAGGTGGTAGGGGGTGGCGACAACGATGACAAGTAAAGATAGTGGTAGTAATAATAATTAGTGGTGGGAGGTGATGGTGATAGTGGTGATAAGATGAGTTGAAAAGCATTTTTCACATTAGGAAAGTAAAAAACTTTTTTATACAAATAATAATTTTTCTATGGACTTCAATTTTTCATCACATCAAACTTCATAAAATGTTAAAAATATTTTATCTAAACAAACAACACACATGTTGAAAATGTTTTTTTGTTTGTTGTCATTTGTTTCTGTCTTTATTTTTGGGCAAATTTCACTTCAAATTCTAAATTCAAACTCAAAACAGTTGAACATTTAGAACATTGTAATTAAAATGACAACAAACAAAAACAAATATTTTTGTTTGTTGTCATTTATATTTTTTATTTTTTGTCTTTTTATTTTTCGGCAAATTTCACTTTAAATTCTAAATTCAAACCCAAACAGTTGAACATTTAGAGCATTGTTATTAAAATGACGTCAAACAAAACAAACAGTTGTGAGAAACCATCATTATTGAACCTTCACAACATTGTTTTATTTGATTTGAGTTTAATCCTATATTTCACAAGTATAAATTGAATCCACTACAACAAAATAAGCCAAATTTACAAGAAAAAACTAATAATAAAACAATAGAATTTTTATTTCAAAAGTGTATATTTACCAGAAGGAAGCATATTTGCTTGTGGTTAAGAATCTACAACTTTCAATGAGCTCAAACAAAAAGAGTGGAGAATGATGTTTCGTTTGTTTGAGTAGAAAGTATTTTTTCTCTGAAAATCATGTTTTTTTATAAAAAAAAAAATATTTTCCGCCAAAACAAAAAGTGTGTTAATGTGATTGTAGATAAAAATCCCGGTTCTTCTTAGCAAATGAGTAGTCGTATGCCCGAAGTAACCGCTTTTGAAACCTCACAAGATTCAACCTCACATTTTGATGATCAAGATAGATCTTCTTAGTGAATTCCCACCATTTCTTCCCCACATTGCTCGGATTAGTTAGAACCGGATCATTCTCGTCATACTCATCGAACAATGAGCTCTCCCTCGGAAGAATTTTGTAGCCAATGTACTTCAAACCGAGCTTTGTCGATGGTTCCCCCAAGGAAGTCTCTGAAGCCCATTCTGTTCCAAGTGGGATCACTTGGATCAACACCAACCCTGGTTTCATAAACAAAAAATGTGTCAAAGCCGCACCGTGGACACCAATTGTAACATCGCTTGAATTAAGCTCCCGGTAAATTCTCTCCAGCTCAAAAGTACAGACAGGCCTCAAAACCTCCACTTCAAATCCAATTTGTTCTGCCATTTTCACCAACAAATCCTCGTTAGCTATCGCTCTAGACTTTTGTCGCAATAAGATAACTAGTTTCGGTTTCTTCAATTCCGTCCTTATTTCAAGTAACTTTTGTGATGAAGACGATGAAGAGAGATTATTCAATTTCGCTTCACGTTCCTCATCCTCAATTAGACCTTTGATTCGAGGCCAATAAGCATGGTCTAAAATGTCACGAAAATCTTTAGTAGTCTTACCCCCTTCCATCAACAAAAGATCGATAGTTAGATCATTGTGGATTCTCAAACCAGCCATGGCTTCAGGGAAACAATGGGTTCTATTATCTCCACTAAAATCAATTGGTGGATAATCCGATAGAATCGAAAGGATATCACCATACTTAGTAAACCACCATTCATGATAATCAAGAATAACAAACACAACCCTCTTGTTGAAATGTTGTGAGGTGATTTACAAAGGCACAATCCCATCATTGAATTCATGGTAAATATTGTCGGTATATCCCCTAGTGGAGAAGAACACCGCGGGAACATCGTGCCATGCATCGCAATGACGGTGGGACCCGATTTTTCACTTTGAAACAAGGTGTAATTCACTAACAGTGTCCACAGTACTTTTCTCCCATTTTCGAGTGTAGGGCTTAATGTTTTCATGTTGGAGTTCTTGTTCATCGTCTTCTTCGCCATCATAGGTGAGGTCAGGAACATAATCTATGAAGCCATTGGCGTTTGTTGAGGAGTAGAGCTAGATTGAAGAGGAGAGAGAGTCTGTTCTCACATTCCCTTTTATGATAAATATCGGATCGAATACTGTTTCTATCACAACATATTGTTCCTGAATTTAAAACATTAACAAAAATTTCCAAATTAGAACACAATGTTGAAAATGTAAAAACATTGCCAAAAAAAATACCCATTTCATTTCAGCTTGATTGAAAGCAAAAATACATGATACAAAAAAACAAAAACTTAAGTCTCAGGAACAAAAGGGTATTGGCTATATCCATACCGCCATGATTAGAAGTTAAATCCCAAAAACAAATAAAAACAAAAGGAAAGGAAAAGAATCATTGGAGATTAATCAAATGACAAAATAAATAAATAAAAAATATATTGAGATTGAAGAAAAAAAATGGTATTTTTCATGGATATTTTACATCAAGACAAAAGAAAAAATGAAAGAAAAATCATTGGAGATTGAAACAAGGAGGGTCATTTTTTTTTTTTAATCCATCACACTGTTACTTCACATTGTAGCACAAAAACTAATCATCTGAGATTGAGATCGGGGTATCTTTCATATGCATCTCACTATGTCTAAAAATATTTGAACTACCAAAAATAATAACCAATAAGTAATTAAAAATAAATAAACAGAGATTAATACCCGTCTCAACATAATTGCATGTTGAAAATGTTGCCAAAATTGAAAATAATAATACAGATAGAGAAAGAAAGAACCAACCATTAGGTATTGAAGAGCAAAGTGGGGTATTTGCATTCATCTCAAAAAGAAGGCTTTGATCTTCATGTCCAAATGAATCTGCAAAAACCCAGAAGAGAGAGGGCATTAAGACCCAAAACAGGAAGAAATCAATGGAAGTAAAGGGAAACCATGAGAGAGAATGAAAGAGCTTTACATAAGAGAGAGAAGTCGGGGGGAAAGTTGAGGAACTGAGAGGCCAAAATCAAGCTGCAGGAGATTAGAGAGAGAATGAAGACAGAGAGAAGCCCGGGTCTCGTTCTCTTGTTGTATAAAATAGAGTTTCCACAGATTAAACCCACAAAGCTACTCTGTGACTCCTTATCTACAACAACTAACTCTAGACCCTTATTCAGTGGATGATATCTCTGATACTGCACCATTGATAGAGACAAAATATTAACAAATAAAGAGAGAGATTCAGAATCAAATTAAGTATGAACAGAGAGAGAAGGAAATGAGCAAGTGAGTATTTGTGGTTTGTTTGAAAGGTGTTTTTGGGGTTGCTCTGTTTCTTCTTCGATGGATGTGTATATTGAGAGAGAGAGAGAGAGTGTGTGTGTGTGACTAGCAGTCAAATTGCGTGTACTATTAAGCTGAGCAAAGCAGAGGATCCAGACTCAAGCAGAGCATAGCAAACCAGAGATGTGAGAGAGAGAGAGAGAATGAGAGGAGAAGTGGTAGCAAGTTAGAAGGCCATCTGGCATTTGCTTAGGTTTGGTGAGAGAGACACCTCGGCGTAGGACCCAACTGAAGGTTCGGTTGGAGAGAGAGAGAGAGTAGCAACCTACACGCGCCTTTGTGCAGAGCTCACTGGGGCCAGCTCAGAGGAGCTGACATTTTAGATTTTTAACCAAAGAGTTTTTCGGTATTTTGGTAAGCGATCGTGTTACGTAGCTCGAAAACGGGGAGCTCAAATGGCTCGATTTTTTTTTTTTCGCAGAAGAAGAACGAAGACCAGGAAGAAGAAGGAAGAAAGGAGGAGGAAGAGGAGGAAGGAGGGAGAAGGAGGAGGAGGAGGAGGACTGGAGGGGGCATAATATTCGGGGGAGGAGGAGGCGGAGGCGGTCGGAGGCTGCGGCGGGGCTGGACTGGGCGACGATCGGCGAATCGGCGGATGGGAGGGGCGACGATCGGCGGCTGGCTGGGGCGACGATCGTTTTCTCTCTCTCTCTCTCTTCCTCTCTGCTTCTCTCTTTCTCTCCCTCTGCTTTTCTCTGCGTCTTCTCCCTCGAGCCATTCGGGGCAAAATGTTTCGAGCTACAAAACATTTTCCTTTGGTAAGATTTTGAATGGTAAGTTCTGAGATCTCTAAACCCAGCGGTCGTGGCATTGTGGTAAGGCCTTGGGGTTTAAGCCCTAAGGTCACAAGTTTAATTTTTTTGGGGGGCCAATCTCCTGGACGAAGTACTGTTGGTTAAGAGATAGGACTTCAAAGATGCCTAATCAGCTACTTGGAAGCACTGTTAGTTAGGAGGTTGGACCTCAAAGATGTCTAATCAGCTACTTGGTGTGGGTTTAATGTTCCCTGCTGTGCGAGTCCTGACTTAAACCAATATTAGATAATTGATTCTAAAATTAACAAAAGACATGTTTGAAAATTTACTTGTTAACCAAAAAAAAATACATTTTAGATTTTCACCATCTGTTGGAAGACTGATTTGACTTTTATACTATAATTTTATTTTTATAAAATTAAACAAAAATATAAAACATTAAAAAAAAGTTAATAATTTAATTGGGATATATATATATATATATATAATTTATTCTCGTTCTGCAACATTCATCTGTGCATTTGAATTTTCCTTTGAAATATTGTCGAATTACGTTGCATAAAATTATGAATATTGTGTAATTAAGGCCTATTTTAGTAAAGAAAAAAAATTAATTTATTAGCTTATTAGCTTATTTAAGTTACATTATTTTTCTATTTTTTTTATATATATTTTTTTAAAAAAAATTAAAAAGTTAACTTTTTTCTTCCTTACCAGAATAGACCTAAGCAATGTGCTTATTAAAATAAAATTATTATATGAAATTTTATAAGTATTAATAACTATTATGTAAAATTAAGTCAATATTATGAGTATTGTGTACTATGTTAAAATTTCATTATATAAAAAATAACTTTGTTATTTTTTATAAAGTGAGGGTATAATAATCTTTAGAAAAATGTTTGGTAGTTCGAATTTGTGTGATCTAAATGGCTCAAATATATCAAAACGACGCCATTTTGAGACATTTAAGCCATTCAGACTATGAAAATTTGAGTTATCAAGTATTGTTGTAATCTTTAATTATTCTATGTCCCACCTCTTTTATGGGAATGGTGAAATTTGTGAGCTCATGGACCATGAAATTACTAGGCCAAACACACAGCCTTGGTATTGATATATATATATATATTTGACAAATGCATTTTAAAAAATAATAACAGATATGAACCTAATTTTTTTAAATATTTTAAACATGAGAAAAATATAGTAAAAAATTTAAAATTAAGAAAATAACAACTTCGTAAATTATAAAATTGGAGAAATGGTATTATTGTAAATATACGATAAACAAAATTTATTGCTCAAAATTAACAAATGTCAAAATTCGACAATAGCTATACTTCTTGTTAGATAGATGGTAATCATCGACTAATTAAAATAGAATTGAAATTACATAATAAGCCTTCGTTTGAGATATGAGTTAGCTTTTTGGCTATTTGATTTTTTGGTTATTTTAATCTGGGGCTAAAAAGTCTCATTTAGGATGAGTTTTTTTGGTTTTTTTAACTTTTATAAGAGAAAAAATAAAATGATTATAGTTTGAATGTTACATTTTATCATATTGACTTTTTAGTCTATTTTATCTTTTTGTAACTAAAATAACTCCAACCCAAACCAAACCTTCATGCCAAATAAATCCTAAGTCAAGTATAGTTAGTTAAGTGAAGTCTGAGATTAGACCCATTCCACTTGTTTTGATTAATTCTCTTCATGGATAAACTATTTAGCTTGTTTGGTTTTAGTTTTTTGAAAATTGAATTTTTTATTTTTCGTATTTTTTGTTTTTAATAAATTTTTTAAAATTTTAAACATTTTTTTTTTACTTTTTTAGATATACCTTAGATATATCTAAATAGAATAATATTTATGAAAAAATATTTTAAAAAATTAATAAATATACAAAAATACAAAAAATGTATAGAATTTTCATTTTTTTAAAAATATTTTTGGTATTTAGTGAATTTTTTAAAGATCTTTTTCACAAATATAATACTTTTTAAATGTATTTATGTTAAGTGTGTTTAAAAATTTTAAAAATTACGTAAAATATTTTTAAAATTCAGTGAAAACAAAAAAATACAAAAATGAAAGTAGCATGTAATGCTGAATTTGTTTAGTGTTTTTCCATTTTTTCCCTCAGTTTTCTTGGTAGCCAAACGGAATCTAAAACGAAATTCACCCATATTTGTAGGAAGTAACTAGATAATCGGCATGTAATGCTGGATTTTTAGTTTTTTTTTCCCATATTTTAACTTAATTTTCTTGGTAAATTACAACCTCAAACACTAAATTTTATCATAAATTACACATTATGTTTGAAATTTATCATAAATTATAGCCCCAAACACTACGTTTTGAATAAACCCTAAAGCAACAATGTGAAAATAGGGGGAAACAAAGCAAGGGGGATAGAGAGAGAGAGAAAGAGAGAGAGCGAGAAAGAGCGAGAGAGACACAGAGACAGAGAGAGACTGTGCGTGAGAGAGCTCAAGAGAGAGAGAGACGCCTGCAATACGTGTACAAATCATTATATACACACACACACATATATTAAACATCATCTTTCAGATTTTTAATAAATTAAAAGCACATACATTCAAATTTGAATAAACCCTAAACCAACAATGTCAGAAGAGGGACAAGCAGAGTATAGAAGAGAGAGAGAGACTGTGTGAGAGAGCTCAAGTGACAGAGAGAGAGAGACGCACGGACAAACCGTGAGTGAGACCGATAGCGCGAGAGATACAGAGAGAGAGAGAAAGAGAGAGGTACCTGCGATGTGCGACTATGACAGTGGTGAGTTGTGACGGTGGTGATTTGTGCGGGGGGCGGTGGCCGTTGTAATGTCAACCGTACGGTGGGCTACGGTGAAAGGGATGGTTTTTGTGAGGTTTGGTGAAGGACGGTATGTGTGTGTGTTACAAAGTGTGATGTTGTATAACAAAGAAAAGAGCGCAGGCAGAAGGGTTGAAAATTGAACATTTAACAACTAATTTCTGTATTAGTCGGCAAAGAAATAGATCTGCCGAGTAAATTTTTTTGTAGCCAAAAGATTAATGAACAGAGACGAAAATATTAGTCGCCAAAAGTACTATTTGGCGACTAATTTTAATTTTAGTCGGGAAAAACCAATATTGCAGATTAATTTATTTTTTTGGGCCTAAAATTTGGACTAACAGCGACTGATCAAATTTTAAGTCGTTGAAAGTGGAGTTTTTACTGACTAAATTAAAATTTAGTCGCCAATAAGTAATATTTACTGACTAAAATATTTTAGTAGCGATATCTTGAACCAACGTCGACAAATTTAAATTTTAATCGCCAAAAGGTGTACTTTCGGTGACTAAAATTTGTTTAATCGCCAAAAATGATCGCCAAATTGTGTGATTTATTGTAGTGTAAATAAACTTTGAAATGGAAACTTCTTGTAGAATCATTTAGCTTTTCTTAGAATATATATAAATGTATGTATGTATGTATGCAAGAAATGTCCAAATGCACCACGAAATTATTGAAATTGTTGCATCAAACATCTTACCTTTCTTTTCCTTTTTGTCCTTTATTAATTTTTTTATTTTATTTTGCTTGTTTTAGTAAAGTTATTTCTTGCGGAAACATGACTATACTGCCATTAAACCTTAAAGTATGCCATTTTTATTTCGATATGTCCCATTTAGTTTATTTTCTTTCTTTTTTTATTTTTTTAACAAGGTTATTCCTTTTGTAGTATATATCACGATCAAACTTGTCAGTCAACTATCTCATTAAAGTTAATATGGTCGGTTGAATTGCCATAATATTGCACCAAAAGGCTGGAATTTGAACCACATCGGTACCAAATTTGCCTAAATAACATTTGTATCGCTCTATTTTCAGTAAATCCCAACAAAGATAAGTAACTAAAAAAATAAAACATCTATCTTGATGAAGATAACTGAATTAACGGTTTTCTTCTTCTTCTTTTTTTTCCCCTGTTAAATGTCAGAATTTCCAATATTGCAAGTTGCCCCTAATTCTGAACTCTTTCGGCATATTTGTGCATGATGGGTTTCTCCTTTTATTTCAATGATTAGAAAATTTAACCAAAATAAGCAGTCTGATATTGAGAATATATAGAAAGCAGCTTTGGTAAATAACTGAAAATATAAAAAGGAAATCAGATCCGTTTCGGAAGTGGGTTGGCTTTTTGATTTTTTTTGACTATTTTAGCCTAGGCTAAAAAACTTGGTTTAGGAAGGGCTTTTTAGATTTTTGGCTTTTTTGATTTTTTTTTTGTGAGAGAAGAGTGTAATGATTATGGGTTGGATGTGATGTTTTGTTTGTTGTGGTTAAAATAGCCTATTTTGTCTTTTGTGGCTAAAATAGCCAAAAAAGCTCTTGCCAACGGAAGTATCCCAAATATTATTTATATATTAAAAATAAAAGGTTAAAATACAAATTTACCCTTGAAGTTTATGAAAAATGCAATTAAATATTCTGAAAATTACATCTTACTCCTCAAGTTTCAAATTAATCGCATTACAATTTCTCTCACTCATCACCTCCAGTTAAAGTAACAAATTTTGATAATGTTAACATTAAAATCAAAATACCAATTTTAACCTTAATAATCCAAACCAAATTCCTCACCCTCATAACTCACTCAAACATGGTCGCAACCCTAAAAATAAGAAATATTGTGAAGCAATAAATAGAGAAAGATGAGAGATAGGGGATCAAAGCTCCCAACCCTCTATTTGTTTTGACATAAATATTTTTAGAAAATATTTTATTGCATTTTTTGGTGTTTGGTACGACAAAAAACAAGCATATTTTGGCAGAATATAACTTTCACTTTTAAAAGATAGAAAATGCTTTTCGAACTAAACTTTTATCAATGCCACTACATTGCCATCACCACCATTACATCTACCACCACACAACCACCACCGCCATCATCGCCATTGCCGTCACCACACCATCACCTCCACCCTATCAGTATCACCATCCCCACTACCACCACCACTAATGTAACTATCAATGCATTAGTTTCGAAAATGTAACCAAACATAAAAAAAAAAAAAAAAACTTTTTCTACAGGAAACATTTTCTGGAAAAAAAAATTCTGTAGAAAATATTTTTGATTGAAAAATGTTTTCCGTCAAAATAAAAGGAGCATAAAATAAAAGATTTGTGTTTAGGATTTTGTTTTTAACTTTTAGGTAATGCTAGATTAGAACATCCGAAAAATAGAATAAAACTTTTATAGGAGAAAATTTGAAAAAAGTGTACTATCCTTGATGAACTTATTTTGAATTTTTTTACTTTTTAAATCTTTTTAAGGTGATTTGGAAATTAATTTTATTAATGATTTTTTCTTTTACTTTTTAAAAAAGACATACCAAAAAAAAATAAAGAGAACAATTTGACAAATTTATAGGGCATGTTTGGTTTTGTCTCTCAAAACATGTTTTTGGAGGAAAAAATTTCAAAAACGTGTTTGTATTACTTTTCTCTATACTACACATCAATCAATCATTTTTTCTCTCTCATCTCTCATTCTCAATCACTTTTTCTCTCACACTCATCTATTCAATTACAAAAAAAAATTTAACAAATTATCCTAAATTCCAAAACTATTTTTAAAATATACAATCAAACAAATTTTTAAATTTTTTAAACTCTCTCCAAAAAATTATTTCTTAAATAATATTTCAAAATACAAACCAAACAAAGTCATAATGACTTTTTTTTTTATATACTGAAATCTCACTTTCCCAAACAAAGCTTAAAAATGCATGAAAACAAAAAACAATGGCATAAATTTAATTTATTTAACTAAAGACAAAAAAAAAATTCCAAAAGCAAAATATGATTTTATTTGACTTGGGGCCAATTTTAGAAACATGGTAAAAGTTATTTTTGACTTTTAACTTATTTTAAATCATATCATTTTTTTATTTTGTTACATAATTTAAAAAAAAAAGTCAAAAAAACCCAATTTTTAACGAACTTTCCTTAAAAAAAAAAATGCTTTGTCAACCAGATCAATCTAAGAAAAAGTCAACTCAATTTCAAGAAAGGGAAAAGAAATCCCATAAAAATGGTCACAACTACAACTATTTTCCATGCCATATGCACAGCACACTATGAGATTCACACTACAACTATTTAACTAAAGACAAAAAAAAAATTGCCAAAACCAATAAAAAGCATATCTACCTTGATTGTCTTGTATCAACTGAAAGAGAATCGACTCATATAGCAAGTACATCAACACTCTGAGATTCACACAATCTCTCTCTTATTGATTGTCTTGTATCAACTGAAAAAGAATCGACTCATATAGCAAGTACATCAACACTCTGAGATTCACACAATCTCTCTCTCTCTCTCTCTCTCTAAGAACAGTAAAGATTTGCAGGAAAGAGAAGTATGTTCTTGAATTATTATTCTGTTTCTCTCTCTAAATCTATACCATATATATGTGTGTAATGCGTATAAATTGATGCATTGACGTGTTTGTATATGTTAGGGATTCTCATATTCTGTTTCTTGATCGAATTACAGAGTAAAATTGGGGCATTAATGGAGGATACAATAAGAAGCGGAAGGCATGACTTGAATTTGGCTTCAAGAAAAGCCGAAGAAGCAGGTTCTCATTCGACTTTTTTCTTTTCTCTTACTGTTTGGTTGCTGAGAAAATGTAGGAAGAAAATAATGTGCATTTTGAATCTTGACGCTTTCTCATTACTCAGAGCAAATATGAAGTTTCTTGGCTACCAAATAGAACTCATTTATGTAGTCCTGTTCGAGAATTCATTCGATTGATTTGTGTTTAATTCTTCAGCTTGGAGGCGTTTCGAAGCAACTCAGTGGCTAGATAGCTTAGTTGGACCGTTAGGCATATCAACTCAACCATCAGAGAGAGAGTTCATTTCTTGCTTGGGAAATGGTTTGGTCCTCTGCAATGCCATTAACAAGATCCAACCAGGATCAATCCCAAAGGTAATCATATTACCATTTCATATACTTTGGTAACTCTGTATCCACCCATTGGACCAACTAATCCGGTGCAAATCCCACCGTTGGGTCCCAATAAAAGAATGGGCAAAAGCCCCGTATGGACTAGCCCCAATAAATTGTTTGCAAAAGTTTTGAACTTTAGGTGTGTGTGTATACAAAATTACTTAATTAAGGATATGAATTCAAATGGAATCAATTGAAGAAAATGCCCATTTGTACCTATATGTATTTTTGTCTCTGATTTTGGTTAAATTTCAATTTTTCTGATTATTGTTGTTTGGGAATTATTGTAAGGTCGTGGAGAGTAACGCATCCTCACAATTCCTGACATGGGATTCTCAACCATTGCCCGCTTATCAGTACTTTGAAAATGTTCGAAACTTTTTGGTAGCAGTTGGAGAATTGAAGCTACCTACATTTGAAGCATCTGATCTTGAAAGAGTAAATTAAGAACCCTGTTGTTAATTTTTATTATGCACAAATAGCTTAATGTGTTTGTGCATGTATACAATCCTTAAATTGAGTTTTCTTTCATTTAATATCTTTAGGATAACTTGGAAGTTGGGTCATCGGCGAAGGTGGTTGATTGCATTCTAGCTCTGAGAGGATACCATGACTGGAAGCAATTGAGTGGAGGAAATGGATTCTTTAAGCCCCCGAGATCTCCTCTGCTTATGCATTCTGCAAATAGGGTTCACTCACGAGCTTCGGAAGCAATCTTCTCAGACACTTGCCAACAATTAGACATGTCCAAAGCCTGTGACGACATTCCACTCACCGAGAGTGGAGTTCAAAAACTTGAAGGTTTTAAGGATTTTTCTTTCCTATGTTTCAGTACATATGCATACTTGCACAAGGCATTTGTCACACATATATAGGAAATATTTAAGTATTACTCCAAATGATGATTACTAAATTTAATGGAGTTTGTTATGCATAATCAATTAAGGAAAGGTGGTAAGGAATTGTCTTACATAGCTGAATTCATAATATTCTAAGTACATTAAATATTTGTCTCAAATAGTGACTTAAATATTTCGGCAAGAATTATAATTAATTCTATGTTTGTTGATTGAAACTCCTAAGTTTGAAACAATAAACCATAATTTGATGAGTCTTTCTTAGTCTGATACTGGTATAATATTTTTTTTTCTATAGTTTATAAACTAATTTATATGGATAAGTTTTATCATAGGAATAATAGGAAATTATTATTTTATTTAATGAAGTCATATTTGAAGTTGTCACTTGCACATGTAGCAGCCTGCAGATATACATATACCTTTCTGGTTTGGATTATTATTATATTTATTTTTAGACTTACTTTTTTTCATCCATTTGATTTGTAGATTTGATTGCCAAGGCCATTGTTGAATGTATGATTGACAAAAAGGAAAACATAGATAATAATCTTATTGCTTCCTTTCGTAGTGGCAATCTGGTAATTGTTAATCCTATTGATACGCAAACTTTCCTTTCATTTCACATTAAACAAATTGAACAATAGCTAGAGCTGAAGTAGTTATTTTACAGGATCCGGGCAAGTTATTCGGCAACATCATGTCTACTTGTTTGGAGGAACAACTCCAAAACAAGTTCCCTGAGGTGAGTAAGCTTAAAGTACCTTTGTAGTACATTATGATCATCACTTAGCTTGGTGGTCTCACTTTCTTTCTTGTTTATGTGTCTCTAAAGTATTAATGACTTACATTAACATCCTTTTGCCCAAATACAGTTGAAATCGATCTTCAAAGATCTCCTTGGAGGAGGTAGCTCACTTGCTCATCCAATATCACCACCACCTCTAGAGCCTCTAGAGAATTTATCTATTAGAAATCCGAAGGTATGTTTTATATTTTAATCATATTAAGTATGTCTTCTATAAGGTAGGTACCATTTTAACTCTAAAATAATGAATTTGATTAACTGATTTCAAAACCTCACTATGTTTTTCAAAGTCTGATCTTGTTTAGAGCACTATCTTTCTTAAAATAATGAGTGCAAAAGCACCTTTTAAGCTTCACTTTATCAATATAACTGAAGTATATCAACATTAAACCTCAGAAAAGGCACATATAGAGTTTAATGAATTGATGGAATGTAGGGATCTCTCTCTCTCTCTCTATATATATATATATATCATGCATGCACACACACACAAAGAAACAAATATATTTGTTTTGTGAATAATATGTTTTGTGTCATGAATACATTCTTTCTTACAGTGTTGCAGAGCTTGCTTGAAAAAGGGTAGCTGCAACCACTGGTATCTATTTCAAGTGCAAGAAAAGGAACTATCAGTAAGCTTTCTGTGAACCCATCTATGTCATATGTGTGTACAACTTATTGAATATTGATTTTGTTAGACAATCAATACACCAGTCCTTTTTTCTTCCACTACAGTGTGCGTTTTGTTTCAGTTGCCATTCAGTATTTCTTCTGTCTTCATGTACATGATAAGTACATGATTCAAAAGTTACATCAAATGAGCAAATTAATCAACTAAATTCTATTTACGAACACCATACCAATACTTGAGAAAAAAGGAGAATGCTTGATGATGTCCCTTTTTAATGTTCTTGACTTTACATTGCCAATTTCATTTATTTTGGTGACACGTGTCTGGGTAAGAATGTCTTCCTGAATTTTCTGTGTTTGACATGCAGAATCTCAAGGAATTGTTGTCCAGAACAAAGAGGGAATTCAAAGACTTACAATCTCAATTGCAAAGCGATTTGAAACATTTGGGTAAGTCAGCTATTTAAGAAATTTTCAGCAATATCATCCCGAGAAATCAATTAATCAATCTCTATTCTACTATTAAAAGAAAGGTCAATCAAAAGCTTGTTTTGTGGGATTTGATAAGCATATGCATCCTAGTATGTTTTGCAAGTTCATAAATGCTAACTAGTTTTAATTTTGCACGAGTTCAGGGAGTCAGGTACAGGAGATGTCTACTGCTGCTCTTGGGTATCACAAGGTTGTGAAAGAGAACAGGAACCTATACAACATGGTTCAGGATTTAAAAGGTTGGTTAATTTCTGAATAACAACCATTTACTGTTTTGATGAAATTATCAGTCTTGCTTATTTTGTTTCTTTAAAAGATTAACTACAAAGCACATAACCAAGTGTGTTTACTCTATCATGGTTGAAAATTTTCTTCAGGGAATATTCGAGTTTATTGCAGAATTAGACCTGCCTTCAGTGCCAAAGCAAGAAATGTGATAGATTTTATTGGAGAAGATGGGTCATTAGTGGTTCTTGACCCATTGAAACCCCAAAAAGATGGGAGGAAAGTTTTTCAATTCAATCATGTGTTTAGACAAACTGCTACTCAAGGTAATACACAGATTTTCTGTTTTACAAATTTTGTGAATTATCTTCACTTGGCATAATAATCATTCCCGCCCCCCCCAACACACACACAGATGAGATATTTAAGGACACTCAACCAGTAATTAGGTCTGTAATGGATGGATACAATGTATGCATTTTTGCTTATGGTCAAACTGGATCTGGAAAAACACATACTATGGTAAGGTTCTTTTCTGATTTGGCTTCAGATGCAAGTAATTTTTTTTTTTTTTTTTTTTCCGCTTTTCCTGCATGATTTACTGTTGATTGTCAAATATATGGTCTCTGTTAATTTATTTTATTTTCAAACCAAGATTTTCTCACTGCATATGTCTTCCTCTGTGACAGTGTGGATCAACTAGGGACCAGGGAATCAATTATCTAGCTCTCAGTGATCTCTTTCGGCTGTCTAATACAAGGAAGAACATCATGAAATATGATATTCATGTCCAAATGGTTGAGATATATAACGAGCAAGTACGAGATCTTCTTGCCGAAGATTCTAAAAACACAAAATATCCTTCTGCAGTTGCATTTCTGCCACTTGGCACATAAATTTTCTGCCTCTTGGCAGTTAAATTGCTTTCTTTGTTTGAAAGCTGTACTTTTTGTTCCACTTTAATTATTCATTTGCCAAATTTTTGTATTCTTGACTATCAGCAAATTAGAAATTCGAAGCTGTACTAGTGAAAATGGCTTGAGTATTCCTGATGCTTCCATGCATTATGTGGAATCCACCAATGATGTTCTTAGCCTGATGAAACGAGGTGATCTCAATCGTGTTGTCAGTTCCACTGCCATCAACAACCAAAGTAGTCGTTCCCACAGGTCCAACATTTATTTTATTTTTTTCATCTGTTAAATTTGATGAAAAAGTCGATTTACATTAATTGTTTATTTTGCAGTGTCTTGACAGTACATGTGCACGGTAAAGATGTATCTGGAAGTATTCTTCGCAGTTGCCTCCATTTGGTGGACCTTGCAGGAAGTGAACGGGTTGAAAAGTCAGAAGTTAACGGTGATGGCCTCAAGGAGGCACAATACATAAATAAATCTCTTTCCTGTTTGGGAGATGTGATCTCGGCCTTGGCTCAGAAGAGTTCTCACATTCCTTACCGAAACAGCAAGCTTACGCTACTCCTGCAGAATGCATTAGGTTGTAATATGCAATATAAATGTACCCGTCTTTCAAAGCTCTTCATTTAATTAACTTATTATTGCAAATTTTTGCCAAAATCACCTATTCTAAATGTGACGGGTCACTTCTGCTTGTGGAGTTTAGGCCTTCTCTGTATGAAATTTATGCATGTTGTATACTGACAGTTTTAATACCGTACAGGAGGACACGCGAAAACATTGATGTTCGCTCATGTGAGTCCTGAAGCTGATTCTTTTGGGGAGACAATCAGTACTTTGAAGTTTGCTCAGAGGGTCTCGACAGTTGAACTTGGTGTATCTCATATGAACAAAGAGAGCAGTGAGGTTATGGAACTCAAGCAACAGGTAAATGCATCTTCTTACATCACTATTGCACGGCATGTTCACACGTTGCATATCTTTTAGGCCATTTCCTAACAGCTTAAGCTTTTGGGACTGTGGTAATCTACCATTGCATCAAAGCTTAGGTTGGGGAGGTTTTGGGTTCTAGTTTCTCCGTTTGCATTTGGTTTCAGTTTGCATTATTTTTTCTCTGTATGTATGAATATTTGCATCTCCATGTGCAAGACGGGACATGAGGGAGGGTGTTGGAGAGCTTGATATACGTTGTTGAGCCCATTTTTTAAAATCTTAAGATTTTGGGACTAGTGTTGATCTAACATGAACTTTTTACACATTGTAGATTGAGAGCCTCAAGAAGGCATTGGCTAACAAGGAAGCACGGACTGTTCAACCTACTAAACCAAAGGCGCCAAGATCACCATTTGAGAAACCACCGCATGCAATGACTGAACGTACTCCTCCACGCTCCCAAAGGTTGAGCATTGAAAATTCCAACAAAACGGAAATGAAGAGAGCAATCAATTCTGTTGACAAAAGGGGACCTAAAAGCCCTTCTATGCCAACTCGCTCACGGAGATTAAGTTTAGAAGGTTCAAGAACTGTTCCCAAGGATCCAGTGCAGATCAAACTATCTGAAACTGTGAGCAATCTCCTACCATCCGAAGCAGTGTTGGTACAGAAATATACCCAATTTCAAGATCCTGAAGCAGCCACAAAGCCATATGGACATGTCAGTAATGGTGAATCCATGATCGACATATATCGTCCAAGGGCTCCTCAGAGTCCAACTCTTCAACCCAAGACACCTGAGCCACCAAAACTTGTTAGAAATGAGGTTCATATCATGATGCACAGTGAGTCTAACTGTTCTACGGAGCCTCGAACCCCTGGCTTGACTAGTAATGCAAATGGAAAAGCATCTCACATAAGGAAATCGCTTCAGACAATTGGGAAGCTGATTAACGGCTCTGGGAAAAGGTAGTTAAAACCATGAATTGGTATTATCCTTGGCTCCCTTTGTTATTTTAGTGCATAACTTTTTAAATGGTGAAATTGGGAGGTGCTTAAGGTAGTGTTTGGATCTTGGATTTGGAAAAAGGATTTGTGGTTGAGGGGGAAAAGTGAATGAAAAATCACTTTTCCCTTCTCTTTTCCTTTCCCTCCCCGAATCATAGTACCAAACATGGTCTAAAGTTCCAAGTTTAGACCGCTCTCTGAAAATCTCAATGCTAAAAATTGCAGGAATCAACAAAAAAAAGTTGAAGCATCCCCAGTAAATGGCATGCGCAAGATTCATGATGCAAGGTCACCAGTTTCGTCTAATGCATCCCCACTGACGGGTGTCGTTCAAACATCAGACAGGAGATCTTCTCTTGGAGGTAAATCAACGAACTCTTGTAAGTTAAACTAGCAGAACCCTCATTGGCATACCTTTTTGCTTTGTGGTCTACAACGGGGTATATGATGATTCCATATTATCAATTGCTTATATTTGTGTGAAGGTGCAAATGAAACTAGAAATTCGAAGACACCGCCTCCGGTCCACATATCGGCCAAGGCAACGAATCAGTGGATGCAGATCATTTAGCAATAAGCAAAAGAGGATAATAGTGGTGCGGTGCTTCGGCTCGAAGCATACTCTGCTGAGATTTGATTTAGGACACACTTTTTAATTCAGAGTAGCCATGACTTCTGTTTACAACAAACCATTTGTTGACATTTTGCCAGATTAATAATTCATTCATATGATTTCAGCTTCTTCTTTTTCTTTTTTCCATTTTTCTTTTTTTTCTTTTCCCCCTGGGGCCAAGGTTGAACTGCATTTGGCACCATATTGAAGTTCATATTGCCTTTTGGAATGACACACAAAATTCTTGCCTTTTGGAATGACACATTTGTATATAGTGTTTGGTTGTGGTTTTTAAAAATTAATTCCACACTCACTTTTAAAAACTCAGTCGAATGCGGGAAAATTTGGGCTAACCGGTCGTCCCACCAATCATCCGGCCGGTTGACCGGAACAGTGCAATATATATATATATATATATGTTGCAATTGACACATGTTAATTTTTCTATATTTAATAAAAAATATTTTTTGAATTTTTTAAAAAAATTTATGAGTTTTAATAGAATTTTGAATTGCGTGTTTAGTTATGAGTTGTAAGTTTTTGTATCAAATATCATATGTCACATCAAAAATTTCTCATTTAACTCAAAAAAAATTTCAAAATTCATTCACCAAACAAATTTTTCACACTCAAATCATAATTTCAAAACTTACAAACTTAAAATACAACTCTATTTTCAAATCATGTTTAGAAAATTCTATCAAACGCAACTTTTTATTCTCTCCTCACTTTCTTCTCGCTGGTACTTAAAGTGAGGACAGCAAAAAGATGTTGAAATAAAATGAAGAAAAAAAAAAATTTCTCTCCTCTCCTTTCTTTTAACCAAAGAAGAAATGATTTTCCTTTCCAAAAATACTTAACCCTCATCTAGAAATGAGGTAAAAACTATGCAAAGAAACCTTCACTTGAAAATTTTTCAAGTGGTTTGTTCAAAAAATACACTTTGTAAGGGAAATGTGGAAGGGGTGAGGATTTGGGTTCTGGTCTATTTTTTCCCCCTTAATTCAGCAAATTTCGTATGTTTGTCCATATTTTTCTAATTTTCATGTCCTTTTACAATTATTTTTTATACCCCTTGTAAATTTATTTCTTTTTTTCCAATATTTTCCCCCTCAAAACACGTCTCAAAATCCAAACCAAGAGCAATTCACATTGGCCTTTTCTGAGTTAAAATTTAAAGACAAAAAAAGGGTGAACATGAAACAATGGTTAGGATTTGGCCCCACAGTATTTAATACAATGGAACTTGAAGGTCAGAGGATTAAATGATAGGGCATTCACAAAGCATATCCCCAACAGATATCAGTACAATGTCCTTCCTGAGCCCCTAGGGCTTTGCCATGCTCAGTTACAATATACTTTACAACTGGAACTTCATTTTCGTGGAAGCCAAACAGTCCCAACGGTCATCCAGTTGGTGTTCAATATGAGAAAAAAGCCAAATCTAATTAAGTGCTGAAAATTTTTCCAGGCCAAAATAGTTTTGGACACTTTCACATCAATGGAACAGCTCCAAATTATGTTCACCTTGGAATGTTTTTGATTGAACCACTTTGTGCCAATAATTTGACACACAAAATCCAACTACAAAAATGTAAGTAGCGCAATGTGAGTGAAGCAGCTTCTTTAGTTATGAGCTTACTATTTGATTTTTATGTTTGCCGTTATTATTTGTGATTGGTTCTATAATCAATATATGACATGAATTAAAGTAGATAAGGAAAGAGATAGAAAGATTTGAGGAAATCAATATAAGAAATTAATTGTATGGTTTGAAAATGTGAGTGAGTGGGTTGGATTGGACCGATTAGATAATAAAAATTGATGGATTAGTTGGCTTACTACATGTAAAAATTTGTTAGCCTACATACAAACTGACTTGCCCCATCTGCATGTATACGCAAAACTATTTCTAACTCACCCAATTGGCTTAAACCGTTGGCAATTTTAAAGATAGGTGAGTTGCTGACAAATTGAAAATTTTTTAATTGTGGACTGTTAATTGATGATTTTCCTTCAAAAACCAATCCAAACCGACACCCCTAGTTTTAACAGTTTGTTTGACACCCCCCCTCAAAAAAAAAAAAAAAAAAAGTTTGACATTTAAAACAAGGAAAATGGCTCATACACCCACTGGGGGTCGACCCCCAGTGAGGTGTCACTCCGGGATTGGCCGAAAAAAAAAACTGTTTTTTTTTTTTTTTTTTTTTGAGTTTTTAGCCAGTGGGGGCGCGCCACGTCACTGGGGGCGCGACCCCCACTGGGGGTATGCAGCGCGGTTGTTAAAACAATGTGATTAATCATTAATTGTATTGAATTTGATTGATGGTGATTATTTACTGGTTTTGAAATGATTGAACAACCGAGAATAATTTATTTACAAGTACTTACATAGCGTTTGGTATCATATTTTTTTTATTTATGTTTACAAAAATTTTAAAAACGTGTTTGGTTATTATTTGAAAAAAAATTAATTGGGAAACAAATTAATTGAAAAAAAAAGTTGTTTGAAAAAAAAAATTATTTGAAAAAAAAATTTGTTAGTCAAATTTTTAAATTTCTATTTAAAAACCAACGTAAACTCATTTTTTAAGTTTACATTTTTTCTCAAATTCACAAATTGAGACAAACATTTTAAACTAAAAAAATTATCAAACAAGTTTTTATGACAACTTTTAAAATTGTTATAAATATAAATTAAAAACTAAAAATGAAATAGTTACTAAGTGGTATTTTGAAAAGTTAGTAAAAAGTTGACTTTTTAATTTTTTTAATCTATTTTATTTTTTAGTGGGTAAAAAATGTGAGAGGTGATGCGACCAAAAATGGATAAAAAGCCAAAACCTCCTTGCCAAAGCATCCCCAAACCAGCTTTACATTTTATTTGGAAACCTAGAGCAATTTATCTTTTCTTTTTAAACGGGCTGTTACAATAACTTATTGTTAAGTTGACATTCATAGCAAATCATTGTACAACATCTTTCTTGGAAAATACTTCAAGTTCCAACTGAAACATCATTTTCATGGAAAATTACAATAACTTATTGGTTGTACCTTATTAACAAATATGGGAAGGCAGATCCAAATTGTGCAGAAGTACGTGATCTGTTGTTATTTCTTCCAAAAAATATATAAAATTTTTATAAAAACAAAAAAAACTTTTTTTTTACGTTTAGCTGCGCTTTTAAAATTAATGTATGAGTTGTTATATTAGTGATGATAGTGATGCCCAATAGTATTAATGTTGAAAATATTGTATAATGTAGAAATAATTAATAGCTATTATTGCTACTATGATAATTTTAGAAATTTTATGGGGGCAATTGTCCTTGTTGCCCTCCTTTAATTGGTATATCACTTGCCTTAAACAAGATAAAAATAAAGGAAATTCCAATTTATGGTCTTATGAAAAAATATTGACAAATATATGAAAAATTTTAAAATTTTAATTATAAATATTTATAAAATTTACCACTAATGCATATATATATTTCTAAATTTGTACTGAATTGTAATATCCCCATAACAATATCAATATATAGAGAGTTTTGAAGAAATCAATATAGGAAAAACTGGCAAATTTCACTATTCTATGAACATAATAGGGTGCTACTTAGGGCTAGACATAAGGTTATCCGACCTGCACAACCCATCCTACCCAACCCGACCTGCATACGTATGGGCGGTTTCACAAATACAATAGGGTAGGGTGCGGTTTGAAATATAGAAAGTTTTCGGGTTGCGGGTTTGAACTGCACCTGTCACAACCCGCCTGTACTTAGAATATATAATTTTTTATTTTATTTTATAAAATATGAACCGTTCATCTATGACCTATCCTAGATATTTTTTGATTTCATCCCATTTGTTATCAAAAATAAAAATCTTGTAACTTAGACTATTATAATTATTTGATTTTTCTTAGATTGTTTACCCATTGTGGCTTTAAAAAATTATGACTTAAAAAATAAAGAACAGATCGTCAAACTGGGCTCTGTATGTAGTGGTGCCACTAAATGGGACAACTCTCCAAATGGATTTAAACAATTTCAAAATTATTAATATTAGTGTTCATTTTTGTGCAGCTGAAACATTGGGAGTGCCCTACTTGAGTGCATACCTAGACTCAATTAGGACAAATTTTAGTCATGGTGCTAATTTTGCAACAGGAGGTTCATCTATCAGACCAGGAGGATATAGTCCATTCCACGTGGGCCTCCAAATCTTTCGTTTTGTTGTGTTTTTAATTTTATAAGTTTTAGTTCATTAATTATTAATGTTGAAATATTTTAAAATAAATTTAGAATAGGATTCAAAATAAATATTTACAAAATGGAAAAAAAAATTAAAAAAGAAGAAGTCCAATCCACAAACTGCTTGCAACCGCCTGCATATCCATGAATCCTATCTGCACAAACCGCAAGCTGCACTATGGACGGTTACTGGTTGACTTTTCTCCAAATCGCATTGGTGCAGACAGGTCTAAACCGACCTGCAAACTGCTCAAATCCGAACCGTGACCACCCCTAGTGCTACTAGCTTGTCCAAACAGTTTGTTTGACTACCAAAAAAAAAAATGTGTGAAATTTTAAACAAAAATGCCCTAGACCCCCTGTACATCCCCACCCCCACGGGGGTGGGGGTTGGTGATTGAAAAAAAAAAAAAAAAAAAAAAAAAAAAAAAAAAAAAACTAGCCAATGAAATGCCAGTGGGAGTGCTGGGGGTCCCTAGCATAATTGCATTTTATAAGAAAGAACCAACCATTAGGTATTGAAGAGCAAAGTGGGATATTTGCATTCATCTCAGAAAGAAGGCTTTGATCTTCATGCCCAAATGAATTTGAAAAAACCCAGAAGAGAGAGGGCATTAAGACCCAAAACAAGAAGAAATCAATGGAAGTAAAGGGAAACCATGAGAGAGAATGAAAGAGCTTTACATAAGAGAGAGAAGTCGGGGGGAAAGTTGAGGAACTGAGAGGCCAAAATCAAGCCGCAGGAGATTAGAGAGAGAAGGAGGACAGGAGAAGCCCGGGTCTCGTTCTCTTGTTGTATAAAATAGAGTTTCCACAGATTAAACCCACAAAGCTACTCTGTGACTCCTTATCTACAACAACCAACTCTAGACCCTTCTTCAGTGGATGATATCTCTGATAATGCACCATTGATAGAGACAAAATATTAACAAATAAAGAGAGAGATTCAGAATCAAATTAAGTATGAACAAAGAGAGAAGGAAATGAGCAAGTGAGTATTTGTGGTTGCTCTGTTTCTTCTTCGATGGATGTGTATATTGAGAGAGACAGAGAGAGAGAGAGAGACAGAGAGAGTGTGTGTGACTAGCAGTCAAATTGCGTGTACTATTAAGCTGAGCAAAGCAGAGGATCCGGACTCGAGCAGAGCATAGCAAACCAGAGAGAGAGAGAAAGAGAGAATGAGAGGAGAAGTGGTAGCGAGTTGGAAGGCCATCTGGCATTTGCTTAGGTTTGGTGAGAGAGACACCTCGGCGTAGGACCCAACCGAAGGTTCGGTTGGAGAGAGAGAGAGAGTAGCAACCCACACGCGCCTTTGTGCAGAGCTCACTAGGGCCAGCTCAGAGGAGCTGACATTTTAGATTTTTAACCAAAGAGTTTTTCGGTATTTTGGTAAGCGATCGTGTTACGTAGCTCGAAAACGGGGAGCTCAAATGGCTCGATTTTTTTTTTCCGCAGAAGAAGAACGAAGACCAAGAACAAGAAGGAAGAAAGGAGGAGGAGGAGGAGGAGGAGGAAGAGGAGGAAGGAAGGAGGAGGAGGAGGAGGAGGACTGGAGGGGGCATAATATTCGGGGGAGGAGGAGGCAGAGGCGGAGCGACGGCGGTCGGAGGCTGCGGCGGGGCTGGGCTGGGCGACGATCGGCGAATCGGCGGCTGGCTGGGGCGACGATCGTCTTCTCTCTCTCTCTCTTCCCCTCTGCTTCTCTTTTTCTCTCCCTCTCCCTCTGCTTCTCTCTTTTTCTCCCTCTGCTTCTCTCTGCGTCTTCTCCCTCGAGCCATTCGGGGCAAAATGTTTCGAGCTACGAAACATTTTCCTTTGGTAAGATTTTGGATGGTAAGTTCTGAGATCTCTAAACCCAGCGGTCGCGGCATTGTGGTAAGGCTTTGGGGTTTAAGCCCTAAGGTCACAAGTTTAATTTTGTTTTGGGGCCAATCTCCTGGACGAAGTACTGTTGGTTAGGAGGTTGGACCTCAAAGATGCCTAATCAGCTACTTGGAAGCACTGTTAGTTAGGAGGTTGGACCTCAAAGATGTCTAATCAGCTACTTGGTGTGGGTTTAATGTTCCCCGCTGTGCGAGTCCTGACTTAAACCAATATTAGATAATTGATTCTAAAATTAACAAAAGACATGCTTGAAAATTTACTTGTTAACCAAAAAAAAATACATTTTAGATTTTCACCATCAGTTGGAAGACTGATTTGACTTTTATACTATAATTTTATTTTTATAAAATTAAGCAAAAATATAAAACATTAAAAAAAAAGTTAATAATTTAATTGGGATATATATATATATATAAAATTTATTCTCGTTCTGCAACATTCATATGTGCATTTGAATTTTCCTTTGAAATATTGTCGAATTACGTTGCGTAAAATTATGAATATTGTGTAATTAAGGCCTATTTTAGTAAAGAAAAAAAATTAATTTATTAGCTTATTAGCTTATTTAAGTTACATTATTTTTCTATTTTTTATATATATATTTTTTTTAAAAAAATTAAAAAGTTAACTTTTTTTCTTCCTTACCAGAATAGACCTAAGCAATGTGCTTATTAAAATAAAATTATTATATAAAATTTATAAGTATTAATAACTATTATGTAAAATTAAGTCAATATTATGAGTATTGTGTACTATGTTAAAATTTCATTATATAAAAAATAACTTTGTTATTTTTTATAAAGTGAGGGTATAATAATCTTTAGAAAAATGTTTGGTAGTTCGAATTTGTGTAATCTAAATGGCTCAAATATATCAAAACGACGCCATTTTGAGACATTTAAGCCATTCAGACTATGAAAATTTGAGTTATCAAGTATTGTTGTAATCTTTAATTATTCTATGTCCCACCTCTTTTATGGGAATGGTGAAATTTGTGAGCTCATGGACCATGAAATTACTAGGCCAAACACACAGCCTTGGTATTGATATATATATATATATATATATATTTGACAAATGCATTTTAAAAAATAATAACAGATATGAACCTAATTTTTTTAAATATTTTAAACATGAGAAAAATATAGTAAAAAATTTAAAATTAAGAAAATAACAACTTCGTAAATTATAAAATTGGAGAAATGGTATTATTGTAAATTTAAGATAAACAAAATTTATTGCTCAAAATTAACAAATGTCAAAATTCGACAATAGCTATACTTCTTGTTAGATAGATGGTAATCATCAACTAATTAAAATAGAATTGAAATTATGGTGTCGTTTGGGAAGAGTTCATTTGGGTTCTTTTGGCTATTTGAGCCACAACAGACAAAACATCACATCCAACCCATAATCATTACACTCTTCTCTCATAAAAAAAGTCAAAAAAGCCAAAAAACCAAAAAATCCTTCCCAAACCAAGCTTTTGAGCCCAGGCTCAAATAGCCAAAAAAGTCAAAAAGTCAAAAAGCCAACTCACTTCCCAAACGGAGGCGTAATAAGCCTTCGTTTGAGATATGAGTTAGCTTTTTGGCTATTTGATTTTTTAGTTATTTTAGTCTGGGGCTAAAAAGTCTCATTTAAGATGAGTTTTTTTTGGTTTTTTTAACTTTTATAAGAGAAAAAAATAAAATGATTATAGTTTGAATGTGACATTTTATCTTATTGACTTTTTAGTCTATTTTATCTTTTTGTGACTAAAATAACTCCAACCCAAACCAAACCTTCATGCCAAATAAATCCTAAGTCAAGTATAGTTAGTTAAGTGAAGTCTGAGATTAGACCCATTCCACTTGTTTTGATTAATTCTCTTCATGGATAAACTATTCAGTTTGTTTGGTTTTAGTTTTTTGAAAATTGAATTTTTTATTTTTCGTATTTTTTGTTTTTAATAAATTTTTTAAAATTTTAAACATTTTTTTTTTACTTTTTTAGATATACCTTACTTAGATATATCTAAATAGAATAATATTTGTGAAAAAATATTTTAAAAAATTAATAAATATACAAAAAAATGAAAAATGTATAGAATTTTCATTTTTTAAAAAATATTTTGGTATTTAGTGAATTTTTTAAAGATCTTTTTCACAAATATAATACTTTTTAAATTTATTTATGTTAAGTGTGTTTAAAAATTTTAAAAATTACGTAAAATATTTTAAAAATTCAGTGAAAACAAAAAAATACAAAAATGAAAGTAGCATGTAATGCTGAATTTGTTTAGTGTTTTTCCATTTTTTCCCTCAGTTTTCTTGGTAGCCAAACGGAATCTAAAACGAAATTCACCCATATTTGTAGGAAGTAACTAGATAATCGGCATGTAATGCTGGATTTTTAGTTTTTTTTTTTCCCCATATTTTAACTTAATTTTCTTGGTAAATTACAACCTCAAACACTAAATTTTATCATAAATTACACATCATGTTTGAAATTTATCATAAATTATAGCCCCAAACACTACATTTTGAATAAACCTTAAAGCAACAATGTGAGAATAGGGGGAAACAAAGCAAGGGGGATAGAGAGAGAGAGAAAGATAGAGAGCGAGAAAGAGCGAGAGAGACACAGAGACAGAGAGAGACTGTGCGTGAGAGAGCTCAAGAGAGAGAGAGACGCCTGCAATACGTGTACAAATCATTATATACACACACACACATATATTAAACATCATCTTTCAGATTTTTAATAAATTAAAAGCACATACATTCAAATTTGAATAAACCCTAAACCAACAATGTCAGAAGAGGGACAAGCAGAGTATAGAAGAGAGAGAGAGACTGTGTGAGAGAGCTCAAGTGATAGAGAGAGAGACGCACGGACAAACCGTGAGTGAGACCGATAGCGCGAGAGATACAGAGAGAGAGAGAAAGAGAGAGGTACCTGCGATGTGCGACTATGACAGTGGTGAGTTGTGACGGTGGTGATTTGTGCGGAGGGCGGTGGCCGTTGTAATGTCAACCGTACGGTGGGCTACGGTGAAAGGGATGGTTTTTGTGAGGTTTGGTGAAGGACGGTATGTGTGTGTGTTACAAAGTGTGATGTTGTATAACAAAGAAAAGAGCACGCGGAAGGGTTGAAAAATGAAGATTTAGCGACTAATTTCTGTATTAGTCGGCAAAGAAATAGATCTGCCGAGTAAATTTTTTTGTAGCCAAAAGATTAATGAACAGAGACGAAAATATTAGTCACCAAAAGTACTATTTGGCGACTAATTTTAATTTTAGTAAGGAAAAACCAATATTGCAGATTAATTTATTTTTTTGGGCCTAAAATTTGGACTAACAGCGACTGATCAAATTTTAAGTCGTTGAAAGTGGAATTTTTACCGACGAGATTTAAATTTAGTCGCCAATAAGTAATATTTACTGACTAAAATATTTTAGTAGCGATGTCTTGAACCAACGTCGACAAATTTAAATTTTAATCGCCAAAAGGTGTACTTTCGGTGACTAAAATTTGTTTAATCGCCAAAAATGATCGCCAAATTGTATGATTTATTGTAGTGTAAATAAACTTTGAAATGGAAACTTCTTGTAGAATCATTTAGCTTTTCTTAGAATATATATAAATGTATGTATGTATGTATGCAAGAAATGTCCAAATGCACCACGAAATTATTGAAATTGTTGCATCAAACATCTTACCTTTCTTTTCCTTTTTGTCCTTTATTAATTTTTTTATTTTATTTTGCTTGTTTTAGTAAAGTTATTTATTGCGGAAACATGACTATGCTGCCACTAAACCTTAATGTATGCCATTTTTATTTCGATATGTCCCATTTAGTTTATTTTCCTTCTTTTTTTATTTTTTTAACAAGGTTATTCCTTTTGTAGTATATATCACGATCAAACTTGTCAGTCAACTATCTCATTAAAGTTAATATAGTCGGTTGAATTGCCATAATATTGCACCAAAAGGCTGGAATTTGAACCATATCGGTACCAAATTTGCCTAAATAACATTTGTATCGCTCTGTTTTCAGTAAATCCCAACAAAGATAAGTAACTAAAAAAATAAAACATATATCTTGATGAAGATAACTGAATTAACGGTTTTCTTCTTCTTCTTTTTTTCCCCTGTTAAATGTCAGAATTTACAATATTGCAAGTTGCCCCTAATTCTGAACTCTTTCAGCATATTTGTCCATGATGGGTTTCTCCTTTTATTTCAATGATTAGAAAATTTAACCAAAATAAGCAGTCTGATATTGAGAATATATAAAAAGCAGCTTTGGTAAATAACTGAAAATATAAAAAGGAAATCAGATCTGTTTCGGAAGAGGGTTGGCTTTTTGATTTTTTTGGCTATTTTAGCCTAGGCTAAAAAACTTGGTTTAGGAAGGGCTTTTTAGATTTTTGGCTTTTTTGGATTTTTTTTTTTTTTTGTGAGAGAAGAATGTAATGATTATGGGTTGGATGTGATATTTTGTTTGTTATAGTTAAAATAGCCTATTTTGTCTTTTGTGGCTAAAATAGCCAAAAAAGCTCTTGCCAATGGAAGTATCCCAAATATTATTTATATATTAAAAATAAAAGGTTAAAATACAAATTTACCCTTGAAGTTTATGAAAAATACAATTAAATATTCTGAAAATTACATCTTACTCCTCAAGTTTCAAATTAATCGCATTACAATTTCTCTCACTCATCACCTCTAGTTAAAGTAACAAATTTTGATAATGTTAACATTAAAATCAAAATACCAATTTTAAAACCAAATTCCTCACCCTCATAACTCACTCAAACATGGTCGCAACCCTAAAAATAAGAAATATTGTGAAGCAATAAATAGAGAAAGATGAGAGATAGGGGATCAAAGCTCCCAACCCTCTATTTGTTTTGACATAAATATTTTTAGAAAATATTTTATTGCATTTTTTGGTGTTTGGTACGACAAAAAACAAGCATATTTTGGCATAATATAACTTTCACTTTTAAAAGATAGAAAATGCTTTTCGAACTAAACTTTTATCAATGCCACTACATTGCCATCACCACCATTACATCCACCACCACACAACCACCACCACCATCATCGCCATTGCCGTCACCATACCATCACCTCCACCCTATCACTATCACCATCACCACCACCACTACCACTGTCGCCGCCACCATCACCACTCCCAACACCTCCACATCTACCACCACCTTCTTCTCCACTCCGTCGCCACCACTAATGTAACTATTAGTGCATTAATTTCGAAAATGTAACCAAACA
This sequence comes from Camellia sinensis, assembly GCF_055761805.1. NCBI lineage: Eukaryota > Viridiplantae > Streptophyta > Magnoliopsida > Ericales > Theaceae > Camellia > Camellia sinensis. The sequence continues at coordinate 11,141,790 of NC_138970.1, forward strand.
TAAAAAACTTTTTCTACGGGAAACATTTTTTGAAAAAAAAAAAATTCTGTGGAAAATATTTTTGATTGAAAAATGTTTTCCGTCAAAATAAAAGAAGCATAAAATACAAGATTTGTTTTTAGAATTTTGTTTTTAACTTTTAGGTAATGCTAGATTAGAACATCCGAAAAATAGAAGAAAACTTTTATAGGAGAAAATTTGAAAAAAGTGTACTATCCTTGATGAACTTATTTTGAATTTTTTTACTTTTTAAATCTTTTTAAGGTGATTTGGAAATCAATTTTATTAATGATTTTTTCTTTTACTTTTTAAAAAAGACATACCAAAAAAAAATAAAGAGAACAATTTGACAAATTTATAGGGCATGTTTGGTTTTGTCTCTCAAAACATGTTTTTGGAGGAAAAAATTTTCAAAAACCTGTTTGTATTACTTTTCTCTCTACTACACATCAATCAATCACTTTTTTTCTCTCATCTCTCATTCTCAATCACTTTTTCTCTCACACTCATCTATTCAATTACAAAAAAATATTTATCAAATTATCCTAAATTCCAAAACTATTTTTAAAATATACAATCAAACAAATTTTAAAATTTTTTAAACTCTCTCCAAAAAATTATTTCTTAAATAATATTTCAAAATACAAACCAAACAAAGTCATAATGACTTTTTTTTTATATACTAAAATCTCACTTTCCCAAACAAAGCTTAAAAATGCATGAAAACAAAAAACAATGGCATAAATTTAATTTATTTAACTAAAGACAAAAAAAAATTCCAAAAGCAAAATATGATTTTATTTGACTTGGGGCCAATTTTAGAAACATGGTAACTTGATTGTCTTGTAACCAATAAAAAGCATATCTAACTTGATTGTCTTGTATCAACTGAAAGAGAATCCACTCATATAGCAAGCACATCAACACTCTGAGATTCACACAATCTCTCTCTTATTGATTGTCTTGTATCAACTGAAAGAGAATCGACTCATATGGCAAGTACATCAACACTCTGAGATTCACACAATCTCTCTCTTATTGATTGTCTTGTATCAACTGAAAAAGAATCGACTCATATAGCAAGTACATCAACACTCTGAGATTCACACAATCTCTCTCTCTCTCTAAGAACAGTAAAGATTTGCAGGAAAGCGAAGTATGTTCTTGAATTATTATTCTGTTTCTCTCTCTAAATCTATACCATATATATGTGTGTAATGTGTATAAATTGATGCATTGACGTGTTTGTATATGTTAGGGATTCTAATATTCTGTTTCTTGATCGAATTACAGAGTAAAATTGGGGGCATTAATGGAGGATACAATAAGAAGCGGGAGGCATGACTTGAATTTGGCTTCAAGAAAAGCCGAAGAAGCAGGTTCTCATTCGACATTTTTCTTTTCTCTTACTGTTTGGTTGCTGAGAAAATGTAGGAAGAAAATAAGGTGCATTTTGAATCTTGACGCTTTCTCATTACTTAGAGCAAATATGAAGTTTCTTGGCTACCAAATAGAACTCATTTATGTTGTCCTGTTCGAGAATTCATTCGATTGATTTGTGTTTAATTCTTCAGCTTGGAGGCGTTTCGAAGCAACTCAGTGGCTAGATAGCTTAGTTGGACCACTAGGCATATCAACTCAACCATCAGAGAGAGAGTTCATTTCTTGCTTGGGAAATGGTTTGGTCCTCTGCAATGTCATTAACAAGATCCAACCAGGATCAATCCCAAAGGTAATCATATAACCATTTCATATATATTGATAACTCAGTATCTGGCCCATTGGACCAACTAATCCGGGAACCAATCCCACCGTTCACTTGCGGGGTCTCAATTAAGGAATGGGAATTATTGTAATCAATTGAAGAAAATGCCCTTTTGCGAAAGTTTTGAACTTTAGGTGTGTGTGTATACAAAATTACTTAATTAAGGATATGAATTCAAATGGAATCAATTGAAGAAAATGCCCTTTTGTACCTATCTGTATTTTTGTCTATGATTTTGGTTTAATTTCAATTTTTCTGATTATTGTGGTTTGGGAATTATTGTAAGGTCGTGGAGAGTAACGCACCCTCACAATTCCTGACATGGGATTCTCAACCATTGCCTGCTTATCAGTACTTTGAAAATGTTCGAAACTTTTTGGTAGCAGTTGAAGAATTGAAGCTACCTACATTTGAAGCATCTGATCTTGAAAGAGTAAATTAAGAAACCTGTTGTTAATTTCTATTGTGCACAAATAGCTTAATGTGTTTGTGCATGTATACAATCCTTAAATTGAGTTTTCTTTCATTTAATATCTTTAGGATAACTTGGAAGTTGGGTCATCGGCGAAGGTGGTTGATTGCATTCTAGCTCTGAGAGGATACCATGACTGGAAGCAATTGAGTGGAGGAAATGGATTCTTTAAGCCCACGAGATCTCCTCTGGTTATGCATTCTGCAAATAGGGTTCACTCACGAGCTTCGGAAGTAATCTTCTCAGACCCTTGCCAACAATTAGACATGTCCAAAGCCTGTGACGACATTCCACTCACCAAGAGTGGAGTTCAAAAACTTGAAGGTTTTAAGGATTTTTCTTTCCTATGTTTCAGTACATATGCATACTTGCACAAGGCATTTGTCACACATATATAGGAAATATTTAAGTATTACTCCAAATGATGATTACTAAATTTAATGGAGTTTGTTATGCATAATCAATTAAGGAAAGGTGGTAAGGAATTGTCTTACATAGCTGAATTCATAATATTCTAAGTACATTAAATATTTGTCTCAAATAGTGACTTAAATATTTCGGCAAGGATTATAATTAATTCTATGTTTGTTGATTAAAACTCCTAAGTTAGAAACAATGAACCATAATTTGATGAGTCTTTCTTTGTCTGATACTGGTATAATATTTTTATTTGCTATAGTCTATAAACTAATTTATATGGATAAGTTTTATCTTATGAATAATAGGAAATTATTATTTTACTTAATGAAGTCATATTTGAAGTTGTCACTTGCACATGTAGCAGCCTGCAGATATACATATACCTTTCTGGTTTGGATTATTATTATATTTATTTTTAGACTTACTTTTGTTCATCCATTTGATTTGTAGATTTGATTGCCAAGGCCATTGTTGAATGTATGATTGACAGAAAGGAAAACATAGATAATAATCTTATTGCTTCCTTTTGTAGTGGCAATCTGGTAATTGTTAATCCTATTGATACGCAAACTTTCCTTTCATTTCACATTAAACAAATTGAACAATAGCTAGAGCTGAAGTAGTTATTTTACAGGATCCGGGCAAGTTATTCGGCAACATCATGTCTACTTGTTTGGAGGAACAACTCCAAAACAAGTTCCCTGAGGTGAGTAAGCTTAAAGTACCTTTGTAGTACATTATGATCATCACTTAGCTTGGTGGTCTCACTTTTTTTCTTGTTTATGTGTCTCTAAAGTATTAATGAGTTAAATTAACATCCGTTTGCCCAAATACAGTTGAAATCGATCTTCAAAGATCTCCTTGGAGAAGGTAGCTCACTTGCTCATCCAATATCACCACCACCTCTAGAGCCTCTAGAGAATTTATCTATTAGAAATCTGAAGGTATGTTTTATATTTTAATCATATTAAGTGTGTCTTCTATAAGTTAGGTACCATTTTAACTCTAAAATAATGAATTTGATTAACTGATTTCAAAACCTCACTATGTTTTTCAAAGTTTGATCTTATTTAGAGCATTGTCTTTCTTAAAATAATGACTGCAAAAGCACCTTTTAAGCTTCACTTTATCAATATAACTGAAGTATATCAACATTAAACCTCAGAAAAGGCACATATAGAGTTTAATGAATTGATGAAATGTAGGGATCTCTCTCTCTCTCTCTATATATATATATATATCATGCATGCACACACACACAAACAAACAAATATATTTGTTTTGTGAATAATATGTTTTGTGTCATGAATACATTCTTTCTTACAGTGTTGTAGAGCTTGCTTGAAAAAGGGTAGCTGCAACTACTGGTATCTATTTCAAGTGCAAGAAAAAGAACTATCAGTAAGCTTTCTGTGAACCCATCTATGTCATATGTGTGTACAACTTATTGAATATTGATTTTGTTAGACAATCAATACACCAGTCCTTTTTTCTTCCACTACAGTATGCGTTTTGTTTCAGTTGCCATTCAGTATTTCTTCTGTCTTCCTGTACATGATAAGTACATGATTCAAAAGTTACATCAAATGAGCAAATTAATCAACTAAATTCTATTTACGAACACCATACAATACTTGAGGAAAAAGGAGAATGCTTGATGATGTCCCTTTTTAATGTTCTTGACTTTACATTGCCAATTTCATTTATTTTGGTGACACGTGTCTGGGTAAGAATGTCTTCCTGAATTTTCTGTGTTTGACATGCAGAATCTCAAGGAATTGTTGTCCAGAACAAAGAGGGAATTCAAAGACTTACAATCTCAATTGCAAAGCGATTTGAAACATTTGGGTAAGTTAGCTATTTAAGAAATTTTCGGCAATATCATCCCCAGAAATCAATTAATCAATCTCTATTCTACTATTAAAAGAAAGGTCAATCAAAAGTTTGTTTTGTGGGATTTGATAAGCATATGCATCCTAGTATGTTTTGCAAGTTCATAAATGCTAACTAGTTTTAATTTTGCACGAGTTCAGGGAGTCAGGTACAGGAGATGTCTACTGCTGCTCTTGGGTATCACAAGGTTGTGAAAGAGAACAGGAACCTATACAACATGGTTCAGGATTTAAAAGGTTGGTTAATTTCTGAATAACAACCATTTACTGTTTTGATGAAATTATCAGTCTTGCTTATTTTGTTTCTTTAAAAGATTAACTACAAAGCACATAACCAAGTGTGTTTACTCTATCATGGTTGAAAATTTTCTTCAGGGAATATTCGAGTTTATTGCAGAATTAGACCTGCCTTCAGTGCCAAAGCAAGAAATGTGATAGATGTTATTGGAGAAGATGGGTCATTAGTGGTTCTTGACCCATTGAAAACCCAAAAAGATGGGAGGAAAGTTTTTCAATTCGATCATGTGTTTAGACAAACTGCTACTCAAGGTAATACACAGATTCTTCTGTTTTACAAATTTTGTGAATTATCTTCACTTGGCATAATAATCATTCCCGCCCCCCCCCCAACACACACACAGATGAGATATTTAAGGACACTCAACCAGTAATTAGGTCTGTAATGGATGGATACAATGTATGCATTTTTGCTTATGGTCAAACTGGATCTGGAAAAACACATACTATGGTAAGGTTCTTTTCTGATTTGGCTTCAGATGCAAGTAATTTTTTTTTTTCCCGCTTTTCCTGCATGATTTACTGTTGATTGTCAAATATATGGTCTCTGTTAATTTATTTTATTTTCAAACCAAGATTTTCTCACTGCATATGTCTTCCTCTGTGACAGTGTGGATCAACTAGGGACCAGGGAATCAATTATCTAGCTCTCAGTGATCTCTTTCGGCTGTCTAATACAAGGAAGAACATCATGAAATATGATATTCATGTCCAAATGGTTGAGATATATAACGAGCAAGTACGAGATCTTCTTGCCGAAGATTCCAAAAACACAAAATATCCTTTTGCAGTTGCATTTCTGCCACTTGGCACATAAATTTTCTGCCTCTTGGCAGTTAAATTGCTTTCTTTGTTTGAAAGCTGTACTTTTTGTTCCACTTTAATTATTCATTTGCCAAATTTTTGTATTCTTGACTATCAGCAAATTAGAAATTCGAAGCTGTACTAGTGAAAATGGCTTGAGTATTCCTGATGCTTCCATGCATTATGTGGAATCCACCAATGATGTTCTTAGCCTGATGAAACGAGGTGATCTCAATCGTGTTGTCAGTTCCACTGCCATCAACAACCAAAGTAGTCGTTCCCACAGGTCCAACATTTATTTTATTTTTTTCATCTGTTAAATTTGATGAAAAAGTCGATTTACATTAATTGTTTATTTTGCAGTGTCTTGACAGTACATGTGCACGGTAAAGATGTATCTGGAAGTATTCTTCGCAGTTGCCTCCATTTGGTGGACCTTGCAGGAAGTGAATGGGTTGAACAGTCAGAAGTTAACGGTGATGGCCTCAAGGAGGCACAATACATAAATAAATCTCTTTCCTGTTTGGGAGATGTGATCTCGGCCTTGGCTCAGAAGAGTTCTCACATTCCTTACCGAAACAGCAAGCTTACGCTACTCCTGCAGAATGCATTAGGTTGTAATATGCAATATAAATGTACCCGTCTTTCAAAGCTCTTCATTTAATTAACTTATTATTGCAAATTTTTGCCAAAATCACCTATTCTAAATGTGACGGGTCACTTCTGCTTGTGGAGTTTAGGCCTTCTCTGTATGAAATTTATGCATGTTGTATACTGACAGTTTTAATACCGTACAGGAGGACACGCGAAAACATTGATGTTCGCTCATGTGAGTCCTGACGCAGATTCTTTTGGGGAGACAATCAGTACTTTGAAGTTTGCTCAGAGGGTCTCGACAGTTGAACTTGGTGTATCTCATATGAACAAAGAGAGCAGTGAGGTTATGGAACTCAAGCAACAGGTAAATGCATCTTCTTACATCACTATTGCACGGCATGTTCACACGTTGCATATCTTTTAGGCCATTTCTTAACAGCTTAAGCTTTTGGGACTGTGGTAATCTACCATTGCATCAAAGCTTAGGTTGGGGAGGTTTTGGGTTCTAGTTTCTCCGTTTGCATTTGGTTTCGGTTTGCATTATTTTTTCTCTGTATGTATGAATATTTGCATCTCCATGTGCAAGACGGGACTGCACATGAGGGAGGGTGTTGGAGAGCTTGATATACGTTGTTGAGCCCATTTTTTAAAATCTTAAGATTTTGGGACTAGTGTTGATCTAACATGAACTTTTTACACGTTGTAGATTGAGAGCCTCAAGAAGGCATTGGCTAACAAGGAAGCACGGACTGTTCAACCTACTAAACCAAAGGCGCCAAGATCACCATTTGAGAAACCACCGCATGCAATGACTGAACGTACTCCTCCACGCTCCCAAAGGTTGAGCATTGAAAATTCCAACAAAACGGAAATGAAGAGAGCAATCAATTCTGTTGACAAAAGGGGACCTAAAAGCCCTTCTATGCCAACTCGCTCACGGAGATTAAGTTTAGAAGGTTCAAGAACTGTTCCCAAGGATCCAGTGCAGATCAAACTATCTGAAACTGTGAGCAATCTCCTACCATCCGAAGCAGTGTTGGTACAGAAATATACCCAATTTCAAGATCCTGAAGCAGCCACAAAGCCATATGGACATGTCAGTAATGGTGAATCCATGATCGACATATATCGTCCAAGGGCACCTCAGAGTCCAACTCTTCAACCCAAGACACCTGAGCCACCAAAACTTGTTAGAAATGAGGTTCATATCATGATGCACGGTGAGTCTAACTTTTCTACGGAGCCTCGAACCCCTGGCTTGACTAGTAATGCAAATGGAAAAGGATCTCACATAAGGAAATCGCTTCGGACAATTGGGAAGCTGATTAACGGCTCTGGGAAAAGGTAGTCAAAACCATGAATTGGTATTATCCTTGGCTCCCTTTGTCTGTTATTTTAGTGCATAACTTGTTAAATGGTGAAATTGGGAGGTGCTTAAGGTAGTGTTTGGATCTTGGATTTGGAAAAAGGATTTGTGGTTGAGGGGGAAAAGTGAATGAAAAATAAGCTAGATTTTTGTCACTGTCACTTTTCCCTTCTCTTTTCCTTTCCCTCCCCGAATCATAGTACCAAACATGGTCTAAAGTTCCAAGTTTAGACCGCTCTCTGAAAATCTCAATGCTAAAAATTGCAGGAATCAACAAAAAAAAGTTGAAGCATCCCCAGTAAATGGCATGCGCAAGATTCATGATGCAAGGTCACCAGTTTCGTCTAATGCATCCCCACTGACGGGGGTCGTTCAAACATCAGACAAGAGATCTTCTCTTGGAGGTAAATCAACGAACTCTTGTAAGTTAAACTAGCAGAACCCTCATTGGCATACCTTTTTGCTTTGTGGTCTACAACGGGGTATATGATGATTCCATATTATCAATTGCTTATATTTGTGTGAAGGTGCAAATGAAACTAGAAATTCGAAGACACCGCCTCCGGTCCACATATCGGCCAAGGCAACGAATCAGTGGATGTAGATCATTTAGCAATAAGCAGCAGAGGATAATAGTGGTGCGGTGCTTCGGCTCGAAGCATACTCTGCTGAGATTTGATTTAGGACACACTTTTTAATTCAGAGTAGCCATGACTTCTGTTTACAACAAACCATTTGTTGACATTTTGCCAGATTAATAATTCATTCATATGATTTCAGCTTCTTCTTTTTCTTTTTTCCATTTTTCTTTTTTTTCTTTTCCCCCTGGGGCCAAGGTTGAACTGCATTTGGCACCATATTGAAGTTCATATTGCCTTTTGGAATGACACAAAATTCTTGCCTTTTGGAATGACACATTTGTATATAGTGTTTGGTTGTGGTTTTTAAAAATTAATTCCACACTCACTTTTAAAAACTCAGTCGAATGCGAGAAAATTTGGGCTAACCAGTCGTCCCACCAATCATCCGGCCGGTTGACCGGAACAGTGCAATATATATATATATATATATGTTGCAATTGACACATGTTAATTTTTCTATATTTAATAAAAAATATTTTTTGAATTTTTTAAAAAAATTTATGAGTTTTAATAGAATTTTGAATTGCGTGTTTAGTTATGAGTTGTAAGTTTTTGTATCAAATATCATATGTCACATCAAAAATTTCTCATTTAACTCAAAAAAAATTTCAAAATTCATTCACCAAACAAATTTTTCACACTCAAATCATAATTTCAAAACTTACAAATTTAAAATACAACTCTATTTTCAAATCATGTTTAGAAAATTCTATCAAACGCAACTTTTTATTCTCTCCTCACTTTCTTCTCGCTGGTACTTAAAGTGAGGAGAGCAAAAAGATGTTGAAATAAAATGAAGAAAAAAAAAAATTTCTCTCCTCTCCTTTCTTTTAACCAAAGAAGAAATGATTTTCCTTTCCAAAAATACTTAACCCTCATCTAGAAATGAGGTAAAAACTATGCAAAGAAACCTTCACTTGAAAATTTTTCAGGTGGTTTGTTCAAAAAATACACTTTGTAAGGGAAATGTGGAAGGGGTGAGGATTTGGGTTCTGGTCTATTTTTTCCCCCTTAATTCAGCAAATTTCATATGTTTGTCCATATTTTTCTAATTTTCATGTCCTTTTACAATTATTTTTTATACCCCTTGTAAATTTATTTCTTTTTTTCCAATATTTTCCCCCTCAAAACACGTCTCAAAATCCAAACCAAGAGCAATTCACATTGGCCTTTTCTGAGTTAAAATTTAAAGACAAAAAAAGGGTGAACATGAAACAATGGTTAGGATTTGGCCCCACAGTATTTAATACAATGGAACTTGAAGGTCAGAGGATTAAATGATAGGGCATTCACAAAGCATATCCCCAACAGATATCAGTACAATGTCCTTCCTGAGCCCCTAGGGCTTTGCCATGCTCAGTTACAATATACTTTACAACTGGAACTTCATTTTCGTGGAAGCCAAACAGTCCCAACGGTCATCCAGTTGGTGTTCAATATGAGAAAAAAGCCAAATCTAATTAAGTGCTGAAAATTTTTCCAGGCCAAAATAGTTTTGGACACTTTCACATCAATGGAACAGCTCCAAATTATGTTCACCTTGGAATGTTTTTGATTGAACCACTTTGTGCCAATAATTTGACACACACAAAATCCAACTACAAAAATGTAAGTAGCGCAATGTGAGTGAAGCAGCTTCTTTAGTTATGAGCTTACTATTTGATTTTTATGTTTGCCGTTATTATTTGTGATTGGTTCTATAATCAATATATGACATGAATTAAAGTAGATAAGGAAAGAGATAGAAAGATTTGAGGAAATCAATATAAGAAATTAATTGTATGGTTTGAAAATGTGAGTGAGTGGGTTGGATTGGACCGATTAGATAATAAAAATTGATGGATTAGTTGGCTTACTACGTGTTAAAATTTGTTAACCTACATACAAACTGACTTGCCCCATCTGCATGTATACGCAAAACTATTTCTAACTCACCCAATTGGCTTAAACCGTTGGCAATTTTAAAGATAGGTGGGTTGCCGACAAATTGAAATTTTTTTAATTGTGGACTGTTAATTGATGATTTTCCTTCAAAACCAATCCAAACCGACACCCCTAGTTTTAACAGTTTGTTTGACCCGCCCCCCACCTCCCCCCCCCCCCCAAAAAAAAAAAAAAAAAAAGTTTGACATTTAAAACAATGTGATTAATCATTAATTGTATTGAATTTGATTGATGGTGATTATTTACTGGTTTTGAAATGATTGAACAACCGAGAATAATTTATTTACAAGTACTTACATAGCGTTTGGTATCATATATTTTTTTATTTATGTTTACAAAAATTTTATAAATGTGTTTGGTTTGAACAAAATGTTTGAAAATTTTTAAAAACATAAACTAAAAAATATGTTTATTCAGACCTAAAATATTTGTATTTATTTTTTATTATTTATGACAATGGATAATTTTAAAAAAGTTAGTTTAAAAAAAAATTATTTTAAAAAAAATTAATTGGGAAACAAATTAATTGAAAAAAAAATTGTTTGAAAAAAAAAATTATTTGAAAAAAAAATTTGTTAGTCAAATTTTTAAATTTCTATTTAAAAACCAACGTAAACTCATTTTTTAAGTTTACATTTTTTTCTCAAATTTACAAACTGAGACAAACATTTTAAACTAAAAAAATTATCAAACAAGTTTTTATGACAACTTTTAAAATTGTTATAAATATAAATTAAAAACTAAAAACGAAATATTTACTAAGTGGTATTTTGAAAAGTTAGTAAAAAGTTGACTTTTTAATTTTTTTAATCTATTTTACTTTTTAGTGAGTAAAAAATGTGAGAGGCGATGTGACCCAAAATGGATAAAAAGCCAAAACCTCCTTGCCAAAGCATCCCCAAACAAGCTTTACATTTTATTTGGAAACCTAGAGCAATTTATCTTTTCTTTTTAAACGGGCTGTTACAATAACTTATTGTTAAGTTGACATTCATAGCAAATCATGGTACAACATCTTTCTTGGAAAATACTTCAAGTTCCAACTGAAACATCATTTTCATGGAAAATTACAATAACTTATTGGTTGTACCTTATTAACAAATATGGGAAGGCAGATCCAAATTGTGCAGAAGTACATGATCTGTTATTTCTTCCAAAAAATATATTAAATTTTTATAAAAACAAAAAAAAACTTTTTTTTACGTTTAGCTGCGCTTTTAAAATTAATGTATGAGTTGTTATGTTAGTGACGATAGTGATGCCCAATAGTATTAATGTTGAAAATATTGTATAATGTAGAAATAATTAATAGCTATTATTGCTACTATGATAATTTTAGAAATTTTATGGGGGCAATTGTCCTTGTTGCCCTCCTTTAATTGGTATATCACTTGCCTTAAACAAGATAAAAATAAAGGAAATTCCAATTTATGGCCTTTTGAAAAAATATTGACAAATATATGAAAAAATTTAAAATTTTAATTATAAATATTTATAAAATTTACCACTAATGCATATATATATATATATATATTTCTAAATTTGTACTGAATTGTAATATCCCCATAACAATATCAATATATAGAGAGTTTTGAAGAAATCAATATAGGAAAAACTGGCAAATTTCACTATTCTATGAACATAATAGGGTGCTACTTAGGGCTAGACATGAGGTTATCCGACCTGCACAACCCGTCCTACCCAACCCGACCTGCACACGTATGGGCGGTTTCACAAATACAATAGAGTAGGGTGCGGTTTGAAATATAGAAAGTTTTTGGGTTGCGGGTTTGAACTGCACCCGTCACAACACGCCCGTACTTAGAATATATAATTTTTTATTTTATTTTATAAAATATGAACCGTTCATCTATGACCTATCCTAGATATTTTTTGATTTCATCCCATTTGTTATCAAAAATAAAAATCTTGTAACTAAGACTATTATAATTATTTGATTTTTCTTAGATTGTCTACCCATTGTGGCTTAAAAAAATTATGACTTAAAAAATAAAGAACAGATCATCAAACTGGGCTCTGTATGTAGTGGTGCCACTAAATGGGACAACTCTCCAAATGGATTTAAACAATTTCAAAATTATTAATATTAGTGTTCATTTTTGTGTAGCTGAAACATTGGGAGTGCCCTACTTGAGTGCATACCTGGACTCAATTAGGACAAATTTTAGTCATGGTGCTAATTTTGCAACAAGAGGTTCATCTATCAGACCAGAAGGATGTAGTCCATTCCACGTGGGCCTCCAAATCTTTCGTTTTGTTGTGTTTTTAATTTTATAAGTTTTAGTTCATTAATTATTAATGTTGAAATGTTTTAAAATAAATTTAGAATAGGGTTCAAAATAAATATTTACAAAATGGAAAAAAAATAAAAATAAAATTAAAAAAGAAGAAGTCCAATCCACAAACTGCTTGCAACCGCCTACACATCCATGAATCCTATCCGCACAAACCGCAAGCTGCACTATGGACGGTTACTGGTTGACTTTTCTCCAAATCGCATTGGTGCAGACAAGTCTAAACCGACCTGCAAACTGCTCAAATCCAAACGGTGACCACCCCTAGTGCTACTAGCTTGTCCAAACAGTTTGTTTGACTACCCAAAAAAAAAATGTGTGACATTTTAAACAAAAATGCCCCAGACCCCCTGTACATCCCCACCTCCACCCCCACCTGGGGGTGGGTGATTAAAAAAAAAAAAACTAGCCAATGAAATGCCAGTGGGGGTGCTGGGGGTCCCTAGCATAATTGCATTTTAAAAGAGTTTGATTGATGAAATAGTATTGAATAAGATTATGAGTGATGATTTACTGGTTTTGAAATGATTGAACACATGGTTTTGCTTCAAGTGGGAAAGACCAAGCACCACTTGCGAAAACCATGAAATCCTTAAAAGAAGCCCTCACGAGCCAGAGGCTGAATGAAAGGGCTTTCGAGGATAATTTGTTTGGTAGTGATGGAAAAACCACCTGCTGTTGTTAGATTCCAGAATGTAGTTGATATGGTGGGGATGGAATATTAGAGGCTCTAGCCTCTGTTTTCCCCCCACCTTGTTTGTTTGTTTGTTTGTTTGTCCTGTTTCTGGTTGGTTCCTTTCCTGTTTCTGCTGTACCAAAAAAAGAAAAAGAAAAAAAAAAGATAAATGATTGAACAACCCTGGAAGAAGCTGAATTTATTTTAGAATAATTTGGTTGACATTTTCATTCATAATATAGCTAGATAGTTCCATGCTTTTGCCATGCCGCTAAGATAGTGACAACAAATAATACTTCCCCAAGTTCCCAACTGAAATAACATCATTTTCATTGGAAAATTGATGATAACATAATGGTCTTACCTAATTATTAAAGTATATATATGCGAAAAAGGCAAATTTAAAGTGAACTATTAATACACAAATTTTTAAATGTGCAAGTGTATATCATATGTATTTATGTAAATTCTCATAAATATATGTAAGTTATCTCACAAAATTATATAAGTTTTCACAAATATATATAAGTTAACCTATAAAAATTTGATAAATCACAACTTAAGTATATTTGTGACAACTTACGCAATTTTGTGAGGTAACTTATGTATATTTGTGAGAACTTATACAAATGCATATAGTATGCACTTTGTACATCCAAACACTTCCATTCCATAAAGCATTATTTTCTTGAATTTAGTTGAAGGACTGCTATTAGCACATACCTTATTTCTTTGAACCCCCTCTCTTTCTCTTTTTCTTTTTTTTTAATTTTAATTTTGTCCAAAAATAAAATTTCATTTCTACCTGCATCCCTAACCCTAATCCTCTAACCCTAATTTCCCAAACCTGTCAACCACTGTCCATCTTTCAGTGGACTCTGAATCCTCAATCTCCAAACCCATAGCTTTTTCTCTCTCTTCACCTCTGAAAATATCTCTCACTCTTTTTCCTCCCAGACCCAAATCCTCTTTTCTTAACCCAAGGACACCTATGCTATGTTTGGTTGGGAGATTTGCAAAGGGATTTGTAAAGAGAAAGGAAAAAACATATGTGAAATGTGAATAAAATAAAATATACCTATATTTCATTTAGTTTCACACATATATATTTTTTTTTTTACTTTTCAATTTCCGTCCCAAATCCCTCAACCAAACATAGCGTTCATCATCTTTTGTGACAATCCCTAACGACCCATCAACCATATGAGCTTGCATCGATTCAAACCCTTCAAGATAACTTGGTTTGCACTGTTAGATCCTTGTTTTTTGATGCTCTGAAGGACCGTCCTAGTGGGTACTTGAACACTCTATTGATGGTAGTTGCATCGAGAATGTCAAAATAGCTTGATATATACAGTGGTGTTTTGATGAATAGGGTTTTGCTCAATTGGTTCCTAAACATTCCATGGGATCGTAATGGGAAGAAGAAGAAGAGGAGAAGGCAGTAAGGTGCGATGGTGGTTTGCTGGAGTTGTGGCAAAGGGGGTGGTAAAGAAGAAGGATGGCAACGATAGTGGTGGGACTATCGGCGATGAAGGCTCCGGTGAATGAGTTGCCAAAGGTAGTGGTTGGGAGTAAGGGCTAGGGTTTGGGTTTGGGTTTGAGTTTGGAATTAGGGGTATAGTTGGTATTAAGGTGAGGGTTTAAAGAAAAAATAGAAGAAACTCATTTAACTGGATAGGAATTCAAAAAAGTGAGAGAGCCAAAGAAGAAAAAAAAATAAGGTACTAATGGATGCCCTCTTTAGTTGCAATCTTAAAATTATTAAGTTAGTAATTATGTGAGTGATCGTAATGGTGGGATGTTAGAGATGGAGGTGGTAGGGGGTGGCGACAACGATGACAAGTAAAGATAGTGGTAGTAATAATAATTAGTGGTGGGAGGTGATGGTGATAGTGGTGATAAGATGAGTTGAAAAGCATTTTTTACATTAGGAAAGTAAAAAACTTTTTTATACAAATAATAATTTTTCTATGGACTTCAATTTTTCATCACATCAAACTTCATAAAATGTTAAAAATATTTTATCTAAACAAACAACACACATGTTGAAAATGTTTTTTTGTTTGTTGTCATTTGTTTCTGTCTTTATTTTTGGGCAAATTTCACTTCAAATTCTAGATTCAAACTCAAAACAATTGAACATTTAGAACATTGTAATTAAAATGACAACAAACAAAAACAAATATTTTTGTTTGTTGTCATTTATATTTTTTATTTTTTGTCTTTTTATTTTTCGGCAAATTTCACTTTAAATTCTAAATTCAAACCCAAACAGTTGAACATTTAGAGCATTGTTATTAAAATGACGCCAAACAAAACACACAGTTGTGAGAAACAATCATTATTGAACCTTCACAACATTGTTTTATTTGATTTGAGTTTAATCCTATATTTCACAAGTATAAATTGAATCCACTACAACAAAATAAGCCAAATTTACAAGAAAAAACTAATAATAAAACAATAGAATTTTTATTTCAAAAGTGTATATTTACCAGAAGGAAGCATATTTGCTTGTGGTTAAGAATCTACAACTTTCAATGAGCTCAAACAAAAAGAGAGGAGAATGATGTTTCGTTTGTTTGAGTAGAAAGTATTTTTTCTCCGAAAATCATGTTTTTTTATGAAAAAAAAATATTTTCCGCCAAAACAAAAAGTGTGTTAATGTGATTGTAGATAAAAATCCCGGTTCTTCTTAGCAAATGAGTAGTCGTATGCCCGAAGTAACCACTTTTGAAACCTCACAAGATTCAACCTCACATTTTGATGATCAAGATAGATCTTCTTAGTGAATTCCCACCATTTCTTCCCCACATTGCTCAGATTAGTTAGAACCGGATCATTCTCATCATACTCATCGAACAATGAGCTCTCCCTCGGAAGAATTTTGTAGTCAATGTACTTCAAACCGAGCTTGTCGATGGTTCCCCCAAGGAAGTCTCTGAAGCCCATTCTGTTCCAAGTGGGATCACTTGGATCAACACCGACCCTGGTTTCATAAACAAAAAATGTGTCAAAGCCGCACCGTGGACACCAATTGTAACATCGCTTGAATTAAGCTCCCGGTAAATTCTCTCCAGCTCAAAAGTACAGACAGGCCTCAAACCCTCCACTTCAAATCCAATTTGTTCTGCCATTTTCACCAACAAATCCTCGTTAGCTATCGCTCTAGACTTTTGTCGCAATAAGATAACTAGTTTCGGTTTCTTCAATTCCGTCCTTATTTCAAGTAACTTTTGTGATGAAGACGATGAAGAGAGATTATTCAATTTCGCTTCACGTTCCTCATCCTCAATTAGACCTTTGATTCGAGGCCAATAAGCATGGTCTAAAATGTCACGAAAATCTTTAGTAGTCTTACCCCCTTCCATCAACAAAGGATCGATAGTTAGATCATCGTGGATTCTCAAACCAGCCATGGCTTCAGGGAAACAATGGGTTCTATTATCTCCACTAAAATCAATTGGTGGATAATCCGATAGAATCGAAAGGATATCACCATACTTAGTAAACCACCATTCATGATAATCAAGACTAACAAACACAACCCTCTTGTTGAAATGTTGTGAGGTGATTTACAAAGGCACAATCCCATCATTGAATTCATGGTAAATATTGTCGGTATATCCCCTAGTGGAGAAGAACACCGTGGGAACATCGTGCCATGCATCGCAATGACGGTGGGACCCGATTTTTTCACTTTGAAACAAGGTGTAATTCACTAACAGTGTCCATAGTACTTTTCTCCCATTTTCGGGTGTAGGGCTTAATGTTTTCATGTTGGAGTTCTTGTTCATCGTCTTCTTCGCCATCATAGGTGAGGTCAGGAACATAATCTATGAAGCCATTGGCGTTTGTTGAGGAGTAGAGGTAGATTGAAGAGGAGAGAGAGTTTGTTCTCACATTCCCTTTTATGATACAAATATCGGATCGAATACTGTTTCTATCACAACATATTGTTCCTGAATTTAAAACATTAACAAAAATTTCCAAATTAGAACACAATGTTGAAAATGTAAAAACATTGCCAAAAAAAATACCCATTTCATTTCAGCTTGATTGAAAGCAAAAATACATGATACAAAAAAACAAAAACTTAAGTCTCAGGAACAAAAGGGTATTGGCTATATCCATACCACCATGATTAGAAGTTAAATCCCAAAAACAAATAAAAACAAAAGGAAAGGAAAAGAATCATTGGAGATTAATCAAATGACAAAATAAATAAATAAAAAATATATTGAGATTGAAGAAAAAAAATGGTATTTTTCATGGATATTTTACATCAAGACAAAAGAAAAAATGAAAGAAAAATCATTGGAGATTGAAACAAGGAGGGTCATTTTTTTTTTTAATCGATCACACTGTTACTTCACATTGTAGCACAAAAACTAATCATCTGAGATTGATATCGGGGTATCTTTCATATGCATCTCACTATGTCTAAAAATATTTGAACTACCAAAAATAATAACAAATAAGTAATTAAAAAAAAATAAACAGAGATTAATACCCATCTCAACATAATTGCATGTTGAAAATGTTGCCAAAATTGAAAATAATAATACAGATAGAGAAAGAAAGAACCAACCATTAGGTATTGAAGAGCAAAGTGGGGTATTTGCATTCATCTCAGAAAGAAGGCTTTGATCTTCATGTCCAAATGAATCTGCAAAAAACCAGAAGAGAGAGGGCATTAAGACCCAAAAAAGGAAGAAATCAATGGAAGTAAAGGGAAACCATGAGAGAGAATGAAAGAGCTTTACATAAGAGAGAGAAGTCGGGGGGAAAGTTGAGGTACTGAGAGGCCAAAATCAAGCTGCAGGAGATTAGAGAGAGAATGAGGACAGAGAGAAGCCCGGGACTCGTTCTCTTGTTGTATAAAATAGAGTTTCCACAGATTAAACCCACAAAGCTACTCTGTGACTCCTTATCTACAACAACCAACTCTAGACCCTTCTTCAGTGGATGATATCTATGATAATGCACCATTGATAGAGACAAAATATTAACAAATAAAGAGAGAGATTCATAATCAAATTAAGTATGAACAGAGAGAGAAGGAAAGGAGCAAGTGAGTATTTGTGGTTTGTTTGAAAGGTGTTTTTGGGGTTGCTCTGTTTCTTCTTCGATGGATGTGTATATTGAGAGAGAGAGAGAGAGAGTGTGTGTGTGTGTGACTAGCAGTCAAATTTCGTGTACTATTAAGCTGAGCAAAGCAGAGGATCCGGACTCGAGCATAGCATAGCAAACCAGAGATGTGAGAGAGAGAGAGAGAGAATGAGAGGAGAAGTGGTAGCAAGTTGGAAGGCCATCTGGCATTTGCTTAGGTTTGGTGAGAGAGACACCTCGGCGTAGGACCCAACCGAAGGTTCGATTGGAGAGAGAGAGAGAGTAGCAACCCACACGCGCCTTTGTGCAGAGCTCACTGGGGCCAGCTCAGAGGAGCTGACATTTTAGATTTTTAACCAAAGAGTTTTTCGGTATTTTGGTAAGCGATAGTGTTACGTAGTTCGAAAACGGGGAGCTCAAATGGCTCATTTTTTTTTTTCGCAGAAGAAGAACGAAGACTAGGAAGAAGAAGGAAGAAAGGAAGAGGAGGAGGAGGAGGAGGACTGGAGGGGGCATAATATTCGGGAGAGGAGGAGGCGGAGGCGAAGCGACGGCGGTCGGAGGCTGCGGCGGGGCTGGGCTGGGCGACGATCGGCGAATCGGCAGCTGGGAGGGGCGACAATCGGCGGCTAGCTGGGGTGACGATCCTCTTCTCTCTCTCTCTCTTCCCCTCTGCTTCTCTCTTTCTCTCCCTCTGCTTCTCTCTGCGTCTTCTCCCTCGAGCCATTCGAGGCAAAATGTTTCGAGCTACGAAACATTTTCCTTTGGTAAGATTTTGGATGGTAAGTTCTGAGATCTCTAAACGCAGCAGTCGTGGCATTGTGGTAAGGCCTTGGGGTTTAAGCCCTAAGGTCACAAGTTTAATTTTTTTGGGGGCCAATCTCCTGGACGAAGTACTGTTGGTTAGGAGGTTGGATGTAACGCCCTCAAAATAATAACATTAAACCATCAATATAATAACATTAAACCCTCAATTGAGACATTCATTGACATGCAAAATATCCACATTCTTCTATTAATCAGAGTTTCATTACAAAAGTATTACATGTTAACAACAAAAGCAAAATGCCCTACGGGCTTACAGCTTTCCAAGTTAACACTTGGTTACAACAAAAGAGTGCTAACTCATCTACACATTAAGCCCTTGGCTTGAATATACATGTAATATATCAAAAGAAACTAAACAGCAAAAATCTGCTCGCATCTAGCCTCCCAAGCTATGTCCTTGGAGGTGGCATGCTACCTGTACCTGAAAATGATATTCCCATATAGGGTGAGCCACAGCCCAGTAGAAATGCACTAAACCAACCATGAACAATGACTAAAAGATTAGCAACTGATAGATGGCCAAACTGATACATCCACATAAACCACATTTTATGTCATATGACTTACAAGTCCACATTACTTTTCATTTTCCCTTTTTCAACAGATAAGCATATTAGCTCTATCATCATCTCAACAGATATGTATAAAAACTATATCCCACATTCACAGATAAGCATATGAGCTACATCCACATTTCACAAAGATAAACATATGAGCTACATCCACATTTCACAAAGATAAGCATATTAGCCATATCTTCACTTCTCTAGACAAGCATATGAGCTGTATCTACACTTCTCAAAGATAAGCATATGAGCTCTATCTTTATTTCTCTAGACAAGCATATGAGCTGTATCTCCGGAGTTCATCCCCAATATCCTCCCCAACACTATCCGGTTTAGAGGTACATCCCCCATCTTCCCCTAAACCGCGGAGTACATCCCCCATCTCCACCTCTACACATAACGTATACAAACACATTGGTTCTATATACAATCACTCAATACATATAGTTAATGTATTCTATCAACCGTCAAATTCCATGACACATTCCATTGATTAGTTTTCGTTTGCCTAATCATCATGCATTGTCTACAACAATCACGACTATCCTCCACCGATAGCCCAAAGCAGTTATTTCTAAACAGAAAATAAATGCACAAATGGATATTCAATCAACATTTCAATTCGGTGAGTGATAAATAATTCAACTACACCCTTTAACCCCATACATTCCCAATCTCAACAATTTCATTTCATTTCCTCATTTCTCACAATTAATTATCCCAATTAATCAAACAATGTAATTAGGTCATTTCCCTTAATTAACATTTCAACCCTTAGGTCCCATTTTCATCAATGATTCAACATCTATTCCATTTCTCTATGCCAAACATGCATCTAGGTTTATTATAAATGAAACCCTAACTTTTGTAAAATAACACAAAAGCACCAAACTTTCACAAAATTACCAAACCAACCCGAACATCTCAAAATACCAAAATTTAAAGACAAAATCCATAGAGAGGAGTAGGATATCCCTACCTCAAATCCGGAGCCCCAAGAGAGAAGATGACAAAACCCAACGTGCTCCAAAACCCGAAATTTTCAGATTAAAATGTAGCCCTCGACGATCAACAACCTTTTTGTAAAGGCCAAAGGTGAGCAAATCACTCCTACTAGATCAAAACCTAGAGAGAAGGTAGAGTTCTAGAGTGAGAGGCTCAACAATGGTGTTTTTGGAAAAGTAGGAGAGAGAAGAGAAAGTGAAAAAGTGATTTGAAAAGTCAAAACTCGGAACTTAAACCCAGTCGCCCCGCTCGAGCGTCAAAAACCCCGCTCGAGCGTCACTCACAGACTCCCGCTCGAGCGTCAACAATCCCGCTCGAGCGGCGGATGCACACTCCCAGAACTTTTTACAGAACTAGGTCTCCGCTCGAGCGTCAACTCTCCCGCTCGAGCATTACACACAGAACCCCGCTCGAGCGGCCAATCCCACGCTCGAGCTTCCAACACTGCACAGGAAATACTGGATGGGTGCAATTCCCGCTCGAGCGCCAAAACCCCCGCTCGAGCGGACAGGTCAAAATCTGGGCAACTAGTTTTGGTTTCTAAACTCAACCAACCTGTAACAAACCTGCCCAACACATCCCATAACTCAAATACAAAGTAAAAAGGATGTAAACAAGATAATTATCAACTACCAACATCCACGGACATATGTCCGGGTCACTGTACAACAAGGGTAAACCCGGGATCGCTATAACCTTCCCCCCTTAAAGAATTTCGTCTCCGAAATTAAGCACAAGTTTTCAAAAACAGGTTTTCCTCCATTTAAACAATGTTACATTTTAACATTTAACAATTCGACCCATTACCGGTCATCCCATCCCTTTAACAAGAGGCATTTCACAATATGTAAACAACATATGTACTTTCAATATGCATCAACATTACGCATTTCCTTTCCAATTTCAATAATATATTCAACATATATAATGTTACATTCAACTTCCTTATGAGGCAAGTCCCAAAACATACTTCCAATAAACCAAACATTTTCAATGTTTCACAACTTAAGACATATATAAAAGCTCTTAAGTTCAACAATAGTTCAAAATCTAAATACAAGATTACATATCAACAAACAAGTCCGGATATTTCTTACGGACTTCCAACTCACGTTCCCAAGTGGCTTCCTCCACTCCGTGATGTTTCCACAAGACTTTCACCAAAGGAATGGTCTTGCCACGCAGGACCTGATCCCGCCTATCCAAGACCCGAACCGGTCTCTCCTCATACGAGGCATCCTCATCTACCTCTAAATCGGTCCAATCCAATACATGTGATGGATCTGGTTCATACTTCCGAAGCATACTCACATGAAACACGTCATGAACTCCGGACAACTGCGACGGTAAAGCTAACCGATAAGCAACCTCGCCAATCCTCTCAAGGATCTCAAAGGGACCAATAAACCGAGGGGATAACTTCCCACTCTTTCCAAACCTCATTAGGCCTCGCCTAGGTGATATCTTCAGAAAGACATGATCACCTACCTCAAACGCCAAAGGCCTCCTCCTACGGTCAGCATAACTCTTTTGGCGACTCTGGACTGTAACAAGCCTCCTACGGATAAGCTCAACCTTCTCCGTCGTCTCCCTAACCAACTCCGGACCCAACAAAGGTGCATCACCCACCTCGGCCCAACAAACTGGAGACCTACACGGTCGGCCATACAAGGCCTCAAACGGTGCCATACCGATGCTAGACTGAAAACTGTTGTTGTAGGAAAACTCCACCAAGGTTAAGTGCCTCTCCCACGTTCCACTGAAGTCCAGGACACAACCCCGAAGCATATCCTCGAGGATCTGAATAGTACGCTCGGACTGCCCGTCAGTCTGAGGGTGATAAGCCGTACTAAAGGTCAACTTAGTGCCCAAGGCACTCTGCAAACTCTGCCACAACCTGGCGGTAAAACGAAGATCTCTATCTGAGACGATCGTCACTGGGACCCCGTGCAATCTCACTATGTCCCGAATATACAAGTCAGCAAGATGATCTACCGAATCTCTCACGCGCATAGGAATGAAGTGCGCCGACTTAGTCAACCGGTCTACAACCACCCAAATAGCATCACTACCCCGCTGAGTCCTCGGAAGACCTACAACGAAGTCCATAGTGACATGCTCCCACTTCCACTCGGCAATAGGCAAGGGTTGCAACAAACCCGCTGGCCTCTGATGCTCGGCCTTCACTTGCTGGCAAGTAAGGCACTTCGATACGAAAACAGCCACATCTCTCTTCATACCCCGCCACCAAAACTGGCGACCCAAATCCTAATACATCTTAGTGCCTCCCGGATGCACTGCAAGACGTGAATGGTGAAACTCTCGGAGTACTTCCTCTCGGCAAGACTCCGGCACAAACAAACGGTCTCGGTATCTCACACTCAGGTCGGGATACACCGTCAAACCCTTCTCAACTTTCCCACTGGAGATCTTCTCTCGGAGGGATTCTACCTCAAGGTCACCTCTCTGTACCTCTAACACTCTAGTCACAAGTGTAGGCTACGCAACAACAGAAAACA
This sequence comes from Camellia sinensis, assembly GCF_055761805.1. Taxonomy (NCBI): domain Eukaryota; kingdom Viridiplantae; phylum Streptophyta; class Magnoliopsida; order Ericales; family Theaceae; genus Camellia; species Camellia sinensis. The sequence continues at coordinate 11,165,012 of NC_138970.1, forward strand.
AGGCCGCAACCTCAACAGATTCGCCTAGTAGCAAATCAAACTCACCAAGTGCTCCCAACATCTCCCATTTCCGGATGGCTATACAAGCTACATCACTAATGGATTTTCTACTAAGGGCATCGGCCACAACATTGGCCTTTCCCGGGTGATAATTCAACTCAAAATCATAGTCCTCAATAAACTCCATCCATCTCCTCTGCCTCAAATTCAAGTCTCTCTGTGTAAACAGATACTTCAAACTCTTGTGGTCCGAGAACACCTCGAACCTCTCACCATAAAGGTAGTGCCTCCAGATTTTCAAGGCAAAGATCACTGCTGCTAACTCTAGGTCGTGTGTAGGGTAATTCTTCTCGTGAATTTTCAACTGACGTGAGCCATAAGCTACCGCTTTCCCCTCTTGCATCAACACACAACCCAAACCCTCTCGTGAGGCGTCACAATAAACTGCATAACCCAACCCTCTCTCCGGAATAATCAACATCGGAGCGGTGGTCAATCTAACTTTCAACTCTTGGAACGACTTTTCACAAGTCTCATTCCACATAAACTTAACCCCTTTCCGCGTCAGTCTAGTCAACGGTGACGCTAACCTGGAGAAATCTTTCACAAACCGGCGGTAATACCCAGCTAATCCCAGAAAACTGCGGATCTGAAACACACTCTTAGGCTGTGTCCAATCTTGCACTGCCTCTACCTTCGATGCATCAACAGACACCCCTTTCCCGGATACCACGTGGCCTAAGAATTTGACTTCTCCTAGCCAGAACTCACACTTCCCAAACTTGGCATACAGCTTATGGGTTCTAAGCAACTCAAGCACCACTCTCAAGTGTTCCTCGTGCTCCTCCTCAGAAGGCGAATAGATAAGGATGTCGTCCACGAAAACGACTACAAATCGATCCAAAAATTCTCGAAAGATCCGGTTCATCAAGTCCATAAAGACTGCCGGTGCATTGGTAAGCCCAAATGGCATTACCAGAAACTCATAATGGCCATACCGCGTTCGGAATGCCGTCTTAGGAATATCCTCCTCCCTGACCCTCAACTGGTGGTAACCCGATCTCAAGTCTATCTTAGAGAAACAACGGGAACCCTTCAACTGGTCAAACAAATCATCTATACGGGGCATAGGGTACTTATTCTTAACCGTAGCCCGATTCAACTTCCGGTAGTCAATACACAATCTCAAGGCACCATCTTTCTTTTTAGTAAAAAGGGCCGGTGCTCCCCACGGGGAAATACTAGGGCGAACAAAAGCCTTATCTAGCAATTCCTGGAGCTGAACTTTCAACTCAACCAACTCTGCTAGAGCAAAACGGTAAGGTGCCATAGAAATCGGCGTCGTGCCGAGCACAAGATCAATGGAGAACTCGATCTCCCGATGAGGTGGCAAACTAACGAGATCCTCGGGAAAGACATCCGAATACTCACAAACCACCCTCGGCAACACAACATGGGCCTCATCACACTCACCACTCTCAAAGCTAGCAAGTAGACCACTAAGCTCACTTCGCCCTCGCGAATCATACCCCGGTGGTAAAACACAACCAACCCGGTCTCCCAAGAAATGGAACCACTCCCCGCTCAAGGTACATAACGTAACCCTCTAGCGGTAGCAATCGATAACAGCCCGGTATGACGATAGCCAGTCCATACCCAAAATAACATCAAAGCCCTTCATGGACATGACAACAAACGGAAAAGGAAGCCTATGGTCAGCGACCTCTATATCACAACCTCTAACACCTTGTTTCAAAACTAACTCACCACCAATAGGCGATACCACACAAATAGGAGATGCTAACTGTGCCAACTCCAATTCCAAAACAGATGCAAATGCAGCAGATACAAAAGAATGAGATGCACCCGTGTCAATCAACACACTAGCAACCGAGTTGCAAAACAGAAAAGTACCTCTCACTACCGATGGAGCCGGTACTAAATCCTACGCGGTAACAGCATACACGCGCCCGGTAGGCCCCTGATCTACCTGCTCACCCCTCGGAGCAAAAGACTGCTGCACAGACTGGGATGACGAAGCTCCCGGATTGGCCCTCGAGGCCTACACAGACTGAGCTGGCTGAAATCCCTACGTCTGCTTAGAACCAGACGCTCCCGAAGTGGCACTCAACTGCGGGCAAAACCTCTTCAGGTGCCCAGGCTGTCCACACTGATAACAAGACAAGGGCTGCCCCCTGCCCAAACTCTGACTCTGCGGTCTAGCTGAAGAAGAAGCAGCTCTCTGACCCCCACCCTTCTGCGGGCAAACTGAAACCTTGTGACCCAGCTGGCCACACTTGTAACAAGCAAACTCCTCCTGATTGCCTCTCCCCGAGCCTGCACTCGGCACTGGAAAGGTCGATCTAGAAACTGCACCCTGAGGCTGCTGAGGGTTATAACCCCTCTGTCTCCTGCCATCACCCTGACCATCCTGGCTCCTCTTGGAGCCCCTCTGCTCTTCCTCATCTTCCTGCATCATAATTTCCATATGAGCAACGGCATCTACCAGGTGTCTATACTCTCGGATGTAAGACCCACCAACTCTCAACTTGAGGCCCCGCCTCAACTTCCGCTCAAACTCATGGCAACGGCGTTCCTCGGACGCCACCAGTTCAGGTGCAAACCTAGACAAACTGGTAAAAGTAGCCTCAAACTCGGCCACTGACAAGCCCTGCTGTTTAAGCTGGCTAAACTGATCCCTCAGCTTCTCCCTAGCTGCTGCAGACAAAAACCTCTCCTGAAAAGCATTCACAAACGCCTCCCATGTACCACCAACACGAGCCTTCTCGTATTTCCACCATTGACCCGCATCTCCCTTCAGCTGGAAAGATGCCAAGGTCACTTTCAGTGCTCCGTCCTCGATGCCAAGCATCTCGAACGTCTTACTTATTTGCTCTAGCCACTCATCAGCCTTTAGTGGCTCCTTCGGATCACCAATAAACTCATCCGGGTTAGACCGGAAAAACTCCCTCTTCAAGAAAGAAGGCCCTGCCTCAGCTGCCTGATTCCCAGCTCTAAGAATACCCAAAGCTCATGCTATCTCTCTGGCCAAGGCACCCATGGCCTGCTGACCTGCTGGCTCGGCCACATTGGCCTGGCCAACTCCCTCCTGCACTGCCGGAATCTCATCCGGTAAAGGTACTTCCTGCCTCGCAGGTCTACCACGCCTAGCACCTCTTCCTCGTCCTGACATCCTAATAAAGGTAATATAGAACGTTAGCACATTCACAAATGTGCCGAAACTAAACACTCATGTCCTAGTGCACGGACAACAATAATTCACTCCACGTAAGCACATAGACACATAAGCACTTACGAATTTCATCTCCGAATAATGATAGTCCCGAGGCGTTACTAGAGTTCCGGTTAGAAACAGCATTGATCAAGTGCTTTTCCAACAAGACTCCCAGAAACCCAAGGATCCAATCAGTATCCTAGAAACTACATTCCATACCCACATAGTCACATAAGCATGTTATCAATTAAACACATAGCATGCAACACTATTCCGAAGTCTCTATCAAGCGAGACAAACCCATTGTGATACTAATCACTTCCCACGTACCCAAGGTATTCGAACCCGGTACGCTCTGATACCAAGTTGTAACACCCTCAAAATAATAACATTAAACCCTCAATATAATAACATTAAACCCTCAATTGAGACATTCATTGACATGCAAAATATCCACATTCTTCTATTAATCAGAGTTTCATTACAAAAGTATTACATGTTAACAACAAAAGCAAAATGCCCTACGGGCTTACAGCTTTCCAAGTTAACACTTGGTTACAACAAAATAGTGTTAACTCATCTACACATTAAGCCCTTGGCTTGAATATACATGTAATACATCAAAAGAAACTAAACAGCAAAAATCTGCTCGCATCTAGCCTCCCAAGCTATGTCCTTGGAGGTGGCATGCTACCTGTACCTGAAAATGATATTCCCATATAGGATGAGCCACAGCCCAGTAGAAATACACTAAACCAACCATGAACAATGACTAAAAGATTAGCAACTGATAGATGGCCAAACTGATACATCCACATAAACCACATTTTATGTCATACGACTTATAAGTCCACATTACTTTTCATTTTCCCTTTTTCAACAGATAAGCATATTAGCTCTATCATCATCTCAACAGATATGTATAAAAATTATATCCCACATTCACAGATAAACATATGAACTACATCCACATTTCACAAAGATAAACATATGAGCTACATCCACATTTCACAAAGATAAGCATATTAGCCCTATCTTCACTTCTCTAGACAAGCATATGAGCTGTATCTACATTTCTCAAAGATAAGCATATGAGCTCTATCTTCATTTCTCTAGACAAGCATATGAGCTGTATCTCCGGAGTACATCCCCAATCTCCTCCCCAACACTATCCGGTTTAGAGGTACATCCCCCATCTTCCCCTAAACCGCGGAGTACATCCCCCATCTCCTCCTCTACACATAACGTATACAAACACATTGGTTCTATATACAATCACTCAATACATATAGTTAATGTATTCTATCAACCGTCAAATTCCATGACACATTCCATTGATTAGTTTTCGTTTGCCTAATCATCATGCATTGTCTACAACAATCACGACTATCCTCCACCGATAGCCCAAAGCAGTTATTTCTAAACAGAAAATAAATGCACAAATGGATATTCAATCAACATTTCAATTCGGTGAGTGATAAATAATTCAACTACACCCTTTAACCCCATACATTCCCAATCTCAACAATTTCATTTCATTTCCTCATTTCTCACAATTAATTATCCCAATTAATCAAACAATGTAATTAGGTCATTTCCCTTAATTAACATTTCAACCCTTAGGTCCCATTTTCATCAATGATTCAACATCTATTCCATTTCTCTATGCCAAACATGCATCTAGGTTTATTATAAATGAAACCCCAACTTTTGTAAAATAACACAAAAGCCCCAAACTTTCACAAAATTACCAAACCAACCCGAACATCTCAAAATACCAAAATTTAAAGACAAAATCCATAGAGAGGAGTAGGATATCCCTACCTCAAATCCGGAGCCCCAAGAGAGAAGATGACAAAACCCAACGTGCTCCAAAATCTGAAATTTTCAGATTAAAATGTAACCCTCGACGATCAACAACCTTTTTGTAAAGGCCAAAGGTGAGCAAATCACTCCTACTAGATCAAAACCTAGAGAGAAGGTAAAGTTCTAGAGTGAGAGGCTCAACAATGGTGTTTTTGGAAAAGTAGGAGAGAGAAGAGAAAGTGAAAAAGTGATTTGAAAAGTCAAAACTCGGAACTTAAACCCAGTCGCCCCGCTCGAGCGTCAAAAACCCCGCTCGAGCGTCACTCACAGACTCCCGCTCGAGCGTCAACAATCCCGCTCGAGCGGCGGATGCACACTCCCAGAACTTTTTACAGAACTAGGTCTCCGCTCGAGCGTCAACTCTCCTGCTCGAGCGTCACACACAGAACCCCGCTCGAGCGGCCAATCCCACGCTCGAGCTTCCAACACTGCACAGGAAATACTGGAGGTGCAATTCCCGCTCGAGCGCCAAAACCCCCGCTCGAGCGGACAAGTCAAAATCTGGGCAACTAGTTTTGGTTTCTAAACTCAACCAACCTGTAACAAACCTGCCCAACACATCCCATAACTCAAATACAAAGTAAAAAGGATGTAAACAAGATAATCATCAACTACCAACATCCACGGACACATGTCCGGGTCACTGTACAACAAGGGTAAACCCGGGATCGCTATAACCGACCTCAAAGATGCCTAATCAGCTACTTGGAAGCACTGTTAGTTAGGAGGTTGGACCTCAAAGATGTCTAATCAGCTACTTGGTGTGGGTTTAATGTTCCCCGCAGTGCGAGTCCTGACTTAAACCGATATTAGATAATTGATTCTAAAATTAACAAAAGACATGCTTGAAAATTTACTTGTTAACCAAAAAAAATACATTTTAGATTTTCACCATCTGTTGGAAGACTGATTTGACTTTTATACTGTAATTTTATTTTTATAAAATTAAACAAAAATATAAAACATTAAAAAAAAAGTTAATAATTTAATTGGGATATATATATATATATATATATAATTTATTCTCGTTCTGCAACATTCATCTGTGCATTTGAATTTTCCTTTGAAATATTGTCGAATTACGTTGCATAAAATTACGAATATTGTGTAATTAAGGCCTATTTTAGTAAAGAAAAAAAATTAATTTATTAGCTTATTAGCTTATTTAAGTTACATTATTTTTCTATTTTTTATATATATTTTTTTTAAAAAAAAATTAAAAATTTAACTTTTTTCTTCCTTACCAGAATAGACCTAAGCAATGTGCTAATTAAAATAAAATTATTACATAAAATTTTATAAGTATTAATAACTATTATGTAAAATTAAGTCAATATTATGAGTATTGTGTACTATGTTAAAATTTCATTATATAAAAAATAACTTTGTTATTTTTTATAAAGTGAGGGTATAATAATCTTTAGAAAAATGTTTGGTAGTTCGAATTTGTGTGATCTAAATGGCTCAAATATATCAAAACGACGTCATCTTGAGACATTTAAGCCATTCAGACTATGAAAATTTGAGTTATCAAGTATTGTTGTAATCTTTAATTATTCTATGTCCCACCTCTTTTATGGGAATGGTGAAATTTGTCAGCTCATGGACCATGAAATTACTAGGTCAAACACACAGCCTTGGTATTGATATATATATATATATATATATTTTGACAAATGCATTTTAAAAAATAATAACAGATATGAACCTAATTTTTTAAAATATTTTAAACATGAGAAAAATATAGTAAAAAATTTAAAATTAAGAAAATAACAACTTCGTAAATTATAAAATTGGAGAAATGGTATTATTGTAAATTTAAGATAAACAAAATTTATTGCTCAAAATTAACAAATATCAAAATTCGACAATAGCTATACTTCTTGTTAGATAGATGGTAATCATCGACTAATTAAAATAGAATTGAAATTACATAATAAGCCTTCGTTTGAGATATGAGTTAGCTTTTTGGCTATTTGATTTTTTGGTTATATTAGTCTGGGGCTAAAAAGTCTTATTTGGGATGAGTTTTTTTGGTTTTTTTAACTTTTATAAGAGAAAAAATAAAATGATTATAGTTTGAATGTGACATTTTATCTTATTGACTTTTTAGTCGATTTTATCTTTTTGTGACTAAAATAACTCCAACCCAAACCAAACCTTCATGCCAAATAAATCCTAAGTCAAGTATAGTTAGTTAAGTGAAGTCTGAGATTAGACCCATTCCACTTGTTTTGATTAATTCTCTTCATGGATAAACTATTCAGTTTGTTTGGTTTTAGTTTTTTGAAAATTAAATTTTTTATTTTTCGTATTTTTTGTTTTTAATAAATTTTTTAAAATTTTAAACATTTTTTTTTTACTTTTTTAGATATACCTTACTTAGATATATCTAAATAGAATAATATTTGTGAAAAAATATTTTAAAAAATTAATAAATATACAAAAATACGAAAAATGTATAGAATTTTCATTTTTTAAAAAATATTTTTGGTATTTAGTGAATTTTTTAAAGATCTTTTTCACAAATATAATACTTTTTAAATGTATTTATGTTAAGTGTGTTTAAAAATTTTAAAAATTACGTAAAATATTTTAAAAATTCAGTGAAAACAAAAAAAATACAAAAATGAAAGTAGCATGTAATGCTGAATTTGTTTAGTGTTTTTCCGTTTTTTCCCTCAGTTTTCTTGGTAGCCAAATGGAATCTAAAACGAAATTCACCCATATTTGTAGGAAGTAACTAGATAATCAGCATGTAATGCTAGATTTTTAGTTTTTTTCCCATATTTTAACTTAATTTTCTTGGTAAATTACAACCTCAAACACTAAATTTTATCATAAATTACACATCATGTTTGAAATTTATCATAAATTATAGCCCCAAACACTACATTTTGAATAAACCTTAAAGCAACAATGTGAGAATAGGGGGAAACAGAGCAAGGGGGATAGAGAGAGAGAGAGCGAGAAAGAGCGAGACAGACACAGAGACAGAGAGAGACTGTGCATGAGAGAGCTCAAGAGAGAGAGAGACGCCTGCAATACGTGTACAAATCATTATATATACACACATACACACATATATTAAACATCATCTTTCAAATTTTTAATAAATTAAAAGCACATACATTCAAATTTGAATAAACCCTAAACCAACAATGTCAAAAGAGGGACAAGCAGAGTACAGAAGAGAGAGAGAGACTGTGTGAGAGAGCTCAAGTGGCAGAGAAAGAGAGACGCACGGACAAACCGTGAGTGAGACCGATAGCGCGAGAGATACAGAGAGAGAGAAAGAGAGAGGTACCTGCGATGTGCGACTATGACAGTGGTGAGTTGTGACGGTGGTGATTTGTGCGGGGGGCGGTGGCCGTTGTAATGTCAACCGTACGGTGGGCTACGGTGAAAGGGATGGTTTTTGTGAGGTTTGGTGAAGGACGGTATGTGTGTGTGTTACAAAGTGTGATGTTGTATAACCAAGAAAAGAGCGCACGCGGAAGGGTTGAAAATTGAACATTTAGCGACTAATTTCTGTATTAGTCGGCAAAGAAATAGATCTGCCGAGTAAATTTTTTTGTAGCCAAAAGATTAATGAACAGAGACAAAAATGTTAGTCGCCAAAAGTACTATTTGGTGACTAATTTTAATTTTAGTCGGGAAAAACCAATATTGCAAATTAATTTATTTTTTTGGGCCTAAAATTTGGACTAACAGCGACTGATCAAATTTTAAGTCGCTGAAAGTGGAATTTTTACCGACGAAATTTAAATTTAGTCGCCAATAAGTAATATTTACTGACTAAAATATTTTAGTAGCGATATTTTGAACCAACGTTGACAAATTTAAATTTTAATCGCCAAAAGGTGTACTTTCGGTGACTAAAATTTGTTTAATCGCCAAAAATGATCGCCAAATTGTGTGATTTATTGTAGTGTAAATAAACTTTGAAATGGAAACTTCTTGTAGAATCATTTAGCTTTTCTTAGAATATATATAAATGTATGTATGTATGTATGCAAGAAATGTCCAAATGCACCACAAAATTATTGAAATTGTTGCATCAAACATCTTACCTTTCTTTTCCTTTTTGTCCTTTATTAATTTTTTTATTTTATTTTGCTTGTTTTAGTAAAGTTATTTATTGCGGAAACATGACTATGCTGCCACTAAACCTTAAAGTATGCCATTTTTATTTCGATATGTCCCATTTAGTTTATTTTCTTTCTTTTTTTTATTTTTTTAACAAGGTTATTCCTTCTGTAATATATATCACGATCAAACTTGTCAGTCAACTATGCTGCCACTAAACCTTAAAGTATGCCATTTTTATTTCGATATGTCCCATTTAGTTTATTTTCTTTATTTTTTTTATTTTTTTAACAAGGTTATTCCTTTTGTAATATATATCACGATCAAACTTGTCAGTCAACTATCTCATTAACCAAAAGGCTGGAATTTGAACCACATCGGTACCAAATTTGCTTAAATAACATTTGTATCGCTCTATTTTCAGTAAATCCCAACAAAGATAAGTAACTAAAAAAATAAAACATATATCTTGATGAAGATAAGTGAATTAACGGTTTTCTTCTTCTTCTTTTTTTTCCCCTGTTAAATGTCAGAATTTCCAATATTGCAAGTTGCCCCTAATTCTGAACTCTTTCAGCATATTTGTGCATGATGGGTTTCTCCTTTTATTTCAATGATTAGAAAATTTAACCAAAATAAGCAGTCTGATATTGAGAATATATAGAAAGCAGCTTTGGCAAATAACTGAAAATATAAAAAGGAAATCAGATCCGTTTCGGAAGTGGGTTGGCTTTTTGTTTTTTTTGGCTATTTTAGCATAGGCTAAAAACCTTGGTTTAGGAAGGGTTTTTTTGGTTTTTGGCATTTTTGGTTTTTTTTTTTGTGAGAGAAGAGTGTAATGATTATGGGTTGGATGTGATGTTTTGTTTGTTGTGGTTAAAATAGCCTATTTTGTCTTTTGTGGCTAAAATAGCCAAAAAAGCTCTTGCCAACGGAAGTATCCCAAATATTATTTATATATTAAAAATAAAAGGTTAAAATACAAATTTACCCTTGAAGTTTATGAAAAATACAATTAAATATTCTGAAAATTACATCTTACTCCTTAAGTTTCAAATTAATCGCATTACAATTTCTCTCACTCATCACCTCCAGTTAAAGTAACAAATTTTGATAATGTTAACATTAAAATCAAAATACCAATTTTAACCTTAATAATCCAAACCAAATTCGTCATCCTCATAGCTCACTCAAACATGGTCGCAACCCTAAAAATAAGAAATACTGTGAAGCAATAAATAGAGAAAGATGGGAGATAGGGGAACAAAGCTCCCAACCCTCTATTTGCTTTGACATAAATATTTTTAGAAAATATTTTATTGCATTTTTTGGTGTTTGGTACGACAAAAAACAAGCATATTTTGGCAGAATATAACTTTCACTTTTAAAAAATAGAAAATACTTTTCGAACTAAACTTTTATCAATGCCACTACATTGCCGTCACCACCATTACATCCACCACCACACAACCACCACCACCATCATCGCCATTGCCGTCACCACACCATCAGCTCCACCCTATCACTATCACCATCACCACCATCACCACCACTGTCGCCGCCACCATCACCACTCCCAACACCTCCACATCTACCACCACCTTCTCCTCCACTCCGTCGCCACCACTAATGTAACTATTAGTGCATTAATTTCGAAAATGTAACCAAACATAAAAAACTTTTTCTACGGGAAACATTTTCTGGAAAAAAAAATTCTGTGGAAAATATTTTTAATTGAAAAATGTTTTCCGTCAAAATAAAAGGAGCATAAAATAAAAGATTTGTTTTTAGAATTTTGTTTTTAACTTTTTGGTAATACTAGATTAGAACATCCGAAAAATAGAAGAAAACTTTTATAGGAGAAAATTTGAAAAAAGTGTACTATCCTTGATGAACTTATTTTGAATTTTTTTACTTTTTACATCTTTTTAAGGTGATTTGGAAATTAATTTTATTAATGATTTTTTTTTTTTTACTTTTTAAAAAAGACATACCAAAAAAAATAAAGAGAACAATTTGACAAATTTGTAGGGCATGTTTGGTTTTGTCTCTCAAAACATGTTTTTGGAGGAAAAAATTTCAAAAACGTGTTTGTATTACTTTTCTCTCTACTACACATCAATCAATCATTTTTTCTCTCTCATCTCTCATTCTCAATCACTTTTTCTCTCACACTCATCTATTCAATTACAAAAAAAAATTTAACAAATTATCCTAAATTCCAAAACTATTTTTAAAATATACAATCAAACAAATTTTTAAATTTTTTAAACTCTCTCCAAAAAATTATTTCTTAAATAATATTTCAAAATACAAACCAAACAAAGTCATAATGACTTTTTTTTTTATATACTGAAATCTCACTTTCCCAAACAAAGCTTAAAAATGCATGAAAACAAAAAACAATGGCATAAATTTAATTTATTTAACTAAAGACAAAAAAAAAATTCCAAAAGCAAAATATGATTTTATTTGACTTGGGGCCAATTTTAGAAACATGGTAAAAGTTATTTTTCACTTTTAACTTATTTTAAATCATATCATTTTTTTATTTTGTTACATAATTTAAAAAAAAAATCAAAAAAACCCAATTTTTAACGAACTTTCCTTAAAAAAAAAAATGCTTTGTCAACCAGATCAATCTAAGAAAAAGTCAACTCAATTTCAAGAAAGGGAAAAGAAATCCCATAAAAATGGTCACAACTACAACTATTTTCCATGCCATATGCACAGCACACTATGAGATTCACACTACAACTATTTAACTAAAGACAAAAAAAAAATTGCCAAAACCAATAAAAAGCATATCTACCTTGATTGTCTTGTATCAACTGAAAGAGAATCGACTCATATAGCAAGTACATCAACACTCTGAGATTCACACAATCTCTCTCTTATTGATTGTCTTGTATCAACTGAAAAAGAATCGACTCATATAGCAAGTACATCAACACTCTGAGATTCACACAATCTCTCTCTCTCTCTCTCTCTAAGAACAGTAAAGATTTGCAGGAAAGAGAAGTATGTTCTTGAATTATTATTCTGTTTCTCTCTCTAAATCTATACCATATATATGTGTGTAATGCGTATAAATTGATGCATTGACGTGTTTGTATATGTTAGGGATTCTCATATTCTGTTTCTTGATCGAATTACAGAGTAAAATTGGGGCATTAATGGAGGATACAATAAGAAGCGGAAGGCATGACTTGAATTTGGCTTCAAGAAAAGCCGAAGAAGCAGGTTCTCATTCGACTTTTTTCTTTTCTCTTACTGTTTGGTTGCTGAGAAAATGTAGGAAGAAAATAATGTGCATTTTGAATCTTGACGCTTTCTCATTACTCAGAGCAAATATGAAGTTTCTTGGCTACCAAATAGAACTCATTTATGTAGTCCTGTTCGAGAATTCATTCGATTGATTTGTGTTTAATTCTTCAGCTTGGAGGCGTTTCGAAGCAACTCAGTGGCTAGATAGCTTAGTTGGACCGTTAGGCATATCAACTCAACCATCAGAGAGAGAGTTCATTTCTTGCTTGGGAAATGGTTTGGTCCTCTGCAATGCCATTAACAAGATCCAACCAGGATCAATCCCAAAGGTAATCATATTACCATTTCATATACTTTGGTAACTCTGTATCCACCCATTGGACCAACTAACCCGGTGCAAATCCCACCGTTGGGTCCCAATAAAAGAATGGGCAAAAGCCCCGTATGGACTAGCCCCAATAAATTGTTTGCAAAAGTTTTGAACTTTAGGTGTGTGTGTGTATACAAAATTACTTAATTAAGGATATGAATTCAAATGGAATCAATTGGAGAAAATGCCCATTTGTACCTATATGTATTTTTGTCTCTGATTTTGGTTAAATTTCAATTTTTCTGATTATTGTTGTTTGGGAATTATTGTAAGGTCGTGGAGAGTATCGCATCCTCACAATTCCTGACATGGGATTCTCAACCATTGCCCGCTTATCAGTACTTTGAAAATGTTCGAAACTTTTTGGTAGCAGTTGGAGAATTGAAGCTACCTACATTTGAAGCATCTGATCTTGAAAGAGTAAATTAAGAACCCTGTTGTTAATTTCTATTATGCACAAATAGCTTAATGTGTTTGTGCATGTATACAATCCTTAAATTGAGTTTTCTTTCATTTAATATCTTTAGGATAACTTGGAAGTTGGGTCATCGGCGAAGGTGGTTGATTGCATTCTAGCTCTGAGAGGATACCATGACTGGAAGCAATTGAGTGGAGGAAATGGATTCTTTAAGCCCCCGAGATCTCCTCTGCTTATGCATTCTGCAAATAGGGTTCACTCACGAGCTTCGGAAGCAATCTTCTCAGACACTTGCCAACAATTAGACATGTCCAAAGCCTGTGACGACATTCCACTCACCGAGAGTGGAGTTCAAAAACTTGAAGGTTTTAAGGATTTTTCTTTCCTATGTTTCAGTACATATGCATACTTGCACAAGGCATTTGTCACACATATATAGGAAATATTTAAGTATTACTCCAAATGATGATTACTAAATTTAATGGAGTTTGTTATGCATAATCAATTAAGGAAAGGTGGTAAGGAATTGTCTTACATAGCTGAATTCATAATATTCTAAGTACATTAAATATTTGTCTCAAATAGTGACTTAAATATTTCGGCAAGAATTATAATTAATTCTATGTTTGTTGATTGAAACTCCTAAGTTTGAAACAATAAACCATAATTTGATGAGTCTTTCTTAGTCTGATACTGGTATAATATTTTTTTTGCTATAGTTTATAAACTAATTTATATGGATAAGTTTTATCATAGGAATAATAGGAAATTATTATTTTATTTAATGAAGTCATATTTGAAGTTGTCACTTGCACATGTAGCAGCCTGCAGACGTACATATACCTTTCTGGTTTGGATTATTATTATATTTATTTTTAGACTTACTTTTTTCCATCCATTTGATTTGTAGATTTGATTGCCAAGGCCATTGTTGAATGTATGATTGACAAAAAGGAAAACATAGATAATAATCTTATTGCTTCCTTTCGTAGTGGCAATCTGGTAATTGTTAATCCTATTGATACGCAAACTTTCCTTTCATTTCACATTAAACAAATTGAACAATAGCTAGAGCTGAAGTAGTTATTTTACAGGATCCGGGCAAGTTATTCGGCAACATCATGTCTACTTGTTTGGAGGAACAACTCCAAAACAAGTTCCCTGAGGTGAGTAAGCTTAAAGTACCTTTGTAGTACATTATGATCATCACTTAGCTTGGTGGTCTCACTTTCTTTCTTGTTTATGTGTCTCTAAAGTATTAATGAGTTACATTAACATCCTTTTGCCCAAATACAGTTGAAATCGATCTTCAAAGATCTCCTTGGAGGAGGTAGCTCTCTTGCTCATCCAATATCACCACCACCTCTAGAGCCTCTAGAGAATTTATCTATTAGAAATCCGAAGGTATGTTTTATATTTTAATCATATTAAGTATGTCTTCTATAAGGTAGGTACCATTTTAACTCTAAAATAATGAATTTGATTAACTGATTTCAAAACCTCACTATGTTTTTCAAAGTCTGATCTTGTTTAGAGCACTATCTTTCTTAAAATAATGAGTGCAAAAGCACCTTTTAAGCTTCACTTTATCAATATAACTGAAGTATATCAACATTAAACCTCAGAAAAGGCACATATAGAGTTTAATGAATTGATGAAATGTAGGGATCTCTCTCTCTCTCTCTCTCTCTATATATATATATATATATCATGCATGCACACACACACACAAACAAACAAATATATTTGTTTTGTGAATAATATGTTTTGTGTCATGAATACATTCTTTCTTACAGTGTTGCAGAGCTTGCTTGAAAAAGGGTAGCTGCAACCACTGGTATCTATTTCAAGTGCAAGAAAAAGAACTATCAGTAAGCTTTCTGTGAACCCATCTATGTCATATGTGTGTACAACTTATTGAATATTGATTTTGTTAGACAATCAATACACCAGTCCTTTTTTCTTCCACTACAGTGTGCGTTTTGTTTCAGTTGCCATTCAGTATTTCTTCTGTCTTCCTGTACATGATAAGTACATGATTCAAAAGTTACATCAAATGAGCAAATTAATCAACTAAATTCTATTTATGAACACCATACAATACTTGAGGAAAAAGGAGAATGCTTGATGATGTTCCTTTTTAATGTTCTTGACTTTACATTGCCAATTTCATTTATTTTGGTGACACGTGTCTGGGTAAGAATGTCTTCCTGAATTTTCTGTGTTTGACATGCAGAATCTCAAGGAATTGCTGTCCAGAACAAAGAGGGAATTCAAAGACTTACAATCTCAATTGCAAAGCGATTTGAAACATTTGGGTAAGTCAGCTATTTAAGAAATTTTCAGCAATATCATCCCCAGAAATCAATTAATCAATCTCTATTCTACTATTAAAAGAAAGGTCAATCAAAAGCTTATGCATCCTAGTATGTTTTGCAAGTTCATAAATTCTAAATAGTTTTAAATTTGCACGAGTTCAGGTAGTCAGGTACAGGAGATGTCTACTGCTGCTCTTGGGTATCACAAGGTTGTGAAAGAGAACAGGAACCTATACAACATGGTTCAGGATTTAAAAGGTTGGTTAATTTCTGAATAACAACCATTTACTGTTTTGATGAAATTATCAGTCTTGCTTATTTTGTTTCTTTTAAAGATTAACTACAAAGCATATAACCAAGTGTGTTTACTCTATCGTGGTTGAAAATTTTCTTCAGGGAATATTCGAGTTTATTGCAGAATTAGACCTGCCTTCAGTGCCGAAGCAAGAAATGTGATAGATTTTATTGGAGAAGATGGATCATTAGTGGTTCTTGACCCATTGAAACCCCAAAAAGATGGGAGGAAAGTTTTTCAATTCAATCGCGTGTTTAGACAAACTGCTACTCAGGGTAATACACAGATTCTTCTGTTTTACAAATTTTGTGAATTATCTTCACTTGGCATAATAATCATTCCCGCCCCCCCCCCAACACACACACAGATGAGATATTTAAGGACACTCAACCAGTAATTAGGTCTGTAATGGATGGATACAATGTATGCATTTTTGCTTATGGTCAAACTGGATCTGGAAAAACACATACTATGGTAAGGTTCTTTTCTGATTTGGCTTCAGATGCAAGTAATTTTTTTTTTTCCCCGCTTTTCCTGCATGATTTACTGTTGATTGTCAAATATATGGTCTCTGTTTATTTATTTTATTTTCAAACCAAGATTTTCTCACTGCATATGTCTTCCTCTGTGACAGTGTGGATCAACTAGGGACCGGGGAATCAATTATCTAGCTCTCAGTGATCTCTTTCGGCTGTCTAATACAAGGAAGAACATCATGAAATATGATATTCATGTCCAAATGGTTGAGATATATAACGAGCAAGTACGAGATCTTCTTGCCGAAGATTCTAAAAACACAAAATATCCTTTTGCAGTTGCATTTCTGCCACTTGGCACATAAATTTTCTGCCTCTTGGCAGTTAAATTGCTTTCTTTGTTTGAAAGCTGTACTTTTTGTTCCACTTTAATTATTCATTTGCCAAATTTTTGTATTCTTGACTATCAGCAAATTAGAAATTCGAAGCTGTACTAGTGAAAATGGCTTGAGTATTCCTGATGCTTCCATGCATTATGTGGAATCCACCAATGATGTTCTTAGCCTGATGAAACGAGGTGATCTCAATCGTGTTGTCAGTTCCACTGCCATCAACAACCAAAGTAGTCGTTCCCACAGGTCCAACATTTATTTTATTTTTTTCATCTGTTAAATTTGATGAAAAAGTCGATTTACATTAATTGTTTATTTTGCAGTGTCTTGACAGTACATGTGCGCGGTAAAGATGTATCTGGAAGTATTCTTCGCAGTTGCCTCCATTTGGTGGACCTTGCAGGAAGTGAACGGGTTGAAAAGTCAGAAGTTAACGGTGATGGCCTCAAGGAGGCACAATACATAAATAAATCTCTTTCCTGTTTGGGAGATGTGATCTCGGCCTTGGCTCAGAAGAGTTCTCACATTCCTTACCGAAACAGCAAGCTTACGCTACTCCTGCAGAATGCATTAGGTTGTAATATGCAATATAAATGTACCCGTCTTTCAAAGCTCTTCATTTAATTAACTTATTATTGCAAATTTTTGCCAAAATCACCTATTCTAAATGTGACGGGTCACTTCTGCTTGTGGAGTTTAGGCCTTCTCTGTATGAAATTTATGCATGTTGTATACTGACAGTTTTAATACCGTACAGGAGGACACGCGAAAACATTGATGTTCGCTCATGTGAGTCCTGAAGCAGATTCTTTTGGGGAGACAATCAGTACTTTGAAGTTTGCTCAGAGGGTCTCGACAGTTGAACTTGGTGTATCTCATATGAACAAAGAGAGCAGTGAGGTTATGGAACTCAAGCAACAGGTAAATGCATCTTCTTACATCACTATTGCACGGCATGTTCACACGTTGCATATCTTTTAGGCCATTTCTTAACAGCTTAAGCTTTTGGGACTGTGGTAATCTACCATTGCATCAAAGCTTAGGTTGGGGAGGTTTTGGGTTCTAATTTCTCCGTTTGCATTTGGTTTCGGTTTGCATTATTTTTTCTCTGTATGTATGAATATTTGCATCTCCATGTGCAAGACGGGACTGCACATGAGGGAGGGTGTTGGAGAGCTTGATATACGTTGTTGAGCCCATTTTTTAAAATCTTAAGATTTTGGGACTGGTGTCGATCTAACATGAACTTTTTACACGTTGTAGATTGAGAGCCTCAAGAAGGCATTGGCTAACAAGGAAGCACGGACTGCTCAACCTACTAAACCAAAGGAGCCAAGATCACCATTTGAGAAACCACCGCATGCAATGACTGAACGTACTCCTCCACGCTCCCAAAGGTTGAGCATTGAAAATTCCAACAAAACGGAAATGAAGAGAGCAATCAATTCTGTTGACAAAAGGGGACCTAAAAGCCCTTCTATGCCAACTCGCTCACGGAGATTAAGTTTAGAAGGTTCAAGAACTGTTCCCAAGGATCCAGTGCAGATCAAACTATCTGAAACTGTGAGCAATCTCCTACCATCCGAAGCAGTGTTGGTACAGAAATATACCCAATTTCAAGATCCTGAAGCAGCCACAAAGCCATATGGACATGTCAGTAATGGTGAATCCATGATCGACATATATCGTCCAAGGGCTCCTCAGAGTCCAACTCTTCAACCCAAGACACCTGAGCCACCAAAACTTGTTAGAAATGAGGTTCATATCATGATGCACGGTGAGTCTAACTTTTCTACGGAGCCTCGAACCCCTGGCTTGACTAGTAATGCAAATGGAAAAGGATCTCACATAAGGAAATCGCTTCGGACAATTGGGAAGCTGATTAACGGCTCTGGAAAAAGGTAGTCAAAACCATGAATTGGTATTATCCTTGGCTCCCTTTGTCTGTTATTTTAGTGCATAACTTGTTAAATGGTGAAATTGGGAGGTGCTTAAGGTAGTGTTTGGATCTTGGATTTGGAAAAAGGATTTGTGGTTGAGGGGGAAAAGTGAATGAAAAATAAGCTAGATTTTTGTCACTGTCACTTTTCCCTTCTCTTTTCCTTTCCCTCCCCGAATCATAGTACCAAACATGGTCTAAAGTTCCAAGTTTAGACCGCTCTCTGAAAATCTCAATGCTAAAAATTGCAGGAATCAACAAAAAAAAGTTGAAGCATCCCCAGTAAATGGCATGCGCAAGATTCATGATGCAAGGTCACCAGTTTCGTCTAATGCATCCCCACTGACGGGGGTCGGTCAAACATCAGACAGGAGATCTTCTCTTGGAGGTAAATCAACGAACTCTTGTAAGTTAAACTAGCAGAACCCTCATTGGCATACCTTTTTGCTTTGTGGTCTACAACGGGGTATATGATGATTCCATATTATCAATTGCTTATGTTTGTGTGAAGGTGCAAATGAAACTAGAAATTCGAAGACACCGCCTCCGGTCCACATATCGGCCAAGGCAACGAATCAGTGGATGTAGATCATTTAGCAATAAGCGGCAGAGGATAATAGTGGTGTGGTGCTTCGGCTCGAAGCATACTCTGCTGAGATTTGATTTAGGACACACTTTTTAATTCAGAGTAGCCATGACTTCTGTTTACAACAAACCATTTGTTGACATTTTGCCAGATTAATAATTCATTCATATGATTTCAGCTTCTTCTTTTTCTTTTTTCCATTTTTCTTTTTTTTCTTTTCCCCCTGGGGGCCAAGGTTGAACTGCATTTGGCACCATATTGAAGTTCATATTGCCTTTTGGAATGACACACACAAAATTCTTGCCTTTTGGAATGACACATTTGTATATAGTGTTTGGTTGTGATTTTTAAAAATTAATTCCACACTCACTTTTAAAAACTCAGTCGAATGCGGGAAAATTTGGGCTAACCAGTCGTCCCACCAATCATCCGACTGGTTGACAGGAACAGTGCAATATATATATATATATATATATGTTGCAATTGACACATGTTAATTTTTCTATATTTAATAAAAAATATTTTCTGAATTTTTAAAAAAAATTTGTGAGTTTTAATAGAATTTTGAATTGCGTGTTTAGTTATGAGTTGTAAGTTTTTGTATCAAATATCATATGTCACATCAAAAATTTCTCATTTAATTCAAAAAAAATTTCAAAATTCATTCACCAAACAAATTTTCCACACTCAAATCATAATTTCAAAACTTACAAACTTAAAATACAACTCTATTTTCAAATCATGTTTAGAAAATTCTATCAAACGCAACTTTTTATTCTCTCCTCACTTTCTTCTCGCTGGTACTTAAAGTGAGGAGAGAAAAAAAGATGTTGAAATAAAATGAAGAAAAAAAAAAATTTCTCTCCTCTCCTTTCTTTTAACCAAAGAAGAAATGATTTTCCTTTCCAAAAATACTTAACCCTCATCTAGAAATGAGGTAAAAACTATGCAAAGAAACCTTCACTTGAAAATTTTTCAGGTAGTTTGTTCAAAAAATACACTTTGTAGGGGAAATGTGGAAGGGGTGAGGATTTGGGTTCTGGTCTATTTTTTCCCCCTTAATTCAGCAAATTTCATATGTTTGTCCATATTTTTCTAATTTTCATGTCCTTTTACAATTATTTTTTATACCCCTTGTAAATTTATTTCTTTTTTTCCAATATTTTTCCCCTCAAAACACGTCTCAAAATCCAAACCAAGAGCAATTCACATTGGCCTTTTCTGAGTTAAAATTTAAAGACAAAAAAAGGGTGAACATGAAACAATGGTTAGGATTTGGCTCCACAGTATTTAATACAATGGAACTTGAAGGTCAGAGGATTAAATGATAGGGCATTCACAAAGCATATCCCCAACAGATATCAGTACAATGTCCTTCCTGAGCCCCTAGGGCTTTGCCATGCTCAGTTACAATATACTTTACAACTGAAACTTCATTTTCGTGGAAGCCAAACAGTCCCAACGGTCATCCAGTTGGTGTTCAATATGAGAAAAAAGCCAAATCTAATTAAGTGCTGAAAATTTTTCCAAGCCAAAATAGTTTTGGACACTTTCACATCAATGGAACAGCTCCAAATTATGTTCACCTTGGAATGTTTTTGATTGAACCACTTTGTGCCAATAATTTGACACACACAAAATCCAACTACAAAAATGTAAGTAGCGCAATGTGAGTGAAGTAGCTTCTTTAGTTATGAGCTTACTATTTGATTTTTATGTTTGCCGTTATTATTTGTGATTGGTTCTATAATCAATATATGACATGAATTAAAGTAGATAAGGAAAGAGATAGAAAGATTTGAGGAAATCAATATAAGAAATTAATTGTATGGTTTGAAAATGTGAGTGAGTGGGTTGGATTGGACCGATTAGATAATAAAAATTGATGGATTAGTTGGCTTACTACGTGTTAAAATTTGTTAACCTACATACAAACTGACTTGCCCCATCTGTATGTATACGCAAAACTATTTCTAACTCACCCAATTGGCTTAAACCGTTGGCAATTTTAAAGATAGGTGAGTTGCCGACAAATTGAAATTTTTTTAATTGTGGACTGTTAATTGATGATTTTCCTTCAAAACCAATCCAAACCGACACCCCTAGTTTTAACAGTTTGTTTGACCCGCCCCGCCCCCCCCCCCCCAAAAAAAAAAACAGTTTGACATTTAAAACAATGTGATTAATCATTAATTGTATTGAATTTGATTGATGGTGATTATTTACTGGTTTTGAAATGATTGAACAACCGAGAATAATTTATTTACAAGTACTTACATAGCGTTTGGTATCATATATTTTTTTATTTATGTTTACAAAAATTTTAGAAACGTGTTTGGTTTGAACAAAATATTTGAAAATTTTTAAAAACATAAACTAAAAAATATGTTTATTCAGACCTAAAATATTTATATTTATTTTTTGTTATTTATGACAATGGATAATTTTAAAAAAGTTAGTTTAAAAAAAATTATTTGAAAAAAAATTAATTGGGAAACAAATTAATTGAAAAAAAAAATTGTTTGAAAAAAAAAATTATTTGAAAAAAAAAATTTGTTAGTCAAATTTTTAAATTTCTATTTAAAAACCAACGTAAACTCATTTTTTAAGTTTACATTTTTTTCTCAAATTTACAAACTGAGACAAACATTTTAAACTAAAAAAATTATCAAACAAGTTTTTATGACAACTTTTAAAATTGTTATAAATATAAATTAAAAACTAAAAACGAAATATTTACTAAGTGGCATTTTGAAAAGTTAGTAAAAAGTTGACTTTTTAATTTTTTTAATCTATTTTACTTTTTAGTGGGTAAAAAATGTGAGAGGCGATGTGACCCAAAATGGATAAAAAGCCAAAACCTCCTTGCCAAAGCATCCCCAAACAAGCTTTACATTTTAGTTGGAAACCTAGAGCAATTTATCTTTTCTTTTTAAACGGGCTGTTACAATAACTTATTGTTAAGTTGACATTCATAGCAAATCATGGTACAACATCTTTCTTGGAAAATACTTCAAGTTCCAACTGAAACATCATTTTCATGGAAAATTACAATAACTTATTGGTTGTACCTTATTAACAAATATGGGAAGGCAGATCCAAATTGTGCAGAAGTACATGATCTGTTATTTCTTCCAAAAAATATATAAAATTTTTATTAAAACAAAAAAAACTTTTTTTTTCGTTTAGCTGCGCTTTTAAAATTAATGTATGAGTTGTTATATTAGTGATGATAGTGATGCCCAATAGTATTAATGTTGAAAATATTGTATAATGTAGAAATAATTAATAGCTATTATTGCTACTATGATAATTTTAGAAATTTTATGGGGGCAATTGTCCTTGTTGCCCTCCTTTAATTGGTATATCACTTGCCTTAAACAAGATAAAAATAAAGGAAATTCCAATTTATGGTCTTTTGAAAAAATATTGACAAATATATGAAAAAAATTAAAATTTTAATTATAAATATTTATAAAATTTACCACTAATGCATATATATATTTCTAAATTTGTACTGAATTGTAATATCCCCATAACAATATCAATATATAGAGAGTTTTGAAGAAATCAATATAGGAAAAACTGGCAAATTTCACTATTCTATGAACATAATAGGGTGCTACTTAGGGCTAGACATAAGGTTATCCGACCTGCACAACCCGTCCTACCCAACCCGACCTGCACACGTATGGGCGGTTTCACAAATACAATAGAGTAGGGTGCGGTTTGAAATATAGAAAGTTTTCGGGTTGCGGGTTTGAACTGCACCCGTCACAACCCGCCCGTACTTAGAATATATAATTTTTTATTTTATTTTATAAAATATGAACCGTTCATCTATGACCTATCCTAGATATTTTTTGATTTCATCCCATTTGTTATCAAAAATAAAAATCTTGTAACTAAGACTATTATAATTATTTGATTTTTCTTAGATTGTCTACCCATTGTGGCTTAAAAAAATTATGACTTAAAAAATAAAGAACAGATCATCAAACTGGGCTCTGTATGTAGTGGTGCCACTAAATGGGACAACTCTCCAAATGGATTTAAACAATTTCAAAATTATTAATATTAGTGTTCATTTTTGTGCAGCTGAAACATTGGGAGTGCCCTACTTGAGTGCATACCTGGACTCAATTAGGACAAATTTTAGTCATGGTGCTAATTTTGCAATAGGAGGTTCATCTATCAGACCAGGAGGATATAGTCCATTCCACGTGGGCCTCCAAATCTTTCGTTTTGTTGTGTTTTTAATTTTATAAGTTTTAGTTCATTAATTATTAATGTTGAAATGTTTTAAAATAAATTTAGAATAGGGTTCAAAATAAATATTTACAAAATGGAAAAAAAAATAAAAATAAAAATAAAAAAGAAGAAGTCCAATCCGCAAACTGCTTGCAACCGCCTGCACATCCATGAATCCTATCCGCACAAACCGCAAGCTGCACTATGGACGGTTACTGGTTGACTTTTCTCCAAATCGCATTGGTGCAGACAGGTCTAAATCGACCTGCAAACTGCTCAAATCCGAACCGTGACCACCCCTAGTGCTACTAGCTTGTCCAAACAGTTTGTTTGACTACCAAAAAAAAAATGTGTGACATTTTAAACAAAAATGCCCTAGACCCCCTGTACATCCCCACCCCCACCATCCCCACCCCCACGGGGGTGGGTGATTGAAAAAAAAAAAAAAAAAAACTAGCCAATGAAATGCCAGTGGGGTGCTGGGGGTCCCTAGCATAATTGCATTTTAAAAGAGTTTGATTGATGAAATAGTATTGAATAAGATTATGAGTGATGATTTATTGGTTTTGAAATGATTGAACACATGGTTTTGATTCAAGTGGGAAAGACCAAGCACCACTTGCGAAAACCATGAAATCCTTCAAAGAAGCCCTCACGAGCCAGAGGCTGAATGAAGGGGCTTTCGAGGATAATTTGTTTGGTAGTGATGGAAAAACAACCTGCTGTTGTTAGATTCCAGAATGTAGCTGATATAGTGGGGATGGAATATTAGAGGCTCTAGCCTCTGTTTTTCACCCCACCTTGTTTGTTTGTTTGTTTGTTTTTTTTTTTGTCTTGTTTCTGGTTGGTTCCTTTCCTGTTTCTACTGTACCAAAAAAAGAAAAAGAAAAAAAAAAGAAATGATTGAACAACACTGGAAGAAGCTGAATTTATTTTAGAATAATTTGGTTGACATTTTCATTCATAATATAGCCAGATAGTTCCAAGCTTTTGCCATGCTGCTGAGATAGAGACAACAAATAATACTTCCCCAAGTTCCCAACTGAAATAACATCATTTTCATTGGAAAATTGATGATAACATAATGGTCTTACCTAATTATTAAAGTATATATATGCGAAAAAGACAGATCTAAAGTGAACTATTAATACACAAATTTTTAAATGTGCAAGTGTATATCATATGTATTTATGTAAATTCTCATAAATATATGTAAGTTATCTCACAAAATTATATAAGTTTTCACAAATATATATAAGTTAACCTATAAAAATTTGATAAATCACAACTTAAGTATATTTGTGAGAACTTACGCAATTTTGTGAGGTAACTTATGTATATTTGTGAGAACTTATACAAATGCATATAGTATGCTAGTATGCACTTTGTACATCCAAACACTTCCATTCCATAAAGCATTATTTTCTTGAATTTAGTTGAAGGACTACTATTAGCACATACCTTATTTCTTTGAACCCCCTCTCTTTCTCTTTTTCTTTTTTTTAATTTTAATTTTGTCCAAAAATAAAATTTCATTTCTACCTGCATCCCTAACCCTAATCCTCTAACCCTAATTTCCCAAACCTGTCAACCACTGTCCATCTTTCAATGGACTCTGAATCCTCAATCTCCAAACCCATAGCTTTTTCTCTCTCTTCACCTCTGAAACAATCTCTCACTCTTTTTCCTCCCAGACCCAAATCCTCTTTTCTCACCCCAATGACACCTATGCTATGTTTGGTTGGGAGATTTGAAAATGGATTTGTAAAGAGAAAGGAAAAAACATATGTGAAATGTGAATAAAATATACCTATATTTCATTTAGTTTCACACATATTTTTTTTTTTTTACTTTTCAAATTCCGTCCCAAATCCCTCAACCAAATATAGCGTTCATCATCTTTTGTGACAATCCCTAACGACCCATCAACCATATGAGCTTGCATCGATTCAAACCCTTCAAGATAACTTGGTTTGCATTGTTAGATCCTTGTTTTTTGATGCTATGAAGGACCGTCCTAGTGGGTACTTGAACACTTATTGATGGTAGTTGCATCGAGAATGTCAAAATAGCTTGATATATACAGTGGTGTTTTGATGAATAGGGTTTTGCTCGATTGGTTCCTAAACATTCCATGAGATCGTAATGGGAAGAAGAAGAAGAGGAGAAGGCAGTAAGGTGCGATGGTGGTTTGCTGGAGTTGTGGCAAAGGGGGTGGTAAAGAAGAAGGATGGCAACGATAGTGGTGGGACTATCGGCGATGAAGGCTCCGGTGAATGAGTTGCCAAAGGTAGTGGTTGGGAGTAAGGGCTAGGGTTTGGGTTTGAGTTTGGAATTAGGGGTATAGTTGGTATTAAGGTGAGGGTTTAAAGAAAAAATAGAAGAAACTCATTTAACTGGATAGGAATTCAAAAAAGTGAGAGAGCCAAAGAAGAAAAAAAAAATAAGGTACTAATGGATGCCCTCTTTAGTTGCAATCTTAAAATTATTAAGTTAGTAATTATGTAAGTGATTGTAATGGTGGGATGTTAGAGATGGAGGTGGTAGGGGGTGGCGACAACGATGACAAGTAAAGATAGTGGTAGTAATAATAATTAGTGGTGGGAGGTGATGGTGATAGTGGTGATAAGATGAGTTGAAAAGCATTTTTCACATTAGGAAAGTAAAAAACTTTTTTATACAAATAATAATTTTTCTATGGACTTCAATTTTTCATCACATCAAACTTCATAAAATGTTAAAAATATTTTATCTAAACAAACAACACACATGTTGAAAATGTTTTTTTGTTTGTTGTCATTTGTTTCTGTCTTTATTTTTGGGCAAATTTCACTTCAAATTCTAGATTCAAACTCAAAACAGTTGAACATTTAGAACATTGTAATTAAAATGACAACAAACAAAAACAAATATTTTTGTTTGTTGTCATTTATATTTTTTATTTTTTGTCTTTTTATTTTTCAGCAAATTTCACTTTAAATTTTAAATTCAAACCCAAACAGTTGAACATTTAGAGCATTGTTATTAAAATGACGCCAAACAAAACAAACAGTTGTGAGAAACCATCATTATTGAACCTTCACAACATTGTTTTATTTGATTTGAGTTTAATCCTATATTTCACAAGTATAAATTGAATCCACTACAACAAAATAAGCCAAATTTACAAGAAAAAACTAACAATAAAACAATAGAATTTTTATTTCAAAAGTGTATATTTACCAGAAGGAAGCATATTTGCTTGTGGTTAAGAATCTACAACTTTCAATGAGCTCAAACAAAAAGAGTGGAGAATGATGTTTCGTTTGTTTGAGTAGAAAGTATTTTTTCTCCGAAAATCATGTTTTTTTATAAAAAAAAAATATTTTCCGCCAAAACAAAAAGTGTGTTAATGTGATTGTAGATAAAAATCCCGGTTCTTCTTAGCAAATGAGTAGTCGTATGCCCAAAGTAACCGCTTTTGAAACCTCACAAGATTCAACCTCACATTTTGATGATCAAGATAGATCTTCTTAGTGAATTCCCACCCTTTCTTCCCCACATTGCTCGGATTAGTTAGAACCGGATCATTCTTGTTATACTCATCGAACAATGAGCTCTCCCTCGGAAGAATTTTGTAGCCAATGTACTTCAAACAGAGCTTTGTCGATGGTTCCCCCAAGGAAGTCTCTGAAGCCCATTCTGTTCCAAGTGGGATCACTTGGATCAACACCGACCCTGGTTTCATAAACAAAAAATGTGTCAAAGCCGCACCGTGGACACCAATTGTAACATCGCTTGAATTAAGCTCCCGGTAAATTCTCTCCAGCTCAAAAGTACAGACAGGCCTCAAAACCTCCACTTCAAATCCAATTTGTTCTACCATTTTCACCAACAAATCCTCGTTAGCTATCGCTCTAGACTTTTGTCGCAATAAGATAACTAGTTTCGGTTTCTTTAATTCCGTCCTTATTTCAAGTAACTTTTGTGATGAAGACGATGAAGAGAGATTATTCAATTTCGCTTCACGTTCCTCATCCTCAATTAGACCTTTGATTCGAGGCCAATAAGCCTGGTCTAAAATGTCACGAAAATCTTTAGTAGTCTTACCCCCTTCCATCAACAAAGGATCGATAGTTAGATCATCGGGGATTCTCAAACCAGCCATGGCTTCAGGGAAACAATGGGTTCTATTATCTCCACTAAAATCAATTGGTGGATAATCCGATAGAATCGAAAGGATATCACCATACTTAGTAAACCACCATTCATGATAATCAAGAATAACAAACACGACCCTCTTGTTGAAATGTTGTGAGGTGATTTACAAAGGCACAATCCCATCATTGAATTCATGGTAAATATTGTCGGTATATCCCCTAGTGGAGAAGAACACTGCGGGAACATCGTGCCATGCATCGCAATGACGGTGGGACCCGGTTTTTCACTTTGAAACAAGGTGTAATTCACTAACAGTGTCCATAGTACTTTTCTCCCATTTTCGGGTGTAGGGCTTAATGTTTTCATGTTGGAGTTCTTGTTCATCGTCTTCTTCGCCATCATAGGTGAGGTCAGGAACATAATCTATGAAGCCATTGGCGTTTGTTGAGGAGTAGAGGTAGATTGAAGAGGAGAGAGAGTCTGTTCTCACATTCCCTTTTATGATACAAATATCGGATCGAATACTGTTTCTATCACAACATATTGTTCCTGAATTTAAAACATTAACAAAAATTTCCAAATTAGAACACAATGTTGAAAATGTAAAAATATTGCCAAAAAAAATACCCATTTCATTTCAGTTTGATTGAAAGCAAAAATACATGATACAAAAAAACAAAAACTTAAGTCTCAGGAACAAAAGGGTATTGGCTATATCCATACCGCCATGATTAGAAGTTAAATCCCAAAAACAAATAAAAACAAAAGGAAAGGAAAAGAATCATTGGAGATTAATCAAATGATAAAACAAATAAATAAAAAATATATTGAGATTGAAGAAAAAAAAATGGTATTTTTCATGGATATTTTACATCAAGACAAAAGAAAAAATGAAAGAAAAATCATTGGAGATTGAAACAAGGAGGGTTATTTTTTTTTTTTAATCCATCACACTGTTACTTCACATTGTAGCACAAAAACTAATCATCTGAGATTGAGATCGTGGTATCTTTCATATGCATCTCACTATGTCTAAAAATATTTGAACTACCAAAAATAATAACAAATAAGTAATTAAAAAAAAATAAACAGAGATTAATACCCATCTCAACATAATTGCATGTTGAAAATGTTGCCAAAATTGAAAATAATAATACAGATAGAGAAAGAAAGAACCAACCATTAGGTATTGAAGAGCAAAGTGGGGTATTTGCATTCATCTCAGAAAGAAGGCTTTGATCTTCATGTGCAAATGAATCTGAAAAAACTCAGAAGAGAGAGGGCATTAAGACCCAAAACAGGAAGAAATTAATGGAAGTAAAGGGAAACCATGAGAGAGAATGAAAGAGCTTTACATAAGAGAGAGAAGTCGGGGGGAAAGTTGAGGAACTGAGAGGCCAAAATCAAGCTGCAGGAGATTAGAGAGAGAAGGAGGACAGAGAGAAGCCCGGGTCTTGTTCTCTTGTTGTACAAAATAGAGTTTCCACAGATTAAACCCACAAAGCTACTCTGTGACTCCTTATCTACAACAACCAACTCTAGACCGTTCTTCAGCGGATGATATCTCTGATAATGCACCATTGATAGAGACAAAATATTAACAAATAAAGAGAGAGATTCAGAATCAAATTAAGTATGAACAGAGAGAGAAAGAAAGAAGCAAGTGAGTATTTATGGTTTGTTTGAAAGGTGTTTTTGGGGTTGCTCTGTTTCTTCTTCGATGGATGTGTATATTGAGAGAGACAGAGAGAGAGAGAGAGAGGGTGTGACTAGCAGTCAAATTGCGTGTACTATTAAGCTGAGCAAAGCAGAGGATCCGAACTTGAGCAGAGCATAGCAAACCAGAGATGTGAAAGAGAGAGAGAGAGAATGAGAGGAGAAGTGGTGGCAAGTTGGAAGGCCATCTGGCATTTGCTTAGGTTTGGTGAGAGAGACACCTCGGCGTAGGACCCAACCGAAGGTTCGGTTGGGGAGAGAGAGAGAGTAGCAACCCACACGCGCCTTTGTGCAGAGCTCACTGGGGCCAGCTCAGAGGAGCTGACATTTTAGATTTTTAACCAAAGAGTTTTTCAGTATTTTGGTAAGCAATCGTGTTACGTAGCTCGAAAACGGGGAGCTCAAATGGCTCGATTTTTTTTTTTCCGCAGAAGAAGAACGAAGACCAGGAAGAAGAAGGAAGAAAGGAGGAGGAGGAGTAAGAGGAGGAAGGAGGGAGGAGGAGGAGGAGGAGGAGGACTGAAGGGGGCATAATATTCGGGGGAGGAGGAGGCGGAGGCGGAGCGACGACGGTCGGAGGCTAGGCTGGGCGACGATCGGCGAATCGGCGGTTGAGAGGGGCGATGATCGGTGGCTGGCTGGGGCGACGATCGTCTTCTCTCTCTCTCTCTTCCCCTCTGTTTCTCTCTTTCTCTCCCTCTCCCTCTGCTTCTCTCTTTCTCTCCCTCTGCTTCTCTCTGCGTCTTCTCCCTCGAGCCTTTCGGGGCAAAATGTTTCGAGCTACGAAACATTTTCCTTTGGTAAGATTTTGGATGGTAAGTTCTGAGATCTCTAAACCCAGCGGTCATGGCATTGTGGTAAGGCCTTGGGGTTTAAGCCCTAAAGTCAAAAGTTTAATTTTTTTGGGGGGCCAATCTCCTGGACGAAGTACTGTTGATTAGGAGGTTGGACCTCAAAGATGCCTAATCAGCTACTTGGAAGCACTGTTAGTTAGGAGGTTGGACCTCAAAGATGTCTAATCAGCTACTTGGTGTGGGTTTAATGTTCCCCGCTGTGCGAGTCCTGACTTAAACCGATATTAGATAATTGATTCTAAAATTAACAAAAGACATGCTTGAAAATTTACTTGTTAACCAAAAAAAAATACATTTTAGATTTTCACCATCTGTTGGAAGACTGATTTGACTTTTATACTATAATTTTATTTTTATAAAATTAAACAAAAATATAAAACATTAAAAAAAATTTAATAATTTAATTGGGATATATATGTATATATATATATATATATTATTCTCGTTCTGCAACATTCATCTGTGCATTTGAATTTTCCTTTGAAATATTGTCGAATTACGTTGCGTAAAATTATGAATATTGTGTAATTAAGGCCTATTTTAGTAAAGAAAAAAAATTAATTTATTAGCTTATTAGCTTATTTAAGTTACATTATTTTTCTATTTTTTATATATATATATTTTTAAAAAAAATTAAAAAGTTAACTTTTTTCTTCCTTACCAGAATAGACCTAAGCAATGTGCTTATTAAAATAAAATTATTATATAAAATTTTATAAGTATTAATAACTATTATGTGAAATTAAGTCAATATTATGAGTATTGTGTACTATGTTAAAATTTCATTATATAAAAAATAACTTTGTTATTTTTTATAAAGTGAGGGTATAATAATCTTTAGAAAAATGTTTGGTAGTTCGAATTTGTGTGATCTAAATGGCTCAAATATATCAAAACGACGCCATTTTGAGACATTTAAGCCATTCAGACTATGAAAATTTGAGTTATCAAGTATTGTTGTAATCTTTAATTATTCTATGTCCCACCTCTTTTATGGGAATGGTGAAATTTGTGAGCTCATGGACCATGAAATTACTAGGCCAAACACACAGCCTTGGTATTGATATATATATATATATATTTGACAAATGCATTTTAAAAAATAATAACAGATATGAACCTAATTTTTTTAAATATTTTAAACATGAGAAAAATATAGTAAAAAATTTAAAATTAAGAAAATAACAACTTCGTAAATTATAAAATTGGAGAAATGGTATTATTGTAAATTTAAGATAAACAAAATTTATTGCTCAAAATTAACAAATGTCAAAATTCGACAATAGCTATACTTCTTGTTAGATAGATGGTAATCATCGACTAATTAAAATAGAATTGAAATTACATAATAAGCCTTCGTTTGAGATATGAGTTAGCTTTTTGGCTATTTGATTTTTTGGTTATTTTAGTCTGGGGCTAAAAAGTCTCATTTGGGATGAGTTTTTTTGGTTTTTTTAACTTTTATAAGAGAAAAAATAAAATGATTATAGTTTGAATGTGACATTTTATCTTATTGACTTTTTAGTCGATTTTATCTTTTTGTGACTAAAATAACTCCAACCCAAACCAAACCTTCATGCCAAATAAATCCTAAGTCAAGTATAGTTAGTTAAGTGAAGTCTGAGATTAGACCCATTCCACTTGTTTTGATTAATTCTCTTCATGGATAAACTATTCAGTTTGTTTGGTTTTAGTTTTTTGAAAATTGAATTTTTTATTTTTCGTATTTTTTGTTTTTAATAAATTTTTTAAAATTTTAAACATTTTTTTTTTACTTTTTTAGATATACCTTACTTAGATATATCTAAATAGAATAATATTTGTGAAAAAATATTTTAAAAAATTAATAAATATACAAAAATACGAAAAATGTATAGAATTTTCATTTTTTAAAAAATATTTTTGGTATTTAGTGAATTTTTTAAAGATCTTTTTCACAAATATAATACTTTTTAAATGTATTTATTTTAAGTGTGTTTAAAAATTTTAAAAATTATGTAAAATATTTTAAAAATTCAGTGAAAACAAAAAAATACAAAAATGAAAGTAGCATGTAATGCTGAATTTGTTTAGTGTTTTTCCATTTTTTCCCTCAGTTTTCTTGGTAGCCAAATGGAATCTGAAACGAAATTCACCCATATTTGTAGGAAGTAACTAGATAATCGGCATGTAATGCTAGATTTTTAGTTTTTTTTCCCATATTTTAACTTAATTTTCTTGGTAAATTACAACCTCAAACACTAAATTTTATCATAAATTACACATCATGTTTGAAATTTATCATAAATTATAGCCACAAACACTACATTTTGAATAAACCTTAAAGCAACAATGTGAGAATTGGGGGAAACAGAGCAAGGGGGATAGAGAGAGAGAGAGCGAGAAAGAGCGAGACAGACACAGAGACAGAGAGAGACTGTACGTGAGAGAGCTCAAGAGAGAGAGAGACGCCTGCAATACGTGTACAAATCATTATATAGACACACACACACACATATATTAAACATCATCTTTCAAATTTTTAATAAATTAAAAGCACATACATTCAAATTTGAATAAACCCT
Organism: Camellia sinensis; assembly: GCF_055761805.1. NCBI lineage: Eukaryota > Viridiplantae > Streptophyta > Magnoliopsida > Ericales > Theaceae > Camellia > Camellia sinensis. Next base: position 11,197,788 of record NC_138970.1, read on the forward strand.
AAACCAACAATGTCAGAAGAGGAACAAGCAGAGTACAAAAGAGAGAGAGAGACTGTGTGAGAGAGCTCAAGTGACAGAGAGAGAGAGACGCACGGACAAACCGTGAGTGACACCGATAGCGCGAGAGATACAGAGAGAGAGAAAGAGAGAGGTACCTACGATGTGCGACTATGACAGTGGTGAGTTGTGACGGTGGTGATTTGTGCGGGGAGCGGTGGCCGTTGTAATGTCAACCGTACGGTGGGCTACGGTGAAAGGGATGGTTTTTGTGAGGTTTGGTGAAGGACGGTATGTGTGTGTGTTACAAAGTGTGATGTTGTATAACAAAGAAAAGAGCGGACGCAGAAGGGTTGAAAATTGAACATTTAGCGACTAATTTCTGTATTAGTCGGCAAAGAAATAAATCTGCCGAGTAAATTTTTTTGTAGCCAAAAGATTAATGAACAGAGACGAAAATATTAGTCACCAAAAGTACTATTTGGCAACTAATTTTAATTTTAGTCGGGAAAAACCAATATTGCAGATTAATTTATTTTTTGGGGCCTAAAATTTGGACTAACAGTGATTGATCAAATTTTAAGTCGCTGAAAGTGGAATTTTTACCGATTAAATTTAAATTTAGTCGCCAATAAGTAATATTTACTGACTAAAATATTTTAGTAGCGATATCTTGAACCACCGTCGACAAATTTAAATTTTAATCGCCAAAAGGTGTACTTTTGGGGACTAAAATTTGTTTAATCGCCAAAAATGATCACCAAATTGTGTGATTTATTGTAGTGTAAATAAACTTTGAAATGGAAACTTCTTGTAGAATCATTTAGCTTTTCTTAGAATATATATAAATGTATGTATGTATGTATGCAAGAAATGTCCAAATGCACCACGAAATTATTGAAATTGTTGCATCAAACATCTTACCTTTCTTTTCCTTTTTGTCCTTTATTAATTTTTTTATTTTATTTTGCTTGTTTTAGTAAAGTTATTTATTGCGGAAACATGACTATGCTGCCACTAAACCTTAAAGTATGCCATTTTTATTTCGATATGTCCCATTTAGTTTATTTTCTTTCTTTTTTTATTTTTTTAACAAGGTTATTCCTTTTGTAATATATATCACGATCAAACTTGTCAGTCAACTATCTCATTAAAGTTAATATAGTCGGTTGAATTGCCATAATATTGCACCAAAAGGCTGGAATTTGAACCACATCGGTACCAAATTTGCCTAAATAACATTTGTATCGCTCTATTTTCAGTAAATCCCAACAAAGATAAGTAACTAAAAAAATAAAACATATATCTTGATGAAGATAACTGAATTAACGGTTTTCTTCTTCTTTTTTTTTTTCCCCTGTTAAATGTCAGAATTTCCAATATTGCAAGTTGCCCCTAATTCTGAACTCTTTCAGCATATTTGTGCATGATGGGTTTCTCCTTTTATTTCAATGATTAGAAAATTTAACCAAAATAAGCAGTCTGATATTGAGAATATATAGAAAGCAGCTTTGGTAAATAACTGAAAATATAAAAAGGAAATCAGATTCGTTTCGGAAGTGGGTTGGCTTTTTGATTTTTTTTTGGCTATTTTAGCCTAGGCTAAAAAACTTGGTTTAGGAAGGGCTTTTTAGATTTTTGGCTTTTTTGGTTTTTTTTTTTTTTATGAGAGAAGAGTGTAATGATTATGGATTGGATGCGATGTTTTGTTTGTTGTGGTTAAAATAGCCTATTTTGTCTTTTGTGGCTAAAATAGCCAAAAAAGCTCTTGCCAACGGAAGTATCCCAAATATTATTTATATATTAAAAATAAAAGGTTAAAATACAAATTTACCCTTGAAGTTTATGAAAAATACAATTAAATATTCTGAAAATTACATCTTACTCCTTAAGTTTCAAATTAATCGCATTACAATTTCTCTCACTCATCACCTCCAGTTAAAGTAACAAATTTTGATAATGTTAACATTAAAATCAAAATACCAATTTTAACCTTAATAATCCAAACCAAATTCCTCACCCTCATAACTCACTCAAATATGGTCGCAACCCTAAAAATAAGAAATACTGTGAAGCAATAAATAAAGAAAGATGAGAGATAGGGGAACAAAGCTCCCAACCCTCTATTTGTTTTGACATAAATATTTTTAGAAAATATTCTATTGCATTTTTTGGTGTTTGGTACGACAAAAAACAAGCATATTTTGGCAGAATATAACTTTCACTTTTAAAATATAGAAAATGCTTTTCGAACTAAACTTTTATCAATGCCACTACATTGCCATCACCACCATTACATCCACCACCACACAACCACCACCACCATCATCGCCATTGCCGTCACCACACCATCACCTCCACCCTATCACTATCACCATCACCACCATCACCACCACTGTCGCCGCCACCATCACCACTCCCAACACCTCCACATCTACCACCACCTTCTCCTCCACTCCGTCACCACCACTAATGTAACTATTAGTGCATTAATTTCGAAAATGTAACCAAACATAAAAACTTTTTCTATGGGAAACATTTTCTGAAAAAAAAAAATTCTGTGGAAAATATTTTTGATTGAAAAATGTTTTCCGTCAAAATAAAAGGAGCATAAAATAAAAGATTTGTTTTTAGAATTTTGTTTTTAACTTTTAGGTAATGCTAGATTAGAACATCCGAAAAATAGAAGAAAACTTTTATAGGAGAAAATTTGAAAAAAGAGAGAAAACTTTTATAGAACATCCGAAAAATAGAAGAAAACTTTCATCTCTCATTCTCATTCACTTTTTCTCTCACACTCATCTATTCAATTACAAAATTTTTTTTTATCAAATTATCCTAAATTCCAAAACTATTTTTAAAATATACAATCAAACAAATTTTAAAATTTTTTAAACTCTCTCCAAAAAAATTATTTCTTAAATAATATTTCAAAATACAAACCAAACAAAGTCATAATGACTTTTTTTTTATATACTAAAATCTCACTTTCCCAAACAATTCTTAAAAATGCATGAAAACAAAAAACAATGGCATAAATTTAATTTATTTAACTAAAGACAAAAAAAAAATTCGAAAAACAAAATATGATTTTATTTGACTTGGGGCCAATTTTAGAAACATGGTAAAAGTTATTTTTGACTTTTAATCTATTTTGAATTATATCATTTTTTTTATTTTGTTACATAATTTTTAAAAAACTTTCTTTGAAAAAAAACCTTTGTCAACGAGATCAATCCAAGAAAAAGTCAAGTCGTTTTCAAGAAAGGGAAAAGAAATCCCATAAAAATGGTTACAACTACAACTATTTTCCATTCCATATGCACAGCACACTATGAATCAAAACCCAAACCCACGCGCGATTTAAGTACATGCCCAAGTACAACCCAAGCCTCGCACCGAATCTGATCCGTCGGCAGAAATCTTCTAGTATGGAGAGTTGGACGGCTGAGATATGTAGACCCTACCACTTTGAATTCAAAAACAGCACAAAGTTACTAACGTTATAATTTCGTAGCCTCAGCTTCGGCTCCGAACCTAAAGCTACACAATCAAATCAAATAAAAAAAATAAAAAATTGCCAAAACCAATAAAAAACATATCTAACTTCAACTGAAAGAGAATCGACTCATATAGCAAGTACATCAACACTCTGAGATTCACACAATCTCTCTCTTATTGATTGTCTTGTATCAACTGAAAAAGAATCGACTCATATAGCAAGTACATCAACACTCTGAGATTCACACAATCTCTCTCTCTCTAAGAACAGTAAAGATTTGCAGGAAAGAGAAGTATGTTCTTGAATTATTATTCTGTTTCTCTCTCTAAATCTATACCATATATATGTGTGTAATGTGTATAAATTGATGCATTGACGTGTTTGTATATGTTAGGGTTTCTAATATTCTGTTTCTTGATCGAATTACAGAGTAAAATTGGGGGCATTAATGGAGGATACAATAAGAAGCGGGAGGCATGACTCGAAGTTGGCTTCAAGAAAAGCCGAAGAAGCAGGTTCTCATTCGACTTTTTTCTTTTCTCTTACTGTTTGGTTGCTGAGAAAATGTAGGAAGAAAGTAATGTGCATTTTGAATCTTGACGCTTTCTCATTACTCAGAGCAAATATGAAGTTTCTTGGCTACCAAATAGAACTCATTTATGTTGTCCTGTTCGAGAATTCATTCGATTGATTTGTGTTTAATTCTTCAGCTTGGAGGCGTTTCGAAGCAACTCAGTGGCTAGATAGCTTAGTTGGACCACTAGGCATATCAACTCAACCATCAGAGAGAGAGTTCATTTCTTGCTTGGGAAATGGTTTGGTCCTCTGCAATGCCATTAACAAGATCCAACCAGGATCAATCCCAAAGGTAATCATATTACCATTTCATATATATTGATAACTCAGTATCTGGCCCATTGGACCAACTAATCCGGGAACCAATCCCACCGTTCACTTGCGGGGTCTCAATTAAGGAATGGGCAAAAGCCCTGTTTGGACTAGCCCCAATAAATTGTTTGCAAAAGTTTTGAACTTTAGGTGTGTGTGTATACAAAATTACTTAATTAAGGACATGAATTCAAATGGAATCAATTGGAGAAAATGCCCATTTGTACCTATATGTATTTTTGTCTCTGATTTTGGTTAAATTTCAATTTTTCTGATTATTGTTGTTTGGGAATTATTGTAAGGTCGTGGAGAGTAACGCACCCTCACAATTCCTGACATGGGATTCTCAACCATTGCCCGCTTATCAGTACTTTGAAAATGTTCGAAACTTTTTGGTAGCAGTTGAAGAATTGAAGCTACCTACATTTGAAGCATCTGATCTTGAAAGAGTAAATTAAGAACCCTGTTGTTAATTTCTATTATGCACAAATAGCTTAATGTGTTTGTGCATGTATACAATCCTTAAATTGAGTTTTCTTTCATTTAATATCTTTAGGATAACTTGGAAGTTGGGTCATCGGCGAAGGTGGTTGATTGCATTCTAGCTCTGAGAGGATACCATGACTGGAAGCAATTGAGTGGAGGAAATGGATTCTTTAAGCCCCCGAGATCTCCTCTGCTTATGCATTCTGCAAATAGGGTTCACTCACGAGCTTCGGAAGCAATCTTCTCAGACACTTGCCAACAATTAGACATGTCCAAAGCCTGTGGCGACATTCCACTCACCGAGAGTGGAGTTCAAAAACTTGAAGGTTTTAAGGATTTTTCTTTCCTATGTTTCAGTACATATGCATACTTGCACAAGGCATTTGTCACACATATATAGGAAATATTTAAGTATTACTCCAAATGATGATTACTAAATTTAATGGAGTTTGTTATGCATAATCAATTAAGGAAAGGTGGTAAGGAATTGTCTTACATAGCTGAATTCATAATATTCTAAGTACATTAAATATTTGTCTCAAATAGTGACTTAAATATTTCGGCAAGAATTATAATTAATTCTATGTTTGTTGATTGAAACTCCTAAGTTTGAAACAATAAACCATAATTTGATGAGTCTGTCTTAGTCTGATACTGGTATAATATTTTTTTTGCTATAGTTTATAAACTAATTTATATGGATAAGTTTTATCATAGGAATAATAGGAAATTATTATTTTATTTAATGAAGTCATATTTGAAGTTGTCACTTGCACATGTAGCAGCCTGCAGACGTACATATACCTTTCTGGTTTGGATTATTATTATATTTATTTTTAGACTTACTTTTTTTCATCCATTTGATTTGTAGATTTGATTGCCAAGGCCATTGTTGAATGTATGATTGACAAAAAGGAAAACATAGATAATAATCTTATTGCTTCCTTTCGTAGTGGCAATCTGGTAATTGTTAATCCTATTGATACGCAAACTTTCCTTTCATTTCACATTAAACAAATTGAACAATAGCTAGAGCTGAAGTAGTTATTTTACAGGATCCGGGCAAGTTATTCGGCAACATCATGTCTACTTGTTTGGAGGAACAACTCCAAAACAAGTTCCCTGAGGTGAGTAAGCTTAAAGTACCTTTGTAGTACATTATGATCATCACTTAGCTTGGTGGTCTCACTTTCTTTCTTGTTTATGTGTCTCTAAAGTATTAATGAGTTACATTAACATCCTTTTGCCCAAATACAGTTGAAATCGATCTTCAAAGATCTCCTTGGAGGAGGTAGCTCACTTGCTCATCCAATATCACCACCACCTCTAGAGCCTCTAGAGAATTTATCTATTAGAAATCCGAAGGTATGTTTTATATTTTAATCATATTAAGTATGTCTTCTATAAGGTAGGTACCATTTTAACTCTAAAATAATGAATTTGATTAACAGATTTCAAAACCTCACTATGTTTTTCAAAGTCTGATCTTGTTTAGAGCACTATCTTTCTTAAAATAATGAGTGCAAAAGCACCTTTTAAGCTTCACTTTATCAATATAACTGAAGTATATCAACATTAAACCTCAGAAAAGGCACATATAGAGTTTAATGAATTGATGGAATGTAGGGATCTCTCTCTCTCTCTCTCTCTCTCTATATATATATATATATCATGCATGCACATAAACACAAACAAACAAATATATCTGTTTTGTGAATAATATGTTTTGTGTCATGAATACATTCTTTCTTACAGTGTTGCAGAGCTTGCTTGAAAAAGGGTAGCTGCAACCACTGGTATCTATTTCAAGTGCAAGAAAAAGAACTATCAGTAAGCTTTCTGTGAACCCATCTATGTCATATGTGTGTACAACTTATTGAATATTGATTTTGTTAGACAATCAATACACCAGTCCTTTTTTCTTCCACTACAGTGTGCGTTTTGTTTCAGTTGCCATTCAGTATTTCTTCTGTCTTCCTGTACATGATAAGTACATGATTCAAAAGTTACATCAAATGAGCAAATTAATCAACTAAATTCTATTTACGAACACCATACAATACTTGAGGAAAAAGGAGAATGCTTGATGATGTCCCTTTTTAATGTTCTTGACTTTACATTGCCAATTTCATTTATTTTGGTGACACGTGTCTGGGTAAGAATGTCTTCCTGAATTTTCTGTGTTTGACATGCAGAATCTCAAGGAATTGCTGTCCAGAACAAAGAGGGAATTCAAAGACTTACAATCTCAATTGCAAAGCGATTTGAAACATTTGGGTAAGTCAGCTATTTAAGAAATTTTCAGCAATATCATCCCCAGAAATCAATTAATCAATCTCTATTCTACTATTAAAAGAAAGGTCAATCAAAAGCTTGTTTTGTGGGATTTGATAAGCATATGCATCCTAGTATGTTTTGCAAGTTCATAAATGCTAACTAGTTTTAATTTTGCACGAGTTCAGGGAGTCAGGTACAGGAGATGTCTACTGCTGCTCTTGGGTATCACAAGGTTGTGAAAGAGAACAGGAACCTATACAACATGGTTCAGGATTTAAAAGGTTGGTTAATTTCTGAATAACAACCATTTACTGTTTTGATGAAATTATCAGTCTTGCTTATTTTGTTTCTTTAAAAGATTAACTACAAAGCACATAACCAAGTGTGTTTACTCTATCATGGTTGAAAATTTTCTTCAGGGAATATTCGAGTTTATTGCAGAATTAGACCTGCCTTCAGTGCCAAAGCAAGAAATGTGATAGATTTTATTGGAGAAGATGGGTCATTAGTGGTTGTTGACCCATTGAAAACCCAAAAAGATGGGAGGAAAGTTTTTCAATTCAATCATGTGTTTAGACAAACTGCTACTCAAGGTAATACACAGATTCTTCTGTTTTACAAATTTTGTGAATTATCTTCACTTGGCATAATAATCATTCCCGCCCCCCCCAACACACACACAGATGAGATATTTAAGGACACTCAACCAGTAATTAGGTCTGTAATGGATGGATACAATGTATGCATTTTTGCTTATGGTCAAACTGGATCTGGAAAAACACATACTATGGTAAGGTTCTTTTCTGATTTGGCTTCAGATGCAAGTAATTTTTTTTTTCCCCGCTTTTCCTGCATGATTTACTGTTGATTGTCAAATATATGGTCTCTGTTTATTTATTTTATTTTCAAACCAAGATTTTCTCACTGCATATGTCTTCCTCTGTGACAGTGTGGATCAACTAGGGACCAGGGAATCAATTATCTAGCTCTCAGTGATCTCTTTCGGCTGTCTAATACAAGGAAGAACATCATGAAATATGATATTCATGTCCAAATGGTTGAGATATATAACGAGCAAGTACGAGATCTTCTTGCCGAAGATTCTAAAAACACAAAATATCCTTTTGCAGTTGCATTTCTGCCACTTGGCACATAAATTTTCTGCCTCTTGGCAGTTAAATTGCTTTCTTTGTTTGAAAGCTGTACTTTTTGTTCCACTTTAATTATTCATTTGCCAAATTTTTGTATTCTTGACTATCAGCAAATTAGAAATTCGAAGCTGTACTAGTGAAAATGGCTTGAGTATTCCTGATGCTTCCATGCATTATGTGGAATCCACCAATGATGTTCTTAGCCTGATGAAACGAGGTGATCTCAATCGTGTTGTCAGTTCCACTGCCATCAACAACCAAAGTAGTCGTTCCCACAGGTCCAACATTTATTTTATTTTTTTCATCTGTTAAATTTGATGAAAAAGTCGATTTACATTAATTGTTTATTTTGCAGTGTCTTGACAGTACATGTGCACGGTAAAGATGTATCTGGAAGTATTCTTCGCAGTTGCCTCCATTTGGTGGACCTTGCAGGAAGTGAACGGGTTGAAAAGTCAGAAGTTAACGGTGATGGCCTCAAGGAGGCACAATACATAAATAAATCTCTTTCCTGTTTGGGAGATGTGATCTCGGCCTTGGCTCAGAAGAGTTCTCACATTCCTTACCGAAACAGCAAGCTTACGCTACTCCTGCAGAATGCATTAGGTTGTAATATGCAATATAAATGTACCCGTCTTTCAAAGCTCTTCATTTAATTAACTTATTATTGCAAATTTTTGCCAAAATCACCTATTCTAAATGTGACGGGTCACTTCTGCTTGTGGAGTTTAGGCCTTCTCTGTATGAAATTTATGCATGTTGTATACTGACAGTTTTAATACCGTACAGGAGGACACGCGAAAACATTGATGTTCGCTCATGTGAGTCCTGAAGCAGATTCTTTTGGGGAGACAATCAGTACTTTGAAGTTTGCTCAGAGGGTCTCGACAGTTGAACTTGGTGTATCTCATATGAACAAAGAGAGCAGTGAGGTTATGGAACTCAAGCAACAGGTAAATGCATCTTCTTACATCACTATTGCACGGCATGTTCACACGTTGCATATCTTTTAGGCCATTTCTTAACAGCTTAAGCTTTTGGGACTGTGGTAATCTACCATTGCATCAAAGCTTAGGTTGGGGAGGTTTTGGGTTCTAGTTTCTCCGTTTGCATTTGGTTTCGGTTTGCATTATTTTTTCTCTGTATGTATGAATATTTGCATCTCCATGTGCAAGACGGGACTGCACATGAGGGAGGGTGTTGGAGAGCTTGATATACGTTGTTGAGCCCATTTTTTAAAATCTTAAGATTTTGGGACTGGTGTCGATCTAACATGAACTTTTTACACGTTGTAGATTGAGAGCCTCAAGAAGGCATTGGCTAACAAGGAAGCACGGACTGCTCAACCTACTAAACCAAAGGAGCCAAGATCACCATTTGAGAAACCACCGCATGCAATGACTGAACGTACTCCTCCACGCTCCCAAAGGTTGAGCATTGAAAATTCCAACAAAACGGAAATGAAGAGAGCAATCAATTCTGTTGACAAAAGGGGACCTAAAAGCCCTTCTATGCCAACTCGCTCACGGAGATTAAGTTTAGAAGGTTCAAGAACTGTTCCCAAGGATCCAGTGCAGATCAAACTATCTGAAACTGTGAGCAATCTCCTACCATCCGAAGCAGTGTTGGTACAGAAATATACCCAATTTCAAGATCCTGAAGCAGCCACAAAGCCATATGGACATGTCAGTAATGGTGAATCCATGATCGACATATATCGTCCAAGGGCTCCTCAGAGTCCAACTCTTCAACCCAAGACACCTGAGCCACCAAAACTTGTTAGAAATGAGGTTCATATCATGATGCACGGTGAGTCTAACTTTTCTACGGAGCCTCGAACCCCTGGCTTGACTAGTAATGCAAATGGAAAAGCATCTCACATAAGGAAATCGCTTCGGACAATTGGGAAGCTGATTAACGGCTCTGGGAAAAGGTAGTTAAAACCATGAATTGGTATTATCCTTGGCTCCCTTTGTCTGTTATTTTAGTGCATAACTTGTTAAATGGTGAAATTGGGAGGTGCTTAAGGTAGTGTTTGGATCTTGGATTTGGAAAAAGGATTTGTGGTTGAGGGGGAAAAGTGAATGAAAAATAAGCTAGATTTTTGTCACTGTCACTTTTCCCTTCTCTTTTCCTTTCCCTCCCCGAATCATAGTACCAAACATGGTCTAAAGTTCCAAGTTTAGACCGCTCTCTGAAAATCTCAATGCTAAAAATTGCAGGAATCAACAAAAAAAAGTTGAAGCATCCCCAGTAAATGGCATGCGCAAGATTCATGATGCAAGGTCACCAGTTTCGTCTAATGCATCCCCACTGACGGGTGTCGTTCAAACATCAGACAGGAGATCTTCTCTTGGAGGTAAATCAACGAACTCTTGTAAGTTAAACTAGCAGAACCCTCATTGGCATACCTTTTTGCTTTGTGGTCTACAACGGGGTATATGATGATTCCATATTATCAATTGCTTATATTTGTGTGAAGGTGCAAATGAAACTAGAAATTCGAAGACACCGCCTCCGGTCCACATATCGGCCAAGGCAACGAATCAGTGGATGTAGATCATTTAGCAATAAGCGGCAGAGGATAATAGTGGTGTGGTGCTTCGGCTCAAAGCATACTCAATGCTAAGATTTGATTTAGGACACTTTTTAATTCAGAGTAGCCATGACTTCTGTTTACAACAAACCATTTGTTGACATTTTGCCAGATTAATAATTCATTCATATGATTTCAGCTTCTTCTTTTTCTTTTCTCCATTTTTCTTCTTTTTTTTTTTTCCCCCCGGGGCCAAGGTTGAACTGCATTTGGCACCTTATTGAAGTTCATATTGCCTTTTGGAATGACACGTTTCAATTCTTGCCAACAAAATGTGGTTGGTTTGAGGAAAGGAAAATTTTGGCTATGTTTGGAAGAGCTTTAGAATTGCTTTAGAATTGTGATTCCAGCTCTTAATTTGTATATAGTATTTGGTTGTGATTTTCAAAAATTAATTCTACACTTACTTTTGAAAACTCGGTCGAAAGTAGGAAAATTTGAGCTAACCAGTTGTCCCACCTATCATCCGGCCGATTGACCAGAACAGCACAATATATATATATATATATATTGCAATTGACACGTGTTAATTTTTTTATATTTAATAAAAAATATTTTTTGAATTTTTAAAATTTTTTTATGAGTTTTAATAGAATTTTGAATTGTGTGTTTGATTATGAGTTGAAGTTTTTGTATCAAAAATTTCTCACTCAATTTAAAATTCTTTTCAAAACTTATTCACCAAACAAATTTTTCACACTCAAATTATAAATCTAAAACTTACAGACTCAAAATATAACTTATTCACCGATCGTCCGGCCGGTTGACCGGAACAATACAATATATATATATATATTGGAATTGGCACATGTTAATTTTTCTATATTTAATGAAAAATATTTTCTGAATTTTTAAAAAAAATTTACGAGTTTTAATAGAAAAAGTTGTGTGTTTGATTATGAGTTGAAGTTTTTGTATCAAATATCATATGTCACATCAAAAATTCTCTACCCAATTTAAAACTCTTTTCAAAACTTATTCATCAAACAAATTTTTCATACTCAAATTATAATTTTAAAACTCACAAACTCAAAATACAACTTTATTCTCAAATCATATTTAGAAAACACTACTAAACGTAACCTTTTATTCTCTTCTCACTTTCTTCTCGCTGGTGTAAGTGAGGAGAGAAGAAAAGATGTTGAAATGAAATGAAAAAAAAAATTCTCTCCTCTCCTTTCTTTTAACCAAAGAAGAAATGATTTTCCTTTCCAAAAATACTCAACCCTCATCTAGAAATGAGGAAAAAACTATGCAAACAAACCTTCGCTTGAAAAATTTTCAGCTGGTTTGTTCAAAAAATACACTTTGTAGGGGCAATGTGGGAGGGGGGAGGATTTGGGTTCTGGTCTTTTTTCCCCCCTAATTCAGCAAATTTCATATTTTTGTATATATTTTTCTAATTTTCATGTCCTTTTACAATTATTTTTTATACCCCTTGTAAATTTATTTATTTTTTTCCAATATTTTCCCCCTCAAAACACGTCTCAAAATCCAAAAGACAATGGGTCCACCAAGAACAATTCACATTGGCCTTTTTTGAGTTAAAATTTAAAGACAAAAAATAGTATTTAATACAATGGAACTTGAAGAAGGTCAAAGGATAAAATGATAGGACATTCACAAAGTATATACCCAACACATATCAGTACAATGTCCTTCCTGGGCCCCTAGGACTTTGCCATGCTCAGTTACAATATACTTTACAATTGAAACTTTATTTTAGTGGAAGCCAAACAGTCCCAACGGTCATCCAATTGGTGTTCAATATGAGAAAAAAACCAAATCTAATTAAGTGCTGAAAATTTTCCAGGCAAAAATAGTTTTGGACACTTTCACATCAATGGAACAGCTCCAAATTATGTTCACCTTGGAATGTTTTTGATTGAACCACTTTGTACCAATAATTTTACATACACAAAATCCAACTACAAAAATGTAAGTAGAGCAATGTGAGTGAAGCAGCTTCTTCAGTGATGAGCTTACCATTTGATTTTTATGTTCGCCGTTATTATTTGTGATTGATTCTATAATCAATATATGACATGGATTAAAGTAGATAAGGAAAGAGGTAGAAAGATTTGAGGAAATCAATATAAAAAATTAATTGTATGGTTTGAGAATGTGAGTGGGTTGGATTGGACCGGTTAAGTGATAAAAATTGATGGATTAGTTGGCTTATTACGGGTTAAAATTTGTCAACCAGCATACAAATTGACTTGCCCCATCTGCAAGTATACACAAAACTATTTCTAACTCACCCAATTGGCTTAAACCGTCGGCAATTTTAAAGATAGGTGAGTTGTCGACAAATTGAAATTTTTTTAATTGTGGACTGTTAATTGATGATTTTCCTTCAAAACCAATCCAAACTGACACCCCTAGTTTTAACAGTTTGTTTGACCCTCCCAAAAAAAAAAAAAAAACAGTTTTACATTTAAAACAATGTGATTAATCATTAATTGTATTGAATTTGATTGATGGTGATTATTTACTGGTTTTGAATTTGAAATGATTGAACAGCCGAGAATAATTTATTTACAAATACTTACATAGCGTTTGGTATCATATATTTTTTGTTTATGTTTACAAAAAATTTTATAAATTGATTTTTGTTTATTTTTTAAAAAATATAAACTACAAACGCGTTTGGTTTGAACAAAATATTTAAAAAAAATTAAAAACATAAACTAAAAAATATATTTATTCAGACCTAAAATATTTATATTTATTTTTTGTTATTTATGACAATAGATAATTAAAAAAAAAATTAATTGAAAAAAAAAGTAATAGAAAAGAAAAATTATTTGAAAAAAAATTAATTGGGAAAAAAATTTGTTTGAAAAAAAATTATTGAAAAAAAAATTAATTGAAAAAAAAATTTATTAGTCAAATTTTTAAATTTCTATTTAAAAACTAACGTAAACTCATTTTTTAAGTTTATATTTTTTTCTCAAATTTACAAATTGAAAAAAACATTTTAAACTAAAAAAATTATCAAACAAGTTTTTATGACAACTTTTAAAATTTTTGTAAATATAAATTAAAAATTAAAAACAAAATAGTTACTAAACAAGCTTTACATTTTATTTGGAAACCCAGAGCAATTTATCTTTTATTTTTAAACGGGTTGTTACAATAACTTATTGTTAAGTTGACATTCATAGCAAATCATGGTACAACAGCTTTCTTGGAAAATACTTCAAGTTCCAACTGAAACATCATTTTCATGGAAAATTACAATAACTTATTGGTCGTACCTTATTAACAAATATGGGAAGGCAGAACCAAATGGTGCAAAAGTACGTGATCTGTTATTTCTTCAAAAATATATATATATAATTTTTATAAAAACAAAATAACTTTTTTTTATGTTTAGCTGCGATTTTAAAATTAATGTATGAGTTGTTATATTAGTGATGATAGTGATGCCCAATAGTATTAATGTTGAAAATTTTGTATAATGTAGAAATAATTAATAGCTATTCTTGCTACTATGGTAATTTTAGAAATTTTAGGGGGGCAATTTTCCTTGTTGCCCTCCTTTAATTGGTATATCACTTGGCTTAAACAAGATAAAAATAAAGGAAATTACAATTTATGGTCTTTTGAAAAAATATTTACAAATATATGAAAAAATTTAGAATTTTAATTATTAATATTTATAAAATTTACCACTAATGTAAAAAAAAAAAAATTCTAAATTTGTACTGAATTGTAATATCCCCATAACAATATCGGCATATAGAGAGTTTTGAAGAAATCAATATAGGAAAATTTGGCAAATTTCACTATTCTATGAACATAATAGGGTGCTACTAGCTTGTCCAAACAGTTTGTTTGACTAGAAAAATAAGTGTGTGACGTTTTAAAAGAGTTTGATTGATGAAATATTATTGAATAAGATTATTAGTGATGATTTGCTGGTTTTGAAATGATTGAACACATGGTTGATCAATCACAACATGAGATGGGCAAAACTGAAGCAGCTTTTGATTCGGTGGCTCAAGCCTCTCTTCCCCCCCCTGTTTGTTTGTTTGTTTGTTTTTCTGTCCTTTTTCTTGCTGTTTCCTTTCCTGTTTCCACTGTACCCAAAAAGGAAAAACAAAAAAGATAAAAGAAATGATTGAACAACGCTAGAAGAAGCTGAATTTATTTTAGAATAATTTGGTTGACATTTTCATTCATAATATAGCCAGCTAGTTCCAAGCTTTTGCCATGCTGCTGAGATAGAGACAACAAATATTACTTCCCCAAGTTCCCAACTGAAATAACATCATTTTCATTGAAAAATTGACGATAACATAACGATCTTACCTAATTATTAAAGTATATATATATATGCGGAAAAGGCAGATCTAAAGTGACCTATTAATACACAATTTTTAAATGTGCAAGTGTGTATCATATATATTTGTATAAGTTCTTATAAATATGTGTAAGTTATCTCATAAAATTGTATAAATTTTCACAAACATACATAAGTTAACCTATAAAAATTTGATTAATCACAACTTAAGTATATTGGTGAGAACTTACGCTATTTTATGAGATAACTTATGTATATTTGTAAAAACTTATACGAATGCATATATACAGTGGTGTTTTGACGGTTAGGGTTTTGCTCAATTGGTTCCTAAACATTCCATGGGATCGCAATGGGAAGAAGAAGAAAAGGAGGCAGTGGGGTGCGATGGTGGTTTGCTGGAGCTGTGGCAGAGGGGGTGATGAAGAAGAAGGAAGCGGGAAGAAGAAGGAAGGTAGTGAAAGTGGTGGGACTACCGGCGATAAAGGCTCCGGTGAGTGAGCTACCAGAGGTGGTGGTTGGGAGTGAGGGCTAGGGTTTGGGTTTGGGTTTGGGATTATGGATATAGTTGGTATTAAGATGAGAGTTTAAAGAAAAAATAGAAGAAACTCATTTAGTTGGATGGGGATTCAAAAAAATGAGAGAGCCAAAGAAAAAAAAATAGGTACTAATAGCTGCCTTCTTTGGTTGCGATCTTAAAATTATTAAGTTAATAATTATTAAGCGATTGTAATGGTGGGATGTTGGAGATGGAGGTCTTAGGGGTGGCGACAACGATGACAAGTAAAGATAGTGGTAGTAATAATAATTAGTGGTGGGAGGTGATGGTGATAGTAGTGATAAGATTAGTTGAAAAGCATTTTTCACATCAGGAAAGTAGAAAAAACTTTTTTATACAAAGAATTTTTTCTATGGACTTCAATTTTTCATCACATCAAACTTCATAAAATGTTTAAAATATTTTATTTAAACAAACAACACATATGTTGAAAATATTTTTTTGTTTGTTGTCATTTGTTTATGTCTTTATTTTCGGCAAATTTCACTTCAAATTCTAGATTCAAACTCAAAACAGTTGAACATTTAGAACGTTGTAATTAAAATGACAACAAACAAAACAAATATTTTTGTTTGTTGTCATTTTTATTTTTTATTTTTTGTCTTTTTATTTTTCGGCAAATTTCCCTTTAAATCCTAAAATCAAACCCAAACAGTTGAACATTTAGACCATTGTTATTAAAATGACGCCAAACAAAACAAACAGTTGTGAGAAACCATCATTATTGAACCTTCACAACATTGTTTTATTTGATTTGAGTTTAATCCTATATTTCACAAGTATAAATTGAATCCACAACAACAAAATAAGCCAAATTTACAAGAAAAAACTAATAATAAAACAATAGAATTTTTATTTCAAAAGTGTATATTTACCAGAAGGAAGCATATTTGCATATGGTTAAGAATCTACAACTTTCAATGAGCTCAAACAAAAAGAGTGGAGAATGATGTTTCGTTTGTTTGAGTAGAAAGTATTTTTTCCCCAAAAATCATGTTTTTCTATAAAAAAAAATATTTTCTACCGAAACAAAAAGTGTGTCAATGTGATTGTAGATAAAAATCCCGGTTCTTAACGAATGAGTAGTCGTATGCCCGAAGTAACCGCTTTTGAAACCTCACAAGATTCAACCTCACATTTTGATGATCAAGATAGATCTTCTTAGTGAATTCCCACCCTTTCTTCCCCACATTGCTCGGATCAGTTAGAACCGGATTATTCTCGTCATACTCATCGAACAATGAGCTCTCCCTCGGAAGAATTTTGTAGCCAATGTACTTCAAACCGAGCTTTGTCGACGGTTCCCCAAAGTAAGTCTCTGAAGCCCATTCTGTTCCAAGTGGGATCACTTGGATCAACACCGACCCTGGTTTCATAAACAAAAAATGTGTCAAAGCCGCACCGTGGACACCAATTGTAACATCGCTTGAATTAAGCACCCGGTAAATTCTCGCCAGCTCAGAAGTACGGACAGGCCTCAAAACCTCCACTTCAAATCCAATTTGTTCTGCCATTTTCACCAACAAATCCTCGTTAGCTATCGCTCTAGACTCTTGTCGCGATAAGATAACTAGTTTCGGTTTCTTCAATTCCGTCCTTATTTCAAGTAACTTTTGTGATGAAGACGGTGAAGAGAGATTATTCAATTTCGCTTCACGTTCCTCATCCTCAATTAGACCTTTGATTCGAGGCCAATAAGCCTGGTCTAAAATGTCACGAAAATCTTTAATAGTCTTACCCCCTTCCATCAACAAAGGATCGACGGTCAGATCATCGTGGATTCTCAAACCAGCCATGGCTTCAGGGAAACAATGGGTTCTATTATCTCCGCTAAAATCAATTGGTGGATAATCCGATAGAATCGAAATGATATCACCATACTTAGTAAACCACCATTCATGATAATCAAGAATAACAAACACAACCCTCTTGTTGAAATGTTGTGAGGTGATGTACAAAGGCACAATCCCATCATTGAATTCATGGTAAATATTGCCGGTATATCCCCCGGTGGAAAAGAACACCGCAGGAACGTCATGCCAGACGTCGCAACGACGGCGGGACCCAGTTTTTCGCTTTGAAACAAGGTGTAATTCACTAACAGTGTCCATAGTACTTTTCTCCCATTTTCGGGTATAGGGCTTAATGTTTTCATGTTGGAGTTCTTGTTCATTGTCTTCTTCGCCATCATCGGTCAGGTCAGGAACATAATCTATGAAGCCATTGGCGTTTGTTGAGGTGTAGAGGTAGATTGAAGAGGAGAGAGAGCCTGTTCTCACATCCCCTTTCATGATACAAATATCGGATCGAATACTGTTTCTATCACAACATATTGTTCCTGAATTTAAAACATTAAAAAAAAAAATTCCAAATTAGAACACAATGTTGAAAATGTAAAATCATTGCCAAAAAAAATACCCATTTCATTTCAGCTTGATTGAAAGGGAAAAAAAAATTACTAAATACAAAATACAAAAACTGAAGTCTGAGGAACAAAAGGGTATTGGCTATATCCATACCGCCATGATTAGAAGTTAAATCCCAAAACAAAAATGCTAGAGGTCCCAAAAACAAAAAAAAAAAACAAAAGGAAAGGAAAAAGAATCATTGGAGATTAATCAAATGACAAAATAAATAAAAATATATGTTGAGATTGAAGAACAAAAAAATGGTATTTTTCATGCATATTTTACATCAAGACAAAAGAAAAAATGAAAGAAAAATCATTGGAGATTGAAACAAGGAGGGTAATTTTTTTTATTTTTTAATCCATCACACTGTTACTTCACATTAATCATCTGAGATTGAGACGGGGGTATCTTTCATATGCATCTCACTATGTCTAAAAATATTAGAACTACCAAAAATAATAATAAGTATAAAAATAAAAAAAGAAAACAGTGATTAATACCCATCTCAACATAATTGCATGTTGAAAATGTTGCCAAGAACTGAAAATAATAATACAGATAGAGAAAGAAATAACCAACCATTAGGGATTGAAGAGCAAAGGGGGGTATTTGCATTCATCTCAGCAAGAAGGCTTTGATCTTCATGTCCAAATGAATCTGCAAAAACCCAGAAGAGAGAGAGGCATTAAGACCCAAAACAAGAAGAAATCAATGGAAGTCCAGGGAAACCATGAGAGAGAATGAAAGAGCTTTACATAAGAGAGAGAAGTCGGGGGGAAAGTTGAGGAACTGAGGGGCCAAAATCAAGCTGAAGGAGATTAGAGAAAGAAGGAGGAGAGAGAGAAGCCCGGGTCTTGTTCTCTTGTTGTATAAAATAGAGTTTCCACAGATTAAACCCACAAAGCTACTCTGTGACTCCTCATCTACAACAACCAACTCTAGACCCTTCTTCAGTGGATGATATCTCTGATAATGCACCATTGATAGAGACAAAATATTAACAAATAAAGAGAGAGATTCAGAATCAGATGAAGTATGAACAGAGAGAGAGAGGGAAAGGAGCAAGTGAGTATTTGTGGTTTGTTTGAAAGTTGTTTTTGGGGTTGCTCTGTTTCTTCTTCAATGGATGTGTATATTGAGAGAGAGAGAGAGATTCAGACGAGGTACGAACAAAGAAATAATATGAAGGTTATATATATGAGAGAGAGAGGGAATGGAGGAAGTGGGTATTTGAAGGGGGGTTTTTCTGGGGCCGCTCTGTTTATTCTTGAATGTATGTGTTGAGAAAGAAAGAAGTTTCGGAGAGAGAGAGAGAGAGAGAGTAAGTGACTAGCAGTCAAATTGCGTGTACTATAAGCTGAGCAAAGCAGAGGATCCGGACTCGAGCAGAGCATAGCAAAACAGAGAGAGAGAGAGAGAGAGAGGAGAAGTGGTAGTGAGTTGGAAGGCCATCTGGCATTTGCTTAGGTTTGGTGAGAGACACACCTCGGCGTAGGACCCAACCGAAGGTTCGGTTAGAGAGAGTGAGAGAGAGTGGTAACCCACACGCGCCTTTGTGTAGAGCTCACTGGGGCCAGGTCAGAGGAGCTGACATTTTAGATTTTTAACCAGAGAATTTTGTGGTATTTTGGTAAGCGACAATGCTACGTAGCTCAAATTTTGTGGCTCAAAAGTGACTCAAATGGCCAAAACGACGTCGTTTTGAGTACAGAACAACATAAAAATGGCCAAAACGACGTCGTTTTGGTCATTTGAGCCACTTTTAAGCCACAAAATTTGAGCTACGAGACATTTTCCTTTGGCAAGGTAAGATTTTGGAAGAACTTAGATAAGTTCTGAGATCTCAATTCTACTGATGTTTAATGTAGTCGTCTTAGGATTGCCTAAATAGTGTATGCATTGTGAAGTTAATGCATACATTCAAAGTTTATCACTTGTTCTATTCTGGTTAAACTGATATTAGATAATCTTAGGCTTTTTAGGTTTCGTTTGGAAACATACTAATTTAGTAACTTTTTAGTTATTTGACTAAAATATAAGTTAAAAAAAATTAGTATGTTTGAGATGATTTTTTAGCTTTTTACGAAAAGATGTGTAAAAAATAGAGAGAAAATAGAATCTTTGATTTTTTTGTATGAATTGTTGACTTTTTAGCTAATTTAATAACTTTTTGAATTTTTGACTAAAATGGAGAGTTCCCAAACGAGGTCTAAAATTAACAAAAGACATATTTGAAAATTTTACTTGTTAACTAAAAAAAAAAACACATTTTAGATTTTCCCTATTGGTTGGAAGACTGATTTTACTTTTATACTATAATTTTATTTCTATAAAATTAAACACAAATATAAAAAATAAAAATAAAAAAAAAAGTTAATAATAATTTAATTGGGATATATATATATATATAATTAATTAATTTATTCTCGTTCTGCAACATTCATCTGTGCACTTGAGTTTTCTTTTGAAGTATTGTCGAATTACGTTGCGTAAAATTATGAATATTGTGTAATTAAGGCCTATTTTAGAAATTAAGAAAAAAATTAATTTATTAGTTTATTAGCTTATTTAAGTCACATTATTTTTCTATTTTTGTATATTTTAAAAAAAAAATTAAAAAGTTAAACTTTTTTCTTCCTTACTAGAATAGACCTAAGCAATGTGCTTATTAAAACAAAATTATTATATAGAATTTTATAAGTATTAATAATTATTATGTAAAATTAAGTCAATATTATGAGTATAGTGTACTATGTTAAAATTTCATTATATAAAAAATAACTTTGTTATTTTTATAAGGTGAGAGTATAATAATCTTTAAAAAAATGTTTGGTAGTTCGAATTTGTGTAATCTAAATGACTCGAATATATCAAAATGATGTCGTTTTGAGACATTCAAACCATTCAGACTAGGAAAATTTAAGCTATTGTTGTAATCTTTAATCATTCTATGTCCCACCTCTTTTATGGGAATCGTGAAATTTGTGATCTCATGGACCACGAAATTACTAGGCCAAACACACATAGCCTTGGTATTAATATATATATATATATATATATGTTTTGACAAATGCATTTTAAAAAATAATAACAGATATGAACCTAATTTTTTTAGAAAAATTAAATATGAGAAAAATATAGTAAAAATTTAAATTAAGAAAACAACAACTTCGTAAATTATAAAATTGGAGAAATGGTATTATTGTAAATTTAAGATAAACAAAATTTATTGCTCAAACTTAACAAATGTCAAAATTCGACAATAGCTATACTTCTTGTTAGATAGATGGTAATCATCGACTAATTAAAATAGAATCGAAACTACATAATAAGCCTTCATTTGAGATGTGAGTTGGCTTTTTAACTTTTTAATTTTTTTAGTTATTTTAGTCTGGGGCTAAAAAGCCTCGTTTAGGATGAGTTTTTTTTATTTTTTTGACTTTTATGAGAAAAAAATAAAATGATTATAGTTTGAATGTGACATTTTATCTTATTAATTTTTTAATCTATTTTATCTTTTTGTGACTAAAATAACTCCAAGCCACGCCAAACCTACATGCCAAATAAATCCTAAGTCAAGTATAGTTAGGGTTGGTTTGGGGTGTACTAAAAAAGTGCACTTTTTGTCTTTTTACGAAAAGATGTGCAGAAAAGTAGAGAGGTGATGTGATGGAAAAAAGATAAAAAGATAAAAAGATGGATTATATAGTAGATGACAAACAAGGCTTTAGTTAAGTCTAAGATTAGACCCATTCCACTTGTTTTGATTAATTCTCTTCATGATAAAACCGTGTATAAATATTTATTTGACTACGAGATTAGAATAGTAGTGATCACTTTAAGTTTTCTTTAGTTTGGTTGAGAGTTGAAGGTGATATTTATTAACAACCAATCATATTAATTACTCATAAATCATATCAAACAAATGAATGCAATTATCTAGTGTACTTATTAGTAAGGTCCAACTTGTTTCAAGTTGAGATCACGACTGGATCCGTCCAGTTCAGTTCATGAGGCTCATTTTTTGGACCCGTTTTGATAATCTGAACCGTTGAATGTGTAGAACTCATCGAGTACTATATGCTTGTAAAAAATCACGTTGATCGGATATCAATAGCTATGTGATCAAATCAGTTTTGTATAAAAAAAATGGACGGTGAAAAAATTAACGGTTGATAAAAAACTGTTTTGTTCACATAGCTATCGATATCCGATCAACGTGATTTTTTACAAGCATATAGTGCTCGACGAGTTCTACACATTGAACGGTTCGTATTATCAAAATGGGACCTTTGGTGGGCCCTCACGAGCCCAACAGCACAGTCCAGTCCGATCTTGGACTGGACCAAAGCCACTGCCTATTAGTAAACCCCTTTTTGGCTAGGCGCTTATCAAATAAACTATTCAGTGTGTTTGCTTTTAGTTTTTTAAAAATTGAATTTTTTACTTTTTTTTTTTTAATTAATTTTTTAAAATTTTAAGCATTTTTTTTACTTTTTTAGATATACCTTACTTAGATATATCTAAATAGAAAAATATTTGTGAAAAAATATTTTAAAAAATTAATAAATATATTAAAAAAATGAAAAATGTATAGAATTGTACGGGAAAGAAATAAACCTTCTCGTATAATCCTGTTGATCAAGTCTGTGCTCCTCCGTACGTCGTCGCTTTATCACCTGAAAATACAAACGTGAGCTAGCCGGCGAGTGTGTGCCGGAAACCTCTCCGATGCCTAAGTCAGTAAGTTTGACAAATAGACAAAAGCTCTGTGTATTTAGAAAGCAAAGTTGTGTTACCTCTCCAAAGGTGATGTTTGTGAGCTTTTATAGGTTCCGTGTGGCACAAACCAAGTAGGACTCTTATTCCTCCATGTAGAGTCCTCCTAGGATTCATACTCCTGAAAGATAATGCTTATCCTTCAACACCCCCCTCACTGCTTAAACCAAGTGAGATGGTTTTACCATGGTTGGATTCCACTATGACCGAGGTAAGCATGGCTTATGCTAAGCCGCAGACTAGACCGAGCTAACTTTATTTCGACTCTTCCATTCATGGCTCTTACCCAGGTTTCTCCTAGCGCCAGCCATGGTGTGATCAGACCGAGCTATCAAACAGCAAGGTTCTGGCCGAGATAACCTCGATAAGCTAAGACCGGACTAACTTTGAGTACGGCAACCGGGCTATGTTCAAAGCTTCCTTTAGACCGGAGTAACCCTCAAGATTCTTTCGGACCGGAGTAACTTTATACCCCTCTTGGGCCGAAGTAACTTCACACCTCTGTTGGGCCGGAGTAACTTCATGGCCTTTTTACTCAGTCCTTCGCAACGTGGCCCATAACGCCCTATTACCCAGCTCGGCCAACTTATAAGTATAAATTACTCTCTCAATTGCCCCTTAATTCCATCTGCGTAGCATGATAGGGATTACCTGTCTATAAACCAGGCTAAAGTTTTATCTTTTCAGCCGAGCTAAAAAAACCCTTTAGCCTTTCCAGCCGAGCTAAGACTTTGAATCCTTTAAAGCCGAGCTATATACTTTTAACCTTCCCAGCCGAGCTAAACTTAAGCCGAGTTGTGCTTGTCCGGTCACAACGTCCCTTCAATCACAGAAACTGAATCGATTCTCATCCCTATGACATATGGCATGCTGGTATTGGCTTACTGCAGCTGTCGCACCGCCCTCGTACTCCGCAAAATCTGAACAATTCCCGCCTTTTGCCCCTTCTCTTTCCACAAAAACAATCCTTTGTTTCTGAATCACTTTACACCATTCACTCTTTCTTCTCTCCTTTTGCCTCCATTGTTCTCCATCCTCTGCAATTGTGAAGCTCGTGCTTGCTGCCATTTTCTACTTCCATCTCCAGTTCTTGCCTCTTCATCTGGTAAGCACTGCACCTCTATCTTGCTTTCCTTGTTTTCGTACTTTGTTTTGTGTGTTTTTGTAAAATACATTTTTTTCCATTTGCTTTGCTTCCTCTAAAAACACTATGTTAGTATAATCCTCAGGTATTCATGAAATAACCTGTAGAACACTACTTTTGATTCAAAATTACACATAACCGAACTAGTTAACCGTTTGTAGTTTGATGCCAGTGAGACCAGACTATACAACCGAACTAACACTCGTACCAGTAGTTTCAATAAGTCAAACCACTTCTTGATAAACCTTAGCCGAGGTAAACGAACCGTACTAAGTCCGAACGTAGCATACTGAAACCTTATCTTTCGACCGAGCTAGGCCTTTGGGGCTAAGCCACCTTTCTAAGTTTTTAGACCGAACTCAGAAAGCTGCCCCTAGAGGCTCAACCAGTCTAACTTAGCATTCTCTTTAACCGAGATAACAAATCGCTTGCCAAGACCGAGCTATCGAACCCCTTGTTCAATCCGAGCTACTAAGCATCTTGTTAAAACCGAGACAGAACCTGTAGCATCCACATAGTTGAAGTAGGACTCCTATTCTTGCTTTTATTTTGTAGCACGGTCCAATGATCTGTGCTTAACCCCCTTGTTTTCCACTTTGCAGACTTAGGTTGCCCAGGTACTCCACTGCGCGCTCAATCGAGCTATCGAGCACAATTTTGCGACCGAACTAAATTATCCATAACTTAAAAAATAAATGAGGAAGTATAGGTTTTTGGTAGAAACCTCTGGTGGCCTGGCCAAATTCCGAAGGGATTACAACATCCCTGACGACGTCCAACTTATTCTGGCCGAACAAGATACCCTTCCATGGGAAAAGCAGGGCTATGTACCTTTCACCCTCCTATCAATAATAGAAACCGGACTAAAATTCCCCGTTCAACCCTTGATTTGTGAATTCCTAAGACAAACCAGAATATGCCCAACTCAGCTTTCTACCAATTCTTATCGTATAATAATGGGAATAGCCAAACTAAACCGCCGAGCCGGTCTTAACCTCGGTCTAGCCGAAATACTCTACCAATACTCCATTGGCTCCAAAGATGACAGCTGGGTCTACTACCTTAGGATACGCCGTCGCAGAGAAAAAATAATAAAAGATACGCCGGATAAGGACTTAAACGATGATGAATTTTTCTGGGTGTCTGGCAATTTTGAAGACCAGCAAGCCCAGATCCCTGGTCGAAGTATAAACTGGAATAAAGGAGAACCTGGTATAATTACTTCAGTTTTTGGCATGCTTTGCTTTATTTCGGTTACCTGATCCTGAACCGAACTAACAGTTTGTCTTCTTTATACAGATTCAGCCCATCTTCAATCACTTTACAGCTACCCCAATCTAGTCACTCTTCGCGCCGCACTACGGTATCCAGAACGGAGTTGGGCCAAGCTGTTAGGTTTTGAACCGACATACAGATACAGCGGCCGCCGAAAAGTGAGAGTGACCGACTTTCTGCTAGAGGAACCGGACCCAACTTTGCCCCAAATTATCCTGGTCCCTCTCACAGCCGAACAAGAAATGGCCAAGAGAAATAGAGTTAGGGCCCTCTTGACCGAGACCAACAGACCCGAAGTACCGCCACCAAGCCAAACGCAACGGGCCGTTGTGGCCCTTCCTTCTCAACAGCCTTCTTTATCACGCCGAACTAAACGCGCCCGGATTACCCAGACCGAACAACGGTTAGTTGATGAAGACGAAACCACCCTCCCACCGAGCCATCCACCGAGTCCGCAACCAGAGCCATCTGACCGAGCTACCTCCAAGTGGGCACCGAAGCTCACTTATCAGAACCGAGATATTGAGGAAACTGATTCGGTGGTTGCTGAGAAGGATCACATACTGGCCTTCATCCTTGCCAAAAGTGTGTGCCTTCCAAAGGACATGGAGCACCACAATCAGCTAAACACCGAGCTGAAGGCCATCCGGTCTTCAACAAAATCCATGATCCTGGTAAGTATCACTCTCTTTTGCTTTTGTACCTTTCTAATTCTTCCTACTTTCAGCTCAGCTAAAAATGAAAGTTTCTATTCTATTGCAGGCCATTCAGAAGAACCACATTGCACACAAGCGGGTGTTGGAGCTCAGGAGAACATCAAGGGAGGCCATGGCAGAGGCCGAAGCCAAAACCGCCGAGCTCAAACAAGAACAAGTGAGGACGGCCGAACTGGAGGCTGAGGTGACTCGTCTGACCAGCCTAGTTGTTTCGGCCGATGCCGACAGACAGAGAGCCCTAATTGAGATGAGAGACAAGTATTTGCGGGAACTGGCGAAGCTTGTGGGTGTTAAGGACGCCGAAATAAACGTTTTGAAGAAGAAAGCTGAAGATGCCGAGGTGAAGGGCTTCAAGGAAGGCGAAGCTGCATACATCCAACAGTGTGAAGCTACGAAGGACTTGTTCTTCAAGTGCGGCTGGAGGGGTGCCGTGGAGCAGCTCGATTGCGGTCCCGACACCGAGGTCTTCAATGCTTCTCAGTATTTTATTCCGGCCTCACTGGCAGAGTATGCAGCCGACCTTCAGAAGCAATTCCTTGAAGCGTCTGACAATGACGATAAAGAGAATGAGCCAACTGACACTCCGGTTGACAATGTTCCAGCTAACCAATCAGTTCGGGCGGAGCCTGCGGTAGAAGATCTGTCCATTGAGCAACCTGCTGAAACTGAGCTCTAGGCCGAGACCGAGCTCCTAACTCAGACTGTAATTCCGTCTGAATCCGGACTTCGGGTTGATGCCGAGCTGGACGTCGAAATAGATGACCTTTTTAGCTGATTTTGTATTTTTTCTTTTTCTCCTTTTTGCTTCGACTTGTAACCGGGCTATGGCCCCCCCCCTTTGTAATCGCTTTGAACTTGATTAATGAGAATGATCTTCTTTTGTGCTAACTGTTATTCCGGTTTGATCTGTATGCTTGTGCCTGTAATGACTTTTTCATGACTTCTATTGCTCCAACTGTAATCTTGGTTTACTTTCCTGTTTGAGCATGCTTTTCTAACTGTAACTTGAAGCATACTATTTTTCGGCCGAGATACTTTATTTCGGTCTTACCTGTGCCAACTGACTGACCTTTCTAGCCAACCACTCTTTAGCCGATATGCGTACTTCGGCTGAAGAGTACCAAGAGTGGTTTAATCCAGCCAATCATTCTTCAACCTATACCCTTATTTCGGCTGAAGAGTAATAAGAGTTGGTTTAATCCAGCCAACCACTCTTTAGCCGATGCCCTTACTTTGGCTAAAGAGTATCAAGAGTTGGTTTAATCCAGCCAACCACTCTTTAGCCGATGTCCTTACTTCGGTCAACCACTCTTTAGCCGATGTCCTTACTTTGGCTAAAGAGTACCAAATATTGGTTCAATCCAACCAACCACTCTTTAGCTGATGTCATTACTTCGGCTAAAGAGTATCAAGAGTTGGTTTAATCCAGCCAACCACTCTTCAGCCATACCCTTACTTCGGCTGAAGAGTAATAAGAGTTGGTTTAATCCAGCCAACCTTTAAATTAGTTTTTCCAGCCAACTTAGAATAGAATGTTTGGTTATTCGGACTAAACGTCCTGCAGCCCGGATCCTTATCCTGGGCTTAGGAGGGGTGTTGGTTTAATCCAGCCAACCTCTAAGTTAGTTTTTCCAGCCAACTTAGAATAGAATGTTTGGTTATTTCGACCAAACGTCCTGCAGCCTGGATCCTTATCCTGGGCTTAGGAGGGCTATTGGTTTAATCCAGCCAACCTCTAAGTTAGTTTTTCCAGCCAACTTAGAATAAAATTTTTGGTTATTCCGACCAAACGTCCTGCAGCCTGGATCCTTATCCTGGGCTTAGGAGGGGTGTTGGTTTAATCCAGCCAACCTCTAAGTTGGTTTTTCCAGCCAACTTAGAATAGAATGTTTGGTTATTTTGACCAAACGTCCTGCAGCCTGGATCCTTATCCTGGGCTTAGGAGGGGTGTTGGTTTAATCCAGCCAACCTCTAAGTTAGTTTTTCCAGCCAACTTAGAATAAAATTTTTGGTTATTTCGACCAAACGTCCTGCAGCCTGGATCCTTATCCTGGGCTTAGGAGGGGTGTTGGTTTAATCCAGCCAACCTCTAAGTTAGTTTTTCCAGCCAACTTAGAATAAAATTTTTGGTTATTTCGACCAAACGTCCTGCAGCCTGGATCCTTATCCTGGGCTTAGGAGGGGTGTTGGTTTAATCCAGCCAACCTCTAAGTTGGTTTTTCCAGCCAACCTAAAGTAAAATGTTTGGTTATTCCGACCAAACGTCCTGCAGCCTGGATCCTTATCCTGGGCTTAGGAGGGGTGTTGGTTTAATCCAGCCAACCTCTAAGTTGGTTTTTCCAGCCAGCTTAGAATAAAATGTTTGTAATGTTCCTAACGTCACTAAAACTATCTTTTACAGAAAACAACTATGCTGAAAAGAATCGACTTATTTTATTGAGGAAAGAAAAAATTACACATGTTTGAAAGAGGAAAGCTAAAAATAAAATAACTTGAGATTTGCGGTGTTCCATGGCCTAGGGATTGCTTTGCCGTCTTTGTCTTCTAGGTGGTATGCCCCTTTGCCTGCTAACCCAACCACTTTGTAAGGACCTTCCCAATTAGGCCCTAGCTTGCCATCTCCTAGCACCAGGTTGTTTCCCATCACTTTGCGCAGTACCCAATCGCCGATCTTGAATTGCCTTGGATGCACTGTCTTGTTGTATTTCCTGGATAACTCTTGCTGGTATGAGGCAATGTGAACTAGTGCTCTTTCTCTTCTTTCTTCTGTAAGGTCGAGTTCCAATGTTATGGCTTCGCCGTTTAAGTCTGGATCAAAATTTTCGCTTCGAATTGTGGGGAGGCCAACTTCTAGTAGGATTACTGCTTCCATACCGTAGGCTAAGGAGAATGGTGTTTCTCCTGTTGACCACCGAGGTGTGGTGCGGTAAGCCCATAAAACATGAGGAAGCTCTTCCGCCTATTTGCCTTTGGCTTTCTCCAACCTTTTATTCAACCCATCCAAGACTACCTTGTTTGAAGCTTCTGTCTGTCCATTTGCTTGGGGATATGCCGGTGTGGAATTATAGAACTCTATCTTGTACTCTTCACAAAAGCCTCTGAAGATTCTGCCGTCGAACTGAGTGCCGTTGTCTGAGATTAGGGCTTTTGGTATGCTAAACCGAGTAATGATATTCTGCCAGACGAACTTCTTTACATCTTTTTCCTTGATTGATGCCAATGCTTCTACTTCCACCCACTTTGTGAAGTAGTCCGTTGCTGCGAGAAAGAACTTCCTGTTGCCGGGTGCTGTTGAAAGTGGTCCTACTATGTCCAAGCCCCACATTGCGAAAGGCCATGGGCTAGTCAATGGTAGGAGTTCTCTAGCTGGTTGATGTATTTGGTGTGTGAATTTTTGGCATTTTTCGCACTTCTTCACATATTTCTCTGAGTCTGCCTGCATGTATGGTCACCAGTATCCTTGCGAAATGGCCCTGTAAGCTAGCGATCTTCCTTCTTGATGGCTTCCGCACACCCCTTCGTGTATCTCGTATAAGAATGCTTCCACTTTGCTGGGGTGGACACACTTTAGATAGGGTCCTGAGAACGACTTTTTATATAATACCAGAGATGGGAAGAGCCAAAATCGCTGTGACTTTGCTCTAATTTTGTTGGCTTCTTTCTTTTCTTCCGGTAGGACGCCATCTTTCAAGAATAGTATGATGGGATCCATCCATAAGGGGCCTAGATCAGCGCAGCATACTTCTTCTGCTTCGGGGTCTTCGATGCTTGGTCTTGGTAAGTAGTCGACGAGCAATGGATGAGGGATGGATGTATCTGCCATTGAAGCAAAGCTTGCTAGTTCGTCTGCTCTGCCGTTCTCTTCCCTGCCTATCTGTTCTATCCTCACTACTTCAAATTTCTTGATCTTTGTTCTGACCAATTCTTGGTACTTGGCCATCCTATCATCCTTTGCTTCATAGTCGCCAAAATTTGGTTTACCACCAGTTGTGCGTCGCTGCAGACCATTAATTCTATGGCCTTCATGTAGTATGCTGATTTGAGTCCTGCAAGAAGTGCTTCATACTCCGCTTCGTTGTTTGATGCTGGGAAGCCAAGGTTGATTGCTTGCTCCACAACCAGGCCGTCTGGTGAGATGAGGACTATGCCAAGTCCTGCACCATGCCGGTTGGATGTTCCATCCACAAAGAGCTTCCACATCTCACCAACGAGCAACTTCCAGCAAGTGGAGGGGTCAGATGATGTCGTGGGGTCAAGAATGTTGCTGGTGTTCTCTTCAAGGTCCATGTTTGCTGTTGGCCCCTCGCTATCTGATTGTACCAAGTCTTTATTTGTTGGTAAGTCTTGGCTTGGGGTAGCATGGTTTGCTTTTTCCTTGCTGTCTTTAGTCTGGTCTGCCATAGGATCTGATTGAGTATCCTGCACCAGGGGTTGCGCTATTCCGGCGTCAACTTCTATCCCTGGTTTGGTTGTATCAGTCAGGTCGACTGGACAATATGATGACTTCCTGGGGTGAATTCTGCGACAAAGTCTGCCAAAGCTTGGGCTTTTATCGCGGTTCTGGGTTGAAACTTGATGTCAAATTGTCCCAACTCTACTGCCCACTTTAAGATTTGCCCAGAAAAGTTTGCCCTCTCAAACAGAGCTTTTAATGGGAAAGCTGTGAGGACGACTATGGTGTGGGCGTGAAAGTAGTGCGACAACTTCCTTGAGGCCATCATTAAGGCCAAGGCCAGTTTTTCCAGTGGCAAATACCTTGTTTCGGCTCCTAGCAATGTCTTGCTGACATAATAGATGGACAGATGTTGAATTCCTTCCGCACGGACCAATACTGCGCTAATTGCGTGCTAAGAGACTGCTAGGTACAGGAAGAGTTCTTCTCCTGGTATTGGGGTGACCAGCAATGGTGGAGAAGACATGTATTCTTTCAAGCTTTCCAGAGCTTGGTCGCGTTCTTCGTCCCATTCGAACTTGGCTTTTAGTGCATGGAAGAATGGTCGTAGTCTGTCCGATGACCGGCTTATAAACCGATTGAGCACAGCTGCCATGCCGGTGAGATGCTGCACTTCTTTTACTGAGTTTGGTCTCTCCAAATCCTGGATTGCTTTGATCTGGGAGGGGTCTGCTTCTATACCCCGGTTGGTCATAAGGAAGCCCAGGAATTTGCCAGATCCTACTCCGAATGCACACTTGGACGCATTGAGGCGCAACTTGTGCTTTTTCAGGATCTCAAACATCTCACCTAGGTCCTTGAGATGGTCATTCTCATCCTTGCTCTTGACCGCCATGTCATCGATGTAAGCCTCTATTGTCCTGCCTAACAATGGTTCAAACATCTTGGTGACCATCCGTTGGAATGTTGTCCCTGCGTTCTTTAGGCCAAAGGGCATGACCTTGTAATAGTATAGTCCTCTTGGAGTTGTAAAGGATGTGACCTCCTGGTCTGGTTTATGCATGGCGATTTGATGGTAGCCTCTGTATGTATCCAGAAAGCTAAGTCGGTTGTGCCCCGCCGTTAGGTCGACCAGTTGATCTATCTGTGGTAGAGAAAAACTGTCTTTTGGACATGTCTTGTTGACTGTTTTGTAGTCGACACAGACACGCCACTTGTTATTCTTCTTTGGCACCACAACTGTGTTGGAGATCCATCTTGGGTAGTGCACCTCTCTGATTGCTCCTGCCTCCAGCAGGTTTCCTACTTCTTCCGCCACTATCTCGGCATGGTGGAGTGCCGATCTACGGGTGCGTTGAATGATTGGTCTGGCGGATGGGTGGACATTGAGTTGGTGACAGATGGAGTTGGGATCAATGCCTGGCATGTCGTATGGTGTCCAGGCATACACTTCGATATTAGAGGTTAAAAATTCCAAAACCTCTAATCTCTCAGTGCTGGACAACAATGAACCGAGCAAAAAGAACTTATCCGGGTTCTTTTCATCTATTCTTACCTCTACCAAGTCTTCCATCGCTTTCTGATTAGCTGCTTTGCCTACATCTGCGAACAGTTCATTGCTCTCAGGTTCTTTTGCCGAATGAACGTATCCTTTGGCAGCGCGGCTGCCATTCACCGTGACAAAGCATTGTTTGGACATAATCTGGTCTCCAAAGACCTCTTCAATTACTCCAGTTCCGTTGGGGAACCGCATTACTTGATGGTAGGATGATGCTACTGATTTCATGGCATGAAGCCGTGTTCTTCCCAAGATGATGTTGTAAGTGGAAGGGACCTTCAATACCCAGAACTCCACTTGTTTCATCACGCTTCCTGCCCTGACTGGAAGAATTATTTTGCCAACGGGCCATTCTAGCATGGAGTTGAATCCAATTAGGGGGGATACGGCAGGCGCCAAGTCTTTGTCTTGTAGCTTTAATTGCTTAAATGTTTCGTAGTACATGATTTCACATGAACTACCCTGGTTAATCAGAATCCGCTTGACGTCGAAATCCTTGACTCGGAGAGTGACGACCAGGGCATCATTGTGAGGGCAATATATTTGTTCCAAGTCTTTATCCGAAAAAGACATGACGTTTGTGGCCTCTGTCTTCCCCTTCTTGATGGCAAGTTAGGCACTTAGCACCTCTCTTAAGTGTTCAGCCTTTTTGATTGATCCCCTGAGCTCGCATATACGCTCAGGTTCAAAGACTCCATGTATCACATTGATAATGCCTTGAGGTGGGGCATCGACTGGCATCCCGTTGGGGTTATTATGGTCTTGGGGGGCTGGTTGCGTCTCTCCTTCAATGTATTTATCCAAGTGTCCCGCTGCCACCAACTCCTCCAGGTGCTGTCTCAATGGCATGCAATTCTCAGTGCGGTGCCCCTTTTCTTTATGGAAGGTGCACCGTGATCTTTCGTCATAATCCTTCTGAGCTTCCCCAAGCTTAGCTGGCCATCTGACGAAAGGCTCATCCCGTATTTCACTTAGAATTCGGTAGATCGGTTTCTTGAAGACCATGGTTATGGCAGTGCGGACTCTCAACCATCTTTTATCCTGGTCCTCTCCGTTGTCTCGCCTGCCTCGTTCGTTTCTGCTTGGACGATCTATCGCGTTGACCTTTGTCGAGGCCTTTTTCTCTGGCACTGCGGTGGTGCCAGATTTTGTTTTGGCACGAGCACTATCCTCTTCCACCCTGATGTGCTGATGCACTCTTTCCATCAAGGCTTCCATGGTGAGGGGTGGTGTCATGGTGATCGAGTCCCTTAGTCTATTCCCGACTGGAAGGCCTCTTTTGTACTGTGCAATGGCGAGATTGGTGGGGCAGTCCCCAATCTAGTTGAATGTCTCCCAGTAGCGACTATTGTAGGACCTTAGCGTTTCTTTTTCACCCATGTCGATGGAGAGTAACTGGTCAATCTCCACCGGGGTTTTGGTGTTTGTTCTGAACCTTGTGATAAACGCCTCTGCCAATTGCGCCCAGGAGGCTATGCTGCCTTCTGGAAGTTTTTCAAACCAAGTCAAGCCTAGTTCGCCAAGGCTTGACGGGAAGAGGATGCACATTAGAGCCTCGTTTCGCCGATATACCGCCATAACCTGGCGGAAGTGGCTTAGGTGAATGTAGGGGTCCATTTTCCCCTCGTACGTAGTGAATTTGGACTGAAGGAAGCCTGTAGGTAGGGGCGCGTTTTCAATTGCCGGAACAAACGGCGAGGTCTGCAGCCTCGCTAATGCTTTGTCCGTCGGTTCGTAGGCAGGGCGTAGTAATGGCATTCCAACCTCGACGCTTCCATGCGATCGAGGAGCCAATCGTTGAAGGGCAGAAACTCTGCGAGGGTCGCGCGCCTTGGTGTCCTCCTTCCATCGTGCCTTTTCTTCCAGCATGATCCGCAAATCGGATGATTTGGGCAACTCCGTTTGCCTGGATGATGTCTGGTGTGAGTGCGAGGGTCGGTAGGTACTTCCCTCTGTGTAAGACCTCAATGATCTCGTTCTCTCAGACCTGGAGTAACGAGTTCTGGAGGTTCTAGACTGGGTATCGCATGTCCTGAGGCTTCTACTTTCTGCTTGTGATGGTGTGGAATACCTTCCACGGTCTTCTGAGCGGCGAGGGGGCGTTTTGTTTTTGCGCCCCTCTCCTATCGCCACTCCTTTTCCCTTCATCTGGCGCTTCAAGGCCTCCATGTCCGTCGCCATCTTCCTTATTAATTCGTCTTGCTCCTTCACGCGGTCCTCCAGAACTTAAGGATCAATCCTCCGCCTTTGCCTGTCAGGACTTTGTGAATGAGAGTGATGGGGGCTGTTAGTCCGCCTCCCCCTCGTATCCCTCCTGGAGTTATGTCGTTGGGGCTCCAAGTCCGCCATGGGAGGGATAGAAGGTAGTCCTTCACGCCTTGCACCCCCATCTGGTGTTTGCCCGTCGATGGCGAACTGTGGTAATTCTTCATTGTGCGCCATTGTTCCTAAAGAGGTAAAGCTTGATCAAGAGGTTTTGTCCTATCTGTTTTTCCCACAGACGGCGCCAATTGTACGGGAAAGAAATAAACCTTCTCGTATAATCCTGTTGATCAAGTCTGTGCTCCTCCGTACGTCGTCGCTTTATCACCTGAAAACACAAACGAGAGCTAGCCGGCGAGTGTGTGCCGGAAACCTCTCCGATGCCTAAGTCAGTAAGTTTGATAAATAGGCAAAAGCTCTGTGTATTCAGAAAGCAAAGTTGTGTTACCTCTCCAAATGTGATGTTTGTGAGCTTTTATAGATTCCGTGTGGCACAATCCAAGTAGGACTCTTATTCCTCCATGTAGAGTCCTCCTAGGATTCATACTCCTGAAAGATAATGCTTATCCTTCAATACCCCCTCACTGCTTAAACCAAGTGAGATGGTTTTACCATGGTTGGATTCCACTATGACCGAGGTAAGCATGGCTTATGCTAAGCCGAAGACTAGACCGAGCTAACTTTAGTTCGGCTCTTCCATTCATGGCTCTTACCGAGGTTTCTCCCAGCGCCAACCATAGTGTGATCAGACCGAGCTATCAAACAACAAGGCTCTGGCCGAGATAACCTCGATAAGCCAAGACCGGACTAACTTTGAGTACGGCAACCGGGCTATGTTCAAAGCTTCCTTTAGACTGGAGTAACCCTCAAGATTCTTTCGGACCGGAGTAACTTTATACCCCTCTTGGGCCGAAGTAACTTCACACCTCTGTTAGGCCGGAGTAACTTCATGGCCTTTTTACTCAGTCCTTCGCAACGTGGCCCATAACGGCCTATTACCCAGCTCGGCCAACTTATAAGTATAAATTACCCTCTCAAGAATTTTCATATATTTTTTATATATTTTTGGTATTTAGTAAATTTTTTAAAGATCTTGTTCACAAATATTATACTTTTTAAATATATTTATGTTAAGTGTATTTATGTTAAAAAAAATTACTTAAAATATTTAAAAATGCTGTGAAAACAAAAAAATACGAAAAACGAAAAAGTAAAAAATAACATTTTTTGAAAAATGAATTTGGAAATCTGAAACCAAACAGAGTGTTATTGCAAAGATAATGTATCATTATTTTTAAATAGACTTTTAATAGTTGTATTATAATATCCTAATAGTAAACTTAGCTAATATTAGGCACTCAATCTTTATAAGGGCCAATGATACATTTAATTTTTTATTTTGCATGAGTATTTTTTATTTTAATTTTTTGAACTTTTATAGTGCCTTTTTGGTAGAGACGCATGCACATGACATAAGATCATAGGACTTTCACAATCTCTATGGCATCGTCATTGAATTTTAATACAGGCTCCGTTTGT
The DNA here is from genome assembly GCF_055761805.1 of Camellia sinensis. Taxonomy (NCBI): domain Eukaryota; kingdom Viridiplantae; phylum Streptophyta; class Magnoliopsida; order Ericales; family Theaceae; genus Camellia; species Camellia sinensis. The sequence goes on from NC_138970.1 coordinate 11,233,627, forward strand.
TTACAAACGGAAAATATTTTTATTTTTATTTTTATTTTTTAGTGTTTGGTTAACCCATGAAATAAAAATATTTTATTATCTAAATTTTTTTTAATTCAATAAAATGTCATTGATGACTTTTTAATGAGTCAAGATATTTATTTTAAAAAGTTAAATGTGTTAAAAAGATAATGAGTGAGAGTATAACTTTATAAAAATTAACTTACAGAATTTTTTAAAATAAGTCATTTTTGAAAAAATGATACAAAAATATTTTACTTACTTTTTATTCAACTAAACAACGAAAAATAAATAAAATCTTTTTGACAAAAATATTTTGAATAATGCTATATGTATCAATTGGTGTACTAACTAGTGTACCAATTGATGATGAGTCATAATTTAAGAAATTTTTAAAATTTGTAATGTGAGTAATAAGTAGGGTCAATAATAATAGCATAACTAGTGCTGATACATTAATTAATATACTAATTAATACATGTAATATCACCAAAATATTTTATGTCAAAACAAACGAATCTTTAATGTTGAATTTAAATTCAAACTTGATGTGTTGAAGTTCTTTTAATTAAGCACACATAACAAAGACCATTGGCCATCCAAGTTGAATATGGTTTGCATTAATTAATTCAAAAATGATTTGGACCCCCAATTTTTCAAACCCCCATGACCCCCAGTGTTTTCTTATTGGCTGGAAATTTTTTTTTTTTTTTTTTTTTTCCTATCTGCCAATCACAATGCCCCATGTGGACTGGGGGTGCTGGGGGTCACCCCCACTGGGGGTCCCCAGCACGGTTGTAATTAATTACACCTTGGTTAATTAAATTCATTTTTTAATGGTTCGTTGCACATGTCACTCCACTTAAAAGAAAACAACCCAATAATGAATAATGCTATATATACATTAGTGTATTAACAGATAATGTGACATAATTTTAGAAATTTATAATTTATATAATAAGTGGAGTCAGTAATAATATTCTAACACTAATTAGTGTATGTAGCACCACTGCAATAAAATATGGATAATGTCAGAGATTTCAAAACTTTTACTAAATTTTCTACCAAATGTCTCACATGAGTTTGGAATCCACTTGAGACCCACATGGTATGAGTCCCACACTCATACGAGATATTTAATAAAAAAATTGATAAAATTTTTAATACCTCTAACATTTTTTATAAAATATTTCACAGTGATATTTTAAATCTTTTCATTTTTGTAAGAGAGAATTGATATTTTTGTGTGTTATATTGTCATTTTCTAAATAAATGTATTGTCATCCTAAAACTATTCAAAACGGTTTGAAAATCTAAAAAATTAGTGTTAAAAATGAACAATAATACCATGTCTATAGCTAAGGGTTAAAGAGATCCGAAAAACTCATGAACCAACTCAAATCGAATCCATGAATAATTTGTCAACTTGACTTAGATGGAATAATTTCTTGGCTTAATCTCGGTCTAAATTGACTTGACCTTATAAATATTTCATAAATAATTTTATATATTGTGGCATGTTTTAGCATGATATAATTTTTGGTGTTTTAAAAAATTGGTAAAAAGTTGACTTTTTGCCTTTTTGACAAAAAAGTTACTAGCTTTTTTGACAAAAAGAGTTAGCTTTTTTGGTGACTTTTTGTGACTTTTTCCGGAAAATTTGGTAAAAAATCAAAAAAATTAACTTTTTACAAACTTTCCAAATTGCTCCAAAATGTCTTCAGGTTACGACAACACCATAATACCAAACATTTTGTATCTGCCACTATAAAACTTGTTGCTATTGTGTATTACTTATACTTGCTTTGACTTTGAGTTTATTTGTTGTAGTTTAAATAATTTTTGTTTTGAAATTTTGCATCAAACCATTGGCTTTAACTCCTTGTTTACGTAACTTGAATAAATAGTAAAAAAATAATTACCAAATCAAAATTAATTTTATTTTGAGGCTTAACTTGATCCAAATCCACTATAGGTACATCCACTCACATGTAAATGATTCTTATATTTACATATTCATTAAAAAAAAATTAAAAATTACGTAGATGTACCATTAATGGGAGATTTATTAGGATATTATTTTTAAATACTTGTATCATAATTAGTTTATAACATATTCTTATATTTTAATAAGTGTCCTATTATTTGAACTTTTAATCCATCAAATTTTAATTCTGATATTTATGGACTTTTAAGGTATTGTATGAACAATTTTATCTTTACAAATATTTTTTAAATGGTTAGTAACTTAGAAATATTCACACGGTGTAAACATTCACATTACAAAACATTTACACTGTCAATATAAATATTATTATTAGATATATTTTGTTAATTATGTCACTCATAAAATTTATTGAAATATAGAAAAATAATTTAAATTAAGTAAAATATAAATAAGTGAAAAGATATTTATAAATAATCCCATTATTAATTCATAAAGTTGTCCCCTAACCAAAAAAAACTAAATAAATGTACGAGGTAAATATGAAATTTGAACTTTAGTTTATGATTATGATTATATTATAATTATTTTTATTTTTATTTTTTTCTTGATTATATAGACTTGAGAATAAATGATGAATAGCAACGAAATGCTAAGAATCACTCTCACATGAAGCGCGTGAACTTGACGTTTATTCCTATGTCTTCGATTCTCGTGGTGGTGACTTGCATCGATGATTTTATATTTTTTTTATTTATTAAATTAGGTCTTAATTAATCGTCTCAAAGATGAGAATCTCAAGAGGGTAAGGGATTAAAAAATTTCAAAAGGATTAAAAAATAAAATAAAATAAAAGTGGTTCAAAAGTTGGTGATACTTATCCCTTTTTTGATTTTTTTTTATAAAAAAACAAAAATAAGAAAAATTATTTGTGTATGGCAAAAAATTATTTGTTCTTGAAAATGAATAAAAAAAATATTTAAAACAATAAAATTATATATTTGGCATAGCTGCTTCTAAAACTATATTATGGTTACTATTCTCGTGATTTCTTAGCTGTCTCACTAAATTTTTTTAAATACCCAACTTGTGTTTTATTTTATTTTATTTTTTTTGCCGTTTTTGTTTTGAACATCATCATGCTTGGTTGTGTTTTTTCAAAAAATCACTTTTCAGAAAATTTTACTTTCTTGTTTTTCGCATTTTTTTTGTTTTTACTGAATTTTTTTAATATTTTAAGCAATTTTTTTTACTTTTTAGACATACCTAACATAAATATACTTAAAAAGTAAAAAATTTGTAAAAAAACATTTTAAAAATTCACTAAATATCAAAAATATAAAAAAAAATACGAGAATTCAATACATTCTTTGTATTTTTATGTATTTATTAAATTTTTAAAATATTTTTTCATAAATTTTTACTTTTTAGATACATCTAAGTAAGGTGCATCTAAAAAAGTAAAAAAAATATTTAAAATTTTAAAAATATTCACTAAAAACAAAAAAATACGAAAATTAAAAAACTAATTTTTCAAATACTTTCATTGAGAGTGTAGGTTCGAAATTGTTATTAATGCAAAATTGCAACAACATTTGGATGTAACTTTTTTACTTTCTTTTACCTTGTTGTTTATGCTTTGTTTGGATCAATTTACTACTTAAAAAGAGGATTTCTGTAGGAATTATTTGTGACAATAATATTGCCGTAGCAAAAAACATATATTATTAGTGACTGAAAAATATTGTTGTCATGGTATATTGCTTACTCAAAAAAATAAATTTTCTAGTATTATCTTTTACCTGCGTTTATTTATTTATTTTTGGGTGAACAATTTTCAATTAACATTCAATTTTTTTATTTTTCTATCAGCCTGACTTATATACAAGAAATTAATTAAAAGCTAGCAAAGAAGCAAAAAGCCAATTAAAAATAAAAAGTAAAAAGAAAAATGATTGGGAGCACTAATTAGTGCTCCCACTAATTAGGTGGCAGTGGGTTCCGCCATTAATGATGTGATATTTTGGTCTTGGAGTTGTGTTTTTTTTTTTTTTTTACTTTTTTATCAATAAAAAAGGTGATTGAATCTTTAATTTTTTTAACTAAAAATAAATTGATTTTTATTTTTTAATTTATTTAATCAAAAAGTAATTCTTTAGGATTTGCCAAATAAGACTATTATAAGCCACATGGTGTATAAATTGAAAGCTAAAAACGAGTAACAACCCCAAACGAGACCTAAGGCTAAGTTTGGTATGTTCAAAAAAAAGCTAAAAAGTCAAAAAATCATTATCCTATTTAAGTCATATCGAGGGTGTTTGTTTCAGCTTTTCAAAGCTAACTTATAGCTTTTAGTTTTGAAAAAGTTATTTTGGATCGTTTGGTTAAACTTATTTCAAGCAACTTCTGATTCTAACAACTTATTTTAACTCAGAAAAACTGATTCTGAGAAGCTACTCACCCCTTGCTTCTGATTATCAGCTTCTACTGTGAACATGTTAATTTATGGTTATATTCTTAGATTTTTTTATTTTTTATTTTTTTAAAAATAGAAAAAGACCCAAATGGACTGTAGATTATTATTATTATTATTTATAAGAAATTTGGACAAGTAATAAATAACAAAAAATAAAAATTAATTGAAAAAGTTATTTCACAGCTTATTTAACAAATACTACTCAGCAACTTAAATTTATAATCCAACAGATACACCAAACAGATTAACAACTTCTGATTAAAGTCATAATGGGGGTGTTTGTTTCAGCTTTTCAGAGCCAACTTATGGCTTTTAGCTTTGAAAAAGTTATTTTGGACTGTTTGGTTAAACTTATTTCAAATAGCTTCTGATTCTAACAGCTTATTTTAACTCAAAAAAGCTGATTCTGAGAAGCTGCTCACCCCTTGCTTCTGATTATCAGCTTCTGCTGTGGACATGTTAATTTATGGTTATACTCTTAAATTTTTTTATTTTTTATTTTTTTAAAAATAGAAAAAGACTCAAATGGACTATAGATTATTATTATTATTTTTTATAAGAAATGTAGACAAACAAAAAATAAAAATTAATTAAAAAAGTTATTTCACAGCTTATTTAACAAACACTACTCAACAACTTAAATCTATAATCCAACAGCTACACCAAACAGATTAACAATTTCTTATTAAAGTTATAATCTATAATCTGTTAAGCTATAATCTATAAGCTGTTTTAACAGCTACACCAAACGGGGCCAATCTATAATCTATTAAGCTATAATCTATAAGCTGTTTTAACAGCTACACCAAACGGTGTCATCATCTTATTTAAGTCACATCACCTCTCTACCACATCACTTTAAACCCAACCCATATTTCATAAAAAATCAAAAAATACACTTATTTAGAACATCTCAAACAACCCCTTAAATGTCACTATTAATAAATTGATAAAATAAAACTCACATAATTTGTCTGAAGTCAAAAGTCCAGATTTCAGTAGTCATCATACATGTGCTCATATTTATTCCAACTATATTTTTAAAAATATATACATGCAGTTGCCATGTGGTGAGCCACAATGTACATAAAATAAAACTAATGTACCCCATTGGCTCAACATATTTGACCCTTTTAATAGGTAACATTTATCCAAATTTAGGATGGACCACACTATCAAAGAATTATATGCTAATATGAAATTAACTAATGATTTATGTTATCTCCAACTTGGGGGTGGATCATAGTAAAATGATATGCTCATATGCAATTAATGTGTTTTTTCATTTTTGAAAAATAAAAATAAATTTTTTTGCTGAATTATTGAAAAAAACTATTTTCGGGTTTTTTTTTCTAAATAAAAATCATTTTTTAGGAAATGACATAAAGTTATTTTCAAAATTTAAGAATATTTTCACATATAAATAAAAATGATATGAAAATGGTGAGCATTCTCCAACCTCTTGTTATATTTTCAAAACATGAAAAAAAAAAAAAAAAAAAACCAAACATGTCTTAAAAAATTTGCATGACGAATTATTTTCTAAAATAATAACTCATACTTTAAAAAATATCAAAAAATTATTTTAACGCAAAAATAAACACGATCAATATGCAAACGAGCGTTTTACACTTTTTATTATTTTAATTTAAAAAAAAAACAAAAAAAAAAAAAAACAAAAACACAATCAAACATGCATCCTCCAACTTGTTGATCATTTATGAAAATTGAAATAATAAAAAAATTCCAAGCACATGGTATGGATATAGAATAAAATAAAAAAAGCAATCACATGTAGAGCACGTGAGTCTTGTCAGGAAAATCCACAATGCGAACTAAAAGAGTTTCTTTTAGATTAGCAATGTGAGTGTGCCTTGTGGTTGAAGAAGCTGTTAAAAAGCCATAAACCATTGGTGGATTTAGCAAAAATGAGGCATAAAAAAAAAATACTACTGGTTGGTCATCTTTATTAGATCAAAGAGGTCATAGTGAGCCTGGTTACATTACAATTTATCATATTAAACAACATTTCTAAGATCTCACTTCACAAAATCTCTAATAAATTATATAGTATGTAAAAGATTTCTTAACAATATCAAATAATTTCAGTTCAACGGATAAAAATTTAGAGTTTAAGCAGTATAATTTTAAATTTGATTAAAAATTTACAAATTTAAATTGAATTTGATCGAAGTTTAAGTAGGAATATTCATAACTTGACAAACTCAAGCTAATTTGGGTTTGAATAAATCTCTTTACACTTCGAATGAGTTTGAATGGTCAAGTTGTTATCCCTCTAGAACAGTAATTGGAAAATGAGTCGGACCCCTCAAAGAGGCACCCCCTTTGACTCCCTCTCTTTCTGATTGGCCAGTTTTTCTTTTTTCTTTTTCTTTTTTTCTTCTCCTCCAACCACCCGTCTCGTGTGTGTAACGATGGTGGAGGTGGTGATTAGAGGGGGTCTCAATCACTTTCCTTAAATTTAAGTACAAAATTATAAATATAATATCATATGTTATATTGATTTAATGAGCTCTACTTTTATGTCTTATATCAATCACATTAAATGATATTTGAATTTTGGTATGAAAATCTAACATTGCACATTAGCACAACTAAAGTGAAATCAGTCGCTCAAAAAAGCTGAAGTGAGATCAATAAATATGATGACAATGAACAATTTGTCACGTGTGGTATTGATAGTGCTATCCCACAAAAAATTTCCAACATCTATTTGTACGGTCCTGCATAAAACACACATGAATAATTGATGAAAATATTTTTATAGTTTTGCTATAAGATGCGTGATCGAGTATTTCTATGCTACTTTTTATTTTATATTTTTTTAATCATAAATTTTAATAAAATGAAAATATATGATAGATATAGGATTTGTTAGATGCACTTTTTTTCAAGTTAAAAATTGATAATAAAAAAAAATAAAAGTTAAAAGTATTTTTCTTCTCACTTTTAAATATTCATTTTTTTTCAACTTATTAAAATTATCTCTCCCCTATGAAGTATAAATAACATATACACCAAACATTTTAATACAAATTTATACATATATATATATATATATATACAGATTGTGAAAGGGTAAAAACATTGACCCAAAACCCAGAAGTGTTGGCCTAAGGCCCAAAGTTCAAGTCCAGCCAAGCAATCCGAATCAAGGGAAATGCCCAATTTATTGATAGGTCCGACAGAAGAAGAGACAGTGTCACATGACCAAAGCTTAAGTAAAATTGTCTTCTAGAAGGAGAACTGTAGAATGTAGGGATGCTCTTAGATTTATTCACAATTAACGGTAAGGATCACAATCATCAGGGTTAGGTGCATAGGCCTGACCCATGCAAACGAACAACCATTCGATGAATCCTATCGAACGGACGGAGCAATCGGCAAGTTGGCCATTAAACGCCTGACATAATCTAAGCCATATACAACAAGGTAATCTAACAACAAAGGATCAAAGCAACCTGGCCACTGGCCTGACCAAAGTATGGTAGTAACCAGAGCCCTTAGAAGACGATGTCAATCCAACGGACAAGGCCAGAACAATAATACTATAAAAGGAAGAATAAGGAAAAGCGAGAGAGATAACAAAAGGGAAATAGAAAATCTTACTTCCTAAACAAATATTATATAGCCGATCATATTTCTGACTTGATCATTGGAGGGTTCTCCCGACCATATCTGGTTGGGAGTGATCACTGACTAGTTGGTTTTTCTTTGCAGAGTAAACGAGGGATCATTTCCTCTTACATTCCCTGTGGAGAAATTTTCTGCCTTCCACATATATATATTAACATTAATAAATTGCATCAAAACAAAATTATAAGATATAAATAGAGATACTCTTTAGAAATAGAGTAAATCTCAAATAAGCTTTTCAGAATTCGACCGTTAGAAATAGTGGCAGAGCTAGCAAATTATTTTAGGAGACCCTCGTTAATCACAAATTAAAAAAAAATCAATAATCAGCAACAATAATAAAATACAAATTTTTTAAATTAATAGTGAACACAAGCTATATATATTTCTTACCAAAAAAAAAAAAATTACGTTGCAAAAATAATATAATAAAGGCTACATTATTATATTATATTTACTTTAGCATTAAAGTCTCAACATTACATTGTAAACAAATATAAGTGATGAGACTCATTCAACTAATATAGAGTTGTTTTTAAAAAATTGGTTAGAAGTTAATTTTTTGATTTTTTTTTAAATATATAAAAAAATAGAGAGGTAATATGATCCAAAATAGGTTAAAAGTCAATTTTCAACTTTCAACCAAGTTCTCAAATTAGGCTATAGTGGTGACAACTCACATGGTACTTCAAATATGATTGTCATAGCTCTGTTGACATGTAAATTACACACATATGGTTCACATATGGTTTACATATTTTAAATTGTATATCAATCCCTCAACAGCGCTACATACACCCAGTGGGGGTCGCGCCCCCAGTGACGTGGCGCGCCCCCACTGGCTGAAAACTTAAAAAAAAAAAAAAAAAAAAAACAGTTTTTTTTCTGCACCAATCCGGGGCCGACACCTCACTGGGGGTCGACCCCCAGTGGGGGTATGAAGCATAAATCTCAATCCCTTAATCATTTTGAAGAGAGTGAATGGATCATTTTTTTCTTAATTTATATTCAATTTATTAATAATCATTACTAATTGTATTAAATTGACATAATGTAAAAAATTAAAGAATAAAATTGATGTAATTGGAAATATATAATCAAATTGACAAAATGGACAATCTATCAGGACCGCATGTGTAATTTTTTTAACAAGAAAAATAAGAGAGAGAGCGAGAGAGTCATTTCTTAATTCAAGGATCTTATACAATTGTAACAAATTAAAAATTGATACATATAATTTGACATGTCATTGTGAGAAGGGGTGAAAGAATAACCGGAAGGACCGACCAAACCAACCGAACCGACCGAACCGAACGGTTTTCGGTCGGTGTTTTAAGTTTTCAATCGTTCGGTTCAATTCGGTTTATGTTTTTCTGTACATTCGGTTCGATTTGTGGTTTATTGTTTTTTGAACCGAACCGCACCGAACCAAACCGATTTATATAATATTAATAGGCCCAAAATGTGAGGCCCCAAACCTATATAGGAATTACATGGCCTGAAGCCCAAATTTTATGCAAAATGGATATAAATATAGACCCAAAATGTGAGGCCCAACCAGGGAAAAAAAAAGGCCAAAAAATCGAAAAAATCGCACCGCACCGTAATAAACCGAACCGCGCCGGTTTATGTCATTTTTATGGACGATTCGGTTCACAAATATGAAAAACCGAAATTATCGATTCGGTGCAAAACTAGTGAAAAAACCGACCGAACCGAACCGATTTCACCCCTAATTGTGAGTAAATTGTGAGACTTAAATTGTAGTTTCAATCTTTTTCAATTAAAAAGGGCTTGTAAATATTATTTTTTAAAGGATCTTAAATAAATTAGAGTGGACGCAATTATAATTTTTTAGGGATTAAACAAAAATATTTTATAAACATATAGGAAATAGTGTAATTAAAAAAAAATTAAGGAGTGGCAAGTGCCCTCCTAGTCCTTACTTCCCTTCGTTCTTGGCTAGAAGGAAAGAACATCTGTGTGATAGAGACTCATGTGAGAGGCTAATGACACGTGTTATAAACTTTTAAATTGTGTTCGAGTATTTGAATTCAAGATCCAAATACAACATAAATGAGTTGATGTTATATAAATAAAATTTTTGTACAGAAATTTCACACATATATAGTTTTTAATGATTATTTTATTTCAAGCCAAATGTTTATTATTATAATTTATAATTACAAAAAATACCACTCTCATATCATTTTAGATGTATTTTATTTATAAAATCATTTTTCTTTTTACGCACACCGACTCCAAATGTTTCACCCACTCTTTTTCTTTTCAAATTTTTATTTAAATTCATAATTTAAATACAACCTAAGAGTATACATTTGAGATTGATTTGTTAACTAATGGATGGAAACTCGATATATAGATATGATTTTTTAGTTAATGGATACTCCACAAAGAAAAATAATTTTATTCATCTATTTTTATGATGTGTGAGCATTATTCATTGAAAAAGGAATTTTATTCATATATCTCTATGATGGGTGATAATTATCAAACAATGTTAAGTACTCGTTTCAAAGTGTAGATTCCAATATATAATAATTAAATTTAAATCACACATGAAATTTATCAATAAATTCATGATAAACTATTATCGGGTCTTAGGTTTTGTGGGAAATTATTCTCCTCCTTGATTGATTCTTCTACTGAGTTCAGTGATTTGGATCTCATTTGAAACAATGAACTCTAGATAAAGCACTAATAAATGAAGGCTTTATGGGTCTGGCCTTTTGGGCCTCTTATTCACCCCAATAGCTTAAATTACTACCAATAATAGATCTTTGTGGCCCACTGGTAAATGATCTACGGGGAGAGAGAGAGAGAGAGAGAATTTTAAACAGATTTTTTATATTTTGTTGGTGTTTAGTGATTTTTTTGGGACAATTTATTAAAAAATTCTCTTTCATGTACTTTTATTCAAATTAGTTTATAAGAAATTTTTATATTCTAATAAATTCTATTATTTTGGACATTTGATTCACAAAATCTTAATTATCACATTTAAGGTATTTTGTGGATAATTTTATTTATTATAAATATTTTTTAAACCCTTAATAATTTAGTGATACGAAAATTTGCATTAAATAAATTTGACAGTGTGAATGTTCACACTATGGAACATTCACACTGTCAATGTGAACATTAAAGCGCACTTTACCCTATTATTATTAGAAGTATTTTGATAATTGTGTCACCTATAGGACTTAATGGAACACAAGAAAATAATTTAAATATAGATAAGTGAAAAAAGATTTATGAATAAATATCCATTTTTTAATATTTGTTTTTCTTATTTATTTTTTTAGCGTTAGACTATAAATCCTTAAAAATAAAAATGGATTAAATTTGAAAAAAAAAATGATTCCTCAAATAAACGATGGAGTTAATCTAGTGAAGAATTCTATTGTATACACCCATACCATATGCACCTTTAATTACATTATTTTTCTTTTTTAATTATGATCAATTTTATTCTTTAGTTGTGACATTATTTTGAGATCTTTAGTTATGATTTATTTGTATTTAGTTATGACTTTTTATTTATTTATTAAGATTCAAAAATATAAAATTATGTCATTTTTTTCTGTGTTTGAAGGGGATGTACCATAGTCTTTTCCAATACTAGTATGCTTACCTTTTTGCTCATTATTTTTGTTGATGATATTTTTACACAATTTTATAAATTTAATTTTAAGCAAGACCATCACACTAATGCAAAAATAAATTTAATTTATTTACATCTTCAACTTAATATCACTAATTTCATCAGTTATTTACAATTATAATTAAAAGCATGGCCTTTAAATATTTCTAGAACACTCTAGCCTCATAAGGATAAGAAAAATAATTACGAGCTCTAATAAATACTAATAGGAGTGAATCCTACTGTGATGTGATATTTTAGCTTTGATTTTATTTATTTTTTATTTTTTTATTCGCTACCACATCATTAGAGTTCAATTAGAACTCTAAAATTAAAGGAATGTATCATTGCTCATGGTAAAAAGTGATTTTTTGACTTTTAATGAAGTTTTTGACTTTTTTAGACAAATGATTTGGGAAGTTAGCAAAAAGTTACTTTTGACTTTTTTGATTAATATTTATTTATGATGTTAAATCACAACAAAATGATCAAACTACCCCCATTCAATTTAAAATATTTACAACTTCACCAATATAGCACATTTTGACCCATGAGGGGTAAAATTGTAATTTTCAATTTCTCAAATGTCTTTAAATACAAAAAAGCCAACTTTTAGCTTTTGTTACAAACTTAAAAAAGTGGCTAAAAGTCAAGTTCCCAAAACACCCCTTAGTGCTCGTCTGGTTTCCCTTTTGAGACTAAAAAAATCACAAATGGACAAAAAAAAGTCAAAAAATCACAAAATGACAAAAGTCACAAAAGGACAAAAAAAAATTGTTATTCCAAAGCCAAAAAGCCAAAAAATCCAAACACGAAAACCAAACAATCAAAAAAATCTCAAGCTAAAATAGTCTAAAAAAGTCAAAAAGCTAACTAAAAGTCTCATTGCCAAACGACCCCTTATGAGGTATTAATTCTCAAATTCATAAAAATAATAATAATAAATAAATAAGGCAATCACATAGGGTGTGTTTGGTAACATTTACGTTTTCAGTTTATATTTACAAAAAATTTATAAACTGATTTTTGTTTATTTTTAGAAAAACATAAACTACAAACGCGTTTGGTAATTGACAAAATGTTTAAAAAAATTTAAAAATATAAAAAATAGTGAGAAATGGCAAGTGGTGGCAGAAGACGGTGGTGAAAAGTGGTGACAGTGGGTGGTGGTGGGGAGTGGGGGGTGGGTGGGTGACGGTGGCGGGTGGTGGTGGCAGGTGGGGTAGCGGGTGGTGGCAGGTAGTGACGAGTGGGTGGTGGTGACGGGTGGTGGTGATAGGTGGGTGAGTGGGTGACGATGGCGGGTAGCGAGTGGGTGGTGGTGGTGGTGGCAGGTGGGTAGCGAATGGCAGGTGGTGCTGGTGATGGGTGGGTGGGTGATGGTGGCGGGTGGTAGGTGGTAGCGAGTGTGTGGTGGTGGTGGTGGTGGGTGGTGGGTGGGTGGTGGGTGATAGTGATGGTGGTGGTGGTAGTGGTAGTGGGTGGTGGTGGCAGGTGGCTGGTGGGTGGTTGGTGGTGGTGGGTGGCTGGTGGTGGCAGGTGGTGGATGGTGGTGGCAGGTGGGTGGTGAGTGGTTGTGGCAAGTAGGTGGCGGGTGGTGGTGGCGGGCGGTGGATGGTAGTGGCGGGTGGTGGGTGGTGGCGGGTGGATGGCAGGTAGGTAGCGAGTGGTGGTGGTGGTGGTAGCGAGTGGGTGACAGGTGGCTGGTGGGTGGTGAGTAGTGGTGGCAGGTGGTGGTGCGAGGTGGGGGTGGCGGTGGGTGGTGGTAGCGGAAGACAGTGGTAGAAAATGGTGGCGGGTGGTGGCTAGTGTTGGGTGGTAAAAAAAAAAAAAACTAAAAACTCAAAACGGAAACATATTTTTTGTGTTTTCATTTTTTGGCCAAATTTATAAACTAAGACCACTGATTTATAAATCAAAAATTTTACCAACACAAGTTTTTATTTGAGTTTTTAAAATTTTTGTAAATATAAATAAAAAACTAAAAACGTAAGTGTTACCAAACGGTACCATAACATTTGGCGGTTACCTACAAGATAGAGTTTTTTTTTAGGAGTGAGTTAAAACTAACTTTTTAATTTTTAACTCATTTTAAATTATATCATCACTCATATTTTTTTATACTTTAAAAAAAAATTAAAAAATTAATTTTTAACCACCTTCCCAAAAGTTAATTCACAAGAATATGGAGGAGAATGAATAATGTGCTGCAACATGTTTTTCATGAGCCTTTTTTGTTTTGTATTTTTGTTTATGTACGTGGCTAAGAAGATTCTTTAGTCAATTGCATGGTACATGTTTTTCATTAGCAAAGGTTGTTGGAATGCTAATGTGGACAAACCATAATATGCAATCCAATGTACATGCACTGAAACACACACATCATCAATGGATAATACTCAACAAATTAATTAATTCCTACAAATTCACAAAGAGAAAAATGGATCACATTAATTAATGTGTGATCCACAATTATTCTACGTGTGATATGAACTACAACTAGAATATAAATGAACTATATATTAATTTTTTATATTTCTGTGATTTTTTGTACACGTAGTATTATTGTCTTGTAAAAGAATTTATTATAAAAAAAATTATATACTCAACAAATTTTTAGTTCAATATAAAGATTAAAGATTTACTAAATAGGATGAATTTCCTGAAAATATATTTTGATTAATTAGGAAATTGACACTCCATACTAATAAATACCTCTCTTAACTAATGCAGCAACATGAAGCTTACAAGACATCTCTTAAACTAACCAAATTTAAATGGATTGTAGAATTTTCCATGCACCCAAACAAACAACTACCTTTTCCATCCATGTAACTCAATATACAGGATATGATTTTTTTTTTTTTTTGAGTCTTAGAATTAAATCAGTGGACCCTTTTTAATATTTATTTGGATTTAGGTCATTAACAAAATCTAACAGTAAAATAAATTTAGGTAACAAATATTTAAATTTAAGTCATAAAAGGATTTATATTTATTGTTTTTTTTATCTTCTATTATTGTTTAGTATATTACTAGTATATGCCCGTGCCTAAAGGCATGGTGTAAATAATATTGTGATTAAAATATAATTGTAATTTATACGTATCATGTTAAAATTTATGGAGTCTAACATTTTTTTATTCTTCTTAAAGAATTTTCAACAATTTTACTTATACGACATGCTCTATAGAACTTAATTAAAATAACAACTCCCCCTAACCTTAATGCAAATCAAAATAGTAAAATGTAAAGTAAAAAAAATAAAAATTTATAACTCGTGCCTAAAAGCACTCTCAACAATTTTTTTGGTACCTCACACTCTACAAAACTCAATTAAAATGAACTAATTCAGAATGACAACAATTTCATTGCACTACAGAACTCAATTAAAATAAATCAATTCAGAATGACAATAGTTTCACTACATAGAACTCAATTATAACAAATCAATTCAAAATGACATACTTCATGCATAAGAGGAATGGTGAATGAACATTTTGGTACAAAAGAATAATCATTATAGCTTAGTAAAAAACAAAAAAACTAATCATCCGATCAAGAATGAAAGACCAATCATTAACACACATAGAAAAAAGCAACACAACCACAACGTTTCTAATGCTGATCAGTCACCTGTAACAAATCACTCCAACACTTGAATTTGACTTTAAAGGATTAGCTAAAAGAAATCATAACAGGAAAACTCATTCAAAATATTTATGAGAAACAGGAAAATCAATAATTATGAATTAAGAGAAATTGAACATAAAAAAATTTCTAACATAACTCTTCTTGATAAAAACACCAGTGTTTTCCCCAATTTACCCGTAATTATCAAACTAAATAACAGCAATTATCACATTCATAAGAATGTGATCAAAATACATGATTCCTTAGAAGGTTAGCCCCCCCCCCCACTTTTCCCCCCCTCCTCCCCGTTTAAAAAAAATAACCATTAAAAAAATGTAACACTTAAGAAAATTCAAACAATCGAAACTAATTGTTGCCGACAAAAGCTAAGAGGCAAAACAAACTATTGTATTAAAACTAAAAAAACAGGATACCTAGTCAAGGTTCCTCACCTTCATAAGTATGAAAGTGTATTGTAGATAATTGGTTTATTCCCTCCAAAAAAATTTGCCTTGAGTTGTAATGGAGTATTATAGAACTAAATAGGAAAAGCAATATGAAGTCTTGCACTTCCTTTTACGTCCGTAGAGTTTAAAAAAAAAGGACAATACTTCCAAATGCCTTCGAGAATTACCAAATGCATCCATCACTACAATCTGTGAATTAGTATTATAAAAGATTGGCTCAATTCCTTCGACTTTCCTGATTTGAAGAACCTTTACAGTTTGTTCACATAAAGCCACATAAGAAAAGTTAATTGAAGTAAGCATGCTAAATAAATAAATAGGCATTGAAGTAAAAGTCTATTGAACAAAATTATTGACTACATCATGCATGATTTCATTAGACAGTGATGAGACTACTTGAATATTTCAAATCTAAGATCTTACACAATCATTAATAGTACATTACCCCTGTTTCTCACTTAATCCCATTAACAGAAATAAGTTTAGAATTACAAATGTATTTAAACTAATTAAAAAAATTCATGAGATCCATGGCCATCAAAACCGCCATCAAAGCCGCCATCTTGTTGTGCCCTTGGGTCAATATTCACTTATCTAGCTTTTCATTGGAAGACAAATCCGGAATATGCAAACCAAAAAAAAAAAAAAATCCTACATGCAAGAACAAATTAAAATTTTTTGTTTGTGATGAACATAACAAATCTAGTAGTTCATGGCAAAACTGATATTACACCTATTACTACATTCCTAAGTATGTATCAGTGTCGGAATTAAGAAAAGACCACAATGTTACATTCAATTATTCGAACATGAGGAGCTTTCAGCATGATTTTTTTTTTCTCCTTCATAAATAAGCAGACTTTATTAAAAAACATCAAGATGATGCAAAGCATACAAAAATTCAACCCGCAAAGGGATAACAAAGCTAAGAAATCAAATCATTCACAGAATCTACAAAAGCCAAACACATCTGGATCAAACAAAACATTGACTTATTGGCTTATTTGGATCACACCACATCTCTACTATCTGTACATTTTTTCGTAATAAGTCAAAAAATCAGCTTATGAGCCACATATAAACTTGACAAAACACAACCTATAGGTAACATGAAGTAAAAGTTTAACAACAATACTAATATTATGAAGCATCAATTGTTTTATAGTCTTGAATCATACTAATATTTGAATTGTTAAATAAATAAATAATAAAAAAAAATTCAAGAACCATACCAGTTGATAAGAATTTTATTCAAGAACCATACAGGGACTAAAAAAAATTGCAATGTCAACACTTTGAAAGTTGTTGAACCTCTTTTAAAATTTGAAAAAAAAAAAAACTTTTGTGCCTAAAAATAAAAAATTCAGCATCTCACCAAAAAAGAAAAAATAAGAAAGAAAAATGCGTAAATTATCAAAAGAAGAATATATCAAAATAGTCCTTAAACTAATCTAGCGAAGGACCTGTGCCTAAAGGCACTCCCCAACCAAAATGAAGCGTAAATTATCAACATCTGATAGTCCTTAAACTCACTGTTAGCCTCACACTCCATTTTTAAACCTCAACAGTCCTCAAGGATTCAATTTTCTCAAGAAAATCAAATTAAGGATATTAATGCAACAAAGTTCACTCTAAATATTCACCCAAAAAAAGGTTCACTCTAAATGGTTAACAATAAAGTCCAAAACAAAAAATAAAATAAATAAATAAAAGAAAAGAAAAGCAAGCAGACAAATACAAATCTAAATAAAGGAGCCCTCATATGATCTAAACAACAATGCTAGGAATACAGATGTTTAAAAACAAACCCAAAATAGAATTGTAAACATACACTAAATCAAAATCAAAGACACATAAGGATCTCATCACAGCTTGAGTTGAAAATAGAAATATTTTTAGAGATCTATTAGTTGGCATAATGGGAAAAGGAAAAAACCAAAAAAGGAAAAGTTCATTATGTAATGAAAGAGGCACAAAAATAGTAAAAGCAAAAATTAGAAAACCTAGACAACAAAACTTAAACTTTGATGAGGTGGTGGGTAGGAGGAAGGGGCCAAGCTAAGGAGGAGTTGAGAGATATCTAGAATTTGAGATGGGTGAAGTGTTAAAAAATAGACCATTGAATTAAATTAATCTAGACCATCCAAATTGCCACATAGGACAAATACATGTTCAAAATCAGTGTCAGAAATGGACCGTGGATGAAAGAGAGAAGCAATCCTAGCCATTGGATCAAATACTACCCTTGTTATATAGAATTTTCTCTAAAACTAAATTTTTGGTTTTTTTCAAATTTATTCCCCCATCACATTGCCACCACCTTCTTTGTCTTTTCCTCCTCTACCGCACACCCTCTCTGCCTCACCAACAACTTACCAAACCCATAAAGATAGAAATTCAATAAAACCAAAGTAAACCAACCAATGTGCTAAAGAAATTTAAAAGCGCATCAACTAATAAAAAACCAAAAACATTAAAATCAACAACCAACAAAAATAATGATTCATTAAGCATAATATGAAAAGTAGATGTCAATTAATACCTTCAATTATTTGGATGATCTCATAAAAGCATAATCAGAATTAGTTCAATTATTTCCTGCAGAATAATGCAAAAGATCATCTAGATTCCATTGTAGATCATCAATTATTTACAATAGCTTTTGAATGTGAAAATTTCAGAAATTGATTTAGAAAAAATCCATACCAAAATTGGCATACCTTTGACATAGCTTCACCATTCTACGACCGAAGAACTAAGAGACATTACAGATTCTCTTGTAATACAAATTAAATAAAAAAATAGATAAAAAAATTATATCAATAATGGGAATGGTTACAAAAAATACAAACAGGTTTCATGAACCACGTAAAAAATATTCAAAATTATACAAACAATGATACTACAAAGAACAAAAATTGTGCTTGAGAGAGAAGAGGGAGTTGTAGCTTTAGGGGGGGGGGGGAGATCGAGCAAGGCTAGAGTAGATCAGCAAAGTTGGGAAGAGAGTGGTTAGCAGTTCATTTTAATGCCAACTCACCAATAGGATTAGATTATGTGATATGCTTCAACAATAGGATTTCAGTTTGAGGTGGTTGCTGATTTTGCATATGAGACGAAAAAAAGAAAAGAAAAGAAGAGTGGAGAAGGTAGAAGAATTATCTCTCTAATAAAAAATTATACATATTATTTTGAATTTGGATGATAATGTTAGATCCAAAAAACCAATCTCGAACTTTCTTTAACCCATTTACAAATGGATGTTTTCAAACAACATCAAAGAAATATTGACATTTTCAGGGATTGGTAACACAATCTGACTCCAAACAACATCAAAAGAAAATATTAATGAATGTTTCCATTTTTCTTACAAATTAATAAATCATACAATTTTTAGATATGCCACATTACCCCAACCTAGCAAAGGGTGCAAATGAGTAGAAATTTATGTAGTAGCAAAGGGTGGAAATATATGCTTCTGCACCTAAAGTGGACAAATAGATAGAAAAGCAAACAAAAAGTATATTTTTCATAAATTCAACCGCTAAAGTCAAAAAGCCAACAAATAATTTCATAAAAAATAATTCATCCACCGGGTGGTCAACCACTAAAACGTCTCCAAGATATAACTAAGCTAACCTTTTTTTCACAAAAGCTAGATATGATAAAGAAATATTTCAATGTACATAAGAAAATATCTAACCTGAAAGAAATATTATGAGAATTGAATTATAAACCTTAAAAGATCTAAGAATTGACTTTCTAAGATTGTTTCATTTTTGGGAGGAAAAAAAAAAAGGGAAAAGATAAAAAAATAAATAAATTGGTTTGCTTAATTTATTTTTTTCTTCTATAAATTGGTTTTGCTTCCTCAATTTAAGAAAAGTTATGATACACTGCTTTAGGTATTGATAAATTGCAAATAATGTCTTGCTCATTATGATCTTGTGCGAGAAACTAAACACCAACAATTTAATTCTTTTAAACTGTGTTTAGATTATGAACTTATGGATTTGAAAAACGAGATAAAAATGAAAAAGAAGAAAAAATGTAAATTATATTTTATTCATATTTTACTCACTTTTTTTCCTTTATCTTTCCAAATCTCTAGCTAAAACCCTTAATAGATTACATTTTCTTAAACAAAACCAAGAAAATCTTGAGTAGGGATGAGGTTACCAATTAAAATTTTATTCAAGTCTAAGCATATGAAAAAAAAAACAAAAACAAACAAACAAACAAAACAAAACAAAAAAAAGAAAAAGAAAAAGAAAAAGAAAAAAAAGGAGAAGCTAATCATACTGTAAGGTTTTATCATGAGTTGAAAAATGGTGACAGGTTATCTAACAAAAACGTAAGAACGATAATTCTTAAATTTTCTAAATTTATTTAGCTGGGTTTATAATGGGCAATAAATTATAAATAACACCTCATTACATAGGTTATCTACTTGCTCTATCTAATCATCCCTTCAAGAAGATGGCAAATAGCCATATTTGCTCATGTTTCCATTGGCCTTTTGGCCAAAGCGAGGAGAAGAATGTTGTTATATTCATATAATTTTATATAATACTTTGCCATGTTCATACAATTTTATAGGTGAAAAGAAGTAAAGATTTTCACTACTCTATAAGTTCACCAACTAAGCAAACCCATGCGCAACATGATTTGTAGGGGAAATTATATAAATAGACTCATGATGGGCCCTTATGGGCCTCTCAAGTTCTCTCATACAAATTTAAACTTGAAAAAAAACCTAACCATTTTGTAAATTACTAAGAAACTTAATTGTCTTTTTTTATTTATTGAATGATATGCAATAATAAAATTTTAAAATTTTAAAATTTTAAATGGAATCTAACACATTTTATATGATAAATCACATTAATTAATTAAAAAAATATAATTTATTTAGTTGTATAAACTCATCTCTATTATGGTGGAAGGGTGATATTTTTGAAAAACTTGAAAGTTCAAGGGCAAATTGCATTTTAGTGTATGACAGAAAAATAAATTATGTTTCAGCGATAAAACTTACATACTTTAATCATTAAAGTGATAACCTTTTTCATAATTTTGTAATTTTTTTTTATCTTCTCATTGATTTGCAATTTGCACAAAGTTCAACTTGTTTGTCCTCTAATCGACTGGCGTATAAAAAAATGAAAAAATTGCAAATCAGTTGAAACTTCACAAAATATTTATAAATTCATGAAAAAATTATTCATTTAATAATTAAAGTTGATAAAGTTTACCACTAATTATGAATCTAAAAAAAGAAAGAAAGAAAACTCACACTCATTAATAATTTTTCATAAAAAAATCTTAATTTTTTTAAAATTAAATAAATTATTTGGCTATTATCAATTCATAAATTGATTGTGTTGTGATGGTGATATATTTTGAAGAGATTTTATAAATAAATAAAAAATTATACATCATTTTTGAGATTTTTTTTATGCAAGATTAAACTAAGAAACTCAATTAAACAATGCTGAGGATACATCCTACCAAAAAGGGCAAAAAAAACAATGGCAAGGCTAAAATAATTATGATAATCTTCTTTAGAATTAATTTTTTTTAGTAACTTTTTTATTATTTTATTTTTAGTGAACTTTTTATAAAAATTTCAAAAAAAACCTTATACTTCTAAGTTTTACTACATAATTATAATAACCTTAAGATTCTATGTAAGTTTTTTTGGCCTAATTAAAAAAAACCATGGAGCCATCCCTGTACATCCATAAAATACACACAAATCCATAATTTCCCTGTACAGATGCATATATATATATATATATATAAAATACACACAAATGCATTTAGATAAACATTTAGAATGCCCATTGTATAGATAAACATTATTGAATCAAAGCCCACACAAATACATATATATATATATATATATATCAGTCCCCATTATATATACATCTGTACTTTTTTTTCAGTCCCCAATTAAAATACCTAGATATATATCATTATTGAATATGAATCAAAGCCCATTCCGGTGCACACATATATATATATATATATATAAATATAAAATACTCAGATATATATCAGTCCCCATTATATATGCATATGAAAAATCAGTCCCCATTGCTCACTTGAAAAATCAAAGCCCGGATATTAGTCTCATCCCCAATTAAAAAACACCCTTGCGCAGTGGCTCCATTTGTCAATATTGAAGCGGGTTTGGGGCTGCCATTGTTGATGACGATTGGGATGGTGGATGGAGTGAGGGAGGGAGGGAGGGAGGGAAGAAGAGAGGAGATGAAGAGAGTAATAGGGGGTTTGGGGTTCGGTCGCGGGCAAGGGTTGTGCTCCGACAGGGAAGCACCGGAATGGGCTCCCATGGAGAGAGAGAGAAAGAGAGATGTGTGTTCAAAATTTGAAATCAGAAAGAGATGAGGGGTGTGGGTGAGGGAGAGAATGAGAGGGTGATTGCATTTTGGATTGAATTTTCAGCCTTTGGATTGAATCAATCTAATGGTCTATATTTTGATAAAGGGATAAAAGTCCAAATAGGAGTGAGACATTTTCAACCATTGGATTGAATCAATTTCATGGTGCATATTTTAACACATAGACAAAAGTTGGGTCAAGATTCAAAAACCTTTCTCCCTTATTATATAGATATAACTAAATATCACAAAAACTAAAATTAAAATATGTAGGTTTGGCTAAAATTTCTTGTTCCAAATATTAAAGGATTGATTATCAATTAATCCCATTAAATATATTTAAATATCTTTAAAATCATGTTGACTTTTTAAATACACTAATAAATTCTACATTATCTAAGTTATTCTCATTAAATTCTAATCTATCAAGTTATTTTATAGAATAATGCTTGGGACCCCTTTTGGGGTCACCCCCTCACCCCCCTCTTTGCCACGTGTCGGGTGGTGATTGGAGGAGCAGGAAAAAAAAGAAAAAGAAAAAGAAAGTGTAACCAATGAGAGAGAGAGGGGGTCAAAGAGGGTGGGAAGAAAAGAAGGGATGAATCATTGTTGTATTTTATATTTCATTTCCCAAAAAACTTCACACAAACATTATTCATCACCATGGCCGCCTCCATCCACTATCACCGCCGTCCATCACCATCATTGTTGGGAGGGCCATTAAGTCATGCCCAATCCTCCCAATTCCAGAATAACCCTAACATAGTTATCAATATCTATGCAACCAAACACCCCCTTTGTCCACCTCAGCAAACCAGCATGAAAGCACCGACATGATTTTCCTAACACATTTCAAATTCAAACCGAGTAGGGTTAGAGATACTAAGGTCTCCTTTTGGTAAATTAATATTTTAATTACAAAGTTATTAAGAAAGTCAAAAAATTTATAATTTATATTTAAAAGTTAAAGATTTAATTTTTTCTTCTACTTTTTACATATCTTTTCGTAAAAAGTCAAAAAGTCACCCCAAACATACTAATTTTTTACCTCATATTTTAGCCAAAAAAACTAAAAAGTTACTAAAATAGTCTGTTCTCAAACGAAGCCTAATTGGTGTTTTGAGAAGATGGGTACAAGTCTAGTTTTTTTGGGTTTTTTTTATTATTATTTAATATGAGAGGTAATGTGATTCAAAATTAATAAAAAGTTAACTTTTAGCTTTTTTGTCCCTTCCTAAAACACCCCTAAAGAACGTCTAGTAGAATTTTCTAAATATGATTTAAGAATACAGTTATATTTTGAATTTATAAATTTTGAAATTATAATTTAAGTGTAAAAAATTTATTTGGTGAATGAGTTTTGAAAAGAATTTTGAATTGAGTGGAGAATTTTTAATATGACATATGATATTTGATATAAAAACTTATAACTCATAACTAAATACACAACTTAAAATTTTATTTAAAACTCATAAAAAAATTTTAAAAAATTTTGAATTTTTTTTATTTAAAATATAAAAAATAACTAGTGCCAATTGTTAAATATATATATATATAGTTACTCTTCTGGTCAATTGGCCGATCAATCACTCGGATGTTTGACCAAACGATACCAAATGTTTAAGAGGACGATCGGTTAGTATAATTTTTTCCGTTTAGAAAAGAGTTTTTAAAAATAAATATAAAACTAATTTTAAAAAACTCTAACCAAACAAGACACTCAAAATAAAAAGTACATATGTTTAGAGAGTATTCTCTAAACACAACTTAAAATTTTTATCAAATATCTTCATAAAATGAGTCCCATAAAAGTATGAGTTTATGTCATGTGAGTCACTTCATAGAAATTTTGAGCGACTATCATTTTCCTTTCAAGCCCTCCCCCGCTATATATATAAATCGCTTGTCCACCCCAGACTCTCAATTCATTCCAACGCACATTTTCCTTTCCTTCATCCCAAACAGAAGGAGAGAGAGGGAGGGAGAGATTGGAAAGAAGAAAAACAATCACAACAAAAAAAAACTGAAAACAAAGTCAAAATCACAATCACAAGCACAATAATCCTCTACTACACCCAATATCTGCAAAAAGAAACCCTACATCCAATCAATGGGCGACGTGTACTGCTCGGACTGCAAGCGAGCGACGGAGGTGGTGTTCGATCACTCGGCTGGAGACACGGTTTGCTCGGAGTGCGGTCTGGTTCTGGAATCGCACTCGATCGATGAGACCTCCGAGTGGAGAACCTTCGCGAACGAGTCCGGCGACAACGACCCGGTCCGAGTTGGCGGCCCCACCAACCCCCTCCTCACCGACGGCGGCCTCTCCACCGTCATCTCCAAGCCCAACGGCGTCACCTCTGACTTTCTCTCCTCTTCCCTCGGCCGCTGGCAGAATCGCGGCTCCAATCCCGATCGATCTCTCATCTTGGCCTTCAAAACCATCGCCACCATGTCCGATAGGTCTGTATTACTCTAGTATTAGGTTATATATACATGTATATATATATATAGATATATATATCTATCTGTTCATTGTGAATACCCTAGCTATGGCTCTGTTTGGCTGCTCAGAAAATGTGGGGGAAAGTGAAGGACATATGATGATTTTGGATCTTAGACCATTCGTTGGTTTGCTTGATTGCGACACGTAAATAAATGAAAATACAAGTATTTGGCTTGGCTTAAGTTTTTTTTTTTTTTTTGCTGCCCTTTTCCTTCCTCTTTTGTTGTTTTCCTTCTAAACCTAAATTGGTATAGGATTAGATGTGATATCGTCTTCCATTATATTTTTGTGATTTGTTCATTAGCCAATCAAAAAATTCATGTAATCTTGTAGTTTAATATTTGTTGACATTTGCTTGAAACAAAAATTGTGAAGTTTGCATGGATCAATACATGATGCATATGGATATGAGTTCCAGTTTGGTTAGAATTGACACTATGAAACACGGATATGGGTACAGACGCTAGTAAACATAAAAAATAAATTTTATAATTTGTAGTAGCGGATATATTAGAGAAGAAGAGGCAGAGGGAGCGCGGAAGAGGAGAAGAGACTTACCGTAAGACGTCAATGACAAGAGATTGAGATTTAATTCTGACCGAGAGAGAGGGTTGTTGCGAAAATGCAAACAGAGAAGATGAAGAAAGGGAGAGAGTTGGAGAGGAGACCTACTGGAAAGTAAAGGCGAAGGTGAAGGCATTGATGTTGAGCAATGACAAGATTCGTGATAGAGTGTGAGACTGAGGGAGCGAGACATAGGGTTGCTCTTCTATGGATATGGACAAGGACAAGTCCAAATTCACGACTTTTTAGTTGAATTCTAACAAACTCTCTCTTCTAATTACTTTTCCTATCCCAAAGAAGTAGGTTGACTATTTTTCTCCCAGTATTATTTTCTGTTAATTGAGGTACCTTACTTGAATATAAAGACCAACTTGTTGCATCTCCACCCGAAAATATTGGTCATGATAGGACAATTGGATTCGACATCCTCTGCCGAAAAGATAAAGGTTTACCTGAAATTGCTAACTTACTAAACTTAAAGAAACTATGTTTTTCTGGTACTCTTATCTAAAATTTTCTTATGCGTGTTACACTATTCTCTTCTCTTCTCTTCATTAATTCGTTCATTCTTTCTTTCCTCCCTTATCCTTTTTGGTTCTCATCTTTATATATGATATCTGCAAACATAAATCTAATTTTGTATATTTGTTTTTCAGGTTGGGCCTTGTTGCAACCATTAAGGTATGTTATCCATTATCATAACTGCAGACATGCATACTTTGAAGGAATTACATTCTTTTCTACAATCTTGAAAGTTTATCTGTTGCCCTACTTTATTTTATCGGGTTATTACTTAATGGAGTTGAGGAATTTTTACTTACAGCATTATCTTGGCTTGTCTAATGAGACCAAATTTGTATGCTTTTATATAGATTATTTTTCTTTGCTTTACCTTTCGACCTAAAATTTGGAAATAGAAATAAGAAATACACAGTATCTTTATGTGATCTTTGTCTTGACCTGTTTTTCGTAAATTTGAGAGTCCATTTTTATTCATCCTTTCCTTATCATCACTTGTGCGCATATAATATATATAAATTTTGTGCAGAATTTTGTGGCATGACTTTGTTAATAGTTTCAGGGACTTTACCTGTAGCCTCTCAATAAATGTAATTTTCAATGCTACCAGTTTTTGGGCTTTCAGGTTACTATGTATGTTGATAATGATTAGATCAGCAATGGATGAAGTTAGTAAGCTGACAATGTATTTACCTGTGTAGAGTGGTTCGTTATATTCGTTCTACATACCTTGGTATAGAATTGAGTTATTACTGAGTTATCTGTACTAGGATGCAGGAGGAGATGGCGGTTGAAGTTCTGTCTATACAAATACTCCTCTTCTATGTCACTCAATCTCATTGTGTAATAATTGCTTATTATACCACATTATACTGAATCAGCTCTGTGTATTTTGTTGCTTATGGGTATCCGACATATTTGCCTAGAGTTAGAGTTCTCATGAGCCATTTCTTTAGAACAAATTTTTGAACCAGTCGTCTCATGATTTTGTCTATAAAAAAGGAAGTAAGACCTACTGGTGCATAGTTGCCATTAATAGATAAAACTAATATGGAGTTCAAAACAACTTAGTTGCATCATTTTATGATACTTCTTGAATGTTTCATTCATATTAATTGGGTTAAAATGGCATATGTGGTTTAGCTTTCTTCTTGTTCTTGTGTGTTAATAAAATTCTTTGGGATAATTATACTGATCTCTCATAATGTTTTTTGACGATTATAGGGACCTTTCCTGTAGTTCATAAAATTACACTGCCCGCCCATGCTACAATAAACAGCAACCTCCAATACAACTACTAAAGTATTTCTGTCTATTTGTTAAATAAAAATTAGCACTCTGAACTTTTTCCTTCTACCGCCTGCATGTGGCAATTGAAGGCCATGTTGGCTGAAGCCAAAAGCCCATCATATATATCTAAAAAGTTTAAGAGGATTGAGCCTTTTATAAGAGAACACATTTTTAAGTTCTTCATGCTGTTTCGACGTTGGACTCTAGTTTAAATGAATAAGTCATGGAAGCCTGATCTTTATAACCTCACGTGACCACAGTGTTTTTTTTTTTTTTTTTTCTTATGGCTTTTCAATGTGAGACTGATGTGATCCATTTTGGTGTGAATCTTTTAGATGAATTTTTTTTTTTTTTTTAATAAAAAAAATTTTGTTTCGCAGAAAAGTTTTTTTTATCAAAACATGTAACTGTGATTTCAAAATTCGGAAATGGGTAGGAGTAGCACCGATAGAAGATAAGTTGAGGGATAATAGATTGAGATGGTTTGGTCATATTCAATGGAGACCAACAGAGGCAGTAGTGAAGAGATGCGATGTTGTAATGGTAAATGAAGCTATTAGGGGATGGGATAGGCCTAGATTAACGATGGTTAGCGTTGTAAATAGAGATATGGATCCACTTAATTTAACTAACGAAATGACCTTTGATAGGGCCGCGTGGAGAAGAAGGATTCATGTAGCTGATCCCATTTGATGGGACTTAAGGCTGGTTTGGTTTGGTTATGTAACTGTGGTTTCAATGGAATGGTTGAAGATCATGACTAATAAATTAATGTAGATCACTTGGTAGTAAAAATGCTGCTATATAGCAAAATATTGATTAAAATGTGGAAATTTGAACTTCAAAAGAGTGAAAAACACATATCACTGAGTTTTAGAGGGCTTACTAATACTTCAGAAATTCAAGACCCCATGACCACAACACCTGATTCCCCAGACATATCACTCAATATTCTTGATACACTATGACCAATACCACCACGTGTCCCAATATTGCTATTTAGAACCATGAACCTAGTTTATTGAAATTTGTGGAGCTCTCTATTTTTGTCGATTGTTGTGGAGTTTTGAGAAATGCAATTAACCTCAACTTTGAAGCTTACACAACATTTATTTTATTTATGATGGTCCTGACAATTTGTAATAATCCCTAGCAAAGAGGAAGGCATTTTCTATATATATACACGATGCAAATATCTGAAACATTCCGATTGCCAAGCTGTGCTTGTAGATGTAATCACTTCTACAGTTTGTTTATAATCTGGCCTTTGAGATTTCTGCAGAGTTCTAGTACTTGTATACTACCATGGTAATGCATTTTCTTGATGATGGTTTCTTTTTAGCTTGAAGATTGTTGTTAGTTTCCTTATTTTGTACCTGTGGAATGTTATCCTTCATTTGCTACTGTGCCTTGAAGAATGTACAATTCCTCCATCTGCCTCACCAAGCTTCTTATATAACATATTTCATTCCACTCCCCTTTCTTTGCTTTTCTAGCTTCAGTATCGATGCAAATTGGATACTTCACTTTTTGTTGACGGGGCTTTCTGATTTTTTTCTGAAGGATCGGGCCAATGAGATATACAAGAAGGTAGAAGATCAAAAATCTAGTAGAGGAAGAAACCAGGATGCAATTTTGGCTGCTTGCCTTTACATAGCTTGTCGCCAAGAAGACAAGCCACGTACTGTTAAGGGTACAACCTAAGATTTTTTTTTTTTAAACGTATGGATGCTTCCTGATTTATCTCTCTATGTGAATGAGCTTTGCCTGAACCTATGGATTTCAACTAGAAATCTGCTCTGTTGCCAATGGAGCAACAAAGAAGGAAATTGGCCGAGCAAAAGAATACATCGTGAAACAACTAGAGCTCGAGAAGGGTCAGTCAGTGGAGATGGGTACTATACACGCTGGGGATTTTATGGTGAGGGTTTGGGAAATTAAGCACTTTCTTCAAATAGTTATAGGCAGCTTTTCATATTTTTTTCTTATGATCTTAATTATTTCTTGTGCTTCTGCCACTGACATGAATTTTAAATAAATTCTTTAGAGGCGTTTTTGTTCAAATCTTGGTATGAACAATCAAGCAGTTAAAGCCGCCCAAGAAGCTGTCCAAAAGTCAGAAGAATTTGATATAAGGTAGTTCTGGTTTTCTCTTACATTGCCATCTTTCAAGCAGAGACTGAATCTATTGCATTTGCATATTTAGACTCTCAAGAGATGTACTGATTCTAAATGCTCTCTGCTTCATATGCCAACCATTTATATTAAACAAGATTTAAGGATATGAAAGAGTTGGGAAAGGAGTAACCTTTAAACAAATGGAAGACGGTATTTCTTGTTTTAGATTATTTTTGAGTGTTCAACTTTGTCCCATTTCCGTGGTGGGACTTGAGCACTTAGTTCTATTTAGTTTCACCATGGAAGTGGTGGTGTGTTGGATGGCACTTAAAAATTCCCTTTTGCGCTTTCATTGTGAGACACTTCTTTGATAAGTAAAGTTTTAAATTTCAGACTCTCTTCAATCTTTTTAGCAAGTTTCAATTTACCTGAAATAGAATCTCTGTATTTTATATCCGGATTTGAATAGGAAGCTTGGATTTCTCCAATTGTGTGATGGACTGCTCTTAGTTCCTTTACTGTCCTATTACTTGCAGGAGGAGCCCTATATCAATTGCAGCAGCTGTCATCTATATTATAACACAACTTTCAGATGATAAAAAGCCCCTTAAAGGTAAGCATCATATTATGATTCATTGATTGGGACGTGTATTCATTTGAACCTAGTTGAATACGAGGGTTCTACAAATCACATCTGAACCCATGGCAGCCTCCAGTCACCACCTGTTCTTTTTAATGCCAAAACCAACTATATTGTTTAGAATTCAGCCCATTTGATTAATTGTAGATTCTCCTGAATTTCTTTTCTCAGAAAATGAACGTGCTTATATTGTAGGGTTTGACAGGAGAATCACCTCATTTTCCCCCTCCCCATATATATATATATATATATATTTTATAAATTTGTTTTGGTTGTCTACAGTAAATATCTTTGGACTGATACATCTATTTGGTTCCGCTAATTTTAGTGTTTGGTTATTATCCTACACATTTGTGTGGATTTTAGAGGATGGTATTGTGCATGCAGATGTTTCAATTGCAACGGGAGTTGCAGAAGGGACAATCAGGAATTCCTACAAGGACCTCTATCCCCATATTTCAAAGATAATACCGAGCTGGTATGCTAAGGAGGAGGACCTTAAGAACCTCAGCAGTCCTTGAAATGTTGAGGAAACAATAGTAAAAAAGACAAAAAAGAGTGATTTTGAAGTTATTACTGGAGTGATTTGTTTTGGATGTTGTGAAGGACAGACAAACAAGTTGTACTCCTTTTTCCAAAGGTTGAGTATACATTTGAGTCATAAATTAAGTGCAAACTGCACATTGGTTTTACTCTTTTTTTTGTCTTTTAAAAAATTGCTTATTGTCTTCTTTTAGTTATTGTAATAACGGTTATGTCGGAATATAGTCATTGTAATAATGGCATAGAGTTTTTGTTTTTTTGTAATTTTAATAGAATAACTGACTCATTTGGCTCCTATCACTTGAAACAAAAGGCATTCATTAATGTTTTTAGTTTAAATATATTTCATTGCTAAATATGACAATTCCGTTACAAATTTGTTTGTTCGTCATTCTTAAAAATAAAATAGAGATAGCCAACACGGTTTCAGTGGTTAAAGGGGTTAAAAATGGGATGTGATAATGCTTTGCAGGTGGCTCTCTCCTTTTATTGAAATTTGAGTTCGTCTGTGGTGTGTGGTTAGAACTCTGTTGGTGTTTCGGTGGTAAGTTTCTTTTTATAAGTTGGGTCAAATTAGGTCGGGTCAAATGAGGTCGGCAGTCGGTAATTTCGGGATTTGAACCTATGGATGTCATCATAACATCTTAGAACATTTATTTTTTCAACCCAAAAAAGAAAAAGAAAAAAAAAAAAAACTGATTCTTGAAGTCAAATAGACGATTCTTGGAAGTGATTATGGATGATTACCCATATTTAAAGTTTATTATTTAGGGATGACTGAATGATTGAGGACATCTTGTATTATTTCACCAATTAATATGGTATATGATTTTAATATGCGACGTGGCATTAGCATCGCCCCATCAAGAATTATACTTTGCCTATCAAGAATTATATTTCCTGTGTCTCATTTTTTTTTATCTACCTTTTCATTTTAATGTCACAAAATATTTGTCCACTTTCTATTTTAAAATATTAAATTTTGTTAAATTTTTAAATTTGTCTCTTGTAAATCATTATAAACACATTTTAAAATTCAAATAGAAGGGAATAGAGGGGAAAATATTTCAAAATTTGAATTATATTGTAGTGATTACAATTTTCCTTGGATTTTCTATAATGGACAAATTAATTGGGACAGATGGAGTATGATTTTAATTCTCACCAATTTATATAGAGTGATGCTATTAGTACCCTATCTATTATTTTGGATCCCATTTATAAATTTTGAAACCTTTAAAATTTATTTTCTCCCCCCAAATAATACCAAAATTATTTTTGTGAAAACATTCCATCCATTCAATTGAATGCACACTCTTTACACCCCAAAAAAAAAATCTCTTCCAAAAATCTTAATGTTATGTTTGGTTAGGGAATTTGAAGAGGGATTTAGAAAGAGAAATAAAAAAGGTAAGTGAAATGTAAATAAAACATATTTATATTTCACTTAGTTTTAAATACTTTTTTCCTTTTCCTTTCTAAATCTCTCACTAAATCTTCCAACCAAACAGAGCGTAACAAAACCCAAGAAGAAGAAGAAGAGCCAAGTGTGATTACTATCTCTGCTCTCTCTCTTTCTGTCTCCTCATCCTTTTCTTCGGTTATTAATAATAAATAATAAATGTTCGGTTATCGGTTCCCGAACAAATAAATAATGTCTTTTGGCCATATGTTCGGGAATTTTGAGTAATCAAATGGTTACTACCATTATCACCAGAATATTGCCGCTAAAGGGTTTTCAAAGTTTTGAGGATGAGTAAGTTTTGAATGTGAGATTTGGAGAAGATGGATGGGTGGTGATGGAAGTGAGTGCTCTCATAAATCCCAATTTATGATGTCGTGGTATGTGGGTTTAATTGTGAGATTGGGTGTCCCAAGATTAATGATGTCATTTTTAGTAATTTTATTTAAGATTTTTTTGGGGTAATTTATTTATTTTTTATTTGAGGTTATTATTGTAATATAAAAAAAGCTAAAAATTAAAGGGTTCAAAATAATTCGTGGAGTACTAATAGCAGCACTCTTTATATATATATATATATATATTATTTTAGGATAAATTACAAATATACCTCCTGAGGTTTGCTTAAAGTACAGATTGCTCCTTGTGATTTGAAAAATTACGAACATCCTTTTGTCAAATTTTTTTATTTAACAGAATTAACTGAAAAAATGAAATTCATAATTGCTCTCTTATATAATATTAAAATTACCTAAATTATTAATTAAAATATATTTTTAATATTATTAAAAATTGTTAATTAATTTGATAATTTATTATAATTTATTATAAAATTATAAATATCAATGACTGAAATGCAACATTTAAATTTTAAAAAAATACAACATTTTTATATACCAATATAATAATGGCATTGAGATATGTATGCATGTGATCCACTTGGACCGCACATCGGCCGATACCTTGCTTCCTTTTTAGTCATTCGTCAACACAATGGCCTCGTTTGGCCTCGTTCAGAAAGATGATTATTTTCATAGGGTATTTTAATTTTTAATTATTTTAATAAGATAAAACATTTTTATTTAAGAAAAAGATTAATTTTTTTTTTAGTTAGCAGTGATATTTGTGAGAAAAAAATAAAAAAATAATAAATTTAATGTGATATTTTATCTTATTGATTATTTTAATATATTTTATCTTTTGTGGATTTTAACTCCAAAAAAGCCTAAATTGACTTCCCAAACACTCCCTATTGAAAGAGTAAATTATAAATACACCTCTTCAGGTTTGATAAAAATTTGAATCACCCATGTGATTCTAGAAATTACATTCCACCCCCGAGATTTTTAATTTCATAATAAATCGCCTATTTTATTAATAAATCATCAAGTCAATTAACAGTTTTTAATGATGTTAGAAATATGTTTCAATTAATAATTTAAGTAATTTTATTATTGCATAGAAAATCAATTATAAATTTTATTTTTTTAGTTAATGTTTTTAAATAAAAAATTCTAATAAGGAGTATTTATAATTTTTCAAACTATAGTGGGTAATTTACACTTTAAGCAAACTTCAAGGGATATATTTATAATTTATCCTAAATATAATTTTAAAATACGAATTATCACTTTTAATTTTAAAAATTATAAATTATTTTCTTATCAGATATTTTTATTTAATAAAATTAATAAAAAAATAAAATTTATAACTATTTTTATATAATAATAAAATTACATTTAAATTTATTAATTGATTTTTCTAATTTATTAATAAAATAAATTATTTATTATACGACTAAAAACTTAAAAAAGTAAGATATAAGTTTCAAAATTATAAAAATAATTTGTATTTTAAATAAGTTTTAAAGTTGTATTTGTAATTTAATCCCACATAAAAAGTATCCAAGGAAAGCCCCCTCACATACTCTTTGATTTCACACCAAGCTTGATGCTTCAAGGACCACCACAACAGAGTGCAATCAGCAAGATCGATCTCAATCTGATCTTCCAGATCTGGAGGTATTTAATCTCATCATCAATCTCTTATGATCTCATCAATCTGAACTCCTTATCTTTGTTTTAGGATTTTAGATCTTCAGAACTATTTCTAAGAAAATGGTAAAATTAGGAGAATTGTAAGAGAGTTGTTGATTTAGTGGTGTTGATGGAAGTTATTGATCGAGAAAGAGAAAGATGGGTCGATGGATCTTATTTTTGGGATTGGAAGAGAGATAAATGGGAGATTATTGGGGTTTTCACAGTGCTAATTGTTGGTATGAGTGGTCTTGGGAATATTTCTTCTAACTATGTATGCCTATAGCCGGCGTGAGGGTTTGATTTTTTGATAATAATTATTTAATATTTTTGGATGATGTATGGAATGAAACCAGAATTAAGAAGAGTAACCATCATCTAATGAATTGAATTGAAAGATCAAACACTCCTTTTACCCACAACACACTCTCACCCATTTTTGTATTTAATTTGAATGTGAGATTCAACACCCATTTCACCGACAACACGCACTCACCCTTTCACCAACAACACACACTCACCGTTCATACTGAATTGAATTGTGAGATCAAATACCCATATCACCCACTACACCCTCTCAACCTTTCACCCACAACACCCTCTCACCTTTTTATATTGAATTGAACTGAGAAATCAAGCACCCATTTCACCCATAACATTCACTAGCCTACTTTTATATTAAAATGAACCGAGAAATCAAATACTCATTTCACTCATAACACTTGCTAGCCTACGTTTATATTGAATAGAATTGAGAGATCAAACACCCTTTTTTTATCCGCCACACTCCTATCACTCACTTTATATTGAATTGAACGGAGAGATCAAACACCCTTTCTATGCATTTATAGTCATCAGCTGAAGGTACTTCATTGTCAGAGGCATAAAATGATCTATACTTCGAGATTAGAGAATTGTTTCCATATTTTCTATGGGTCCTTGTGGTAGGTTCTTGATGATTTTCAAAATTTTGAGGAGAAAAATTACCTTTTTTTCCAAGTGGATGAAGGATGAAACATGTAGTGGTCATCCTATGCAAGAGAATCTTGCTTTGGAGGAGAGAAAAATGGATCATGGAAGGAACGGGTTTTGGAGGCTTGCAGAGAAGTCTGATTTAGCGCTCAAGTCACAAAGGGGACTCTTCCCCTCAACCATTACCTGCCACTATCTGATCAAAATGTTGCTAAGAGTGTTGTTTCCCTATCACCGCCACTTTTGTAGATGTGCATGTCAAGATCAGTGAGGCATGGTTTGTTAGTTGTTTCCGCATATCAAGCTACTCCAAGATTGGTTGTAGCTCCTCCCATAGCTGATGAGAAGGCGCTTTATGTATATGCAATAAGGACGACCGTGGATGCCAATGACGAAATGTGTTGTGAATACCCAATGTAATCCTGATTTTAATTGTGCTATGCAAAAAGTTTGGATCACCAGATTCAACATTTGGGCCACCTATATCCCTTGATCTGCTTTGACAGGAAAATTTATGATTTGAATATCCCACTTGTATTTGGATTGAAGTGCCAATTTTTTGTTAGCAAATTGGAGTGGTGCATTTCTTGCAATTTTTTTTAAAATGTAAATTTGAGAAGAATTTGATTTTGTTGTTTTGATTTTAATATGTTTTGATGATTTTCAATTTTTGTGATGCATAACCTTATTGAAACTTTAGTTGAAGCAGTCTTTTGGGAAAGTATCATATTGTATCTCATGGAGTTTGTTCAAAACATCATATTTTACAGTTGTGATCTTCAAGTTTATTGTGACTAGAGTTGGTTAAATTGACAAATTTGTTTGAGTTTAACATGGGGGCTTTTAAATATTAAAAAATAAAAATAAAAAAATGGAGAAGATCTAGTCTTGCTTAAATGGAGAAACTAACACACTGTTTATGGGCCATGTTTGTTTCACTGCAAAATTACATGCAAATGTGTAAAACATATTTTATTTTAAAATAAACAAAAGTTCTTAACAATTAAAAAAATAACTTGTTATTTGTCGACTTTTTTTTTTCAACTTAGGTTTGTTCTGGGAACTATTTAATTGATTTTTTGACTTTTTACTAAAAAAAAAAATACAAAAAGAAAAAATATGAATTATCTGTTTGATTGTATTTTTTTTTTTAAAAAAAAAACCATTTTCAGTGGTTATCAAACTTCACCTTATTAACAACTAGACAATGCAAAACTTTATGGCCCTTTCGTATTGGTACTCTGTATAGGAAAAAACTGTTCAATAATCTTGAAGAGAATATATACTTTAAGATTAATCATCATATATTATGTTTTTTTTTCATATTTCTCAATTATTTAACACAAAATCATAGATTCTATATTCTCTATCAATCACAACACCTTTGAGCACCAAAGGTCGTGCTCCAGGAGCACCCGATAACCACTCGTGTAGGTGGGAATGGATAATATTGGTTAATTTCTTAATAATTATTTTCAAGGACGAATTACACTAACGGTCGCTGTAGTTTAAGGCTTGTGTCAGTTTGATCCTTTACCTTACAATTATGATACATTTGACCTTAAATTTTGAATCTCATTTTAAATAAAGACTATTTAAGACATCGTTTCTTTTGCAAACGAAAAATACTCTATTTCAAGGACAAAGTTACAATTGGATAAAATATAAATTAGTTTAACAAAAATAAATGTCAAAAAGTTATTTTTGAATTTTTACAAATTATTTCTACCTACCAAAGATAAATTATACAAAAATGATAAATCTTTTACATTTTTATTTTTTTATTAAATTAATTTTTATTATGTGTTTGGATGATGATCATGCAATGGGTAGTTGTTTTTGTTATTTTTTGGATGGTTATTATGTAATAGATGATTATTTTTATTGTTAACATATTTTTTTTTTATGGTTATCATGTAATGGATAATTATTAAGCTTTTAATATGTAATTGATACGTTTAATATATGAAATATTTTTAATTTTTAATTTTTTTAATTTAATGAATTTGTTTAATATTGATATCAAAGTTGTCACCATATTTGACTTTTGAAAAAATAAAAATTAATTTAATGAAAATAAATTAAATTAAAAAAATTACTTTTACCCTTCCAAAAGATGAAATTATATAAAAATGATGTGTTTTTAATTTTTTTTACCAATTTAATTTTTAATTTCTATAAAAAAAATTCTGAAAATCAAACCAAACATAACTTTATAACCAAGAAAGTACCAACATTATTAATTAAAAAAAGGCCTTATATTTGAAACAATATATAAGTTAACCAACCCAAAATAAGTTGTATGATAATTTTGTCTTGCAAAGAAAACATATTTGATTGTTCTTATTTGAAACAAGATTTAAAATTCAAGATCAAATGTATCATAATGGAAAAGTCAAGTACCAAAGTGACATAAGTTTCAAACTATAGAGACTGTTAGTGTAATTCGTCCTACTTTCAATTTAAAACTAAAATTGAAGGTAATTATTAAGTTGTCTTGGAGCATTATGTGTCATTTTTTACATGATGCTTCAAATTAATTATATAGTAAAAATAAAAGTAATACTATATAAACAAAAAAAAATTTGTACATAAATTTCATATATAATGATATGGTTCATTATGGACCATTTACTTTAAAACAAAATATCAATGAAGATAAATTTATTACAATAATGACAATGCTATATCATTTTTGTCAATTTTTTTTTTTGTTATATTTAGTATTTTATGTACAAAAATTACAAGTATAACATCTTGACTCATCTTGATTAAGTGATTGTAAGATAAAAGGTAATTCATTTAATAATTTTTTATTGAGTAATGTCACATGCTGCTCTATGAATATGTGATTATTTTTTTTAAACAATAACCTTGGTTTACATCTAACCAATAACGTTGAGATAGTTTTAAAAAAAATAAAAAAATAAAAACCAATAACGTTGTGAAAAAAATTTGGAGGTGGAACAAATGTTAATTTACCTTTAATAAATAATAAAATGATAATGAAAAAAAAAATATTGGAAGCATTACATATATAATATCTTTAAAACTACTTAATAATTTTTTTTTAGAAAGGTTCAAATTCCAAATTATGATGGAATCTTTGTCCACCGACGGAGGCAATTCATCAAAATGAAAAATTATTAGGTGCTCAAGAGCTACCACGTGTAGGGGTGAGCAGCGGATATATCAATCCGTTAAAATCGACCGAATCGAACCGATCCGTCGCATTTTGAACGGATGCGTGATGACGAGCGGACGGTTACGGATTGATTTTCTCCAATCCGCCAATTTGGCGGACGGATGGCGGATTTAAACTTCTTTTGGTCGCAACCGAACCGCCAAACCTTGAGCACCCTTAGTAATTTATAAGATTTTGTGTTTTCAATTTGTTTAAATATTTTGTTTGTGTTTTCAATTGAAAAAGAGTTCAAATATTCTGTTGAAATTTTTTTTTCAACTTGGATATATTTTTTGAATTGAAAAAAATAAACATATTATTTATCTATATTTTTTGGTTTTTAAATCTAACTCTAAAAGTAATAAATAGAACATATAACATATGCTGATTGGTTTTTGTTTTCAAAAACATATATAAATGTAACAATACAGAGACATACAATCTCTACTATTCTCTGCTCATGGTTTTGATGGTTTGAATTGTTTTTATATTTTAAGAACCACAGATTGTAATATTTTATGTGGACGAGGCATGCAGTGATTGTGATATTCTAAAGTTTCAAACTTTCTTTCTTTGGATGATGCATGCAGTAATTGTAATACCTTTTTTTTTTTTTTTTTTTTTTTGAGGAAGTGCACAAGTTGAACTATGTTGAAAATTTATAAAATTTCAAACCGCCAAACCGATTCGCATCCATCCGCCAAACCGCCAATCCACATCCGCCGGATTGGCGGACGGATACGGATTGATTTTCTCTAATCCGTCAATCTGACAGACGGATGACAAATTGAAGGTTTCGTAGCCGCAACCGACCCGCGCGCACCCCTAACCACGTGTACTTAGCATTAGCTAATTACCAATTGTCATATTCTTTTTCTATATCTCAATATAAAATTATATGTCTCCTTTTCTTTACTAATCACAATTTCTTTGGGACACTACCAAATCTTGCCCAAGATCACTAAATAACCTCTCTATGACAATGGCTTTGTTTGGCAAGATGGTTATGGTTAATTTAGCCAATTAAAAAATAAAATAGACTAAAAAATAAATAAGACAAATGCCTTGCTTGGAAAGTTGATTATTTTAATTAGTTATTTAGGATTTTGACTATTTTATTCTGGCTAAAAAAGTTATGTTTAAAAAATTAGTTGGCTCTTTTTTGTAATTGATTTGTTGATTGTGAGAGAAAAAATAAAATAATTATAGTTTGTATGTGATATTTTGTCTTATTGACTATTTTAGTATATTTTGTCTTTTAGTCAAATATTTTAACCCAACTCTCTTCCCAAACAAGACCAAAATATCACATCCAAATTATAATCATTTCATTTTTTCTCTTACAAAACTACAAAAAAACTAAAAGTTCATCCCAAATGATTTTTTTTTTTTATAATTAGGTTAAATAGCTAAAAAATTAAAAAGTCAAAGATAAAAAAATCAATAAGTCACTATAAGTTGGAGATTTATTTAAAGGTTGTTTGAGATGATCTAAATAAATATACTTTTTGATTTTTTATGAAATACAGGTTGTGTATGGGTTGGGTTTGAAGTGATGTGATTTAAATAAGATGACGTGATTTAAATATGATAGTGACTTTTTGACTTTTTTAGGTTATGACAAACAAGGCCTAATATTTTAACCAAGAAGTTAAAAAATTACTATAAGTTGTCACATTGATCTTTTTATATTTCTGTACATTTTTTTTTTTATAAAAAAAAATTAAAAACCAACTAAAACAGTCAATTTCTAAACAAGGGTGCTTGGGATTTGGTTTTTTATTTTATTTTGATTTTGGTCTGTAGAGATTTTTTTATTTAATTTTTCAAAATGCTAAAGGCTACTAGATTCAATTCAATGAGACGAACCCAAAAAAATATTTTTAAAATTTTTTTTCAATAAAGACAAAAATAAGTCAAAAATAATAAACTTCTTTTGTTTATTTTGAATTTTTAAAATTCTTTTATCAAATTTTTGAAAAAATTAATTTTTAGATTCGTTTATGCAAGACAGACTGAAAAGATAAATAAAATTAACATATTTTTTTAAAAAAGTCACTAAAGTAAAAAAAATTCAAAAAAAGAAGTGTATTAGCTTATGTTTTTAAAGTCCACAAACATAGTTAGAGACCATTTGTTATGTGGTTATTTTAGTTCCAAAAAAAAATTATTAAAATAATTCAAAATTAAAAATTATCTTACCTTCTAATTTAATTTTTTTTTTATAATTTTTTTGCAAATTTCCTCACAAAAAATCAAAATACTTTTCTAAACATATTCATTTCTTTTATCTTATGGTTTAATTTAAAAAAAAAATCAAAAAAAGGGAGCCTTTTAATAGTCAATAAAGTAGACATTGGGTTTAATTCAGTAGTCCTATAGTAATATCTTAAAATATGGTGAGAAGAATGTTGTAAATTTAAATTGATAGAGCAGTAACAATCCTTTAATTATAATATAATTTTATTAATAAATTAACATTTTATAATCTTTGAAGGAGGAGAAAAAAAAAAAGAATAGTCAATAAAAAAAAGTAACCCCTCAAATCACACCATTTGGTTGTAGTGCATCATGGTAGACACGATCACATATTTTACATCTTGTCAAATTTCTTTCAATGTCACTCCTCATTTGTATGGGGTGTTGGTTCTTTGTTTTTTTGATTCAAAAGAAGGAATGGGATGTCGGTTCTTTGAATTTTCCACACCGACCTCTCCTTAATTATTCAATGTACATTCTCAATTTATTTCACAACATTGTTGAATTTACAAAAATAAAATATAAAATGTATACATTAATTATGTTATGCAATTGAAATTTATTTGAAGTATGACTTATATTACAATGGTGATGATACACTTATAGTTTTTATACTATACTTATGTGTACTTAACATTATTATTTATTTCTTCCCATTGCATCCCCTTATCTCGTCTTATTTGTGTATATTTTTCTTGTCGTAATAGGAAAAAAAAAATAAAATAAAAAAATAGAAGGAAAGAAAATTTTTCTCTTGTAAATATATTAAATATTTTTGTGCATATTTATATTTACATATAATTTAGTTTCCAAACATAATAATATTGAACCACCAAAATATTACACTCATTTCACATTTTTATCTCTTATCATTTTATTTTAACTATTATTACTAATCACAACGTTATTTCTCATGT
Source organism: Camellia sinensis (assembly GCF_055761805.1). Taxonomy (NCBI): domain Eukaryota; kingdom Viridiplantae; phylum Streptophyta; class Magnoliopsida; order Ericales; family Theaceae; genus Camellia; species Camellia sinensis. The sequence continues at coordinate 11,274,883 of NC_138970.1, forward strand.
AACATATTTTCTTTCTTTTTTATTTATATCATTATTTTCAAGGGTTCCAAATTATCCTAACAACGCCATGCTCTTGTTACCTTATTGATTTCCTGGCTCCGATACAATCTTTTTAATTTTTTTTGAAAAAATATATAAAAAAAATAGAGAAGTAATGTGATTTTTGAGAACTCTGCTAAAAGTTAATTTATTAATTTTTTTATTTTTTTACACATTTTTAAAATTAAAAAAAAAAAACACAATAAATCAACTTGTAACATACTTCCAAAATAAGTTTTGTCATGTTGCCATGCCTACTATCCGTTGTGACAATGACATAACAACGCTATAAATTATTTTGAGTTAATGCTTCGTATTAATTGCGCACAAATAAATGTTTCAAATTAATTTGCGACATTTGCACCTGCCATGAAACAAATTTTCCCTCTTATGGGTAGGAAGTTGGTATGTTAGGCTTTCCGACTAGAATTGGCAGGTAATAATATCACAAATATCTTGATGACTTTTTTAGGAAGTGTTCCGAGAATGGTAATAAAATGAGTAATACTACCAATTTATTTTTATTAATCCAAAAATTACTCATAATTTTATTTTGTAATTCAAATCCATTCTACGTATGGATCTCATATTATATAAATTAATTTTTACCGCACAATCACCTACTTAGAATTTTCTGCATAAATTAAATTTAATTATTGCAAGTAAAAAAATAAGATTAAGGCCTGGTTTGGGGTGTTTCAAAAAATTCAAAACGTTACAAAAAAAAGTCAAGAAGTCATCACTATTCACAAATTTAAAATATAAAAATATTAATATACATAATATTTTAATACAAATCAACTTTATACCACTGTAGGTATTGACGTGAAAGAAGAGTGCAATGAAAGGAACAAAAAAAAAAAATTACATATATATTTACCAAGTTTAATGGTAATGTTGGGTCCGTGGGGGCCACCACGGGTCCCGTTTTGATAATTTGAACCGTTCAATATATAGAACTCGTCCAGTACTATATAATTGTAAAAAATTACAGTGATCGGATATCGCTAACTACACGATCAAATCAGTTTTGTATAAAAAATGGATAGTGTTATAGTTAACAGTTGACAAAAAATTAATACGATCAGATAGCTATCAATATCCAATCAACGTGATTTTTAACAAACAAATAGTACTTGACGAGTTCTACATATTGAACGGTTCCGATTATCAAAACAGGACCTGTAGTGGGCCCCACAGGTCGAACAACACCGTCCAATTTATCCCCAAAAAGGAGGTAATCATTTCCCATCTCCTAACCAACCCATTACATTGCCCAAGGTGTATGGGCTACTTCACTAACTTCTCCTATACACTTAGGAGTGTTTTGAGAAATTAGTAAAAAGTTGACTTTTTTGTTTTTTGACTTTTTTGGCAAAAAGCTAGGTTCTTTTGGGTTAAAAAGTTGACTTTTTTAGCTTGTTGCCAAAATGCTCATTATTTATATAATTTTTTAATACACATTTTTTCGTAAAAAGTCAAAAAGTTAACCAAAATATCTATGTTTTTTTTCTCAACTTTTTAGTCTAAAAAGACAAAAAATGTACTTATTTAAGACATCTCACACAACCCCTAAAATAAAACTTAGATAAAAATTAGAAGCTGAAAAATATAATTTATTCATTGTAAAGATAATAGAGTAAAGTGAAAATCAAATGAAATTCAAAAAGTGAAAAATATAATTTATCCTCTTTTTTTTTTTTTTTTTTTGGCATTAAAAAAAGATCGGAATGGGTTTGGGTACGGTTATAGGATGCCCTACCAATGAGGAGGTATGATATGCAGCCGGACAAAACAAACATGCTATAATCAAATGGGGAAATGGTAGAGAGCTCTAAATCTAGAGTTCTAATTTGAGCTCTAGTGTTGTGTTAAAATAAAAAAAAAAAAAAAAAAAGACACAAACATCACATCAGGGTGGATTCCACCTTCCCATTAGAGCTATTAGAGCTCTTATATTAGAGCTCTAAAGCATTTTTGAATCAAATGTGGGTGGCTGCCATGGGAACACAACGGCAGTGTTATGCGGCCAGGAAGCCTATATTTTGAGATTTATTTTTGATAATTTAAATAGTTAATTTTTAAAATAATTGGATATTAATAATTCTTTTATTGAATTATATTAGTTTAATTTTTAAAATAATTGGATATTAATAATTCTTTTATTGAATTATATTTGTATTCAGTTTTGTAATTGAAATCACATTTACCATTATTATTTTTAAATATTTAATCAACGTGATTTTTTACAAACATATAGTACTCGACGAATTCTACATATTGAACGATTCCGATTACCAAAACAGGACATGTAGTGGGCCCCACAGGCCGAGCAACACCGTCCAATTTATGCCCGAAAAGGAGGAAATCATTTCCCATCTTCTAACCAGCCCACTACACTGCCCAAAGTATATGAGCTACTTCACTAACTTCTCCTATACACTTAGGAGTGTTTTGGAAAGCTGGTAAAAAGTTGACTTTTTTGCTTTTTGACTCTTTTGGTGACTTTTTTGGCAAAAAGCTGGGTTCTTTTGGATAAAAAAATTGACTTTTTTAGCTTGTTGCCAAAATGCTCCTTATTTATATAATTTTTTAATACATATTTTTTCGTAAAAAGTCAAAAAATTAACCAAAACATCCATTTTTTTCTCAACTTTTTAGTTTAAAAAGATAAAAAATATACTTATTTAAGACATCTCAAATAACCCCTAAAATAAAATTTAGATAAAAATTAGAAGCTGAAAAATATAATTTATTCATTGTAAAGATAATAGAGTAAAGTGAAAATCAAGTGAAATTCAAAAAGTGAAAAATATAATTTATCCTTTTTTTTGTTGGCATTAAAAAAATATGGGATTGGGTTTGGGTACGGTGATAGGATGCCCTACCAATGAGGAGGTATGATATGCAGCCGGAAAAAAAAAAAACATGCTATAATCAAATGTGGGTGGCTGCCATGGGAACACATCAGCAGTGTTATGCGGCCATGAAGCCTATATTTTGAGATTTATTTTTGATAATTTAAATAGTTAATTTTTAAAATAATTGGATATTAATAATTCTTTTATTGAATTATATTTGTATTCAGTTTTGTAATTGAAATCACATTTACCATTATTATTTTTAAATATAAATGTAATTTGATAAAAAAATTATTAATATTTAATCAATTTAATTTTTTAATTAATATATTATACTTATCTTAAAAATAAACAATTTTAATCATCTAAATAAATATCGAAATAAGCTCCACCGGCTTCATACCCCAATTCCATGATACGCATAGATTAGCAGTCGATTTCTTAATAACGAGTTGTTCCATAGATTGATTTCAACTCCCACCGAAAATACAGATAACGATTTACAAGTCTTTAATAATTTGATAATGTCTGCAATAACGAGATGGCGATCCATTGCCATTTTTTTCCCAACAAAATTTATTGCCACTTTGTATAATTAAGAAGAGTAAATTATAGTCTTTCGACAATTTTATAATATTACAGGATCATCATCTAAAAAATAAAATAAAAAAATATATAAAAAAAGATAAATTACAAATATACTCTTTGAAATTTGTTTAAAATACGAATTGTCCATTGTACTTTAGAAAATTATAAATACCTCCTTGTCAAAATTCTTATTTAACAGAATTAATTGAAAAGTGAAATTTCTAACTGTTCACTTATATAATAAAAAAATTATTTGAATAATTAATTGAAATAAAAGTTTAACATTATTAAAAACTGTTAATTAACTTGATAATTTATTAATAAAATGACCTATTTGTTATGAAATTAGAAATCTTAGGGGACATAATGTAATTTCTAAAATCACAAAGGATAATTTGTAATTTAAGTAAAACTCAGGAGGTGTATTTGTAATTTACCCATAAAAAAATTAAGAGTAATAAATTGAATGTTTGTATAAAAAAGTTTTTATAAATAAAATGTGATAATATTTTGTGATCCTTCCATTTTTAATTAAAACACATTATTGTCTTAAAATTTCATAAATGTTATTGACACACTATTTTGAATTTTTGTGGATAAATTACACTTACCTGCCCTGAGATTTACCTTAATTACAGATATCTCTTATGCGGTTTCAAAAATTACACAAACTTCCGTTATTTTTGAAAATAATAGCTAGATTCCCCCTTTGTTAACTTTGTTCCAAATAGTATCAAAAATAACATTAAATGACTAAAATATCTCCATTTCATCTTTCTTTCTCTATTAACCCATTTCTCTATTAACCCAACTACAACATTGCCTCATCTAATCCACCAAATCCTACAAAAAGATAAATTAGTGACCTACTATCCAAAGTTATTGTCAGTTTCTATCTTCAAGTGAGTTTACACTTAAATTTAAGGAATTATTACACATTCATAAAAAAAAGTTTATGTTTTTAATTATTAATATTATAAAATTTACCATTTTTTTATAATTATTTTTCAAAATCATTCCTGAAATAATTTTTTTCCCCCCTAAATTTAAAGTTAGCATAACTAAACTTTTATATCCCATCATGCAAGGCTATGAGAAAAAAAGAAAAAAAAATCTCACAGGATTTGGGAATCAAGTCAGCATAAAATTTTTAAATCATAACTTGTTTGGTTTTACTTTTCAGGATTCGCTTTTTAGAAAATTGAAATTTTTTGTTTGCGTATTTTTTTTTATTTTCATTAATTTTTTAATATTTTAAGTCATTTTTTTTTAAATTTTTAGATACACCTAACATAAATACACTTAAAAAATATAATATTTTTGAAAAAAATCTTTAAAAAATTCATGAAATAGTTCAATACGTTTTAGTATTCTTGTGTCTTTATAGATTTTTTAAAATATTTTTTATAAATATTTTAATTTTTGGATACATCTAAGTAAGGTGTATTTAAAAAAGTACAAAAAAAATTACTTAAAATTTTAAAAATATTCATCAAAAACAAAAAATATGAAAAATAAAAAATTCAATTTTCAGAAAATTAAATCTAGAAAATTGAAACAAAACATATGAAATTTTTTATTTTTATTTCTCTTTTTGTTTCCTATTAGAATTCTTATTTTTATTTCTTTTTTTGGTTTTTATTTTTTATTTATTATTTAAAGGTCAAGTGTTATACTATCATAACCAACATTTCTGGTACAAAGCAATTCAAAACATATATACACACTATATAAGGAAAGTGAATCATGATTCATAACACTTTTTGTTTGGTTTAATTTTCATAATCAATTTTTAAAAAAAAATTATGAAAAAAATTAAAAATAATTTGGTGTAAAAAATTAAAATTAAAAAAAATGATCATCATTTTCACATGATTTTTTTCTCTTTTTTGGGTGCACAATTAATTTTTAAATAACAAACATTCCTGGTACAAGGCAATTCGAAAAAATATATATAAAAAATTAACTTGGTATAAATTATCTTACAAAATCACATAACTAAAACACAAATTTACGTAAGTTAATTTATAAAAATTTGAAAAATCATAATTTGACGTAATTTTTTATAAACATACATAAGTCATCTTATAAAATCGCGTAAATTAACATAAATTCGCATAAGTTAACCTATAAAACGTGTCATAAATTCTTACAGAAGTGTGTAACTTAAGTCACAAAAATACATAAATAAATAGCATACCATATGCCTTGCACAAAGAATTATCCATATAGATCTCACATTAAAAATTTGTAAAAATTATATATAAGTAGAATTATTACAAAATATTTACAGATCAATGAAAATATTTATAAATTTATTTATTAATACTTATAAAATTTACCATTGATTTGAATTTACAAAAAAAAAAAAAAAAAGATACACTAAGTTGTATTTTTTTAAATTTTAATTTAAATAATAATAAAATTCTTTTTCATTGACAATTTATAGTTTGTTATATCTTTTCTACTAAAATATATATTTGTCTTTGTTTATTTTAATATCTATCTACTATCTACATTAGTTTCAGTCATTTTAAGTTTACTTAAAGAGAAATTATTATAATTATGTCAAAAGCGTAAAGTTAACTACACTTTTTCAATCTTCACGGGATGTAAGTGTAATTTTTCCAAAAAAATTCCATGCTTTTAACTAGAGGCGAAACTAGAGGAGAATTATGATAAATCATGACCTCCTGTTTATGTAAAAGTTATTATTTATCACATTATTTTAAAAAATATACGTTTCATTTTATATATAAAATGACCCCTATATAATATATATATATATATATATATAATTTCTCTCATCTTGCATTCTCTTTTTAAATTTGCACAAAAAAATTTCTTCTTACTATTAGAGATTTATTCTATAATGTTTGATTTTTTTTTTCTTTTATGTATATATATAATTTTTATATATATATATATATATACGTATATTGTGAAAAAAATTTATTGGTCATTTGACTACTGTATTAATAAAATTTTGACTATGTTCCTGCATCTAACATAAATGTCTTTTTAAAAAATAAATATAGAAAACACACAAATCAATAACATGATCAAATACTCTACCTACCACAAATTTTCCTAGTTGTTGCCTAGGCTCTTTGGTTGTGAGTCTTTTTAGCCTAGTTTTGTGAGGCTCTTTCCATTTTATTTTTTAGATTTTTATTCAAATTTATAATCTAAATAGTAAATCCATCGTAGGAGGAAGCTGTGCGTAGCTTTGAATTGTCTTTCAAATATTTAATTTATTTTCCTCAATAAAAAAGATAGGATATTAAAAGTCCTTTAATTTTAAAAAGTGTGTTTTTCATTTAAAGAAGTCTTTTTAATAAAGAACTTTCAAACTTTTATTTTCTTTTTCTCAATATAAAAAAATAGGATATTAAAGGTTTTTTTTATTTTAAAAAGTGTGATTTTAATTTAAAGATGTCTTTTAATGAAGATTTGTGAAATTTCATGAAAGGGGATTTTGGTGATCTTGGCTCTCAATAGATAGAGTGAAAATACAAAATACAATCTCCCATTCATTGTTCACACCAAAATTAAACACAATTTCATTGAGAAGTTATTAAGGAACATCATTGAGATTGTTGAATCGCAAAATTTTATCAACTAATTTGTGTGTGCAACAGTAGTAGCTAGTATATTATAAAGAATTTTATAAACGTGTATCTTTAAAAAATATATCAATAAATTTAAGAAAAAATTATACATTCTGTATGAAAATATTACATAATATATAATTTTTTATGAACTAAAAGTTATACAGGTTAGCATGACTTTGGTGTCGTTTGGGAAGTGGGTTGACTTTTTGATTTTTTTGACTATTTTAGCCTGAGGCTAAAAAGCTTGGTTTGGGAAGGGCTTTTAACTTTTTTGACTTTTTAAACTTTTTTGTGAGAGAAAGAATGTAATGATTATAGATTGAATGTGATGCTTTATCTTATTGAGCTAAAAAGTCTATTTTATTTTTTGTGACTATTTTAACTAAAAAAAAACCCAAAAAGCCTCTTACCAAACAGAGGCTCTATTATAAATATATGTAACAAACACAACATTCGAAGCAATATATCCAAACTTGGTAGTACTAACACATACAAAACATTAAATGGCCAACCACCACAGCAATGGCCAAAATGGCCTACAACAAGGCCAAATTGTGGTGGTGGTGGTGCCATTTCCAGCACAAGGCCATCTCAACCAACTCCTCCAACTCTCCCGCCTCATCTCCGCCTACCACATCCCTGTCCACTACGTTGCCTCTGCCACCCACAACCGCCAAGCGAAGCTCCGAGTCCACGGTTGGGACCCCATCTCCGCCGCTAACATCCATTTCCATGACTTTCCCACCCCTTTCTTTCCCTCTCCTCCTCCCAACCCTAACGCCTCGATTAAATTCCCCTCCCACCTCCAACCTTCTTTTCAAGCCTCATTGTGCCTTCGCGATCCTTTTAATACGTTATTGGATGTTCTCTCCCCCACTTATCGAAGAATTATTGTCATTCATGATTCACTGATGAGCTCAATAGTTCAAGACATCCCGTCCACTCCAAACACCGAGTCCTACATTTTCCATAGCGTATCGGCTTTCACAACCTTCCTCTACTTTTGGGAAACAATGGAAAGGCCTTTCGCAATAGAATCCGAAATACTCAAAGACCTTCCCTCCTTAGAAGGTTGTTTCACCTCCGAGTTCTTGAAATTCATCAGAAACCAACACGATCACATTAAGTTCAATTCCGGTCATCTATACAACACGAGTAAAGTGATTGAAGGTCCGTACATTAATTTACTCGCGAAGAAACAAATAACCAAGAACAAGAAGCATTGGGCGATTGGGCCATTCAACCCGGTGACAATAAACAATAACTATAATTTTCTTCGCCGACACACATGTCTAGATTGGCTTGACAAACAAGCTCCAAACTCAGTCATTTACGTTGCGTTTGGATCGACAACCTCATTGTCAGATGAGCAGATCAAAGAGCTTGCAATTGGGTTGGAGCGGAGCAACAAAAAGTTCATATGGGTATTGAGAGACGCCGATAAAGGAGATGTGTTTGATGGAGAAGAAAAAGAAGAAGAGAGGCGAGTTGAGCTCCCAAAAGGGTTTGGAGAGAGAGGAATGGTGGTGAGAGATTGGGCACCACAATTGGAGATCTTGGGACACAGTTCAACAGGTGGGTTTGTGAGTCATTGTGGTTGGAACTCATGTATGGAGAGCCTTTCAATGGGAGTTCCGATCGTGGCGTGGCCGATGCATTCGGATCAGCCGAGGAATACTGTGTTGGTGACGAAGGTGCTGAGAGTTGGTTTGGTTATGAGGGATTGGGGAAGGAGACATGAGGTGGTGGAGGCGGCGGTGGTGGAGGAGGTTGTGAGGAGGCTGATGGGTTCGGAAGAAGGGGACGAGATTAGGAGGAGGGCGGCAGAGTTGGGTGGCGTTATGCGGCGGTCGGTGGCGGAGGGTGGTGTTTCTAGGAGGGAGTTGGATGCTTTCATTGCTCATATCAGTAGGTATTCAGAAGTTTAGGATGTGTATGATTTGATTTTGGGAGATAAATTTAAAAAAAAAATTTGGGGAGAGCGTTTAAGGTTGTGTTTGGTAGAGTTTTTTAAATATGATTTGAGAATAGAGTTGTATTTTGAGTCTATGAATTTTAGAATTATGATTTAAGTGTGGAAAATTTGTTTGGTGAATAAGTTTTGAAAAGAGTTTTGAATTGATTGAGAAATTTTTGATGTGATATATGATATTTAATACAAAAACTTACAATTCATAACTAAACACACAACTCAAAATTATATTCAAAGCTCATAAAAAATTTTAAAAAATTCTGACAATTTTTTTTATTTAAAATATAAAAAATAATAGGTGCTAATAGTAAAATAAATAAATAAATAAATAAAATTTCACCACATCGGTCAGCCAGTCGGATGTCCGGAAAGATAACCGGTTAGTCCAAATTTTCCGATCTTGGAAAGAATTTTTAAAAGTGAGTGTGGAATTATATTTTGAAAGCCCCACCAAACGGAGTGTAAATTTTTTTTGGATTTATTTGGTTGTATATTTTGGAAATAGTTTTGGAATATGAGAGTTTGGAATGATTTGATATTTTGTTATAGTTGAGTAGATGTGTATGGAAAAAAAAATGATTGAAAAGGAGAGAAGAGAGAGAAAAAGTAATTAATACCAAATAAAATTTTGAAAACTTTTCTTCAAAATTACTCTCTCAAAAGCAAATCAAATAAGGCCTTAGGCTTCTTGGGTTGGATTTTTGATTTTTTTATTATAGTCTGGGACTAAAAAAAATCTTATTTGGGTTGAGTTTTTTTTTGTTTTTGTTTTTGTTTTTGTTTTTGTTTTTTTGATTTTTATAAGAAAAAAATAAAATAATTATGATTCAGATGTAATATTTTATTTTATTAATTTTTTAATATATTTTATTTTTTTTGACTATTTTAGTCTAACACCCCCATGCCAAACTATGGCTGGTTTATGTGATATATAAGAAAAATAAAAATAAAAAATGCACTTATTATTTTATTTTTTTGAAAAAAAATATGATAAAACAAAAGGCTACAACTATTTCATCAATCTAATTTTTTCTATAAATAATATACAAGGAAAGTCATACAAAATGAATGGTGTGGATTATCGAAACAAAATAGTCTTATGAGTCTGGAATAGGGGCCGGGCCAACACTACGTAATAAGGGACTTTGTGTTTACCTAAACCCAATCCTAACATCGAGCCTCTATATCTGCTCAAGTTCAACTCAAAAAATAATTACAAATCTCAAGTTCACTCATTGGGTTATATGTTAAAAATAAAATAAAATATTCCATAGTTAAATTTAAACACACATTATGCTAACATGATTATAAATTGAAGAATTTTTTTGTCAAATGTAGGAGCATTTATTATAGATCATATATGAAGAAAAAAAATTAAATATTAATTTTAGTTGTGTGATTTTATCATACTTTTTTTCAAAAACTTTGTTTATTTTTGCTTTTCCAAAAACACTTTTCAGAAAATTCTATTTTTTTTATTTTTTTATTTTTACTTAATTTTTTAAATATTTTAAGCACTTTTTTTATTTTATTTTTAGACACACTTAACATAAAAACACATAAAAAGTATAATTTTTGTGAAAAAAATCTTTTAAAAATTCACTAAATACCAAAAATACCAAAAAAAAGAGAATTCAGTATATTTTTCGTATTTTTTTGTATTTATTAATTTTTTAAAATATTTTTTCACAAATTTTTTACTTTTTAGATACATGTAAGTAAGGTGCATTTAAAAAGTAAAAAAAAAATGTTTAAAATTTTAAAAATATTCACTAAAAACAAAAAAAATGAAAAACAAAAAACTCAATTCTAAAAACTCAAACCAAACACACACAATAGTTATATATTTTCAAATATAATGTTATACTAACAGAACTCATATAATTTTAAAAAGTCATATAAAAAGTCAAAATTTGTTTTATATCATCAATAATAATCTATATAACAAAACAACTTTGTTTTTTTTCCTTGATGGGATTTTTGTCCCTTTGTCAAAATATGAACCATTGGATTGAACTTAATCCAAGGGCTCACAGTGTCTCACTCTTTATTTGGTCCAAAATATGGACCATTTTCAATCCACTTCCTCTCCCTCTCTCACACACACTCTTATCTCTTTGTTTATGATTTCAAATTTTGAAATCAAACCCCCATTCTCTCTCTCTCTCTCTCTCTCTCTCTCTCTCTCTCTCTCTCTCCCTCCCTCTCCATCAAACGTGCTACCCTGTCGGAGCGCAACCCTTGCCGGCACCTGAACTCCAAAGCCTCTATTAGTCTCTTTGTCTACTCTCTTCCTCCCTTCCTCTCTCCGCTATCCTAATCGTCATCTTCTCTCTTTTGACCGAATGGAGCCACTATATATATGATTTAGAGATAGGAGATTTAGAGATTCATGGATGGGACCAAATGTATGTATATGTGTATATATATATATATATGCATTTGTGTGTATTATATATATAATTTTATATATGATTATGGATGTATATATGTATACATATGATTCCAATATGTATATATATATATATATATATATCTATATATATGATTCCAAACCCCAAACCCCTAACCCCTATTTATGTATGATTCCTGTACGAGTACGAAATAATGTTCTCGTATAATCCTGTAGATCAAGTCTGCGCTCCTCCAAACGTCGTTGCTTTACTCCCTCAAAACACAAATGTGAGCTAGTCGACGGGTGTGTGTCGGATACCTCTGCGATGCCTAAGTTAGCCAAATAGACAAATAGGTAAAAGCTCTGTGTATTCGAGAATCAAAATTGTGATACCTGTACATAGGTTCTATTGTGAGCTTTTATAGTTTTTGCCTGGCACAATCCTAGTAGGATTCTTATTTCTCAATGTAGAGTTCTCCTAGGAATCACACTCTTGAAAGATAATGCTTATCCTTCAACACCCTCTTCACTGCTTAAACCAAGTAAGATGGTTTTACCACGGTTGAATAACAGTATGACTGAGCTAACACTAGCCCTTTAACATACTCAATCTGGTGCTGTCATATGCAACGCCTAGCTTGGTCCCTGTCCACTTATACCTCGGTTTGGCTGTTTAGACCGAGCTAACCGCAGTAGCCTCTGATCGAGCCAACAAGGGTGAGGTCCAATTTAGCGAAGCCAAAACACCTCGGCCCATAGCTCGGCCCAAACTTCTCCTAGCCCAAGCTCGTTAGTTTTTAGACTGAGCTACAACAGCTCCTATCTCGGTCCGACGTGCGGCCTAACTTCCAAAGAAGCCTCTTTGTTAGCTCGACCCAATTTATTTATAAATTACCCTCTCAATTGCCCCTTAATTCCATCTGCGCAGCATGATTTGGGATTACTTCCAGTCAAAAAACGTATTTTCAGTCGCTACCCATCTAAATCGCTTTTGATTCTTTTGGACATGTGGCGAGCCCTCATTGGTTGAATGTAGCTGTCATAGCTGCCTTCGTTCCTCGCAAAATTTGAACAGTCCCACCCAAATTCACGCTTTATACAAAAACCCTATTTTTCCAAATCAAACACTCCACTATTCATCTTCTTTCTCTTTTGCCCTCTAAGCCTCCATTTCATAAACACAGCACCTGCAAAGCTTGTGCTCTCATCGCCATCCTCGCGGTTTTTATCTGCGTCCTTCCGTCTTCAAGCTGTAAGTAGCTCAACCCTGTTTTCTTTCAATTTGTATAGTCTAGTAACATATAACATAGCATACATATGTTTTTTCACAACCCACTCATATGGTTTTCACACGAATGGGTAAAAAACCTCTTTAGACAATAATCACACTCACTGGATTCACAAACAATCTGTAATGGGATGTTTTTGATCCAGAATCACACCACAACCGAGATAAGAACTTGTTTGTCATGGGTGTGTATTAGACCGAACTAGAAACCATACCCAATGACCGAACTAGAACTGGAGCCATGCCTTTAATCGGGCTAGAGGTCCTGAATGACCCCTTCTATTCGACCGAACTGAAAATACCACGTTCCCCGAATGTGACCGAGCTAGGTTTTTCCATTTTTCTTTTTTGCTTGTAAATTGACTCTTCACTTAGTTCGGTCCAGTTGTCTGGGCATAACACTTCTTATCTTCATTTTGCAGACTCTGACTAGGTTGGCTAGGCATACCTTTGCACGCTCAACCGAGATACTCTATGTCATCTCAACACCGAGCTAGGACTCCGGGCTAAGTTTATTCATAATTTTAAGTCATAAATGGGTAAATACCGATTCCTAGTAAACTCACCAGGGGCCATTGCCGAATTCTGCAAGGACTACAACATCCCTGATCACATCCACCTTTCACTAGCCGAGCTAGATACAACTCTATGGGGAAAACAGGGTTTCGTTCCCTTCACCGTCATATCCATTGTAGAGGCCGGACTCTGATTCCCTGTTTAGCCATTATTATGCGAATTCCTTAGGCAGACTAGAATATGCCCAACCCAACTTAGCACCAATTCTTACAGAATAATAAATGGCATCGTCGAGCTAAATTACCGGCTTGGCCTCAACCTCGATTTAGCCGAGCTATTTCACCAATACTCACTTGGCCAGAATGAAGACAGCTGGGTATACTATTTAAGAATAAGAAGACGCCGAGAGAAAATAATTAAAAACACACCGGACAAAGATGTGAATGACGACGACTTTTTCTGGATTTCTGACAATTTTGAATACCAGGAAGCCCAGGTACTGGGCTACGGTATTAACTGGAATAAAGGAACAGCCGGTATGAACACCTCGGCTCAATTTGTATGTTTTTTACCCTTGTTGTTTATAAATTTCTCATTGCGCTAACCGTTTTTCCTTTTTCCTTACGCGGACTTGAACCGGCTTAAGTCTCAATATCAATACCCCAACATGGACGCTCTCCATGCTGCACTTCGATACCGCGATCGAGGTTGGGCCGAGCTACTTAACTTCGAGCCGACCTACAGATATAGCGGAAGGAGGAAGACCAGGGTAACCGACTTTCTCCTTGAGCCATCCCTCGAACCAGATCCCACCCTTCCTCAAATTAGGCTGATCCCACTAACAGAGGAACAAGAAATGGCTAAGAAAAGAGCAATCAGAGCACTCATCATCGAAACACCAACTCCAGCCGTCGGGGACCAGACCAAGATACCACAAGCTAGCCAAACACATGAGGCCGTGGTAGCCTTTACAATGGCCCGAGCCTTATTATCTCGGCCCAATAAGCGTGCTTGCACCTCCTCGACCAAGCCACGCCTTGTTAATGAAGAAGACACCATACTGCCCCAAACCACGCCACCGAGCCCAGAACTCGAGCGTTCTGACCGGGCTAGCTTTTCAGAGTGGGCCCCAAAACTAACATACAAGAACCGAGCCATAAAAAACATAGACTCAGTGGTGGCAGACAAAGACCATACGCTCGCTTTTAACCTGGCTAAGAGCATGTGCTTGCCCTCTGACATAAAGCATCATGACCATTTAACCGAGCTGAAGGCTATCCGATCGGCGACGAAGTCAATGGTGCTGGTAAGTGCTCATTTTAACCGTCTTTTATTTTATATCATCTGTTTGCTCGGCTTTTATTCATAATTGCTATCTCTCCTTTTGCAGGCCATGCAGAAGAACCATGTTGCTCACAAGCGTGTGTTGGAACTGCGTAAGACAACAAGGCTAGCCATGGCGGAGGCCAACACCAAGATGGCCGAGCTAAATGAAGCCAAGCAGAAAATGGCTGAGCTTGAATCTGAAGTCGCCCGACTTACCGGGCTAGTTAACTTGGCTGAAGCAGATAAGCAGAAGGCTTTGGCCGAGCGGAAAGACAAGTATCTGCGCGAGCTGGCCAAGCTCGAGAAAAAGAAAGACGCAGAGATCGCCGAGCTGAAGAAGAGCATAGACGATGTTGAAGATCGTGGTTACAAGGAAGGGGAGGCCACCTACATCCTGCAGTGTGAAGCTGCCAAGGACATATTTTTCAAATGTGGATGGAAGGCGGGTGTCAAAGCTCGGTTACGACCAAGAGACTGAGGTCTTTCAGAACCTTCCTCCCTACTTCATTCCGAGCTATATGGCGGACTAAGCCAATGCTATTCAGCAAAAATTTCTTCAAGTAGGGGAGGAAGACGAGGCATCCCCAAAGCCCAACAACACCCCGACTGCTACCAATGATCGTGTTCTCCAAATCGCTCAGTCAGCTCGGGTGGAGCCCCCGGTGCTAGTACGGTTGAAGATGTGACCCACCTTCCAGCTGGAACCAGGCTACGGAGTGATGAAACTTGAGTTGACCTGGATGCAGATTTGGACGATCTTTTCGCCTGATCATGTATCTTTTTCTTTTGATGCTAACTTTTTGAAAGAATTTGTAACCGGGCTGAAGCCCCACCTATTGTAATGCACTTTTGAAAATGGAATGAAATCTGCTCTTTTTTCTTCAACTGTTTGGTCGGTTATATCCTTTTATGGCCGAGATATTTACCTCGGTATATTAGCCTTGTAATCTATTTCATGATCATCCTGCCAACCTCTTCAGTCTAGATCCTTATCTCGGCTGAAGAAAGATAAACGTTGGTTATTCTTGCCAATCTCTTCAGCCTAGATCCTTATCTCAGCTGAAGAGAGATAAATGTTGGTTGTTCTTGCCAACCTCTTCAACCTAGATCCTTATCTCGGCTGAAGAGAGATAAACGTTGGTTATTCCTGCCAATCTCTTTAGCCTAGATCCTTATCTCGACTGAAGAGAGATAAATGTTGGTTATTTCTGCCAACTTCTTCAGCCTAGATCCTGATCTCGGCTGAAGAGAGCTCAACATTGGTTATTCCTACAAACCTAGAGCTAAGTGTTTGGTTATTCCTGCCAAACTTCTTCAGCCTAGATCCTGATCTCGGCTGAAGAGAGCTCAATGTTGGTTATTTCTGCCAACCTAGAGCCAAGTGTTTGGTTATTCCTACCAAACTTCTTCAGCCTAGATCCTGATCTCGGCTGAAGAGAGCTCAATGTTGGTTATTCCTGCCAACCTAGAGCCAAGTGTTGGTTATTCCTGCCAACTCTGCTTCTATTGCCCCTAGCTGACTAAGAACAACTTTTACAGTAGAAAAGAATTATGCTGAAAAGGAAACTACTTGTTTTATTTAAAAAATAAAAATTACAAGTACATTAAAGAAAAGCTAAAAATAAAATAGTTTGAGATTGGCAGTGTTCCATGGCCTGGGAATGGCCTTGCTGTCTCAATCTTCCAAGTGATATGCCCATTTTCCTGCTAATCCAACCACTTTGTATGGTCCTTCCCAGTTGGGTCCCAACTTGCCATCTCCGGGTATCAAAGTGTTGCCCATTACTTTGCGTAATACCCAATCCCCAATCTTGAATTGCCTTGGATGCACCGTTT
Source organism: Camellia sinensis (assembly GCF_055761805.1). Classification (NCBI taxonomy): domain Eukaryota; kingdom Viridiplantae; phylum Streptophyta; class Magnoliopsida; order Ericales; family Theaceae; genus Camellia; species Camellia sinensis. The sequence goes on from NC_138970.1 coordinate 11,291,318, forward strand.
TGTTATATTTTCTGGATAACTCCTACTGGTATGAGGCAATGTGAACTAAAGCTTTTTCCCTTCTTTCTTCTACAAGGTCGAGTTCCAAGGCTATGGCTTCTCCGTTCACGTCTGGGATAAATTTTCACTTCTTATTGTAGGGAGGCCAATTTCTAGTGGGATTACTGCCTCCATGCCATAGGCTAAGAAAAAAGGCGTTTCTCCAGTTGACCGCCGAGGTGTGGTACAGTAAGCCTATAAAACATGAGGATGCTCCTCAGCCCACTTGCCTTTTGCTTTCTCCAACCTTTTCTTCAATCCATCTAAGACGACTTTGTTTGATGCTTCCGCCTAGCCAATTGCTTGGGGGTATGCTGGTGTAGAGTTGTAAATTTCTATCTTGTATTCCTTAGAAAAGCCTCTAAAAATTTTGCCATCGAACTGAGTGCCGTTGTCAGATATTAAAGCCTTGGGTATGCCGAATCGAGTGATGATATTCTGCCAGACGAACTTCTTCACATCTTTCTCCTTTATTGATGCGAGTGCTTTTGCCTCCACCCACTTTGTGAAGTAGTATGTTGTTGTGAGAAAGAACTTTCTGTTGCCGGGTGCTGTTGGAAGTGGTCCCACTATGTCCAGGCCCCATATTGCAATGGGCCGTGGGCTAGTTAATGGTAGAAGCTCTCTGGCGGGTTGGTGTATCTGGTGTGCGAACTTCTGACATTTCTTGCACCTCTTGACATACTTCTCTGAATTTGCTTGCATGTATGACCACCAATATCCTTGTGAAATTGCTCTGTAGGCCAATGATCTTCCCCCTTGGTGGCTTCCACATATGCCTTCTTGTATCTCGAACAAGAATGCTTCGACCTTGCTGGGATAAACACGTTTTAGGTACGGTCCTGTGAAGGATTTCTTGCACAAGGCCAGTGATGGAGAGAGCCAAAATCGCTGTGACTTTGCTCTTATTTTGTTGGCCTCTTTCTTCTCTTCAGGTAAGATGCCGTCTTTTAAGAATACTATAATGGGATCCATCCATGAAGGGCCTAGTTCGGCACAACATACCTCAGCTGCTTCGGGTTCTTCAATGCTTGGTCTTGGTAGGAAGTCGATCAGTAATGGATGTGGGATGGATGTATCTGTCATTAAAGCAAAACCTGCTAGTTCGTCTGCTCTACTGTTTTCTTCTCGACCAATCTGTTCTATCTGCACTACTTCGAATTTCATGATCTCCTTTCTGACTAACTCTTGGTGCCTAGCCATCCTCTCATCTTTCGCCTCGTAGTCACCTGAAATCTAGCTTACCACTAGCTGGGAGTCACTGTAAACCATTAGCTCGGTGGCCTGCACGAAAAATGCTGATTTTAGGCCTGTTAAAAGCACTTTATACTCCGCCTCATTGTTCGATGCTGGGAAGCCAAGGTTGACTGATTGTTCCACTATTAGACCATCTGGTGAGATGAGGACTATGCCAAGTTTTGCGCCGTGCCTGTTGGATGCTCCATCCACGAAGAGTTTCCACATCTCTCTAACGAATAGCTTCCAGCAAGTAGATGGATCGGACGATCTTTTAGGATCATGAGTGTTACTGGTGTTTTCCTCCAAGTCCATGCTAGCTATAGGTGTTGTATCTTCACTGTCAGACTACTTCAAGTCTTTGCTTTTTGATGAGTCCTCACTAGGAATGGCATGGTTCATTCCTTCCTTCTGATCCTCAAGCCTGTGTGGTTTGTATTGTGGCTGGGTATCCTGTATCAGGGGTTGTGCATTTCCTACAGCACTATCCATTCCCATTTCGGTTGTACCAATCAAGTCAACTGGGCAGATGTGATGACTTCCTGGTGTGAACTCAGCCACAAAGTCTGCCAAAGCTTGGGCTTTTATTGCGGTTATGGGTTAAAACTTGACATCGAACTATCCCAATTTCACTGCCCACTTCAAGATTCGTCCTAAAAAATCTGCTCTCTCAAACAAAGCTTTTAAAGGAAAAACTGTTAGGACGTTTATGGTGTTGGCGTGGAAGTAATGCGATAGCTTCCTTAAGGCCATCATCAAAGCTAAGGCCAGCTTTTCCAATGGTAGGTACCTGGTTTCTGCACCCAGCAAGGTTTTGCTGACATAAAAGATAGGTAGGTGTTGGATTTCTTCCGCTCTAACCAACACCGTGCTGACTACATGCTGCGAAACTGCTAAGTACAAGAAGAGCTCTTCTCTAGGTACTGGGGTTACTAGCAACGGAGGAGAGGTCATGTAGTCTTTTAGGCTCTCTAGGGCGCGGTCGCATTCTTCATCCTACTCAAATTTGGCCTTCAGTGCTTGGAAGAATAGTCGACATCTGTCTGATGACCGACTTATGAACCAGTTGAGTGCGGCAACTAGGCCAATGAGATACTGCACCTCTTTAACTATGTTGGGCCTCTCAAGATCCTAGATTGCTTTTATATGAGAAGGGTCTGCTTCTATACCTCGGCTGGTCACCAAAAAGCCTAGGAATTTACCTGATCCTACGCCGAATGCACACTTGGATGCATTTAGGCGCAACTTGTTCTTCTTTAGAATTTGGAACATCTCATCTAGGTCCCTGAGATGGTCCTTCTCATCCTTGCTTTTGACCACCATGTCGTCTATGTGAGCCTCCATTGTTCTGTGTAACAATGGTTCAAATATTTTGGTGACTATCTGTTGGAATGTTACCCCTGCGTTTGTCATGACCCAAACCCGGCCCTAAGGGTTTAGAATCGTAACCGGCCAGTAACCCGTGATTACCAAAGGCCTGCTTAACAGTAATAACAATAATACAGAGTAAGGGGTTGGCGGAAGCCAAACAGTAAATAAAAGATGTTCAATGAGCTATGAAAATCTGGATGGAAAAGACTTTTATAGACAAAACCACATTCATAACCATGAACATATATGCATATCAGATACACATAACAACAGGTTAGGGACCTAATCCCTTCACCACAACTGTACAGTCAAGTCTTATTCAGTCAGTACAAAATAGAGACAAAAGGGTGAATCTGAAACACCCCAAAAATAGCCTTGGCTTGAATGGACTCGGAACCTCGAAGTGAGGCACAATGGTTGGCTTGACAAAACGTGAGCTTAACTTGACTCTTCTAGCTTCGGTCCGGTGCCTGGCCATCTACATACATATATAAACTGTAAGCTAAAGCCTAGTGAATAACAACTGTGTAAAGAGGTTAAGAATGAATGTCCTTTCAGTAAATAAAACAGTCATTTGCATCAGTGGATCAGTTGTTCAATTAGTGGCTCATATTTCATGCCATATCAGTCATTTAGAAACCATAGCGATTATACGTGGTACATCCAATAACAGAACAGTACAGTAGGTCTTAATAGATCGAATAGTCAGTTGATAGCCATCAAAACAGTAAATTGCAGTAGTTCCAAACATTGGAACTGACAGAGATCTCTGTAACAGTAGTAGTAACAGTAACAATAACAGTAACAATATAGTAGCAGTAGCAGTAGCAGTAACAGTAACAGTAACAGTAACAGTAACAGTAAGTTGCTATGGATGCCACGAGTACAGTTTATAAAATAGGAAAAACATTCATTCAGTAAACAATGTCACTTCAGAAAGTAGCACAGTCGATCGTTTAGAAAATAATTATAATTGAACATATCTTTACAACATTGTTACTCATAGAGTACTGGGCTATAGGCAGGCCAATCAGCGTCCTCGGGTGCCAACCCTATACAGTTGTAGAATGAACGCACACTAAGTTACACACTTGGGATTAATAACTTAGCCTCTAACTTGACTTAGTGTGGTTCTATAACATTATCCTCATTAAAATGCCTTAATCATAGCCTAGGAATGCCTAGGATGGAATGAGGATGCAAAAATATACTTTAAAATATTTTTCAAAATTTGCTGAAAACAGGGGTCTCGCTCGAGCGTGGTTTTCTCCGCTCGAGCGAGCTTACCAAAACAGAGGGGTCGCTCGAGCGTAGACTCCTTCACTCGAGCGGTCTGTAAAAATGCAAAAAGTACTGGTTGCTGAAATTCTCCGCTCGATGCTCGCTGGAGCGTAAGACACAGTTCCTCGCTCGAGCGTAGGTCTCGTCGCTCGAGCATGCGTCTGTACACGTAAAAACCTGAGAGCTTACAATTTACGCTCGAGCCAGCATTCCGTCGCTTGAGCGGAGCTTTGAAAACAAAGGTGGTCGCTCGAGCGTGGAAGCTAAAATCTGGGTTTTCCAGATTTGCTCCCATAGCTCAAACCAAGAATCAAACATGCCAAAACTCATCCTTTTGGGCCAATTTTCTAGAAAACACTTAGAAACCAACAATACAACATGTTTTAAAGATCATTTCATAAAAGCAAGCCCAAAGGTGTGACAATTGAACACAATTTGTAATGTAAACTTGAAGAACAATGCAAGAACATAACATGCATGAGTTCTTATGAATTCCCATGCTCCAAAGCATGATCAAATGCAAGATTGAGCTAAAAAACATGGTGAATTTCAAGAGTAGAACCAAAATGTGGACATGCATGTGGAAATTTTCATGAAAATGATCTCAAAACTCAATGATATGGACATGCATGCAAACATTGCTACTCAATACAACACTTTAAGCTAATTCTTGACTCTAATCACCAATTTTCCATGAACTATGCATGTAACAACTTAAATTCATAATTAAGAGAATGAATTTCCTACCTTAAGTCTTGAATTCCAAGTATGGTAGCCCAATTTTGCAAGTCCTCTTCAATTCCTCTAAATTCAAGCAAAATTTCTAGATGAAATCAATTTCTTTCCTAATCTCCCTCTCTCTCACGTTTTGGTCTTGAGGAGATGGTAAAATGATAGTGCCAAACATGAAATCAAACTAATGGCCTAGAAAATGCCCACTAATGGCAACAATGTAATAAACTCAAACTAATGTAATTTAACTTTATTTATTCTAATTTAATCATTCCAAATCGAGTTTTAATTAAACCTACCATAAAATCATATAATTCTTAATTAACATATAACACTAATCAATTTCTGATTCAGTCGCCGATAAGGCTTTCAATTTTCAATTTGAAATTAAAACATAAACAGATCATTCAGTAATAGACAGATAGAAATGCATTCTAAACAACACACTCACACAAATAATTAAGGATTTCATCTTAATCAATTACTTATCATGAATTAACGCTAATCAGAGGTGAGGGTTGTCACAGTCTTTCCCCCTTAAAAAGAGTTTGGTCCTCCAAACTCGAATTACCTTCATTTTGAAAGAACACTGGATCCAGGGGGAACAATTTAGGATATCTTTTCATCATATTGTCTTCCCTTTCCCAAGTGGTGTAAACGCCACCATGGTTTTGCCAATCCACTTTCACTAACCGGATTTCCTTATTTCTCAACTTCTTGATTCGCCGGTTTACAATTTGAATAGGCCGTTCCTCATAAGTGTAATTATTACTTAACGCCACACAGGTAGGCTCAATAACATGGAAAGGATCCCGAAGATAATCCCTCAACATGGAAATATGGAAGACATTATGCATATGCTCCATTTTAGGAGGAAGCGCCACTTGATATGCCACTGGATTAATCTTTTCAATGATTTCATACGGCCCAACATATCCTGGTGCTAGCTTACCCTTAGCCCCAAAACGAGTCTGTCCTTTCATTGGTGTCACTTTAACAAAAACATGATCACCCACTTCATATTCCCTGTCTCGCCTTCGGACATCCGCATAACTTTTCTGTCGACTTTGTGCAATTTTCAACCTTTGTTGAATCAGTTTCACCTTTTTTGTGGTCTCGTGTACAATCTCAGGCCCAAGTAAAGGCCCATCTCCGACTTCTGCCCAACAAATAGGAGATCGACATTTTCTGCCATATAAAGCCTCGAAAGGCGCCATACCAATGTTCGAGTGAAAACTATTGTTGTAGGCGAATTCGGCTAAAGGTAAATGACTTTCCCATTTCCTTGGAAGTCAAGAACACACATACGCAGTAAGTCTTCCAGAGACTGGATGGTTCTTTCTGATTGGCCATCTGTCTGAGGATGGTATGCACTACTCAGTCTCAATTCGGTACCCAATGTCGTTTGTAGACTTTGCCAAAATCTTAATGTAAATTTCGAGTCCCTATCAGAAACAATGGACACAGGCACTCCATGCAATCTAACAATCTCATCAATATAAATTGTAGCCAATTTGTCCGCATTAGAAATTGTTTTGACAGGTAAGAAGTGAGCAGATTTAGTCAATCGATCAACAATAACCCAAATTGAATCCATACCTTTACTGGAGTAAGGCAATCCAACAATGAAATCCATAGCGATATGTTCCCATTTCTTCTTCGGTATTGGTAAGGGCTGAAGTAAACTTGCAGGTCGTTGATGTTCAACTTTGACTTGTTGGCAATGTAGGCATTTCGACACAAACTCGACAATTTCTTTCTTCATTCCCAGCCACCAGAAATTAAGTTTCAAGTCTTGGTACATTTTTGTATTTCCTAGATGGATAGACAGTTTTGAATTGTGGCCTTCATACAAAACTCACTTTTTCAATTCAGGATCATTTGGTACACACAACCTTCCCTGAAATTTCAATACATTGTTTTCGAATTTAAAGTCCGGCCTTGGTTGGGATTCCTATTCATCAATGATCTTTTTCAGAAATTCATCTTGTTGTTGCTTCTCTTTAATCTCCTCAATAAGTGCCGGTTGAGCAGAAATAGCAGCCAATGTCCTACCTTGTTCTCGTAAAACAATCTCAGCTTCAAATTTCTCAAGATCACACAACAGTTCTTTCTGTCTAGTGAGTAAACAGGCTAAATTCCTAATTGATTTCCGGCTAAGTGCATCAGCAACGGTGTTAGCTTTTCCCGGATGGTATAAAATTTGCAAGTCATAGTCTTTTATCAGTTCTGACCATCTCTGCTGTCTCATATTCAACTCTTTCTATGTAAAGAAATATTTTAAACTCTTGTGATCTGTGTACACCTCACATGTTGCCCCATATAAGTAGTGGCGCCAAATTTTCAATGCAAACACTACTGCAGCAAGTTCTAAGTCATGAGTTGGGTAATTCTTTTCATGTGGCCTCAGTTGTCGGGAAGCATATGCTATAACTTTACCATTTTGCATTAACACACATCCCAAACCCTTAGAAGAAGCATCACTGAAAATAGTAAATCCATCCGTACCTGAGGGTAGGGTAAGAATCGGTGCAGTCACAAGTCGAGTCTTTAATTCTTGGAAAGCTGATTCTCTCTGATCGGTCCAGTCAAATGATATTCCCTTTTGAGTCAATGGCTGAGCAATTTTGGAAAAATCTTTCACAAACCTTCTGTAGTATCCGGCTAAACCTAAAAAACTTCGAACTTTAGTAACGTTAGTCGATCGAGGCCAATTCACCACTGCTTCAATCTTCTGTGGGTTAACTGAAATGCCATCTTTACTAATCACATGCCCCAAAAACACAACATTATCAAGCCAAAATTCACACTTTGTTAGTTTTGCATACAGTTTATGTTCTCTTAAGGTCTGTAAAGCAATTCTCAAATGACATTCATGTTCTTCCTGACTCTTGGAATAAATCAAAATGTCATCTATAAAAACAACCACAAATTCATCGAGGAATGGTTTGAAAATTCTGTTCATAAGGTCCATAAATGCAGCAGGCGCATTAGTAACTCCGAAAGGCATAATAAGAAATTCATAATGTCCATACCTCGTTCGGAAGGTAGTCCTTTCAATATCCTCTATTTTGACTTTCAACTGGTGATATTCGGATCTAAGGTCAATTTTTGAGAAAACCTGAGCACCTTGCAATTGGTCAAATAAGTCATCAATACGAGGCAATGGGTACTTGTTTTTCACTGTCACCTTGTTCAATTCACAGTAGTCAATGCAGAGTCTTAATGAGCCGTATTTCTTTTTCACAAATAAGACTGGTGCACCCCACAGTGAAGTACTGGGCCTGATAAACTTCTTATCTAACAATTCTTGCAGTTGAATTTTCAATTCTTTCAATTCAGTAGGTGCCATTCTGTATGAAGCTTTAGAAATTGGCTGCGTACCCGGTAACACTTCAATAGTGAACTCAATCTCCCTATCAATCAAATCCCCTAGCAAGTCATCTGAAAAAATATCTGGGAATTCTCTGACTATAGGAATACTGTCCACATTAGCTTTAGTATCAGCAGACACAGTCAATATACAACATAAATACCCTTTACACCCCTTTTTAATTAGTTTGAATGCTTTCATGGACGAAATTAGATATGGGGGAGGTACTACACCAACTTCGTTAAACACAAATTTAGGCAATCCAGGTGGACGAAAAACAACTTGTTTCGTTACATAGTCTATGGAAGTATGATATTTTGTTAACCAGTCCATTCCCAAAATTACATCGAAATGGTCAATATTCAAAGACAGTAAATCAACATACAAAAGTACATCCCCAATAACAATCTCACATGCAGGATACATATAAGCACAAGTCATGGATCCCCCAGCAGGTGAAGATACAGCAAACAATTCATGGGTTCCAGTGGTCTATTTAATTTTCGTGAAAAAGCATGCGAGACAAACGAATGTGTAGACCCCGAATCAATTAGAATATAGGCATTTTGAGAGAGTATACCTGACACAACTGTCTCGGTGTTCTACATATCTCCCGGTACGAGTGCAAACACCCGGCCTTGCCTTAAAGGCTCATTTCCAGTAGCTTTAGGATTGGGTTTTGGCATAACAGTTGATGCTGCGGCACTAGCTGCAGCCTTACTATTACCTTGAGACGTGGAAGGGAAATCTATGACCATGTGACCCACCTTGCCACACCTGTAACATGCCTTAGAAATTTTGTAGCAAACCCCTTTGTGCCTCTTGCCGCATTCTGAGCAAGGCAGTTTGGAATTGTTGCCCTGGCTAGAACTGCTCGATGACGCAGTGTTTTGCTTCTTGTTCAATGAACTATTCTGGACTTTCTTAAAATTAAAGCCTTGCCTCTTACCACGCCATTCAGTTACTGGTGTCTTAGTCTGTTTCAATGCTGCAACATTTGTTTCAGCTATAATTGCTCAGTCAAGGACATCCACATATTTGAGCAGTTTCAAGACATTAATTCGATCAAGTATTTCTTTCCTAATCTCCCTCTCTCTTACGTTTTGGTCTTGAGGAGATGGTAAAATGATAGTGCCAAACATGAAATCAAACTAATGGCCTAGAAAATGCCCACTAATGGCAATAATGTAATAAACTCAAGCTAATGTAATTTAACTTTATTTATTCTAATTTAATCATTCCAAATCGAATTTTAATTAAACCTATCATAAAATCATATAATTCCTAATTAACATATAACACTAATCAATTTCTGATTCGGTCGCCAATAAGGCTTTCAATTTGTAATTCGAAATTAAAACATGAACAGATCATTCAGTAATAGACAGATAGAAATGCATTCTAAACAACACACTCACACAAATAATTAAGGATTTCATCTTAATCAATTACTTATCATGAATTAACGCTAATCAGAGGTGAGGGTTGTCACAACGTTCTTTAGGCCAAAGGGCATGACCTTGTAACAATACAACCCTCTAGGTGTTGTAAATGAAGTGACCTCCTGATCTGGTTCGTACATAGCGATCTGATGATAACCTCTATACGCATCAAGGAAGCTAAGTCGATTGTGTCCTGCTGTCAGGTCTACCAGTTGGTCTATCCATGGTAGGGGAAAACTGTCCTTTGGGCGTGCCTTGTTGATTGTTTTGTAGTCCACGCGGACACGCCATTTTCCATTCTTTTTTGGCACGACTATAGTATTGGAGATCTACCAGGGATAGTGCACTTCTCTGATGGCTCCTGCCTCCAGCAAGTTTCCCACTTCCTCCGCCACTATTTCTGCGTGGTGGAGTGCTGATATGCGAGTGCGTTGTATAACTGGTCTGGCAGTTGGGTGGACATTAAGTTGGTGATAGATGAAGTTTGGGTCAATGCCAGGCATGTCGTATGGTGTCCAGGAAAACACTTCGATGTTAGAGGTTAAGTATTTCATGACCTCTATTCTCTCAGTGCTGGACAACGACGAGCCGAGCAAAAAGAACTTTTCTGGGTTCTTTTCATCTATCCTTACCTCTACCAAGTCTTCCATCGCCTTCTGTTCAGCTGCCTTGCCAACATTCACAAACAGTTCATTACTCTCTGGCTCTTCCATCATCTGTACAAACCCTTTTGCAGCACGACTTCCATTTACTGTGACGAAACATTGCTTTGACATGATTTGGTCTTCTAAGACTTCTTCAACTATGCCGGTTTCGTTGGGGAATCATAATGCCTGATGGTAGGTTGATGCCACTGAGTGCATGGCATACAGCCATGTCCTTCCCAAGATTATGTTGTAAGTGGAAGAGACTTTCAATACCCAGAATTCCACCTGTTTTGTCATGGTTCCTGCCTTGACTGGGAGGATTATCTTGCCGACTGGCTACTCTGGCATCGAGTTGAATCCAACAAGGGAAGATGTCGCGGGTGCCAAGTTTTTGTCCTCCAGTTTCAGCTGTTTGAAGGTTTCATAGTACATTATCTCACATGAACTTCCTTGGTCAATCAGAATCCGCTTGATGTCAAAATTTTTGACACGTAAAGTCACCACCAGTGCGTCATTGTGAGGGCAATGCAGTCTTGCTAGATCCTTGTCTGAGAAGGATATGACGTTTGTGGCCTCTGTTCTGCTCTTCTTAATGGTACCTCCCTCAAGTGTTTAGCCTTTTTGATTATCCCCCTGAGTTCATATACTCGCTCAGGTTCGATGATGCCATGTATGACGTTAATCACGCCTTAGGGTGGACTGTCGTCTGGCATCCTGTTTTGTTTGTTGTGGTCCTGGGGGGCTGGCTGTGTCCCTCCTTTTATATACTGGTCGAAGTGCCCAGCTGCCACTAACTCCTCCAGATGTTGCCTCAATGGCGTGCAATTTTCAGTGCGGTGCCCCTTTTCATCATGGAAGGTGCACTGGGATCTCTCGTTATAGCCTTTTTGTGTTTCTCTCAACTTATCTGGCCACCGAACGAAAGGTTCATTGCGTATCTCGCTGAGAATCCGGTGTATAGGTTTATTTGAAAACTGTGGTAATGGCAGTGCAGACTCTGAAGTTCCTTTTTTCTGGGTCCTCTCTGTTGGCTCGCCTGCCACGCCCATTCCTACTTGGTTGTTCCACCGTGTTGACTTTCGCTGTAGTCTTTTTATCTGGCATCGCCGTTACGCCAGATTTTGCTTCAGCATGGGTGCCATCTTCCTCTACTCGGATGTGTTAATGCACTCTCTCCATTAGGGCCTCCATCGTGAGGGGTGGCATCATTGTTATTGAGTCCCTCAGTTTGTTGCCGACTGGTAAACCCCGTTTGTATTGCGCAATGGCGAGGTTTGTAGGGCAATCCCCAATCTGGTTGAAGGTTTCCCAATAGCAACTGTTGTAAGACCTCAATGTCTCCTTTTCGCCCATATCAATGAAGAGTAGCTAATTGATCTCTACTGGTGTCTTGGTGTTCGTTCTGAATCTAGTCACGAACGCCTCTGCTAATTGTGCCCATGAGGCGATGCTGCCTTTTAGTAGCCATTCGAACGAGGTTAGACCTAGATCACCAAGGCTAGATGGGAACAAGATGCACATTAGGGCCTCGTTTCGCCGGTATACTGCCATAACCTGGCAAAAGTGGCTTAAGTGCATGTATGGGTCCGTCTTCCCTTCATAAGTAGTAAATTTGGGCTGGTAGAAGCCTGAAGGTAGTGGTGCGTTCTCTATTGTCAGAATGAATGACGAGCTCTGTAACCTTACTAATACCTTATCCGCTGGTTCGTAAGCAAGATGCGGTATTGGCGTCCCTACCTCGACACTTTCGTGTGTCGTAGGGGCCAATCGCTGTAGGGCTGAAACTCTGCGAGGATCACGAGCCCTGGTGTCTTCTTTTCATCGGGCCCTTTCCTCCAGCATTGTTCGTAGGTCCGCAGATCTAGGCAACTCCGAGTGCCTCGATGTCTTATGATGCATGTGCGAGGGCCGATAAGTGCTTTCCGACGTATACGACCTCTCAGTCCTTGTTCTCTTAGACCTGGAGTAACGAGTTCTAGAAGTCTTTGATTGAGTATCGCCTGTTTTAAGGCTCTTGCTTTCTGCTTGCGATGGTGTGACCTGCCTGTCACGATCTTCTGAGTGGCGAGAGGGCGTGTTGCCTTTACATCCTTATCCTGTCGCCATCCCTTTCCTTTTATCTGGCGCTTCATTGTCTCTATGTCTGCCGCCATCTTCCTAATTAACTCATCTCGCTCCCTCACGCGATCCTCCAGAACTTGAGGATCCAGCCTCCGCCTCTGTCTTTCAGGAATTTGAGAGCGACGGGGGCTAGTGCCTCGTCTTTCCCTCGCATCCCTCTGGGAGTTCCGTCACTAGGGTTCTAAATCCGCCATGGGTGGGATGGAAGGTAAACCTTCGTGCCTCCCACCCCCCTCCGGGGTTTGCCCATCAACAGCGGATTGCGGCAAGTCTTCATTGTGCGCCATTGCTTTCAACTAGAGAGGAAAACTTGATCAATAGTTTTTTTTCTTTGTCTATTTCCCACAGACGGTGCCAATTATACGAGCATGGAATAATGTTCTCGTATAATCCTGTAACGCCCTCAAAATAAACCCATAAATCATACATTCTTGGTATACTTAAACATAAGAGAATGAAGCATAATTACATTTCATCAGAGTATTCATTACAAAATGTATTACATGTTGACAACAAAAGTAAATGCCCTATAGGCTTACAACTTTCCAAGTCAACACTTAGTTACAAAAAGGAGAGTACTAACTCTACACAAAATAAGCCCTTGGCTTGATATACATGTAATACAACAAAAAGAACGACAAAATAAAGTTAGACAGCATCAAGCCTCCCAAGCTACGTCCTTGGAGGTGGCATGCTACCTGTACCTGAAAATGATTTCTCATATAGGGTGAGCCACAACCCAGTAGAGATATACTAAACAAAATATAAGTAATGACTAAAACAATAACATTTGATAGATGGTTAGCACTTATAATCCAATTACATCATAATATAGTTCCATGACAATTATGTCCATGTTACGTTCCACTTTCCATTTCTTATCCAATTTCCCAATTCATAATAATGGCTCAGAACCTGGCCAAACAATTTAAATGAGATTACATCTCATATCAACAATACTTCCATTTCAATTGAGATAACAAATCATATTAAACATTTCATACTTTACATTAGATACACATAATTGCTGTATCAATCTCGAATAAAACGCTTCCGTACTTTATACATGATACCCAGATTTGCTATGTCAATACTTCAATAGATACACATTTTTGTTGTATCGATGGAGTCCATCCCCTATCTCCTCCCAAACAATATCCGATTTAGGAGTTCATCCCCTATCTTCCCCTAAACCGTGGAGTACATCCCCTATCTCCTCCCACATAATACAATGTATATAAACACATATCATATACATAATCAATCAATACATAAATTTGATGTATTATTCTAACCGTCATATCTGATGACATATTCAATGTGATTAGTTTTAGTTTTCCCTAATCAACATACAGTGTCTACAACAATCAAGACCATCCTCCACCAATAGCCCAAAGCAGTTATTTCTAAACAGAAAATAAATGCACGAAACCGATACAATATCAACATTTTAATGGGTGAGTGATTAATTAATCCAACTACACTATTCAATCCCATAATTCCCCAATTTCATGGATTTCAACTCAATTCCACACTTTTCCCAAATTAATTATACCAATTAATTTATTACAACATATTTAGGGCATTATTCCCTTATTCTCAAATAATGATCCTAAGACCAAATTCCACCAATTCAACTCTCAAACCCACATTTCCAAGGCTCTAAATATACATGGAGCTTTAAAACACAAAACCCCTCTTTTATAAATTACAACCAAACCCTAACTTTTCCCAAAATCTCCCAACATCACCAACTAATCAAAATGACCAAAATTAAAGACAAAGCTCATAAGATGGAGTAGGATATCCCTACCTCGAGATGAAGAGCTCAAATGGAGGAGATGACCAAAATCCAAAGTGCTCCAAATCCAAGATTTTTCAGATTAAAAGGAAGCCCTCAACACCCTCTATCTTTCTTACAAAGAGCCTAGGCTAGAAACTCACTAGAAGTAGATCAATCCCTAGAGAGAAGTTGTTTAGAGAGAGAGAGAGAGCTCAGATCTAGGGTTTTTGAAAAAGAAAGAGATGAAAAAGTGAAGTGTAATTCCGCTGCTGTCTACTGATATACGTATGACCCGCTCGAGCGGAGAATAGGACGCTCGAGCGTCAGACACAAAAACTGGACCTGCTCGAGCGCAAAGATGCCTACTCGAGCACCAAGACACAACTGCAAAACACACCCGCTCGAGCGCAAAAGGAAAGCCGCTCGAGCGTAGATTTTCCCCTTCTAGTATTTTTACAGACAATGAACTACCCGCTCAAGCGCCAAGATACCCGCTCGGGCGCGACCTGCTAGAGCGTGAAAAACACACCTGCAGAAGTTTTGCAGAGGCACGAAATGCTGAGAGTGTGTAAACCCCGCTCGAGCGCAATAAGACCCGCTCGAGCGGACAAAAAATCAAACTCCGCTCGAGCGCTAAGGGACCCGCTCAAGCGTACCACCAAAATTCTGGGGAACAAGGAATGGGACAAAAGCTCAACCAACCTGTTCAAAACACGCCCAATACATCCTAGAACTCAAACACACGGAATTAAAGGATAACAACAAGATATACAACCACCAACTCCACGGAACCTAAGTCCGGAATACAACAATCAAAGGAAGGGAAACCGGGATCACTATAAATCCTGTTGATCAAGTTTGCGCTCCAAACGTCATCGTTTTACTCCCTGAAAATACAAACGTGAGCTAGCCGGCGGGTGTGTGTCGGATACCTCTCCGATGCCTAAGTTAGCCAAATAGACAAATAGGTTAAAGCTCTGTGTATTCGAGAATCAAAGTTGTGATACCTGTACATAGGTTATGTTGTGAGCTTTTATAGTTTTTGCCTGGCACAATCCTAGTAGGACTCTTATTCCTCAATGTAGAGTTCTTCTAGGAATCACACTCCTAAAAGATAATGCTTATCCTTCAACACCCTCCTCACTGCTTAAACCAAGTGAGATGGTTTTACCACGGTTGAATGACAGTATGACTGAGCTAACACTAGCCCTTTAACATACTCAATCTGGTGTTGTCATATGCAACGCCTAGCTCGGTCCCTGTCCACTTATACCTCGGTTTGGCTGTTTAGACCGAGCTAACCGCAGCAGCCTCTGACCGAGCTAGCAAGGGTGAGGTCCAATTTAGCGAAGCCAAAGCACCTCGGCCCATAGCTCGGTCCAAACTTCTCCTAGCCCAAGCTCGTTAGTGTTTAGACCGAGCTACAGCAGCTCTTATCTCGGTCCGACGTGCGGCCCAACTTCCAAAGAAGCCTCTTCCTTAGTTCAGCCCAATTTATTTATAAATTACCCTCTCAATTCCAGTATGTGTATATATATATTGAGAAGCCATGTCTAACAAAACTTGTGCCAATTAATTAACTATAATCATTCGAACGAAGACTGAAGTGGGTTTCCCAGTAGAGAATTCTACTTCTACATGTAAGGTTCAACTTTCTGGGCAACCAAACAGAGGGCGTTTTTTTTTTAATAAAAAAAAATGGAAAATTGGAAGAAGAAAATAAACATACATTCCTCTACCTCTTAGGACATGTTTTTTTTATGTTGAATGGGTTTATTTTTTGTATTAGTTTTTGACTTTTTAGCTAATGTTTGAAATTTAACCAAAATAGATAGGAGTTAAATTAATCTCTTTTTTTCTTTTTTCCCTTGAATGACACTTAGGGCATGTTTGATTAGTAGTATTAGTGGTACTATTTTATTAACCGGTTAATCAAGATGGTACTATTTCATGGGATTATTAATCAAACAAGGCCTTAGTTTGAGTTTTATTTATTGCATAAAACACATGTTTATGAGTTTGTATAACATTTTGATAACATTTGAATTTATTAGTTTCACTACAAGAAATTACACTTTTGGCGACTACTTTTGGCGACGACGTCAATTTTTCATAGCCAAAAGTGTATTTTTGGCGACACAGTGATGAATTTCGTTGGTAAAAGTAAACCTTTACCGACGCAATTTATTGCCGTCACTAAAAAAGGATAACATTCACTAGGCGCCAAAATTTCAAAAATTTTAGCTACGATGCTTATTTTTTAGCAACACAACGAGCGTTGCTATTAGTGTGCTTACTTTTGGCGACGACATATTGGCATGGGCAAAGAGTTAAACATTTAGCGACGATAACACTATTCGTTGGTAAAAGTTTTACTAGTGAAACGAGATGATTTAGTGATTTATGCTTTTATTATAACTTTTGAAAAAGTTTTAAATATTCTAGTTATTGAATTGTAAAATTAAAGTGATCATTGAATTAAATTACAAAATGAACCTATCAAACGTAAACACACTCTTAAGTTGAGATGACTAATTTGAGATAATTTAAACTTTTCCAAAGAATGTGGTTAGATTATCAATTTTAATATGTTTGGTTTTATTTTCAGAAATTAGTTTCAAAATTTTTTTTCCAAAAAATTAAAAAAAAAGGGTGAAATGTACAACTGAAAAAAAAAAAATAGTGTCAAAATGAAAATTTCAAATGCCAAACACTAAAAAATTATATAAAAATAAAATAAAATTTCACGGCACAATTTCTGTCGTGAATAGTATGATAAAAAATAAATAAAAAATACCAAAGTAATACACGTTGGCACCAACAACCAAAAAAAAAAATATGTTAAAAAAATAAATAAATCTATCAAAATACACCTAACTCTTTGTCTTCTAATCATAAAGGAAAATAGAAAATAGCAGGAGAAGAAAGAGGAGACGAGAGGGAGAGTGGAAAGGAGCAAAACTGAGAAGAGATGGAGAAAAAAGAGGGTTCGAATGAGCAAAACCGCCAGACAAGGGTTTCAATCTCTCTCGATATTGCATTCTCTACCCAATTTTTTCTTTGAATTCGAAGATTTGTATTCCGACTTCGATTAATTAGATGTTTTGTTGTTTTTGTGAAGTGAAGGTACACTCTCTGCTTAATGTTTTAATGTTGATTTTTGGGATTTTTTTTTAAAGAATGATATGAGTTTTTTGAGGTTTCATATTAGGGCTCGGGTTCTGAGATCTTTCGGCGCATTTTTATTTTCTGATACTTTTTTGAGTTTGAGATTTCTTGATGCTTTGAGACGATTAGTTGTTTTTGAATGGGACACTTGTGCACCTCATTTTTTTCTATTGGGTTTATCATTATGTTGGCATTTTGTGAATGATTTGTTAGGTATATGGGGTGAAGATTTAATCTGGAGAGTTTCTGGGTTGAGGAATTGTGATTTTTAAATTTAGGTTTTAATGATTTTAGGACTTGCAATTTGGGTATACCAACACAACAAAAATAAGTGTGAATCATCAAATTACTCCTCGAAAAGATGATTGACTATTGAAATCAATGAAGACCCTATCACTTGATTTGATACTTCACAATTGTTTTTTTGGTTTTTATTGAAAAAAATATAAATTATGGTTGTGCTGTTAAAATTTTTGTTCGTTTAGAACATGTATGATACGGGAAAGGTATATTGAAATTGAAACAAAATGTGTATTTATATCTGTGTATTTAGAACATGTGTATTTGTTCCTTTTGTGTGATTTTGAACTCAGATTTCTATAAATTGAGTTTTTTTTTTTAGATGATTGAACACAAAACAACTCGCTCTCTGGAGTTTCAAGAATTTTATTTGTGTAAATTGGGTCTTTAGTCACTTTATTACAGTTAAATTATTAAATAAGTTTGATAATATAAATATTGACTTGTAGTATTAAATGTTGACTTCAGAGTATTTAGAATGAAATTTTATTTTGACCACTCACTTTCTTAATATTAAGTATGAGGTTGTTTCTTTTATATTCTAAGAAATTGCTATTACAATTCTTTGATATGTTACATTCTCTTGTTGTGTGTATTGTGTTTGCCTTTGGGTGCTGCTACTGGAAGATGATCAGTGGAGGCTTTCAAAACAGAGCTTGCTGTGCATCTGCTAGTGCTGTTGGAGATCTATTCCTGCTAGTTGCTCCTGCTGATTTTTGCTGCTGCAAAGCTATTTTAGGTGCTGATTTTTGCTACTGGTTTTTTTCTTGGCTTTGGTTGGTTGCTCACCAACTCTTGATGGCGTGCTAGCAAAGGATTGGACGAGCATATTGGTGCTAACCTAATTGGGATTGGTATGTCTCACTATGATACTTTTTGCACTCATCTCTTTTCCTTTCTTGATGTAATGAGTTCTTTGTTCATCAATAAAAGTTTTATTTTGCCAATCTAAAAAAAAAAGAAAAGGTAAGGACCTAAAACAGTTAAATATTGTTTTAGTTTGTGAGAAATTGATTTTAGGTTTTTATACTTATAATTGGTATGTTATAATTTGTAGAATCTATAATAATTTATATTTTAATTTAAAACAGTGGCTAATTACAATTTGGTTGGGTGTAAATGTCTAGCATTGGTCTATACTATTTGGGTGCTTAACTGGCACTTATTGAAACACTTCTTACTTGTATTACATATCTTTTGTAAGTTAACATGATGATTGAATAGAACATGAGATAGCATGGGTGTTACTGTCATTCAATGCCTTTTGTTATTGTGATACATTCTTTCCTATAATCAAATAAATGTTGTGACTTTTTTATTCATATACTCGTGCTTATATTGACTATAAAATTATTATCCAATTTATTGCTATTATTCTATATACTTAATTTTTTGTCCAGGTGTATATTCTCCTATTGTTTATTGTCATTCTTATGATAATATGTGCACTAAATATTATGTTCATTATTTTGTATCATTTATTTCACTGCTACTCATTTGCTACAAGCTGCACTTAAAAAAGTAATAGGCTAGGAAACATCACAAGCTGGTTCATTGGTGGCTTTTGATCGTCTTAGATTTGATTTCAACTTCCACCGGCCACTTTTGGATAATGAGCTCACGGAGATTGAAGGACTGATCAATAGCTGGATTGAGGACTCTACACTTCTGCAAACTAAAGTGATGCCTCTAACTGATGATAAAAAAGCTGGGGCTATTGCAATGTTCGGAGAAAAATATGGAGAACAGGTTCAGGTTTCTATAAAATATTTTCTTTTGTACTTCTGAGTTCTGACAGAAAATGGTGTTAAAATATACGCTCATTTCACAACACATAAATGCTGTAACTTATGGAACATACTTTTACATAGGATTTGATTTTTCCTTCAAATACTGTGATTATTTTAGGTACGTGCTGTAGAGGTTCTGGGTGTATCCATGGAACTATGTGGTGGCACTCATGTCAGTAGTACTTCTGAAATACGTGGCTTGAAAATAATCTCAGAACAGGGGATTGCGTCTGGAATCAGACGTATAGAAGCCGTTACTGGTGATGCTTTTATCGAATTCTAGAGATAACTACATGAAACAGCTCTGCTCCACTTTCAAAGTATGTTTTCTTTTGTAATCTTTTTGCTAAATAAAGAACACCTGATTGTTTCCAATGTTTTCATTATTAAAATTCATTCTACAAATGTGAAAGCTGAAGATGTACCAGCCAGGGTAGAAACACTATTGGAGGAATTGCGAATGGCAAGAAATGAAATTTCAGCTATTTATGCTAAAGCAGCAGTTCACAGAGCCTCAATCATCGCAAACAATGTATTGCTTGTGGGAAATTCTAAAAATATCAGGTATTAAATTAACTTTTGTAGTTCCATCTATTTTAAAGAGTAGAAATTTGTGACCTAGTTGAGGCAGGTTTATAACTGATGCTGAAAAAGCTAGGGCTATTGCAATGTTCGGAGAAAAATATGGAGAACAGGTGCAAGTTTCTATAAAATCTTTTCTTTTGTACTTCTGAGTTCTGACAGAAAATGGTGTTAAAATTAGTGACAGCCTAGCAACTTCATATATTTGGTATAATTTAAGTCTGTAAGTTTTGTCATTGATATGCAAATTGAAAAATAATGATGTTAAGTAAAAGGATAAAAATGATTTATACCATTCTAAAACTTAAATTAGTAGATATCGGACAAATATGCTGTTTACATATATGCTTTTCTGATTTTGAATGATCTGTCATGCTTTAAGGCTTTTGCCTTTTCAAAATTGGTGAGGAGAGTACGTCACATATTTATTTAGTTCATTTTATTGTGTATGTTTTTCAGTTGCCACTTTGTTGCTGATGGACATTCACTAAACAAGTGTTTTAATTTTTAAAAATTGATGGGATTTTGCTTATAGATTATATATAAGGGTTAGAATTTCATTTCAGTACATTATTTTAGTTAGCTTGGAAATAGAAACATGAGGAAAGCAAAAAAAAAAATGTTTGTAAACAAAAACCAAAACCTACCTTAATGGATAATAGGTGTGTTTTAATATTTCAAATAGGTGTGTTTTAATATTTCAAATGAATTTTTATTGGCGGAGATTCATTGGTGGAATCTTTTGGGTAGAATTATGGATGGCAATTAAATCCGAACCCAATGGAAACCCACCCTGCCCCGCTATTATTAGAGCGGATTTCCCCAAATTCGCCCCCAATGATTAACTGTTTTTCTTCTCTCATTCAATATTAACAATACTTGTCTTGAGGCTTTCTTAGGCGTTGGGGGTTGTTTTACCCACTCTGTTTTTCCTATTAATATAGTTTGTTATAGAATGTAAGATATTCTTTTAAAAAAGGGAAAAAAAGAGATAAAAAGAAAGGGAATGGAGTGCTAGGTGTACCAATATGGATGTGACAGTTGGGCATTTGGGATGACGCGAGTGCTATGGGTTTCATTGATAAAATGGGACAAAGTTCTTCCAAGAAGATGGGAGATTACCAACACAAGAAGCTGCCTGTGATTAGTGTCCAAAACAAATGTATTGCTAGCATTCCTTTTAAAAATTTCTTGGTTTACATCTCCTTAGAGTAGTTGATATGTCAGGGATAATTACATACAATGGGCATATATAAAGGACTTCCCCTAAGGATTTTCTTCTTTGATGTTTACACACAGGTTATATCAGGAAAAGACCAGGAACAGTTTGGTTTTCCTGATATCTTTTACCAGAATGTTGATCATTTTGGGTGGGGAATGCATTATTGTCCCAGCAGCTGCCTATTCCTTTTGATCGATCACATGAGTTGAAATCAATCCAGCTGCTCTGTAAATTTCTACGGATGGTGTAAAGAGGGCAGAGCTTCTTAAGATCAATTTTTCCTTACAGATGGTACTAATGCTGCAAAATTGATTCATCTATATTTCAAATTTAATTTTTCATCACATGCCAACTTCTTTATCATTCTAAACTATAGCCACCTTACATGCTCAGAAGATTCAGATGCTGATCTCAAAATTGTTTATACTTCCATAAATAATTGAATTGTTAGAAGTGTTGTAGATTGTGAATATAACTTATCAATGTTTTTGGAAGAACATTGATCTAGGGTTCAAGTCTTTGCGAAATCTGTATTATTCATTCTTTGAAACGTGGCAAAACGATGCAACATGTAGTACTCAATTTCTTAGAATTCTACTTCCTGATTGATTTCTAGTTTCCATTAAAAAGACAATATTGGAGTGATGAGCTGATAGTCTCTTGCAAGAACTGAACTGTCAAGTGTCGCCCCACTCCTTGACAGTTCCAAGGGAGGATCAGCATGAGGTGTGTGGCTGTTTTGGGCCAGTCACCACTGCCCTTTCATTATTCTCTCCATCCTTCATGTTTGATAAGCTTATTGAACATTTACTTCCAAGTACATAACATAAGGTCTTGCTAGCAGTCCTTCAATTAACCCCGCATTTGTTTCTCTTCTTTACAGAGCTTGCTGAAGAGGCAAATAGGCTTGTGAACTAAGGTTGTCTCTTCTCTTTTTTTGTGTTATCTTGTTATTGCACACTGTAGTATTAAAGTAGCTGGATAGACTATTGTTTTTCACAGTGTTGTCTTCATTTTGGTTGCATTCATTGTATAAACTAACAAATCACAGTAGCATTATATGATTACTCTTCAATGCCCTTAGAGTTTATATTTGATGTAACAGGCATGAGTTAAAGACAAACCTTCTATAATCATGCTGTGTAGTCATAACATATGAGTTAATTTAAAGGTTTGAACTGTCAGATGGTTAGGTTTCCTGATCAGGCACTTTGATAATACCAATTTGTAAATGGCATTTTCAAAAAAGGTTCCAGATATGACTATTTATCTTGTTTAACCAATTTGTCCTTGTTTATTCATGCATGAACTTCATTTTAGGCACAATTTGTAAAAATACTAAGATATCTAACCATACTTAATGATGCTAATACATAGACATTTCTTCATGTTATATCACTTATCTCTAACTACTTTAAAGGCTAACATGACTTTGATTTCTGCAGTGGAAACTCTTGGTGAAATAGCTAAACAATTGGGTAAAAAAGGCTGGAATTTCAATTTGAAACATTGTGACAAAAACTTGAACTGGCAAACACCAATAGTGGACTCCTCCCTTATGTATGACTGTACTGTCAATTGCACCTGCCTTTCTGAT
This sequence comes from Camellia sinensis, assembly GCF_055761805.1. Lineage (NCBI taxonomy): Eukaryota > Viridiplantae > Streptophyta > Magnoliopsida > Ericales > Theaceae > Camellia > Camellia sinensis. Next base: position 11,314,002 of record NC_138970.1, read on the forward strand.
GATGAATGTCACATCAGGGCCATGTATGTTCCTTTTTATGTTTTTAAATATACTTATTATTCAACTCCATTTTTTGCTTAAAATGTTATTTATGATTTTTTTATTTTATTTATTTTTAAATTAGGAGGCAATGATGTTTGAATACTAGCCTATGCTCTGTATGTTAAACTTATTAATGTCAGTTGAAAGTCCAAATTCTGTTTTGTATAGATGAAAAAAAGAGTAATGTGCTGAGAAAACCCTGGTATTGTTCTGTCACTTCTTATTTACATGACGCAAGCGGTTGCCATGAACATCTATTCATATATTGCTAATTACTAGGGTTCTTGGGAAAATTAAGGTCGTATTTTGATGTCCCATAGAAAGGGAATGACTGCCAACAATACTCATAGTAATTCAAAGTGGAAATCTGATATTTTGAGTATGCAAATTGACAAGAATAAATGGCAGCCAATCTACAAATGAAATTCAAAATAACGAATATTGCCATGTACTAAAAAACATAAATATGATCACTTTCAAGATAAATGAGCGAGCTTTCTGTTCTTCATTAGGTGACCTCATTTTAGTAACAGTTGATTGAACTTTCACTTCTCATACCATAAAATGTTTAGTAGGTGCGTTCAAGTTCAGTTCAGAAATGTTAATGTCCAAAACACCAGAGGCACCAATACACATCTATAATTAGGCATGTAAATCTGCAGGATGTATGGATTCTAATTACTTGGAGTTTTTCATGTTTTGTGCTTTTAATTATTTGTTGTTATACATTGTTGATTTTTGAAAAATTGAATTATGTAATTATTTATTTTCATGGAGATGACTCTCTTAGGTAATATATTGTATACAAATCTCTAATTCAAGAATGAATAATTGATTTCTTGAAGAATTTTGCTGGGCTGCTGCTGCTGCAATGTTGCTGTGAAGCGGGCTGCTTCTAGATGCTGGTCTGCTGCAAATTTGGGTTGTTAGTTTCATATTTTCATTTTGTTATCTGCCGTTTTTACTATGGGTTCACAATTTGGATGTATTTGAGTATTTTAGTGAGTTTACCCTTTCAAGTTTTATACACCGCTTCCAAAAGCATATTTTTCAGCAGTGTTTTTTTGCCTACACATCAACTTTAGGTGATTTAATATCAATGTTATTTGTTTGCAATAGTAGTGCCTGAGGGATGCCTCTTTAAATGTGTAAATCTTATGAAAAAATATAAATGATTTTCAATTTTTTTTGCCGTTACAAATTTGTCGTTGCCAAAAAGTAAAGCTTTCTTAACAAACAACTTGTCGGTAAATGTATAGCCAAAAGTTTTTTTTTGCCCACTCATATTGTGTTGCTAAAAGTGTATTTTTTGCCAATGCCAATTTGTCGTTGCCAAAAGTAAAGCTTTAGCGACAAACAAATCGTCGGCAAATTGCAACATTTACCGACGGAAATGTGTCGCTAAAAGTTTATTTTTGCCGATGCATATTTTGTTCTTAAAAGTATATTTTTTGCCCATGCAAATTTGTGTTGCGAAAAGTGCCACATAATCATCATATTTGAATGACTTTTACCGACGCAAGGTAAATTGCCGACGATGGATGAAGGCTTTTATCGACGACTATGTTCGTCGCTAAAGGCATTACTTTTACCAACGCAACGATAATTTCGTCGGCAAAAACTTTTGCCGACTCACTTTTGCCTACGGGTTGCCAACGTAGCTTTGTGCGTCGGCAAAACTCTTTGCCAACGAATATTCCCTTTTAGCAACATATTTTGTTGCATTGCGAAAAATGCAATTTCTTGTAGTGTTTGTATAGCATTTTGATAACATTTGAATTTTATTAGTTTGTAAAATTATTCTATTAGGAGTTAAATTAATCTATTATTAGTTTGAGTTTTATTAATTTTATTAGGAGTTAAATTAATTAATTTATTTTTTCTTCTTTTCTCCTTGAATGACGCTTAGGGCATGTTTGATTAGTAGTATTAGTGGTACTATTTTATTAACCTGTTAATCAAAGTGGTACTATTTCATGGGATTATTAATCAAACAAGGCCTTAGTTTGAGTTTTATTTATTGCATAAAACACCTGTTTATTAGTTTGTATAACATTTTGATAACATTCGGATTTATTAGTTTGTATAGCATTTTGATAACATTTGAATTTGATTTACAAATAATGGGAAAAATGGAAACCTGAGTTTTGATTTTTCTTCAGTATTTATATTTCTATCTTGGAATACAAGTTCATAATTGTATTTTATGTATGCATGTATGTATGTGATATTGTTTCTTTTATTAATTTTATTTTATTTTATTTTTTGTGGCTTTTTAAATAGAGAGAATGGGTTGATTTTTTGTGCTAGTTTTTGGCTATTTAGCTAATTTTCCTATTTGCAAACAAATTTAACCAAAATAGATAGGAGTTAAATTAATCATTTTTTTTTTCTTTTCTCCTTGAATGACACTTAGGGCATGTTTGATTAGTAGTATTAGTGGTACTATTTTATTAACCTGTTAATCAAAGGAGGTTACCCATTTATTAGTTTGTATAGCATTTTGATAACATTCAAATTTGATTTACAAATAACCTATACGATTTATTAGTTTGTAATGCATGATAATTTCATTTGGAATGCTATTAAATGTCATTCTCAATATACACAACCAACCAAGCATTAATTAGTAGATAACAATGGGGAAAATGGAAACTTAGGCTTTGATCTTTATATTTCTATCTTTAGATATCTTTTGTTTTAATAATCTTTCAAAATATTAATGAATGTTACCAGCATGTTTGGATGCCTTTAATTTTTGGATATCTTCAATAATCTTCAATAATCTTTTGTTTCAATAATATTGACAGCAGGTTTGAAGCATTGTGTTTGAAGCGTTGGGGACTTCCTTAAGACCTTTCATATCGAAACAAGGTACAGATGTGGTAAGTATGGAAACCTGGGCTTTGTTATTCTGTGATTACTCCTTTTGTTGGTTCTGTAGGAAATTTATAAGTATGGTTTTTATTTATTTTTATTTATTTTTATTTTGGGTGGGTGGGGTAGGGGAAATTTATATGTTTTATTTATTTATTAACATTTTGTCTCAGTTAAATTTAAACCACATTTCATATTTTTCTATTTCAACGAAAAGACCCTTATAGAATTAATGAGTTAATTTTTTAAATTCATACTGTGGTATCATACTGTTTGATTTCTTAAATTCATACTTTGAATTGAATTTGTGGTATTATATACTGTTCAAGTTTTAATTAATCTCATTAGCAAAAGTTTTTTTATTTTCTTTGTTATCTGATTGGTTGTTGAGAGTTTCATTATCAAAACTCTTTGATTTATAAATTGATTGATTTCTTTGTTGTTTTCTCTCATGGATTAATCAATAAATCCGAAGTTTTTGTGTCAAACAATTTTTAGGGATTAATCAATAAATCAGACAGTTTTTGGCCAATAAAGGGTTGTTTTTGGCCAATAATGGCCTCCATACGTGTTTGTGTTTGTGTTTGTGTTTCTAAGGGTTTGAAAAATATTCTATCCTGTTTGGTAATAAACCTAGGAAATCTTTTATTTTATTTTATTTATCAGCTCAGGAAATCGTACAGTTTCATTACATTAAAAAAAAAAAAAAACAGTTTGGTTTGTATACACTATATTGGTTTCTATTGTTTGTTTCATGTTTTAGATGTGTTCCAGGTCTTACCTTTTCTATAAGATGTGTTCCAGGTCATAGATAGAATGAGTTGTATCTTAAGTTCTAGAATTAATTAGCTTCGTTACAGGAATTCACCCAATTTTGATTTGAGTCTGATTATGTTTGGAAGTGCCATTAAGACCTATGGTAAATATAACATATCTTTTGGGATTGGCTTTATTTATTGTTGTTCATGGTTAAGACATTTTCCTATGCTAAACATAAGATATCTTTGGGGATTTACATGGTTTCAATTGCCTCATCAATGCCTAAAGTAGTGTTGTAACAACCCTCATTTCAACTTAGTCATACTTGCGTACATTTATGAATGATCTTGTTTTGGTATCTGCATTGCAAATCTTGTCTTGTTTTGCTCGAATGTTGCTCGGGTGCTTTGTTCTTGCCTGGTGTGTTGCCGAGGTCATCTTAAGCCTAGACACCTTCAAAACCTTTTCCACTTAGAACTGTCGTGGAATCCCTTCGGTTGACCTCCATCTCCACCCTGGCATATTGGCTGAGATGTCACCACCTAGGCCGAGGCGCGCGTCGCCTAGGCTGAGATGTGCATCATCTAGGCCGAGATGTTGATATCTAGGCGTTCTAGATCCTTGATCCTTGCACTAGCGATTTTGTTCCTGGAATGGTATGACCTAGACCGAGGTGTGGCACATCTAGGCCAAGGTGTGGCACAGCTTAGTCGAGTGTTGTCCCTCCAAGCCGATGTCCTTGCCACTTGCTTGCCGAAGCTTTGCCCTTAGCCGAGATCATCACTTGCCGGAGTACTCTTGCTGTTTAGTTTGTTGAATACACTTTGTCTTGGTCTTGTCTAATCAGTCAGTCACCTTTTCGAGTAGAGCCAACCAGCCGGTGCCACGTGTCCCAGCAGAGGGATTAAGTCATTGACTGTCGGGAGAAACATATCATTTTGTATCAAATCTTGCCTTTTAGAGAGAGAAACTCTAGGAAGAAGAAGGAGAAGTTTGAGCAAGAGAGAGTGAACTTCCAAGCTTGATCGTTGGAGCTTGAACCATTAGATTCGAGTTTTGAGGTTAGAATCTTAACCTACTCTTGTTGTTCTTATTGATCATCTAGCTGCATTGCACGATCAAACTTGTTCGGCACGTCATGCGTTGATTTAAAGATGGAGAAAACGGTTTTCATGTATTCTTGAAAAAAAGCCTTGTTTGATCTGAAAGTTTACATTAAGGCTCATGTTTTTGTGTTTGTTTTGATAAGATCCTTGAGTATGGGTACCCAGGTCCATGTTTTTGAATTCATAGCATGAAATCTCAGCTTTTGTAATAACAACTTTTGATCTTTGCATTCATCTTCCTCATGTTCATGTTCTTCATGCTCATGCTCTTCACGTTTATCAAGAGGGAAACCCAGATTTTCCCGATTTCGCTTTTGAATGTGGCCGTCGGGGCCACACCTCGGCAACGAGGTGTGGGACCGCAGCCTAGACCTGGTAGTTGCCCAGCTTGTTTTTCAGAAATAAGAAACAGTGTTTTGATTTGATTTGACTTAGTTTTTGAAGAATGCCGAGGTCATTTGCGTGCATGCTAGACTTGTTTTGAGTGGTGCATTCATTAGACTTTGCCATGTGTCTGTAGGACTGGGACTTGCCTTGACCTCGACGTTTGACGAACTATGTGAGTGGTATTTTTAATAAAGCTATGTTATATGTTTTGATAAAGACTTTGCTTTGCTTTGTTTTGAAAGTATTTGTTAAGCATGAATAATTGTCCCTATTTTGTATATCAAGCATTATCTTGTTTTGATGATCTTCTCGGAAAGTCCCTTGTGCTGGAGGACTCTAAACTTTCGCAGCACATCCAATTTTGAAAGTCCGTTGTGCTGGAGGACTCTAAACTTTCGCAGCACATCTTGTCTTGAAAGTCCTTTGTGCTGGAGGACTCTAAACTTTCGCGGCACATCTCGTTTGAAAGTCCCTTGTGCTGGAGGACTCTAAACTTTCGCAGCACATCTTGTCTTGAAAGTCCCTTGTGCTAGAGGACTCTAAACTTTTGTAACACCCTTGTTTGAGATACCTCCCTTAATTTGTCTTGTTTTACCACTGACGATTTACCGCGTGGATATGTTTGCCGGAATGTTATAATTTGTAATATGTTGATGCTAGTAAGCATCCCTTGAAGCTTTGAAGATTTGTTAGATGGACAAGGTCCATCCCTTGTTATATAAAGTTTTGACTTGTATTGTTGGAAAGGACTTCGGCTATTATTTATGCAAACCCCTTTATTATTTATACCATTCACTGAGTATCCAAGCTCACCCTCTATATATATATATGTAGGTGATGAGCAGGAAGGCGTTGACGCCTAGATGTGACTCGCGAGCTTGTTTTGGATTTTTGTCATGCCAGCTTGACTTGTAATTATGTCGGCAGTCTTGAAAATCATGCTTCTCGGCTTGTGATATTTGTATTTTGTACACGCCGGCTTGAGAAGCCTTTTGATCAAGATGTGTGTTTGTATGTATGTTACGTCGGCAACGAGGATGTCGGCAATCTGGCAGACTACGTTCCTTGACTTGTAGTTCGTACATTTTGTTTGTGTCGGCTTGTGAAGCCCTTTGTTAAAATGTAAGATGTAATTTGTACCTTGCTTCATTTGTGATTAAGTTGTAACCCATATGAAGATGGTTGCTATTTCATTTGACTTATGCACAGCTCTTATGGACTAATCTGATTTGTATGTATCGCTCCCGTACTTGTGAGCCCCATATATTTATACTCTATTGTGTGTGAATTTTGAAAGCTGGCCTTCGGTAATCTTGGATTACTGGCCATCACAGCACCAAACTACTAGGGGCGGTTTGGGGTCTTAACAGAATGGTATCAGAGCACAAGTTCTTTAGTATACGTTATTCACACACTTTGAGTCCTAAAGAGCATAGGATTTCCCTTTAGAAGGATGTTAGGATTGCATCATATTGCTTGCTATGTGGACAAGGTGTGCATCATCTCGGCATGCTTAACTGTTACTTGTCTGAGTGTTTATTTGTTTATTTTGTTTTAAAGTCGCACTTTGCATACTCATAGCATCATGAGGAGAGGTAGACCTCCAGTTGGCCGAGATCAGTCCGAGGACAGATTAGACAGATTGGAGAGATTAGTTGAAGGTTTGGCCCGCGAGTTAAGGCAGACAAGACAGCAGTACGCTAGTGCTACATCGACTCAGGCCGAGCAGACAAACGGCCGAAATGCAGTTCCGCCTCCACCCCCCTCCTCCAGTACCACAAGTGCCCCCACAGCCAGCTTTATATGGGGACGGCACGATAGCTTTGATCAGAGAGTTCAAGAAAATGAAGCCACCAAGATTCCAAGGGGGTAAAGAGCCGATGAAAGCCGAAGCGTGGGTTCTGGAAATAGAGAAGCTGTTCGAGATCTTTCCCAGCACCGACACCCAGAAGGTGACATTTGCAGCTTTTACACTAGATGACGACGCCCGCAGATGGTGGATGATGGTTCGAGAAAGCAATCCAGACTTGACCTGGACCCGATTTTTGGAATTGTTTTACACCAAGAATTTTCCCTTAAGTGTTCGAAATTGCAAGGCTACCGAGTTTCAGACCTTGACGCAAGGCAGTAGAACAGTAGCTGAATATGACCGTGCCTTTACCGAGTTGGCGAGGTATGCACCCCACATGGTCAATGATGAATACATGAAGGCTAGGAAGTTTGAAAGTGGGCTGCGTGGACCGATTCAAGACCGAGTTAATATGCTTAACATGCCGACTTACGCCGGAGTATTGGACAAAGCCATTCTGGCTGAAGCTAACTTGAACAGATACCAGAGTTCGGGAGAGAGCCAGAGGAAGAGACAAAATCATGACAATCGCCGAGCACAGTTTGGTACCAAGAAGAAAGCGAATGTTGACAGTTCTAGCAACCCAAGACAGGAAAGTGGTGCTAACCCGACATGTTCCAGTTGTGGGAAGCCACATTTCGAAGTCTGTCATCGGGCGTCCGGAGCTTGTTACGAATGTGGTGAAATAGGTCATTTTGTGAGGGACTGTCCAAAGACAAGGGCTGATAAAGGTAAGAAAGATGAGAATACCTCGGGTTCCGTACAGAAGGGTAACGTTGGGAAAGGACCGATGAGGCAAGGCAGAGTTTTTGCACTAGTACCAGGAGACACCCAGAGTGCTGAGACAGTGGTGTCAGGTATACTCCCAATTTGTTCTCAAAATGCATATGTATTGATTGATTCGGGTTCTACGCATTCATTCATTTTTGCTAAGTTTGCCGAGAAGATTAATAGGAAACTAGAATCCCTTAATTATGTGTTATCTGTATCTACTCCATCTGGGAGATCTATGAATGTTGCATCCATCTATCGAGCATGTATTGTCGTGATTGAGAATGTTGAACTGTTAGCTGATTTAATGCCATTGGACATAAGTCATTTTGATGTTATATTGGGGATGGATTGGTTAGTGGCAAATCACGCATCCATAAATTGTGTTTCTAAAAGTGTTACGTTAAAACCCTCAAACCTAGCCGAGGTCACGTTTCAAGGTAAAGGAGTAGTATCCCCACCTTACTTAATTTCATCTATGAAAGCCTATAGGTTGATCCAGAAAGGGTGTCAAGGTTATTTGTGTAGCATACTAAGTAATCTGAATGGAAGTGTTGAGTTAGTCGACGTCCCAGTTGTTAATGAATTCCCCGACGTCTTTCCAAACGATTTGCCTGGTCACTTGGTCGATAGAGAGGTAGAGTTTACTGTTGACGTCATATCGGGAACCTAGCCCATCTCTAAAGCACCCTATAGGATGGCCCCCGCCGAGCTCAAGGAATTGAAACTCCAACTACAAGAGTTGCTAGATAAGGATTTTATTAGGCCGAGCACTTCACCTTGGGGAGCACCCGTCTTGTTTGTTAAGAAGAAGGATGGTACACTTCGCCTTTGTATTGATTACCGGGAACTGAATAAGGTAACCATTAAGAATAAGTACCCGTTGCCAAGGATAGATGATTTGTTTGATTAGTTGCGAGGAGCACGAGTCTTTTCCAAAATTGACCTTAGGTCGGGCTACCATCAGCTTAAAGTCAAAGCCGAGGATATGGAGAAGACCGCTTTTCGGACGAGGTATGGCCACTACGAGTTCTTAGTAATGCCTTTTGGAGTGACCAATGCCCTTACAGCATTTATGGATTTGATGAACAGAGTCTTTAAGCCATATCTAGATGAGTTTGTGGTTGTCTTCATCGATGATATATTGATCTACTCTAAGAGTAAAACTGAACACAAGGATCATTTGAGACTTACCTTACAGACTTTGAGGGATCAGAAATTGTATGCTAAGTTTAACAACTGTGAGTTTTGGCTTTCCACTATTTCATTTTTGGGTCACGTGATTGATGAAGACGGTATTTCGGTTGATCCTAGTAAAATTGAAACCGTTGTGAATTGGTTGAGGCCGACTAATGTGTCCGAGGTTCGTAGTTTTCTGGGATTGGCAAGTTATTACAGAAAATTCGTGAAGGATTTCTCAAGGATTGCAATTCCGTTGACACAACTGACTAAGAAGGGAGCGGCTTACGAATGGACTAAGGATAGGGAAGCAGCCTTCCAGGAGTTGAAGACGAGGTTGGTCGCAGCACCAATTCTTGTACTACCATCAGGTAATGAAGAGTTTCATGTTTATACTGATGCTTCGCATAAGGGTCTGGGTTGTGTATTAATGCAAAAAGGTAGGGTTATAGCATATGCATCTCGTCAGTTGAAGCCACATGAAAAGAACTATCCCACCCATGATTTAGAATTAGCAGCCGTGGTATTTGCTTTGAAGATTTGGCGCCATTACTTGTATGGAGCTTCTTGTCAGGTTTTCACAGATCATAAAAGCTTGAAGTACTTGTTCACTCAGAAGGAACTGAATATGAGGCAGAGAAGATGGCTTGAGCTGTTGAATGATTACGATATGCAGATCCAATATCATCCAGGTAAAGCTAACACCGTAGCCGACGCTTTGAGCAGAAAGATGGTTGGAAATTTGGCATGTCTAACTGCGATCTTAGTGGAGCCGACTATTGTTGAGGAAGTAAAGACAAGACAGATGGAGGATGAATTCTTCAAGAAGGTAGCCGATGAGATTATCACAAAGCCGAGATCAGGATACACCATAGAAAATCAAGTGCTCAAGTTTGAAGGGAGATTGTGTGTGGCCGACATCCCAGAGTTGAAATGGAAAATTTTGCAGGAAGCTCATGGTTCCAAGTTTGCTGTTCACCCCGGGGACACCAAGATGTATCAGGATGTGAAACAGACGTTTTGGTGGCCAAATATGAAAGGAGAGATAGCCGAGTTCGTGTCCCAGTGCCTGTATTGTCAACAAGTGAAAGCGGAACATCAAAGGCCAGCAGGACTTCTTCAACCTTTACCAATTCCTGAGTGGAAGTGGGAGCACATCTCCTGGTTAGTTTGCCGAAGACACAAAGGGGTATGGATTCAATTTGGGTTATTGTGGATAGACTAACTAAGTCAGCACACTTCTTGCCTATTAAGACCACCTTCAACGCCGATAAACTTGCTTTGTTGTATGTGAATGAGATTGTTAGACTTCATGGAGTGCCGATGTCAATTGTGTCAGACCGAGATCCGAAGTTGGTTTCCAGATTTTGGTAGAGCCTACAAAGAGCTTTCGGAGCTGAGTTGAGGTTAGCACAGCTTTTCATCCCCAGACTGATGGGCAAACAGAGAGGACGATTCAGACACTTGAGGATATGCTTAGACTATGTGTATTGGACCTCCAAGGAAGTTGAGGAGTGCATTTGCCTTTGGTGGAATTTACCTACAACAACAATTATCAAGCTAGCATTGGCATGGCGCTGTACGAAGCACTGTATGAAAGAAAGTGCAGGTCGCCGATATGTTGGACCGAGGTAGTAGACAAAGCTCTTCTTGGTCCCGAGTTAATTCAAGTAACAACCGAGAAGATTAAGCTCGTTCAGCAAAGAATCAAAACCGCATAGAGTCGACAAAAGAGTTATGCTGACCAGAGAAGAAGAGAGTTGGAATTTGAAGTCGGAGACCACGTGTTCCTAAAGATTTCGCCAATGAAAGGAGTTACAAGATTTAGGAAGAAGGGTAAGTTAGCACCCCGTTACATCGGGCCTTTTGAAATCCTTGAGAAGGTTAACCTCGCTGCCTACGGACTTGCTTTGCCGCCAAGATTGAGCCAAGTCCATAATGTATTTCATGTTTCGATGTCGAGGAAGTATATTCGAGATCCGCTACATGTGATTGACTATTTTGGGATTGTAATTAATGAAGATTTGGGCTACGAAGAGAAGCCGATACCGATTGTCGATAGGCAGGTGAAACAGTTGAGAAGTAAGTCGATACCAATGGTGAAAGTTGAATGGAAGGAGCACTACGGTGAGGATGCTACATGGGAAATGGAAGAGGAAATGAAAGTCCGACATCCAGAATTGTTTTTAGAACAAGGTAACTCAAGTTTGGGGACCAAACTTCTTTAAGGGGGGTAGGATGTAACAACCCTTATTTCAACTTAGTCATACTTGCGTACATTTATGAATGATCATGTTTTGGTATGTGCATTGCAAATCTTGTCTTGTTTTGCTCGAATGTTGCTTGCGTGCTTTGTTCTTGCTGGTGTGTTGCCGAGGTCATCTTAAGCCTAGACACCTTCGAAACCTTTTCCACTTAGAACTGTCGTGGAATCCCTTCGGTTGACCTCCATCTCCACCCTGGCATATTGGTCGAGATGTCACCACCTAGGCCGAGGCGCGCGTCGCCTAGGCCGAGATGTGCATCATCTAGGCCGAGATGTTGATATCTAGGCGTTCTACATCCTTGATCCTTGCACTAGCGATTTTGTTCCTGGAATGGTATGACCTAGACCGAGGTGTGGCACATCTAGGCCAAGGTGTGGCACAGCTTAGTCGAGTGTTGTCCCTTCAAGCCGATGTCCTTGCCATTTGCTTGCCGAAGCTTTGCCCTTAGCCGAGATCATCACTTGCCGGAGTACTCTTGCTATTTAGCTTGTTGAATACACTTTGTCTTGGTCTTGTCTAATCAGTCAGTCACCTTTTCGAGTAGAGCCAACCAGCCGGTGCCACGTGTCCCAGCAGAGGGATTAAGTCAGTGACTGTCGGGAGAAACATATCATTTTGTATCAAATCTTGCCTTTTAGAGAGAGAAACTCTAGGAAGAAGAAGGAGAAGTTTGAGCAAGAGAGAGTGAACTTCCAAGCTTGATCGTTGGAGCTTGAACCGTTAGATTCGAGTTTTGAGGTTAGAATCTTAACCTACTCTTGTTGTTCTTATTGATCATCTAGCTGCATTGCACGATCAAACCTATTCGGCACGTCATGCGTTGATTTAAAGATGGAGAAAACGGTTTTCATGTATTCTTGAAGAAAAGCCTTGTTTGATCCGAAAGTTTACATTAAGGCTCATGTTTTTGTGTTTGTTTTGATAAGAACCTTGAGTATGGGTACCCAGGACCATGTTTTTGAATTCATAGCATGAAATCTCAGCTTTTGTAATAACAACTTTTGATCTTTGCATTCATCTTCCTCATGTTCATGTTTTTCATGCTCATGCTCTTCACGTTTATCAAGAGGGAAACCCAGATTTTCTCGATTTCGCTTTTGAATGTGGCCGTCGGGGCCACACCTCGGCAAGGAGGTGTGGGACCGCGGCCTAGACCTGGTAGTTGCCCAGCTTGTTTTCCAGAAATAAGAAACGGTGTTTTGATTTGATTTGACTTAGTTTTTGAAGAATGCCGAGGTCATTTGCGTGCATGCTAGACTTGTTTTGAGTAGTGCATTCATTAGACTTTGCCATGTGTCTGTAGGACTGGAACTTGCCTTGACCCCGACGTTTGACGAACTATGTGAGTGGTATTTTTAATAAAGCTATGTTATATGTTTTGATAAAGACTTTGCTTTGCTTTGTTTTGAAAGTATTTGTTAAGCATGAATAATTGTCCCTATTTTGTATATTAAGCATTATCTTGTTTTGATGATCTTCTCGGAAAGTCCTTTGTGCTGGAGGACTCTAAACTTTAGCAGCACATCCCGTTTCGAAAGTCTCTTGTGCTGGAGGACTCTAAACTTTCGCAGCACATCTTGTCTTGAAAGTCCCTTGTGCTGGAGGACTCTAAACTTTCGCAGCACATCTTGTCTTGAAAGTCCCTTGTGCTAGAGGACTCTAAACTTTTGTAGCACCCTTGTTTGAGATACCTCCCTTAATTTGTCTTGTTTTACCACTGACGGTTTACCGCGTGGATATGTTTGCCGGAATGTTATCATTTGTAATATGTTGATGCTAGTAAGCATCCCTTGAAGCTTTGAAGATTTGTTAGATGGACAAGGTCCATCCCTTGTTATATAAAGTTTTGACTTGTATTGTTGGAAAGGACTTCGGCTATTATTTATGCAAACCCCTTTATTATTTATACCATTCACTGAGTATCCAAGCTCACCCTCTCTCTATATATATAGGTGATGAGCAGGAAGGCGTTGACGCCTAGATGTGACTCGCAAGCTTGTTTTGGATTTTTGTCATGCCGGCTTGACTTGTAATTTTGTCGGCAGTCTTGAAAATCATGCTTCTCGGCTTGTGATATTTGTATTTCGTACACGTCGGCTTGAGAAGCCTTTTGATCAAGATGTGTGTTTATATGTATGTTATGTCGGCAACGATGATGTCGGCAATCTGGCAGACTACGTTCCTTGACCTGTAGTTCGTACATTTTGTTTGTGTCAGCTTGTGAAGCCCTTTGTTAAAATGTAAGATGTAATTTGTACCTTGCTTCATTTGTGATAAGTTGTAACCCATATGAAGATGGTTGCTATTTCATTTGACTTATGCACAGCTCTTATGGACTAATCTGATTTGTATGTATCGCTCCCGTACTTGTGAGCCCCATATATTTATACTCTGTTGTGTGTGAATTTTGAAAGCTGGCCTTCGGTAATCTCGGATTACTGGCCATCACAGCACCGAACTACTAGGGGCGGTTTGGGGTCGTGACAAGTGTATTATAACTTTTCTTAAATTGAGGAAGCAAAAAATAATCTAAGGTTATAGAAGAAAAAAATAAATTAAGTAAACCAATTTATTTTTTATCTTTTCCTCTTCTTTTTGTTTTTTCTCCCAAAAATGAAACAATCTTGGAAAGTCAATTCTAATATCTTTTAAGGTTATTTTCTTATGTATATTGAAATATTTCTTTATCATATCTATCTTTTGTGAAAAAAAGGTTAACTTAGTTATATCTTGGAGACATTTTAATGGTTAGCCACCCGGTGGATGAATTATTTTTTATGAAATTATTTGTTGGCTTTTTGACCTTAGCGGTTGACTTTGTCCACCTTAGGTGCAGAAGTATATATTTCCACTACTACATATATGTCTACTCATTTGCACCCTTTGCTAAGAAAAATGGTAACATTCATTAATATTTTCTTTTGCTGTTCTTTGGAGTCAAATTGTGTTTCCAATCCTTGAAAATGTCCTCATACAGACTGATTTATTTTTTTTATTTAATTTTTGGAGTGAAATTATTATTTTAAAACTATGTAGATGTGCAAAGCTTTTATTATTTGTTAATTTTAATAAATAGATTCTTGAAAGCAAAATACTAAGTGATTGATGTGTTTTATTGATAGTTTCTGTTGGAAACACAACTCATTTTGATAAATTGTTTAATTTTAGTAAAATTTGGTGGCTGGAAATGATTGGTAAGTTATTAGTTTGGCATCTGCATATCTATGTGATTTTTTATTAATTCCTTGAATGAGCTTTAATACAATTCAATAGAGCTTAAGCCATCGATATGTTTGATTCCTAATAATAATGTAGGAGCCATCGATATGTTAAGTATTTATTGATTGCTTCGTTCGGTTTGACTTGGTGAATTAAAATATGCTATGTATTTAATATGTATTTAGTGAAGTTCACTTTTGTATTACAGGTTTTGGCAATACTAAGCTGCATCAACCTCTAAAATTTCTAGCCATTTGTTATATTTATATAGATTTACAGTCTAAATGTGATGGGATATAGTGGGATTTAATTTTATGATAATGTGTTTCAAATATAATGTGTTCAATATGTTCCGGATAATGAGTCTCAAATATAATGAGATATAAGTTCTGAGTTATTTTATCCCGTCTATAACTTGCTGTTTAGTGGATGGAGCTCTCAACTTTGCTAAATGAACTTTCAATAGGCTTTGATAGTCAAATATGCTGGTTTTTTTGACTTTTTTTGGTCCTTACTTTGCTGGTTTTTGGCTTTTCTGGGTGTTTGATTATTGAAAAAAATAGAGGATAATTTCATAACTTCTGAAATTGTGAGATTGGGGTGGTTGAGTTTGACTTTATTAAATTACAAAGAATAATTTCATAGCTTCTGAAATTGTGAGATTGAGTTTGTTCACTTCAGGTGCAACAGTATATATTTGTTGACTTTACTACTGCATATGTTTATACTCATTTGCACCCTTTGCCAAGTTGGGATGATGTGGCATATCAACAATTTTAATAATTATTAATTTGTAAGAAAAATGGTAAGATTCATTACTACTTTCGTTTGATGTTGTTTGGATTTAGATTGTGTTACCAATACCTGAAAATGTTTGGAGTCAAATTATTACTTTCAAATTGTGGATTGATTGCAAATCTTTTGTTATTTGTTAATTTTAATAAATACATTCTTGGAAACACAACTCATTTTGGTGGCGAAAAATGATTGTTGGGTTATTAGTTTGTCATCTGCATATTTGTGTGATTTTTTTTTTAATTCCTTGAATGAGATATTTTATCATATGAATTAATTGTGGATTTCAAAATGATTGTTGATTTTTTATTAGTTTGTCATATGAATTAACTTTATAAAATTTTCAATTCCATTTAAACCTCTTTTAGTTCAATTAAATTAAACAAAGCTTAAGCCATCGATAGGTTTGATTCCATTTAAGTATCTATTGATTGCTTCGTTTGGTTTCACTTGGTGAATTAAAATAACTTTTTGTATTTACATAAGTTATGTGTTTCGAAACCTTTATAGGTTAACTTTTGTATTATGTATTACTGGATTAATATGTATTTACTGAAGTTAACTTTTGTATTACAGGTTTTGGCAATACTAAGCTAGAACGACCTCTAACATTATGGATAATGTAAGTTGTCTTTTTAAAAAAAAATGGTACATAGATTTTAAAAAAGCTTTTGTATTACAGGTTCTGATTATAAAAGACAACTTACATTTTAAAACTTTGGTTTAAAATAAACAATTCGACATGCATTTCTTAGACTTTGGTTCAGTTTCCCTTGCATGTCCAGCGGTATAGTTCTTACTGGTTTTTGTAGAGTGTTTTTTTTTTTTTTTTTTTTTTTTTTTTTTTTTTTTTAAATTGTTAGTTTTCGTATGTTTGTATTTTAAGTCATAATTGTATGTCGAATTGTTTATTTTAAGCAATAAACAATTGTTTATTTTAAGCTATAATTGTAGAGTGTTTTTGAAAATGCATGTCTAGTTGTTTATTTTAAACCATAATTGTATTTTATTTTTTAAATTGTGCACTTTTTTAAGTGTCTCCTGTATATATGTGGAAAGCTTCACCATGTTTCAATGTAAGTGTGCGGAAGTTTTGAGATAAAGAGATAAAGAGAGGAGGGAGAAAATTGGTAGCAATTTTTTTTTTTTTTTTTGATACGTGTCCTCTTTAAATAGGGATACTTTATGAAGCTCATAAGCTGACCGAACATTTGTTTGTTTGTATAACAAAACCACACAATTTATTATATAGATTATACTTGGCTATAAAAAATGACAAAGGTGACTAATTGCAAGGGCAAGCGAAAGGAAAATGCATGTTTAGCAGTATGGTTGTTACTGAATTTTGTGGAGTTTTTATTTTTTATTTTTGTATCTTCATATATTGTATTTTATTTAGCCATAATTATATTTTATTTTTGAAACTATGCACATTTCTTAGTGTTTCCTGTATATATTCTTAGGGAAAATATATATAGGGGATACTTTATGAAGAAATATATAGTGAAAAAGGAATATATAATGTCTCTCCTATAAGTGCATGGGCCCTACAAGAAAATGAAGATACTTTATGAAGCTCATAAGCTGGCCGAACATTTGTTCATTATTGTTACAAAATCACACAATTTGTTATTATTATTCTCATAAGTTGGTCGAGCATTTGTTCATTAGCGTAACAAAACCACACAATTTATTATTATTATTATAAAACTATGTGTAGTCATGGGCAAGAGTATAATGCATTTTTTTGGAAGAGAGAGGATATAAAAATAAAAAATGATATTTTGTTTGGACAGTGGAAAATGGTACTTGATAATATTTGTATTTTAGGCATCTAATGATTTAATATTCATATTTTAGGGACCCAATGGTTATGTTATATCAAGAGCTGTATTAGCTCAACGTACACGACGAAAATATGAAAGAAATGAAAATGCATGCTCTGCATATCAATCGAGACAACGCTTGCGACAAGAACGAGAGAGATTACGAGCATACATTAAAGGCTTTCCTTCATTAACACCAAGTCGTCGCAGTCACGCTTGCCTAGAACAGGGTACAAAGACAATTGAGGATACTTCGTTGGCACAAAAATGAACAATGGTTACACATGCATCCACATGTGCGTTCTCTATGAAAAGTACATCTTTGGCTCGGAGTTGGTAAAACATGTTTAATTCTTTAAATAATACTCTTACTTTTACATGTGTATAAATTTAAAGTTATGCACAACAAATATTTGTAGGCCTAATTCTACAGTCACATTTTTTCAAGAGGATCTATGTACATATGATAAATTAGAAGATATGACTATAAGTACTGCGATTAATACTCAATCACACATGAATTTATGTCGTCATTCTCTCAGCAAGATGGATGTGTTATGTCCTTACTGTTCAGCCTTACATTGGATGGACGAAAAATTAGCACAATCATCTCGAAAGCAGCCCTTATTTGGAACTTGTTGTTCAAAAGGAAAGACTAGGCTACCTCTGCTTATGACACCCCCTCCACCGCTTCAAGCATGATATAATGAGGATGATGATCAATCAAGATCGTTTCGACGTTATACTCGAGTGTACAATGCAGCCAATGCTTTTACAAGTCTTAATGCTACATTGGATCTAAGAGTACTAAGGGGAAGCGGCCCTACACCATTTATTATCGATGGGGAATTGTGACATCGAACATGATCATTTCTACCACAGCCAGGTCATGATGCGACTTATGCTTAGTTGTACATTTATGATCCTGATTCAGCTTTAGAAGTTCGAAATCGTAGAAATCCTCACTTACGAAGGGATGTTCTCAAAACTATTCAAGATAGTTTGATGCAAGTTAATGTATTTGTAGACAAATTTCGTTAGGCTCATGCAATTTTGAATCAATTAGCCTTCACTAGACAAAATCTACTTGCTCATCTTCACTGTAGTTCAGCAACAGACCGACGACGGTATAACCTACCAATTGCTGATGAGATTGCAATTGTAATACCAGGTGATGGAACCAAGGTTACTGGAATGAGAGATGTTGTTTTACATCTACAGGGAAATAATGAACTGATGCAAATTAATGAATGTCACCCAGCATATTTGTCATTGCATTATGTTTTATTATTCCCGTATGGTGAGCTCAGATTGGAACCTGAGTTGAAATTATGGGACGTTAAACATGATCGGCCTTCAACTGATCGACTTACTCAAATGGATTTTTATAGTTATTGTTTGTTTGAGCGATCTATAGAGTATTCAACAATTTTGAGAGGTGGAAAACTATTCCAAGAGTTTTTGGTAGATGCTTGGGCTGTAACTGAGCAAAATCGGTTGACGTATTACAAGTTCAATCAAAGAAAAATTCGGGCTGATCTTTACCAAGATTTAAGCGATATTGATCCAGATGACTTACGACCTAATCAAATTGGTCAAAGATTTATTTTGCCATCTTCATTTACTGGTAGTCCTAGACATATGTTTGAAATCTTTCAAGATTCAATGGCTATTACGCGATACAACAAACACCCAGATATTTTTCTCACCATGACTTCAAATCCCAATTGGCCAGAAATTACTTCAGCATTATTACCACACCAAAAAGCTATTGATCATCCCAATTTGATTGCCCTTGTTTTTGAGCTAAAAGGAAAGTGTTTGATGAAGGAGATAGAGACAAACAAAGTGTTCGGTAATAAAGTTGTACATGTTTTTACAATTGAATTCCAAAAACGAGGCCTACCATATATGCATGCGCTTCTCTTTCTTAAAGGTCCAGTGAGATATGTTAAGTATATACATAAGTACATTTACAAGGGTTATGATCGCACAACAATGGTTGGGGGAATGATTAATGAGATCTAATAATATCTTGATGCGAGGTATATTGGACCACCAAAAGCTGCTTGGCGAATATTCGGTCATCATTTGCATACAGAGATGCCAACAGTTGTTTGCTTGGCACTTCATCTACCTGGAATGCATTGTGTTCTTTTCAATCCTAATGACTCATTGGAAATGATTCTTTCTAGAGCTGCGCAAAAAAAATCGACTCTTATTGATTTTTTTTATTGTTGTGCTTCCAATGAAAATGAATGCCAATTCACTTACCAAGAATTTCCGCAACATTTTGTTTGGCTCAAGTCAGAACATAGATGGAAACCAAGAGAACATGGATATGCAATTGGTATAATGTACTTTGCTAGTCCTAACTATGGTGAAAGATTTTATCTGCGTTTGTTGTTAACTGTTGTTAAAGGGCCAAGATCGTTTTAATGTTTACGTACAGTTAACAATGTTTTGCATGAGACGTTTAAATCAGCATGTGTTGCAAAAGGACTCTTAGAAGATGATGAAGAATGGATACAGTGCCTGAAAGAGGCTGCAGTTATGAAAATTAGATATCAATTGAGGAGATTGTTTTGTATTATTCTGACCCAATGTTTTCCACTACAACCACATGCGTTATGGAATCAATTTTCAATGCATATCTGTGATGATCTTGCATATAAGCGTCGTACATTGTTTGTCATTTCTAACCAAATTGAGGCTCAAATTGAAGATTATGGTTTGTATCTTTTGAATCAGATGCTTCAAGAATAAGGAAAAAGTTTAATTGACTTCCCGCTCATGCCACAACCTACAGCAAATTGGAGTGCAATAGTTGGTAACCGATTGATATACGAACATTGACAAATATAGAATGAGGCACAATAGACAGATATGCAAATTACTATTGATTGCCTCAATAATGGACAATGAACTGCTTATAACGCAATCACTTCTTCAATCTTTGAAAGTAAAGGGACTATTTTCTTTTTGAATGGGGGGTGCTGGAATGGGGAAAACATTTTTGTACAATATGATTGCATTAAAATGCCGCAGCTTTGGCCATGTTGTTGTTACCATGGCTTCATCTGGAATTGCATCATTGCTATTAGTAGGAAGTCGCACTGCACATTCAACATTTTCCATTCCATTGGATGTCTTGGAAAATTCAGTTTGTGGGTTTAGCAAGCAATCATTATAGACTGAATTGTTTAGAGAAACAAAACTCATAATTTGGGATGAAGTTCCAATGCAACATAGACATTGTGTTGAGGCGGTTGATTGCACACTTCGAGATATTTGTGATTGTGGAAAACCATTTGGAGGTATCACTATTGTTCTTGGTGGAGACTTTCAACAAATCTTACCCGTTATAATCAAAGGAGTTCGTGAGCAAAATGTGAATGCATCATTGAGACACTCTGTTTTGTGGAAGGATCTACATGTTTTATCTTTAGATTTGAATATGCACTTGAATCATGCAAACCTTGGAAATGCTATTTTTGCAAAATTCTTGATGGAGGTAATACTTATTCGAACTTTTTCCTTATCAAATAGTGCTTCAAATTGAGGATACTTTGATTGTATCATTTTTTTTTAATTTCTTTTATTTTTTTATTAGATTTGAACCAATCCGCAAGAATTCATTAAAATTCCATTAACAATAGACAAATACCAGGATCTAAAGGAATTACTCTCAGCAGTTTATCCACAATTGGATATGGCAGATACATCAACCCCATCATTCTTAACCGAACGTACAATTCTTTCTGCATGAAATGATGATGTCAGTGCTATCAATATTGCTGCGTTGAATATTTTTCCAGGGAACACATATACGTATCTTGCTACAGATAAGATGGTTGAAGATGATGAAATTGATCCTTCCATTACAAACAGATATCGTAATGATTATTTCAATTCATTGGATCCTCCTGGGCTACCAGCTTTTAAGGTAGAGTTGAAAGTGGGTTGTTCTATAATGTTATTAAGAAACATTGCACCGAAAGATGGACTGTGTAATGGCACAAGATTGATGGTATCAAGGTGCGACACTCGCAATTGAAGCTCGAATCTTAACTGGAGAGAAGTTTGGCAATTTGGCATTTATATCAAGGATATCATTGACTCCGTCTTCTGCAAAAATGCCTTTCCGAATGACAAGACGTCAATTTCCAATTCGATTGGCATATGCCTTGGCCATTAATAAATCTCAAGGACAACCTGTAAAATTTGTTGGGGTTGATTTGCGTACACCTATTTTTAGTCATGGGCAACTTTACGTGGCATTATTCAGATGCACATCTTTCGATCGTATAAGTATCCTCCTCCCCAATAATGAGCCATATTCCACTACAAATATTTTTTACCCTGAAGTTTTGTTATGAAGACCTTTTGGAAATTGATGAGGCGTTTGTAAGAATTGTGGGAAAGAACAAATTTGAAGACATTGTCAAACACATATTTTTGTAAAGTATACACATTTTGTAAAGTAGACGATAGTTATGACCCACTTTTTGTAAAGTTTTCCACCGATGTGGACTTTGTTGCATTTCAAATATTTTTGTGAAGCCTTTTATGCCACAATATTTTTGCATTTCCAGTATAGCTAAGTTTGGTTTAAGTGTATTTAATATAATGTTTGTTTGGATTATATAGTGGCAAATCATATTTTATTTTTTTGTCTCCAGTTAATTTAATTGGTTTATTTTTGTCTAAAGATGCACACGTTAAATTGGGACATCTCTGTATGGGTGTTTTTAGGTGTGTTTGATTTCTCATCTAGAACATGTTTCTTACCTAGAACAGGATCCATGCTATGAAATGTATCTAAGGTTAGCTGTTTCTTATGCTTCTTTTGAAAAATTAGTATTGTTTGATATTATTCTGCTTTTGAAACTCCATACCTTTTGTTTTCCTTTTGTACTTATAACTGCACAATTTATAGATTGTGCTAGGGCGGATTTGAGCAATATATTTTTGTTACCTATTAATTTATTGAAATTGTTTTTTTTTTTATTGCAATATTTGTTTGTAGCATTTCATTACACCATGTTAAGCCATTAAAGGTATCCAGATTCTTTAATAGAGTAATTGGTTTCCATTGGGAATGAAATTGTGCAAGGTTTTTGTTACCAAAAGACAACCTAAGGGGGGAGTGAATTAGGTTTTTACAAATAAAAATAATAATATCCTAATAAAAATTATGACTAGCACAATAGATAAATATAGTTGATGAAATAAAAATAACTAAAACAAGTGTTCTAACAACTATGTCAATTAATGATTTTAGCACAATAAAAATATGAAATATAGCTATGGCAATTTAAATAAAATAAAGAGATAAAGGACAGAGAGGCAAACAAATTTATAGTGGTTCGGCTTCAATTCGGCCTACATCCACTCCTCAAGCTTCTCTTGAGATTTTCCACTATTCTCTAGCTTCACAGGGTGTTAGCAACCTTTTCACAGATGAAGCAATCCTCCACGGATTTTACATAGACTTTTTAAGTTAAGAACACTGAGTGTACTACACTCTTACAAGGTTGAAAAGAAGGCGTTTTTGCTTTCATAGAAAGCTACAAGAATTATCTCTCAAAGATAGATATAAAAATGAAGCTCTGGTTTTTCTGTAAAGCTCACATAGGAAAGATGGGTTTAAAGCTATACGTCTCAGTGTATAATTTTTGAAAGATGATGTAAATAAAAATTGAAAAACACTTCTCAGAGAATTTTTCAGAAAATAGATGTGAGTGATTATAGATCAAAGAATATTTTCTAGTTTTTTTTGTAACTTGTTTACATTAGAGGTTTTGGTATATATAATGAAACTTATAGCCGTTTATAACCGTTGTATTCATTTGAATTTAGAGCCGTTTATAACTGTTGTATTCATTTGAATATCTTTCATTCCATCATTACTAATTTGAATATCTTCCACTTGAATCTTTTGGCCTGCTGCTGTGCCGGGCAGTTTGAACCTTTTGGCTTGCTGCTGTGCCGGGCAGTTTGAACCTTTGTTTTGGGCTATTTGAACCTCTGGTTTGGGCATTATTCTTGGGTTGAAATGAATTCCTAATTTAAGCAAATATTAAATACATTCAAACCATATTTAGGATAAAGTTTAGGTGAGAAATAATGGGACAAAATAAATTTTGATTCTATTTTCCTCTTTCAAATAAATTAAAACATAACTAAATAAATCATCAAAATAAATTTTGGATTCTATTAAAACATAATTAAATAAATCATCAAAATAAATTTTGGGTTCTATTTTTTTTTTCAAATAAATTAAAATATAATTAAATAAATCATCAAAATAAATTTTGAATTCTATTTTTCTTTTTCAAATAAATTAAAATCATCAAAATAAATAGGTCTAACAATCTCCCCCTTTTTGATAATGGCACACAATGATGTTTTGATTTGATTTGGGAGTAAGAAAAGCTCCCCCTCAAGTCATGCTCCCTGAATTCATTTCTAAATACATAGGTTAGCAGATGTGAAATAAATAAGCTTCAATTAGAGACATGATATGAGACTAAGATATCAAACTATAAATACATAATCATCAGATTAGTTTTCAAATAATACCATAATTTGAAAATAATATCATAATACTTAACATCATAACAAAATAATACCATAATATATAACATCATATAATTTCTCACCCTGTGACATTATCAAAAGGAAATCATGGATCAGAATCTGGAGGAGGAGGAGGAGGAGGAAAATGATAGGGATAAATGGCATCTATACAATTCAAAACATAGCTATACATATAGATACAATTTGCGCGCCTCTCTCTTTTCTGTCGAAAATCGTGTTGGACACGCGTCCTCGCTTTTGCATCAGCCGACCGACAAAAGCGAGATAGGTCAATCAGCTGCCTCGGCTCTCTCTCTCTCTTGTTGTCTTCTCCTCCGTCTTCTTCTTAATCACTCTCTTCGCCTTCTTCTTCCTCATTCGCTTCCATCCCTTTCGTCTTCTGCGTGAGAGAGATAGAACATAGAGACTGAACAGAGCAAAAAGGCTGCCAAAAACGACCCTCCTTTCGATTACATCTCTCTCTCCTACTATATGGCCTTGTCCCGTCCCCTTATTCTTTTTCCGGACCTGAATGATCCTGTAAGCGCTGTGGGGCCGAGTGCCCTGGCTCCTACTCTTCCCAACGTTCCTATGATGTCGATTGAGCAAATAATGGTAGCTCAATTAGACATTGAAGCCAATCATTTCACACTGACGTCCTGTATGGAGACGGTGATTGCAATCACAAAATTGGCTCACCGACTGCAGAATAGGATGAGTGGGCTCCATCAAGTCAACACCCAACTCTCTCTGCTCCAGTGCATGTACAAGGATGCACAAGCAGAGATAGGTGCACTGAAGGCTGAAAATAAAGAGCTTAAACAGAAGACTACCTCCATGGCCCGATTTGGAGCAACGCCATTCTTGGCTTTTGATAGTCGGCGGAGAGTGCTTGATCTCGATGAAAGCATGAGGGTAGGGACGTCAAGCGTCGCCCAAGGTGATAAAAAGAAGAAGAGAGCGGTGGAAAAGGCGAGTAAGTGAGGTCAGCCAATGGCCGAAAAAATGAAGGGAGTTTTTTTTTTTTGTTTTTGTTTTTGTTTTGTTTTGTTTTTATTTATTTATGAAAATATGTATATTTTGATTTGTGTTTGTTTTTATGTTTAATGAAATCCCTTGAAGATGAAAGTAAAGTGTAGAAAAAAAATAAATCAAAATTAAGCCTCAGGGCAAAACAACAAAAAAAATAAAATAAAAAAAATAAAGAAAAGAAAAGAAAAACAATAATAAATGAAATGAAGCCTATTAGTAAAACAACAAAAAAAATAAAATAAAAGATATTAAGCTTAATAGCAATAAAAAATAAATTAAAATAAAATAATATCAGCAAAAATTATATTTAATAGGGCGTCGGTGTTGCTGGAAGAGTAATGCAAAAAAATACCATGAGGGTTTTAAAAAAAATCAATGTATGCAAAATTAATTTTACCTCAAGATACAGAACCCCAAAAAAAATTACACAGTTGAGAATATCAAACTTTTAAGGATAATAAATGTATGAAGGACTTGAGAGCATGCAACTGATATAAATGTTTTCATATCAATGTAGCAATACACATATATCATTTTAACAAAAATTCAAGTTTCACAGTCATAACAAAACTTTTTAAGTAGAAATCGACATTCCAAGCTCGCCATGAATAAAATTGAAGCGATCCTCGCTTAGGGGTTTTGTGAAAATATCCGCCATTTGCTTGTCGATGTTTACAAATTCAAGTACAAATCCCTTTTTTGAACATGATCTCTTAAAAAATGATGTCGAATTTCAATATGTTTTGTTCGTGAGTGTTGAACCGGATTTTTGTTTAAATTGATGGCACTAGTATTATCACATTTAATAGAGATATAATCATAATGCAAATAAAAATCCTCCAATTGTTGTTTCATCCAAAGTATTTGGGCACAACAACTTTCGGAAGCTATATATTCAGTTTCGGCCATTGATAAAACAACAAAATTTTATTTTTTGCTAAATCAAGATACTAATGAGTTACCAAGAAAGTGACAAGTGCCACTGGTGCTTTTTCTATCAAGTTTGCATCCGACAAAGTCGGCATCCAAGTAACTAATTAAATCAAATGCAACACTTCTAGTATAAAACAGTCCCAAATTTTGAGTGCCAACAAGATATCTAAAAATTCTTTTAACAGCACTGAGATGTGATTCCTTAGAATTTGATTGATATCTAGCACACATGCAAACACTAAACATAATATCGGGTCTACTTGCAGTTAAATAATGAAGTGAGTTGATCATACCTCGATGTTTTGTTTGATCAATGGACTTACCTTTTTCATCCTTGTCTAGCTTAATGGATGTGCTCATAGGTGTTCCAGCTATTTTTGAGTCATACATACCAAACTTTTTAAGTAGTTCTTTTGTGTACTTAGCTTGGTTGATAAAAATTCCATCCTTACATTGTTTGATTTGAAGCCCAAGGAAATAATTTAGCTCTCCCATCATACTTATCTTAAACTCACCTTGCATACACTTAGCAAATTCCTTACACAAGGTTTCATTAGTAGCACCAAATATAATGTTATCCATATATATGTTCACAATAAGTAAATCATCATTTTTAGTTTTAACAAAAAGTGTTATGTCAATCGTTCTTCTAGAAAAACTATTTTCAATCAAAAATTTACTTAATCGTTCATACCAAGCACCATATAAAGCTTTTGATAGTTTAAAGATATGATTTAGAAAAGCATGATCTTCAAAACCTGGGGGTTGTTTAACATAAACTTCCTCATTTATAAAACCATTAAGAAAGATACTTTTTACATCCATTTGATAAAGTTTGAAATTTCTAAAATATGCAAATGCAAGTAACATGCGAATGGCTTCTAATCTAGCAATCAGAGCAAAGGTTTCATCGAAATCAATACATTCTTCTTGATTGTACCCTTGTGCAACAAGTCTAGCCTTGTTCTTATAATTGTGCCGGATTTATCAAGTTTATTTCGAAAGATCCATTTGGTACCGATAATGGTATGATCTTTAGGTTTTGGCACAAGTTCTCACACTTTGTTTCTCTCAAATTGGTTAAGCTCTTCATGCATAGCTATCATCCAATGTTCATCGAATTCGGCTTCTTGAAAGTTTTTAGGCTCAATCTGTGAGAGAAAAGCCAAGTTACTACAAATGTTTCTAAGTGAAGAGCGAGTTTCAATACCTTTTGTAGGGTCACCTAGGATTAAATCCTTAGGGTGATTATGAACAAACTTCCATTCTCTTGGCAAATCATCATTGTTTACTCCTTCTTCTTGAGGTGGGAGAATAGGTTGTTCAATCTCTTTGTTCAACTTACATGGTTGGTTCTCTTCTTTGTAGATACTTGAATCTTCCACATTTGGTTCCAAATCTATATTATCACTAACAATTTGCTTTTGAGCAGGGATATTAGTTTCATCAAATGCCACATGTATAGATTCTTCCACAACAAGAGTTCTTTTATTAAAAACACGATAAGCTTTGCTAGTTAAGGAATAGCCAAGAAAAATTACTTCATCAGATTTTGAATCAAATTTACCTAAGTTATCCTTATCATTATTATGCACAAAACATTTACAACCAAAAACATGCAAGTGACTAATGTTGGACTTTCTATCATGCCAAAGTTCATAAGGAGTCTTTTTGAGAATAGGTCTAAGTAATGCATGATTTAAAATAGAGCATGCGGTGTGAATGGCTTCGGCCCAAAAATATTTAGGAAGATTATTTTCGCAAAGCATTGTTCTACTCATCTCTTCTAAAGTTCTATTCTTCCTTTCTACTACACCATTTTGTTGAGGGGTTCTAGGTGCTGAAAAATTATGTCCAATGCCATGTTCATCACAAAACAATTCAAATTTCTCATTTTCAAGTTCTCTACCATGGTCGGTTCGAATATTAGTAATAAGAAAGCTTTTTCATTTTGAATTCTACGACAGAGTTTTGTGAAAGAAGAAAAGGTTTCATCTTTGTGTGCTAAAAACATAACCCATGTAAATCTTGAATAATCATCAACAATAACAAGACAATGATGTTTACCACCTAGACTAGATGTCCTTGAGGGACCAAATAAATCCATATGCAATAGTGGTAAAGGTCTAGTCGTGGAAATATGAGATTTTGATTTAAATGATGTTTTAGTTTGTTTTCCTTGTTGACAAACATTACAAAGATGATCTTTTTCAAATTTAATTTTTGGAAGTCCAATGACCAAATTCTTTCTCAAAAGTTTAGCAATTAAATCCTTATGAGCAAGACCAAGTCTTCTATGCCATAACCAATTATTTTCATTATTAATATATAAACATTTAACATCACTAGCATAGAGATCATTAAGATGAAAAACATAAACATTATCATGGCGATTACCAATGAATAAAGCTTTATGATCATTTGTGCTTTTAATTGTGCAATGTAATTTATCAAAAATAACTTGATTACCTTTATCACATAATTGACTAATATTAAGTAGGTTATGCTTAAGTCCATCAACAAGTAAAACATTTTCAATAGAAGGGTTAGGAGAAATACTGATGCCACCAATACCGATGATTTTTCCTTTCTTGTTGTCTCCAAAAGTAACAAATCCTCCATCTTTCGATGATAGTTTAGTAAATAATGATTTATCTCCGGTCATGTGTCTGGAACATTCACTATCAAGGTACCACTTCCCTTCTTTAGCTTTGGACTTAAAGCAAACCTATAAGATGACAATCAAGTGTTGGTTTTTGGTACCCATAGTTTCTTGGGTCCTTCTTGGTTAGTTTTGTTAGATAGTCCAAATCTTTTTAATTTTCATGTTCATATTCTTTTTGAAGGGACAATAAGATATATAATGACATTTCTTTCAACAATAATGACAAGTAATATGAGGGTGTGTCATGAGAGGTGCCTTTTAAAAATTGTATTGAGATTCTTTTGTTTCTTAATATGGTCATATCCAATACCCGCTTTATCAAAAATACATCTTTGATTTCCAAGAAGCATGTTGAGATTATCTCTACATTTTACAAAATTTTCAAGTGTTTTTGTTAAATCATCAACATTGTTTTTTAAAGTAGTTTTCTCATTAGAGATAATATCAAAATTATTTTTCAAAACATTTTTTTCTTTTTTTAATTCTTCTACATTAATAGATAAAGATGCAACAGATTTCTTCAACACATTATTTTTGGCACAAACTTTTCTAAATTCATCTTGTAGTTCATGGAATGCACTTTCAAGTTCTTCATAAATAGTAATTACCTCATCTTGAGTAAAGTCTTCATCTTCAAGAGCCATGAGACATAAGTTGGCTACTTCATTTTCAATTTCATCACTTGAGCTTTCATCTTCACTTTCTCCCCGAGCTGCTACCGCGGCCTTTTTGTTTCTTTTGTAGTCTTTTCCACGATTCTTCAATTTTGGACAATCCATCTTCATATGTCCAGGATTTTTGCACTCATAGCAAATAATAGGCTCTTTCTTGTTATCTTTGTTGTACTCTTTCTTGAAAGGTCTTCTTCCTCCATAATTGTTTTTCTTGAAGTGCTTTTTGAGATTTCTACTAAACATGGCATAGTTTTCATCCTCACTGGAGTTTTCATGTTCTTCTTCATTTGATGAGGCTTTGAATGCAATTCCACTTTTCTTTTTGTTTTCAACATCCTCATGTCCTTTCATGGTGATCTCATAAGTCATAAGGGAATCCATAAGCTCATCCAATCCAAGTGTGGAGAGATTTTTAGCTTCTATAATGGCTGTGACCTTTGCTTTCCAATTCTTTGGTAAACACCTAGGAATTTTTCTCACTAACTCACTGTTAGTATAAGTTTTGCCAAGAGATTTCAAAGAGTTTACAATTTCAGTAAATCTAGTAAACATACTTGAAATAGATTTATCAGAGTTCATTTTTAACAATTCATAACTATGAACAAGCATATCAATGCGAGATTCCTTCACTTGGTTTGTACCTTCATACGTTACCTCAAGTTTGTCCCAAATTTCTTTTGCCAAATCACAACTTTAAATTCTATTATACTTCTTAGAGTCTAATCCACAAACAAGGGTGAGTTTGGCTTTAGCATTGGCTTGCAATAATTTATGATCCCTTTCATCGCATTCATCTTCAGTTTTAGGTACACTACTATTGTCTACTAATTTGGTAGAAATTTTTGGACCTTTGGTGACAATAATCCACATGGCATAATCAGTGGCTTGTAGGTATAGGGTCATCTTATTCTTCCAATGACTATAGTTGTTTCCATCAAACAATGGTGGCCTATTTGTGGCTTGTCCTTTAGCTAAGTTTGCCATGGATCGAAACTCCCAGATGGTTAAATCCAAGACAAGTGTCTATGCTCTGATACCAATTGTTACCCAAACCACAACCTAAGAAGGGGGTGAATTAGGTTTTTACAAATAAAAATAATAATATTCTAATAAAAATTATGACTAGCACAATAGATAAATATAGTTGATGAAATAAAAATAACTAAAACAAGTGTTCTAACAACTATGTTAATTAATGATTTTAGCACAATAAAAATATGAAACATATAGCGATCCCGAGTTTACCCTTGATATACAGTGATCCGGACATGTGTCCGTGGATGTTGGTAGTTGTTTATTATCTTGTTTACATCCTTTTTACTTAGTATTTGAGTTATGGGATGTGTTGGGCAGGTTTGTTACAGGTTGGTTGAGTTTAGAAACCAAAACTAGTTGCCCAGATTTTGACCTGTCCGCTCGAGCGGGGGTTTTGGCGCTCGGGCGGGAATTGCACCCATCCAGTATTTTCTGTGCAGTGTTGGACGCTCGAGCGTGGTATTGGCCGCTCGAGCGGGGTTGTGTGAGTTCCGCTCGAGCGGGGAGTTGGAAGCTCGAGCGATGGCCTGGTTCTGTAAAAGTTCTGGGAGTGTGTATTCGCCGCTCGAGCGGGATTGTTGGCGCTGGAGCGGGAGTCTGTGAGTGACGCTCGAGCGGGGTGAGTGACGCTCGAGCGGGTCGACTGGGTTTAAGTTCCGTGTTTTGACTTTTCAAATCACTTTTTCACTTTCTCTTTTCTCTCCTACTTTTCCAAAAACACCATTGTTGAGCCTCTCACTCTAGAACTCAACCTTCTCTCTAGGTTTTTGATCTAGTAGGAGTGATTTGCTCATCTTTGGCCTTTACAAAAAGGTTGTTGATCGTCGAGGGCTACTTTTTAATCTGAAAATTTCGAGATTTGGAGCACGTTGGGTTTTGTCTTCTTCTCCCTTGGAGCTCCGAATTTGAGGTAGGGATATCCTACTCCTCTCTATGGATTTTGTCTTTAAATTTTAGTATTTTGAGATGTTGGGATTGGTTTGGTAATTTGGTGAAAGTTTGGGGCTTTTGTGTTATTTTACAAAAGTTGGGATTTTATTCATAATAAACCTAGATGCATGTTTGGCATAGAAAAATGGAATAAATGTTGAATCATTGATGAAAATGGGACCTAAGGGTTGTAATGTTAATTATGGAAAATGACCTAATTACATTGATTGATTAATTGGGATAATTAATTGTAAGAGATGAGGAAATGAAATGAAATTGTTGAGATTGGGAATGTAAAGGGTTAAAGGGTGTAGTTGAATTATCTATCACTCACCGAAATGAAATGTTGATTGAATATCCATTTGTGCATTTATTTTCTATTTAGAAATAATTGTTTTGGGCTATCGGTGGAGGATAGTCGTGATTGTTGTAGACAATGCATGATGATTAGGCAAACGGAAACTAATCAATAAAATGTGTCATGGAATTTGACGGTTGATAGAATACATGAACTGCATGTATTGAGTGATTGTATATAGAACCAATGTGTTTGTATACGTTATGTGTAGAGGAGGAGATGGGGGATGTACTCCGCGGTTTAGGGGAAGATAGGGGATGTACCTCGAAACCGGATAGTGTTGGGAGAAGATAGGGGATGAACTCCGTAGATACAGCTCATATGCTTGTCTAGAGAAGTGAAGATAGAGCTCATATGCTTATCTTCGTGAAGTGTGGATACAGCTTATATGCTTATCTGTGAATATGGGATATTGTTGTTATACATATCTGTCGAGAATGTGGATATAGCTTATATGCTTATCTGTGAATATGGGATATAGTTTTTATACATATCTGTTGAAATGATGATAGAGCTAACGTGCTTATCTGTTGAAAAAGGGAAAATGAAAAGTAACTTAGACTCATAAGTCGTATGACATAAATGTGTAATTTATGTGAATGTATCAGTGTTGGCCATCTATCAATTGCTAATCTTTTAGTCATTGTTCATGGTTGGTTTAGTGTATTTCTACTGGGCTGTGGCTCACCCTATATGGGGATATCATTTTCAGGTACAGGTAGCATGCCACCTCCAAGGACATAGCTTGGGAGGCTAGAGGCGGACATACTCTTGTCGTTTTATTTTTGATGTATCACATGTAAATTCAAGCCAAGGGCTTAACGTGTAAATGAGTTAGTACTCTTTTGTTGTAACCAAGTGTTAACTTGGAAAGCTGTAAGCCCGTAGGGCATTTTGCTTTTGTTGTTAACATGTGATACTTTTGTAACCAAACTCTGATGAATAGAAGAATGTGGTTATTTCATATGTTAATGAATGTCTTATTTGATGGGTTTAATGTTATTATTGTGAGGGCGTTACAACTTGGTATCAGAGCGTACCAGGTTCGAATACTTTGGGTACGTGGGAAGTGATTAGTATCACAATGGGTTTGTCTCGCTTGATAGAGACTTAAATGTAGTGTCATATGCTGCGTGCTTAATTGATAACATGCTTATGTGACTATGTGGGTATGGGATTTAATTTCTAGGATGTTGATTGGATCTTTGGGTTTCTGGGAGTCTTGTTGGAAAAGCACTTGATCAATGCTATTTCTAACCAGAACTCTAGTAACGCCTCGGGACTATCATTATCCGGAAATGAAATTCGTAAGTGCTTATGTGTTTATGTGCTTACGTGGAGTGAATTACTATTGTCTATACATTAGGACGTGAGTGTTTAGTTTCGGCACATTTATGAATGTGCTAACGTTCTGTGTTACCTTTATTAGGATGTCAGAACGAGGAAGAGGTGCTAGGCGTGGTAGACCTGCGAGGCAGGAAGTACCGTTACCGGGTGAGATTCCGGCAGTGCAGGAGGGAGTTGGCCAGGCCAATGTGGCCGAGCCAGCGGGTCAGCAGGCTATTGGTGCCTTGGCCAGAGAGATAGCAGGAGCTTTGGGTATTCTTAGAGCTGGGAATCAGGCAGCTGAGGTAGGGCCTTCTTTTTTGAAGAGGGAGTTTTTCCGGTCTAATCTGGATGAGCTTATCGGGGATCCGAAGGAGCCACTGAAGGCTGATGAGTGGCTAGAGCAAATGAGTAAGACGTTCGAGATGCTTGGCATCGAGGACGGAGCATTGAAAGTGACCTTGGCATCCTTCCAGCTGAAGGGAGATGCGGGTCAATGGTGGAAGTACGAGAAGGCTCGTGTTGGTGGTACTTGGGAGGCGTTTGTAAATGCTTTTCAGGAGAGGTTTTTGTCTGCAGCAGCTAGGGAGAAGCTGAGGGATCAG
This sequence comes from Camellia sinensis, assembly GCF_055761805.1. Classification (NCBI taxonomy): domain Eukaryota; kingdom Viridiplantae; phylum Streptophyta; class Magnoliopsida; order Ericales; family Theaceae; genus Camellia; species Camellia sinensis. Next base: position 11,347,219 of record NC_138970.1, read on the forward strand.
TTTAGCCGGCTTAATCAGCAGGGCTTGTCAGTGGCCGAGTTTGAGGCTACTTTTACCAGTCTGTCCAGGTTTGCACCTAAACTGGTGGCGTCTGAGGAATGCCGTTGCTATGAGTTTGAGCGGAAGTTGAGGCGGGGCCTCAAGTTGAGGGTTGGTGGGTCTTACATCCGGGAGTACAGACACCTAGTGGACGCCGCAGCTCATATAGAGCTCATGATGCAGGAGGAGGATGAGGGGCAGAGAGGCTCTATGAGGAGCCAAGATGGCCAGGATGATGGCAGGAGGCAGAGGGGTTCTAACCCTCAGCAGTCGCAGGGTGGTGTTGCTAGATCGACCTTCCCAATGCTGAGTACAGGCTCCGGGAGAGGTGGTCAGGGGGATTTCACCTGTTACAAGTGTGGCCAGCTGGGTCACAAGGTTTCTGTTTGCCCGCAGAAGGGTGGGAGTCAGAGAGCTGTTTCTTCTTCAGGTAGACCGCAGAGTCAGAGTTTGGGCAGGGGGCAGCCCTTGTCTTGTTATCAGTGTGGACAGCCTGGGCACCTGAAGAGGTTTTGCCCACAGTTAAGTGCCACTTCAGGAGCATCTGGTTCTAGACAGACGCAGGGATTTCAGCCAGCTCAGTTTGTGCAGGCCTCGAGGGCCAATCCGGGAGCTTCGTCATCCCAGTCTGTGCAGCAGCCTTTTGCTCCGAGGGGTGAGCAGGTAGACCAGGGGCCTACGGGGCGCGTGTATGCTGTTACCGCGCAGGATTTAGTACCGGCTCCATCGGTAGTGAGAGGTACTTTTCTGTTTTGCAACTCGGTTGCTAGTGTGTTGATAGACACGGGTGCATCTCATTCTTTTGTATCTGCTGCATTTGCATCTATTTTGGAATTGGAATTAGCACAGTTAGCATCTCCTATTTGTGTGGTGTCACCTCTTGGTGGTGAGTTGATTCTGAAACAGGGTGTTAGAGGCTGTGATATAGAGGTCGCCGACTATAGGCTTCCTTTTCCATTTGTCGTCATGCCCATGAAGGGCTTTGATGTTATTTTGGGTATGGACTGGCTATCGTCATACCGGGCTGTTATCGATTGCTACCGCCAGAGGGTCACGTTATGTACCTTGAGCGGGAAGTGGTTCCATTTCTTGGGAGACCGGGTTGGTAGTGTTTTGCCACCGGGGTATGATTCGCGAGGGCGGAGTGAGCTTAGTGGTTTACTTGCTAGCTTTGAGAGTGGTGAGTGTGTTGAGACCCAGATTGTGTTGCCGAGGGTGGTTTGTGAGTATTCGGATGTCTTTCCCGAAGATCTTGTTAGTTTGCCACCTCACCGAGAGATAGAGTTCTCTATTGGTTTAGTGCCTGGCACGGCGCCGATTTCTATGGCACCTTACCGTTTTGCTCCAGCAGAGTTGGTTGAGTTGAAAGTTCAGCTCCAGGAATTGCTAGATAAGGGTTTTGTTCGCCCTAGTGTTTCGCCGTGGGGAGCACCGGCCCTCTTTGCTAAAAAGAAAGATGGTGCCTTGAGATTGTGTATAGACTACCGGAAGTTGAATCGGGCTACGGTTAAGAATAAGTACCCTATACCCCGTATAGATGATTTGTTTGACCAGTTGAAGGGTTTCCATTGTTTCTCTAAGATAGACTTGAGATCGGGTTACCACCAGTTGAGGGTCAGGGAAGAGGATATTCCGAAAACGGCATTCCGTACGCGGCATGGCCATTATGAGTTTCTGGTGATGCCATTTGGGCTTACCAATGCACCGGCAGTCTTTATGGACTTGATGAACCGGATTTTCTGGGAGTTCTTAGACCGATTTGTGGTCGTCTTCGTGGACGACATCCCTATCTATTCGCCTTCAGAGGAGGAGCACGAGGAACACTTGAGAGTGGTGCTTGAGTTGCTTAGAGCCCATAGGCTGTATGCCAAGTTTGGGAAGTGTGAGTTCTGGCTGAGGGAAGTTAAATTCTTAGGCCACGTGGTATCCGGGGAAGGGGTGTCTGTTGATGCATCCAAGATTGAGGCAGTGCAAGATTGGGCACAGCCTAAGAGTGTGTTTGAGATCCGCAGTTTTCTAGGATTAACTGGGTGTTACCGTCGGTTTGTGAAAGATTTCTCCAGGTTAGCGTCACCGTTGACTCGACTGACTCGGAAGGGAGTCAAGTTTGTGTGGAGTGAGACTTGTGAAAAGTCGTTCCAAGAGCTAAAAGTTAGATTGACCACCGCTCCGGTGTTAATTATTCCGGAGAGAGGGTTGGGTTATGCGGTTTATTGTGATGCCTCACGAGAGGGTTTGGGTTGTGTGTTGATGCAAGAAGAGAAAGTGGTAGCTTATGGCTCACGTCAGTTGAAAATACACGAGAAGAATTACCCTACACACGACCTAGAGTTAGCGGCTGTGATCTTTGCCTTGAAAATTTGGAGGCACTACCTTTATGGTGAGAAGTTCGAGGTGTTCTCGGACCACAAGAGTTTGAAGTATCTGTTTACACAGAGAGACTTGAATTTGAGGCAGAGGAGGTGGATGGAGTTCATCGAGGATTATGATTTTGAGTTGCATTATCATCCGGGAAAGGCCAATGTTGTGGCCGATGCCCATAGTAGGAAATCCATTAGTGATGTAGCTAGTATAGCCATCCGAGAATGGGAGATGTTGGGAGTACTTGGCGAGTTTGATTTGCTACTGGGCGAATCTGTTGAGGCTGCGGCCTTGTTTTCTATTGTTGCGCAGCCTACACTTGTGACTAGAGTGTTAGAGGCACAGAGAGGTGACCTTGAGGTAGAATCCCTCCGAGAGAAGATCTCCAGTGGGAAAGTTGAGAAGGGTTTGACGGTGTATCCCGACCTGAGTGTGAGATACCGAGACCGTTTGTTTGTACCGAAGTCTTGCCGAGAGGAAGTACTCCGAGAGTTTCATCATTCGCGCCTTGCGGTGCATCCGGGAGGTACTAAGATGTATCAGGATTTGGGTCGCCAGTTTTGGTGGCGGGGTATGAAGAGAGATGTGGCTGTTTTCGTATCGAAGTGCCTTACTTGCCAGCAAGTGAAGGCCGAGCATCAGAGGCCAACGGGTTTGTTGCAACCCTTGCCTATTGCCGAGTGGAAGTGGGAGCATGTCACTATGGACTTCGTTGTAGGTCTTCCGAGGACTCAGCGGGGTAGTGATGCTATTTGGGTGGTTGTAGACCGGTTGACTAAGTCGGCGCACTTTATTCCTATGCGCGTGAGAGACTCGGTGGATCATCTTGCTGACTTGTATATTCGGGACATAGTGAGATTGCACGGGGTCCCAGTGACGATCGTCTCAGATAGAGATCCTCGTTTTACTGCCAGGTTGTGGCAGAGTTTGCAGAGTGCCTTGGGCACTAAGTTGACCTTTAGTACGGCTTATCACCCTCAGACTGACGGGTAGTCCAAGCGTACTATTCAGATCCTTGAGGATATGCTTCGGGGTTGTGTCCTTGACTTCAGTGGGACGTGGGAGAGGCACTTACCCTTGGTAGAATTTGCCTACAACAACAGTTTTCAGTCTAGCATCGGTATGGCACCGTTTGAGGCCTTGTATGGCCGACCGTATAGGTCTCCAGTTTGTTGGGCCGAGGTGGGTGATGCACCTTTGTTGGGTCCGGAGTTGGTTAGGGAGACGACGGAGAAAGTTGAGCTTATCCGTAGGAGGCTTGTTACAGCCCAGAGTCGTCAGAAATCTTATGCTGACCGTAGGAGGAGGCCTTTGGCGTTTGAGGTAGGTGATCATGTCTTTATGAAGATATCACCTAGGCGAGGCTTGATGAGGTTTGGGAAGAGTGGGAAGTTATCCCCTCGGTTTATTGGTCCTTTTGAGATCCTTGAGAGGATTGGCGAGGTTGCTTATCGGTTAGCTTTACCGCCGCAGTTGTCCGGAGTGCATGATGTGTTTCATGTGAGTATGCTTCGGAAGTATGAGCCAGATCCATCACATGTGTTGATTGGACTGATTTAGAGGTAGATGAGGATGCCTCGTATGAGGAGAGACTGGTTCGGGTCTTGGATAGGCGGGATCAGGTCCTGCGTGGCAAGACCATTCCTTTGGTGAAAGTCTTGTGGAAACATCACGGAGTGGAGGAAGCCACTTGGGAACGTGAGTTGGAAGTCCGTGAGAAATATCCGGACTTGTTTGTTGATATGTAATCTTGTATTTAAATTTTGAACTATTGTTGAACTTAAGAGCTTTTATATATGTCTTAAGTTGTGAAACATTGAAAATGTTTTGGTTTATTGGAAGTATGTTTTGGAACTTGCCTCATATGGAAGTTGAATGTAACATTATATGTGTTGAATATATTGTTGAAATTGGAAAGGAAATGCGTAATGTTGATGCATGTTGAGAGTACATATGTTGTTTACATATTGTGAAATGCCCCTTGTTAAAGGGATGGGATGACCGGTAATGGGTCGAATTGTTGAATGTTAAAATGTAACATTGTTTAAAATGGAGGAAAACTTGTTTTTGAAAACTTGTGCTTAATTTCGGGGGACGAAATTCTTTAAGGGGGGGAGGTTATAGCGATCCCGGGTTTACCCTTGATATACAGTGATCCGGACATGTGTCCGTGGATGTTGGTAGTTGTTTATTATCTTGTTTACATCCTTTTTACTTAGTATTTGTGTTATGGGATGTGTTGGGCAGGTTTGTTACAGGTTGGTTGAGTTTAGAAACCAAAACTAGTTGCCCAGATTTTGACCTGTCCGCTCGAGCGGGGGTTTTGGCGCTCGAGCGGGAATTGCACCCATCCAGTATTTTCTGTGCAGTGTTGGACGCTCGAGCATGGTATTGGCCGCTTGAGCGGGGTTGTGTGAGTTCCGCTCGAGCGGGGAGTTGGAAGCTCGAGCGATGGCCTGGTTCTGTAAAAGTTCTGGGAGTGTGTATTCGCCGCTCGAGCGGGATTGTTGGCGCTCGAGCGGGAGTCTGTGAGTGACGCTCGAGCGGGGTGTTTGACGCTCGAGCGGGTCGACTGGGTTTAAGTTCCGTGTTTTGACTTTTCAAATCACTTTTTCACTTTCTCTTCTCTCTCCTACTTTTCCGAAAACACCATTGTTGAGCCTCTCACTCTAGAACTCAACCTTCTCTCTAGGTTTTTGATCTAGTAGGAGTGATTTGCTCATCTTTGGCCTTTACAAAAAGGTTGTTGATCGTCAAGGGCTACTTTTTAATCTGAAAATTTCGAGATTTGGAGCACGTTGGGTTTTGTCTTCTTCTCCCTTGGAGCTCCAAATTTGAGGTAGGGATATCCTACTCCTCTCTATGGATTTTGTCTTTAAATTTTAGTATTTTGAGATGTTGGGGTTGGTTTGGTAATTTGGTGAAAGTTTGGGGCTTTTGTGTTATTTTACAAAAGTTGGGATTTTATTCATAATAAACCTAGATGCATGTTTGGCATAGAGAAATGGAATAAATGTTGAATCATTGATGAAAATGGGACCTAAGGGTTGTAATGTTAATTATGGAAAATGACCTAATTACATTGATTGATTAATTGGAATAATTAATTGTAAGAGATGAGGAAATGAAATGAAATGAAATTGTTGAGATTGGGAATGTAAAGGGTTAAAGGGTATAGTTGAATTATCTATCACTCACCGGAACGAAATGTTGATTGAATATCCATTTGTGCATTTATTTTCTATTTAGAAATAATTGTTTTGGGCTATCGGTGGAGGATAGTCGTGATTGTTGTAGACAATGCATGATGATTAGGAAAACGGAAACTAATCAATAAAATGTGTCATGGAATTTGACGGTTGATAGAATACATGAACTGCATGTATTGAGTGATTGTATATAGAACCAATGTGTTTGTATACGTTATGTGTAGAGGAGGAGATGGGGGATGTACTCCGCGGTTTAGGGGAAGATAGGGGATGTACCTCGAAACCGGATAGTGTTGGGAGAAGATAGGGGATGAACTCCGTAGATACAGCTCATATGCTTGTCTAGAGAAGTGAAGATAGAGCTCATATGCTTATCTTCGTGAAGTGTGGATACAGCTTATATGCTTATCTGTGAATATGGGATATTGTTGTTATACATATCTGTCGAGAATGTGGATATAGCTTATATGCTTATCTGTGAATATGGGATATAGTTTTTATACATATCTGTTGAAATGATGATAGAGCTAACGTGCTTATCTGTTGAAAAAGGGAAAATGAAAAGTAACTTAGACTCATAAGTCGTATGACATAAATGTGTAATTTATGTGAATGTATCAGTGTTGGCCATCTATCAATTGCTAATCTTTTAGTCATTGTTCATGGTTGGTTTAGTGTATTTCTACTGGGCTGTGGCTCACCCTATACGGGGATATCATTTTCAGGTACAGGTAGCATGCCACCTCCAAGGACATAGCTTGGGAGGCTAGAGGCGGACATACTCTTGTCGTTTTATTTTTGATGTATCACATGTAAATTCAAGCCAAGGGCTTAACGTGTAAATGAGTTAGTACTCTTTTGTTGTAACCAAGTGTTAACTTGGAAAGCTGTAAGCCCGTAGGGCATTTTGCTTTTGTTGTTAACATGTGATACTTTTGTAACCAAACTCTGATGAATAGAAGAATGTGGTTATTTCATATGTTAATGAATGTCTTATTTGATGGGTTTAATGTTATTATTTTGAGGGCGCTACAAAACATAGCTATGGCAATTTAAATAAAATAGAGAGATAAGGGAAAGAGAGGCAAACAAATTTATAGTGGTTCGGCTTCAACTCGGCCTACGTCCACTCCTCAAGCTTCACTTGAGATTTTCCACTATTCTCTAGCTTCACAGGGTGCTAGCAACCTTTTCACAAATGGAGCAATCCTCCACGGATTTTATACAGACTTTTTAAGTCAAGAACACTGAGTGTACTACACTCTTACAAGGTTGAAAAGAAGGTGTTTTTGCTTTCATAGAAAGCTACAAGAATTATCTCTCAAAGATAGATATAAAAATGAAGCTCTGGTTTTTTTGTAAAGCTCACATAGGAAAGATGGGTTTAAAGTTATACGTCTCGGTGTATAATTTCTGAAAGAGGATGTAAACAAAAATTGAAGAACACTTCTCAGAGAATTTTTTAGAGAATAGATGTGAGTGATTATAGATCAAAGAATATTTTCTAGTTTCTTTTGTAACTTGTTTGCATTAGAGGCTTAGGTACATATAAGGAAACTTATAGCCGTTTATAGCTGTTGTATTCATTTAAATTTATAGCCGTTTATAGCCTTTGTATTCATTTGAATTTATAGTCGTTTATAGCCGTTGTATTCATTTGAATATCTTCCACTCTATCATTACTAACTTGAATATCTTCTACTAGAACCTTTTGGTCTGCTGCTGTGCTGGGTTGTTTGAACCTTTTGGTCTGCTGCTGTGCTGGGCTGTTTGAACCTTTTGGCTTGCTGCTGTGCTGGGCTGTTTGAACCTCTGGTTTGGGCATTATTTTTGGGTTGAAAAGAATTCCTGATTTAAGCAAATATTAAATACATTCAAACAATATTTAGGATAAAAGTTTAGGTGAGAAATAATGGGACAAAATAAATTTTGATTCTATTTTTCTCTTTCAAATAAATTAAAATATAATTAAATAAATCATCAAAATAAATTTTGGATTCTATTTTTCTCTTTTAAATAAATTAAAATATAATTAAATAAATCATCAAAATAAATAAGTCTAACAATTTTTTTTTAGTTCATGAAATTTTTTAAGATTTAATATTGTCATTTCCTATTGCATAACATTTGTTTAGGGTGCATTGCAATATGTCATATGGTTGCTTGGTCTATTTATTACTTCCTTTTATTTATTTATTTATTATTATTTTTTAAAAGTTTAACAGGGGAGCTTTGTTTTTTGTTAGTTTACTTTTTGGTTTTTGTTTTTATTTTTTTGGGACAAATTTGTTTGGGTTTACTCACAATATTTATGAAAGAGATCATGTTTTAATTACACTTGAAAGTCATGTGTTCAACCCTTTATTGGATTGGTATATTCAATTACTACTCTATGTTTAAATGGATTTGATATAACATGAACTGGAAATTGACGTTTTATTAGGATGTCTTTCTTTTATTTTATCAATGAAAATAAAACACAACATAACCATAGTATATTGCCTTTGTTGTCCTATTGTTCTTTCTACTTGGCAGTTGATTATTTAAAAAATATGGTTCAGTTGGCAAGGGAAAACATATGTGCTCATTTTTTTTTCAAGTGCTTCGAAGAAGATAGTAAAACTAGAGGAGGAAAATATGCTAAGATCAAGGGAGCGGGACTATGTTAAGATTAGAGGAGGAAAACACGTTAAGATCAGTTGATGGCTATTGAATGACTTTAAATCTTTTTAATTTGGCTATTTCTTAAAGCAACAATTTTTATTCTAAAGTTGTCTATAGTTGATGTAATTGATGATTTTCACATTAATTTGACACACTAGATTAGTTGCAGGAATTATTTTTTTTACAAAATTAAATTTCACCGTTTAAGCAGTTTTTCATAATCGGTTTTATTGCTACGTTGTTGGGATCCTATGACATAGAGTTGATTTCTTCTTGATGATACAATGCATTTAGTTTTTCAATTTACAATTGATTGCAAAATTCACTATTTTAGGGTGACAATTCGTGTGTTTTGTTATATAGATTGTCTATTTTTTGTTGAGCTGTCACTACTTTCTTCAGATTGATTGGAAAATTATTCTTTGAGATTTGATTTTCGTATCTTAATATGTAAACAATTTCTATAAACTACTATTTGTCAGATTATACTTTGCATTTGGCCTAATCCATGTTGTCTGTTTTATGTTATTTTAATTAGAGATTTGTTGTTCGAGGTATTGTGACACTTACCAATGTATCAGGTGTCAGCCACAAACTAATGGTAAGAGTGCTGACTTGATCTTTTATTTTGAATCAGTTTATTATAATTGAGTTATTACTTTGGACATGTAAGTTGATTTATTACTTTGGGCATGTAAGTTGTTACTACTTTAGACATGTCAGTTGTCCTTTTTTCTTTTTCTTTTTCCCCTGGTTATATACATTTTTTTCCCCTCTCATTGTCTTCTAATAAAATTATGTTCTCTTTTATTTTCATAGGATGATGAAGATTTACACCAAACTGTAATATGGGTTCTCTTTACTTATCTTCTTATTTCATTGAGAAAATTACAAGTTAGTGAGTTTTTAAATATATTGTGAAGTTATCACCTATTTATAATTTTTCGTACTTAATTTACTCTTCTTACTATACATTTTCTTTCAAGTATTGATACTAGCAATACTTGATGGCTATTAGATGACTTTAAAATCTTTTTAATTTGACTATTTTGTAAAGCAACAATTTCTATTCTATAGTTGATGTAATTGACGATTTTCACATTAATTTGACAAACTAGATGAGTTAGAGGAATTTTCTTTTTTACCATTTAGCGGTTTTTCATAAGCGGTTTTATGAAAAGTGTATTGCTATATTGTTGGGATGCTATGGCATAGAGTTGATTTCTTCTTCATGATATGATGCATTTAGTTTTTCAATGCTTTCCGTGTCTTGATTGGAAAATTATTTCAAAATATTTGATTTTCGTATCTTAATATGTAAACAATTTCTAAAGACTACTATTTCCGAGGTTATGGTATTTATGTTTTGTGTATTGTGTTATTTCAATCAGATATTTGTGGTTCGGGGTACTATGACACTCACCAGTGTATCAGGCGTTAGTCATAAACTAATGGTAAGAGTGCTGACTTGAACTTTTATCAAGTGCTACAGACTCTACAAATTTTAACATGATTCGTACAAATTACAACTACATTTTAATTTCAATATTATTTACACCGTGCTTTTAGGCATGGGCATACACTAGTAATATATATTACAGTTTCGATTTAGAGCACTAAATCAGCAGCTCTAAAAGCACCACTAATGAGCTGGCAAGTGCAAGAAAAAAAAAAGAAAAAAAAAAGGCCAAACTATCACATCAATAGTGGAGTCCACATGATGCCATGTCATTAGTGGTGTTGTATGAAGCATTTTTCTATATATTATCATTACAAATGTGAGTTTTAACCAAATTAATAAAGATAAAGTATAGATTCCACTAAAAATTATATATTTTAATATATTATAATTAATTAATTTAATGGTAGGTCAGGTTGAGTTAAAAGTACAAATTCCAAACAGAACTTATTAATATATTGAATTGAAAATATTAGCCTCCTATGGCCTAAAATAACTTTTCCAATTTCTAAAAAAATAAGGTAAGGCAGGGCAAGCTAAATGGCCGATACCTAACCTCAGTTTAGACAATTCTCTCAAATTTATGTTTAAACTTGAAGTAAACGTAACTTTTTGTTTTATTAATCCTTTAATTTATTGAATATTTCTACATTGTATATAAAATGACTATAAAGTTATTGAGTACTTCATTCATTTTTTAATGGGAGCTTTTTTCGTAAATCCTATTCCTAACAGTTTTATACCATAAAATCCAAATTATTTTTTATTATTCCATTAGGTCCATTCATTGTAATAGCACGAAAGTACCGTCCCTCCACTTCTTCCGCGTCTACTCCATTCTGAAAACAAATCATTCCTATTCCATCTATTCAGTCCACAAAACACTGATTTCCCAAAGAAAATCTCATCGTCGGTCCCAAAAAACTCCCAAACCGTAACCCTAGATTCACATCGCCTCACCATCGTCGTCCTCCACCGTCCACTGTCGTCGACCACTACTATTCCACTTTATCTCACTGCTGCGAAGGTTTACATCGAAAGGAGGATGGTTCGTTGTTCCGTGTTTCCCGTCGGTCAACTAAGTGTGGTCCGTCGATTTCCGTACCCACCCACAATGAGGAGCAAAAGTAAGCAACATCATGCCACTCTCTGTTAATATAATGTAATCACTAATATATATATTTACATAGCTTTATTATTATTGTTGTTTTTGAATTTGATTTTGTAATGAAATCTCAATTTTCACTCTTTGTCTATCTTGGTGATGTTGATTTTTTTTGTTGAATATGAATAACATTAAGAAGCAAATGCACAATTTGCATTCCTTTCCACCTCTGTTTTTCAGTCAATGATAACATAATGTGATCACCAATGTATATATTTACATTGCCCTATTATTATTGTTGTTTTTGGATTTGATTTTGTAATAAACTCCCTATTTTCATTTGTTATTAATGTTGATTTTGATGTTGTGATTTTGTAATGAACTCTGATTTTTTCCCTCTGTCAATGTTGGTATTGTTGATTGTTGATTGTTGATGTCCATAGAACTCCCAATCTTCACCTAAAAATGTGATGGAATATGATGTAAATATTCACATTGTGACATCAATGACAATATTCACATTATGAGCATCAATGGCAATATTCACATTATGGTTGTCAATCCTCTTTTTGGTCAATGTGAATTCCATTATTCGTAATGTTAAAATTTACATCAGATTGTCAAATATTGGTAATGACTTGTTTGTCTTAAATTGTCATGTGTTATTGTTTTGTAATACACTCCTTGTCTCCTCACTTGTGTTAACGTCGGACTTGTTGGTGTTGTTGGTTATTGATGGTCATGAAATAATTACAGTCCCAACTATGAATGGTTGCCAACCCTGTTTTGATTACATGTGAATTTTTGTAGGCATGTTGTAAATAATAACATCATATTATTTCACTTGTTATTGATTAACATTAATGTCAATATGCACATTCTGAACATAATGTCAATAATTACATTCTGAAGATAATGTTAATATTTACATTGTAACATTCTGAACATAATTTTAATATTCACATTGTAACATTCACATTGAATATTCACACCATATATTTGGTTATGAACATTCACAGTCAAATATATAAGTGTAATGATGTGAAGATTAACATTATGTATACATCATGTTAGTTTAATAGTTGTAATATGTTATTATTCCATATTTCATTTGTTATTTTCCTCCCATTTTTTGGTTGTTATCCTTGGTGGAGTTGTTGATTATGATCAAATGATTTGAACTCCTAAAATTTTGTTTATTTTTCAGACACATGAACTAATGACATGATATATGATCCATGTGAATGTTCACACAATTTATTTGATTTTTGTTGTTTTATTCTACGTTGTACAGTGTTCATATGAATATTGTCATCATGGTTTTGTTCAATGCAACTATGGTCACATCATTCAAACTTTGGATGGTTGTCAACCCTATTTTGGTTACATGTGAATTCTTGTAGGCATGTTAAATAATAACATCTTATTGTTTCACTTGCTATTGAGTGACATAAATGTCAATATGCACATTCTAAACGTAATATCAACATTCATATTCTGAACATAACATTGATATTCACATTGTAATATTCTGAACATAATGTCAATAATTACATTATGAATATAATGTTAATATTTACATTGTCACATCCTTTGGTTCAATATGAATTCCATTGAACATAATGTCAATATTTACATCAGATTGTTACATATTGGTAATGACTCCAAATCGATGACAATATTAACAACACATGACTGTAACCATCACAGACATTTACATCATGTTTTGTTCTTGCAGGTTTGTTGTTGTATGTGTGACTGTTCTCACCTCTTTATGTCAATGTTGGTTTGCCATGTGCTATTACCTCTTCACGTGAACATTTACACTAGTTATTCACATACTATTTCACCATCACCATCCCATTATTCACATGGCATATAATAATTTACACTTATTATCACTATTCATTTGTGAACAGTAATATTAAATTTGTTTGTATTTGAACAAAAAGGTCTTTACCGTAGATTTGATGGCAAAAGAAAGAGAGATGAATCCCGTGCCACAGGCAAACCCGATCAAACAGCTATTCCCAAACAAGTGAACATGAAAAAGGTCAACTATCGATCAAATATCACAGGATTAGTGAAACTATTGAAGGCTACAAAATTTATAAATAGTCAATTGAAATGCCTTAGGAAAACACCATTTTGGCCTTTATTTGATTGTTTGATCAGTAATGAAGTCAGCCTCAACCATTGCATGAAATACGATGATGTCATTGTACGTATAGTGTAGACATTGAAGCCATCTAGTGGGAGGTTTTACATCGGGGACAAGAGCATTCAGATTTTTAGAAGTGATGTATCACTTATTTTTGGGGTAGACTGCAACACCAAGCCAATAGACCTCTCTTATGGTGCAAAACCAATGGCCGGCATCATATACCAAACATGCAAGAATGTCAGTCGGTTAAGTGCAGCAAAAGTATGTGAAATTCTAAACGAAGCATTAAAGGGCACAAAGAAACAAGACAACGAAGAGGTTGCAAGGTTAGTTTGCATGTATACATGCGTCAAACTGTTCTTTTCCACGTTTGGAGAAATAATTAGATGGGCATTTTATTCATACATGGACCCATTAGATAACATGATCGAGTATGACTAGGCTGAGAGCATTCGGACAACCCTGATGGGGTCAGTGGGCCAAAACTGGGGAAAACCAGGACGAGTCACCATATGTGTTATGTTGTTAATGGTAAATCCCATAAATCTTATTCTATATTTAATATGAACGTTCACGAGGTCTGTCCACTCATGTTGTCAACAAAACAAATGTGACATACACATCGGCGCAATGTTGGCAACGTTGGCATAAGTACACACTGATGTGAATATTCACGACAGTGTGGAATGTTAGGAACATTCACATCAATGTGTATTGATGTAAACATTGACACTAGTGTTTTGCTCATGTTAGCACCAAAACAAACGTGGAACACACATTACTAGGCAATGGTGAGGAAGTTGACATCAATGATGTGAACATTCACATTACTGTTCATTAATGGAAAAACTCACATTAGTAGACACTGGTGTAAACATTCACATCAGTGTTTATTAATATGAATGTTCACAACTGTTAATTTCTCAATCAATCATATTATGTTGTTGTTTACATCAATGTATATTGATGTAAACATTGACACCAGTGTTTTGCTCATGTTAGCACTAAAACAAATGTGGAACACAGATTACTAGGCAATGGTATGGAAGTTGACATCAATGATGTAAACATTCATATTACTGTTCATTAATGGAGAAACTCATATTAGTAGACACTAGTGTAAACATTCACATCAGTGTTTATTAATGTGAACATTCACATTACTGATGTTCGTTACTTGTTTCAGTACTGGTTGTGTAAGCACACAACCATCTTACAACCCCGCAAACCTAATGCCAGTCCGTGGTGTGTGAAGTGGGACCTCACAGCCTTACATACCAACATGAAGTCCATATCTTTGGCGAAGCTTGGTTTAAATGAGGTAAAAGTACAACAAAAAATGTTGTCCCTATTCACATAGTGAGACAAGGAACTATGTAACTAACATAATGTTTCTAACTTCAGGTATATGGCGGCGAGCTGATGGCATCCCCAACTGAAGCAAAGATGTACCATCGTACCAATTTGAATGTTGAGCCCAAACATGAGGCTTTGTCAAGTGCACCACCAAAGAAAGATGAAAGCAATGACGATGAAAGCAAAGACAATGAAGGCAGTGACAATAGTGATGGAATTTATGGCGATGCAATTGACCTAAATGATGTTAAAGATGACATCAACACCAGCTTTAACAACCCCAATACTGAGAGAGGTATCATCGTAGCACAACCAAGTGAACTGGACATCATCGATGTACTTAGAAAAGAAAACCAAAAAGCTTGGGGTGTGATGACCCCACTATGTATAATGATTAGAACTTAATTAATCAAGGAGATTTGAAACTTAATTGTCAATGATTCTAATTTAATCTGGGATTTAAGAAAAATTGTGAAGGTTGATTCGTATGTGATTCTACTAAGGATTCATTTTAGAATTGGAAATTGAAAGCCTAAATGGCTCAAGATAGTACACATGGTGAATTGAATTATTTAATTTCGAGTATCGGACCGTATGAGAGTTTAATTAAATATTCAATTCGGATTTATAAAATTGAGATTTGATTAATTGAGTCCGAATTGGAGTTAATTAAGTTATGAGAATTGGGAATTAAGGTCATTATGAGTTAAATTTATTTGTGAGGTATTCAATTGAGTATGTAATTTATTGGCAAAGATTTTGAAGTTTAATATGAAATTGAAGATCTTAATGATTTAAGGAACCAAAATTGAGGATGAAAATAAATTTAGTTTGATATTTGGAGCCTTTTGGAAGTTTGATTAAAAATCTGATTCGGATTGATAAATTTAAATATATTTAATTAGGCTCTAATAAAAGTCAATTAGACTAAGATTAGTAATAATTAACTAATTTTGTGTTAATCAAAATTTATTAAGATTAAGTGATGCTTAATTAAATTAATCCTAGACATAAATTAAATTATGGAACAAACTAGAATTGTGGGTATGTGTGTGTAGAGAAATCTGGGTATGTGAAGTGTTGCGTTGGAGCTCAAAGAAATGTGCAAGTGTGTGCACGTGTTACAAGAAGTGAACATGTGTGTGGTGTGTTGAAAACCCTTAAGTCAACAAGTGTACATGCATTCTTCCATATGTTCTGCTTGGCTGGGAAAGGTAGTAAGAGAAAATGTGAATTCATGAGTGGAGAGAAAGAGAGAATAACCGAGAGAGGGAGAGAGAGAGAGAGAGAGAAGCAAAATTCCGTCCAAGAAAAAGAAAATTAAGGGAAGCAAAGCTAGGAGGATCAAGATAATGAATAGAGAATCAACTAAACTTCTTGATATTTAAGTTTAAGGTATGAAATCATACTTAATTTTTGTAGAATCTTTACATTACACTTAGAAATTAAAGTTTAAGTTTTGTAGATAAATCACCTAAAAGCTGAAATTGAGAGATAATTAGGTTCAATTTCATGTAATTGAAAGGAAATTAGCAAGATGATGAAGAAAATGGAATTATGTTCAATTTATGGAAGTTAAACTTGGAATCAATTATGTTGAGTTTGATTTTTGTAGTCTTACATGAATTTGAGTTTCATTTCTACATGCATGAACAAATTCTACAAATTTTGATACACTAATTGTACATGCATTAAAGATTTCTACGAATTGATTCCATGTCTTAATGAAACAAGAACTAAATTTTGGAAACAATTATGAGTGTATGAAGAATGAACTTAATTTTTATATTAAAGGAATTTTGATGTAAATGGTTTTAAAATAATCAAGTTTTCTTAATTATCTAAGAGTTTGTATATTTTTAGACAAGCCATGTCTAAAAAATTTATGGGTTTGATATGGAGAAAATGAGTTAAAACTAAATTTGGATAATTGGAGCATGATTTTAAATAAATGATTTCTAATTGAGAGTGTTTACTAAATTATACAATGGTTCTCCATATTTGTGTACCAAAAATACAAGTTTTGAGGCTTTGAATATCAAATCTGAACTTCAATTACAATTCTGGAAATTTCAGAATTCACACTGTCCGCTCAAGCGAGGAAAGTCTCACTCGAGCGTGAAAATCGAGCTCCCAGAAGTTTTTCAAAATTTTACAGTCCGCTTGAGCGACCAAAGTGGCGCTTAAGCGAAGACCCTATTTTCAGCATATTTTGGAAAATTGCATTTAGTTCTCATTTTTATGCTCATCTCTTTCCAAAGCATTCTAGACATGATTTATGGCTCAATAAAAATTAATAAGCTAACAATCAACATTAATTAGTTGATTAAAAGAATAAGTCATTAACGTAGTAGTACTTGATTAAGAAGCCAAGTAAGAATTGGTTTATTCAGAAAAGAATGATTTAGTAATGAAAGGATATGTAAAATAAGAATCTGATTAATTTGAATAAAGGAAGAATACACGTAGTAGAATCTCGGACTACTTAGACAGAAAAAAGACAAGAAAAGTCAAGCTTGATCAAGGAATTGATATTGTGTTTCAATGTGTATATGTTATGGGCTTGTGTAGGTCACGTGCTATCATTCGCTTGATCTATCTGAATTTTCTACACTATCTGATCTGCTAATGGAGCCATCTATGAGTAACAATGTTGTAAAACTATGTTAAATTAGAATTATTTTCTGAATGATTAACTGTACTGCTTTCTGAAATGATATTGTTTATTGAATGAATGTTTGTCCTATTTTATAAACTGTACTCGTGGCATCCATAGCAACTGACTGTTACTACTACTGCTACTGTTACTATTACTGCTACTGTTACAGAGATCTTTGTCAGTTCCTATCCTTGGAACTATTGTTACTGTATTGATGGCCATCAACTGATTGTTCGGTCTATGAAGACCTACTGTACTGTTTTGCTATTGGATGTACCACGTATGATTGCTATGATTTCTAAATGACTGATATGACATGAAATATGAGACACTGATTGAATAACTGATCTATAGATACAATTGACTGTTGTAATTACTGAAAGGACATTCGTTCTTAACCCCTTTATACATTCGTTATTCACTGGGCTTTAGCTCAGAGTTTATTGTATATATGTAGGTGGTCAGGCACCGGAGCAAAGTTAGCGGCGTTAGCCTAATTTCATTTTGTCAAGCCAACCTACTGTACCTCACCACGAGGTTCCAAACCATTATTGTCAAGGCTTTGTTTTTGGTGGTCTAAACCCAAATCTTTTGAATGAATGCCATATGGAGTCAAGTGAATGTTTCATAAGTTGTTTTGGCTTTGGGATTTAATTCCCCAACATTTCTTTTATTTTGTACTTAGACATGCTTTAGACTTCAGTTTTTACATATATATTAAATATGGACTTGGACTTATGTCTGTATTGATATATATATATATATATATATATAAGTTGTTTGTGCATTTATGTCCTCACAGCTTTTTGGACATTATGTTTTGATATTTACAAGCTTCCGCCGGCCCCTCCTATTGTATAATTATTATTAATGTTAAGCATGCCTTTGGTAATCACGAATTATTGGCTGGTTATGATGCTAAACCCTTAGGGGCGAGTTTGGGTCGTGACATGAGGTCTCATATGACAATGGGAAGCAAAATACAAACAGTTGGAAGAATCATGGGAGTTGAGGGCAAGGGTGATCGCTGCACTTGAAGCCAAATTATTTGACTAATCGGGCCCATCCAATATGGACACGGGGATCAAGAATTGCATGGAGTGGAAGGATACAGAAATTCAGAAGTTGACAAAATTGGTCATCAACCTAGAATGCGAAAAAACGATTCTTCAAGACCTTTACAATGATCAATTCGTCCATATTATCACGCAAGTCGAAGCATAAAAAGCTCATGACAGCCTTAAGAAGCATCCCATTGCAGCACTGAAAGATATTCTCAACCCACCATCTAGGGTAGAGCGCATCAAGCAGAAGATAAAGAGAGAGCACCGCTTGGATGAGTTTCAATACCCAAACTTACCTGGTCAAAAGAAAGGAAAAGAGGGAGCCGAAGAGAAATCCCATACAGTCCACATTATACAAGATTTAGACAAACATCCACAAAAAAAAAAAAACATCCAACAAAGTACAAGAAGTTAACATTGACCAACAAACTGATAGTTTGGGCAAACATGAGCAAACTCAACAAGCAGAAGGTCCAAAATTTGCACAAGAACGGCGGTGATGAGTAAGTGATCATACATATTGAGATTGAATTTATTTTTATGATGATGTTAAGCTTCACATATGTACTTAATAGATTAGATCATTTTATAATTGTGCAATGTTAACATTCACATTTTCCGTAATCACAATGCACAGGTTGCTTGTGTGGCAAGGGAACTCAAAGTCTAGAAACGTGTATTTTGATGACATCATACACATCATCAAGGAAGAATCAATACACAACAACGTATGGCACTCATAAATGTGTACAAAACACACACACATATACACACTGTAAAGACATTAGAAATAATGTACTGCCACTAGGGCTGTGCGCAATACTGTCAAAACCGCCAAAACTGCACCAAATCGCTCTGATCCGTGCATTTTTTCAATTCTAACGGGCGGGTTGGGCAGGTTGGGGTTCCAATTATGGCGGGTTAGCGCGGGTGGCGGTTTGAAAATGCCAACCCACCGAATAAGCCGAACCAACCTGCCACTTTGCTGAAAATTTCCCCCATTCCACTGTCTGTATATACATCCAGCCTCAAGGTTACATTTCCAACCATTAGATTACATCCATTATACCAAATGTACATATACTCACACACACACATAATAAATTCTCAATTAAACCCTAAACATTTCATCTCATTCTTTCATCGCCGCTGCTGCTCTCTGATATTGCTCCTCTTCCTTCCTTACCTTGCCGATTGGCACTGCCCTAGCCTTGTTGTCACTGCCGTTAGCCTTTCCGCCACTGCTGTCTGCTCACCGTTGCTGCTTTCTGCTCACTGTTGTTTCTCTTTCCTCACCGAGTTGCTTGGTACGTGGCTCTTTTCCCTCCTCCCTTTCTCTCTGTCTCTGCTCTCTTTCCATTCCTGAACTGAATGTATCTCTTGCCAAAGTGGACAAATAGGCAAGTATTTATTACTTGGTGGATTTATGGACATAATTAGGTGGGTTATTTTTGAATAGTAGTGGGTTGAGGGTGAACTGTGGGCTGTTTCTGTGGCCCAGCCACTATTCAAATGGTGGCTTATCATTTTGACAAAAAAGAACAAGATAGATTATATTTATACCTGTAATTTAAGATAAATTTTACTTTAATCAAAGTGTTTTATTTATTTTATATTGGATTAAGTTCATGCATGTAGTGTAGGGGGGAAAAAAACTTTGACCAACAACAGCACATGAACTGTGCATAATGCAAACAATATTGCTGCAAACAATATTGCTGAAAATTGCTGTGCAAATGAAAACACAATATTGTTGTTCATAGTTAGCCCATTGATAATTTGAATTATTTTTTTTTATAAACCGCCAATCCACCTGAACTGCCAAGTTGAAATCGGCATTATTTGTCAACCAAACCGCTGATTACCCCCTGATTACCTCTCCCCGAGCCTGTACTCGGCACTGGAAAGGTCAATCTAGCAACACCACCCTGAGACTACTGAGGGTTAGCACCCCTCTGTTTCCTGCCATCACCCTGACCATCTTGGCTCCTCTTGGAGCCTCTCTGTCCCTCATCTTCCTGCATCATGATCTCCATATAGGCTGCAGCATCAACCAAGCGCCCATAATCTCGGATCATCGAACCTCCAACTCTCATCTTGAGGCCGCGCCTCAACCTCTTCTCGAACTCGATACAGCGGCGTTCCTCGGACGCCACAAGTTCAGGCGCGAACTTGGACAAGCTAGTAAAAGCAGCCTCATACTCGGTTAGTGAAGAACTTAACTGCAAAAGCTGACAGAACTGGTCTCTTAGCTTCTCCCTGACTGCTGGAGATAAATACTTCTCCTGAAAGGCCTCCACAAAAGCCTCCCACGTGCCAGCAATACGGCCCCTTATGTATTTCCATCACTGACCCGCACCCCCTTTAAGTTGGAAGGATGCCAAGGTCACTTTCAACGCTCCGTCCTCGATGCCAAGCATCTCGAACGTCTTACTCATTTGCTCTAACCACTCGTCAGCCTTCAGTGGCTCCTTCGGATCCCCAATAAACTCGTCCGGGTTAGACCGGAAGAACTCCCTTTTCAAGAAGGAAAGCCTTGCCTCAACAACCTGGGCCTGAACTGGAGCCTAAACTGGATTCTCAGCTCTGAGAATCCCCATAGACTCCCTCAAAGCATCGGCTATTCCTCGGGCCATAGCGCCCATAGCCTCCTGACCTGCTGGCTCGGCCACATTGGCCTGGCCAACCACCTCCTGCTGTGCCGGAATATCACCCGGTAAAGGCATCTCCTGCCTACCACGTCTGCCACGTCTACCACGTCCTCGTCCTGACATCCTAATAAAGGTAACCAAGACTATTAGCACATTCACAAATGTGCCGAAACTATAACACTCGCGTCCTAATGCATGGACAACTGTAATTCACTCCATGTAAGCACATAATCACATAAGCACTTATGAATTTCATTTCCGGATAATGATAGTCCCGAGGCATTACTAGAGCTCCAGTTAGAAACAACATTGATCAAGTGCTTTTCCAACAAGACTCACAGAAACCCAAGGATTCAATCAACATCCTAGAAACTAAATCCCATACCCAAGTAGTCACATAAACATGTTATCAATTAAACACATAATGTCGCACATAAGTCTCTAACAAGCGAGACAAACCCATTGTGATACTAATCACTTCCCATGTACCCAAAGTATTCGAACCCGGTATGCTCTGATACCAAGTTGTAACGCCCTAAAAAAAAAACATAAAACCCATTTCTTTAGACATGCATTGATACAAAGAAACCAACCATCTTTCCATTAATCTGAGTAGTTCTTACAAAAGTATTACATGTTAACAACAAAAGCCAATGCCCTACGAGCTTACAGCTTTCCAAGTTAACACTTGGTTACGAAAAAGAAGAGTGCTAACTCAATACATATTAAGCCCTTAGCTTGAATTTACATGTAATACATCAAAAGAAAGCAAACAACAAAGCAGTCTGTCTGCCTCTAGCCTCCCAAGCTATGTCCTTGGAGGTGGCATGCTACCTGTACCTGAAAATGATGTCCCATAAAGGGTGAGCCACAGTCCAGTAGAAATACACTAAACCAGCTATGAACAATGACTAAAAGATTAGCAGTTGATAGATGGTCAACACCGATACACTCACTTATATCACATTTTAGTTTCATGACATTTAAGTCCATGTTACACTTCATTTCTCATTTCTTTTTCAACATTGAGTTTGAAAACAAGGCTCAACATTTAGTCAAATAACTTAATGAGAATAAGACTCATCTTAAAAACACTTTTGAAATTCATGGTGGATACACATTTTGATATTGTATCAATAACACATAAACCACTGCCCATACTATATGAATGATACACATTTTGGTGCTGTATCAACATAACATAGAAACACTTCTATATCTCACAATTGATAACGATATACATTTTAGTGCTATATCAAATCAATTTAAACACTTCCATAATCAACACTTGATACACATGGTAGTGCTGTATCAATGTCACACACACAATCCGGCTTAGAGGTCCATCCCCTATCTTCCCCTAAACCGTGGAGTACATCCCCTATCTCCTCCCACACACACAATGTATATAAACATAGATCATATACACAAACAATCAATACATAAAGTTGATGTATTATTCTAACCGCTATATTCAATAGCATACTCAATCGATTAGTTTAGTTTGCCTAATCATCATGCATTGTCTACAACAATCAAGGCTATCCTCCACCAATAGCCCAAAGCAGTTATTTCTAAACAGGAAATAATTGCACCAAATAGATATATTATCAACATTCAATCTGGGTGAGCGATTAAATGAATCCAACTACACCTGTTTGTCCCATAATATTTTCAATTTGAATACTCTCAATTCAATTCCTTATTTCTCAAAATTAATTATACAAATTAATTTATCCAACTAATTAGGGCATTTTTCCATAGTTAGCATAACAACCCCAAGGTTCCACTTTCATCCATAGTTCATCATCTATATCATTTCTCTATGCCAAGCATGCATATAGGTTTAATTATAAATAAAACCCCATCTTTTGTAAAATTACACAAAGATCCAAACTTTCTCAAAATTACCCAACAACCCCCAACATATCAAAATGCTAAAATTCAAAGACAAAGCTCATAAAGAGGAGTAGGATATCCCTACCTCGAAGTTAGAGCTTAAACGGGGAAGTTGAAGAAAATCAAAATGCTCCAAACTCAAAGATCCACGGATCAAAATGGAGCCCTCGACGATCAACACACTTTTTACAAAGGCCGGAGGATAGGGAGACACTCTAACTAGATCAAACCCTAGAGAGAAGGGAGTTTCTAGAGAGAGGAGCTCTCAAAATATCTTTTTAGAAAGTAAGAGAGAGAGAGAGAGAATGTAAAAAGTGATTTTAAAATGCCAGTTGCCAACTGATATATGACATTCCCGCTCGAGCGGATAACAGGACGCTCGAGCGTCAAGAACAGAAAACTGGGTACGCTCGAGGGCAAGAATGCCCGCTCGAGCGCCAAGACACAAAGCCAAAGGACACCCGCTCGAGCGCGAAAGACCAGTCTGCTCGAGCGTAAATTTTCATCTCCCAGAACTTTCACCAACGAGGTACTACCCGCTCAAGCGCCAACAAGCCCGCTCGAGCGCAAGAAACCCGCTCGAGCGTAGAAAACATACCTGCAGAAGTTTTGCAGGGACTCGAAATGCTGGAAGGGTGTAAACCCCGCTCGAGTGCAAAATGACCCGCTCGAGCGGACCATTCAAAAACTGGGCAACAACAATGGGAGCCAAAACTCTACCAACCTGTAACAACCAAGCCCAACACATCCTAAAACTCAAGAAAATGGATTTAAAGGATGACAACAAGATAGATACAACTACCAATTCCACGGAACCGAGTCCGGAATACAACTGAACAAAAAATGGACAACCGGGATCGCTATACATCCGGTCTCTTAAATTGTTCTTCAAGTGTTGTAAGCAATAACTGTGGTGAGCTGATAGGAACACCTTCGGTATCGCTTCTAACAGACCAAGATTACGGTCCGAAATAAAAGTAATTTAATGCTTACCATCAATAACCTTTCCAAGTTCGTGCACGAACCACGACCAATTGGCCATGGTCTCTGAATCAACAATCGCAAATGCAACAGAGAATAGACCTACAACACAACACCATTAAACAACCGTTCACAATATTCCAATGTGAATAGTAACACAAGTAGTTTACAAAAACACTATAAAGGAAATAGGTCATGTGAATGTTTACACTGTGTAATGGTCTATCATATGTCCACACTATGCTGCTCAATGTGAATATTTACACGAATAGATAGCTAATAAAAATACTAACCATTATTTTCATCTTTTGCCATTGCCGCAAGTAGCTACCTTTGTACTTTCCTTTGAGGAATGTTTCATCTAGGAATAATAAAGGCCGACAAGAATTGTACCCAAAAATACAAGTAGCGAATGATACAAAGAAACGACAAAACTGTTGACTACTCGTATCATAGTCAATATTGACATAACTTCCCGGATTGTAACGCATCACAGCATCCGAATACTACCGCAACTGGTCAAACGATAATGAGTGATCTCCATGAATAACAGCTTTTGCTTTCTCCACGCCCAACCATACCACGTGGTAACTCACATCTAGCCCATAATTCCTTTTCAAAATAGTTACCACCTCACATGGCCGAGTCAATGGCTTGTCTCTTACAATTTCAGATATAGTACTCGATACCAAATCAGAACTAACTCTCGGATTCTTCGATGTTCGGACATCTGTACCATAACTATGCACAACATTGAACTTCTTGATGTAGAAAAAACCATTTGCTCATTGTGCTCTACAATGTATAGCCCATAAGCAACCTCTTTCCTCGCGCATCGTACACACCGTAGTAACCCTTGTTGTCTTATTCTTGACAAACGTAAACTGAAACCCACATTGGATGGCATACTTACATAAAACATCACGAAATTCTTGTGCACCTCCAACAAATCGTTGTCCCGTATGCGTAATACCATTTGTCCAAGGGGCTGACAACAACACATTCTCCTTATGGTGGAAAAATCTCTGAAGTGCATCAATTTCTTCCTCATTCCCCACACGCAGCGACCCAACGCTACTCGACTGACCAATATCACTTTTTAACTCAACAACAACTTCTATATGTTGTACCCCAATTGATTTAGCAAGCAATAACATGTTCTGAAATTCTTCCTTATTGTCCAAATCACACTTATTAATCCTAGGTAGCCAACAGAACAATGAAATAGAACAAGCAGACAACTTACCTCATTTTTCACACAAACATTCCACAAAACGCAAATAACACAATGCGTGGGCAACATTTATTACAGTTGTACTGTAACCATATGTGCACACCAACATCATAAAGGTATCCATCTCCTGTAAAAACACAACGATACAACAATCAACAACCGCATTACAACCATACGAACAACAACACATATAATAATTCGAACGATATGAAAATTCACATTGTGCAAAATTAAATGCCTATGTGTCTAGTTCAACTGCTAAATCCATAATGAAAACTATCACCACCATCTTTACACAATATAAAACATTTTACAATATCAAAATAACACCACCAGAATAAGGTGACAGTACACAACATGCAAGCAACCCTCCATAACGTCATATTAACAAGATGTGAACATTCACATTGTTACATGTACTTTGAATTATCTCGCCCACACAGAGCCTCATTAAGAAAACATCAAAAACTCACCGAACAAAAACTTACATCACCACATAAATCAAAACATAAAATAAAACAAACATACAAAGTATATGCGTATATTTAAATTTTACACTGTCAAAACCAAACTCAAAATATCACCACCATCATTACAAATAAAATGTGAACATCTACATTCTTCACATAATCTGAATTACCTCCCCTCCACAGGGCCACATAAAATGCATGTAATTGAACAAACAGAGCATCCGATTCATATCAATAAAAAAATAGAGCATCTCATCCATCATATAAATCAAAACATAAACTGAACATGTATTCATAATCAAAATGATACTAACTTTAGTTATGAAATCCTACACTCGTCCTGTAACTCGAAAATAACTGATTTCAACTAGTTTATTCCAAAAAATGTCACAACCGAACACCATCCAATCCGTCGTTTTCACTCCAAAATCACCGAACCATACTACAACAACAACAATGAAACCTTAGCACATCAAAGCCTTGAAACGAGCATGCAAAATAGAAACATATCCATATGAATTAGAATAATGATCAAAAGGGTGATGATAGAAACTACCAAAACAGAATAAACAAAAAAAAAAAAAAAAACAGAAATGTGGTATGTGTATCAACACTATATATATATATATATATAAAGGCATAACAGTCTATTTAAAAATATAAAATTAGTAAAATGGACCTCATGGAATAAAAAGATAAGTACATGAGACTAATCATGCTATAATAATCCTTTATAGACTTAATGGGTTACAACAACTCTAAAATAGATTTATCAATAAAAATCTCTTTTTTAATTAGTATTACAGGTCATAATCAACATTGCCATCACCATGAGTGATAATTAATATTATAATAAATTATAATTAACTCATTAGTAATATCACAATATATCATAATTTTATTTTATTTTATTTTATTTTATTTTATTTTATTTTTTTACAAACGGCATAATTAAGGCATATAATAGATATAGAAATTGTCATACTAATAATTAAATTCGTATTATTTTGTTAGATTTGTCTTTTAAAAGATATAGATAAATGTTAATCAAGTTTAGATTGAATAAATTAAAAATTAAAAATTTATTACAAACTAGGGTGCTCGTGAATCGATTTTTGACGGTTTAATTTGTGATTTGGACCCATTCGCATGTTTGCAGTTTAGAAAAAATTGAACTCACAATCGTCCATAGTACGGTTTGCGGTTTGTGCACAGCGTACGTGGATGTGTGGGTATACAGGCAGTTTGCAAATTGAGTTTTTGCTTTTAAAAAATTATTTTAGGCTTCTTTTTCTCAATTTTTTTAATTTTTTTGATTGCGGAAGATTTAACATTATCCTCCATTAAAATTGTATTACAAAAAATTAGACTGAAAATGGTGTTTGGCAAAGGCTATTTTTTTGGCATTTTGGGCTAAAATCCACAAAAAGATAAAATAGGCTAAAATAGCCAATAAGACCAAATGTCACATCAAACTCATAATTATTTCACTTTTTCTCTCACAAACATCACATTCAACTACCAAAAAATCCAACTACCTTCCCAAATACAAAAATTTTAGCCTACTAAAATAATCAAAAACTAAAATAGCCTACTAAAATAGCAACTTCCCAAACACCCACAAAAACTAACCTATAATTTTTTTTTTTTACATAATTGGATTTGCAAAAAATTAAAGAATAAATATTTTAAACAAAGTATTGTGTGATATTATTATAATATTATAATATTATTATAATGACATAAAAAAGTGATTGATTACCATATTTTTTTTAAAAAAAAAAAATTGTATACACATATGGGTAAAGGAAAATGATTGGTAGCTCGAAAAATGTGGCCCGATTTTGGCTCGAATTGCAAAACGACATTGTTTTACGATTTTTCTTTTTCTTTTTCTTCATTTTCTTTCTCTTCATTTTCTTTCTTTCTTTTCTTCTTCTTCTTCGTTGAACACAGGAGAAGAACAGAGGGGAAGAGGAGGAGAGAGGGAGAAAGAGGGAGGAGAAGAGAGGAGAGAAGGGCCCCTCCTGTGCCTCCGCCGCCGCCGATCGTCACAGCATCTCCGATTGTCGCAGCAGCAGCTCCGATCGTCACAGCCCCGCCGCAGCTCGTTGCAGCCCCGCGCAACCTCGCCTCTTCCAGCCCGATTTTGATGGCCTCTTTCTCTCCAGTTCTCCTTCTTCCTCCTCCTTCCTTCTTCTTCTTCTTCTCCTCTTTTTCTTCTTCTTCTCCGAATTCAAGCCAAATTCGAGCCTCCGAATTCGAGTTACGAATCGGAGTCGATGGGTAAAATCCGCAACTCGCTTGCCATCCGTAAAATAAAATAAAAAATCATAACCCATATCTAATTTTAAAGATTTTGCAAAATCATCCAAATAAATACGAACATTGCGGATTGAATATTTTTTACGACTCCAATAATCATATGTCCAGCCCTATTAGAAACATTAAATCATAGATTTTTAATTTATTTATTACTTTGTAATTTTTCATTTTCTTATTCCCTTCCCTCATAAAAAAGCCCTACCTTCTCTCTCTCTCTCTCGCTCTCGCCTCGTCGGCCGTCGCCTCATCCAGACAATACCATTTCCGGCGGCGGCGTATTCTGAGTCTCCTCCGGCGACGATTGAAGTAGTTTTTTTCTTCTTCTCGATCCAAACGTACTCTACTCGGTTGGGGTTGATCGTACTTGATTGTGGATTTTTGGTGTTTGATTGGGCATTTTGTTGCGGATCTGGGATATCAATATCATTTCGGTAAGTTCTCTATCTATCTGTTTCTTTACACAAGGAAATAAACTTGGAAGTTGGAACACAGAGTTGTAATGTTCTGTTTGGTTGCTAGAAAATTGTGGCAAAAAGAAAGGAAAATTTTGAAATCTTAAAGATTGTCACAGAGTTGTGTGTTCATTTTTTCATTATTATTGCTGTATTTTCTTGTCTTCATTATCTGTATTCCTTTAGGTTGCTTTTGGATCTTGATTTGAGGAGGAAAATGGAGGGGAAAATGAATGAGAAGGAAGCTAATTTTTATTTTCTTCACAAAGCTGGACAGAAAGTTCAATTTTTATTTTTGTTTGTATGTTATATGACCTCATTTGGTAAAGTTGTGGAGAAGTGTGAAAAAATGATTATAAATTATGACTCAATAGATTATAGGTTATAACTTTAAACTAAGTTGTTAAGTTGTTTGGTGCAGTTATGAGATTATAGATAGTGTTTGGTGAATAAACTGTAAAAATAATTTTTTGCTGTGTAATGACCTTTTTGCCTTTTTTTTTAATTTTATTTTTTTATATTCATTTTAATTATTTATTTTTATATTTCTTTTCTTTATTATTATGAATTATTTTTTTCTTTTTATTCATTTTATTTTCTTTTCTTCTCTGCTCTCCTCTTTTACCCACGATGGTCGAAACCCTAGAAATGGCTCGATTTTCGGCGATGAGCTCAAATCTAGTAACCGCACTAGCACCAGAACGACCCCCTGAGCCATCGCGATCAACATGAAAGAGAGAGAGAGCGAGAGAGAGCTCTGGTTCTGGTGAGAGAGAGAGAGAGCGAGAGAGAGAAGATAGATCACGACGGAGCAGATCACTATTGCGGATCGTGACGGAGCAGATCGCGATTGCGGCAGCACTAGGGTTTCAGATTGATCGCGATGGTTAGGTTTTACCCTTGAATTGAGAGAGAGAGAGAGAGAGAGAGAGAGAGAGAGAGAGAGATGTTGATGAGCTCCTTGTTGTGTTGGGTTATAAGGTGAAGGCTTCAGACATGGATGATGTGCTGTGTTGACCCCACATCGTCGCTCCTTCCGTTGCCGGAAATTGCTTCTCTCCACTGGAAATCGCCTCTCCTTTGTGAGAGGGAGAGAATGAGTGTGTTTTGTTTATATACCTGGTACACTTGTAATAACTTGAAAGTGTGAAGGGCATTTAAGTCTTTGATATTCAACTTGCCGCTTAAGTTGAAAAAATAAGCACCTCCTCCCCCATTCAACCAAAAAGCTCATTTTCCACTTATAGAAAGGTATAATCTACACCAACTAAGCTACACCAAACACTTAGAAACAGTTTAATTTAAGCCAAAAGCTGAGTTAAGCTGTTTTTAAGCTGTGCCTCATAAAATTTGTAGTTTTTCTCTTAGATTTAGTTTGGTAACATTAAAGTTTACTATTTATTTATTTATTTATTTACAGAAAATACTAAACATACTTGTGTTTATTAATAAACACTTGTTTGGTACAAATACTTTAAAATTTTACTTTCAAAACAACTGAGAGGTCGCTGATGGGAGTTGGTTGGTGGTGGTTGTTAGGCATGGGAGTGGTTGTCAACGGTTGGAGATAGTGGCTAGTGGT
Organism: Camellia sinensis; assembly: GCF_055761805.1. NCBI lineage: Eukaryota > Viridiplantae > Streptophyta > Magnoliopsida > Ericales > Theaceae > Camellia > Camellia sinensis. The sequence goes on from NC_138970.1 coordinate 11,376,893, forward strand.
GGTTAATGGCCGCTAGAGGTGGTGGTCAAAGGTGTTTGTTGCTAGTTGGAGGTGGTGGCTGCTAGAGGAGGTCACCACGATGGTGGATGGGCGAAGGTGGGGGTGGGCAGATGTGCTGGCCGATGATTGTGATGAGCGGAGGCCTTTTTCTCCTAAACAAGTGAAATCATTTTATTTTGGTTATAAGAATTTAGTTTATTTTGTTAATTGTATATTTTTTCACTGAAATCAAAATACTTTTTAACGTTTTCAATACTAAACAATACCCGAGGGACACTCGTTAACATTTGTCTAACAGTATTGCGGGGCTATGGTTATTAACCAATATTCTCTCCCTCTCTCTCATGCAGGTGGGGGGCACCTCTGATGATTATGCTAGCCGCTTCTTCTGATATTTAGCCAAAACAGCTTCAACCCAAAGTTGGACATCAATTTTGTTGGTTTTGCTTTTCTTACAAAAATCACTCATTTTGGCTCTGACTAGGAGATTAGGAAAACACTTCCAAAAAATATAATCCATGGATGTTCCTAACCAACATCCAAGCCATGACTCCAAACAAGCTCAAGTGGTTGTAATCATGGTGCCTTTTCCATGCCAGAGCCATCTCAACCAGCTCCTCCAGCTCTCCTGCCTAATCTCCTCCTATGACATCCCAGTCCACTATGCCTGCTCTGCCACCCACATCCACCAGGCAAAACTCCGCTTCAATGGCATAAACTGCCTTTCCTTCGCCCAAATCCATTTCCACGAATTCCCTACCCCTCCTTTCCTCTCTCCTCCACCCGATCCCAATGCCCCAAGTAAATTTCCATCACATCTCATACCATCCTTTGAAGCCTCTTTGCATCTCCGCGACCACATGGCTCAACTCTTGCACAAAATTTCTTCCACAGCTAGAAGAGTTATTGTTATCCACGACGTTCTCATGGGTTATGTGGTTCAGGACACCGCTAATGTACCAAATGCAGAATCCTATGGTTTTAGCCCTATTTCTGCATTTGCTTCTTTTTTCGACAGTTGGGAAATGAAGGGAAGACCTTTCGAGATTAAAGAAATACCAGAAGGGCTACCATCTATGGAAGGATGTTACACCGATGAAATCCTAAAATTTATGGCTTTTCAGTCTGGTTTTCTGGAATTTAGATCTGGAAGTATCTCTAACTCATGCAGATTAATTGAAGGTACTTACTTACTGGCAAAGGAACAGAAAAATCAATACAGACCTCTATGGGCGATTGGACCATTGAACCCAGGGACAATATATGAGAACAGAAACTCAAATAGCCAACACAAATGCTTGGAGTGGCTTGATAAGCAAGACCCAAAATCCGTGTTATGTGTTTCGTTTGGAACAACTACTTCAATGACAGAAGAAGAGATCAAAGAACTTGCAATGGGGTTAGAACAAAGCGAACAAAAGTTCATCTGGGTGTTGAGAGATGCTGATACAGGACATTTTTTTGCAGGCGATGTTGAGAGAGCTGAGCTGCCAGAAGGTTATGAAGAGAGAGTAAAAGATGTTGGATTGGTGGTGAGAGATTGGGCGCCTCAACTAGAAATTTTGGCACACCCATCAACAGGTGGGTTCATGACTCACTGTGGATGGAATTCATGCTTGGAGAGTATCACCATGGGAGTGCCTATAGCTGCCTGGCCGATGCACTCTGATCAACCAAAGAATGCATTTTTGGTAACAGAGATATTGAAGGTCGGTCTGGTTGTTAACCGATGGGAAAACCGGAATGAGCTAACGACTTCATCAACCATTGCAAAATGTGTCAAGAGGTTAATGACATCAAAAGAAGGAGCAGAGATAAGGAAGAGGGCTGAGGAACTGGGTGGTGCCACCCGGCAGGCGGTGGAGGAAGGCGGTGTTTCTCGCCTGGAGTTGGATTCGTTCATTGCTCACATAACTAGGTAGGTTCTTTTCTTTCCACAGGTTTGATTGACTTTCCTTGCATTGGATTGGTGTTTTCATGCCCACGAACAAGTTTCAGACATGAAGGTAGACATTTCAAAGGATAGACGACGATAATTTGTGACTGGGTTTTGGCTGCTATGCGTTGCAATGCTGATCATCAGTGAGCACCTCATCATCTTTAAATTTTAGATTACAGACTTTGCAATAACAATGGAAGATGAAGCGTGCTATCATTGTGTTCACTGATAATCTGCGATGTTGGGTTATCTCTTGATGTCATACTGTCAGCCAGACCCTTATGTGTCCCTCCTAAGCGCCTTCCCAAACTGGTATGATGTGTCTGCAACAAGATAAAATATTTCTGTTTCTTCTTGCTTGTGGTAACACGAGAGGCTCGGAGCAGTGACGGGCCAGAAATTTAATTCAAGAGGCAAATTTTATATATAATTGAGAACTATTTATACCATGTTATTGTATTTTTGTTTCACCCTTCAGGATTCATAGAGGTTTCAACATGCATTCAAAATTGTATCAAAAAGACATCAAGGTCTCATTTTTCACATAAAATGGTTACTTATTTTGTCTCCTAAATGAAAAGTAAAGAACTAACATTATTTTGAATGTTTTTATCTCCAATGGTAATTTGTGTTGGAAGATATTTTGTAATTGGAGTGAAGGTAATTAAACAAATGTTTGTACAAATGATGTTTTCTTATTTTAACTCGAAATATTCATTGTTTTGATGCATAATTTCAAAAACTTTGTTCACACATCATTTCGAATGTTTTTTGGATGAGAATTTTGTTTAAAAATCATTTTCGTTTGTAACTTATACAAAATCTCTAGGGGAAATTAAAAAAAAATCAAGATTTTACCATGTAACAAATTAATTTGGGTTAATATATAAAGCCCTAGACAGGCGACGTGGTTTTGTGTTGCCTTTTGGCGGACAAAATACTTTTCTGTTAAATCTGCAAATGGAGATGGGTGGAGTCCACATTGGGACACTTATAAACTACAGAAATTGATAATTAAATTTTCAAAATTTAATTTGTTATCAGGATAAAAACTTAAGGTTTTGTTTGGTAAGCTTCTCAAATTATAGTTCCACCTATTAATTTGAATGTGCTGTTTGTTTTGAGCTTTAAAATTATAATTCTATACTCATTTCTCAAAACTCAATTCAAAATATAATCATTATTTTTCAAAACTTATAATCAAATGCATAATTCAAAACTCTTTTCAAAACACAATTCAAATTAATATTTTAATATTTTAAATATTTAAATATTTTAAAAATATTTTATTTTTGTTAAGATTTTAAATATTTTAATATTTAAATATGTTACGATTTTTTTAATTTTTTGAATATTTTTAAATATTTTAATTTCAAAATATTACGATTTTAATTTTTTAAATTTTAAAATATTTTATAAAAATAAATTCAAACTTATTTTATAAAAATATTTTTAAATATTTTAATTTTTTTGTTATGTATTTGGTTACGATTTGAGTGTAGAGTTGTGAAAGTAATATTGAGCTTCGAGTTATGTATTTGGTTATGAGTTTTAAAAATAATTTCTTAATTGAGTTTTGTTTTATGTGTTTGGTTACGATTTGAGTGTAGAGTTGTTTTCAAATTTAAAATATTAACATATTAAATTTTTACGATTTAAATTTTTTGAATATTTATTTTAATTTTTTAATTATTAAATTTTTTAGATTATTTAAATATTTATGATTTAAATTTTTTGAATATTTATTTTGAAAAAAAAATTATTTCCTTTGTAGTATTTTCAATTAAAAAATTGATTAATGTTATTTTTTTGTTAATAATAAATTTTTTTAATTGAATTTTAAAAGGAATTTGGTTATGAGTTTTGGTTAGAATTTTTAATAGTGTGAAAGTAGTGTGCTTTGTTATGAGTTATAATAAATTGAATTAAGTTTTGAAAACTTTTTCCAAAACTCATAACCAAACAAATTTTCTTACTTCACATGTCAAATCAAACTTTTAAAACTCAATTATACACTTAATTTAAAACTCAATTCAACACTTTATTCAAAAACCATAACCAAACAAATTTTCTACACTCAAATCATAATTCCACAACTCATAAACTCAAAATACAGCTCACACTCTCAAATTATATTTACAAAACTCTATCAAACGCGACCTAAATATTTTTTTTTTGTAATTTTTTCAAAATATTAGCTTCACCGTTACTTTTAAAGTGATTCTTAAATTTGTAAGTGCATATCATATGTACTTATATAAGTTTTTACAAATATATGAAAATTATTTTATAAAATTGCGTAAGTTTTCACAAACATACGTAAATTAATCTATAAAAATTTAAGAAATCACGAAATTACAACTTACGTATATTGTGATAACTTACGCTATTTTGAGAGATAATTTATATATATTTGTAAAAATTTACACAAAATTATATGGTATGAATCTTATACATCTAAAAACTTCTCTTTTATCATTTAGATACAAAGGATGGAATCCTCTCCAAAGGCAGAGGGTCCTATTGGAGCCCGATGGGCTGTGAGGGTTTATCATGAGTTCTATTATGATAATTTTAATTATTTATTTTGTAATTTTTTTTTCTTTTTTCTTTTTTGTATATATCAATCATGAAAAGCAACACATTGATATGATATTTAGTTACACAATTTTATCATTGATGCTATAGATCCCACAAAGATAACATTAATATCTAAAGAATCAGATTATCTCCCGTCCACTACTAGAGTTGAGGGGTCTGTTGGAAGTCGTGGTGGGGTTGAGACCCATCATAAGTCTCATTTTGATGATTTAAACCATTTATTTTATAAAAAATTTATATGTAGATCATTCATGATAATTTTATCACGTCTTCAATATATATATATGTACAAAAATATGGTAAATATATAAGATTATATCTATTGAATCAATATTTTTTATATAAATAAAATTTTAAAAAATAAATAATTTAAATTATCAAAATAAGACTCATGAGTTGTGACAAACACTGCAATTCCCAATAACACCCAAGAGTCAATTGGGTAGAATCCCATTCAAATGTGAATTACATACACACACATATATATTGGGGTGCTTGTTTGGGTTTTTTTGAGCTAACTTATAACTTCTAGCTTTCAAAAAGCTATATTGGACTATTTGATTAAACTTATTTCAAACAGCGTACCTGTTTGGCACAGCTTATTTTCAACTTAAATCCACTTATAGCTTAAAATAAGTGATTTTGGAGTGTTTGGTGTAGCTTATGGGTGTAGATTATAGCTTTTTATAAGTGGAAAATGAGCTTTTTGGTTGAGTGGGGGAGGAGGTGTTTCCCCAAAACAGCTTAAGCGGGAAGCTGCCATTTGAGAGGCAAAATGACTTAAATGCCCCTCACAATTTCAAGTTATTACAAGTGTGCCATGTATATAAACCAAAACACACTCATTTTTCTCTCTCTTAAGAACCAGAGAGGCGATTTTCGGCGAGATGAGACGATTTCTGGCGACATCAACGGATTTTTGGTTCGTGTCTCTCTCTTCGTTATCTCTTCTCTCTCTCTCTCTCTCTCTCTCTCTCTCTCTCTCTTCACGATCTCTCTTTTCTCTCTTTTGCTCGCTCGCTCTCTCTCTCTCTCACGATTTGCTCCGTCTTCACCTCCGATTACCATCGCCATCGCGATCGCAATCTGAATCCTAACCTGCCATTGCGATCAACCCGTGCTCTCTCTCTCTCTCTCTCTCGCTCTCTCGCTCTGCGATCACGATTGCGATTTGAAACCCACCGTGATCCCTCTCTTTCTCTCTCTCAATTGATTTGCGTTGTTTGTCACCGTTGTCATTGCGATCGCGATCGTGATTGCGATTTGCGTTGAAACCTTAGCCACTGGCGGTTGTTCGCCGGTGGCGTTGAAATCGTAGAAAAAAAATTGAAGAAAAAGGAAAAAATCAATATTAAAATTAATTTTAAAATAAAAAATTATATATTTTTTAAGAAAAAGAAAAAAAAATCAATATTAATTGGTATTATTAATTATTAATAAATTAATATTGTATATTTTTTAAATGAATTAATAATTAATTGATACTAATTAATAACAACTGTTGATTATTAATATTATCATATACTAAGAAAAATTAATTATTAATATTAATTGATACTAATTAATAATATTAGTATTAATTTAGACTAATTTAGCCATTAATTGATACTAATTAATTTATAATGGAAAAAAAATTGATACAATAATACTTCCATTACATTTTTATCAAGTGTATCAATTTTTATATTAGTTGATACTAATTAATACTAATTATATTAACTTTTATCAATGAAATAATTTTTTTAAATTAAAACTGAAAAAAATGACAAAATTATCATTTTTATATCATATAAGGGCAAAAAGGTCAATTATACAGAAAAACTTATTTTACAGCTTATCAACCAAACACTACTCTGTTGCTTAAATCCATAATCTCACAGTTGCACCAGACAAGTTAACAACTTATGTTCACAGTTATAAGATATAATCTGTTAAGTTATAATCTATAATCACTTTTTCACAGTTCTACAAAATGGGGCCAGTTTCTGATTCTAACAACTTATTTTAACTTAAAAAAGCTGATTCTGAGAAACTGCTCACCCCTTACTTTTGATTATCAACTTCTGATGTGAACATGTTAATTCACGGTTATACTCTTAGATTTTTTTATTTTTTATTTTTTTAAAAAAAATAGAAAAAAGACCCAAATGGATTATATATTATTATTATTATTTATAAGAAATGTAGACAAGTAGTAAATAACAAAAAACAAAAAGTTAACTGAAAAAACTACTTCATACCTTATTTAACAAACATTTCTCAACAACTTAAATCTATAATTCAATAGTTACACCAAACAGATTAATAGCTTCTGATTAAAGTCATAATCTATAATCTGTTAAGTTATAATTTATAATCTGTTTTAACAACTACATCAAATGGCGCGGGCATGAGTTTTTAATTTTATTACCTAATTCTAATCTTTTTATTTATTTTTAATTTAAATTATTTGTATATTTTAATTAAATAAATTAATGAAAAAAAGTATTTTAATTAAAAAAAATTAATAAAAAAAGAGTATTTTAGACATTTTCGTACACAATTATTATTATTTATATCAATTTTACTTAATGAAAATAAACAAATAATTTAAATTAAAAACAAATCAAAAGATTGGATTTAAATTAACAAAATTAAAATTTTATTTTGTTAAAAGATTTAAATCCTAATTTTTTTTGGTAAATTCCCCAAAAGACAATTATAGCTAGCCACTCGTCAAATGTTTTTCCCTTTCCCAAGTCTAAGCTTGAATTCGGCTTTAAAAATTAAAAAAGAAAAAAAGTTTTCTAACCTGGGACCTTGAACCCCTTCTCTTCATTGATCAACAACTTAACAAAAATATATAAGGCACAGCATGTTCATTGCCTCAAATGTTGCAAAAATATAATCAGAATCATTGAAAATATAGGAAAATGCCTTAAACCACTAATTAGTGGTGGCTCTAATGATATGATAATGGATCCCATCTACTGCCACACTGTATTTGTGACTTGATTTTTATTTTTTTTTTTCTTCAATTGCTACCTCACTAATGGCGAAATTAGTGATAACAAATTAGTGATCCATAGCATTACTCGAAAATATATGTATGCGTCATGCACTACGTAATTGAAAACTGTTTTTTGTAGTCAAGGAAGCGCCACGCCACTTACACATCGTCCTCTCATTCAATGACCCTGCATTCATTGACCTTGCATAACTGAAAATGGATGGTATCGATATTATCTCTCTTACTTGCTATTATTTTAGTGAAAACAAGCTTGAAATCTGCATATTAGAGCACAATTTTCTTCGATAATAATTTATACAAGACCATTTTTATAACAACCATACACCCATTCTTCCAAAAATAATAATATAATTTAGTTAGTCCATTGCTGACTTCTAGTGCACAAAAAAAAAACAAAACAAGAAAGTGAAATGGGAAAGCTACTAAACAATCAAATATTCCAATAAGAAGAAACGGGCAAACCTTTGAATTTGATTTTGAAGAAATGGGCAAACGTTTGAATCAAAAATTCCACAATTAGTTGCCTGTGTAAGATTTCTGAATAGTCTTTATATTCAATTGTATTAAATTGACAAAGGGTTATCAGTTTATATATATCTAGACAAACAAAAAAAAGGGACATTTTTGTGACAGTTCTTATCACAAATTCCTATATAAAGAGACTAACTCATTTCAAGCAGATTGGAGATTGAGAAACTCTCTTTTCAGAAAATATAATCATCCATGGAAGTTCATAATCAACATCCAAGCCATGACACGAAAGAAGCTGAAGTGGTTGTAATCATGGTGCCTTTTCCATGCCAAAGCCACCTCAACCAGGTCCTCCACCTCTCCTGCCTAATCTCCTCCTACAACATCCCGGTTCACTACGCTTGCTCCGCCACCCACGTTCACCAAGCTAAACTCCGCTTCAATGGCATTAACAGCCATGCCTTTGCCCAAATCCACTTCCATGAGTTCCCCACCCCTCATTTCGTCTCTCCTCCACCCGACCCCAATGCTCTGAGTAAATTTCCATCACATCTCCAACCATCCTTTGAAGCCTCTTTGCATCTCCGCCACCCCATGACCAAACTCTTACACAAAATCTCTTCCACAACTAGAAGAGTTATAGTTGTCCACGACGCCCTCATGGCTTATGTGGTTCAGGACACCGCTACCACACCAAATGCAGAATCCTATTCTTTCAACGCCACTTGTGCGTTCACTTGTTTCTTTGACGGATGGCAAATGATGGGAAAACCATTCCATGTGGACAAACCACAGGGGTTACCATCTTTTGAAGGATGTTACCCTTCCGAGATTCTAAATTTAATCACCCTCCAAACTAAGTATTTGAAATTTACATCTGGATCTATTTTGAACTCATGCAGATCAATCGAAGGTACTTACATTGATTTAATGAAGGTGGCACTAATTGGTGAAGACAAGCAGCTATGGGCCATGGGGCCATTGAACTCGGGAAGGGTAGATGACAGCAAAAGCTCAAATAGCCAACATAAATGTTTGGACTGGCTTGACAAACAAGCCCCAAATTCAGTGTTATATGTTTCGTTTGGAACGACAACTTCGATGACAGATCAAGAGATCAAAGAACTTGCAATGGGGCTGGAACAGAGTGGACAAAAGTTCATCTGGGTGCTTAGAGATGCCGATAAAGGAGACATTTTTGCAGGCGATGTCAAGAGAGCAGAAGCACTGCCAGAAGGTTATGAAGAGAGAGTTGAAGGAGTTGGACTGGTGGTGAGGGATTGGGCACCTCAACTTGAAATTTTGGCACACCGATCAACGGGTGGGTTCATGAGTCACTGTGGATGGAATTCATGCCAGGAGAGCATCACCATGGGAGTGCCGATAGCAACCTGGCCGATGCACTCGGATCAACCCAAGAATGCATTTCTGGTAACAGACATATTAAAGGTTGGTGTGGTTGTCAAGCAATGGGCAGCACATGAGGAGGAGGTGGTGGCTTCATCAACCATTGCAAAAGCTGTCAAAAGGCTAATGACATCAACAGAAGGGGAGGAGCTGAGGAAGAGGGCGGAGGAACTGGGTGGTGCCGCCCTGCAGGCAGTGAAGGAAGGTGGAGTTTCTCGCACAGAATTGGATTCATTCATTGCTCATATAACTAGGTAAGTTCGTTGAGTGATGCAGCATGAATATGGGTTTTTTCCTTTGTTTGGATTGTGGCTCAGAACTTCTCCATAATCACAACAATCCAAAAAAAGTATTCGATGAATAAAATCATATTAGTGTACTATATATGATAGAAGCATAGTCAAGTGCTTCATATTCTCTCTTTAAAATGTCTCATCTGTGCGTCACATGTTTTTAGTGAGTCTGGATCCTCTGCCGTGTTTTCTTGGAGTGGATCTTGTAGTGCTAATGAAACTACGTCATTTTGTTCCCTTTTTTTGTCTTTTTCCCTTCCTCTGTTTTCTCTTCCTGTGTTTTGAACTGAGACCCAAAACCAAAAACGAAAAGCAGAGGAGGAGGAACGGAGGACTCAAAATGACGGAAGCCGGACAAATCTGTAGGCTCGACGAATGGAGGACCGGCGATCGGCAACTGGGAAGATGACCGACAGGACCCAAAATGTTCATCAAATGCAGGATTAGGCACTTTGGAAAGATTGGTAAAAAGTCAGCTTTTTAGTTTTTTAACTTTTTTTAGCCATACAAGTCAGCTTTTTTTATCTAAAAGAAACCAACTTTTTGCCAAAAAAATTATCAAAGAAGCCAAAAATTTAAAAAGTTAATTTTTTATCAACTTTTCAAAAAACCACTAACTTTTAACCATTATCCCAGTCGCAAGTAAAGAGACTCCACCAGGAGAGGGAGAGAGAGAGAGAGAGGTAGAGGTGTTTATACAAAAAAAGAGAGTAAAGAGTCAATTACAAAAAAGTGGAGATAGACCCAAAAAAGCGTAGAGAGAGAGAGAGAGAGTCAATTACCTGGGTAATAGCTTCTCGGCCATTTCCCATTTTCAGGCAACCATAGATAGAAGTTTATGGTTTTGGGGCCCAGAATACAAGCACAAGGTTTTTTTTTTGGTCATTTCATTGACAATTTAGAGGCGGATTTGAAATTATCCAGTGGGCTTGCTTGTATGTTGTTTCTAGTTGTTTGAAAGATAGTCAAATAAATGTTGCAACTATTCAGACAGATCAGGACTATTGAAGGCCGAACATTGGTTGTGCTCTTAATATGTAGAATGTTTTGAGGTTTATTGAACAAAATGCTTGATGAATCTAATTATGCAGAAATAGAAATAAAATTGTTTCTTAACAGTTTTAAGCTTTAATAGTCGCTTTTTAAGTCACCGGTCCTCCGTTCGTTGAGCCTACAGATTCGTCCATCTTCTCGTCGTTTTGGGTCCTTCGTCCGTTTCTTGTTTTCTCCTTTTCGTTTCTAGTTTTGGGGCTTAGTTCAAAAAGAGACAAAAAAAAAAAAAAAAGAGGCAAATGACGTGGTTTAATTAGCACTACAGGATCCACTGCAAGAAAACACTGTAGAGGATCCGGACTCATTTTAAGTAGGGAATTTAATACAAATCTAAGAGTTGCATAACTCAACTGGAACGAAAATGAAAATTGTTAACGGTTACAATTAATGTGACATCCCAATTTTCATTAATAAATCAAGTCAACTTTAAATTATAATTTTAGGCAACTAATAATCTCAAAAATACAAATTGTCTCTAAAATAATAATACAGATGTCTTCAAAAATAATTTATACAAATCTCCAAAAATAATAAGAGTAATGCTAAAGACCCTAAAAGTTTTACCAAAATTTTTACCAAGTTTGGGTCTCACACCTATGTGAGACCTTTGGTAAAAATTTCGATAGAACTTTTGGGATCTCTTAACATTTTTCAAATAATAATCAGTGTATTTGGTTTCAGTTTTATGAAAACTGAGTTTTTTTTTTTTTTTTTTTTTTTTATAGTGAATATTTTTAAAAATTTAAGTAATTTTTTTATTTTTTTAGATGCACATTACTTAGATGTATCTAAATAGTAAAATATTTATGAAAACATATTTTAACAAATTAATAAATACACAAAAATATGAAAATGTACTAAATTTTCTTATTTTTCTGTATTTTTTGGTATTTAGTGTATTTTTTAAAGAATTTTTTTTTCACAAATATTATACTTTTTAAATGTCTTTATGTTAGATGTGTCTAAAAATCTAAAAAAAATTGCTTAAAATATTAAAAAATTTATTGAAAATATTAAAATACGAAAAATAAAAGAGTAGAATTTCCTGAAAACTGTTTTCTAAAAACTAGAACCAAACAAGCTGTATAGTGGTATGTCCAAAATCTCTAACTCAATAATTCCTCAAATGTTTTAATTCCAATTGCCACTAAATTGCTTTGTACTTGAAAAATAAATTAATTCAAGAAATATATAATACAACAGGAATGATAAGGTTCAGATAGAGAATAAATCAATAAGGATCTAACAACTTATGATATTGCATGAACAATTTGATTCGATAATCAAGCAATTTACAAAATTGTACAAATAAATCAACTAAACATATGATAACTTGTCTAGGACCAAATATCTAGTCCTACTCAGTATATGGCCAGTGATCGGTCTCACCCAGTTCACCCAAGCACAACGGTTTATTAGGACATATAGGTACCAACTATTAGCAGAGTCTACTCGATCCATGTACATAATATTTTCACGCCATCTAGCCAAACAAATCAACATTGCCAACCCATAAAAACTTTATTGAATTTATGAAATAATTAGAATAATCAAATGTATCAACACAAAATAATTTCACAGAATTTACCAAATGACTAGTATAACAAACAAAATACAAATTCGAAATAATTAAAATTAAATCCGTCACCAACACTTTAATCATCTGATATTTCTACATGAATTTTCAAAAATGACGGATTAAAATTCTAAAATATAAAGTATGTAAAATTTGATAAAATCTACAACTCTCATTTTTTGTAAAATTATTAATACGCACTCTAAACACTTTAAATCTAAACTTAAAATTTTGATCACAAATGGAGGGAAATAGAGAGAACCGTACGACATGGATGGAAAAAGAAGGTTCACTCTCAATTTATAGTGAAGGCGGGGCTGAACTTATGCTAAGGCCACGGGGGCTTGTGTTTTAGGTAGGAATGGTAATTTGAAACCGACCCGATGGGGAACCGACCTCCTGACCCTAATTTAAGTGGTTTTTCCCCAAAAAATATCTCCGATGGGACGGGATGGTATTCAAAAATCAATTCCCGATCAATTTTGGGCCAAGGACGGTAATAAGTGTCCAACCCCCGGCCCCGTCCCGTTTGTCCCCAAAGTAATATATGTATATATATACTTCGATGCACTGTTTCTCTCTCTCTCTCTCTCATTTCATCTTTTTTTCATTTCATATTTATTCTCTATCTCTTTTCCTCACATCTCTCTCTATTCACCGTCTCTGATCCCTCTCTTCCTCACCGTCTCTCATCTCTTTCTCCCTCTTACTCACTCATAGTTTCTTTCTTTTCCTCATACTTCTCATCTCTGTAAGATCTCAAAATGTGGTGCTTCGATCGGCGACAACAACGGTTGCGATCTCTCTCGAATTACTAATCTATATGGTGTGATATGAAAACGTGGTGCTTCGATCGGCAACCACTAGTGATGTGTGTCCTCTCTCTCTCTCTCTCTCTAACAGACAAAGTTCCTCTTCTCTCTCTCTCTAACAGTGGAGATGATGATGTGTGTGGAACTATGGTGTGTACAATTAGGGCTTTCGGCGATCTCTCTCTACTCAGATCTCTCTCTTTCTTTGTGATGTTGATGACGTTGTTGTCGATGTTGTTATTGAGTCGTTCTTGTTGCTAACTTGCTGCTGCTGTTTGGTTTTTTGTTTTTTGTTTTTTGTTTTTTTTGGGACGGGGAATTTTTAGAGTCGGGGAAACCCGATCCCCGTTAAGGGGCGGGGACAAGGACGGTGATAGGTGCCCCATCGAGGATCGGGGTCGGGGACGGAGAAATTTTTACCATCGGGGATTGGAAACGGGGAGTGTGATCCCCGGCCTTGCCTTGGCTCGTTGCCATTCCTAGTTTTAGGTCCTAAAAATAGGGTTTTCAAATTTATTAGTAGTATATTCAAAATTTAAATATGTTTAATTTGTTTTTATTAATTTAGGGTCAATTTAAAAAGTTTCAAAAAATTGTTAGGCCTAATTAAAAAAAATATTTAATCACAAATGTGGTTAGGCCCAATTGAAAAAAAAAGAAGAATTAAAACATATACAAGTATAGTTAGCCCAAATAATGGTATAAATAATTTTTTTCCCTAATTTTTCTCTCTCATAAACTATATTTTAATGAAATAAATAATTTTACCCTAATTTTTTTACCCTACGTCTCTATCATATTTTAATTGAATAAAATTTTCCTAATTTTTGGCCCTAATTTTGTTTCATTAAATTGTGTTCCATAATTTCTTTTCTATCAGATATCAAATAGTGAGTGAATTGTGTGTTTTGTGTAGAAAATTGATTATACAATCATGTTTTCTTTTCATTTATATTTGCTTTTCACATTACTGGGGAAACAAAATTATTATCTCACTCTTTAATTTAACACAATATGAAATCATTTATGTTTACTCACATTGCTGGAACATTTCATTGATTAGATTTGTTGATAAATTAGTTCATTTTGTTAATTTGAACTATATCTTTTGGAATTTTTTTTTTTTGATATTATGAATAAATACATTTTGATAACTATTTTGATATCAATTGATGGCAGTAACATCGAATTAGGTGATTTTATTTTTTATTTTTATGAATATAAGCCTTATTTTTTTGTTTCACCGTAGACTCTGAAAACTCAGGCGAACCTAAGTTAAAGAAACTCGGAGGAAAAGAAAAAAAAATTAACAAAATAAATAAAAAGAGCGTACAAATGGAATAGGGTTTAGGCATAGGTTTTTGTTTGGGGAGCACTTAAGATAATAAATGAATAAAATAAACAAACAAAAAGAAGGAAGTGTGGGAATGGCATCCGCAGCCCCACGTGGGTCGCTACCTTAAATATAGATATATATACTCCCTCCGTCCCAAAATATTGGTCCCTTTTGGAGAATCCAACTTTTTTTGGTAGTACACTCATTACATTTGAAAAAAGTTGGTTTTCCAAAATTGCCCTTTTGATAGTACATTTTTTGGGAATATCAATGTCATAATTGTACTTTTTAAATTGTTTATTAATTTAAAAGAAGGGCAAAATAGGAAATTTACAATATTTTTGTACTTCATTTATAAAGAGGGACTAATATTTTGGGACAATGAAAAATGGAATAAGGGACTAATATTTTGGGACGGAGGGAGTATATTAATTTGAAATGATTGGTATAATGCACCGACTATTATTATAATATATTATAATTTCTAATATTATAGAAACGATTCATATTTTAAACAAATTTTATAGATGTATTTGTAATTTGTTAAAAAATAAAATATTTATGTTTTGTAATTAACCAAGAATGTTTGTATAATTACGAAAAAGCTTGTTTCATAATTGACTAAGAATGTTTACATAATTATGAAAAAGCCTGTTTCATAATTAACTAAGAACGCTTGTATAATTATGAAAAAACTTTCACTCAACATATAGGTTATCATTAGTAAATTATTTAAAATTAAGGCCAAAATCAAAAAGAAAAGACGAATCTCAAACAATTAAGCGATTCTTATATACATAGATATATATTTTCTTGGTGAGGAAGAAAGCATAGAAAATGGGAGATAATTGACTTTTAGAAAGAGATGAATAATAATGAGTTGAAAATAAAAAAGATGTAAACTAAATATAATAAAATAAATTATGTTTTTATTTAAAAATTTCTCCACCAAAATATTATAACAAATTAACAATACTTTTCATTAAAATATTTAATACCTCAAAAATAACGAAATACACAATTCATAATTTGGCAGACAATTAAAAATGTATATTGGAATATGAATAACATTTAGAGCATCTCCAACGGTGACTCAAATTTTTCACCAAATCTAAATAAAAAATGACCCATTTCACCAACTTTGATATCACTCGCTCCAACGGTTCACCTTTCACCAAATCTATCCCGGGACAATCGGGTGGTCGACCGGCCGGTTGACCGGTTAGGCCAAAAATATATATATATATTTTTTTCGCGAATTGTCTGAACTTTTTTTTTTAACTTTTTGAACTTTTTTCAGGACGACCGGGTGGTCGACCGGCCGGTTGACCGGTTAGGCAAATTTTTTTTTTTTTTTTTTTAACCGTTTGAACTTTTTTTCTTGAACTGTTTGAATCTTTTACTAGTTGACCGGTTGGTCAACCGGCCGGGCAACCGGCTGGTTGACCGGTGTACCTCTTTCAACGGTTAGTAACAGTAATTTGGTAAAATCTGTGTCTCGTTCTCAGTTTGATACTTTTTTTGCTGAAATCTCATTTTGATATCAATCTGGTGCAACAGTTGAAGCATAAAAAAATACATTTTTCATCAAAATTTGAATTTGATATCAACTTTGATTCACTGTTAGAGATGGTCTTACAAACATATATACATACATGCGTATAAAACAAAAACAAAAAAAACAAATAATCATAGCTAACTAGTCAATATTTAACTGTCCCAAAGTCTTTGATTTTGCTTTAAAAATAATAACAAAAAGTCCAACCTTTGAATGAGAAAACCCTTTTCTTCATTGATTATTCTAAATTCTGATATTATCACTCTACTTGTCGGCGCGATTTTTCTTAATATTTTACAATAATAATATAATTTTATACTATGCTGACTACCCGAACATCAAAAAATAAAGAAATAAATAAATAAATCAAGCATTGTAATAAGAAGATATGGCCAAACTTTGAGTCATTTTTATTACGGTTCGTAATACAAATTCCGATATAAAGAATCAACTCATTTCAAATAGATAGAAGATTGAGAAACTCACTTTCAGAAAATATAGTCATCCATGGATGTTCATAACCAACAACATCCATGCGATGCCTACAAACAAGCTGAAGTAGTTGTAATCATGGTGCCTTTTCCATGCTATAGCCACCTCAACCAGGTTCTCCAGCTCTCCTGCCTAATCTCTTCCTACAACATACCCGTTCACTACGCTTGCTCTGCCACCCACGTGCACCAGGCTAAACTCCGCTTCAATGCCACAAACCGCCTTTCCTATGCCCAAATCCATTTCCATGAGTTCCCTACCCCTCCTTTCCTCTCTCCTCCCCCCGACCCCAATTCTAAATTTCCAACACATCTCATACCATCCTTTGAAGCCTCTTTGCAACTCCGTGACCCCATGACTGAATTCTTGCACAAAATCTCCCCCATGGCTAGAAGAGTTGCTGTTGTCCACGACGTCCTCATGGCTTATGTGGTTCAGGACACCGCTACCATACCAAATACTGAAACTTATGCTTTTAACCCTGTTGGCACGTTCACTTCGTTCTTCAACGGATGGCAAATGATGGGAAAGCCTTTCCAGGTAGATGAACCACAAGGGTTACCATCTGATGAAGGATGTGTCCCTTCCGAGATCCGGAGTTTACTAACCCTCCAAACTGATTTTTTGAAATCTACATCTGGAACTATCATCAACTCGTGCAGATCAATTGAAGGTACTTACATTGATTTATGGAAAGAGGTACAGGTTGACAAAAACAAACAGATATGGGCAGTTGGGCCATTGAACACCGGAGCGGTAGATAATGGCAGAAATTCAAATAGCCAACACAAATGTTTGGAATGGCTTGACAAACAAGACCCAAAATCTGTGTTATATGTTTCGTTTGGAACGACAACTTCATTGACAAATCAACAGATCAAAGAGCTCGCCATTGGGTTGGAACAGAGCGGACAAAAATTCATCTGGGTGTTGAGAGATGCCGATAAAGGGGACATTTTCTCAGGTGATGTTAAGAGAGCTGAAGTATTGCCAGAAGGTTATGAAGAGAGACTGAAAGGAGTTGGATTGGTGGTGAGAGATTGGGCACCACAACTTGAAATTTTGGCGCACCAATCTACAGGCGGGTTCATGAGTCACTGTGGATGGAATTCATGCCTGGAGAGCATCACTATGGGAGTGCCGATTGTAGCCTGGCCGATGCACTCAGATCAACCGAAGAATGCATTTCTCGTGACAGACATATTGAAGGCTGGTGTGGCTGTTAAACAATGGGCAGAACTTCAGGAGTCGGTAGTGGCTTCATCAACCATTGCAGAAGCTGTCAAGAAGCTAATGGCATCCAGAGAAGGGGAGGAGATGAGGACGAGGGCGGAGGAATTGGGAGGTGCCACCCGGAAGGCCGTAGAGGAAGGTGGTGTTTCTCGAATGGAATTGGATTCGTTCATTGCTCACATAACTCGGTAGATTTGTTTATTGATTCAGGATGAATTGGCTTTCCTTGCATTGGATTGTAGTCCAGACCCCTGAAATCACAACAATCTGGAAATAAGTATTTGATCAATAAAAATCATTTTAGTAATATATGATAGAAGTATAGTCAAGTGCAATAATTCTCGTTCTTGTCTCTTTCTTTGTCCGTGTGCAATGGGAACAAGGCTAATTAACCATAAAAAGGTATTTATTAGAGTATACAAAGGCAAATTAACTAGTGATTGGATTCACCCACCTCATCCAAGTATAATCGCTTATTCGAGTATATTAGTGTAAACTATTGTCGGAGTTCACTAGATCCATGTACGGAATATTTTCACATCATTTAATCAAACAAATTAACATTGCAAACACAGAATAACTTCACTGAATTTATACAATAACCAGAATAATAAAGCGTATCAACACAGAATAATTTTACAGAATTTATCAAATGAGTAGTACAAATTGAAAGTAATTAAAATTAAACTTTTTACACAGAGATTTAGAGTAGTACAAAATTAATTGTACGGGAAAGAAATAAATCTTCTCGTATGATCCTGTTGATCAAGTTTGCACTCCTCCAAACAATGTTGCTTTGCCACTTGAAAACACAAACGTGAGCTAACCGGCGGGTGTGTGCCGGAAACCCCTCCGATGCCTAAGTCAGCAATTAGACTATAGACAATAAGCTCTGTGTATTCTAGAATAAGAATTGGGATACCTGTACAAAGGTCTGGTCATGAGCTTTTATAGACTTTACTTTGGCACAATCCTAGTAGGATTCCAACTCTCCCTATGAGAGTCCTCCTAGGAATCACACACCCTCCTCACTACCAACCAAGTGAGATGGTTTTGCACAATCCTAGTAGGACTATACTCTCCTTAGCAGAGTCTCTTAGGAGTCATACTCCTACTCACTACCAACCAAGTGAGATGGTTTACACAATCCCAGTAGGACTCTAACTCTCCTTAGCAGAGTCCTACTAGGAGTCTCATCACTGCAAGCCAAGTGAGATGGCTGAACCTTTTACCTCGGTTATACATTCTTGCCCGAACTGATTTATCTCGGTCCCCTGCCCTTCGGACCGTATGATCGAAAGCCGATCTAACGGATGCCACCCTGCCGAGCTATATACAGCTCTGTCCTCGCCATTGATGCTACCTCCTTTTAATAAGCTGCTACAACCACACCGAGTTAAGTTACCTCGGTCACACGCTTAAGTAATGATGTAGATGGCGCCCGGCCGAGTTATACCAAGACCGGCCGAGCTATACCAAGCCCGACATCCTTTCTCACCAATACCTCGGCTAACCACCAGGCCCACTTATTTCGGCTGACATCTTTACCTCGGCTAACATTGCGGTCAGCCAAGTTACTTCGGCTCTGTGATACTTTTAGCACTACTATCAGTCTTGACTTCGAGATGACGCCCTGTAAAGCTATCGTTTAGCTCGGTCCTCTTTCTACCGATACCTCGGTCCATAGTTCGGCCCAAACCTAAAATATGAGATGTCTTCTTGGCCTAAGACCGAGCTACACCAGCCCTTATCTCGACCCGTTATGCGGTCCAACTCCCAAAGAAGACTCTTCCTAGCTCGGCCCAATTTGTTTACAAATTACCCTCTCAATTGCCCCTTAATTCCATCTGCGTAGCATGATTGGTATTATTTTTCCTCCAGCTGAGCTAAGAAGTTATTTGGTTTCACGGCTTGTTCGGTCCCAATAAGCCTTGTCAGTTGCTGAGCATGTCCTTCCACTAATCTGGTACGACGTTATTCCCAAGATACATGGCATGTCCCCAATATCCTTGTTCTCCTTATTATCATCGTCATGCCAAAAATTCGAATAGCCCTGATTTTTTGCCTTTAACGTATATATCCTTCGAGTTTGTATATGTCGAGTTGTTCTTTCTGTGTCTTGTCGAACAGACTAACTCGGTTTATACGAACCTTGACAACCTGTTTTGGTCGAGGTAACCATCATCCCGGTTAAAGAGTTCCAAAAATTTGTTGGTCAAACCTGCCAACCTGCTTTGGCTGAGGTAACCATCATCCCAGCCAAAGAGTTTCAAAAATTTTGTTGGACATACCTGCCAACTTCCTGCAGCCTAGATCCTTATCTCAACTTAAGAGAAGTAAGTGTTGGTTTTTCCAGCCAATCTCTTCAGTTCAGATCCTTATCTTGGCTGAAGAGAGCTCAGTGTTGGTTATTCTGGCCAACTCTGAGTGAAGTGTTTGGTTATCCCTGCCAAACGTCCTGTAGCCTGGATCCTTATCCTGGGCTTAGGAGAAGTGTTGGCTTTTCCAGCCAACCTCTAAGTTGGTTATTCCGACCAACCTAGAGTAAAGTGTTTGGTTATTCCGACCAAACGTCCTGCAGCTTGGATCCTTATCCTGGGCTTAGGAGGGGTGTTGGTTTTTCCAGCCAACCTCTAAGTTGGTTATTCCGACTAACCTAGAGTAAAGTGTTTGGTTATTCCGACCAAACGTCCTGCAGCCTGGATCCTTATCCTGGGCTTATGAGGGGTGTTGGTTTTTCTAGCCAACCTCTAAGTTGGTTATTCCGGCCAACCTAGAGTAAAGTGTTTGGTTATTCCGACCAAACGTTCTGCAGCCTGGATCCTTATCCTGGGCTTAGAAGGGGTGTTGGTTTTTCCAGTCAACCTCTAAGTTGGTTATTCCGGCTAACTTAGAGTAAAGTGTTTGGTTATTCCGACCAAACGTCCTGCAGCCTAGATCCTTATCCTGGGCTTAGGAGAGCTAAATGTTGGTTATTCCGGCCAACATAGAGCTAAGCGTTTGGTTATTCCTGCCAAACTTCTTGATTACCCCCCAAGTCGGGCAAAGACTTGTTGGTCAAACCTGCCAACTTCCTGCAGCCTAGATATCCTTATCTCGGCTTAGGAGAGCTAAATGTTGGTTATTCCGGCCAACATAGAGCTAAACGTTTGGTTATTCCTACCAAACTTCTTGATTGCCCCCCAAGTCGGGCCAAGACTTGTTGCGCTTGGTTAGTCCTTCTTTCCAACAGTGCTAACTTTTGCCGAAGGTGTTCTGTCCGATATCACTGTTTGCATCGAACCCTACCTTGGTGTGCATCCCATCTTCCTCTACCAAGATGTGTTGGTGCACTCGCTCCATAAGGGCTTCCATAGAAAGAGGTGGCGTCATTGTTATTGAATCTCTCAATTTATGACCCACTAACAGACCTTGCTTGTACTATGCAATAGCTAGGTTTGTAGGACAATCTGTTACTTGGTTGAAGGTCTCCCAATACCGATTGTCGTAAGACTTCAATGTTTCCTTTTTGCCCATGCTGATGGAGAGAAGCTGGTCAATCTCCACTGGCGTCTTGGTGTTTGTTCTGAATCTGGTTACAAATGCCTCCGTTAGTTGTGCCCATGAGGCTATACTACCTTTTGGTGACCTTTCAAACCATGTGAAACCCATGTCGCCAAGGCTGGACGGAAACATGATACACATTAAGGGTTCGTTTCGTCGATACACGGCCATAACCTGGCGAAAGTGGCTTAAGTGTATGTAGGGGTCTGACTCCCCCTCATAAGTTATGAATTTAGGCTGATGGAAGCCTAAGGGTAATGGTGCGTCCTCAATTGTCAGGATGAACGGTGAGCTCTGCAACCTTACTAATGCTTTGTCTGCTGGTTCATAGGCGAGGCGTTGTTCTGGAATTCCAACCTCGACACTCCTATGTGTTCTAAGAGCCAATCGTTGTAGTGCGGAGACTCTGCGGGGGTCACTAGCCTGAGTGTCTTCTCTCCTTCGAGCCCTTTCAGTCTTCTTTCTCTCAGGTCTGGAGTAGCGTGTCCTGGAAGTCTTTGATTGTGTATCACCTGACCTGAGGTTTCTACTTTCAGTTTATGATAGTGTGACTTCTCTGTCATGATCTTCTGAGTGGCAAAAGTGTGTGTTGCCTCTCCTCCCCTCTTTTGTTGCCACCCCTTTGCTTTTTATCTCGCTCTTCATAAACTCTATGTCAGTCGCTATTCTTCTTATTACTTCGTCTTGCTCCCTTATGCAATCTTTGAGAACCTGATGATCCATCTTCCGCCTCTGTCTATCAGGGCTCCGAGAGCGGTGTGGACTTGAGCCCTGTCTTCTTCTTGCTTCTCTCCGCAGATTCCTTCGCTGGGGATCTAATTCCGCCATGGGTGGGATAGGAGGTAAACCTTCGTGCCTCCCACCCCTTCTGGAGTTTGCCCATCTATAGCAGATTGCGGCAAGTCTTCATTGTGCGCCATTGCTTTTAACTAGAGAGGAAAATTTGATCAAGAGGTTTTGCTCTTTGTGAATTTCTCACAGACGGCGCCAATTGTACGGGAAAGAAATAAATCTTCTCGTATAATCCTGTTGATCAAGTTTGCACTCCTCCAAACAATGTTGCTTTGCCACCTGAAAACACAAACGTGAGCTAACCGGCGGGTGTGTGCCGGAAACCCCTCCGATGCCTAAGTCAGCAATTAGACTATAGACAATAAGCTCTGTGTATTCTAGAATAAGAATTGGGATACCTGTACAAAGGTCTGGTCATGAGCTTTTATAGACTTTACTTTGGCACAATCCTAGTAGGATTCCAACTCTCCCTATGAGAGTCCTCCTAGGAATCACACACCCTACTCACTACCAACCAAGTGAGATGGTTTTGTACAATCCTAGTAGGACTATACTCTCCTTAGCAGAGTCCTCTTAGGAGTCATACTCCTACTCACTACCAACCAAGTGAGATGGTTTACACAATCCCAGTAGGACTCTAACTCTCCTTAGCAGAGTCCTACTAGGAGTCTCATCACTGCAAGCCAAGTGAGATGGCTGAACCTTTTACCTCGGTTATACATTCTTGCCCGAACTGATTTATCTCGGTCCCCTGCCCTTCGGACCGTGTGATCGAAAGCCGATCTAACGGATGCCACCCTGCCGAGCTATATACAGCTCTGCCCTCGCCATTGATGCTACCTCTTTTTAATAAGCTGCTACAACCACACCGAGTTAAGTTACCTCGGTCACACGCTTAAGTAATGATGTAGATGGCGCCCGACCGAGCTATACCAAGCCCGACATCCTTTCTCACCAATACCTTGGCTAACCACCAGGCCCACTTATTTCGGCTGACATCTTTACCTCGGCTAACATTGCGGTCAGCCAAGTTACTTCGGCTCTGTGATACTTTTAGCACTACTATCAGTCTTGACTTCGAGATGACACCCTGTAGAGCTATCGTTTAGCTCGGTCCTCTTTCTACCGATACCTCGGTCCATAGTCCGGCCCAAACCTAAAATATGAGATGTCTTCTTGGCCTAAGACCGAGCTACACCAGCCCTTATCTCGGCCCGTTATGCGGTCCAACTCCCAAAGAAGACTCTTCCTAGCTCGGCCCAATTTGTTTACAAATTACCCTCTCATACAATAACCAGAATAATAAAGCGTATCAACATAGAATAATTTTACAGAATTTATCAAATGAGTAGTACAAATTGAAAGTAATTAAAATTAAACTTTTTACACAGAGATTTAGAGAAAATATATTGTGTACTACTCAAATTACTTCAAATTAATTCATCTGTCACCAACACTTTAATCATTTGATATTTATTCATGAATTTCCAAAAATGACGGATTAAAATTCTAAAGTATAAGATATGTAAGGATTGATAAAATTTACAACTCCTTTATAAAATTAATAATACTCACTCTAAACACTCTCAATCTAAAAATTTTAATCACAATTTTTTTTTTTTTTTTTGGGGGGGGAGGGGGGGTTGTTTGGGGTTTTACTCTCAATTTATAGTGAAGGCAGAGCCGGCCTTTGGGCTAAGGCCACTAATGTTTGTGTCATAGGGCCTAAAATTTGGCTCAAAATTAGGGTTTCAAATTCATTAGTAATATATTTAAAATTAGAGAACTTATTAATAAGTTTCATATATAAAATTTAAAATTCATCTAATCTCAAAACAAAATACTTGCACTAATTAATTTTATATATTTTTAATTGTTACAATTTTTTTTTTTAAATAAAATTTAAAAACACTATTACATCCCACCATTAGTGGAGGAAGGTGGAGTTTCTCGCATAGAATTGGATTCATTCATTGTTCACATAATTAGGTAAGTTCGTTTAGTGACGCGGCATGAATATTGGCTTTTCTTTGTTTGGATTGTGGCTAAGAACTTCTCTGTTTGGATTGTTGTTCAGAATTTCTCCAGAATCACAATAATCTAAAAATAAGTATTTGATGAATAAAATTATATTAGTGTACTATATATGCGTAAGAGGAGTTAACTTGAGTCCACTAGATTAATTGTCCCACTAAAAATAAGTATCTGTTTCTTTACACAAGGAAATAAACTTGGAAGTTGGAACACAGAGTTGTAATGTTCTGTTTGGTTGCTAGGAAATTGGGGGAAAAAGAAAGGAAAATTTTGAAATCTTAAAAATTGTCACAGAGTTGTGTGTTCATTTTTTCATTATTATTGCTGTATTTTCTTGTCTTCATTATCTGTATTCCTTTAGGTTGCTTTTGGATCTTGATTTGAGGAGGAAAATGGAGGGGAAAATGAATGAAAAGGAAGCTAATTTTTATTTTCTTCACAAAGCTGGACAGAAAGTTCAATTTTTATTTTTATTTGCATGTTATATGGCCTCATTTGGTGGAGTTGTGGGAAAGTGTGAAAAAATGGTTATAAATTATGATTTAATAGATTATAGATTATAACTTTAAACATAAACTGTTAACTTATTTGGTGCAACTGTGGGATTATAAATTTAATCAACAGAGTAGTATTTGGTGAATAAACTGTAAAATAGTTTTTTGCTGTATAGTGTCATTTTTGCCTTTTTTTTTTAATTTTATTTTTTTATATTTATTTTAATTATTTATTTCTATATTTCTTTCCTTTATTATTATTAATTGTTTTTTCTTTTTATTCATTTTATTTTATAAAATTGAATAGAATAAATCATTAGATATACGATAGAATTATATGGTATGATATGTGTCATTTTTTAATTTGTTATATATCTAATGAAGTAGAATCTAATTCTATTATCATGTCATTTTTGGTGAATTTATGAGTCTTTATTATTTCTTCTGAATTTATAAAAAATTATAAAACAAATATTAAGATAATTTTCCTATCTAAAAAAAAACTACTAAGATAATTCACAAAAACAGAAGAAAATACATATATATATATATATATATAAATGATTAATTTTATTAATACATAAATTATACTTGCATAATAAATAATCAATTTTATTAATAAGTAAATCATTAAGTAAATTAACAATTTTTTTAATGATATGAAAAATATTTTCTAATTAACCATTTTATTAATAAATAAATAAATCATTAATTCAATTAATAATTTTTAATGATATGAGAAATATTTTTTAATAAACAATTTTGATAATTTATTATTACATAGGAAAATAGTTTTTTTTTCTTGAGTATTGTATTAAATTAAAACTTATAACTTGTAATTTCTAATATTATAAAATCGATTCATATTTTAAACAAACTTTATAGGTATATTTGTAATTTGTTAAAAAATAAAAGATTTAAGTTTTGTAATTAATTAAGAATGTTTGTGTAATTACGAAAAAACTTGTTTCATAATTGACTAAGAATGTATGCATAATTATGAAAAAATCTATTTCATAATTGACCAAGAATACTTGTGTAATTACGAAAAAACCTTCACTCAACATATAAGCAACCGTTAGTAAATTATCCAAAATTAAAGGCCAAAATAAAAAAGAAAAGATGAATCTTAAACAATTAAGCGATTCTTATATGTATAGATATATATTTTCTTGGTGAGGAAGAAAGCATAGAAAATGGGAGATAATTGACTTTTAGAAAGAGATGAATAATAATGAGTTGAAAATAAAAAGATATAAAATAAAAAAAATTGATTGAGACCTCTAAAAGAGTATTAAATTGTCTTTTTTCTCGTTATGTTTTGTCTTTTACCTTTGTTTTTTTTTTTTTTTTTGATATAATGCCAGCTCACTGGAACTGTTTTTAGAGCAGCTCTATTAGTGCTTTCTACCAAGACTGTAAAATAAATATAATAAAATAAATTATATTTTTATTTAAAAATTTCACCACCAAAATATTATAACAAATTATCAATACTTTTCATTAAAATATTTAACACCTCAAAAATAACGAAATACGCAATGCATAATTTGGCAGACAATTAAAAATGTATATTGGAATATGAACAACATTTACATACATATATACATACATGCATAAAAAAAAAAGCAAACCAACAAACCAACCAACCAACCAACCAACCAACAAACAAACAAACAAAAAATCATAGCTAAGCTAGCCAATATTGAACTGCCCCGAAAGTCATTGATTTTGCTTTAAAAATAATAACAAAAAGTCCAACCTTTGAATGAGAAAACCCCTTTTCTTTATTGATTATTCTATATTCTGATATTATCACCTATTATCACTCTACTTGTCGGCGCAATTTTTCTTAATATTTTACAATAATAACCATCTTACTTGTTTTCACTTTTTAAAAAATACTTTTTAAAAAATTTTACTTTCTTATTTTTCATATTTTTTTGTTTTTACTAAATTTTTTTAATATTTTAAACAATTTTTTTACATTTTAGACACACCTAACATAAATACACCTAAAAAGTAAAAAAATTACAAAAAAAAAATCTTTTAAAAATTCACTAAATACCAAAAATACAAAAAAAATACAAAAAATCAGTATATTTTTTATATTTTATTGTATTTATTAATTTTTTAAAATATCTTTTCATAAATTTTTTACTTTTTAGATACATCTAAGTAAGGTGCATCTAAAAAAGTAAAAAAATGTTTAAAATTTTAAAAATATTCACTAAAAACAAAAAAATACGAAAATCAAAAAAGTCAATTTTCAAAAAACTTAATCTAAAAAACTCAAACCAAACACACTGAATACAATTTTAACCTATGCTGACTACCAGAACATCAAAAAATAAAGAAATAGATAAATCAATCAAACATTGTAATAAGAAGAAATGGATAACTTTGAGTCATTTTTAGCGGATTTATGATTCTTTACCATTTCTTCTGAATTTATAAAAAAATATAAAATAAATATTAAAATAATTTTTTTATCTAAAAAAAAATTACTAAGATAATTCACAAAAATAGAAAAAAAATACATATATATATATATATAAAACTAATTTTATTAATACATAAATCATACTTACACAATAAATAATCAATTTTATTAATAAGTAAATCATTAAGTAAATTAACAATTTTTAATAATATGAAAAATATTTTCTAATTAACCATTTTATTAACAAATAAATCATTAATTCAATTAATAATTTTTAATGATATGTGAAATATTTTTCAATAAACAATTTTGATAATTTATTATTGCATAGGAGAATATTTTTTTTTTCTTGAGTATTGTATTAAATTAAAATTTATAACTTGTAATTTCTTGGGCAAATTACATATACACCCCTCGAGGTTTGGTTAAATTACAGATACCCCCCTGAGGTTTCGGAAATTACATCCCGCCCCCTGAGGTTTGTATTTTCATAACAATTTACCCCCTGAGGTTTATATTTCATAACAAATTACCCCCTAATTTCTTATGCAAATATAGTATTCAGGGGGGAATTCGTAATTTCTCAAACCTCAGGGGGGTATTTGTAATTTAGCCAAACCTCGAGGGGTGTATATGTAATTTGCCCTAATTTTCTAATATTATAGAACCGATTCATATTTTAAACAAATTTTATAGGTGTATTTGTAATTTGTTAAAAAATAAAAGATTTATGTTTTGTAATTGACTAAGAATATTTGTGTAATTACGAAAAAACTAGTTTCATAATTGATTAAGAATGTTTGCATAATTATGAAAAAAAACCTGTTTCATAATTGATCAAGAATGCTTGTATAATTACGAAAAACCTTCACTCAACATATATGCCACAATTAGTAAATTATTCAAAATTAAAGGCCAAAATTGAAAAGTAAAGACAAATCTTAAACAATTAAGCGATTCTTATATACATAGATATATATATTTTCTTGGTGAGGAAAAAAGCATAGAAAATGGGAGATAATTTATTTTTAGAAAGAGATGAATAATAATGAGTTGAAAATAAAAAGATATAAAATAAATATAATAAAATAAAGGGCAAAACACTAATAAATTTCAAATTTTAATTTGTTAAACCATTTGGTACTGCCTTTTATTTGTAGACTAATAAGTCCTATTTGAATAATGTTAAAAGCTCACTATAGGCATTTTTTAAATTTCCCTTCTTTCCGTGCATCAATAACATTAACTACACTAACAACATCATCAACATCAACTACGTCATCAACATCATCATACATTATCAACATCACTAACATTGTGAACATCATTAACATCAACTACATCTTCAACTTCATCAAACATCAGCAACATCATTTCACCACAAACATCACAAAGTCTAGAAGAACCCGATTGTTGAAGCGTAAGGGAATGTGAATTACTTTTAGAAAACATGAAACCCAATTCAATAATTCCGATTCAACAAACTTTATGAATATACCCCACAAACAGAGAGAGATTGAGAATGGGCACAAAACTATCAAACAATGTTTTGCTTTCACATTATCAGGAAAGTTGTGAAAAAGATTTGGAACCTGCAAATGGCTTTTTTTGGAGAATGCAAATCTGCAGGCTTTGATTCTTCCTTTCTCTCCCTCTCTCTCCACAAACCAACAACGACAAAAATATCAAACAACACGAGTCCACAAGAGAGAGAGAGAGAGAGAGAGAGAGAGAGAGAGATTGACAGAGAAAACTTCAACTATAGGAAAAACGGTAGGTGGGGTGGCAATATCAGATAACGGTGACGGTGACTTTTTCTTGGGTAGATATTTTTTTGATCAGCAAAGAAAGCTTTATTGATGAGAAAACATACAAAGTATGGGAACAGACATCAATAAAGAGGAGGGTGCAAAAGGCATCACAGTGAAACACGAAGATCCCAACTAGGTTGGCACCTCAATGCACACCAAATCATCTACCAGCACCAACTCCAAGCTCTAAGTTGGTGAGAAACCAAACATACAGAGCAAACAAAACCAAAACTAAAAACACAAGAAAGCACAAGAACTTGCCACCTAAACACAACCTACTGAATATGCTAGCTAAACACCACCTTCAGCCCAACACCAGCACAAAAACACCAGAAACACAGAAGCACCAACTCAGAATCTGCTAAACACCAGCAGACTACCAAACCAGCAGCCACCATACAAACTTGAGCAACAGCTGAAGTATGTAGATAGGCAGGGGGCTTGCACCAGCTTGTCCAACAATGCTAGACCAGAGCTTCACCAACAGACAGATGCTTTTGCTGCTCAGATGCAGAGCATGCTCTGCTGCTCAGATGCAGAATAACAAACACTAGCAGCTGTAAACTCCCTCAGACAGACTAGCAGATGCATATCAGAATCACACTACAGACTAGCATACTCCAAACAGATCAAACAGACTATAACAGCATGCACCAAACAGATTAGCATACAGATTAGCAAATGCATACAGCAGAATCAATCACCAAACAGACCAAACAGATCATACAGACTAGCAGATGCAAACAGCAGAAAGACACTACCAGCTGCAAACTCCATCAGACACATGCCTTTACCTGATCAAGGTTGTTGATAAAATCATTAACAGAGTACATATTCCTTAACCTGGAAGCCTTACTCCACAAGGCAAATCGAACCTTAATGAGCTCACTAAGGTCTACTCCACAAGGCTGCACTCCATTAAATACACAATCATTTCTAAACTTCCAAATGGACCATAGAGCAATCAGAGGTAAAACCCTCCATAATCTCCTAACCTTGTTCTTAAATTGGCCACCTAACCACCAATAAAACAAACAGTCAACAGACCTAGGCACCACCCACAGGCACCCCCACCATTGTAACAGATCTGTCCAAACTTTCTAGGGAAAAGAACAATGCAGCAACACATGGGCAGCAGATTCATTCTCATTTTCACAAAAGGCACAAAGTATTGAAGCACTACTATTAAGAATACCAATATGCTGGAGAAAAACTCTAGTTTTCACTCTATTCCTCCAAGCTAACCAGCCAAAAAACTGGACTTTAGGAGGTAAAACAGTGTTCCACACAAACTTACCTAAAGACAGATGAGGGCCAAAAGGAGAGTCACTGAACTTGTACAAAACAGATGCCTTGAGACAACCACCTGATCCATTCCATGTAGCACAATCCTCTACATTAATGCGTAAAGGAGGGGCATCCTTTAAAACAACAACCAATCTATTTACTTCATCATTTTCCCAATCATAGAGGTTTCTCCTAAAGTTAAAATTCCACTCCTCCACAGTAGATCTCCTATCATAGAAGCTGAAGAGTGATCCCCCTTTATCAATAGACAAACTAAAGAGTCTAGGGAACTCAGCTTTTAAACATCTGCTACCAAGCCAACAATCATGCCAAAACTTGATCCTTTTCCCATTCCCAATCCTTAACCAAAACTTCTCTACATAGAACTCCACTTACTGTTGATGATGCTTTGCCACTGTGATAATATCAGTCCACAATCTAGAGTGACTATGAGACAAACTCGCAGATGGGATCCAGCTACTGTAGACACCCCATTTTTGACCGGCCTTAAGACTTAGACGTCACCGATTGAGCGCTTGGTGATGTTGCATATCGCGCTCGTTCAGAAGTCTCAGAGTCGCGGCCGTGAGCCCTGCCTCCAGACTTCCGAACCCTCTTCTGTGCCTTGCCTCGTTTTGCGAACCAGACGCGATTTTTCTCTGTTTATTTTCCTAAGGGGAGGGAGAGGTCCCGTAGACCATCTCTCAGTGGCCATGGGCTATATTTTGTGGCTATAGGCCATTTTGCCCATTTCGGAGCCCGGTTCCCGATTTTTCGGAGCTGTTGGCCGTGTGCCTCGGTTCGGGACCGCTCAACCACCTCCATTTGCTTCGGTTTTTGGCGTACATCCAATTTGCTCCCTTTTGAGGGACACTGACGTCTGAGAGACCCACTTCGTGGTCGAATGCCACTTTCGGTGCTTAACAGGCAGTTTTCGGGGCCCCGAACTGCGCGTTCTGGCCCCCGGACATTCGTTTTGCATCGGTTTTCGTTCATTTTTGGCAGGTACCTCTGTTTCATCACCAGGAAGGCCGTAGAAGGGTGGGAGGTCAGCAATTGTTTCAACAAACCAGTTATATTCCTCCGGCGCCCTCTGACGCCCGTTTTCTTCACTTCCGAGCCAATGTTGAACACCCTTGGATCATTTTCTTGAACTTCTAACCACATATTTGTGATGTACACACATGGGAGGACACCAAAAGTTGGTGGCCGGCCACTAATTCAACCTGACCCTTTTGAACCCATCCTAAAAATGGCCTATTCTCTCTCCTGTTTTACAGTTTGCAATTTTGAACCACAGGGTTGTGATGAGGGAACCTGGGAGGACAACAATTAGTGGTGGCCGGCCACTAATTCACCTTGACCCTTTTGACCCTTGGCCGGCCGTCCGGCCACCTGCATCTCCAAAAAGTGGCCGGCCATGATCCTCAGGTTGTGTTTGTTACAGTTGTACACTTTTTCCCCCCAAAAACTTGTATCCGGAGGGGACCTTTTTTGGGGGGAAACTTGGCTTGTTTTCCCTCCATTTCTTTCCTCCTTTTCCCCCCTCTTTGGTCTACAAAGCTGGCCTCCAGCATTGAGAGAAAGGTTACAAAAAATTTCCCTTAAGCTCTTGCATGCACATCCCTCTCCATCTCCATCTCCATCTCCATCTCCAAGCTCAAAAATCCTAAAACCCTACCCCATTTCTTCATCAAACCATAGCACCACTCCACCACTTCCATTTCCAGCAGCTTGGGGAGCTTTCCAGCAGCTAAGAGACACCACTTCTCAAGCCAAGAAGCAACCAAAGTCAAGTCTTCAAGGGTAAGCCCCATTTCCCTATTTTTTGGTCCATATTTTGTTCAATACATAAGCCATGCATGCTTGCTGTTTTGAGCTCCGGCCCTAACCAAAAGTGGCATTTTTTTGAGCTCCTTTTCACTTTTGTTTAAGGGCCTCTCACTGTTTGAGGTCCCCATCTTGCACTTCTTCATTATCCTTCTTGTATGCCATAATCTTGCATATTATTTTTGGCCTGTGTGTGATCTGTTTTGGAGCATGATATAAACTGTAAATAGGCTTATTTTGAGCCCTCTTCAACATTGAAGAAGGGATCATCACCTTTTGGGACCTCCATGTGCCACTTGTCATTATATCCTTCTTTGGTCCCCGATTTTGCATGATTTATTAGACTAGTGTGCTTCTGTTTTTGGTCTTTTTACAGAACTGAAAATAGTCTTATTTTGACCCATTCTTCTTGTTTCATTGAGGGTCTTTCATGGTTTGAGGCACCTTTTATATACTTTGTGTTATATCTCTATTTTGGCTCCATTTTTGCATAGCATTTTGAACATATTTTCATACTATTTTGGGTCCGGCCATCAACTGTAAAATGCATTATTTTTGGCCCCTCTTCAACATTGTTGAAGGGCCTCTTTGTGTTTAAGGCCAGAAACCACCACTTGCTTCTTTGGCCATCTTTTGGTCCATTTCTTGCATGAGAGTTTAGCCATACCTGTGCTGGTTTTTGTGGTTTTCCATAAACTGTAAAAGATCATATTTTGGGCCCCTCTTCAACTTTGTTGAAGGGCCCTAATCTTTTTGAGGTCATCATCCATGAGTTGCTTCATTATCTCACATTTAGGGCCATTTTTGCATGCTAGTTTTGCCATATTTGTGCTTACTGTTTGGCCATGCTTTGAACTGTAAAAATGCTTGTCTAGGGGCTGCCTTGCTTCTGTCTTTTCATCTCATTTTCAAATTATAAATGCATTGCATAGCTATAGGCCATTTCATGCGTCAAAATTCATGTTTCGGGACTTGTTCCATGCATCGGGTATCATTTCGCTTTGTTTCGGGGCTGTTTTCCCCCTCGTTTTGCTACTAATTTTTGCATGTTTGCATACCATATTCCATGTCTTTGCCATGTCTCATTAGAGTGGCATTTCGGTGCCTGAGGGTCGGTCCTCGGTTTGCGTGCACGCATTTCGAGTTGTCTTGCTTTCATCTAATGGCCTCCTATGTGAGTGTGGCTGAGGCTCTCTCATGTTGGTGTAAGTCCATTATTACATTTCGTATGCCATTTCATTCCATAGCATTGTGTATGTTAGGGTGTTAGCGTATTGTGTGTACCATGATTACCTCGTGCATCGTGTATGCCATTTCATAACATTGTGTATGTTAGGTTGTATCTTAGTTTGCATTCATGCATATCATGCATATTGCATTGTGCTTGGGATAGGAGTTAGCCCGAGCACGGGAAACGAGGTACGTTCCGTACTCCGAGTGACGGAACGTGTCTCAATTCCCTAGTCGCCGACACTCCGGATCATCCATGATGGAGTTAGGTCTTGTTGTGTTTTCATGTGCATTCATTTCATATTAAATTGTGCAATTCGACTCCTCGGCCATCATGCATCGAGATGCCTGATTGGTGGCACGAGGATCGAGGCATGCATACATTTGTAAAAATACATTGCTATGCCCCTTTCCTGCTCTCTGTTGCAGCAAATCAAGAACCAGCGGTCTTCCGAGGCTTGGCACGCATTTCAAGAACAGGTGCAAACAGAGGCTAATTGGGGCATCGTCATGGATTTCCGCGCAAAGGCAACCCGGGCATGCATCATTCATCATCCGGAATGGAATCAAGGCAGTCCTTGGCTTGCATGCCAGTTTATTATTTTTCTTAGTTAATTTGTAAATTAATTAGGAATTTGTATTAGTTGGACTGTATTATTTGGACTGTACTATTTATTCAGACCCTCCGTGCGAGGGCACAACTGTAATAAGTGTGCGTGCGTGTGATGTATGTCTTCCAACCCCACGTCTTTCTCCCTTTTATTTACCAACTTATGATGGTTAGATTAGGGCATGTTTCAATTAGCATACAGTATGATAGCATGTTTGCATTCATTCATCTGTTTTGCATGCACCGGGCTTGGCGCATCATACTAACTGCATTGTATTTTCAATTCCAAGTTGAATACATGTTAGCTGTAGCATTTCATATGACATATGCCATGTTTAGGACAACCGAGCCTGCTATAGTTGCATTTTGCATGTGTTGCATTAGGCATCTCTGTATAATTAGGATCATGCATAGATTTCTAATGAGCTTCTATTTTGGCTTGGAGTACTCGGTAAGTTTTATGCTTTAGCATCCTTGCATACGTGTGAGTGCTGCCATGAATAGCATGCTTACCATGAGACTATTTGCTTATGTGATATAACTGCCTGAATGCCTGTGGGTGAAGGTTGGGTTATTTGAATTGGAACAATTCATCAAATGTGTGTTTTAAGCCCACTAGATAGTGGCAAAATCATATTTTCTAAGCCCACCCGAGGGTGGCAAATCCGCGTCTTAGCCTACTTGCGAGTAGCACCATCAAACCATTTTCAAACAAACAAACATGAAATGTTTTGTTCCAATCCAGGCGACCCGGTCTATACTTGTATGCTGTGTGCTTCACATAGTAAATCTTAGGCTAATAACCGGAATAAGAACACACAAAGTTTTCAAAACTAGATATCATGGTTAGTAGAGGCCGATCTTTGATCGGGCGAGCAGGGGTGCTCACGAAGTGACCTTCCCCAATCGTACCCAAGTTCCCGAGCCGAGGCAACTTTGGTGATGACGGACACGTGGCCTTTGGCACCGAGTCAGGGTTTCCTGAATTTCCCATTAAAAAAATATTTAGGTGGCGACTAATCTGGCAAAGCAGTCCATGTTTGGCACTTCTTTCAAAATCTGCTTTCTCAAAACGATTTGCCGGATTTGGACTCTTTGGTTCAGATTAAGAACCGTGACATTTGAGAGTCCTGAGCTGTAGTGACCCCAAATGGAAACAACGGGAGCTCGTTCCTCCCGGGGCATTCGGGGACGTCTACAGTTTCTGGCGACTCTGCTGGGGATCTAGAGGACTTGAGTCGAACTCATGATATCTGTTTTTGACTACACTTGTGTGTTTCTTTGCATTGCATGTGCATTGGTGTGCCTAGGACACCGTGTTTGCCATCTGCTATTCCTGAGCGGTTTGCCAGAGGCTTGTCTTGTCAAGGCATGACCATAAGGCTGACCGGCTGTGGGCTCTGCCAGTATGGGAACACAAACCTCGGTTTTACCGGGGCACCCTTTTTAACCATTCGACCTAGTGCATATTCGGATCCATAGTGACCATTCCAAACTAGGACAGGTTGCTTACCCGATTATAGGTTGTTTGAAACCGCTGCGTGCGTAGTAAAACCCTAGCTCTTGACAAAATAGGATAGGGAAACCCTACCCCTCCATAGGGGTGTTTTGGCTCTCACTTATCTGTTATGTGCTTTAGAGTGCGTCTCTACAGGAATGCATGTATCAGTGAATGAGTCTGGGCATCAGGCCTGCAGGCATTATTATCAGTATTTGGGAGTCAGCTTTACCTGTGGGTATCAGACTCAGATTTGGGGCAGAATTTTGGGCAGAATTCAGTAGAGGGCATACTCATTCAACTATGTTCGTATCTGTTCAGATGGAATCAGACTGAGATGCTGTCTGTTTTCTCTTTTTCTAGGTAGTCTGGGAACCATAGCTTCAGAAGGCTCCGATATCCTCCGAGGTTCATTAGATTTGTGCTGATAGACTTTGTCGGGTCAGAGATTCAGTTCAAGGGCAAATCAGTGTTCCTTTGCCAGAGGCAGGGTAAAAGGGCCAGTCAGGGACAGTTATACCGGTTGTTTAGTTAGACCAAGGGAATATGGCAGGGATGGAGGAAATGATGCGTCAACTCCAAGAAAGTATGAAACAAATGCAGGAGTACGCTGCCCGCCAAGCAGAGTTCTCTAAACAGCAGGCTGCGATCATGGCTCAGCAGGTCGAGCTCATCACCAAGCTGCAACAGCAAAGCGGCGCGTCCGCTTCACAACAAGTTCCTCCCCTGGCAGGAGCTCCAGCACCTGGGGAGACGCCAAATGTCCAGGAAGGTACAGACATTCCAGGCGGGCCGGCTCCACCCCCAATTTTACCTCAACTATCCAAAACACCTACCAATCTACCGGACTCTCCCTTCGAGTTCGAGGCCGACCCCACAACGTTGAAGTTGGGCAAGCTTGAAACGTTGTTCAAGAAATCCCAGGGGGTAAAGTCCATCCCGGGCATTAAGGACGGGTACACCGACCCAGCTGTAACTCTGCCGGACAGGTTCAAGATGCCTCACATCGACCGTTTTGATGGGTTAGGAGATCCTATGGTCCACTTGAGTTTGTTTTCAGATGTTTTGCGCCCGATGGACTTGACAAGATTACAGAAGCTCTCCTTTTTTGGCAGGACCCTGTCGGGTATTGCGGTCACCTGGTATGCCAAATTGGAGGATTCAGTGAAACGAAGCTGGGAGAAGATGGCCGAGGCCTTCGTCGCACAATATTCATACAATACCCAAATCGAGATTACGACCCATGATCTTGAGACGATGAGGCAGGAGCCGAAGGAGAGCTTCTCAGAATTCGTAGCCCGCTGGAGGGCCAAGGCTTCAATGATGACCCTTAGGCCCACTGACAAAGATCAAATTCGGATGATTGTGCGCAATCTCCAGCCCAAGCTAATGCAGAAAACGATCGTGCTCCCCTTCCCTACCTTTTCAGATTTGCATGAGATGGGAGTACAGATCGAGGACGCTATGAAGCAGGGCCTTTTTGACCAGGAGAAGGAGCAGCCCAGGAGAGCGTTTTCCCGGAGTTCGAATGCAACCACCAGTGGTGATGCAGCTGCAAGACCTTCTGAAGTGGGCATGGTTACCACTTTCGCGTCAACAACAGCTACCCTATTCACCGGTGCGTCCGGAAGTAGCCCACAAGGAGCCAAGTACCCACCTCGAGTCAAGAGGGTTTTCACCCACTTCATATGCCTTTGTCAAAGGCTCTAGAGGTCTTACTCTGGAAAGGACATCTGAAACCGTTGGAACAACGGCCTCTACCCGACCCTATCCCTGCAAAGCATGATCAGACTAAGTACTGCGCCTACCATCAACAAACCGGTCATGACACCGACAGTTGCTTTCGTCTGCGCCATGATGTACAAGATCTGTTTGACAACGGGGTCATTGCCGCACCATGTCCAACAAAGTCTATCGGCACTTGATCAGTGAATTTGTGGGTGGATAATGTGATCTGATCAGAGGTTGAACCAGCTGCGGGTGGCACTCGATTTACTCCAGATGTGGGAAGGACAGGCACTATTCTGAGCATTTGCGAATGCCAGTTTCTGACTTGGGTATTGGGTCAGTCTTGTTGTTTTGTTTTGAGTCTGTCTTTTTGTTTTGAGTCAGTCTCTTTTGTTTTGGGTCTGTCTTGTTGTATCGAGTCAGTCCTGTTGTATAGGAGTCGGGTGATTCCGGGGGGGGTGTTACCTCGGGCGTCACCATTTTGTTTTGTGTTTATCTTTTCGTTTTGTTTTGAGTCTGTTTTTACCGGGGAGCCAGTTGTGCCAACAGATTTGAATAAAACAGCAATGATCTTCATGCTCTCGCATTTGCTTCGGCCGTGCGCCAATTGTGCCAGAAAGTTTGAATGAAACGGCAGTACTTTTCGCCTACTCTTCTGCACCCCAAAATCATTGCAGTGACCTAAGTTTTTTAAAACTTTTTGAACACTGCGGTGAAAACGAAGAGGAAGGAATTCCTTGGGATTTGCAAAACTTTGATCATTTGAGAGAAAGAGAGGCGTGCTAAGCCCTTAATGAATGAAATCATGCTTGTTAATGTGAGTACTGAGAAGGACCCTAGCTTGATCCAGACTGGTTTCACACTATCTTCAGCGCGAGCGATTTGTCGCTTTCTTAAAAACTTTCAAAAACAAAATGTTTTGCGCGGTCCTGCGAAGACCTGTGTGGAATCGCTCTTGAGATTGTGCAACCTAGGATCGCTCTCAGCCTCGAGACTCAACCCCTTTGCTTCCAAACCTTGAACTTGAATTTAGAATGTTCAACGGTCAACTACGATGTGAGGCCTGTGTGGCCGGATTTGAAGCAGCCCTCGAACAAGAGACCAGGAAAGTTAGAACAAAAAGATCAGATCTCATCAGAAGAAGCTTACGAAGCTAGAACAGCAGCCATTCTCCTGGATTCAGATAATTTCAGGATCTCAAAACCATTTGGCATGGACTCGTTACACTTTTACCCTTTGAGAGGCTCGCTGGGCCGAAAACCCGGAAGGGCGACCCAGGCAAAAGTTAGAGCAAGAGAAAAATACAAAAAAAGAAGCAAAAAGAAAGATGCAAAGAAAAGAACAAAAACAAAAAATCGAAAAAGAATGAAAAGATACAAAAAAAAAAAAGAAGAACAAAGCTCGCAAGGTC
Organism: Camellia sinensis; assembly: GCF_055761805.1. NCBI lineage: Eukaryota > Viridiplantae > Streptophyta > Magnoliopsida > Ericales > Theaceae > Camellia > Camellia sinensis. The sequence goes on from NC_138970.1 coordinate 11,415,385, forward strand.
GAAAACCCACAACGGGCGCCTTAGCAAAAGTTAGAGCCTAAAAAGGAGAGGTTAAATACCTGAGTGTACCTTAACCCCGAACTACATGAGGCTTGATTCCCATCTTTGGGATACGTTGGCAACTTCATTCTGAAGTCCAGCCGTAAAACAATTCAATTGTGTCCATGTAATGGTTTTGATCATCTTTGCCTTCTCTGTATCCGAGAGTCGGGTTGTGTTCGTCCCTCTGAGGACTGCCTACAATGCGCTGCGGTGCCGCCCAAACAAGGGGCAACTTTCTGTCGCCATTCAATGCACCGCGGTGTCATTCAAACAAGGGGCAGCTTTCCGTTGCCATTCAATACGCTGTGGTGCCATTCAAACAAGGGGCAACTTTCCGTTGCCATTCAATGCGCTGCAGTGCCGTTCAAACAAGGGGCAACTTTCCGTTGCCATGCAGCTCTCTTCGAGCAAGGGGGGCAATTTTCATCTAGATCCGAGGTTATACGTCTCAAGAGTAAGTTCTGCGCTTGTTAAGCATCGGCCGTTTGCAAAAATAGTTTTTGAGAATTTTTACTGAGGTTGACTAATTTTCTCGAAAATTGTTCCATCTTTTCCAAAAACTGGACCATTTCTTGGACCCAAAAAAAAGGAAAATTTTCAGTGCTCATGGCCTGACTTGCATGATCTTAAATCAGAAAATTGAACAAGCATGTTAATCTAACTCTCATTTTGGTCAAATTTTTTTTAGGAGAAAACTAAAACAAAAAATGGTCAAAATGATGAACTAGGGGCACAGTTGAGTCAGGCTTCCGGTCTTTCCCATTGTCAACATACTTGCCAAGAAGGGCACGTTACTTGCCAGAAAGGGCACAACAAAGGGCAGAAAGCTCTCACATCCTCCAAGCAACGAGGTATCAAGCAAAATGCGAAGCACAAACTAGAATGGGGCAAGATATTCCATTTCCTCATCTGGACAGGTCTAACCACGTCCAAACTCCCCGACAGAGCATCATCAACCGATGTTAGCTGCAGATTTGCTACACATCCTGTTGTAGCACAACCCCTCTGAGAGAGGAACTCACTAGCTGCGCGCAGGAAAAGAAGAATCTAGCAGAATGCTAGGGGCACGAGCCCACAATTTGCTGTTCATCCATCAACCACCTAGGGGAGGGATGAAAAATGAGAGATTGAAGAATAGAGAGATGTGCGATGAGAGAAAAAGTGAGAAAATGGCTTTTTCAGAAAAATAGAGCTTGAGGGCCGAGTGATGTGAGGATCACAAATGAGAGAGGGTGGGGAACGATACCCGGTGAAACAGGCTCCCTGTGCACGTCTGTGTGTCGTGTCTTTTGTTTTGTTTGTCTCGATTCTTGTTTTGAGTCGTTTCGAGTGTTACTCGATGTGTCTAGGTTGTGTGCCTTTTATTTCCGTGTTGAGTTGTTTTGCTGTGTTCAGTCGTAGGCTCAATACCCGGTCGAGGGCTCATTTATCAATTCCAAAATAAAATCGTTTTGCGCTTCGAATGCCGTGCCGTTCTCCACATCTGTGCAAAGCAAGATTCGTTCTTTCATAAAACCGCAGGGTTCAACCCAAGTCATGTCAGAACAGTAAAACCAGGACCTATTTGAAGCTATATAGGTTCCAGACTGCAAAGCAAAAGCAAAAGAGGAAATGTCGAGCATCTGAGTTTGTTTCAACTTCAGTAAGTTCCGAGACTACATTCCGTGTGTACCTCTTCAGGTCTTGCCAATGCTCCAAAGTATGAGTGTGCCTCTACCTCAAGCTCAAGATCAAGTCTACTTCAAGCTAAAATGGCGATCAAAAGTGCTCTCCCTGAGTACCATTCCCCGCCAGGGCATCTTGGCTGTGTTCGCAATGAGTTCCTAGGAGATCAACTGCAACGGTAGAAACTAGAGTTCGAATGGCTGATGCCTAGAACGTAAAGGTTCGGGATTTCTGGGACTAAAGTTTGGTTTAAATACCCAGAGGAGTGTCCTCGGCTTGAAATTTGTATGGAAGCCCCATAGGTTGAGATAGCGTGTATGTACCTCAATTCTGGATACCGAACCAACCTAGTCTGTCACCCCGTTGGAGAATAGGGAAAGTTGTGAATATGATCAGGAAGAAAGGCAACGTCCAAAGTGTTCTACATGAAGAACCCTTGTCAGTATTTCAGAGCCTTTGTACTGTAAGTTGAAGGTAAGTGTTCGAAGAGCACAGGGGAAGATCCCCATCGGAGCAGAGTGATTCACCGCCACTCACCTCATGAGGTGCTTTCTAAAAGCACCGCTACGCTTGTTTATTGCGTTCCTTAAACATCATGCATTGTACCTATCAGGTTTCTTTCCCATTCATGCACGATATTGTATGTACGGTTCATTCAAAGAAGTTCGGTTTAAGATCATTTCTTTAGTGTATCTATCACACTTTCTTCATTCACTTTTGTGTATCTATCACACACATTCTCATTTTGTGTATCTACCATGCGCATATTCACTTTTGTGTATCTATCACATACATTCTCGTTTTGTGTATCAATCACACTTCTTTCATTTTGTGTATCTATCACATACATTCTCGTTTAGTGTATCAATCACACTTCATTCATTTAGTATATCAATCATACTCTGCTCACATTGTGCATCTATCACACTTTGTGTTCATTTTCAGTATATCTATCATACTCTATTCACATCGTGCATCTATCACACTTTGTGTTCATATTCAGTATATCTATCACACTTTGTTCACATAGTGCATCTATCACACTTTGTGTTCATTTTCAGTATATCAATCATACTCTGTTCACTAAGTGCATCTATCACACTTCGTGTTCACATTTAGTATATCAATCATACTCTGCTCACTAAGTGCATCTATCACACTTTGTGTTCGCTTTTAGTGTATCAATCACACTCTGTTCACATAGTGCATCTATCACACTTTGTGTTCGCTTTTAGTATATCAATCACGCTCTGTTCACATAGTGCATCTATCACACTTTGTGTTCGCTTTTAGTGTATCAATCACGCTCTGTTCACATAGTGCATCTATCACACTTTGTGTTCCCTTTTAGTATATCCATCATACTTGTTCACATAGTGCATCTATCACACTTTCTGTTCGCTTTCAGTATATTCATCACACTCGTTCACTAAGTGCATCTGTCACACTTCGTGTTCGTATTTAGTATATCTGTCATACTCTGTTCACTAAGTGCATCTATCACACTTCGTGTTCACATTTAGTATATCAATCATACTCTGCTCACTAAGTGCATCTATCACACTTCGTGTTCGCATTTAGTATATCTATCATACTCTGCTCACATTGTGCATCTATCACACTTTGTGTTCATTTTCAGTATATCTATCATACTCTGTTCACTAAGTGCATCTATCACACTTCGTGTTCGCATTTAGTATATCTATCATACTCTGCTCACATTGTGCATCTATCACACTTTGTGTTCATTTTCAGTATATCTATCATACTCTGTTCACACAGTGCATCTATCACACTTTGTGTTCACATTTAGTATGTCAATCATACTCTGTTCACATTGTGCATCTATCACACTTTGTGTTCATTTTCAGTGTATCAATCACACTTTGTTCACTAGTGCATCTATCACACTTCGTGTTCACCTTTAGTGTATCAATCATACTCTATTCACTAAGTGCATCTATCACACTTCGTGTTCGCGTTTAGTATATCAATCGTACTCTGTTCACTAAGTGCATCTATCACACTTTGTGTTCACTTTTAGTATATCAATCATACTCTGTTCACATTGTGCATCTATCACACTTTGTGTTTATTTTCAGTATGTCAATCATACTCTGTTCACATAGTGCATCTATCACACTTTGTGTTCATTTTCAGTGTATCAATCACACTTTGTTCACATAGTGCATCTATCACACTTTGTGTTCATTTTTAATATATCAATCATACTCTGTTCACATAGTGCATCTATCACACTTTGTGTTCATTTTCAGTATATCAATCACACTCTGTTCACATTGTGCATCTATCACACTTTGTGTTCATTTTCAGTATATTTTTTTTTGATCGGCAAAGAAAAATTTCATTAATCAACATGAAATTAAAGGTACAGGAAGATGAAATGCAGTGAGAGAGATTCAGACAGTACAAAGTACCCCTACTACTGCTACTCGCAACCATACAACCAACCCCTATATTAATCATACTCTGCTCACATTATGCATCTATCACACTTTGTGTTCATTTTCAGTATATCTATCATACTCTGCTCACATTGTGCATCTATCACACTTTGTGTTCACATTTAGTATGTCAATCATACTCTGCTCACATTGTGCATCTATTACACTTTGTGTTCATTTTCAGTATATCAATCACACTTTGTTCACATAGTGCATCTATCACACTTCGTGATCACATTTTCAGTATATCTATCATACTCTATTCACTAAGTGCATCTATCACACTTTGTGTTCACTTTTAGTGTATCAATCACACTCTGTTCACTTAGTGCATCCATCACACTTTGCGTACACTTTGCGTATATCCATCATACTTTGCTTCACATAGTGTATCTATCACACTATGTTCACTTTGTGTATCTATCACACTCTGCTTCACTTAGTGTATCAATCACACTTTATTCATATAATGCATCCAGCACACTCTTCACTTTTGTGTATCTATCACACATACTCGCTAAGATTGCACCATAACTGCATGAAATGTAGTTTGATTTGCATTCTTGCTTAAAACTGTTGCATCCATTTGCGAATACTTGCTTCATTACAGCTTGCTGCATTCGCATGATCATTGAGCTACCTCCGGCTCTGTGCATATCGCTTTGCATTTTGGCCCTTGCCTGCGGGCATGCCTGCGGGCACATCTCTGTTTATCTTGTATGTTTGTCTAAGTCTTTGGCCTTGTCAAAAATGGGTCGTCTCTAGGCTTTGACATTCACTCCCGTGACTTGTGACTTCCGAGTTCTGTCAAAGAGGGGCAACCGTAGACACCCCACTTTTGACTGGCCTTAAGACTTAGACGTCACCGATTGAGCGCTTGGTGATGTTGCATATCGCGCTCGTTCAGAAGTCTCAGAGTCGCGGCCGTGAGCCCTGCCTCCGGACTTCCGAGCCCTCTTCTGTGCCTTGCCTCGGTTTGCGAACCAGACTCGGTTTTTCTCTGTTTCTTTTCCTGAGGGGAGGGAGAGGTCCCGTAGACCATCTCTCAGTGGCCGTGGGCTACATTTTGTGGCTATAGGCCATTTTGCCCATTTCGGAGCCTAGTTCCTGGTTTTTCGGAGCCGTTGGCTATATGCCTCGGTTCGGGACCACTCAACCACCTCCATTTGCTTCGGTTTTTGGCGTACATACAATTTGCTCCCTTTTGAGGGACACTGAGGTCTGAGAGACCCACTTCGTGGTCGAATGCCACTTTTGGTGCTTAACAGGCAGTTTTCGGGGCCCCGAACTGCGCGTTCTGGCCCCCGGACATTCGTTTTGCATCGGTTTTCGTTCATTTTTGGCAGGTACCTCTGTTTCATCACCAGGAAGGCCGTAGAAGGGTGGGAGGCCAGCAAATGTTTCAACAAACCAGTTATATTCCTCCGGCGCCCTCCGACGCCCATTTTCTTCACTTCCGAGCCAATATTGAACACCCTTGGACTATTTTCTTGAACTTCTAACCACATATTTGTGATGTACACACATGGAAGGACACCAAAAGTTGGTGGCCGGCCACTAATTCAACCTGACCTTTTTGAACCCTTCATAAAAATGGCCTATTCTCTCTCCTGTTTTACAGTTTGCAATTTTGAACCACAGGGTTGTGATGAGGGAACCTGGGAGGACAGCAATTTGTGGTGGCCGGCCACTAATTCACCTTGACCCTTTTGACCCTTGGCCGGCCGGCCATGGGGGGTGGCCGGCCGGCCACCTGCATCTCCAAAAAGTGGCTGGCCATGATCCTCAGGTTGTGTTTGTTACAGTTGTACACTTTTTCCTCCCAAAAACCTGTATCCGGAGGGGACCTTTTTTAGGGGGAAACTTGGCTTGTTTTCCCCCCATTTCTTTCCCTCCTTTTCCCCCCTCTTTGGTCTACAAAGCTGGCCTCCAGCATTGAGAGAAGGGTTACAAAAAATTTCCCTTAAGCTCTTGCATGCACATCCCTCTCCATCTCCATCTCCAAGCTCAAAAATCCTAAAACCCTACCTCATTTCTTCATCAAACCATAGCACCACTCCACCACTTCCATTTCCAGCAGCTTGGGGAGCTTTCTAGTAGCTAAGAGGCACCACTTCTCAAGCCAAGAAGCAACCAAAGTCAAGTCTTCAAGGGTAAGGCCCATTTCCCTATTTTTTGGTCCATATTTTGTTCAATACATAAGCCATGCATGCTTGCTGTTTTGAGCTCCGGCCCTAACTGAAAGTGGCATTTTTTTGAGCTCCTTTTCACTTTTGTTTAAGGGCCTCTCACTGTTTGAGGTCCCCATCTTGCACTTTCTTCATTATCCATCTTATGTGCCATAATCTTGCATAGTATTTTTGGCCTGTGTGTGATCTGTTTTGGAGCATGATGTAAACTGTAAATAGGCTTATTTTGAGGCCCCTCTTCAACATTAAAGAAAGGCTCATCACTGTTTGGGACCCCCATGTGCCACTTGTCATTATATCCTTATTTGGTCCCCAATTTTGCATGATTTATTAGACTAGTGTGCTTCTGTTTTTGGTCTTTTTACAGAACTGAAAATAGTCCTATTTTGACCCATTCTTCATGTTTTGTTGAGGGTCTTTCATGGTTTGAGGCACCTTTTATATACTTTGTGTTATATCTTTATTTTGGCTCCATTTTTGCATAGCATTTTGAACATATTTTCATACTGTTTTGGGTCCGGCCATCAACTGTAAAATGCATTATTTTTGGCCCATATTCAACATTGTTGAAGGGCCTCTTTGTGTTTAAGGCCAGCAACCACCACGTGCTTCTTTGGCCATCTTTTGGTCCATTTCTTGCATGAGAGTTTAGTCATACCTGTGCTGGTTTTTGTGGTTTTCCATAAACTGTAAAAGATCATATTTTGGGCCCCTCTTCAACTTTGTTGAAGGGCCCTAATCTTTTTGAGGTCATCAGCCATGAGTTGCTTCATTATCTCACATTTAGGGCCATTTTTGCATGCTAGTTTTGCCATATTTTTGCTTACTGTTTGGCCATGTTTTGAACTGTAAAAATGCTTGTCTAGGGGCTGCCTTGCTTCTGTCTTTTCATCTCATTTTCAAATTATGCATGCATTGCATAGCTATAGGCCATTTCATGCGTCAAAATTCATGTTTCGGGACTTGTTCCATGCATCAGGTATCATTTCCCTTTGTTTCGGGGCTGTTTTCCCCCTCGTTTTGCTACTGATTTTTGCATGTTTGCATACCATATTCCATGTCTTTGCCATGTCTCATTAGAGTGGCATTTCGATGCCTGAGGGTCGGTCCTCGGTTTGCGTGCACGCATTTCGAGTTGTCTTGCTTTCATCTGATGGCCTCCTATGTGAGTGTGGCTGAGGCTCTCTCATGTTGGTGTAAACCCATTATTGCATTTCGTATGCCATTTCATTCCATAGCATTGTATATGTTAGGGTGTTAGCGTATTGTGTGTACCATGATTACCTCGTGCATCGTGTATGCCATTTCATAACATTGTGCATGTTAGGTTGTATCTTAGTTTGCATTCATGCATATCATGCATATTGCATTGTGCTTGGGATAGGAGTTAGCCCGAGCACGGGAAACGAGGTACGTTCCGTACTCCGAGTGACGGAACGTGTCTCAATTCCCTAGTCGCCGACACTCCGGATCATCCATGATGGCGTTAGGTCTTGTTGTGTTTTCATGTGCATTCATTTCATATTAAATTGTGCAATTCGACTCCTCGGCCATCATGCATCGAGATGCCTGATTGGTGGCACGAGGATTGAGGCATGTATACATTTGTGAAAATACATTGCTATGCCCCTTTCTTTCTCTCTGTTGCAGCAAATCAAGAATCAGCGGTCTTCCGAGGCTGGGCACGCATTTCAAGAACAGGTACAAACAGAGGCTAATTGGGGCATCGTCATGGATTTCCGCGCAAAGGCAACCCGGGCATGCATCATTCATCATCCGGAATGGAATCAAGGCAGTCCTTGGCTTGAATGCCAGTTTATTATTTTTCTTAGTTAATTTGTAAATTAATTAGGAATTTGTATTATTTGGACTGTATTATTTGGATTGTACTATTTATTTGGACCCTCCGTGCGAGGGCACAACTGTAATAAGTGTGCGTGTGTGTGATGTATGTCTTCCAACCCCACGTCTTTCTCCCTTTTATTTACCAACTTATGATGGTTAGATTAGGGCATGTTTCAATTAGCATACAATATGATAGCATGTTTGCATTCATTCATCTGTTTTGCATGCACCGGGCTCGGCGCATCATACTAACTGTATTGTATTTTCAATTCCAAGTTGAATACATGTAGCTGTAGCATTTCATATGCCATGTTTAGGACAGCCGAGCCTGCTATAGTTGCATTTTGCATGTGTTGCATTAGGCATCTCTGTATAATTAGGATCATGCATAGATTTCTAATGAGCTTCTGTTTTGGCTTGGAGTACTCGGTAAGTTTTATGCTTTAGCATCCTTGCATGCGTGTGAGTGCTGCCATGAATAGCATGCTTACCATGAGGCTATTTGCTTATGTGATATAACTGCCTGAATGCCTGTGGGTGAAGGTTGGGTTATTTGAATTGGAACAATTCATCAAATGTGTGTTTTAAGCCCACTAGATAGTGGCAAAATCATGTTTTCTAAGCCCACCCGAGGGTGGCAAATCCGCGTCTTAGCCTACTTGCGAGTAGCACCATCAAACCATTTTCAAACAAACAAACATGAAATGTTTTGTTCCAATCCAGGCGACCCGGTCTATACTTGTATGCTGTGCGCTTCACATAGTAAATCTAGGCTAATAACCGGAATAAGAACACACAAAGTTTTCAAAACTAGATATCATGGTTAGTAGAGGCTGATCTTTGATCTGGCGAGCGGGGGTGCTCACGAAGTGACCTTCCCCAATCGTACCCAAGTTCCCGAGCCGAGGCAACTTTGGTGATGACGGACACGTGGCCTTTGGCACCGAGTCAGGGTTTTCTAAATTTCCCATTAAAAAAATATTTAGGTGGCGACTCTGTATCTGGCAAAGCAGTCCATGTTTGGCACTTCTTTCAAAATCTGTTTTCTCAAAATGATTTGCCGGATTTGGACTCTTTTGGTTCAGATTAAGAACCGTGACATTTGAGAGTCCTGAGCTGTAGTGACCCCAAATGGACAGAACGGGAGCTCGTTCCTCCCGGGGCGTTCGGGGACGTCTACAGCTACCCTCGTCAATTCTGTATTTGCTACACAACAACCTTCTCCAAAGAGCATTTACTTCCTTCCCAAATTTCCACCACCATTTAAGGAGAAGGCTAGAATTGACATCCTTGATTCTTCTAATTCCCAGTCCACCTTGCTCCCTACTTTTTGTCACTTCAGCCCATTTTACTACGTGGACTTTCCTTTTCAGATCATTACCTCCCCACAGGAAAGCAGCTTGGAGCTTTTCAATTTCTCTAACAATTTCATTGGGCATTCTGAACAGAGAAAGATAGTAAATAGGTAGACAAGACAGGACAGACTTGATCAACGTTAACCTGCCTGCAAAAGATAGAGTTCTTCTCTTGCAACCCGCCAACCTAGCTTTAACCTTATCCAACACTGGCTTCCAGGTTGATTTCCTACCTGGATTAGCACCTAATGGAAGGCCCAAGAATTTCATTGGTAATCCTTGGACCTTGCAATTTAGAATATCAGCACAGGATAACAAGGCCTCAACATCCACACCTACACCACACACTACACTCTTATGAAAATTTATCCTCATTCCAGAAAGTATTTCAAAACATATTAGGACCCTCTTTATATGAACTATTTGTTCCAAGTCAGCCTCACAAAACAACATCGAATCATCCGCAAATTGGAGATGAGAAATCATCACTTCCTTCGCCCCAACTTTTACCCCCTTAATGAACCCTTGTTCATGAGCTCTATGCATCAATATATTCAGCCCTTCTGCCACTATACTAAATAAAAAAGGAGATAGAGAGTCACATTGTCTAAGACCCTTTTGTGGAGAAAACTCCTCAGTTGGAGAACCATTCACAAGAACAGACAACCTTGCTGTGGAAACACACGCCCTCATCCAAGAAATCCATTTTGACCCAAACCCAAAATTGGCCAACATAGAAAATAGAAATTCCCAGTTAATTGAGTCGTACGCTTTTTCAAAATCAAGTTTAATAACAATCCCTTTCTTTCTAGCTTTTTTCCATCCATCCACAATTTCATTTGCAATAAAAACTCCATCAAGTATACTTCTCCCACCTAAAAAGGCAGACTGAGAATCCCCAATAACTTCAGGGAGCACTCTCTTAAGCCTATGAGCTAGGACTTTTGAGAGAATCTTGTACATACTCCCCACCAAACTAATGGGTCTAAAATTAGCTAATCCATTAGGAGTATCATTCTTAGGAATAAGAGTGATGAAAGAACTGTTAATTCTAAATGAGAGCTTGGAAGTGGTATGAAAATCCCTCATGAAATGCAACACCTCATATTTCAATAACTTCCAAAATTTCTGAAAAAATAGGAGATTAAAACCATTTGGGCCTGGTGCCTTATTTCCATCACAGTCCATGATAGCTACCCTTACTTCACATTTAGAGAAAGCAGCTTCCAGGTCAGAAAATGCGTCACTAGCTGCAACTGACTTAAAGGTGCCTCCTAGAGTTGGTCTAATTGCCCAGCTTTCAGTGAACTGCCTCCTAAAGTGCTGGAAGACTGCAAGTCGTACAGTAATTGGCTCCTTCATAACAACTCCATCAATTGAGATAGAATTGATTGAATTTCTATTCCTTCTGCTACTAGCCATAACATGGAAAAACTTAGTATTCTTGTCCCCATTCAAAATCCAGTTTACTCTAGACTTTTGATGCCAAATCCTTTCCAGCATCCTACTAAGCTTCCATACCTCCCCTGTCACCTCCCTTCTTCTATTCTTTTCAGATTCAGACAAAGTTCTGTCTTCTGCAGTAATGTCGATGCCATGCAGCTCTTCCTCTGCCTCCTTTAATTTTGTAGCTACATTCCCAAAAACTTCAGAGTTCCATTTTTTCAGCTCCCCCTTGAGCAATTTTAGCTTATGAAGAAGAATATACCCAGCACTCCCAGTAATCCTTTTTTCAGTCCAGAATTTTTCCATAACAGAGGGGAAACATGGGTGCATAATCCATGCATTAATGAACCTGAAGGGTCTTGGCCCCCAATCCCTCTCATCTTCCATTAACAAGAGTGGGCAGTGATCAGAACAAGTTCTAGAAAGACCCCATAGCTTGAAGTTAAATCTTTGCAACCACTCAGGATTTAACAGGACCCTGTCAATCCTACTCCATTTCTCCCCCTCTTGAGCATTACACCATGTGTACTTCCTACCAAGCAATGGTATATCATTTAACTCACATTTATCAATGAATGCATTTAGTTCCTTCAGCCCTTTTTCCCTTCCAGAGCAGCCCCCCCTTTCCCCAATAAATCTGATCTCATTGAAATTCCCCCCCCCCCAAGCACCATGGATTTGGAAAATCAGACTTTAATTTTATTAAAGTATCCCAAAGCATACCTCTACCACTCACATCATTAGGGGCATAAACATTTAGTATAACACAATCAAAAGAATTCAGGAGAGTACCTGACAGGAGAACAAATCTTCTATTGGAACAACAGTCCTTCAATTGAAATAAACTTGGATCCCAAATACAGAGTAATCCCCCTGCTAACCCTTCTGAATCTACTGCCATAAATTCCATGTTCCTCCTTCCCCACAAGGTTCTAACTTCACTTTCTGAAATAGAGGCTTTCTTAGTTTCCTGCAATAGAACAAAGTCAACCCTCCTATCACAAATGAGCTTCCTAATCCTTCCCCTCTTCACAGATTTCCCTAATCCTCTGATATTCCATGACATTAAATTCATCAGTAAACATATGATACGCCAAATTCCCCTAGATGAGACACTGAGGCCCTTATGCGATCTCCCTCCCCTTTCTTCTTCCTCTGTCAATTGATTCAAGCTCCACCAATTTCTCCAAAACTTCACTATCTTTACCATTGTAGTGAATTCCCAGAACTTTACCCAGCTGAAGATTAGCTTGAGCTTCACTAAGAATATGCCTCCCTTTGCTTGAACCATTCTTAGTTGAAGCCGAAAGAGACAAGGCTGCTGCAGCAGCTCTGAAAACTGCGCACTTTGGGATAGACTTGCTAGATGGGTTACCTTTTTGACCATACAGACGAGCTAACCTCTTATACCCAACCTTCTCTGTGTTAGGCTTTGCTGCACCCGGCCCTCCCACTTTCATCTTTCCTTTCCTTTTTGCCTTCTTTACAGCGTTGGAGCTTCCATTGATAGTAGTTTGGCTTGATTGCACCAAGAGCCCATCTTTCTTGGTACCAGCCCAATGAGATTTAGTTGTGTTGAATATAGATGTGCCCACCCCCTCTTTACTCAATCCATTTGGAGAAACAGGCCCATGTATATGGCCCAAATTAACTTCCAGGTGGATACCAGGCCTGTGCCCACTTGCCCCACTAACACTCTTAATAAACCCAGGGGTAAAAAGATGCTCATCAACCCTCTGGTTAACATTATCCTCCTGCAGTTCACCGTCTGCCATCACCAATAGAGATCTATCCATGCGTGCCTCAAACTCCACTATGTTTCCCACGCCACATTCAGGCTCTACGACACTGTATTAACTTGGACAGCTTTAGAGGTCGGCTCCAGGCCACATTGGGTCTTTACCACTGCGGTATTAGAATTTGCCAGATCATCATCTTCTTCCTCAACGTCCTTAGCCATGTCATCTGCTTCATTTCCAGCACCACACCCAGCTACTGGTTCTTGATTAACAGCTCCATTAGAGCTATGGACATCCTCAACCTCACTAAGTATCATACTACCATTATCAAATATGCTAACTGGTTGCTCTTCACACACCATAACAGGGTATAGCCTTCCTTTGCATTCCAAATTAATGGTTTTATTGATGAAGTCCATACACTGAGTTGCAATTCTGACTCTTCCATAACTGAAGGACTTGGGTTGGCAAATGTCTCCTTCTAATCGAATAACACTTCCCCAAACGTTGCCAATCTTACTAAAAGTGTTTCTATTCCACATACTTAGAGGAACCCCATGGCATCTGAGCCACAGGCACCTCTCTTGTTCTGCACAAGCTCCTGGTTCCCACTCTTTAACAAACTCACACCAATCCCTACACCATTCTTTGACCAGTGATAGTTTTGCATCCTTAGCTTCTTTGGATTTAAAGGTGACCACCACGTCTCTGCCTCCTCCACACCTGACCATTACATCCTCAATTCCTTTCTCCTTAAAAATCTTCTCAATGCCATGTACAGAGTACTCATCTTTGAATCTCAAGATCACACTCTCGTGCAGCTAACCATGACCGGCTTCATCCACCATGATAGTACTTTCAACTTTCCCCGCAGATCCTCTAGCGTTTGTTTTTAGTATTTCAGCATATGACCTCTGTAAACCATGCTGATAGTGTATTTTTCTTCCACCTGCTTCATTGATGCCTTTGCTCCCTTTAGTCTGGTTTCTATTCTGTGCTCCTTCCTTAAATCTATTGTACTCTGCCATTTTGACTTGAATCTCCCTGTCCTCTACCCATAGACCATTAGCTTTAGAAACTGCAACCCTTGCTGCAACTGAGCAGTCAAACCTGACAAAGCCAAACCTGGTATTTGTGAACTTCCTCCTCTTCTGCGGGATAAATACATCTTTCACTATTCCAAACTTTGTAAACAATTTGAACAATGTTTTTGGGTCCATACTGGAAGGCAAATTATCCACAAACACAGTAAACAATTCAGTCCTTAGCTTCTTGCTCCATGTTCCTTTCCCTCTTCTCTACTTCATGACTGGAATCCACCCTCCTTGCTCCATCTTTTGAGATTTTCCTACAAATGTTGTCTCTATACTAATGAAATGGCTGTTAATGGTTAGACATAGTTCATGCATAATCCATGGCATTAGAGTAGTTTTTTATAGCATCTTATAACTTTTGTCAAATATGGGAGGGTTTTAGAGAGAGATAGGAAGAGACAGTAGGGATTGGTTATATATATACATTAACTACATCAGCAACATTAACTACATCAACAACATCATCAAATATCATATATCAAAAATATATATCATACCAAAAATAAAAAGGACTAAATGGCTTAAGAAAATACACTTAGGACTAACTAGAGCAACATTTACTAAAATAGAATTTATGAGTAATTTTTCTTAAAATAAATTATGTTTTTATTTAAAAATTTCACCACCAAAATATTATAACAAATTAACAATACTTTTTATTAAAATATTTAATACCTCAAAAATAACGAAATACACAATTCATAATTTGGCAGACAATTAAAAATGTTTATTGGACTATGAACAACATTTACATACATATATACATACATGCATATAAAACAAAAAAACAAAACAATCATAGCTAAGCTAGCCAACTGTCCCAAGTCTTTGATTTTGCTTTAAAAATAATAACAAAAAGTCCAACCTTTGAATGAGAAAACCTTTTCTTCATTGGTTATTCTATATTCTGATATTATCACTGTACTTGTCCGCGCGATTTTTCTTAATATTTTACAATAGAGTAAAGATAGGGATCATGAAAAAACTTTCATGAAACTGATCATGAAAAATTTATGACCCTTGGATTACCTTGATTAGTATGTAGTGCTTTATTTTAAGTGTAATCCAAAGGTTATAAATTTTTCATGATCATTTTCATGAAAGTTTTTTCATGATACCTAGCATTGCTCTTTACAATAATAATATAATTTTATAGTATGCTAACTACCAGAACATCAAAAAATAAATAAATCAAACATTGTAATAAGAAGAAATGGACAAACTTTGAGTCATTTTTATTACGGTTCATAATACAAATTCCGATATAAAGAATCAACTCATTTCAAATAGATAGAAGATTGAGAAACTCACTTTCAGAAAATTCATCCATGGATGTTCATAACCAACATCCAAACCATGCCTACAAACAAGCTGAAGTGGTTGTAATCATGGTGCCTTTTCCATGCTATAGCCACCTCAACCAGGTCCTCCAGCTCTCCTGCCTAATCTCCTCCTACAACATACCGGTTCACTACGCTTGCTCTGCCACCCACGTGCACCAGGCTAAACTCCGCTTCATTGCCACAAGCCGCCTTTCCTATGCCCAAATCCATTTCCATGAGTTCCCTACCCCTCCTTTCCTCTCTCCTGCCCCCGACCCCAATTCTAAATTTCCATCACATCTCATACCATCCTTTAAAGCCTCTTTGCAACTCCGTGACCCCATGACTGAATTCTTGCACAAAATCTCCCCCATGGCTAGAAGAGTTATTGTTGTCCACGACGTCTTCATGGCTTATGTGGTTCAGGACACCGCTACCATACCAAATACTGAAACCTATACTTTTAACCCAACTTGCACGTTCGCTTCGTTCTTCAACGGATGGCAATTGATGGGAAAGCCTTTCCAGGTAGATGAACCACAAGGGCTACCATCTATTGAAGGATGTTTCCCTTCCGAGATCCTGAGTTTCCTAACCCTCCAAACTGATTTTTTGAAATCTACATCTGGAACTATCATCAACTCGTGCAGATCAATTGAAGGTACTTACATTGATTTATCAAAAGAGGTACAGGTTGACAAAAACAAACAGATATGGACAGTTGGGCCATTGAACATCGGAGCAGTACATAATGGCAGAAACTCAAATAGCCAACACAAATGTTTGGAATGGCTTGACAAACAAGACCCAAAATCTGTGTTATATGTTTCGTTTGGAACGACAACTTCATTGACAAATCAACAGATCAAAGAGCTCGCCATTGGGTTGGAACAGAGCAGACAAAAATTCATCTGGGTGTTGAGAGATGCCGATAAAGGGGACATTTTCTCAGGTGATGTTAAGAGAGCTGAAGTATTGCCAGAAGGTTATGAAGAGAGACTGAAAGGAGTTGGACTGGTGGTGAGAGATTGGGTACCACAACTTGAAATTTTGGCGCACCAATCTACAGGCGGGTTCATGAGTCACTGTGGATGGAATTCATGCCTGGAGAGCATCACTATGGGAGTGCCGATTGTAGCCTGGCCGATGCACTCAGATCAACCAAAGAATGCATTTCTCGTGACAGACATTTTGAAGGCTGGTGTGGCTGTTAAACAATGGGCAGAACTTCAAGAGTGGGTAGTGGCTTCATCAACCATTGCAGAAGCTGTCAAGAAGCTAATGGCATCAAGAGAAGGGGAGGAGATGAGGAAGAGGGCGGAGGAATTGGGAGGTGCCACCCGGAAGGCGATAGAGGAAGGTGGTGTTTCTCGAATGGAATTGGATTCGTTCATTGCTCACATAACTCGGTAGATTTGTTTATTGACTCAGGATGAATTGGCTTTCCTTGCATTGGGTTGTACTCCAGACCTCTGAAATCACAACAATCTGGAAATAAGTATTTGATCAATAAAAATCATTTTAGTAATATATGATAGTAGTATTGTCAAGTGCAATAATTCTCATTCTTGTGCTCTTTCTTTGTCTGTGTGCAATGGAAAGAAGGCTAATTAACCATAAAAAGGTATTTATTAGACTATAAAAATGGTAAATTAATTAGTGATCGAGCTCACCTACCTCACCCAAGCACAATTGGTTATTTGAGTATATTGGTGTAAGCTACTGTCAACACAAAATATTTTTTTTTTCCTCATGGTACACCCTAATTAGTTATTTCTATTTAAATCTCTATATCTTCTTCTCCGAGATATCAAAGTTATTTCTTCTTCTTCTTCTTCTTCTTCTTCTTCCTCCTCCTCCCTCCAAAACTCCAACCCACCCTACCAAAACTCACTATCATCATCAACATCATTGTTTTTTTATTATTTTGAAACCCTAAACTTTAGAAGAAAGTTTGAACAAAATCAAATAATGGATAAGAGTAATAATAAAAATAGTTTTTTGAAACAACCCATCAAAAATGAGGTAAGTATTCATATAAAAGAGTTTCACAATTTTGTAGAGCACCATCAATTATTTTTTGTATCCTTTTTTTGACAAAAATTAAAGGATCGAATAATTAGATTAACAATAACGTATTATTGGAGTTATTTTTATTTTGTCATTTAAATAATACATTATTTGAAAACTACTCTTTTTTGTTAGTGTCTGATGCTTATGTGCTTATAAGTTTGATTTATACTTTTTCCACAAGCATTCTTATGGATAATTTAGAATGTAAAAGTTTTTTTTCCTGTATTGAAAAGTTTTATAATGCTTATGTAAAAGTTTGTCTGTATTTATAATGCATATGTGCTCATAAGTTTGGCTTTTTTTTTTTTTTTTTTTTTTTTTATTTGAGAATTATTTTCTGTATTGAAAAGTTTTTGAAATAATTTAGTTTTTTTAGTTTGTTTATTATTTATTATTTGGGTTTACCTTGAGGGTAATTTGGGAAAAATAATAGGGTGTAATGAGAGTAAAATAAAATTTTAAATAATTAAACATGATGTACTTAGAAATCGGGAGTGATTAATGATTTTTTCGGTGTAAATAGAAATTGGATTTACCTTGAGGGTAATTTAGAAAAAATAATAGAGTGTAATGATAGTAAAATAAAATTTTAAATAATTAAACATGATGTTCTTAGAAATTGGGAGTGGTTAATGATTTTTTCGGTGTAAATAGAATCCCCCAATTTAGAGCGAAGGCAGGGCCGGCCTTTGGGCTAAGGCCACTATTGTGTGTGCCATAGGGCCTAAAATTTGGCCCAAAAATGGGATTTCAAATTCATCAGCAGTATATTTAAATTTAAATAGGTTAAATTTATTTTTGCTAGTTTAAGGTCACTCTAAAGAGTTCTAAAAAATTTTGTTGGGTCTAATTAAAAAACATATATTTAAAAAAAAATTGTGGGTAGGCCCAATTGAAAAAAAAATGAATTAACACATATACAAGTATAGTTGGCCCAAATAATACAATAAATAATTTTGTCCTAATTTTTCTTTCTCATAAACTTTCAAATTTTAATATAATAAATAATTTTACCTTAATTTTTTTATGCTATGTCTTTATCATATTTTAATTGAACAAAGTTTTCATAATTTTTTTGTCCTACTTTTGTTTCATTAAATTGTGTTCCATAATTTATTTGCTATTAGATATCACATAGTGAGTGAATTGTGTATTTTGTGTGAAAAATTGATTATATTGTCATGTTTGTTTTTCATTTATATTTGCTTAACACTGCTAGTGAAGCAAAATTACTATCTCACTCTTCAATTTAACACAACTAGTGTTCCACCCGTGCTATGCACGGGTTGTATTTATAATTATTTGTATATATATAAATTGAGATTTTTAAATTTTTTTGCACACAAAAAAAGGAATATAAAAAATGCAGCATATCTTCAATCAATTATTTTATGTTTGTTTTTGTTCAAAATTTAAAAATAATGTACGGGCAAAATTTATAATTAAATTAAGAAAAAAATTATTCCTAATGACATTTTTTTTACTTCTATATAAATACTTCAAAAAAAAAAAAACCTAAAAAAGGACATTTTTTTTATACTTACATTAATTTACTATAGTTTTAATTTCAATTAAAAAAAAAAACTATTTTAAAAACATTTTATTTAGCTAGTACCAAATAGAATTTTCTTAGCAAAAAGGAAAGTGTTAAGATTTTGTTGCAAATTTTCAAATGATATTGTTAAACATTCTATTCTACTTTCTTGTTTGTTTGCTTGTTTGCTTTGAGAGTTTTGATCTTTGATTTTTACTGCATATTCATCGTATTGTTTTATTTATTTTTCTTCTTCTTACTAAATTTTCACATGATACTTCTTTCATAGTGCGTTTCCGAGTGTATTAGTGAAAATATCATACATTTAAAATGCACAAAATTACAATATATAGAAAAAAAAAAGAGTAAGTAATTATCCAAAACTAAAACTACTTTAAGAAAAAATAAAAAATAAAAACAAAAATGAAATTGCTTGAAGTAGAAAATTATTTATTTATTTATAAATTAATTTTAAAAAATAAACTTTCAAAGAAAATAAAGAAAACTATGTAAAAAAAAGTACAGAAACTAAACATAAAATATAATACAAAAAATAAATGAATTATAGGATTTTCAAGAAGTGAGACTCACAAATAATTTTTGTAAAATCTTGTCTATTCATATACTTTTTATGTATATTTTTTGTACTTCTAATCCTGAGAATGACATTAAAATAATTTGTACTTCTTGCATTAGGTCAATCTAATAGTTTTAACAAGCACATATGTAATAAATTTCATAACATAAAACACAAACAATTATGAGACAACGTATCTAAAAAAAATGAAAGTAACGTTCAAAAATGATGTAGAAACACACTTGATGTTTTAATTGGAGGTATAATTAGATAAATCACCATAGAATATGAAGACAATCTTTATTTTTCTTTACAACAATTACATATATAATTTTAAAATCTCTCACTCTTCTACACGTCTAATTCTCTATCACTATTAGAATTAATGCATGAATCAAAAATGGAATATTTGAGAAGACAAATAGATGTGGTTTGAGACCTTTCAATTTCTAAATTCTATTAATTAATAGTTACTAGGCTTCAGTTATTGGGTTTCTAATATTTGTTAGCCATTAAAACTGAGCTCTTTGGTTTCATTTATATTTAGTTGATAATTTGATAGTAGACACGTGTCAAGTCTTTATACAAATACTTGGCACATTTTTTTAGCATTATTAATAAAATGCATGGTGTAATTTGTTTTTTTTTTCCCCGCAATTGCAACATGTTATTTTCTAATAAGAATTTATATTTATTTTAAATATTTTTTATACAAATTATTTTTTACAGTATAATTTTTTTTTTCTTTTTTTTCCCGCAATTGCAATATGTTATTTTTTAATAAGAATTTATATTTATTTTAGATTTTTTTAATATATAAATTATTTTTTTTAGATTTTAATGAAATGCATAGTGTATTTTTTTTTTGCAATTGCAACATATTATTTTTTAATAAAAATTTATATTTGTTTTAGATATTTTTTTAATATACAAATTATTTTTTACAGTGTAATTTTTTTCTTTTCTTTTTTCACAATTGCAACCTGTTATTTTTTAATAAAAATTTATATTTGTTTTAGATATTTTTTTAATATACAAATTATTTTTTACAGTGTAATTTTTTTCTTTTCTTTTTTCACAATTGCAACCTGTTATTTTTTAATAAAAATTTATATTTGTTTTAAATATTTTTTTAATATATAAATCATGTTTTACAATGTAATTTTTTTGGCAATTTCAACCTGTTATTTTTTAATAAGAATTTATATTTATTTTAGATATTTTTTTAATATACAAATTATTTTTTTAATTTTTTTATAAAAATAATTTAATAATCTCATCACTAACTATAATGTATGAGAGAAGTTGAAAATAGTACGGCAGAATGTATGGGAGAAGTCAAAAAGGCTTGTGCGCTAGGAGAAGTCAATAAATGTTGAGTTTTTTTTTTTTAAATCAAAAAATTAAAAAATTAAGATTCGGATATTAGAACTCCAATAAGGCTTGTGGGTTAGAAATTCATTTTTCTTTATATAATATATATATATATATATATAGATATGAAATAATTTATGTTACCGCTGGAATATTTCGTTAATTAATTTGTTGATTAATTAGTTTATTTTTGTTGATTTGAACTATACTTTTTTGTAATTTTTGTTTAATACTTTGAAATAAATATATTTTGATATCTATTTTGATATCAATCAATAATAGTAATACAAAATAAAATTATTTTATTTATTTATTTTTTATGAATATAAATCCTTTTTTTTTTTTTTTTATTTCGCCTTATGCTTCCAAAACTCGGGGCCGGGCCGGCCATCAGTGAAGGAAGCTCGGAGAAAAACGGCGAAAAAACAAAAAAACAAAATAAATAAAAAGAAGGTACAAAAGGAAATGGGATTAATGCATAGGTTTTTGTTTGGGGAGCACGTCTGATAATATAAATGAATAAAGTAAACAATGAAAACAAAGACAAGAAGGGATGGCTCTCGGAGGCCACGTGCGTAGCTATCCTAAACTGCGATCGGATCCTCTAAAATTTGTTTTCCTGAAGTGATCTCTAAAGTGGTTCAATGTGGTGCGACACCTATTCCACTTGAGTAATCAAGGGCTGAGATCAATTCCTCTTAATGAAATTTAAAAAAAAAAAAAATCTTCCTTCAATTTTAGTTTCAGTTTCAGAACGAAACTGTAAGTGAGAGAGGGAGGAGGAGGAGGAGGAGGAAGAGGAGGATGAGAGAGAGGAGGGGTTGAGCAGGAAACCAAGAATTTGCCACCAAGCTTTTCATTTTTTTTTGGATTTGATTTTAATTTTTCAAATCTGGGTTTGATGTCAAACAAATTGATGACTCAATTTATTTTTGTTTGAAACATAAAATGAAAAGCAATTAATTTGGCTCCTTTCCACCTCTCTCTCTCTTCTTCTTCTTCTTTCTTCTTTCCTTCTCATGCTGCCGGTCGGCCGCCGCTCCTCTTCTCGCCTCAAACTTAGCTAGCAATTCTCACTTTTGAAGGAACTGTATATCAAGAGATCACTTGAGGATTTTCCTGTCCAAAAAATCTTCGAGAAAAAAGCTGCAATAATCCCCACCACCATTATCAACAATTAGCAATCTCTTCAGAGAGAGAGAGAGAGAGAGAGAGAGTTAAAAGAAAAATTCAAAATTGAAGAACACCCATTTTACCACTGGGTTGGAATCTAGGTAGTTGTTTGGCTTCTGCTATGAATTGTCAGTCACAACTGAGGTTTGGGACAGGTTTAAAGGTGGAACAATGGCTGGCTTCTTCTCACTAGACAGCGGAGGAGGAGGAGGAGGAAGAGGAACGAGAAACCACCACCAACAAAGCAGAGATCAACAGTGGAACAATGGCTGGCTTCTTCTTCTTCCTCTCTCTTTTTTTTTTTTCCTTTTTTTTTTTTTCAAATTACTCATCAAAACGACATAGTTTTGGTGAGATTTAATTTCCACCGTTGAATGAATCACTCTAGAGATCACTTAAGGGCTTTCACTCTAGAGGATCCGAACGCCCTTAAACTACCACGTGCGTTAAATTTTTATGTTTTCTTTCCTGGTGAGGAAGAAAACATTGAAAGAGTTGTTTAAAAGTTTGATTTTTTTTAAAAAAAATATATAAAAGAAAATAGGTGTGATGTGATTCAAAAAGATTAAAAATCACAAACTTGACTTTTAATCTCTTGCGAAAATAGGCCAAGATGTGAGTAATTTACTTTTAAAAATAGATGAATAATAATCAGTTTGAGATAAAAAGAGATAAAATAAATCTATTTAAATAAGTTATGTTCTTATTTAGAAATTTCACCATCAAACTGTTATAATAAATCATCAATATTTCTTGTTAAAATATTTAATATTTTAAAAATACAGAATTTCATAATTAAAAATAAGAGATAGAAATAAAATTTAGGGATTGTTTGGGATGATCTAAACAAGTATACTTTTTGACTTTTTATGAGGTATGAGTTAGGTATGGTTTGAGTTTGAAAAATGCTTTGGATAATTTTTGAGCTCTAAACCCAACTCTAATGAGTTGGCAGTGGACCCCACCTACTATGATGTGATGTTTTGGTCATGGTTTATTTTTTTTTATTATTCATTGTCATGTCATTAGTGCTCTGAATCATTGTTGGGTTTTGGGTTTGAAATGGTGTGATAAAGAGGTGATGTGACTTAAATAAGATAATGTGACTTAAATAAAATAATGACTTTCTGATTTTTTTACTTTTTGACTTTTTTAAGTTAGAACAAATAAGGTCTTAATGTAAGATAATTTACCGAAAGTAAAATTAGCAAAATGCCAAAGTAGAAGTACTGACTGACTGGATTTTTTAGGTGTCGTTTGCTAACACTTACGTTTTCAGTTTTCTGTTTATATTTACAAAAATTTTTAAAACTCAAATAAAAACTTATTTGATAAAATTTTGATTTATAAATCAGTAGTCTCAGTTTATAAATTTGCCCAAAAAATGTGTTTCCGTTTTGAGTTTTGAGTTTTTTTTTTACCACCCAACACTAGCCACTACCGGCCACCATTTTCTACCATCGTCTTCCGCCACCACCACCCATCCCCTACCACCACCTGTCACCACCACGCACCACCCACCTGCCACCCACCACCTACCTGCCATCCACCCGCCACTACCCACCACTCGCCACTACCATCCATCGCCCGCCACCACCACCACCCGTCACCACCACTCACCACCCACCTGCCACCACCAGCCACCCACCACTACCAGCTACCTGCCATCCACTCGCTTGCCACTACCCACCCACCACCACCACCACCACCACCCATTCGCTACCACTCACTACCCACCCACCACTACCACAACCCACTCGCTACCACCCACCACAACCACTACCCACCCGTCACTACACGCTACCCACCACTCACCCGCTACTCACCACCCACCCGCCACCACCCGCTACCCACCACCCACCGTCACCACTTTCCACCACCGTCTTCCGCCGCCACTTGCCATTTCTTATTCTTTTTTATATTTTTAAATTTTTTAAAACATTTTGTCAATTACCAAATGCGTTTGTAGTTTATGTTTTTCTAAAAATAAACAAAAAATAAACAAAAATTAATTTATAAATTTTTTATAAATATGAACTGAAAATGTAAATGTTACCAAACAGACCCTTGCTAAACAGAAAGCAAGAGAAGTGCCATTCATAATTTGATAGACAATTAAATATGTATATTGGAATATGAACATTATTTACATACATACATGCATATGAAATAAAAAACAAATAATTATATGGGTATTTTAAAAAGTGAATTAAAAGTCACTTTTTAATTTTTAACTCACTTCTTTTCTCACAAAAAAAAAAAAAAAAAAAAAATTTAACTCACTTCTTCTCTTGCAAAAAAAAAAAAAAAATCAAAAATTTAATTTTTAACTATCTTCTCAAAATGTCCCTGGCTAGCCCATCTTTGGCAACCCCAAGTCTAACCTTTGATTTTGCTTTAAAAATAGGTACATGCTTCTCTATAGATTACTTATGTGAATTGTAACGCGTTGTTGAGTTTATGGAATTTATTACAGGTTTCTTTTTAATGATATAAATTGTTTGATGTGTAAAATTCGTTAAATATTTTATACATATAAAAAATTATGTTGATCAAATATGAATAGTCCTTTGATCTGAATATATTTTTGTTAATAATTTATTTTCAAAATCATATTTACTATTGGTAAAAATGTGTTTCAATTAAAGAGTTAACGATATCCGATCAATATAATTTTTAGCAAGCATGAAGTATTCGACGAGTTCTATAAATTGAACAATTCAGTTTATGCAAAACGAATCTTATGATAAGCCCTATAGACCTAATAATATACTCCAATTTATATAGTAGACTAGAGAGAAACTTCTCTCTTAAAAATAATAATAAAAAATCCAACCTTTGACTGAGAAGGGCGGCTCTGATTTTTCGGGATCAAAACCAACATTTAACCAGGATCTTCATATGTATACGTGTATCTTTATAAATAATTATGTAGTTAATTTATTATTATTATTTTTTTTATATTTAACAGTTTATTTTCAGTGTATATATATATATTAAAATTTACTTATACACTAATGTTTACAATAAAAAAAAAAGATCAAACTAATCTAAACTAAAATATCAATAAAAAGTAAATAAATTGTAATAAAAATCATTTAAACATCATCTTTCTGGTATTTTTAATTGTAAAATTATTAATCTAGTTTGCATAATCCAACTTATAAGCCAAATCATTTTCAATAGATAAAATTGCTAATCTATTTAATCTTTCATTTGACACAATGGAATAAAGATAAAATTTAATTAATTTCAATTTGAAAAGAGTAATTACAAGTAGTATAATTAATTGTATTCTATATATAATCCATACATTTAGAAAATAATCATTCAATAATTTCAAATAATTCACCATATTAATAATTTTTTAAATTTTTATGTTAAAAAATAACTGTCTATTATTTTTAAATAATTTATCATATCAATCATTTATTAATTTTAAATCATAATTGAATTTTATTAATACATTTTAAATTTCAATGAAAACTTTTTATAAATTAATAAAATAATTTGTTGGGTATACCTCCTTATTGGAGTGTGGGACCCAATTGGTTTGTTAAAGAATTTTAATTTGGCTTGGTTTAGGTATAATATATTTTTATATATTATATTTGAAGAGACCCAATCTAATTTAAAAACAATTAAGGTTTGATTACAAAATTCTAGATTCACAATATATATATTGTTTATGTTTTTTGCCCTGTTGGTAGAGAGAAAAAAAAAAAAAACGGACGGCGACAAATTTGTCCCACTTTTTTCAAAAAGTGTTGCGCTGCTGGTTTTGTGGTTTCGGTGATGGTGCTCTGTGATAATTCCAAATTGGTGTTTGGTCAATGATTCTATTGGCTTGTTACTTTGGCATAGATGAAATTTATTAATAACGGCGTGATTGGAAGTTGATTTGGTTCGTTATTTTGAATCTTCTTCAACTCTGATTCTAAAGATTTCGGTTCGTCTTTGGTGAGATTTTTCCTCTTTGTTTATTTGTAATTATTTGGAATTCACCTAAGGGTGGTTTTGTGAGACCATTAGTGTCTCGTTTGTAATCGCCTGAAACTTATTTGGTTGATAGTGGAATCGGATTTCGATCCCGTGAACGTACCTCACATTGAGGGAACCACGTAAAATTCTTGTGTTGCCTTTGATTTAATTTTTCCACATTAGTTTTTTATTCCCATTGATTGATTTACTTGTGGGAAATCACATCGATTTTCCCTAACAACTGGTATCAGAGCTTACGATTTATTTGAGTTTAGTTATTTGTGTAAATCAATGGAGGGGAATGTGGGTCGTATGTCTAGCTTCAATGGAAGTAATTGGGTAACTTGGAAAACTAAAATGGAGGACCTATTATTTTGTAAAGATTTGTATGGACCTATTGAGGGTGCTAGTGGAAAATCCGAGGGTATGAAAAATGATGAATGAAATAGGCTTAATCGAAAAGCCGTTGGTGTTATCCGTCAATGGATTAATGACAGTGTGTTTCATCATGTTGCTACTGAAACTTCAGCACATGATTTATGGAAAAAATTAGAGAGCCTTTATGATAGGAAATCAGCCACAAATAAAGCCTTTCTGTTTCGTAAGTTGGTTAATTTAAAATATAAAGAGGGCAGTCCTATTCCGGAACATCTGAATGAAATAAAGAGTATTGTTAACCAACTTGCCTCTATGAAAATTGTTTTTGATGATGAGTTGCAGGCTTTGATGCTACTTAGTTCTTTGCCCGAAAGTTGGGAGACTTTGGTTGTGACGGTTAGTAATTCGGCGCCCGATGGAGTTGTCACAATGGGCCAAGTCACTAGTAGCCTGTTGAATGAAGAAACCAGAAGAAAATCAGCGGGTTCCTCTCATTCGGAAGCATTTGTTGTGAGAGGCCGAAGCAAAACAAGGGGGAGGAGTAAGACTCCTCACGGTCGTGATCAAAGTCGTGACAAATCAAAAGATGGTTCTTTTTCAAAGAAAGACATTGAGCGCTATTATTGCCATGAGAAAGGGCACATGAAGCGGGAATGCCGAAAGCTCAAGAATAAGGAGAAAAGGCGTGACAAAAGTGTGGACAAGAAGCAAGAAGACACAACGGCAGTTACTACAAATGCTGATCTCATGGTCGTTTGTGAAGATGATTGTATCAATTTTGTGGGCCAAGAGAGCAATTGGGTGATTGATTCCGGTGCTTCTTTTCATGTGACTTTTCGAGTTGATTTCTTCACTACCTATACCGAAGGAGATTATGGTTTTGTTCGAATGGGTAATGAAGGTTTGTCCAAGATTATTGGTATGGGTGATGTTTACTTGGAAACAAATTTGGGCTGCAAGTTGTTGCTTAAAGATGTGAGGCATGTTCCCGACATTCGCCTCAATTTGATCTCTACTGGGAAGCTAGATGATGAAGGCTTTAACAACAAATTTGGTGATGGAATATGGAAGCTCACAAAGGGTTCTTTGGTGGTGGCTAAGTGCAAGAAGACTCATACACTTCATTTGATGCAAGGAAAAATTTGTAAAGGTGTTGTCAATGCACTTGAAGACGATACTTCTACCGAATTGTGGCACAAGCGGCTTGGCCACATGAGTGAAAAGGGGCTGCAAGTTTTGTTCAAGAAAGAGCTTCTACCCGGTTTGAAAGGTACACATCTCAAAACTTGTGTTCATTGTTTGGCGGGTAAACAACATAGAGTTTTTTTTTTCAGAAAAATGTTGCCTCTAGAAAAGAAAATGTTTTGGAGTTGATTCATTCGGATGTTTGTGGTCCTTTAAAAGTTAGAACACATGGTGGTGCACTTTATTTTGTTACTTTCATTGATGATTATTCAAGGAAAGTTTGGGCTTTTCTACTAAAAACTAAAGATCAAGTTCTAGAAGTATTTAAGCATTTTCAGGCCATGGTTGAAAGAGAAACAGGGCAGAAATTGAAGTGCATCCGATCAGACAATGGTGGTGAATACATTGGGCCATTTGATGAGTATTGTCGCAACCAAGGTATTCGGCACCAAAAGACAGTTAAGAAGACTCCTCAACAAAATAGAGTTGCCGAGAGGATGAACCGCACCATTGTGGAAAGAACAAGGTGTTTGCTTTCACAAGCTAAATTGCCAAGATCCTTTTGGGGTGAGGCATTGAAGACAACGGTTGACGTGATCAATTTGTCTCATTCCTATCCTTTGAATGGTGATGTTCCAGAAAGAGTTTGGACCGGTAAAGATGTGTCTTATAAACACTTGAGAGTGTTTGGTTGCCGAGCTTTTGTTCACATTCCAAAAGATAAGAGGTCCAAGCTTGATAACAAGTCAAGACAATGTATTTTTCTTAGCTATGGGCGTGATGAATTTGGGTATAGATTGTGGGATCCGGTCGACAAGAAAGTCATTCGAAGCCATGATGTTGTGTTTCTTGAAGACCAA
Organism: Camellia sinensis; assembly: GCF_055761805.1. NCBI lineage: Eukaryota > Viridiplantae > Streptophyta > Magnoliopsida > Ericales > Theaceae > Camellia > Camellia sinensis. The sequence goes on from NC_138970.1 coordinate 11,443,682, forward strand.
ACAATTAAAAACTTTGGCAAAGGTGACCAACCGGAGCCAAAAACTAGTGATCTCATTGACATGGATCCATCTCCTTCATCTTCAGTTGATGATGAAAACAGGGGAGATGTGCAGCCACCCATTGAAGTTGTAGAAGATGATGCTAATCCTAATGAAGTTGAGCTAGAATTGAGGAAGAGCATCCAACTCAAGAACCGCCACCACAACTTGAGTTAAGAAAATTTACAAGGGACCGACAACCTTCAAGAAAGTATCTTCCCAATGAATTTGTGTTGATTTCTGATCAAGGGGAGCCGGAGAGCTACCAAGAAGCAATTGAGCATGCAAAGAAAGGTGATTGGAAAAAGGCCATGGAAGAGGAGATGAATTCCTTACTTGAAAATCACACTTATGATTTAGTGAAGTTGCCTAAAGGGAGGAAAATTCTAAAAAATAAGTGGGTCTTCAAATTGAAGAATGATGGCAAGAATCTGAGGTACAAGGCACGTCTTGTTGTGAAAGGCTTTGGGTAAAAGAAAGGTATTGACTTTGACGAGATTTTCTCGCCGGTTGTAAAGATGTCTTTTATTCGGGTTGTACTTGGCATGACTGCAAGTATGAACCTTGAAGTTGAGCAACTTGATGTGAAGACCGCATTTCTTCATGGTGACCTTGAAGAAGAAATTTACATGAAGCAACCGGAAGGTTTTGTAGAGAAAGGGAAAGAGAAATTTGTTTGCAAATTGAAGAAAAGTTTGTATGGTCTCAAGCAAGCCCCGCGGCAATGGTACAAAAAATTTGACTATTTCATGATGAATAATGATTTTTCTAAAACCACTTCAGACCATTGTGTGTTTGTGAAAAATTTTCCGAATGGCAAATTTATTATTCTTTTGCTTTATATTGATGACATGTTAATTGTGGGTCAAGGTTCTACCATGATAAACAGGTTGAAATTGGAGTTAAGCAAGTCTTTTGCTATGAAAGATTTGGGACCGGCAAAGCAAATTCTTGGTATGAAAATTGTTCGTGATCGCAAAGAGGGGCTGATTTGGTTGTCTCATGAAAGCTACATTGAGAAAGTTCTTGGGAGGTTTAACATGGATAAAGCAAAGCTGGTTGGTTGTCCACTTGCGGGTCACTTCAAACTTAGTTCGAATCAATGTCCTACAAGTGAGAAAGACAAGGAAGAGATGCTGAAAGTTCCTTATGCTTCAACAGTTGGTTCTTTGATATATGCCATGGTTTGTACAAGGCCGGATATTGCTCACGCTGTTGGTGTGGTGAGTCGTTTTCTCTCTAATCCGGGTAAAGAACATTAGGTAGCGGTAAAATAGATTTTAAGGTATCTTCGAGGGACTTCGAAGGTATGTTTGTGTTTTGGGGATGGTAAGCTGATGCTTGATGGGTTCACAGATTCTGACATGGCCGGTGATATTGATTCTCAGAAATCTACTTCGGGGTATTTGATGACTTTTGCAGGGGGAGCTGTGGCATGGCAATCTAAATTACAAAAATGTGTTGCTCTCTCAACTACCGAAGCTGAATTTATTGCTATTACAGAAGCTTGCAAAGAAGAGTTATAGTTGAAGAAATTTTTGCAAGAGTTGGGTTTGAAGCAAGAAAAGTATGTGCTTTATTGTGATAGTCAAAGTACTATTCACTTGAGTAAAAATTCTACTTTTCATTCGAGATCGAAACACATTGATGTGAGATACCATTGGATTCGTGATGTGTTAGATTCGAAATTATTATAACTCGAAAAGGTTCACATAGATGATAATATTTCAGATATGTTGACAAAGACTTTGTCGAGGGACAAACATTTAAAGTGTCGAACTTTGGCGAGTATGGTTGATCTCTCCACCTAAGTCGGTGGGGGGAGAATTGTTGGGTATACCTCCTTATTAGAGTGTGGGACCCAATTGGTTTGTTTAAGAATTTTAATTTGGCTTGGTTTAGGTATAATATATTTTTATATATTATATTTGAAGAGACCCAATCCAATTTGAAAACAATTAAGGTTTAATTACAAAATCCTAGATTCACAATATATATATTGTTTATGTTTTTTGCCCTGTTGGTAGAGAGAGAGAAAAAAAAAAGGGACGGCGACAAATTTGTTCCACTTTTTTCAAAAAGTGTTGCGCGGCTGGTTTTGTGGTTTCAGTGATGGTGCTGTGTGATAATTCCAACTTGGTGTTTGGTCAATGATTCTATTGGCTTGTTACTTTGACATAGATGAAATTTATTAATAACGGCGTGATTGGAAGTTGATTTGATTCGTTATTTTAAATCTTCTTCAACTCTGATTCTGAAAATTTCGGTTCGTCTATTTGGTGAGGTCTTTCCTTTTTGTTTATTTGTGATTATTTAGAATTCACCTAAGGGTGGTTTTGTGAGACCATTAGTGTCTTGTTTGTAATCGTCTGAAACTTATTTCGATCCCATGAACGTACCTCACATTGAGGGAACACGTAAAAATTATTGTGTTGCCTTTGATTTAATTTTTCCACATTAATTTTTTATTCTCATTGATTGATTTACTTGTGAGAAATCACATTGATTTTTCTTAACATAATTAACAAAATTTTAAAGTCTTTTTTTAATCAATTTTCCGAGACCAAACCGACGCTGGTGCCGTAAGCTGGCCTGTACTGAGAAAACCCCCTCTCTTCATTGATAATTCTGGGTTGTTATAAGAAATTAGTTAAAAATTGACTTTTTAATTTTCTTTAAAAAAACATATAAAAAATAAAAAGGATAATGTGACCCAAAATAAATTAAAAATGTATATTGAAATATGAACAACATTTACATACATATATACATATATGCATATAAAACCTAAAAAAAAAAAAAAAAAAACAAATAATCATAGCTAGCCAATCTTGAACTGAGTTTGGCTGTCCCAATTCTTTGATTTTGCTTTAAAAATAATAATAAAAAGTCCAACATTTCTTCATTGATTATTCTAAATTCTGATATTATCACTCTACTTGGCGCGATTTTTCTTCATATTTTACAATAATAATATAATTTTGTCCTATGCTGAAAGAAAGAAAGAAAGAAATCAAACATTTTTATAAGAAGAAATGTACAAACTTTGACGGTTCATAGCACGAAATTCCTATATAAAGAACCAACTCATTTCGAAGAGATAGGAGAGAAACTCAATTTTAGAAAATATATAGTCATCCATGGGTGTTCATAACCAACATCCAAGCCATGCCTACAAACAAGCTGAAGTGGTTGTCATCATGGTGCCTTTTCCATGCTATAGCCACCTCAACCAGGTCCTCCAGCTCTCCTGCCTAATCTCTTCCTACAACGTACCGGTTCACTACGCTTGCTCTGCCACCCACGTGCACCAGGCTAAACTCCGCTTCAATGCCAAAAACCGCCTTTCCTATGCCCAAATCCATTTCCATGAGCTCCCTACCCCTCCTTTCCTCTCTCCTCCACCCGACCCCAATTCTAAATTTCCATCACATCTTCTCCCATCTATTGAAGCCTCTTTGCAACTACGTGACCCCATAACTGAATTCTTGCACAAAATCTCCCCCATGGCTAGAAGGGTTATTGTTGTCCACGACGACCTAATGGCTTATGTGGTTCAGGACACCGCAACCATACCAAATACTGAAACCTATAGTTTTAACCCAACTTGCACCTTCTCTTCATTCTTCGACTTATGGCAAATGATGGGAAAGCCTTTCCAGTTAGAAGAACCACAAGAGTTACCATCTCTTGAAGGATGTTACAATTCCGAGTTCCTAAATTTCATTACCCTCCAAATTGATTTTCTGAAATCTACATCTGGAACAATCATCAACTCGTGCAGATCAATTGAAGGTACTTACATTGATTTAGAGGTACAGCTTCACAAAAACAAACAGATCTGGGCAGTTGGGCCATTTAACACCGGAGCAGTAGATGATGGCAAAAACTCAAATAACCAACACAAATGTTTGGAATGGCTTGACAAACAAGACTTAAAATCTGTGTTATATGTTTCGTTTGGAACGACAACTTCATTGACAAATCAACAGATCAAAGAGCTCGCCATTGGGTTGGAACAAAGCGGACAAAAATTCATTTGGGTGCTGCGAGATGCCGATAAAGGGGACATTTTCACAGGTGATGTTAAGAGAGCTGAAGTATTGCCAGAAGGTTATGAAGAGAGACTGAAAGGAGTTGGACTGGTGGTTAGAGATTGGGCACCACAACTTGAAATTTTGGCGCACCAATCTACAGGCGGGTTCATGAGTCACTGTGGATGGAATTCATGCCTGGAGAGCATCACCATGGGAGTGCCGATAGTAGCTTGGCCGATGCACTCGGATCAACCAAAGAATGCATTTCTCGTGACAGACATATTGAAGGTTGGTGTGGTTGTTAAACAATGGGCAGATCTTCAGGAGGGGGTAGTGGCTTCATCAACTATTGCAGAAGCTGTCAAGAAGCTAATGGCATCCAGAGAAGGGGAGGAGATGAGGAAGAGGACGGAGGAATTGGGAGGTGCCACCCGGAAGGCGGTAGAGGAAGGTGGTGTTTCTCGAATGGAATTGGATTCGTTCATTGCTCACATAACTCGGTAGATTCGTTTATTGACTCAGGATGAATTGGCTTTCCTTGCATTGGATTGTAGTCCAGACCTCTGAAATCACAACAAAATCATTTTAGTAATAAATGATAGAAATCATTTAGTAATATATGATCAATAAAAATCATTTTATTGGATTGTATGTGTTTTATTGTGATAGTCAAGTGCAATAATTCTCATTCTTGTGCTCCTTTGTCTGTGTGCAATGGGAATAAGGCTAATTAACCATAAAAAGGTATTTATTAGACTATAAAAATGAGAAATTAACTAGTGATCGGACTCACCACCTCACCCAAGCACAATCACTTATTCGAATATATTGGTGTAAGCTATTGTCGGAGTCCACTCGATCCATGTACGGAATATTTTTACGCCATCTAATCAAACAAATCAACATTGCCAACATAGAATAACTTCATTGAATTTATGAAATGATGAGAATAATCAAACATATCAATACAAAATAATAAATGACCAGAATAATCAAACGTATCAATACAAAATAATTTTACAAAATTTATCAAATGACTAGTATAACAAACGGAGTACAAATTGAAAGTAATTAAAATTAAACATTTTGCAAAGGGATTTAGAGAAAACATATTGTATACTAGCCAAATTATCTCAAATCAATTCATCCGTCACCAATACTTGATTCATTTGATATTTATTCATGAATTTCCAAAAATGACGGATTAAAATTGTAAAGTATAAAATATGTAAGGTTTGATAAAATTTACAACTCTTATCTTTTATAAAATTAATAACATTGCCGCTAAATACTCTCAATCTAAAAATTTTGATCACAAAATTGGGAGGGGGGGGGGGGAGGTTCACTCTCAATGTATAGTGAAGCCAGGGCTGGCCTTTGGGCTAAGGCCACAAATGTTTGTGTCATAGGGCCTAAAATTTCGCTAAAAAATAAGGCTTCAAATTCATTAGCAGTATATTTAAAATTGGGGAAATTACTAATAAGTTTCATAAATAAAATTTAAAATTTATCTAATTTTAAAACAAAATACTTACACCAATTAATCTTATATATTTTTAATTGTTATCAAAAAATTATATTTCTTTTACAAAAAAATTTTAAAGATGCTCCTACATCTAATCACCATCGGACTTCTGTCAGACGGTCATTAGAGACTCGTCAGAATATTCAACATCATTGGGAAGTCATTGGAATATTATTAGAAATTCGTCGGAGTATCATCGTAATATTATGAACGTCACTAGAGTCGTCGAAATGCCTAGAATATTGGCTGGACCTCAAGAATATCGCTGGAGACTCACCAAAATATCTAGAATATTGCTAAAAAAGGAAGAAGAATAAACAGAGAAACTAAAGTTAAAAAACATAGCAAAATGTGTAACGACTCAATCTTGGCAAGGCAAAACCCTGCCAAGAGGGTGCACCTCAAACGCTATAACACCTTTACACCACAATTCCTGTATAATTCATACATCACATCACCACATCACCAAAAGTGCATAAGACCTTTCAATTGCCTAACATATATGAGATGATCTATTCAAAGACAAAAAAGTATTATCATGCTACAAGATAGTTCCCAAGCATTTCCTCCCAAAAAAAATATAATACATACTAATCACGAATCCATCAATACATCCAACTTCATAAGCAATATTTACAATCAACCTCCTTCATAAAAAAAAGGGTAAGCTTACATCCTAGAATGACCCTAAGCAAAACCTCAACCACAAGATGCCCACCTGTGATCCTTCAAAAAAATTCTAGTCTTCCAAGTTGAGGCGAGCCACACAAAAGTCTATGAATCTGAAAAAAAAAATTATTTAAAAAAATGAGCTAAAGCCCAATGAGTATACCAATACCATGGAGTTATAAAACTTGCTCCTACCAATAGGGTTCAAAATAAAGATACTAAACATAAGAGCTTAATTGGACTTAAATTTATACAAAATAAAAATAAAAATAAAAATGATGAAATACAATTTTCATAAAACGTTATCAAGATTTTTCCAAGGAATCTCATAAGGCAGAAAAAAAATACATTTGGATAATGAAAGTAAACAAAAATATAACTTTTCAATACATTAAGATTTCCTGTCCATCATACAATCCATTACATAGCCTTAGGTTTGCGTTACCTTGCGACTTAGGTGGTGACGGTACCGTTACCCAAAACATAACCATAGGAACATAGCTCATGTCATCGTAGCACTTCAATTCTTGTTTCAATGTTTCGGTCCCCAGGACCCCTTATACATACAACGACCCTTATGGTCCTTAAAACATTTCGGTCCCCAGGACCCCAAAGCATTTTGGCCCTTGTGGCCCCAAAGGCTATATTCGGTTATATGATCAATAAAATAAATACTCTCACATAACATTTCACTGTCATTCAATCATCATTATCATAAAATTTGAAAGACTCAACCTAAATAAATTCTCATAAAAAAAAAATTAATGCTTCATTATACAAATGAAATCATATCTTTATTAAAACTCAACCCTTGGCCTCAATAAATTTATAGATTTTCTTTTTATACATATATCATGATGAAATGTATCATTTACTTCCTTTAATTCAAAAATTATTTTCAAACTTTGTAATAAAGATAGAGGTAAGGTAATTTCCATGGTAAGTATACTCACCTCCAAAAATAGCAAAAGTATAGATTTGAAACTCTACAAATTAATTTCCAAGAGGTGTAGAGATGCCTTCCTCCAATCCTAACAATTAGTAAATAGGATTTCAAATTAGGAAAAGCTTTCAATAAAAATGACAACATCTACAAAAATGATCATAAATAAAATTATGCTAAGGAATGGCAAGCTAAAGAACTCCTCCAACTTTAAGTCACCCAAACAAATAACTTATCCAATCTCCATAACACCCATCCTTTGAACATCTTTGAGTTAGTAACTTTTTAAATATCCAATCAATTTATATGCACAATACCACCATCAATTTACTACAAAAGTCAAAAATCAACATTTTTGTATAAACTCAACAACTTAAGTAAAATCTCTTCAATCACTTATAAAATTCCTCCACAGAACATAGAGATATCCAATCCACCATTTATCAAATCAATTTCAACATATAAATTCCCTAACACCAAAATCCCCAATTTTTACATCACATTCAAACCCTAGATTAACCCAAAATCTTAATCTCCAAATCAACCATCAAATTGACCATTTTTTTTTAACATCTAAAACATTCATGGAAACTAATTGAGAGTATAAAATTCAACAATCAAACCCCAAATCATAATAGATCTAAAACACAAAAATTTCATCATCTCTAATTCAAAATATGTAAAACCTTAAACTAAACTTTTAGAGAAAAATTCTTACCAATTACAAGCCTCTAATCCATCAAGAAAATAAATCCCATGCTTTGATTCTTCAAAAGATTAAGAAAAATCTAGAGTTGGTGCGTCTATTGTGTTATTTTCAGATGGATTTAAGGAGTGGCCGACCGGACCCTTTTTCCGGTGAGATAAGGTGGTCGGAGGTGGTGGAGATGGTGGGTTAAGGTGGTGGTGTAAGGGTGGAGCAAAGGTGTGGTGTTTGGCCTCCAAGAAAGTAAAGGAAAATGAGAGAGAAAGTAGAGAGAAGTTAGAGAATGAAGAATGAAGAAAACAAAATCTGCACTTCTATTTTTTTTTTTGTGTTGAAATTGGGTGTTTGGTCACACCTACCATCAAGTTTGGAGTTGGGTTTAGATATCCTAAATGGAGTTTAACACAAGAGTGTGTTTGGCTCTAGATGAAAAGTTGGGAATATTATAATTCTACCCCCCTAAAGGAAAATTTCGTCCACGAAATTTATTCGTTTGTTTAGTCTAGTTCATACCTTGAAAAAGATGTGGATATCGAATTTTCATATCATCCTCCCGCTCCCAAGTAACTTCCTCCAAAGCATGATTTTTCCACAATACCTTTACTAGTGGTATGGTCTTGGAACGTAGTACTTGATCCTTCATGTCCACAATCTCTATGGCTTCCTCCTCATAAGACAAATCATCCTTGAGTTAGATTGGTTGGAAGTCTAACACGTGTGATGGGTCAGGCATGTACTTCTTCAACGTAGATACATGAAACACATTGTGAATGCAAGATAGACTAGGTGGTAAGGCCAAACGATAAGCAATCTTGCCAATGCGCTCTAGTATCTCAAATGGCCCAATATACCTTGGATTTAGTTTGCCTTTCTTACCAAATCGCATCACTCCCTTCCATGGCGAGATTCGTAAAAATACATGATCTCCTACTTGAAATTCCAAATTCCTCCTCCGATTATCTGCATAGCTCTTTTGTCTACTTTGAGCCACCTTCAACCTTTCTCGAATAATATGCACTTTATTGGTAGTAATTTGAACAATCTCTGGCCCTAACAATTTTCTCTCTCCAACCTCATCCCAACATACTGGAGTTCTACATCTTCGCCCATATAAAGCGTCATAGGGAGACATCCCAATACTTGATTGATAACTTTTATTATATGCAAATTCTATTAAGGTCAAGTGTTCATCCCAACTACCTCGAAAATCTAGGACACAAGCTCTCAACATGTCTTCTAAAGTTTGAATTGTCCTCTCGGATTGCCCGTTGGTTTGGGGGTGAAAAGCTGTACTGAATCTCAATTTAGTACCCAAGGCATTTTGAAGACTAGTCCAAAAGTGGGATGTGAAGCGCGAGTCTCTGTCTGAAACAATAGATACCGGCACACCATGCAATCTCACAATTTCATCCACATAAATTTTTGCTAATCGATCAAGTGAAAAGTTTTTCTTAGTAGCCAAAAAGTGTGCAGATTTGGTCAACCTATCTACAACAACCCAAATAGAGTCATGCCCCTTCTGTGTGCGAGGTAGGCCCGAAACAAAATCCATGGCAATATGCTCCCATTTCCATTCAGGTATAGGAAGAGGTTGAAGTAAACCAGCTGGGCGTTGATGCTCTGTTTTAATCTGCTGACATACCAAACACCTTGACACAAATTCTGCTATCTCTCTATTCATATTTGGCCACCAATAACTTTCTCTTAAATTTCGATACATCTTTGTACTCCCCGGATGCATTGCATAAGGTGAATTATGGGCCTCATCTAATATCTCCCTTTTTATCTCGCGCTCATTTGGAACACATAACCGATTTTTAAACATCAACACACCATCTTCTTTAATAATAAAGTCTGACAGAGTACCATCTTTCACGCGAGCTCGGGTCTTCTCCAAAATTGAGTCTTTCCCTTGGGCTTCTCGAATGCGATCCACTAACAAAGGTCTCACTTTAATTGTAGCTAACAAGGATCCCGACTTCCCAACTGCTAGATCAACTCCAATAGATTTTATTTCATGTAAGAGACTAAATTGAATGCCCTGAATGTGAGTTAATTTCCCTGTAGATTTTCAGCTAAGAGCATCGACCACCAAATTAGCTTTTCCTGGGTGATAATTAATGGTGCAGTCATAGTCCTTAATCAGTTCAACCCATCTCCTTTGCCTCAAATTTAAATCCCTCTGTGTGAATAAATATTTCAAACTCTTATGATCAGTATATATCTCACATTTTTCCCCGTATAAATAATGTCTCCACAACTTTAAAGCAAAAACAACCGCTGCGAGCTCTAAATCATGGGTGGGATAATTGCGTTCATGGTTCTTCAATTGTCTAAATGCATAGGCCACTACCTTTCCATGTTGCATCAACACACAACCGAGCCCTTGATGAGAGGCAGCACTATAAACAATAAATCCTTCACCACTTAACGGAATAGTAAGCACTGGGGCAGAAGTTAATCGCTTCTTTAATTCTTGAAAACTCTTTTCACAATTCTCCGTCCACTCAAATTTGGTATTCTTACAGGTCAAATGTGTTAATGGTGCCGCAATCAATGAAAACCCCTCTACAAATCTATGGTAGTAGCCTGCCAACCCTAAAAAGCTCCTCACCTCGGTCACGTTAGTAAGACGATCCCAATTCACCACAACCTCTATTTTCTTCGGATCCACAAAAATACCTTCACCCGAAATCACATGCCCCAAAAATACGACACGATCTAACCAAAACTCACATTTGCTAAACTTCGCATACAACTTCTTTTCTCGTAAAGTTTGCAATACCACCCGCAAGTGTTGTTGATGATCCTCTTGACTCCTGGAATAAACAAGTATGTCATCAATAAATACAATCACAAATTGGTCAAGGTATGGTTGGAACACTCTATTCATAAGGTCCATAAATGCGGCGGGGGCATTAGTTAGACCAAAAGGCATAACAAGAAATTCATAATGGCCGTAGCGAGTTCGAAAAGCAGTTTTCGGTATGTCTTCTTCCTTAATCTTAAGTTGGTGATACCCTGATCTGAGATCGATTTTGGAGAACACACATGCTCCCTGAAGTTGATCAAACAAATCATCTATACGAGGCAAAGGATACTTATTACGCACCGTGACCTTATTCAACTGTCGATAGTCAATGCACAATCTCATGGTGCCATCTTTTTTCTTCACAAATAACACAAGTGATCCCCAAGGCGAGACACTTGGCCTAATAAAGCCTTTATCCAATAACTCTTGCAATTGTATCTTAAGCTCCTTAAGTTCCATTGGGGCCATACGGTAAGGTGCACTAGAAATTGGGGCAGTTCCAGGAATTAAGTCAATAGCAAACTCAATTTCTCGATCTGGGGGTAATCCAGGTAGTTCATCAGGAAAAACATCTATGAAGTCACACACAATTGGTATGTCCTCCAATCTTAGACCACTAAATTCGGAGTCAATCACATAGGCTAAGTATCCTTGGCACCCCTTCTTAAGCATTTTTCTAGCGGTAATAGAAGAAATAACATAAGATGGGAACGCACATCGATCTCCACAAAATCTAAATTCAGGTTCCCCAAAATTGGAAAATACTACCTCTTTCCTATAACAATCCACCGAAGCATGGTAAGAAGCCAACCAATCCATTCCCAAAATCAAATCAAAATCAAGCATCTCTAAAGGCAATAAATCTGCTACCATGTCCCTATCTCCCAACTATAATACACAACCTCGATACCTCCTCAATTATAACACAATCCCCAATAGGAGTAGTAATGGATAAGCAATAGCCTAGAGGTTCAATAGGTTTATCGGCATGCAAAGAAAATGATAGAGATACAAAAGAATGTGTAGAACCCGGATCAGTAAGTACATGTGCCTCCCTACTGAACACATAAATAATACCTGTTACCACCTCTGGATTAGCCTGAGCATCCCGTTGAGTCAAAGGAAAAACTCTCCCCTGCGAGGTTTGTCTATTGGATTGAACACCTCCTTTATTCTGCTTGCCAAACCTAGTCCCAACCTGAGCTCCTCCTCGGCTTCCCCCTCGGCCGGCACCTGAAATTTTATTACTACCAATTCCAGTACTAGCAGATGAAGCAGTTCGTATGCAATCCCTAGCCAAATGTCCGGGTTGTCCGCAATTGAAGCAAGCTCGTGTATCTCCCAAATTAGTCATTTTAGGAACTGTGCAATCTTTCACCAAATGACCTTTCTGGCCACAACGAAAACACAAGTCGGTACCAGCATGACAAACACCTGTATGTGCCCGGCCACATTGCTTGCAAATAGTTCGAGTAAACTGAGATGATGTCCCACTAGACTGTCCATGACGCTGATTAGAAATGCTTTGGGTTGGGGTGGGATGCTCTCTATTTTTTTGATATGCACTAGAGCTCTTGACTGAACCATAACCATGACCACCTCTCTTTGACGGTCTATTAGATGTGTTCTCATGATAGGATGAACTAAGGTGGCGCTTCTTCTGTTGTTCCGCTAACTTCATTTCAATGACATCTTTCTCAGCTGTTAAGGCTTTATCAACCAAGGTCGAATAGTTAGTTATTCCCAATACTCGGATACGAGATTTGATGTCCAAATCCAACCCATCTGTAAAACGACGACATTTGACCTCCTCATCATCCACAAACGAAGGGGCAAAACGAGATAAAGAAATGAACTTAGCTTCATATTGAGCTACAGTCAAATCCCCTTGCTCTAGCCGAAGGAACTCTCTCTCTTTTTCATACCGATAGGTAGCTGGAAAGTACTTGTCATTGAAAACCTTAGTGAATTGGTTCCAGGTCAATCCTTCAGTGCCGCTTGCCGTAAGTAGGCGTTGCGTGGCCTCCCACCAATATTCAGCCTCCTCCACCAGCATAAAACTAGCAAGTGCAACTCGCTGCTCGTCTGATACTTCCATCACAGAAAATATCTGCTCTACCCTCCTTAACCAGGCCTCTGCCTCCATAGGATTGGGCGATCCCGAAAATGATGGAGCCCCCAACTTCTTGAACCTCTCAATTGCGGTGAGGCAGTTCTCTGTAGGTTGCACAAATGGCCTAGACTATGCTGCATTCTGTTGTTCAAGGATGTGAGTTTGCCTCTCCATTAGGCTAGCCATTGACTCTAAAAGGCGCTGCACACTAGGGTCTAAAAATGCTGGAGCTGCGTCAGCCCTTGGTGGTACGACTCTATCTGAATGTCCCACTTCTGGATTGGCACTTGACTCTTGAGTTTGCTCATTATGCGATTCATGTTCAATCTCTTCTTCCTGAACCCGAGGTGGAACTTCATTTCCAACACTAAGATGTAGCTCTCGCTCAGCCTCAAGTACTTCCATAAGGGAGCGACTCTTATGAACTTTTCGCCTTGCCATACGCGCCTGTATAACAAGACAATTAAAACTTAGAATACTAGATTGCTATTAAACATCATCACTAATCGAATTACTAACTACAATACCCTATCAACTTTAATTCTAAAGTAACTAGTCTACAGATTCATAACCTAATGCTCTGATACCAAAAATGTAACGACCCAAACTTGGCAAGGCAAAACCCTGCCAAGAGGGTACACCTCAAACACTATAACACCTTTACACCACAATTCCTGTATAATTCATACATCACATCACCACATCACCAAAAGTGCATAAGACCTTTCAATTGCCTAACATATATGAGATGATCTATTCAAAGACAAAAAAGTATTATCATGCTACAAGATAGTTCCCAAGCATTTCCTCCCAAAAAAAATATAATACATACTAATCACGAATCCATCAATACATCCAACTTCATAAGCAATATTTACAATCAACCTCCTTCATAAAAAAAAGGGTAAGCTTACATCCTAGAATGACCCTAAGCAAAACCTCAACCACAAGATGCCCACCTGTGATCCTTCAAAAAAATTCTAGTCTTCCAAGTTGAGGCGAGCCACACAAAAGTCTATGAATCTGAAAAAAAAAATTATTTAAAAAAATGAGCTAAAGCCCAATGAGTATACCAATACCATGGAGTTATAAAACTTGCTCCTACCAATAGGGTTCAAAATAAAGATACTAAACATAAGAGCTTAATTGGACTTAAATTTATACAAAATAAAAATAAAAATAAAAATGATGAAATACAATTTTCATAAAACGTTATCAAGATTTTTCCAAGGAATCTCATAAGGCAGAAAAAAAATACATTTGGATAATGAAAGTAAACAAAAATATAACTTTTCAATACATTAAGATTTCCTGTCCATCATACAATCCATTACATAGCCTTAGGTTTGCGTTACCTTGCGACTTAGGTGGTGACGGTACCGTTACCCAAAACATAACCATAGGAACATAGCTCATGTCATCGTAGCACTTCAATTCTTGTTTCAATGTTTCGGTCCCCAGGACCCCTTATACATACAACGACCCTTATGGTCCTTAAAACATTTCGGTCCCCAGGACCCCAAAGCATTTTGGCCCTTGTGGCCCCAAAGGCTATATTCGGTTATATGATCAATAAAATAAATACTCTCACATAACATTTCACTGTCATTCAATCATCATCATCATAAAATTTGAAAGACTCAACTTAAATAAATTCTCATAAAAAAAAAATTAATGCTTCATTATACAAATGAAATCATATCTTTATTAAAACTCAACCCTTGGCCTCAATAAATTTATAGATTTTCTTTTTATACATATATCATGATGAAATGTATCATTCACTTCCTTTAATTCAAAAATTATTTTCAAACTTTGTAATAAAGATAGAGGTAAGGTAATTTCCATGGTAAGTATACTCACCTCCAAAAATAGCAAAAGTGTAGATTTGAAACTCTACAAATTAATTTCCAAGAGGTGTAGAGATGCCTTCCTCCAATCCTAACAATTAGTAAATAGGATTTCAAATTAGGAAAAGCTTTCAATAAAAATTACATCATCTACAAAAATGATCCTAAATAAAATTATGCTAAGAAATGGCAAGCTAAAGAACTCCTCCAACTTTAAGTCACCCAAACAAATAACTTATCCAATCTCCATAACACCCATCCTTTGAACATCTTTGAGTTAGTAACTTTTTAAATATCCAATCAATTTATATGCACAATACCACCATCAATTTACTACAAAAGTCAAAAATCAATATTTTTGTATAAACTCAACAACTTAAGTAAAATCTCTTCAATCACTTATAAAATTCCTCCATAGAACATAGAGATACCCAATCCACCATTTATCAAATCAATTTCAACATATAAATTCCCTAACACAAAAATCCCCAATTTTTACATCACATTCAAACCCTAGATTAACCCAAAATCTTAATCTCCAAATCAACCATCAAATTGACCATTTTTTTTTTAACATCTAAAACATTCATGGAAACTAATTGAGAGTATAAAATTCAACAATCAAACCCCAAATCATAATAGATCTAAAACAAAAAAATTTCATCATCTCTAACTCAAAATATGTAAAACCTTAAACAAAACTTTTAGAGAAAAATTCTTACCAGTTACAAGCCTCTAATTCATCAAGAAAATAAATCCCATGCTTTGATTCTTCAAAAGATTAAGAAAAATCTAGAGTTGGTGCGTCTATTGTGTTATTTTCAGATGGATTTAAGGAGTGGCCGACCGGACCCTTTTTCTGGCGAGATAAGGTGGCCAGAGGTGATGGAGATGGTGGGTTAAGGTGGTGGTGTAAGGGTGGAGCAAAGGTGTGGTGTTTGGCCTCCAAGAAAGTAAAGGAAAATGAGAGAGAAAGTAGAGAGAAGTTAGAGAATGAAGAATGAAGAAAAAAAAATCTGCACTTCTATTTTTTTTTTTTTTTTTGTGTTGAAATGGGGTGTTTGGTCACACCTACCATCAAGTTTGGAGTTGGGTTTAGATATCCTAAATGGAGTTTAACATAAGAGTGTGTTTGGCTCTAGATGAAAAGTTAGGAATATTATAAAATGTACTAAATATTGATAAATTGAAAGAAGAAAAAAAAAACCTAAGAACAACAAACAGTAACAATGAAAAAAAAACATATGTTATTTTCAATTTTTGTAAGGTTTAAGCAAATAATTTATAATATTGATCAAAGTGAAAAGCAAACTTTGAAATTGTAAAATATTACAGTTTCAAAGTATGATTTTATTAAGTATTTATCCTAGGGTGCTGCTTAAGTGTGCAACCCCCTTAAGGTTGCACACTATATGCAACCCAATTTTTAGCCGTTAAATTACAATAATTGATCAAGACCATTGAATTATTTAATCGTAAAAAAGTTGAAACCGGGGCAATTGGTTGATGCTTGTATTTGCATGATTGCATCCCACTCACTCTCTCTATTTCGTCTCTATTTCTCTCTCTCTCTCTCTCTCTCTCTCTTCTCCTCTTTATGTAAGGTTGAGTGTGTAACCCTTGATTTCATTGACGAAGCTCTGTAGGGAACAGTATAACGGGCGATTTCCAACAACAACGGAACTACAAGGCTTTGTTGGTTCCATCGCTAAAGTGAAGATGTTCTCTCTAACTAGATATGAGGTATGGAGCTGTCTCCCTCTCTCTCTCTCTCTGGCCTCTTCACTTCAGTTATTTTCCCTCAACTAAACCCCCATCCTAACTTCAACCGCTTTACGCTTCACTCAAATGAAAACCCCACCATTGGCAACTAACCTCTCTTTTTCTCAATCGACTGTTTGTGTTTACACAAACAATCCAACCGTGTTAAAATGTCATGTTTGTGTTTGTGTTAACATTTTTCGGTCATCAAGTAATTGTTTGTACTAATGTCATGTATAGTATGGCCCCAGCAAAAGTTAAAAGTGAAGGTGATGATTATGACATTCCAAATGAAGCAGATGACATTCGTTTGATCAATAAAAGTCAGGTAGAACCTTGTCATGGTTGCGAAGCTGGTCAGAGCAATGAAGAAGCAACCAACATGAACGTTGAAGATGGAGGAGCCGATGTGAAACAAGAAATGGTTGACGATGCTTATCGAAATGACATGGTTAGTGATGTTAAACGTGCTCTTCTGGAACAGAAATTTGATTCGGTCGAAGATGGAGAAGCTTTTTACAACGCGTATGTTAAAGCCAAGGGATTTAGTATACGAAAATCTAGATTTAACACAAATAAACAGGGAAAGGTTGTTAGTAGGCTGTGGTTCTGTTCAAGGGAAGGTCAGAGATTACCAAAATACGTGGACCGTGTTGCTGAGAAGAGTAGAGCTCCCAAGGCATTAACAAGAGTAGGTTGCAAAGTCCAATTTCGCATACGGTACGATCCAGATGCTGGTTGTTGTGACTCACTTCGTCGCAGACCACAACCATGAATTGGCAGCATAACACTGTGTGATATGTTGGTTTCATCCATACGGATCTGCACAACCATATTCAAGCCGAAAGTAGAGCAGAAGTTGAGGATGGTGATGCACATGGTTTACCTATGTGCAAAACTTGATGTTGACCCACGTTTTTTTTTACAAGTATGATGTGTGTAAGGATAACAAGTTACAAAATCTGTTCTGGGCAGACTCGAAATCGCAGGCTGACAACGCAAAGTTTAGTAATGTGTTGATATTTGACTCAACTTACAGAACCAATGCGTACAAGAAACCTTTTGTCATGTTGGCTGGTGTGACTAACCACTTCACGACCACGATATTTTCATGTGTTTTGCTAGCTAATGAGACAATTGATACATACACATGGGTTTTGAAAACATTTATGGAGGCGATGGGCAATAAAGCACCTATGTCCGTACTAACAAATGGGGATAAGGCGTTGCGAGAGGCAATCAAAAGAGTATTTCTAGATGCAAGACATCGATTATGTAATTGGCATCTTAGGAAAAATGTTGTTTTAAATGTTCACAAAAGTGGCTTTGCTCATGTTTTCAAGCAGTGCATGGACAGGGAAACGGATGAGGCAAAGTTTGACGGTGGCTGGATGAGAATGGTCGAAAAATTTGGACTTCAAACCAATAACTGGGTGTTTGAGACATATGAGAAGCATCATATGTGGGCTGAGGCATATATGCATGGACATTTCTTTACTGGGATGAAGAGCACTCAGCGCTCGGAGAGTATGAATGCTTATTTCAATCCCTTCCCCCAACACAAATTGAAGCTATATGAATTTGTTAGGCACTATGATCGGGCTCTTGCAAGGATAAGGTATAACGAGGCTGGAGATGATGTTGAAACAAATAACACTTTTTCGGTATTGATTACTCTATTGCAAGATATATAGAGACATGGAGCTGAGCTATTCACCCGAAGTATATTTAGAATGCTACGTGATTAAATCTTAGAAGAGGGGAAGTTAAATGTGAAGGATATGTTCCCATTGCCAGATGGTCAGAAATGCTACTATATTCATCAGTACAAGGTAAAGGATAGATCGTGGATAGTAACACACAATCCAGTGGATGCCGCAATGAGATGTTCTTGCATGAAGTTTAAGTCGTTGGGGCTACCTTGCTGTCACATGATAACTGTTATGAAAGTCAAAAATTTAACGCAAATTCCCCCAACTTGTGTGCTGCATAGATGAACAAGGGCTGCAAGCAAGGATGGCCAGCAATGGCGTCAACCCTCAATTGATAGCACTACAACATAGACGGCCCGGTATGGGATATTGAGTTATTCCTACAGTGAAATGTGTTTTTATGCCTCGCAATCAACGGAAGGTTTCAAAGAGGCTAGGGATGCATGTCTTCCGATGACGAGCCATATGAAGGAGTTATATGAGAGGAATCTGAACGATGGGGATGAAGACAAAGGGAAACATTCAATCCCACGACAATTTGGAGTAGAAGATCCTGATCTTGTGAAGACAAAAGGGAACTCAGGATGGGTCTCGTCCAACTGTCGAAGACCAAGAAAATGTGAGAATTGCAAATGCATTGGGCACATAAAACGAACGTGTCCTAAGGTTTGGTTTAGCCGAACAGTGGGTAGTAACTCAGATGCAGATACAATCCACATCACTGATCGTTAGTACAATGCGGAGTCATTTCCCATTCGCTGCAAAACTGGGTTGGTGGATCTAAGTACACCGCACATTAAGCAACGACGACTATTTTTCGATGTTTAGTTTGTGGGCCAATACGGTAGTGTCGAAGCAGAAGTGTGCAAAAATGATTCGACCACAATTGATGACGTGAATGAGGTAATTGTATAATTTGTATGATTTACTTATTCCCTTAATTTATTAGGTAGACAGTACTAGCTATCAAAAACATATCATTGCGAAGAACATGGTAGATATGTATGTAGTTTTCATTTTGCATAGATTACTGTACGTAACGTGTAAATAATTGATTATGTACAATGCCGGGAAATGACACAACGTTACTTATGTTCAAGGCCAAGAATAGTAATTTCCCATATTGTTTAGAGTGATTTTGTCATTTGTGTTTACAATGACTTGTCATTTTGAAAACTAATTGAAGGTGAGATATATATGGGTGTCCGTTGTCTGTGTATTGTTTTGGATTGGAAATTAGCTTATGTCTGTATTCCAAGATTCTTATTGCGGGTTGCTTGTTTCTATTCCATATTTGGTTGGATGTAATTAAAGGGTTTCTTGCGGTGTGGTTTATCAACTAATAATGTGTTTGGCATCGTATTGCTTTGTTATGACTTGTTTCAGTAAATTACTATTATATTTTGTCTTCTGAGTAAAATACGAATTTTGTCCATGTGGTTTTGCAAAATTACATCCCAGCTCATGCATGTTGTATATAATCCAAGTGTCAGTTAATTTTGGGTATTACTTGGAGAAAGTAACCCAAAGAACTCGTTTACTTTATCTCTATGCCGATTGCTATATGAATTACGAGTTATGAACAGGAGTTGTGAAATTATTTCATGTTGACTATGAAAGTGATGGGTTTATTGTTAGTAAAATTATGGTGGGCCTATATTGACATCAACGAAGCAGTAATTAAAGTTGACAATTTAAAGAAAAACAATCAAGCAATTGTGGTATTGGTTCGAATGCTTGAAAAAGATGAAGACTTCTTTTGATGAACTGATAGTAACAAAGTAAACAAGTAAAATGAACTTTCTGATATGAGCTGATTGTAACAAGTCATAGAAGATAAACCTTTGCTAATTTGAGATTGAAATCACCAAAGTTCACCTAGTGACAAAGTACAAATGACAAGGGAAAAAACTACTCAAAAATTACAATGTAGAAAGTAAGTTGTTGTGTTTTTGTTCATGTCCTCTCTCTCTGCAAACCTTCTGCCCTTTATAGCTCTTATTTCCCATGACCCTATGATCTGCCGAATCTGCAATTGCTTCTGTGCAACTTCTGTAACTGCACGGTCATTTCCATGTTTTCAAACCACATAAAACCTTTACTTGTACCTGTCGAAGTGCATATCCTTGGAGTTGCCACTTGTTCCCAAGTCCTTTTAGCCATTCCTTGACAGATACAGGCTCCCAATTTGTTCATGTTTTCTCTTGGAGGCGGGCCACTAAATCCATGATCACTGGCAGTAACTGCTCCACTATGTAAGTCAGGTGGCATGCAAGATTCAATGTTAGTTGATAACCCTTGTCTTCAGATGGACTTACTATGTGGCAGGATGTGGGAAAAATAGATGCAAAGAGGAAATTTTTAAAAATAACCAATCATAATTTAGCTAAAAATATGAGTGAACTTAAAAAAAAAAAAAAAAAACAGTTTTCATTTTTATGATTATAAACCCGAAAAAAGTAGTAGCTTTATCATTAAACGAACAGGTTCTTCTGAAAACCGTATCGTTGAAACCCACGATGTTCTTCTATTTTCTATGCCAGATCTTCAACTTGCTGTTCTTTGAAACCGTACTTACAGGCCATGATAAAAGTGAACAAACATTAGTACTGTCATTCGTTTGTTCCAGTCCCAAACATCCAAATTATGTGTACAATCAATATGCGTGGCAAATTAGTATTATCACAGCTGCGACCTAAAAATTGTCGCGACAAACTGATGTAGTCAGCCAGTTGTACTTGTACTACAAACAAATTAGTGATCCATCTTTACATCATTGTTCCTAAACATTGGGAGGACTCATATTTACACCCCTCTGCAAAACAATTACTACAAAAAAAGTGAACTGCAATTGGGCATCCAAATTACTCTCGTACTAGTAGCCCATTCCCCATCACTGCCCTATTTGTTATAATTGCAATCAATCACATGCACGAAAGATACTCGCCGATCGTTGAATTATTCACATCCATAACGAAGTCAAGCACCAACTTACGACTCATAGAAGGATGAAACTATGCAGAGAAAGTGAATAACAGAAATCAGGTACAGTTACAGTGGTAGGAAATAAAAGGATTTATTTCACAATTGGAAATGAAGCGATAGAATGTCCTTTGTGTGGACCGCTGGGTATATCAAGCCGCTACATGTACTTGATCACAAGCATCCCACAATCAAAAGTGCTACAAATGAAATGTAACATTAAATTTCTCATAATATAAGCAGGTTCATTAAATGAGTCATTTAGGAGTCAAATAAATGTGACGCAGGGTTTGTGGGTTACTCGTTTAGCTGTTGTAATGGCCTTTTTTCTAACATCCGGACGTCAAAGGTACGCACGTCTTGAGCATATTCATTTCCAAATTGTAGTTGCAGTAAGGCATGCATTGTTTGAACCTGTTGCAGAAGGAGACGGTTGGTTTATGTAAAGGATGTCACAGTTTGGAAGTAGATTTGTGAAATTCAGCAAGACATACCAACATTTTTGTTGCGTTAAGCTTGTTGGTGTCCAGTGTGGTGGATGCCAATGAGTCAAATAGGTACGCCACACAGTCTACCATATCTATTTGTACGTATAACCAATTTACTTCTCTATAATTGAAAGGCATGTAAATCTACACAGAAACACAAGTGAAGACATTGTTTAGAGGGTATGCGAACATCTACTCACTTTCATATTTACATTGACATTTATGTTAATGGGATCAACATTCATATTAAATCTACTCACTTTAATGGGATGGACATTCATATTACGTTCTTACATGCATCAAGAACACTAGTATATTTGTCATGTTCAAAATATGATTTGACGATATTTTCATGGTTCAAAGGTTGAGTTTTTTGATTTAGTATCAAAGTCTGCATGTTTAGTGTGTAAAGGTTAGTCAGCCAAAGATTTTTGAAAATATATCATCTACAATACATAACCGACCTAAAACACTTACTTACCGACAGATATATTGGAGAGAACCAGGCAGTATGCCTCCCGTCTTTGTTTACTTGCCGCTGTTCGTTAGTCAATTGAACCGTGACCAAGTTTATTAGTTGGAACATTGTAACTGACGAGGCAACTTGATAAATAAGGTTTGCAATTTGTTTAAATATAATACGAGAGAACAATGTCCCTACATGGAAATGTCCATCATGCAAATATAGTGGAAAGAACATTGTCAGATGCCACGACTTACAGTGTTGGATAACTATGCCCTGGTTTAACCGTGCGCATGTCACGTCGGGTAGCACATTCGCATGGCATTTCATGAAGATTCATAGACATGACAATGTCCCTACAGGGAAGAAGTATCCGTAGAAAATTGAACTTATTTCACAAATACTACGGAACAGGTTAATTGCAAGTAGTAAAACGAACTGTACCTTTCATTTTTTCTGTCATCAAGTCCATAGTCAACAACTTTGTCTTCGTCCGCCGATAAAACCACTCTACTCTCCAGTACCATCAACTCCTCCTATCAATATAAACAATCAACTAACATAAACTCCTCCTATTAATATAAATAATTAACTAACTGAGCATTTGCTTAACAAAATAAATTTACAAAATACATAACACATCCTTATGCATCTAAAATTAGGGAAGCGATGTCTAACCTCTGACGCTTGTCCAACCTGTGCAGTTTGGACAGGACTTTATCCAAAATCTATAAGACAATTATACAACATTTATTAGTGTAAACTTGCACCAAAATGACAACTATTAAAACACAACACAAATAATGGTTCAATTATGATCAGTAATGTTGTCGGCATCAATTGGTAATGAAACATACAAAAAGTGAAGTGATGTGGCGACTTGGGAATTTTTCTACAGTAAGTCGAGTACTTATTTTGCTATTGTTGCATGAATGCATGTCCCCTACGTCTGTAGCTTCAACTCATCTTCATCTTCCTCTTCCTCTTCCTCTTTTTTTTCCTCTACCTCTTCATCTTCCCTTTCCTCTGCCTGTTACAATTCGTCCCGCTCCTAATGTTTGGGCAATCTTACTAGGAGAAGTATGCACTTTGTCTACTTCTCCTCGTATTGGAGGCAAGGTTTGCAAATCATCAAAGGAAGATACACTCTCTTTAGTAACGTTCTTGATGGCCAGAAACTAAACCGAAAGAGATTTGGTTTCTTCGCTTGGGTATGTTTCCTCCAAGGCAAGGCCATGGTTGTTGTGCGTCTCCCCAACTTCTTGGATGGTACGCAAATGTCCAACATGCATATCAATTACCTCATTGGACAACATTTCATTCACATTATTTTCCTCGTGATCCACCCCTTGTAAATCTTCAAGATTACCCTCTATTGGGCTAACGTAATAATTTGGGAAGACCACGCCACCGTCATGCAACTCGACTTCCACGCTTGGGTCAACACCTTTTTCCTCTACGCGAGGCAATTGTGTCATTTTTGATAAACCTTCCAGCACTTGCTGCATCATTTGCTTCATTTCAGCAATATGTGTCTGTTCATTAAATGGTTGTTTCCCAGACAACATTTCCTTCGGTTCACCAATGCTGGAGGATATGTTAATGTTACAATTTCTTTCAGCCGACTCCACCTAATCAGACAAACACATACATTAACTTACTACGATATTTCATTTTCAAGTAACCCTCATGAACTGTATCAAGCATGTGTACTGATTGCTTTTGCTTACCTTTGCATTGTCAATAACTTCTTTCCCTCAGAAATTGAGCAACATCTCCCTTATTTCCGTGAAGCACTTGCTTCATCGTTTCTTTCAGTTCACCAACGTCGGACTCAACGTTGCGCAAACGAACTTCATGAAACTGTGGTTTCTGTTTGTTATGGACATGTTGTGCATCAATTGCGTCATCATTGTTGTTGCTTTCCTCCATTGTGGGAATGAAACTCCACCTAACATAGTTGTGAAATCGGGATTCGAATCATGAATGAAAATGATATTATACTGAATCATGAATCGATCTGAACTATGAATCGTAAAGTTTCAGTCAGCTTTCTTAAATTGCACACAACATATATGTACACACTTACATATTAAATATATCTAATAAAAATTAATTTCTCTGTCTAAAATGAACAAAAATATTGTTGTAAATGATGATCATCTAGTGTGGATAAAAACTTCACGCTGGATCCCATGTTTACCACTTGACCTTTTCCCATTTAGATAAAGAAAGACAAACTTTCAATTACAAACTAACTAACAATAACTGAACGACAATGTTTTGACCTTTTTACAAGGTTAAAAAATCAAAATCTTCAAGCTTTTCCAAAAATCTAACTTCATGGCTTAAAAAAATTCATTTGATAAATGGAAGTAGTACATAAAATTGAATTTGTAAGGCTACAATATTGTATAGAGGGAAACTTCATGTTTTTTCCGCAAAAGTTTGAGTATTTGAGAGTAAATAGGGAGAGAGAAAGTGAAAATATGGTATACGGTAATCCTAATTTCCGAAATTCCTTAAAAAGGGCATGTCAGCCCTTGTTGAACAAAAAAAAAGATAAATGCAATCTTGTAGCCAAACATTAATTTTACCAAGTCGAATGAATTGACAATTCACCAATTCGGCTTACCGATTCAGCTATGATTCACAGCTTTTTCTGATTCACACAACCTGTTCAAATCGATTTCCTACGGAATCAATTCGAAGCGTGTGTTTGGAATCGTGAATCGTATGATCCCAATAACAAACCCACCTAATCATAGGAACACAAATGAAGTTTTCCATTATTTGCATAACATAGGTGGGGCAATGCTATCAAATGTGCACAACGAATGGGTTGATTACCTCATGTTGCTCGAACATTTGCTTTCTTCCCATATGTTGCCGCGTCTCCTGTATT
Source organism: Camellia sinensis (assembly GCF_055761805.1). Lineage (NCBI taxonomy): Eukaryota > Viridiplantae > Streptophyta > Magnoliopsida > Ericales > Theaceae > Camellia > Camellia sinensis. Next base: position 11,468,687 of record NC_138970.1, read on the forward strand.
TCGGCATCACCCCAATCATTTAGCTAAGGGATGGAGCACGTAGTAGCCGGCGTGCTCTTACAGGGATGGAAAAAATGATCCAAGTAAAATAGCTGCATTATAAGAGGGAAAAGATAATTAGTTTACATTTTTGAGCAAAATAATCTGTATTGGTTAACAATGCAAAGTGAGGAAATTGTGATGTTAAATATTTTTGATGCCATAGAAGTTCGCACTTGACAATGGTACGGTGACTATGTTTTACACCTTTTTTCCCTGCGAACAAAGGACTTTATTGATGCATATAACTTACAACACAATCATATCTATGTGTTTATGTGCCTCCATGGCAGAATCCCCATGTACCTTTCCGGTTAAAAAGATAAGCTCTTTCTGGTTAAAAAAATGTAGCCCGTACATGTATATTTGTGATGATGTTCAATAATAGGTAACTTTGTATTTCGCAACGTCTGCCATTTTATTGAACCATATGGACAGCAATGGATGAAATATGTAATTGGCATGGTACAAACAAACAACGGTTGATTACGTTACCATTAGAAGGAAAATACATCCAGTTGCCTCGCACCGACCTTTCATCTTATACTTCCGAACACCTTTCACAAGAATTGCAGTGTCAACTTTGCCCAATTACATGCCCGTATACTGGTCACATCTTTCACGGCATGAATGACTGACAGACTCAAGGCGGTCATTGTGGTAGGACACAATATGGCCCCCCCAACACGTATAGCGCAAATTTTCGCCGAAACTCATCGTCCGCACCATTAGTCTCAGTCAGATAAAGTCTCAACTGGTTCAAAGGAATGACTCCCTTAACAGCTCCAACCTCTTCGTAGATATTGGGATATGCGTCTATTAAACCAGTCAACTGCACATCATCGCCTTCTGACCGTATACCCAATAAAAGATGAACTTCCTCAGAGGTGAGCCTAAGGTGACGCCCATGAACATTTAATGAACAGGTGTCGGGATCGACGTTCTGTACCAACCATTGGCAGAAGTCGTGATCTATACAGGTACACTTTAACCCGAGGAGGCCACCGAACCCAATATCAATGATTGCCTGCTTCTGTGCTTCATTACACCGATTAACAATATCAACAATTGACTTCAATGATATGCGGACTTGCATTTTACTCCGTAATGTTATTAACATGAATATGAATACAAAATTTTAACCAACAATGTGTCGATAGCAGGTCCTCTGCAAATGTAGTTATCAAAACATTAAGTACGTAAGTACCTTTGCAGATTTCTTTGCAACTTCTTTGCCTAATTCCTTGGCACTTGCCTTAGCCATGTCCTGAAACCTCTTCTTCTCATCACAGGGGAGTTCCTTCAATCTTTCCCCAATATCCTTTATGCTCTGTAAGTGTTACACCAAAGTGACGCTCATACAGGACAAATAACAACTATAAGTCCTAAATAATTGTCACCACAAGTTGTATGACTCGCAATGTGTACGCACTTTTTGGTATTTACATATGATTGCACATACAAATAACTATTTCACACATAATTGAAATAAAAACGGACGTGGAATTTTACAAATAATCAAAGTTTATAAGAACATGCGAAATGCCGTCATTGACTGCTGCAAATCACTGAATGTGACACAATAGAAGCACATGACTAGTGTGCCCATGGAATAGAAGTCCATACTTTGCTATCACAGCAGTCACGTGTTTCCATCAGTGTACTCTACTTAGTACATGTCTGTACACTAACCATTTTGGCTCCGGGGTTGTCTGCTTCTTGTATTTCCTTGAATTGTTGTTGACTGCAACCATTGTAAATTTTAGCGTAAGTATATGTTAGATATGAATAGATATATATACATTTATATATAATAACCACACCTTTTTCGCAACAACAATATTAGGTCCGTAAGAAATAATTTTGGCCTTCTCTTTTGGTCTCTAAAATCTTAATTTCTTATACTGATAGTGCCAAGTGAAATTTGCACAGGCGCAATCTGTGAGTACAAAATATGTAATGCACGATTGTGCAAATTACTTTCAGCCGTTTCTGAAGAGAGGGATTGATACTGTGAGACGCTTTCAAGGAGACGGATTGAACCTGTAAAAAATAAATGGTCCAACTAGCCGCTTTCGACAAGGGGGATTGATACTATCAATCATTTTTATTCGTGAACCTTTGCCACTTGTCTTCAATGTTTTCCTTTCCCTGTAACAAATATCAGTGTAAATGAAATTATATTGAAGGCCAAATTACATCGATGGTATGTACGTTTTGTGCATTCTGTCATCTTCGTCGGTTAACTTTAAAGGCAACTAATGTTGCCTTGTCATTTCAAAAGTTGTGTCATTTTCGTAAAATTGGTAATGTCGTTTTTCGTTGTAACAGAAAATTATTAACTGAAGTGGTTTAGTATAAATCAGTAATTTACGGATTTCACAATTTCTCTCAGCAGAATACGCGACATGTGCCGTATGTGCACATATTCTGATAAGAAATGGACAGAGTTTTAATCAATTAGACAAAATTCATGGTGAAAATTGAGGCTATCCAAAATGTGTGAAAATCAAATCACACAACCTCCCGATTACACTACATAGCGCCACAATTTGCCCTATACGAACACACCTCGAAATTTAGTAGGTACAGGAAACATATCCTTGCAAACCAAATCATATGAATTATTGAACGACATAAACTCACATTTGCTTCGCATTGTCAGACATATTGGCCATATCCAATTACGATAATTCCTGCGAAGTATTTCACGCAATATTTACAAGGATGCACACAAAAAAATTACTCACAAATTATAGAAAACCAAATTCACTTTGAACAACTTACAATGAACAGACCATTCAGTCGTACCTATATTCTACGAGTTGTACTTTTCGTTTATTGTTCAATTATGATATGCTATCGTTAATTTATAAACCTATTGCATGCCACTGTTTTACGAAAATTAATTGGCCATATTTTGTACTCGTTTTATGGTAATCTCATATAAATAGTAATGACCACTTCAATGCTTGCACATATAATGCTCAAGCTTTATTTGAGCAAGTGAGGCATAATTTAAAGACTGAACTCATTACCAGAGGTACGTTGGCATTACAATGTTTTCCCGTAGACCCAATTTGTCAGCCTAATTGGGGGCCCCAGGCAGTGGTGTTACGGTCTTTTGGTTGGCTAATTGCTAGCAGGTAATAATTCTTTTTGTCAGCAAACTACAGCATTATCCATTGCATCTCTCCTGCCATGAATATTGTCGTTAGAACATACAACAAAAAAATGAAGTAATAAAGCACTTGTACAAAAGCTTAATAGTGGCCAGGTACACAGAGCGACAACTTCATGCAACAGGTTGAATAAGGCGTACAACCGCTGTAATAGAAAATGATATGAGGTTAATCCAACGATGCAAACATGACATTAATTGGGGTTAGACATGCAGGGACATACTCGGGTTTGAACACGTGAGTTTATATATGAAAATTGTAAATTCTTTACAGACCGGGGAAAATATTTGTATGTTCCGAAATTGCCATGGTCCGGCGGTATTACAAATTCTGATTCAATGAAGGGTTGTGTGGCCTGGAATGAAAAATATGCCATTATACCATAATCCCATTACGCAAACATCGGGTGAGACGGAGTTACGACGAGAGGCATACAAGTGCTTTAATATATGAGGGGTCAGTCTGACAATTTTGGCCGAAGCCAAACACGAAAAACATGCATAATTTCCCACATTTTACACATTTTCGGACAAAAGGCCAACAAATGTTATGATATATAAGTTTCCAAACAAGTGCAGAATGGTTTACGTTCCTGTTAATAGTTGTTGACGACAAATCCAGAGTTATCCAAAAAAGTTAAGGGCACGTGACCCCCCTGGGCCATACGTGCCTCCGTGCCTAGACGTAGTTTATCTGGGTTAGTGCATAAGGTTAGTTAGTAACACCAAAAACTGCATGAACCAACATCAATACAGAAAATTGGCATGACATTACATCAATAAAGAAGTTAAAGTGCAACAAGTATGAAAGCAAAACACCATAACATGACTACAACTTCGTTTGCACTGACAAGAATGCCTAGTCATTTGGTACCAGTTTTGTGAAGGCTTTTGGACAAACAACCAATAGGAAATCTTGCAACGAAGTCAGAAACAAACAAACAATACGCACACTTCAAATAGGGCCACATCAGACATTCAACCTAAGAGCAGCCATACGTAACTTACATTCATGTAGAGAAATAAAAAAACTGCCTACACTGCTCAACCAAGACCGTTCATGCAGCAGTTATAATCACTATGGAACTCGTCAATAACAATATCAGTTTGTCACCTGTGTAGTTTGTATACCTAATCGTACGTATGGTTTCAACGAACTAAAGATGAACACTATAATAGTTTACAAAAATATGTGTCATGCGAGTGGAACACAGTAGAGTCATAATAATAATATGCTCCCAAAGAAAAAATAAACAGACTGACACATATCGGAGAAAATGGTGAGTGTTACCGTCGGCGAGCTGGCGCAGTCGAAATAGAGAGAGAGAGAGAGAGAGAGAAAGAGAAAGAGAGAGAGAGAGAGAGAGAGAGAGAGTGTGTGTGTGTGTGTGTGTGTGTTAGTGGAGATGGACAGCAAAACCTAAATAGAGAGAGAATGAGGGACAACAAAGTGACCGAAATTCTATGTGGGAAATGGAAATGAGTTGGTGAGATTAGAAATGCTACAACTAGTGGGTCATCATGAAAAGTACTGCCTTTGTGGGATTTCATAGGCTTTCTCTGCCAACTTTGGTTTTTGTTCCAAATTTGGGAGGGAAACGGAAACGTACGTGACACTACATATTATGCATTTTGTGGGTGTTTAAAAAGTTGCTATTTTAGTAGGTTATTTTAATATTTTAATAATTATAGATTTATATTTTTTTTGTTTTGAAAGATAATTGGATTTTTTTTGTAGTTGGATATGATGTTTGTGACAAGAAATTTGAACTAATTATAGGTATGATGTGACATTTTGTCTTATTAATTATTTTAGCTTTTTTTTTTTTTTTTTGTTAATCCTCATTTCGCAAGTGGGTTTTTTAGTGAAAAAGTAAAAATGTCACTACAAAACCCAAAAAACCAACAACCTATACCAAAAAAATAAAGATTCCATTGTGTCTCTACTTTTTGGACATCTTTTCGGAAAAAACCAAAAACTCATCCCAAATATACTAATTTTTTTAACATCATATTTTAGCCAAAGATAAATGATTGAGAGTTCTAATAAAGGAACTCTAATGAGCTCTAATATAAGTAGACCCCACTGTGATGTGATGTTTTCGCCTTGAATTTATTTTTTAAAATTTTTGTTATTATCTACCACATCATTAGAGCTCAATTAGAGCTAAAAAATTGGAGGGATGTGTCATTTCTCTTTAGCCAAAAAGCCAAAAAGATACCAAAAAAAAAAAAAAAAACATGTTCCCAAACGAGGTGTAGCGTAAGGTAGGCTAAAATTTCACTTACGACACGGTGTTTGTTTGAAAGGATTGGGGCATGGGATTGGAGTAATAGTCCGTTATTCGGTAGCCAATATTTACTCCAAACTAGTAGTCCCTCCAGATTATTACTCCAATATTTGTTGGATTGTTGTATCCCATGAGACGGGATGGGATAGAAATCATGGAATAACTCATCTCATGAGATTAGCTTATCAAATTACATTTTTTACCCTCTTTTATTTTTTTAGTGTTGTTAATTAAAATTATATATTACATAAAAAATGTAAATTACAAATTTAATTTAATTAAAAATAAAAAATAAAAAATTATGGCCCTATAAATTAATTTTTTTTTTGTGTTGCTCAATTATGAATTGTAGATTACAAATTTAGTATTATAAATTAAATAAAAAATATAAATTTATAATTTATCCTTATCCAGTCCGTCCAACCAAACATTGGATTCACTACAAATAGTCCAATCCAGACATCTAATCCCATGAGTAAACAAACATAGGATAAAAATACACCCCAACTGAATAGTCTAGGGACAATGTATCGCACGACTAACAGTCTGATGGATTACAATCCCCCTTATGTAGTCCAAACAAAGATGCCAAACTGTATGAATGGTGATACAATGGATGTGTTAAAGGGTGTATTAAGGTCTGTGTCTTACAAAAACTGTATATATATATATATGTAATAAATAAAGTTAAAAATTAATTTCATTTAATAAAAAATTTGAAGGCGGGAAAAATTTTCGAACAAGTAAAAAAAGCCCCAAAAAAAGAAATTGCAGTTCACCGGCCAGTGTGTGCCCAGTCAATCGGTCATACTCAAATTTTTGTTTTTTTGTTTTTCTTTTATTGAAGGGTCCGGACGTCGCGTGGACGTCAGGCGAAGGGACTTTCGGTCGGATGTCCGGGAGGGCTTTCGCACATCATTTTCCTGTCTATCCCCCGGTGGTTAAAACACTAGCTACAGTTAATAGACAATCTAACATTGGACACTAACTTTGGTCAGTAACGTTGCCCTTAGCAGCTGCATTGCAGCACCAAACAAGAAACTTTGTTGGCCAGAAATTAACAGTTGATAGTAAAAAATACACTAACACATCTATTGTGGATGTAAGGAGACTATTAGCGAGAGAATTATAACAAAATACTTATTTACACTAATAAGTAGTGGACTAGTAATAGTTAATTTTGTTTTCATAGATAGGAGTTAGAGGTACCACGTCATACTATACAAAAATAATTTACTTTGGTATACATATTATTATACTATTAACTTTGGTTATTACACATATTATTAGGCTTTTGGGTAGTTTGTATTGATTTTTGGGTTGTTGCGGTAAAACTGTTACATACGAAATGAGGTGTAAATTATTTTTGTACAGGACAGGGCATATCGATGGCATAAGTACAAACAAACTGATACAACAAATTCATTACTAAGGAAGTACAGTAACTACATTATGTAGGATAATAGGGGCCAAACCAGAAATCCACCTGTATATCGAAGGGATTGGTCTTCTAATACCATCTCCCATAGGGGACTACTAATCTCATCTATGGAGGGTATCGTAATCCCAAGGTATTGCGAATCTACAAATATTGTGTCCTTGCTACGGCAGTGGTTACTAAACCATGACAATATTAGTTTTAGTCCCATCACTACCAGTGGACTAATAATTCCCTCACTAACAATCTCACCCAACTTACCTGTACTAATATTTCCCTCTCGCTACAGCGTTTGTTATGGGTTCAATGTTCTCTCACTGCCTGCTTCATGACTAAAATGGAGCCTGTCTTGGAGGGGGGGCAAGTTCGCAAGTTCGAGTCTGCTAACTCGGATCGGACAACATGACACTATGTTCATCTTTGCAATGGGCGAGCTGCATTGCACAAGCGGGATAGTTGAAGGATTTTCCTGTTATAAAAAATAGACAAGAAGTTGTTTGTCAAAAGTGCACATACATGTAACATACACACTTAAAAAATTTTATAGGATTTTTTATATGGAAAAAATCATTACAAAATTAAAAAAAATACAAAACAAAAAAAAATATTTGAATACATTTTGTTGGGGTTGTCGTGTGTATTCCTTTATTTCTTCAATGGACTTATGACATGTAAATTATACATTTAAGTAAGATGCATCTGCAAATGTAAAACCCAAGCTACAGTCTTGCTAAAATTATCGAAAAACCAAATAATACAAAAAGCGGGAAACTCAATTTCAAAAAAAATTAAAACCAAGCACATATACAAGGGTGTTGGACAGGTTACACGTTATTACTGCAACATGGGCATTGCACCTTGTAATAAATGAAACGACCTCGTTTTCACTTATTCGTCCCCTTTCACCATGTTCAGTATTTACACAACTCTAAGCATTTGTGGCTGTCACGCGATCGTCCTCTTTTCCTCTACGCTCTCGCCTTTTTCGTTCACTAATCTCCTTTCGGTGCTGTAACCCTACGCCGTCTGCATCTTTCTCCTGATTCTATTGCGGTGCTCCGATGTGACGTTTCAAGCCCAAATTGAAAGCCACCCTCTGTATTTGTAGGTAATCGGTCAGTCATTGTCAGATATCTGTATCTCTGACCTTCACCATTGTTCACATTCAAGTACACGGCCCTTATGTGTGGAGTCCCCTTTTTCTATGCGCATCAGTTGTCTGATGAAATGGGTAAACGGAAAATAAAAACCATTAAACCCCTCCTACAATATACGTGTACCCAATTTACATCCCACTAAATATCCATTAATTTTTATCATTTCAGTTTTCTTATATTTCAACCGCCTTTTTACATTTTTTGTTCCAAACATGATGGGTACAACTCAGTTATTATTTTTTTTTTTGTTTTGATGAACAGATTAGGCATGATTGGATCAAACAATGTTCAGGGATTGTGTATGATCCTATTAACATGAGCGAGGTAACTCACCAAATATGCCTTAAAAAATTGTCAATATAAATGAATGAGTAGGTTATTCCAAGTTTGTTACGGTACATTTTCCATATGCTGTTTGCACGGCATGTGGGTGCATGGTGGGACGAGTGTATTACACCTACACCCTACCATGCTCATTTGTGGCCACTGGTTGGGCAATTGTGCGCCCAACTAAATTATTTGAATTCAATATGCGTCATCAATTTAATGACACAGTACTGTTGCAGGGAATGCTTAAATTGACCACCTACATATTCGTTGCTTGTCATGCATAACACAATGTTCCTATAGTTAGGGTATAATTTTGGTTACATACACTTTAAAATACTTGTAGTCTACCAATTCCTATGTTCGTATGCGATTATCCAATTGTTGCATGCACATTAATATACTTGCCATGTGTTGTTCTAAGAAGTGGAAATCGCCAAACCATTGGGTGTTATAACGCTTGCACCCCAACAGGCAAGGATACAGGTACGGCTGCGATACATTTTTTTTTTAAAAAAAAATTAGTTTTTGTAATTGTAATAATGTAATATGAATGAAAATAAAACGTAAAGAAAATTAATAAATAAATAGAGAGATTCCTATCAAGCTAAGAGCTTCAACCATTCACAAAAATATCCAAAACTAAAAGCAAAATCAAATGCGAATGCAAATTAAACATCATCCTTACATGCCAATACCATAAATAAAAAAAAAGAAGCAGAGATAAGAAACGTGAGAGATTGACAGAGTGACAGAGAAGTGAGAGAGCCAATAAGGATACATCAATTTGACAAATTATATTACTTTAACTCTCACTATATTCCTCTCACCAAATAACTAAACAAGGTCTTACAAATAATATGTGAGTTCGAGTATCTAATACGTCAAAATTAAGTATCCGATATTCTAACATGAAAAACATTTACTTAACAAGTATCCGATACTGTTAAGAAGTATCCGATATGTATCCGTAAGTATCCAAGGAGTATCGGTATCCAATACGTATCTAATACAGATACGTCTCCCTTTCTCAAGTATCTGTGCTTTATAGCCCACATGTTACAGTTGCCCCCCGCACGCACTACAGTTGCAACCCATATTGTTGCTGTAATCCCTGCCCCATTGACTTTCCATCAAAGCATATCAGTGCATACATGAGTTATGTTGGACTTCCATGCACAGAACATCATAGACAGTCCAGCACACACAGAAGCACACAACCACTGCCTGATAGGCATGGTGGTGTAAAATAGCCGTTGAGACACTTAATTTTGCTTGCGGGATTTGTGTTCACATAATGTTGTTCATATGGAAAACAGTTTTACTGTATGCTGTGTCCAGTATAAGCTATGCAGTTCATATCATCTGTGTCTTACTATTTGCCCGTGGTTACTTTGTTTGGCCAATAATACCTTGTCATTTCATTTAATAAAGTGGACAAAGAAAATCATGGGCAAATATTGAACAAATGACACATGCCTGATATTGTTCAAAACGCTAATGCACAAGTTGACGCCACGATGTATGCTTTCATACAACCGTTGTGTTTGAGAAAACAAAACATTTTTGCCCATATTGATATTAGAGTGTATCAGACCATTGGCCGGTCGTGCACACTTTTTTATTGCAATTACAACTTGTGATTTCATTCAATGCATCTGACAAGTAAACCTTATTGTCCATATTCAATGAATCATAAAACATGAGCTCATGGAAAAACATAGGTCAATGATAGCTTCTTATATCGGTCAATGACATTTGAAAAAAAAAATTACCTTGTCATCGTACCAACAAAATGCCTTGTCTGATTTCGGTCAATGACGCTGACAAACAAAATACCTTCAACAAAGCGTAAATTATGAAAACATTAACGCATACACAGTTGAAATGGTGAGCATAGTTTGACAATTTGTTAGTTTCTAAGTTGTATTTTTACGCACCAGGACGGCATCTTACAACACTACGCTTACTATGTCATACACATCTCTAGCTCTCCTAATCCTCGCTGAAATCAACAACCTCCGAGTCTGAGTAATCTGAAAGGTTAGGGTCCAACACTAGTGCAGGATCCTCCATTATAGCCTTGATCGCAGATGCCGGGTTCGATCCATGTATCTACGACTCTGCCTTTGCGTCCTCTATGCGGGAGTGCCTAATGAGTGGACGAGTTATTTGATCTTTGAGAAATGTCTGACAAAGAACTTGAAGGTTCTCATGACTTTTCCCTCTTACCTGAACTAGAAAAAGAGCCTGAAGGCCCAGATGCTGCCATTTCATTAGTACCCGAAACAACTCCTCCTGCTGTCACAACAACAGCAGAACAAGGCCAACCTTCTGCACGCACTTTATCAGGAAAGGTACTACCATTTCCAATCTCATCCTATTTACTCTTTATTACTTGCAGCATATATTCTCACCAAACTATTACTATTGATAGGCCATCATTCTATCTCTGAATATTTGGGCAGAACTTTCTATTCTTCAACAACATCTAGACCAAATATCTCCATTGCCTCAAAGGCTACATCGCTTTCATGCTGAAACTCAACAAACCTTAACCACCTTCATGAACCTCATTAACACCCCAGTTGAAGAAATCATTCTCCACAAACCTGATGAAACCTTCGCCTGTCTTTCTGATGTTCTAAACCTCTCCCCTAATCCTTTCAACCCCATTCAACTAAATCAATTGGCCAAGATCATCACAGAATGGCCAACCCTTTCACAGATGGTTCAGACTTGCTCCAAGGATATTAAAACGAAAAAAGATTTCCTAAACCAAGCCCACACCATATCTACTTCACTCAAACTCAACCACCAAACCTCTTCAGCCATTCTTGAGCAATACTCAACACTTGAACTTGAGGAAACCAACTAATGGCAGAACTTGCCTCCGTCAGGCAAATAAAGTCTCATCTGCGGCAGCAACATGACCAGCTTAATCAAGAAACAAGGATCATGCTCTCCCAGATTACACATGGCCCTTCATCAATTCAAATAACTAAAGCTGAGTTGGACCAAGCCCAAGCCATGCTGGTAGATGCTCAATTAGAATGGGGTCTTCTAGCCATTCTCTTAGCCAAATCCTAGGCTAGTTTATATGTCTATTTTTTTGTATTGCACATAATGCGTGCTATCTTTCAAACCATTGTGCAAACTTCTTCATTAATGAATATCAATACTCTGTTTCTGAATGTCTATTGTATATTTTTTTCTTTGAAGGGGAGTTGATTAGTTCATAACAATGCACAAAGGAAGAAAAATTGCTAATGCACAGGTTAACCCCATGACATATGCTTTCATACAACCGTTGTGTTTGAAAAAACAAAACATTTGTGCCCATATTGATATTAGAGTGTATGAGACCATTGGCCGGTCGTGCACAATTTTTTATTGCAATTACAGGTTGTGATCCTATTCAATGCATTTGAAAATTAAACCTTATTGTCCATATTTAATGATTCACAAAACATGAAGTAATCAAAAAACATAGGTTAATGACAGCTTCTGATTTTGGTCAATGACATTGAAAAAAAAAATTACCTTCTCATCGTACCAACAAAAACGCATTGTCTGATTTCGATCAATGATGTTGACAAACAAAATACCTTCAACAAAGCGTAAATTATGAAAACATTAACGCATGCACAGTTGAAATGGTGAGCACAGTTTGACGGTTTGTTAGTTTCTAAGTCGTATTTTTACGCACTAGGATAGCATCTTACAACACTACGCTTACTATGTCAAACACATCTCCAACTCTCCTAATTCTTGCTCAAATCAACAACCTCCGAGTCTGAGTAATCTGAAAGGTCAGGGTCCGATACCAGTGCAGGATCCTCCATTATAGCCTTGATCGTAGATGCCGGGTTCGATCCATGTATCTTCAACTCTGCCTTTGCGTCCTCTATGCATGAGTGCCTAATGAGTCGACGAGTCATTTGATCAATCTCAGTTTGCAAACGCTGCCTAACTTGGAACTCGCTGACATGAGGGTATTGCTGTTGCATTTCAACCGATCGGGCTTTAATAAACTTGACAAAAACACATCGATAGTGGTGTTCACACTGAACTCGTTTGGTAAACAGTGAAACTGGAATTCCAAAATACTTTCCCAGTCTAGGATCTTGTATTAGGGTGCAATTATAATCCCGTAGAGGTTCAAAACTCCACAATGGGAGCCCTGTTTCAAAGAAACGTCGATCACCAAAAGAATCGATATACCCACCTGCATAATCCAACTCTGGTGACTTCGGTCAGGAGCTGTCACCCATTGCAGCTGATTGTCCACGACCGCGTTTACTGTGGTGAGCATCCATAAGTATGACGGTTCTTGATTGAGTCCAACTTTGTTTTTGCAAGTTCACGAAGAATATATGGACGCAAAAACAAAACCAAATGCAAAGGAAACAACACTGGTTGCAAACTTGAATAGTGGTTAGTTATAAATGTTAAATTTCCTTAAACCCCTACTCATTAATACGTTGGTGGTAGGTGGAATCACGTACTGCTTTAGTTGTGATTTAAACATGTGAACAGAGTTATTGTTGTTTGGTGGAAACACCTACCCAAACTGAATAAAAGCAAATGAATTATTTTAAATATTTAATTTAATATGTTGGTTGTAGTTGAAAAGGCATATGTATATGATAAGAGGAATGTTGGTAAGCTTTATGGATGAATAGACATGTAATTGGGTTACGGTAGACCAAAAGTTGGGTTGGGGCACAAATACAAATGACGAATATGAATGTATGATAAACTGTGGGTGTGAAAACCAATGACAGTGGGATAGTACTGATGGAAGATACAATGCATGTGTGTTGTAAATGACAATTAATGGATGATCAGGGGTACTAAACGGATGACTTGGTGTATGAAAGAAGGAACGAATGTGTGCAACATGAATTCGGATCATTTGAGAAATTAATACAATGTAAATTACAATGCATAAGGTCTTGTGAAAACATACAAGTCATGTACCATATCTTATAAATACTTACAGCGTAGTGTTGTGTAATTTTATCAATCTGTACATTTCTTTAAAAAACTAATAAGTAAAATAAACCATACATATATTCTTACAAAATGTGTGATTCGAAGAAGAATGAATCTATTGTTGAAGCTCATGTTGCTCCTGTATTGCAGCAGTTGCAAGATATCTACGAAAGGCTGAATCAAGTGGAGTCACAGTTGTCAACTTTGGAGAGGCAAGTCAGCACTATGAAGCAGAACGTTGATTGGCTCACCGATTAGAAATTGGCGGCGGACGAAGCGAACTTTGATAAGACAATGGACGAGGACAATGAATCGGACAGCACATACAACTTTTCAGAAGACGCTGATGATGATGCATCAGATATGTTGATTTTTTTATTTTTATTTTTTGTAACCTTCCCTATAAGACATTGCATTTTTCATTTGGCTGAAGTTATATGTGCTAATGGGCTGAGATATAAATTACCTACAAAGAGTATTGATTTTTCATTCATATGCAGTCTTCAAATACTTATGTAGTGCTGTAAAACGAGTAACAATTTGACTGCTACATAAATAATTGAGTTCTGTTAGGGACCCAAATAAATTACCAAACAAATTACCAAATCTCTGACATAGGTGTGGGACCCACACAAATCACATGTGTGTGGGTCCATTCCCATATCAGAGATTTGGTAATTTACTTGGGATCCATAACATTTCTATATCAAATCACACTGACAACAATTTCATTGGAATATGAAACACATCAATGGAAATAGAGAATTACATGTTCCGCCAACTTCAGATGTAAAACAGCACGAAGAAGGAAGACAGTAACCAGCTTTTATGAAGAGTTGTCTGACTGTACAGGTGATCTGACATTTCTTGTTACCAAAGCAATAATATGGAGTTGGTAGTAGTACTTCATGTACCCTAAAATGAAATCCACGAAATGAGGATTAACAAATTACATCGAAGTTGTATCGCAATTAACGCCGTTAACGGATATCATAAATGAACTAAAATGTCCTTTTGACAAATAAGGGCTAATTACTCACACCCTATTCAAGTTGAGCTAAATTATAGATTCACCATTGACCTTTACCTAATTTTGTGTAGCCTATTTTTTGTCTGAAGAAATAAACGATTTTCAGATCAACTTATGTTGTATGTCAAAGTCTATTTATTATTGCCATTTTTGCAATTTTGTCGCTAAAATCTTTATTTTTTACTTCTCAGGGTGACCTTTTAACCACTACCATCAGCACAACAGAAATTAGTCCGTAAATGTCTGTTGAAACAATATTTCTAGTTTTAACGATCAAAGTAATTGGTCTCCAAAACTCTAATATGTTGTACTGTCAGTTGGTGAAAATCTCATAAAATTAACAAATAATTAAATAAGTTGAAAACACAAGAAATGGCTTCTAAAAAAATGCGTCTAATGTGTTTGGTTTCATTTCTTAAAATTAATTTTTACTTTTTTGCAATTAAATTATAAATTCATTTGTTAACAAATAAAAAAATACAACTAATTATTAATTTTATATAATTTTATCTTTTCAGTGCTTTACAAATTATTTGTACAAATTAAATATATATTTTTTAATTATATTAGTTTTTATTTATTTTTAACCAAATTAAAATTGTTTTTTAAACAACAAATCAAACATGGTTCGAAAAAGCTCAAGTTTTTTTTTGTCCATCTAACGTAATTCTTTAGTAAAATTTGTTCACTTATGAAAGGGATTTCAGGAGGGACAATATCGTCCATCAATTTATAATTTGGTTATGTCACCTAACCATTTTTAACATGTAATTGCCGGTCCAGGTTATATTGTTATGCGAACATACACCTTCGGCAATCCAATGTCATTTATGAGGGAATCAGTAATTTAGCTAAACATCAATGGAGGTGTTGGTAAGTTGTCCTAAAATCTAAACTGACTTCTGGTTCAACTTTATACATAAATGGACAAAGCATGATGACGTGGCATTCTGCGTTTGGTTTGGGGTACACTATACAAGTAGAGTTTTTATGTTTTTATCTTTTTTGGGGTGACATTATGTCTCTATTTTTTGTCAAAGATTTTTGTAATAAATTAAAAAATGCACTTATTTATATCATCTGAAACAGTCCACCGAGCTAAGCAAACCACAAACAGAAATTGTAAGGGTAAACTGCCAATACATCATAATATTTGGAATTCATTATCATCAAGTCCTATTGAAAATAAGTCCTCGTACAAGCGCCGAAAAAAAAATTCCTCAAGAATTTTTAAAATTGTCACTACAAGTTGTCAAAGAGTGACATTTATTGCGATGTACATGTAATAAGTCCCTCATTTTTTAATCCTAATCATACATAGGATGAAAAACCTGCCTTTTTGGGCCCACTTAAGTAAATATTTTCCAATTTCAACCGACCCAACGACTGGGGCCGACGAAAACTATAAAACACGGAACTTGGTTTCTACTTCGTCTTACTTCACTGAGTCTCTTCCTCTCTCTCAAACCTTTATATTTGGTTATATCGGAAAGACTTCTGTCAAGACTTTTGAACTGTGCTGCTCCCTCTCTAAATTTCCCATCTTAAAACCCTAACCTATGGCACCGAAGAAATCACAGTCCACCCAAGAAGATAAAACCAATGTAGACCAACTTCGATTTCCCAAGCGCATCAGAGACCTTACGAACTCATTCAAACTTGACTACATTCTGATGCCAAGCAGTAGGACTGTCGCAAAAGCAACACTAGGCCCTACCTTTATACAACACTTCCCCGACGAATTAGCTCCATACTACCCACTTGCCAATGGTGAAACCTTGCTTATCAACCAACCCAGACTGAACTGGACGTGTTAGGAGAGCAGCAAAACTCCACTTCGAGGATGGAGGCAACCAGACTCCACTTGCCAGAGCTGGGTCAAACGAATTAGAGGTTATGACTCCGATGTGTGGAAACATCTTGGCATCGCTTAGGTAATCCGTCTATCCACCCTAAAATTCGATATGAATAAATGGTTGATAGTCGCTGCTGCATGCTTCTGGTCCATATCCTGTAATTCTGTGCTTTTAACATTTGGAATGATATCCCCAGTTGTCCTTGATGTCGCCCACCTCACTGGACTTCCCATTCTAGGGCTGGAAGTTAGTGCCTTGCTAGAACCCATTAAAGTACCTTTCACCCTTCAAACTGACATGCATTACACTGACTTTACCAAAAATTACGAAGGCAAACCGGGTAATGCTGTGACTGACCAAGAAAGGGCTGCCTTTTACCTCATATGGTTATGTCAATTCCTTTTATGTGTTCCTGGGTTTAAGATTACTAAAGAATACCTCCCTCTGGCTTTGCAACTTCAAGATGGCCAAGCCATGGCCCTTGCTCCTTACTTGTTTGCCACACTTTACAAAGGCATGTTTTCCTTTGTTGATAAGAAAATATCTGGCAATTGTGGTGGGCCATTCTGGCTTTTCCAGGCATGGTTGTATGCTTATTTTCCTGAAATACAACCTGCCAAACCAAACACTATGATCCCCAAACATTACTCTTATGCGGAATGTTTGTTAACCTTTGTTGATAAGCCCACACTTAGTTTCTCTCAATGCGTTATTATACTCTTCAAGCTGCCATGTCACAGAGACCCCTTACTACTCATGCCATTTCATCCATCTCGATTCTCATCTTCTGGAGTACAACATCTTTTCACAGATCCGTTGGACCTAACAGATGACGAAAAGATTTGTCAAGCTCAAACATGGAACTATATTCTGACATCCAGGCATATCCTAGTGGGATGCTCTATCTCCTCCAACAAATTGTCTAGTTGTAGTGTTGAAAACTATTGCCCTAATCAATGGGCCAAACAATTTGGACTTACGCAAGCCACACCTTGTCCTTACTTCCACTCCACCATTGAAGAACAAATATGGACAAGGATCACCATTAAAGCTTCTTCCGAAGCCAAACTAATTGGAATGGAGAATGAAAAACTTCTACAAGGCTTTAGCCACTTCTATTTCAAGCCTATTCCTAACCTCATATTGGGTTTTCAACACTGGTGGACCCTTATAGCAGTAGTAATTTTCTCTAAACCTCTTCACACCTGTCTAACAGATGTGTCTGCTGACAATCAAGGGTCGAAACAACCCACTTCAAGCCTCAAGACTTCAAGTAAGCTTATTGTAGCTACCAACCCACTTCTACTTCACATTTTCTTACATGTTTATCCTACTTTCTGTTAACTCCTTTGCGTTGTTGCAGCAAAGCGTGCTCCCACGGAAACTCCTGTCAGAGACCAAAGGAAAGGCAAAGCACCGATGGACCATACCGCAAATCCTAAAGCCCCATCGTCTGTACATAAGCTTTTGGGAGACTCAATAACAGCTCTCTAGCATGAAGAACAAACGAAGACAATAACCGCCCAATCACCATCTCAAGAGATACGAACCACGAAAAGAGCATTCTGTCCATCTCCAAATTCCAGTGAATGGGATATTCCACTCAGCCAACTAGTTGCCCAATCCACGCGGCAACTTTCAGAGCACACACCTAAGGTATCTCACTTATTCTTGTATATGCAGTAAATTCAATGACATCTGAACTCTAATCTCATATATTTTCGTTGTAGACGAAAAGGAGAAGGCTTCTTATTTCAACTGGTTCTAACGAAGAAGAAAGCCCCATACCATCTCCCAGCCAAACCACTGAATCTCACCCTCATATCACTATAAGTGAGCAGAATATACCAACTCCAAACCAATCCATTCCACCTATTCACTGAGAAACCCCCCTAAGACAATTGAGGTAATAGTTGGAGCCTTTCCAGTAAAAGATAACTGCCCTGGTGAAACTGAACCAATCAGCTGTCCAGCAGTATTTCCCCCTCATCCATCAATACCTGACTCCAGTAGGTCCCCACCTTCTACCATGCAAGTAGAGACAATTGACATTGCTCCATGCAGAAATAGTCAATCATCTCCCCCTACTTCTCATACTTCTCCCAAGGACCAAACAAGTGAGCCTCCCGTACCGGACACTGAAATCAGTCATGGTAAGCACATTGCAACCTATCAGATTCTTCATAAAATGATCAATTAATTAACTCTTTCTGACAGGGACAGGGACAAAAGTTGGAAGAACTTCATTTACCAACCCTAAGCTTTCGAATGAGCTAACCCACACAGCTGCAAACACAGAGGCAGTTGTACGAGTGACCCAAGAGTTGACTATCTCCTCCACACATGAGCCTTCCACTTCAACAAATCCTTAACAAACCGAGGCATCAGCAACTGAGGGAACCCCAACTATAGCACCCACAAGTGAACGTTAGGAATGGCAACGGGGCGGGGCGGGGCCGGGGATCACCCTCCCCGTCCCCGATCCCCGATGGTTAAATTTCCCCCGGCCCCGACCCCGATCCCCGACGGGGAACGTATCACCGCCCCCACCCCCGACCCCCGACGGGGATTGGGTTTCCCCGACCCCGAACATTCCCCGGCTAAAAAAAATAAAAAAATGAGATCAACGTCTTGACCAGCGGTGGAAACAAATCTGTAATCATACAACAGATCTATAATCATCCAAGTAAACATATTCAAACAACAGATCTATAATCATCATCATCCATTAAATAGATTCATAATCATCATCATCCATTAAACAGATTCAAACAACAGATCTATAATCATCATCTAGTAAACAGATTCAAACAACAGATCTGTAGGTCAGTGTCTGGACCAGCGGTGGTAGTGGTGTAGATCGGAGTTTGGACCAGCGGTGGTAGTGGTGTAGATCGGAGACTGGACCAGCGATCAGCGGCTGAAGACGAGAGCTGAGAGAGCAAACGAGATGTGAGAGAGAGTGGTGGTGGTGTCGCCGTGTCGGTGACTGAAAGTGAGAGAGAGGAGTCGGTGACTGTGTCGCCGTGTCGATGAGAGTGACGCCGTGTCGGTGAGAGTGAGAAGAACGAGAGAGACGAGACACTGAGAGAGACGAGAGAGTGAGAGACAGAATGAGAGTTGAGAGAGTGAGTCAGTGAGAGTGTTTCAAAAGTACAACTAATATTTATATAATACAACTAATAATATTTATATAATACAATGAGATACAGAGGCATGGATGAATCGGGGAAATTTCGGGGCGGGGCCGGGCCGGGGCCGGGGCCGACGAGCCTATCCCCGTCCCCAGCCCGAAATTGATCGGGGAGTGATTTTTTAATACCATCCCCGTCCCCGCGGGGATATTTTTCGGGGAAAAACCACTTATTTCGGGGTCGGGGGATCGGGTCCCCATCGGGCCGGGTTAAATTGCCATCCCTAGTGAACGTACACCCATTCCAACATGTACTGATGTGCAGGTAATATCTTCATTCCTTTTACATTCTGTGTTTCTATAGTTCAGACTTTTCAACGTGTATTTAACTTTCAACTGTCGATAGGCAACCACATCAAGTGAAAACATATGGGATGAAATTGCTATATTTGAGCAGAGGTTACAACACATTTCGCCCCTTCCCCAAAGGCTGCATAATTTCACAGAGAAAGTCCAACAACTTTTGACCAACTTTCTGAAACTCATCAACACTCCTCTTCAAGAGATTGCCCTCAACAAACCTAAGAAAACCTTGGCCTGCCTCACAGCCATCCAACACATTTCTCACAATCCTTTCAATCCCAGTCAACTCAAACAACTGGGCAAAATTGTGAACGGATGGCCAACCATGGTGGAAAAGATTTAGAAGTGCTCAATGGAAATCAAAGCGAAAAAAAATTTCCTAGGTAATGCCCAAACCATCTTGAACTCCCTGAAGCTCACTCAAAAGAACTCCTCCAACATCTCTGACGAAGACAAAGTGTTGGCACGTGAATAATCAAGGCTGGAGGCAGAATTAGCTGCTGTTAAGCAAAGAAAGTTCTTACTAGAACAACAAAAAGACCAACTTGGCAAAGAAGCCAGGAGCATGCTCTCACAAATTGGAAGTGGTCCTTCATCCATTGAAGCCATCAAAGCAGAACTTGACAAAGCCCAAGCTATGGTTGCAGATGCCCAGTCAGATTGAGGTATTCTTGCCATCCTATTCCCCAACACTTGAATTTAGGTTGTGTTCTACCTCTTGTAAAGACTTTAACCAAACTCTAAGCTGTTGTAATAATTTTAATGAATGTCAATGCTTTATGTTGTAAAGTCCTGTTTATTACTTCTTTACGTTTTCTTACGTCGTTTGACAATTTTTTTCAACTACTTTCAATTTATGTTCGTTCTATGTGGGAAGGCAATTTCATAATAACACTACCAAAGTCGACAGAGTTACAACACACACTCTCCATAGAATCGACTCATAAATTACACAAATACTACTAAGTGTACACCATACATGTTGTGTTGCTGATGTCTATATTAGTCCCCGTAATTGTTAACTTCTTAGTGTCCCTCTTTCAGTGGCCCCTGCCCACACAATCCAGCAACTGCCAATGGTTCAGTGTTTGAACTGTTCATACATTTGTAGGATCTGAAGCCCCAGTAAAGTTGTACTTCCATATGTCGAGTTTTTCCTATATCATGATGCCACCTGCCCCTCAATACTTTGGCCTTCATATCGACAGAGAAAACCCTAGACCCTACATAGGAGTCTTATTGCAATGCACCCATCAAGTCCGCGACCTAAGTTCATAGCCGACACATAATTAGAGCCATCTGATGCAGATACTCCATCTTTGAAGGCCAGTTGTCCTCTTAATTAAGTGTACAATCTCACATTCACCGTACCACATGTGACCATCCAAATGATCTACCTGTCGATGGAAACCCCATAAAAAATGGGTACAAATAGCTTCATAATGGCGTTTGGAAATCGAAGGAGTTTTTCAATGGGTTCATCTTCTTTAGTCGGCAATATTGCTCTTGGGAGCCATTTACGGTTATAAGTTGTGTAAGAGCTGCTACAAAGCTTATGAAGCAAAGAAGGGTAGCCTGAAGTAAGTTGACGTTGAAGACGTGATTCCTTCTCTGATTTCAATTATGTAAACGTTTAGCCGGGCCGAAGAAGGGGGTTTGTTGAAGTGAAAATAATTTTATGTATCCATCTGTACTACATATAAAATGAACACCCATTATGGTGTCCTCAACCCTTGGTTTATTATGCTACCATGTGTCTACTTTGTATTTTTTAAAAAATAAAAACATATTTGATACATGACAGGAGGGGACTCGAACCTTGGACTTATGTGAAATGAGGAAGACTCTTACCAGTTTACTGTTGGTTCTATATGTAATAAATATTGTATTTTATTTGTACTTATTTGAATTATGCACGCATCGCGTGTGCCAACAGCAAGTACTATTATATATGTGCACATTGAATTGGTGTTGAAATGTATGGTGGGTTCTCCTTGTACGATATGCCAAATTTTCTATCGGCAAAGCACAAAAAATTTGTCACAGCAAGCAAGATTTGAACCCAAGACGTTGGCTTTCATTCAGAAAACTTCATTTGTTTAATATTTGTATGTATGCTTACTTATCTGAATTGCATATGCATCGCGTGTGGCACCCACTAGTTAAGTCGACAAGTGGATGAAACAAATGGTGACATGTGCCAGTTTGACTTAACTGAGAGTATTTGATTAGTGAAATGGACAGATGGCATCATAAGAATGGCATTCAATGCAGCAACTATTCCAAGTGATGGAACACTTGCTACGCTTCATCATGGACTTAGTGGGTTCGTGCACAAGTGATGAAGTACAAAGTAAGTGCTAATCTCTGTCGATCAGATGTTGAAAAGGGTTTAGGGAAATGTGCCATGATAACACAGAGTATCTCGACAGGCAGAGTAAAATATTTGGAGTTCCAAATCCTTTGAGTAAGGACACAGTTATAGAAGCATTTCAGGTAAGGGGAGTTGCAGATTTAGAGTCATGTGATACTGGGCCACACAACAAGGGAGAAGATATAAAACCCATGAATTTTGGAAGGAATGACATGAACAATGAACATTTCAATCGATTTTGGGCTGGGGAGTTGTTCTGTAACTTATGAGTACTTCCTATCGTAAATGGTGCTACTTAACTTCATGATATTGGTTGTATTATGAAATTACAGTGTGTACTTTGTTTACTCCAGCCCTCTTGCCTTTTGTAATTTGTTCGAAACAAGGGGGCGTATGTTCAACTAAATTTTAACTAAATTCTCAAGAGTCGGTTGATCTGTTTGTTCAGTTGGTGTTCATTCTTCTTTAATTCCTGACGATTGGGAGTAGCTGGACTTATCATACGACTACTTCTACTTCCGTGTAGTAACAGTACGTTCAGTGTTACATCGGTAAGATTGGACCTATCGCTTGTAATGGTATGAAGCTTGTAATATAATTATTGTTATGAAGTGACATGTTTAACTGTTATTAATGAAATCAACAGTTTCGTTGTGCTTGTTTGTTGATAGTGCAACATCGAAATAAGTAATCAAAGTTGCGAAGTCAGCAGACAGCAACCACAACAGATTGATTTAATGACATCTCTAAAAAGAGAGCTGTAGAGCATCTCTGTAAATCAATATTGATACTTAAGAGATATGTTAAATCAATCTGGCATTACGTATGTGTAGACACCCCATTTTTGACCGTCCTCAAGACTTGGACGTCACCGTTTGAACACCCGGTGATTATCCATGTTTGTGTTCGTTTGGAGTTCCCGGAGGTCTCGGCTACGCGCCTTGCCTCAGGATCTCCGAACTCGACTGTTTAGTGTCTGGTTTTGCACCAAACACTTGTGTTTTGCCTTGGAGGGGTAGGGAATATCTTGTGAGGCATCCCCACACATCACCGGCCATGGCCAGAGGCCACCGGCTGGTGTTTTGTTGCCATCGGCAATATATATTGCCGGTCGGCATGTTTTGTTGCCGGTCGGCACTCCATTTTGTCAAAATGGCATTTTTGGGCAGCCGACTACTGTTCATCTACTTTTTGTAGATATTTTGTGCCAGCTGTGATAGCTGGCACCAACTCTGTTTCCCTCCATACACGTGTATGGAGGGATTTCCCTCTAAGCAAGCTTGTTTGATAAGCTTTGAAAGGGAGGTTTCTATAAGAGGAGCCTTTCTCTCCTTTGCTTGGGGTTAGAGAATTTTGGAGAGAAAAACACAGAGAGAAGCTCTGGTTTTAGGGTTAGGGTTCATACATATCTCCTATCTCTCTTTTTCTCTCTTTGTGTTCTAGGTGTTTTAGTCCATACTATTGCACACAAACACCTAGTGTTTCACCTTCCTTTGGCTACTGAGGTTCTAACGGGCTGGTTTTGGTGTTTTGGAGCTGGATTCAAGCCAAGGAGGGCTGTTGGAGCATCATTTGTGAAGGTGATCTACAAGGGTGAGAAACTTCCCTTTTATTCTCCATTTTTGCATTACTTTTCTACCTATATTAGAGCTGTTTTCGTGCTTATTGTATAATACAAAAAAGTTCTATTTTTTAGCCCTTTTGATTGTTTATTAAGAGTGTTTTATGGTTTGGGTTTGTTTGACCCCTCCTAAGCCTTGTAAGGCTCCTTTTTGTGCTATTTTTGTGCAAGTTTCGAGACTTTGGTGTTTGGGCCTCTTCACCACTGAAATCTTGAGGGATTTCAGTGGCGGAGATGGTGCCTTGAAGTCTCCAAAAGGGGAGGGCCACCCCCTCTCCTTGTTGTCCTTGAAAGGGACCCTTTTTGGCCTCTTGAGGGAGCATCATGTTAGAGTGTGTATTGATCATGTCTTGGCTGTTTTCCATGCTTGTTATGCCATGATATAACCTTGTTGTGTGTTGGTTTTGGTACACCATGCATACTTAGCATACCTGCCATGTAATGCCTTGTTATTGCCTTAATATGCCTTAGGTTGTTAGCCTTTGCTCTAGCATGTTTTAGGTTTAGCCTTGTGAAGGTTTTGTGCTCATTTTGCCATGTTTTAGGTCTGTCCATAGTTGTTTGGGTTGATCTTGGCATGCGTAGTATAGCTCCTTTGTATTTGAGCTTGTATGCTTCAAGTATGTGAATGTGTAGTATGTGTTGCTTGCATCATTTCGGTGGTTTGGAACCACCCTACATGTTATTTCAGTCCCTTTGACATGCTCATATGTTTGCCTTGGATGCCTTTTTGAAGCTTTGGAAGCTTGCCTTGCATGCTCCATGTTTTAGCATTTATGCATGCCTTTAAATTCAAACCATCTAGATGCTATCTAGTTGGTCTTTTGGGCTTAGTTTCATGTGTTAAAACTCTGTTTTTGGTTGCCTAAGTCCTGCCATGTGTGGTTGTACTAAGTGTAGTCCATTGCCTCTTTGGTGAGCCTTGAATGCTTGGACCATTGTTGCATGTTTAGCTTGACTTGTTGCTTGGTTTGGCACCATGTTTTAACATGATTTCCAGAGCTTATGTTGCATGCTAATTGTCCATGATATCCCTTTTCAACTGTGCCTTAGAGTTGCTTATTTAATGCCTAAGTGTTGGTCCAACTTACTTGCATGTGTGTATGTATGTTTGATCCCAATTCCTTGGTTTTTGGCCACTGTTTTTGGCCTATTTAGAGTTGCCTAAATCATGTATAAGTCCACATTTTCATCAGTTTGCATTGCCTCATGTTTGCTTGTATGCTTGCATAAGTGTCTCGCCATGCCATGTTGCATCCTTAGCTTGCATGCCTAGGTTGCATTGCATCTTGCATGCATGCCTTGTTCCTTGACTTGGTGATAGGAATTGGGCCTTGGTTCGTTTGTTTGGTTTGCATTTCATTTGACATGAAAGTTGCACACTTGATTCTTTGGGCCATCATGCATGGAAATGCGTGATTGGCGGTCCGAGAATCGAGACACATGCCCTTTTGAGTCACAAACATGATAGGGGACATGATTGGTGCATACATTGCCTGAATTGTATTGCCATGCAAGTTCTGTCCTCTGCTGCTGTGAGTTGCAGGTTCTGCAGGCATTCTTTGTCGACCGGCAGTAAATCACCAGCCGATGGATTCATTTTGTGCCGGTGACCACAATTCACTGCCGGTGGTAATTCTACTCAGCCGGTGGTGATTCCCAGTATCCAGAGAGGCATCCTTGAGACTTTGGCAGTCTTCAGAGAGGCAGAGCAGGGAAAACAGAGGCAGACTATGCATGGCCGTGCACTTCAGAGCAGGACCCGAGCATGCGCTGCATCTGGCTCTCCTCCCGAGGCGGTTTACTGCTTTTCCTAGTTTAAATTAGTTTGTTGACTGATTAGGCAATTTGTAATATTTAATTAGCTTGCGTAGTTAATTAATTTGTATTATTTATTTGGTCCCTCCGGGCGAGGGCAAATCTGTAATAAGTGTGTGTGAGTGGTGTGTATGTCTTCCAATCCCCACTTATTTCTTCCCTTTTATTTACCTGCTTTGATGATTAGTATTAGGGCACGTTTAAATTAGCATACCTCATGCAATGCATGCGTGCATTCATTCATTTGTCTTACATGCACCGGGCTCGGCGCATCATTCTAACTGCATCTGTATTTCAATTTCCAAATTGAATACGTGTTAGTTGTAGCATTTCACATGTCATCGTAGATTAGCCGAGCCTATCCTAATCACATTTTGCTTGTGTTGCATTAGTCATTTTAACATGAACTAGGACATGCATGTTTGCTAATTAGTTTATTGTTTTGGCACAGAGTACGATGTAAGTATTTTCGCTTTAGCATATTGCATGCGTGTGAATGTTGCCATGATAGTATGATTACCATGTGGCTAAGTGCTTATATGAGATAAACTGTTTGAATGCCTGTGGGTGAAGGTTGGATTGTTTGAGTTGGAAAAACTCGTTGAAATCCGTGTTTTAGCCTACTTGCGAGTAGCAAATTCCAAAGTGCTTTTCAAAAACAAACGGATATGCAATACTTGTTTCCAAATTAGGCAATCTAGTCTATACTTGTTTGCTGTGCGCATAACATAGTAATTCTAGGCTAATAACCAGAATAAGAACACATAACGTTTTCAAAATCGGATATCATGGTTAGTAGAGGCCGGTCTTCGGACCGGGCGAAAGGGGGTGCTCATAGCTGACCTTCCCCGATCGTACCCAAGCTCCCGAGCCAAGACAACTTTGGTGATGACGGACATGTGGCCTTCGGCACCGAGTAAGGGTTTCCTAAATTCCCCATAAAAAATATTTAGGTGGCGACTCTATATCTGGCAAAGCAGTCCATGTTTGGCACTTCTTTTCAAAAAATCTGTTTCTCAAAACGATTTGCCGGATTTGGACTCTTTGGTTCAAGATTGAGAACCGTGACGATTTGAGAGTTCGAGCTGTAGTAACCCCAAATGGACAAGACGGGACTCACCCTCCCGGGGCGTTCGGGGACGTCTACAGTTTCTGGCGACTCTGCTGGGGAGCTTAGAGAGCTTGACTCGAACTCGTGATATCCTATTTTGACTCCATTTATGTGTCTCTTTGCATTGCATGTGCATTGGTGCGCCTAAGAACACAGTGTTTGCCATCTGCCATTCCTGAACGGTTTCCCGGAGGCTTGTCTTGTCAAGGCATGACCATAAGGCTGACCGGTTATGGGCTCTGACAGTATGGGAACACAAACCCCGGTTTTACCGGGGCACCCTTTTCGACCATTCGACCTAGTGCATATTCGGATCCATAGTGACCATTCCAAGTTAGGACAGGCTGCTTACCCAATTATAGGTTGTTTAAAACCGCTGCGTGCGTAGTGAAACCCTAGCTCCTGACAAAGTAGGACAGGGAAACCCTATCCTAACATAGGGGTGTTTTGGCTCTCTTTACTTGCTATGTGCTTTTAGAGTGCATCTCTACAGGGAATGCGCATAACAATTTGCAAGTCTGAGTAGCAGGCCTGCGGGCATCACTATCAGTATTTGGGGAATCAGTTTTACTTGAGGGTATCGGTTTACAGGGCAGAATTTTGGGCAGAATTCAGTAGAGAGCACAGTCATTCAGCTATGTGTATACCTGTTCTGGTGAAATCAAGCTGGGATACTGTCTGTTTTCTCTTTTGCAGGGTAGTCGTGGAACTATAGCTTCAGAGGGCTCCACTATTCCCCAGGTACATTGGACTTGTACTGATAGACTTTGTCAGGTCAGAGAGTTAGTTCAAGGGTAATTAGGGCCAGAGAAGGCTTGTCAAGCACAGACCGCCAGTACAACAGCTACCAGATCAGTGATCTTTGAGCAGTCGGGCTGAGATTTCCGAGCCTATTGCCGACACAGATATACCGGTTGCTCAGTTAGATTAGAACAGTATGTCGAGTCTGGAAGAGATGGTGCGCCAACTCCAGGATAGTATGAAAGCCATGCAGCAAGACACTGTCCGTCAACCAGAATTCGCCAAGCAACAGGCTGTGGTCATAGCCCAACAGGCAGAGACAATTACCAGATTAGAGCAGAAAACTGGAGTATCTACTTCGCACCAGGCTCCTCCCCCACCAAGAGTTCCCATACTCGGGGAGGTAACCCACGTCCAGGATGATACGGACATTCCAGTCGGGCCAGCTCCGCCCCCGGTTCTACCCTAGCTATCCAAGACACCCATCAACCTACCGGACTCCCCTTTTGAGTTAGAGACGGATCCAACGGCGCTAAAGATGAGCAAGCTTGAAAGGTTGTTCAAGAAGGCTCAAGGCATGAAATCCATCCCGGACATCGAGGATGGGTATACCGATGCAGCTGTGACGCTGCCAGACAGATTCAAGATGCCACATATTGACCGTTTCGATGGGTCCGGGGATCCCATGGTGCACTTGCGGCTGTTTTCAGACATTCTAAGGCCGATGGGCCTCACCAGATTACAGAAGCTATCATTGTTTGGCCGGACCCTATCCGAGATAGCCGCAATCTGGTATGCAAAATTGGAGAACTCTGTGAAACAGAATTGGGAAGAGATGGCTGAGGCCTTCGGTGATCAATACTCGTACAACACACAGATTGAGGTCACAACTCGTGATCTTGAAGTCACCCGCCAAGAGCCAAAGGAGGGTTTTTCAGAGTTTGTGGCGAGGTGGAGAGCAAAGGCCTCGATGATGGCTACAAGGCCTTCCGACAAAGACCAGATAATGATGGTTGTGCGCAACCTCCAACCCAAACTGATGCAGAAAATGATCGTGCTCCCCTTCCCTACCTTTTCAGATTTGCATGAGATGGGAGTACAGATCGAGGACGCTATGAAGCAGGGCCTCATTGACCAGGAGAAGGAGCAGCCCAGGAGGGCGTTTACCCATAGTTCGAATGCGACCACCAACAGTGATGCAGCTGCTAGGACTTCAGACGTGGGCATGGTCGCTACCACCACACCAAGAGTAGCCACCCCCTTTGTTGGTGCATCCACTTCAAACCCCCGAACTTCGGACTCTCTACCCCGAGGCAAGAGGGTTTTCACCCCACTCTTTATGCCTTTGTCTAAAGCTCTAGGTGTCCTACTCAGGAAAGGACATCTGAAACCGTTGGAACAACGGCCTCTACCCGATCCTCTCCCTCCAAAGCATGACCTGACTAAGTACTGTGCTTTTCATCAACAGACCGGTCATGACACCGACAGTTGCGTCCGTCTCTGTCACGAGATACAAAATTTTATTGACAACAGGGTCATCCCCGCACCAGGTCCTGCAAAGTCTATCGGCACTTGATCAGTGAACTTGTGGGGGATAATGTGATGTGATCGATGGATGAACCACCTGCAGGCGGCGCTCAGTTTACTCCGGATGTGGCGTATGGCATGCACTGTTTTGAGCATTTGTGAATGCTGGGTTTTGTACATTTTGGCTTGGGTATTGAGTCAGTTCTGTTGTTTTGAGTCTGTCTCTTTGTTTTGAGTTAGTCTTTTCATATCGAGTCAGTCCTGTTGAGTCTGTCTCGTTGTATTGAGTCAGTCGGGCCTGTCTTGTTGTATCGAGTCAATCCTGTTTTGTTAAGAGTCGGGTGATTCCGGGGGTGTTACCTCGGACATCACTATCTTGTTTTGTGTTTGTCTTTTTGCTTTCTTTTGAGTCTGTTTCTGCCTTGGAGCCAGTTATGCCAACAGATTTGAATGAAATAGCAGTGGTTTTTCATGATTTTGTGCTTGCTTCTGCCTTGTGCCAGTTGTGCCAGAAGGTTTGACTGAAACAGCAGTACTTTTCGCCTACTTTTCTGTGCCTCGAACTCATTGCATTGACTTAAGTTTTTGAAAACCTTTTGAATATTGTGATGAAAACAAAGAGGAAGAAATTCCTCAGATTTTGCAAAACTTGATCAATTGAGAGAAAGAGAGGCATGCTAAGCCCTTAATAATTGAGATCATGCTTGTTAATGTGAGTACTGAGAAGGACCCTGGCTCTATCCAGATTGGTTCTACACTGTCTTCGGCGCGAGTGATTTGTCACTTTCTTAAAAACTTTCAAAAAATATTTTGCGCGATCCTGCGAAGACCTGTGTGGGATCGCTCTTGAGATTGTGCAGCTTAGGATCGCTCTCAGCCTCGAGATTCGACCCCTCACTTTCAAACCTTGAACCTGAGTTCAGAACGTTCAATGGTCAACCACAACGTGAGGCCTGTGTGGCCATTTTGAAGTAGCCCTCGAACAAGAGGCACCAAAGTCAGATCAAGAAGATTAGATCAAAGGAAGCTTGTAAAGCTAGATCAGAAGCCCCCCCTCAAACTAGGGACAAAAATGTCAGATATGCTCGAAGAGCCGAAGATGGATCCTTCAGTAAATCAATACAACAGCCACTCTCCTGGATATGGATGGCTTCAAAACCCTAAAACCATTTGGCATGGACCTGTTACACTTTTACCCTTTGAGAGGCTCGCTGGGCCGAAAACCCAGAAGGGTGACCCAGGCAAAAGTTAGAGCAAGAGAAAAATACAAAAAAAATGCAAAAGAAAAGAAAAAAAAAGAAAGAAAAAAAAACAAAAAAAGAAAAGATACAAAAATTGAAAAAAAGAAGAACAAAGCTCGCAAGGTCGAAAACCCGCAACGGGCGCCTTGGCAAAAGTTAGAGCCTAAAAAGGAGAGGTTAATACCCGAGTGTACCTTAACCCCGAACTACGTAAGGCTTGATTCCCATCCTTGGGATACGTAGGCAACTTCATTCTGAAGTCCAGCCCTAAAACACTTTAAATTCGATCATGTCCATGTAATGGTTCTGATAATCTTTGCCTTCTCTGTATCCGAGAGTTCGGTTGCAATCATCGCTTCGAGGACTGATTATAATGCGCTGCGGTGCCATTCACACAAGGGGCAACTTTCCGTTGCCATTCAATGCACTGCGGTGCCGTTCAAACAAGGGGCAACTTTCCGTTGCCATGCAACTCTCTTCGAGCAAGGGGGCAATTTTCGTCCAGATCCAAGGTTGTACGTCTCAAGAGTAAGTTCCGTGCTTGTTAAGCATCGACCGTTTGCAAAAATAGTTTTTGAAAATTTTTACTGAGATTGACTAATTTTCTCAAAAATTGTTCTATCTTTTCCAAAAACTGGACCATTTCTTGGACCCAAAAAAGGAAAATTTTCAGTGCTCATAGCCTAACTTGCATGATTTGAAATCAAAAATCGAACAAGTGTGTTAATCTAACTCTCATGTTGGTCAAAATTGTTTTAGTAGAAAACCAAAACAAAAAATGCTCAAAATGATGAACTAGGGGCACAGTTGAGTCTGGCGTCCTGTCTTTTCCTCGCTGACAATGCATTTGCCAGAAAAGGCACTCTACTTGCCGGAAAGGGCATCATATTCGCTAGAAAGGGCACCACTGAGGTTAACAACAAAAGGGCTGAAAGCTCTCTCATCCTCCAAGCAACGAGGTATCAAGCCAAGTGCGAAGCACGAACTGGAATGGGGCGAGATATTCCACTCCCTCATCTGGACAGATCTGATCATGTCCGAACTTCCCAGCAGAGCATCATCAACTGATGTCAGCTACAGATTTGCTACATACCCAGTTGTAGTGCAACCCCTCTGTGAGAGGAATTCACTGTTGTGAACAAGAATCAAAAGCTGGTAGAATACCAGGGGCAAGGGCCCACGACTTCCTGTTTATCCATCAACCACCCAGGGGAGGGATTGAAAAAAATGAGAGATTGAAGAATAGAGAGATGTGCGATGAGAGAAAAAGTGAGAAAAGGGCTTTTTCAGAAAAATAGAGCTTGAGGGCCGAGTGATGTGAGGATCACAAATGAGAAAGGGTGGGAAACAATACCCGGTGAAACAAGCTCCCTGTGCACGTCTGTGTGTCGTGTCTTTTGTTTTGTTTGTCTCGATTCTTGCTTTGAGTCGTTCCAAGCGTGTCTCGATGTGTTTAGGTTGTTTACCTTTTGTTTTCCGTTGTTGGGTCGTTGTGCGCTGTGTTCATTCGTAGGCTCAATACCCGGTTAAGAACTCTTTTCTTAACTTCAAAAATAAAATCGCTTTGTGCTTAGAGTGCTGTGCCATTCTTCACGTTTGTGCAAAACAAGATTCGTTCTTTCATAAAACTGCAGGGTTCAACCCAAGTCATGTCAGAACAGTAAAACCAGGACCTATTTGAAGCTATATGGGTTCCAGACTACAAAACAAAAGCAAAAGAGGAAAATATTGGGTACCTGAGTGTGCTTCAACTTCGGAAAACTCCGTGATTGTGCTCCGGATGTACCTCTTCAGGCCTTGTCAGTGCTCCGAAGAATGAGTGTGCCTCTACTCCAAGCTTAAGCCTGCTTCAAGTCAGAATGGCGATTAAAGCAGCAGCAGATGTTATCCCTTGCCAATGTAAACATGGTGTCCCTTTTTCGAGCAGAGTTGTGTTGCCAAGTCCTCCGAAAGGTAAATCGGAGGCACCAGAGTACATGTTTGATGCCCTTCCATTGCATAGAATGTGAACTTTCATATACACTTCGGCTGCATGCGTGCCTCGCATCGTTATGTTTCTGCATAGAATATGCTTTCAATGTTGCATAGAAAATGCCCCCATACTTGCATAGAAAGTGCATTTTATCGCACTGTCTTGTACACCTGCATTGCATTGTTTTGCACGCTCTTTTATTCGGAAACACTGGGATACGTCCTTACGTTTTCCCTTCTCATTCTGAAACACTGGGATACGTCCCTATGTTTCTCATTCCTTCCGAAACACCGGGATACGTCCCCACGTTTCTTCTATGTTTCTCTTCTCTCTGAAACACTGGGATACATCCCTATGTTTCTCATTCCTTCCGAAACACCGGGATACGTCCCCACGTTTCCTCTCTCTTTTCGAAATACCGGGATACGTCCCTATATTTCTTTTCCTTTCTGAAACACCGGGATACGTCCCCACGTTTCTTCTCTCTTTTCGAAATACCGGGATACGTCCCTATGTTTCTTTTCCTTTCTGAAACACCGGGATACGTCCCCACGTTTCTTCTCTCTTTTCGAAACACTGGGATACGTCCCTACGTTTCTTCTCTCTTTTCGAAACATCGGGATACGTCCCTACGTTTCTTCTCTCTTTTCGAAACACCGGGATACGTCCCTACGTTTTTTCTCTCTTTTCGAAACACAGGGATACGTCCCTACGTTTCTTTTCTCTTCTTTCTGAAACACCGGGATACGTCCCTATGTTTCTCCTACCTTTCCGAAGCACCGGGATGCGTCCCTATGTTTCTTCTTCCATTCCGAAACAACGGGATACGTCCCTATGTTTCTTCCTTCTCTCCGAAACACTGGGATATGTCCCTATGTTTCTCTTTCCATTCCGAAACAACGGGATACGTCCCTATGTTTCTCTTTCTAATGCGAAACAATGGGATATGTCCCTATGTTTCTCCTCCTCTCCAAAACACCGGGATGCGTCCCTATGTTTCTTCTTCCATTCCGAAACAACGGGATACGTCCCTATGTTTCTTCCTTCTCTCCGAAACACTGGGATATGTCCCTATGTTTCTCTTTCCATTCCGAAACAACGGGATACGTCCCTATGTTTCTCTTTCCATTCCGAAACAATGGGATATGTCCCTATGTTTCTCCTCTTCTCCAAAACACCGGGATACGTCCCTATGTTTCTTCTCCTTTCTTGAAACACCGGGATACGTCCCTATGTTTCTCCTCCTTGTTCGTAACACTAGGATACGTCCCTAATCTTTGGGATACGTCCCTAATCTTTGGGATACGTCCCTAATCCTTGGGATGCGTCCCTAGTCTTTGGGATACGTCCCTAATCCTTGGGATACATCCCTAACCTTTGGGATACATCCCTTTGTTTCTCCCTCTTCGGTTAAAAGCGTTCGGAATACGTTCCAATGCTCACACCATTTCGAAACACCGGGATACGTCCCTATGTTTCTTTCTCTTTTTTCGAAACACCGGGATACGTCCCTATGTTTCTTCTCTTTTTCCGAAACACCGGGATATGTCCCTTTGTTTCTTTCTCTTTTTCCGAAACACCGGGATACGTCCCTATGTTTCTCTTTTTCCGAAACACCGAGATACGTCCCTACGTTTCTCTCTTCTTTTCGAAATACTAGGATACGTCCCTATGTTTCTTCTCCCTTCTTTCCGAAACACCGGGATACGTCCCTATGTTTCTTCTCTTTTTCCGAAACACCGGGATATGTCCCTTTGTTTCTTTCTCTTTTTCCGAAACACCGGGATACGTCCCTATGTTTCTCTTTTTCCGAAATACCGGGATACGTCCCTACGTTTCTCTCTTCTTTTCGAAATACTGGGATACGTCCCTATGTTTCTTCTCCCTTCTTTCCGAAACACCGGAATACGTCCCTATGTTTCTTCTCTTTTTCCGAAACACCGGGATATGTCCCTTTGTTTCTTTCTCTTTTTCCGAAACATCGGGATACGTCCCTATATTTCTCTTTTTCCGAAACACCGGGATACGTCCCTACGTTTCTCTCTTCTTTTCGAAATAATGGGATACATCCCTATGTTTCTTCTCCCTTCTTTCTGAAACACCGGGATACGTCCCTATATTTTTTCTCTTTTTCTGAAACACCGGGATACATCCCTATGTTTCTCCTTCTTTTTCTGAAACTCCAGGATACGTCCCTATGTTTCTCATTCGTTTCGAAACACAGGGATATGTCCCTATGTTTCTCCCTCTTTGGTTAAGAGCATCTGTAATATGTTCCAATGCATATACCTTTCCGAAACACTGGGATACGTCCCTATGTTTCTTGCATGATCATAAGTAATGCTCGGCGTCATGCATTGTCTTGCATTTTGCCCCTGCCTTCGGGCACATACCTTGTTTGTCTTGCATGTCTGTCTAAGTCTTCGGCCTTGTCAAAAATGGGTCGTCTCTAAGCTTTGACATTCACTCCCGTCATTGTTATGACTTTCGAGTTTTGTCAAAGATGGGCAACTGTAGACACCCCATTTTTGACCGTCCTCAAGACTTGGACGTCACCGTTTGAACACCCGGTGATTATCCATGTTTGTGTTCGTTTGGAGTTCCTGGAGGTCTCGGCTACGCGCCTTGCCTCAGGATCTCCGAACTCGACTGTTTAGTGTCTGGTTTTGTACCAAACACTTGTGTTTTGCCTTGGAGGGGTAGGGAATACCTTGTGAGGCATCCCCACACATCACCGGCCATGGCCAGAGGCCACCGGCTGATGTTTTGTTGCCATCGGCAATATATATTGCCGGTCGGCATGTTTTGTTGCCGGTCGGCACTCCATTTTGTCAAAATGGCATTTTTGGGCAGCTGACTACTGTTCATCTACTTTTTGTAGATATTTTGTGCCAGCTATGATAGCTGGCACCAACTCTGTTTCCCTCCATACACATGTATGGAGGGATTTCCCTCTAAGCAAGCTTGTTTGATAAGCTTTGAAAGGGGGGTTTCTATAAGAGGAGCCTTTCTCTCCTTTGCTTGGGGTTAGAGAATTTTGGAGAGAAAAACACAGAGAGAAGCTCTGGTTTTAGGGTTAGGGTTCATACATATCTCCTATCTCTCTTTTTCTCTCTTTGTGTTCTAGGTGTTTTAGTCCATACTATTGCACACAAACACCTAGTGTTTCACCTTCCTTTGGCTACTGAGGTTCTAAGGGGCTGGTTTTGGTGTTTTGGAGTTGGATTCAAGCCAAGGAGGGCTGTTGGAGCATCATTTGTGAATGTGATCTACAAGGGTGAGAAACTTCCCTTTTATTCCCCATTTTTGCATTGCTTTTCTACCTATCTTAGAGCTGTTTTCGTTCTTATTGTATAATACAAAAAAGTTCTGTTTTTTAGCCCTTTTGATTGTTTATTAAGAGTGTTTTGTGGTTTGGGTTTGTTTGACCCCTCCTAAGCCTTGTAAGGCTCCTTTTTGTGCTATTTTTGTGCAAGTTTCGAGACTTTGGTGTTTGGGCCTCTTCACCACTGAAATCTTGAGGGATTTCAGTGGCGGAGATGGTGCCTTGAAGTCTCCAAAAGGGGAGGGTCACCCCCTCTCCTTGTTGTCCTTGAAAGGGACCCTTTTTGGCCTCTTGAGGGAGCATCATGTTAGAGTGTGTATTGATCATGTCTTGGCTGTTTTCCATGCTTGTTATGCCATGATATAACCTTGTTGTGTGTTGGTTTTGGTACACCATGCATACTTAGCATACCTGCCATGTAATGCCTTGTTATTGCCTTAATATGCCTTAGGTTGTTAGCCTTTGCTCTAGCATGTTTTAGGTTTAGCCTTGTGAAGGTTTTGTGCTCATTTTGCCATGTTTTAGGTCTTTCCATAGTTGTTTGGGTTGATCTTGGCATGCGTAGTAT
The DNA here is from genome assembly GCF_055761805.1 of Camellia sinensis. NCBI lineage: Eukaryota > Viridiplantae > Streptophyta > Magnoliopsida > Ericales > Theaceae > Camellia > Camellia sinensis. The sequence continues at coordinate 11,504,798 of NC_138970.1, forward strand.
AGCTCCTTTGTATTTGAGCTTGTATGCTTCAAGTATGTGAATGTGTAGTATGTGTTGCTTGCATCATTTCGGTGGTTTGGAACCACCCTACATGTTATTTCAGTCCCTTTGACATGCTCATATGTTTGCCTTGGATGCCTCTTTGAAGCTTTGGAAGCTTGCCTTGCATGCTCCATGTTTTAGCATTTATGAATGCCTTTAAATTCAAACCATCTAGATGCTATCTAGTTGGTCTTTTGGGCTTAGTTTCATGTGTTAAAACTCTATTTTTGGTTGCCTAAGTCCTGCCATGTGTGGTTGTACTAAGTGTAGTCCATTGCCTCTTTGGTGAGCCTTGAATGCTTGGACCATTGTTGCATGTTTAGCTTGACTTGTTGCTTGGTTTGGCACCATGTTTTAACATGATTTCCAGAGCTTATGTTGCATGCTAATTGTCCATGATATCCCTTTTCAAGTGTGCCTTAGAGTTGCTTATTTAATGCCTAAGTGTTGGTCCAACTTACTTGCATGTGTGTATGTATGTTTGATCCCAATTCCTTGGTTTTTGGCCACTGTTTTAGGCCTATTTAGAGTTGCCTAAATCATGTATAAGTCCACATTTTCATCAGTTTGCATTGCCTCATGTTTGCTTGTATGCTTGCATAAGTGTCTCGCCATGCCATGTTGCATCCTTAGCTTGCATGCCTAGGTTGCATTGCATCTTGCATGCATGCCTTGTTCCTTGACTTGGTGATAGGAATTGGGCCTTGGTTCGTTTGTTTGGTTTGCATTTCATTTGACATGAAAGTTGCACACTTGATTCTTTGGGCCATCATGCATGGAAATGCGTGATTGGCGGTCCGAGAATCAAGACACATGCCCTTTTGAGTCACAAACATGATAGGGGACATGATTGGTGCATACATTGCCTGAATTGTATTGCCATGCAAGTTCTGTCCTCTGCTGCTGTGAGTTGCAGGTTCTGCAGGCATTCTTTGCCGACCGGCAGTAAATCACCAGCCGATGGATTCATTTTGTGCCGGTGACCACAATTCACTGCCGGTGGTAATTCTACTCAGCCGGTGGTGATTCCCAGTATCCAGAGAGTCATCTTTGAGACTTTGGCAGTCTTCAGAGAGGCAGAGCAGGGAAAACAGAGGCAGACTATGCATGGCCATGCACTTCCGAGCAGGACCCGAGCATGCGCTGCATCTGGCTCTCCTCCCGAGGCGGTTTACTGCTTTTCCTAGTTTAAATTAGTTTGTTGACTGATTAGGCAATTTGTAATATTTAATTAGCTTGCGTAGTTAATTAATTTATATTATTTATTTGGTCCCTCCGGGCGAGGGCAAATCTGTAATAAGTGTGTGTGAGTGGTGTGTATGTCTTCTAATCCCCACTTATTTCTTCCCTTTTATTTACCTGCTTTGATGATTAGTATTAGGGCACGTTTAAATTAGCATACCTCATGCAATGCATGCGTGCATTCATTCATTTGTCTTACATGCACCGGGCTCGGCGCATCATTCTAACTGCATCTGTATTTCAATTTCCAAATTGAATACGTGTTAGTTGTAGCATTTCACATGTCATCGTAGATTAGCCGAGCCTATCCTAATCACATTTTGCTTGTGTTGCATTAGTCATTTTAACATGAACTAGGACATGCATGTTTGCTAACTAGTTTATTGTTTTGGCACAGAGTACGATGTAAGTATTTTCGCTTTAGCATATTGCATGCGTGTGAATGTTGCCATGATAGTATGATTACCATGTGGCTAAGTGCTTATATGAGATAAACTGTTTGAATGCCTGTGGGTGAAGGTTGGATTGTTTGAGTTGGAAAAACTCGTTGAAATCCGTGTTTTAGCCTACTTGCGAGTAGCAAATTCCAAAGTGCTTTTCAAAAACAAACAGATATGCAATGCTTGTTTCCAAATTAGGCAATCTAGTCTATACTTGTTTGCTGTGCGCATAACATAGTAATTCTAGGCTAATAACCGGAATAAGAACACATAACGTTTTCAAAATCGGATATCATGGTTAGTAGAGGCCGGTCTTCGGACCGGGCGAAAGGGGGTGCTCATAGTTGACCTTCCCCGATCGTACCCAAGCTCCCGAGCCAAGACAACTTTGGTGATGACGGACATGTGGCCTTCGGCACCGAGTCAGGGTTTCCTAAATTCCCCCATAAAAAATATTTAGGTGGCGACTCTGTATCTGGCAAAGCAGTCCATGTTTGGCACTTCTTTTCAAAAAATCTGTTTCTCAAAACGATTTGCCGGATTTGGACTCTTTGGTTCAAGATTGAGAACCGTGACGATTTGAGAGTTCGAGCTGTAGTAACCCCAAATGGACAAGACGGGACTCACCCTCTCGGGGCGTTCGGGGACGTCTACAGTTTCTGGCGACTCTGCTGGGGAGCTTAGAGAGCTTGACTCGAACTCGTGATATCCTATTTTGACTCCATTTATGTGTCTCTTTGCATTGCATGTGCATTGGTGCGCCTAGGAACACAGTGTTTGCCATCTGCCATTCCTGAACGGTTTCCCGGAGGCTTGTCTTGTCAAGGCATGACCATAAGGCTGACCGGTTATAGGCTCTGACAGTATGGGAACACAAACCCCGGTTTTACCGGGGCACCCTTTTCGACCATTCGACCTAGTGCATATTCGGATCCATAGTGACCATTTCAAGTTAGGACAGGCTGCTTACCCAATTATAGGTTGTTTAAAACCGCTACGTGCGTAGTGAAACCCTAGCTCCTGACAAAGTAGGACAGGGAAACCCTATCCTAACATAGGGGTGTTTTGGCTCTCTTTACTTGCTATGTGCTTTTAGAGTGCATCTCTACAGGGAATGCGCATAACAATTTGCAAGTCTGAGTAGCAGGCCTGCGGGCATCACTATCAGTATTTGGGGAATCAGTTTTACCTGAGGGTATCGATTTACAGTGCAGAATTTTAGGTAGAATTCTGTAACATAATCATTTCCAAAGTGTAACTGCAGCAAGTCGTGCATAGTTTGAACCTGTTCCACAAGGTTGAAGTTGGTTTATGTAAAAGATGTTTAAGTTTGTTGTAATGTTGAAAAATCCACCAGGACATACCAAATTTTTTTCCGCATTTAGCTTCCTTTTGTCCGGTCAGTTAGATGGAAACGAGTCAAATAGGTAGGCTACACTGTCCACCATATCAATTTTAATGCACAACCAACGCACTCCTCTGTAATTGAATGGCATGTAAATCTACACGCAAGCACAAGTTCAGACATTGTTTAGAGGGCTTATAAACATGTATTGGCTTTCATATTTTCGTTTTAATATAACGGGATGAACATTGATATTACCCTCTGATATGCATCAACTGCACCAGTGTATCTGTCATGTCCAAAAAATGATGTAACTATATTTTCATGGTGCAGAGGTTGTGTATTTTTATTTAGAATCAAAGTTTGCATGTGTAATGCATAAAGATCATTGATGGAAACATTTGTCAAAATATGTATATACAAAACACAACCTAACTTTAAACACTTACTTACCGACAGATATACGGGAACGAACCAATCAGTACGCCTCCCGTCATTGTGTAAATCCCTTTGTCGATTAGTCAATTGCAACACCACCCAGTTGATTGGCTGGAACATTGTATGTAAGACACAAGGCAAGTTGATTAGAAAGGTTTCCAAGTTCTTCAAATGAAAAACGCAAATTCATATGTGCGCAGCCAACACTTATAGTGTCTGATAGCCACGACCCTAGTTTTAGCGTGCGCATGTCACACCAAGCACCAACTTCATATACCCGTCTATGAAGATTCATGGAAACAACAATGTCCCTACAAGCAATAATGATCTTTAGAACGATAGTTATTTCACAATGGACTGTCATTTAAAATTTGCAAGTACTATATGAAACAATACATTTCATTTTTGCTATCGTCAAAACATAGTCGACAAGTTTTTGTTCCTCCGCCGATAACAACCCTTCACTGTCCAACATCCTCAACGAGTCCTACAAAAATAAACAGACAACTAACACAACACATTTCATAAAAAAAATATTAAAGCTTACACAACAAGGTTGTTAGTCATAAAAAAGAACGTGAAATGATATATAACCTCTAAACCGCGGAGTTTTCCCAAATTGTGATGTTTGGTGCGAAGTTTGTTAGAAATGTGTAAAAACATATGCCAACAGTCATAAGTGCAAACATGCAATTGTTTGATAACTAGTACAATACAACACATATGATTGTAAAATTAGTGATTCACATTATTGATGTGGGCATGAATTGGTTATTCAGAACTTGTGGGGCATTAAAGGCAGTATTTGTACCTTGTTCGCCTTATTCAGACCATCAACATCCAAAGGTGAACTGATGTCGTGAATTCGCAATTTTCTTTCTGAAACTCCACTATTTGTTTTGCTATCGATGCACAAATGCATATCCTCGACCTTAGTGGCTTAAACTCCTCTTCCGCGCATTTTTCATTTTCCTTTTCTTCTTGCTCTTCCCTTTCCTCTTCCTCTAACGATTCCAGTTGCTCCCAATGGTTGGCCAATCTTAGTAGGAGAAGTATGCATATCGCACACCACTTTCTTCACGCCCAGTAACTGACGCTCAGGAATGTATTTATCTTCAGTTTCGTATGTTTCCCCCAAGTGAAGGCCTTCCTTCTTCTGGTTCTCCCCACCTTTTTCGATGTTCAGCTTATGTCCATCATGGAAATCACTTTTGTCCCTTGCTAAGGTTCCCTTCACATTCTATTATTGGTGATCCACCCCTTGTACATCTAAAATATTACACTCTATTGAGTTAACTTCGCCAGATGGTCTGACCACACCATCGTCATGTGCCTCCACTCCAACAGAAGGGTCCACACCCTGTTTGTCCACGTCTGCCGGTTGTGGTGTAGAGAATATACCTTTGATGACGTGTTGTAGCATTTGCTTTAGTTTAGCTAAATTGGTCTGTTGAGTCAACGGTTCGTTACAACCCAAACTGAAACGTTGAAGCAGTTGCTTCAGCATTTCCTTCAGTTCAGCAACATTGGAGGAGAGGTTAATGATAAACACATCATTGCCTTCCACCTAATCATACAAACACATACGTCAACTTAGTCTTATAAATCATCTTCAAATGATGTGGCTCAACTCTGTCAAATTTGCGTAATGATTGGATAGATTACCTTGATTGTTAACAACTTGCTTGCCTTGGAAATGTCGCAACATCTCTATTAAATCTGTTTGGTTCTAAAGAACTTGCTTCATCATTTCTTTTAGTTCACAAATGTCGGACTCTACGTTGGTCATACGGACTTCATCGTACTGTGCTTTTTGTTGGTTATCGACATGGTATGCATCCATTTCAACATCAACGGCGTCACTTTCGTCGTTACTATAATCAAACTCCACCTAATCATAGAAATGCATAAATGAAGTCCGACATTGTATGTTCAAGACAAGTGGGTCAATGGTGCAGACTGGTTGGAGTGCTTACCGCAATTGTTGGGAAATTTTGCTTCATTTTGATACGTCGCAATGTGTCCCGTATTTGGGTATCACCCCAATCATGAAGCCGAGGCGTGGACCGTGTTGTAGCTAACGTACTTGTGGAGCTCAAACAAACACAATCAATGTACAATAGCTGTGGACATTAAGGGGCACACCATAATTAATTTCTTCTTTCCACAAAAATCAACTATATTCAGTAACAATGACATTCATTAAGGGACACACCATAATTAATTTCTTCTTTCCACAAAAATCAACTATATTCAGTAACAATGACATTCATTCTTGTCAATTTTGCAGATAAACATACATAGAATACCGATTTTGTTTACGATGCCGTGAACTTTATACGCACATATCATGCAATGTTTTTTGGGGGAAAAATGTACAATAAACCAAGGACTTTATTGATGAAACCAACAAAAAAAAGTTATGTACATGTTTGTGTATATGAATGGCTGAAACCCGAAAGACCTTTCCCATAATCAATACGTTTGCTTTGGTAATGGTCCTATCAAGGTTTTTTGTGTATATTCTTCTTCAACTCTACCTACAAATGTGTATAATATTTCTTGTGTATATTCTTCTTCAACTCTGCCTACAAATGATATCCATGACAGAACAATGCATGAAACATATGAATGGGGGAATGGAAAAAACAATCGAGTTATTGGCATACCATTAGCAAGAAAACACATCCAATTGCAGCGTAATGACCTTTGGTCTTATACTTGCGAACACCGTTGTAAAGGAATTGCATTGTCAACTTTGCCCAATTACAAGCTCGCATACCATTCACGTCTTTCACGGCATGATTGAACGATGAACTCAAGGTGGTCATTGTGGTAGGACACATCATGGCCCCCAAGACGTACAACGCAAATTTCCTCCGAAACTCGTCCTTCGCACTATCAGCCTTGGTTAGATAAAGTCTCAACTTGTTCAAAGGAATGACTCTGTTAACAACTCCAACCTCTTCGTAGATATTGGGATATGCTTCTAATGAACCAGCCAACTACACGTCATCGCCTTCACACTGTATTCCCAATAAATCATTAACTGTCGTATAGGTGAGCCTAAGTTGACGACTATGAACATTCAATGAACTACTGTCAGGATCGAAGTTCTATACCAACCATTCGTAGAAGTCGTGATCTATACGTGTACACTTCATCCCCAGGAGACCACCAAACCCAATAGCAATGACAGCATGCTTTTGTGCTTCGTTAAACTGGTTAACCAACTCAACAATTGACTTCAATGATATACGGAGTTACCTTTTAGTCTACACATTTTTTACCTTTAAATTAATACAAAAATACAACCAACAATGTCAGCAAAGCAAGACCTAGCCAAATGCATTTATGAAAACATGAGGTACGTAATTACCTTTTCAGACTTCGGTGCACATGGTACTAGTTTGGCGTGTTCCTCGGCACTCGCCTTAGCCATGTCTGCAAACCTCTTCTTCTCATCAGAGGGGAGTGCCTTCCACCTTTCCCCAAGCTCCTTTCTGCTCTTTAAGCACGAAAGTGACACACGTACAAGACAAGTAACAACCATGAGTCCAAAATAACTGTAACTACAACTATTTCCAAATGCAATCCATGTGCATTTTTGGTAATTAAATAAGATTGTAAATACAAATAACAGTTGCAGGAAAAATTCAGTGACAAAATGTAGGTGGAATTTTAGAACGAATTGAAATTTACAAAAACAGTAGGAAGGTGACATTATTACATGCTACAATCCAACAAACGTGAAAGAATCAGAAGCCCAGTACAACCATTCAATACAACATGTGGATAGCAACCCAGTAATGTGTTTCCATCATAGTGTATTATAGAGAATACAAATTTCCACACTCGCCATTTTTGGTCGAGTGTTGTCCGGCCCTTGCATTTCTTTCAATTGTTGCCAAGTATTTATGTCAAGCTGGCCCCGAAATCTACATAACACACTTTTCGTACATCCGGGATTGAATCAACACCAATTTAAACATTTTCACACATACGAAACCAAACCAATTTAAAACATCACAAACTGAACTTCGACAAGGCAAATACTTTCACTATAAAAAATGTAATTCCGAATTGTGAAAATGAACAACTAGTACTTGTAACAAATGAATGGTCCAACTAGCCGCTTTCGAGAAGGGCCATTGATAGTGTCAGACATTTGGATATGTTGTTCGCCAATTGTCTTCAATCTTTTCCTTCCCCTTTAAGAAAGAGGAAATCATACAAATTAGATTGAAGGGAAATTACAAGGGTGGTGTACACATTTTGTCCATTGTCTAATTTGAATGGATGCACTTTAAACTCCATCAATTCTGACACTTCATTTTAAATTTCGTGGACAATTTTGGTCAAATTGCTAATGTCGTTTATGATTTTCAGAACAAATATTGTAATGTTAATTGATTGAGATTAACTAAGTTGAGTAAAGTTATAAGTTCACTAGAAAAAAAAGTACACATGCCACATATATGCATATTTTCTGATAGAAAACAGTGAAGAGTTGTAATCAAATGGACGTAATTGAAAGAAAAGTTCACAATTGGCGATACAAAGCGAGGCCATTCAAAATTTGTGCAAAACAAACGACACAAAGACAAAAGTACATGGGCTGCTGTAACAATTGATCCTAAAAAAAATTCAAGGTATTCCTTGGTGATGGATTTCATTTGTTTACAAACATATGTACGAAACCAACTGGTAGCAAGTCTTCAAGGAGAAAACTAACATTGTTGGTGCGAGGTGACCAATATCCATCAAATGCAATGATGACAATTCTTGCAAAGTATTCCAATCAATATTTATAAGAACACAAAGAAACGACTTCAACATGTGGCTGTTAACCTGAAAATTTTGCGTAAACACACACAACAAAATGCATAATTTCCCAACACATATACAAATTTTGAAACGGTCAAAAGAAAGGACACACATCAAAATTTTTCATTTAGTTCAGACAGCTTACAATTGAAAAAATTATTTGTACAAGCGATAAATGCATAATTTCCCAAAAATTGAAGAGGAAGGACTACATTTTGTTTTTGATTTAGGGCTCAAGGACTATACGCACATACTTTTATCGAGGCCGAACTACAAAGGACAATGAAGCAACTAAACTATTTCATGATGGGGTTCAACTATCTGGACAGGATTCTACTGTCACTGAAATTGGTGCTCATCCCAAGCACAAAAAGCAGATAAAACCCCATCAAGTTGAGGGCTTCAATTTCCTACTGAGCAACTTGGTTGCAAAGAATCCAAGTGGCTGCATTCTAGCCACACTCCAGGCTCTCAAAAAACTTTCGTGATAATTACTTTTATGTGGAGTTTTCTGGCCAAGTATCCCCATGCTAGACCACTAGTGGTGTTGCCAAGAGGCATTCTGGCTACATGAAAGAAAGAGTTCTTCACATGGCAAGTTGAGGACATTTCACTATATGACGTCTACTATGTAAAAGCGGATAATCGAGCATAGCACCTTCAGGTGCTCAAACAATGGGCATATCAGAGAAGAATACTTTTCCGGTCGTACAAGCAAGTTTCTTCAATTGTATGTGACAATGAAACAAACAAGACTATCGCTGCCTGCCAACAAATACTGCTAACATACCCATCCATTCTCATTTTGGACGAAGGTCATACTCCCAGAAATGAAAATACGGATGTCATGAACTCTCTCAATAAAGTCCAGACAGCCTGCAACTCCTGAATGATAGCTACCTTTCTCTTCGAATGTAACTGCTATTCAATAGAAAAATGATAATTTCAAGAGAAAGGTAACAGTCATTCAAGAGTTGCGTGCAATGATAGGCAAGGTTCTCCATTTCTATGAATGAGACTTTCTTCATGAATTGCCTAGGCTTGTTGACTTTTCTATATTTCTTCACCTCAGCCCTACGCATAAGCGTGAAGTTGAAGAACTGAAGAACTTAGTTAAGAAGTTCAACATCACCTGGGATGGGAGCACACTTTATGTACATGCACAGTTGAGACCTCTCCTAAAGAGTTCACCTACAGACACATCTATAGAAAGAGAGGGGCTTGACGATGCCCAGATGGATCACATCTTAGAGAAATTGGATATTACAGAAGGACTGAAGGCAAACTTCTTCCTTAATCTGTTAGGCTTGTGCCAATCAGGTGGGGAAAAGGTATTGATTTTCAACCATTATCTCCAGCCGCTTAAGTTATTGAAAAGGCTAGCCATGAAAGTGAAGGGTTTGACTCTGGGAAAAGAATTGGGTGTGGGGAACGAATAGCTCTCTACAAAATTTGAAAATTGTTATCATCATTTCAACTCTTTCAATTGGCTTTCTTATGTTTTAAGTTCAATACCGTCAACTATGCATGAACTTCAGCACTGAAACAAACAATTGTTTCCTATGTTACATGGACTCGGGTATGGGTGTCGGGTGCGGGTATGTATCTACATGTCGGACTTACTAAATCTTAAATTTAAGGGTACGCGGACTCGGGAAAAAAATATTATATTTTTAATCTAATATGTGAGATAAAATGGTACTATATGTAACTTATAGTGTCAAAATGACATTTATAGTAATTATACAATAATATGCACATATAATAATTATGTTATATACAATTATATAAGAAGTATCCGTTAAAAAGTATCTGACACATATCCCATACCCTTGTCCAAGTGTCGGGTGTCCGACACGGGTATTTGATCTATTTTGAAGAGTCCATGTAACATTGGTTGTTTCTAAACATAAGTTTTGGCAATATAAAGTCACCGAGTACTACAAAATTGAAAACAGAATTCAACCGAGTGTGCTAGCCATTGCTGAATCAAGATTACTCATTATGCTTGTTACTAACTACTATGAAACTTATGTTCAACTTGCAGCACTAGTAGCAGAGGGAAGAGTTCCTATTCGAAACGGAGAAAATACAAAAATTGAGTATAGAACAGTTCCTATTAGGTCGATTTAGGGTAGTAGAGGGAAGAGTTCCTATTCGAATAGCACAAAATACAAAAAATGGAGTACAAAACAGTTCCTATTGGGTCGATTTCGGGTTGGGTGTGAAGGTATATGTGAATGAAAGAAGACAAACAAGGAGACAGAGAGACACAAGGACAGGGAAAGAGAGAGCGCGAAATAGAGGCCATACCAACCGGAGGAGACAAAGCGACGGTGGTGCTCGATTAACCCTTGCGGTTGTGCTCCAACGACAAAAATCAACTTAAAAAATGAATTTATGCATCCACTTTCATGGCTAGCCTTCCCAAGAACTTAAATGATTGTTGTTCACTAAACTTAAATAAATAAGCTTGTTCTTTCAATATGATTTTTGCCCTCAAATATTTTTCTCTGTAAAACCCTAAGGCTACGGGAAAATGGAAGAACGAAGAGACAGGGAGAGAGACAGACAAAAAGAGAGAGGGTCCGAGATAGAAGAGAGACAGACGGGCCGAGGGAACTTACACCTTTTCTGAACACTTACGCCTTTTTTGAAAAATTTATACTTTTTCTGAGAACTTACACCTTTTATGAAAAGTTACACCTTTTATACATTAATTTTGTTCATAAAAGTTACACATTTTCTTGAAACTTACACATTTCGTGAAGTAACTTACACCTTTTGTGAAAAAACATACACATTTTGTGAAAACATGACTTACACGTTTTGTGAAAAAACATACATCTTTTCAGAAAAGTTACACCTTTTGTGAAAGAAATTGTTTCATAAAATTTACACTTTTTGTTAAAACATACACCTTTTCTGAAAACTTATACCTTGTAGTGAAATTACTTACACCATTCCTCAAAAGTTATACCTTTCGTAAAATATATTTTTTTTCAAAAATTTACACTTTTTGTTGGAACTTACATATTTTGTGAAAACGCAACTTACACCTTTTGTGAATTTAATTAGATCTTTTGTGAAAAAACTTACACCATTTTGAAAAATTACACATTTTGTGAAATAATTTCTTTCAAAAAATTTACATATTTTGTTAAAACTTACATCTCTTCTTAAATCCTACACCTTTTACTGAAAATAGTTACACATTTTCTAAAAAATTACTGCTTTTGTGAAATAAATTTTTCATAAAATTTACACATTTTGTTGAAACTTACACATTTTGTGAATATAAGGCTTACAAGTTTTGTGAAGTCATTTACACCTTTTGTGAAAAACATAAACCTTTTTTGAAAAGTTACACCTTTTGTGAAATAAATTTTTCATAAAATTTACACATTTTGTTGAAACTTACACATTTTGTGAATACAAGACTTACACGTTTTGTGAAGTCATTTACACCTTTTGTGGAAAACATAAACCGTTTTTGAAAAGTTACACCGTTTGTGAAATAAATTTTTTCATAACATTTACACCTTTTGTTAAAAACTTACACATTTTCTGAATGTTTACACCTTTTGGTGGAAATACTTACACTTTTTCTGAAAAGTTACTCTTTTTGAGAAATAATTTTTTTCATAAAATTTACACCTTTTGTTGAAACTTATACCTTTTCTAAAAACAAAACATACACCTTTTGTGACATAAGTTACATGTTTTATGAAAAAATTTACACATTTTTTGAAAAATTACACCTTTTTCTGGGAAATTTTCTTTCATAAAATTTACACCAACTTACACCATTTTTGAAAGTTTACACCTTTTAGTGAAAATACTTACACCATTTCTGAAAAGTTACTCCATTTGTGAAATAATTTTTTTCATAAAATTTACACATTTTATTAGAACTTACACATTTTCTGAAAGCAAAAGTTACACATTTTGTGACATAACTTACATCTTTTGTGAAAACATTTACACCTTTTTTGAAAATTTACACATTTTATGAAAAATTTCTTTTCATAAAGTTTACACCTATTGTTAAAAACTTACACCTTTTTTGAAAGTTTACAAAAGGAGTAACTTTTCAGAAAATGTGTAACTTTTTAACATGCAAATTATATGAAAAGAAATTTTTCATAAAAGGTGTAAATTTTCAAAAAAGGTATAAATGTTTTAACAAAAGATGTAAATTATGACACCAAATGTGTAACTTTTGTTTTCAAAAAAGGTGTAAGTTCAATAAAATGTGTAAATTTTATGAAAAAAATTACTTCACAAAAGAAGTAACTTTTTAGAAAAAGTGTAAGTATTTCCACCAAAAGGTGTAAATTTTAAGAAAAGATGTAACTTTTTAACAAAAGGTATAACTTTTATAAAAGGAAATTTTCCATAAAATGTGTAAATGTTTTCACAAAAGATGTAAATTATGGAACAAAAGGTGTAACTTTTGTTTTCAGAAAAGGTGTAAGTTCTAATACAAGGTGTAAATTTTATGAAAAAAATTATTTCACAAATGGAGTAATTTTTCAGAAAATGTGTAAGTATTTCCACCAAAATGTATAAACTTTCAGAAAAAGTGTAAGTTTTTAACAAAATGTGTAAACTTTATGAAAACATACTTTCCATAAAATGTATAAATTTTCAAAAAAACATATCAATGTTTTCAGAAAAGATGTAAGTTATGTCACAAAACGTGTAAGTTTTGTTTTTAGAAAAGGTGTAAGTTCAAATAAAATGTGTAAATTTTATAGAGAAAATTATTTCACAAATGGAGTAACTTTTCAGAAAAGAAGTAAGTATTTCCACCAAAATGTGTAAACTTTCAGAAAATGTGTAAGTTTTTAACAAAATGTGTAAACTTTATCAAAACATATTTTCCATAAAATGTGTAAATTTAAAAAAAAAAAGGTGTAAATAATTTCACAAAAGATGTAAGTTATGTCACAAAAGGTGTAACTTTTGTTTTCAGAAAATGTGTAAATTCTAATAAAATGTGTAAATTTTATGGAAAAAATTATTTCACAAAAAGAGTAACTTTTCAAAAAAAAATGTGTAAATATTTCCACCAAAAGGTGTAAACTTTCAGAAAATGTGTAAGTTTTTAAGAAAAGGTGTAAATTTTCAAAAAATGTGTAAATATTTTCAAAAAAGATGTAAGTTATGTCACAAAAGGTGTAAGTTCTAATAAAATGTGTAAATTTTATGAAAAAAATTATTTCACAAAAGGAGTAACTTTTTACAAAATGTGTAAATATTTCCACTGAAATGTGTAAACTTTCAGAAAATGTGTAAGTTTTTAATAAAACGTGTAAACTTTATGAGAACATATTTTCCATAGAATGTGTAAATTTTTTCACAAAACATGTAAGTTGTTAGACAAAAGGTGTAAGTTCTGTTTTTAGCAAAGGTGTAAGTTCCAATAAAATGTATAAATTTTTTTAATAAAATTATTTACAAAAGGAGTAACTTTTCAAAAAATGTGTAAGTATTTCAACGAAAATGTGTAAATTTTCAGAAAATGTGTACATTTTACAAAATAAATTATTTTACAAAAGGTGTAGCCTTCCAGAAATAGTGTAAGTGTTTTCACAAAAGATGTAAGTATTTCACAAAAGGTGTAAGTTTCATTTTTTTCACAAAACGTATAAGTTCCTAAAATCCAATCAAACTGTATTTGTGCTGTTCAAATAATGGCAATATGCGAGAGAATAGGCGTTTGTGAGGGCTTGGTCTTTCTCTCTCTAGAAGTCCGGACAGAGAAGAGGCGTTTGGGAGGGCTTGGAATAGCGAATCCAAGTCCAAATCCGACCAAGTATCTCAATGTAAAAGAGAACCTGTTTTTAATATAGAGGAAGGGATGGAGAGAGACAGACACAGATCGACAGACAGAGAGACCAAGATAGACAGGGATCAATAGAGAGAGACAGACCAAGATCGACAGAGAAGAGACCGAGATCGACACAGACAGACCAAGATCAATAGACACAGAGATAGACAGAGATCGACATAGAGAGAGAGAGAGACTGACATCGACAGAGAAGAGCCCGAGATCAACAGAGAGAGACCAAGATCGATAGAGAGAGAGAGAGAAAAAAAAAACTTTGATTTGCGGCACGGCCGTGGCGGTGGCAATGTCAGACGGTGATGAGCAACGGTGGCCCGCGACGATTGGGTGGTTAGCGGGGGTGAGGATTGGTGGTGACTGTTCTGTGTATGTGTGAGAGAGAACAGAAACAGTGTTGGTGTGAAACAGACAAGAGGAGGGCCGGTGGTAATAAAATTTTCAACCTTTAGCGACTAAATTATTATTTGTCGACAAAATTTAGACCTTTTTTTGGAACTTACAGATTTTGTAAAAACAAAAATTACACCTTTTTTCTGAAGCGTTATACCTTTTGTGAAATATTTTCTTTCATAAAATTTGCACATTTTCGTAAAACTTACACCTTTTTGTGGAAATATTTACAACTTTTCTGAAAAATTACTTCTGTTATGAAATAATTTTTTGCATAAAATTTTCACATATTATTGGAACTTACACCTTTTGTGAAAACAAAACCTACATCTTTTTTGAAGTTATTTACACATTTTCGAAAAAACATACATCATTTCTGAAAAGTTACACATTTTGTGAAATAATTTCTTTTATAAAATTTGCACAGTTTTTGAAAAATTAGAACAAAAAGCGTAAGTTACATGAAAAGTTGTAAATATGATGAATTTTTTTTTTTTTTTTGAGAAAGGTGTAACTTTTGATCAATGGTGTAAGTATTTTCATCATAAGGTGTAAACTTTAAGCAAAGGTGTAAGTATTTGACAAAATGTGTAAATTTTATGAAAGAAAAGTTTTCATAAAAGGTGTAAATTTTCAAAAAAGGTGTAAATGTTTTCATAAAAAATGTAAGTTATGTCACAAAAGGTGTAAGTTTTGTTTTCAGAAAAGGTGTAAGTCCCAAAAAAAGGTTTAAATTTTATGGAAAAAATTATTTCACAAATGGAGTAAATTTTCAGAAAATGTATAAGTATTTCCACAAAAAGGTGTAAAATTTTAGAAAATGTGTAAGTTTTTAACAAAATGTGTAAATTTTATGAAAGGAAATTTTCCATAAAATGTGTAAATTTTCAAAAATTGTGTAAATGTTTTCACAAAATATGTAAAATATGTCACAAAAGGTGTAAGTTTTGTTTTTAGAAAAAGCGTAACTTCCAATAAAAGGTGAAAATTATAAACATATTTTCCATAAAAGGTGTAAATTTTCAAAAAAATGTGTAAATGTTTTCACAAAAGATGTAAGTTATGTCACAAAATGTGTAAATTTTGTTTTCAGAAAATGTATAAGTTCTATGAAAAGGTGTAAATTCTTTGAAAAAAAAAAATTCACAAAAGGAGTAACTTTTCAGAAAATGTGTAAGTTTTGTTTTTAGAAAATGTGTAAGCTCTAATAAAAATTGTAAATTTTCTGGAAAAAAAATTTCACAAAATGAGTAACTTTTCAAAAAAAGTGTAAGTATTTCCACCAAAATGTGTAAGTTTTTAACAAAATGTGTAAATTTTATGAAAACATATTTTCCATAAAAGGTGTAAATTTTCAAAAAAGTTGTAAATATTTTCAGAAAACATGTAAGCTATGTCACAAGTGGTGTAAGTTTTGTTTTTAGAAAATGTGTAAGTTCCAATAAAATGTGTAAATTTTATGGAAAAAAATTATTTCACAAATGGAGTAATTTTTCAGAATATGTGTAATTATTTCCACCAAAAGGTGTAAACCTTCAGTAAAGGTGCAAATTTTTAACAAAATGTGTAAACTTTATGAAAACATATTTTCAATAGAAGGTGTAAATTTTCAAAAAATGTGTAAATATTTTCACAAAATATGTATGTTATGTCACAAAATGTGTAAATTTTGTTTACAGAAAATGTGTAAGTTCCAATAAATATGTAAATTTTATGGAGAAAATTATTTCACAAATTGAGTAACTTTGCAGAAAATAAGTAAGTATTTTCACCAAAAGGTGTAAACTTTCATAAAAGGTGTAGGTTTTTAACGAAATGTGTAAACTTTATCAAAACATATTTTCCATAAAATGTGTAAATTTTCAAAAAAGTTATAACTGTTTTCATAAAAGATGTAAGTTATGTCACAAAAGGTATAAGTTTTGTTTTTGGAAAATGTGTAAGTTCGAATAAAATGTGTAAATTTTATGAAAAAAATTATTTCATAAAATGAATAACTTTTCAGAAAAAGTTGTAAGTATTTCCACCAAAAGGTGTAAACTTTCAAAAGATGTGTAAGTTTTTAACAAAATATGTAAAATTTATGAAAGAAAATTTTCCATAAAAGGTGTAAATTTTCAAAAAAGGTGTAAATGTTTTCATAAAAGATGTAAGTTATGCCAAGAAAAGTGTATGTTTTGTTTTCAGAAAAGTTGTAAGTTCGAATAAAATGTGTAAATTTTATCGAAAAAATTATTTCACAATGGAGTAATTTTTCAAAAAAAGTTTAAGTATTTCCACCAAAATGTGTAAACTTTCAAAAAATGTGTATGTTTTTAACAAAAGGTGTAAACTTTCAAAAAATGTGTAAATATTTTCACAAAATATGTACGTTATGTCACAAAAGGTGTAAGTTTTGTTTTTAGAAAAGTGTAAGTTCCAATAAAATGTGTAAATTTTATGGAAAAATTATTTCACAAATTGAGTAACTTTCCAGAAAATGTGTCAGTTTTTCCACCAAAAGGTGTAAACTTTCACAAATGGTGTAAGTTTTTACAAAATGTGTAAATTTTCAAAAAAAAGTGTAAATATTTTCACGAAAGATGTAAGTTATGTCATAAAATGTGTAAATTTTGTTTTAAGAAATGGTGCAAGTTCTATTAAAAGGTGTACATTTTTAAAAAAAAAAATTCACAAAATGAGTAACTTTTCAGAAAAGGTGTAAGTTGTTATCAAAATGTGTAAACTTTATGAAAATATATTTTCCATAGAAGGTGTAAATTTTTAAAAAATGTGTAAATTTTTTCACAAACGGTGTAAGTTTTGTTTTCAGAAAATGTGTAAGTTTCAATAAAATGTGTAAATTTTATGGAAAAAATTAT
The DNA here is from genome assembly GCF_055761805.1 of Camellia sinensis. Taxonomy (NCBI): domain Eukaryota; kingdom Viridiplantae; phylum Streptophyta; class Magnoliopsida; order Ericales; family Theaceae; genus Camellia; species Camellia sinensis. The sequence continues at coordinate 11,522,237 of NC_138970.1, forward strand.
TTCACAAAAGGAGTAACTTTTCAGAAAATGTGTAAACTTTTAGAAAAGGTGTAAGTTTTTAACAAAATGTGTAAAGTTTTTGAAAACATATTTTCCATAAAAGGTATAAATTTTCAAACAGTTGTAAACGTTTCACAAAAGATGTAAGTTCTGTCACAAATGGTGTAAGTTTTATTTTCAGAAAATGTGTAAGTTTCAATAAAACGTGTAAATTTTATGGAAAAAATTATTTCACAAATGGAGTAACTTTTCTGAAAAGGTGTAAGTATTTCCATCAAAATGTGTAAACTTCAGCAAAAGTGTAAATTTTTAACAAAAGATATAAATTTTATCAAAACATATTTTCCATAAAAGGTGAAAATTTTCAAAAAAGTTGTAAATATTTTCACAAAATATGTAAGTTATGTCACAAATAGTGTAAGTTTTGTTTTCAGAAAATGTGTAAATTTTATGGAAAAATTTATTTCACAAATAGAGTAACTTTTCAGAAAATTTGCAAGTATTTCCACCAAAAGATGTAAACTTTCAGAAAATGTGTAAGTTTTTAACAAAAGGTGTAAACTTTATGAAAACTTATTTTCCATAGAAGGTGTAACTTTTCAAAAAAGGTGTAAATGCTTTCACAAAAGATTTAAGTTATGTCACAAAAGATGTAAGTTTTGTTTTTAGAAAATGTGTAAGTTCTAATAAAATGTGTAAATTTTATGAAAAAAATTATTTCACAAGCGGAGTAACTTTTCAGAAAATGTGTAAATATTTCCACTAAAAGGTGTAAACTTCCAGAAAATGTGTAAGTTTTTAACAAAAGGTGTAACTTTATGAAAACATATTTTCCATAGAAGGTATAAATTTTTAAAAAATGTGTGAATTTTTTCACAAAACATATAAGTTATTTGACAAAAGGTGTAAGTTCTGTTTTAAGAAAAGGTGTAAGTTCCAATAAAAGGTGTAATTTTTTTTAATAAAATTATTTTACAAAAGAAGTAACTTTTCAAAAAAAAGTATAAGTATTTCAACGAAAAGGTGTAAATTTTCAGAAAAGTTGTAAATTTTACAAAATAAATTATTTGACAAAAGGTGTAACCTTCTAGAAATAGTGTAAGTGTTTTCACAAAAAATGTAAGTAACTTCACAAAAGGTGTAATTTTTGTTTTTTCACAAAACGTGTAAGTTCCTAAAACCTAATCAAACTGTATTTGTGTTGTTCAAATAATGGCAATGTGTCAGAGAAGAGGCGTTTGGGAGGGCATGGTGTTTCTCTCTCTAGAAGTTCGAACAGAGAAGAGGCCTTTGGGAGGGCTTGGAATAGCGAGTCCAACTCCAAATCCAACCATGTATCTCAATGTAAAAGAGAACCTGTTTTTAATATAAAGGAAGAGAGAGAGAGAGAGAGAGAGAGAGAGAGAGAGAGAGAGAGAGAGAGAGATCGACATCAACAAAGAGAGACAAACCGACATCGACAGAGAAGAGATCGAGATCGACACAGACAGACCAAGATCAATAGAGACAGACCAAGATAGATAGGGATCAACAGAGATCGGTAGAGAGAGAGTGTGACCGAGATCGATAGAGAAGAGCCCGAGATCAACAGAAAGAGACCAAGTTCAATAGAGAGAAAGAAAAAAAACTTTGATTTGCGGCAACAGTGGTGGCTGTGGCCGTAGCGATGTCAGACGGTGGTGAGCAATGGTGAGAATTGGTGGTGACTATTCTGTGTGCGTGTGAGAGAGAACAGAGAAAGTGTTGGTGTGAAACAGAGAAGAGGGGGCCGATAGTAAGAAAATTTTCAACCTTTAGCAACTAAACTATTATTTGTTGATAAAATTTAGACCTTTTGTTGGAACTTACATCTTTTGTAAAAAAACAAAACTTACATCTTTTTTCTGAAACGTTACACCTTCTGTGAAAAATTTTCTTTCCTAAAATTTACACGTTTGCTGAAAACTTATATTTTTTTGTGAAAATACTTACACCTTTTCTGAAAGAATTTAATTCATAAAATTTTGTGAAAATACTTACACCTTTTGTGAAAACTTACACCTATTTGTGAAAATATTTACATATTTTGTGAAAATTTCATAACATTTACACTTTTTGTTGGAACTTACACCTTGTATGAAATTACTTACACATTTTCTAAAACCCCTTACACCTTTTATGGCCTTTTATGAAATTATTAATATATTATATTATTTTATTAATTTACCTGGAAAGTGACCCACTTAGCAGCTCACCAATGTGTAAACTTTCAAAAAAATGTCGTATAACCCAATACATAAAAGGTGTAAATGCAAAATAGAAACGATGTAAGTGCCTTGCATACCATGTGCAAGGCACACCTAAGAAAAGTCCTTATCCTTATTAATCAAACTGAAAAACATGTTATAAAACTACAAAATTTTACAGTTCTAAAGAAAATTATGAAACTGCAAAATTTTACAATTCTAAAAAATGATTCAATTCAGCACCAAAAAAACTAGAACTGTAAAATTTTATAGTTTTCACCGCCTGTAATTAAAACTCAAAAACCACTTATTCAGAACTTGAAAATTTTCTCCATTATAACAGAAAAATAGAAGTGTACAGTATAAAAAAAGTATTAAAACTAAGAGATCGAAGGAAAGAGACAAATATAAACAAATACTTATACTCCAATAATTATTTTTTGATTTAGATCTAGTCGGATATAGCATAGATCTACTCAGATCTACATCATCTGAGTAGATCTACATCAGTAGATCTACCCATCTTCTTTGTCGGAAACTCATTTCTTTCGTCGTTAGTGAGCACGAAGTAAGGAGTTGGTACTCGGTGGTTGCCCATGAACCCTAATCAATGGTGGTGGCCGGTCGCCTGTAGATTAGAAAGAAAAAGAAAAAAAAAAAGGCATGGTCGTGGTCGTTGCCGATATAAGAGAAAGAGAGATACAGAGAAGAAGTAAGGTGTAAGGAAAAAGGAGAAGATAAATGGGTATAGGACTTTTGGGTCTGTGTAAAAAGTTTTGAGATTAAATAGAATACACACTTTTCAAAAAAAACTTGTGGGTAATTTGTCCTTTAAAATTTAAATAGGTTAAATTTATTTTTATTAGTTTAAGGTCAGTCTAAAGAGTTTTAAAAAATTTTGCTGGGCTAAAATTATATTTAATCACAAATGTGGTTAAGCCCAATTAAAAAAAAAATTAAAAGATATACAAGTACTAGCATATCACCCGTGCTATGCACGGGATAAAATAATATATTATTTAATAAAAATATGATAATTATATTTAAGTTTTTTTATATTATGTAAAATAAAAGTCAAATAAAAGTTAGCCAATCGGGATTTTCTTAATTTTTTAAAATTAAGAAAATAAAAAAAAATTAGTATGAGATATTGCTCATAAGACTTCTCATTAAAAATCTCATTTTGGTTATATAAATAAGAATATAAAATTCACTTTATGTAACAGAAACAATTCACTTTTTCTTTCTTTTTTCGATATGGGATTATAAAATAAAAGTTAAATGAAAGCTAGCTAATAGGGATTTTCTTAATTGTTTAAAAGTTAAACAATTGTTTGGATGGAAAGTTTATTTCGAATCAAGCAATTTTAGCCGTTTAATCTTTAATTAGGTTAATCTTTAATTTATTTTGAATCAAACAAATTTAACTAATATATTTTGATAAAACCGCTAAAATCGATGTTAAACCAGCGAATCAGTCAAACCGAAAACGGTTGACCATATCGGTTAGGTCAAAGGACCAACCAACTTATACAAAGAGTAATTAATTAAAACATTTAAACTTTATTTTAATTTTAAAATTTAAACTGTCTTAAACTGAAATATACACAACACTACAATATTAAATGAGAGCATAAGTTTTATATAGTAAAACAACTCATTTTTCCTTCTTTTTCTAATGTGGGATTATAAAATAAAAATTAACAGTTGTTTGGATGGGAAGTTCATTTCTAATCAAGTAATCTCATCCGTTGAATTTTTAATAAGGTCAATCTTAATTTATTTCAAATCAAACAAATCTAAGTAATATATTTTATAAAACAGCTAAAACTGTAGTTAAACCAGTGAAACAGTCAAACCGAAAATGATTCAGCCTAATTGACTAAGTCAAAAGACCAATCAATTTACAACAAAATTAATTAATAAAAACTTTTAAATTTCATTTTAAAATTTAAACCATCTTAAAATGAAACATGCATAATACTATAATATTAAATGAGAGTATAAGATTCACTTTATATAAGTAAAACAACTCACTTTTTATTTTTTTTATCGATGTGGGATTGTTATTATTTTAAAATTAAATATTATGAGAGTTTCAAAATCTCATACAAATTTATTTTTAAAATCAAAACGCCTATATGAGATTGTACAACAAAAATTAAATGGAAACTAACCAATGGAGATTTTTTTTAATTGTTTAAAATTAAGAAAATTCAAAAAAAAAATGGTATTGATTATAGGGCTTATCACTAAAAATCTTCTTTTGCTTATATAAATGGGAGCATGAGATTCACTTTATATTAGTGAAACAATTCACTTTTTCCTTTTTTCCCAATGTGAGATTGTAAAATAAAAGTTAAATGGATATGCACATTGAATTGCAGCTTGAAACTGTGTTTACAAAAGTACCTTCACATTGCACCTTCACATAGCACGGGTGATATGCTAGGAGTATTGTGCATGTGTTCTTAAAGACACACACACACACACACACACAAATTTGGTATTGATTATAGGGTTTCTAACTAAAAATCTTATTTTGCTTATATAAATGGGAATATAATATTCATTTTATATAAGTGAAAAAATTCATTTTTTCCTTCTTTTTTCGATGTGAAATTGTAAAATAAAAGTTAAATGGAAGCTGACTAATGGGGATTTTCTTAATTGTTTAAAATTAATAAATTTTAATAATTTATATAAATTGGAGCATGAGATTCACTTTATGTAGATGAAAACAATTCACTTTTTCCTCTCTTTTTTCCGGTTTGGGATCGTAAAATAAAAGGTAAATAGAAGCTAGCCAATGAGAATTTTTTTAATTGTTTAAAATTAAGAAAATTCAATAATTTTAGAATGAGGGTTTGGACCTTCCAAAAGGCTTCTCTCTTAAAACTTGCTTTATAAGATTCATTTTATATAAGTGAAACAACTCACTTTTTCTTTCTTTTCCCGAAGTGGGATTGTAACACTTTATATAAGTGAAACAACTCACTTTTTATTTCTTTTCTCGATGTGGGATTATAATTATTTTAAAGTTAAATATTATGAGAGTTTCAAAATCTCATACAAAATTATTTTTAACATCAAAACTATGTGGGATTGTAAAATAAAAGTTAATTGAAAGCTAGCCAATAAGGATTTTCTTAACTGTTTAAAATTAAGAAAATCAAAAAAATGAGTATGAAATATTGATCATAGGGTTTCTCACTAAAAGTCTCATTTTGCTTATATAAATGGAAGCATAAGCTTTACTTTATGTAAGTGAAACAATTCACTTTTTCTTTCTTTTTCCGATGTGGGATTGTTAAATAAAATGTAAATGAAAATTAATCAATGGAAATTAGAGAGGCATAGTTTAGGTTAGCGAATTTATCATACTCGATCATTTTGTAAACTCAAAAGCATATTAAAAAAAAAAATCATTCTAAAGTCACGTTCATATGATTTTAATGTATTTATTTTAATAAAAATATATGATTTATTTATAAAATTATATATATTATTTATTTTTAAAAATTAAATATAATAAAATTACGTGATTATAAATGATAGTCTCGCTCAAAGTAAATCGAACTTTAATTTGTTCAAAATATTGCTAATAAAAACTGAAAATAAATCAAAGTCAATCAGCTGACCTCTTCTCCTATCTGACATGTGCCTTGTCGCATTGCCATCCATGTGGTCATAATCGTGGAATTAACTTGTATTATTGCATTTGGAGCAAAATATTGTTTTACAAATATAATTAATTGTAGTCATGCAAGTAAGATGGACCCAATTGAGGGAGACAAGTAACGGCTTCCAAATTTCGAAATCCTTTTATAATAATAATAATAATAATAACATTAGTTATTAAAAAAAGCCTTTAAACTATATAAGTTGGCCTCCTATTAGAGATGCATATTTTCACCGTATATTTTGGTGAACTATCAACCTAAATTATGATAAAAGATTCTAACCTAAACAACTCACTTTTGTAATGTGGGATTATCAAATAAAAGTTAGTCAATAGAGATTTTCTTAATTGTTTAAAATTAAGAAAATCAAGAAAATTAGTATGAGATATTAAAACTCTCACAAGGCTCCTCACTAAATGAGATGAGAGCATAAGATTCTTTTTATATGAGTAAAACAACTTTTTTTTTTCTTTTCCCGATGTGGGATTATCAAATAAAAACAATTATTTAAAATTAAGAAAATCAATAAAATTAGAATGAGGATTTGGAACTCCTAAAAAGCTTCTCACTAAAAAGTCTATTTTCCTTATATAATATTAGATATATAGATAGTTGGCCCAAATAATATAATAAATAATTTTGTCCTAATTTTTTTCTCTCATAAACTATCAGATTTTTATGGAATAAATAATTGTATCTTAATTTTTTTACCCCATGTCTTTATCATATTTTAATTGAATGAAGTTTCCATAATTTTTTTGTCCTAATTTTGTTTCATTAAATTGTGTTCCATAATTTATTTGCTATCAAATATCAGATAGTGAGTAAATTATGTATTTTTTGTGAAAAATTAATTATATAGTCATATTTCTTTTTCATTTATGTTTGTTTCACATTGTTGGTGAAACAAAATTATTATCCCAGTCTTCGATTTAACACTATGAAATCATTTATGTTACTGCTTGAACACTTCATTAATTAATTAGTTTATTTTGTTGATTTGAACTATACATTTTGATAACTTTTTTTTTAGTACTCTAGAATGAATCTATTTTTATATCAATCGGCAATGTTAACACTAAATAAAATTATTTTATTTTTTATGAATATAAGTTTTTTTTTTTCCCCTTATCCTCGCGAAAACTCGGGGTCTGCCATGAGTGAAGGAGGCTTGGAGAAAAAGAAAAAAAAAATTAACAAAATAAGGTTTTGTTTGTCATCTCTAAAAAAAATTAAAAAATCACTATCATATTTAAGTCATATCATTTTATTTAAGTTATATCACCTCTCTACTATATCATTTCAAACTTAACTTATACCCAACTCATATTTTATAAAAAATTAAAAAATATATTTATTTAGAATGTGTAAAAGGGAATGGGATTAATGCATAGGTTTTTGTTTGGGGAGCACGCATGATAATAAATTAATAAAATAAACAACGAAAAAGAAGGAAAAGAGGGGATGGCTTTGGCAACCCACGTGGGTTGCTACCTTAAAAAAATAAAATAAAATTTCCTTGGTTAGGAAGAAAACTTAGAAAGGATGGTTAGTTAAAAATTAATTTTTAATTTTTAAAGAAAATAAAGAGATAATGTAATTTAAAAAAAATTAAATATTAAAAAATTGACTTTTAATTTCTTATCAAAATAGGTCAAAATGTGAGTAATTTAGTAATATTTTAAAAAGTTGATAAAAAGTTAACTTTTGACTTTTTTAATCAAAAAAGTTAATTTTTTGGATAGTGACTTGGTAAAAAAGTTAGTTTTTTTTTGGCTAAAAAAGTCAAAAATTGACTTTTTACTAAGGTCAAGTTTGGCATCCTCTAAAAAATTTAAAAAGTCAAAAAGTCAATATCCTATTTAAGTCACATCATCTTATTTAAGTCACATCACCTCTCTAATACATCACTTCAAATCCAACCCAAATCCAACTCATATTTCTTAAAAAGTCAAAAAGTTGACTTATTTATTCTTCCCAAACTTGACCTAACTTGCCAAAGCAAGCCTTAATTTTAAAAAGAGATAAATAATAATGAGTTTGAGATAAAAAGAGATAAAATAAATCTAATGAAATAAATCATGTTTCTTATTTAAAAATCTCACTATCAAACTAGTATAATAAATCAACAATAAAATATTTAATATTTTAAAAATGCAGAATTTTATAATTAAAAATAAGAGATTACCCAAAGTAAAATTAGCAAAATGCCAAAGTAGAAGTGCTGGCTGACTGGACTTTTTACTAAACAGAAAGCAAGAAAAGTGCAATTCATAATTTGACAGACAATTAAAAATGTATTGAAATATTAACAACATACATACATACATGCTTATAAAATTAAAAAAACAAATAATTATAGCTAGCCAATCTTTGGCTATCCCAAGTCTAACCCTTGATTTTGCTCTAAAAATATGGAGATGTTTCTTTCTAATTTAGTGTGTGGAGTAAAATAAACTGTTAGGTGTATGAGATTAATTATGGGTTTAATTTTGATAATACAAATCGTTGAATATGTAGAGTTCGTCGAGTATTTCATATTTATAAAAAAACACGTTGATCGGATATTGGTAATCCTTTAATCAGAATATATTTTTGTTAACAAGTTATTTTCAAAATCATATTTACCATTGATAAAAATGTGTTTCAATCAAGAGGTTATCGATATCCGATTAATCTTATTTTTTGCAGCATGAAATATTTGACAAGTTTTACACATTAATGGTTCATATTATCAAAAACGAGACTACGCTAAGCCTTATAAGCACAACAATATGTTTCAATTTACATAGGGTCCGTTTGGTAGAGTTGTGAGAAAGTGATTATAACTTATAGCCTAACAACTTATAATTTACAACTGTGAACATAAGCTGATTTTTAACTTAGAAATTAAGTTTCTCCTCCCCCACTCAAAAAATAAGTTGATTTTTGACTTACAAAAAATTATAAATTATATTATTAAATTGAACTAAACACATCAAAATAATTTAAATTAAATTAAAAATTAAAATAAGTTAAAAATAAGTCTTACCAAACATGTCATAATAGACTGGAGAGAAATTCGTTGCCTAAAAATAATAATAAAAATCCAACCTTCGACTGAGACAGGGCGGCTTTGACTTTTGCCTAAAAATAACAATAATAAAAATCCAACCGTCGACTGAGACATGGCGGCTTTGACTTTGGGGATCAAAACCAACTTTTAACAAAGTACCTTCATGCATATTTTTTTTTATAAATAATCATGTATTTAATTTATTTTTTTGATATTACTATTCGTAAAAGGATTATTTTCATAATATATATTGATTAAAATTTACTTAAATATACATTAATATTTATAATAAAAAAATGATCAAAATAATCTAAATAAATAAATAAATTTTAACAAAAATTATTTAAACATCATTTTTCTCACATTTTTAATTATAAAAGTACTAATCTAGTTCGCATAATTCAACTTACAAGTTAAATCATTTTCAATGGATAAAATTGCTAATATATTTAATATTTCATTTGACATAGTGGAATAAAGATAAGATTTAATCAATTTTAATTTGAAAACAGTAACTACAAGTAGTATAATTAATTGTATTCTATATATAATCAGACATTTGAAAAATAACCATTCAATAATTTCAAACAATTCATCACTTCAATAAATTTTTTAATTTCTACTGTTAAAAAATAACTATCTGTTATTTTTAAATAATTTATCATATCAATTATCTATTAATTTTAAATCATAACTGAATTTATTGATACACTTTTCAATGATTTTTTTATTATAAATTAATAAATAATTAACAAAATTTTGAAGTCTTTTTTTTTAATCAATTTTCCCAGAACAAACCGACGCTTGTGCGGAAAGCCGGCCTGTGCTGAGAAAACCCCTTCTCTTCGTGGATTATTCATTCTGTGTTATTTTGGGAAGTTGTTTAAAAATTAATTTTTTAATTTTTTTAAAAAAAAAAATTAAAAAAATAATATAATTAAAAATAAGTTAAAAACTAATTTTTTAACTTTTTATATTCTTCTAAAAAGAGTCCTATATCCTGATATTATCACTCTCCGTTTGAGAAGTGGATTGACTTTTAATTTTTTTATTTTTTTAACTATTTTAATCTGAGTTAAAAAGCTTAGTTTGGGAAGGATTTTTTGACTTTTTGACTTTTTTGACTTTTTTTATGAGAGAATAACGTAATGATTATGAGTTGGATGCGATGATTTATTTATTGTGACTAAAATAACTTATTTTATCTTTTGTGACTAAATAGCCTCAAATCTCCTTGTGCACCATTTGTCTTTAATATTTTATAATAACAATATAATTTTGTCCTATATACTGACTACTAGAAGACCAAAAAATAAATAAATCAAAAATTATTATTAGAAGAAGAAATGGACAAACGGGTTTGCGTCTATAGGTTTAATTTAAACCAAAATAAATAAATAAAATCAATTATAGAATTGATATTATCAGTATCAGAACAATAATAAAAAAAGCTGCCACAGAAATGATCAATGATGATGGAGTAATTTCGAAATATAAAGACTGTCATACTTTATGATATTGTGATCAGAGAGAAAGATAATTAAATAAGTGAAGTATTGTGTTGGATAAATAAAAAATATAAAAAGATATAATAAATAATAAATAATTAAAAATTATAGACATGATAAATAATAATTGATATAAAAAAATATAAAAAGATAAGATAAATAATAATTGATTAGAGACTATAAACATATAATACTTATCAAATATTCTATAATATTCCTTGGCCGGCACGCCTATGAGTGTTATGTGTCATTTTTGTAGCAGTTAATATCACAAATTCCTATAAAAAGAACCAACTCATTTCAAAGAGATGGGAGAGTCAGAAACTCACTTTCAGAAAATATAGTCATCCATGGAGGTTCATAACCAACATCCAAGCCATGCCTCCAAGCAAGCTGAAGTGGTTGTAATCATGGTGCCTTTTCCAATGTATAGCCACCTCAACCAGGTCCTCCAGCTCTCCTGCCTAATTTCCTCCTACAACATACCGATTCACTATGTTGGCTCTGCCACCCACGTGCACCAGGCTAAACTCCGCTTCAATGACACAAACCGCCTTTCCTATGCCCAAATCCATTTCCATGAGCTCCCTACCCCTCCTTTCCTCTCGCCTCCACCCGACCCCAATTCTAAATTTCCATCACATCTTCTACCATCCTTTGAAGCCTCTTTGCAACTCCGCGACCCCATGACTGAATTCTTGCTCAAAATCTCCCCCATGGCTAGAAGAGTTATTGTTGTCCACGACGTCCTCATGGCTTATGTGGTTCAGGACACCGCTACCCTACCAAATGCTGAAACCTATAGTTTTTACCCCATTAGCACGTTCTCTTCATTCTTCGACCAATGGCAAATGATGGGAAAGCCTTTCCACGTAGATGAACCACAAGGGTTACCATCTGCTGAAGGATGTGTCCCTTCCGAGGTCCTGAATTTCGTAGCCATCCAAACTGATTTTTTGAAATCTACATCTGGAACTATCATCAACTCGTGCAGATCAATCGAAGGTACTTACATTGATTTATGGAAAGAGGTACAGTCTGACAAAAACAAACAGATATGGGCAGTTGGGCCATTGAACACCGAAGCAGTAGATGATGGCAGAAACACAAATAGCCAACACAAATGTTTGGAATGGCTTGACAAACAAGACCCAAAATCTGTGTTATATGTTTCATTTGGAACGACAACTGCACTGACAAATCCACAGATCAAAGAGCTCGCCATTGGGCTGGAACAGAGCGGACAAAAATTCATCTGGGTGTTGAGAGATGCCGATAAAGGTGACATTTTCGCAGGTGATGTTAAGAGAGCTGAAGTATTGCCAGAAGGTTATGAAGAGAGACTGAAAGGAGTTGGACTGGTGGTGAGAGATTGGGCACCTCAACTGGAAATTTTGGCGCACCAATCTACAGGCGGGTTCATGAGTCACTGTGGATGGAATTCATGCCTGGAGAGCATCACCATGGGAGTGCCGATAGTAGCCTGGCCGATGCATTCGGAACAACCAAGGAATGCATTTCTCGTGACAGACATATTGAAGGCTGGTGTGGCTGTTAAACAATGGGCAGACCTTCAGGAGGGGATGGTGGCTTCATCAACCATTGCAGAAGCTGTCAAGAAGCTAATGGCATCAAGAGAAGGGGAGGAGATGAGGAAGAGGGCAGAGGAACTGGGAGGTGCCACCCGGAAGGCGGTAGAGGAAGGTGGTGTTTCTCGAATGGAATTGAATTCGTTCATTGCTCACATAACTCGGTAGATTTGTTTATTGACGCAGGATGAATTGGCTTTCCTTGCATTGAATTGTAGTCCAGACCTCCAGAATCACAACAATCTGGAAATATGTACTTGATCAATAAGAATCATTTTAGTAGTATATGATACAAGTATAGTCAATTGCTATAATTCTCATTCTTGTGTTCTTTCTTTGTCCGTGTGCAATGGGAAGAAGGCTAATTAACCATAAAAAGGTATTTATTAGACTATAAAAATTGCAAACCATTACATCAAGAAAATTGATCCCAACAAAAACTATACAATTAAATTGGTCGTAATTTGCTTATAGCTTATGTCATCAGCTATGAAGTACGGATACAAATACTAGTATTGATATGATGTGGATACGTTGATACGGTAAAATCTAAAAAAAAGTAAGGTATAGATACATCCTGATACGCTTGTAAAAAAATATTTATTTTTAATTTAGAGTAATGCAAAAATTAATTAAATGGTTTAATTTGTTAAGATCCAACTTATAATTAATATTTAATGTTAAAAGTAAAGGTATAAATCAAAACTAAATGTCAATATATTAAATAATTTACAAACCATAATTTAATTTTAAAATCATGCTAAGCATAAAATTAAAATTAAAAAAGAAGTCTAGTGAAAAGAGTTTTATCTTTGTAGTAGAAGAAAAGATTGTTTCAACTGAGGTACGATACGGTTTGGATATATACTAGGTACGTCTAAGTACGCCAAAAATTAAGAAGAAAAAAATTTGAGTACGTGTTTCGTGTACTCAGGGCCGGCCCTGAGATTTAGGGGGCCCAAGGTGACCTTCGGAAATGAGGCCTTTCTTATATTAAAAAAAAAAAAAAAATTGATGGATAAAACAATAAGTTACAATAACTTTTTTATTTGTTTATAGTCACAAAAAAATTTAATTACAACAACTGCTTCATCAACCAAACATAAACTTTTTATTTGTTTCTTACTACCAAAAAATTTATCAAGCGCTCCCGATTGAGATTGAATAAATTTTTTTAATTTTTGCTTCTTTTTCCTTTTTTCACATCCAAAATATACTTCCTAAGAGACATGACTACTCTATATAATCACAAATCCACAAATTTTCTAATTTTCTAATTTTCTAATTTTTAGAAATTTTCTAATATACTTCTAGAAAATTTCTAATTTTCTAATGTTTATTTTCTTTCAGTGATCCACGTTCTTAGCCTCGGTGGGTATTATAAATTATAATGTGTTTCTTGTTTTTGGGCCCATGTCAGTTGGGCCTCTAATTTGTCATGATATATTTTGTTTTTTTTAGGCCCCATATACAATTGGGCTTGTAGTATTTGGATTTTTTTTTTAATATCTAAAACATAAAATCATATTTTGGGGCCCTATTTTCAGCCCAAATCTGGGGGCCCAAGGCGCAGGCCTCTTTGGCCTGCCCTCAGGGCTAGGCCTGTGTGTACTCGATACGTATGCAGAAATACCATACAAGGTATTATACGCCAATAAATATCCGGTACGGGTACGATATTTTTTCAAAGTATCCATACTTCATAGGCAATCAATTTTGTATAGTGAAATTTTATTGTCCGAAAACAAACAATAATGAATATTTGTCAATTATTTTATAGAATTTCACATTCAGTTCATGTTTGACCAATCTTGACAAGATGATTAAAAAAAGTAAGGACATTTTAAAGTTTAAAAACTAAATTTAGGAAACAAACCTTATTTTTGTAGTTGTTATGAGTGTAGTGTAAGCACCATCCTTCGCACAGAAAAACTTATTAAGAGAGACCTATCACTAAAATTCCTATTTTTTTTTTTTTTTAATGCACCCAAAAATATATGCGTGAATGATTAAAAAATAGCTATTTGTACAAACATCTACAGAGATAGGCTTACCAAATAAATAATTAGTACATAAAAATATATGCTTACTATCGTTGATTTAGGTGCTCCGGGGAGGATTTCTATGATCATGGTTTTTGAGCTTTTTGTTCTATACTGTGGTTTCCTAAGAGTTTATTATAAAATAGTCTTTATTGCGGAAACATTGAAGCTTTGTCTCACCTTCATAATTTCAAACAAGTTTTCATTGGGAAAAAGGAAAATTATAATTAGATTCTGGTAACTAACTATTTACAATTGGACAATTTAAAATAGACTTTTCAAATAATTAAATATTATTTAATGAATGAAAATGAGAAAATTCAAAATCCCAATCTATGCAGGAACATCATTTTGAATCTATTCAATTTGAATTGGTATTTTCTCCATCACAATTATTGTGAAAAGACATCTACAAAAATGAGTCTTGGACAGTTTATTTGTAAAAATGTATGTATAGTCAAAAATGGGCCACGCCTAAAATTTGGTCAAGTTCTAATTGTTCAAGTTAATTCTGTAGAGTTGGGGGGGAAGGTAGTCATGTTTGATAAATTTGAACAGGATGATTAAAAAAAACAAATTGAAAACCAAATTTAGCAAACAAGGGTATTTTTGTAATTGTCATGTGCCTAGTGTAGGCCTCGTCGACTCGTCGTTCACACAGCAAAACTGATTAAGAGGGATCTATCACAAAAATCCCTATTTATTGTGTGCTTTCTAGTTTGTATAGTAGAATGATAATGTGTCCAATAAAATCTTCCTCTTTAGAAACATATATGTACGGGGAGGAAATGTTCGACGCCACCCGTACTTCTCGTGTCCAAGCTGCACCTTCCTCTGATTGTCCTGTGAACACAACGAAGGTGAGCTACGCGACGGTGTGTTGTCGGAAAACCCCTCCAGCGGTCAAGTTAGCACACACTCAGAGAGAGAGAGAGAAAGAGGGAGAAAAGAAGACAATGTGCAAGAGTCTCTCTCATCAGCAGGTGTTCCATCTTCCGCTTGGGGAGCGCAGTCACGTTTATATACTTTTTGCGCTCACCTCTACATCCATTAGCCCATTGACGCGTGGACCTGCTCTCCTATCACGCTCTCCCACGTGTCAGCGCAAATTCAGCTAAACACCACCTAATCAAACCGCCAAATGGCGTTGGAGCGAACGGGCAGCCCGGCGACACTAACCCAGCCTCCTACGACCGTGTTACTTTACGAGACAAGCCGTGCTCCTTGCCGAGCTCCATTACGATTGAGCTCAGTAGCCCTCCGCTATGACCAAGCTCTTGTTTGATTGGGTCGGTCTGCGGAGGACCTCATTCGCCGAGCTAAACGAGCGAACAATAGAGACCGGGCTAATAGAGAATCATCTCGACCAAATGGGGCCTGGACTTTAACCGAGCAAACTCCCCTTGGATCGGCCCAAGCCAGCTCGGCCCAAACACACTTGGACCCATTTTAGCCCAGCCATTACCACAGACCAAGGCCAAATTATGAAATCTCCCTCTCAATTGCCCCTTAATTCTGTCCGCACTAGCGTGACCGGGATTACATGCTCCGATCGGGGTTGTTCCTCTACCGGCCTTACACTGCAAGGCATTAGCCGCACTAAGCCGCATGCTCGGTCTCTTGACTTGCTCGGTCGGCGCCTCGACTTACCAGCCTGTCTTTTCAGTACTGACGCCGCCGTTATTACAGACACGCGTCACTCATTCATTGGCCTCGAATAGCCAACCCAGCCGCCACACGCCGTCTCTTCAGTTTCAAATTTTGGTTCCTTTTCTGCTTCCATATATATATATATATATATCGTATGCCCCTTCACTGTCTCATTCTACTGCTCATCTTCCTCTCCTTGCAACCTTGTGGTCCAAAGCTATATCGCAACCATACTTGAAGCATCTTCTTGGCAGATCTGGACTCATCAACGTCGCGCGGAAGGGTCCTCCGTCCCTGAACTGGTAAGTCCTTCTTATTCTTAGAAATCATCCCACATAGGCGAGTCTAGGGCATAACGATTGTGGGGTTTTAAGGCGTCGAATGAAGCTAGGTTAGGGCTCCTTCCCACTGTAATCACAAAAAACCATCCATGGAACTGTTCATCATCTTTTGTGATGAAGGTGCTAAAATCTAGGACCAACCGAGATCCTAGTCTTCATTTGATCCCAAACCATAATAGAGCCGAGCAAGTTATAAGTTTTTTAAGACTTGTGTGGGAATCGAGGTGACAGAATGCTAGATCGCTCGACCGGGTTAATATCTGGTCCGCTTGAGCGACCGAACTTCTGGTATACCACTGTGACTGAGATGCTGCTGCATTTCCTATGACCGAGCTAAAGTCAAGCTCGTTTGCATAACCGCGCTATCACTTATACTTGCCTTTTATTGCAGAGTCCTAGGAGACCAGAAACTAACACCGATGCTCTCAAAGGCCGAGCAACCATCGAACGAAACTCTGCCAAACCAACATAGCCATGCTGAAACCAGCAGGCTTCACATGGGGCATTACCGCTTCCTCGTTGACACATCGGGCGCACTAGCCGTGTTCCGGGAGGAATATGGCGTCCCCACAGACGTCTACCTTGAGCTCGGTGAAGAGGATACCACCCCATGGGGCAGACTGGACCAATGCCCTTCACCGTGCTGTCCATAGTCAAAAGAGGCTTACGCTTACCGGTTCAGCCGCTAATGTGTGAGTTCCTTAGGCGTACCAGGCTAGCGCCAACACAAGTTTCGACAAATACATTCAGAATAATAAACGGGGTAGCCGAGCTGAACAACCGGCTTGGCCTGAACTTAGGACTAGCTGAGATTTTGCGCCAATACACCCCCGGGCACACAACCGACGGGTTTAGCTATTATTTAAAAATTAGACCGGGCAAGGAAGAACTAGTAACCGGCACCCCGGATAAAGATATGCATGATGACGACTTCTTTTTGGTAACTGGGAATTATGAGACGGCTGATATGCCTGGCTGGTACATCAACAAAAACTTCGGTTTGACATGTAAGTCGTGTTCACTAACCGGTCAAATTACTTTCCTTTACTATTTTGTGCTAATCGCTCTTTTCCTTGCAGTTATTGAAGCCTTACAAGCGAATTACTTCAACCCAAATGAGGCGGTCATTCGAACCGTGCTGCAGTATCGACACCGAGATTGTCACGATCTTCTCGGCTACGTCCCCTCCTACCGCTATTCAGCACCGCACAGGAGTAAGGTCACTGACTTTCTTTGAGCTCCATCTCCTTCTCCTGATCCTAGTCTGCCAAACGTGCCCCTAATATGGCTGACCGAAAAGAAGAAATGGCAAAAAGGAGCAGGATCAAGAACTTGAACACCTCTACCTCAACCGAGATTCCACCTCCAGCCCCATCAGTCGGCCAGAGCTCGAGGACCATGATCGCCCTGTCTTCCACGGTCGCCCCCTCCGAGTTGCGTTGAGCTGGCAAGAGAGCACGGTCGGCTGATCCCTCCGCCGAGCTTGTTGCCGAACTGAGCACTGAACAAACGACGCGGGAGGCCGAACCAGTTGCAGCCTGGAGGCCGGAGTTGAAACATCGGGGCAAGGAGATCCCGGTTACTGTTTCCATCAAGGGTGACAAGGAGCATCTCATTGCCTTCGACTTATCAAAGGCGTTGCTTCTGCCGAGTGACATGACCAGAAGCGAACACGTACCAAACACTCGGCTCGTCAAATTCGCGGTCAAATCCATGACCAGGGTATGTTTTCTAAACCCTGCCATGTCTTGTTATTACTTCGGTTTGTCTTCTTATTTCGCTTTTGCCGAGCTGGGTTTGTCTTCTGATTTTGGCTTAAATCTTTCTTGTTACAGGCCCTTGAAAAACAACACATGGTCATGGATCGAATAGTGAACTTGCGCCACAAAGTCACCGAGCTGAATAACGCCAGTAAAAACGTGGCCGCTGAGCTTGGCCGGGCAAAGGCTTCACTTGAAATGGCCAATGCTGACAACGCAAGACTCCTTGGCCAACTCGGCAGGGCCAAGCAAGAGAGGGACAAGCTACAAGCCCAACTCACAGCCGAAAAAGAGGTGAGGAAGGCCGCTGTGGACAAGGCCAACAATCTCGGTTTCCAGGAGGCCGAGGACAACTACACCAAGCAAGTCGAAGCCACCAAGGACATTTACTTCAAGTTCGGTTGGAAGGCCGCTTGTGAAAAACTCGGCCAAGGATCTGAGACCGAGGTGTTTGCTTCTCCTCCCCTGGCCTTCCTGCCGGTCTATCTGATTCCTTACGCCAACGAAGTCTTCAACACTTTGTAAGAGGAGGCAGAAAAAGAAACCGAGGACGAGGGCAGCAAGTAGGAGCTCGGAAAGGAAAAGGCTGCTGTTGTTGACCTAGAGGTCGCGACGGAAGGAGCCGGGGATGAGTTTGCCGACCTTTCCCCATTAGCGTAGTTTAGACTTGTCTCTTTTTTTTTTCTTTTTTTTTTTGTTTGAATTTTTGTAACCGGGCTACAAGCCTCACTACATGTACCAAATTTTCTATTCAATGAAAAGTTCTCATTTTGCCTATACTCTTGCAATGTTTGCCGTAGTTTTTCATTTAACAGTGTTATTCTTGCCCAGCGTAAACTGATTGAACCGAGAAAATTATCTCGGCCGTCAAAGACAAGAAATTTATCTAGATTTTAGATCACTAACTCTTCCAGCCGGGGTAAAACATCCCGACTATATACTATTTCCATCAACCGGGATAAAACACCACGGCTAACTTACTTGAATCATCAACTATTCCAGCCGGCGTAAATCATCTCGACAAAACCTTCAGAGTTGAGCAAATCATCAAGTCTTCTAGACGGGATAAATCATCTTGGCTAAACCTAAGAGTTGAGCAAATCATCAACTCTTCTAGCCGGTGTAAATCATCTCAGCTAAAACTTCAGAGTTGAGCAAATCATCAACTCTTCTTGACGGGATAAATCATATCGGCTAAAACCTAAGAGTTGAGCAAATCGTCAACTCTTCTAGCCGAGGTAAATCATCTCGGGTAAAACCTAGGAGTTAAGAAAATCATCAACTCTTCTAGTCGGGGTAAATCATCTCGGCTAAAACCTCAGAATTTAGCAAATTATCAACTCTTCTTGCCGGGGTAAATCATCTCGGCTAAAACCTCAGAGTTAAGCAAATCATTAACTCTTCTAGCTGAGGTAAATTATCTCAGCTAACCTTAGGAGTTAAGCAAATCATCAACTCTTCTAGCCGGGGTAAATCATCTTGGCTTTAGAGGTTGTTGCCCCTCATTCACTACATTACTTCGAACACAACAAACTTCATAAGCAGAAATAATTCATTTATATTATAGGCCCTGTTTGGTAGAACTGTGGGAAAGTGCTTATAGCTTATGCCTTAACAGCTTATAACTTATAACTATGAATATAAGCTGATTTCTGACTTATAAATTAAGCTTCTCCTGCCCCACTCAAAGAATAAGCTGATTTCTGACTTACAAAAAGTTATAAGCTGCATTGTTAAGTTAAACCAAACACATCAAAATAACTTAAATTAAGCTGAAAGCTGAAATAAGCTGGAAAAAAAACTGTACCAAACAGGGCTATATTGGCAAATGGAGTATTTCATTCAGAAATAAAGGGAAAACTTGTCCCTTCACAAAAAAATTATAGACAAAAGACAAAGACTAAAAATAGTACAGCTTGAGGTTGGCCGCACTCCATGGCCGGGGTATGCTTTTGCCATCCAAGTCCTCTAAGTGGTATGCCCCCTTGCCCGCCAGACCGATTATCCTGTAAGGCCCTTCCTAGTTTGCCCCTAACTTGCCTTCGCCCGGCACCAGCGTGTTGCCCATCATTTTCCTTAAAACCCAATCCCCGACTTTAAATAGTCTGGGGTGCACTGTCTTGTTGTATTTTCTGGACAATTCTTGTTGATATGCGGCCACGTGAATTAGTGCCTTTTCTCGGCGCTCGTCAGCTAGATCCAATTCCAAGGCGATGGCTGTAGAATTTATCTCGGGCTCAAAATTTTCGCTGCGGATGGTGGGCATGTCGATCTCTAGTGGAATGACCACCTCAATGCCATATGCCAGGGCTAAAGAGGTCTCCCCAGTCAAGCGTCTTAGGGTCATTCGATATGCCCAGAGGACACTAGGGAGTTCCTCAACCCATTTGCCTTTGGCTTTCTCAAGCCTTTTCTTCAACCCATCTAGAATGGTCTTGTTCGATGCTTCAGCTTGGCTGTTGGACTGAGGGTAGGCCGAGGTGGAATTGTAGAATTCTATCTTCAATTCCTCACAAAATCCTCTAAACAGGCGCCTGTCAAACTGGGTGCCATTATCAGATATCAAAGCCTTGGGGACGCCAAACCGCGTTATCACGTTCTGCCACACAAACCGCTTGACATCCTTTTCTTTGATGGTCGCTAAGGGCTCGACTTCAACCCATTTGGTGAAGTAATCTGTCGCCGCAATGAAGAACTTCCGGTTGCCTAGCGCTGTTGGAAGTGGTCCCACTATGTCTAGCCCCCACATTGCGAACGGCCAAGGACTTGTAAGGGGGAGAAGTTCTTTAGCCGGCTGGTGAATTTGGTGGGCGAATTTTTGGCATTTTTCGCATTTTCGAACATATTTATGCGCGTCTGCCTGCTTGCACGGCCACCAGTATCCTTGGGAAATAGCGTAGTAAGCCAAAGATCTCCCCCCGATGTGACTTTCGCACATGCCTTCGTGGATCTCGTAAAGGAAGGCTTCTACGCAGTTTGGATGAACACACTTGAGGTACAGACCGGCAAATGACTGCTTGTATAAAGCGCTAGATGGAGAGAGCCAAAACCGCTCAGACTTCACTCGGACTTTATGTGCTTCCTTTTTATCGGCCGGAAAGGTCCATTCTTTTAGAAAAATGATGATAGGGTCTATCCAAGAGGGGCCAAGCTCGGTGCAGAGTACTTCCGTCTGCTCGGAGTCCTCAATACTAGGCCTTGGAAGAAACTCGATCAGAAGAGGACTAGGAGTTGAATTGTCGAACATGGAAGCTAAACCGGCCAACTCATCCGCTCGGCCGTTTTCTTCACAGCCAATTTGTTGGGCTCTTATTGCTTGGAATTCCTTGATGTGTTCTCTCACTAAAGCTTGGTACTTGGTCATTCTGTCATCTTTGGCTTCCTACACTCCAGACACTTGGTTGACAACAAGTTGGGAGTCGCTGTAGACCATCAGCTCGGATGCTCGCAACTGGAGCGCGCTTTTAAGTCCGGCCAGCAGTGCTTCGTATTTAGCCTCGTTGTTTGATGCTGGGAATCCAAGTGTGATAGAGTTTTCGATGGTTAGACCGTTCGGCGAGATCAAAACTATGCCTAGCCCGGCGCCGTGCCAATTTGAGGCGCCATCTACAAAAAGTTTTCACATTTTACCAACGAAGAGTTTCCAACATTCTAAGGGGTCCTAGGAGGCTTGAAGGTTGATGGGATCACGGTCGCTGGACTGCTCGGCTTCAAGCTCGCTGCTGACTATTTTAACAGACACGTCTTCATCCCTCATCGACGATGCTATGCCAGACCCAACAGGTTGATCTGTTATTCCCAAGTCTATCGTCGCATTGCCGAGCTGAAGTACACTTCCGACTGAAGGTTCTGTGGACGGGCGCACAAGTTCTGCGTCGCCAACATCAGTCTGTTGTGCAATTTTCGTTAGGCTTACACTCGCCACCCCGGCTGTTGCGGTAAGATCCATCGGGCATACCGGGTGAATTCCAGGTGAGAATTCAGCAACAAAGTCGGCCAAGGCTTGGGCTTTAATGGCGGTTCGGGGTTGAAACTTAATGTCGAATTGCCCCAATTCGACTGCCCACTTCAAAATTCGACCGGAGAAATCCGCCTGTTCAAATAAGGCTTTCAGAGGGAATTCCGTCAACACCACGATTGTGTGAGCATGAAAGTAGTGCGCTAATATCCTGTAGGCCATCACTAGCGCCAAAGAAAGTTTTTCCAACGGCAAGTACCTCGACTTCGCCGGTAGCAAGGTTTTGCTCATGTAAAAGATAGGGAGATGTTGGATGCCTTCTGACCGGACAAGCACTGCACTAACTGCATGTTGAGAAACTGCCAGATAAAGGTAGAGTTCTTCACCAAGAGTAGGATGGAAGACAAATACATTTTGAGCTCGACCAAGGCCCTGTCACATTCCTTGTCCCATGAAAACTTGGACTTCAAGGCTCGAAAGAAAGGGCGGCAACAATCTGATAACCAGCTTATGAATCGATTAAGTGCGGCTGCCATACCGGTAAGATGTTGCACGTCCTTTGCCGAGTTGGGCTACTTTAATTCTTGTATGGCTTTAATTTGTGAGGGGTCCGCTTTGATGCCTCGATTTGTGACTAAGAAGCCCAGGAATTTCCCTGATCCTACGCTGAAGGCACACTTTGACGTATTCAGGCGAAGCTTGTGTTGTTTGAGAATGGCGAACATCTCGGCTAGGTCGGATAAGTGGTCGGTTTGCTGCTTGCTTTTGACCACCATGTCATCGATGTAAGCCTCCATCGTGCGGCCTAGCAGAGGGGTGAACATCTTGGTCACTATCCTCTGGAAAGTGGC
The DNA here is from genome assembly GCF_055761805.1 of Camellia sinensis. Taxonomy (NCBI): domain Eukaryota; kingdom Viridiplantae; phylum Streptophyta; class Magnoliopsida; order Ericales; family Theaceae; genus Camellia; species Camellia sinensis. The sequence goes on from NC_138970.1 coordinate 11,544,899, forward strand.
CCCGGCGTTTTTCAAACCAAAAGGCATGACTCTATAGTAGAACAATCCCCTTAGGGTATTGAAAGAGGTTATCTCGTGGTCGGGTACATGCATGGCGATCTGGTGATAACCACGATAGGCATCTAAGAAACTGAACCGGTTATGTCCGACTATAAGATCCACTAGCTGGTCTATTCTGGACAGAGGAAAACTGTCTTTAGGGCAAGCTCGGTTGACCGTCTTGTATTCAACGCAAACTCGCCACTTCTCATTCTTCTTGGGTACTACGACCGTGTTCGAAACCCACCGAGGGTAACGCACTTCCTGAATTGCCCTAGCTTCTAGCAGGCTCTTGACTTCCTTCGCGACTACCTCGGCGTGATGAAAGGCGATCTCCTCGTTCTTTGAATGACAGGACGCACATCCGGGAAGACATTGAGTTGGTGGGAAATAAAGCTTGGATCAATGCTGGGCATGTCGTATGGCGTCCATGCAAAGACTTCGATATTCGCTACCAGGAACTCCACCATCTCAGCACTTTCTTGGGCAGTCAGGCTAGATCCCAGCAAAAAGAACTTGTTAGGATTTTCTGTGTCGATCCGTATCTCTACCAACTCTTCAACAGCCTTTTCCTCGGCCCTAGTGCCCACGTCATCCAGGACCCCTTGGTCTTCCAGACCTTCGGTCATTTGCACAAAGCCTTTGGCAGCTCGGCTCCTATTCACTGCCACGAAACACTGCTTCGCCATGACTTGATCGCCCCAAATCTCCTCTACTTCCCTCGTAGCCGAGGGGAACCTCATGACCTGGTGGTAGGTTGACGCTACCACTTGCATGGCGTGAAGCCATCCTCTACCAAGGATCAGATTGTATGTGGACGGCGCCTTCAATACCCAGAACTCCACCTATTTGACCTCAGATCCGGCTTTGACTAGTAGGATTATCTTTCCCATTGGCCACTCCGGTTGTGAGTTAAAACTAACCAGTGGTGAAGTTGCCGGAGCCAAGTCTATATCTCAAAGTTTGAGCTTCTTGAAGACATCGTAGTACATGATCTTGACCGAGTTGCCTTAGTTGATTAGGATGCACTTAACAACGAAGTCCCTGACGCAAAGGGTGACCACTAGGGTATCACTGTGCGGCGTTTGAATGCACTCAAGATCCCTACTTGAGAAGCATTTTTCTCCTCGGTCTTGCCTCTTTTGACTGCGGGCTAGACTGACAAAACTTCCCTCATATGTTTCACCTGTTTGATCATCCCTCGAAGCTCGCATACCCGTGCCGGCTCTACTATACCATGGATCACATTGACCACTCCTTGGAGGGTGCCTCTAGGTCATCCGAACCACTTGGCTCAGCCGGAGTGTGGTGCGCAGCCCTGACGCCCCCATCGATGTAACGGTCCAAGTGACCGGCTACGACTAACTCCTCCAAGTGTTGCTTTAAGGGCAAACAGTCCTCCGTCCGGGGCCCTCGCCCCTTATGAAATGTGCAGTGGTACCACGGATTGAAGCCCTTTTGTGCATCGCCTAACTTAGCAGGAAACCGAACATAAACCTCGTCGCAGATTTCACTAAGTAGCGGTAGATTGGAATTTTAAAAACTGTGGTGATACCCATCCGAGCATTTAACTTTATGTTCGCATCTGCTGCGTCATCACAGGGATGAAGGCAATATTTGATTCACATTATTGATGTGGGCATGAATTGGTTATTTAGAACTTGTGGGGCATTAAAGGCAATATTTGTACCTTGTTCGCCTTATTCAGACCATCACCATCCAAAGGTGAACTGATGTCGTGAATTCGTAATTTTCTTTCTGAAACTCCACTATTTGTTTTGCTATCGATGCACAAATGCATATCCTCGACCTTAGTGGCTTGAACTCCTCTTCCGCGCATTTTTCCTTTTCCTTTTCCTCTTGCTCTTCCCTTTCCTCTTCCTCTAACGATTCCAGTTACTCCCAATAGTTGGCCAATCTTAGTAGGAGAAGTATGCACATCGCACGCCACTTTCTTCACGCCTAGTAACTGAAGCTCAGGAGTGTATTTATCTTCAGTTTCATATGTTTCCCCCAAGTGAAGGCCTCCCTTCTTCTGGTTGTCCCCACCTTTTTTGATGTTCAGCTTATGTCCATCATGGAAATCATTTTTGTCCCTTGCCAAGGTTCCCTTCACATTCTGTTGTTGGTGATCCACCCCTTGTACATCTAAAATATTATACTCCATTGGGTTAACTTCATCAGATGGTTTGGCCACGCCATCGTCATGTGCCTCCACCCTAACAGAAGGGTCCACACCCTATTTGTCCACGCCTGCCGGTTGTGGTGTAGAGAATATACCTTCGATGACGTGTTGTAGCATTTGCTTTAGTTTAGCTAAATTGGTTTGTTCAGTCAACGGTTTGTTGCAGCCCAAATTGAAATGTTGAGGCAGTTACTTCAGTATTTCCTTCAATTCAGCAACATTGGAGGAGAGGTTAATGATACACACATCATTGCCTTCCACCTAATCATACAAACACATATGTCAACTTAGTCTTATAAATCATCTTCAAATGATGTGGCTCAACTCTGTCAAATTTGCGTAATGATTGGATAGATTACCTTGTCATTGTCAACAACTTGCTTGCCTTGGAAATGTCGCAACATCTCTATTAAATCTATTTGGTTCTAAAGAACTTGCTTCATCATTTCCTTCAGTTCACGAATGTCGGACTCTACGTTGGTCATACGGACTCCATCGTATTGTTCTTTTTGTTGGTTATCGACATGGTATGCATCTATTTCAGCATCATCGACGTCACTTTCGTCGTTACTATAATCAAACTCCACCTAATCATAGAAATGCATAAATGAAGTCTGACATTGTATGTTCAAGACAAGTGGGTCAATAGTGTCAAATGTATAAACTGGTTGGAGTGCTTACCGCAATTGTTCGGAAATTTTGCTTCATTTTGATACGTCGCAACGTGTCCCGTATTTGGGTATCACCCCAATCATGAAGTCGAGTCATGGACCGTGTTGTAGCCAACGTACTTATGGAGCTCAAACAAACACAATCAATGTATAATAGCTGTGGACATTAAGGAGCACACCATAATTAATTTCTTCTTCCCACAAAAATCAACTATATTCAATAACAATGACATTCATTAAGGGGCACACCATAATTAATTTCTTCTTTCCACAAAAATCAACTATATTCAGTAACAATGACATTCATTCTTGTCAATTTTGCAGATGAACGTACATAGAATACCGATTTTGTTTACGATGCTATGAACTTTATACGTATATATCATGCAATGTTTTTTGGGAAAAAAAATGTACAGCAAACCAAGGACTTTATTGATGAAACCAACAAAAAAAAATTATGTACATGTTTGTGTATATGAATGGCTGAAACCCAAAAGACCTTTCCCAGAATCAATATGTTTGCTTTGGTAATGGTCCTATCAAGGTTGCTTGTGTATATTCTTCTTCAACTCTACCTACAAATGTGTATAATATTTCTTGTGTATATTCTTTTTCAAATCTGCCTACAAATGATATTTCATAACAGAACAATGCATGAAACATATGAACGAGAGAATGGAAAAAACAATCGAGTTATTGGCATACCATTAGCAGGAAAACATATCCAATTGCAGCGCAATGACCTTTGGTCTTATACTTGCGAACACCGTTGTGAAGGAATTGCATTGTCAACTTTGCCCAATTACAAGCTCGCATACCATTCACGTTTTTCATGGCATGAATGAACGATGGACTCAAGGTGGTCATTGTGGTAGGACATAACATGGCCCCTAAGACGTACAGCGTAAATTTCCTCCGAAACTCGTCCTCCGCACCATCAGCCTTGGTTAGATAAAGTCTTAACTTGTTCAAAGGAATGACTCTGTTAACAACTCCGACCTCTTCGTAAATATTGGGATATGCTTCTAATGAACCAGCCAACTACACGTCATCGCATTCACACTGTATTCCCAATAAATCATTAACTGCCGTATAGGTGAGCCTGAGTTGACAACCATGAACATTCAATGAACTACTATCAAGATCGAAGTTCTATACCAACCATTCGCAGAAGTCATGATCTATACTTGTACACTTCATCCCCAGGAGGCCACCAAATCTAATATCACTGACTGCCTGCTTTTGTGCGTTGTTAAACCGGTTAACTAACTCAGCAATTGACTTCAATGATATGCGGAGTTACCTTTTAGTCTACACATTTTTTACCCTTAAATTAATACAAAAATACAACCAACAATGTCAGTAAAGCAGGACCTAGCCAAATGCATTTATGAAAACATGAAGTACGTAATTACCTTTTCAGACTTCGGTGCACATGGTACTAGTTTGGCGTGTTCCTCAGCACTCGCCTTAGCCATGTCCGTAAACCTCTTATTCTCATCAGAGGGGAGTGCCTTCTACCTTTCCCCAAGCTTCTTTCTGCTATTTAAGCACGAAAGTGACACACTTACAAGACAAGTAACAACTATGAGTCCAAAATAACTGTAACTACGACTATTTCCAAACGCAATCCCTGTGCATTGTTGGTAATTAAATAAGATTGCAAATACAAATAACAGTTTGAGGAAAAATTCAGTGACAAAACGTAGATGGAATTTTAGAATGAATTAAAATTTACAAAAACAGTAGGAAGGTGACATTATTACATGCTACAATCCAACAAACGTGAAAGAATCAGAAGCCCAGTACGACCATTCAATACAACGTGTGGATAGCAACCCAATAATGTGTTTCCATCATAGTGTATTATAGAGAATACAGATTTCCACACTCACCATTTTTGGTCAAGTGTTGTCCGGCCCTTGCATTTTCTTCAATTGTTGCTGGTTGCATGCAAGCATCGTGAAGCTTATCATCACTAAATCTTAAATATGAATACATATATATATATATATGCAAGTATTTATGTCAAGCTGGCCCCAAAATCTGCGTAACACACCTTTCGTACATCCGGGACTGAATCAACACCAATTTAAACATTTTCACACATACGAAACCAAAACAATTTTAAACATCATAAACTGAACTTCGACAAGGCGCATACTTTCACTATAAAAAATGTAATTTCGGATTGTGAAAATGAACAACCAGTACCTGTAATAGATGAATGGTCCAACTGGCCGCTTTCGAGAAGAGCCATTGATAGTGTCAGACATTTGGATATGTTGTCCGCCAATTATCTTCAATCTTTTCCTTCCCCTTTAAGAAAGAGGAAATCATACAAATTAGATTGAAGGGAAATTACAAGGGTGGTGTAGAAATTTTGTCCGTTGTCTAATTTGAATGGATGCACTTTAAACTTCGTCAATTCTGACACTTCATTTTAAATTTCGTGGACAATTTTGGTTAAATTGCTAATGTCATTTGTGATTTTCAGAACAAATATTGTAATGTCAATTGATTGAGGTTAACTAAGTAGAGTAAAGTTATAAGTTCACTAGAAAAAAAAGTACACATGCTATGTATATGCATATTTTCTGATAAAAAACAGTGAAGAGTTGTAATCAAAATGGGCGTAATTGAAAGAAAAGTTCACAATTGACGATGCAAAGTGAGGCCATTCAAAATTTGTGCAAAACAAACGACACAAAGACAAAAGTACATGGGCTGCTGTAACAATTGATCCTAAAAATAATTTAGAGTATTCCTTGGTGATAGATTTCAGTTGTTTACAAACATATGTACGAAACCAACTGGTAGCAAGTCTTCAAGAAGAAAACTAACATTGTTGGTGCAAGGTGACCAATATCCATCAGATGCAATGATGACAATTCTTGCAAACTATTCCCATCAATATTTACAACACAAAGAAACGACTTCAATACGTGGCTGTTAACCTGAAAATTTTGCGTAAACACAGACAACAAAACGCATAATTTCCCAACACATATATAGATTTTGAAACGGTCAAAAGAAATGACACACATCAAAATTTTGCATTTAGTTCAGACAGCTTACAATTGAAAAAATTATTTGTACAAGCGATAAATGCATAATTTCCCAAAAATTGAAGAGAAATGACTATATTTTGTTTTTGATTTAGGGCTCAAGGACTACACGCACATACTTTTATGAAGGCTGGACTACAAAGGAAAAAGAAGCAACTAAACTATTTCATGACGGGGTTAAACTATCTGGACAGGATTCTACTGTCACTGAAATTAGTGCTCATCCCAAGCACAAAAAGCAGATAAAACCCCATCAAGTTGAGGGCTTCAATTTCCTACTGAGCAACTTGGTTGCAGAGAATCCAAGTGGCTGCATCCTAGCCCACGCTCCAAGCTCTCAAAAAACTTTCATGATAATTACTTTTATACGGAGTTTTCTGGCCAAGTATCCCCATGCTAGACCACCGGTGGTGTTGCCAAGAGGCATTCTGGCTACATGAAAAAAAGAGTTCTTCACATGGCAAGTTGAGGACATTCTACTATATGACGTCTACTATGTAAAAGCAGATAATCGAGCACAGCACCTTCAGGTGCTCAAACAGTGGGCAGATTAGAGAAGAATACTTTTCCGGTCGTACAAGCAAGTTTCTTCAATTGTATGTAACAATGAAACAAACAAGACTACCGCTACCTGCCAACAAATACTGCTAACGTACCCATCCATTCTCATTCTGGACGAAGGTCATACTCCCAGAAATGAAAATACGGATGTCATGAAATCGCTCAATAAAGTCCAGACAGCCTACAACTCCAAAATGATAGCTACCTTTCTCTTCAAATGTAACTACTATTTAACATAAAGATGATAATTTCAAGAGAAAGGTAACAGTCATTCAAGAGTTGCGTGCAATGATAGGCAAGGTTCTCCATTTCTATGAATGAGACTTTCTTCATGAATTGCCTGGGCTTATTGACTTTTCTGTATTTCTTCACCTCAACCCTACACATAAGCGTGAAGTTGAAGAACTGAAGAACTTAGTTAAGAAGTTCAACATCACCTGGGATGGAAGCACACTTTATGTGCACGCACAGTTGAGATCTCTCCTAAAGAGTTCACCTACAGACACGTCAACAGAAAGAGAGGGGCTTGACGATGCCCAGATGGACCACATCTTAGAGAAGTTAGATATTACAGAAGGACTGAAGGCAAACTTCTTCTTTAATCTACTAGGCTTGTGCGAATTAGGTGGGGAAAAGGTATTGGTTTTCAGCCATTATCTCCAGCTGCTTAAGTTATTGAAAAGGCTAGCCATGAAAGTGAAGCGTTCGACTTTGGAAAAAGAATTGGGTGTGGGGAACGAATAGCTCTCTACAAAATTTGAAAATCGGCATCATCATTTCAACTCTTTCAATTGGCTTTCTTATGTTTTAAGTTCAATACCGTCAACTATGCATGAACTTCAGTACTAAAACAAACAATTGTTTCCTATGTTACATGGACTCAGGTATGGGTGTTGGGTGCGGGTATGTATCTACAGGTCAGACTTATTAAATCTTAAATTTAAGGGTACGAGGACTCGGAAAAAAAATATTATATTTTTATATTTTTAATCTAATATGTGAGATAAAATGGTACTATATGTGACTTATAGTGTCAAAATGCCATTTATAGTAATTATACAATAATATGCACATATAATAATTGTGTTATATACAATTATATAAGAAGTATCCGTTGAAAAGTATCCGACACATATCTCATACCCTTGTCCGAGTGTCGGGTGTCCGATACGGGTATTTGATCTATTATGAAGAGTCCGTGTAACATAGGTTGTTTCTAAACATAAGTTTCGGCAATATAAAGTCACCGAGCACTACAAAATTGAAAACAAAATTCAACTGAGTGTGCTAGCCATTGCTGAATCAAGATTACTCATTATGCTTGTTGCTAATTACTATGAAACTTATGTTTAACTTGCAGCACTGGTAGCAGAGGGAAGAGTTCGTATTCGAAACGGAGAAAATACAAAAATCGAGTATAGAACAGTTCCTATTGGGTCGATTTGGGGTAGCAAAGGGAAGAGTTCCTATTCGAATAGCACAAAATACAAAAATGGAGTACAAAACAATTCCTATTAGGTCGATTTCGGGTTAGGTGTGAAGGTATATGCGAATGAAAGAAGACAAACAAGGAGACAGAGAGACACAAAGACAGGGAAAAAGAGAGTGCGAAATAGAGGACATACCAACCGGAGGAGACAAAGCGACAGTGGTGCTCGATTAACCCTTGCGGTTGTGCTCCAGCGACAAAAATTAACTTAAAAAATGAATTTATGCATCCACTTTCATGGCTAGCCTTCCCAAGAACTTAAATGATTGTTGTTCGCTAAGCTTAAATAAATAAGCTTGTTCTTTCAATATGATTTTTGCCCTCAAATATTTTTCTCTGTAAAACCCTACAGCTACGGGGAAATGGAAGAACGGAGAGACAGGGAGAGAGACAGACAAAAAGAGAGAGGGTCCGACATGGAAGAGAGACGGACGGGCCGAGGGAACTTATACCTTTTCTGAACACTTATGCCTTTTTTGAAAAATTTATACTTTTTCTGAAAACTTACACCTTTTATGAAAAGTTACACCTTTTATAAATTAATTTTGTTCATAAAAGTTACACATTTTCTTGGAACTTACATTTTTTGTAAAAATAAAACTTACACATTTTGTGAAGTAACTTACACCTTTTATGAAAAAACATACACATTTTGTGAAAACATGACTTACACGTTTTGTGAAGTGACTTACACCTTTTGTGAAAAAACATACATCTTTTCAGAAAAGTTACATTTTTTGTGAAAGAAATTGTTTCATAAAATTTACACATTTTGTTAAAACATACACCTTTTCTGAAAACTTATACCATGTAGTGAAATTACTTACACCATTCCTCAAAAGTTATACCTTTTGTAAAATATTTTTTTTCCAAAAATTTACACTTTTTGTTGCAACTTACATATTTTGTGAAAACGCAACTTACACCTTTTGTGAATTTAATTAGATCTTTTGTGAAAAAACTTATACCATTTCTGAAAAATTACACATTTTGTGAAATAATTTCTTTCAAAAAATTTACATATTTTGTTAAAACTTACACCTTTTCTTAAATCCTACACCTTTTACTGAAAATAGTTACACCTTTTCCGAAAAATTACTACTTTTGTGAAATAAGTTTTTCATAAAATTTACACATTTTGTTGAAACTTACTCATTTTGTGAATATAAGACTTACACGTTTTGTGAAGTCATTTACACCTTTTGTGAAAAACATAAGCCTTTGTTGAAAAGTTACACATTTTGTGAAATAAATTTTTCATAAAATTTACACCTTTTGTTGAAACTTACACATTTTGCAAATACAAGACTTACACGTTTTGTGAAGTCATTTACACCTTTTGTGGAAAACATAAACCTTTTTTGAAAAGTTACATCTTTTGTGAAATAAATTTTTTCATAAAATTTACACCTTTTTGTTAAAAACTTACACATTTTTTGAAAGTTTACACCTTTTGGTGGAAATACTCACACATTTTCTGAAAAGTTACTCCTTTTGAGAAATAATTTTTTTTCATAAAATTTACACATTTTATTGAAACTTATACATTTTCTGAAAACAAAGCATACACCTTTTATGACATAAGTTACATGTTTTCTGAAAAAATTTACACTTTTTTTGAAAAATTACACCTTCTCTGGGAAATTTTCTTTCATAAAATTTACACCAACTTACACCATTTTTGAAAGTTTACACCTTTTGGTGGAAATACTTACACCTTTTCTGAAAAGTTACTCCATTTGTGAAATAATTTTTTCCATAAAATTTACACCTTTTATTGGAACTTACACATTTTCTGAAAGCAAAAGTTACACCTTTTATGACATAACTTACATCTTTTGTGAAAACATTTACACCTTTTATGAAAAATTTCTTTTCATAAAGTTTACACCTATTGTTAAAAACTTATACCTTTTTTGAAAGTTTACAAAAGAAGTAACTTTTCAGAAAAAGTGTAACTTTTTAACAAAATGTGTAAATTTTATAAAAGGAAATTTTTCATAAAAGGTCTAAATTTTCAAAAAAGGTGTAAATGTTTTCACAAAAGATATAAGTTATGACACCAAAGGTGTAACTTTTGTTTTCAAAAAAGGTGTAAGTTCAATAAAATGTGTAAATTTTATGAAAAAAATTACTTCACAAAATGAGTAACTTTTCATAAAAAGTGTAAGTATTTCCACCAAAAGATGTAAACTTTCAAAAAAGATGTAACTTCTTAACAAAAGGTATAACTTTTATGAAAGGAAATTTTCCATAAAAGGTGTAAATGTTTTCACAAAAGATGTAAGTTATGGAACAAAAGGTGTAACTTTTGTTTACAAAAAAGGTGTAAGTTCCAATACAAGGTGTAAATTTTATGAAAAAAATTATTTTACAAATGGAGAAACTTTTCAGAAAAGGTGTAAGTATTTCCACCAAAAAGTAAAAACTTTCAGAAAAAGTGTAAGTTTTTAACAAAATGCGTAAACTTTATGAAAACATACTTTCCATAAAATGTATAAATTTTCAAAAAATGTATAAATGTTTTCAGAAAAGATATAAGTTATGTCACAAAAGGTGTAAGTTTTGTTTTCAAAAAAGGTGTAAGTTCAAATAAAAGGTGTAAATTTTATGGAGAAAATTATTTCACAAATGGAGTAACTTTTCAGAAAAGAAGTAAGTATTTCCATGAAAAGGTGTAAACTTTCAAAAAATGTGTAAGTTTTTAACAAAAGGTGTAAACTTTATCGAAACATATTTTTCATAAAAGGTGTAAAAAAAATTTTAAAAAAAAGTTGTAAATAATTTCACAAAAGATGTAAGTTATGTCACAAAATGTGTAACTTTTGTTTTCAGAAAATGTGTAAGTTCTAATAAAATGTGTAAATTTTATGGAAAAAATTATTTCACAAAAGGAGTAACTTTTCAAAAAATGTGTAAATTTTTCCACCAAAAGGTGTAAACTTTCAGAAAATGTGTAAGTTTTTAAAAAAAGGTGTAAATTTTCAAAAAATGTGTAAATATTTTCAAAAAATATGTAAGTTATGTCACAAAAGGTGTCAGTTCTAATAAAATGTGTAAATTTTATAAATAAAAAAAAATTATTTCACAAACGGAGTAACTTTTTACAAAATGTGTAAATATTTCCACTAAAAGGCGTAAACTTTCAGAAAATGTGTAAGTTTTTAACAAAATTTGTAAACTTTATAAAAACATATTTTCCATAGAATGTGTAAATTTTTAAAAAATGTGTAAATTTTTTCACAAAACATGTAAGTTATTTAACAAAAGGTGTAAGTTCTGTTTTTAGAAAAGGTGTAAGTTCCAATAACATGTGTTAATTTTTTTAATTAAATTATTTTACAAAAGGAATAACTTTTCAGAAAATGTGTAAGTATTTCAATGAAAATGTGTACGTTTTACAAAATAAATTATTTCACAAAAGGTGTAACCTTCCAGAAATAGTGTAAGTGTTTTCACAAAAGATATAAGTAATTTCACAAAAGGTGTAAGTTTCGTTTTTTCACAAAACGTGTAAGTTCCTAAAATCCAATCAAACTGTATTTGTGTTGTTCAAATAATGGCAATATGTGAGAGAAGAGGCGTTTGGAAGGGCTTGGAATAGCTAGTCCAAGTCCAAATCCAGCCAAGTATCTCAATCTAAAAGAGAACCTGTTTTTAATATAGAGGAATGGAGGGAGAGAGACAGACACAGATCGACAGACAGAGAGACCGAGATAGACAGGGATCAACAGAGAGAGACAGACCAAGATCAACAAAGAAGAGACCGAGATCGACACAGACAGACCAAGATCAATAGACACAGATCGGCAAAAAGAGAGACACTGACATCGACAGAGAAGAGCCCAAGATCGACAGAGAGAGAGAGAAAAAAACCTTTGATTTGCAGCAGCGGCCGTGGCAGTAACAATGTCAAACAGCGGTGAGCAACGGTGGCCCGCAACGATTGGGTAGTCAACGGGGGTGAGGATTGGTGGTGACTGTTCTGTGTACGTGTGGGAGAGAACAGAAAAAGTGTTGGTATGAAACAGACAAGAGGAGGGCCGGTGGTAATAAAATTTTCAACCTTAAGCGACTAAATTATTATTTGTCGACAAAATTTAGACCTTTTTTCGGAACTGACATATTTTGTGAAAACAAAACTTACACCTTTTTTCTAAAATGTTACACCTTCTATGAAATATTTTCTTTCATAAAATTTACACATTTTCGTAAAACTTACACCTTTTCGTGGAAATATTTACAACTTTTTTGAAAAATTACTTCTTTTGTGAAATAATTTTTTGCATAAAATTTTCACATATTATTGGAACTTACACCTTTTGTGAAAACAAAACTTACATCTTTTCTGAAGTTATTTACACCTTTTCGAAAAAACATACACCATTTCTGAAAAGTTACACCTTTTGTGAAATAATTTCTTTTATAAAATTTACACCTTTTTTGAAAAATTAGAACAAAAGGTGCAAGTTACATGAAAAGTTGTAAATATGATGGAAAAAAATTCGAGGAAAGTGTAACTTTTGACCAATGGTGTAAGTATTTTCACCATAAGGAGTAAACTTTCAGTAAAGGTGTAAATTTTATGAAAGAAAATTTTTCATAAAATATGTAAATTTTCAAAAAATGTGTAAGTTTTGTTTTCAGAAAATGTGTAAGTTCCAATATAAGGTTTAAATTTTATGGAAAAAATTATTTCACAAATGGAGTAAGTTTTCAGAAAATGTATAAGTATTTCCACAAAAAAGTGTAAACTTTTAGAAAATATGTAAGTTTTTAACAAAATGTGTAAATTTTATGAAAGGAAATTTTCCATAAAATGTGTAAATTTTCAAAAATTGTGTAAATGTTTTCACAAAATATGTAAAACATGTCACAAAATGTGTAAGTTTTGTTTTCAGAAAAAAGCATAACTTCCAATAAAAAGTGTAAATTATATGGAAAAAATTATTTCACAACTAGAGTAAGTTTTCAAAAAATGTGTAAGTTTTTACAGCAAAAGATGTACACTTTCAGAAAATGCGTAAGTTTTTACAAAATGTGTAAACTTTATGAAAACATATTTTCCATAAAAGGTGTAAATTTTCAAAAAAGGTGTAAATGTTATCACAAAAGATGTAAGTTATGTTACAAAAGGTGTAAATTTTGTTTTCAGAAAAGGTATGAGTTCTATTCAAAGGTGTAAATTCTTTGAAAAAAAGTTTCACAAAAGGAGTAACTTTTCAGAAAATGTGTAAGTTTTGTTTTTAGAAAAGGTGTAAGCTCCAATAAAAGTTGTAAATTTTCTGGAAATTTTTTTTCCACAAAAGGAGTAACTTTTCAGAAAAGGTGTGAGTATTTCCACCAAAAGGTGTAAACTTTCAGAAAATGTGTAAGTTTTTAACAAAAGGTGTAAATTTTATGAAAACATATTTTCCATAAAAAGTGTAAATTTTCAAAAAAAGTTGTAAATATTTTCAGAAAATATGTAAGTTATGTCACAAATGGTGTAAGTTTTGTTTTCATAAAATGTGTAAGTTCCAATAAAATGTGTAAATTTTATGGAAAAAATTATTTCACAAATGGAGTAACTTTTCAGAAAATATGTAATTATTTCCACCAAAACGTGAAAACTTTCAGTAAATGTGCAAATTTTTAACAAAATGTGTAAACTTTATGAAAACATATTTTCAATAGAATGTGTAAATTTTCAAAAAAGGTGTAAATATTTTCACAAAATATGTATGTTATGTCACAAAAGTTGTAAATTTTGTTTACAGAAAAGGTGTAAGTTCCAATAAAAGGTGTAAATTTTATGGAGAAAATTATTTCACAAATGGAGTAACTTTTCAAAAAATGAGTAAGTCACCAAAAGGTGTAAACTTTCAGAAAATGTGTAGGTTTTTAACAAAATGTGTAAACTTTATCAAAACATACTATAAAAGGTGTAAATTTTCAAAAAAGTTATAACTGTTTTCATAAAAGATGTAAGTTATGTCACAAAAGATATAAGTTTTGTTTTTAGAAAAGGTGTAAGTTCCAATAAAATGTGTAAATTTTGTAAAAAAAAAATTATTTCATAAAAGGAATAACTTTTCAGAAAAATGTGTAAGTATTTCCACCAAAAGGTGTAAACTTTCAGCAAAGGTGCAAATTTTTAACAAAATATGTAAAATTTATGAAAGAAAATTTTTCATAAAAGGTGTAAATTTTCAAAAAAGGTATAAATGTTTTCATAAAAGATGTAAGTTATGTCAAGAAAAGTGTTGTATGTTTTGTTTTCAGAAAAGGTGTAAGTTCGAATAAAACGTGTAAATTTTATCGAAAAAATTATTTCACAATGGAGTAACTTTTCAGAAAAAGTTTAAGTATTTCCACTAAAATGTGTAAACTTTCAGAAAATGTGTATGTTTTTAACAAAAGGTGTAAATTTTATGAAAGAAAATTTTTCATAAAATGTGTAAATTTTCAAAAAATGTGTAAATATTTTCACAAAATATGTAAGTTATGTCACAAAAGGTGTAAGTTTTGTTTTCAGAAAAGGTGTAAGTTCCAATAAAATGTGTAAATTTTATGGAAAACATTATTTTACAAATGGAGTAACTTTCCAGAAAATGTGTAAGTTTTTCCACCAAAAGGTGTAAACTAAGTTTTTACAAAAGGTGTAAACTTTATGAAAACATATTTTTCATAAAATGTGTAAATTTTCAAAAAAAATGTAAATATTTTCACAAAAGATGTAAGTTATGTCACAAAAGGTATAAATTTTGTTTTCAGAAACGATGTAAGTTCTATTAAAAGGTGTAATTTTTTTAAAAAAAAATTTCACCAAATGAGTAACTTTTCAGAAAATGTGTAAGTTGTTATCAAAAGGTGTAAACTTTATGAAAAAATATTTTTCATAAAAGGTGTAAATTTTTAAAACATGTGTAAATTTTTTCACAAAAGGTGTAAGTTTTGTTTTCAGAAAAGGTGTAAGTTTCAATAAAATGTGTAAATTTTATGGAAAAAATTATTTCACAAAATGAGTAACTTTTCAGAAAATGTGTAAGTTTTTAACAAAATGTGTAAATTTTTTGAAAACATATTTTCCATTAAAGGTGTAAATTTTCAAAAAAGTTGTAAATGTTTTCACAAAAGATGTAAGTTATGTCACAAATGGTGTAAGTTTTATTTTTAGAAAATGTGTAAGTTCCAATAAAATGTGTAAATTTTATGGAAAAAATTATTTCACAAATGGAGTAACTTTTTAGAAAATGTGTAAATATTTCCACTAAAAGGTGTAAACTTCCAGAAAGTGTGTAAGTTTTTAACAAAAGGCGTAAACTTTATGAAAACATATTTTCCGTAGAAGGTATAAATTTTTAAAAAATGTGTGACTTTTTTCATAAAACATGTAAGTTATTTGACAAAAGGTGTAAGTTCTGTTTTAAGAAAAGGTGTAAGTTCTAATAAAAGGTGTAATTTTTTTTAATAAAATTATTTTACAAAAGAAGTAACTTTTCAAAAAAGGTGTAAGTATTTCAATGAAAATGTGTAAATTTTCAGAAAAATTGTAAATTTTACAAAATAAATTATTTGACAAAAGATGTAACTTTCCAAAAATAGTGTAAGTGTTTTCACAAAAGATGTAAACAACTTTACAAAAGGTGTAAGTTTCGTTTTTTCACAAAACGTGTAAGTTCCTAAAACCCAATCAAATTGTATTTGTCTTGTTCAAATAATGGCAATATGTGAGAGAAGAGGCGTTTGGGAGGGCTTGGTCTTTCTCTCTCTAGAAGTTCGGACAGAGAAGAGGCCTTTGGGAGGGCTTGGAATAGCGAGTCCAACTCCAAATCCAACCATGTATCTCAATGTAAAAGAGAACCTATTTTTAATATAAAGGAAAGGAGAGAGAGAGAGAGAGAATGAGATAGACCGACATCGACAAAGAAGAGACCGAGATCGACATAGACAGACCAAGATCAATAGAGACAGACCAAGATAGACAGGGATCAACAAAGATCGGCAGAAAGAGAGAGACCGAGATCGACAGAGAAGAGCCCGGGATCAACAAAGAGAGACCAAGATCAATAGAGAGAAAGAAAAAAAACTTTGATTTGCAGCAGCGGCAGTAGCCGTGGCGATGTCAGACGGCGGTGAGCAACGGTGGCCAGCGACGGTTGGGTGGTTAGCGGGGGTGAGAATTGGTGGTGACTATTCTGTGTGCGTGTGAAAGAGAACAGAGAAAGTGTTGGTGTGAAACAGAAAAGAGGGGGGCCAATGGTAAGTAAATTTTCAACCTTTAGCAACTAAACTATTATTTGTTGATAAAATTTAGACCTTTTGTTGGAACTTACATCTTTTGTAAAAAATAAAACTTGCACCTTTTGTGAAAAATTTTCTTTCCTAAAATTTACATGTTTGCTGAAAACTTATACCTTTTTGTGAAAATACTTACACCTTTTCTGAAAGAATTTAATTCATAAAATTTTGTGAAAATACTTACACCTTTTGTGAAAACTTACACCTATTTGTGAAAATATTAACACATTTTGTGAAAATTTCATAACACTTACACTTTTTGTTGGAACTTACACCTTGTGTGAAATTAATTACATATTTTCTAAAACCCCTTACACCTTTTATGGCCTTTTATGAAATTATTAATATATTTTATTATTTTATTAATTTACCTGGAAAGTGACCCACTTAGCAGCTCACCAATGTGTAAACTTTTAAAAAATGTCGTATAACCCAATATATAAAAGGTGTAAATGCAAAATAGAAAGGGTGTAAGTGCCTTGCATACCATTTGCAAGGCACACCTAAGAAAAGTCCTTATCCTTATTAATCAAATTGAAAAACATGTTATAAAACTACAAAATTTTACAGTTCTAAAGAAAATTAAGAAACTGCAAAATTTAACAGTTCTAAAAACTGATTCAATTCAGCACCAAAAAAACTAGAACTGTAAAATTTTATAGTTTTCACCACCTGTAATTTATTCAGAACTTGAAAATTTTCTCCATTATAACAGAAAAATAGAAGTGTACAGTATAAAAAAAGTATTAAAACTAAGAGATTGAAGGAAAGAGACAAATATAGAGAAATACTTATACTCCGACAATTATTTTTTGAGTTAGATCTAGTCAAATATAACATAGATCTACTCAGATCTACATCATCTGAGTAGATCTACCCATCTTCTTTGTTGGAAATTCATTTCTTTCGCCGTTAGTGAACACGAAGTAAGGAGTTGGTACTCGGTGGTTGCCCATGAACCCTAATCAATGGTGGTGGCCAGTCGCGTATAGATTAGAAAGAAAAAGAAGAAAAGGAAGGCGTGGTCGTGGTCGTGGTCGTGGTCGTTGCCGATATAAGAGAAAGAGAGATACAGAGAAGAAATAAGGTGTAAGGAAAGAGGAGAAGATAAATAAGTATAAGACTTTTGGGTCTGTGTAAAAAGTTTTGGGATTAAATAGAATACACACTTTTCAAAAAAAACTTGTGCGTAATTTGTCCTTTAAAATTTAAATAGGTTAAATTTACTTTTATTAGTTTAAGGTCAGTCTAAAGAGTTCTAAAAAAATTTGTTGGGCTAAAATTATATTTAATCACAAATGTGGTTAAGCCCAATTTAAAAAAAAATAAATTAAAACATATACAAGTACTACCATATCACCCATACTATGCGCAGGATAAAATAATATATTATTTAATAAAAATATGATAATTATATTTAAGTTTTTTTATATTATGTAAAATAAAAGTTAAATGGAAGTTAGTGAATTGAGATTTTCTTAATTGTTTAAAATTAAGAAAATCAAAAAAAATTAGTATGAGATATTGATCATAAGACTTCTCATTAAAAATCTAATTTTGTTTATATAAATGGGAATATAAAATTCACTTTATGTAACTGAAACAATTCACTTTTTCTTTCTTTTTTCGATATGGGATTATAAAATAAAGGTTAAATGAAAGCTAGCTAATAGGGATTTTCTTAATTGTTTAAAAGTTAAGCAATTGTTTGGATGGGAAGTTTATTTCGAATCAAGGAATCTTAGTCGTTTAATCTTTAATTAGGTTAATCTTTAATTTATTTTGAATCAAACAAATTTAACTAATATATTTTGATAAAACCGCTAAAATCGTTGTTAAACCAGTGAATTAGTCAAACCGAAAACAGTTGACCCCATCGGTTAGGTCAAAGGACCAACCAACTTATACAAAAAGTGATCAATTAAACCATTTAAACTTTATTTTAATTTTAAAATTTAAACTATGTTAAACTGAAATATACACAATACTACAATATTAAATGAGAGCATAAGTTTTATATAATAAAACAACTCATTTTTTTCTTTCTTTTTCTAATGTGGGATTATAAAATAAAAATTAACAGTTGTTTGGATAGGAAGTTCATTTCTAATCAAGTAATCTCATCCGTTGAATTTTTAACAAGGTCAATCTTAATTTATTTCAAATCAAACAAATCTAAGTAATATATTTTGATAAAGTAACTAAAACCGTGATTAAATCAGTGAATCAGTCAAACCGAAAATAATTCAGCCTAATTGACTAAGTCAAAAGACCAATCAATTTACAACAAAATTAATTAATTAATACCTTTAAATTTCATTTTAAAATTTAAACCATCTTGAAATGAAACATGCACAATACTATAATATTAAATGAGAGTATAAGATTCACTTTATATAAGTAAAACAACTCACTTTTTTATTTCTTTTCTCGATGTGGGATTGTAATTATTTTAAAATTAAATATTATGAGAGTTTCAAAATCTCATATAAATCTATTTTTAAAATCAAAATGCCTATATGGGATTGTACAACAAAAGTTAAATGGAAACTAATTAATGGAGATTTTTTTAATTGTTTAAAATTAAGAAAATCAAAAAATAAATAAATTGGTATTGATTATAGGGCTTATCACTAAAAATCTTATAACGCCTTCAAAATAATACATATAACCCAACATTCAAGACATCCATAGACATATGAGAATAAAGCATATTTCCATTTGTCAAAGTATTCATTACGAAAGTATTACATGTTGACAACAAAAGTAAATGCCCTACGGGCTTACAACTTTCCAAGCCAACACTTGGTTACAAAAAGAGAGTGCTAACTCAAAACATATCAAGCCCTTGGCTTGAATTTACATGTAATACCAAAAGATAACAACAAAAAAGATCTTTCAGCCTCTAAGCCTCCCAAGCTACGTTCTTGGAGGTGGCATATCACCTGAACCTGAAAATGATGTCCCATATAGGGTGAGCCAAAACCCAGTAGAGATATACTAAACCAAATATGAGCAATAACTAAAACATTAGCATTTGATAAATGTTTAACACATATAACAAACGTACATCTCTTTCATAGTCAATCCATATTTACAAATATGTTTCAATTCCTTTCCGTTTCATTATTCATACCAATTCATATATGTGGTTCTCTATTCGTCTAGACAATTCATAATGAGACTAAAACTCATGTTAACAATACTTAGATCATGATCAATTAATATGAGACTACAACTCATTTTATTAACATTTCAATACTTCAATTCATCTACGTTATGCAAACGTAATTAAAATTTCGGGACTTTCACCTTGGACACTTCGGCCAACTTAGTTATCAATAGAGTCCATCCCCTATCTCCTCCCAAACAGATTTGAGTGTCCATCCCCTATCTCCTCCCAAACCATGGAGTACATCCCCTATCTCCTCCCTAACAAAATACATATGCAATGTATTTCAACAGTTTATCATATACAATGATCAATCCAGACACATATTTGATGTGTTAATTCAACCGTCATATTCAATGACTTAACCATTTGATTAGTTTCAGTTTTCCCTAATCAACATACAGTATCTACAACAATCAAGACTATCCTCCACCGATAGCCCAAAGCAGTTATTTCTAAACAGATAATAAAGTTATCAAATAGATAACTTATCAACAATTTCTTAGGTGAGTGATTAACTAATCCAACTACACCATTCAATCTCACAACTTCCCAATTTCATGATTTTCATCCCAATCTCACATTCTCATACTTTCCCAAATTAATTAATCACATTAAATTAGGGCTTTTTTAAGGCTCATTTTCATCAATTCAACAACAATAATTCCATTTTTCAAGGTCTCACATACACATGGAGTTTCACAATTGAAAACCCCATTTTTATATAACTTCAAATCAAACCCTAACTTTTTCAAAATTTCCATAATCCACCATTTATACAAAATGACTAAAATCTATGTCAAAACTCATAAGAAGGAGTATGGAATCCCTATCTCAAGAGAAGAGACTCAAAGGAGATGAAGGTGAAAACCCAAGATGCTCCAAACACCAACTTTTTCGGATTGAAGTGAAGCCCACACCGAGCTCTACCTTTCTTATAAAGAGGCTAGGGTAGAAGACCACTAGAACTAGATGTATTTGTAGGAAGAAGATGTATGTAGAGAGAGAGAGAGAAAGAGAGAGTCGGATCTAGGGTTTGAGATGTAAAGAGGATCAAAAAGTGATGAAGGAGACTGCTGTTGCGATCTAATATATTCGGTCCTCGCTCGAGCGAAGGAATGGTCGCTCGAGCGACCAGACACAAAGAAACCTCGCTCGAGCGCAAAAAGTCTCGCTCGAGCCAACAACACGAAGCTTCAGGTCTGCAACCCAGAAGCACGCTCGAGCGCAGGAGTCCTCGCTCGAGCGAAGAAACCCAAAACATACAGCTCGCTCGCTCGAGCGCAAGAATGCTCGCTTGAGCCAACAGACACACCACTCAAAGCTCGCTCGCGCGAAGGAACCTTGGCTCGAGCGAAGGAACTAAAACACAGAACTCGCCCGAGCGACAAAAGCCTCGCTTAAGCAAAGACACCAAAAACTAGGCAGTAACCATTTGTTTTAAAAACACACCCAACCTGTAACATACCTGCCCAATACATCCTAAAACTCAAATACAAAGAATTAAAGGGCGGAAATGCAACATATGCAACAACAAACATCCACGGAACCAAGTCCAGAATACAATAACCAATGGAGGGAAAACCAGGATCGCTATAAATCTTCTTTTGCTTATATAAATGGAAGCATAAGATTCACTTTATATTTGTGAAACAATTCACTTTTTCCTTTTTTTCCCAATGTGAGATTGTAAAATAAAAGTTAAATGGATATGCACATTGAATTGCAGATTGAAACTGTGTTTAAAAAAATACTTTCACATAGCATGGGTGATATGCTAGGAGTATTGTGCATGTGTTCTTAAACACACACACACACACACACACACACACACACAAATTTGGTATTGATTATAGGGTTTCTAACTAAATATCTTTTTTTGCTTATATAAATGGGAATATAAGATTCACTTTATATAAATAAAACAATTCATTTTTTCCTTCTTTTTTCGATATGAGATTGTAAAATAAAAGTTAAATGGAAGCTGACTAATAGGGATTTTCTTAATTGTTTAAAATTAAGAAATTTTAATAATTTATATAAATTGGAGCATGAGATTCACTTTATGTAGATGAAACAATTCACTTTTTCCTCTTTTTTTTTCTGGTTTGGGATTGTAAAATAAAAGGTAAATAGAAGCTAGCCAATGAGAATTTTTTTAATTGTTTAAAATTAAGAAAATTCAATAATTTTAGAATGAGGGTTTGGACCTTGCAAAAGGCTTCTCTCTTAAAACTCCCTTTATAATATTCATTTTATATAAGTGAAACAACTCACTTTTTCTTTATTTTCTCGATATGGGATTGTAATTATTTTAAAGTTAAATATTATGAGAGTTTCAAAATCTCATACAAAATTATTTTTAAAATCAAAACTATGTGGGATTGTAAAATAAAAGTTAAATGAAAGCTAACCAATAAGGATTTTCTTAACTGTTTAAAACTAAGAAAATCAAAAAAATGAGTATGAGATATTGATCATAGGATTTCTCACTAAAAATCTCATTTTGCTTATATAAATGGGAGTATAAGATTCACTTTATGTAAGTGAAACAATTCACTTTTTCTTTCTTTTTCCGATGTGGGATTGTAAAATAAAATGTAAATGAAAACTAGTCAATGGAAATTAGAGACACATATAGTTTAGGTTAGCGAATTTATCATACTCGATCATTTTGTAAACTCAAAAGCATATTAAAAAAAAATTATTCTAAAGTCACATTCATATGATTTTAATGTATTTATCTTTAATAAAAATATATGATCTATTTATAAAATTATATATATTATTTATTTTTAAAAATTAAATATAATAAAATTACGTGATTATGAATGATAGTCTCGCTCAAAGTAAATCGAACTTTAATTTGTTCAAAATATTGCTAATAAAATCTGAAAATAAATCAAAGTCAATCAACTGACCTATTCTCCTATCTGACATGTGCCTTGTCATATTGCTATCCATGTGGTCATAATCGTGGAATTAACTTGCATTATTGCATTTGGAGCAAAATATTGTTTTACAAATATAATTAATTGTAGTCATGCAAGCAAGATGGACCCAATTGAGAGAGATAAGTGATGGCTTCCAAATTTCGAGACCCTTTTATAATAATAATAATAATAATAATAATAACATTAGTTATTAAAAAAAGTCTTTAAATTATATAAGTTGGCCTCCTATTAGAGATGCATATTTTCACCGTATAGTTTGGTGAACCATCAACCTAAACTATGATAAAAGATTTTAACCTAAACAATTCACTTTTTTTTTTTTCCCAATGTGGGATTATCAAATAAAAGTTAGCCAATGGAGATTTTCTTAATTGTTTAAAATTAAAAAAAATCAAGAAAATTAGTATGAGATATTAAAACTCTCACAAGACTCCTCACTAAATGAGATGAGAGTATAAAATTCTTTTTATATGAGTAAAACAACTTATTTTTTCTTTCTTTTCCCAATGTGGGATTATCAAATAAAAGTAATTATTTAAAATTAAGAAAATAAAGAAAATTAGAATGAGGATTTGAAACTCCTAAAAAGCTTCTCACTAAAAAGTCTATTTTCTTTATATAATATTAGATAAATGGATAGTTGGCCCAAATAATATAATAAATAATTTGTCCTATTTTTTCTCTCTCATAAACTATCAAATTTTAATGGAATAAATAATTGTATCTTAATTTTTTTACCCCATGTCTTTATCATATTTTAATTGAATAAAGTTTTCATAATTTTTTTGTCCTAATTTTGTTGTGTTCCATAATTTATTTGCTATTAAATATAAGATAGTGAGTAAATTATGTATTTTGTGTGAAAAATTAATTATATAGTCATATTTCTTTTTCATTTATGTTTGTTTCACATTGTTGGTGAAACAAAATTATTATGCCAGTCTTCCATTTAACACTTCATTCATTAATTAGTTTATTTTGTTGATTTGAACTATACCTTTTGATAACTTTTTTTTTTTAGTACTTTAGAATGAATCTATTTTTATATCAATCGGCAATGTTAACACTAAATAGAATTATTTTATTTTTTATGAATATAAGTTTTTTTTTTTTCCTCCTTTTCCTCTCGAAAACTCGGGGTCTGCCATGAGTGAAGGAGACTTGGAGAAAAAAAAAAAAAAATTAACAAAATAAAGTCTTGTTTGTCATCTCTTAAAAAAATTAAAAAGTCACTGTTATATTTAAGTCACATTATCTTATTTAAATCACATTACCTCTTATCATATCATTTTAAATCTAACTCATACCTAACTCATATTTTATAAAAAATTAAAAAAAATATTTATTTAAAATATCCCAAAAAATCTCAAATAAAAAGAATGTACAAAAGGGGATGGGATTAATGCATAGGTTTTTGTTTGGGGAGCACGCATGATAATAAATTAATAAAATAAACAATGAAAAAGAAGGAAAAGAGGGGATGGCTTTGGCAACCAACGTGGGTTGCTACCTTAAAAAAATAAAATAAAATTTCCTTGGTTAGGAAGAAAACTTAGAAAGGATGGTTGGTTAAAATTAATTTTTAATTTTTAAATAAATATATATAAAAAAAATAAAGAGATAATATGACTTAAAAAAAATTAAAAGCTAAAAAATTGACTTTTAATTTCTTATCAAAATAGGTCAAAATGTGGGTAATTTAATTTTAAAAAGAGATAAATAATAATGAGTTTGAGATAAAAAGAAATAAAATAAATCTAATGAAATAAGTCATGTTTCTTATTTAAAAATCTTACTATCAAACTATTATAATAAATCAATAATATCTCTTATTAAAATATTTAATATTTTAAAAATACAGATTTTCGTAATTAGAAATAAGAGATTACGCAAAGTAAAATTAGTAAAATGTCAAAGTGGAAGTGCTGGCTGACTGGACATTTTACTAAACAGAAAGCGAGAAAAGTACAATTCATAATTTGACAGACAATTAAAAATGTATTGGAATATTAACAACATACATACATGCATATAAAATAAAAAAATTTGGCTATCCCAAGTCTAACCTTTGAGTTTGCTCTAAAAATATGGAGATGTTTCTTTCTAATTTAGCGTGTTAATTAAAATAAACTGTTAGGTTTACGAGATTAATTATGGGTTTAATTTTGATAATTCAAATCACTTAATATGTAGAGTTCGTCGATTATTTTATGCTTGTAAAAAAACAAGTTGATCGAATATTAGTAATCCTTTGATTAGAATATATTTTTGTGAATAAGTTACTTTCAAAATCATATTTACCATTAATAAAAATGTGTTTCAATTAAGAGCTTATCGATATCCGATTAATTTTATTTTTTGCAGACATGAAATATTTAACAAATTCTATACATTAAATGATTCATATTATCAAAAAGGAACCTACGAGATAAGCCTTATAAGCTCAACAATATGTTTCAATTTACATAATAGACCAGAGAGAAATTCCTTGCTTAAAAATAATAATAATAAAAATCCAAACTTTGACTGAGAGGGCGGCTTTGATTTTTGGGGATCAAAACGAACTTTCAACAAAGTACCTTCATGCATATTTTTTTTTATAAATAATTATGTATTTAATTTATTTTTTTGATATTACTATTCGTAAAAGGATTATTTTCATAATATACATTGATTGAAATTTACTTAGATGTACATTAATATTTATAATAAAAAATGATCAAAATAATCTAAAAAAGTAAATAAATTTTAACAAAAATTATTTAAACATCATTCTTCTCGCATTTTTAATTATAAAATTACTAATCTAGTTCGCATAATCCAACTTATAAGCTAAATCATTTTTAATGGATAAAATTGTTAATATATTTAATATATTCAATAAATTTTTTAAAAAGATATGATAAATAATAACTGATTAGAGACTATAGACATGTGATACTTCTCGAGTATTCTATAATGTTCTATAACCCCTATGAGTGTTATGTGTCATTTTTGTAGCAGTTCATATCACAAATTCCTATCAAAAGAACCAACTCATTTCAAAGAGATGGGAGAGTCAGAAACTCACTTTCAGAAAATATAGTCATCCATGGAGGTTCATAACCACAGAAATTGTGCTATAGAAACGGCGCGCCACACAGTCCTACGAGTGTTCTATGTAATTTTTGTGATGGTTCCGCGATCACAAATTCCTATATAAAGAACCAACTCATTTCAAGCAGATAGGAGGTTGAGATATTCAATTTCAGAAAATCTAGTCATCCATGGATGTTCATGACCAACATCCAAGCCATAACTCCAAACAAGCTGAAGTGGTTGTAATCATGGTGCCTTTTCCAATGTATAGCCACCTCAACCAGGTCCTCCAGCTCTCCTGCCTAATTTCCTCCCACAACATACCGATTCACTATGTTGGCTCTGCCACCCACGTGCACCAGGCTAAACTCCGCTTCAATGACACAAACCGCCTTTCCTATGCCCAAATCCATTTCCATGAGCTCCCTACCCCTCCTTTCCTCTCGCCTCCACCCGACCCCAATTCTAAATTTCCATCACATCTTCTACCATCCTTTGAAGCCTCTTTGCAACTCCGCGACCCCATGACTGAATTCTTGCACAAAATCTCCCCCATGGCTAGAAGAGTTATTGTTGTCCACGACGTCCTCATGGCTTATGTGGTTCAGGACACCGCTACCCTACCAAATGTTGAAACCTATAGTTTTTACCCCATTGGCACGTTCTCTTCATTCTTCGACCAATGGCAAATGATGGGAAAGCCTTTCCAGGTAGATGAACCACAAGGGTTACCATCTGCTGAAGGATGTGTCCCTTCCGAGGTCCTGAATTTCGTAGCCATCCAAACTGATTTTTTGAAAACTACATCTGGAACTATCATCAACTCGTGCAGATCAATCGAAGGTACTTACATTGATTTATGGAAAGAGGTACAGTCTGACAAAAACAAACAGATATGGGCAGTTGGGCCATTGAACACCGAAGCAGTAGATGATGGCAGAAACACAAATAGCCAACACAAATGTTTGGAATGGCTTGACAAACAAGACCCAAAATCTGTGTTATATGTTTCATTTGGAACGACAACTGCACTGACAAATCCACAGATCAAAGAGCTCGCCATTGGGCTGGAACAGAGCGGACAAAAATTCATCTGGGTGTTGAGAGATGCCGATAAAGGTGACATTTTCGCAGGTGATGTTAAGAGAGCTGAAGTATTGCCAGAAGGTTATGAAGAGAGACTGAAAGGAGTTGGACTGGTGGTGAGAGATTGGGCACCTCAACTGGAAATTTTGGCGCACCAATCTACAGGCGGGTTCATGAGTCACTGTGGATGGAATTCATGCCTGGAGAGCATCACCATGGGAGTGCCGATAGTAGCCTGGCCGATGCATTCGGAACAACCAAGGAATGCATTTCTCGTGACAGACATATTGAAGGCTGGTGTGGCTGTTAAACAATGGGCAGACCTTCAGGAGGGGATGGTGGCTTCATCAACCATTGCAGAAGCTGTCAAGAAGCTAATGGCATCAAGAGAAGGGGAGGAGATGAGGAAGAGGGCAGAGGAACTGGGAGGTGCCACCCGGAAGGCGGTAGAGGAAGGTGGTGTTTCTCGAATGGAATTGAATTCGTTCATTGCTCACATAACTCGGTAGATTTGTTTATTGACGCAGGATGAATTGGCTTTCCTTGCATTGAATTGTAGTCCAGACCTCCAGAATCACAACAATCTGGAAATATGTACTTGATCAATAAGAATCTGTTGGCTACATATTTTGTAAAAGCCAGTTACAGTTCGACACGTGGCAGAGTAAGGGTAATAAAGAGAGGTTATTCAAGCCTTTAATCCTGATCGTACACGTGGCAACAAATATTGGTCCTCACATGATCTGAGTAACACTAGATCAATAACGGGATGCAAGATGACATATCTTCAACGGTTACTCATATTCAAATTCAAGTACAAGAGGGAAACTCAACTGCCAGTAATGGCGTAATGGAGCTACTTGTAAGGAAGCATGATCAGCGATCATGGAGGAGCAGTTCGACGGTTCGAAGTTCAGTTCGAAGGTCATCACTGACGAGTATAAATAGCAGGGCAGCCCCCAGAAAAAAGGACGGACTCAGATCATACAAACCAGTCATTTACTTCATATATTTTCTTTTCCAGTCTTTTACATTTCCAGTCTTTAAATACCTGTTCTTTAAATACCTGCACTTTAAATACCTGCACTGCACTTCGATTCATAGGAGTAGCTTCAAGTAGATCCAAGTAGATTGCTGTTGTAAACCTTTCTGAGGTTGAGTTCGGACCATTGTAAGTGTTCATTTTTATGAAATACTTCAATTGTTCTTCATATTACTATTATTTCTATTAACTTCTCCTAAGTCAAGCCACCAGTAAAAGTCCTCTTCATTGAGGCTGAAAAGAACTAACACAATCGTCTAATAATTGGTTGGCAATCACAATTTCTGTAAGGACTGATTGATCCTTGCTGGCACGCTCACATTCACAAAAATACCCTTCGAAAAGCCAAAAAGCCAACATATATTTTTGGCACGCCCAATGGGACTTAATTAAAAATGGCTAGAAGAAGACGACAAGGAGAAAATGAACGCTTGGAAGAAGGCGTGGAAGGAGAGGTAGAAATACCAAATCCAGAGGATAATGTGGTAACACATCCTGTGGAAACTCCTATATTGTCAGAACCTATGGTCAAACAGACCAGTACTTCTGGACAAGAACCATATGTTCATATTATTGGACGAAACCAAGGAATTGGACCATCCACTGTGCCATTTACTCAACCAACAAATCCATGGGATGGTTTAGTAGATGCCATGGGACAACAATTAATGAACACAATGGAAAGGTGGGCAACATCCTTTTTGGATCGAATGAATAACCACCAACCAACAAACACAAGACACACGGAGGAAGTTGTAAATGTCCCCCAACAAAGATTGGCTAGAGAAAAACAGCCTATGCAAGTTAATGGACATTCTAATGGTCAAACTAGTACCCAAAACTTTGAAAGACCATCACCTCAGTCTTGGTATGAACCCATTTCAAGGCCTATAGCAGGCCAAAATGCCTCAGTACTTAATAATGAAGCCACACAAGTTGGTGGATCTGGCCAAATACAAGAAACTGGCATAAGAATGGTTACAAATCCCATGTTCGAAGCCATACCTGGCACAAGGGGGTACACTAATCCCTTATTCGAATTTACACCCGGGGGGTTGGAGGGTTTTCCTACAAATGGTAGAGACACAACACCTGTTCCAGCACCTTTGCAGGTCCTTTCGCAGGTCATGCTCAAAGGGGTTACCCATACCCTCAACAGCAACCTGCACCGCAAGGACAACCAGCCCCAAATTTACCACCTTATGGACCAAGAGGACCACAAGCACAAGTTTGTCCACCAAATCCTGTGTTTGCCCCTCCAGTAGGGGTTTAGCAGGCACAAAATATGGTCCCTAGAGACCAGATTGCTGATATTGTTAGGGAGATATGTGGACCAATGGCTCGGGGGGTCCAGACTCCTATATACAGAAAACCATACCCAGAATGGGTAGATAGGGTACATGAATACCCAAGGGGATTCAGGATACCAGATTTTACCCTTTTTTATGGGACTGGAAATCAATCAACGATAGAACATATTGCTAGGTTTGCCGCTCAATGCGGTGAATTTACTAACCATGACTATATGAAACTGAGATTATTTCCAAATTCCCTAACGGGGGGAGCATTCGTATGGTACATCAACCTTACACCTGGCTCCATTCAAAATTGGCAACAAATGGAAGAGGCATTTCATGCCCAATTCTTCCAATCAAAGCCAGAAGTATCTATGGCAGATTTGGCTAGATTAAGTCAAAGGCCTGAAGAAAAGGCTACTCAGTTTATTGCCAGATTTAAAAGGGCTCGAAATAAATGTAGAGTCATCCTGCCAGAACTAGAATTCGTCAGATTGGCTCAAAATGGTTTAGAATTCAGGCTTCGAAAGATGTTTGATTCAACTGAATTCAGAGATTTGGTCGAATTGACCTATAAGGTGTCTCGATATGAAGCATTATTAGAAGAGGAACAAGATCGAAATAATGCATCATATAAGACATATTATAGAGATCCTAATTATGAAATAGATGCAGCAGAGATTGTAGGCAAAGAACCTGTAATTTGTGAAGCATTAATTCATAAGGATACAACTATAGACCAGCAGTTTAAAAAGAAAGACTTTCACAGAAAATACTCTTTCGATTTAACAAAAGCAGATGACATCTTTGATCATTTGCTCGCGGCTAATTTCCTTAAGTTACCTAAAGGAGTAAAACTACCATCTCCAGATGAACTAAAAGGAAAAGTATACTGTAAATGGCATAATTCTTGGACTCACTCGACTAAAAACTGCATTGTTTTTCGAGACAGGATCCAAGAACAGATTCGAAAAGGAAGTTTGAAGTTCTCAGCCAAAACAGAAAAAGCCATGGGAATTGACAGTGATCCCTTTCTAGAAGTTGGAGAGGCAGCAGCCAATGTCATTACATCAGACTTCCAGAACTTGTCCTTGACAGAATTGGAGGAAGTCAATGTGCAGATGCATGTTGCTAATCAAACCAACATCAAGAAGAATACTAGAAGCCCACCAGTTATTGAACAAGGTTTCTCGCACCAGAAGGAACACTCTGATGAAGAATCACTGGATGATGATTCTTTAGAAGCAGCGGTGATGCAGAGAATGTGCCCCAGGTGCAGACTCAGTTACAAGTGGTTGAAGGGGCTTCCAACTGATGGGAAGCAATACTACAGGGATGTTCAGAGACGTCCTAAATCAACCAATGCTTATAACAAAAGGCCGTACCCGGCTAGTGATAGGCAGAGACCACCAGTGGTTGAGCCTGTGGTGAACAGAATGCATGACAAAGGCAAGAAGCTCTTGCATGAATCCAGGCCACATAACTATTATAGAATTGAGAGTAGCCATTCTGAAAGAAAACTGGAGAGAGGTTCAGTTCATGGAATCAAAGCCAGAGATTGGCCCCCTAGACCAGTTTCACGCAGGACAGAAAATGGTCACCCTTATCGAAGGTCTGATTCAGATTCAAAACATGAGGACAAAACCAAGCACTTACCTTCACGGCCAGTTTCGAAGATGGCTTCGAAGGTGGAAAAGGGCAGTTCAGCATCTGAATCAGCAAGTTCATGGGTACCTGGAGTACCAGACTGGTTCGTAATGCAAAACAAACCTAGAGAATTGCCTGTTCGAGGAGATGTTGTAAACCAAGGCAGGATGATCAGGCCTCCTATGGTGGTTCCAAATAATTGGGTGCTGCTTAAACACCCAAAGACAAGGGAACCAGATATGGTCCCAGTCATCTCAAGATCACAGAGAAGGAAAATTCAGCGCAGGTACACCCAGTATCAGAAAGATCTGAAGGAAAGTGGAGAAAATTCTTCACCAGTCAAAACGGAAGGAAGGAAGAACCCAAAGTCAGACCATGCTCCAAAGCCAGTTCCACAGAGCAAAGTGGTCTGCAGCCGGGAACAGTTGGCCAAGGTTCATTCTGAACTGAAAACCAGAGAGAAAGCTAGTTTGGTAGGGTTGGAGAAAGCTCTGATGGAGATAGATAGCGAGACCGAAGAAGAGATTAGCATAAGCCAGAAGAAAGAGGTCGTGGAGGAAGAGATGTTCGAAGCCTTCATGGCTGAGCAAACGTTTCTGACTGAAGAGCCAGTTGAGAAAGATCCTTCGAAGGGATCAGTTAGCAATGAAATACCAGAATGCATCATGCAGGATGTTTTTGAGGGAGTCAACCAAAGTAACCAAGAGGGGGAACAAGTACAGCCAGCCATCCAGTTTGGCTCGTTTCCCCCAGTATCAGTGAACATGGTACACATACTACCACAGGAATTCCAAGCTGGAGATGAAAATCAAGAGGGGCAGGAAGCTGATCCAGTTCAGATCTCTAGTGAAGACTCGCAAGCAAGCATGGTGCAAGATAATTTCGAAATGGTTACCCCGATGGAAGATGAATATGAAAGTGAGGAAGTGGTAAGCATCAATCTATCGTATCCATTTGAGTACCCCTCAGATTCGATGACGCAGCACGTCAGGCCTTTGTACATCAAGGCTTTCTTTGATGGGATACAGCTGAACCGAGTCCTGATAGACAATGGGGCAGCAGTAAACCTACTCCCGAAATCTTCTTTGAAGAAACTAGGAAAAAAGAATCCCAGGTTGATACCAACCAGCACAACCATTGCTGGTTTTGCTGGAGATAAGCAAAAGGCTCAGGGGATTCTACCCATTAATTTAAGTGTGGGAACCAGGGATTGTATGACAGCATTCTTCGTAATCGACAGTAATGCTAAATACAATGCTTTGCTTGGAAGGGATTGGATCCACACTAACAAATGTGTGCCTTCTTCTTTACATCAGAAAATCATGATGGCTTTAGGGAATGGAGAGACAGAGGAAATCGATGCAGATCCTCAACCCTTCATAGCCTGTGCAGACTTTGCGGAGGCTAAATTGTATATTGAGGGAGTGACACCTCTCAGTATACTAATGAAAGATGACAGCTCAGCCGAAGTGACGGCTGATGAGGAGGTGACGCACCTGAAGCACTTAGTCCAAAAAAGTGCTGATGAAGAGGTTGTCCTTAGAGATGACAATGATGCCTGGTTATAGGCAAAGAGAGGAACCACAAGAAGCCAAGTCCTTGGCTTTGATTAAATTTTCAGCATTGGACATAAAAGCAATAGTCCAGAAGGTTCAGGAGCAAGAGAGAGAGGTCATGATAATTGGCTGCAAACAGCAGCAGCAACAGGCTAGAGTCTTGACTCTTGGTAAGTACTGTGCCTTGGACATTGAATCAAAAGTCCAGGAGATACAGGAAGAGGAAGCCTTGTGGACAGATTTTGTCTATGAGGAGGAGGACAGAGATATTGAATTGAAGAACCTGGGGGCAGAACCAAGCTTGAAGATCACTTCAAAGGTAGAAGAAACCAGAGGGAGTTCTCATGCACAAGACCCTTTAGAAGAAGTAAATCTAGGGGAAGGTTCTGTACAACAGCCCACCTATATAAGTGCTTGTTTGAATGCTCTGGACAGAAACCAGCTATTGGTTGTTCTGAAGAAATACAAAGATTGCTTTGCATGGTCTTATAATGAACTACCAGGATTGGATAGGTCATTAGTGGAACATAGGCTCCCCATGAAGCCTAATTTCAAGCCTTACAAGCAGAAATCAAGGAGGATGAGTCCAGAAGTAATTCAGAAGGTCAAGGAAGAGATCCTTAGACTCCTCAAGGCAGGTTTTATTAGAACAGCCAGGTATGTCGAGTGGCTATCTAATATTGTGCCTGTAGTCAAGAAGAATGGCAAAATGAGGGTATGTATTGATTTCAGAAATTTAAATCTGGCAACTCCCAAAGATGAGTACCCTATGCCTATAGTGGACTTACTGGTGGACAGTTCAGCAGGTCACCAAGTCTTGTCAATGATGGATGGGCATTCCGGCTATAACCAAATCTGCATTGCAGAGGAAGATATCCACAAGACAGCATTCAGATGTCCTGGGAATATTGGCACCTTTGAATGGGTTAAGATGCCATTTGGTCTAAAGAATGCTGGAGCTACATATCAAAGAGCCATGAACACAATCTTTCATGATCTTATTGGAGGATATTTGGAATGTTATATTGATGACATTGTGGTTAAGTCCCAATCCATGGAGGAGCACCTGTTTCACTTAGAAGCAGCTTTTGAAAGGATGAGAAAGTTCAAGTTAAAGCTCAATCCTCTTAAATGTGCTTTTGGTGTATCATCTGGAAATTTCTTGGGCTATGTTGTTCACAAGAAAGGAATACAGATTGATCAGAATAAAGCCAAAGCAATCATTGAAGCCAAACCCCCATCAAGTAAGAAAGAATTACAAAGGTTCCTTGGGCAGGTTAACTTTCTTCGAAGGTTCATTTCTAACACTGCAGGGAAAACTAAAGTATTTTCTTCCTTGTTAAGGCTGAAAGATGAAGAGGAATTTATGTGGACAGCAGAGCATCAAATTGCTTTCGAAGGTATCAAGGCCTACTTGGCCAACCCTCCAGTGCTGATGCCACCAAAGGGTAATAACCCCTTGAAGTTATACATAGCTGCAGCAGAAGATTCATTGGGAGCTTTCTTGGCCCAAGACAATGAAGAAGGCAAGGAGCAAGCTGTTTATTACCTTAGTAGGTTTTTAAATTCTTGTGAATGTAAATACTCAGCTGTTGAAAAGTTGTGCCTTGCTTTGTATTTTGCTGCAATAAAATTGAGATACTATCTTTTACCTACAACTGTCTTGGTAATTGCAACCACGGATTTGGTTAAATATATGTTATCTAGACCAATGTTGAGGGGAAGGATTGGCAAATGGATGCTTGCCTTATCAGAATTTCATCTAGAATATGTCCCTCAAAGGGCAGTAAAAGGGCAGGTTTTAGCCAATTTCTTGGCAGATCATCCATCTCAAACAGAGAGCCAGGAGATAATGGAACTTGGTATGGCCAGTGTTGAGCCATGGCAAATGTGGTTCGATGGGTCGAAAGCAAATGGGTTAATTGGAATTGGTATTGTAATCAAGTCTCCACAGGGGACAGAAACTACCCATGGTTTTAGAGTGGATGAAGCTACCTGTTCCAATAACCAGGCTGAATATGAAGCCTTAATTGTGGGACTAGAGATTCTTATTGGATTACAAGTACATGCAGTTGACATATTTGGAGATTCTCAATTGGTGGTTAACCAAGTGAAAGGAATTTTCAAGTGTCAAAGCATAAGTATCCTGCCATATTATGTTGTTGCATTACATTTGCTTTCTCAGTTTCAAATAGCAAATGTAACCCATGTTCCAAGATTCTTGAACAATAGAGCCAATGATGTGGCTCAAAAGGCTTCGAACTTCAAGAGAAGGGATAATACCCAAAGGGACATAAGCCAAACAACATATCAGAGATTAATACAACCTTTGAATAAAAGGAATGTGATCTTGGAAGTCAATCATAATGACTTACAAGAACAAGATTGGAGGCATCCAATAATGCAGTACTTGGCTGGTCCATCTTCGAAGGCCAGTAGAAAAGTTAAGTTGCAGTCTATGCAATATATAATATATGGTAATGCTCTCTACAAAAGGGGGGGAGATGGCTTATTGTTAGAATGTCTAGGCCCGAAAGAAGCATTAACAGCCATGGCTGAGGTTCATGAAGGCATCTGTGGTGCTCATCAACCTGGTGTAAAAATGAGATGGTTGCTTCGAAGGCATTCCTATTATTGGCCAACCATCCTTAAGGACTGCATAGAATATGCAAAGGGATGTCAGGCATGTCAAAAGCATGGC
This sequence comes from Camellia sinensis, assembly GCF_055761805.1. Lineage (NCBI taxonomy): Eukaryota > Viridiplantae > Streptophyta > Magnoliopsida > Ericales > Theaceae > Camellia > Camellia sinensis. The sequence goes on from NC_138970.1 coordinate 11,579,726, forward strand.
ACAATAAGGCACGTGCCCATAACTGACCTACATGCAGTAGTGAAGCCTTGGCCATTCAGAGGGTGGGCCATGGATATGATGAGAAAAATACACCCACCTTCTTCGAAGCATCATTGTTTCATTTTAGTGGCCACTGACTACTTCACTAAATGGGTCGAAGCTAAGCCATACAAGGCTATAGACCAAACAGAGGTTATTGGTTTTATTAAAGATTTGATCCATAGATTTGGCATCCCGCAAACCATAGCAGTTGATAATGGAACTGTGTTTGATGGGAAGATGGTGAAGGCTTTTGTGGCAGAATTTGGAATTAGCCTTGTTAATTCCACACCCTATTATGCACAAGCTAATGGTCAAGCTGAGTCATCCAATAAGTCCTTGAAAAAAGGAATACAGAAGGTTGTGGATGACAATCCCAGGGATTGGCATAACTTATTATTGGATGTTTTGTGGGCATATAGAACCTCACCGTGGTCAAGCACAGGAGTCACTCCCTATGCCTTGGTGTATGGACATGATGCAGTCTTACCAGTAGAGATTAATGTTAAATCTTTGAGAGTAAGATGTCAAGATCAATTGAATCCTGAACAATACCATCAAAGTATGTGCTTAGAAATAGAAGGCATAGATGAAGCCAGAATTTTGGCATTAAATAGCATTCTTTTCCAAAAGAAGAAAGCAGCCAAGAATTATAATAAGAAAGTCAAACACATTGGCTTTGATGAAGGTGATTTGGTATGGAAGACAATACTCCCAATTGGGATTAAAAGCCATAAGTTTGGCAAATGGTCACCTAACTGGGAAGGACCATATCAAATTCATAGGGTTCTGCCTTTTGGAGCATACCATTTAAGAAATTTGAATGGTTATGTACATCCCAAAAAGATTAATGGCAGATATTTAAAACCTTATTTTCCAACCATTTGGGAAACACGAGGGATAGAGTAAACATCATATGCAAGCATCATATGCAAAAACACAAGCTTGCTCAAATGATATACAAAATATTGTGCTTTCATAAAGAATCAAGTACATTGTGCCACAAATTGGCCCAAAAATCATTACAATGCTTTAGTTGTTTTTCTACAATAGCTTTCCTATTGCTAAGGGAAGGAAATAATTGGATAGCCACAGCCATGTCTTCTTTTCGATTAGCCAGCCCTTGATTGGTGATGTGCAGTTTCTTATCAGTTCGAACCAAGGCTTGGTTTACTGCGGCTAACTCTTCTTCAAGCTGAGCTTTTTTCTCCAGAAGTTGGACTCGAAAGTGGGAGGCAGAAGAGTGTTGTTCTTTCAGAGTCGATACTTCAGTATGCACTTGAGAAACAAAACTCTGGTCCTTAGCCAGCTTCTCATCCGCAGTTTTAGCAGCATGACAAATATTGAGATAAAAATCAATAGTAGCTGCAGCCTGAGATAGATGACTTGAGACACTCATGGCAGACTGCTCAGCAATGTTACAGCATTGAAGGAACCCATTCCTGATGATGGGCCTTTGTAGAGCCTCGAAGGGGATCCTTGAAAAAGAAGTCAACAGTTGCAAGCATGTGTCCAAATCTACTAAAGGTGCAAAAGGCTTGTTGCTGGAGGAAGGAGAACTCTTGAAGATTTCCAATAGGGAGTCAGCCAAGGCTAATGGCTCAGCTTCAGCAGTAGAGGTGGGAGAGGTAGAAGGTATGTCAAAGAGACTAGCTAGTCTTCCTTCAAAGATGTCTACCTCATCCCTTGACATGAAGGGCATAGAGAGTGTTGTGGTGGAAGACGCAAAGGGCTGCATAGGGATGGGAGAAACGGATGGAGCATCTTTGGCAGCCTCTATGGTCTTGGCCACCAGCAAATCAAGAGAAGAGGGACTGGAAGTGGGCATTGGTGATGAACCATGAATTGAAGGGCTACCAGTGTCTTCTGTGGAAGAATCAACTGCCATTGGGAATGGAGTAGCAGTTGGAGTTTCTATAAAGGATGGAGAAAGAGCAAGGCTCGAAGGAAAAGTAGACTGAGGTAGGTTACGAGCCAAAAAAGGGAGGTATGGCTTTAATCCAAGAAAAGGAGATGCAGGAATACTGGAGTCTAAAGAAGGTATGACAAATATAGGCTTTGAAAGTGGAAGTACGACTCGAACAACCCTGACATTCTGTATTTGGTCAACCTCAACCGAAATTGAGGAAGGTCTCATTGGAAAGGTGAGTGCAGTAGTTGTCACTGCAAAAGGAAGAAATGCAGAACAATGTTAAACTTCAATACCACAAGCTGACAAAGTAAAAAACAGCAGAGGTATGAAAGAAATTACTTGTTCCAGAGGCGCTAGTACTGATGGGAGAACTGCGGAGAGAGTAATGTCCAGCAGTCTGCTGCCTTCTTACCATTTCCCCTTGTGTTGCATCGGCAGCAGCAGCTTCCTCTCTTTGCTCTTGCCATCTTTTCTTGGCCCTCTCAAATACAACGATTGCCTTGGAATGTTCTTGTTCGACTGCCTTGGCGGCTGCTTTATGAGTAGAGTCCTCAACATAGTCAGTGACAGGAACAGTCATTTTCTTTCTCTTCTCCCTTGGCAGAGATACAACCAATTCTTTTCCAACCTCCCCTTCTTCAGATCGGGGTTCAGACTCTCCAAAGATAAGTTCTTTCTCCGCTATTATGGTGGTTGCCTCGCTAACAGGATTTTCAATGACATCAGATGAAGATACAGCTACCTTTTGTCTCTTTGTTCTTTGTAAGGGCACTTCCTTCTCTGACTCAACCTCTCTTTCTTCTTCAAGAGATTTAGGTACTTCAGGAGGAAGGACTAGTCTCTTTTTTGTTTTTTGTTGTTGTTTCTTCTTGAGAATAGCTAAAGTCTCGGCTCTCTTGGGAGACTCTTCTTGTGGAGACCCTACACCAAAAGCATGAGTATAAGGAAACCAACAAAAGATTCAGAAATAAAAAGGGAGGAGAAGAACTTGAAGATACTCACCCTTCTTCGAAGCAGCTCTAGTAACCCTGGCTGGAAGGGGTAAAGTGGCAGGAGTAGTGGTGACAACTTCAGGAGGGGGAGAAGTGTTCTGGGCTGTTGTTGACTTATCCTTCGAAGGCAATCCCAACCCCACCAACAAGTCATGAGGGTGTGCAGAGAGGCGCACTTCCATATTGGCTGTCCACCAGTTCTTAAACCTTTTTAAGACTGAGCCAAAGGGGCGAAAGGGGATAAATTGGAATTCACTCAATTCCTTCAGCAGTCTGAGTACTGCTGCCTCTGGCTTGGATTTGGGTATTCTCAAATCTCTGGCAGTGAGATGGACATTTGAAAGACTGCAAAGAGGAACAGGTATCCCTTGAGAGAGCCCAAATTGCCTTGCAAATTGAGAAGGGCAATATACCTCAGATATGCATTTATAGGCTCGAGGGTTCAGAGTGCCAATGAACAGCTCCCTTGGTAATAATATAGAGGCCCACATATCTTTGTGGGGAGAAGTGGAACATTCCTTATCAGCCAGAAAAGATTGTAGCCAGGTTGGCCCTCTATTGGCTTCGAAAGGACAAAAGAAGGAAGCAGATGGAGAGATAGGAAGTTGATAAAAGAAGGTGAAGTAATAAGCAAAGGAAGCAGGGTAAAGGGCAATCCTAGCATATTTTTCCCCGTAAGTACTAGGATCCTGAACAAGGAATCCTAAACACTTGGGATGTAGGTCAGTGAAATAAGCAAAGAGCCAGAGTTGGAGCACCCAGAGGGGACCTCCTTGGTTAGCATCGAGGGGTTTTTCGCAAAATTGGGAGCAGGTTCTGTAGACATGACCTAGAAGATAAGGAGCAAGAGCGATATGTTTCTTCAAGACGAGTGCCTTCGCAAGTGGAGCAAACTCAGGCATAATCCTCTGAGATGAGGTGCAAAAGAGGAATTTGCATAACCAGTATAATATGAAGGAGAAGAATTCTCTGTCCCGCACAGGACCTTCTCTCTTATTTTCAGCCTTTACGAAGTCACTATAAGAAGAGTTTAGGGCTGGGAGAGAAAATTTGACAGGAAGGTCTGGATAGTTGGGAGTAAAAGGAGAACCATGGGGTGAAAGCCCTAGGAGATGGCAAATATCAAGAACGGTGGGGGCCATCATACCGCACCGAAACTGGAAGAAATTGAAAGCCATATTCCAAAAACATAAGGCAGCAGGAATCAAAAAGGGGTCTTCAGGAATAATGAACCTGGAAAGTCGAAGGGCATCGAGGATATAAAGCTCTTGCAGGTCATCTTCTCTCGCAGGCACCACTCTGTCATACCATTCCTCCCATTCAATCCTCAATGTCGGCCAGCAGCGATGAGGACGGTTTACCCTCCAAGTTCCCCAATCAAGCCTTCCTTCGTAAAGAAGGAAATGGTCCTCCAAACGAGGGTACAGAGCTGGGAGTTGAGTAGGAACCTCCCGGAAGATAGGACCTAGGACGTACTCCTGTTTGTTGCTGTGGCGAGGAACGAAAAGACGACCATCGATGTTACTTGACTCACCAGATGTCAGCTTGCTGATTTCTTCATCGATACAATATTTCAAAGCCATGGTAGGACTGATATGGTCGCCAGCAAGTACTTTTAGAGAGGAGGGATCCATTGGTAGTAAGCAAAAGAAGAGCAAAGAAGATCAGAAGAACCAGTAGAGAGAAGGGTTTGTAAAAGGCAAGAGATTTCGGAACACGAAACGAGAGGGTTTTAAAACCTTTGTGTCCGAAATTATACCCCGTAAGTCGTTAAGTACTAAAAGTACGAATGCGAGGAATTTCTTCCAATATTGATAGTTTTGGAGGGAAAAGCTTATTCCGGGGATTGGGGCCAGCTTCGAAATGAAATATTTGGCTTCGAAAACAAGATCTTGGCGTCAAAAAATCAAATAACAACGGCTTCGAAATACATAAGTCGGCTTCGAAGCCTAGTATATGCTTAAAGGTGCTAAATTGCTTGATTATGGGTCTGTTTAGGGGTTATAAATCAAAGTAACGACCTTCGGAGCAAAACCTAGTATTCTCTGAGTATGAGAAACGGTGTTCGGAGCATACTACATGCTTAAAAATGCTTGAATGCTCAAAATATTGGTCTACTTCAAAAAATCTAAAGACCTGTTTGAAGGTTATCAGTCAAAATGACAACATTCGAAGCAAACCTTAGGACTCTTTAAGGAAGAGGGGCACTGTTCGAAACATCCAAGACCAATCATTGGTTTCTATATGAGCAAGAAGGAATTGCCATAGGTTGCCTTTCGAAGCCAAAAGAGATCAGTTTAAAATTGATTGGCTTTATCAACCATGACCATATATTGGTTACAGTTAGTGTTGAAGAGTAAAGTCATTGAAATCGAAGTACTAAAATAATATCTGCCAGAATTGTCAATTTTACTCCATGAATTGGAAAAAGACATGATTGGTTCTTTTAGTACTTCATTAAACAATTGATTCGAATGATGAGATTGTTCAAATTCGAAGTTACGAGTTAGCTGTTAAAGATAAAAGGAAACAGAGTCAAACAGTGTTAAGTACAGAAAGACTTTGTTTATATTAAAGCCAAGACGATTACATTAAGTGACCCTATCTGGGTACAAATTTAAGTTCATAAAAATAAGGAATAGAATAAATAACGAGGTCATGAAATTTTGTCCAGCAATGGTCAATAAATTTCTGTTCTTTCTTTATTATTTCTTCTATCTCTTCTAAAGTTGGCTGCATAAGCTGATGAGCTCTCACTTCATAATAGAGTTCTTCAGCCTTCGCTTCGAAAGCCTCTTCCCTCGATTTTTGTTCCAATTCATCTATAACCAAATCATCCCAGTACGCAGAATCTTTATTCCTGAAGTCATCGAACTCTTCGATAAAATTCTCTGCTTCATACTGGGCATGAATTCGGAGAGATGAAAGTTGATCCAGATTTTGGATGGTGATCTTAGAATTCTGATGCCAGTAGAGGAGCACTGGGAGTTGGTCCAAAAACAAATAAAGCTCTGCCTGGGCAAGAGGGTTAAGGACATGGCCCCTAGTTAGGATATCACAAGCCCATTGAAAGTTTTTAAGAGGAATGTCATCCTCAAGAACATTGAAGGGCAGGTGGGAGAAAGCCGCGAGCAAAAGTTGAGCTTGCTTTCGCTCGGCTGGAGAAGGGGGTGACGGAGGTTGGTAAGGTGGAAAAACTTTGTCCATTGGAAGGGCAAGTCTTAGTTTCTCTGTCCAGGAAAGAATGGGAGAAGGAGAAGGAGAAGATGATCCTGCTTCGGAAGATGGGAAGAGAGTAGATGGCTCTGCTTCAGAAGACAAAGGGGAGGGAGTAGATGTTTCTATCTCAGAAGGTGCAGAAGAGGGTGTGGATGCCTCTATTATGGGAGATGGCACGGGAGCAGAAGGAACAAAGGCATTAATGTAATCAAGCCAATCAGAAGAACAAATCTTCGCCTTCTTGGCTAAGAATGAAGGGGTATACCCTTGTGCTTCTTCTGGTCGCCGGGCAGGGTGCATTATCTTTGTAGGCATGGAAGAAGTATACCAAGCCACAAGCAGAGTCTCTTCCAAGCTACGTCGAAGGTCAATGGGCACGTAAGGGTAGACCACTGAGCTTCAAGCGTAGGAGGGAAACTCCAAGGGGTCAGTGAACTCAACAAAATGGTGATTGATTCGCTCCCTTAAATCATAAGTCTCAGGAGTTGACCAGCTTGTCCAGCCAGAAGCCCCAGAGAGTGAAGAGGTTACAGTTTCATCCCATGCAGAGGTCTGTAAAGAAGAGTTTCCTAAGTCCATATTTTCAACTTGTCGAAGCAAAGGCTTGAGAGTAGTTCGGTCGAAATACAAAGGGAGCTTAGGGGAAGAACTCTTTGTGTCTGTAAGTTTGTAAACCAAGGGATTAAAGGCAATGTGTTCGTAGTCCAAAGGTTTATAATCTGCAAAAGCCTCCATTACCTGAATAGAGAAGGGCGGGTAAAGGTGGCTAATGAATGCGTGGAGATTCTTTCGAGGAGGAATAACATCACTCAAAGGCTCTTCATATGCTTGATCAGTAGTAAGGGAAGTTGATGCAGCCATAGCCTGTTCGAATACTAAGGTATTGGGATGTTCAACGAGTTAATGCAAATAATCACCAAATGGATGACGGTTGTATTTCCAGAATTTGGACTCCATACACGATCTAGAGGCGTGGGAAAACTGTAATCCACTAATATCACCAAGTATTGGGTATATTAGTGCGGGGGGTAATGTTGGCTACATATTTTGTAAAAGCCAGTTACAGTTCGACACGTGGCAGAGTAAGGGTAATAAAGAGAGGTTATTCAAGCCTTTAATCCTGATCGTACACGTGGTAACAAATATTGGTCCTCACATGATCTGAGTAACACTAGATCAATAACGGGATGCAAGATAACATATCTTCAACGGTTACTCATATTCAAATTCAAGTACAAGAGGGAAACTCAACTGCTAGTAATGGCGTAATGGAGCTACTTGTAAGGAAGCATGATCAGCGATCATGGAGGAGCAGTTCGACGGTTCGAAGTGCAGTTCGAAGGTCATCACTGACGAGTGTAAATAGCAGGGCAGCCCCCAGAAAAAAGGACGGACTCAGATCATACAAACCAGTCATTTACTTCATATATTTTCTTTTCCAGTCTTTTACATTTCCAGTCTTTAAATACCTGTTCTTTAAATACCTGCACTTTAAATACCTGCACTGCACTTCGATTCATAGGAGTAGCTTCAAGTAGATCCAAGTAGATTGCTGTTGTAAACCTCTCTGAGGCTGAGTTCGGACCATTGTAAGTGTTCATTTTTATGAAATACTTCAATTGTTCTTCATATTACTATTATTTCTATTAACTTCTCCTAAGTCAAGCCACCAGTAAAAGTCCTCTTCATTGAGGCTGAAAAGAACTAACACAATCGTCTGATAATTTGTTGGCAATCACAATTTCTATAAGGACTGATTGATCCTTGTTGGCACACTCACATTCACAAAAATACCCTTTGAAAAGCCAAAAAGCCAACAGAATCATTTTAGTAGTATATGATACAAGTATAGTCAATTGCTATAATTCTCATTCTTGTGTTCTTTCTTTGTCCGTGTGCAATGGGAAGAAGGCTAATTAACCATAAAAAGGTATTTATTAGACTATAAAAATGGCAAATTAACTAGACTATAAAAATTGCAAACCACTACACCAAGAAAATTGATCCCAACAAAAACTATACAATTAAATTGGTTGTAATTTGCTTACAGCTCATGTCATCAGCTATGAAGTACGGATACAAATACTAGTACTGATATGATGTGGGTACGTTGATACGGTAAAATTCAAAAAAAAGTAAGGTATAGATACATCCTGGTACGCTTGTAAAAAAATATTTATTTTTAATTTAGAGTAATGCAAAAATTAATTAAATGGTTTAATTTGTTAAGATCCAACTTATAATTAATATTTAATGTTAAAAGTAAAGGTATAAATCAAAACTAAATGTCAATATATTAAATAATTTACAAACCATAATTTAATTTTAAAATCATACTAAGCATAAAATTAAAATTAAAAAAGAAGTCTAGTGAAAGGAGTTTTATCTTTGTAGTAGAAGAAAAGATTGTTTCAACTAAGGTACGATGCGGTTTGGGTATATACTAGGTACGTCTAAGTACGTCAAAAATTAAGAAGAAAAAAATTTGAGTACGTGTTTCGTGTACTTAGGGCCGGCCCTGAGATTTAGGGGGCCCAAGGTGACCTTCGGAAATGAGGCCTTTCTTATATTAAAAAAAAAAAAGTTGATGGATAAAACAATAAGTTACAATAACTTTTTTATTTGTTTATAGTCACAAAAAAAATTAATTACAACAACTTCTTCATCAACCAAACATAAACTTTTTATTTGTTTCTTACTACCAAAAAATTTATCAAGCGCTCCCGATTGAGATTGAATAAAATTTTCTAATTTTTGCTTCTTTTTCCTTTTTTCACATCTAAAAATATACTTCCTAGGAGACATGACTACTCTATATAATCACAAATCCACAAATTTTCTAATTTTCTAATTTTCAGAAATTTTCTAACCTACTTCCAGAAAATTTTTAATTTTCTAATGTTAATTTTCTTTCAGTAACCCACATTCTTAGCCTCGATGGGTATTATAAATTATAATGTGTTTCTTGTTTTTGGGCCCATGTCAGTTGGGCCTCTAATTTGTCATGATATATTTTGTTTTTTTTAGGCCCCATATACAATTGGGCTTATAGTATTTGGATTTTTTTTTTAATATTTAAAACATAAAATCATATTTTGGGGCCCTATTTTCAGCCCAAATCTGGGGGCCCAAGGCGCAGGCCTCTTTGGCCTGCCCTCAGGGCCGAGCCTGTGTGTACTCGATACGTATGCAGAAGTACCATACAAGGTATTATACGCTAATAAATATCCGGTATGGGTACGACATATTTTTCAAAGTATCCATACTTCATAGGTAATCAATTTTGTATAGTGAAATTTTATTGTCCGAAGACAAACAATAATGAATATTTGTCAATTATTTTATAGAATTTCACATTCAGTTCATGTTTGACCAATCTTGACATGATGATTAAAAAAAGTAAGGACATTTTAAAGTTTAAAAACTAAATTTAGCAAACAAACCTTATTTTTGTAGTTGTTATGAGTGTAGTGTAAGCACCATCCTTCGCACAGAAAAACATATTAAGAGAGACCTATCACTTAAAATTCCTTCTTCTTTTTTTTTTTTTAATGCACCCAAAAATATATGCGTGAATGATTAAAAAATAGCTATTTGTACAAACATCTACAGAGATAGGCTTACCAAATAAATAATTAGTACATAAAAATATATGCTTACTATCATTGATTTAGGTGCTCCGGGGAGGATTTCTATGATCATGGTTTTTGAGCTTTTTGTTCTATACTGTGGTTTCCTAAGAGTACATTATAAAATAGTCTTTATTGCGGAAACATTGAAGATTTGTCTCACCTTCATAATTTCAAAAAAGTTTTCATTGGGAAAAAGGAAAATTATAATTAGATTCTGGTAACTAACTATTTACAACTGGACAATTTAAAATAGACTTTTCAAATAATTAAATATTATTTAATGAATAAAAATGAGAAAATTCAAAATCTCAATCTATGCAGGAACATCATTTTGAATCTATTCAATTTGAATTGGTATTTTCTCCATCACAATTATTGTGAAAAGACATCTACAAAAATGAGTCTTGGACAGTTTATTTGTAAAAATGTATGTATAGTCAAAAATGGGCCACGCCTAAAATTTGGTCAAGTTCTAATTGTTCAAGTTGATTCTGTAGAGTTGGGGGGGGGAAAGGTAGTCATGTTTGATAAATCTGAACAGGATGATTAAAAAAAACAAATTGAAAACCAAATTTAGCAAACAAGGGTATTTTTGTAATTGTCATGTGCCTAGTGTAGGCCTCGTCGACTCGTCGTTCACACAGCAAAACTGATTAAGAGGGATCTATAAAAAAAAAATCCCTATTTATTGTGTGCTTTCTAGTTGGTATAGTAGAATGATAATGTGTCCAATAAAATCTCCCTCTTTAGAAACATATATGTATGGGGAGGAAATGTTCGACGCCACCCGTACTCCTCGTGTCCAAGCTGCACCTTCCTCTGATTGTCCTGTGAACACAACGAAGGTGAGCTACGCGACGGTGTGTTGCCGGAAAACCCCTCTGGCGGTCAAGTTAGCACACACTCAGAGAGAGAGAGAGAGAGAGAGAGAGAGAGAGAAAAGAAGACAATGTGCAAGAGTCTCTCTCACCAGCAGGTGTTCCATCCTCCGCTTGGGGAACGCAGTCACGTTTATATACTTTTTGCGCTCACCTCTACATCCATTAGCCCATTGACGCGTGGATCTGCTCTCCTATCACGCTCTCTCACGTGTCAACGCAAATTCAGCTAAACATCACCTAATCAAACCGCCAAACGGCGTTGGAGGAACGGGCAGCGCGGCGGCACTAACCCAGCCTCCTACTACCGTGTTACTTTACGAGACAAGCCATGCTCCTTGCCGAGCTCCATTACGACCGTGCTCAGTAGCCCTCCGCTAAGACCGATCTCCTGTTCGATTGGGTCGGTCTGCGGAGGACCTCATTCGCCGAGCTAAACAAGCGAACAATAAAGACCGGGCTGACAGAGAATCATCTCGGCCAAATGGGGCCTGGACTTTAACCGAGCAAACTCCCATTGGATCGGCCCAAGCCAGCTCGGCCCAAACACACTTGGACCCATTTTAGCCCGGCCATTACCACAGACCAAGGCCAAATTATGAAATCTCCCTCTCAATTGCCCCTTAATTCCGTCCGCACTAGCGTGACCGGGATTACATGCTCCGACCGGGGTTGTTCCTCTGCCCGGCCTTACACCGCAAGGCATTAGCCGCGCTAAGCCGCATGCTCGGTCTCTTGACTTGCTCGGTTGGCGCCCCGACTTACCAGCCTATCTTTTCAGTACTGACGCCGCTGTCATTACAGACACGCGTCACTCATTCATTGGCCTCGAACAGCCAACCCAGCCGCCACACGCCGTCTCTTCAGTTTCAAATTTTGGTTCCTTTTCTGCTTCCATATATATATATTGTATGCCCCTTCACTATCTCATTCTACTTCTCATCTTCCTCCCCTTGCAACCTTGTGGTCCAAAGCTATATCGCAACTATACTCGAAGCATCTTCTTGGCGGATCTGGACTCATCAACGTCGCGCAGAAGGGTCCTCCGTCCCTGAACTGGTAAGTCCTTCTCATTCTTAGAAATCATCCCACATAGGCGAGTCTAGGGCATAACGATTGTGGGGTTTTAAGGCGTCGAATGAAGCTAGGTTAGGGCTCCTTCCCACTGTAATCACAAAAAACCATCCTTTGAACTGTTCATCATCTTTTGTGATGAAGGTGCTAAAATCTAGGACCAACCGAGATCCTGGTCTTCATTTGATCCCAAACCATAATAGAGCCGAGCAAGTTATAAGTTTTTTAAGACTTGTGTGGGAATCGAGGTGACAGAATGCTAGATCATTCGACCGGGTTAATATCTGGTCCGCTTGAGCGACCGAACTTCTGGTATACCACTGTGACCAAGATGCTGCTGCATTTCCTGTGACCGAGCTAAAGTCAAGCTCGTTTGCATAACCGCGCTATCACTTATACTTGCCTTTTATTGCAGAGTCTTAGGAGACCAGACACTAACACCGAGGCTCTCAAAGGCTGAGCAACCATCAAACGAAACTCTGTCAAACAAACATTGCCATGCTGAAACCAGCAGGCTTCACATGGGGCATTACCGCTTCCTCGTTGACACACCGGGCGCACTAGCCGTGTTCCGGGAGGAATATGGCGTCCCCACAGACGTCCACCTTGAGCTCGATGAAGAGGATACCACTCCATGGGGCAGACTGGACCAATGCCCCTTCACCGTGCTGTCCATAGTCAAAGGAGGCTTACGCTTACCGGTTCAGCCGCTAATGTGTGAGTTCCTTAGGCGTACCAGGCTAGCGCCAACACAAGTTTCGAAAAATACATTTAGAATAATAAACGGGGTAACCGAGCTGAACAACCGGCTTGGCCTGAACTTAGGACTAGCCGAGATTTTGCGCCAATACACCCCCGGGCACACAACCGACGGGTTTAGCTATTATTTAAAAATTAGACCGGGCAAGGAAGAACTAGTAACCGACACCCCGGATAAAGATATGCATGATGACGACTTCTTTTGGGTATCTGCGAATTATGAGACGGCTGATGTGCCTGGTTGGTACATCAACAAGAACTTCGGTTTGACATGTAAGTCGTGTTCACTGACCGGTCAAATTACTTTCCTTTACTATTTTGTCCTAATCGCTCTTTTCCTTGCAGCTATTGAAGCCTTACAAACAAATTACTTCAACCCAAACGAGGCAGTCATCCGAGCCGTGCTGCAGTATCGACACCGAGATTGTCACGATCTTCTCGGCTACGTCCCTTCCTACCGCTATTCAGCACCGCACAGGAGTAAGGTCACTGACTTTCTTTTAGCTCCATCTCCTTCTCCTGATCCTAGTCTGCCAAACGTGCCCCTAATATAGCTGACCGAAAGAGAAGAAATGGCAAAAAGGAGCAGGATCAAGAACTTGAACACCTCTACCTCAACCGAGATTCCACCTCCAGCCCCATCAGTCGGCCAGAGCTCGGGGACCATGATCACCCTGGCTTCCACGATCGCCCCCTCCGAGTTGCGTTGAGCTAGCAAGAGAGCACGGTCGGCTGATCCCTCCGTCGAGCTTGTTGCCGAACTGAGCACTGAACAAACGACGCGGGAGGCCGAACCGGTTGCAGCCTGGAGGCCGGAGTTAAAACATCGGGGCAAGGAGATCCCGGTTACTGTTTCCGTCAAGGGTGACAAGGAGCATCTCCTTGCCTTCGACTTATCGAAGGCGTTGCTTCTGCCGAGCGACATGACCAAAAGCGAACACGTACCAAACACTCGGCTCGTCAAATTCGCGGTCAAATCCATGACCAGGGTATGTTTTCTAAACCCTGCCATGTCTTGTTATTACTTCGGTTTGTCTTCTTATTTCGCTTTTGCCGAGCTGGGTTTGTCTTCTGATTTTGGCTTAAATCCTTCTTGTTACAGGCCCTTGAAAAACAACACATGGTCATGGATCGAATAGTGAACTTGCGCCACAAAGTCACCAAGCTGAACAACGCCAGTAAAAACGTGGCCGCTGAGCTTGGCCGGGCAAAGGCTTCACTCGAAATGGCCAATGCTGACAACGCAAGACTCCTTGGCCAACTCGGCAGGGCCAAGCAAGAGAGGGACGAGCTGAAAGCCCAACTCACAGCCGAAAAAGAGGTGAAGAAGGCCGCCGTGGACAAGGCCAACAATCTCGATTTCCAGGAGGCCGAGGACAACTACACCAAGCAAGTCGAAGCCACCAAGGACATTTACTTCAAGTTCGGTTGGAAGGCCGCTTGTGAAAAACTCAGCCAAGGATCTGAGACCGAGGTGTTTGCTTCTCCTCCCCTGGCCTTCCTGTCGGTCTATCTGATTCCTTACGCCAACGAAGTCTTCAACGCTTTGTAAGAGGAGGCAGAAAAAGAAGCCGAGGACGAGGGCAGCAAGTAGGAGCTCGGAAAGGAAAAGGCTGCTGTTGTTGACCTAAAGGTCGCGACGGAAGGAGCCGGGGATGAGTTTGCCGACCTCTCCCCATTAGCGTAGTTTAGACTTGTCTTTTTTTTTTTTCTTTTTTTTTTTTGTTTGAATTTTTGTAACCGGGCTACAAGCCTCACTACATGTACCAAATTTTCTATTCAATGAAAAGTTCTCATTTTGCCTATACTCTTGCAATGTTTGCCGTAGTTTTTCATTTAACAGTGTTATTCTTGCCCGGCGTAAACTGATTGAACCGAGAAAATTATCCCGGCCGTCAAAGACACGAAAATTATCTAGATTTTAGATCACTAACTCTTCCAGCCGGGGTAAAACATCCCGGCTATATACTATTTCCATCAACCGGGATAAAACACCACGACTAACTTACTTGAATCATCAACTATTCCAACCGGCGTAAATCATCTCGGCAAAACCTTCAGAGTTAAGCAAATCATCAAGTCTTCTAGCCGGGATAAATCATCTTGGCTAAACCTAAGAGTTGAGCAAATCATCAACTCTTCTAGCCGGTGTAAATCATCTCAGCTAAAACCTCAGAGTTGAGCAAATCATCAACTCTTCTTGCCGGGATAAATCATATTGGCTAAAACCTAAGAGTTGAGCAAATCGCTAACTCTTCTAGCCGGGGTAAATCATCTCCGCTAAAACCTAGGAGTTAAGAAAATCATCAACTCTTCTAGTCAGGGTAAATCATCTCGGCTAAAACCTCAGAATTTAGAAAATCATCAACTCTTCTTGCCGGGGTAAATCATCTCGGCTAAAACCTCAGAGTTAAGCAAATCATCAACTCTTCTAGCCGAGGTAAATCATCTCGGCTAACCCTAGGAGTTAAGCAAATCATCAACTCTTCTAGCCGGGGTAAATCATCTTGGCTTTAGAGGCAGTTGCCCCTCATTCACTACATTACTTCTAACACAACAAACTTCATAAGCATAAATAATTCATTTATATTATGGCAAATGGAGTATTTCATTCAGAAATAAAGGGGAAACTTGTCCCTTCACAAAAAAATTACAGACAAAAGACAAAGACTAAAAATAGTACAGCTTGAGGTTAGCCGCACTCCATGGCCGGGGTATGCTTTTGTCATCCAAGTCCTCTAAGTGGTATGCCCCCTTGCCCGCCAGACCGATTATCCTGTAAGGCCCTTCCTAGTTTGCCCCTAACTTGCCTTCACCCGGCACCAGCGTGTTGCCCATCATTTTCCTTACAACCCAGTCCCCGACTTTAAATAGTCTGGGATGCACTGTCTTGTTGTATCTTCTGGACAATTCTTGTTGATATGCGGCCACGTGACTTAGTGCCTTTTCTCGGTGCTCGTCAGCTAGATCCAATTCCAAGGCGATGGCTTTAGAGTTTATCTCGGGCTCAAAATTTTCGCTGCGGATGGTGGGCATGCCGATCTCTAATGGAATGACCGCTTCAATGCCATATGCCAGGGCCAAAGAAGTCTCCCCAGTCGAGCGTCTCGAGGTCATTCGATATGCCCAGAGGACACTAGGGAGTTCCTCAACCCATTTGCCTTTGGCCTTCTCAAGCCTTTTCTTTAACCCATCTAGAATGGTCTTGTTCGGTGCTTCAGCTTGGCCGTTGGACTGAGGGTAGGCCGAGGTGGAATTGTAGAATTCTATCTTCAATTCCTCACAAAATCCTCTAAACAGGCGCCTGTCAAACTGGGTGCCATTATCAGATATCAAAGCCTTGGGGACGCCAAACCGCGTTATCACATTCTGCCAAACAAACCGCTTGACATCCTTTTCTTTGATGGTCGCTAAGGGCTCGACTTCAACCCATTTGGTGAAGTAATCTGTCGCCACAATGAAGAACTTCCGGTTGCCTAGCGCTGTTGGAATTGGTCCCACTATGTCTAGCCCCCACATTGCGAACGGCCAAGGACTTGTAAGGGGGAGAAGTTCTTTAGCCGGCTGGTGAATTTGGTGGGCCAATTTTTGGCATTTTTCACATTTTCGAACATATTTATGCGCGTCTGCCTGCATGCACGGCCACCAGTATCCTTGGGAAATAGCGCAGTAAGCCAAAGATCTCCCCCCGATATGACTTTCGCACATGCCTTTGTGGATCTCGTAAAGGAAAGCTTCTACGCAGTTTGGATGAACACACTTAAGGTACAGACCGGCAAATGACTGCTTGTATAAAGCGCTAGATGGAGAGAGCCAAAACTGCTCTGACTTCACTCGGACTTTATGTGCTTCCTTTTTATCGGCCGGAAAGGTCCATTCTTTTAGAAAAAGGATGATAGGGTCTATCCAAGAGAGGCTAACCTCGGTGCAGAGTACTTCCGTCTGCTCGGAGTCCTCAATACTAGGCCTTGGAAGAAACTCGATCAGAAGAGGACTGGGAGTTGAATTGTCGAACATGGAAGCTAAACCGGCCAACTCATCCGCTCGGCCATTTTCTTCACAGCCAATTTGTTGGACTCTTATTGCTTGGAATTCCTTGATGTGTTCTCTCACTAAAGCTTGGTACTTGGTCATTCTGTCATCTTTGGCTTCCTACACTCCAGACACTTGGTTGACAATAAGTTAGGAGTCGCTGTAGACCATCAACTCGAATGCTCGCAACTGGAGCGCGCTTTTAAGGCCGGCCAGCAGTGCTTCGTATTCAGCCTCGTTGTTTGATGCTGAGAATCCAAGTGTGATAGAGTTTTCGATGGTTAGACCGTTCAGCGAGATCAAAACTATGCCCAGCCCGGCACCGTGCCGATTTGAGGCGCCATCTACAAAAAGTTTCCACATTTCACCAACGAAGAGTTTCCAACATTCTAAGGGGTCCTGGGAGGCTTGAAGGTTGATGGGATCACGGTCGCTGGACTGCTCGGCTTCAAGCTCGCTGCTGACTATTTTAACAGACACGTCTTCATCTCTCATCGGCGATGCTATACCAGACCCAACAGGTTGATCTGTTATTCCCAAGTCTATCGTCGCATTGCCGAGCTGAACTACACTTCCGACTGAAGGTTCTGTGGACAGGCGCACAAGTTCTACGTCGCCAACATCAGCCTGTTGTGCAATTTTCGTTGGGCTTACACTCGCCACCCCGGCTGCTGCGGTAAGATCCATCGGGCATACCGGGTGAATTCCAGGTGAGAATTCAGCAACAAAGTCGGCCAAGGCTTGGGCTTTGATGGCGGTTCGGGGTTAAAACTTAACGTCGAATTGCCCTAATTCGACTGCCCACTTCAAGATTCGACCGGAGAAATCCGCCTGTTCAAATAAGGCTTTCAAAGGGAAATCGGTCAACACCACGATTGTCTGAGCATGAAAGTAGTGCACTAATATCCTGGAGGCCATCATTGGCGCCAAAGAAAATTTTTCCAGCGGCAAGTACCTCGACTTCGCCGGTAGCAAGGTTTTGCTCATGTAAAAGATAGGGAGATGTTGGATGCCTTCTGACCGGACAAGCACTGCACTAACTGCATGTTGAGAAACTGCCAGACAAAGGTAGAGTTCTTCACCAAGAGTGGGATGGAAGACAAATACGTTTTGAGCTCGACCAAGGCCCTATCACATTCCTTGTCCCATGAAAACTTGGACTTCAAGGCTCGAAAGAAAGGGCGGCAACAATCTGATAACCAGCTTATGAATCGATTAAGTGCGGCTTCCATACCGGTAAGATGTTGCACGTCCTTTGCCAAGTTGGGCTGCTTTAATTCTTGTATGGCTTTAATTTGTGAGGGGTCCGCTTTGATGCCTCGGTTTGTGACTAAGAAGCCCAGGAATTTCCCTGATCCTACGCTGAAGGCACACTTGGACGCATTCAAGCGAAGCTTGTGTTGTTTGAGAATGGCGAACATCTCGGCTAGGTCAGATAAGTGGTCGGTTTGCTGCTTGCTTTTGACCACCATGTCATCGATGTAAGCCTCCATCGTGCGGCCTAGCAGAGGGGCAAACATCTTGGTCACCATCCTCTGGAAAGTGGCCCCGGCGTTTTTCAAACCAAAAGGCATGACTCTATAGTAAAACAATCCCCTTAGGGTATTGAAAGAGGTTATCTCGTGGTCGGGTACATGCATGGCGATCTGGTGATAACCACGATAGGCATCTAAGAAACTGAACCGGTTATGTCCGGCTATAAGATCCACTAGCTGGTCTATTCTAGGCAGAGGAAAACTGTCTTTAAGGCAAGCTCGGTTGACCGTCTTGTAATCAATGCAAACTCGCCACTTCTCATTCTTCTTGGGTACTACGACCGTGTTCGAAACCCACCGAGGGTAACGCACTTCCTGAATTGCCCTAGCCTCTAGCAGGTTCTTGACTTCCTTCGCGACTACCTCGGCGTGATGAAAGGCGATCTCCTCGTTCTTTGAATGACAGGACGCACATCCGGGAAGACATTGAGTTGGTGGGAAATAAAGCTTGGATCAATGCTGGGCATGTCGTATGGCGTCCATGCAAAGACTTCGATATTCGCTACCAGGAACTCCACCATCTCAGCACTTTCTTGGGCAGTCAGGCTAGATCCCAGCAAAAAGAACTTGTTAGGATTTTCTGTGTCGATCCGTACCTCTACCAACTCTTCAACAGCCTTTTCCTCGGCCCTAGTGCCCACGTCATCCAGGACCCCTTGGTCTTCCAGACCTTCGATCATTTGCACAAAGCCTTTGGCAGCTCGGCTCCTATTCACTGCCACGAAACACTGTTTCGCCATGACTTGATCGCCCCAAATCTCCTCTACTTCCCCTGTAGCCGAGGGAAACCTCATGACCTGGTGGTAGGTTGACGCTACCACTTGCATGGCGTGAAGCCATCCTCTACCAAGGATCAGATTGTATGTGGACGGCATCTTCAATACCCAAAACTCCACCTGTTTGACCCCAGATCCGGCTTTGACTAGTAGGATTATCTTTCCTATTGGACACTCCGGTTGTGAGTTAAAACTAACCAGTGGCGAAGTTGCCGGAGCCAAGTCTATATCTCAAAGTTTGAGCTGCTTGAAGACATCGTA
Source organism: Camellia sinensis (assembly GCF_055761805.1). Classification (NCBI taxonomy): domain Eukaryota; kingdom Viridiplantae; phylum Streptophyta; class Magnoliopsida; order Ericales; family Theaceae; genus Camellia; species Camellia sinensis. Next base: position 11,598,835 of record NC_138970.1, read on the forward strand.
GTACATGATCTTGACCGAGTTGCCTTAGTTGATTAGGATGCGCTTAACATCAAAGTCCCTAACGCAAAGGGTGACCACTAGGGTATCACTGTGCGGCGTTTGAATGCGCTCAAGATCCCTACTTGAGAAGCATTTTTCTCCTCGGTCTTGCCTCTTTTGACCGCGGGCTGGACTGACAAAACTTCCCTCATATGTTTCGCCTGTTTGATCATCCCTTGAAGCTTGCATACCCGTGCCGGCTCTACTATACCGTGGATCACATTGACCACTCCTTGGGGGGTGCCTCTAGGTCATCTGAACCACTTGGCTCAGCCGGAGTGTGGTGCGCAGCCCTGACGCCCCCGTCGATGTAACGGTCCAAGTGACCGGCTACGACTAACTCCTCCAAGTGTTACTTTAAGGGCAAACAGTCCTCCGTCCGGGGCCCTCACTCCTTATGAAATGTGCAGCGGTACCACAGATTGAAGCCCTTTTGTGCATCGCCTAACTTAGCAGGAAACCGAATGTAAACCTCGTCGCAGATTTCACTAAGTATGCGGTAGATTGGAATTTTAAAAACTGTGGTGATACCCGTCCGAGCATTTAACTTTATGTTCACATCTGCTGCGTCATCACAGGGATACTCTACTCGTTCATTTCGGCAACCTTTACCCCGGTTTCTACGATCCGAACCACGGTCAGATTCCCTTGCGTGGTCACTTGGACGGTTTGTCTCCTGTCCGACCGTGTGTACTTTTCCAGCCGCCCTTTTGTCCGTTGCCATCGGATTTGTTTTTGTGGTGGATGTCGCCACATCATCCTCTACTCAGATGTGCTCATTGATGCGTTGCATTAGCTGTCCCATAGAAGTTGGTTGGTTCATCAAGAGCAAGTCCTTCAGTCTGTGTCCGACCGAGAGACCGCACTTATATTGGGTGATTGCTAGGTTGGTCGAGCAATCTAAGATCTCGTTGAAGGTTTCCCAATATCTCGCGTTGTATGCTTTGAGGGTGTCGCTCGACTCCATCTTGACACTCAGGAGATGGTCCACTTCCTTTGGCGTTTTGGTGTTAGTTTTGAATCAGGTCACGAATGCTTTCGCCAACTGCTGCCACCTTTCGATGCTTTCCTCCGGAAGCCTCTCAAACAATTTCAAGCCCAACTCCTCCAAACTCGATGGGAAAATAAGGCACATGAGAGCATCATTACGCCTGTGTCCAGCCATGACCTGTCGGAAGTGGCTTACATGCATGTACGGATCGCTTTTCCTGTCATAAAGCGTAAACTTGTGCTGGTAAAAGCCCGTTGAGAGCAGTGTGTCTCTATCTCAAGGGAGAAGGGAGTGGCGTTCAGCCTCGCCAAATCTTTGCCTAGAGGGATAGGCACAGCTGAACAAGATGGCGGCATTATAACCTCCTCACTGGCGTGACCTCTGTAGGATAACCACTGGAGCGCCGACACCCTTTGAACCTCCCGTCGGCGAGCTCGTTCCTTCAAGACGTCCCTCAAGTCCTCCGAACGAGCAAAGTAGAAATATCTCGACATCGTCGACGGACGTGAGGGATGGCAGCTACTATCTTGCGTGCTAGACTTCTCTGCAGGCGGCTCTGAGTCTCTAGTCCTAGAGCTTCTAGCGATGGAAAGGGAGGGCGTGTGCCGCTGGTTCTGGCTGCCTGAGCGGCGGGGTTGGGTGCGCTCACTGTGGTCTCCCACTCCAGCAACACCCTTCCCTTTGACTTGCCATTTGAGAGCTTCCATCTCTGCCTCCATTCTCTGGATGACGGTGTCATGAACCCTTAATTTGTGCTCCAGGCATTGAGCATGTGACCCTCTTCGCCGCCGGTGTCCGTCTGGACTCCGCGAGTGACCGAAGCTCCTGGTGCCCTCATCTTGTGCATCTCTTAGAAGTCCTCCTAGGGAATTCTCCAGGCCCACCATGTTCGGAATGGCGGAAGTCCGTCTCTCCGTCGGACTGACTCTGGGGTAATACCGTCAGTGGCAGACAATGGTACTTCGTCGTTGTTTGCCATGGAGGGCGATCCGATGAGCTTGGAGGGCAAGGTTGTGTCTACTCAAAACTTCCCACAAACAGCGCCAAGTGTACGGGGAGGAAATATTTGACGCCACCCGTACTCCTCGTGTCCAAGCTGCACCTTTCTCCGATTATCGAGCGAACACAACGAAGGTGAGTTACCCGGTGGTGTGTTGCCAAAAAACCCCTCTGACGGTCAAGTTAGCACACACTCTGAGAGAGAGAGAAAGAGAGAGAAGAGAAGACAATGTGCAAGAATCTCTCTCACCAGTAGATGTTCCATCCTCCGCATGGGGAGCGCTGTCACGTTTATATACTTTATGCGCTCACCTCTGCATCCATTCGCCCATTGACGCACGGACCTGCTCTCATATCACGCTCTCCCATGTGTCAGCGCAAATTCAGCTAAACACCACCTAATCAAACCGCCAAATGGCGTTAGCATGAACGGGTAGCCCGGCGACACTAACCCAGCCTCCTACGACCGTGTTACTTTACGGGACAAACCGTGCTCCTCGCCGAGCTCCATTATGACTGAGCTCAGTAGCCCACCGCTATAACCGAGCTCCTGCTCGGTTGGGCCGGCCTGCGGAGGACCTCATTTGCCGAGCTAAACGAGCAAACAATAGAGACCGGGCTGACAGAGAATCATCTCGGCCAAATGGGGCCAGGACTTTAATCGAGCAAACTCCCCCTGGATCAGCCTAGGCCAGCTCGGCCCAAACACACTTGGACCCATTTTAGCCCGGCCATTACCACAGCCTAAAGCCAGATTATGAAATCTCCCTCTCAATATATAAAGTTACTTAGCCAATATAATTATACGTTGATATTGGCATCATATGTAAAATATCCATAAAAGCAAAAAAGAAAATTGAAAACTAGAATTCAAATGAGTTTGCCTTTGTTTTGGGTTATGGCTGCTCAAACAAGTCTAAGAAAGTCTAAGAAGAATTTTGTTTTTATTTTTTAATTTGATCAGTAAAAAAAGAAACTGTATTAAAAAATATATAAAAAAAAAAGAAAAAAAAAAGAGAAAGTACAAACAGAGGACAAGATGTCCTCAATAAGAGAAGCAAAAACATTATCTATCAAAATAAAGAGACAATTTAAACATCACAAATCACTTTTCAATTTCTAGAATAAAATAAAATAAAGAATGATGCCAACTGGCATACACCAACATGCTATTATTATAGTGAAAGAAGTGTGAAATCAACAAATTGACAGCACAAATTTTTTGCTACAATTAATATAAGACAAAATAATAATATCATTTAGTTAGTCCATTGTTAACTGCTTGCTAGTACACCCCCAAAAAAAAAATTTGAAATGGAAATGGAAAAGCTACTAAAGAACCAAACATTGCAGTAAAGAAAAAAGCAAACCTTTGCATTTGATTTTGGTGATGTTCTGACACCTCATTGAATCCAATCTGAGAGATCTCATTACAAAGTTTTCTGATTCCAATCCCTTTTTTTATGTACTTTTTGTGCACACGTAACTGCTTACGAAATTATTTTTTGATGAAAAAATGAGGTGCCTATAGAAAAGAGCACACTTCGGTAAAGTTAAACCATGGATAAGACATCATCTTCAACTTTGTATGTATCTGAAACAAATGCATAGGGAAAAACAACAGCAAAGGCCGCAGCGGCAAGTTAAGAAGAGATGAAAAATATGTAACAATAGAAATCAATTATTGATTTGATATTATAAGAGTATCAGAATAAAAAAATAAAAGTTTCATAGAAATGGACACATAAATCATGCCACAGAAACATTATAGGACACTAAGCATGCACCCCTATGAGTGTTGTGTCATTTTTGTGACGATTCTATTCATAAATGTGTACATAAAGAACCAACTCATTACAAACAGAGAGGAGATTGAGAAACTCTCTTTCAGAAATTGTAATCATCCGTAGATGTTCATAACCAACAGCCAAGCCATGACTCCAGCCAATCTCAAGTGTGCCTTTCCCATGCCAAAGCCACCTCAACCACCTTCTCCAACTCTCCTACCTAATCTCCTCCTACAACATCCTGGTCCACTACGCCTACTTTGCCACCCACATCCACCAAGCTAAACTCCGCTTCAATGGCACAAACTGCCTTTCCTTTGCCCAAATCAATTTCCATGAGTTCCCTACCCCTCATTTCCGCTCTAATCCACATAAACCCAACACCCCGTGTAAATTTTCATCACATCTCCAACCATCCTTCGAAGCCTCTTTGCATCTCCACGACCCCATGACCGAACTCTTACACAAAATCTCTTCCATGGATTGAAAATTTATAGTTGTCGACGATGCCCTCATGGCTTATGTGGTCCAGGACATCACTACCACACCAAATTTGGAATCCTATTCTTTCACCACCATTACTGCATTCACTTGTTCTTTGAAGGATGGCAAATGATGAGAAAATCCCTCCAGATAGACAAACCACAAGGATTACCATCTATTGAAGTATGCTACCCTTCCAAGATTCTAAATTTCATCACCCTCCAAATTAATTTTCTGAAATTTACATCTAGAACTATCATGAACTCGTGCAGATCAATCAAAGGTACTTACATTGATTTATTGAAGAAGGTACTGATTGATGAAGACAAGTAGCTATGGGCGATCCAAGCCACTGAACTCAAGAAGAGTAGATGGCAACAAAAACTCAAATAGGCAACACAGATGTTTGGATTGGCTTGACAAACAAGCCCCACATTTCGTGTTATATGTTTCGTTTCGAACAACAACTTCGATGACAGATCGACAAATCAAAGAGCTCACAACGGGGTTGGAACAGAGCAGACAAAAGTTTATTTGAGTGTTTAGAGATGCTAGTAAAGGAGACAGTTTTGCAGGAGATGTCATGAGAGTAGAAGCACTGCCAGAAGGTTATGAAGAGAGAATTGAAGGAATTGGGCTAGTTGTGAGAGATTGGGCACCTCAACTTGAAATTTTGGTGCAACGATTAACGGGTGGGTTCATGAGTCTCCGTGGATGGAATTCATGCCTGGAGATCATCGCCATGGGAGTGCCAATAAGCCTGGCCGACGGACTCGGATCAACCCAAGAACGCTATATTCTGGTAACAGACATATTCAAGGTTCGGGTGGTTGTTAAGCAATGGGCAGCACGCCAAGAGGTGGTGGCTTCATCAACCATTGCAAAAGCTGTCAAAAGTCTAATGACATCACATTCTTGGCATAAAAACGAAAAGAGGCTTGGCGAGGAATTTTGCAGTGGTAAATAGTGAACTCACACCAGCCATACAAGGCCTCCCTATTAGTTAAAAAAACCTGGTGTGTATGGTGTGACTGGGGGGCGTTGTATTAATATTACCAACGCCCCCCCTCCCGCTAATCTGGGCCGTCCATTGCTGTACTTATGGACACGTGTATGGATGTGGTTAAAAGGAAATCACACTCGAGCCTAGGTGTGAGTGGTGTGAGTACTTTTGATTCCTTTTCCAGTTAGTGCTATACACATGTCACTTTTCTGGTGGTTTGCGTGGTTGTAAAGAAAATATTCTTGCAGAATGATAAACATAAAGCAAGGGCGGAAAAAATTATGTGTTTGAATTATTTTGAATGTGGAATCTTCATCCTTACTTTAAGGAGTCGAATGTACTTTAAAATTGTTTAGAATTGTAATTTTATCTATTTGTATTTTTAATGTTCAAGTTAATGGAGGTGCACGATATAAAAACTAGTGTTGTTGATGGTATTTCAGCAAGTGATTTCAGTTGTATTGAACTTGCATTGCCTAATTTATTTTCTCAATTGAGGTTAAGATACAAACAAAAAAGTATTAAGGTTGATAAAATATTCCCCCCTTTGCGCACCCAATGCCAGTGGGTTGGTTAGAGTAAATGTCTATGATCGAAGGTTAGATGGTAATGACAGTTTGCAGGCGTGGTTTCTTTTCCCTGTCGATTGTCAATGCGAGTTAGTCTATTATGGTAATGGTTATTGTTCAATTAACGACAAACAGGAGCCATGGATGGTGAAGTATCGACTTGAAAATTCGAATATTAAAAGGGGGATTACGTATTGTAAAATGAAGGGGTATCTGAAGTATTCTACAAGTGACATGCCAGAAAATTCGCAGATGAGGGCCCTCTCTATTGTCATGTTATCTAAAAAATATTCTAATGAAAATGTTGATATTTGTCATTATCCTCCCACGAAGGCCATTCCAATTCTGACACGGACTAAGTCAATGGGTTTACCGAAGAGGCGAAGAGATTTGTTGTTAGGAGGTTTTGGAGAAAGTGGTTCAGTTATTCATGAACGCAGAGCTCGTCTGAGATTGATGCACGCAGAGGTGGTGATGACACTAGTGATGTTGATCCTGGTCCGTCGATTTCGGAGGTTGGTGTTAGCAAAGAGGAAGTTGATCATAGAGGATCAGTTGTTATGGATCCAACAGAATTTTCTAATGTTTTACGAAATGTAATCATCAGTGTAAAAAATAGTGATGTGACTCAAGATGTAATAGTTGATGATAAGGGAAATGTAGTAAGTAAATAAAACTTTTAGTGGTTTCGTAAATAAAATTAATAAAATTTTTCATTAATCATAATGGTGGTTACATTAACATCAAACCATTCTCTCATTTTTGGGGACATTGTATCTAACCAACTACTGTCCCCATTAGTTAATATAATACAAGGAATTCCTTCTCTAACAGTGAGATCTGGTTGGAATTTAACAAATACATGGAAATCTGTCTGGTAGCCTACTAAAATTTTCATTAATTCTATAACGACCCTGGTTTTGACCCTTCTCTTGTGGTGTTCCGGACTCGGGTTCGTATGGTTTGGATGATGGTTCATGTCTTGCTTCCCTTCTCTTCCCCTTAATGTTGGTTATTGGGTTGTAGTTGTATGTTTGGAACAGGTTGGTTGCTTGTTTTTCTAAACCTTTGTTGCCCAAAATTTTGCTCTTTCGCTCAAGCGGGCATTCGGGCGCTCGAGCGGGGACTGTGTTTGCAAAAATACTAGAAGGGTGTATTTCACGCTCAAGCACAGGGTTTTACGCACGAGCGGGAGTCTGTGTCTTACGCTCGAGCGGGGCTTTCCACGCTTGAGCATACCGCGCTTTATCAGATCGTGAAAGTGACATTTCAGATCATTTTCTGCTTTCTCTCTCCCTCTAAAAGTCTCCAAATTTCCAGATCTTGAGCTTCTCTCTCTAGAAACTCACCGTCTCTCTAAGATTTCATCTAAATCCATTGAGTTCTTGACCCTAGTGTCATTGAGAATAAGGTAGAAGGCTTCAAGAGCTTCGTATTGATCTAAGTAAAAGTGGGTTTCACCATTTTTGGAGTTCAACCTTGCTTTGCTTGTCTTCTCTTCTTAAGGTAGGGAATTTCTACACTCTAATATGATTTTTAGCTTAGTTATTTGCTATTGTGTAAAAATGATGAGATATGGTTGTGGTTGGGACAAATCTAGGATTTTGGTGTGAATGAAAAGAGGCATATTTGATAAATATGAGGTAAATGAGTATGAGACTTGATTATAAGATCATATTGTGCCAAAATAGTTGATTTTGGTGTTTGGGTTGATATTTGGAAAGAGGGAGATTTTGCCCGAATTTTGATTAAAATATTATTTTGTATAAATAATTGGGAATTAACATTGAAAATGTGAAATTGAAATGTTGTGGTTATAATTGGTGATATTGGATATGTATTATCCCACCTATGTAAGTTTTGAATAAACTATTTATTTTGAGATTGAACATTTCTTTAGAAATAATTGTATTGGGCTATTGGTAGAGGATAGTTATGATTGTTGTAGAAATTACATGAGAATTAGGAGATTTAATGCTAATCCATTGTTGGTGTCATTGAATATGACCATGTTATAAATACATTATATATATATATATATATGTTTATTGGGAGAAGAAAGGGGATGTACTCCATATATGACTATGTTTATAAATACATTGTATATGTATGTTTATAGGGAGGAGAAAGGAGATGTACTCCATATATGATTATGCTTATAAATACATTGCATATGTATATTCGTTTGGGAGGAGAAAGGGGATGGACACCATTTAAAGCAAGTTGGCTAGAATGTCCTGGGTAAAAGACCCAAAATTTCATATATAAATAGGTGCTGATTCCTTCGGACGAAATATCCGTAAAATGGCAGGTTTGAAGTGTTTATGTGTATTCCGCATAGTTGGGAAACCATTGAGTTGTAGTCTCATTTTGGTTGTTGAAAGATGATGAATTTAACTCATGAATTGAGTAGCATATATGAACTTGAAATGGAAATGAGGTTTGGTCTTAGTGGCATATGACTATGCAGGCCTTGTGAATGTTATAGTATCGGTATTGTTTATGCACGTGGTATTTGTACCTTTGCTAAACTTCATATACTGTGTTAGATTATCTCTACTGGGCTGTTGGCTCACCCTATATGGGAATATCATTTTCAGGTGCAGGTGAGGTGTTACCTCCAAGGCAACAACATGGATGGACTTTCGGGAAGCAAGAGCTTCTTAATTATGCCTTATGTGTGTATGTTTGATATTTGTAAAGCCAAGGGCTTAAGACGTAATGAGCGAGACTCAATTTGTGTAACCAAGTAATGACTTGGAAAGATGTAAGCCTACATAGCATTTAAATGGTTGTTAAACATTGAACTCTGATATATGAAAGTATGTTGTTTCTCATATTTATTCCACATATGAGTTATCTTTATTGTATTATTTTGGGGGTGTTGCAAATTCGGTGGGGACTGTCGAGTATTTGATGTCGTCTATGATGTTGTACACGGCGTCTTGGTCGCAGTCCTTAAAGCTTATTCTGCCGGAGAAGTAATTGTGTCGTCCGAGGCTTCTGGCCCAGGCGGTTTTGCCTGTTCTTCAGGGTCCTTCGAGGTAGAGGGAGATTGGGCGGATAGGCCTCTATTATGGTTCCTGTTATCAAAGAAGGAGGAGAGTTCTTTGTCAGTAGATAAATTGTTTATATTATTTTTGTGTATCCCTAATCTAAGGAAGTCATCTTCCCTCCAAATGGAGAGACAACAAATTTGACATAACTCGTACTAAACGAAATTTTGACTTAAAAACAAAATATTATTTTCTGCCTATTTTTTTACTTCTTCATTTAAGAAAGGAAATGGATTAAAGGGGCTAGTATATGGGGGCCTCTCTCTTTTGTAATGATCCCTCGAAAATGTTTTTAATTAGGGATATACTTTAGATACCCCTTCATTTTACAATACGTAATCCCTCAAGAACAGGCAAAATCGCCTGGGATAGAAGCCTCGAACGAAAAAAGCTTTAAGGACTACGATATAAATGGTGGACGATATAAATGCCTGGTTCATCGATTTCGGAGGTTGGTGTTAGCAAAGAGGAAGTTGATCGTAGAGGATCAGTTGTTATGGATCCAACAGAATTTTCTAATGTTTTACGAAATGTAATCATCAGTGTAAAAAATAGTGATGTGACTCAAGATATAATAGTTGATGATAAGGGAAATATAGTAAGTAAATAAAATTTTGAGTGGTTTCATAAATAAAATTAATAAATTTTTTCATTAATCATAATAGTGGTTACATTAACATCAAAAGAAACCACGCCTACAGACTGTCATTACCTTCTAACCTCCGATCATAGGCATTTACTCTGACCAACCCACTGGCATTGGGTGCGCAAACGGAAGAATATTTTATCAACCTTAATACTTTTTTGTTTGTATCTTAACCTCAATTGAGAAAATAAATTAGGCAATGCAAGTTCAATACAACTGAATTCACTTGCTGAAACACATTCAGCAACACCAGTTTTTATATCGTTCACCATCATTAACCTGAACATTAAAAATAAAAATAGATAAAATTATAATTCTAAACAGTTTTAAAGTACATTTAACTCCTTAAAGTAAGGACGAAGATTCCCCATTCAAAATAATTCAAACACATAATTTTTCCTGTTTATGTCTATCATTCTGCAAGAATATTTACTTTACAACTACGCAAACCACCAGAAAAGCGACACGTGTATAGCACTATCTGGAAAAGGAATAAAAAGTACTCACACCACTCACACCTAGGCCCGGGCGTGACTTCCTTTTAACCACATCCATACATGTGTCCATAAGTACAGTAATGGACGGCCCAGATCAGCGAGAGGGGGGGCGCTGGTAATGTTAATATAGCACCCCCCCCCCCCAATCACACCACTCACACCATGCACACCAGGTTTTTTAACTAATAGGGAGGCCTTGTACGACTGGTGTGAGTTCACTGTTTACCACTACAAAATGCCTCGCCAAGCCTCTTTTCGTTTTTATGCCAAGAATGTTTTCCTCACTTACGCACAATGCCCATGCCCAAAAGAAAAACTCTTAGAACTCCTCTAATCCCTTCTCCTACTAGCTTGTCAGCCATATTACATATTTGTTGCAAGAGAGCTCCACGAAGATGGAAACCCTCACCTCCATGCCATGGTTCAATGCACGAAGAAAATTCAAACCTCCAACCCGAGAAGTAATTGTGTCATCCGAGACTTTTGGCCCATGCGGTTTTGCCTGTTCTTGAGGGTCCTTCGAGGTAGAGGGAGATTGGGCGAATGGACCTCTATTCTAGTTCCTGTTATCAGAGGAGGAGGAGAGTTCTTCGCCTGTATATAAATTGTTTATATTATTTTTGTGTATCCTTAATCTAAGGAAGTCGTCTTCCCTCCAAACAGAGAGACAACAATTTTGAAATAACTCGTACAGAACGAAATTTTGACTTACAAACAAAATATTATTTTCTGCCCATTTTTTTATTTATTCATTTAAGAACGGAAATGAATTAAAGGGGATGGTATATGGGGGCCTCTCTCTTTTGTAATGATCCTTCGAAAATGTTTTTAATTGGGGGTATTTTGTGACGTAATCGGTGGGACAGCAATTGAGGGGGCCCGCAAGCCACCAAAAAAGCAACACATGTATAGCACTATCTGGCAAAGGAATCAAAACTACTCACACCACTCACACCTGGGCCCAAGTGTGACTTCCTTTTAACCGCATCCATACACGTGTCCATAAGTACAGCAATGGACAACCCAGATCACCAGGAGGAGGGGCGCTGGTAATATTAATACAACGCCCCTGCAGTCACACCACTCACACCATTCACTCTAAGTTTTTTAACTAATATGGAAGCCTTGTATGGTTGGTGTGAGTTCATTGTTTACCACTACAAAATGCCTCGCCAAGCCTCTTTCTGTTTTTATGCCAAGAATGTTTTCCTCACCTACCCACAATGCCCATGCCCAAAAGAACAACTCTTATAACTCCTCCAATCCCTTCTCCAACTAGCCTGTCAGTCATACTATATACTTGTCGCAAGAGAGCTCTACGAAGATGGAAACCCTCACCTCCATGCCATGGTTCAATGCACGAAGAAAATTTGAACCTCCAACTCAAGACTTTTCGATCTGACTGGAACCAACGACAGAATCTATTATCCAAATGTAGAAAAACTCCACTTGCCAATACTTGGAAAAGCAGAAACAGAGGAACAATTCTTTGCACTCTGTAAAGAAAGATGTCCCGCTGATTACGTCACAAAATACCCCCAATTAAAAACATTTTCGAGGGATCATTACAAAAGAGGGAGGCCCCCATATTCTAGCCCCTTTAATTCATTTCCTTTCTTAAATGAAAAAGCAAAAAAATGAGCAGAAAATAATATTTTGTTTGTAAGTCGAAATTTCGTTCAATACGAGTTATGTCAAAATTGTTGTCTCTCTATTTGAAGAGAATACAATTTCCTTAGATTAGGATACACAAAAATAATATAAACAATTTATTTACTGACGAAAAGCTCTTCTCTTCCTCTGATAATAGGAACCAGAATAGAGGCCCATGCGCCCAATCTCCCTCTACCTCAAAGGACCCTCAAGAACAGGCAAAACCGTCTGGGCCAAAAGCCTCAGACAACACAATTATTTCTCTAGTAGAATAAGCTTTAAGGACTATGACCAAGACGCCGTCTACAACGTCATAGACGACATCAAATACTCGACAGTCCCCACCACATATTGTTTTTCATCATAAGTGATAATAGTTCGTCAAATTCTGTCCCCACACCTGACAAGATATTTATTGGAGTTGGCGAGGGTAATCCTGAGATCCTAATTGTTGATCCTAACCAGTCCGACCGATTTCAGATGCTAAAGAAAATGAGATTCAAGCTCGTTGGTGGCATGTCACGACCCCATTCCGCCCCTAGTAGAATGGTGCCATGATGGCCAGTAATTCACGATTACCAAAGGCCGACTTACAAAATTTCACACATAATCAGAGTATAAACATGTGGGGCTCACGAATGCGGAAGCAATAATTTAAAATATAAGTGGTCCATAAGAGCAGTGCATAAGTTTAAATGAAATGGCATACAACTTTACAAAATTTTACAACTTGAATACAAATACCAAGAAGTACAAAATACATATTACATCCTGACCACAAGGCTTCTCAAGCCGACATGTGTAAATTACAAGTATTATAAGCCGAGAAGCATAATTTTCAAGACTGCCGACGTGAATACAAGTTAGGCCGACATAACAAAAACCCTAAACAAGCTCGCAAATCACACCTAGGCGTCACCGCCTTCCTACTCATCACCTACATATATATAGAGAGGGTGAGCTTGGATACTCAGTGAACGGTATAAATAATAAAAGGGTTTGCATGACTGGTATTCAAGATCTTTATCAAATAATACATAACATAATTAGTGCAAGTCAAAGGATGAACCAAGTCCATCTAGCAAGTCTGTCAGGTTTCAAAGGATGCTTATTAGCATCATTTTTAATACAAGTGATGACATCTCGGCAACCAAGCCCACGCGGTAAACCGTCAGTGGCAAACAAGGCAAGACAAGACAAGACAAGAGAGATATCTCAATTCAACGGTGTCGTTGCATTATAGTCCCCTGACACTAAGGACTTGTGCTACTAATGCTTAGAGTCCCCTAGCACGTACGGACTTCTAAACTTTGTGCTATTAATGCTTATAGTCCCCTAGCACGTACGAACTTCCAAACTTTGTGCTACTAATGCTTATAGTCCCCTAGCACGTACGGACTTCCAAGAATGTCATCAAAATAAGGTAGTACATATTTTCCAATTAGGAATAACCATTCATGCTGATAAATACTTTTCGAAACGAAGCAAAACAAGACTTTTATCAAAGTATTATAACATAGCTTTATTAAAAATACCACTCACTTAGTTCTTCAAACGTCGAGGTCAAGGCAGGTCCAAGTCCTACAAACACACGGCAAAGTCTGTTGGATGCACTTTCAAACAAGTTTCACATGCATGCAGATGATCTCGGCATTCCTCACGACTAAGTCAAATCAAAACAAACACCGTTCTTTATTTCGGGAAAACATGCTGGGCAATTACCAGGTCAAGGCCGAGGTCCCACACCTCCTTGCCGAGGTGTGGCCTCGATGGCCACATTCAAAGAAATGAATCGGGAAAAATCTGGGTTTCCCTCTCTTGCAGAACATGAAGAACATGAACATGAGGAAGATGAATGCAAGGATCATAATTTGCTATTACGAAATCTGAGATTTCATGCTATAAGTTCGAAAACATAGACCTGGGTACCCATATTCAAGGATCTTGTGAGGACAAACACAAAAACATGAATCTTAATTAAACCTTTCGGATCAAACGAGACTTTTATTCAAGAACACATGAATACCACTTTCTCTTTCTAAAACCAAACTTTCAATCGATGCATGGCTTGCAAATCAGGTTCAATCATGCAATGCAGCTAGATGATTAACAAGAACAACAAGAGTAGGTCAAGAATCTAACCTTAATACACGAATCTAACGGTTAGATCTCTAAGAATTGAGCTTGAAGATCCACTTTTTCACTCTAAAACCCCTTCTTCCTTCTAGAGCTTCTCTTTCTCTCTCAAGGCAAAGATATGATATAAAATGACAGGTTCTACTCACTGCCGGCTGATTTATCACTCAGCTCGAACACGTGGCAACGGCTGGTTGGTTCTCCCCGAAAAGGTGGCTGACAGACCAGACAAAGTATGGCGAAAGAGTGTTTAACAACCAAAGCGGCATGGCACTCTGACAAAGTACTGACATCGGGTGAAAACATCGGCTCCGGTAGGTGAGGTATCTATGATCCCAGCTAGGACGGACAACACTTGGCCTAGCTGTGCAACACCTTGGCCTAGATATGCCACACCTCAGTCTAGGTTGCGCCAATCCGGAACAAGATCACTTGGGTTCAAGGACAACATCTCGACCTAGATGATACACCTCTCGGCCTCGATGATACACCTCGGCCTAGAAAATGACATCTCGGCCAATATACCAGGATGAAGGTAGAGGTCAACCAAAGTGGTTCCAAGATAATTCTAGACTGAAGATGACCTCGGCTAAACTCACACCAAACAAGGTAGAAAACATGTTGTAACACTTAAACGAACAAGGACAAGACTTGAAATGCAAGCTTACAAGGAAAAATCACGTGAATGCATACGAGTATGGTTAGGACATCGTGAGGGTTACTACATGGCAAGGACAAAGAGTATGTTCGTCACGGGATAGAAGTTGTGGAACGGTTCCTCCCAGTTGATGTTTGGACGAATTACAAAGATACGCTGTTGGGAAATGTTGAAAATATTCAAAAGGGTGCCATATATTTAGTGGCTGCTACTGTTAGTGGAAAAGAATGCAAAATTACTTTAAGGAGTCAAATGTACTTTAAAACTATTTAGAATTGTAATTTTATATATTTTTATTTTTAATGTTCAGGTTAATGAAGGTGAACGATATAAAAACTGGTGTTATTGAAGGTGTTTCAGCAAATGATTTCAGTTGTATTGAACTTGCGTTGCCTGATTTATTTTCTCAATTGAGGTTAAGATACAAACAAAAAAGTATTAAGATTGATAAAATATTGATAAAATATTCCCCCTTTGTGCACCCAATGCCAATGGGTTGGTCAGAGTAAATGTTTATGATCAGAGGTTCGATGGTAATAACAATCTGCAGGCGTGGTTTATTTTCCCGGTGAATTGTCAATGCGAGTTAGTCTATTATGGGAATGGTTATTGTTCAATTAATGACAAACAGGTGCTATGGATGGTGAAGAATCCACTTGAAAATTCGAATATTAAAAGGGGGATTACGTATTGTAAAATGAAGGGGTATCTGAAGTATTCTACGAGTGGCATGCCAGAAGATTCGCAAATGAGGGCTCCCTCTATTGTTGTGTTATCTAAAAAATATACTAATGATAATGTTGATGTTTGGCATTGTCCTCCAACGAAGGCCATTTTGATTTTGACACGGACTAAGTCTGTTGGTTTACCGGAGAGGCGAAGAGATTTGTTGTTAGGAGGTTTTGGGGAAAGTGGTTCAGTTATTCATGGATGCAGAGGTTGTCTGAGTTTGTCAGAGATTGATGTACGCAGAGGTGGTGATGACACTAGTGATGTTGATCCTGGTCCGTCGATTTTGGAGGTCAGTGTTAGCAAAGAGGAAGTTGATCGTAGAGGATCAATTGTTATGGATCCAACAAAACTTTCTAATGTTTTATGAAATGTAATCATCAGTGTAAAAAATAGTAATGTGACTCAAGATGTAATAATTGATGATAAAGGACATGTAGTAAGTAAATAAAACTTTGTGTGGTTTCATAAATAAAATTAATAAAATTTTTCATTAATCAAGACAGTAGTTACATTAACATCAAACCATTCTCTCATTTTTGGGGACATTGCATCTAACCAACTACTATCCCCATTAGTTAATATAATACAAGGAATTCCTCCTCTAATAGTGAGATCTAGTTGGAACTTAACAGATATATGGAAGTCTCTCTGGCAACCAACTAAATTCTTCATTAATTTGGTAGGGACAGTCGAGTATTTGATGTCGTCTATGACGTTGTAGACGGCGTCTTGATCGTAGTCCTTGAAGCTTATTCTGCCGGAGAAGTAATTGTGTCGTCTAAGGCTTTTGGCCCATGCAGTTTTACCTGTTCTTGAGGGTCCTTCGAGGTAGAGGGAGATTGGGCGGATAGGCCTCTATTCTGGTTCCTGTTATTAGAGAAGAATGAGAGTTCTTCGTTAGTATATAAATTGTTTATATTATTTTTGTGTATCCCTAATCTAAGGAAGTCGTCTTCCCTCCAAACAGAGAGACAACAATTTTGATATAACTCGTACTGAATGAAATTTCGACTTACAAACAAAATATTTTTTTCTGCCCATTTTTTTACTTCTTCATTTAAGAAAGGGAATGAATTAAAGGGGCTAGTATATGGGGGCCTCTCTCTTTTGTAATAATCCCTCGAAAATGTTTTTAATTGGGGATATTTTGTGACGTAATCGGTGGGACATCTTTCTTTACAGAGTGTAAAGAATTGTTCCTCCATTTCTGTTTCTCCAAGTATTCCCCTCCAGAGTTCGTCTCTGTTTTTCGAAAGACTTTTCCCCTTAGATGAAAATTCTCCCCATTCGACGAACTCGCCCCCTTTTATGTATATACTGTCGACTTACGGTTGGCGAGTAGAGTTTTTCTATATTTGGATGATAGATTCTGCCGTTTGTTCCAGTGAGATCGAAAAATCTCGGGTTGGAAGTTTGAATTTTCTTCGTGCATTGAACCATGGCATGGAGGTGAGGGTTTCCATTTTCGTGGAGCTCTCTTGCGACAAGTATGTAGTATGGCTGACAGGCTAGTTGGAGAAGGGATTGGAGGAGTTTTAAGAGTTGTTCTTTTGGGCATGGACATTGTGAGTAGGTGAGGAAAACATTCTTAGCATAAAAACGGAAAGAGGCTTTGCGAGGCATTTTGTAGTGGTAAACAGTGAACTCAGACCAGCCATACAAGGCCTCCCTATTAGTTAAAAAACCTGATGTGAATGGTGTGAGTGGTGTGACTGGGGGGGCGCTGTATTAATATTACCAGCGCTCCCCCTCTCGCTGATCTGGGCCGTCCATTGCTGTACTTATGGACACGTGTATGGATGTAGTTAAAAGAAAGTCACACCCGGGCCCAAGTATGACTGGTGTGAGTAGTTTTGATTCCTTTGCCAGATAGTACTATACACTTTCTGGTGCTTTGCGTGGTTATAAAGCAACTATTCTTGTAGAATTATAGACATAAAGCAAAAGCGAGAAAAATTATGTGTTTGAATTATTTTGAATGGGGAATCTTCATCCTTATTTTAAGGAGTCAAATGTTTTAAACTGTTTAAAATTGTAATTTTATCTATTTTTATTTTTAATGTTCAGGTTAATGAAGGTGGACGATATAAAAACTGGTGTTGTTGAAGGTGTTTTAGCAAGTGATTTCAGTTATATGTAACTTGCATTGCCTAATTTATTTTCTCAATTGAGGTTAAGATACAAACAAAAAAGTATTAAGGTTGATAAAATATTCCCCCCTTTGCGCACCCAATGCTAGTGGGTTGGTCAGAGTAAATGTCTATGATCGAAGGTTAGATGGTAATGACAGTCTGCAGGCATGGTTTCTTTTCCCTGTCGATTGTCAATGCGAGTTAGTCTATTATGGGAATGGTTATTGTTCAATTAACGACAAACAGGTGCCATGGATGGTGAAGTATCGACTTGAAAATTCGAATATTAAAAGGGGGATTACGTATTGTAAAATGAAGGGGTATCTAAAATATTCTACGAGTGACATGCCAGAAGATTCGTAGATGAGGGTGTAGACGTCCCCGAACGCCCCGGGAGGGATGAGGTCACGTTCCGTTCGTTTTGGGCTCACTACAGTTCAAACTCTCAAATTGTCACGGTTTTAAATCTGAACCAAAGAGTCCAAATCCGGCAAATCGTTTTGAGAAAACAGATTTTTTAGAAAGAAGTACCAAACATGGACTGCTTTGCCAGATACAGAGTCGCCACCTAAATGTTTTGTTTTGGGAAATTTAGGAAACCCTGACTCGTTGCCTAAGGCCACGTGTCCGTCATCACCAAAGTTGTCTCGGCTTGGAAACTTGGGTACGATTGGGGAAGGTCACTTCGTGAGCACCCCCGCTCTTCCGATCAAAGATCGGCCTCTACTAACCATGATATCTAGTTTTGAAAACATTACGCGTTCTTGTTCTGGTTATTAGCCTAAATTTACTATGTGATACGCTCAGCATACAAGTATAGACTGGATCGTCTGAATTAGAACAAAACATTTTATGTTTGTTTATTTTGAAATGGCTTGATGGTGCTACCCGCAAGTAGGCTAAGACGTGGATTTGCCACCCTCGGGTGGGCTTTAGAAAACATGATTTTGCCACTATCTAGTAGGCTTAAAACTCACAGTTGATGAATTGTTCCAATCCAAATAACCCAACATTCACCTACAGGCATTCAGGCAGATATATCACATAAGCATATAGCCTCATGATAAGCATGTTGTCATGGCAGTCACTCACACACATGCAAGGATGCTAAAGCATAAAAACTTACCGAGTACTCCAAGCCAAAATAAAAGCTATGTTAGAAATCCGTGCATGATCCTAACTATACAGAAATGCCTAATGCAACACATGCAAAATGCAACTAAGATAGGCTCGGCTGTTCTAAAGATGGCATATGAAATGCTACAGCTAACAAGTATTCAATTTGGAATTGAAAATACAATGCAGTTAGTACGATGTGCCGAGCCCTGTGCATGCAAAACAGATGAATGAATGCAAACATGCTATCATACTGTATGCTAATTGAAACATGCCCTAATCTAAGCATCATAAGCTGGTAAATAAAAGGGAGAAAGACGTGGGGTTGGAAGACATACATCACACACACGCACACTTATTACAGTTGTGCCCTTGCTCGAAGGGTCCGAAAAAATAATACAGTCCCAAATGAATAAATAATACAGTCCCGAATAAATAATTACAAAACCCTAATTAATTAACAAATTAATCTAGGAAAGCAGTAAATTAGCACGCAAATCCATGGACCGCCTCAACTCTGTTCCAAATGATGGATGATGCATGCTTGAGTTTCCTTGCGCGGAAATCCATTGCGATGCCCCGGTTTGCCTCTGTTTGCAATTGTTCTTGGAATGCATGCCAAACTCCAGAAGGCTGCTGATTCTTGATTTGCTGCAACAGAGAGCAACAAAGGGGCATGGCAAAGTATTTTCACATATGTATGCATGACTACTCTTCGGGGAGTGTAGTCCTCGATCCTCGTGCCACCAATCACGCATCTCGATGCATGATGGCCGAGGAGTCGAATTGCATGACTCAATATGAAATTAATGCACATGAAAACACAACAGGACCTAAACTCCATCATGGGTGATCCGGAGTGTTGGCGACCGGGAATTGAGACACGTTCCGTCACTCGGAGTACAAAACGTCCCTCGTTTCTCGTGCTCGGGCTAACTCCTATCCCAAACACAATGTAATATGCATGACATGCATGAATGCAATCCTAACATGTAACCTAGCATACACGATGCTATGAAATGGCATACACAATGCACGATGTAACGAGGCATACACAATGCTCTAACATACAACCTAGCATACGCAATGCTATGAAATGAAATGGCATACACAATGCATGATGGACTTACATCAATCTGAGTGGACCTCAGCCACACTCACATCAGTAGCCATGAGATGAAAATGAGACACTCGAGATGCGTGCACACATGCACGCAAATCGAGGACCGATCCTAGGCATAACATGCAACTCTAACAAGGCATGGCAAGGCATGGAATATGGCATACAAGCATGTAGATTCCAGCACTGAAATATGATGCAAAATGGTCCCGAATTATGGAAATATGGCACCCGATGCATGAGATGAACCCCGAAACTCGAAACTAGGCACATAGAATGACTTGTAGCTATACAAAGCATGCATTATTTGATCATGAAGCATGAAGAAAGAGCCAAGGCAGTCCCAAAACATGGACATTTTCAGTTCAAAGCATGGCCAAAAGATGCTAGCAAGATGGACTAAAATAGCATGCAATTTTGACTAGCAAACATGGTTTACATGGCAAGTATAGGATGCACATGGAATCTCACCAAAACAGAAAAAATTAGTGAATAAAACATGTGAAAATAGGCCCAAATAACCACTGATATGCAACCATGGCATGCAAAAATGATGAGTTACTTTAGAGGGCCATGCAAGGAGTCATTAAGCACATGCAAGATAGATATTTTGCATGGCATAAAAAACTATGAAAATCAAATATGGTAGTCCCAAAACTCACCAAATTGACCCTAGAAAGTGACTCCAAAGCATACAAGATAGGGTCTCTTTGGAAAGCCAAAATGACCACCAAACAAGTCAAGGTGAGAGGGGGTCACCCCCCTCTGATTTGGAAGCTCAAAATAGTGTCTTATCCACTAAAAATCCACTGGATTTTCGTGTCTAGAAGGCCAAACAAAGCATGCAACAAGGGCTTAGGTGTAAGGCTCAAAATAGGAGATAATCAAGCATACAAGGAAGCATATGACCTTAAATAAGAAAATTCCCTTAATAAGACACTAAGATGATGCCAAAAAAATCCTTTTTCCAGTTTACAACAAATCTCAAAAATGAACACAAATAGGGCTAATCTATCATGCAAAAATGGCCCTAAAAGAGAGAATAGAGAGAAGGGACAGAAGCTGGCCCCAAAAAGTGAAGAGCCCTTCAACAAAGTTGAATAGAGACTCAAAACAAGACATTTCACAGTTTATGACCGAGTCCAAAACAACTCAAAAATAAGCCTAAAATATCATGCAAAAATAGGCCTAAAAGAGAGACAAAGAGGCAAGTGGTAGCAGCTAACCTCAAACAGAGGAGAGCCCTTCAACAAAGTTGAAGAGGGGCTCAAAAAAAGACATTTCACATTTTATGATCGAGTCCAAAACAGCTCACAAATAAGCCTAAAATATCATGCAAAAATAGGCCTAAAA
This sequence comes from Camellia sinensis, assembly GCF_055761805.1. Taxonomy (NCBI): domain Eukaryota; kingdom Viridiplantae; phylum Streptophyta; class Magnoliopsida; order Ericales; family Theaceae; genus Camellia; species Camellia sinensis. Next base: position 11,619,805 of record NC_138970.1, read on the forward strand.
GAGAGTTAAAGAGACAAGTGGCAGTAGGAGACCTCAAACAGCAAGAGGTCCTTGATCAAACATGAAAAGGAGCTCAAAATATGACTATTTACAGTTCAGGTCGGAGCCCAAAAATACTTGCAAATAAGGCTAACCAATCATGCAAAATAAGGCAAGAAAAGGGGAAATAGGGACTCACCCTTGAAGAGAAGCTTTCCAGCAGCTTTTGGTCCAAATTTCTAAGCTTTTAGCCTTTACAAATGGCCTCCAAGGTGCTGGAATGAGTAGTGGAGGTGTTGTGCTATGGGTTGTAGTGCAAATATGCAAGAAATATGGACTTTTAGCACCAAAAGAGAGAGATATATGGAGATGTATGTATATTTCCAGCCCAAAAGCTTCTAACCCTTAACAATGGAGGTGGAGTGTGTGTTATATAGAAGGAGAGAGGCTAAGCTTATTTTGAAATCAAAAAATGGGGGGAAAAACCAATTTGAATGGACCAAAACAAGAGGCAAAATCTCGGACAGTGAATCCAATGGAAAATAGCTAGCACAGCTGGAATACACTCACAGGGGCAAGAATGGTCGGCCAGCTCAAAAGGGCCAAAGTGGTCAACCGACCAGGCAAGTGGCCGGCCGACCAGGTCAAAAGGTTCAAAGTGGCCAGCCACCCCCTAGGATGAAGCCCCAGAAGTTAGCTTTCCAATGCCGCAAACCTTGCATCAAAATTCCTTCTGTGCAAAAAGTTATGCCCGTTTTCGTGAAGACGCGCAGATTCGGTCCAAACGGACTTCAACCAACCATATCTCCCCCACCCAAACTTGTCCTTAGGAGATTCTTGAGTGAAAAATGAAGCCCCGGAAGTAAGTTTTCCAACGGTGGTGGCCTCATATCTTAATTCCTCATGTGCAAAGAGTTATGCCTGTTTCGGTGAAGCCGCGCCGATGTTTTCCTCCTTCTCGGATTCATGCTGAATCACTTTTGACCAAAAAAAGCTAGCTTTTCAGAAAAATTGATGGCCTCCCACTCTCCTACAACCTTTCTAACAGTGAAAATAAGGTCTCCGCCAAAAATGAATCAAGACAGATGCAAAACAGAGGTTCGGGGGCCGAAACACGTAGTTTAGGGCCCCGAAAACAGGCTGTTAGGCACCGGAAGTGGCGTTCGACCACGAAGTTGGTCTTTTAGACCACAGTGTCCCTCAAAAGGGATAAAATAAGGTGTATGCCAAAAACTGGAGCAAACGGAGGTGGTTAAGCGGTCCCAAACTGAGGCACACGGCTGACGGCTCTGAAAAACCAAAAATTGGGCTCCAAACGGGAAAAATGGCCTACGACCACGAAACGTAGCCTACGGCCACTGAGAGATGATCTACGAGACCTCTCCCTCCCTTTGGGAAGAGAAAACAAAGAAAACAGGACCTGGTTCACAAACCGAGGCAAAGCATAAAAGAGCCCCGAAGTCTGGAGGCAAGGCTCGCAGCCGAGACTCCGCAACCTCAGAACGAGCACAATATGCAACATCACCAAGCACTTAATCGGTGACGTCTGAGTCTTAAGGTCGGTCAAAAATGGGGTGTCTACAGAGGGCCCCTCTATTGTTGTGTTATCTAAAAAATATTCTAATGAAAATGTTGATGTTTGGCATTATCCTCCCACGAAGGCCATTCCGATTCTGACACGGACTAAGTCAGTGGGTTTACCGGAGAGGCGAAGAGATTTGTTGTTAGGAGGTTTTGGGAAAAGTGGTTCAGTTATTCATGAACGCAGAGGTCGTCTGAGTTTGTCTGAGATTGATGTACGCAGAGGTGGTGATGACACTAGTGATGTTGATCCTGGTCCGTCGATTTCGGAGGTTGGTGTTAACAAACAGGAAGTTGATCGTAGAGGATTAGTTGTTATGAATCCAGCAGAATTTTCTAATGTTATATGAAATGTAATCATCATTGTAAAAAATAGTGATGTGACTCAAGATGTAATAGTTGATGGTGAGGGAAATGTAGTAAGTAAATAAAATTTCGAGTGGTTTCGTAATTAAAATTAATAAAAAAATTTCATTAATCATAATGATGGTTACATTAACATCAAACCATTCTCTCTTTTTTGGGGACATTGCATCTACCAACTACTGTCTCCATTAGTTAATATAATATAAGGAATTCCTCCTTTAATTATGAGATCTGGTTGGAATTTAACAAATACATGGAAATCTCTCTGGCAGCCTACTAAATTTTTCATTAATTCGGTGGGGACTGTCGAGTATTTGATGTCATCTATGACGTTGTAAACGGCGTCTTGATCGTAGTCCTTGAAGCTTATTCTTCCAGAGAAGTAATTGTGTCGTCCGAGACTTCTGGCCCAGGAGGTTTTTCCTATTCTTGAGGATCCTTCAAGGTAGAGGGAGATTGGGCGGATGGGCCTCTATTCTGGTTCATGTTATCAGAGGAGGAGGAGAGTTCTTCGTCAGTATATAAATTGTTTATATTATTTTTGTATATCCCTAATTTAAGGAAGTCGTCTTCCCTTCAAACGGAGAGACAGCAATTTTGACATAACTCGTACTGAACGAAATTTTGACTTGCAAACAAAATATTATTTTCTGCCCATTTTTTTACTTCTTCATTTAAAAAAGGAAATGAATTAAAGGGGCTAGTATATGGAAGCCTCTCTCTTTTGTAATGATCTCTCGAAAATGTTTTTAATTTGGGGTATTTTGTGACGTAATCGGTGGGACATTTTTCTTTACAGAGTGCAAAGAATTGTTCCTCCGTTTCTGCTTCTCCAAGTATTCCCCTCTAGAGTTCGTCTCTGTTTTTCGAAGTACTTTTCCCCTTAGATGAAAATTCTCCCCATTCGACAAACTCGCCCCCTTCAACAGAAGAGAAGGAGATGAGGAAGAGGGCGAAGGAACTGGGTTGTGCCTGTTGGAGAATAGACTTGACTCTTTAAGTAATCTCCAGAAGTTGCCTGAAGATGGAAGAAATGAATGAAGAAAGTAGCCATAAAGCTTCCTTGAAGCTCACCAAGTTAGAAACTTAAAAGGTAAGAAACTGAATTCAAACCACAGTTGTGAATTCAATACACATTTGATACACGATTTAGAAACCTATAAATAGATGGTTAGGTTGTTGTTATAGAAATCAATCATACAATCAAAAACCCATAAGAGATTTGAGTGATAGAGAGGTGAGAGGCAAAACTCACATATTGTAATTGTTCTTTTGCTTGAAAATACATTCATTCAATTGTTTGTGTGTGAGATATCACAAATTCATACAAAATATATAGATGCCTACCATTAGTGGTATCAAAGCCTATGAGGCTGAATTTCTACAAAAACAGAGGCAGAACAGAGTAATTTTCAGAATTGCCCAAAAATAAAAGTTGTCAAAATCAGCTTTTGATCATACCATGTTGAACGTCTCATCAAGAAGATCACATAGGAAAAAACCATGTCAAAAATCGAGCCCGGAGGACACCACATGCACCAAGAGATGCCGTCACCACGCACAGGCGACGCGCCCCACGTGAATCTAGAGGAAGAAGACACGTAATGCTGACACCACACGCCTGACGTCATCACCTCCACACGCACGCTGAGTCGCACACCAATAAGTCGTTGACGTTGTCTGACGGACGAAAATTATCTACTACTTCGCGCGCCACATTTTTCCAATAGATTTAAACCGTTAGTTTTATTTTGGCTAAATCTAAGCCATCAGGAGTTCAATCATAACGATCCAATAATGTTTTCCAACTATTTGGACCATTCTGGACTTATCTGTATGGTCAGATTTTGGAAATTCAATTTCTAAAAATATTTAAAGATTAAAGCAAGCTATCCAATGGCATCCACTAGAATTTTCTTCCAACCCCAGTTTCCAAAATTAGACAAAGGCAATTATGAGTATTAGAGTATACAAATGAAGGTACTCCTAATCATCCCAAGATTTATGGGATTTGGTGGAGCACAGATATGATGAATTAGCATCCAAAGAAAATGAAGAAAATTTGACAGAAACTCAGAAGACCACACTTAAAGATGAAAAGACAAAAGACAAGAAAGTCTTATATTTGATATGTCAAGGCATAGATCCAGCTACTTTCAAAAAGATCTATAGTGTAAGCACATCAAAAGAAGCATTGAAAACTCTTAGTTCGAAATTTGAACATGTGGTTGTTGCCATTGAAGAATCAAAGGATTTTAATGACTTGACAATCGATGAATTGCAATCATCGTTAGAAATTCACGAGCAAAAAATCAGTAAGAAGATTGCATCAAGTTCCCTTGAGCAAGCTCTCCAAACAAAACTTTCAATAAAATGAAGAAAGGAAACATCAAATCAATAAGGAAGAGGAAGATATTCTCAATACAATAGTACAAGACATCCACAACAACAACAGGATTATGGAAATCATCAACCACCAACAATAAACCGTCAAAGAGGTTGAGGAAGAGGTCGATACACAAGACCACAAAGGTATGACAAATCTCAAATTCAATGTAATGTTTGTCAAAATTTTGGACATCATGCTACGAATGTGGGTATCGAATTACCAACAATGAAGAAAAATGAAGTCAATTATAGAGAAGTTAAACAAGATTCCACTATGTTACTGACATATAATGATAGTGGTGAAGCAAATCAAAACAGCTTATGGTACCTTGATTCTGGTGCCAGCAATCATATGTGGGGCAAGAGAGAATTGTTCGCAACACTTGACGAAAGTCAGCAATGGGAAGTCACCTTTGGAGATTCAACAAAGAGACCCATAAAAGGCAAAGGAACTATCAGCATTAAGTTGAAAAATGGAGAACAACAATATATCGGCAATGTTTATTATGTGCCAGATTTAAAGAGTAATATTCTTAGTTTAGATCAATTACTCGAGAAAGGCTACAATATCCACACAAGAGAGTTGGGATTATCCATTTGCAATCAACACAACAGATTGATCACGCATATAAACATGTTTCCTCTCTATTTGCAAGCTAGTAATGCTATTCAATCCAACTGTTACAAGGCCAAAATCATAGATGACACTACATTATGGCATCCCAGATTTGGTCACTTGAACTTTTAAGGATTGAACATTATGTCAAAGAAAAACATAGTGACAGGGTTGCCATTGATCAAGCTTTCGCTAAAGAAATGTGAAGGATGTCTCATCGGCAAACAACATCGAAAGAGCTTTGGACATAGAAGAATAAATAAAGCAACGCAACCTCTCCAGTTGGTCCACACAGATGTATGTGGTCCTATACAACCCATAACACTCGGTGGAAACAGGTATTTCTTTACTTTCACTGATGATTTTACTGGCAAGACATGGATTTATATCATGAAAGAGAAAAGTGAAGTTTTTCAAAAATTTAAGGAATTTAAATCCTTAGTTGAAAAACATAGTGAATATTTCATCAAGACGATGAGATTTGATTGTGGAGGAGAATATACCTCAAACGAATTTGAAAGATTTTGGAAAGAAAATGGGATTATTTATCAACATACTATCTCATACACACCTCAACAAAATGATGTCTCAAAAAGAAAGAATAGCACGAGCCTAAATGTGGTTCGTTACATGATCAAAGAAAGAGCTATGCCAATGGAGCTCTAGGGAGACGCTGTTGTTTGTGCAGTATATTTGCTCAATCATTTTCCAACCAAGAGATTACTAAACAAGACCCTTGAAGAAGCATGGAGCTTGAGAAAACCAAAAGCTGATCATTTGAGGATTTTTTAATGCACAGCCTGTGCAAAAATTCCAGACGAGAAAAGAACGAAGCTAGAAGATAAAGGCCAAAAATGTGTTTTCATTGGCTATGGAGAAAATGGATACAAACTTTATGATCTCATCACAAAGAAAGTATTCTATTCAAGAGATGTTGAATTTGATGAAGCATCAAGCTGGAACTGGCAGAACCCAAGTCAAGCAATAGTTCTGATAATCCATAATGAAGATAATCCAACCATTGGAATTGAAGTATACAGTCACCCACATTCACCTCAAGGGGGGAGAGGAACAAGAATGAGTACTCCACAACTTAGTACGCAACAAGAAAATGCCAGCTCTTCATCAGCAACAGAGAATATAGTCAGCAAGACTAGAACTATTAAAGATCTATATGATGTTACAGGAAGACTTGAAGATGATGAAAATTTCACAATGTTTTGTCTATTCTCTGGAAGTGATCTTATTCACTTTGAAGCAGCACAAAAAGAAGACATATGGAGACAAGCCATGAATGAGAAAATCCAAGCCTCTTAAAACAACAACATTTGTAAAGCTACAAAAATGCTCGAAGTTACCTTATTTGGTGATTCAAGTTTAAGGGGGGATGTTGGAGAATAAACTTGACTATTCAAGTAATCTCCAGAAGCTACCTGAAGATGAAATAAGATAATGAAGAAGCAACCATGAAGCTTCCTTAAAGCTCACCAAGTCAGAAACTTAGAAGGAAAGAAACTGAATTCAAACCACAACTGTGAATTTAATACACATTTGATACACAGTTTAGAAACGTATAAATAGATGGTTAGATTGTTGTTATAGATATCAATCATACAATCAAAAACCCATAAGAGGTTTGATAGATAGAGAGGTGGAAGACAAAACCCATAGATTGTAATTGTTCTTTTGTTTGAAAATAAATTAATTCTCCATTCAAAAAAAAATTTAATTAATTAATTAATTCAATTGTTTGTGTGTGGGACATCACAAATTCATACAAAATATATATGGCGGTGGAGGAAGGTGGAGTTTCTCATATGGAATTAGATTCATTCATTGCTCACATAACTAGGTAGATTCATTTACTAACGCAGGATGAATATTGCCTTTCCTTGCGTTGGATTGTGGCTCAGAACTTCTCCATAATCACAACAATCAAAAAATAAGTATTTGATCAATAAAATCATATTACTATATATGATAGATGCATAGTAAGGATGGCAATGGATAACCCACTCTGTGGGTATTCATGGAGATCCAACTCAAAAATATAAATTTTTTCCTTTTTTTCTTATCCATTGGGTAGGGTAAGTGATATTCTTTAAATATCCACAGGGGATGGGTTGGGGATGAGTACCCACTAATTTCCCCATATGATTTTTTTTTTTTTTTTTTTTTAAGGATTCACAACCAAAACTAAATATACATTCAATCTTTTTTCTTTTATTTATTTATTTATTTTTTCAGGTTCACAACCAATTTTTTTTTTTTTTAGATCCATAACCAAAGCTAAATATACATTTAATCCTTTTTTTATTTTTATTTTTTTGTTTTTAAGGTTCACAATCATTTTTTTTTATTTTTAAGATTCACAATCAAAGTTAAATATACATTCAATATTTTTTCTTTTGGTTTTTTTTTTAAGATTTTTTTTAATTTTTAAGGCTCACAACAAAAGTTAAATATCATTCAATCTTTTTTCTTTTGTTTTTTTTTTTTATTTTTAAGATTCACAACAAAAGCTAAATCTACATTCAATCTTTTTTCTTTTTAGAGGTTTTGCTATTTGACTATTTTAGTAAACTATTTTAGTTTTTGCATTTAGGAAGATGGGTTGGATTTTTTGTTAGATTGATGTATTAAAAAATGTGTTTGAAATAATGTAGAGATAATAAATGACCAAAATGTCCCTGTGTGTATTATCGTTGTTGCTATGAGTTTCTCAAAAATAAAAAAGGCATAAGCGTCATTTTACCCTTTGTCCGTTACAGCTGTTTATCATGTGGGAAGTCAACAACAATACTTTTTGAATTTTTTTCTTGAAGAGGCTAAAGTGATCTATAAATTTCATTTCCAAACACTGCCATAATTAAATGCATAAATCACTTTTATCTTCATCATTTTGTAATTATTTTTTACTTTTGATTTTTTTGATATTCTACACACAAAAAAAAAAAGAAAGAAAAAAGTGAGGTCTTAAAATTGTTTCAGTCAATTTTTTTTTCTTTTATCAATAATTTAGTTTTTAAATAAAAGATAAAAAATTAGAAAGAGAGAACATGAGTGGAACGAGGCCGGCAGAGGTGGAAGAATAGGAGAGAGAGAAAGAGAGACTACATTATAGTAGGCGTCATGCGTATTTTGACCTTTTTTGATATTTGAATTTTAAAAAAAATAAACACATTAATAAATTATTTAATTTTTGTTGTCAACCTTAAAACAAAATAAAAAAAATAAATTGTTAACATTAAATATATTAAAAAAGAAAGAAAAAAAAAAAGATTGAAGGTATATTTAGCTAAAACCTTAAAAAAAAAAAAAAGTTGTTAACATTAAATATTTAAAAAATGAAAGAAAAAATATTGAAGGTATATTTAGCTTTTGTTGTGAATCTTAAAAAAAAAAAAAAAAAAAAAAAAAAAAAAAAAAAAAAAAAATTGTTAACATTAAATATATTAAAAAGAAAGAAAAAAGATTGAAGGTATATTTAGCTTTTGTTGTGAACCTTAAAAAAAAAAAAAAAAAAATGGTGGTTGTTAACATTAAATATAACAAATAAAAATAAAATAAAAATGGGGATTAAAATGAGTTGGGAAAAATCCAAACTCATTAAGAAATTGGAAGAGTGGTACTCATGGGAAATGGGGAATGGAGAATGGAAAAAAATTATTATAAAAAAATAGGGATGGGAAATTAATATCCACCCTATTAACCTCCACTGTCATTCCTAAAGCATAGTGAAGTGCTATATATGTTTTCTCTTTAAAATGTCTACCACTCAACTCAATCAAAAATGAAAATAGTTGACGATTACAATTAAAAGAGACAAAATATATATATATATATATATATATTATGGAAAATGATTTCCACAAGTAAAATTAGCATAATACCAAAGTAGAGTATAGTACTGATTGACTGGACGTACTAAACAGAAAGCAAGAAAAATGCAATTCATAATTTGACATACAATTAAATTAAATGTATATTGGAATATATGAACAACATTTACATACATACATACATGCATATAAAACCAAAAACAAAAAAATTATAGCCTCTTGAACTGTGTTTAGCTATCCTAAATCTAACCATTGATTTTCCTTTTTTTTTAAAAAAAATCCAACCTTTGACTGAGAGAATCTTCATTGATTATTCGATATTATATTATCACCCCAATTGTCGTGCGCAATTTTTCTTGATATTTTACAATAATAATATCATTTGTTTTGTGTTGACTACCAGCACACCAATAACTATAAAAACTAAAGAAATCGAACATTGTTATAAGAAGAAATGGAATCCGATTCGATCAGAGATCTCATTACAAAGTCTGTATTTCCGTCCATTTTTATGCAATTTTCTGTATATGTGTACGTAACTGATTACGAAATTAAATAAAAAATTGGGTTTGCCTCTAGGTTGACTTTAAACCAAACTAAATAAATAAAATCAATTATTTAATTGATATTATCAGTATCTGAATAATAATAAAAGGCTACCATAGAAATGATGCACACAGAAATTGTGCTATAGAAACGGCGCGCCACACAGTCCTACGAGTGTTCTATGTAATTTTTGTGATGGTTCCGCGATCACAAATTCCTATATAAAGAACCAACTCATTTCAAGCAGATAGCAGGTTGAGATATTCAATTTCAGAAAATCTAGTCATCCATGGATGTTCATGACCAACATCCAAGCCATAACTCCAAACAAGCTGAAGTGGTTGTAATCATGGTGCCTTTTCCATGCTATAGCCACCTCAACCAGGTCCTCCAGCTCTCCTGCCTAATCTCCTCCTACAACATCCCAGTTCACTACGCTTGCTCTGCCACCCACGTGCACCAGGCTAAACTCTACTTCAATGGCACAAACCGCCTTTCCTTCGCCCATATCCATTTCCATGAGTTCCCTACCCCTCCTTTCCTATCTCCTCCACCCGACCCCGACGCCCCATGTAAATTTCCATCACATCTCCAACCATCCTTCGAAGCCACTTTGCTTCTCCGCGACCCCGTGGCTCAACTCCTACACAAAATCTCCCCCACAGCTAAAAGAGTTGTCGTTGTCCACGATGCCCTCATGGCTTATGTGGTTCAGGACACCGCTACCATACCAAATATTGAAACCTGTAGTTTTAACCCAACTTGCACGTTCTCTTCATTATTTGACGTATGGCAAATGATGGGAAAGCCTTTCCAGTTAGATGAACCACAAGGGTTACCATCTGTTGAAGGATGTTACGATTCCGAGCTCCTGAATTTCATTACCCTCCAAATTGATTTTCTGAAATCTACATCTGGAACTATCATTAACTCGTGCAGATCAATTGAAGGTACTTACATTGATTTAGAGGTACAGGTTGACAAAAACAAACAGATATGGGCAGTTGGGCCATTGAACACCCGAGCAGACAATGATGGCAAAAACTCAAATAGCCAACACAAATGTTTGGAATGGCTTGACAAACAAGAGCCCAAATCTGTGTTATATGTTTCGTTTGGAACAACAACTTCACTGACAAATCAACAGATCAAAGAGCTCGCCATTGGGTTAGAACAGAGCAGACAAAAATTCATTTGGGTGTTGAGAGATGCCGATAAAGGGGACATTTTCACAGGTGATGTTAAGAGAGCTGAAGTATTGCCAGAAGGTTATGAAGAGAGACTGAAAGGAGTTGGACTGGTGGTGAGAGATTGGGCACCTCAACTTGAAATTTTGGCGCACCAATCTACAGGCGGGTTCATGAGTCACTGTGGATGGAATTCATGCCTGGAGAGCATCACCATGGGAGTGCCAATAGTAGCCTGGCCGATGCACTCAGATCAACCAAAGAATGCATTTCTCGTGACAGACATATTGAAGGCTGGTGTGGTTGTTAAACAATGGGTAGACCTTCAGGAGGGGGTGGTAGCGTCATCTACCATTGCAGAAGCTGTCAAGAAGCTAATGGCATCAAGAGAAGGGGAGGAGATGAGGAAGAGGGCGGAGGAACTGGGAGTTGCCACCCGGAAGGCGGTAGAGGAAGGTGGTGTTTCTCGAATGGAATTGGATTCGTTCATTGCTCACATAACTCGGTAGATTCGTTTATTGACGCAGGATGAATTCACTTTCCTTGCATTGAATTGTAGTCCAGACCTCGAGAATCACAACAATCTGGAAATAAGTATTTGATCAATAAAAATCGTTTTAGTAATATATGATAGAAGTATAGTCAAGTGCCATAATTCTCATTCTTGTGTTCTTTCTTTGTCCGTGTGCAATGGGAACACTACAGGAAATTCGAGTTTTAGCGGCATTTTTAAAACGCCACTAAAAGTTTGAAAAACGCCGTGAAAAGTTATAGCGACGTTTAAAATTTTCGCCGTTGGTACGGCTGCCGCAATAGGTTTGCAGCGTTTAATAAACGTCGCTAAAACTATTAGGCGGCGTTTTTAAAACGCCACAAAATGTTGACGTCCGCTTCTATTACCGTCACAAACTAACGTGTGACGTGAGCATGACGTCATTTAGTGGCGTTTTTCAAAAACCCCACTTTTTTTTTTGTTTTTAATTATTTATTTATTTATTTATTATTATTATTATTATTATTATTATTATTATTATTATTATTATGTCCAAAGCATACCATTTTAGAAAATATGCATTATAATGAATCTGAAAAAACAAATCTTCTATTAGATTAAGCCAAATACATTATAATAAAATCCAAAAAAACAAAATTCAAATTCACACTCCAGATACTTCAAATACCACATGAAATTAGGCGACAATCTACATAAATCATCCAATTTCAAAGCCATATTACTCATCTATGATATATACACACTTGTAACTTGGTAATTATATATGCATACCAATAGTTAATAGAACTGTATCTTAACAACCAATACATCAAAGAGTACATAGAGAAGCAGAAGGCAGATCACTAAATGTCAGAAAGTCTTGGTAATTGTATTGAAATATCAACTCTAAAATCACAAGTTTTTATTTCAATTTTGACTAAATCTGATCACGTCTTCTTGGGTCAGCAGAATTCACAGCCGTTGTGAGCTATGGGAGATTCTTGCGGTTTTCTTCTTCAATTGGACTTTATTGGTACCACAAGATTCTGAGCACCTTGGAGGATGAAATCAATGGCTTCCAACAAGCTGCAAAACAACAATGAAACATAGATAATGCTTAATTTTGATTTGTATAATATATACATTCAAATTGGCTTATTTCTTGTACCATTTCTTTAATTAGAGATTTTATTGAAAGTATAAATAACAAAATCAATATTTCCATCACATGTGTAGCAAAATCAAAACAGAGAAGAGCTCAGAATGCAAATAGAATTGAAAACAAGCTAGCTTACTCCTAACAGTCAACAAGGCAATACATACCTACCTCATCAATGAGAATATGGGATGTCAGATCATTGCTGCCCCACATATTACACCAAAGTAATAGACACAATGAAAAGAAGAAAAAGAGGAAAGGTTTCTTCTGTCTAGATGGGTGGGGGTGGGGGTGGTGTTGTGTGTGTCCACTGTATAATTTAGTCTAGAATAATGTAAAATTGTATCATTTTTTTATTTGAAATAATTTAATTTTCTTATGTTATTAGTTTTGATTTAATATCTTATTTCATCAATTTTTTGATTCTCCCATATGATGCCAGAACAAGCCTCATAATCTTTTATGACCTATATAGAACCTTTTAAACTCTTTTCTCTCTGTAATATGGATCCTTAGTTACTTCCATCTTTCCTTGGTCACTAACTACTATTCTGGCAAGTTCTTAGTTCATTTCTCTCTAATAATAATCATCATAAGTAAACCAAAAGACCAAAGCACACACAAATGAGTTTTTAGACTTGCTTTGGACCAAAAGACCAAAGCAGACACAAACAGATCCATATAAAGATTAACAATTCCTGAAAACAAACTATCCCTGAAACCAACTCATTCTCTTTATGTGATATTGTTTTGTAATATTGTTTTTTTTTTTTTTTTTTTTGTTTTCGGGAAGGCAAGTGGCTACTGGTTCAATGGTTAAAACTCAGCTTATTAACCTGATAGATTGTGGGTTCAAACCCGAGGACACCCACTTCATGCAAAGAGTGCAAAAGGTCAAGTCTATGCCCAATCTACTTCCTCACAAACCCCAATCCAATGGAGACTAAAGTACTATTTTTTACCACCACCACAACTAGTACTAATACTATTATTTGAATGGTATTTGTTCTAAAACTAAAAAGCATAAATTTCAATAGAAGAGACTTGGGAATGGCCTTTACAGGCCTATACATGTGTACATTTCTTCTTCTTTTTTTCTACATTTTCTGAATGATAACTTATGCATATATATTAATAAACAGTACATATATCTGAGGGTATGTCCTTTTCAGGCCTTCCACTCTCTCCATTTTTTTCCAACAGATGCCAAAACAAATTTCTTCATTGACTCGTCGACATCTGTATTGACCTGCAAATAATTGGCAACTTTGTGACTATTGCATACACACAGTAGCAAGCCCACAGCAGTAGCCCACAGCAGTAGTATTAAAATAAAGCTTCTTAATCCTGTGGGATGCAAGCAACCAAGGAAAATAAGGCTCCATATGTGCCTATATATGCATATGAATCCATATATATATATAGACCTAGGCATCTCATATATGTGCCTATATATGCATATTAATCTATATACACTTGTGTTACTGTATATGTGCCCAAATATATGCCTAGACATGTATTCACTGATCCATATATAATATGTCTACTTCTGTGAGCGCTTATCTGCAAGCATTTTAATGCTTGTGCACTGTAGACGTCCCCGAACGCCCCGGGAGGGATGAGTCCCGTTCTGTTCATTTGGGGTTCACTACAGTTCGGACTCTCAAATTGTCACGGTTCTAAATTTGAACCAAAGAGTCCAAATCCGGCAAATCGTTTTGAGAAAATAGATTTTGAAAGAAGTGCCAAACATGGACTGCTTTGCCAGATACAGAGTCGCCATCTAAATGTTTTATTTTGGGAAAATTTAGGGACCCTGACTCGTTTGCCTAAGGCCACGTGTCCGTCATCTCCAAAGTTGCCTCGGCTCAGGAACTTGGATACGATTGGGGAAGGTCACTTCGTGAGCACCCCCGCTCGCCCGATCAAAGATCGGCCTCTACTAACCATGATATCTATTTTTGAAAACATTATGCGGTCTTATTCCGGTTATTAGCCTAGATTTACTATGTGATGCGCACAGCATACAAGTATAGACTGGATCATCTGAATTGGAACAAAACACTTCATGTTTGTTTATTTTGAAAATGGTTTGATGGTGCTACCCACAAGTAGGCTAAGACGTGGATTTGCCACCCTCAGGTGGGCTTAGAAAACATGATCTTGCCACTATCTAGTGGGCTTTAAAACACACATTTGATGAATTGTTCCAATTCAAATAACCCAACCTTCACCCACAGGCATTCAGGCAGTTATATCACATAAGCAAATAGCCTCATGGTAAGCATGCTATCATGGCAATCACTCACACACATGCAAGGATGCTAAAGCATAAAAACTTACTAAGTACTCCAAGCCAAAACAGAAGCTAAGTTAGAAATCCATGCATGATCCTAACTATGCTGAAATGCCTAATGCAACACATGTAAGAATGTAACTATAGCAGGCTTGGCTATTCTAAACATGGCATATGAGGTGCAACAGCTAACAAGTATTCAACTTGGAATTGAAATACAAATGCAGTTAGTATGATGCGCCGAGCCCGGTGCATGCAATACAGATGAATGAATGCAAACATGCTATCATACTGTATGCTAATTGAAATATGCCCTAATCTAACCATCATAAGCTGATAAATAAAAGGGGGAAAGACGTGGGGTTGGAAGACATGCATCACACACACGCACACTTATTACAGTTATGCCCTCGCTCAGAGGGTCCGAATAAATATACAGTCCCAAATAAATAATTACAGTCCCGAATAAATACAAAAAATCCTAATTAATTTACAAATTAATCTAGAAAAGCTATAAACTGGCATGCAAGCCAGGGACTGCCTTGACTCTGATGAATGATGTATGTTTGGGCTGCCTTGCGCGGAAATCCACTGGGATGCCCCAATTAGCCTCTGTTTTGCAATGATTTCCTGGAAAGCGCGCCAAGCTCTGGAAGACTGCTGATTCTTGATTTGCTGCAACAGAAAGCAGGAGAGGGGCATAGCAATGTATTTTCACAGATGTATGCATGCCTCGATCCTTGTGCCACCAATTACGCATCTCGATGCATGATGGCTGAGGAGTCGAATTGTGCAACTCGATATAGAATGAATGCACATAAAAACTCAACTAAAACCTAACTCCATCATGGATAATCTGGAGTGTCGGTGACTGGGGAATTGAGACACGTTCCGTCACTCGGAGTACGAAACGTACCTCGTTTCCCGTGCTCGGGCTAACTCCTATCCCAAACACAATGCAATATGCATGATATGCATGAAATGCAACTAAGATACAACCTAACATACACAATGCTATGAAATGGCATACACGATGCACGAGGTAACATGGCATACACGATGCACTAACATACAACCTAACATACGCAATGCTATGAAATGAAATGACATACACAATGCATAATGGACTTACACCAACATGAGTGAACCTCAGCCACACTCACATCAGTAGCCATACGATAAAAAATGAAACTCTCGAAGTACATGCACGCATGCACGCAAACCGAGGACCGACCCTAAGGCACCAAATGCCACTATAACAAGACATGGTAAGGCATGGAATATGGCATATTAGCATACAAATTTCAGTAGCAAAAAGTGATGCAAAATAGCCCCGTAACGTGACAACATAGCACCTGATGCATGAAATGGTCCCGAAATGCAAGATTAAGCACATGAAATGACTTGTAGCTACATCAAGCATACATTATTTGAACATGGAATGTAAATACAGGTTCAAGGCAGCCCCAAAACAATCATGTTTACAGTTTTAAGCAAGGCCAAACAGCAAACACAAATAGGGCTAAACCGGTACGCAAAAATGGCCCTAAATGTGAGATAAAGAAGCAAGTCACCGCTTCTGGCCCCAAAAATCTAAGGGCCCTTCAACAATGTTGAAGAGGGGCCCAAAATATGACCTTTTACAGTTTATGACTGAGCCAAAAACAGTACACAAGCATGCTCAAAATACTATGCAAAACAAGGCCAAAAAGAGAGATATAACACAAAGTACAAAAAGGATGCCTCAAACAGTAATATACCCTTAATAAAACATGAATAGGGGGTCAAAATAAGGCTGTTTTAAGTTCGAACCAGAGTCCAAAAACAGAAGCAAAAGAGGCTAACAAATCATGCAAAAATGGAGCCAAAAAAGGGATATAAAGGCAAGTGGAAGATAGAAGCCTCAAACAGTGATGATCCCTTCAACAACATTGAAGAAGGGCTCAAAATAAGTCTCTTTACAGTTTATGGCATGCCTCAAAACAGTTTATACGTAGGCCAAAAATACTACACAAGAAGATGGCATACAAGGGAGATAATGAAACAAGTGCAACAAGGAGACCTCAAACAGGTAAATACCCTTAAACAAACATGAAAAATAGCTCAAAATAAGCCTAGTTCCAGTTAGGGTCGGAGCCCAAAACAGCAAGCAAGTATGGCTAAGAAAGCATGCAAAATATGGAGCAAAAAGGGGGAAATGGAGCTTACCCTTGTAGACCAATCTTTTGGAAACTCTTGGCTTGATTTTGGAGCACTCCTAGGCCTTGAAGAACAACCTCCAGCTGCTGGAATGGAGGATGGAAGGGTAGGGCTATGGGTTGGTGAAGAAATGAGTGTAGTACTTAAGGGTTTTGAGCTTGGAAGAGAGGGAGAAGGAGGTGTATGTATGCAAAGCTCTTAGGGAAATTTTGTAACCCCTAAAACCAGAGCTGGAAGTTGGTTTATATAGGCAAAAAGAGTGGAAAAGAGGGGGAAAATGGGGGGGAAAACAATTCAAGTTTCCCCCTAAAAGGCCAAACCCTCAAACATAAGGCCTAGAGGAAAACAAAATTCACTTCTAAGACACACTTGGGGAGGGGGTTATGGCCGGCTAACTAAAAAGGGCAAAAAAGTCATTTCACCAGCTAGGTGGCCGGCCTGCTAGATTTTCTGGCCGGCCAGCTACTTTCAGGATAAAAAAATGGGCTGCCGGAAAGAAAAGTGGTCGGTGGGTGATTGGGAAGTCTAATGGTGGCCACTCAAGTGTCCAAATTGAAGCCCCGGAAGTTATCTTTCCAATTGCGTAAACCTTGCATTTAAATTCCTCCTGTAGAAAAAGTTATGCCCGTTTCCGTGAAGCCGCGCAGATTCGGTCCCAACCGGAGTGATGCCCTACTTCAATCAACTATATCTCCCTCGTCCGGAATTGGATTTAGGAGATTCTTGAGTGCAAAATGAAGCCCCGGAAGTATTATTTCCAACGGTGGTGGCCTCATAGCTTGATTCCAAGTGTGCAAATGAATAGGCCCGATTTGGCGAGGGCTGCTCGACTCTTTCTTAACGGTTCATGCCCATTTTCTCCCCCAACTGGATTTCTTCCCTCTTCTCCTCTTTTCTTCAACTTCAAACCCCTAAGTAAGGTGTTTTGAAAGATTTTTTCAAAGATTTCATCTCTCTTTCATTCTTTTCCACTTTGCCCTTGCTCGATTTACCGAAAAGCGCAACATTTGACAAAATGCGAGTCTCGGAACATCGTAAAAACATTATTTCAAAAAAGTTTTGAAAGAGAGGGTTTTACGGCTAAAATCTTTTGATCAAGATTGTTTTGGTCCAAAAAGGGGTATGAAGTTGAGCTTTGACTCTCTCCTTACTGAAGAAATTGAACCTTTGCCCTGCACATCTTCCAAAACCATCAGTCACGTCCGAGTCTTAAAGGCGGTCAAAAATGGGGTGTCTACAGTTGCCCCTCTTTGACAGAACTCGGAAGTCAAGAAGTGACGGGAGTGAATGTCAAAGCCTAGAGACGACCCATTTTTGACAAGGCCGAAGACTTGGACAAACAAACAAAATATAGATAAATAAATGGTTGTGCCCGCAGGCTGCCTACGTATCCTTTTTGTGAGGAATCAAACCAGCGTAGTTCAGGGGCAGGATGCAAAATGATATGCAGAAATATTTTGAGGATTGGACTTATACACTACGTGAAGCCGGTTTTGAAAATTGGATTTATACGCTATGCGAAGCCGGTTTGAAAATTGAGGACTCATGCAATGCACTGCAGTGTAGTAGCTAAGATGCAATGTAATAGCTAAGAGGTAAAGGTATCTTACAGGGGCAATTGGTAATGACTTACCTCGGCAATGTCCTACCTCATGCTGATGTGGGAATCTTCCTCTTCTTCTCAGTTGAACCACAGGTACTACTTTTCTCCCTGACTATGGTTGCAGCTTTCTTTATTCTCCAACAGGATGACAGACTAGGTTGGATCAGTATCCAGAATTGAGGTGCATACAGATGCTATCTCAATCTATGGGGCTGCCATACAGATTTCAAGCCGAGGATATACCCCTGGGTATTTAAACCAGACTTTAGTCTCGGAAATCCCGAACCTTTGCGTTCTAGGCATAAGCCATTCGAACTCTAGTTTCCACCGTCTTAGTTGGTCTCCTAGGAACTCACCGGTAACACAGGCAGGTGGCTATACCAGACCACCGGAAGTCGTTCGGGCACGACAAACACTAAAGGAATTGCACCTTTAGAGAATTTAAGGTCTCCTAGACCGGAAAGTGCACGAGACAGTGCGAATAAAGATGCGGGATTTAAGGTCTCCTAGACCAGGGAATTTAAGGTCTCCTAGACCAGACAGTAAAATAGATACGATGTAATAGATATGATGCAATAGATGCAAAGGGTGAACACACGCCAACCACGCTCGACTCGCGAGTGGAGGAAGAACAAAGAAAATCAATCAGGAGCGCGCTCCATGCAACCTAAGATAAATTCCAAACACGCTGAAATCGTGTGAGGAATGGGAGGCTCCAAAAACAACCCATCCAGCGCGTTTACAACGCAACCTGGGATAAATTCCAAACACGCTGAAGTCGTGTGATGAAGAGAACACTCTAACCATGCTGAAAACGTGAGAAGAGGTCCGAAAACAATTGCTCAAGTGCGCACACAACGCAACCAGAGATAAAATCCAAACACGCTGAAATCGTGTGAGGAACGGGACACTCAAACCACGCTGAAATCGTGAGAGGAGGTCCAAAAACAACCCGCCCAACGCGTCTACAACGCAACCTGGGATAAATTCCAAACACGCTGAAATTGTGTAAGGAACGGGACACTCAAACCACGCTGAAATCGTGAGAAGAGGTCCGAAAACAACCGCCCAGGTGTGTACACAACGCAACCTGAGATAAATTCCAAACACGCTGAAATCGTGTGAGGAAAGGGGCACTCAAACCACGCTGAAATTGTGAGAAGAGGTCCGAAAACAACCGCCCAGGTGCGTACACAACGCAACCTGAGATAAATTCCAAACACGCTGAAATCATGTGAGGAAAGGGGCACTCAAACCACGCTGAAATCGTGAGAAGAGGTCCGAAAACAACCGCCCAGGTGCATACACAACGCAACCTGAGAAAAATTCCAAACACGCTGAAATCGTGTGAGGAAAGGGGCACTCAAACCATGTTGAAATCGTGAGAAGAGGTCCGAAAACAACCGCCCAGGTGTGTACACAACGCAACCTGAGAAAAATTCCAAATACGCTGAAATCGCGTAAGGAACGGGACACTCAAACCACGCTGAAATCGTGAGAGGAGGTCCAAACAACCGCCCAGGTGCGTACACAACGCAACCTAAGATAAATTCCAAACACGCTGAAATCGCGTAAGGAACGGGACACTCAAACCACGCTGAAATTGTGAGAGGAGGCCCAAAAACAACCGCCCAGGTGCGTACACAACGCAACCTGAGATAAATTCCAAACACGCTGAAATCGTGTAAGGAATGGAACACTCAAACCACGCTGAAATCGTGAGAGGAGGCCCAAAAACAACCGCCTAGGTGCGTGCACAACGCAACCTGAGATAAATTCCAAACACGCTGAAATCGTGTAAGGAACGGGACACTCAAACCACGCTGAAATCGTGAGAGGAGGCCCAAAAACAACCGCCCAGGTGCGTACACAACGCAACCTGAGAAAAATTCCAAACACGCTAAAATCGCGTAAGGAACGGGACACTCAAACCACGCTGAAATCATGAGAGGAGGCCCAAAAACAACCGCCCAGATGCGTACACAACGCAACCTAGGATAAATTCCAAACACGCTGAAATCGCGTAAGGAACGGGACACTCAAACCACGCTGAAATTGTAAGAGGAGGCCCAAAAACAACCCCCCAGGTGCGTACACAACGCAACCTGAGAAAAATTCTAAACACACTGAAATCGCGTAAGGAACGGGACACTCAAACCACGCTGAAATCGTGAGAGGAGGCCCAAAAACAACCGCCCAGATGCGTACACAACACAACCTGAGAAAGTCCCGGAGGACAACGATTCTAAACGCAGCACGGCGCAAAAGGATATAAGATAACACAAGATGCAAATAAACGCAACAAGTGCGATGATACAATACATGTTACAAACAATGTAGAGCATGATGTTTAGGGAATGCAATGAATAGACAAAGCGGCACTCTAGAAAGCACCTTATAGAGTGAGTGGCGTTAAACCGCTTTACTCTGACGGGGAACGGTACTCAGGGAGAGCACTTCTGATCGCCATTCTGGCTTGAAACAGTGAAACAGTCAACACAGTATTCTGTTCAATTTGAACACACAGCTCGTATCGGCATACTGCTCATTCTGAACACGCAGCTCATAACACAGTATTCGGTTTACTCAGCACACAGCTCAGTCTGAACAGACAGTCCGATCTGAAAAGACGGGATGTAAAAACGGAACCTGTAGAAGTTGAAACAAACTCGGATGCTCCAAATTTTTCCTTTTTTCTTTTGCTTTGCAGTCTGGAACCCATATAGCTTCAGATAGGTCCTGGTTTTACTATTCTAACATGACCTGGGTTGAACCCTGCGGCTTTATGAAAGAACTGATCCTTTTTTTGCACAAATGTGGAGAACGACACGGCACTCTGAGCACAAAACGATTTTTGAAATTGAAATGAGAAATGGGTTCTCAACCGAGTATTGAGCCTACAACTGACCACAGCCAAAACGACTCAACAATGGAAAACAAAGGTAGAACGACCTAAACACAACTCAACAAAGGAAAAACAATGTAAAATGACCTAAACACATTTGTTGACACTCAAACGACTTAAAACAAGAAACGAGACAAACAAAACGCACAAACACAACACTCAGCTGTGTTACAAAGGCGAGAGACCTGTCGGTGCACGAGGAGCCAGTTTCTTCGGGTATTATTTCCCACCCTTTTTCATTTGTGGTTCTCACATCACTCGACCCTCAGGCTTTGTTTTTCTGAAAAAACCCTTTTCTCACTTTTTCTCTCAGCGCACATCTCTCTATTCTTCAATCTCTCATTTTTTATCCCTCCCCTGGGTGGTTGATGGACAAACAGAAAGTTGCGGGCTCTTACCCCTAGCATTCCGATAGATTCTTGTTCTTGTTCACAACAGTGAGTTTCTCCCACAGAGGGGTTATGATGCGGCTAGATGTGCAGCAGATCTATAATTGACATTGGTTGATGATGCTCCACCGGGGAGTTTGGACGTGATCAGATCATTCCAGTTCGTGCTTTGCACTTGGCTTGATACCTCGCTGCTTGGAGGATGTTGAGAGCTTTCAGCCCTTTTCTGCTAACTTCAGTTGTGCCCGCTTCTGGCGAATACGATGCCCTTTCTGGCAAGTAGAGTGCCCTTTCTGGCAAATGCATTGACAACGAGGAAAAGACAGGAAGCCTGACTCAACTGTGCCTCTAGTTCATCAATTTGACCATTTTTTGTTTTGGCTTTCTAAAACAATTTTGATCAAAATGAGAGTTAGATTAACGCGCTTGTTCGATTTTCTGATTTGAAATCATGCAAGTTAGGCTGTGAGCACAGAAAATTTTCCCTTTTTGGGGTCCAAGAAATGGTCTAGTTTTGGGAAAATGGAATAATTTTTGAAACAAAATTAGTCAATTTCATTAAAAATTCTCAAAAACTATTTTTGCAAACGGCCACTGCTCAACGAGCACGGAACCCGCTCTTGAGATGCACAACTTCAGATTCGAAGGAAAATTGCCCCTTGCTTGAGGGGAACTGCATGGCAACGGAAAGTTGCCCCTTGTTTGAACGGCACCGCGGCGCATTGAATTGCAACGGAAAGTTGCCCCTTGTTTGGATGGCACCGCAGCGCATTGCAGGCAGTCCTCAGAGTGACGAACACAACCAAATCCTCAGATACAGAGAAGACAAAGATGACCAGAACCATCGCATGGACACAATCAAATTGTTTTACGGTTGGACTTTAGAATGAAGTTGCCTACGTATCCCAAAGATGGGAATCAAGCCTTACGTAGTTCGGGGTTAAGGTACACTCGGGTATTAACCTCTCCTTTTTAGGCTCTAACTTTTGCCAAGGCGCCCGTCGCGGGTTTTCGACCTTGCGAGCTTTGTTCTTCTTTCTTTCTCTTTTCAATTCTTTTCTTCTTTTTTTTTTGATATTCTTTTCTTTTCTTTTCTTTTCTTTTTTTTTTTTGCATTTTTTCTGTCTTTTTCTTTTCTTTTCTTTTCTTTTTCTTCTTTTTTCTTTTTTTGTTCTTTTTCTTGCTCTGACTTTTGCCTGGGTCGCCCTCCCGGGTTTTCGGCCCAGCGAGCCTCTCAAGGGTAAAAGTGTAGCTTGGTCCATGCCAAATGGTTATAGGGTTTCGAAGCCATCCGTATCCAGGAGAGTGGCTGTTGATTTGCAAGAGGACTCATCTTCAGCTCTTCGAGCATGTCTGATATCTTTGCCCCTAGTTCGAGGGGTACTTCTGTTCTAGCTTTGCAAGCTTCTTCTGATCTTCTGATCTTTTTTATCTGACTTTCCTGGCCTCTTGTTCGAGGGCTGCTTCAAATCTGGCCACACAGGCCTCATATCGTAGTTGACCGTTGAACCTTCTGAATTCAAGTTCAAGGTTTGGAAGTGAAGGGGTTGAGTCTCGAGGCTGAGAGCGATCCTAGGCTGCACAATCTCAAGAGCGATTCCACACAGGTATTCGCAGGACCACGCAAAGCATTTTGTTTTTGAAAGTTTTTAAGAAAGCGACAAATCGCTCGCGCTGAAGATAGTGTGAAACCAGTCTGGATCAAGCCAGGGTCCTTCTCAGTACTCACGCTAACAAGCATGATTTCATTCATTAAGGGCTTAGCACGCCTCTCTTTCTCTCAAATGATCAAAGTTTTACAAATCCCGAGGAATTCCTTCCTCTTCGTTTTCACCGCAGTGTTCAAAAAAGTTTTAAAAAACTTAGGTCGATACAATGATTTCGAGGCACAGAAAAGACAGAATTCTTTAGTCAAATACTGTCGTCTCATTCAGAACTTCCAGCATAACTGGCACAAGGCAGAAACAAATGCGAGAGCGTGAAGATCACTGCTGTTTTATTCAAAAATCTGTTGGCACAACTGGCTCCCTGGCAGAAATAGACTCAAAACAAAACAAAAAGACAAACATAAAGCAAAATGGTGACGCCCAAGGTAACACCCCCCGGAATCACCCGACTTCTATTACAACAGGACTGACTCGATACAACAAGACAGACCCTTAATCAAAATAGACTGACTCAAAACAAAGAGACAGACTCAAAACAAAACCACAGAATTGACTCAACACCCAAGTCAGAAGCTACAAAAACCATCATTCGCAAATGCTCAAAACAATGCGTACCCCATGCCACATCTGGAGTAAACTGAGTACCGCCCGCAGGTGGTTCATCCCCTAATCACATATTTGCACTATCCCCCAAGTTCACTGATCCAGTGGCGATAGACTTTGCTGAGCTGGTGGGAGGATGACCCCATTGTCAATCAGATCTTGCACTTCGTGGTGAAGACGAGAGCAATTGTCAGTACCATGACCGGTTTGTTGATGGAGGCACAGTATTGGGTAGCATCATGCGTAGCCGGAAGAGGATTCGGGAGAGGCCGAGGCTCAAGGGGTTTGAGATGGCCTTGTCTTATAGGGATTTGGAAAGCTTTGGACAAAGGCATGTGGAGGGCATGGAAGACCCTTTGACCTCGGGGTTGGTACTTCAAAGTTTGTGGATTTTTGCTGGACGCACCAGCAAAGGGCTTGGCAGGTGCTGGCCTGGTTTGTTGATCTCTTCTGAGTGCAGGATTATAGCTTAAATGAACGTTTCTGATACAACGACCCTTCTCCCGGCTTGCCCCTTGATTCAAACTGCCCCCAACTTGAGTGGCAAAAATATCATCCACAGTTTTTGCAACCACTGTAAGCACTTGCTGTTTATTTAGTCCTTCGGCCTTCAAAACCTCAACAGCCAACAGAAGATGTTCATGGGGACCAATGCCTGCCCCTACCTTGTTCTTACCGTCTGCCTCCACTTTGCCAAGGGATTGGCATTCCTCAAATGCAGCCCGTTCCAAGACTGGGGAGCCTTTTGACATGAACTCCCTGGTATGTGATGCGGTTGATGACGAAGCCAATGTCCCGGAGGCCAGATCTGTCACAGTTCTCTGAAGATCTTCTATCATTCTCTTCAGCTCAGAAGTAGTGGGCTCATGAGTTTGAGATGATTGGGGTCCAGGTGCATCCATCATGCATAAGTCCATGCTTTCTGGAATGAACACCTCAGGCTTGGGTAGATGCGCTGGGGTGATGTATATGCTGGGGTCGAAGGTGGATGGTAGTGTATGGATGAGGTTGAGGTGGGGAGATGACGAGTTAGCACTAACCTGAGGTTCTTTTGGTGGAGCTAGGGTCTCTTCGTCAATAAGATCCTGAATCTTATGACGGAGGCGGATGCAACGGTTCGTATCATGACCGTGTTGTTGATGATAGGTACAGTATTTAGCTGGGTCATATCTTGGTGGAAGAGGATTTGGAAGGGGTTGGGGTTCTAGGAGTTCTAGGTGCCCTTCTTCTTGCAGCTTTTTCAAAGCTTGGGAAAGACTCATGTAAAGAGGATGGAATTTTCGGGCTTGGGGCCGAGTTGGAGTGGTTGGTTCTTGGCCATTGAGGGAAGTGATGATAGTGTCTACTTCTGAGCATTTCGCAGCTGTGCTACCATCAGTAGTAGCATTGGAACTGTGAGCAACATTTCTCTTCGAAGGCTCATTATCTTCTGCAAAGATCCCTTGTCTGATGGCATCCTCGATTTGAACCCCCATTTCATGAAGGGCTGGAAAGGTAAACAGAGGTAGAACGACCATCTTTTGCAGCAACTTGCCATGCAGATTCTGAACAATCATCCTGATCTGATCTTTGTTGGAAGGCCTTGTAGTCATCATTGAGGCCTTTGCTCTCCATCTTGTCACGAACTCTGAGAAACCCTCCTTTGGCTCGTGGCGTGTGACTTCGAGATCACGAGTTGTGACCTCAATCTGTGTGTTGTAGGAGTATTGAGCAATAAAGGCCTCAGCCAGCCCTTCCCAGTTCTGTTTCACAGAGTTCTCCAATTTTGC
Organism: Camellia sinensis; assembly: GCF_055761805.1. Taxonomy (NCBI): domain Eukaryota; kingdom Viridiplantae; phylum Streptophyta; class Magnoliopsida; order Ericales; family Theaceae; genus Camellia; species Camellia sinensis. The sequence continues at coordinate 11,645,393 of NC_138970.1, forward strand.
ATACCAGATTGCGGCTATCCCAGACAGGATTCGGCCGAATAGTGACAATTTCTGGGCTGTGGTCAAACCCATTGGCCTCAAAATATCAGAAAACAGTTGGAGGTGCACCATTGGGTCTTCAGAGCCATCGAATCGATCGATATGTGGCATCTTGAACCGATCCGGTAATGTCACCACTAAGTCGGTATAACCATCCTCTATATCAGGAATAGAGTGGGGCCCCTGAGACTTTTTGAACAATTTCTCAAGCTTGCTCACTTTCAATGCTGTGGGGTCCGTCTTGAACTCAAAGGAGGAGTCTGGCAGGTTGGTGGGTGTTTTAGACAGCTGGGGTAGCACTGGGGGCGGAACTGGCCCATCTGGAATGTCCGTATCTTCCTGGACGTGGGTTGCCTCCCCGAGTATGGGAACTCTTGGTGGGGGAGGAGCCTGGTGTGAAGTAGATACTCCAGTTTGCTGCTCTAACCTGGCAATTGTCTCTGCCTGTTGGGCTATGACCATAGCCTGTTGCTTGACGGACAACATCTTGCTGCATGGCTTTCATACTATCCTGGAGTTGGCGCACTATCTCTTCCAGACCCGACATATTGCCCTGATCTAACTGAGCAACTGGTATACCTGTGTCTGCAGTAGGCTCAGAAATCTCAACCTGGCTGTTCAAAGACCACTGAGCTGGTAGCTGCTGTACTGGTGGTCTGTGCCTGACCGACCTTTTCACCCTGCCTCTGGTAAAGGAACACTGATTGCCTTTGAACTGAATCTCTGACCCAACAAAGTCTATCAACACAAGTTCGGTGTACCCAAGGAATATCGGAGCCTTCTGAAGCTATGGTTCCAGGACTACCCTAGCAAAAAGGGAAAATAAAGAGCATCTCAACCTGATTTCACGATAACCCATATGAGCAGAGCTGAATGACTGTACTCGTTACTGATTTTTGCCCCAAAATTCTGCCTCAAATCTGATACCCTCGGGTAAAACTGATTCCCTAAGTACTGATAGTAATGCCCGCCGACCTGATACTCAAACTTGCAAACTGATACATGCATTCCTATAGAGACGCACTCTAAAAGCACATAGCAGACAAGTGAGAGCCAAAACACCCCTATGTTGGGGTAGGGTTTCCCTGTCCTATTTTGTCAGGAGCTAGGGTTTCACTACGCACGCAGTGGCTTCAAACAACCTATATCGGGTAAGCAACCTGTCCTAGTTTGGAATGGTCACTATGGATTCCGAATATGCACTAGGTCGAATGGTCAAAAAGGGTGCCCCGGTAAAACCGGGGTTTGTGTTCCCATACTGGCAGAGCCCACAACCGGTCAGCTTTATGGTCATGTCTTGACAAGACAAGCCTCCGGCAAACCGTTCAGGAATAGCAGATGGCAAACACGGTGTCCTAGGCGCACCAATGCAAATGCAATGCAAAGAAACACACAAGTGTAGTCAAAAAACAGATATCATGAGTTCGAGTCAAGTTCTCTAAATCCCCAGCAGAGTCGCCAAAAACTGTAGACGTCCCCGAACGCCCCGGGAGGGATGAGTCCCGTTCTGTTCATTTGGGGTTCACTACAGTTCAGACTCTCAAATTGTCACGGTTCTAAATTTGAACCAAAAAGTCCAAATCCGGCAAATCGTTTTGAGAAAACAGATTTTGAAAGAAGTGCCAAACATGGACTGCTTTGCCAGATACAGAGTCGCTACCTAAATGTTTTATTTTGGGGAAATTTAGGAAACCCTGATTCGTTTGCCTAAGGCCACGTGTCCGTCATCACCAAAGTTGCCTCAGCTCGGGAACTTGGGTACGATTGGGGAAGGTCACTTCGTGAGCACCCCCGCTCGCCCGATCAAAGATCGGCCTCTACTAACCATGATATCTATTTTTGAAAACATTATGCGGTCTTATTCCGGTTATTAGCCTAGATTTACTATGTGATGGACACAGCATACAAGTATAGACTGGATCGTCTGAATTGGAACAAAACACTTCATGTTTGTTTATTTTGAAAATGGTTTGATGGTGCTACCTGCAAGTAGGCTAAGACGTGGATTTGCCACCCTCAAGTGGGCTTAGAAAACATGATTTTGCCACTATCTAGTGGGCTTTAAAACACACATTTGATGAATTGTTCCAATTCAAATAACCCAACCTTCACCCACAGGCATTCAGGCAGTTATATCACATAAGCAAATAGCCTCATGGTAAGCATACTATCATGGCAGTCACTCACACGCATGCAAGGATGGTAAAGCATAAAAACTTACCGAGTACTCCAAGCCAAAACAGAAGCTAAGGCCTCGTTTGGGAACAGGCTAATTTAGTAACTTTTTGGCTATTTGGCTAAAAAGGTAGGTAAAAAAAACTTGTATGTTTGGGATGACTTTTTGGCTAATTACAAAAAGATGTGCAAAAAGTAGAGAAAAAAGAGAATCTTTGACTTTTTGGTATGGGTTGTTAGCTTTTTGGCTAATTTAGTAGCTTTTTGACTAATTGGCTAAAATAGCCTCTTGTCAAACGAGGCCTAAGTACTACAATAAAGCAACATTATTAAAGCTAACAGTCACTAACATTACAGCTCAAACTCAAGAAGGATACGTGCCAACTAACTTGAATTTAGAAAGAATAACAAAACGTGAAAACAAACTGACAAATAAAATAAAATAAAATAGGAGACACTGTGTGAGTCTATCTGGGTCCTCAATTTCAAGCACCAACAATGCTTACATTGCTCTCCAAGCATGGAAATTAGCAATCACAGATGACCCATTGAGGATTTTGTCCACATGGGTTGGCTCAAATGTGTGTTCTTACAAAGGAGTCTTCTGTGCACACCTTCTTCTTTACCCAATTATTCGACACAAATCCCACTCGTCTAAACCAGTGCGCACGTTAAACCAGTGGAGTCGACTCCGACGGCTTCTACTCCTACTACGCCTACAGCTTCTCCTCCAACTTCAACTCCAGCACCACCGACAACTCCTGATCCGACCACCAGCTACTCCGCCTCCGCCGAGTCCTCCACCATCTCCTCCGCCTCCCGCACTGTCGCCTCCGCCAGCTATTCCACCTGCTCTGGTTCTGGCGCCGGCTCCAAGCACGAAGCCGACATCTCCGGCGCTGTCTCCTTCGCTATTGAGTCCTCCGTCACCTCCCGCTAGCGCTCCGGCGCCGTCTCTCCCGACTACATCGCCTACACCATCTGCTTCCGATTGCGTCGTGAGGCCAATCTTGACCAATCAACACTGTGAAACTAATGTCAGAGGTGAATGAAAAGGTTGTGTTTAACTTTGATGTCCTGTTTACAGTCAGATGTACATCGCCAATGAGGACTCTTGTCACAGATGCACGGGCACAGTCCTAGACACATTCAAAGACCTCTCATCACTCACGGAGTTAGATTTACGCAACAACCAATTCTCAGGTCCTTTCCCACATTTTTTTAATATTTCAACCTACATACCCATGTTCCCATGTTCTCTAATCACACCCATATTTTCCACTACCAACTAGGGCTGTAATTTTGGCCCATGGTTCGAAATCTGCCCGCGGCCCGAGATAGGCCCAACCCGTTAAAGTCTGAGCCCAAGCCCAGACCGAGGCCTTGGGTCAGGGTCAGGGCCTTCATTTTGAAGCCCGACTCGGTCCATGGGTCCGGCCCACTCAAGACACAGTGTTATTTTTAATAGAAAATATTAAAATTTTGGTGGAAAAAAAAATTAAAATTGTTTAGACCCGCCCAAGCCCATCCAAAGCCCGAGCCCAGGCCTAGGCCCGTGGCCCGCCCAAAGCCCGAATATCCCTGGGCCTTGGCTTGGGCCTAGGCCTAGTTTTCTAGCCCGTGAGTCGGGCCGGGCCGGGCCGACCCGATTCGATTTTTTGGCGGAAGCCCGCAAGGCCCAATATGGGCCAGGCCAGGCCAAAATTACACCCCTACTACCAACATACCTACAACACTTTTTTAATATTTCAACCTTTTTCCTTTTTTCAATCTTCCATCCACCTAGGCATGTCTCTTACGAGTCAACTTTATTTTATTTTATTTTATATATACTTTATTTTATATATTTTATATATATTTTTTTCTATTCTCCTTTCTTATCTTACTTTTTCTTGTACAACTCGAACTTGTTCCAAAAAAAACAAAAAACAAAAAAACACCCTTCAACCATTTTTTTAACATCTTCACTCTATGTTGAGTCATTCCACTCCACTTTGTCAATTTCTTTGTTTCAACCTCAAATAGGTTTCTATCTTCAAACCTATTTGAGGGAAGATATTATACATATATTACGGAGCATGGTTATACACCATGCAAACCACCCAAGCCACCCCATGGCGCACTCCCTAAGTCGCCCCTTGATGCACCGCCAAAATCTTCTCCAACGGTCCGACACAACCACACAGTGTCTTCTACAACGGTCCGACACAACCATGCAGTGTCCTCTACAACGGTCCGACACGACCACACAGTATCTTCTACAACGGTCCGATACGACCATACAATGTCTTCTCCAACGATCTGACACGACCACACAGTGTCTTCTCCAACGATCTGACACGACCACACAGTGTCTTCTACAACGACTCTGATACTATGTTAGAATAATAGAGAAAGATAAAAGATAATAAATTGTGTATATATATTGTATTTGCACTATGTTTAGTTGGCTCCTTTTATAAAGGAAAGGAGTTACATTTGGCCGAAAGTGGCACTACAATAAAGCAACATTATTAAAGCTAACATCCACTAACATTACAGCTAATACACTAACATATATTATTAGTACCAGAATAAAAAATAAAAGCATCATAGAAAGGATGGACACAGAAATCATGCCACAGAAACATCATAAGACACTGAATATACACCCCTATGAGTGTTGTGTGTCATTTTTGTGACGATTTTGTTCGCAAATTTGTATACAAGAAACCAACTCATTTCAAACAGAGAGGAGATTGAGAAACTCTCTTTCAGAAATTATAATCATCCATGGATGTTCATAACTAACAACCAAGCCATGACTCCAAACAAGCTCAAGTGGTCATAATCATGATGCCTTTTCCACGCCAAAGCCACCTCAACCATGTAATGACCTGACCCTCATGTAAGTTTCTGGTATGCTTTCAGCCCCTCGTTCTGTGCATTTAAATGCTTATTGTGAAATTTGATGTTAAATTAAGTTTGATTAAGTGAATCCTATGTTGATGAATGCATATCTGTCCAACAAGAGAAAGATCTGTTACAATTAGAATGTTTGGATCAGAAATTGAGAGCCGTGGAGGCTTGATAATCCGAAATTGATTTTACATATGAGATCGGCATAATTTTTAAGTTATAATAAGCATTGTTGTGAAAATTTGATTTGGGATGATTAAACTAATTAGTTTTCATCTTTACTCACCTTTATATAAATATCTTTGCCTTTGAACATTTGATGGAGAACCATCATAAGAGAAGCTCCTGAGGGAGAGAAAGAGAACTAGAGAGGAGAAGGTTTGAAAAGAAGTTCAATGAAGGAATTGGTTAGAAGGTTGAAGGAAGCTTGATTCAAGGTATGTCTCGTTTTTTTTTATTAACCCCTCTCTTGCATGGGGAAGGAATTCCTCTATATTATTGTGTTAATGGTTGGTTGAGTTGTTATTTCTTGTGTTGAATTGATTAGAGATTGAATTATCTAGTGAGGTATCTAATGAGAATCTATCTTGTTTTCCTTAATTGTCAAATTTGAACCTATCTACTTGGCTACATGGTTGTGTGTGTGTGTGGATGGGTGAGGAAATTGGAGATAGTGTGGAATTGGGTTGTGTTCATAAGTTTAGAGGTTAAAGATTTTAGTTATGTTAATTTGATGTATGTGTTGTAATTCTTATTCATGTGAGTTTTGGGACCACATGCTAGCAATTTATGGACTAGTTTTGAGCCCTAAAAATACCTACAAAGAATGGAACTTCTACTGAATTTTGGACTACAAAATTCAGCAAATCGCCGCACGTACGGGGGTCATGGCTGCACGTGTGGGAACCCCAGCCGCACGTACGGGAGTCATGGCCGCACGTGCAGGAAATGAAGAATTTTGGACCTTTGGTTACTGTCTAAAAGGCACGTGCGGGCTTCACTGCCGCACGTGCGGGACCAACCGCCGCATGTGCAGGGCTCACAGCCATACGTGCGGCCTATGCTGGAAAAAATGGTTTGTTCTGTTTTGCGTGCCCAACCCTCGGATATTTTTAAAACCTATATTTGATGCCTTCTGATATTTGTAAAATTTGTTTGAAGCGAAGTGAGTCAAGAAATGATTCAACAAAGAAAAATGAACTAATTTGTGAGTTATGTATGTGTGCAGGGCACACTCCGGCAAGGACTAACGCTCCACTCCAGCACTGTGAGTAGTAGTACTATAATCGTATGTTTACTACCATTAATAATTCTTATTATTAACGCTCTGCTCTTTACAAGTAATTACGTTAACGTTTATGTTGTTTAGAAATCGGTGAGAACGTTAAAAGACTTTGTATACATCGACATGACTCTGGAACTACTCTGCATTCTGGTTATGGTTAATAGTTAGCATTAATGTGCTACAACCTGTAAGTTACTTAGGACTCCGCATAAGAATTACATACGAATTGTTAATACTGTGCAATTGATTGATGAAAAAAGGAATTGTGGATGTAAACCCCGCTTACGGAAACAGGATATTTTGAATGTCCTATTATGGACTCCTATAATCTGGTTAATTCGACGCATGTTTTATGACATAGATATCTGTCTAGAATGGATTATCGAAATGAATAATCGGATAGAACCATGGGTTGCCTTATACGTCAAAGAATCGAATATCAATAACCTTGTTATATGACCCATGTTATGGTGTGAATTGGTCCGTCCCCATGATTAGTGCTGTAATGACACATGTGTTTCTGTAAACAACTATTATTAATGTTCTGTTATACACAAGACAACTGTGTCAATCTGTAACATACGCTCTACTTACAGCTAATGATGGCCATTAACATTCTGTTATCGCATGTCAATTATGTAACTGTGTGAAGGATTCAAAGAATGTGAATGAATGATGGAAAGGATGTGTATACTTTCCCATGACTCTGGAACTCTGTAAGATTCTGAAACTAGCCTGCTCTGAAGATATCTGGGCCTATGGCCAATCTGTATTTTATGGTTTGAAACAAAATGTTGTACGAAACTAAGTGCTACAATGTGAGTCACCTCTAGAATCCGTGCGAGACACCTCTTGAGTTCATACATGCATGATAAGGGCTTAATGCCATTCTGATAAAGGTTGTATGCCATTCTGATAAGGGCTTAATGCCATTCTGATAAGGGCTGAATGCCATTCTGTTTAAGGGCTCAATGCCAATCCGTTCAAGGGCTTAAAGCCATCATGTTTAAAGGTTGGGCCTAAGGCCGTTCTGAAACTAGTACAAAATCAAATAAACCACATGATCTCTGCATTTACACGCACATTGATATGTATCATGTTTTAAGTTGAGTATCGAATTGTTTAAATACTATTATTCACCGAGCCTTGCTCACTCTGTGTTTTGTCTGATTCTGTAGGTAATCCATTTGGAGGTCAGTCATAACCATGGATGCTTGTCTCTCTTTTGTCAGCCTCAGGGGGGTCCAGGCACTTAAATGAAGCCTGTGAAATTTTATGGAGCTTTGTTAAGCTTTCAGCTTTGTGTTTTAATTGTCTGTCTAAAGTTGTAATGCATATAACTCCTTCCTTCCCCCAATGTCTTGTTATATGCCCAATCATGGGGCTGGGTTTGCAATTATATATGTATGCATAACTAATTTCTTAGATGCACGTTACTATGCGTCTATCTATCCGATGCAAAGTTTGTGATCCTGGCATGATAGTAATAGCTCGATGGATGTAGTTTTATGTTATTGTACATTGTTAAATGCTTCCGTTCAGGCCCCATACGTTATGTATACCAGGTTAAGTGTCAGTTTCTGAGTAGGTCATGCCCAAACTTTTAGGGGCGAGTTTGGGGCGTGAGAAACCAACTCCTCCAGCTCTCCTGCCTAATCTCCTCCTACAATATCCAGGTCCACTACGCATCCTTCACTACCCACATCCACCAAGCTAAACTCTGCTTCAATGGCGCCTTTCCTTTGCCCAAATCAATTTCCATGAGTTCCCTACCCCTCCTTTTCTCTCTCCTCCACCCAACCCCAACGCCCCATGTAAATTTCCATCACATCTTCAACCATCCTTCGAAGCCTCTTTGCATCTCCGCAACCCCATGACCGAACTCTTACACTAAATCTCTTCCACGACTAAAAAAGTAATAGTTGTCCACGATGCCCTCATGGCTTATGTGGTCCAGGACATCGCTACCACACCAAATTCAGAATCCTATTCTTTCACCACCATTAGTGCGTTCGCTTGTTTCTTTGAAGGATGGCAAATGATGGGAAAATCCTCCAGGTAGACGAACCATAGGGGTTACCATCTATTGAAGTTTGTTACCCTTTCGAGATTCTAAATTTCATCACCCTCCAAATTAATTTCCTGAAATTTACATCTGGATCTATCATGAACTCGTGCAGATCAATCAAAGTACCTACATTGATTTATTGAAGGACGTACTGATTGATGAAGACAAGCAGCTATGGGCGATCCAGGCCATTGAACTCAAGAAGAGTAGATGGCAACAAAAACTCAAATAGGCAACACAGATGTTTGGATTGGCTTGACAAACAAGCCCCACATTCCATGTTATATGTTTTGCTTGGAACAACAACTTCGATGACAGATCAATGGATCAAAGAGCCCATAATGGGGTTGGAATAGAGTGGACAAAAGTTCATTTGGGTGTTTAGAGATTCCGGTAAAGGAGACATATTTGCAAGCGATGTCATGAGAGCAGAAGCACTGCCAGAAGGTTATGAAGAGAGAGTTAAAAGAATTGGACTGGTGGTGAGAGATTGGGCACCTCAACTTGAAATTTTGGCGCAACTATCAACGGGTGGGTTCATGAGTCACTGTGGATGGAATTCATGCTTGGAGAGCATCACCATGGGAGTGCCAATAGCAGTCTGGCTGATGCACTTGGATCAACCCAAGAACACAGTTCTGGTAACAGACATATTAAAAGTTGGTGTGGTTGTTAAGCAATGGGCAGCACACCATGAGGTGGTGGCTTCATCAACCATTGCAAAAGATGTCAAAAGTCTAATGACATCAACAGAAGGGGAGGAGATGAGGAAGAGGGCGGAGGAACTGGGTTGTGCCACCTGACAGGCAGTGGAGTTTCTCGCATGGAATTGGATTCATTCATTGCTCACATAACTATGTAGATTCGTTTACTGACACGGGATGAATATTGCCTTTCCTTGCATTGGATTGTGGCTCAGAACTTCTCCAGAATCACAACAATCTAAAAATAAGTATTTGATCAATAAAATCATATTACTCTATATATGATAGAAGCATAGTCAAGTGCTATATATTTTCTCTTTAAAATGTCTACCACTCAAAAATAAAAATAGTTGACAATTACAATTAAAAAAAGAAAGCTATGTAAAATAATTTACACAAGTAAAATTAGCAGAATTCCAACGTAGAGCATAGTACTGACTGACTGGACTTACTAAACAAAAAGTAAGAAAAATGCAATTCATAATTTGACATACAATTAAATTAAATGTATATTGGAATATGAACTACATTTACATACATACATACATGATACATACATGCATATAAAGCCAAAAAACCAAATAATTATAGCTAGCCAATCTTGAACTGTGTTTAGCTAAGTCTAACCTTTGATTTTCCTTCTTTTAAAAAAATAAAAATAAAATAAAATAAAAAACACCTTTGACTGGGAGAATCTTCATTGATTATTCCATATTGTGATATTATCACTCCAATTGGCGTGCACAATTTTTCTTGGTATTAAATAATAATAATCAGCTTGTTTGGTTTCGTTTTTTTAAAAATAGTTTTCAGAAAATTCTATTTTCTTATTTTTTTGTTTTTATTGAATTTTTTTAATATTTTATGCAATTTTTTTTTAATTTTTAGACACACTTAACATAAATACACATAAAAAGTGTAATTTTGTGAAAAAATCTTTTAAAAATTCAATAAATACCAAAAATACAAAAAAAAAAACAAAAATTTAGTATGTTTTTCTTATTTTTATGTATTTGTTAATTTTTTAAAATATTTTTTCATAAATTTTTTACTTTTTATATACATTTAAGTAAGGTATATCTAAAAAAATAAAAAAATATATTTAAAATTTTAAAAATATTCACTAAAAATAAAAAAATAAAAAATTCAATTTTAAAAAAACTTAATCCAAAAAATTCAAACCAAACACACTGAATATCATTTTGTTCTGTGTTGACTGTCAGCACACCAATCAATAAATAAAGAAATAAATAAATACCATTTGGGTCCATTTTTATGTATTTTTTCGGTCTATGCGCACACAACTAATTACGAAATTATTTTCAGATAAAGAAATAGGTTTGCCTCTGGGTTGACTTTAAACCAAAATAAATAAATAAAATCAATTACAACAGTGCTGGGACTCTAGTGGGGTGAATCCCTGCACCCCACCTCTACGTAGGGTGCAGCAAGTGAAAGAAAAAAAAAAAAATATCTGAGACATTTTCCAATCAATTATTGAATTGATATTATCAATATCTGAATAATAATAAAAAGCTGCCATAGAAATGATGGACGCAGAAATTGTGCTACAGAAACGGCGCAGAACACTCGACACGCACTAGTGTTCTATGTAATTTTTGTGACGGTTCCGATCACAAATTCCTATATAAAGAACCAACTTATTTCAAGCAGATTGGTGGTTGAGAAACTCACTTTCAGAAAATCTAGTCATCCATGGATGTTCATAACCAACATCCAAGCCATGACTCCAAACAAGCTGAAGTGGTTGTAATCATGGTGCCTTTTCCATGCTATAGCCACCTCAACCAGGTCCTCCAGCTCTCCTGCCTAATCTCCTCCTACAACATCCCGGTTCACTATGCTTGCTCCGCCACCCATGTGCACCAGGCTAAACTCCGCTTCCACGGCACAAACCGCCTTTCCTTTGCCCAAATCCATTTCCACGAGTTTCCTACCCCTCCTTTCCTCTCTCCTCCACCCGACCCCAACGCCCCGTGTAAATTTCCATCACATCTCCAACCATCCTTCGAAGCCTCTTTGCATCTCCGTGACCCCATGGCTCTACTCCTGCACAAAATCTCCCCCACAGCTAAAAGAGTTGTTGTTGTCCACGATGTCCTCATGGCTTATGTGGTTCAGGACACCGCTACCATACCAAATACTGAAACCTATACTTTTAACCCCACTTGCACGTTCTCTTCCTTCTTCGACGGATGGCAAATGATGGGAAAGCCTTTCCAGTTAGATGAACCACAAGAGTTACCATCTTTTGAAGGATGTTACACTTTCGAGGTCCTGAATTTCTTTACCCTCCAAACTGATTTTCTGAAATCTACATCTGGAACTATCATCAACTCATGCAGATCAATCGAAGGTGCTTACATTGATTTATCGAAAGAGCTACAGGTTGACAAAAACAAAAAGATATGGGCAGTTGGGCCATTGAACACCGGAGCAGTAGATGATGGCAGAAACTCAAATAGCCAACACAAATGTTTGGAATGGCTTGACAAACAAGCCCCAAAATCTGTGTTATATGTTTCGTTTGGAACAACAACTTCACTCACAAATCAACAGATCAAAGAGCTCGCAATGGGCTTGGAACAGAGCAGACAAAAATTCATCTGGGTGTTGAGAGATGCCGATAAAGGTGACATTTTCGCAGGTGATGTTAAGAGAGCTGAAGTATTGCCAGAGGGTTATGAAGAGAGACTGAAAGGAGTTGGACTGGTGGTGAGAGATTGGGCACCTCAACTTGAAATTTTAGCGCACCAATCTACAGGCGGGTTCATGAGTCACTGTGGATGGAATTCATGCCTGGAGAGCATCACCATGGGAGTGCCGATAGTAGCCTGGCCGATGCATTCGGATCAACCAAAGAATGCATTTCTCGTGACAGACATATTGAAGGCTGGTGTGGTTGTTAAACAATGGGCAGACCTGCAGGAGGGGGTGGTGGCTTCATCAACCATTGCAGAAGCTATCAAGAAGCTAATGGCATCAAGAGAAGGGGAGGAGATAAGGAAGAGGGCAGAGGAACTGGGAGGTGCCACCAGGAAGGCGGTAGAGGAAGGTGGTGTTTCTCAAATGGAATTGGATTCGTTCATTGCTCACATAAGTCAGTAGATTTGTTTATTGAAGCAGGATGAATTGCCTTTCCTTGCATTGGATTGTAGTCCAGACCTCCAGAATCACAACAATCTGGAGGTATATTGCAAGCCACTGCATCAAGAAAATTGATCCCAACAAAAACTATACAATTAAATTGGTTGTAATTTGCTCACGGATCAAGTAACGAGTTTTGTGTAGTGAAATTTTATATTCCGAAAACAAACAACAGTGAAATTTTGTCAATTATTTTATAGAATTTCACATTCAACGTAGGTCATGCTTGATAAATTTCGACAAGATGATTCAAAAAAGTAATGACATTTTAAAGTTTAAAAACTAAATTTAACAAACAATGGTATTTTTGTAATTGTTATGTGTGTAGTGTAGGCACGGTCATTCACACAGAAAAACTTATTAAGAAAAACCTATCGCCAAAAATCCCTATTTATCATGTGAGGTAGGCTCTAACATTTTTCACATATGAGTTCTTGTAAGTATAGTTGAATTTTAGTTTGATAAAGTTTCTTGGCCAATATAATTTATACCTTGATACCAGTGTCATATGCAATATACCCATAAAAGCAAGAAAGAAAATAAAAAAATAAAATTCAGATGAGTTTGCCTTTGTTTTGGGTTTTGGCCACTCAAACAAGTCTAAGAAAAAAAAAACTATATATATATTTTAATTTCATTGGCAAAATATATATATATATATATATATTAAAAAAAAGAGTAGAAAGAGAGGACAAGGTGGGTGTTTGGAAAGTAGGTTTTTTTGTAGGTTTTTTTAGTTGTAAGATATTATTGGAGAAAAAAAATTGTGTTTGAAAAAATAGTTGAATTTTTTTGTGATTGGCTGTGATGTTTGTGAGAAAAAAAAGTGAAATGATTATAGAATTTGATGTGATATTTTGTTTGGATTTGATTTTTTTAATTTTGTAAAACATTTGTCTTGTAGTGAAAAAAAAAAAACCCAAAAATCAAATTCCCAAACACCATGTGCTCAACAAAAGAAAAAATATCTACCAAAACAACAAGACAATTTAAACATCACAAATAAATATTCAATTTCTAGAAGAAAAAACAAACAAACAAATAAATGATGCCAAATGAAACTCACACTCACACACACCATATCATCAAACTATTCTCGAAGTCCTTGCATTCCATTCCAACCAAATAACCCAACATATAGAAAGGACAACACAATGCCACGTCAATTAGAAAGGCCATGAAGGAGAGTTCACCAACAGTATCTAACAATTCACAACTTGAAGATCTCATATTAGTTCTAAACTTACTCAATAGCTCGACTCATGAAAAATTATTAAAAATTAGCTTACTGAGGCCTCGTTTGACAAGAGGCTATTTTAGCCAATTAGCCAAAAAGTTACTAAATTAGCCAAAAAGCCAACAACCCATACCAAAAAGTCAAAGATTCTCTTTTCTCTCTACTTTTTGCACATCTTTTCGTAATTAGCCAAAAAGTTATCCCAAACATACAAGTTTTTTTTACCTACCTTTTTAGCCAAATAGTCAAAAAGTTACTAAATTAGCCTGTTCCTAAACGAGGCCTGAAAAAAGTAAAAAGCAATCATTATTTTACCAAATACCAAACAAAAATGCTTTGTACCCCCAGTTTTTCAGACCCCCAGTGTTTTCTTATTGGCTGGAATTTTTTTTTTTTTTTTTTCCTTCTCTCTGCCAATCACAGAGCCCCACGTGGAGTGGGGGTGCTGGGGGTCACCCCCCACTGGGGGTCCCCAGCACGGTTGAATACCAAATCCATGTAGTATAGAGAAAATCATTTACGTCATGTTTGTTTGGGTGGACATGAGCTTGGGATTTGACTAATAGTCTAATAAAATTATTAATCCGATGTTTGATTAAACAATTGAAGTACGGATTAATTATTTTAAACTTAACTATTAATTAAGATAGGATACATAATCCAACGGATTCGTAGTCTTAGGACTATTAGTCATGGGAATGCTAATCCAATCCGCCCAAACAAACATGGCCTTAAAGTACCTATAAATATATTTATGAATGATTAAAAATAGCTACTTGAATTAGCCCCAAAAAAAAAACAGAAGCCAGTTGTACAAGCATCTACAGTACCAAAAAACAATTGTTACATAAAAAATAAAAATAAATAAAAATAAAGTATGTGGCCTTTGGCTCTAGGTATTAGCACTGGGGAGGATTTCTGTGCTCTAGGTATTTGGCCTTTTGCTAAATGCTCTGGTTTCTTAGGAGTACATTACAAAATAGTCTTTGGGGTTGTTAACAAAGCAGATTTGTCTCCAACAACATAACTTTAAAACAAGTTTCCATTGGGAAGACTGCAAATTAACTATTAAAAAAAAAAAAAAAAAAAAGGTGGCAATCAGTTGGACGTATCATGATCATATTCAAACAAGATAAGTGGACTAAAAAAATGTTGAACGTCTGCATCAAGAAAATTGAACCCAGCATAAATTATATAATTTGTGTCGTTTGGTTTTGACTTTTTTAGTTGATTTTTTGACTTTTTTAGTCGTTTAGTATTCTTGTTTGACTTTTTGATTTTAGAATAACAAAATTACCCTTAATATATAATGATGCTTTTTTGACTTTTTGTTTGTATATGGGATAGTTTGATACTTTTATAACTTTTTTGTCTTTTTGTGATTTTGTAACTTTTTTTGTCTTTTGTGATTATATAGCCCGCAAAGAAAACTAAACCAAGGCTTAATTGACTATGATTTGCCCATGAACCACATCACGAGTTTTGGATAGTGAAATTCCATTGTCTAAAAATAACAAATAGAATATAATATTATTATTTTTTTGAATAAATTACATTGATTTGCATTTGTTTCGGTCCTTTTAGCTTTACTAAAAGAGAGGTATGTGTAATTATGCCAAAATTGTAGTGCTTACTGTATTTTCTTCAAACCTTAGGGAGGTCAGTGTGCTTTACCCTCTCATTTTTTAAATTTTATATTCGACATAAGTATTAATTGATAAATCTTAACAAGAGGATTCAAAAAATAGTATTTTTTCCAAAAACAAATATCTAAATCAAATTTAACAGAAAAACTTATTAAGAGAGACCTATCACCAAAAATCCCTATTTATTATGTGCGGTAGGCTCTTAACATTTTTCACATGTCAATTCTTGCAAGTATGGTTGAATTTTAGTTTGATAAAGTTATTTGGCCAATATAATTATACCTTGACACCAATGTCATATGCAATATACCCATAAAAGCAAGAAAGAAAATAGAAAAATAGAATTCAGAAGAGTTTGTCTTTGTTTTGGGTTCTGGCCACTCAAACAAGTCTAGGAAAAAAAATTATATATATTTTAATTTGATTGGCCAAAAAAACATATATTTAAAAAAAAGAGTAGAAATAGAGGACAAGATGTGTTCAACAAAAAAAGAAAAAATATCTACCAAAACAAAGAGACAATTTAAACATCACAAATATGCATTCAATTTCTAGAAGAAAAAACAAACAAACAAATGATGCCAACTGACACACTCTATCCTAGACCCACATATCATCAAATTTAGGCCTATTTTGGCAAGTTTATTAAAAGTCAATTTTTTGATTTTCGATTTTTTTATATCGCATTACTTCTCTACTTCTTAACACATTTTTTCAAAAAAAAATTAAAAATTAATTTTTAACCTACATCCCGTCATCAAACTTATTCTCAAAGACCCTTACATTCCATTCCAACCAAATAACCCAACATATAGAGAAGACAACACAATGCCACGTCAATTAGAAAGGCCATGGAAGAAAGTTCACCAACAGTATCTAACAATTCACAACTTGAAGGTCTCATATTAGTTTTAAACTTACACACTAGCTTGACTCATGAAAAATTATTGAAAATTAGCTTACTGAAAATATAAAATAAAAATAAATAATAAAAAAAAAAAAAAGCAATCATTATTTTCATATGGTTTTTACTTTTGCGGGCAAAATAATTTATTTTTTAATTTTAAATATATCTTTTTTAATATTAATTTTTATCAATTTAATTTCTATCATCTTTCAAATAATAAGTTCTAAAAACTCCACTAACCATAGTCTATAATTCTATAACGGTCTATTTTTTCATCAACTGAGAACTCTTCAACTCTCACAAACTTGACGGCACAGCATGTTCTGCTAATGCACCAAAGGCGTTCGATTGATCAAGATTTTAAATATCAATTGATACGTATTGAAATTTTGAACTTTCGATATCATATCTAATATTATTCATAAATGACCATCTCGCTGATACTAAAACGTATCCCAACACCGCTATTTAAAATCATGCTATTGATCAATGAAGCCAATAAATGACAATGAATGACGCTGAGAGTATCTCCCACCACCAGACTAAGGCCGTGCTCTATTATTTTTTATATTTTTTAAAGATGATATAGTGTGAAACTTAAAAAAAAAGAGCACAAAATCTTTGATATAGTTGATATATAAGATAAAATTTTATAACTGGCATACTCATATTCTACCAATAATATATAAGTAAACAAATACACATGCAAAAATGAAAACAAACAAACACAGCAGGAGGGAAAGAGACAGAAAAACATAAAATAAAAGCAAATATTGAATTGTCATTATTCAATATCTGAATAAAAATAACGATAAAAAGAAGATTCCATAGAAATATTGGATACAACATTTGTGCAATAGAAACGGCACACCCGCATACCTGAGTTTGTGTCCTTTTTGCGACAGTTTTTGTGTTCCTATCACAAATCCTAGAAAGATTATGATTCTATTTTTCATGCTATAAAAAACCTACTCCGAGACCCAACAGATTGGTGACTGGGGGAACACTTTCAAAAAATTTAATCCATGGATATTCATTACCAACATCCAAGCCATGACCTAATGAGCAGCTCCAAACAAGCTCAAGTGGTAGTAATCATGGCGTCTTTTCCATTGCAGAGCCACCTCAACCAGCTCCTCCTACAACATCCCGGTCCACTATGCTTGCTCCCCCACCCACATCCACCAGGCCAAACTCTGCTTCAATGGCATAAACAGTCATGCTTTTGCCCAAATCCATTGCCATGAGTTCCCTACCCCTCCTTTCCTCTCTCCTCCACCCAATGCCTCAAGTCAATTTGCATCACATATCCTACCATCCTTCGAAACCACTTTGCATCTCCGTGACGCCATGGCTGAACTCTTGCACAAAATCTCCCCCACGGCAAGAAGAGTTATCGTCGTCCATGACTTTCTCATGGCTTATGTGGTTCAAGAGTACCAAATGCTGAAACCTACACTTTCAACCCCGGTTGCACGTTCACTTACTTCTGAGATCCTAAATTTCATAACCCTCCAATCTGATTTTCAGAAATTTACATCTGGAACTGGCATGAACTCATGCAGAACAATCAAAGGTACTTGCATTGATTTAATGAAAAGGGAACATATTGGAGAAAACAACTCAAACAGCCAACAACTCAAATAGCCAACACAAATGTTTGATTTGGCTTGATAAACTAGCCCCAAAATCCATGTAATATGCTTCATTTGGAACAACTTCAATGACAGATCAGCAGATTAAAGAGCTTGCAATAACAAAGCAGACAAAAGTTCATCTGGGTGTTGAGAGATGCCGATAAGGAGATTTCGCAGGCAATGTCAAGAGAGCTAAAGCACTGCCACAATGTTATGAAGAAAAAGTGAAAGGAATTGGACTACTGGTGAGAGATTGGGCACCTCAAGTTGAAATTTTAGCTCACCCATCGACAGGCTGGTTCATAAGTCACTGTAGATGGAATTCATGCCTGGAGAGCATCACCCCGGGAGTGCCGATAGCGGCCTGGCCGATGCACTCAGATCAACCCAAGAATGCATTTCTGGTAACAGAGATATTGAAGGCTGGTTTGGTTGCTAAGCAATGGGAGGCAAACCAGAAGGAGATAGTGGCTTCATCAGCCATGGCAAGAGTTGTCAAAAGGTTAATAGCATCAAGAGAAGGGGAGGAGATGAGGAAAAAGGCGGAGGAACTGGTTGGTGACGCCTGGCAGGCAATGGACAAAGGTGGCATTTCTCGCATGGAATTTGGATTCATTCATTTTTCACATAACTAGGTAGGTTTGTTTATTGACGCTGGATGAATTGGATTTCCTTGCATTGGTATGTGGCTCAGAACTTCTCCAGAATCACAACAATCTAAAAATAAGTAATTGATCAACAAAATCATATTACTAGATATGACAGAAGCATAGTCAAGTGCTATAATTCACATTCTTGTGTTCTTTCTTTGTCTGTGTACAATGAGTGAACAACTCATTCTGCAATCTGCTTTGTCTGCATGGCAAAATTTACTACCATTTAAAGCAAATATAAAGCACCTATAAGATCGTATATTCCGTTCAACCCAATTGTTCCAAAAAGCCAAGATCCTCTGTATCTAATATAGTACCCAATGCACTCCCAACCGTATAACAGAGTGGGAATCTCAAAATATAGAAATCTCAAGACACGATCGTGTAGCTGAAAGCTAATGTATTGTATTATTCAGGATGGTGTTATGCCAACATAATTTTTGTACGAAGTGTTGTGATCCTTATTTCAAACCAAAACACTCACTATTATGACTTATAATCTTCAAAATACTATTGTCACATCGTTTGGTAAAATTTCCAGTGTGAAGCTCCTACATATTTCAAAACATTGATAAGTGCTTGCCAGATATATTCTTCGAAGTTAGAGTGAACTTAACTCATCACTTCTTTTTGAAATAAGGGTTTCATATCTGAGCAAATACAAAATAATAAATGTTCCTCAGAAAGAAAACAAAAAAATACCAACCACCAAATCAATGTAGTATACAAAATTAATGTACCCATAAGTATATGCATGACTGATTTAAAAATAGCTACTTGTACAAATATCTACAGAGATATGCTTACCAGAAAAATAATTAGGCCAAGTTTGGCATGATTGAAAAAAGACAAAAAGTAAAAAAATCACTATCCTATTTAAGTCACATCATCTTATTTAAGTCACATCACTTCTCTAACACATCACTTCAAACCCAACCCAAACCCAACCCATATTTCATAAAAAGTCAAAAAGTGCACTTATTTAGTCTTCCCAAACTAGGCCTTAGTACATAAAAATATATGCTTATTATCATTGATTTAGGTGCTCTGGGGAGGATTTTTATTATCATGGTTTCTGAGCTTTTGTTCAATATTGTGGTTCCTAGGAGTACATTATAAAACAGTCTTTAGGGTTGCTACAACATTGAAGATTTGTCTTAACGCCATAATTTTAAACAAGTTTTCATTGGGAAGAAGGCAAATTAAGTATAAAAAAATAGCAATTAGTTGGAAGTATCATATGATCATTTTCTAACAGGAGCAGTAGACTATAAAAATGTCGAACCACTACATCAAGAAAATTGATCCCAACGTAATTATACAATTAAATTGACTATAGTTTACTCACGGATCACGTCACGAGTTTTGTATAGTGAAGTTTTATTGTCAGAAAACAAAGAGCAGTGAAATTTTGTCAATTATTTATATAATTTCATATTCACCATAGGTCATGTTTGATAAATGTTGACAAGATGATTTAAAAAAAAACTACTTTTTCAAAAAAGTAAGGACATTTTAAAGTTTGAAAACTAAATTTAGCAAACAAGGGTATTTTTCTAAATGTCATGTGCGTTGTGCGGGCACCATCCTTCACACGGAAAAACTAATTAAGAGAGATCTATCACAAAAATCCCTATTTATTGTGTGGTAGGCTCTAACAATTTTCACATATCAGTTCTAGTTCGTATAGTTGAATGATAGTGTGTCCAATAAAATCTCCCTCTTTAGGAATATAAATAAAGTAATTTGGCCAATATAATTACACCTTGATACCGGCATCATATGTAATATACCCATAAAAACAAGAAAGAAAACTGAAAAATAGAATTCATATGAGTTTGCCTCTGTTTTGGGTTCTGGCCACTCGAACAAGTCTAAGAAGAATTTTATTTTATTTTTTTAATTTGATCAGCAACAAAAGAAACTTTTATTTATAAATAAAAAAATAAAAAAAATAAAAAGGAAGAGTACAAAGAGGACAAGATGTCCTCAACAAAAGAAGTAAAAACATCATCTACCAAAATAAGGAGACAATTTAAACATCACAAATCACTTTTCAATTTCTAGAAGGAAAAAAAGAAAGAATGATGATGCCAAATGACATACACCTACTTGCTAATATTTTAGTGAAAGAAGTGTGAAATCAGCAAATTGAAAGCACAAATTTTTTGATATGATTGATCTAAGACAAAATAATAATATCATTTAGTTAGTCCGTTGTTAACTGCTTGCTAGTACACAACCCAAAAAAAAAAAATGAAATGGAAAAGCTACTAAAGAATCAAACATTGCAGTAAAGAAGAAATGGCAAACCTTTGAATTTGATTTTGGTGATGTTCTGACACCTCATTGGATCCAATCTGAGAGATCTCATTCAAAAGTTCTCTGATTCCGATCCCCTTTTTTTTTATGTACTTTTCTGTGCACACATAACTGCTTACGAAATTATTTTCAGACAAAGAAATGAGCTGCCTGTAGAAAAGAGTGAACTTCGTTGAATATGAATCATGGATAAGACATCATCTTCAACTTTGTATGTACCTGAAACAAATGCACAGGTAAAAACGATGACAAAGGCTGCAGCGGCAAGTCAGGAAGAGACGAAAGAAAAATATATAAAAATAGAAATCAATTATTGATTTGATATTACAGTATCAGAATAAAAAATAAAAGTTTCATACAGAGGATGAACACAGAAATCGTGCCACAGAAACATCGTAGGACACTAAGCATGGACCTCTATGAGTGTTCTGTGTCATTTTTGTGCCGGTTCTGATTGCAAATTCGTATATAAAGAACCAACTCATTTCAAACAGAGAGGAGATTGAGAACCACTCTTTCAGAAATTTTAATCATCCATGGATGTTCATGACCAACAGCCAAGCCATGACACCAAACAAGCTCAAGTGGTCGTAATCATGGTGCCTTTTCCATGCCAAAGCCACCTCAACCAGCTCCTCCAGCTCTCCTGCCTAATCTCCTCCTACAACATCCCTGCCCACTACGCCTGCTCCGCCACCCACGTCCACCAGGCTAAACTTCGCTTCAATGGCACAAACCGCCTTTCCTTTGCCCAAATCAATTTCCATGGGTTCCCTACCCCTCCTTTCCTCTCTCCTCCACCCAACCCCAACACCCTGTGTAAATTTCCATCACATCTCCAACCATCCTTCGAAGCATCTTTGCATCTCCGTGACCCCATGACCGAACTCTTACACAAAATTTTCCACGGCTAGAAAAGTTATAGTTGTCCACGATGCCCTCATGGCTTATGTGGTCCCGGACATCACTACCACACCAAATTCAGAATCCTATTCTTTCACCACCATTAGTGCGTTCGCTTGTTTCTTTGAAGGATGGCAAATGATGGGAAACTCATTCCAGGTAGATGAACCACAGGGGTTACCATCTATTGAAGTCTGTTACCCTTCCGAGATTCTAGATTTTATCACCCTCCAAATTAATTTTCTGAAATTTACATCCGGATCTACCATGAACTCGTGCAGATCAATCGAAGATACTTACATTGATTTATTGAAGAAGGTACAGATTCGTGAAGACAAGCAGCTATGGGCGATTGGGCCATTGACCTCGAGAAGAGTAAATGGCAGCAAAAACTCAAATAGGCAACACAGATGTTTGGATTGGCTTGACAAACAAGCCCCATATTCTGTGTTATATGTTTCATTTGGAACAACAACTTCGATGACAGATCAACGGATCAAAGAGCTCGCAATGGGGCTGGAACAGAGTGGACAAAAGTTCATTTGAGTGTTTAGAGATGCCAATAAAGGAGACATTTTTGCAGGCAATGTCAAGAGAGCTGAAGCACTACCAGAAGGTTATGGAGAGAGAGTTAAAGAAGTTGGACTGGTGGTGAGAGATTGGGCACCCACCTCAACTTGAAATTTTGGCACACCAATCAACAGGTGGGTTCATGAGTCACTGTGGATGGAATTCATGCCTGGAGGGCATCATCATGGGAGTGCCGATAGCAGCCTGGCCGATGCACTCGGATCAACCCAAGAACGCAGTTCTGGTAACAGACATATTAAAAGTTGGTGTGGTTGTTAAGCAACGTGCAGCACACCAGGAGGTGGTGGCTTCATCAACCATTGCAAAAGCTGCCAAAAGGCTAATCACATCAACAGAAGGGGAGGAGATGAGGAAGAGGGCGGAGGAACTGGGTGGTGCCACCCAGCAGGCAGTGGAGGAAGGTGGAGTATCTCGCATGGAATTGGATTCATTCATTGCTCACATAACCAGATAGATTCATTTATTGAAGTGGGATGAATCAACTTTCCTTGCATTGGATTGAAGTCCAGACAAATCACAACAATCTGGAAATAAGTATTTGATCAATAAAATCATTTTAGTAATATATGATAGAAGTATAGTCAAGTGCTATAATTCTCATTCTTGTGTTCTTTCTTTGTCCGTGTGCATTGGGAAGAAGGCAAATTAACGATAAAAAAGGTATTAATTAGACTATAAAAATGGCAAATTAACTATAGACTATAAAAATGTTGAACCACTGCATCAAGAAAAGTGATCCCAATAAAAGCTATACAATTAAATTGACTATAGTTTGCTCACGGATCACATAACAAGTCTTGTATAGTGAAATTTCATATTCCGAAAACAAACAATAGTGAAATTTTGTCAATTATTTTATAGAATTTCATATTCAACGCAGGTAATGTTTGACAAATCTCAACGAGATGATTCAAAAAGACTATTTTAAAGTTTGAAAACTAAATTTAGCAAACAAGGGTATTTTTGTATTTGTAATGTGCATAGTGCAGACACTGTCCTTCACACGGCAAAACTTATTAAGAGGGAGCTATCACCAAAAATCCCTATTTACTTGTACAAACACCTACAGAAATATGCTCACCAAAAAATAATTCGTGCATAAAAACATATTCTTTTATCATTGATTTAGGTGCTCTGGGGAGGATTTCTATGATCATGGTTTTTGCAGCTTTTGCTCAATGCTCTGGTTTCCTATGAGTACATTATAAAATAGTCTTTGGGGGTTGTTAGAACATTGCTTAGATTTTAAAACAAGTTTTCATTGGGAAGAAGGAAAACTATTAATATTAAAAGAAGTAACAATCAATTAAAGTACCATGATTATTTTCCTGCTCCAGCCATCTATAGTAAAAATTTGATACATGGACTCGGGTATAGGTGTCGGGTGCAAGTGTGAGTGTGTATCTTGAGATTGGGCCCATCAAATTTTAAATTTAAAAGTACATGGATTCGACAAAAAATGGTCATAATTTAGATTTTTAATATATTAAGTGAGATAAAATGATCTTATATATAACATACAACATCAAAAGACATTTTACTAATTTTATAACAATTACACACAACATACACATATAATGATAACAACAGTGTTAAATAAAAATATATAATAAGTGTTCGATACAAAATGTCGGACACGTATCCCACACCCTTATCAAGTGTTAGGTGTCCAAGATGGGTATTTGATTTATTTTGAAGACTCCATAAAACATAGGTGGAAATAAGCAATGCACCCATAAAGGCGAGAAAGAAACTTGAAAAATATGGAGTAATTCAAATGAGTTGCCTTTGTTTTGGGTTCTGGCCACTCAAACAAGTCTAAGAAGAATTAGAAATGCCATGAGAGAGAGTTTATCGGCAGTATCTAACAATTGGTCCTTTCACAACTTGAAGGTCTCAGATTAGTTTTAACTTGCTCAATAGCTTGACTCATATGAAAAATCCAACATGCAAAACAAAAGCAATTATATAATTGTTAATATCAGTTTCAGAATATATATGTATATAAAGCTACCATAGAAACAACCAAGACAGAAATGATGCCACAGAAAGCGTGTTGTGTCATTTTTTGTGACAATTTCTGTATCTCCAAGTTTTCAATGGAAATTCCCTTCACGATAATGAGTCTATTTTTCCTGTTATATAAAACCTACTACTCATGTAGTTCTAGTTCAAAAAGATTAGAGATTAAGAACACTCTTTCAGAAAAATATAATCATCCATGGATGTCGACAACCAGCATCAAACCCATGACCTGAGCAGTTCCAAACAAGCTCAAGTGGTTGTAATTATGGTGCCTTTTCCCGCCCAGAGCCATCTCAACCAGCTCCTCCAACTCTCCTGCCTAATCTCATCCTACAACATCCCCGTCCACTACGCCTGATCCGCCACCCACATCCACCAAGCCAAACTCTGCTTCAATGCCACAAACCACCTTTCCTTTGCCCAAATCCATTTCCATGAATTCCCTACCCCACCTTTCCTCTCTCCTCCGCCCAACCCCAATGCCTCGAGTAAATTCCCATCACATCTCCTACCATCCTTCGAAGCCTCTGTGCATCTCCACAATCCCATGACTGAACTCTTACAAGAAATCTCTTCCACAGCTAGAAGAGTTATCATTGACCACGATGCTCTCATGGCTTATGTGGTTCAGGACACCCCTACCACACCAAATTCTGAATCCTACTATTTTAACGCCAGTTGTGCGTTCACTTCTTTCTTCGATGGATGGCAAATGATGGGAAAACCTTTCCAGGTAGAAGAACCACAAGGATTACCATCTGTCGAAGGATGTTACACTTTAGAGGTCCTAAATTTCATAACCCTTCAAACTGGTTTTCTGAAATTTACATCGGGAAGTATCATGAACTCGTGCAGCTCAATCAAAGGTAGTTGTATTGATTTAATGAAAAAGGTATAAGTTGGTGAAGACAAGCAGCTATGGGTAGTCGGGCCATTGAACGCAGAAATGACAATGCAAAGCCAAATTGCCAACACAAATGTTTGGATTGGCTTGCCAAACAAGCCCCAAAATCTGTGTTATATGTTTCTTTTGGAACAACAACTTCAATGACAGATGCACAGATCAAAGAGCTCGCAATGGGCTTGGAACAGAGCAGACAAAAGTCCATCTGGGTGTTGAGAGATGCCGATAAAGGAGATACTTTCACAGGCGATGTCAAGAGAGCTGAAGCACTGCCAGAAGCTTATGAAGAGAGAGTGAAAGGAATTGGACTGGTGGTGAGAGATTGGGCACCTCAACTTGAAATTTTGGCACACCCATCAACAGGCGGGTTCATGAGTCGCTGTGGATGAAATTCATGGCTGGAGAGCATCACCATGGGAGTGCCGATAGCAGCCTGGCCGATGCACTCGGATCAACCCAAGAATGCATTTCTCGTGACAGACATATTGAAGGCTGGTGTGGTTGTTAACCAATGGGCAGCACTTCAAGAGGGGGTGGTGGCTTCATCAACCATTGCAGAAGCTGTCAAGAAGCTAATGGCATCAATAGAAGGGGGAGGAGATGAGAAAGAGGGCTGAGGAACTGGCTGTTGCCGCCTGGAAGGCAGCGGAGGATGGCGGTGTTTCTTGGATGGAATTGGGTTCATTCATTGCTCACATAACTAGATAGGTTCGTTTATTGACGTGGGATGAATTGACTTCCCTTACATTGGATTGTGGCCCAGACCACCTTCAAAATCACAACAATCTGGAAATAAATATTTGATCAATGAAATCATATTAGTATATACGATTGAAGCATAGTCAAGTCCTCCAATTCTCATTCTTGTGTTCTTTCTTGGTCTTTGTGCATTGAGTGAACATCTCATTCTGTAATCTGCATTGTCTGCATGGTGAAATTCACTACCATTACTACAGCTTTGAGTACCTAGGCAGTTATAACCTTATGTCGTCAATCTCCACATCAAGGGTTCAAGCAATGGTTAAGCACATATGAAATCATACATTCAGTTCAACCCAATTTTTCCAAAAAGCGAAGATCCTCTGTATCTAATATCCTTTTTACCATGTACAATATGGTGGGAATCTCAAAATACATAAATCTCAAGACACAATCATATGGCTGAGAGCAAGGGTTTTTCTAAATACTTTATCTCAGATTGTTTTTTTTTTTGTAATGTTTAGTATTTTCAGGTTGGAGTAACTCAGATACAATTTTTGTACAGAATTTTCATACAGAATGTGATATTTTGTGATCTTTTCATTTCCAACCAAAACACTCACTATTATGATTTATAATTTCAAAATACTAGTGCCACATAATTTCAACTGAATTTTTTGTATAAAATTTTTGTTTGTGTATCATTTTTGTTCAGCTTTGCTGTGCAACTCCTACAGTGAAAGGTCCATCATGCTGTATGGAAATTTTGTATGTTTGTATTTTATTACTCATTTCTAAACATCAATGTGTGCTAGCCAGATATATTCTTTGAGGTTTGAATAAACTAACTCATCACTTCCTTTTGAAATTAGGGCAAATACAACATAATACAAATTCCTCCAAAAAAAAATTTACCAAATACCAAATCGATGTACTACAGAAAAAATCATTTAAAGTACCCATAATATATATATATATATATATATATATGAATGATTAAAAATAGCTACTTAAATTAGCAAAAAAAAAAAAAAAAAGAAGTTACTTGTACAAACATCTACAGTACCAAAAAAACAATTGGTACATAAAAAAAATATAATGTTATCATTAATTAGCACTGGGGAGGATTTCTATGCTCTAGGTATTTGGCCTTTTGCTAAATGCTCTGGTTTCTTAGGAGTGCATTGCAAAATAGTCTTTGGGGCTGTTAACAATGCAGATTTGTCTCCAACTACCGCACTTTAAAACAAGTTTCCATTGGGAAGACTGCAAATTAACTATTAAAAAAAATAGCAATCAGTTGGACGTATCATGATTGTTTTCAAACAAGAGAAGTGGATTATAAAAATGTTGAACGTCTGCATCAAGAAAATTGATCCCAACATAAATTATACAATTTAATTGACTATGATTTGCTCATGGATCACGTCACAAGTTTTGGATAGTGAAATTCTATTGTCTAAAAACAACAAATAGAATATAATATTTTTATTTTTTTTTTGGATAAATTACATTGATCTGCATTTATTTCGGTCCCTTTAGTTTTACTAAAAGAGAGGTATGTGCAATTATGCCAAAACTGTAGTACTTACTGTATTTTCTTCAAACGTTAGGGGAGGTCAGCGTAATTTACCCTCTCATTTTTTAAATTTTATATACAACATGAATCTTATTTGATAGATCTCAACAAGAGAATTCAAAAAATAGTATTTTTTTCAAAAACAAATATCTAAATTAAATTTAACAAATAAGGGTATTTTTGTAATTGTGACGTTTGCAGCGCATGCGCTGTAGTTCACACAGAAAAATCTGCGGTCGCATCCTTAATGCATTGAAATCTTATTAAGAGGGACCTATCCCCGAAAATTCCTAATTATTGTTTGTGTGGTAGACTTACATTTTTCACATATCAGCTCTTGTTTGTCCAATAAAGAACTCTCGTCTCCCCCTTTTTTAAGGGGAAATTATGTTTCAGCAAGAACAGCTCAAAATAATTGTAACTTTTATAAAAGTATAAGTGGGTGTAAAATATATTGATGTATATTATTGATTGATGTATTACAAGATTGTTGTATTGATATATTTGTAATTGTTGAATTATTGAATGCTACAATGATTCCTATATATAGAAGAGTAGGTGGTAGATGGAGTAGGTAATATATTGATGTATATTATTGATTGATGTATTACAAGATTGTTGTATTGATATATTTGTAATTGTTGAATTATTGAATGCTACAATGATTCCTATATATAGAAGAGTAGGTGGTAGATGGAGTAGGTAAAGTGGAGGTGGTAGGTGGAGTAGGTGAAGTGGAGGTGGTAGTGGTGTAGTGGGTTTAGTGGAGTAGGTGAGGTGGTAGTGGTGTATTGGGTTAGGTTTAGTGGAGTAGGTGAGGTGGTAGTGGTGTAGTGGGTTAGGTTTAGTGGGTGAAGTAGGTGATAGGTTTTAACAGCCCCCCGCAAACTCAAGGGGGATAGGAACTAACCAACTTGAGTTTGGAGAGAGTAACAAAACAAGAAAATACATAAAAAATAAAAGAGGATAGGAGACACTGTATGGTCGTGTCAGACCGTTGTAGAAGACCGATGTAGAAGACACTGGCTCGTGTCGGACCGATGTAGAAGACAGTTTATGGGGTCATGTCGGACCGTTGTAGAAGACAGTTTACAGAGTCTTGCTGGACCCTTGTAGAAACTAACCGGAATCAATGTCGGGACAGTTTACAGAGTCTTGTCGGACCCATAAAGGAGCTAACCGGAATCAATGTAGGGACAGTTTACAGAGTCTTGTCGGACCCATGAAGGAGCTAACCGGAATCAATGTCGGGACAGTTTACAGAGTCTTGTCGGACCCATGAAGGAGCTAACCGGAATCAATGTCGGGACAGTTTACAGAGTCTTGTCGGACCCTTAAAAAGTCGCACCCTCAAAAGGTGTGCCTCATTTTTCAAAAAAGGCGTGCCATCAAAAGGCGTGCCCAATCCATAAAAAGGCGTGTCATGAAAAGGCGTGCCATCAAAAGGCGTGCCATGAAAAGGCGTGCCAGGTTGTCGGCGTCAAAAGGCGCGCGATGCGCGTGGCTGCCTCTGTGTCATGGTCTTTATAAACCGAAGCGGAGGAGGCAGAAAGTGAGACAGAAAAACTGAGAGAAATCTCTGAAAAAGTCTTCGTTCTGCTTAGAAAGAGAGGTTTTGCTGAGAAGAAACTCTGTAACACTCTCTATAACACTCTGTTGCCCAGAAAAAATGGCTTCGTCTTCCCGCGAGCTGCTCACCCTCTTTCCCGACCTCAACGAGTCCACAGGAGAGAGAACGGGTGCGGTGGCCAGTGAACCTCAACCAAACACCGCTGGGTATACTCCGTTGAACTTTCCGATGCGGTCTGTGGAGCAAAGAATGGCAGGGCTGTCGGATGTGGAGGCCAATCAGTATACTTTGAAGGCATGTGTGGAAAGCATGACGGCGGTCACAAATTTGTCGAACCGGCTGCAGAGTAGAACAAATGAGGTGCAGCATTTAAACTCCCAGCTGGCTCTGCTCCAACGCATGTATAAGGATGCGCGAGCAGAGATCAGTGTGCTAAAGGCAGAAAACAAGGAGTTGAAGCGAAAGGCCACCGTGATGTTCCGATTTGGAGGGCCGCCATATGCTGCAGTGGAGGAGCAGGGAGTAAATGTGCTCGGTGGCGTGGGAAGCACGGAGGCAACACCGTCAAGGGCCGGCCAGGACGGAGGCAAGAAGAAGAGACCGGCGGCAGAGTAGAGAAGAAAAAATCGTGCCTGTGGATGTGTTTTTTTTTTTTTTTTTTTTTTTTATGTAAAATGGTGATCGGGGTCGATCCCGGAGATGAATAAAATAGGGTGTGTTGTGCAAATGTGTAATTTTTTTTTTTTTTTTTTTTTTTTTGTTGGTTTTTTTTTTTTTTTTTTTGTTTAAATAAAATAAAAGAAAGGAAAAGAAGGGAGACAAAGCAAGTTGTGTTTGTTTCAAAAGAGGAAGTAAAATAATAATAAAAAAAAAGTTGAGTGGAAAGAATGAAAAAGAAAAAAGATGGTGGAATGGCTCAGATATGTCTTGGCCAAAAGTCTTTTGAAGGAAAATAATAAAAAAAGAAAAAGAAAGTTGAGTGGAAAGAATAAAAAAGAAAAAAAAAGATGGTGGAGATTTACAGGTTGGCTTGGTCGTGAGTGGGGAACAGCAAAGGAATGAAAAAGAAAAAGAAAGAGAGAGAGAGAGTGGGGGGAAGCCATCTCAGGGTACATCTGGGTATCACCACATGTACAAGGAGTACCGTGATACCACACTGAATAGTGCTGCTTGGCGTCACCTTCTTAAGCTCCCTCAGAAAATACCAGAACTTGGACTCTCTATTCCGTGAGTGACCCATCCCTTCCGCTTTGTGGTCTTAAGACGATGGCACAATGTGAGGAAATCAATGGTCGAAGAAGACGACGAAGCTTCTGTTCCATCCAAATGCGAGGCCATCTTGGGCCCCGACCCAGATTCGGAACTGTGGTTCTGGGCACGAACCGAAACGAGCCTCGGACTCGGAGGGTCGTTGTTGAAGAAAGCAAGGTTCAACGAGGTTCGATGAAAACAGGGAGAGATAGAGCGGTTGAGTGGGAGAGAACAGTGAGGGGACGATGAGAGAGAAGAGGGATTAGCTGCCATTGTTGAGAGGAGAGAGATTGAAAACAGTTTTGCTTTTGAAAAAACAGAGAGTAGCGGTGCTGGTTTGCTTTTTTTTTTTTTTTTTTTTTTTTTTGTGTTTCTGTTTTCTAATGATTTGTGGGGAGAGGGGTGGAAGTGTTGGCACTAACAGAGGCGCCGGAGATGGAGCGGAAAGTGGTGGTGGTGTCTTCGGAGTGGACGTTGGAGGAAGAGATACGGGTTGGGTCGGGTCTGACGTAGCAGAAGGAGTGACCCAGATCGGCGATGGGGTCGGAGATGACGAGGGACATGTCTTTTCTCCGGCGAACTCCATCGTCGCGGGTGACGCACATGCTGAATTTCCTTAAAACGTTACCCATCGGAAACGAAGCGAAATTGCAGAGCGAGAATCTCAGTGGTTTGAACGGTGTGCCTGAAATTTCATGGCAGAGAGAGACATGGGCTTCGGTGATGTAGCTTCTGGGTTAAGGGTTTTCGTGGCAGCGGATGGAAGGTATGTATAGAGGTCCGGCGGGCGGCCAAGGCGAGGCTGCCGCCCGCCGGTGAAGCGGAATTACTAAGTTGTTAACCTTGCTCTGATACCATGTAAAATATATTGATGTATATTATTGATTGATGTATTACAAGATTGTTGTATTGATATATTTGTAATTGTTGAATTATTGAATGCTACAATGATTCCTATATATAGAAGAGTAGGTGGTAGATGGAGTAGGTAAAGTGGAGGTGGTAGGTGGAGTAGGTGAAGTGGAGGTGGTAGTGGTGTAGTGGGTTTAGTGGAGTAGGTGAGGTGGTAGTGGTGTATTGGGTTAGGTTTAGTGGAGTAGGTGAGGTGGTAGTGGTGTAGTGGGTTAGGTTTAGTGGGTGAAGTAGGTGATAGGTTTTAACAGTGGGTTTATGTCCAATGCAAGTGAAAGTTGTGGCATGAGACATAGCACTGTCACTTGCAACTTACACCTTCATAGAAGTGTAATTATTTTGAGTTATTCCTACTAAAACTAAAATGTCCCAATAAATAAAGTCATTTAGCCAATATTAAACCTCGATACTAGAGTCATCTACACCCATAAAAAATGACAAAGACAACTGAAAAACAAAATTCAGATGAGTTGCCTTTGAATATGACTCAAAGAGATCTGAGAAAAACTACAAAGGCCATTAAAGAAAGCTCACCAACAATATCTAACAATTGATCCTTTTTTCAGAACTGAAGGTCTCATATTAGTTTGAAACTTACCTGCTACTCATAATAAAAAACACGAACAAAATATTAACCAAATTCAACAGAAATTGCCAATCATAAAATCCGATGGCTTTGGGCACAGCTATTATGATTATAATTGTCTCCATTTTTTTACGTTTCAGACAAACAAATAACACCAAAAATGAAAGTAATCAACATCTAAACTGACATTCAGAAGAATAAAACAGAAAAGGGATTTTAAGCTGATTTAGTAATTATTTCAAAGAAGTAATATATGCATTCTAATTTATCAATTTTTTTGCATAAATGAAAACAAAAAAATCAAAGTCGCATGCACTAAAAATCTCATTTTCATTTCTCAAACATTATCATAATGTATTTAAAATTTAGAATGTTATGACATACAGCAAAGTCACCGAATCTAGGAACTCAAACAATGGTTTGCCAATGAATATATGCCCATCCTACACTTACGTGTAACTCCAGCATAACAGGAATGTCAAGGAAGGACAGGGAGCTCCACCCTGTTAAAGGAGAAGAAACTGACACGTCCATACTCAACATGACAGAACTTCAAAGGAATGCCATTACACTGTCTCTCAAGGTCTTCAATCTCTGGCTTGGATGGCGGATGCCCACTACATGAGAAAGAAAATCACCATTAATTTGAGTCTGATTTAACAAGAAATGCAGATCCATGTCTACAAAGGAAAAACAAAAGGAGCATTTCAAGTGCCAAAAATCATATTTAATGACCACTAAAATGATTGCCCCAGACTAACATTTTACCAGCAAAAATGATTTTTTTGGAGTAACTGCAGCAATAATTTAAGGTTACCTGATAATTCTTAGGGTCTACTGGATAGCCAAGACAATAAAAAGAACTGAATTAAATAAGGGGAAGTCCCAATTTCATTTATTTATTTTTATTATTATTAATTTTTTTTTGCCCATCATCTTGCCACCCAAAGGAGCATTAAGCTACTTTCGAAAAAAGCACATAAAGGACCACTCAAAACCTAATCCTCATAAAATACAATGCCCATGCAGCACAATCCAGCACCATTCAACCAGTAGGGTTTGGCAAGAACTGATCTAAGGGGCCATTTTTGAGCCGTTGCCAATGCTTCTATGAGCTGTCAATGACACATTTTGTTTTGTGGAAAGGGCAGGGCAGGGAAAGTGAACAAGAGAAGATCTTTGAAAAAGTCCTTTAGATAGTTCAAAACCAAAACCAATTTTCTAGAGTTTGGTGAGTATGAACTATAGCCAGATCTTTCCCGTGGATACAATAATGAAAATGATTCTCTTTGTCCACGAGAGGTGAATTTCTCATGGAAATTTAAAGACTGTGAGACACATATGTGAATAATCCATTTATAATTGACTAGAAAAGCTCCGAAAAAGCATCAGGGCCTTTCACTAATTGCATCCATGGATTACTCACAAGTCAATACATGTTTGTCACATGTTTTTAACTACAAGGCATTGGAGAAATGCATTATATTCAAGCTAATATGGTCCAACAATTTTGTATCACTATTTTACAGCACAATTGTATGGTCATATAAGAGTTAACAATATTTATTACCTGGTCATGCAGAGAACGAAACTTGGATTGCCAGGAGAGGACTTTCTAAATTTGCTATTAGGAGGGTAAACATCAAATACAGGTCTGACTTCATCAATCCTTATATTATTGAAAAGCTCGTTGACGAGATTTAGGTCTTCAAATTTCTGATCTATTATCACTTCAATCTCCAGTGTGCCTTCAACAGAAGGAGGCTTATTCTTAATACTCTTCACAGTCCAAGGGATACCATGACGCCCAACAATGTATCCCAGTGACCTCAAGTGCCTGTAGACTTCAAATGACTCCCAACAACATCCGCTCTTTCCTTCTGCAACCTTCTTATATATATCTTTTAAGGGAACTGATCTATCATCAGCATCTAAGAGACTTAGTTCACCTCTTTCAGCCAAAAACCTACAACAAAACAAAAATAAATAAAGAAAGAAAGAACATACATGTTCAACATAACCATAGCATCTACTGTTTCGTGAATTTCTAAATTTATTTCACTGTGTCCATCATGTTTGCAAATCATTTCCAAAATGTTGCTTTTCAAACTAATTGAAATGGTACCCAAAATTAAATTTTGATCCTTGGATGTCAATACTATAATAAGATCTGACAAATACAAAGACCCTTCTACATTTCTTTTAATATAGTGTAGAAATTTAATGTATAAAGAGAAATAGAGAATTGTATTATTGATTGATATAATGTTGATATCTATTACAATGATTCATGATTCCTATATATAGAAGATGGTGAGTGTGTAGTAGGTAAGGAGTAGGTGAAGTGGAGGTGGTAGTGGTGTAGTGGGTTAGGTTTAGTGGAGTAGGTGAGGTGGTAGTGGTGTAGTGGGTTAGGTTTAGTGGAGTAGGTTTAAGTGGGTGAAGTAGGTGGAGAGTAGGTTTAGTAGAGTAGGTGAGGTGGTAGTGGTGTAGTGGGTTAGGTTTAGTGGAGTAGGTTTAAGTGGGTGAAGTAGGTGGAGAGTAGGTGGATTTTAACAGCCCCCCGCAAACTCAAGGGGGATAGGAACTAACCAACTTGAGTTTGGAGAGAGTAACAAAACAAGAAAATACATAAAAATAAAAGAGGATAAGAGACACTGTATGGTCGTGTCAGACCATTGGTGAAGACACTGGATGGTGGTGTCATAACGTTGTAGAGGACACTGTATGGGGGTGTCATAACCATGTAGAGGACACTGTATGGTGGTGTCATAACGGTGTAGAGGACACTGGATGGCAGTGTCAGACCGATGTAGAAGACAGTTTATGGGGTCATGTCGGACCGTTGTAGCAGACAATGTTGTGACAGTTGTGGTGACAGTTTACGGAGTCTTGCTGGACCCTTGTAGAAACTAACCGGAATCAATGTCGGGACAGTTTACAGAGTCTTGTCGGACCCATGAAGGAGCTAACCGGAATCAATGTCGGGACAGTTTACAGAGTCTTGTCGGACCCTTGTAGAAATTAACCGGAAACAATGTCGGGACAGTTTACAGAGTCTTGTCGGACCCTTGTAGAAACTAACCGGAATCTATGTCGGGACAGTTTACAGAGTCTTATCGGACCCTTGTAGAAACTAACCGGAATCTATGTCGGGACAGTTTACAGAGTCTTGTCGGACCCTTAAAAAGTCGCACCCTCAAAAGGTGTGCCCAATCTGTCAAAAGGCGTGCCATCAAAAGGCGTGCCCAATCCATAAAAAGGCGTGCCATCAAAAGTTGCGCCCTCAAAAGGCGCGCCCACTTCATCAAAAGTCGTGCCCGACAGAAAGTGTCGAGCCATCAAAAGGTGAGCCGGAGACGCGGCGAGGCACGTGAGCGACAGAGCGGCGTGTCGGCCGCGTCGTCAGTGTCAATATAAACCAATGCGGAGGCGGTGGAAACCAAACCAGACTGAAACCTCTGAACTTGTCATTCTGAAACAATCTGTAAATACTCTGTATCTAACCCTTCTCGGAAACACTCAGCAACCCAAAAAACATGGCCTCTTCTTCCCGTTCAGCTACCCAGAACATGGCCTCATCTTCCCGTGGTCTGCTCACTCTCTTTCCCGACCTCAACGAGTCAACAAGAGAGATAACTGGTGCGGTGGCACTGGAACCTCAACCAAGCGCCCCGGAGTTTGCTCCGTTGAACTTTCCTATGCGGTCTGTGGAGCAAAGAATGGCAGTGCAGTCGGATGTGGAGGCCAATCAGTATACATTGAAGTCATGTGTGGAAACCATGACTGCGGTTACAAATTTGTCGAACCGGCTGCAGAGTAGGACAAATGAGGTGCAGCATTTAAACGCCCAACTAGCTCTGCTCCAACGCATGTATAAGGATGCGCGAGCAGAGATAAGTGTGCTGAAAGCAGAAAATAAGGAGCTGAAGCGGAAGGCCACCGTGATGTTCCGATTTGGAGGGCCGCCATATGCTGCAGTGGAGGAGCAGGGTGGAGTGATCGTGCCCAGTGGAGTGGGAAACACGGAGGCAACACCGTCAAGGGCCGCCCAGGACGGAGGCAAGAAGAAAAGACCTGCAGCAGAGTAGAGAAGAAAATCCTGCCTGTAGATGTGGTTGTTCTGTTTTTTTTTTTTGTTTTTTTTGTTTTTTTTTGGTGTAAAATTGTGATCGGGGTTGATCCCTTGATATGAATAAAATGAGTTTGGTGTGCAGTTTTGTCTTCTTCCGGGTTTTTTTTTTTTTTTTTTTTTGTGTAAAAATAAAAATAAAAGGAAAGAAAACAAGAGATAAAGAAAATAGATAAAAAGAATTGGTAGATGGATTATATGAAAAACATCAGTGTGGGAAATGAAATAAAATAAAATAAAGAGTTGAAAAAAGCAGAGGTGGGTGAATAATATAAAAATAAAAAGAAATGAAAAGAGGGGGACAAAAGTTGTTGTCTGGTGTGATGATAAAGAAATAAGAAAAGAAAGTGAGTGGTATCCATGTTGGGTGAGTAAAGATATTAAAAATGTTCTCCTCATAAGAAAAGGAAGTGAGTGGGTCTAGTGTGTCTTTACCTTTCAAAACTCAAAGCTTCCGAAAAAAAAAAGAGAGAGTCAGTGCATAGAGAGAGAGAGAGGTTCGTAGCCCCTCTCCATTTGTGCTGGGTTTGCTGAGAGAGAGAAGAGAGAAAATCAGTTTGTGTACTTTAGACACAAGATGTTGATGCTAATGGTCAGGCTTAGCTTCCAGATCCATTTGGAATATTCTCTTCTTGTTTCATGGTTGCAACCAGTAGACAGAATCACTATCATCACTGCCAAACCAGCGCATGCTGCGTTCCCAATCACTGAGAGGGGCTGCCACACTGAAGGCAAGGCTGGAAAAGGGGTATGGAGCTACAAGTATATCCCTGACTGACGAACAGGTTGAAGAAGCAAATGTCTCAATAGCATTGAACTTTGTTTCTAAAGGGGGCGAGCTTCTTAAACGCACCAGGAAAGGAGCTCTCCACTGGAAGCAAGTTTCTATCAACATAAATTCAAATTGGCAGGTGGTAGCTAAAATGAAAAGCAAGCACATGGCGGGAACATTCACAAAGAAAAACAAGTGTTGTCGTGTCGTCACCTTTGTCAATGTTCAGAATGTGTAGAAAAGAAACGGAATAGATTAAGGTCCGGCGGACGGCTAAGGTGAGGTTGCCGCCCGCCGGTGAAGCGAAAAATATTAGGTTCTAAACCTGCTCTGATACCATGTAGAAATTTAATGTATAAAGAGAAATAGAGAATTGTATTATTGATTGATATAATGTTGATATCTATTACAATGATTCATGATTCCTATATATAGAAGATGGTGAGTGTGTAGTAGGTAAGGAGTAGGTGAAGTGGAGGTGGTAGTGGTGTAGTGGGTTAGGTTTAGTGGAGTAGGTGAGGTGGTAGTGGTGTAGTGGGTTAGGTTTAGTGGAGTAGGTTTAAGTGGGTGAAGTAGGTGGAGAGTAGGTTTAGTGGAGTAGGTGAGGTGGTAGTGGTGTAGTGGGTTAGGTTTAGTGGAGTAGGTTTAAGTGGGTGAAGTAGGTGGAGAGTAGGTGGATTTTAACATATAGGAAAACAATGATGACAAATATATCATACGCATTTCACTATCATTGTCCTTGCGACACTGATGAAGCTAACAAAACTGTGGGTCAACGAATCACATTAAATATACAACAGATTCAAAACTTAAAACTTTTATGTGATAACATAGGAGCAATACAACAAAAATGGGTGTCTACTAACTTATAATCCAGAGTTCAAACTATAAACTACACTATTCAACTGGTTCCGCAAATCATTACAATAAGGATAAGAGTGGAAAATTCAAAGAACATCATTACATCACTTACAGAGTCTCTTCAATTGAGCAATAGATCTTGCTGCTGCGAACTATTCCTATTGTTGTCCACATGCTACCCTTCTTCCCAACAACCTCAGCCATTCCCATCTCATCATCCCAATGGGCCCTTGAAATATTTTTCCTAATGGAAAAATACACAATTAATTGTTAAAACACAATGATCTAAAGAATTTATAAACAGTCTTTCATCAAAAGTTCTACCTAAACTGCAACTTGGGTGTATCACCAGATGTAAAGTAATGTTCTTCATCATTCGTGTCCGGCACACAGACCTCAGAATCACTCGTTCCACCTGAAGAACTTGCCCATTCCTCAACCTCCATCCCACTAATATTTGTCAAATAACTTATCAACAATAAATGGAAGATTCAAATCCCATAACCTGAAACATGGGCAACAAAATACAAGTTCATTAGTAATGTTCAGAGACTTTTGGAAAAGAACAAGTGTAAGCATGACTTCAAAGAAACTATATAATTTTCTTTCAAAGGCCATAACATTTATATATCTAACAAAAATAAGCACCTACTGTAGCACCCCAAATGAAAAGGGAGCTGAGGAAGTAGCATCTAATAGCCAATTGCCCAGTAGCAGTTCTAGGCTGTCTAAGTCCATGTCCCCCACATGTCGTATCTTGCATTTTTTTTTTAAATTGTCATGTCAGCATGTATGTGTCGTATCTACATCGTGTTGCATGTCCTTGTCCTTGCTTCTTAGTCCCACAGTTCAAGATCACGAAGACTTTGGTTCTCAAGGACAGAGAATCATAGTATAAGATTTCCTTCGATCTAGTGAAGTTATTGAATTGTAACATTGAATAGCTCACCTTGGCAACCTCTAATTGCTGAATTAGACTCAGTAAAGTGAACCCTTTAGTTCATACAGGCCACAATAACAAAAAACTTCCTATTGAAACTCACAAAAAAAAATATATTGCTGAACATTTTCACAACATTTCATACAAACCAAGTCAACCAAAAACGTAGAAAAAACTATGAAAATGATAATTGCACAAAGTCCCAAACATCTAAGTTGTTGACTAATACTAATTTGATAGGCCTTCTCTGAACAAAGTCCCAATCACCTTAAACAGTGAGTCATCTAGTAATGTCTCAGATAAATAAATCCTCTTCAAGTTTTGAGTTTTAGTGTTTAATCCAAACAAAATATCAAAGCTCCAACACATATACACAAGTTCATATCTTTATGTTAACAGGTAAAGCCAAGATGGGATACCATACCATTCAATTACACAAAAATCTTAAAATCAAAATTTAACTAAAATTAAAACTCATTGTCGAACAATTCCAATATAGCATATTGGAGTTCCAAATATGCACACCTGATTGCAGTGATGCTATCTTGATTCTCTGTTCTGTACTGAAAACGCACTTTTGCAGCACTATCGCCAAGTACCAATCTTGCCTAGAGTCAAAAAATTGGATTTTGATGATTTTGAGGTCATCAAAATCAGACAGAATCAAACTACCTCTCTTGGGGATGGATGGGTTGCAGACGGCGGCGTGGGGTGGTCGGGTAGGGGGCTGGCAGCGGCAGGGGAGGGTGGCCCGGAGTAGGTTAGTTCAAGGAAGATGGTGGCGCTATGCTAAAGGTTATTTTTTATATTTTCAAAAAAATAAAAATATATATAAATTCACATCTGGTAATTATTTTTCATGTTTTCATAGGTAAAGTAATTAATTTTTTTTTTTTTTTCTTCTGCTCTTTTGAAATAGAGTAAATTACGTCTTTAAGATTTCTGACAAATATAAGACGCTCCCTAATTTTGCACAAACATTTGGGAGGTTCTATATACACACCATAAATTGTCTCAAGACAAATCATTTCTAAACATACATCAAAAATAATTTAAATATTAAATATTATTCTCATCACACACCACAAATTTATATATTTATCTATACTCACACACCAACCCCAAACAATATACACACAAAGTTCCATCTTTGCCCCCACACAGCCACACACCCCATACCCACGATATTCATCTCCCCCTCCATTCTCTATTCAAATTGGTGAACACCATTGCTGAAAACACACGTCGTCTGTGGTGTTGCTCAACACAGCTGGAATTTCACATTGGAGATTTAGTAGGTGAGTTATTATTTATTTTAGGGTTTTATGCACTTATCTCCATTGCTGAAAACACAACATTACTGCATTCCACGGATGCTCCGTTCTGGAAAAAAAATAACAAAAAAATAAATTGTAAATGTTCGGCAGTACAGAGTCGAATTAAATGAAATTGCTCAATTTTTGTTAACCGAATATACGAATAAAGTTCAACTGTAGTATGTGGAACACGTTGTTCGACCGTAGTATGTTGAACAAAGGCATTTTGTTCGACCGTAATATGTTGAACAAAGACATGTTGTTCCACGGTAGTATGTTGAACAAAGCCATTTTGTTTGACCATAGTATGTTGAACAAAGGCATTTTGTTCGACCGTAGTATGTTGAACAATGATATAATATCCACCTCTGGTTACTTGAACTGTACCAACTATTTACCACTCAGCAAGTAACGAAAATGAAAACAAAAACAACAAAAAAATAACCTCTTCCTTGCTCCATTGTTGCGAATCAAAGTTGCCAGATGCATCCTTCATTGAATCCATTCAAAATCTTCAAAAATACTATATTTTTGATTATTTGTTG
The DNA here is from genome assembly GCF_055761805.1 of Camellia sinensis. NCBI lineage: Eukaryota > Viridiplantae > Streptophyta > Magnoliopsida > Ericales > Theaceae > Camellia > Camellia sinensis. Next base: position 11,685,718 of record NC_138970.1, read on the forward strand.
AAGAGTTTTTGGTTTTGGTTTTAGGGTTTTTGTATTCTTGACAAAAAAGATACGTAAGGAACAAGTTTGAAATTGATGATTTATATTATATTCATTCTTGTCCTTTATGGTAAATACACAAATGGTGTGTAACATAACTTGTCCTCTATAATCATTTCACTTAAGGTTAAAATTGTAATAAAAAAAATTAATTAATGATTTGCCTTGAGAGAAAAGGTGGTGTGTAAATAGAGCCACCCCAAACATTTCGTCAATTTTGCACAAAAGACGTTAGTAACCTATACAGAATAATTATATTACCCTTGCTCTTGCATGCAAGATGATGAAAATGCCCTTTGTTCAAACATAGTGGAAAAAATCCACCAACAATACAATCATTAAAAAAAAAAATACTATTTTCTAGATTTTTAGAGATGGAGAAGCAAAATCCCCAATATATATATATATATATATAACAAATTTAAAGATAATAACAACAACAATTACTATCAAACAATTTCAGAGAAAATTCAAGCAATTTCTCACAAATTTCAAGCAATCTCAAGCAAAGCAAAAGGAATCTTAACTAATTTCAAGCAATTTCAGAAATATAATTTCACAAAAATGAATACTTGGATAAAAAAAGATGAAATAGATGAACCCAGATGATGAAGATGAACTCAGATGTAATTTCACAGAAATTTTTTCAGATTCTTCAATCAATTATGTCCTCTTCATCTTCATTACATTGTGATTTTGTTAAACTTTTGAGATGAAAGAGATGAACCCAGATGATGAAGATTCAAGCAAACCTTGATGGAACGAACTAACTCCTCCCTCGTTTGCCCTTGATGGATTCAAACGAACCCAGATCGTACGAAGTCTAACCCAAACACACACAATTATTGGAGAAGAGAGATGGACAAGGGGCTTTTCCCAAACAAAGCCCCTATACTAATTTATTTCTCAAATTAAGCCTAGTTTGGCCGAATTTTTTGAACTAACCTGAAGCGTGTTTTGTGAACACGCTTTTAGCATTTTTGTAGTCTAGATAGACAAAATAAACAAAATCATGAAAACGTGCTTAAAAAACGCGCTTTTAATTAAGATTTCACTAATTATCGCATCAATTAATAAAACATGGTTGACAAACACGCTTATGAAAACGTGTTTTGGAAACATGCTTATGAAAACGTGATTTGCAAACACGTTTTAAACTTTTTGCCTGCGTTTGGTTGTGTTTTGTAAATGTGATTTGAGAGTATGAGTTGTATTTTGAGTTTGTGTGTTGTAGAATTATGATTTGAGTGTAGAAAATTTGTTTGGTAAAGAGTTTTGAAAATAGTTTTGGAAAAGAGGTTTGATTTGAGTGGGGAATTGTTGATGTGACATTTGATATGTGATACAAAAATTTGCAACTCATAACTAAACATACAATTCAAAATTATTTTAAAGCACATAAAAAATTTAAAAATTTTCAGAAAATATTTTTCCCAATTATATAAATGAATTGCAAAAAAAAAAAAAAAAAACTGTACAGCAGAGGACATCCGGGCGGATGTCCCTAGGGATGTCCGGGCGGAAGACCCCATGGACATCCGGGCGGTCTTCCCTGAGGCAAAAAAATCACAAAAAAAGCTGCTGATGCACAGAGCTCTCGGCAGAGATTTTGAAAATTGATTCCAAACACTCAACCAAACATCATACTGAAACACACCTGTAGAATTACATTTTCAATTCACAACCAAACAGAGCCTTTCTTTTTCTTTTTCTTTTTCTTTTTCTTTTTCTTTTTCTTTTTCTTTTTAACCCTATGGTACAGTCTGTAGACACCCCATTTTTGACCGTCCTCAAGACTTGGGCGTCACTGTTTGAACACTCGGTGATCATCCTTGTTTGTGTTCGTCTTGAGTTCCCGGAGGTCTTGGCTATGCGCCTTATCTCAAGATCTCTCGACTCGACTGTTTTGTGTTTGGTTTTGCACCAAACACTTGTGTTTGGTTTTGCACCAAACACTTGTGTTTTGCCTTTGAGGGGCAGGAAGTGGCTTGATAACCATCCCCACACATCACCGGGCATGTCTTGAGGCCACCGGCTGTGTTTTGTTGCCATCGGCCAAATGTTTGGCCGGTCGGCACTCTGTTTGGTCGGCCGGTCACTTATTTTGGTCAATCGGCCACTTTTTCTGGCCGAGCCCTTTTCTTGAGAGGGTTTGAACCTTTTGAACCCCTATTTTAGCTTCTTGAGGAAGCTTGAACCCTTTGAACCCATGGTTTTAGCTTCTTGAAGAAGCTTGAACCTTTTGAACCATTGGTTCTAGCTTCTTGAGGAAGCTTGAACATTTTGGACCCTTGGTTTTAGCTTCTTGGGAAAGCTTGAACCTTTTGAACCTTTATTCTAGCTTCTCCAAGAAGCTTGAACCCTTTGCTCCAAGCTTCTCCAAGAAGCTTGAACCCTTCTAAGATTCCAAGATAAGCTAGCACCTTTTGCACCTTTTCCTCAAGCTTCTAAGAGAAGCTTGACCCCTTTGCCTAGCTTCTTCAAGAAGCTTGGCCCTTGTACTCCAAGCTTCTAAGATAAGCTTGACCCCCTTGACCCTTTTGCTTAGTTTCCCTTAGAAGCTCAAGCCTTCATCTTCTCTATAAATACAGGGCCTCTCCTCCCATTTCAAGGGTTAGAAAATCTGATACATATGATATATATATCACTCTCTCTCTCTATATCTCTCTATCTCTCTACATTTGTGTGGGTTAGAGGGTGCAAAAGGGTCTAGTTCTTGGCCATTTGAACTACACCTCCTAGCACAACACCTCCATCATCAACCTAAGGAGCTTGGAGGCCATTTTCAGAGGCTAAAGGACTATTTTTTTGGACCAAGAGGCTGCTGTCCTCTTTTGGCTACAAAGGTAACTCATTTTCCCTCTTTATTCTCCATTTTTGCACACACTTTTAGCCTTACTTTCAAGCATATTTGGGATTTGTTATAAACTGAAAAAATTCTTATTTTAAGCTCCTTTTGAAGTTTGTTTAAGATCGCTTTTGTGTTTGGGGTCGTTTACCCCATCTTATGCCTTGTTTGGCCCCATTTTGTGCTATTTTTGGTGAGCTTCGGGACCACCTTGTTTGGGCCTCCTCACCACTGAAATCTTGAGGGATTTCAATGGTGAAGATGGTGTCTTAAGGTCCTAAGAAGGAGAGGGCCACCCCCTCTCCTTGTTGTCTTCAAAAAGTGTCACTTTAGCCTCATGTGTGAGCACCATTTTCAAGTTCATGTTGGCCATGTCTTAAGTGCTATTTGTGCCTATTTTTCCATGATATAGCACTGTTTTACTTGGTTTAGACACACCATGCTTAGCTTGTATACATGTCTTGTAATGCCATGATTCGCCTTAACATGTGCCTAGCATTTAGACTACCATGCTCATGTGTTTTGGCCTAGCTTTGTGAAACTTTTATGCTTGTTTTAGTATGTTAAGGGACTGTTTTTGGTCATTTGAGTCATTCATTCTTTTCTTTGTATAGCTACCATGCAAACTCTCTTGTATGCCTTGAGCATTGACCCCTCTAGCATGCCATCCTTGCATCATTTCAGTGGTTTGGAACCACTTGTCATGTTATTGCTGTCCTTGTGGCATGCCTATATGCTTGCATTTTATATCCCTTTAATGTGTTAAAAGGTTATTGTCTTATGCTCCTTGTTTGGGCCCTTGTGCATGCTTCCATACTTAAGCCATTTAGATGCCATTTAGGTGGGTTTTGAGGCTCATTTTAGCATGTCACATCTTTGTTTTCAGTCATTTAATTCATGCCATGTGTGGTTACACTAAGTGTAGTTCAATGCTTCTTTGGTGAGCCTTAGGCTTTAGATCATTTGTTGTATGCTATGCTTGTCTTGTTTGCTTGTTTCGGCACCATCATTAACATGATTTTCAGAGCTTACATTGCATGCCATATGCCCATGTTGTTCCTCTTTTAAGTGTGCTTAAAAATTGTCTTTATGTGCCTAAGTGTTGGACCTTGCATGCATGCCTATTTGTATGTGTTTTGGCTTCCATTCTTGAGCATGTTGGCCACTGTTTTGGACCTAGTAGAGGGCTGTCCAAATTAGTTTAAGACCATCCCTTTGGCATGTTGTTGCATGCTATACATGTTTGTATTTTTAGGTACTTAGCCTATTAACATGTTGCATGTTTAAGTGTCATTGTATTTGGCATGCTTCTTGTGTTAAGTCGCTTTGCATATTTATATGTGTTATGCCTTTCATGTTGTTGCATGTGTGTCATTAACATTGATGTTATATGCCTTTCATGCTTACTTGTTTAGTTCATGTGCCTATTGCACATGGTTTTGTTGTTTGCATGATCATGTTGCACACTTAGCTCACATGCCTAGGTTGCATTCCATTGGCATGCATGTTTTGCCTCTTGAATTAAGTATGATAGAGGTTGAGTTCATTATGTGTTTGTGTGCATTATATTTGACATTAAAATGCACAACTTGGTTTCTTGGGCCATCACGTATTGAAATGCGCGATTGGTGGTCCGAGAATCGAGTACCATACCCCTTTGAGTCATAAACATGATAAGGAGTGTGTTGGTGCACACATTTACTTGAAATGCATTGTCATGCCTTGTTTTGCCCTCTACTGCTGTCAAAACAGGTTCTGCAAGAAGAATTGGCCGGTCGACTACATACAGTGCCGACCAATCATGTATTGTTGGCCGAGAGTCACAGCAGTGGCCGATGACCACATCCCCTTAGCCGATGATCATTTACCTTGGCCGATGGCACTCCACAGTGTGCAGAGAGCATACCTTGGGACTTGTGTAGTCTTCAGAGGTGCCAAACAGTGAAAACAGAGGCAACATGTGTCATGGCAATGGATTTCCTAGCGAAGCCAATCCGAGCATGCATTCATTCCTCTTCTCGAGGCTGTTTTACTGCTTTAGTAGCTTAGTTAATTTGTTTAATTAATTAAGGGTTTGTAATATTTAATTAGCTAGAGTAATTAATTACTTATTCGGTTTGTATTATTCTTTTGGTCCCTCCGAGCGAGGGCGAATTTGTGCGCATCATACTAATTGCATAGTATCTCAAATCTAACTTGAATACATGTTATCTGTGCATTTCACATGCCATCTATAGATTAGCTGAGCCTATTCTAGTGACATTCTGTATGTGATGCATTAGCCATTTTAACATGAACTAGGATCATGCATGATTACTAACTAGTTTCTTATTTTGGCACAGAGTACGATGTAAGTATTTATGCTTTAGCATCTCGCATAAGTGTGAATGTTAACATGACAGCATGCTTACCATGTGGCTATGCACTTATGTGATATTACTGAATGAGTGCCTGTGGGTGAAGGTTGGATTGTTTGAATTGGGATAATTCATCGAAATCCGTATTTTAGCCTATTCGCGAGTAGTAATATTCAAACCATTTTCCAAACAAACGGAAATGCGATGCTTTGTTCCGACTTAGGCAATTTAGTCTATACTTGTTTTGCTGTGCGCATCACATAGTAATTCTAGGTTAATAACCAGAATAGGAACACATAATGCTTTCAAAACAAGATATCACGGTTAGTAGATGCTGATCTTTGATCGGGCGAGCGGGGGTGCTCATAGCTGACCTTCCCCAATCGTACCCAAGTTCCCGAGCCAAGGCAACTTTGGTGATGACGGACACGTGGCCTTAGGCAAACGAGTCAGGATTTCCTAAATTTCCCCCAAAAATAAATATTTAGGTGGCGACTCTGTATCTGGCGAAGCAGTCCATGTTTGGCACTTCTTTACAAAAAAATCTGTTTTCAAAAACGATTTGCCGGATTTGGACTCTTTGGTTCAGATTAAGAATCGTGACAATTTGAGAGTCCGAACTGTAATGAGCCCAAACGAACAGAATGGGACTCATCCTCTCGAGACGTTCGGGGACGTCTACACAGTCACAGAAAGGGATTGTATCTATACCTAGATGGTTCCATTTGTTGTCTTATAATATAGGTTCTGTACTAGTCAAGAATTTTATAGAACTAAACAAGAAAAAGTTAAAGGTAAATTACACTGACACCCCTTGAGATTTATGTTTATTACAGTTCCCCCATCACCTTTTGGAAATTATATCTCTCTCCCTAAGGTTTAAAGTTTCATTACAGATTCCCTCTCAGTAATTTAATTTTTTTAAATACCAATTTTACCCTCACTGGATAAATGTAAGAAATAATGTATAGAGAAAGAGAGAGAATAAATTGTATGTATTATTATTGATTGATATATTGATGTCTATTACAATGATTCATTATTCCTATATATAGAAGAGGGTGAGTGTGTAGTAGGTAAGGAGTAGGTGAAGTGGAGGTGGTAGTGGTGTAGTGGGTTAGGTTTAGTGGAGTATGTGAGGTGGTAGTGGTGTAGTGGGTTAGGTTTAGTGGAGTAGGTTTAAGTGGGTGAAGTAGGTGGAGAGTAGGTGGATTTTAACAGCCCCCCGCAAACTCAAGGGGGATAGGAACTAACCAACTTGAGTTTGGAGAGAGTAACAAAACAAGAAAATACATAAAAATAAAAGAGGATAAGAGACACTGTATGGTCGTGTCAGACCATTGGTGAAGACACTGGATGGTGGTGTCATAACGTTGTAGAGGACACTGTATGGGGGTGTCATAACCATGTAGAGGACACTGTATGGTGTTGTCATAACGGTGTAGAGGACACTGGATGGCGGTGTCAGACCGATGTAGAAGACAGTTTATGGGGTCATGTCGGACCGTTGTAGCAGACAATGTTGTGACAGTTGTTGTGACAGTTTACAGAGTCTTGCTGGACCCTTGTAGAAACTAACCGGAATCAATGTCGGGACAGTTTACAGAGTCTTGTCGGACCCATAAAGGAGCTAACCGGAATCAATGTCGGGACAGTTTACAGAGTCTTGTCGGACCCATGAAGGAGCTAACCGGAATCAATGTCGGGACAGTTTACAGAGTCTTGTCGGACCCATAAAGGAGCTAACCGGAATCAATGTCGGGACAGTTTTACAGAGTCTTGTCGGACCCATGAAGGAGCTAACCGGAATCAATGTCGGGACAGTTTACAGAGTCTTGTCGGACCCTTGAAGGAGCTAACCGGAATCAATGTCGGGACAGTTTACAGAGTCTTGTCGGACCCTTAAAAAGTCGCACCCTCAAAAGGTTTGCCCAATCTTTCAAAAGGCGTGCCATCAAAAGGCGTGCCCAATTCATAAAAAGGCGTGCCATCAAAAGGCGAGCCCAAGTCATAAAAAGATGTGCCGGACATGATGGCGAGGCACGTGAGTGCCTTGACTGGCGCGCCCGTTTGTCGTCTGGCGTCAAGTGGCGCGCGATACGCGTGGCTGCCTCGCTATTTAACCAAGGTTGATGCTGAGGCTGAGGCAGACAAAAAAACTTCTGAAAATCCTCTGAAAACAACTCTTCCTTTGCTGAGAAAGAAACTCTGTAATACTCTGTAACCAACCCGTCTCTGAAACACTCAGCAACATGGCCTCTTCTTCCCGTCCAGCTACCCAGAACATGGCCTCCTCTTCCCGTGGTCTGCTCACGCTCTTTCCAGAACTGAACGAGTCCACAAGAGAAATAACTGGTGCGGTGGCCAGTGAACCTCAACCAAACACCTCGGGTTTTGCTCCGTTGAACTTTCCGATGCGGTCGGTGGAGCAAAAAATGGCGGTGCAGTCGGATGTGGAGGCCAATCAGTATACCTTGAAATCATGTGTGGAAACCATGACTGCGGTTACAAATTTGTTGAAGCGGCTGCAGAGTAGGACAAATGAGGTGCAGCAGTTAAACGCCCAACTGGCTCTGCTCCAACGCATGTATAAGGATGCGCGAGCAGAGATAAGTGTGCTAAAGGCGGAAAACAAGGAGCTGAAGCGGAAGGCCAGTTTTATGTTCCGATTTGGAGGGCCGCCATATGCTGCAGTGGAGGAGCAGGGAGTAGTGATCATGCCCAGTGGAGTGGGAAACACGGAGGCAACACCGGCAAGGGCCGCCCAAGACGGTGGCAAGAAGAAAAGACCGGCGGAATAGGCGAGAAGAAAAATCCCACTGTTCCGATTTGTGTTGGTTGTGTTTTGTTTTGTTTTGTGTTTTTTTATTTTTATTTTTTATTTTTATTTTTATTTTTTTTTTATGGTGTAAAATGCTGATTGGGGTTGATCCCCGGCATGAAGAAATGACAAGTTTGTAAAATGTTGTTGTTGTTGTTTTTTTTTTTTTTTTTTTTGTTTTGGGAGTGTTTTGTTGAAAAAATAAAAATAAAATGAAAGAAAACAAGGGAGAAAGAAAATAGATAAAAAATATTTATAGATGGATTATATGAAAAACATCAGTGCGATTGTTTCAAAATAAAGTGGGGTATTTAAAAAAGAGGAAAAGTGACTTGGAAAAAATAAATAAAAATAAGTGATTTTTGAAATCAAATGGAGGAGAGAGAGGGACAAACCCATGTGATAAAGTGGAGAGAGAGTCGGTGAGTGAGGTGTAAAAGGTGAAGGAGAAATGATGGATTGAAAATGGTTTGGGTCAAAAGTGGACACTGTTAGTGGGGAACATGAGTGCATTGATTATTTGATATAATAATAATAATAAAAATAAAAAGTTAGAACAGTTGGAGAGAATGAGTGGAGTACGGTAAGGGTTTCATCCAAAGCCAAAATTCCTGCAGCGAATCACTTCGCAAATCCTAGCATGAGCTTTTTCTCTTTCCAGGCTTATTCATGAATTTCCTGGTGATTTCAAGAGCCTCTGGTGGCATTGTGGCAGAGAACACCCCAACCTGGATTTTGGGTGGCAGCAACTGGAAAATATCATAGATCTGATTTTTTAAAAACCTCGTGACAGCATTTCATCAGCTTCATCCAAGACAAACATTTTGATGTAAACAGGGCGAAGTGATTGTCTCCGCAACATGTCAAACACACGACCAGGAGTACCAACAACAACATGAACCCCACTGGAGAGAATGCGCTGATCTTCGCGCACACTAGTCCCTCCAACACAAGCATGAACCTTCACACTTTGCTGGGCAAGTTCAAGAGTGGGTGGAAGAACCAAAGCTTGGCACTCAACCAAGCTATAATCTAGCTGCTGCAGAATTCCAGAGCAGAATGTTGCAGTGTTTCCAGTTCCAGACTGTCTCGTCATATGAGGTGAAGAATTCTTCTCCATCAGCCTCACACATGACTACAGTTGTACAAATCTTTGTTGATTTTATCAGCGGAATAGGTTGAGGTCCGGCGGGCGGCTAAGGTGAGGTTGCCGCCCGCCGGGGAAGCGAAAATACTAGGTTTTAAACCAGCTCTGATACCATGTAAGAAATAATGTATAGAGAAAGAGAGAGAATAAATTGTATGTATTATTATTGATTGATATATTGATGTCTATTACAATGATTCATTATTCCTATATATAGAAGAGGGTGAGTGTGTAGTAGGTAAGGAGTAGGTGAAGTGGAGGTGGTAGTGGTGTAGTGGGTTAGGTTTAGTGGAGTAGGTGAGGTGGTAGTGGTGTAGTGGGTTAGGTTTAGTGGAGTAGGTTTAAGTGGGTGAAGTAGGTGGAGAGTAGGTGGATTTTAACAATAAATTACATTAATAGCCCTCACATTTTAGAAATTACAATCCCCTCCCTAAGGTTTAAAATAGCATTACTAATTGCCCATCAGTTAGTATTAGTTGGAGAGAAAAAAATTCATTGGAAAAAAAATTAATTGAATTTTTTTTTTTGCAATTTCTACTAGTCAAAATTTAAAAAATTTATTAAGAAAAAAAATTTTCAATTAATTTTTTTTTCAAATAATTTTTTTTTCAATTAAATTTTTTTTTTTTCAATGAATTTTTTTTTTCCAACTAATACTAACCAAGTGGGCTATTGGTAATGCTACTTTAAACCTTAGAGAGGGGATTATAATTTCTAAAATGTGAGGAGTGTCAATGTATTTTATCCAGTGAGGGTAAAATTGGTATTTAAAAAAATTAAATTGCTGAGGGGGGAATTTGGAATGAAACTTTAAACCTCAGGGAAGGAGATGTAATTTCCAAAAGGTGAGGGAGAAACTGTAATAAATATAAACCTCAGGGGATGTCAGTGTAATTTACCCTTAACTTTTCTTATTTAGCTTTGTAAAATTCTTGACTAATACAGAACCTATATTATAAGACAACAAATGGAACCATCTAGGTATAGATGCAATCCCTTTCTGTGACTATACCATAGGGTTAAAAAGAAAAAGAAAAAGTTAAAAGCGTGTTTGCAAATCACGTTTTCATAAGCGTATTTCCACAACACGTTTTCATAAGCGTGTTTCTCAATCGTGTTTTATTAATTGACGCGATAATTAGTAAAATCTTAATTAAAAGTGCGTTTTCTGAACACATTTTCATGATTTTATTTATTTTGTCTGCTTGGACCACAAAAATGCTGAAAAGCGTGTTTACAAAACACACTTCAACTTAGTTTGGGAAATTCGGCCAAACTAGGCTTAGTTTGGGAAATGAATTAGTATAGGGGTTTAGTTTAGAAAAAGCCCCGATGGACAAGCCTGATAGGAAGAGAGAGAGAGGGGAGGGAGAGAGAGAGAGAAGCTATGTGTATATGTATTGATATATTTATATATACGGCTTTTTATTAATAAATCTCATTTAAAATTGTTCTAATGAAAGAAATCTATGAATGAATTTTTTAACTCACTTAATCTTATATGTATATTTTTATTCTATAAAGTTTTTTTTTTTGATTTATACTATTTTCATAGACTCTTATGCCCTTATATTTAATACTAATATTTAATGTCTCTAAACCCTATACCAAAAAAGTTCCATTTTCATTAAACTTAATGTTGATATTTAATGTCCCTAAGCCCTAAACCAAAAAAACTCCCTATTCATCAAACTTATTAAAAAAATTTGATAATCTTATAAATTGAACACATTTCCGAAAAGTTCTGTAATGGCTTCAACGTCTTGAGAATTCTCTCTCATCTGATGTGAACGTTCACAACACTTTTTCGAAAAATTCTCTCTCATCTAATATAGTGATGTGAACGTTCACAATATGTGAATATTATTATTTTTAAGCACTGATACTATGTTATTTTTTCCTTTTTTGTGATTGCTATTGGTATTGATGATGTTCAAAGAATGTGAACCCTCTGTTTTTTGTGTTTTTTTTCAAAAAATAATAAAATGGTGGTTTGATATTTATTGTTTATGTGTGTAGCTAGTGTTGTGATGTGAACATTCACATCATGTTTCATTACCCAAAAAAATAGTGGTATGTGGTTAATGCATTGTTAGATGCTGTCATGTTTTTATACTTTTTCTCTCATCTGATGTGAACGTTCACAACATATTTCCAGAAAATTCTCTATCATCTAATATAGTGATGTGAAAGTTCACAACATGTGAACATTTTTATTTTTAAGCAGTGACAATATGTTATTTTTTCCCTTTTTGTGATTGTGGTTTCTATTGGTGTTGATGGTGTTTAAATGATGTAAACCCTCTATTTTTTGTTTTTTTTTTTCAAAAAATAATAAAATGGTAGTTTGATATATTATTGATGTCACCATGATGATGGTGTCTTTATCTATATTCCAAAATTCACCGGGAGTAGGTTAGTTCAAGGAAGAGGATAGCACTATGCGAAAGGTTATTTTTTATATTTTCAAAATATATATATATATATATATAAATTCACATTTGGTAATTATTCATGTAGTCCCCTAATTTCGCACAAACATTCCGTCAATTTTGCACAACTGACGATAGTAGCCTATACAAAATGGCGATATTACCCTTGCTCTTGTATGCAAAAGGATGAAAATGCCCTTTGTTGAAACACAGTGGGAAAAATCCAGCAACAATACAATCATTAAAAAAAAATTACTATTTTCTAGATTTTTAGAGATGAAGAAGCAAAATCCCCAAACATAAAATATATATATATTTAACAAAATTAAAAACAATAACAACAACAATCACTATCAAACAATTTCTCACAAATTTCAAGCAATCTCAAACAAAGCAAAAGGAATCTTAACTAATTTCGAGCAATTTCAGAAATGTAATTTCACAAAAATGAATAATTTGATGAAAGAGATGAACCCAAATGATGAAGATGAACTCAAATGTAATTTCACAAAAATTTCTTCATTTTCTTCAATCAATTTCGTCCTTTTCATCTTCGTTACATTGTGATTTTGTTAAACTTTTGAGATGAAAGAGATGAACCCAGATGATGAAGATTCGAACAAACCTTGATGGATCGAACTAACTCCTGCCCCCGTTGGCCCTTGATGGATTCGAACGAACCCAAATCATACGAAGTCTAACCTAAACACACACAATTGTTGGAGAAGAGAGATGAACAAGCCTGATAGGAAGAGAGAGAAAGAGAGAGAAAAGCTATGTGTATATGTATTGATATATTTATATATATGGCTTTTTATTAATAAATCTCATTTAAAATTGTTCTAATCAAATAAGTCTATCAAGGAATTTTTTAACCCACTTGGGCCAAGTTTGGCATGTTTGAAAAGTCAAAAAGTTACTTTAAAAGTTAAAAAGTTATCACTATTTATCAAAAAAACTACAAAAAATTAATTTAACACATAATTACATTTCAGACAGCTCTACGGTCCAACAGGCGGAGGGGACTTTTTGGAAAAATTGCACGGTTTTAGGTGCACAAATAACATGGTGATGTTCAGCCCGTAGGGGCTTATCACGGGTCCCGTTTTAATAATCTGAACCGTAATGTGTAGAACTCATCGAGTACTATATGTCTATAAAAAATTATGTTGATCAGACATCGGTAAATATATGATCAAATCAGTTAAAATTTATAAAATTGATGGTGTTATAGTTAACGGTTGAAAAAAAACCTAATTGATCAAATAGGTATCGATATCCGATCAACGTGATTTTTTACAAGCATATAGTACTCGACTAGTTCTACACATTGAACGGTTTTGATTAGCAAAACAAGACCCGTGGTAGGTCTCCACGGGCCGAACAACACCTCAAATTCAATGCCTGAAAAGCAAGGAATCATATCCCAAGTACACTCTGCACACACTGTCCTTAATTATCTCACCGTACTGCCTATTTCCTCACAATCTTTTCCTATACACTAATTTATACAATTTGTTAATATACATTTTTTTTATAAAAAGTCAAAAAGTTATCCCAAACAACCATATTTTTTTCCTCAACTTTTTAGTCCAAAAAGTCAAAAAGTGCACTTATTTAGGACACCCCAAACAACCCCTAGTCTCATGTATGTGTATTTTTATTCTATAAAGTCTTTTTTTTTTAATTTATACTGTTTTCGTAAACTCTTATGCCCTTATATTTAATATTGATATTTAATGTCTCTAAACCCTATACCGAAAAAGTTCCATTTTCATTAAACTTAATGTTGATATTTGTCCCTAAACTCTAAACAAAAAAAGCTCCCTATTCATCAAACTTATTAAAAAATTTGATAATCTTATAAATTGCACACATTTTCAAAAAGTTCTTTAATGGCTTCAATGCCCTGAGAATTCTCTCTCAGCGAATGTGAACGTTCATAATACCTTTCTGAAAAATTCATTCTAATCTAATGTAGTGATGTGAACGTTCACAGCATGTGAATATTCTTATTTTTAAGCAGTGATAATATGTTATTTTCCCATTTTTTGTGATTGTTATTGGTGTTGATGGTGTTCAAATGATGTGAACCCTCTGTTTTTTTTTCAAAAAATAATGAAATGGTGGTTTGATATATTATTGTTTATGTGTGTAGCTAGAGTTATGATGTGAACATTCATATCATCTGTACATTCTTATTCACATCATGTTTCATTATCCAAAAAAATAGTGGTGTGTGGTTAATGCATCGTTGATGCTGTCATGTTTGTGTACTTTCTCTCTCATCTGGTGTGAACGTTCATAACACTTTTCCGAAAAATTCTCTATCATCTAATGTAGTGATGTGAAGGTTTACAACATGTGAACAGGTGCCCATTAAATTTAGGTGCCAAACAGAACCCATCATTGATTTGAGATATTGATAAGGTGAATACCCAGTCTATTCAATGCTAGGCATAATGAGTATAAGGACCTCAAAAAAATCTCTTTTCGTCCTATGAACATTCTTATTTTTAAGCAGTGATAATATGTTATTTTTCCCTTTTTTGTGATTGTGGTTACTATTGGTGTTGATGGTGTTTAAATGATGTAAACCCTCTATTTTTTGTTTTTTTTTTCCAAAAAATAATGAAATTGTGGTTTGATATATTATTGATGTCACCATGATCATGGTGTCTTTATCTACATTCCAAAATTCACGTGACCATTCACATTTGTATGTTTTATTATGAATATTCATATCATGTAATTGAAAGAGAAAGAGAAAGTAGTGATGTGGACATTCTCTCATCTAATATAGTGATGTGAACGTTCACAACATATGAACATTTTTATTTTTTTGTACCTTCTCTCTCATCTGATGTGAACGTTCATAACACTTTTTTCAGAAAATTCTCTATCATTTAATGTAGTGATGTCAACGTTCACAACATGTGAACATTCTTATTTTTAACCAATGATAATATGTTATTTTTCCCCTTTTGTGATTGTGGTTATTATTGGTGTTGATGGTGTTTAGAGAATGTGAATCCTCTGTTTTTTGTTTTTTTGTTCTTGCAAAAAATAATGAAATGGTGGTTTGATATATTATTGATGTCACCATGATCATGGTATCTCTATCTATATTCCATAATTCATGTGAACATTCACATTCGTTTATTTTATTATGAAGATTCACATCATGTAATTGACAACACAATCACAAAAATTCATTTTCAAATTAATGTAACAAAAATAGTGGTGTGTAGTTAATGCATTGTTGATGCTGTCATGTTTTTGTACTTTCTCTCTCATCTTATGCGAATCTTCACAACACTTTTTCGGAAAATTCTCTATCATCTAATGCAGTGATGTGAATGTTTACAACATTTGAACATTCTTATTTTTAAGTAGTGATAATATATTATTTTTCCCTTTTTTGTGATTGTAGTTGCTATTGGTATTGATGGTGTTCAAAAGATGTGAACCCTCTGTTTTTTGTTTTTTTTGTTTTTTTTTTCAAAAAATATTGAAATAGTAGTTTGATATGTTATTGATTTCACCATGATCATGGTGTCTTTATCTATATTCCAGAATTCATATGAACATTCACATTCGTATGTTTTATTATGAACATTCATATTATGTAATTGACAACACAATGACAAAAATTCATTTTCAAATTATAGAAAATGTTTGGGACCCCATTTTTTGGGAGTTCCATGACTCTCAATTTGATCTTGGCCTTGATGTGTGTGTGGAGTCCACTCACGTATGTGTGGGCCCCACATTACGAGTGATTGGAATGATAGTGGGGATTGTGGAAGTCATGTATGTGTAAGGGTCTCTATCACAATTATGTGAATATAATGACAGTCAACATCCTGATACATGAGAACTACCAAAACATAATGACAATCAACATCAAATATCAACATTAATGGGGGCAAGAGAGATTGAGGTTGTTTTGGTTTTTTTATTTCAAATAAGATCTAATGGAATAGTAAAAAAGAATATGGATTGGATTGAATAAAACTCTTAGAAAGGGGATTTATTAAAAAAGCTCCCAATATATATATATATATATATATACAGTGGTACTACATGCACCAACTGATGTACACACTAGTGTATCAACTAGTATTATGCCATTATCACTGACCCCACCTATTATACAAATCACAAATATCCAAAACCTCTAAAATTATGTTACATAATCTATTTGTATACTAGTTAGTACATTAATTAGTACATATAGCGTTATTCGTATATATATATATATATATAATATAGAGAGAGAAGCTATGCCCACGAAAAAAAACAAGCAAACAAGCAAACAAAGTCTATGGATAATAAGGAGATGGAAGTGGTAAGGACTATAGCTCACTAAAAAATAATAAAGGATCTTTTATTGAATCAAAATTTCTCTTTTAAATAATAAAATATTTTTATTTTAAATGTAAATCAAATGTTGAAAAATAAAAAAAAAAAATTATGTAAAATTAATTTACAAAAAAAATATTTTTTTGTGTAAAATATTTTAAGTTGAAACAAATGGAACCTAAGTTATTCTAATTTGGTTGAATGGAAAGGTGGGCGTAAGATTGGAGGAGAAAAGGTTGTGTGCTTGCAATTAATGTGTGTACGGGGAAGAAATAATTTTCCTCGTATAATCCTGTTGACTAAGTCCACGCTTCTCCGTACGATGTCACTTTGTCACCTGAAAACACAAACGTGAGCTAGCCGGCGGGTGTGTGCCGGAAACCTCTCCGATGTCTAAGTCAGAAAACTTGACAAATAGACAAAACTCAATGTATTCGAGAAGCAAAATTGTATATTGTGTTATGTTACCTCCTCTAAGATGATGCTTGTGAGCTTTTATAGGTTTCGAGTGGCACAATCCTAATAGGACTGTTATTTCTCCATGCAGAGTCCTTCTAGGATTCATACTCCTAAAGGATAATGCTTATCCTTTTACACCCCCCACTGCTTAAACCAAGTGGGATGGTTTTAACTACGGCCGAACTACTATTTAACCGAAGTAAACTAGCTAAGCTGAGCCACGAGGTAGGCCGAACTATCCTTAGTTCGGCCCTTCCTTTCACTCCTCATCTCGGTTCTCTCATGCATGAACCATGATATGTTGGGACCTAGCTACCGAGTAGCAAGGTCTTGACCGATCTATCCAGAATACGTCATGACTGGACTAACTCGGAGACCGGACTAACTCAAGTTGTCCAAACCGAAGTAGCTTTACAATTCCTGAGCCGAAGTAACTTCACCTCTTTTGACCGAAGTAACTTTATTTCTCATGGGCCGGAGTAACTTCTCGGCCCATTTTACCTGGTCCTTCGTACTTTGGGGCCATAAAGTCTATTTCATAGCTCGGCCCAATTTTCACCAAAAATTACCCTCTCAATGTGTGTAAAGATTAGAGAGAGAGAGAGAGAGAGAGAATATGAGGTGATGGTAGTGATGCTACCAGTGGAAAAGTGGGTGAGGATGAGAGAAGGGAAAGGAAGAAGACTAATGTTTGTTTGTAATGTTGTGGGCTGTTTGGTTAAAAAAATCAATTTCTTTGGACATTTTTTATCCATCAAAATTAATTCCCTCTTTTTTTTTTTAACACCTATTATATTTCAATTATACCCTGCTTTAAACTTTCATCCTTGCCACCCCATTCTTAGACAACCACTTCCTCGGCACCTCCCACATCTCCAACAACTCCTTTCCTGCCACCCCCCAACCTTCTGTTGTCCCATTCCTAGCCCTCACAATCTCTAGTGCCCTCTCCTTCCAACTTCTAACCTGTTCCTCACAACCTTCATCACACAAAGAAAGTGCGCTAGAGAGAGAGAAGGGAGTAAAAGGGACAAAAATGGATTAGGGAGAGGCAAAACAAGATGGAAGATGGGAAGGGGGTGATGACAGTGGTCGAAGATGGAGATAGGTGAGGTGAGGGAGAGGCCAAAGCTGCCAGTGGAGTAGGGTAGGGTAGAATCAGGGGTTAGGAGGTTAAAAATGAAAATAAAATTAGAATTTTATGAAAGTAAAATTGTAATAAACACATATAAAGGCATGAGAGGCAACAAAATTAGATGGGATAGACAGCAGCAACCTTTGAAAAAATTGATGGCAACAACTCGATTCATCAAAATGCCAATATCTTACCCTTGTATAATTTCATTCACTTGAAATTTTGCACCATACATGAAATGTTTAGTGAGAATTGTGTATTTCCCCTTTCTCCATCTTGATAAGCAAAAATTTAAAATAAAAAGACCAAACCTTGTGATTCTTAAGATGAAAGGAGAGGTACATAAAATGTTTAGTGCATAATCTTATTACAAGAACTGTCTTTTTCCCTTTTCTCCATCTTGATATGCAAAAATTTAAAATAAAAAGACCAAACCTTGTGATTCTTAACACGAAAGGAGGGACCGATATTGTTCACCCCACGAGAGTCAATTTTTGCTAGAAAGTGGGCATTCTCTAGTCAAGTCACAAGCTGGTTTTTTTTTTTTTTTTTTTGAGTAAGCTAAAGATTAGTTATCCGTGTGTAACATGTAGAAGTTTCTGATGTAGTTTCTTCCTCGTTTTATCTTCTTTATAGAGGATGCCTTACCGTCATCTCTCTTTTGTTCATTAATAATTATCTTTGTTGACGAACAAAAAAAAAAAAAAAAATCATACATAGACTCACCTCTAAAAAATCCATCTCCCCTCCAATCGAAATCAATCACACAATGCCTAAATTGTCAGTAGACTATTTTCTCTTTTTCATGTAGTAAACAAAAATAAAAACCACAGCCAAAATGAGAATGTTAAAAAGCAAGTCCCTCAGATCATGAAAACAGCGAAGGATTACCAATATTAACAACAGCATGCTACTGAGTAAAACATACATAGAGAGAGTTTTCAAAAAAAAAAAAGGGGGGGGGGGGGGGGGGGGGGGGGGGGGGGGTCAAAATGAAGTTTCTTCCTCAAAGATCTCACCAACAAAAATGGCCATAATGGACAGACTAGCCGAAGTTGACTGTTTTGTACAAAAGCCATATATGCGTAACCAACCTAGACAGCCGGAAAAGCCATGGTTTCACAAGCTTCGAGCAACCTTTTCATACAGATCACGAGGCCAGTTCCTATTCAAATTGTTGGCAAGGAAATTCGCAATCTGCAGAGGGCAAAAAAAAAAATCTCACCATCATCAACGTGCAAATGGAATATACTTCAAAGCAGATACCAGAAAGCTGGTTCAGCACCAAGAAAACTCATCATCAAAGTAAAGTTAAGACAGTATCTTTCATGAATGAGAGAAATGTTAGAACGGTTCTACTTTACGAATAAACATTCAGTTTCCATAAGCAGTGTTTCATCGTGGAAGAACATCATCATTATCAACAGTAAACAAGTCCAGAATAGCCATAAGTCATGACTAAAGTAGAAGGGCACCCAAATCAGACAACGAAAACAGAAAGAAAGATCTACTTGTATTGCCAAACATACCTTGGTTCTCAAGGCACGAAGTGATCCATCTGAATCTGTGAGATTGTCCAAGCAATGAAGAGCAACCTTCAAAACGTCTGGCACACAAGCTTGGACATGGGCTGACAAATTTTGGAACGCATCATTTGCAATATCAGGCGCTCGTGGATCTAAAGGAAGAAAAGGAAGTTTTGCAACCTCCCTCAGTGCATCTAAATGACATCCCGCTCTCGCCAATTTATGGATAGACAATATGGCCTCAAGCTGACTTAACACAGTTTGTTGTTCCGAAACTTGTTCTCTCTCTTGATGACTGTGTCAATGTCAAGTGATTTTTCAGTCACAATGTGTAACATGAAATATTGCAAGCGACAAAGCAAAAAGTTCTCAGGGATGCATTTGAAATAGGACGTAGAATCATATGCACTTAGTAAACATATTTAAAAAGATTTGGTAATTATTTTACAGACCTCTTCAAAAATGGGGGCTAGTTTGTGAACATCTTGACCCCACCCAAACCCCGTTTTAGCAAGTGCCACGTGCATTGGCTCTCCCTTTTTTATTTGGTAATTATTTTTTCAAAATAAATAGTATCAGTATAAATTTGAGAAACAGAAATGCATGATAACTTGAGTTCTTTTATGCTTAACTGAAATATGAGGAAGTTCTGAAATCAGAACAAACAATTTTGAGGCAATCAGCTGCTAAAACATTCCCCCAAGTTTCCAACCTTGTCCATATTATAAAAGCTTTTGCAGTGATGCCACCGAGTTTTCCAGAAGGTTACATTGACTTTTTTTAGATGGGGTACAATTTTCAGAAGGATACATGGACAACAATCTCTAGTAAAGGCATTCATCATAAATCATGAATAGATAAAAAAAAGTAAATTGAGTAAAAAAAAAAATCACAATGTAAATGTCAAGTTTGAAAGGACCTGACTTCCGGATAATACTTGCATGTCTCCAAAACCTCATTCCCAGAATGAATTAGCCCAGCAGTCCGGCTATCACCATCCAATCTACCACGTGATAAGGCACAAATTGCTTCAGAGAGGCACTTATTTATTGTATCCAATGCCATCGCAAATGCCCCAACTCTTTTCTGAACTTCTATTGACTGAATTTTGATGGTTAAATGAAGTGAAGAAAATCAATAAATCAGGCAAACATCAAAAGTTCAAAACTGGTGAACAACACACACAACTAATAAAGACTTAGAAAAAAATGCCAATTTTACTGCTAAGATCAATTGCCAATAAATGGGAGGAAGGATGGTGGATGACAAAAATTACCAAACAATAGACATCTAAATTAATAATAAACAACAACATAAATGTACGATACTGCTTCACCAATTATTAAGTATGTACATTCAAAGACCATATATTATTTTTATTCCAACAACTAACAATAATTTATCAACATATACTTCTACAAGGAAAGGGTGTAAAAAGTTGCCCATGAGCATTTCAACACTCCATTTGACTGAGAGGGAGAGGTAAAGAGCATTCAAATATAGAATTATACACATAATATATGCTTTTTTATTTGTCACGATTAGGTCATGGTGCAGCCCCTCAAAAATATAAAAAGCAAAAAAAAAAGGAAAAGGAAACAAAAATAGCGAACTTAATGAACGCTATGTTGAAGGTGGAATAAAGTCGCAATACACAGTAGCAAATCCCTCTAGCTTCTCCATATGTATATGCGAACAATAGGGCTTTACTGATGATGAAAATGCTTATTTTCCATGGAATTAATTAACATTGCTCAGCAAGAGGATGGAGGCTCAAGTAAAATTACAAAGTCATATAAATTAATACACGACAGACTAAAACTTGAGCTGATACAGGTTCTCTAAAGAACGAACATTTTAGATGAATAAAGTGATAGGTTATAGTTGGAGTGAATCACAACTTGATGTTCTATGAAGAAAAAAAAAATGGTTTCCAACAAATATTAGACAAAAAATTTCCAAACTCGTGAGATGAATCAAGAGATGAGACAGGTTCTAACAGGAATTCATGTTTTTGAAGTGAATCATGAAGAGCTATTCTACAAATAAAATTGGATTCTAATCAATACCTTACAAAGATGCCTGCAAGGATATTTATTTTATATGTCAAGAGAAATAAAAGGGAAATGACTCAGCCATATCTAAAAGGGGAATCGGAACTGTACAGAATGAAACAGTGAATCTATTCCCCCAGTTGAACACGTAATGTGGCAAAGTTGCATCCAGAGACTTTCAAGAATTTAACAAAGTTCTGAATTTTGGAGGAATGTAGACTATATGTAAATAACAGAATCCCATAGAGAAGGAAAAAAACAAGGAAAAATGATTACCTTGTCATAAAGCCCAGCTTCCTGACACTGGCGAGCAGCTTCAAGCAGAAACTGTTGTCTAGTTTTTACATCAGTCAAAAACCTTCCCAGTTCAGCTTCTTCTCCAGCACCTCTTGGACCAAGTAAAAGATAAATTCCACCATCCCGTAACAACAGCTCTGTAAGTAGTTGCTTCAACATCAAGCTTTTCTGCCTTTCCTGATCTACATTACCTCTCCCGCTCCATGACAACTGCCCACCACCCACTGCAGCGGCAGCTTGTGCATAATATTCCAATGCCATTGAAAGATTGCCATGACGTAAATAGACTGATCCATACTGCCTAATTATGCTAGCTGCCTCAGCAAAAGCATCCATGACCCCCAGTTTTTGGCCTGCTCCAGCACTAACAGAAAGGACCCCATGGTCAGCCAGCACAACAGCTATATGCACAGCATCTATACTATATCCTTCATCTCCCATATCCTTTGACAAATGTAAGACTGCTGGTAGCAACTGAATGCTTAAGAGCAAAACATATGGATATACCAAAGGGTCCTTGCCGTTCTTAGTATAATATGAAGGCTCGAATTTATTTAGGTAAATCTGCAAATCATCCAAACTGTAGGGTGAATATCCTTCATTCAGGACAACAGAACTAGACCCTGCCGGACAGTCTCGTATAGAAGACAATTTGAACCACAAGAAATCCTCTATGGTGTTGAAAAGTGTAGGGTTTTCTCTAAGCAGGCGGTCAATGTGCCTGCGAGAACCAGATACTATAGCATATAATAGCAACTTTTTCTTGTCATATGCAGGTCGACCAACTCGATCACCCATCCTTAACAACTTCTCACATTCTTCTGAAGCAGCAGCTGCAGTATCTGGTGATACCATTCCTCCAGTAGTTACCCATTCTGAAAGCTGCCAAAACAGAAAGAAAACGGTTACAACTAAAAGAAGACTCGTGTATATAATAATGACCAGTCGGTACCTGGGAAGCAAATTGGTTTGAAACACGAGACGATAAGGCAACATTTTTCGCTTCATCATAATACCCAGTTCGCAAGCAAAAGTAAATCTATTGTCAAAAAAAAAAAAAGAGTTAGTGACAAAAAAAATCCACCCTAATATATAATTTCTGTATACACACAACATTGGTATATTTTCTATTCCAAGTTCAACTTGGCTTCAAATGGAACTCCTCTGGTTTATACCATAACAAAAATTAGCTAGAATGTAACTCAAAATGCATTTTAATTCTTTCCCATGTCTTTCTAAATCAATATCATGAACAAATGCAAGATTTTATGGCAAGGAAAAACAAAGCCAAATAACATGCCTCGCCAAAAAAAAAAACAAGCAAACTATAGAAAGAACAGGTCTAGAAACAAGCAGTCATGTCCATGTTGAATTGTGGAATTGTTGACCATCATCTCATCTAAAAATCTCAAGTTGTTCGAGAGGAACAACCTTCATTATTTATATCCTCAACAGGCTCCCTAATGTGTGGCCACTCTCTTAGATAAGCAGGCAAACACATAAAAGTGTTCTAATCATTAGGTAGGCAGTGAGATTTGAATACATGATCTATTATCTGCTCTGATACATGTTGAATTGTTGACTATAATCTCATCCAAAAACTTAACCTATTAGAGAGGGACACAACTTTATTATTTATAGAAAGGGACACAACTTTGTCTTAGTTATAGATAAATTAACTAGATAAATTCAGAGTGATGTCTCATGTTGTATGTTGTTCACAAATGATATTCCCAGTGGATGAAGCATGCGAGTCAAAAGGTTTAAAATAAGTAGAACTAAAACTAAATATATGGAACTTACTTCAGTAATGATACGAGAAGAAACAGCAAAAAAGTGAAGATTGAAAATCAAGAGATACCAAAGAGTGGACAATTTTGTCATCTAGGTTCGATTATTAATAAAAATGGAAAGGTTGAAGAGGTTGGAGAAGTAACCCATAGAATCAAAGTTCATTAAACACAAGTGGATGAATGTTTGCCAGCATATTAAGCGATTAACAAATACCAACAAAATTGAGAGGCAAATATTATTGAATAGGTTAAGAGCAGCAATGCTTTACTAGACAGAATGTTGGGCAATAAGAAACATGTTAATAAAATTAGTGTAACTTAGATGAAGATGCTAAAATGGATTTGTGTTAAGACTAGAAAATAATTAAAAAAAAGAAAAAAGAAAGAAAGAAAGAAAGAAAGATAAAAAAAGATAAAATGGTAGGAGCAATACCAATGAAGATAAGATAAGAGAAAACATAATAAGGTGGATTGGTCGTGTACAACAAAGACCAGTAGTTCCAACAGTAAGGATGAGTGATATGATCACCGTAAGTGGGAACTGAAAGACCTAAACTCATATGGGATGTTGAAGATTTGTGGTAAAAGATAATATGAATTTATTTAATTAAATTGCCCTAGCGGAATGGCGGAAAATGATTTCTGTGGCTGACCCCAATTAATACACAAGGCTTGGTTTGGTTAGCTTCAAGCAAAAGTTAAAAAGATCATGAGGTAAAGACCTGCTGCCATGTTGTATCAACAGGAGGCTGCCGACGAACATCCCCTGCATCAAAATCTAGAACCCCATAATCCCTTAAACGAATCTGCACATACAAAAATAATTAGAAGATGGCATAAGTAAATAATCCAGAAAGATAACAAAATTGTTTCCCAAGTCACACGCGCAACTTCGTCAAAGTTAAATAAAAAAATCAGCAGACAAACCCGAAGGAAAGCACGTATTCTTTGCAAATTGCCAACCGCCCCACCAAGAGCAGCCTAAAGCACAAGCACCAAAAAACTAATTCAAAAGGCACAAATGGCAAGGAAGTTCATTTAGCTATAACCAAACAGATGATTTGAAGAAGCAACAGAATTATACATTAGGAGTACAAGAGTACAAGTTTCAAAGCTGAAAGTACACCAATGAATTATTAGATGCTAGGATGAAAAGCAAACATTAAAAATAATTTATTACCTGTGCAGGATGACTTTGTATTGTATCAATGATATATTTCTCATGCCCCCATTCGAGGTGGCGCCTTGCACCAATTACTAAAGACATTTTCTTCGAAACATCCCTTGGAACAGTTGGGCCCTCACCCATCAGTGTCTATCATATAATTCAATTCATCCACATACAATTGCGTTACAAACATTACAAACAGAACCATGGCTAATGCAATTATAAGTTTCCAGAATAGCAATTAGCAAACTATAAGTAGAACAGAAAGCAAGCAGTGCACCTGAATTAGATGCCATATCTTCTGCATGCTAACTGATTTCCCACCAGAAGCATCAAGGCCCAAACTCTCATAAGCACCCTTGAAAACTGTAGCAGGCTAATGAGGAGAAAAATAGTAAATTGATCACAAATCCAGCAAATTTTAGTAATTGACTTAATTGGTTGACACAATCACGAACAGAATATAGTACACAACTTCAACAGAGTGATTTCCACACGAAAACTTCAAGAGGAAGAAAGAAGAGGGGGAAGAGTACATGAAACATCAACATGCATCTAAAGTACAACATTAAAAAGCAGCCAGCAACACTCCTAACCTATGATGCATGGGCACGGACACGGGACATTTCAAAAAATGGGAGTCACGACACGCTGGGGACACGTTTAATATATATAATTTTATTTATTTATTATATATCTAAAAAATTTTAAAAAAATATTGGTTCCTATAAAATTACAATAATAATAAAATTAATAAATACATTACCTAAATTTTTTTAATAAAATTTGATTTTTTTCAAATAAAAATAATTTATTTTATAAATTTTAATAAAAACATGGTTATAAATAATAAAACAAAAGAAGATAAAAAAGGAAAAGGAGACAGAAAACGGAGGAGAGAGAATAAATAAAATCAGAAGAAGAGAAGAGAAGAAAGCGAAGAAGACGAAGACAGAAGAGAAGACGAAGACGAAGACAGAAGAGAAGACGAAGACGAAGACGAAGTCAAGAAGACAGAAGAGAGAAGAAGAAGAGAGAAGAACAGGTTAGGGTTTGTTCTCTCTTTCCTCGATTTGTCCCTCTCTTTCCCTCGATCTGTCTCTCTCTTCCCTCAATCTCTCCCTCTCTATCCCCTCGATTTGTCTCTGGCTCTCTCTCTTTCTCCTCTCCATTCTAGGGCTTCTTCAATCCACCTACGTGTCTGTAACATGTCCTTGTGTGTCCAACCGCGTGTCTGACTGAAAAAATTCCAAAAAAAAAGGGGGGCACGTAAGGGAGTGTCAGACACGTGTCCGTGTCCATGTCCGTGTCCGACGCTCATACGCAGGCCTCAGGGACGTGTCCGTGCTTCATAGCTCCTAACTATCACCAAATTACAAACCATTAATCTGTTGATACCATAGATTTCTAAGCATTTAGTTAAATCAAAATAAAACCTTTTTTGTAAGTAATAATTTATTAAAAAGCATAAAAGGGAATGCTACCCAAGTACAAAGAGGTTAAACCATGATAACTTTAACAAAGAAACAAAAGGGGCCAACACTCAAAAAGGCCTAAAGGTTCTTACAAATGCATGAAATTAATAAAATCTACAAGAAGATCAAGATTAGGCATGAGCCTCACAACCTCCACCACAACTCCAACTAAGCAACATAACCAAAATAAAACCTAACCAGCAATCAAAACCCTAACAAGCTTCATCTGAAGAACCAAGGAGAGAAGGAAAAGACAAAAAGGAATATGTTTTAAGATGATAGAAGGAAGAACTTTAAAGTTACAAATAAAGAATAAAGGCCTTACTTTAAACGGAAAACTACGCTCTCTTGCATTATTGAGATTCTTAACAACTTCAGCATAGGCTGCAGCTTTTTTCTCAAGGACAGGCTTATTAGCTAGAGGTGCAAGCTCCATGCTAGATTGACCAGATGAAACCTGTGGGCTTGAAGTCAAAGACATAATTTGACTTGGACGAATCCCCCTGGTACTTGAATCACCCAAATTGGTTTTAGGTAATGTAGAAATTCGGCTCATGCTTTGAAGAAAGTCTCGTTTTTCCTTTTGCCAATCCTCCTGCCACAGTGAGTCCCACACAATCATAAGTAACATAACAAGCAATAATAAAATACCCAGTTTTCACCTATTTATTTACTACAATAGTTTCAAAACTCTCAAACCTAACATGGCACTGAATAGTATTACCACATGGTTCATAGTCTTCTCCATCCAGTCCTGCCCCGAAACTAGTGGATGTCTTAAGCAAGGGAAACATTTATCAAAGAAAAAAAAAGGGAAGCACCCTGAATGAATATCATATCCAATATTTCAGGAGGGGGATGTGTGGAAGCAAAAAAAAAAGCTTAATAGGCACAAAAGGACTCAAATTTTGATTAAAAAAATTAAAACTACTTTGACATATTAACTTTTTTCAGGTTCCAGAAGTTCATAAAGAGAATATGCTTAAAAAAACAAAGAAAATATCCACAATCATTGCAATCAAAATAAGCTGTTCACAGGATTTAGTATGGGATGGTTAACAGAAAGAAACATTTGGAAGGCATTATGTTAGTGAAATTGAAAAGAATATAAAAAATTAAAAATTAAAAAAAAAAAACCTCAAACCATTGATTCACTAGCTCCTACATCCAGGAATAAAAGAAAAGAAGGATAAGAAATTCATAGACAACAAAATCATAGCTCAAATAAATGTCAGTTGATTCACATAAACAAACCTTCTCATTATTTATCAAACTTTTTCGAGATAGCCAATTGTAACAATCAAATAATTTTAGTTCACATGCCACTCCATGTAATCTGAACAGAAAAATTAGAACTAGCAAGGTGCAACCAACATGAGAAGGACTGAAACATAGGGACAATGATAGGGATGATGATACAGAGGAAAAGAACTAAAGATATAATGGAGCCAATTCTGGCATACTAACCTCCAAAACTGTCATCATATAATCATTAAAACTTCTAAGGTTATCCTTCTGAGCTTCCTGAATAGCTGAAACCATTGCCATCTCATGTACCTGATGTGAACATGTTGAAGTTCGATGTGACCACACAACTAAACATTTTTCTAGCTAAGAAAAAAATAGTGTGTGCCTGTGCATGAAAAGTGACTGAATGCATTGTGATATGCAACACATTCAGTATCATGCAATTGACTGGCAGACCTAAAAAATATATACTATAATAATAATAACACAGAAATACAGCACCACTACTCTTATAGCACTGTCAAACATGTAAAACCAAGATAATTCATCAAGCTTTACACATAATGAACAGATTGCTGATATCAATGCAGAAGACAGGAAAACTTCACCATCAAACAGTTCCACCTCTGGATTTGTGACTAGTAATCTATATAAAGTGGTCCTCTACAACATACCAATTTGAATTGTAGACTTCGAGAAAAAGACAGACACACATGGAAGTATAATATATGCAGTAGAGAACATCATGCCAACTGGGCCCTATCACATCTTAAACTATTATTAACATTCCAAAAGGAAAGGCAAGCATGTAGGATATAAGGTGAAGGATACATAGTAAGCCATGCATACACACTAACGTGCTCGCATAAAGACAAACATGCAGTTGCTTTTGGGACCGTATTGCCACTGAAATAAATTAATAACGCCTACCTATATCACCCACTAAAGGCAAATTGATTATTGCACAAGATTTGAAAATGAATTTCTTTATGGTATCTCAAAATAATTGCAGCACTGATATATATTATATAACAGTGAATGCTCGAACACTACATTGATATGCATGACAAAAAAAAATGTTTTTTTCTAATTCCATGGAATTCACATAAATAAAAACCAAAGTTAAAACTACTTTACTTTTATTGGTATTCCATGATATAATGGCACACAACAAAGTGAATGGTAAAGAAAAACTATTTTCTCTGTATTGCAATATGAACCAAAATTTACAGACTTCTCTCCGTTGATCAATGTGAGCAAAAATTTACACACAACAATGCAAGAAAGAAAGAGCTAGAATATCAATATTTTGAAATTATGTTGTCAATAAACAACAAAACGAATAAAAGTTACCTGTTGCAGATACTCTTCCACGCTTGTTGCCTCAGCAGGGAAAACATCTTCAAAAGTCGTCTTGAAGAATAAAGTTAAAATATGAGAGGATGGATAAAAAAATAAACAATGCTAAGTGGGGGGAAAAAAAAAAAAGTCAAGAAATCATAAAAACTCTATCTTACAAAAAAAAGCTTTTTAAAATTTAAAAAAAAAAACTCAAGTGACATCACTTACAAGTTACAATAAGATGCAAAAATCTCTATACATGCATGGATTAGATCATCCAAATTCAATTTTACGTAACAAAAACCTGTTGATATTTTCATATAAATCTAATTATTTTTTGTGTAAACTGTTCTCTTTCTCTCTAATCAAAATATTCTTCATTCAAAGGACGATGGTAGACAAAACATGTTTAAACGGTATGAGGTTGAGTTAGCTGAGGAGGGGTAATTGTAAAAGTTCCTGTAGAGCTATCAGGCATGGGAACACTCGAGCAATGCCTGATAGCTGAGGAGGGGGCAACAGTAAAAGTTCCACAAAACATGCATTAGTTCTCATTGTGGTGGACTGAAAAGAAGGAAGAGCATTTGCAAACTCCTTAACTGATCTCAAACATAAGAAATGTGAAGTACTGTTTTCTTCATAGTCACTAGAAAAATAGATAAAGGCCATAAAGATAGCTCTGCTAAACTGGAAGTCTGACTCAAAGTAGCCCATGGCAGTGTTGACTAGCCTAATTGGTAAAGAATCTTTGCATTACCCTTGCCATTTAGTCCACTGTTGCTGTGTGTGTTGAGATTGGAGGGATGAGAATGTGCTCATACGAAGCACCAAACTTCTGTGCAAAAAATAATTTGGTTGGCAATGAGTCCGACGTTCCAAAATTGTTGGTACCATGCTTGCATAAAGCAATTGAGAAAGAAAGGGTTGGCCTAGTGGGTTGAGGCACTACCCTTAAAAACTATGAGTGACATATCTGGGTTCGAGTCTCACCGTTGCAAAATGCAGCTTCTCCCTCCTTATTCCCCTCCTATTGACGAAAGAAAGAATAAAAAAAAATGAAAAATATCAAATAAGTTCTACTTTTCCCATGAAATTTTCATTTAGTCCAATTACACTATGTTGAGAGGGTTGTTATGTGTTAATAGGACTCAACGGATGTTTCACGAGAAAAGTTAGACTTACTGAGAAATTTCCCTAAAAAAATTGAGTAAACACTCAAAAAGCACAACCCAAACTTTCTGATACTCCTAGACAGCACTAAGAAGACCATAATGAAGCTGTATTCACTTCATCATGTCCACATTTCCAACTGAGAATACAACTAAATGACTGTGAATTCTTTATTGCCACAAGTTGTGGATGATAAAAGCAACATATATTTATATATCAACATGCATGCTCACATGGATTTTACAGAACCTCTGCGTAACTAAATTCTTCATTTTCTAGTCCAAATGGACAAAACTGTGGAAACCCATGGCACAATTACATTCACTTCATACAGAAATTCAAATTAACGAAACAATTGAATTACTCTAATACAAATACCAAAAGTGGCAATCAATGAGAACAGAAAATTATGCATCAAGTTGAAGATATAAAACAGTTACCTTTAATTCAAAAGATTTAAGATCCCGAGCAAGCTGCTCTGCATTTATTCCTTCACGAGCTAATAGCCTGCATATAAATTAAGAAAAACTTCAAAAGTATGAAAGAATATCAACCTATTGACACTCATCAATCAGACATTCTCAAATGGTTAATTGCTGAGGAATTTCAGGAAAGAGAGGTCATTGCAAACCCAAGTTGGAAAAGATAATGAGATATCCTCCGCAGTTATTAACTAAACTATGGAATCTCAAAACAGTCATTGCAAACCTAATTTGTTACAAACTTCTAATTTCCTTTCCTGTATTTTCTCATCATCCAAACTCATAAATTATCATTGCTTCAAATTCGTCTTGAGAAAAGTGTACACATCTGTATGTATTTTTATAATGCATATAAGTGATGCGAGTTTATATGAAGTACCTCGTGGCAGCAATAGATTGAGTAGGAGCTTCAGTTCTTAGGGTTTTCGCCTTTAGCTTTTTCGACAATGCCTCCAATTGATCTAAGTTCCTCTGAAGAACCAAAAAAAAAAAACAGAATTTATGATTTTAGGCCAAAAACAATGATAAATTCATGAATGCTCAGTCAAGAAAAAAACATAAGCCTCCAATACACTATGCCTCACATAACAATTTAACTTAACCAAGCGACTCAAGCATTTTTATTTTTGAATTAAACAAAATCAACAAACATAAAGCACGTGCTCGAAATTCCTTTTCTTTTGATTTCTCGAGTTTTCTCGGGAACCAAACGGAGTGGAAAAGTGAAGTGTAGGATGAACCTGAAGAGGAGGGAACTGAGCTGACGGAGCTGCTTGTTCGAGAAGCTTCGAAGATGAATGGAGAAGATCGGTCCAGCTACCCATGTCTGCTTCGTTCGCCATTCTCTCTCCTCTCTCTCTCTCTCTCTCTCTCCCCTCTCTAAATGTTCTCTCCCTCTCTGCTCTGCAACTAGAAGAGTACTACTTGAGAGCTCGATTTCGCGAAGATTGTTTTGGAGCCCTAATATCGAACGGTAAAGTATGAAATGGGTTATTCTGTGAAGCAACCACATCATATCAATCTGTGGATGCCAAATCAGTGCCGTCAGAATAAATACCTTTTTGTCATTTTTTTAAATGATTTTTTAAAGTTTTAATAATTAAAAAAATAAATGATTTTTTAAAGTTTTAATAATTAAAAAAATAAATGAATTTGGTGCTTCCGAGAATTTTTTTTTTTTTTTTTTTTGAGGAGCAAAATTAAATAGCTTTTATTTTTTCTTAATTAATAACAATCAATTTTTTTACTTTTTTATGTATTTAGGCTTCGTTGCGAAAAGATTATTTTAATAATTTTTTAACATTTTAGCTAATTATTTTAGTAATTTTTTTACTTTTTAACTAAATTATGATGTAAAAAAATTAATATATTTGAAATTACGTTTTAATTTTTTACAAAAAATGTGTAAAAAGTATAAAGAAAATGAAATTTTTGACTTTTTATTTTATGTGTATAATTTGTTAGTTTTTTTACTTTTTTTAATAACTTTTTAAAATTCAAACTCTTCAATCGAAATCTTAATAAGTCAAAAAAGTACCTTATTTAGCTAACTCAAAACAAGGTCTAACCATAATTCATAATTTATCATGGCGTGTAAGCTGTAGTGCATTGTTTTAAGAAAAATGCTTGGGAGCACTAAAGTGTTCCCACTAATTAGGTGGCAGTGAGTCTCGTCATTAATGATGTGATGTTTTGGTCTTGGAGTTGTATTTTCTTTTTCTTTTTTTACCTTTTTTTAATGCATTAGTGTTATTAGTGGTGATATTTTTAGTGGGATAAATCATTGTTGTTGTTTTAAATCGACCTCCTCCCAATACACTTGCTATCATTATCATGTAGTTTGATTTTAAATTTTATTTTATATCTTATTTTTTTTTATAAATATTTTAGTCAAGTTATTTAACTATTAAACAAACTTA
The DNA here is from genome assembly GCF_055761805.1 of Camellia sinensis. Taxonomy (NCBI): domain Eukaryota; kingdom Viridiplantae; phylum Streptophyta; class Magnoliopsida; order Ericales; family Theaceae; genus Camellia; species Camellia sinensis. The sequence goes on from NC_138970.1 coordinate 11,717,794, forward strand.
AGATATATGTGAAAATCTTATTTAAATTTTGCTAATACATTCATATATTTTGATTTTCTTAAGAAAAAAACTTTTGTATATTTAATTTTTTAATTTTTTTCCCCACAATTTTATTCAACTTGTTAAAAAAAATAAAAACTTTTACATATAAGGTCTTATGGGCCAAGCCTAATTTTTTTGCCTAAAATTTAGGGCCCAGGCCCAATTACATAGAGTTTGACTAGCCAACAACGGGCTAGACTTGGGCCAATCTATCCTACATTTCTAAAATCCAAGCCCTACCCATGGGCTAATGAGTTTTTTTATTAAGTCCAAAATTTATTGGGACAAAAACAAGAAATTATATTGCCAAAATTTAAAGTGCATAACAACAATTATAATTACATATACTAAAAAATGAACATTATGTATTGAAATATAAAATTTTGTCCATTATGCTATTAAATTTTACGCATCTTTAATCTCATTGAAATATAACTATTAATTTAATAGTTAACATACTACTCAATAGTTTTTCAGTTTTAATTTTATTGTATTATAAAAAAATGTACACATATACGAATAAATAAAAATAAGAGTAAAAAAAGTATGCATCTTTAGACAATAATATTTATCGTTGATCTATTCTTTCAATATGAAACAAGCAATGCAATGTGGCATTACAAGGAGTTTGAGTGTAATGCTTGTGGCAATGCCAAGTTAAAAAATTAGGGTTGCGTTTAGTAGAGTTTTATAAATATGATTTGAGAGTATGAGTTGTATTTTGAGTTTGTGAGTTGTGAAATTATGATTTGAGTGTAGAAAATTTGTTTGGTTATGGTATTTGAATAGAGTGTTGAATTGAGTTTTGAATTATATGTGGAATTGAGTTTTGAAAGTTTGATTTAACATGTGAAGTAAGAAAATTTGTTTAGTTATGAGTTTTGGAAAGAGTTTTCAAAACTTAATTCAAATTGTTATAACTCATAACAAAACACACTACTTTCACAGTATTGAAAATTCTGATCAACACTCATAACCAAACTCTTTTTTAAAATTCAATTAAAAAAAATTATTATTAACAGAAAATAATATTAATTAATTTTTTAATTGAAAATACTACAAAGGAAATAATTTTTTTTCAAAATAAATATTCAAAAAATTTAAATCATAAATATTTAAATAATCTAAAAAATTTAATAAGTAAAAAATTAAAATAAATATTAAAAAAATTTAAATAGTAAAAATTTAAATAATTTAAATATTCAAAAAAATTAAATAATTTAAAATTTTAATATTTTAAATTTAAAAACAACTCTACACTCAAATCGTAACCAAACACATAAAACAAAACTCAATTAAGAAATTATTTTTAAAACTCATAACCAAACACATAACTCGAAACTTCATACTACTTTTACAACTCTACACTCAAATCGTAACCAAATACATAACAAAAAAATAAAAATATTTAAAAATATTTTTATAAAATAGAGTTTGGATTTATTTTTATAAAATATTTTAAAATTTAAAAAATTAAAATTGTAATATTTAAAAATTAAAATATTCAAAAAATTTAAAAAATCTTAACATATTTAAATATTAAAATATTTAAAATCTTAACAAAATTAAAATACTTTTAAAATATTTAAATATTTAAAATATTTAAATATTTAAAATATTTAAAAAATTAAAATATTGATTTGAATCGAGTTTTGAAAAGAGTTTTAAATTATGTGTTTGGTTAGGAATTTTAAAAAATAATGATTATGTTTTAAATTCAGTTTTGAGAAATGGATGCAGAATTATGATTTAAAATTTCAAAACAAACACCACACTCAAATCAATGGGTGAAACTATAATTTGAAAGACTTACTAAATGGAGGCCAAATTTTTATTTTCACGAATCTATTGACCTTTATTCTGTTAAAGTTTGGCTCGATTATCAAAGGACCTTAAAAGTTTGACTTTAACTTGTTTTTATATAATAAAAAACGGTTCTGATTCGTAGCTCGAATTTTTCGTGGCTCGAGTGGCTCAAAATCTCAAATCGACGTCGTTTTAGGATGTTTTTTGATTCTTTTACCGGCAAGATAATATTTTTCGTACAATTCGCGCCATTCGAGCCTCACATTCTCGAGCTACGGAGCATTTTCCAATAAAAAATTGTGCTCGAATGAGCAATTTGATTTTTCTAATAATAGGTTGTTGGATTGATAAGAAAATTCTTCTAAGACCTTTGTAGTCGGCCTATGGTTCCAACTTCAGATAACCCATTGGGCAAAGCTTATGGATCAAATCATGGGCCCTACCATTTGATCCCAGCCCAACTCATATTTTATTGTTGAAAACCTGGCCCATCAATACAAAAAATTATTAAGTGGTCTGGAGGCATAGTATTTCCACCAATTATGCATTTTTAATGTTCTTCATCATCTAACACTAAATTGTGAATCATATTTTTTTCACCAATCATAATATTCTTAGAACACCACCCGACCATGCCTTAGAATTATCATATAACTTCTCATCATTAGACTTGAACCGAACTATTACTCTGGGGGACTTTGGACATTTTGACCATGCAATCTTATTCTTTTCATTCAATCCATGGTTGTTCATTGGAAAAGACTCTTCAAGTTCACATTTATATGGTCAACGATTTGAAAACTGGTTGAAATGAAATGAAAACGCACAAAACCTTCCAATTTATGCAAATTGAACAATTTGATTTGATAATAATGTCGGACAGTTATTTCATGAAGCTTGTCAACGCCCATGGGCTGCGCGCCACATTAAAAACATGGGTTTAACCAAATCAAACGACTTTTCAAAAACGTTAAGAATATACCTTCTAAAAAAAACAGGACATTTTTTCATAAATCACTTTTTATTTATTTATATTTTATTTAGTTTATATTATTTTTTTATATTTTAATAAGTTTTATAAGTGATATAGTTATTAAAATACCTTTAATAATATTCACATTTATAATATAAATGTTCCGTGATGTAAATATTCACTCCGTCAATATGAATATTTACATCGTCAATGTGAAAGTTCATACAGTTAATATAAATGTTCATACTATTAATGTGAATGTTAACATGTCAATGTGAATATTCATATTATCAATATGAACATTCACACGTTAATGTGAATATTCACATTGTAAAATAAGAATGTTCACATCACCAAATTACTAACTATTCAAAAAATATTTGTAAGGGTAGAAATGTCCATAAAATACTTTAAATATGAGAATTAGGATCTGGTAGATCAAATGTTCAAATAATAGGACTTATTGAAATACAAAAATATCTTATGAACTAATTAAGATACAAGTACCTGAAAAAAGATTTTCTAATAAACCTTCCAAAAAAAAAAAAAAGAACATATAATATATTCTATTGTGTTTATCAAAAAATATCTATCTATCTATTTTTTTATGAGCAAAGGGCTAAGCTGCTAGTAACATGTTGTGTCACAGAACGTATTTGCAATTTTTTTGTTAAAATAATAAATAATAAATAATTTATTTAAAATTTAAAATGTTTAAATTAGGTCATGATGTATTGAAAATAATTATGGATATTAATAAGTGTGATTTTCTAAAGAATTTGTAGAATTTAGAGTTGAATAATTTACATTAAGTAGCATGTTTGGTTTGTTTTTTTTTTTAATTATCAAAAATATTTTTCGCTACAAAAAAATAGGTAAATTGTTGAGCATGAAAATACAAAAAAACGACATATCAAAAATGGAAATGATACTAATTTGTTTTTTTAACATCACTACAAACAAACATTATTAGAGTCGCTACATACAAAATATCTTGAAAAAATTTGTGAGTACGATCAAGACTAATACGACACACCTTAGAAGGATCGTCTTATTTTTTATTCTCAAAAAGAACTATATTCTTATTTTTCAAACATCATTGCTACAATCACCAAAATATTCGACCTCCCAAATCACCAACCTTCGCGAATGTTAGTAAATAGATACAGTGATCAAATTTTTCGATTTGTATATCTTTTTTGGTATTCAAAGTCTCCACAGAGTGAAGGCAGCCAAAGAAGAACACAACAGTAGCTACTCTTTTTGAATCTTTCCACCTATAGAATATAGGTTAGTTCATCAGCCTGACAAAAAGGACGAACATTAAGAAATACAGCTAAATTGAAACCTTGAAATATCTTAAATTATCGTTGATACTTCTTTCTTTTTCTAACCTTTCTGGTATGGCAGCTCAATGAAGAAGAATAACTTGTGTATTCAACTAATAAACCATTAGGAAGAAAAGAGAGTGCAAAATGCAATTTCACATAATTATAAGGTGTAACTTTTAGCATTAGTGTTACTGTATGAGATGTCACTAATCCCAGTTTAGTAATCGCCTATTTTAATTGATTTTTTGATATTTTATAAAAGACGTTCAAAAAAATAGAGAGAATAATATAATAACTTATAGTGTCTTTTGGCTAAAACTTCTAGTCCCCAAACAGGGCACCCTAGTGACTTTATCGTTTTGTATCTACGTATAAGGTAGTAAACGATTCAAGCAGAAAGTTATTTAAATTTGATTTGAAAATTAAATACAATTTAATATATGTTTAAGTTTGAATTATTTACATAATGAGTCGATCTTGGACGGATTTTTAGTAAGTCAAATTCGAGTAACTTTTTTATCTTGCGTATAAGTTATTAAGCCAAGGTTGGCTTAAAAACTTGACAAACACAAAAGTATGTTCAAACTTAACTTGTTTATAGGTTTGGGAATAAGTTATTTTAATTGACTTTTTATAAAAAGATGTGTAAAAAAAATAAAGAAAGTGATGTGATTAGGTGTTTTGATTTATTAACTATTTTAACTCTAACCCAATTTCTCAAACGGGGCCATTTGACACAAACTTTTAATGAGCCATTATGAATCAAATAGTTTGTTTTGTGTTAGCAGATATTTTAATATTATAATGTGTTATAGGTTTAGTCTTCTTTTCTTTTCTACCAAGTTTGCTTGCCCACCATATAAGTCTTCCAAGTCCAAGTCAAGTCTTCGCCAAGTCTTCAGAAAACTTCTCCACCAAAAGCACTTGCCTAACAAGTTTTCATTTTTATATATTGATCTAACTTCTTATCTTGGTAAGAAGAAGAAGTTTTTTGTTGCTTTATTATGTTTTGTGTGAGATTATCAGGCAAATAAAAAGGGTGTATGTGATAAAGTTTTGGGTTCAACCAATTGTGCAGTATTGGTTAATCATACGACTTACTCGAGCTGTTGTATCCTGGGGGAACAAGTCAAGGTTTTTTCTGCTGCACCGGTGTGAGGTATTACCTAACCGCAGAGGGTTTGAATCTCCTTAAAGAGAGCGAATTTCCCGCGTCTCAGCCCTTACAATAGTTACTGTAATTTTTATTATTTGTATTTTCTAGTGTTTTTGTTTAATAGCCAGAGATACATACTGTTTTCAAAATGTTATTTTGACATTTTCATTTAATTGTGCAAATGCCATTTAAAATAATATATTTCATAATGTCAAATAAAAAGATTAATTTTGAACCCATGAAGTGTAGAGATTTTCTTTATCTATTGTCAAATTTTAACAGTGACAGCTGATGATCTAGCAGACCATAAGACAAGGTTTTTGTTCTCCAAGTTTAGGTAACCGAACACCTATTCTTTTACTTAAAGTAATTAAACTTGTGATTATGACTATAAACCAACATAATTTATTACAACAAATCCAAAGTTGCAATGAACCAGAAAACTCTAATGTATAATTAACTTAATTAATTATCACATGCTGTACTGCATTGTACAGATGGAGACTTAAATTCACCATTTTTCATTTGTTGGTATGCATGTTTTTTGATTCTGAAATCCCAATTATATTTAAGAAATCAAGCAATTAACACTAATTAATTGAATATGGTCCAATAATATTTGTTGGCCAGAATAATAAGACGGCGATAATAATCAAATCTCAATCACAATGACGTGACAAAGGGCGATTAAAAACAAATTAATTGGCCAGATTCCAATTATTTTTGTTCACGAGGAATATAAGACGGACAATAATAAAATTTCCCCTATTACTCTTCTTCGATCCAATTGTAATATAAATCAAATAAAATTAAAAATTAAAAAGCTTTCACTTTTCTCTTCCATATAAGTTGGACGATGGTATCGAAACTTTTGTAAAGTGCTCACATCTATAATACTCATTTTTGTCTCTATTCTTTTTTTTGTTGTTTTATATATATATATATATATATATATCTAATTATGGCCAAATATAGTAAGTTGGAAGTGATATTTTTAACGATCATACTAAAACAGCTCAATTAATTAATAATAAAGGAATCAAATGTTAATTATTTTGTTTAATTTTAATTTTTTTTTTTTTACATATTTCAAAAGCACTTTCAATCAATGCACTTTTTGCATGTTTAATTAGACAATGATAAGTATTTTTCTTATCTTTAATGTAAAAAAGTTTTGAGAATTAAAAAAGGAAAATAAAATAGATTATGTAAACATAATTTTGGAAATTGACATAACCAATTTGTTTGAGCAAAATCTCAATAAATCATTTTGATTTTTTTGGTCAAAATGGTAATGATAAAATGTTATAATCGATTTAAATTCAAGAAAAGTAGTATGTTATCATGTTTTCGGTGAAATTAAACGTGGTAAAAAAATCAATAAATATAAAGAAATAATAGATTTCTTTTAAAAGTCTTCTAAGATCTTGCTTTAGATCATTCTTTTCACCAAACCAATTAAAAAATAATATTTGTGGACTAAAAATAAATAAATAAATAACAAGCCAATTGGTGAGAACACTAATTTACAAGGTTTGACGAATTAAAAACCAAAATACTACTTTGAAATATAAATGTACGTTTTTTTTTATTATATAATATAAACAAATAGAAAATCTGTTTAGTGATAGATATGAGTGTTAGTGCATTATATTGTTAGTGTATTCTATGTTGTTATTAGCTGTAAAGTGTGTCCTAGCTGATCATGATGTCTTTGCTTTCGGTTGCTTTTGGGTGCATTGTTTGTAAACTTCTCCTTTATAAGGAGCTCCTGAACCATTGTACAAAATACATTCAATACATAAATCAATATACATAATTCATTCTCTCTGTATCTCTCTCTATCAATTTATCTTACATGGTATCAGAGCCAAGTTAACAACCTAGTAATTTCGCTTCACCGGCGGGCGGCAGCCTCGCCCTGGCCGCCCGCCGGACGATGAGAAAACTAAGCACATGTCTCTCAACCAAGTCTTGAACCACACTGGTTAATCATATACAATAAGATGGCAAAAGGAGGCAAACTAACCAAGCTCAAGTCAGCAAACAGCTCAGCAGCCGCTCCACCTACGGCGGCTCCGTCGTCACCGCCGCCTCGTCCTCAACCCACTCTTCCTCCAACGATGACTACTCCTCCTCTTTCCACAACAACAACGACAAGATCTCCAAAGCCCCCCACCCCGTCTACGTCGGCAAGTCTCGCTGTCGCTACCTCGTCGGCTCCGACGTCGTTGACAACCCCGTCTTCCAGGAGCTCGTCGAGAGGTCCGGCGACAACGATGGATTCATGTTCCTCTCTCTCTCTGCACCTGGGCTCTCTCTCTTCTCGGTGGATCACCACCGCCGACCATGATCTGTGGAAGTTTGGAAGCAACTGCACAGTCGGCTCGCATGTTTGTTGCTGATGGTGGTGACCACGGCTGCCTTGAAGAGCAGTGTGCGAACTGGAACACGTGTAGCTGGTTTCTGGTCGCTGTGGATCACTGGAGGGTCATTCCTTCAGACAACAGTTGCCTCTTCAATGCTGTTGGGTATGTTATGGACCATGACAAAAACAAAGCTCCCGAGTTGAGACAGGTTATAGCTGCGACAGTGGCAAGTGATCCGACACAATATTCTGAAGCATTCCTTGGGAAGCCAAATGAAGAGTACTGCACCTGGATTCTTGACCCAGAGAAGTGGGGAGGTGCCATAGAGCTTGCAATATTAGTAGATTATTATGGACGTGAAATTGCAGCATATGATATCCAAACCTTGAGATGCGATTTGTATGGACAGGGAAAGAACTATCATGAAAGGGTTATGCTCATTTATGATGGGCTCCATTATGATGCTTTGGCTATGTCTCCATCTGATGGAGCTCCAGAAGAGTTTGATCAGACAATTTTTATGAAGGATGGAACTGTTGGAATGGTTGAACGGCTTGCTCTTAATCTTGTTAGGGAACAACAAAGGAAAAGAAGTTACACCGACACTGCCAACTTTACTTTGCGATGTGGGGTCTGCCAAATTGGAGTCATTGGCCAAAAGGAAGCTGTAGCAAATGACTTTAAGCTAAGGCTGTCCATCCTTCGTTGTTAGAAGGATCGGCTCAAGACAGTGTAGAAGTACAAGTGTTTGAAGGAACCAAACCCAGCTCTCTTCTCTCTCTAGATTTCTAGGCTTCTCTCTCTCACACAATACTCACCCACGGCACTCACAGCAGACACACAAGACACACACCCACGGGATTGACAGACCCAACACAACACACACTCCCACACACACCCACGGGATTGATAGACACACATGTGATGAAAACATTTTTTTTTTTTTTTAAATCCACCCACTCCCTCTCTCTCTCTCCCTTTAAACCCTCTCTTTTCCTTTCTTTCTCTTTTACTTTTGCCATCCACTACTTTTTGTTTTTCAAATAACGCCACCACTTTTTTTTTTTTATTCGTTTTCTTCTTCTCCTCATCCTCATCCTGTCTCCCACTTTCTCTCTTTATTTATTTCTTTTTTTTTTTTTACTTTCCACCCACCGAGTCACATGCTTTCGCCATTACTATCTTATTATTATTATTATTTTATCCAACCAAAACAAAAAAAAAAAAAACAAACAAACAAACAAAAACAAAAAAAACAAAAACAAAAACAAAAACAACAAAAACAGAAGACGAAGACGACCTGCACACCGCTGTTTTTCTTCTCACCCATCCACCAATTTTTTTTTTTCTCTCTTTTCTTTATCCATTGTTTTCTTTTATTTTGTTTTTCTTATTCCACAAAATAACACCACCAACTAACACCACCAACATTCCACAACCTTGTCCTTTTATTCATATCAGGGGATCAACCCCGCTCACACTTTTACATAAAAAAAATAAAAAATAAAAAATAAAAAAAATAAAACAAAACAAAACAAAACAAAAAAAAAAAAACAAACAAACAAACAAACAAACAACAACCTCATCCACAGGCGGGATTTTTCTTCTCTACTCTGCCGCCGGTCTTTTCTTCTTGCCTCCGTCCTGCGCGGCCCTTGACGGTGCTGCCTCCGTGTTTTCCACGCCGCCGAGCACATTCACTCCCCCATACTCCTCCACTGCAGCATATGGAGGACCTCCAAATCTGAACATCACGGTGGCCTTCCGCTTCAGCTCCTTGTTTTCTGCCCTTAGCACGCTTATCTCTGCTCGCGCATCCTTATACATGCGTTGGAGCAGAGCCAGCTGGGCGTTTAACTGCTGCACCTCATTTGCCCTACTCTGCAGCCGGTTCGACAAGTTTGTCACCGCAGTCATGGTTTCCACACATGACTTCAAAGTATACTGATTGGCCTCCACATCCGACTGCACAGCCATTTTTTGCTCCACCGACCGCATCGGAAAGTTCAACGGCGCAAAACCGGCAGTGTTTGGTTGCGGTTCACTGGCCACCGCACCCGTTATCTCTCTTGTTGACTCGTTGAGATCAGGAAAGAGGGTCAGCAGCCCACGGGACGACGAAGCCATTTTTTTCTCGCAACAGAATGTTACAGACTCTCTCTCTCAGCACACCAGTGTTACAGCCTCTCTCTCTCAGCACAACAAAGAAGTTTTACAGAGGCTTTCGCCGGTTTTTTGCTTCTGCCTCGGCCTCAGGCTCTGTCTTGGTTAAATAGCCGAGGCAGCCACGCGCATCGCGCGCCTCTTGACGCCGACAACCTGGCACGCCTTTTCATGGCACGCCTTTTCATGACTCGGGCACGCCTTTTGATGACACACCTTTTGAGGGCACGACTTTTGAGGGCTCGATATATATCTACATGTATATTTTTTGGGCAGCCTATCTAGACACTCATACAGTGTCTTCTACACCGGTCAGCTTTATCAGTCCCTTTTCAACCTCAAATAGGTTTCTATCTTCACACCTATTTGAGTTTGAGGGGGGGTTATACACAGTATCATGTATAAGTCGCTCATGGCGCACTCCCTAAGTCGCCCCCTTGGTGCACCACCACAACGGTCCAACATGACCCCATAAACTGTCTTCTACAACGGTCTGACACGACCATACAGTGTCTGCTACAACGGTCCGACATGACCCCGTAAACTGTCTTCTACACCGGTCCGACATGACCCCATAAACTGTCTTCTACAACGGTCCGACATGACCCCATAAACTGTCTTCTACATCGGTCTGACACGACCACACAGTGTCTGCTACAACGGTCCGACATGACCCCGTAAACTGTCCCGACATTGATTCCGGTCAGCTGCTACATCGGTCCGACATGACCCCGTAAACTGTCTTCTACAACGGTCCGACATGACCCCGTAAACTGTCCTGCTACACCGGTCCGACATGACCCCATAAACTGTCTGCTACATCGGTCTGACACGACCATACCGTGTCTCCTATCCTGTTTTATTTTATTTATCAGTTTATTTTTCTATTTTGTTACTCTCTTCAAACTCAAGTTGGTTTGTGCCTATCCTCCTTGAGTTTGAGGGGGGCTGTTAGTGCATTATATTGTTAGTGTATTCTATGTTGTTATTAGCTGTAAAGTGTGTCCTAGCTGATCATGATGTCTTTGCTTTCGGTTGCTTTTGGGTGCATTGTTTGTAAACTTCTCCTTTATAAGGAGCTCCTGAACCATTGTACAAAATACATTCAATACATAAATCAATATACATAATTCATTCTCTCTGTATCTCTCTCTATCAATTTATCTTACAATGAGAATCACGTTCAATAGATCTCATAGAGGCCTAGGATGTGGATAGGAGGTTGTTACTGAAAGGTCTTTTGTCGTGGACTAGAAAAACAAGAGTAAATTATGTCAAAAGTTTTTTAACTTTGCATTTTTTTTTAAGGACGGGTTGTGCCAATGGTTCTTATAATTTGAAATTTGTATTTTGATTTTTTAATTATAATATATTTGATCTTAAATTTTAAATTTTGTTTTAAATAAAGATAATTAAAGATACAATTACTTAATTTCAAGAGTAAAATCGTTAATTTGATAAAATATAAATTAATTTGATAAAAATAAATGTCAAAAATATATTTTTAAATTTTAAAAAATTATTTCTACCCACTAAAGATAAAATTACGTAAAATTAATAAATCTTTTAGACATTTATTTATTTTACCAAATTAATTTTTATTATGTTTTTAAACGATGATTATATAATGTGTGGTTGTTTTATTTTCATAAAATTAGTTTATATTTTTCTAAAAGACAAATATGGCGACAATTTTGAGATCATTATTAAACCAATCTATTAAATAAAAAAATCCAAAACTAAAAATATTTCATAAATTAAATATATCGATTACACATTAAAATCCTAACAATTACTCATTACATGATCATCATCCAAACACATAATAAAAATTAATTTGGTAAAATAAATAAATGTCTAAAAGATTTCTCAATTTTACATAATTTTATTTTTGGTGGGTAAAAATAATTTTAAAAAATTCAAAAATATTTTTGTGACATTTATTTTTGTCAAATAAGTTTATATTGTAACAAATCGACAATTTTTCCCTTGGTGGTATATTTAATTATCCTCATTTAAAATAAGATTTAAAATTTAAGATTAAATGTGTTACAATTGAAAAAGTAGTACCAAAGGTATTACATTTTGTCTACTTTTAAGAGTTAAGTATATCATATGAGACTTACATAAAGGGCAAATTTGGAAAATTAGCCATAAAATCCAATTTTTAATTATATAAAAAAAAATCATTATTGACATCAAAAACTTATGTTGGAGAAAAAAAATAAATTTAAGGTTAATTTTTCCAATTTACCCTGTGGGAGAGGTTAAACTTTTTTTTGTAAATAAATTACTTGAGTTAATTACCTAAAATTTTTAGGAATAATGCTTGGGACCCCCTTTTGGGGGTCACCCCCTCACCCCCTTTGCCACGTGACGAGTGGTGATTGGAGGAGCAGGAAAAAAAAGAAAATGAAAAAGAAAATATAACCAATGAGAGAGAGAGGGGGTCAAAGGGGATGGGGGAAAAGGGGGATGAATCATTATTGAATTTTTATTTACAAATGTTATATTAGCTTAGGTCCTATCTAACATTTTTTGAACCAATAAATCTTATTAGTAAAAATGAGAATATTATTAATTTTTCTCAATTTTTAAAACTACGAATATTATTAATTTTGCATAATAATATTCCAAATAATTGTTTCACTAACTGATAAAAAAAAAACAAAGTATGAGATTAAACGTTTTTACCCTTCTACTTATTGATTTGATTCAACTATCTAATAAAATTGAACATATTATCAGTTTTTATTTTTATTTTTATTTTAATTTTACACATTAGTGTTCCATTATCATGCTCCTTTATAGACACAAAAATTTTAGTTTTGCACAAAAAATAAATTTAATTTTTTCAAAAAAAAAATATTATGTGTGTTTGGTTTCAATTTTTTGAATCTAATTTTTTGAAAATTAAATTTTTTGTTTTTAGTGAATATTTTTTAAATTTTAAACATTTTTTTTTTACTTTTTTAGATGTACCTTACTTGAGTGTATCAAAATAATAAATTATTTGTGAAAAAATATTTTAAAAAATTTAAAATGTACTGAATTTTCATTTTTTTGTATTTTTGGTATTTAGTGAATTTTTCAAAGATTTTTTTCACAAATATTATACTTTTTAAACTTATTTATGTTAGGTGTGTCTAAAATTTAAAAACAAAAAACTTAAAATGTTAAAAAAATTCAGTGAAAACATAAAAAATACGAAAAAGAAAAAAGTAGAATTTTTTGAAGAGTGAATTCTAAAAACTGGAAATAAACAGAGTGATTAGTTTTTTTTTTTTTTTTTTTTGCACACAATTTTTTTTTTAGTTTTTTCAATTTGAAAATTGATATTTTAAAGTTTTGAAAATCAAAATAAATGTCAAATCATTATCTTCTTTTATAGATAATCATAAATGATAAATAACCATTGTTTAAAAAGTAATTCCGACTATTAAAAATTTAATGGGACTTGAAGGTTCAAAAAATCTTAATTAGGACTTAATGAAGTATAAGTTTTTACATTAGGACATGTGTATAAATGGCCCATACTTTTTTTGCAATCACCTTGTATGATGAATTACTTAATAGCCCCACACTCTCTTCTTATTTGTGCATGCTATGTTTGGAATTTCCTATACAAGAGAACTACTGTTTAAGAAGGATGTGGTGTGATTGCAATGTAGAAGGCACAATAGTTACTGTTGTGTGACTATTTGGGTTTTAATGATCCAAACTGTTTATATTTTAAAGTATATTAAGTAGAATATATCTGTAAAAAATTAAATTGATCGGATATCATTAATCATTTTATCGAATTATATTTGTATCTACAAAAATGAACAGCAAATTTGATTTGAAATATAAAACTAAATACAAATACAATTCAATAAAAGGGTTAATGATATCCGATCAACTTGATTTTGTGTAGATATATTCTACTCAATATATTCTAAAATGTGAAAAGTTCATATTCGAAACGAGCCTTGAAACAAGTTGAAATGGCCACAGTTATGCCTTCCGCACAACAACCACACTATATCCGTTTAAGGAAGATTAGTATAATTATTTCGAAATGTAGAGTTTATAGTATTTTTCTTATTAAGAGATGTCAATCTAATTTACTCTTTTTTTTTTAAAAAAAAAAGAAAAATTTACTAAAAAATAACTTGGGTAAGAAGGTTCTATAAGGATTTTTAAAAAATAGTTTTTGAATTTTAAAGTTTTTTATTGCTTATATTTTGTTGTCTTTAGTATTTTTATTTTTTTTTGTATTTGTATTTTAGTCAATTTTTTTTAATTTTTTAAATGCACCTAATCTAAATGTATTAAAAAGTAAAATATTAGTGAATAAATATTTTTTTAAAAGTTAATAAATAAAAAATACGAGAATATTTTGAATTTAATGAATTTGAAATTTTTTGGGGGACAAATTTTGTACGTTTTAAATATATACAGATTAAGAAAAATTGAAAAATAAAAAAATAATTAAAATATAAAAAATACTAAAAATAAAAAGATACGAATTAAAAACTAAAAAAATTACTTTTAAAATTTCCTAAACTAAATAGGGTGAATGTCAATATAATTTATTTATCTTATTTTTTCAAAAAATATTAATCAGTGTATTTGGTTTCAATTTTTTAAAAACAGAGTTTTTTGTTTTTTGTGTTTTTTTGTTTTTAGTGAATATTTTTAAAATTTTAAGTGTTTTTTTTTAAAATTTTTTTTAGATGTACATTAGTTAGATATATTTAAAAAGTAAAATATTTGTAAATAAATATTTTAAAAAATTAATAAACACACAAAAAATATGAAAAATATACTAAATTTTTGTATTTTTTTTTATATTTTTGGTATTTAGTGAATTCTTTTTTAAAAAAATTCACGAAAATTATATATTTTAAATATATTTATGTTAGGTGTATCTAAAAATTAAAAAAATTACTTAAACTATTAAAAAAACTTACTAAAAATAAAAAAATAATTTTTTTTAAAAAATAATTTCAAAAAACTGAAAACAAACATAGCCAATATTTTTATAAAACATACACAATTGTGTGATCCAACAAATACTGCGTAACCACCCGGGGTGGTGGCCCAGTGGAGAAAACAACTCGTCTCCATAGGCATGACCTAGGGTCGAATCTTGGGGGAAGTGTGGAAGTGTTCTCTTTGAAACCCCGTCTCTGTACTCCGGTTCGAACCCTCGGCGGCCGGTGGGGTATAATTGAGTTCCTCTGGTATCGGATTTGGGGTCACTGCTGTGGCAAACGCACAGCAGTGACTGTTGTGCTTTATTTTGTGATGCATTATGGGCTTATTTTTATGATCTGAACCGTTCATTTTGTAGTATTTGTTGAGTACTTCAAGCCTACCAAAAATCATATTAATCGGATATCAACAACTATATGATCGAATTGCATATTTTATACTATTTTTCAAAAGAAAAACTTCTTGTTTGTTTTTTTGGTTATCAATCATATAGTTATTGGTATCCGATTAATATGATTTTTGGTAGGCTTGAAGTACTCAACAAACCCTACAAAATGAACGGTTCAGATCATAAAAATAATCCCATGATGCATCACAAAATGAAGCACAACAGTTACTGCTGTGCCTTTGCCACAGCAGTGACCCCAATTCCTCTGGTGCTTTGGTGGTGGGTCTCTCATATGGTGGGAGTTAATTCTTGACTGACAACTCATTACTCTGGAATCAGGGCCCACGGAATCGTGATGACATCTCAAAGCCCTTTTTTCCCTTATTTTGCCACAGTAGTGACCCCAATTCCTCTGGTGCTTTGGTGGTGGGTCTCTCATATGGTGGAGTTAATTCTTGACTGGCAACCCATTACTCTAGAATCAGGGCCCACGGAATCGTGATGACATCTCAAAGCCCTTTTTTCCCTTATTTTGCCACAGCAGTGACCCCAATTCCTCTGGTGCTTTGGTGGTGGGTCTCTCATATGGTGGAGTTAATTCTTGACTGGCAACCCATTACTCTAGAATCAGGGCCCACGGAATCGTGATGACATCTCAAAGCCCTTTTTCCCCTTATAAAAAAAAAAAAAAATACTGCGTAATGAGGTATGTGCAAACCTCACATCGAAGGAAAATATGTCATAACATATAATAAGATCCACTATCATTATTATATTAATATTGAAATCAAGTTAAGTATTAAAAAATTACCAAAATAGTATAAAAGATTCACAATATAAAGGCCCATATATGATTAAAGGGTAAATTATAAATATACTCTTTGAGATTTATTTAAAATATGAATTATTTTTTATAGTTTGAAAAATTATAAATACTTTCATGTCTAAATTTTTTTATCTAATAGAATTAATTGAAAAAGTGAAATTTCTAACTATTCAATTATACAATAATAAAATTATCTAAAATAGAATTAATTGAAAAAGTGAAATTTCTAACTATTCAATTATACAATAATAAAATTATCTGAATTATTAATTAAAATAAAATTTTAACATTATTAAAAACTGTTAATTAATTTTATGATTTATTAATAAAAGGACTTATTCTTTATGAAATTAGAAATTTTAGGAGGGCATAATATAATTTCTAAAACTATAGGGGATAATTTGTAATTTAAATAAATCTCAGGGGTGTGTTTGTAATTTATCCATGACTAAAAATATAAAAAATTTCTCCTATAATAATACAAGATTAAATTACAAATACACCCCCTAAGATTTGCTTAAAATACAGATTGTTCCTTGTGGTTTGAAAAATTACAAATACCTCCTTATTATAATTTTTTATTTAACAGAATTAACTAAAAAAATAAAATTCATAATTGCTATCTTGTACAATAATAAAATTATCTAAATTATTAATTGAAATATATTTTTAACATCATTAAAAACTATTACTTGACTTGATGATTTATTAATAAAATGGACGATTTGTTATGAAATTAGAAACCTCAAGGAGTGAAATGTAATTTTCAAAATCACAGAAAATAATTTGTATTTTAATCAAATCTCAAATATGTATTTATAATTTATTCATAGTACAACAAGCCCATCCTTCCATCTCTGCTCCAATTAAGTGTGTAGTCCCAACAAATGCCGTATAATGGTATCGTGCAAAAGGAAAATATGTCATAACTAATAAGATTCATTAGGGTGGTGGTGGGTCCCTCACTTGGTGGGGGTTAATTTCTGGTTGACAACCGATTATTCCAGGGTCATGGCCCCGTTGGACCCTTGATGACACCACAGAGCCCTTTTTCCCAGTTCAAACAAAAAATAAAATAAAATTAGGGCATCTTTAATGGTCCATTAATTTATTTATTTTTCTATTAAATTTAGGTAAAAATTTAAATAAAAATTACTTTTGATATTAAGTGTTCTAATGAAAGATTTTATAATTTTATCAAATCATCGGTCAACCAGGCGGGCGGATGACTGACCGGTCGATAGACCAGTGTAATTTTTTCACAAATTTTTATCTTGAGGTGGTCATCTAGGAACATCCGTAGGACATCCGAAGGTGAAAATCCAATGGCAATGGCCCCGTTTGGTAGAGCTGTGAGAAAGTGATTATAACTTATATCTTAATAGCTTATAACTGTGAACATAAGCTGATTTTTGACTTATAAATTAAGTTTCTCCTTTCCTACTCAAAGAATAAGTTGATTTTTGACTTATAAAAAGTTATAAGCTGTATTGTTAAGCTGAACTAAACAAATCAAAATAACTTAAATTAAGCTAAAAGCTGAAATAAGCTGGAAATAAGCTCTACCAAATAGGACCAATTAATAGTGATTTTTTTTTTATCAACAAAAAAGAAACCTTTATTGATGATAAAATCATACATCAAATGAATTTAAATCAAATAAAGGGGTGGAGGAGCAAAAAGTATCATAGTAAACTAACCCGATCCCAACTAGGTTGGCACCAAGAAGAGAGTTGAATCATCTACTAGCTCGATCACAAAGGGTTGGTGAGGGACCAAACCGCACAGGAGAAAAAACCAACAGATAACACTAAATCCTAGATTTGATGGTGGATTTTGATGAACCATTGGAGGAATAAAAAAATAACTTTTTTCATCAAATTTAAATTTAATAATGTATTTGATAAATAATTGGAAATGGTCTCATCAGGGCATCTCTAACGGTGTACCAAATATTTCATCAAATCTGAGTAATAATTTGACGAATTCTTCTATTTGATATCAACCACTGTAACGGTGAATTTGTAGTTATCAACAAAACACAAGTTGTCTAGGGGGACGACCGACCGGTTGTTCGGCTAGTCGACCGATAAGAGTAAATGAAAAACACCTATTTCCCTCAATTTCTGTTTCCCTCAATTCCTTGGCATTTGTTTTTTCCTCCATTAAATATTTTTTATTTCTTTTTGCCTCCATTAATGATTTCCCTAAAAAAATAGATATAAATAGTTCTAACCATGTAGTATATAAACCTAGCAAACAACGTTGTATCTGGAACCAACCCATAACTGAAAAACAAAACATAATGACTAGCTCAACTTTTTATTTGTTCACTGATTTTTCATCCTCTTCTTCTTCCTCATTCTCTGATAATGAAAGTGATAATGAAAAAATGGTTACACTTTTGGGTCTTTATGAGATAAATAATGCTAGTATGATACAGATTCTGAGAGCAAGTGAGTGGTCAAAGAAAAGAGGTGGTTCTGTTGTATGACATAAATATATACGTCGTCATAGTTTGAAGATAAATTTTTTACAAATAAACAAGTTAAAAAAATTCAAGATGATACAATATTCAACACATAGTTCAAAATATTGTAAAAAAACAAGTAAAAAAATTAAAGAAAGAAGTGAAAAATTTAAGAAATACTGAAGACTGAAGATTACACAATTAGAATATTATTATAAAAGAAACAACTGACAAATGAAATAAAAAGTGACGATTGAAATTAATAATGACAAATAAAAGAGAAATTGTAATGATATTGTGAAATTGAAAAATAAAGCCATTTGATTTTATAAACCATAGCAACAGTAACCTTCTTGCGAAATCAATGGCTAATTTTAGTACAAACCATTGTGGGGCATTTTTCAAGGAAGAGGATGATCGGGCGGACATCCGACCGAACCTTCGACTGATTGTCCGGTGGGTCACATCCTCAACGGCTACGCATAGTAAAATATTGAAACGTGCCAACCATCCTTAGTTTGGTGAAATATTTTTAATATTTTTAATTTGATATAGGTTTGATGAAACTACCAAATTTAAATTTAGTGGTGAATTTGGTACAACGTTAGATATGGCCTCATTAATATATTAATGTTGAAATCAAATCAAGTATTAAAAAAAATTATCAAAATAGTATAAAAGATTCACAATATAAAGGTCCATATGTCACTAAAAATTTGGGGGAACTATTTTAGTAGGCTATTTTAGTTTTTGGCTATTTTAAGTAGGCTAAAATTTTTGTGTTTGGGAAGATGATTGGATTTTTTTGTGGTTGGATGTGATGTTTGTGAGAGAAAAAATGAAATGATTATGAGTTTGATGTGATATTTTATCTTATTAACTATTTTAACCTATTTTATCTTTTTGTGATTTTTAGCCTAAATTTAGCTACTTTTTTTCTTCCCAAACACCCACACTCATTTTCTCCTATAAAACACAAGCGTGGTTAATGCTTCTCTCCGGAGAATTGTAGAAGACGTAAGACATCTCTTGAAAAGTGTAGATGCTCTGTCCAACACATTTTGAGAGAAAGAAACCAGTGTGCTGACAAGTTGGTTAATCTTGGAGCTGATCAAGAAGAGCACCTGCTTGTCAAGGAAGACCCTCCGGAGGAGGTTCGAAATTTGGTGGTGGCTGACCTTCCGTGGCGTGAATATCAGAGACTTTAGGCCTCTGTTTGCAGTTGTTTGTTTTCTTGGTTTTATTTCCTTTCCTTTGAACTCTTGTGGTCTGTTCTAATCCTTTCCGGAGTATCAATTTTTTTTCCCTTCCACCTCTGCCCCATTCTCTGGACTCTCTCTCAGATTTTGGATTCCAGCCAGAACTCCCTCCCTCCCTCCCTCCCTCTGTCTCTCCCTAGACGTATATGTATGTATAATTTGGGCTAGAGCAATGGAGTCGTTGTTGAAGGACTTTGATATTCCGGCGAAGAATCCGTCGGAGGAGGCGCAGAGGCGGTGGAGATGCGCCGTCACCGTCGTGAAGAACCGCCGGAGACGGTTCCGCATGATCGTGGATCTCGCCAAGAAATCCGAAGCCAAGACTAAGCTTCTCAAAATCCAGGTTTGTTGTCCATTTAACTCTATATCTCTCTCTGTTTGGCATCTAGGAAAATAAATTGAAACACTGGGAAAGAAAAGAAAATGAAGCAATACCGAGTCCACACATTCACTATTCTCGAATAGTTTATCGTAACTTTGTGAAATGGAAACGAAATGTCAATGGTGAGATTTCGATTTCGATTTGGTTGTTTTTGCTGGTAGATTCCAACTTTGGATTACCAATTTTCATTCGCAAATGGTGCGCTAACTGTGCGTGTTACCTTACGTCCTCAACCATATATGAAAATTGGTTGATATTCCGGCGAAGAATCCGTCGGAGGAGGCGCAGAGGCGGTGGAGATGCGCCGTCACCGTCGTGAAGAACCGCCGGAGACGGTTCCGCATGATCGTGGATCTCGCCAAGAAATCCGAAGCCAAGACTAAGCTTCTCAAAATCCAGGTTTGTTGTCCATTTAGCTCTATATCTCTCTCTGTTTGGCATCTAGGAAAATAAATTGAAACACTGGGAAGGAAAAGAAAATGAAGCAATACCGAGTCCACACTTTCACTATTCTCGAATAGTTTATCGTAACTTTGTGAAATGGAAACGAAAAATGTCAATGGTGAGATTTCGATTTCGATTTGGTTGTTTTTGCTGGTAGATTCCAACTTTGGATTACCAATTTTCATACGCAAATGGTGCGCTAACTGTGCGTGTTACCTTACGTCCTCAACCATATATGAAAATTGGTTGATATTCCGGCGAAGAATCCGTCGGAGGGGGCGCAGAGGCGGTGGAGATGCGCCGTCACCGTCGTGAAGAACCGCCGGAGACGGTTCCGCATGATCGTGGATCTCGCCAAGAAATCCGAAGCCAAGACTAAGCTTCTCAAAATCCAGGTTTGTTGTCCATTTAGCTCTATATCTCTCTCTGTTTGGCATCTAGGAAAATAAATTGAAACACTGGGAAGGAAAAGAAAATGAAGCAATACCGAGTCCACACTTTCACTATTCTCGAATAGTTTATCGTAACTTTGTGAAATGGAAACGAAAAATGTCAATGGTGAGATTTCGATTTCGATTTGGTTGTTTTTGCTGGTAGATTCCAACTTTGGATTACCAATTTTCATACGCAAATGGTGCGCTAACTGTGCGTGTTACCTTACGGCCTCAACCATATATGAAAATTGGTTGATATTCCGGCGAAGAATCCGTCGGAGGAAGCGCAGAGGCGGTGGAGATGCGCCGTCACCGTCGTGAAGAACCGCCGGAGACGGTTCCGCATGATCGTGGATCTCGCCAAGAAATCCGAAGCCAAGACTAAGCTTCTCAAAATCCAGGTTTGTTGTCCATTTAGCTCTATGTCTCTCTCTGTTTGGCATCTAGGAAAATAAATTGAAACACTGGGAAGGAAAAGAAAATGAAGCAATACCGAGTCCACACTTTCACTATTCTCGAATAGTTTATCGTAACTTTGTGAAATGGAAACGAAATGTCAATGGTGAGATTTCGATTTCGATTTGGTTGTTTTTGCTGGTAGATTCCAACTTTGGATTACCAATTTTCATACGCAAATGGTGCGCTAACTGCGCGTGTTACCTTACGTCCTCAACTATATATTAATTACCTTTTACATGTATTTTAAAGGATTCTTGACTAGAGTACACTATTGGCATTATTTGTATAGTTTATTTTATTAGAAGGTTCATCATAACACCTATAAATAAACAAATTAGATAGATTTGATAAATTTTATTTTATTAATTTTTATGAATTTGTCACAAAAAAAGAAGAAGAATTATTGTATTTTTAAAAATAAATTATTTATTTTTCTTTTATAACAAATACAATAAATTGAATATGTTATAATTTTCTAATCGATTTAATTTTTTTTGTGAGAATGGTATATACAAAGTATCAGATAAAATAAATGTTTTAAATTATCGAAACGTGATTCGAATCTCAGGCAATTCTAAATTTTAAATATATACATTGTTTTTTTTTGTTACAGCACCCCAACAGCCCAATTGAGGTTCATTTTGATTTTATTTTAATAGCTTGAACTGTTTATAAGGTTTATCGAATATATTATTAATATAAAAAATAAAATTAATTAGACATACATAATCCTATAATTGGATCATTTTAAATATAAATGATTTGAATTATCACAATAAATTCACGAAAACGTCTTCACGAACTCACAATTCCCTCCCCAGTTCCAGAGGAGGAGATTGTTTCTGATATGCTTGACGGTTTTCAATCAAACCACTGTTTTATTTTGAATTGAAAACCATTTTCGATCTATGACTTTATGGTTGTATTTAAAAGGACGGTTGAGTTGGGCACATCGCCCCATCACAGGCCCATGATTTGTGATGCTCCACCAAAATAAATAATAAATAATAAAATTGATTAGTTAATTGTAATTATATTTATTTCAGAATAGTCTACTTTCAAACTTATACTTGCTATTTATTTATTTTCAATTTTTAAATGATAGAATAATATAACCATAGTGATTGAGTTTTAATTTTTATAGACAATTTATAAATAATAATTTGAAAAATGTACGAATTAAATTATGAGAGAGTGGGGTACGTGAGCCTAACTAGACCGTGATACAATCTGTATCATATTTAATAATGTTAATTGAGATCAGATTTATCAGAGTGGGGTTGGTGTGCTACGTAATCCATAGAAGCATGTCTGTAAATACTTTGATAATCTGAGCTGTTCAAGAAAAGATCGAATTTTTTGAACATCTATAACCGCATAATAAGACCACATTTATGTTTTAAGAAAAAACGAATAGCAAAATTTTGATAATTTTTTAAAAACAATTAGGGTCTGTTAATCTTATTTTTTTTCTTTAAAGATGATACGCGCGATCAACCTTATAACATCCATCCCAAGTCCCAAATCTATTGGGTGTGATTGTATATTATATATAAATATACATCATATATTTAAATTCCGATAAGCATATAGCATCTCTGTTGGTTTAAAATTTTGAAATTCAAAGTTTTTCTCCCCGCAACTATTTCTCTTACCCGGTTTATTTTCTACTGAAGAACATTTTTCTATATTTGAATTGGCACCAAAACACTAAAAAGAAAAAAGATTTAGCTCACCCCTTAATAGTCGATATATGTATTAGCATAAGAAAGAAAGTCAAACCTTTGTGCCTCCATGGAAGGAATTTTGTAGACAGAGCCTGGCGTATATATCTTTCTTACACAACTTTGATGAAAAATCATCAAACACTTTCTGAAAACATTTTGGAAATATGAATAAAAATTATAGTACTTCTGAAAATCAAAACCTCCCAAAAATCTAAAACAAAAACCTAAATTAATTTAAACAACATAATTTCTATAAAAAATAAATGTATATATATGTAGCTATATATATGTATATAATCACCAATAGCAACATTGTGCTTCGTTGATGATGTAGCTATATATATGTACTAGCGGTTGCCACACGCGATGCAGTTGCTATTCAAATAAATAAAAATAAAATAAAAAATTTATTATATATTGTGTGCTAGTCAAGTGGTAAGTATCTTATTCACTTGATATTTAAATCTAAGGTTCAAGTCTCCTCCACTCATCTATCTGATTTTTTTTTTAATTTTAAATAAAAAAGTGGACACGTAACTGAAACAATAATTTGAGAGAGTGATAGAGAATAGAGAGAGAGAGAGAAATACTGAATTGTTCAGTTGTTGTATATCTGTTTTAATTACAAGGAGATGTACACCTCTCTTTTATAGAGAGGAAAAGAGACATAGGGTGCCTTAGCACCGAAAGCATAACGGAAAGAGGGAACAACAATTATGAAAGCATAAACATAATGATAGACTACAATGATGACTAACACTACTAATATACAATATTAATATACAATATTAATATACAATAATATACTAACATCCCCCCGCAAACTCAAGGAGGGAAAGCATCAACTAAGTTGAGTTTGGAAACAAGATCATGGAAGCGGCCAGGAGGATGAGCTTTAGTGAAGATATCAGCGGGTTGATCGACTGAAGCAATAGGGAGAAGATGAACAGTACCACAGGTAACATGCTGGCGAATGAAGTGACAATCAATCTCAATGTGTTTGGTGCGATCATGAAAAACATCATTGTGAGCAATCTGAATGGCACTCTGATTGTCACAATAGAGAGGGGTAGGACCAGAAGAAGAAACACCCATATCAGTAAGGAGCCAGCGAAGCCAGAGAAGTTCCTGAGTAGTATCAGCAAGAGCTCGGTATTCAGCTTCGGTGCTAGAGCGGGCAGTGAGGGATTGTTTTTTGCTACGCCAAGCAAGAAGAGAATCCCCTAAGAAGAAGCAGAAACCTGTGGTAGAGCGTCGATCCGTAGGATCCCCAGCCCAATCAGCATCGGAAAAGGCACGCAGTTCAAGAGAGGAGGAAGCAGAGAAGTAAAGGCCATGGAACAGAGTGCCTTTGAGGTAGCGAAGGATGCGGAGTAGAGCAGTATAGTGGGGAGTGCGGGGAGTCGACATGTACTGACTGACAATGTGAACAGCATAGGCAATGTCAGGACGAGTGACTGTGAGGTAGACAAGACTGCCGACGAGCTGGCGATAAAGAGTAGCATCAGAGAGAAGAGTCCCATCGAGAGGAGTGAGACGAATCTGAGGATCAACTGGAGTAGAGGTAGTTTTGCAATCAGTAAGACCAGCACGAGCCAGAAGATCGGATGTATATTTGGCCTGGGACAAATAGGAACCAGTAGAGTCATGAGAGACTTCAAGGCCTAAGAAGTAGTTAAGAGTACCAAGGTCCTTCATTTCAAACTGTCGGTGGAGAAACTGTTTGAGGTGGAGAATACCAGCTTCATCATTACCAGTGATAATCATATCATCCACATATAGAAGAAGAAGAGTGGTACTATGAGAAGTAGACCGTATAAAAAGAGCTGAGTCATAGGAGCTAGAGGTGAACCCGAAGTCATGAATGGTAGAACTGAACGTAGCAAACCAAGCACGAGGCGCCTGCTTGAGGCCATAGAGAGCACGCTGTAGTTTGCAAACCTGATGAGGTTGAAAAGTGGACCCAGGTGGAGGTTGCATGTAGACCTCCTCAAGAAGATGACCATTGAGGAAAGCATTTTTGACATCCATCTGAAAGAGCCCCCAGTGGCGAGCAGCAGCAACGGCAAGTAAACTGCGAACAGAGGTAAGCCGAGCAACAGGAGAGAATGTCTCCTCATAATCAATACCATATTCCTGGTTGAAACCCTTGGCAACAAGACGAGCTTTGTAGCGTTCAATAGAGCCATCAGAATGTGTTTTGATTTTGTAAACCCATTTGCAGCCAATTGCAGTCTTGCCAGGAGGAAGATCAACAAGATCCCAAGTATGAGCTTTGTCCAAGGCCTGGAGTTCATCAGTCATAGCTTGCTGCCAAAGAGGATTAGTACAAGCCTCACGATAGGAGGTAGGTTCATAAGTAGAGAAGGCAGCAGATCCAACAATATAATCACGAAGATGGAGAGGAGGTTGAGTTACCCGGCGTGGTCGACCCGTAGGAGGATCGGTGGGAGGAAGAACCGGTGGAGAAGGAGGTGTGGCAATAAGAGGTAGACCTTCAGAGGGAGCAGGCTGGACAGAATCAGGAGTGAGCAAGGGCGTCTCGATGAATGAAGACCCTGTATCAAAATCAGCAGAGAAAAGATCGATGGAAGGATTAGTAAACAGTACAGAAGTGGAAAGTGTGGGTAGGTGAAATGAGGAGAGCGAGGAAAACATTTGGTGTTCCCAGAAAACGACATGGCGAGAGATACGAAGACGTTTAGAGAGAGGATCCCAACAGCGAAAGCCTTTATGTTCAATTCCATATCCAAGAAAGCAACAAAGACGAGAACGAGGTTCAAGTTTGGTGTGTTCATGAGATTGAAGAAGAACAAAGCAGGCAGAGCCAAAAACCCGGAGATTGGCGTAAGGAGGAGGAGTGCCATGCAGACGTTCAAAGGGAGTTTGATTAAGGATGACAGGGGTAGGAGCACAGTTGATAGTGTAAACAGCAGTGAGGGCAGCTTCCCCCCAAAAGTTTTCAGGACAGGAAGAAGACAGAAGGAGAGCACGAGTAGTGTCAAGGATATGCCTACGTTTCCGTTCAGCGCGGCCATTTTGCTGGGACGTGCCAGCACAAGAACGATGAGGCAGTGTACCATGATGCTGAAGAAAAGAAAGGAAATCTGAATCCCGATATTCCATAGCATTGTCAGAGCGAAAAATTTTGATGACTTTAGAGAATTGGGTGTGGACCATTTGGGCAAAGCGATAATAAATGTATTTAAGTTCAGACCGATGTTTCATGAGAAAAAGCCAAGTAAATCGGGAAAAATCATCAATAAAGACAACAAAATAACGAGATCCCCCCATAGTAGAAGTAGGGGAGGGTCCCCAAATATCCGAATGTATAAGATCAAAAGGTGCAAGGGAAACAGAAGTACTTTTATTAAATGATAAAGCAGGTTGTTTAGCAAGTTGACAGGGTATACAATCGAAATGATCGGGAATTACATGACCCAACTGTCCACTAGAAACCAAAGACTTTAAGCGATTAACAAAAATATGCCCTAAGCGACAATGCCAAAGATGAAAGGGAGATAATGAGGAAGTAGAGGTAGGAGCAACGATCTGAGGAGAGGTAGGAACATGAAGGTGAATGAGTTCATAGAGACGTCCACGCTTACGGCCGATCCCAATAGTCTGCCCCGTCTGAGGGTCCTGTACCAAACAATCAGTAGCAGAAAATGTGACAGTTAGACCAAGTTCACATAATTGACCAATGGAAATAAGATTTAAAGTGAGAGCAGGGATATGATAAACTTGAGGTAGAGATAAAGAAGAGGTGGAAACAGTACCAACATGACGGACAGACATGAGGGAACCATCAGCAGTATGAATGGAGGGAAAAGGAGGAGATGAGGAGGAGGAAGAAAAGATAGTAGAACTGGAGGTCATATGATTATAACAGGCAGAGTCAAAATACCAAGAAGAGTTACCTGGGATTACAGACAAAGCAGTAGGAGGAGGTGTACCAGAAGAGGAGAGAAGTTGTTTGAGCATGGCCTCTACATCTGTCGGAGAAAAGCGAGAGGTAGACGGAGCAGGTGACTCAGAGAACTCCGCAGAGGCAGAAGCATCAGTGTGATGAGACTGATTCCCGGAAGCAGCAGCAGCAGTGTGATGAGACTGATTCCCGGAACGATGAAAGTTTCCCCGGGAAGAGCCACCGCGAGAGGAGTGGCTATTGGAGGATGATCGGGAAGGATTGCGAAAACAATCCTGTTGTAGATGACCAGGACCAAGTTTGTTGCAGTAGCGGCAGGATCTGACGGGGCAGTTGACCAGGAGATGGGTTGAAGAAAGGCCCCGATTCTGACAATAGAGGCAAGCAGTGGGCCGCTGGGTAAATGATGGCCGGGACGGAGGAGTGGCAAGAACAGAGTCCACATGATGAGTTTGAAGTGTACCAAGACGAGTCTCCTCTGAGAGCAACTCAGAAATTGCTTGTTCAAGAGTGGGCAATGGATGGCGATGAAGCAGAGAGGCACGTACGGGCTCAAAGGAGGAAGTAAGAGCCATGAGAAAGTGCACCAATCTTTGCTGGTTGCGATAGATAGTAAATAAAACAGCATCTTCGTGGTTATGCCAAGTTGGTTCTGAAAGAGCAAGCTGATCCCAAACAGAGTACATTTGAGAAAGGAAGTCATTAATGGACTGAGTGGATTCTTGGCGCATGCGATGAAGTTGGTTCTGAAGTTGATATTGATGGGCAAGACCAGTAGTCTGGTATCGTTCTTTCAAAAAATTCCATATGTCCTTTGCAGGAGTATTTACAGAGTCAAGCTGAAAGCGACCAAACTGAAGACTGATAGAGGTAATAGATGTATTACGAAACCAGGTAATGATTTGGTAATTTTTACTGTCCCATTCCTCAAGTCGGTCTTCATATGTAGCAGTATGAGCAGTAGTTTCAGTAGTGACACTGTCTTTAACCGGTTTAGTCACATCCCCGGTGACAATTCGCCAGAGCTTCTTGCCTTTGAGGAAGGAAGACATGGCTTGGGCCCACAGAACATAGTTGGAACCATTCAAAATAACGGAAATGGGATGGGAGGCATCAGGACGATCCATAATACGAGTTGAGGAGGATTAAAGCAAGAGGAATAGACCTGTAGGAGCAAAATTAGGTAAAACAGAGTGTACCAGTGAGTCCGGAAGGTCGAAAATAGCCAGGAAAGGTATGCTGGACAGAGATGATGTCAGCAATGATGTCAGCGGCGCACGTTAGCAGGCTGCAAGAAGGAGCACGTTAGCAGGAAGCGGCAGCGCACGATAGCGGACAGGCGCAGGCGCGGCGCACGGTAGCCGTTTTGGCGCACGCGGGTGCACTTTAGTGAAGCGGCGCACGAAAAGCGCACAGTAGCAGGCGCGGCGTACGGGAGTGGTAGGGCTGACGTCAGCCGCGGTTGTGTGGGCGCGTGGAGGCGCGTGGCGGAAGCAAGGTGCAACAGATGGCGCGTGCGGGCGCGTGTGAGAGTGGTGGCGGAGGTGGTGACGCGCCGAAGACAAAGGTGGCGCGTGAGGGCGCGTGGAGGGTGTTCTGAGGATGGGCTTGGTGCCGTTGGACTCGTGAGGAAATTCCGAGCGGTTTGATGTATGCCACTGTGTACGGGACTAAACACCAAAATCGAAAATTGCCAGAAATGCAACACTGGGCTCTGATACCATGAAACAATAATTTGAGAGAGTGATAGAGAATAGAGAGAGAGAGAGAAATACTGAATTGTTCAGTTGTTGTATATCTGTTTTAATTACAAGGAGATGTACACCTCTCTTTTATAGAGAGGAAAAGAGACATAGGGTGCCTTAGCACCGAAAGCATAACGGAAAGAGGGAACAACAATTATGAAAGCATAAACATAATGATAGACTACAATGATGACTAACACTACTAATATACAATATTAATATACAATATTAATATACAATAATATACTAACAGTAACAATATAAGAAACAAAACTTCAGAACACCATAAGAGGTGTTCACTTTATAATAATATAGATAGATATATATATATATATATATATAAAATCACCAAAAGCAACATAATTTAAACAACATTGTGCTTCGTTGATGGTGATGCTCACCAAAAGCATCAACGAAGGAGAGGGTGGTCATTATCATCAGCCCAATACAATTCAACATTTTAGATTTGCAGGTAAGGTAGACTAGAGAGAGAGAGTAAGAAGAGAAAAAGCTTCTTAGATCTGCAGGTTAGATATATATATATATATATATACAAGGACAAATTAGTCTTTTTACGTCTGTCATTAACGATGTTAACTGTGCACTTTACTTTATCAACCACAAGGGGTTATGTGGTGATATTCGAAAGTCAGGGGTAATCCGTACATGGCCTAAACCATAGGAGGATAAAGTGAAATTTGCCCCAATATAAAATACTCAAATTAAATATCTAATTATCATAATGTCAAAATTCATAAATAATAAAAGATTCTTATCATATAAAATTGTTCATCAAGTTCGCTAATATAATCCACTAACAAAATATTAATCAAAGTAACCTAAATCATAATCCTACTTTTGGCACTCTCACAAGTAAAAACTCGCACAGTTCTACTCCTCAGAATCTGTAAAAAAATAAAATAAGAGTCAATTAGACAGCCTATCAAATAACCAACCATCACTGCTAGCTGGATCAAGTATACAAAAAAATATTAATCGATAACCAATACATATATTTTTGCTACAATTCAATAAATGAACAATTATTTTTTAAAATGATTTCATAGTTGAAAATAAACAGTGTAGCAATACATTTTAATTGAAAAGACAATGAGATAATTCGAAGAAATTTCGTTGTTCAAATCGATAGTTCGATATTCAAACAATTCAATGATTCGATTCACTAAACTCAAGTCTTGGTGACTACGGTCACTTAACCTATGACAAGGCCCGGACCCACACATAGGCCCATGGTGGTAAAGTCCCAAAAAAACTAGTTTTTGTGCCAATAAATAACTCTAATTGGCTATGGTTCAAATTATAGCCAGATTAGAGTGATATTCAGAATTCAAACAATACACAACTTTTAAATAAAATATTTGATATTTTCATAATAAACATTTAGTATAATTTTCAGAATAGTTTTACAAAATATCCAAATAATTTTCATAATAATACCTCATGCCGTTTTATACTTGGCTCATATTTTATTTTAAGAGAACAGGAAGGCTATAAATAAATATTTATAATTTCAAACGATTCAATATAAATAAAAATGAACCAACAGTGATAAAGAGTTACTTACCTCAAACAGCTAAAATAATATTTCCCAAGCTAATCTCAAATTACCAAGATCCACAGCAATGTCACAAACCTAATAAAATATTACATCACATAAACAATTATTATTTGCACCCATCATTCTTTTCTTTGTAACAACAATAGCGTAAATTAATCCTGTAGTCTATCAGGAACACCCACACTTCAGCATCAAAACAAAGCCATTACGGTTTCGGAAATTCTCAACTTATATTATTCTATTGTTGTTTATATTCATGTATAAATTTGTAACTACTTCCAGTCAATCTTATATCCTACAAACACACCACCACTAAACTTAACCCATCACATATCAATCCCAAAATACAAACCACCCAAACAGAATGCAAAATACACTCTAAAGTTCGGCGACCCCCAGCATAGACTACATCAATATATTTATTTGATCATATATGCCTACACAAATCATCTATTGATATTTTGAAACTAAATTCATAAATAGAAATACAATAAAATAAATCTTACTTCTAAGAGATGAGTAGATCAAAATCACCACTCTATAAATATTCCCTCTTTGTTTTCCTTTTTTTTTTTTTTCTTTTCTTTTTCTAACCCTGTGGTAGCTTTTCAGGAGGCATCTGTTTTCCCAAGACTTAAAAGCCAAGATGTTGGCTTAATAACCTAGTTTTTTCAAAATTATA
Source organism: Camellia sinensis (assembly GCF_055761805.1). Lineage (NCBI taxonomy): Eukaryota > Viridiplantae > Streptophyta > Magnoliopsida > Ericales > Theaceae > Camellia > Camellia sinensis. The sequence continues at coordinate 11,748,937 of NC_138970.1, forward strand.
AAATTATCCATCTAAGTTATAGAAATTATAAAGCCATTTCATAACTAATTCCTTGATATTACTAAATGACCCATACAAATTAGTTTAATAACTAATCTATCTAAAAAAATAATTCTACACATAACTCGGGTTTTACAATGTGTTAATGACATTTTTGAAATTATGATGACAATAATGGGTGTTTATATTGAAAATGAAGAGATCACGAGAAGTCACACCATTCTCTACGAAAATTCTATATAAATGTTAGAGTGAATTACACTAATAGTCCTTGTAGTTTGAGACTCGTATCACTTTGGTCCCTGACTTTTCAATTGTGACACATTTGACCTTGAATTTTGAATATTGTTCCAAATAAGGACAATTGAAAATATTATTGCTTAATTTCAAGGGCAAAATCGTCAATTTGATAAAATATAAACTAATTTGATAAAAATAAATGTCAAAAAAATATTTTTAAATTTAAAAAATTTATTTCTACTCACGAAAGATAAAATTATGTAAAATTGATAAATCTTTTAAACATTTACTTTTTTATTTTTTTACCAAATTAATTTTTATTATGTGTTTGGATGATGATTATGTAATGGGTGGTTGTTAAAATTTTGATGTGTAATCAATATATTTATTATATGAAATATTTTTAGTTTTGGATTTTTTATTTAATAAATTGGTTTAATAATAATATCAAAGTTGTAGCCATATTTGACTTTTGAAAAAATAGAAACTAATTTAATGAAAATAAAAACAACCACCCATTACATGATCATCATCCAAACACATAATAAAAATTAATTTTGTAAAATAAATAAATGTCTAAAAAATATATCAATTTTACATAATTTTATCTTTAGTGTGCAGAAATAATTTTTAAAAATTCAAAAATATTTTTTTGACATTATTTTTGTCAAATTAGTTTATATTTTATGAAATTGATGATTTTGCCTATTAAATTAAGCAATGGTATATTCAATTGTCATTATTTGGAACAAAATTCAAAATTCAGGATCAAATGTGTCACAATTGAAAAGTCAGGGACTAAAATGACAAAAGTCTCAAACTATAGGGACCGGTTGTATAATTTACCCTAAATGTTATGATTGTATAACATTACTCACCTGTCATAAAAAAAGTGCAATGTTTTGTTTAAATGATACCGTTTGGGAAGAAGTTGGTTGGGCTTTTTTGGCTATTTTAGCCACAAAAAATAAAATAGGTTATTTTAGTCATAACATAACAAACAAAACATCACATCCAACCCATAATCATTACACTCTTCTCTCACAAAAAAAGTCAAAAAAGCCAAAAAGCCAAAAAGCCCTTCCCAAACCAAGCTTTTTAGCCCAGGCTAAAATAGCCAAAAAAGCCAAAAAGCCAACCCACTTCCCAAACGGAGGCTGAATAAATTAGTTTTAGCTGATTCATATTAACATTTTTTTTTGTTCCAAGTGATATTCAAAGATGGAAGGTCCTGGTCCTATTCTTTGTACTAATGTGGCTAAAAAACCAAACACATTTTAAGGCCAAATTGTGTTTAAATCAAACCCCTAAAAACTTTATTTATCATTGATTCTATTTCATAAGATGTATCATTGATTCTAAAAAAATTATGGACTAACAGCATGTCAATCAATTTCATATTATCATGTGATCATGGAATGCGGCCACTTCTATTTCCGGGAGATCAGGATCTTCATAACATGCCATTTGTTTCTTTATTAAAAGAAAACAATAGAAGAGCATATAGAGAACCGCCAGAGAAAATTAAGCTTAAGAAAATTTCTGTAGTTTGGTTGTAAGTGGAGAGGTAGGAAGCCTTAAGACTTCTAATGAATATTTCAAAAATGCTTGGGACCTCTAATTAGAGGTGCCACTAGTGATACCCACTGCCACTGCCAGTGCTGTGTCTGTTTTTTTTTTTTTCCTTTTCCACCTCATTAGAGGAGTGTTTAGAGCCTCTAAATTAGAGGTCTCTAGCATCACTGATGAATATTTATGTTGGGATAAACTGTTTCATTTTCTCCTTTCTTTTTTCTTGCACTTGGTAGGATGTTAGTGTGTTAGTAAGTTAGGTTAGCAAAATGGGGTGTTCAATGTTTCTCCATAAACTTGTACTCCCAACCTCCCTCTAAAATCCTACAGGTACAACCACTTGAACTCAGGTGGGTGGAGGAAACTAGTCATGCTGTCCAAGCTAAAACTTTGTAATTTGCAACTCATGCAAACTTCTACTTCCATGTAAAAATAAAAATAAAAGAGGAACAAAATTTCTTGCAACATAAAACAAACTGAAATTAACTTTAAAAAGACACTTAATATCCGTCTTTGTAAGAAATGGTAGGTTAACTGTGTTTGTTGTGAGTTTCTTGCTGTTCACAATTATATCTGAACAAAGCCTATAAAAAGTTCTTAGTTTGTTGTGAGTTTCTTGCTGTTCACAATGATATCTGAACAAAGGTTATAAAAAGTTCTCAATCCCTAAAGCAGCAAGTTTTATTGTTTTTAATTCATACCCTTATCATAATCTGTTGGTGCAAATTTGGTTAATGAGATGGAAAGAGATAAAATAGAAAATAATTAGCATTGTTTCAAGGCGTGTTATAATGTCGCTTTTCTTAAGACGATATTCACCCCCCACCAATTCTGTCGAATATGGTGTGCTCCGGGTTACCCGCGAATCCGTCTCCAGGATACAATGAAACCCAGGCTAAAGACTGATGTCTAACTACGTTATGCACGAACCAAATCAGATCCCGAATATCTTTGGATTTTTCTAATTCACCAAGTAAAGAGGAAAATATCAATATGAATCATTGAGATAAATTCTATGGATTTCATATGGATTTCTTCTTGTCCAATTGCCAATCCATTCCACCTTTATATAGGCATGGGTTTGTGTCCCTTAGACTAAAGGTCGTGTCCTTTAGATTCAAAAGTGATACCCTTTAAATCCAAGAGTCATGCCTTTTTGTTTATACTCAATGGTTACATCATTTGGTTTAAACCCAAAAGTCACATCTAATAATTCATATAACTATATTATATATTTAAATATATTATGAAAATGTTCCAACATAATCCTGATTATATCTCACTGCCTGTCTTTACCAGGAACACCTAAAAACTCTTATTTACGTTCAACAAGCAGCAATCAGGTTTCTTGATGGTACATCTTTTCAAACTACTAGCTCCATTGGAAGTGTATTTAGTCTGCTCAGATGCTAAGTACTCATTTCTTCCTCTGCTTCTTAATTTTTTTCTGATGTTACAGGTGTTGGTCAAGGTGATGAGCTCTCAAAAGAAGCTAGAGAGGCAGGGTTTAGAATTCACCCAAATCAACTCGCATCTGTTGTTCGTAGTCATGACACCAAGGGGTTGGAACTCTTTAAAGGAGTTGAGGGAGTTGCAAAAAAAGTGAATGTCTCATTGGATGAAGGTGTCAAATTAAGTGACATACCTATCAGGGAAAAGATCTACGGCTTCAACAGATATACTGACCAGCCTTCTAGAGGCTTCTGGATGTTTGTATGGGAGGCACTGCAGGACATTACCCTCATAATCCTTATGGTCTGTGCTGTCGTGTCTATAGTTGTAGGACTCGCTACTGAAGGGTGGCCAAAGGGCATGTATGATGGGCTGGGAATCATTCTCAGTATTTTTTTGGTAGTTATGGTCACTGCAGTCAGTGACTACAAGCAATCCTTGCAATTTAAAGATTTGGATAAAGAAAAGAAAAAGATTATAGTTCAGGTCACTAGAGATGGGTATAGACAGAAAGTCTCCATATTCGACTTGGTTGTTGGAGATGTCGTTCATCTATCCATCGGGGACCAAGTTCCAGCTGATGGGATTTTCATATCAGGATATAGCTTGTTGATCGATGAGTCAAGTTTGTCTGGAGAGAGCGAGCCAGTAAATATACACAAAGAAAAACCTTTTCTTCTTGCAGGAACAAAAGTGCAAGATGGGTCAGGTAAAATGCTAGTGACTACTGTCGGTATGAGAACAGAATGGGGTAAGTTAATGGAAACTCTGAGTGAGGGGGGAGAAGATGAGACCCCACTTCAGGTGAAGCTGAATGGTGTTGCCACAATCATTGGTAAGATTGGTTTGGGTTTTGCTGTGTTGACATTTGTGGTGTTGATAGTAAGGTTTCTCGTGGAGAAAGCACTTCACAATGAGTTCACACACTGGTCTTCCAGTGATGCATTAGCGCTTTTGGATTATTTCGCCATTGCAGTAACTATAATTGTTGTCGCAGTTCCTGAAGGACTACCACTGGCAGTGACATTGAGTCTTGCCTTTGCAATGAAGAAGTTAATGAACAACAGGGCACTTGTGAGGCATCTTGCAGCATGTGAAACAATGGGTTCTGCTACTTGCATTTGCACGGACAAGACAGGAACGTTAACGACAAACCGTATGGTAGTTGATAAGATATGGATATGTGGAGAAGCCAAAGAAATAAAGGGTAGTGGAGGAAGAGATATATTGAGTTCGGATATATCAGAAAATGTTATAACCACCCTTTTGCAGGGTATATTTCAAAATACAGGCTCTGAGGTGGTGAAGGGTAAAGATGGAAAGAATTCAATTTTGGGCACGCCAACTGAATCTGCATTGTTAGAATATGGGTTGCTTCTAGATGGTGATTTTGATGCTCAACGCCGGGATTATAAGATGTTAAAGATTGAGCCTTTCAATTCTGTGAAGAAAACAATGTCTGTCCTTGTGGCTCTCCCCGATGGTGGCCTCCGAGCATTTTGCAAAGGTGCATCAGAGATAATCTTAAAAATGTGTGACAAGATTGTCAACAGCAGTGGAGAACCGGTTCATATGTCAGAAGAACAGACTAGGGATGCCACAAATGTCATAAACAGTTTTGCCTCTGAAGCTTTGAGGACTCTCTGCCTGGCATACAAGGATATTGATGGTGATTTCAATGAAAATAGTAGCATCCCTGATAGCGGCTATACGCTGACAGCAGTTGTTGGGATTAAGGATCCAGTTCGCCCAGGTGTCAAGGAGGCAGTTAGAACTTGTTTGGCAGCTGGAATTACTGTTCGCATGGTCACTGGTGATAACATCAACACAGCTAAAGCCATTGCTAGAGAATGTGGTATACTCACTGAAGGTGGTTTAGCCATAGAAGGACCAGATTTTCGCAGCAAATCTCCTGAGGAATTGGAGCATATAATACCCAGAATTCAGGTTTGGGAATTGATGGCATTGAATTCTTTAGTCCTTAAGTCTTACATTTCTTTTCTGATATGCTTAAGGTTATGAATACAGGTAATGGCTCGGTCCTTGCCTTTAGACAAGCACAAGCTGGTAACCCATTTAAGGAATATGTTTGAAGTTGTTGCGGTAACTGGTGATGGGACTAATGATGCTCCTGCTTTGCATGAAGCAGACATTGGTCTTGCTATGGGAATAGCAGGAACAGAGGTCTGTTTTTCTGCTTATTAATATAGTATTTTGTTGTTTTTCTTGTTTGAATATATTCCATTCTTTAAAATGTATCAAGAAATTGCTTAATAATCTCCTATAATGTATACTATACTGCCTAAACACTTTGAACTTGTAGAAATGACATCCATTGCACTGCTTAATCGTCTCCTCTAATTTTTTTTTCCTCCAATTTATTGTGTTTCTTTTCCTAATCTTTTCACACATGACATCTACAGGTCGCAAAAGAAAACGCTGATGTGATCATATTGGATGACAATTTCAAAACCATAGTAAATGTGGCCAAATGGGGACGCGCAGTATATATCAACATTCAAAAGTTTGTGCAGTTCCAGTTGACTGTCAATGTCGTTGCTCTTGTGATCAACTTCGTTTCTGCATGCATATCAGGTTCGTAGGTCCCAAATCACTTTTCTCTTTCACTTTCTTATAAAATACCCAAATTGACAATAACGATTATTTCTGATAAATTCCAGGATCTGCTCCTCTAACTGCCGTGCAGTTGCTTTGGGTGAACCTGATCATGGACACGCTAGGTGCATTGGCACTGGCTACAGAACCACCAAGTGATGGGCTTATGAATAGGCCTCCTGTTGGGAGGGGAGTGAGTTTTATTACCAATGCCATGTGGAGAAACATAATCGGTCAGAGCATTTATCAATTGGCTGTCCTTGGAACTTTCAATTTTGATGGGAAGAATCTTTTGAGACTTGAAAGTTCAGATGCTACTGATGTTCTTAATACTTTCATATTCAACACCTTTGTGTTTTGCCAGGTATTGTTTTGCACATTATTGGGCTTAGCTTAATGTTTTGAGTAAATTATATTAGAAGCCCCCAAATTTTGCATTTTTTCCCCGATTAAGTCTTTAAACTAAATTTTCATTCCAATAAGCCCTCAACTTCCCAAGTTTGTCCTATTTAGTCCTTCTATTATATTTAGCCCTTCAACTTCCTGATTAATGTTTTAGGGAGCTTGTTTCTTATCTGAAAATGTTTTAACAAATGAAGCAAAAGTGACAAAATTTTCAGTATTCTGTTTGATTAATGAGCATAACATCCCCTGACTACACCGGTTTTTCTTCGTCTTTTTTTTTTTTTTTTTTTTTCCAGGTGTTTAATGAGATAAACAGCCGTGACATAGAGAAGATCAACGTCTTTCGTGGCATGTTCAACAGCTGGGTGTTCATAGCCGTCATGGTTTCCACAGTGACATTCCAAGTTATTATAGTTGAGTTCCTCGGTACCTTTGCAAGCACTGTTCCATTGAGCTGGCAACTTTGGTTACTAAGCGTCTTACTTGGATCATTGAGCATTCCCATCGCGGTTGTCTTAAAGTGCATCCCAGTTGAAAATGCAACTCCCAAGCACCATGATGGTTATGAGTCGCTCCCCAGCGGGCCTGATTTGGCTTGAAGATGGAAAGGAAATGGAGCCACTTAGCTAATGGTATGTTTTAAGGTCATAATAGTTCTAATCTTTGAAAAGATGAGGGGAAATTAAAATGCCTCCGGGAAATATTAGACTGCGGTTAGACAAGCAACTGCAACAAATGGATCTTTTAACCTCAAATCATGACCTCGTTAACTTCAATAGAGTAGGATATTTATTTGGGTCACTTTTCAGTGAGAATCAGTAAATTTGCTTTTATGGTTTCCCCCGTCTTATTGAAAACTAAATTCCCTTCTAGAAGTGCTATCAAATTCAGTTAATTGGATGTTTCAAAGAACTTTTTTTAGTTTTTGGTACCAGTACTCTATATGCATTAGCTTCCATTGGCATGGCATGCTTTTACATGCATCAAGATCAGTTGATTGTTTGCTTCTTGTTGCTGTTGGATAAAATGCCTGTTTTCTTGGGCTGTTGTGATTTTTACTTTTATTCGCAGACATTTGATGAATTCTAGATTGTACCAGTATTTTCTATATTGAAATGGGTTTTTGGTTGGAGGATGTTTTGATTAGATTATACTAGATCTACAAAATTAAGTGAAAGATGTGGAAGTGGTGTTGTAGTTTAGCATGATTTCTGCACCATAGCTCCTGGCTGTCTCCGGATGAGTGGATTGCTAATTACTTCTTCTTCTTCTTCTGCTATTATTATTATTATTATTATTAATTTTAATTTGTTAGTATTTTTTTTTAAAGACTCCTTTTGAGTTATTGCTTTGGTGGTTGCATCAGGGTTGGTTCGAATTCATAACCTATGACAGTCGTTATTTGGTGTTTTGATAATGAAGCTGGTAGAAAATTTTGGAAAACAGTCGTGGCCAGTAAAAATTAATCGTGTTAGATGAACTCGACTCGACTCCTTTTTAGCTTATTGAAAACACGTTCGTTATGTGAACAAATTAAACTAAAATATATTTGAAACTAATTATTTTCTAAGTTCGGCACAATACATTTATTTTTTTTAAAAAAACAAGCTACTTAAACAGTACCCATAATTATCCAAAAAAAAGAAGACCCATGAAACTCATTTGAGGTCAACTTTTTTTTGAACACGTTTGAGATCAGCTCAAAAAGTAAATAAACCATACTTCAATACATTGTTTTAATTTGTTAATTTTTCAAATCTAACTTAAACAACTTATTATTTGACTCAATTCGACTTGTTTACAGTTGGAGCCTCATACCCTTGAAAAAATTAAAAAGAAAAAACAAAGAAGGAAATTCCTATCACCAAAAGTAAGTAAAAATGACACTGAAGTTTGGATTGTCTCCAAGCATTATTTAAGACCAAAGCATATTAATCAAATTAACAAGCACCTAACCTCTTGGTATACATAACCAACAGGTTATACAATATTATTTATTTATTTATTTTACTCGCTGAAAGAAAGCCATTACAAATTTAAATCTATCTTCATACAAGTAACAAATATAAACATGAGCAACTACCAGAAACAAACTTCATCACATTGCAATTGACCTCATTTAGTCTTAGATTGATAAAATTATGTAATATACACAGACATGTACGTATGCACATATAAAAAAACATGGGAATTACTTCATTCTTGTTTCTCCTGCCACGTTGGATGCAGCAGCTAGAGAGATATGGTCAGCCTTCTTGCTTAAGAGGTTACCCACAACTCTGATCAAGAACATTGACAAGCTAATACAACTATGATACATCTTGTAATCAGTATATATGTACAGATTTCCATGAGAATGAAGCACTGGGGATAAATGGGCTATAATTAACTTGAAACTAGAGACAGGGTGGGGTGTAGAACCGAAAGGTAAGAACACTCAACCCTCCCTAGGGTTTTCTCAAATCAATATAATTTCTCAAAATAATACTTGTTTTTGATTTTCTAAAAACATTTCTCAGAAAATTTTATTTTTTTATTTTTCGTATTTTCTTGTTTTTATTAATTTTTTTTTAATATTTTTAACAATTTTTTTAATTTTTAGACACACCTAACATAAATACACATAAAAAGTATAATTTTTATAAAAAAATCTTTTAAAAATTCACTAAATGCCAAAAATATAAAAAAAAAAAAAAACGAAAATTCAATATATTTTTCATGTTTTTATATATTTATTAATTTTTTAAAATATTTTTTCACAAATTTTTTATTTTTTAGATACATCTAAATAATGTGTATCTAAAAAAGTTTAAAAAATAAACATTTAAAATTTTAAAAATATTCACTCAAAATACAAAAACACGAAAACGAAAGACTTAATTTTCAAACAACTTAATTTAAAAAACTTAAACCAAACCCATACAATAATCTGTCTTCCAAAGTTTACAATCACACATGCATATATAGGAAAGAAAGAAACGAAAATAATATTTAAAAAATACAAAAACAAATTTCCAGCACTCGATCTCTTATAGGGAGGTCATTTTAATCCGATCCGCGAGATCCTACCCATATCCACTCGAATGGGATAAATTTTACCGCCTCGACACTTATGTAAGGCGGGAGTAGATTGTGTTTTGGTTACCCGCAATGGGAGTGGGGCAGGAGCGGATATCGCTTTTCCCGATCCAAACCCAACCCGATATAAATAAATAATATATATATATATATATATAAAATATAATTAGATATAAGAAAATAATATTATAAGTCTATGATTTTATTTAAATATAAATAAATAATAGTCTTAAAAGTCTTACGGTTTATATATATGAAAATAAAAAAAATTATTTAGTATGCTAAGAATTTAAATGATTCTTAATTTTTTTAACTATTTGAAATATAGTCGAATATCTGTGGGTATCCGTGGAGGCAGGGGTGGGATTAAAAAATTCCACCCATAGCCGGGGTGGGGTAGGGGCAGGAGTGGAGATTGTCGGCAAGGGCAGGAAATGACAAACTCGCCCCAAACTGGCCTCCTGGCCATCCCTATTCTCCTATGCTGACTGTCTTGCGCCTACTGAAATTGACACTTATTTGGGGTGGCTTTCTTACGCCTCACACATGTCTTGTAGGCCGAATGGTACAATAAAAGCCATATATATATAGGCATCATAGAAAAACCCTAAATAACAGTACCAAAAATAAAATCCTACAACTAATTTATAAAAATTATAAATAAAACTATAAAATGTCATACAAGGAAAATAGAATAAAATCTCTAAATTCTGTAAAAATAAAATCCCTAAATTTGTAATTGATTGCTATCCAATGCCTTTCCGTTCCCCATCACAGGGGTAACAAACTAGAATATTATTTTCTTTTCCTTAGCTGTGAACCACTAGACTCCGGAGAATCTTTGCAATCCTTTGTTGCTGAATGTGAGGTCAGCATACTAGGAGTTTGAGTCGACATTTTGATAGTGCCTACATGCTGGGATGGATAGATGCATTTTAGCGAAACAGCAATCAGCATGCTTACAAATCCAATTAGTATGCTGACAAACCATAGCTGCCAACCCAGAGGCTTGGTGTGTGCAAATGACCCCAAGAATTCAACAACCACGACCTGGAATATCATTATAGAAGCAATGACAGTCACAAAGAGCCAACCATTCAGCAAGCCACGGAATACATTAATCTTCTCAACCTCCAAGCTGTTTATTCTATTAAACACCTGCCAGATAAGAGTAGCATTGGTGGAATTAGTGGTGGCAATTAGTTGACAGATCGTAGCATTGGTGGCAATCATGGGAATACAGTGAAATCATTCGCAGTGGCATTGCCCAACGTTGAAGGCAGCAAATGTGGAGCAGAGCAATGGTAATGGTACTTCAGTTCAGTGACAACAATGACAATGGAGATGGGCTAATGAAAATGAAATGCAGTAGAGCAGTGGTGCAGTGGTACAGTGGTACCGATAGGATAATTTCCCCCTTTTTTTTTTTCAACTCTTCTCTCTAGAGTGATGCTCTACACGAACAATTTGAGTACAAAATTCAAAAGTTTGAACTAAAGACACCATAAAAGGCACATCCTTCATAAAAAGGTAGGATGAATTTCCACTTTTTATGATGGATGCACATTGTGAATTCACAAGACTAGCAAGAGTGAAAGAAACACCCGACTCTTAAGACTTCAGGAAGCATAAACCAAGTTCAAACAGTAAGACAATGTTAGCAGGGAAATCATAATACAAGAATTGGAGACTATTTAGAAATGTATGATTTTTAACTTGTTCTTGGATAGTGCGCATACCTGGAAAAGAACAAAAGAATTGAATATGACTGTATCGAGGAGACAACCATCATCTTCACCACTAAGTTTCAGAAGCCTCTTGCCATTGAATTTGAGTATGAAAAGGATAGCCAGTTGATAAATACTTTGACCAATGATATTCCTCCACATAGCATTGGTGATAATTTTTGTGCTTGTTCCTACTAAGGCCCTTTCTTCTAACTGATCACTAGGAAGTTCTGTGACCAGTGGTAAAACACCAAGAATGTCACTGATCATGTTGACCCACAACAATTGGACAGCAGTAAGAGGAGCAGATCCTGAAAGTTGACAAAAAGAATAATAACTGATGGCAATGGGGTCATCGGCAGTTCTTACTAGGGATGTAACCTAACCAAACTAAGTGGGTGTTTGGCAAGTGGGGTTTTTTGTAGGTTTTTTAGTTGTAGGATATTATTGGAGAAAAAATTTTGTGTTTGGGAAGATAGTTAGGTTTTTTTGAAGTTGGATGTGATGTTTGTGAGAGAAAAAGTGAAATGATTATGGGATTTGATGTGATATTTTGTTTGGATTAGTTTCTTTTGGTTTTGTAACCGACTTGTCTTTTAGTGAAAAAAAACAAAAAAAAAAAACCAAAAAACTTCCTTCCCAAACACCCCTATAATGGGGAAAATTAGAATTTATGTTCACCAGGATACCTGAGTAGCATGCAGAAACAAAATTAAATACAACAGCAACAATATTTATCGTCAATTGGAACTGCACAAACTGTTGCACGTTCTGGTAGACTAAACGCCCCCACTTGACTAGATTTACTATAGTTGCAAAGTTGTCATCCATTAATACAACATCAGCAGCCTCCCTTGCAACCTGCAGATAAATTAGTGATAGGATCAAGAATGAAAATGATAAGGAAGTGAAGTCTTTTTGTTGGGCCAATGAGATGTGTTTGTGAAAATAAATTATAATATTGTGCCAAAGCCAAATGAATTTAAGAAAGTAAATAAACAAGAATCAATGAGAGAGAGAGAGAGAGAGAGAGCAATCACACAAGAAACACCAACAATTTACGTGGTTCAGCGATTGAGATGGGGAATACAAGTACAATGGAGACAGTACAAAGTTACTTTACTGAATACAACCTCACTGTCAAAAACTCTCCTCGGTTTGGTTTGGTTGAACCCACAGTGGAACACCGAAAATAAAGGCTACAGATCTATGTGACTATAGCACTTCAAGAGTCACTCTCATTGTTTTTGGTATCACTTGAAGCCCCTCAAAAGCCACTGTTTAAAGTCGTAGTCACTGTTTTTCTTGAACTGAGAACACACCACGAGTACCACCTTTTTATGGGTGGGGTAGGGGTGGAGGAGTGTCGTGGGTGGATGGGGAAGTGGTGGGGGCAGTGAGGGATGGCAAAAGAAATAGCAGATGTGGCAGAGGAGGGCGGAGGAAGGGGCTAGGGTTCTTTGCAGAACAGACATAAGGGCATTCTATTTGCAAATTCCATGATTTTGAATTTTTTTTTTTTTTTAAAAAAAAAAATTTCATTGCTGCTGTTGTTTTCAAACGGTAATTGATATGTTATTTCCCCAGTTAGAAACTACAGATACTAAGGTTTCGTTTAAAATAACGTTTTCAGTTTCGTATTTTCTATTTACAAAAAACAAGAATTAAGTTTTCATTTTTTTTTTTTGGAGGTAAAAAACAAAAATAAAAACTTATATTGTACTGAACAAAAATAAAGAAACATATTTGCCGAGTTGCCAGCAGTGTCGGCTGGAGTGTTGCCGGAAAGTGGCCGATGGTGACCGTCCAATGGTTAGAGCCCATGGAAGATGGCCGAAGCTTGCTAGAGGGTCATCGGCGACCGACAGGTGTGGGTGGTGCCCAGAGGTTGTGGGGAAGGGAGGAGAGAATGAAAACTTGTTTTGAGGACAAGCGAAAACACAATTTTGTTAAAAAAATTTGGAATCAATTTCATTTTTTTTAAAACAAAAACAACATACCAAACAAGTTTTCTTTTTAGTTTACAAAAAAAGGAAAACGAGAACAAAAAATATAATATGGCAACAGTATCAAACATGGCCTAAATGGTGAGATTTATATTTACAAAAATTGAGTAGAAAGAGAACGAGGATGAAAAGTCTGACTTGCAGTGAGAGGTCCCATAATGCACAAACCAAGTAAGAAACAAACCTCTGTTCCAGCTATTCCCATTGCAAGTCCAACGTCTGCGGATTGAAGAGCAGGGGCATCATTTGTTCCATCACCAGTCACGGCAACAGTTTCCCTAAATGTACTCCTCAAATAAGTGACCAAAGTGTACTTATCATCAGGTGAGGATCTGGCCACCACCTGCACACACAGATTTCAATGTCAGTCCTATTTGGTTGAAAATCATCAGATTCAAAGAACTCATCAATGCCAGTGACTTGAGACCTGAATGTTTGGTATCAACTCCTCTAACTCTTCAGGACTTTTAGAACGGAAGTCTGGTCCGTCAATGGCCAAACCATCATCTGTCAATATACCACATTCTTTAGCTACTGCTTTAGCCGTATTGATATTATCACCAGTGACCATACGAACAGTAATCCCAGCAGCTAAACATGTCTGAACAGCATTTTTTACCTCCGGCCGCAATGGATCACTAATGCCAACAATAGCTATTAATGTATAGTCATCATCAGGAACTATGCAATCACTAGAATCATTAATATCCTTGAAAGCCAAGCATAGAGTTCTCAGAGCTCCACAGCAAAAACGTTTTATGATATCCAGGATATTTTCCTTCTGTTCCTCTGAGAAATGCACAGATTCTCCATTACTACAAACAATCTTATTGCACCCTTTCAAGATAATTTCTGCTGCACCTGTGCAGAATGCACGAATTCCACCTTCAGGAGAAGCAACAAGCACTGACCTTTTTTTGATAAGTGAATTGAAATTCCTCACCTGCAATATCTTAAACTGTTGGCATTGATCAATGAAATGTCCTCCCAAAAGAAAGGCAAATTCTAGCAATGCTGACTCTGTTGGACTACCAAAAATGGTTTTCTTTCCATCTTTTCCCTGTACTATCTCAGAACCACAATTAAGGTATATAGACTGCAAAAGAATGTCCAACACCCCCTTACATTTAGCAGATTTCAGAAAATTGATAGCATCCTTACTCGATATCACTTCACTGCAGATGAACAACCTATCTACCACCATGTGGTTGGTTGTCAATGTCCCTGTTTTATCTGTGCAGATACTGCTAACAGAAGCCATGGTTTCACATGAAGAAAGATGCTTCAAAAGAACCCTCTCGTTCATCAATTTCCTTGCAGAAAAAGCAAGGCTCAGCGTCACTGCCAATGGCACACCTTCTGGAACTCCAACCACAAGTACTGTCACTGCAACAGCAATGTAGTTCAGCAGTTTCAATGCATCACTTCTTGACCACTCCAGGAACTCATTGCGAAGTGCTTTTCCCACCATAAGCCTAGCGGTCAGCACCAGGAAAGTAAGTATGGAAACAGTCAAACAAATATTCCCCGCAATTGTAGCAATACCATTCAACTTCACCTGGAGTGGTGTCTCATTTTCTCCACTCTGACTCAGAGTAACCATCAACTTTCCCCAGTCAGTTCTCATGCCCACTGATGCCACCAGCATCTTCCCTGACCCATCTTGCACTTTTGTCCCTGATAAAAGAAAGGGATTTTTCTCATTTATATTCACCGGTTCACTCTCTCCTGTCAAACTTGACTCATCAACCAACAAGTTGTAACCTGAAATATAAATCCCATCAGCTGGGACTTGATCTCCAGTAAATAGGTGAACAACATCTCCAACCACCAGCTCATAGATAGAGAGTGTTAGAATTTACCTACACCTACCACCACCTACTACCACACCTACTACACCTACCACCAATTTACCCTCACCTACTCCTCACCTACTACCCAAACCCTCTCCTATATAATGAGCTACTCTGCTTTGTAATATTATATATCAATGTATCAACAATCAATCAATAACAATCAATATTACATAAATTTCAACATGGTATCAGAGCAAGGTTAAGCACTTACTATTTTTCGCTTCACCGGCGGGCGGCAACCTCGCCTTGGTCGCCCGCCGGACCTCAATCTATTTCGCCGGACCTCTACACATACCGCTGCCACATTTACCAGTGAGTAGCCCGCAGCTTTCTTTCCCTCTCCTCATGGACCGCCTCTCTCTCTCTCTCTCTCTAAAACTTGTTCACACCGAGAGGAAAGAAGAACCAGGCGAGGGTTTCTCTCTGCTGAATCAAGGGCTTGTTCCTCTAAATTTAGAGGTTGTTATTGCATTGTCCGAACACGCCATGGCAGAGAATCTCCAGCCGGAGCCGCCGCCAGATCTCGCCGCTCCGGACGGTCGCCGGAGTGAGTTGACTCGGACCAACTTGGAGTCTTCCTCTGTAACCGTCGATCATTCCAAGGATTTCATTCACCGGAATACAAATGTGGCACCGTGCATGGCATGGACGGATGAGAAGCACAATTCATATCTTGATGCTTTGGAAGCATCATTCATTAAGCAGTTACACCAATCCCTGGGTTTGCCATTCTGGCGTTCAGAACAGATCACAATTGATTCTAATCCATCCCAACAACTGCCTGTCAATGCTGGTTATTCTTCTGACCAGTTCACATTTCTACGTGATGGCCCTTGGAAGAAGATCAAATTTGAGAGGAACCAGCCTTTACTACATGGCAGACCTATGCACATGGGCATTTTATCTCTCTCTCTCTGCAGCCACTTTCTTTTATTTTAATATATGCTTATTATACTATATTAACTACAGCACCCACAGACTCCACCCACCAAAGCCATCATGCTTATTATACTATATTAACTATGCACATGGGCATTTTATCTCTCTCTCTCTGCAGCCACTTTCTTTTATTTTAATATATGCTTATTATACTATATTAACTACAGCACCCACAGACTCCACCCACCAAAGCCATCATGCTGTTCAATGCGCCATATTATTCTTCTTATTATTATTATTTTTTTTTTTATTAAAAAAAAAAAAACAAAAAAAAAACAAAAAACACATCGACGGGAATTGCCTCTTCCCCCATTACTACATTTTTCTTATTATTATTCTTGCCAAACAACAACAAAAACAAAAACAAAAAAAAAAAAAAAAACAAAAAAAAAACAAACAAACAAACAAACAAACAATTTACAAATTTGCCCAACACTCATATTTTTTTTTCATATCAGGGGCTCACCCCGATCACCATTTTACATCCAAAAAAAACAAAAAAAAAAAACAAAAAAAAAACAAACAAACAAAAAAAACAAACAAACAAACAAACAACAACCACAACAAACAAAACAATTTGTTTTCTTTTCTGCAGCCGGCCACCAACCGACCTCACTTCTTCGCCTATTCCGCCGGCCTTTTCTTCTTGCCTCCGTCCTGGGCGGCCCTTGCCGGTGTTGCCTCCGTGTTTCCCACTCCACTGGGCATGATCACTCCCCCATACTCCTCCACTGCAGCATATGGAGGACCTCCAAATCGGAACATCACGGTGGCTTTCCGCTTCAGCTCCTTGTTTTCTGCCTTTAGCACGCTTATCTCTGCTCGTGCATCCTTATACATGCGTTGGAGCAGAGCCAGCTGGGAGTTTAAATGCTGCACCTCATTTGTCCTACTCTGCAGCCGGTTCGACAAGTTTGTGACCGCCGTCATGCTTTCCACACATGTCTTCAGAGTATACTGATTGGCCTCCACATCCGACTGCACTGCCATTCTTTGCTCCACCGACCGCATCGGAAAGTTCAACGGAGCAAACTCCGGGGCGCTTGGTTGAGTTTCCAGTGCCACCGCACCAGTTCTCTCTCTCGTTGACTCGTTGAGGTCGGGAAAGAGGGTGAGCAGTCCACGGGAAGACGATGAAGCCATTTTCTGGGCAACAGAGTGTTACCGAATATCTCTCGCAACAGAGTGTTACAGACTCTCTCTCTCAGCACAACGAAGAGTTTTTCAGACTCTCTCTCTCAGCACAACAAAGTTTTTTTTTTTTCCAGAGGTTTTTCGCAGCTTTTCTCTGCCTCAGTCTCAGCCTCCGTCTTATAGCCGAGGCAGCCACGCGCATCGCGCGCCTCTTGCCACCAGCCGACAAACGGGCACGCAAGCCAAGACGCCCACGTGCCTCGCTATCATGTTCGGCACACCTTTTGATGAATTGGGCACGCCTTTTGATGGCACGCCTTTTTGATGGCACGCCTTTTGACAAAATTGGGCACACCTTTTGAGGGTGCACCTTTCAACAAGGGTCCGACAAGACTCTGTAAACTGTCCCGACATTGATTCCGGTTAGCTCTTTCATGGGTCCGACAAGACTCTGTAAACTGTCCCGACATTGATTCCGGTTAGCTCCTTCATGGGTCCGACAAGACTCTGTAAACTGTCCCGACATTGATTTCGGTTAGTTTCTACAAGGGTCCAGCAAGACTCCGTAAACTGTCACAACAACTGTCACAACAGTGTCTGCTACAACGGTCCGACATGACCCCGTAAACTGTCTGCTACAACGGTCCGACATGACCCCATAAACTGTCTTCTACACCGTTATGACACCACCATACAGTGTCCTCTACATGGTTATGACACCCCCATACAGTGTCCTCTACAACGTTATGACACCACCATCCAGTGTCTTCACCAATGGTCTGACACGACCATACAGTGTCTCTTATCCTCTTTTTATTTTTATGTATTTTCTTGTTTTGCTCCTCTCTCCAAACTCAAGTTGGTTAGTTTCTATCCTCCTTGAGTTTGCGGGGGGCTGTTAGAATTTACCTACACCTACCACCACCTACTACCACACCTACTACACCTACCACCAATTTACCCTCACCTACTCCTCACCTACTACCCAAACCCTCTCCTATATAATGAGCTACTCTGCTTTGTAATATTATATATCAATGTATCAACAATCAATCAATAACAATCAATATTATTGATTGATGTATTACAAGATTGTTGTGTATATTGATATTTTGTTATGTTTACAATGATCAAATATATAGAAGAGAAGAAGGTAGGGGATGAAGTGGAGGTGGTAGTGGTAGGTTAGGTGAGGAGGTGAGTGTGTGTGGTAGGTAGTAGTGGGTTAGGTTTAGTGACAAGTATAAAAGTTTTCTTTTTCTGCTCATTCAGATCATGAAATTGTAAATGCTGTTTATAATCACTGATTGCCATAATCATAACCACCAAGAGAATACACAGAATGATCCCAAACCCATCATACATACCCTTAGGCCACCCTTCTATGGCAGTTCCAAGAACCATAGAAACTGTAGCACATTCCATGAGGATCATGAACGTCATATCTTGCATTGCCTCCCATGTAAATGTGAACAAACTCCTGTGAGGCTTATTGACAAATATATTAAAACCAAAGACTGATTTCCTGACATGAAGAGGTGGTTGTGCCAGTGTACTAATTCCATTGTCTAGTGAGGTCTTCAAGCATCGCGCAATCTCTTCGACACCAAGGAATCCTAGCAAGTCATTATAATTACGCGACGAGACCAAGGATGAAAGCTTATCAGCATCAATGTCAAACCCGGCTTTCTTAACCTCTTCTGGGGGCTTGTATTTCTCAAGAACAAAACCTGTTCAACAACATAAAAATTGACAGTCACAGAAAAATACTTGAGGAAGAAAAAAGAAAACTTAAGGAGTTAAAGTGCTTCTTATGAGTAGAACTTGTATAAGACAGATTGTACCGTGTACAAATTGAAATGCTGCTTTTGAAACGAGGACAGCCACACGCAACTTTTCCTGGCAGAATATGAGTAGTGTAAGAATAAAGAAAACTCAAATGAAATAGAAAACAAAAATGAAACTACTAAATAAACACACACACACACAGTTGTTTCTCTTTTCATGTAAGTTCCAAAGAATTTACTTCAGGTTCTCAATCTCACAGGTCTTCACTATTAACAGAGAATGAATAGGAATATTGAATATATCGAATCAATTAAGAATGATCAATTGAGTACAATTATATAGGCTAATAGAATAAAACCCTAACACCTAAAAGACTAAACTATCCTTAATGAACAATATAAACTACAAATTCACATGCCCCCTCAAACTGAGGATGCGAGCGCAGACAGCATTGAAAGTTTGCCAAGAAGAAAACGAAAATGAGTAACAGTGTAAGTCTTCATAAAAAAATGGGCCAATTGAAGAGAGGAAGGAACAAAAGGGAGAGTAATAGTGCCAGCCTGAACATGTTGTCTGACAAAGTGACAATCTATTTCAACATGCTTGGTCCACTCATGGAAAACTAAATTATGGGCAATCTGAATAGCGCTCTGATCATCACAATACAACAGAGTTGGATCAGAAAGAGAGACACCCATATCAAAAAGAAGCCACCGAAGCCAAACCATCTCGGAAGTAGCATCAACCATGACACGATACTCAACCTCAGTGGTGGAACGAGCAACAACAGACTGTTTTTTACTCTTCCAGGATATGAGAGAATCGCCGAGGAAAACACAAAGAGCAGAAGTGGATTTGCGATCAGAGACGTCACCTGCCCAATCAGCGTCAGTGTCACGACCCCATTCCGCCCCTAGTAGAATGGTGCCGTGATGGCCAGTAATCCGAGATTACCAAAGGCCAACTTACAAAGTCACACACAATCAGAGTATACATATGGGGCTTACATGTGCAGAAGCACTAAATTTAAATCTAAATAGTCCATAAAAACTGTGCATAGATCAAATGAAATGACATACATAACACGGTTTTACAACTTGAATACAAATGAATTAAAACCAAATATTACATCTTGATCAAAAGGCTTCTCAAGCCGACATATACAAAAGACATGCAATACAAAGCCAAGAAGCATAGGGTATGTTTGGTTTGCATTTGGGAGATGAGTTTTAGAAAAAAAATTTCTAAAAAATTGTTTGGTTTGAGTTTTTCTCAAAAAATTTTCAAAATCACTCTCTCTTTTACACATCAATCAATCACTTTTTCTCTTTCCTCTCTCCTTCTCAATCACTTTTTCTCTCACACATATCTACTCAAATTCTCCCAAAATATCAAATCATCCCAAACTCCCAAAAAAACAACTCTCCCAAAATATACAACCAAACAAACTAAAAAAAATTCTAAACTCTCTCCCCAAATTTTTTTTCAAAAACAACTCTCCCAAAAACAAACCAAACAAGCCCATAATCTTCAAGATGCTAGCAAAAACATGAATTCAAAACATCCTGCAAAACACATCTAGGCGTCGCCGTCTTCTTGCTCGTCACCTACATATATATAAGGGGGAGGGTGAGCTTGGATACTCAGTGAATGATATCAGTAATAAAGATTTAAATGAATGATATCCGAGATCTTATCAAAACAATACATATCATAGCTTGTACAAAATCAAGGGATGAACCAAGTTCATTTATCAAGTCTTTCAAATCTTCAAGGGATGCTTACTAGCATCTACATAATACAAGGGATGACATTCTTGACAAAACAAGGACTTAGAAAATATGAAGAAGAAGAACTCCGAAAATATGAGGAAGAAGGAATATATTTCTGTTATATTCAAAACTTCTTATCTTACAAGACCAAATGACACTCCTTATATAGGAGATATTACAAACATCATCATAACCCATTATATGCCACTTACATATTATATATTACCACTATCTACCACTATCATATTCTATACATGCCACTATCTACAACCAACACCACTATCATATTCTATACATACCACTATCTACCACCAACACCACTATCATATTCTATACATGCCACTATCTACCACCAACACCACTATCATATTATATGCATGAACACAATTTCCAGCACTCCCCCTCAAGCTGGTTTGAAGATATCTTCCATAGCCAGCTTGCTAGTCAGCTTATCAAATTGCTTCTTGTGTAGTCCCTTTGTTAGCACATCAGCTAATTGTTCACCTGTTGGAAGGTAGGTCATACAGATTATGCCAGCATTGATTTTCTCCTTGATGAAATGTTTATCCACTTCTATATGTTTTGTGCGATCATGTAGAACTGGATTATGAGCTATAGATATAGCTGCTTTGTTGTCACAATAGACCTTCATAGGTGTCGGGTGAGAAAGCTTTAATTCTTCAAGAATTCTTTTAATCCACATTACTTCACAGATTCCATGGGCAACAGCTCTGAACTCTGCTTCTGCACTACTTCTAGCTACCACATTCTGTTTTTTACTCCGCCATGTAACTAGGTTTCCACCTACAAAGGAGCAGTATCCGGATGTTGATCTCCTGTCTGTAACACTTCCTGCCCAGTCTGCATCTGTGTATACTTCAACTTGAAGATGTCCATGTTTCTTGAATAGTAAGCCTCTCCCTGGAGTTCCTTTCAAATATCTTAAGATCTTATAAACGGCCTCAAAGTGCTCTGCCCCTGGTGAGTGCATGAACTGACTTACCATGCTGACTGCAAAGGCAATATCAGGCCGCGTATGAGACAAGTAAATCAATTTCCCTACAAGTCGCTGATATTGTTCTCTCTCTTTGACTTCTTCAGCCTTAGCAGCTTGTAACTTCAAGTTAGGCTCGATCGGAGTCTCCGCCATCTTACAACCAAGCATACCTGTTTCTCCAAGGAGATCAAGAACATATTTTCTCTGATTAACGAATATACCTTCCTTGGATCTTGCAAATTCCATTCCGAGGAAATACTTGAGGGCTCCCAGATCCTTAATGTGAAATTCTTTTGCGAGTTTCTCTTTGAGGGCTGCTAACTCTGCTTCATCATTACCAGTTAAAATGATGTCATCAACATAAACAATCAAAATTGCAATTTTACTGTTTTTTGAATGTTTATAAAATATTGTGTGATCTGCTTGACTCTGCGAGAAGCCACAATTGATAACTGCCTTCCCAAAGCGTTCAAACCACGCTCTTGGTGATTGTTTGAGTCCGTATAATGACTTGTTCAATCTGCATACTCTGTCACTTCCAAGTCTCTGCTCAAATCCCGGCGGTAGGCTCATGAACACCTCCTCTTCAAGATCACCATTAAGAAATGCATTTTTAATGTCAAGTTGATGTAGAGGCCAATCTGAATTTACTGCAAGAGATAACAGTACTCTGATGGAATTTATTTTATCAACAGGAGCAAACGTCTCCTGATAGTCGATCCCATAAGTTTGAGTGAAGCCTTTAGCTACCAGTCTCGCCTTGTATCTCTCAACGCTTCCATCTGCGTTACATTTTATCGTAAACACCCATTTACACCCAACTGTTTTCTTGTCTTTGGGTAGATCAACTATCTCCCAAGTACCACTTCTCCTTAAAGCATTCATCTCCTCCATGACTGCTAATTTCCAATTCGGATCATCCAATGCTTCCTGTATATTCCTTGGAACAAACAAGTGTGAAATCCTAGATGTGAAAGCTCTATGGTTTTTAGACAATCTTTGATAGGAGAGGTAATTTGCAATAGGATGTTTAATGCAATTTCGGACACCTTTCCTAATTGCTATAGGTACATCAAGGTCGGAAATAGAAAGAATAGGATTACCTAAAATTTCGATGCCAGAACTCGGGTGGACATTCGGGTCATTAGGATGGACATTCGGGTCATTATTCCTCAGATGAAATCGCTTCCTAGTATAAACCTGAAGCTCAGGATTTAGATCATTTTGTAGTACTTCTCCCCCTAAACAAGAATCTTCTTGACTAGGCACCATAGAATTCGGTTCTCCTAAGTGATCATTATCAGACAGATGTGGTTTTTGTGTAGGATAAATGACATTGGGGAGCGGAATAGAAATATCCCAAAAACGGTCTTCTACTCCACTTGTCTCCCCCTGAAGAGAAGTGTTGGGGAAATAGGATTTTGTTTCCACAAATGACACATCCATACTCACATGAAATTTCTTGTTTTGAGGATCGAAGCACTTATACCCCTTTTTGTTTGAGGAATAACCCAAAAAAACACATTTTATAGCACGGGGGTCAAGTTTTGAACGAAATTGACTGGGAACATGAACATAGGCAGTACATCCAAAAACTTTGGCGGGTAAATCAGAAAACAACCTCGTGCTAGGAAAAAAAGTTTTGAGACAATCAAAAGGTGTTTTGTATGTTAACACCTTTGTAGGCATCCTGTTTATCAAATAAGAGGCTGTTAAAATTGCTTCACCCCATAAATATTTAGGAACATGCATGTAAAACATTATAGCACGTGCTACTTCAAGTAGATGTTTATTTTTTCGTTCTGCAATGCCATTTTGTTGAGGGGTATCTCGACATGTAGATTGATGAAAAATCCCCTTTTTTTCCAAAAACTCACCCAACTGCTCATTGAAATATTCTGTTCCATTATCAGAATGTAAAATACCAATTTTGGTTTGAAATTGGTTTTCAATCATATTGTAAAAATTTGTGAATAAATTTTTCACGTCAGATTTTTTATTCATCAAATAAATCCAACATAAGCGGGTATGGTCATCAATAAATGTAACAAACCATCTTTTACCAGAAAGAGTAGTGATTTTAGAAGGGCCCCAAACATCACTATGAATCAAATAAAAAGGTTTTGAAGCCTGGTAAGGTTTTGGCAAATAAGTAGAGCGATGAAATTTTGCAAAAATGCAACTTTCACAATGAAAAGAAGAACAATCAATCCCTTTAAATAATTCTGGAAATAAATGTTTCAGATAAAGAAAACTAGGATGTCCTAGCCTATAGTGCCATAGCATTATTTTTTCTCGAACAGAGATTGAACTGGTACTATTAAAGCTCTGAGCTTTTTTATTACTAACAGGTACTTCATCAAAGTAGTAAAGACCTTCAAGCATCCTAGCACGCCCAATCATCATCCCCGAGTTCTGGTCCTGAAATTCACAATGGGATTCAAAAAATGTAACACGACAATTAGAATCCTTAGATAGTTTACTGACAGACAAAAGGTTACAGGCTAAGTTGGGGACGTGAAGAACAGCATTGAGATTAATTTTCTCAGTTAGTTTAATAAATCCTTTTCCTGCAATAGGTGAAAAACTACCATCGGCTATTCTGATTTTGTCATGACCAGAACAAGGGAAATAGGTACTAAATAAATGGGAAAAACTAGTCATGTGATCGGAGGCACCGGAATCTATGATCCACGGAGAGAAGTTTAGGCAAGAGAAGGCTTTAGGATTTCTACCTGTTTGTGCCAACAAAACACTAGGAGTACCGGTTGAGGAGTTGGATTTTATCAGCTTTAAGAGTTGATCAATCTGCTCTTTGTTGAAGGGACCTGAATCGGCTTCATTAGCGGTAGGAAAGCCACGATTCTTCTCTCCTTGTTTGCTGCTTTTCCAGTTGACAGGTTTGCCATGAATCTTCCAACACGTTTCGCGTGTATGGCGAGGCTTGTTGCAAAAATCACACCAGACCCGTGGCTTATCATCAAACCTGCGCTGGTAATTTGCAGCCTTGTTGGCCGCAGCATCGCTAATTAAAGCAGAAATTTCAATTGATTCACCATTACCTTTTTTCTTAAGCATGACGCTCCTTCGGCTCTCTTCCCTTCTGACTTCGGCAAATACTTCGCCAATGGATGGGAGAGGAGGTCTGCCAATAATTCTTCCTCGCACTTCATCGAACTCAATGTTGAGGCCGGCAAGAAACTTGTAAATACGGCTGTCTTCCACAGTTTTCTTGTGGTGGTTGCAGTCGTCAACCGATTTCCATTCGTATGTGTTGAAGATGTCAAGATCCTGCCACAACCTTTTCAACGAATTGAAATATTTGGTGACGGAATCATCTCCTTGACGAATCTCTCCCAACTTCAAATTTAATTCGAAAACTTGAGATTGATTTCCTAGGTCAGAATACATCTGACTAACATTATCCCACAATTCTTGTGCAGTAGTATAGCACATGTAATTAGAGCTTATATCCTCCTCCATGGAATTGACCAACCATGTCATAACCATGGAGTTTTCAGCGTCCCAATTGTCGAACAGCGGATCATTAACAGCAGGAGCCTTCTTGTCACCAGTGATGTAACCGATCTTTCCTTGCCCACGGATATACATCCGGACAGATTGTGACCAGCGGAGAAAATTATCACCATTTAGGCGGATGGTGGTGATTTGGACAGAGTGAGAGTTGGACGTTTTCACCGGAATGGCAGCGGCAGGGGTTGAAGTGGTTCCGGACGTGACTTCCGACATGGCTATGACGGTTTTAGGGCTGCTGTGTTTTTTGTTGCTCTGATACCAACTTAGAAAATATGAAGAAGAAGAACTCCGAAAATATGAGGAAGAAGGAATATATTTCTGTTATATTCAAAACTTCTTATCTTACAAGACCAAATGACACTCCTTATATAGGAGATATTACAAACATCATCATAACCCATTATATGCCACTTACATATTATATATTACCACTATCTACCACTATCATATTCTATACATGCCACTATCTACAACCAACACCACTATCATATTCTATACATACCACTATCTACCACCAACACCACTATCATATTCTATACATGCCACTATCTACCACCAACACCACTATCATATTATATGCATGAACACAATTTCCAGCACAAGGGAATAATTGACCCGGAATCGATTAGACAAACTCACCCGCACAAGGCCGTCAGTGACAAGGGAGATATCTCAAACAAGGGTACTAGTTGCATTATAATCCTCTAGCTCTAACGACTTTCCAAGAATGTCATCAAAACAAGATAATGCTTGATACAAAACTAGGGATAATCACTTATACTCGAACAAATACTTTTTCCAAAATGAAACAAGCAAAGCTTTCATCAAAATATTAGAACATAACTTTATTAAAAATACCACTCACATAGCTCTTCGGTTGTGGGGATTACAAGCAAGGATCCAAGGCCTACAAGTACATAATAAATCCGATTGAATGCATTTCAAGAAGACAAGAAGAGATATTTAAGGATGGATATGAAATGTATTCCTAAAACAAGCTTTGCATAAGTGTAAATGATTTCGGCATTTCTTTCAAAACTAAGTCAAGACAAAGCAAAACATGTACTAGAAGTTAAAACACTGTTTCTCATCTTGGAAAAACATGCTGGATACCAACCAGGTCTAGGCCGAGGTATGGTCCCGATGATCACATTCAGGGAAATGGAGTCTGAAAATTCTGGGTTTCTTTTTGAAGAACATGAATGCTAAAATCATAACTTCTTTATTCACAATCTGAGATTTCATGATATGAGTTCAAAAGCATGGACCTGGGTACCCGTACTTGAAAATCTTCTTGAAAACAAACACAAAACATGGAACTTGTTATAAACTTTCGGATCAAAACATGATTTTATTTCAAGAACACAAGAACATCATTTTCTCTTTCTAAAACCAACTTCAAATCAATGCATGACTCGTGAATCATGCTAGATCATGCAATGTGATAGAATAAACATAAAGAACAACAAGAATAAATCAAGAATCTAACCTCAAAACTTGGATCAAACGGTTCAGACTCTAAGGATCAAGCTTGCAAATCTACTTCTCTCTCAAAACTCCTTTTCCTCTTCCTAGAGCTTCTCTCTCCTTGAATACAAGGATGTGACAAAATGATATGTTCTCTCACTCTGCCGGCTGGCTTAACCCTCTGCTGGGACACGTGGCAACGACTGGTTGGCTCTCCTCAAGAAGATAACTGACTGACAAGACAAGAGCATGACAAAGGGCGTACAACAAGTAAGGTGATAAGGGCACTCTGACAAGGCAATGACCCCGGGTCAAGACATGGCTTCGGCAAGAAGGTTTCAATGATCTCGGCTAGGAAGGATAACACTTGGCCCAACTGTGCCACACCTCGGCCTAGATGTGCCACACCTCGGTCTAAGTCATACCAGTCCCGGAACAAGATCGCTAGGTGCAAGGATCAAGGATGCAGGATGTCTAAATGATAACATTTCGGCCTAGATGATACACATCTCGGCCTAGGTGAGGCACACCTCGGCCTAGATGATGACACCTCGGCCAATATGCCAAGGCGAAGGTGGGGGTCAACCAAAGTGGTTCTAAGATGGTCCTACATATAAGAGGTTCAAGGGTGTGACCTAGGCTTAACGCACCAAGCAAGAAACAAAGCATGCAAGCAACACTTAGACAAAACAAATCAGGGTCTGCAAGTGCAATTTAATCAAGACAAAGATCATGCAAATGCACGTAGGCATGACTAAGATAAAGTGAGGGTTGTTACAGTCAGCATAGACACGAAGAGTCAAGTCCGAAGAAGTAGATAACAGCAAACATTGCAACAAAGTGCTACGAAGATATCGTAGAGTACGGAGCAAGGCAGCCCAGTATGTGGAACGAGGAGCAGAAACAAACTGACTGAGAATGTGCACAGCATAGGAGATATTCGGACGAGCAAAGGTGAGATAAACAAGGCATCCAACCAACTCGCGATACACAATGGGATCCTTTAGAGGAACGCCATCAGAAACCGAAAACTTAGCAAGCAACTCAAGAGGAGTGTCGACAATTTTGTCATCAGTGAGATTGCCACAATAAAAAATATCATAGGCATATTTAGTTTGAGAGAGAAGATACCCAGTAGGAGAAGTAGCAACCTCAATACCAAGAAAATACCGAAGAGATCCCAAATCCTTCATCTTGAACTCCTGAAACAACTGATGCTTAACCTCCTCAATAGTACTATAATCAGAGCCAGTAATGATCATATCATCTACGTATAAGAGAAGGAGAACAATGCTAACAGAAGTGCGCCAAACAAAGAGAGCACAATCATGATGACTAGGATGAAAACCAAGCTGAAGTGCAACAGAGTGAAAACGCTCATACCAAGCACGAGGAGGCTGCTTGAGACCATATAGAGCACGGCGAAGACAACAAACAACACTAAGCGGGTGAGAGAGACCCGGTGGAGGGCGCATATACACTTCTTCAGCAAGATGTCATTCAGAAAAGCATTTTTGACATCTAGTTGAAACAAAGGCTAGTGATGGGCAGCAGCAACAGAGATAAGAGTGCGAACAGTAGTCATCTTGGCAACGGGGGCAAAAGTCTCATCGTAATCAATCCCATACTGCTGAGAAAAATCCTGGGCAACCAAACGAGCTTTGAACCTTTCCAAAGAACCATCAGAAAGAGTTTTGACCTTATAGACCCATTTACAGCCTACAATATTCTTGGCAGCAGGTAAGGGAACCAAATCCTAAGTCTGAGTGTTAGCCAAAGCAGTTAACTCGTCATTCATAGCAGCAATCCAATTGGGACCATGACAGGCTTCCTTGTAGAACCTAGGCTCAAAATAAGTACGAAGACAAGAAAGAAAAGACTGATAGGAAAGGGACAAACATGTATTACCAAAACCATACCAGTTCGGAGGATGACGGTCTCGCGTTGGAAAGCGATGTGTAGAAAGAGCGGGATCCAAAGAAACAGCTGGAGGGACAATAGAGCTAGAGATAGGCGAGCTCGGAAGTGCTTTGCGGCGCTGATAAACAAGAAGAGGAGCAGGGGAAGCGGGAGCGGGAGATGAAGTGGCTGGTGAGACAGTAGAAGTGCTAGGAAGAGACAAAGTAGAGACCTCAAGATCAGAAACAAACTCATCCGGAGAAACATCAGGAAGAAATGGGTCAATGTGAACCAATTCATCCTTGGTAATAGGGACAGGGGTGGAAGGTATAGTGCAGTAGGGTAGTTTTTCTAAAAAGGTGACATGCCTAGACACATAGTTTTTTGGTGGCAGGATCATAGCATCGATAACTTTTCTGATGAATGCCATACCCTAAAAGGACACATAGAACACAACGAGAACTAAGCTTAGAGCGTTCCCGTTTAGGAAGAAGCACAAAGCATGTAGAACCGAAAATATGAAGAAGAGAATAATTAGGAGTAACACCAAAAAGACGCTTATACGGAAATGAGCCTGAGAGAAGAGGAGTAGGCATCCGATTGAGAAGATATGTAGCAGTGAGCAAAGCTTCTCCCCAGAAAACAGAAGGGACACAAGATGAGAGTAACAAAGAGCGAGCGGTATCAAGGAGATGGCAATGGCGATGTTTGCGCTCAGTTTGACCATTTTAGGTAGAAGTGTCAGAACACGACAATTGATGGATAGTGCCATGAGTAGCTAAAAACTCCTCAAACTCAGATAAGTAATACTCACCCTCTAAATCAGAACGGACAACTTTAATGGTGGTGGAAAACTGAGTGCGAATCATGGAGTGAAAATTAGAATATAATTTGTAAAAATCAGATTTTCGGGTCATCAAATAAACCCAAGTAAACCGACTATAATCATCCACAAAAGACACATAATATTGCGAACCACCCTTGGTAACTATAAGGGAAGGATCCCAAACATCAGTATGAATCAAATGAAAATAAGAAGAAAAAATAGAACTACTTTTATTAAAAGGAAGAGCAGACATTTTAGTCAGTTTACAACCTCGACACTCAGAAATATCATCAATGGAAAAACTGCCTAAATGTCCAGGCCGAACTAACATCCTCAAACAGTCACTCGACAGATGACCTAACCTAGAATGCCAAATATAAAATAAAGAAGACTTATTGTTTAAACAGAAAGAAGACAATGCAGTAGAAGACACTTTTGGAGAAACATGCAAGTTGTCTAAGATATACAGTTTTCCAACTCTACACCTGATCCCAATCTGCCTCTTGGATACCCAATCCTACACAACACAATGAGAAGAAGAGAAAACAATATCAAAATCGGAATCAGATAATTGACTAATAGAAATAAGATTGAGTGAAAGGTGAGGCACATAAAATACAGGAGAATGAGACAAATGGGAAGAGGAAATAAAACCAATAGAGTGTACAGGCATAGAAGAACCATTGGTAGTAGTAATAGTGATAGAAGAAGAATGGGGGACATAATTACCAAGGAGAGATGCAATGGGGGTCATATGATGGGAACAACCAGAATCTAAAATCCACGAAGTGTGGATATTACTTTAAGAGGATGAACTAGATAAACCTAACTGAGTGGTAGTCATAGTGGAGGCCTGGGACGAAAGATTTGGATTAGCCACCATGAAAGACTTGAACTGCTCAAACATAGACTACATATTGGAAGACGGACCATTCTCAGAAGCTGGTGCAGAAAAGGTGGCAGATGAGCGAGATCCCGAAGATGGCGGCTTAGAGGATGGTGGACCAGACGAACGACCCCTGGGTTGCAAAAGTTTAGACAAGCATGTTTCTAATGACCTCGCTGACGACAGAAGCTACACTCATCCATGGAAACCCGAGGCTTGGGCTTACCAATAACCTGAAATAAATGAGATGGCGGGGTAGGCAAGAGCGGAGGAGTGACAAAAACTGACTGGGAGGCAGGAGCACCATGAGCCACCGTAAACTGAGTTTCTTCCGCAATAAGTTCATGGACAGCACTATCAACAGAAGGCAAAGAGGATCGATGAAGAATAGCTCCCCGAAGTGGCTCAAATTGATCACGAAGTGCCATAAGAAACTGAACAAGACGTTGTTTCTCCGGATACTTGGTATAACTGTCAAGTAACTACAAATCTAATGGTTCCATTAAAGCAAGCTGATCCCAATAAGTTGTCATCTCATTGTAGAACTCCTAAACGGGCTTATTTTTTTGACTAGCACTGCGAATAGACATCTCAAGTTCATACTGTTTTGCAAAGTTAGACTCAAGGCACATAATTTTCAAATAATCCCAAACTTGTTTAGAAGTAGAATACTTGAAAAAATTCATACCAATGGTAGTTTGAACTGAATAATGAAAACAAGTAAGAATTTGTGTATTTTCCTTATCGCATTTAGAAACATCAGTCTCAGTTTGTTTGGATTCCATAGGTCTAATAGTTACACCAATAACATAATTCCACATACCTTTACCCATTATAAAATTCTTCATTACATGAGACCAATAAGAATAATTATTACCATCTAACTTAGTGGTGATAGCTTTCAGTTTATCATCATCCATATTGCTATAACCAAATGACCCAGTGAAGTCAACGCAGAGGAGAGAGAGAGATAAACGATCAACACAGAATCAGAGATAATCACATGAATAAACAACTACAGTTTGGTGAAGTTGTTGACTCAAAGATCATCAACGATCGCAAGACTGGCAGATCAAGGGGTTTCGGATTCGTGACATTCAAGGATGAGACGAACCATGAACAACAGGGGCTGTGATACTGAGATGAGACGAACCACGAATCAAAGGGAAAAAAAAAAGTGCAAACCTGAAGGCTGAAGAGGGAAACGATGGTCGATGATGCTGTGAACAACAGACATAGACAAAAACGATGATTGATGATGCAAGAGAGAACCAGCGATTGACCTGCGATGCGAGAGAGAGCCAGCGATAGGCCTGCGAGGCGAGATGGACAAAAACGATGGTCGATGACCTGCAATGTGCAACTTCTGGTGCCACGAATAACCTAGGTTTGATCGTAACTTTGTTCTGCTACCATATTAACAGAGAATGAATAGGAATATTGAATATATCAAATCAATTAAGAATGATCAACTGAGTACAATTATATAGGCTAATAGAATAAAACCCTAACACCTAAAGGACTAAACTATCCTTAATGAACAATATAAACTACAAATTCACATTCACAATTGAAAGAACTGCAAGAATGTGGATTCGATGCACTTGAATCTATACCAAGATTTTCCCTTACAATTCAATAATATTGTTAGACAATCAGATCAAAATCTCATATTATTGCCATTCCATGAATATATTCTCAATACAAATATTAGAAACTACATTAGGGAACAATTAATTCTTCTGAGTTTACTGATAGAAATCCTAACTCTTACAGGGGATCATAGTGTGCCCAAATCTTTTCATATAGTGAAAAACCAGCAAAACATGGATCACTTCCATTACTCTTTCTGTCACGCCCCAAACTCGCCCCTAGAAGTTTGGCAACGAGACCGGCCAGTAATCCTAGATTACCACAGGCCTTGCTATACAAAACATAAATAAAAGGGCTTGCGGAAGAGAAAACAAAACACTAATAGTCCAAAGAGCTGTGCATTTATATGAACATACATTACATGCCAAAAATGTTAATTTACCCACTACATTACATCACATATAATCACAAGTCATATACAAGACATAGGCTCACGCCACATGTACAACCAAAACCAAGCTTCCTAACGGCCTTCTGGGCCTAGCCCCAACTCAGAGACACTAAAACACCGGGTAGGCTTCAAAACGTCGGCTCAGCTCGGACTCCGCCTAGGCTTGACTTCCAGAATGCTCACCTATAATACATAATTACAAACAATGAGCTAGAGCTCAGCAAGTAACATAACAGTAAAGAGGTTAGTGAATGAAGTCCGACATTTTCATAAGTTCACAATAAATCAATCATAAACATATATCAGTCATCAGTCATCATAAGAACATACGTAATGGCATACTCCACAGAACCTTTCATAACAGTCTATCAGTCAACAGTCTACGAGATCTCGTAACTAGTCATGGGCTTGTCCTTCCATGCCGTTCCCCATGACTCATGACGCATGGGCCTGCATGTTCCCGCCCCCATGACCCAACTATCTATGGATGCCATACTAGATTCGCAAATCAGGACATTCGTTCACGGAAAACATTCTCATTTCAAAGCATAGCATAACGTAATACATTTAAAACATAGTTCATAATAACATATCTTTACAGAAATGTTACTCACAGAGGGTTTCCGAAACCGAATGCACGGTCTTCAAATCTTGACCTGCAAATATTAACATATCACACATTTCTCAATACACATTATCATTGAATCCTGTAATTCATGCACTTCATTCTTTCCTTTACTTCATTTCATGTTCATAAGATGATAAATGATGCAATTAACATGTTAAAATCAAGTCTGCAACTTCTCCAAAATTTTCTTGAAAAGGCCTTCCCGCTCGAGCGCCACTTTGGCCGCTCGAGCGTACTGTAAAAAGTCCCAAAACTGCTGGGAGGCTGTTTTCACCGCTCGAGCGGGCTTCCCTCCGCTCGAGCGTACAGAGCAAAATCCGAATTTCTGGTTCTTCTTCCAAGCTTCATTCTCCTCTTTACAAAATCACTTTCCACATTTATGAAATCCAAGACCCAAAACACTTAAAACCCATCTTAAATCAACATCAAAACTTCAAATCAAAGCCCATATGGAACAATAGAAGATCAAATCTTGGAGTAAAATAGAAAATCATAAACTTGAGCATAAAAGCTTCATTTTGAAACATCCATGGAGGTTTCCTTCAAAAATGCCAATTAACCATAAATCATACCATTTTAAAGCCATGATCTTGTGTTCAACATGCTAAATACCACGAATCAACAATCAATTTCATGGAAATCTTACCTTAACCACTTAGTTTGGAGAAGATTTGAGCTTAACCCCTTTTCTCTTCTTCTTTCCCTTTTCTCACGAATTCTCCTCTCTCTCTCTCTTTCTAGATTTTTCTTTTCTTCTTTTTGAGTCAAAGAGTCAACATCCTTATCTATGTATAGATATATCACACAAAAACTAGAATTGTGCCATAATCTTGAGCCAAACATGACTTAGCGATTCAGACGAAATTCAGTCCTCAATTTATTTTCCCAAATGGTTCTAAAAATTTCCGGTATCACATAGGCGTGTTCAATTTCGTTTTTTGAACTCATTACGGTCATCAATTTCAGTCCCAAAGTTCTCATCTCAACAGATATTCTTCTAAGTTCAACAGATAATCTTCAATTAAATCATACTAACACTTAATTAATTACTGGTAATCATGGTATACGGTTCTGGGTCGTTACACTTTCATTGTGATATACTGTGTGTTGGCTATCCACTTTGCTAGTCACCTACTATTAAAACCTCACCTTTGAATGGTCAGTCAATATGCTAATTTACTAATACATCCATCACACCAAGAAAAAAAGGATCCATCCATTAGTCCAAAACAACTCTGATTTATAAACGCCTTTTATTCAAATCATGGTTTTCTTATTAGGCCTTGTAACTTTGTATTACAATTAAAAAATTCGGTGAGACGGTCTCCAATTTGATTAATGTTAGAATAGATGTCCTATATGGCAAGTGATTTTTATTGTTATTAGTGAGGGTACTGTTGCCATTGTGTTATTTTATCATTCTAACATAAATATGGACGGAAGTGAAGGGTATCATGTGAGAATATATTGTATATATGGCATGTTTGTGTATATTAAGAATTAGGCATAATATTAGGAATTAGGGATAATCTTTGTATTTCCTTTTTCAGTCATAGATTTAGGGCTATATAAATTGATGAATTATTTGTAAACATATACAATTGAATACACAATATTCTCCATAAACTTACATGGTATCAGAGCCACATTCGAAACCCTAGTCCTCATTTGAGTTCGAATCAACCATTTTGGTTCAGTCTTTGGTTCGTGGCCATCGATCGTACCTTCCTCTAACATCGCAGCCGTAGTCGGTTTAGTCTCTGGTTCGTGGCCATCAATCGTCCCTCCTTTCGAAATCGCAGTCGTGGTCACAACCCTTCTCACTCTCTGACGTCGCGATCGTGCTCCGATTGTCTCTCTCTGGTTCTGGAGTCGTGACACCGTGAGCTTTGAAGCTTCCTCTGATCTTTTCTGACTCCTCTCTCTCTACTCATGGTTGTTTGGTTTGGGTTAGTAAACTTAAAACTTATTTTAAGTTTATTATTGTTTGACCCTAGCACTTTCTAAATATTATAATTTTAACCCCTTAATTCTATAACCCTTGTTTCATTATAATGTCAGACACTAAAACCCAAGCTATCAAGTGCAAACTCATTGGTAACAATTATACCTATTGGGCTAGTGTTATGAAGAATTTTCTTCTTGGTCAGAAAAAATGGGGTTCTGTTTCTGGTTCTGTTCCTCGGCCATTGGACTCAAAGATGGAAGGATATCTGACTTCCTGTGATACTTGGGATTGCGATAATGCCCAAGTTTTGACCTGGTTTGATAATTCTGTGGATGACCATATTGGAATGATGTTTTTCTAAATACAACACTGCCAAGGAGGTGTGGGATTATCTACTGGGTGTTTATCAGCAGTTCAACTTTGCCAAGCGGTATAAGTTGGAAACAGCTATTTAGAGTGCTTGTCAACAGGATCAAACTATTCAGGATTTCTATATTGAGATGACAGGTCTCTGGGATCAATTGGCTCTCATGGAACCACCTAGTCTCAAGGTACTAGGCACTTATGTTGAGTTTCGGGAGCAAGGTCGTTTAATGCAGTTCTTAACAGCTTTTTTCCCTCAGTATGAGGCTATCCGTGGTAGCATCCTTCATCGGTCTCCTCTCCCCTCTATGAATGCTATTGTTCGTGAGCTCCTCTCCGAGGAAACCCATCTTAAGATGGCCAGGCAAACTCTGTCTCCATCTTTCTTCTTGGCTCCTACTCAGCCTCCTCTGCTGTCGAACACCCCACCTCATCAGTTTCAGGCCACTACAAAGCCCAAGAAGGGGCCACTAGCCTCTGATGAGTGTGCTCTTTGCCATCAGAAGGGCCATTGGAAGTACAACTGCCCCAAGAAGGGCCGTCAATTTGCTCAGTCTTCTCAGCCGTCTCAGCTACAGTTCCGAGGTCCTGCTCCGAGTACTTTTCGCCCTTCTGCTGCTTATACTGCATCTGCTCTAGCTTCTGATCCTGACTTGGCTTCCTTGCCCAGATTGCTCAGCTTCAGCATCTCTGGTCCACTTCTCCGTCATCTTCATCTGCCTCTGCTCTCACCTCTCTTCATTGCGGTTTACTTGGGTCCTCTTCAGGTATTCCTTCCTTTGTCTAGCTTTTTTATTCTAGTGCCTCTCATCATATGACTCATCACCTTTCCTTACTCCAAAACTATATCCCTCCTCCCTTTCCTATTACTATTAATACTGTTAATGGGTCGGGTATGTTTGTCCTATCTATTGGGTCTGTCTTACCCTCTGCCATGTCTGCTGTTACTATTCCCTCTGTTTTTTATGTTCCTCAACTATCTGTTAACTTACTTTCTATTAGTCAGCTTGATGCTTCTGGTTTTGATGCTGTCTTTTCTTTTTCCGTCTGTTGTATGTCGGATCAGGTATCCAAGAAATAGATTGGGACCGGCAATAGAGTTGGAGATCTCTATGTGGTGGAAAACCTACATCTTCCTTTGTCTACCTCCCCCGTTGCACTTTCATCTTTTCAGTTAGATTCTCAGTCGAGTCAGTTTTATTTATGGCATTCTCGTTTAGGTCATTTGTCTGTTGACCGCTTGCGGTCTTTAGCTCAATCAGGATTGTTAGGTAAAGTTTCTCCTAGTCAAATTAATGAGTATCGAGGATGTAAACTTGCTAAAATGACAACTTTACCTATTAATAACACTACTTCTATTTCCACTTCCCCTTTTTTCTCTTGTACATACTGATGTCTGGAGACCTTCTCCTGTCTCACTAAAGGGGGTTCTACGTACTATGTGTCCTTTGTTGATGATTGTACCCGCTATACTTGGGTTTATCTTATGGCTCATAAATCTGACTTTTACTAGATATATCGTACCTATCAGTCTATGATCACTACACAGTTTGGGACCACCATTAAAATACTCCGGTCTGACTTGGGTGGGAAATACTTTAAAACTGAATTCTGTGAGTATTTGGCTAAATTGAGAACCATTCACCAAACCTTCTGTACTAATTCCCTTGCTCAAATGGTAGTGCTGAGCGTAAATACCATCATCTCCTTGAGATAGCTCGATCTCTCCTTGTTTCTGCCTCTGTTCCGACACCATTCTAGGGTGAGGCAGTTCTTACCGTTGCTTTCCTCAATCGCATGACGACTTCCCTACTCTCCGGTCAATCCCCTTATGAGGTTCTATATTCCCAACCTCCCAATTATTCCCTCTGTCTTTGGGTCTGCTTGTTTTATCCTCCTTCCCCCTAAAGATAGGACCAAACTCAATGCCCGATCTGTCTTGTGTGTCTTTTTGGGTTACAGTCTTACTCATAAAGGCTACCGCTGTTACGATCCTGTCTCTCGTCGCCTTTATGTATCCTGTCATATTGCCTTTCTCAAACGTCTGTCTTACTTTCAGCTTCTTCCTCTCATTGCTCCCGTTTCCAAAGAGGATTTGGTTCACATTGACCCATTTCCTTTTGACGTCCCATCTGATAAGTACATCTCCACTGTTCCTCTTGAGGCCATTCCTACTTCTCCATATTTATCACCCATGGCTCTTTCTCCTCCTTCGGCTTCTTCTTTCCCTTCGTTGTTGGTCTATTCTCGTTGCTAGGCTCCTCCACTACCAATTGTCTCTACTCCTGTTGCTGCTCCTTCTACTTCTAACGACTCTGATCCTGCTGCACACCGATATCCTACTTGTGAGCGTCGTCCTCCAAACAGGTTGGATTGGTCTAATACATACTTTTTTGCTTCTTGTCGTACTTTTTTGTCTGTTATTCATTCTTTTTTAGAACCTCAGTCTTACACGGAAGCCTATCAGGATCCTAATTGGGTTCAAGCTATGGAGGATGAGTTGTTTGCCTTAGGAGTTGGTTCCTTTGCCTGCTAACAAGAATTTGGTTGATTGTGAATGGGTCCATAAAGTCAAGACTCATTCTGATGGTTCTCTCAAGCGCTACAAAACTCGCTTGGTTGCCAAGGGTTTCTCGAAAGAGTACGGTATTGATTATGAGGAGACATTTGCCCCTGTTGCGAAGATGACTATTGTCCATACCTTGATTTTTGTTGCTGCTACTCAACATTGGCCTCTCTATCAGATGGACGTTAAGAATGCTTTTCTTAACGGTCATCTCACTGAGGAGGTCTACATGCGTCCTCCGCTTGGCCTTCTTCACTCCTTTGGCCAAGTTTGTCATCTTCGACGTGCTCTTCATGTTTTGAAACAGTCTCTTCGTGCTTGGTATGATCGCTTTCAGACTATTGTTACCGAGCTTGGGTTTTATCCTTCTACTTCCGACTCTGCTTTGTTTATGAGGCATACCTTGGCTAGTTTTGTTGCTCTCCTACTCTATGTGAATGATATGATCATCATTGACTTTTCTGCTATCTCTGAGGTTAAGCAACATCTCTTCCGCACCTTCGAAATGAAGGATCTGGGTCCATTGCAGTATTTTCTTAGTATTGGGGTTGCCTCTTCTCCAAAGGGCTATTTTCTATCTCAGGCCAAGTATGCTAATGAGGTTATTCACCGTGCCGGTCTTACTGATACTAAGGTTTCTGATACACCTATTGAGCTTAATGTGAAGCTCAACTCTATTGATGGTGTCCCTCTGGATGATCCCACTTTCTATTGCGAGCTTATGGGTTGTTTAGTTTATTGATTGTCACTCGCCCTGATCTTGCTTATGCTATTCATGTGGTTAGTCAGTTCGTTTCTGCTCCTCGCTCTACCCATTGGGCTGCTTTGGTTCGCATTCTTCGCTGTCTTCGAGGTACCATCTTTCAGGGCCTACTATTGTCCTCTACTTCCTCTTTAGACTTGGTCGCCAATGTTGATTTTGACTGGGCTGGTGATGTTAATGATCGCAAGTCCAACTCTAGTTTCTGTATATTTCTTGACGATTCTTTGATCTCTTGGACAGGTAAGAAACAAACTGTTGTTGCTCGCTCTACTGCCGAAACTGAGTACCATGCTATGGCTTATGCTACTGCTGAGTTTGTTTGGCTTCGCTGTCTTCTCTCTGATTTGAGTGTCCCTCAGTCTTCTCCGACCTCTTTCTATTGTGACAACCACAGTGCTATTCAGATTGCCCACAATATTGTCTTCCATGAACGGACGAAACACATTGAGATTGATTGTTACTTTGTCCAGCAGCATCTGCAGTTTGGCTCTATCTCGCTTCCTTTCGTCTCCTCGACTTTACAACTTGCGTACTTCTTTACAAAGACTCACACTACCGCTTGGTTTCAGTTTCTTCTTAGCAAACTCTCAGTGCTTTCTGCTAAAACACCTTGAATTTGAGCGAAAGTGTGAGAATATATTGCATATATGGTATGTTTGGAATTAGACATAATATTAGGAATTAGGCGTAATCTATGTATTTTCTTTTTCAGTCATAGATTTAGGACTATATAAACTGATGAACTATTTGTAAACATATACAATTGAATACACAATATTCTTCAGAAACTTAAATATCATATAGAACCCTAATCCCTATTTGTATAAAACTCTTTATTCTCCATCTTCTATCATTCTATCTCTAACCCTAATCTTACATATTTTACATTTCAACTTGGTATTAGAGCGCTTCGATCCTGCTGTAGAAGGACCTCTTAGACTCTATATATTTTTGCAAGGTGACAACATGTGCGGAGGTCATCATCCATACAGATGTCGAGGTGTGACGAATACACCATTCAACTTGTCTCCATCTTTTGGTGATTATAATGATTTTTCTAGAATTTTTAAAAATTGTTTGATGTGGTTTTTTTCTTTTCGAAGTATTTTCGGATATTTTGGGCTGAATTTTTCAATCCAGCAATTTGAGCCCTACTCGACTGTTTTCTTCATCAAAACCTCTTCTATGGGTGCCAACTTACCCCTAGTGTACTTCCCTGAACTTTATTTGTTGATTTGGTGAGTTATGATCGTTTGATTAATCCTTCTAGGGTTCAACTAGTTCACTTTATTTGCTGTTTCAGATTCAGTAATTAGTTGCTTCTTCTTTGGTTGAGTTTGGTAGTTCAATTCATCCCCCTAAGGGTTCAACTGGTACCCATCTTGCTGGTTGTGGTTCAATTGTTGATTATTTTTCTATTTGCCGTCTGTATCCTATTCCTATCTGGTTTCATGGCTGAATCAAAACCTCTAGTTCTCAAGGATGATGATTTGCCCAAATCGAATACTTAAAAAAAAACTGGATGGGCTGAATTATTTGGGCAGGTACAACCTTCAATGTTGTTGATAATCACTGTGAGAATAGTCGGGGTGTTTGTTTGGAAGGATTGGAGGAAGGGGGGCGGGATTGGACTCCATGTTCAATCTACCATAGAGTCCATTGTTTGGTTAAAAATTTGTAGGACGTATTAGGAGTCCTACCGGATTATGAATCCCATATATGTTGGACTATTGTGTCCTAGGATGTGGGATAGAAATGGTGGGATTGGAATCCCATGGGGATTAAGTTGCAAAATGACACATTTACTCTCCAAATATTTGATTTCATTATGTTGTATTTAATAAAATAAAATATAATATAATATAAAAATCTCAATTAAAAATAAAATAAAATAAATTTATTTAATTTTTATTGATGTTTATTTACTTAATTTTTTAAATAATTTTTATCTTAAGTTTTTGTTGATATTTTATTTAATTTACATTTTATTTAATTTATATTTTATTTCATTTCATTATTTAATTTTTATTGATTTTTTATTTAATTTTTATCATTTAATATTTAATATTTTTTAAAATAAATTTTATTTTAAAAATAACATAAATTTTTATTGATGTTTTATTTATTTAATTTAGTTTATTAAAAAATAAGTTTATTTAATTTTTATAAAATAAAATAAAATAATTTTTTATTTAATCTACCCAAAAATAATTAAAATATTAAAGACAAATTTAGTATTGTTGTTACTAACTAAACAATTGAAAATTGTAAAATAGTCTATTAAATATTTGTCCTTCTTCATAATATTCCAATCAAACATTATATTCAATAGAATAGTCATTTATAAACATTTAATCCCATGATAAAACAAACCTGGAGTACACATCATTTCCAACCAAATAGTCCAGGGACCATATATCCCAAGATTAATGGTTCAATTGATTATAATTCCCCCTTATCCAGTCCGTCCAAACAGATGTAACCAGATACAAAGAAATGATATAGCAAGGGGCTTAAAACCCTATCCAAATGTCCCTCCTGATAAGAGCATAGTCAGACATTTCTAGATCTACATGAGGAGACATACACCATGTCCATAGAAGCATGATTAGAAAACATTGAAGTAGAATAATGCAATTTGTACATCTTTTTATAAGAATGCCATTGACGTGTCGCAAGAATCATGGTCAACTTAACAGGCAATTGTAACATCCTCTCCCACCCTGTAGCACTCAATCAATAGCCTACTTCTACAAATCTCAAACCCATTGCAAATGAATGCTCAAAGTTTCACAAAGTACAAGATCCTCCTCAAGATAAGTGATGGCCAGAGCATCCCAACATTAACCCTAAGGCTTCATTTAGTGATAAAAAATGGTAGGGGAAAAGAAAAAAAAACTAAGGCCTTCTTTGGTTTGTGTTTCTCAAAAATTTTTGGGAAAAATTCTCTACAAATAAATTTTCAAAAGTAATCAAACCAAACAAATTTTCTCAAAAAAATTTTCCAAAACTTGTTTGGTTTACAAGTTTTCCAAACAAATCTCTCTCTCATACACATCAAATCAATCACTTTTTCCAAAACTCTCTCAAAATAATTTTCCAAAATATCTTTTGAAAAAAACCAAACCAAACAACTTTTCGTACTTTTTATCTCTAAAACTCATCTCCCAAACTCAAACCAAACATACCCTAAATGTTTTCCTTCATATTTTCCTACTACTCAAATAGAAGTTAAATTGAAAATTTTCTAATGGAAAGAAATCAAGAGAGAGACTTTGGAACACAACATCTAAAACTAAAAAACTAACCCATTTTCATCATATTTTGTTTCGTCCTTGTTTCCCTTGATAATTGAGCAATCGAAACTGATTTCCTTTGCATTTTCTTTTCCATTTCTTCACATTGGACAGAGGGTTTGGTGAGAAAAATAAATAAATGAGAAGATAAAGAACTCTCATAACTTATTTGGATGATTGAGGAGGTGAGAAATGATGAAAAAATGAAATAAATGGAGGCAAAAAACAAAAACAAAATAATAATAATAATAATAATAATAATAATAATAATTGACAAGATTTGATAAGCAACGGAATTTAATGTACGTAAAATTTTCACAACATCAAAAATGCCCATCTAAATACAAAGCAAAGAAAATAAGAAGATACGTTTATCATTTTTATTTCTTGTTCTTTTTGGGTAAGCGTTTTACAATGAAGTTCAACACACATACATACCCAAGAAGCTAAGACAAACACAAACCCGTGCCAAGTTGGACATACTGCCACCCATGTGGCATTCACAATACACGTCAACAGCCGGCAAGAGAACAAGTTAGCAGCACACGAAGTATAACACATGCACTATACAGCACATATACACTCATCAAGCCATGACGCAATCAACTGACCCTTTGAAGCTGGTTGTACAACATGACAGAAACTGTGGGAGAAATCCTGCCCAAAAAACTCAAAACTCCAAACTGGTTAGTCATAACAACCAACCAACGCCCCACTCGTCCGAGCACCACTCCCACAGCCATGTGAGAGGCAATACACATCATCTACATCTGCACCAACCACGAGAATAATGCAATAAATAAGTGAAATGGCGACAATCTACACTCCCCAACTTCCTCTCCCTCTCCGTGTCAAGATACAATTACACATCTAAAAATAGACAAGCAACTCCATCACCACCGAGGACAAGCATTTGATGCCATTTGCCAAATACTAGCTGTCAGCTGCACAACCAGCATCCAAGAAGGTTAAGACAGAACCAACTTCTAGCTACTTCCCTATCAGCTCATGACAGGGAAACCTCAAAATCATTCAGAGTACCAAAGATCCTCACAAAATCCTCATCATCCAAACAACAACTGACACCCAAGATTCTAGCAGAGTACCGTGACACATCCCACAAAAAGCCTTGACCCTCCGCTCACCAAGAGAACCACACAGAGCTATGATGGTGCCACTCACATAGCACTAGGTTTGAAAAAGCAAACCGGCACCACAGAACAGGCAAAGGAGCAAGAGTAGAAAAGCAAAGTGTTTAGGGCTCTGCACCCCAACCGAACCAAAAGATGAAACAAGAAGCCACAAGGGTAAAACGAAAGCATTCCCAAAGGTACTTGAGGTAATATCAGGAGAAGGGGGCACAAGGAGGTTCTCTATGGAAAAAGATGGGCATAGAAAGCCCAGTGATGGTGCATCTCATCATTCCAGGTTTGGGGTGGAGATCCCACAAGTGTCTAATCTAACTTAAAAGGGGTCGTGCCTGGGTTATCATCAAATAATACTAAAATCACGTATTTTCACTCTAAGAATTGTGTTTTCCCATTTGAAAGTACTGATTTCATTTTCCAGATCTGGAGCTGTCTCCGAGTCTGTAGCTGCTGCTAGGTCAGAAGGATCAGCCGTGTAATAAGAGGTAGTATTTGTCTACGAGGTTATCAGACTGAGCTCCGAAGTGAGTCCCCTGCGGGCATCATACTGATTGGCCCCATTCGTGTACGTATGTCAAAAAGCGGGATACCCTCTAGCCTGTGTTAACTGTTATCAGCTCTAGAGAGTTCAAACTGACTTCTCTTTGGTTAATTTTCAAACTTTTTTTATTTTTTATTTTTCTTGTTTGTTCATCCAAACAAAATGGTGAGAAACCATAATCTTATCATTTATATTCTTGACTAGATTCACCAAAAAAGGGACTATTCCAAATTAAAAATGCAATAAATTATGCAACTCCAACTTGAATTTGAAATTTAATTTGTTCTTGGATTGTTTTCAGTTGTTGCAAACAACAGTACTTGATGATTAATTTGACATCATTACACACTCACT
The DNA here is from genome assembly GCF_055761805.1 of Camellia sinensis. Lineage (NCBI taxonomy): Eukaryota > Viridiplantae > Streptophyta > Magnoliopsida > Ericales > Theaceae > Camellia > Camellia sinensis. The sequence continues at coordinate 11,792,785 of NC_138970.1, forward strand.
ACACTAACCTGGTTTCTACGTCGCATGGCATCTGCTTCGTGTCTCTTGCTCAGGTTTGCTGTAAAACGAAACCTCCTTTTAGGATTCCTCACCACTCGGCATAATTTCCTCCATCTCTCCAAAACTTCTTCCGATGGGTTTTTCGGCGGAACTTGAAAATTCTCCTTCAGATACTCCTCCATTTTCAAAATCGAATGATAACCAGTTATCCTCCTCTCCTCTCCTCTCTCTCTCTCTCTCTCTCTCTCTCTCTACTGTGAAGCAAGATGAAAAAGGAACACGGCGGCTGGACAACGAGACAGAGAGAGAGAGAGAGAGACAGAGGAATCTCCGACGAAATTCTAGGAGGAGGTAAATTGAAACCAGCAACATTTCACTAAGCTTTTCTCAAAATTTTATTTTTTTATTTTTTTATTTTTCGTATTTTATTATTTTTATTAATTTTTTTAATATTTTAAACAATTTTTTTAATTTTTAAATATACCTAACATAAATATACTTAAAAAGTAAAAAAAAAAATTAAAAAAAACCGTTTAAAAATTCACTAAATACCAAAAATATAAAAAAAAAAACGATAATTTAGTATATTTTTAGGTATTTATTAATTTTTAAAAATATTTTTTCATAAATTTTTTACTTTTTAGATACGTCTAAGTAAATTTTTCATATTATTTTCATAAAATTTTTTTCATTACCTCTAACTTTTCTCAATTGAAACGGAAAAATTAGTATGAGCTCGTTTAATATAAAAAAGCGAAAGACTTTTTTTTTTTTTTTTTGAGAGTAAGATAAAATAAAATTTTTAATTTAATAAAATAAAATATTATATTTAATTCATAATTATTTTATTTTTTTCTTATGAAAATTTAAAAAAATCAAAAAAATTTATTCAAAACAAGCCTTTTTAATTCAAAATTAAAATAATTAAAAAAATAAAAATAAAAAAGTGAAAAAATTAATTCATATTCCAAACGAATTGGTTGTGAAAAGTCCCTTAATACATTTTTGTAATGGATGTTGACGAAGGACATGCGGATTGATTTTAAATGATGGGAGTCCCGTGATACAATTTTTTTTTAAGTTGAAGGGCACATTATTTATATATGTTATATTTATATATCATTTTATCATTTTACATATTTAATTAGGAGTGTGAATTCATTCGATGGGATACTTAAAATAGAATTTTTAATTTTGAATTTATAATATATATTTTTTATGTTATTTAAGTTTCGTTTGATATTTTTTGATGTTATTTAAATTTCGTTTGATATTGATTAATATAACTAATTTTTTTGTATTAGGACTTTTTTAGTCTCGTTTGGTTCAGATTTTTTGACTTATTTGACTTTTGTGAGAGAAAAAATATAATAATTATGAGTTGGATGTAATATTTTGTCTTATTAACTTATTTAATCTATTTTGTCATTTTGTATTTTTTTAATCCCAAAATGATAAGCCAAACCAAGGTTTAAATGAACACTTTAAAAGTGTTCAATTCTTGTCTATTTTTATTTTTTATTTTTTTTTAATAGAGAAATTGATACTTCGCGTAAGAAGAAAAAATCACTTGGCAAAAAGAGAGAAAAAATTCATGTTTTCCTTTTGGATAGAGAAATTAACACTTGGCCCAAGAAGAAAAAATCACTTGGCAAAAGTAGAGAGAGAAAATTATCTTTTCCTTTTGGATGGTAAAATTGATGCTTAGTGCAAGAAGATAAAGTTACAATATCTAAGAGGGAAAGAGAATATTATATGGTGTGTATATTCAATATTGTGTTGAATAATTATGTAATAATGTATACAAGACTCCTTTATATATGAGGTGAGAAACCTAAGTATAGTAATAAATATAATATGGTAGGTATGATAGACAGAATTTTATAGTTACTATATATAACACCCCTTCAAACTCAAGTAGGAATAAACATGAAATAAAACTAAAAAATTAAAATAAAAGGCAAATAGATTACAAAGTCCGAACGGGAGTGCAAAGGTGCTTGAGATGGATTAGAGGCTGGAACTAATGCTGGAAGACAGTTTATGGTCTTGTCAGGCCATTGTAGGAACTAGCTGGAACTAATGCCTAGACAACTTAAGGTTGCGTCGGACCATTGTAGAAACTGACTAGAATCAATGTCAGGACAATTTAAGGGGTTCTGCCAGGCTATTGTAGGAACTGTCCAAAATCAATGTTGAGACAGTTTAAGGGATCATGCCAAACCATTGTAAGGAAGCAATGGATGTTAAACTAGCAAACGTGGCACACGCGTAACTTATAATGTTGTGTTGAACGATAATGGCAATATATGACATTGTGCGCCATGAGGCGACTTATGAAAAAGTGTGCCAATAGAGTAAATTAGGTAGTGTGCCAATAGAGTAAAGCTTAGGTGATGCGCCATATGGGGCAGCTTGGGTTGTACGTCACAGGGGCGACTTGGATTGTGTGCTAAGGGATGGCTTGAGTTGTGCACCACGGGGACAACTTAGGTGGTTCATATGGTATATCACCATACTTACCATGATATATGTATAATACCCCTCCCCTCAAACTCAAATATGATTAAAGATAGAAACCTATTTGAGGTTGAGGCAAAGGAAAAAACATAGTAGAGTAGAATGAAGATTTTCACAGGATATATAAATAGAAAACTTTTTTTTTATTTAAAAAAAATATAAAAACAATGAAAATAGAGGCAGGAGTGGTGTGACCGAGGACATGCCATTTCAAAAGTTGGCAAAAAAAAAAATGGAAGAAAAGAAGAAAAAGATGTTCAAGAAGTAAATTGGAATGAAAATGATAATAACAATAATAATAATAATAAAAAATAATAATTAAATTGAGAAAGAAAATGAGAGAGAAAGGCAGTGAGCCCGAGAGAGAGAGAGAGTTTGTAGAGATAGGTTTCTCAAAACCAAGCAATAGAAAAAAAAAATAAAAAAAAATAAAATTGTGCTCTGAAGAGAGACTTTGGGAAGGAAAAACAAAAAGGTCAAGGAATGGATTGAGTTGAGGTTCGGCAGGTAGCTAAGGCAAGCTTGACATTTGTTGGTGAAGTGAAATTATTAGATATTTAATCTGACTCTAATACCAAGTTACAATATTTAAGAAAGAGAATATTATATTATGGGTGTATTCAATATTGTGTTGAATAATTATATAACAATGCGTACAAAACTTCTTTATACAAGAGGAAAGAAATTTTAAGTATTTAACAAAGAAAATTACTTGACAAAAGAAGAGAAATAAATTTATAGGCACTAGTAAAGTGTTCCCTTTTAATAATGGTATAGATATTGTATTAATCAGTAAAATGTACTTAGAGAGAGAAAGCAATAGACAGAAAGCCATTGGTGTTCTTCCTCAACATAGTTGTCGGTAATCAAGTAGTCGTCGACTCGGCCATCGTTCCTCACCATTGTGGCCAGCAATTTAATCATCATTCCTTATATGTTCAGCACCATTGTCGATGATCTAGTCTGTAGTTCATGATATGTCCATCGTATTGAATCTATCTGTGATCAAGGCTATCAATTTACATTGCTTTGTCTCTGTTGCTTTACTTTGATGAATCATTTACATTTGTTATCTGTGGGGACATATTTTGAGAGTAATTCCACGTGGCTAAGGTGACACCGAAGTGTCAGCCGAGGTGCCACGTGACTTGGTCATGCTGCCGAGATGATCTCGGCTAGGTCGAGGTTATCTGCAGAGATACTAGAATCTGAGATAAGCAGATAAGGGACAAGAGTTCTAGAATAGGGGAAGATCTTAGTCTGGATAAGGATAAGGCTCAAGGAGAGTTTATCCCTATCTAGCTGAGGGTCCAGGATAAGCATTGAGCCTGAGTCCATTGAAGTGAGGTTTCTAAAGAGATCAGGTCACTGCTGGTTATAAAAACAAGGCACCCTCGTGAGTTTAAGGTATGTTTTTATTTGTGAAGTTTGTTTTTGTGAATTTTGAGTACAATTTGCTATTTGTGAGAGATATTGATTACTAACTTGATCGTCGGAGTGCCCCTGGGTGGACAAACCACCACCGGATTCTCATCTTCTTGTTACAAATTGTTGAGCTTAATTTATTCTGCCAATACTCTCCAGCTAAGTCCCCCCTTCGGTTGTGTGGTCAAAAATCAACACCCACAACAGAGCCCCTCATAACAGAGTACGAAGCAATGTGCGTGGAGATGGATCCAAGTTGGATGGACACCATAGTTGTGTTTCTCATGTCACGACCTACTCCCCGTACCCAAGGATTAAGTATCGTGATGGCCAGTAACTGAAGTTACCTACGGCCAGTTCTTGAAAAAATAATAAACGCGAGTGGAAATAATATTTAAGTGATGTTACCAAAATAATCATCAGAGGTTTTATTTTTATAACAAAATTTATTGACCAAAAAGGCCGATATTTATATATGAAGAATAGAATTATAAATACTATAAAAGTATTATGTGTGTTTATTCCGCAGCCCTATGTCTAAGACTCTCCAAAAGCTATTTTTAAATTGCATTGTTTCTTAAAAATTGGTAAACAGTATAAGCACATGGCAGAGTGAGAAAAATTATACCAAGAACATAATTACCATGGATAAGCTTTAGGCTTAAAATAGATAAAAATAGAATATTTTTCTATTAGAGTAAATAAGTTGCTCATATTATAACAGAAATCCATTTCAAAAATCATATGATATTATACGAAAATATATAACCATAACCACGGTGCAGAACAGAACAGAGGTCAATGGATTCATGACAATACAGAGATACGGATTCAAGAGGTGGCTCATACGGATTTTAGAGGTGGCTCCCACAATAGTGTAGCACTTAACTCCACATAACACTTTGCTCCACACAGAACGGAGATCAATAGATCCATGACAACAAAGGGCCACAAGGTGACTAATCAGAAGCCAATGGTTTATCTAAGTTCTCCAAGGCATAGGACTCCCGTGGTGGTACTTACAAAACATAATTGTTTATAAAATCATTGTCAAATAATTATTAAAAGTTAAACAAATATACCCATGGATTTCAATTAAAGCAAATAGGGGTCAGAAAATAATCCATGTAATCGAGATATTAATATAATTTATAAAACACAAATTGTGTAAAATAAATTATGGTAACTCAAAACGTATGTAAAATATATTATGGTGACTCAAAGTATAATATAACTCACCTTATTGTTAATTCTAGCTTTTTATTTACTGTTCACTGCGACTTACTAAATACTTATAAAATAATTAAAGAGAGAAGTGCCGAAAGAGAGAGAAAAAGAGAGTTTGGGATGTGATGATGATGCACACAGTGAACATCCCTATATATATAGGGGAGAAGGTGCGATTAGCAAGAGAATTGGGGGGCACGCATCCTTCTTAGTACAGAAAATGTTATGTTTTAGTGTATTTCGGTCTAGGTAAAATATAGAGAAAAATATAATAAAAATACCATAATACTCAGAAAATAATATAAAGTAAAAATTATTTTTTTGAAATCATTTATTAAATAATACTAATATAAAATTTAAGGGGCAACTTAAATTTTCGGGTTATTACACCTCAGAGATGATAGACTGCCAACAGACAAAAAAAAAGCACACTAGACTTGATTGAAGTCGGCCAGGTTTTATTTGTCAGTAGAAGGCCATCTCTACAGAAAATCTTTCACTGGACCCCTTCTGAGGTGTGTGCATCCATCCCAGGTAGAGGACTTTCAACATGAGATCCATGAGAGAGTATGTAAGAGCCATGCTAAGGGCAGATCACTTGCTCATAGGATCATATCTTAGGGATACTAGTGGCCCTACATGCAGAAGGGTGCTGAAGCTTATATGAGGAAGTACGAGAAGTGTCAAAGGTTTGCATCTTTGATACACCAGCCAACTACAGATCTGAATCCAATATCTAGTCCCTAGCCATTTGCCCAGTAGGGCACAGATCTTTTTGGGCAATTCCCCAAGCAACTGGACAAAGGAAGTTCCTGTTGGTGGCAACTGACTACTTCACAAAGTGGGTCAAGGTTGAACCCTTGGCTAAAATCCGAGATGTGGATGTAAAAAACTTCATCTAGAAGAATATAATCATCAGGTTTGGGATTCCAAGAGCCATTGTATAACACCCCCAAAATAATACAATAAATACAACCCAAACATGTATCAATAACAGTATGAATCAGAGTAAATAATCCTTTCATTACATGATTTTAATAATACAAAAGAGTTTAACATAATTGAATGCCCTATTGGCTTACATCTTTCCAAGCCTTGACTTGGTTACACAAAAAGGTGACTACCTCATACATATTTAGTCCTAGGCTTTACAAAAATATACAATTTAAATAAAGAAGCTCTTGCTCTCAAAATATCCCTCCAAGCTATTGCCTTGGTAAAAGTAAGTCACGAACACCTGAAAATGTTATTCCCAAATAGGGTGAGTTACAACCCAGTAGAAATCATCTAGCACAATATATGAAACTTAACAAATGTATGAGTACACTATGCATACACAATGTCAATGATAGGGACATCCACAAATTTTATAGTTATAAGGTACCAATTTCCATTCATTTCATTACATGGACTGGTTTTGTCGTCTCTTTAACAATTCCAATGAGACTTCAACTCATTAGTTCTACAATTACATCATCAATGTACAAACACTTCAAACTTTTCTTTTACGAAAATTTCATCTGTGGACAACTGTCAAACGGGACCCATGTAAACGTAGGCTATACAAGTACTACATTTACCATTTTACAGATATTTCGTCCGCGGGCTAGGCACCCATGTATAATTTCGGGACTTTCACCCAGAACACTCCAACCAACTTAATTATAATGGAGTCCATCCCTTTTCTCCTCCCAAACAATCACTCATACATATGCAATGTATACAAATACAAAATCAAACAATGGAGTACATCCCTTTTCCACTCCCAAACAAACATACATATACAATGTATATAAATACAATCATATTTAATGACAACTATCAAAAGACTAGTTTCAATTTGCCTAATCCACATGTCATTTCTACAACAATCAAAACTATCCTTCATCGATAGCCCAATACAGATATTTCTAAACAGATATACAATCTCTATAACAGATAATCCATCGAATTCTGATGGGTGAGTGATTAACAAATCCAACTACACTATTCATTTATACTTTTCTCCAATTTCACATTTCTCATATCAATTTCATTATTTATATAAAATAATTAATCAAGGTATGTTAGGGCAAAATCCCTTATTTTCCAAATCTCAATCCAAAGGTCAAAATCAACCATTTTTACACATGTTAATCTCATTCCCACAACCCACATTCATTTATTTCATGTTCAATAACAATCCCACATTCCATGTTATACCCAAACCCTAGGTTTGCTTACAACACTCTCAAACCACATCATTGTTATACAAGACACAAATAACTAAGCTAAATATCATATGAAGGTGTAGAAAAGATCCCTACCTCAAAGGAAGAAGATGAGTCAAACAAGAGAGAAATCCCAAGAACGTCGAAACCCACTTCTATTCAGATCAAAATGTAGATCTTGACGAGCTCTACCTTTTTCTCAAAGGCACTAGGGTGAAAAGATCAATGAATCTAGATGAAATCTTAGAGATAAGGTAAATTTTAAAGAGAGAGGCTTAAGAACAAGCTTTTTGGAAGTTTTAGAGAGAGAGAGAGAAAAAATAAAAAGTGATTCAAAATGTCATATTCTCGGATTGTTATACACGCACCGCTCGAGCATCAGACAGAAGGTTCTACTCAAGCGTGAAAGTTGGCGCTTGAGCGTGAAATGTACATTTCTAGAAGTTTTGCAGATGAAGGTCCCCGCTCGAGCGTAGGACTGGACGCTCGAGCATCCAATGCACTTTCCCAATATTTCAAAACTGCAAAAGAAATGCTGAGAATTGGCAAATCCTGCTCGAGTGCAAGAATGGCCGCTCGAGCGGAGAAGCAAAATTTGTGAAGCCGTCTCGAGCGCAAGAACGCTCGTTCGAGCGGAAGAGCCAAAATCTAGGCAACAAAAGTTTGGAAAAACAAGCAACCAGCCTATCCCAAACGCGTAACCACAACCCGATAACCAAAATAAAGAGAAAGACAAGGGAAAAAGATATGAATAACTATTCAAAACCAAACCAACCCGAGTTCGGAATACACTAAGTAACGGGCCAAAACCGAAATCGCTATACATTGTGGCAAACAATGGTACCTAGTTTGATAGTAAGCTGATCAAAAGTTTCTGTGTAAAATATAAGATCAAAAACTATTATTCTACCCCCAGTTTCCCCTAGAGCAACAGTCATGCAGATTATCCAACAAGACTATCTTGGGTGGGATCAAGAAGAGGCTAGAAGTAGCCAAATGAAAATGGGTAGAAGAATTGCCTAATATGCTGTGGGCATATTGGACTACGCCGAGAAGATCAACTGGGCAATCTCTTTTTGCCATGGCTTATGGCACTGAAAAGTCATCCTACCGGAGGTCGGCATCACTGGAATCAGAACCCAAGAAGTGGAGAATGGAACCAACGAGGCATTCCTTGCCCGAGATCAGGATTTGTTGGAAGAAAGAAGGGAGAGAGCAACAATTCGGCTGAGGGCATACCAATAGCAGCTTGCTAGGGCTTACAATAAGAAGGTCAATCCAAAAGAGTCCAGGGTTGGGGACCTCGTCCAAAGGAAGGTTGTCGGCAGTAAAAAAGACCCATAGGAAGGATAAGCTTGGCCTAAACTAAGAAGGACCATATCGCATCATCTCGGTTATCAGCAATGGGACATATCGGCTAGAAGACAATGATGGCAAGGAGTTGTCAAGACCCTAGAACACTTGTAATTTAAGGCTTTTCTACCATTAGTTTTTGTTTTTTGAGATTTATGTAATGATTTTATTAGCCGAAGTTTTAATAAAATATTAGCTTGATTTTGTTTTTATGAATTTTTGTACGATAGAATTGAATAAGTCTTATGGTGATGTTTCCGAATGAAACATGATGAGTAACTTAGACTTACCATGATGGTAGAGTTGAACTAAGTTGGCGATGTTTCCAAATGAAACATAACGAATAACTTAGACTTGCTATGACGGCAGAGTTGAACTAAGTTTGATCTAGTCAGATTAACAAAGACACCAAGGTAGAAAACATTGGCTAAGATTTGTTTGAATTAGACTTCGGCAAAAATTGGAAATGCATGCTTAATGTGAACATAAGTGGTACTTAGGTTCACATTAGGAGACAGGGAGCAGGAAGTGAGAATAAACACAATAGTTGTGAAAATTTCTGAAATTTCGAGTTAAAGTTATCCGAGATCATTGATAGGTAGAACTATCCGAGATGAGTTAATCCGAGGTGAGAGTACTGCTATGTACCCAAAGTGTATTTATTCGAGATACCCATCCAAGCTGCTAGACTTGGAAGGGTAAAGTCTTGCCATAAGACAGCAAATACAAGTGAAGAGACAACATTTGTAAAAATAAAATATTTTGAAGTGTTATTTGGCCGAGATAAATAGTAAAGGTTTTTTCTGAGGTGATTGAATTGTTCTACTCCGAGGTGTGAATTCATCTGAGGTCTGGGGACCCGAGATAAGAAGCCAAGTTGTCACACTTGGAAAGATCAAAAAAATTCTAAGTATGAACAAACATACAAGGCATAACAACAAAGAAGCAAAGCATACATGAGGCAAACATTCAACACTTAGAAGAAATAGCCAAACGTGCATTCAAAGAGGGAACTTGTTCAGTTACAAAAAGGCACTTCGGCCTGGCATAGAAAATAAGTTGTTCAGTTATAAACGATAGCACTTTGGCCTAACAAAAGTAGAAACTATTACAACTACTGAGAAGCAAAAGTTCAAAGGAAAAGAAAGAAAAAAGTTTTTAAGTGTTGGGATCTTGGGCAATGTTTTTAGACAATTCAGCCTCGGCTGTTGGCATTAGGGCTGTGCAACGGATCTACCGACCCGCCAAATCTACCCAACCTAACACCATATGAGTGGATGCGTGACACCTGGCGGGCGGTTGTAGGTTTGGATTTTGCCTTTTTGCAAGTGTGGGTCGGGTTGTGGGTGGTTCGCCATTTCATCCACTACACCTGATCTGTCCGGCACTCTCATTTTTTTTTATTACATTTTTTATGCCCATCATCATCAGAGGGACAGATAGACAGAGACACCACACCATACACTCTCTCTTTCAGCCCTTTTTTTCGACAAACTCTCTCTCTTTCTCTCTTTTTCTTCTCTCTCTCTCTCTTTCCCAAAAAACCCTACCCATCTACCGACGGCGACGACAATGATGATGGCGATCTTCTTCATCGTCTGACCAACAGCAATGAGCAACGATCTAAACTAAAAGGCGATCGGCGATCGAGGTGAGATATTCTCTTCTCTTCTTCTTTCCTCTTCTTCTCTTCTTCTTTTCTCTTTTTCTCCTCTGTTTTTCTCTTTTTCTACTTAATCTGTTCTATTTTGTTCTAGTTCGAAAACGAAAGGAGATCGATTAGCGATCTAATCTGCTCTGTTCTTTTTTTTAAAAAAAATTTATTTGTTTTTTGTTTTGATCCAGTTCAAAGATGAAAACCTATGCTTTCTCTTCTTTTCTTCTTTTTCTCAATTCATAATCTATTCTTTTGTTTTTTTTGTTCCAGTTCAAAAACCTCTCTTTTAGAGTCTAATCTTTTTTTTTTTTTTTTTTTTTTCCAGTTCTAAAACTAGAGAGGTGATAAGATTCACAGTGTGAGGGTTCGACACACACAGAGAGAGAAAGCTTACAAAGAGAGGAAGCTTACAGAGAGAAAACCACAGAGGTTTGGTTTCTTTTTCTTGTTATCTGCAATGGATTTTGTAAGGGACTTTATAGAAAAAATATTAGATTAATTTGCATCCAAGAGTCAAAAAAATACTAGATTAATCTGTTTTGTTATTACATTATATATTGGATTTGTTATTACACTGTATATTGGACTTGTTATTAATCTGTTCTCTAATAAAGTGTGGCTGGAATTGAAAAAAAAAAAAAAAGATTAATCTGTTCTTTGACTTGTTATTAATTTGTTTTGAGATTTTTGATGGTAGTTTGTTTAAATTTGAAATTTGGAGTACACTTTCACAGAAAATTAAAGGAATAATAGTGGTGGCATCTCAACTCTTTCTTGCCCCTGCCTTGCTCAAACTTGGGATTTTTATTTATTTATTTATTCAAGTAATGGATTGGGGATATTCAACTGAAATTTTGGTGTTTGATTTGGATGAAATTTTCTGTGATCATTGTACTTAATTTTCTACATTGATGACTTTCTAGAGGTTGATGGTAGTTTGTTTAAAAAGAGCATGGATTTGAAAAGCATATTTTGAATGATTTTTTATTGGTTTTTGGCAGTTTATTTGATAATCTTTTGGTCATGGATCCTCTAAGTGAAGAAACATTTTTTGTGAGTCCTAATGTTGAGCCCGAATCATCTTCTATTGACCCTTCTACCGAATCTAATGCTCCCCCTCCTAGACCACCCCTGGCCAAAACTAGTAGTAGTGGGAGAACAACATCAAAGGCTTGGGATCATTTTGAAAAGATTAAGGGTATTGATGGGAAAGATAAGGCTATGTGCAAGTATTGTAAGAAAGAATATATGGCAGGCTCTAAGAGTCACGGAACAAGTAATTTGTTAAGTCATTTGAAAAATTGTACAAAATATCCATATAGGGACACTCATGGGCAACAAACATTGAGATTTCAACTTAGAGAAGTTGGTGAGGAGGGTGCTGTTGATGTTGTGGATATGTCATTTTCTATAGAAGTTGCTAGGAGGTATCTTGCTGAGATGATAGTAATTGATGAATTGCCCTTTAGATTTATGGATGGGGTTGGTTTTAAAAAGTTTTGTAATGTCATGCAACCCAACTTCAAGATCCCATCTCGATATTCCGTTGCTAGGGGCATCGTAGACATATATATAAAAGGGAGAGGTTGAAGAAAATCGTGAAGGGGTGTAAAATTTGCTTTACCACAGACACATGGACTTCCATACAAAATTTGTGGTATATGTGTCTAACTGCACATTTCATTGATGACGATTGGAAGTTATAAAAGAGGATCATAAATTTTTGTCAAGTTGAAGACCACAAAGGAGAAACACTTGGTAAAAAAATCGAGGTACTCTTAAAAGAGTGGGACATTGATGACCTTTTTACCTTAATTGTTGATAATGCGAGTTCCATTAATCTAACCATTAGATTCTTGAAACGAACCACAAAACTATGGAAATGAACTGTCTTGGGCCATGAATTTTTACATATGCGTTGTTGTGCGCATATTCTAAATCTCATTGTTAGTGATGGATTGAAGGATCTTGAGTCTTGTATAGCGAATGTGAGGCATGCAGTGAGGTATGTGATGTCTTCTCCAAATTGCCTTGACTCTTTTAAAAAGTATGTGGAAAGTTTGAAAATTGAGAGTAAGAGTCTCTTGTGCCTAGATGTGCCAACACGGTGGAATTCCATATATCTTATGTTGGAGGCGGTGGAAAAATTTGAGAGTGCTTTTCAAACAATGGGTGAGGAGGATTACAATTATAAACACTACTTTTTGGATAATGAAGAGGGTGAGAGGAAAGAGATACCTACCGCCGAGGATTGGGATAATTGTAGAGTGTTTTTGAAATTTTTTAGAATGTTCTACAATGTAACAAAGAGATTTTCTAGGTCTTTATTTGTTACTTCAAATACATTCTACACTGAAATTTTTATCATTGAAAATATGATTGGACAATTAATCAAAGACAATGATCTTATTTTGTCTTCAATGGCAAAGAAAATGAAAGAGACGTTTGACAAGTATTGGAGATAAAATCAATCTCTTTTTGTAGGTTGCGGTTGTTCTTGACCCTCGAAGAAAAGTGACATACTTGCAATTTTGTTTTTCAACAATTTTTGGTGGAGATGTGGTGAAAGTGAAAGAAATGTTAGATTCGTTATTTGGGAAGGAATTTTTTTGGGTTTTTTTTCACTAAAAGATAAATTGGTTACAAAACCAAAAAAAATAAATCCAAACAAAATATCATATCAAACCCCATAATCATTTCACTTTTTTCTCCCACAAACATCTATCCAACCACAAAAAAACCGAACTATCTTTCCAAACACAAAAAAAAAATTTCTCCAATAATATCCTACAACTAAAAAACCTACAAAAAAACTCACTTCCCAAACACCCACAGACAAGGTGAAAAATTATTTGAGTCAATTGTATGATCATTATGCCATGCTTGATTCAACAAATGTGCATGCCTCTAATGTAAATGAAACAGTAGATATGGTGATAGATGAAAATGACCCACACTTTATTGTGCACTCTCAATTTAACTCATTTTTTGAGGGGCAATTTTCTAGTAGTGAGAGTACATCGGAATTGGACAAGTACTTGGATGATATTGAGAAAGGTGGGAAGAATGTTCAATTTGACATCTTGGAGTGGTGGAAGGTTAATGCAATAAAGTATAGGGTTTTATCACTTACAGCACGAGATGTGTTGGCAATGCCTGTTTCCACTTTTGCTTCTAAGTCAGCTTTTAGTACAGGAGGTCGTATGCTTGATCCATTTTGTAGTTCACTTGCTCCCAAGATGGCGGAGGTTCTTGTTTGTACACAAAATTGGCTCTGAAGTAACATTTCAATATGCGATCGACAAGCAATGGATGATGTTGAAGAATTTGAACAGCAATATGATTCGGGTAATATACAATGATTTATTTGTTTTAAATTTCATTTATTTTGTATTATTCAAGATTTATTATCATCACGTCACATGTTTTTGTTATGTTATGTTTTATGTGTAGTTGTTTTGGAATCAAGTTCATGTTCAAGCCTAAGTTCGGAGAGTAGTTTTATTGAAGTTTAATATCATTGGTAAATACTTTCCCTTTGTTAAATGTTGTTAACATATGTTTACTTGTTTTGAGTTTAAGACTTTTTAGTGTTTTCCTTATTAAATAATTTCATTTTTTTGTTAGGCAGGTTTAGATGGCTTATTCATGGTTTGACTCAAGGAAATGAATTGCTTTTTTACTTATTATTGGATGACTATAATACTATTGTTTGGATGCACAATGATTGTTGGATGCACAATGCTTTGGATGACTGTAACGTTTTTTTTTTAAACTCTTGTTTTGGATGACTTAAATTTTTTTTTTTTTTGAACTCTTGGATGACTGTAACTTGGATGCACAATATTTTCCTTATGCTTTATGTGTAACTTGGATGACTGTAACTGGAACCGAAATCGGAACCAATATTGAATCATGCCCACTAGATTATGCTCATTGAATTATGCACAATGTTTTGAATTATGCCCAGGTTGTTTTGAATTATGCCCACTACCCACTACCCAGGTTGCTTTGAATTATGTCCAGACTGTTTTGAATTATGTTTTCCTTATGTTTTATACTCATTGAATTATGCCCACTGCCCACTACCCACTGCCCAGGTTGTTTTGAATCATGCCCACTGTAGACACCCCATTTTTGACCCCCCGCAAGACTTAGGCGCTTGGTTCGATACACTCGATGATGAAAAGTTAAATTGTGTGCTTTGAATTCACAGTGATTCAGATTCAATCAGGCTCTCGAAATGACCTCAAATCTTCAACATGTACCTTGTTTGAACTTGTGAGTTTCATTTTTGGACCTTTTTCCACTTTGAGTTGAGTTTGAACTAAAAAAATAAGGAAAGGCAACAAAGCTCGCCGTGCATCAGTGATGGGTGGCCATGGCTATGAATGGTCGGCCGGCCCTTGGTGGCAAAAAACACTATTCGGGGTGGGAGCCTACCAGCTGTCAATTTTTGAAGATATTTATCACCTTTTGAGCTCAAATTCTATAAAAACGAAGTTGTGTTATTGTTTTGAGGGTTGAACAAAATTTAGAGGGCCTATATACACCTTGAGAGCTCCTCCCTCCTCTTTCTTCTTCCATTGCAAGCAACCTTTGAGCTAACCTAGCTTCCTTGTGTCATCTCTATACTCCATACACAACCTTATTTTACCACCTTAGAGCCTTGGTTGATCTTGGAGAAGCATAATTCAAGCTTGAGAGTGGGTTGAAACCAAGTTTGGATCACAAACAACAAGCTTACCCCTTGAAAGGTATAAGCTTGTTTTCTTCTCTCTTGCTTTCATTTCTTTCATTTGCTTCATGATTCTTACTGTTTTGCTTTGCTTTGAATCTATTTAAAGTGTTCAAGGTTAGGTTTGAAGAGCTACCAAAAGGGTAGAGAGAGCTTGCTCTTTCTACACCTTTACCTATAGCTCAAACCCTTCATTCTCCACTCTTTTTCTTTGATATCTACACTAATTTTCAGAGTTTTCAAAGGGCCAAAAATCATGTTTTGAAGTTTCAAAAGTGGAGGGGTGTTTATTCTTGCTTACTAGCCTTCATTTTTCTCTTTATTGTTTAGCTTTTTTAAGCTCTTTCCATGCGTGTTTAGCCTCTATTTTTTCATATGTCAAGGGCTGTTTTAGGGCTGTCCAAGCCTTTTAAATTGATTCATGCTTTGTTTAGTTCATTTTTTGTTTCATAAGTTAGCATACATAACTTGTTGCATGTTGTTCTAAGCATTCATTTACTCATTTCCATGTTTAAGAGTCTAATTTTAACAATCAATCCACCATCTCTCTCTTTTTCATTCTTGAGAATGATTTCAATCGATTGAGGTTGTTCAAGACATGTAAGAAAGACTCTTACCTAATGGCTTAATCTTTTCGAAGATTCATTGCTAACGGTATAGTCTTTCTCTCATGCCTTAGAAGAACCTCTCGTTTGACATTACTTCTTGTTTAGAGGACTTTAACATCACCATGGACAAATAGACTAAAGAATGGCAAGGTTTAATAAAATTGGCTTAAAACTTGGATCAACACACATAAAGAAAGTGGCTTAAATTGCTTCAACTTGGCCGGACGTTATGCCAAGTTCCTTATGTCAAGAGTCGTCACATGCTAATCGATGGAATTTTGATGATTCTTGAAGCGTTGTAACCTCCCTCTTGTAGTTCATACTATGAAAAGAGGGAGGGGTGGTCTTATTCTTTGCATTTTATTGACTTTTGTCCAAAATTGCATCCGTGACCATCATGCAATCATTTTGCTCATTGATGGCTTTGGAATCAATTTCAACCTTCTCTCGAGGCTTTCCCATGACAAAAAAGAAAGAAATGGACAAATAGAGCTTGAGGACACTCTGTTTGTATTGGTTCACCTCAGAACACAAAAATAGAGCTTTGCACCAAATTGATGCACGACTGGCCCTCAATGTGTGGCCAGCAGTGCAGTTTTGCAGAAAACAAAGGTTGTGGCTGCAGGTGAAACAGAGGCGGCTTGGGCAGACAGAGTAGCTCTCAGGCGCTATGCATGCAACCTTTATCCATCTTCACTTACGCATTTTGTCGAATGTAATTAATCTTGTTGTAATTAATTAGTTGTAACTAGTTAATTTTGTAAAATGTTGCAATTAATTAGTTAGTTAATTATTTATTCAAATTTCGTTTTGTAATTAGTTAGTTAACTACAATAGTTAGTTAATTCATATTCATTTGTAATAATTAGCTAAATTAGCTTAGCTTTAATTAGTTAGTTAATTAGTTAATCTATTCGAACTCCCCTTTGTGAGAGCGCAATGTAATAACGTATATGTCTTCCAACCCCACGTCTTTCTCCCTTTTATTTAACTGCTTAAGATGGTTAGTTTAGGGACATCATGTTTTGATTAGCATAACTCATGTTTGCATCCATCTGTATTGCATGCACCGAGGCTCGGTTCATCATTCTAGCTGCATTGTTATTTAAATATTTCTTTGAATACGTGCTTAGACCACACGCTATCAAATTGTTTCATATACCATGCTTATTAGCCGAGCCTAGTAATTGCATATCGCATGTGTTGCATTAGTCATATTGCATAGTTAGGATCATGCATTTTTCTAACTTTTTTTTTTTTTTTTTGGCTTGGAGTACTAGGTAAGCTTTTATTTGCTTTAGCATAATCGCATGCATGTAAATATTGTCATAACTAGCATGCTTGCCATGAGGCTAAATGCTTAATTGATAAACTGCTTGCCTGTGGATAAAGAAGGCTTATTGCTTGAATTGGAATAATTTAAGCAATGTTTATATGCGATCACTTTTTCAAGTGGTACATATTTCGAAACAATTTTGCAAAACAAACATGACTCGAGATGTTCCGATTCTTGCAATTTTAGTCTATACTTGTATGTGTGCGCATCACATAGTAAATGCTAGCCTAAATAAACCGAAATAAGAGCATATAATGTACATAAGATTCATATCATGATTAGTAGATGTCGATTTTTGATCGGGCGAGTAAGGGTGCTCAATTCATGACCTTCCCCTCTCATACCTAAGTTCCCGAGTTGAGATAATCTTGGTGATGACGAACACATGACCTTTGGCACGAGTCATGGGTTTCCTAAATTTTTTCAAAATAAAATATTTAGGTGGCAACTTTGTATCTAGCAAAGCAGTCCAATTTTGGCATTTTTTATTCAAAATCAATTTCCAAACGGTTTGCTGGATTTAGATTCTTTGGTGTTTATTAATTTCACATTACACTTGTGAGATTAGATTCAGAACCATAAGTGGAGTCCGAACTATGGGGCTTATTCCGAGCTTCCAAAAAGGAGGTGCGAAAAGTCTAGCTACAGTTTCTGGCAACTTTGCTGGGGAATTTAGAGAACTTGACTTGAAATTCATGATATGAAATTTTATCTACACTTATATGTTTCTTTGCATTGCATTTGCATTGGTGCGTTTAAGTCTCTATGTTTGCTATCTACTATTCCTGGACAGTTTGTTGGAGGCTTGCCTAAAAGCTTGCCAAAAGGTTGACCGGTCGCGAGCTCTGCCATGATGGGAACACAACCCTTGGATCTGGACTACCGCTGTACCATTTGATCCTTCTTTCACTTCTCGGTGTTAGGTGTGAGAGGTATATTAGCTAGTCTTGCTAAGGTACCCTTTTGACCATTTGGCCTAGTTGCATATCGGAAGCCATAGAGACTATTCCAAATTACGACAGGTTGCTCACCTGAATATAGGATTGCGTGAAACCGCTTTGCTTGAATAGTGAAACCTTGTTCCTGACGAAACTAGGATAGGGTAACCCTACCCCCTCATAGGGGTATTTTGAATCTCACTTAACTGGTATATGCTTTACAGTGAAACTGTACAGGAACGTGTGTATCAGTTGCAAGTTGGGTACCAATTTTGGGGGGCAGAATTCAGTGTTGAGAGTAGTCCTGCAACTTTGATTACATCTGTGTGTTGTTAATATTTGAGTTAAGGTACTGTGTGTTTTTCTGATTTCTGCTTTCTTTTTGCTAGGTAGTTTATCACAATAGCTTCGGAAAGTGCGGATATCCCCCAAGCACTCTAGACTCTTGTCAGGAGGCTTTATTAATCCGGAGATCTTGTTAGAGGATAGCCTGTGTTTGCTTCACTCCCACCGGTTACTAGATGGAGAAGAGTTAGGCATAATTCACCAGTCCAACGATCACCTACATCTAGTTAGGCTTAGTTTTCTATATCTAGGCCAGCACGAGATCACTAGCCAATTCCGATGGCACAGTACCCTTCAGTTAGTATGGAGGACTTGATCCGTCATCTCCAACAAACAATGAAAACCATGCAGCAAGATGCTGTTCGTCAGGCTGAAGTCATAGCCCATCAAGTCGAAGTAATAAATAGGCTGCAACAATAACAACTACAGCCGGCAGCGACTTCTGCATCTCATGCACCTCCTACAGGTATTCTAGCACCCGGAGCCACACTCCATACTGTTAATGCCCAGGCTGAGAATCAGGGCAATCCGGTAGACCCCATCCCACCATAAGCCTCCAAGGCACCCGGATACCAAACTGAGGCTCCGTTTGAATTTGAAGTTAACCAGACTGTACTTAAGGTCAACAAGCTGGATAAGTTTTTCAAGTGGGTACAGGGTGTTAACTCAATCCCTGACATCGAAGCTGGATATATTACCTTTGCAGTAACCTTACCAGACCGGTTCAAAATGCCACACATCGATCAGTTCGACGGCTCTAGAGACCCAATGGTTCATCTTCGGCTATTTTTAGACATTCTACAACCGATGGGCCTAACTAGATTACAGAAGCTCTCACTCTTTGGCCAAACCCTATCTGGTATAGCAGTTATCTGGTATGCAAAGCTGGAGGATTCTGTGAAGTAGAGTTGGAAGGAAATGACTGAGGTCTTTATTGCATAGTACTCCTACAACACGTAAATCGAGGTCACAACCTGTGATCTCGAAGCAACGTGCTAGGAACCAAAATAGGGTTTCTCAGAATTCGTGACAAGGTAGAGGGCCAAGGCTTCAATGATGACTACACGACCTTCAGAGAAAAATCAAATAAGGATGGTAATCCGTAATCTGCACGGAAAGTTGCTGCAGAAAATGATCGTCCTACCTTTGTTCACATTCACTGAGCTCCATGAGATGGATGTTCAGATTGAAGATGCCATGAAACAGGGGTTGATAACTGATGAGAAAGAGCAGGCCAAGAGGCCTTTTGCGCACAATTCCGATGCAACCATTAGCAGAAGCACATCTGCGCGGCCATCGGATGTGAGTGTTGTCACTACCGCAACCAAGACCACCAATCCCTTTACCAATATAACTCCACAAACTTCAAACAACCCAGTCCGATCCCAGAGGACCTCCACCCCACTCTACATGCATTTATCCCAAGCCCTGAGGGTGTTGATCAAAAAAGGGTACCTCAAGCCATTAGAACCTCGCCTGCTACCTGATCTCCTTCCACCAAAACATAACCCAGCCAAGTACTGTGCTTTTCATTAGCAGCACGGTCACGACACCGACCAATGCTTCAAGCTGCGTCTTAAGATTCAAGACCTCATCGACAACAATGTGATCGCAACACCCCAAAAGTCAAATGTAACTATCAATCCTCTCCCAACCCACAATCAAGTTCCCCCACCTCACAACCTGAACCTAATCCATACACTGGCCCTCCCCTACGACCCCAGCGTATATATTACGCCTTCCCACCTACCTAGACCGACGGTGTTCATTCATGAAAACACGGATTTGTGCATGATGGACACGTCCACACTTTAACCTAAACCTGTGGTGATGGTAGTGGAAGAAGAAGGGAGGTTGGTTTTAGAGGAAAGTGTCGGTCCATTGCTAGAGAGCTCTGAGGACTTGCCAAAGGGGATCTGTGACCCATACTGCTATATTGTGCCGATTGATCAAGTCAAGCCAGAAGTAATATTACCAACAGTAGTGGAGGTCAATGTGGTTAGCGAGGATGGTCGTTTGGATGATCTGGCAGAGCTAGAGGAGGACTGAGACAATCTACAGTTCTATGACAAACAAGATCAAGGAGATGTGCAGATTGACTGGTTCAATTTGAATGGGCCGGCGGACAGCTCTGGGTGGTTGAGTGATGAACCTGACAAGGAGGAAGGAACTGAAACAAAACTGAAAGAAAATGGAGCAAGAATTGCTGCAGTGGCCAGAATGGCCGATGAGAAAGGGAAACTGCCGGAGAGCACTGGTGTGAATAATTCAACTCAGTAACTGGGCATTGTTAGTACTGTCGACACAGAATAGGAAGCTGCATTGAAGTAGTTTGCGCACGAGAGGGTTGAACATAACTAGAAAGTTGGAATAGCCCAACACTCTGCGGGGGATACTCATGATGTGAGAATGATCAGAACGAAGCCGGACAATTGTTTGTCGGTTGTCGGAGATGTATGGTGGGAGGATAACGATCTACATCTGGCCCACATTGATGAAAACTGGGATGAGTCTCTTCCAAATAACACTTGGTACGCTGAAAAGATTGATCACATGACGAAAAGTGGGCAGTATTTTAAGCCACTGCACTTAGACCAAGCTGAGGCCTCTAGGAAAGATAGAGAGGGTGAGAAGCAGAAAGAGAAGCAGTTGGAAGAAGAGGCAGTGTTGAAGCAACTGAAGAAAATTCAAGCCGACATCTCAATTTGGGGTTTGCTCATGGCTTCTCGGGTGCATCGACAGACTGTACTATCAGTGATAGACAAAGCCAAACTGTCCATTAACACCACCCCTGAACAGCTTATGGGATTAGTTTTCCTAGGTGGTCTCAGCCCAATCCTAACTTTCACTGACAAGGAACTGTCGCCGGAAGGCTCAGCACACAACAAACCCCTGTATATATCTGTTGAGTGCAAAGACAAATGGGTGCCAGTGGTGTTGGTCAACACCAGTTTAGCTGTCAACATTTGTCTTTCCTGCACAGCTTATGTCATCGGCCTTAAACCAGCAGACTTCGTGCCTACAGCCCAAGTGATTCGGGGCATATGATAATACTAGCAGGGAAGTGATGGGCGCAATACAAATCAGAGTTCAGGTCGGCCCAACTCAACATGATGTTGAGTTCCATGTCCTGGATATGCCAGCCACTTTCAATCTACTGCTAGGGAGACCCTGGTTGCATCTGGGGAAAGTAGTCTCTTTTACCCTCCACCAAATGCTAAAATACCCTCACGAGAAAGGAGTGATGATTGTGTTCGGGAATTCATCCATACATCATCCGCCAGAGGTAACTACACCAGTACTGGAGATTGTTCATGGCGAGGAGGATGTATTCCTCTCAGGGTTTACTTTGGTCGAGGCTCGAGCAGTGCAAACCATATTGGCAACTGATGAGGGTGTGTATGTTAGCGCCCAATCAGTCTATTTCATGAACAAACTCCAACATGTGCCAGGAATGTGACTGAGAAGAAGTGGCTGGAAAGGCGTCACAGCATTAGCCAATGTGCCGTATAATCCGCATGCCTTTGGCTTGGTGTATGTACCCATCAAAGAGGATTGCGTCAGGAAAAGAGAAGAGGTGGCAGGCAGAGCTAGAGCCAAGCAAGCTAGGAAACACTATGAGCCTATTCACAGGCCGATTCGGGGAACACTGAACGGCCACTTTGTTCAGGAGGGAGAAGACTTCCCATTTTGTAGCTTTCCCGAGCCCTGGTTGAATTTTTCAAAGTAGTGTGTTCCCGGTTTTGAAATTTTCTTCGACTTGCAGCTTCAAGACAGTGATGCCGAGGAAAAGGCTGAACCAAGTGTTGAAGTTGAACAGAGTATGGAAAGTGACTCGGACAACAGTGAGCTTGGAGTAGGGACAGCACTGGCATGTCTCCTTATAGATCCTTTGACCGACTCAGAGAGCTTGGGGGATAACCTTACCGTTTTCATGATCAGGGACCAACAAGGTGTCAACCCATCCAACGGCATTTTGGATGCATCTGAGGCACCATCTCTCGTCTGGCAGCAGGAAAAGGGTTACTTGTCTAGTTCTGAGTTGGGTAGTGAACCAGAATCTGATTCTATAGAGTCTGTGGAGTCAGAATCGGATTCCAGTTCTTCTGAGTCTGAGTCTAGTATTCCTGGAGGTGATAACTCGAATACTAAGGTCATGTCTAGGTCCTCTTTTTCTTTTTCTTTTGAGTCGGTTGTAACCAAAGAGCTGGATGTGTTGGACTTTATGAATGAGAACGTTGTCGATTCTAAGTATTTCTCTGTGCCGTTTGTTTATTGCATTAACCAAGATTTTCAAAATTTTAATGAAAATGAAGATGAAGAAATTGTTCTGGTTTTGAAAAACTTGATTAATCGAGAGGAGAAGAGGTTTGCAAAACCCCTTGCTGATGAAATCATTGCTTTTAATGTGGGTACTGAAAAGGATTCGCGTCTGGTCTAGATCAGGTCCACGTTGTCTTCAGAGGAGTGCGAGCACTTAGTCACTTTATTAAAAGATTTCAAATATGTTTTCGCGTGGTCCTACGAAGACATGCTTAGAATCGATCATGAGATTGTACAACATCGGATCCCTTTTGACCCCGAGGCTCGACCCATCAAGAAAAAGTTGTGGAGAATACGCCCAGATTGGGCTTTGAAAATTAAGGAAGAAGTTACAAAACAGATTGAGGCAGGGTTCTTGCTTGTGTCTGAATATCCAACGTGGTTGGCCAACATTGTTCCAGTCCCAAAGAAGGGTGGCAGAATTAGAGTCTGTGTTGACTTTAGGGATCTGAATAAGGCTAGTCTGAAGGATGATTTTCCCTTGCCACATATTGATGAGTTGGTAGACTTCACTGCGGGCCATGCATTGCTCTCCTTTATGGATGGGTTTTCTAGGTATAACCAGATTCTGATGGCACCCGAGGACAGAGAGAAAACTGCATTTACTACGCTGTGGAGTACCTACTACTATTAGGTGATGTCATTTGGGCTGAAGAATGTCGGATCTACCTATCAAAGGGCTGCAACCACTATTCTACATGACATAATCCATAAAGAGGTCGAGGTGTACGTGGATGACATGATTGTCAAGTCCAAAGAAAAAGAGGGCCACTACACCGCCTTGAAGAAATTCTTTCAACAGATCAAAGAATACAGACTGAAGTTGAATCTGCAGAAGTGTAATTTCGACCTAACAGTAAGGAAAATGCTGGGTTTCTTGATCACACAGAGGGGCATTGAGGTAGATCCTTCCAAAATCAAGGCCATCCTAGAAATGCCACCACTAAGGACTGAAAAGGAGGTGCGAGGCTTTCTGGGTAAAGTGCAATTCATAAGACGGTTTATTTCTAACTTAACCTTGACTTGTGAACCACTTTTTGGTCTCCTGAAGAAAAGAAAGAAATTCCAATGGAATGATCGGTGTCAATTCGCTTTTGAGCAGATCAGGCAGTACTTTCAGAATCCGCTTGTGTTGTCGCCGCCAGAGCCGATAAAGCCTTTGATTCTGTATCTGTCAGTAACAGACACAAGAATGGGATGCATGCTTGCTCAGGAATCTGAGGATAGGGTGGAGAAAGCTATCTATTATTTGAGCAAGAAAATGCTAGATTATGAGACCTGCTACACTCTGTTGGAGAAAGCTTGCTTAGCCTTGGTATGGGCTACCAGGAAGTTAAGGCACTACTTGTTAGCTCACTCTGTAATTCTGGTTTCGAGATTAGATCCCATCAAATATCTCTTTGAGAAACTAGCGCTTACGGGTAGGCTAGCCCGTTGTGTGAAGCCCCTGAAAAATATATTCTCTTTAAAGACCCTTATGTTTGAATTATTTCCTTAAAGCCCCTCAGTTTCTTGAATTATTTCGAATCTTGTAGGTTAGCATTTTTATTTTTTATTTTTATCAAAACAGGAATATCCTAGCCGAATTAGGTTCCTTAGCCTAATTTAATTTAATTCTACATAAGTAAGATTCCAATACACGAGTTTAATTCCAAGCCCTCATTTCTTTATTTAAATTTAAGAATTACCCCAAAACTAATACATGTGCTTTTATACTATAGGTACCATCAATCAATTTGAGATATATATATATATATATATACATTGGGGAATGTGTCCATAGTACCTAAATTGAATACAAAAAATTTCCCATCTCCCTTCCCCATGGTCGGCCGCCCTAGGAGAATGTGAGGGGCCTATTTTCAAGAATTGTAATTATGATATTTTAGAAACCCTAGCACCTAGTACCCCTAAATCTAGGGTTTTGTTCCCAACACTAGTTTCACTCCAACTAGAGACCAACTAGATATTGTCTAATCCCATGATTAACTTCCCTAATCACTCTCTATTCCATTAGACTCCAAGTAAATCCAAACTTTTCCATCCAATTCCAACTAGTGGGCCTTTATGTCTTTTTACACCAAAATTGCCTATAAATACAACCACCTCCCATAGCATGGCATACACAAACAACACACACTCACACACATTCAGCCTAGAGGAGAGAAAAGAGAGCAAGAGAGAAGTCTTGAGAGGGAGAGGAAGGAAGAGGAGAGTAATCTTGTTCTAGCCTAGCAAGTAAGAAACAACATGACTCTCTCTTTCATTTTCCTTTTTCAAATACATGCTCTTAAGGGTTCTAAACATTGTTTTCAGATGTGTTATTAATGATTTCCTTGTGTTAAAAATGATAAGAGTTGAGCCATGATTCTACCTCTCTTGTAGTTTCTCTCATTTCGATACAAAACTATCTTTTTCATACCAATCTCTCAAACTTTCCAAAGGCACACCTTCAAGAAATTTTTTTGAGTTTAATATATGTTATTTAGCATGTTTTCATCACAAAAGAAATGAAAATTTTCCCTTAGTGGATCTCTTTTCTCACAAATCTTCTTGTTTTGGGTATTGTGCCTTAAGAATCTGTTTTCGCAGCCAACTTTCAAAATTTCTATAAAAATGTAGAAAATTTTTCTAGACCTCTATTTTATGTCAAAATCTTCCTTAAGTAGTTAGCTTTCAACTAAAATTGGTTTCATTGAAAAAAAGTGAGCGATTTCTAAGAAAATCAAATTTTCGTAACGGTCGACGAATCTGGACAGCGTTGGAGTATTTCTTAAATAACTAAAAAACTAGAAAAGCTATCCCATTTCCAAAATATGTTCTGGAAACTAGGTTAAAATCTCTACGAGCCATAGGAAGGCCGAGTCCGGTAAAAATCTAAAATTCTAATCCTTATGTGATATTGAATCTGGAAATTCTGTTGTGCATGGGTGTTTTATGCTCTTGTGTTCATGAAAATGCTTATTAGCTTATGATCATATCTTGGCATGATATTGTATGTGTTATGGTTATGTTCTTTATCTTCTTCATCTTAATGATGCATGCTTATGTGGATATTATTATCTTGTTAAGTTGGTCTAACCTTGATTTAAAACACTTAACTCCACGGAAAACTTAATTGGGATGGTATTGAGTTTTTGATCACTTAAGTAATGAAAATATGATAATATGTGATGTATGGATTGTTGGGATGCGTTCCCTATTTGGAAGTTAAAATCTTGCGCAAGTGATTTCCAGAACCCTTGAACGGAGCGGTTGTATTCGGACCCTAGGTGGTTTAGTGTGAGGAGGGATTTGGGCAAGGCCCATTATTACTGTCTCTTTTGAGGCCCTGCGGTTGGCGCTACGCTTTACATAATCGTTGGTAGGCATCCGAGGTAAGGTCTGCAACAAAGCAGCAAAAGAGGGGGCATACCGAATAATCCGCGTCCGATTCTTGTGGTTGGGAGGACGAAATCTCTCTGGGGGATTTCTAGTTTACTAACATCTAACCTTGTAACCCTTTATTTATTTGAGTATCATGCTTTACTATTTGCCGTCATATTTTTGATTGTGTATTGGACTGGGAAAAAAGGGACGGGGTGTGTGTGTGTTTACTGGGCATTCAAAGCTCACGGCACATTATGCCAGGTGCCGAAGAAGAGCTTATAGCTGGAGACGACGAGCCTGAAACCTTCGAAGACTTTTGGCTAACTTAGAAAAGTTAGAAATTTCCCTTTGAAATTTTGTAAGGCTCATATGAAGTTTTAAATTTTCTTTTTAGGATGTAATGTAATGGAACAAGCTTTTGAAATTAAGGATATTCGTGGTTGTTATGTACTTATATTCTATATATATATGTATGAACCTTATCGTTGCTTATGAGGCCTTGTGTTAATACTTTTTAAGATCTGTTAAAAGGGTAGTGCGCTGCCTAAGAAAGCTGGACTTAGAAGGGAGGCTAATTTGACTCCTCCGGCGATCTGGGATCTTACTTGGTTATTGACTATATGACTCATTAGTGACTCTCCCTTGATTGCAACCAATAGTGTAGATTCAGGGTGTCACACGTTAGTTGCTTATTCTCTCCGAATTCGATCTTAAGTATGTTAGTCGCAAGTCAGTCAAGGGGAGAGCTGTAGTGGAGTTCCTAGCAGATCACCCAGTAGAGGGGGATGAAACGGTGGAATACCTGTTCCCAGATGAAGCTATTCTGCAAGTCGAGGAGGAGACTTGGACAATGTACTTTGACGGAGCGTCCAATTAATATGGTTATGGGATAGGTGTGTTGCTAATAGCACCCGACAATTCTCATATACCCTTAGTCTTCATACTCCGGTTCAAGGTATCCAATAACGATGTAGAGTATGAGGCGTGTATCACTGGTTTGGAAGTTGCCCAACTAGGGACAAAAAGGTTGGATGTTGTCAGGGACTCGAATCTAGTTGTTTCTCAAGCAAATGGAGACTGGAAGTTGAAGAAATACTATCCTTGAGAGGGTCACTAGGCCGAAAATCCAAAAGGGCGATCTAGGCAAAAGTTAGAGCATGAAAAATTAGAAATAAAGAAAAATTGAGCTCGCAAGGTTGAAAACCCTAAAGGACGGCCTTGGCAAAAGTTAGAGCGCAAAAGGAGAGAGTTAATACTCGAGTGAACCTGAACCAAACTACGTAAGGTATGATTCCCATCTTTGGGATACGTAGGCAACTTCATCCTGAAGTTCAGCCGTAAACACCTCCAATTCAACTGTCCTGTTCATGTGTTTAATCAGGTCATTTTTGTCTGTTCTTTACTTAAGAGTTCGGTTGTGATCTTTATTCTGAGAGAAGAGCTGGTCACAATGTTGAGCAATGGTGTTTAAACAAGGGGTAGTTATCATCTTTTGATTTGGGGTTATACATCCTGAGGATTGATTCTGTGAGTATCAAGTGGTGATCATTTTCGAAAATGGTTTTGGAAAGTTTTAATAAAAGTTGATTTTTATTCAAATTTTACCCTCTACAATTTAGACCATTTTTTGACCAAAAGGAAAATTTTCAGTACTCACAACTTTAATTTCAATGATTTCAGCATGAAGTTCTCTAACTCTCTGATACAAATCGAAGTTGCTTTTATTACATTGAAAAAAATTGAAAAGAAAGGTCAAAGTAATAAATTAGGGGCATAGATAAGTCAGGTGCTCCTGCGTCCCCCGCTTGTGCTTGTGGAAGCTTCTGATGCCAAAGTGGCCCCGGTTTGTGCCTCATTCTCAAGCCAAGCCAGGCATTCACCAGAAAGGGTGCAATTGAAACTAGGAGCAGGGGCCAGAAGCTCTCTCGTCCTCCAAGTAGTAAGGTACCTAGCCAAGTGTGAATCTTGGATGGGGAATGAAACCGGGTGCTCAACCCCCTCCTTTAGGTGGATCTGATCATACCCAAACTAACGTCTGAACCGAAAAAGGAAGTAGAATACACAGTGTGTTAGGCCAATCAACTGTATAGCAAGTTGCTGAGTTATGTAGCTCATTTCGGTCAGATTAAGCCAGGGGCAATGCCAAGCTATGTCAATAGCAGACCTGCTGCACATCCAATGGCACCACCACCCTTCATTTGGGAAATCTACTAGTCGGTGGTGATAGAAATAGCCTCGAGTTGAGTACTTAGGGCAAGAGTCCACTACCTTTAGCTTATCCATAAGCCACACCTGGGAAGGAATGAAAGAAAAGAGAGATTAAAGAACAGAGAGATGTACGTTGAGAGAAAAGTGAGAAAAAGGCTTTGAGAGAAAAATAGAGCTTGGGTGCCGAGTGATGTGAGGAACACATACGAGAAAGGGTGGGAAACATTACCTACAGATGTAATGGACTCCTCGCGAAGTTGGTAGTTTCCCGTCGATGAAATGTGTCTAAGCCCATCAAAGTCTCGGCCAGCACCAAGCCAATGCAACTCTTGCCTTCTTTTAAACCATGGGCCACTTCAACTAACCGAATGCTGGACCTGCTGAAACTTGGGACAAAAAGGAAACGAGCCAGCATGCACAAGCAGAGGGCATGTTGCCGAAAGCCTCGCTAGAGAAGGTTGCCTCGGTCACCAACATCAGAAAATCGATGAATTAGGCTGGGAATATCCAGCTCTCCGTTGTGAACCAAAGATCAAACCTCGCATAGAGTAAGCTCACACATCCATCCCAAAGCTTGGACGTGGGCGAAACGGGGCTGAGGTATGATTTCCTCATCACGCTGGGATTCTATTAGTGCCTGAAATTCTTCAATTGTCGGGTATATTTCTTGTCCCCCGAAGCTAAATACAAGTGTGACTGGGTTCCAACATCAAACTGCAGCATGGAGGAATAGAAAGAAAAGAGAAGTATGACTCAAAGGAAAAAGGACATTTAGGCTAAAGCTGCGAAAATTCACCTTTTCCAAGCCATCCAAAGTGGTTATCCAGTCTCAAAGCCTGCTGACAAATAACATCTCCAGCTTGAGAGCAAAATATCAAAGACTTGTGAGTTTGCCAGAAAAACAGCATGTGAGCACTATTTATAGAGTTTGAGAAGAAGCTATACATGACAACTGGACAACACTGGCTGACATCACACTAATGGTCAGCCATGCATCAGTGATGGTCGGCTGGGCATCAATGAAGCCCAGCTGGGTCTTGGTGCTGGTCTAATGCAGATTAGTTATAACAAAAGTTGGGCTTTGTTCGGATGGACTTCGACTATACTTTTGAGTCTTGTTTTGTTTGTACCAAGTGTTTTTGAGTATTTTTGAGTTGTTTTCAATTCGTTTTTCCATCATCGAGTTGTATTTTACATTTTGGCCGGTTGTAAGTCATTATTCGATTCATGAATCAATTC
The DNA here is from genome assembly GCF_055761805.1 of Camellia sinensis. NCBI lineage: Eukaryota > Viridiplantae > Streptophyta > Magnoliopsida > Ericales > Theaceae > Camellia > Camellia sinensis. Next base: position 11,822,281 of record NC_138970.1, read on the forward strand.
AAGAGCAAAGCATTCATGGTTCCAAAGGTTACAATGCAAGGGTTACACCATTCATCACATGCAAATGCCATTCATCATATTATGCAAAAAGATCATTCAATAAACCCCGATCATTGGGACCAACCCCGATCATTGTTTTACAAAGCAAAAAACAAAAGAAAAGTCTTCAAAAATAAAGGACTATCTGAAGCTAGTCTTTAACTACATCGCAAAATGAAAAAAAAAAGCAAAATAGCAAATCATCACTATCAGTAGCCCATCCTAGCTCTCTTCCTCCTCGGTTGTGGAGGAGGTGCGTCATTGTCATCACTAGGGCTGTTTGACTGCAGGTCAATCTCCTCTCCCTCGTCCTCGGGGGTCGTGGATCCGTCAAAAGACTCCTCAGAAAGCGAGCGCTGCCTCACAGGACCTCTCTCCTGATCGGCTCCTTCTCGGCCTCTCACCGGGCCCCATCTCCGTTTACTGGCTACGAAAGGTCCTGCAAGCACTGCTAGCGCCGGCTCAAGCTGAAAAGAGGATAGATATCAATAGGAGTAAACAAAGTGTATAGTATGGAAACAATAGTAAACCGCAGATAGAATGTACCTCGATCCCATGGGTGACTCAGGCAGTCTACCTCCTTCGTACCATCAGAAGTAGTCGATCAATCATTCGAAAGAGCTCATCGCCGTACGCGTAGGGAATTTGCAAAAGAACAAAATCTGAGAAAGGCAGACAGAAGTAATAGTGAACAATGAATAGGAATGACAGAAAACAATCTAAAGTGAAATATGGACTAGCATAAAGAAATGTGTACCTACTCAATGCTAGAGGCAAATACGAGCCTACGGTCTCTCTCCTCGATGTGCTCCAGTGGGATCTGCTCGATCACTCTGTCTGGACGCATGTATACGATCTTGGTGGGGATCATAGGAAATCCAGGAATGGGAGCAACAGTAGGGGAACCTCTAACAGGTACACCTTCAGCAGTAGCAGTAGCAATCTTTGGCACATCTCGAGCCACGCTTGGGGTAGGAGGTGCCATCACCTGAGTATATAAGAAGGCGGTGATGTCGCCGGGCTCATGATGACGATCACCGCCCTCACCTTTCATTAAGAGGTCGAGCTCAGGACCGTCTTGTAGATCATCCACTACCCTCATGTCGGGAGGAGGAGGATGTGAAATGTCAGGGTCAGCAACGCCCCGCGTCTGGCAGATGAACCTCTCTCCCAAGTAGTACGCTCGACCAAAGGGGCCCTCTAACAAGATCCTCATCGTAGAGGCATGCCAGACAGCGGTATAGGTCGTCCTCGACACTTGGGAAATGCCTGCCCAAGGGTGCCAGTCAACTTGTGAAATCAGTGCAGTGTCAGATGTCAGTGCAGCATGAAGAAATTAGTGCAGTGTCAAATGTTAATATAGTGTGAAATCAGTGCAGTGACAAATGTTAATGCAGTGTCAGAAATTAGTGTAATGTTAGAAGCTAGTGCAGTATGAGAATGGCAATATGGTACAAATGTAACAGCATAACAGTGACCATGTAGTGTGGGAAAGAGTGCAATATGCTTACTTGGTCCGCCATAATCGTGTCAAAGAAGCGACGAAAGTATAGGAAGGTTCGGTCTACAAGGCGGTGTCGCTCGAACGACGAGTTGTAGTACTGAGAGTGGGGTGCTGACAACTCGATCGACCTCACTGGGATTGGAGCCAAGGAAGTGAAATATATGTAGACCCAAAGCTGCAAACAAAAGGCAAACAAAAGGCATGAGAAATTAGATCAGATAAATAAGAGATGTAATAGTAAACAGGATGTAAAGCATATCAGAAAAGTCGGTGTAAGGTGTACCTCCCAAACTCTCTAATAGCCACTGAGTGAATCCGCCTTATAGTGGGAGATGGAGCTCGTGTAGCAGTATAAGGTGGCCAAGCCGGTGCCACCCCAATCATACTCCACCACCCGAGGAAGGTGTACTAGTGCCCCCAGAATGTATAATCCACGGTATTTTCCCTATTCGCAAATAGGGTAGTACCGAGAAGATATATGAGGAAGCTGCGAGTGTACTAGGCAACCTCATCTACAGTAGCTAGCTAAGTACCAGAAAAATGCTCCAAGAACCAGTTGTAGCGTACCATCTCGTGGCTGGTGGTGTCTAGGATCGCCCCGAGAAGCTGGAGCTGTACAACTCTCCACTAGGTCATATCCGGATCAAAGGGGACTGGGCTACTGACCCCAACCTGCAAATCGGCCAGCATCGAGAAGTCGTATATGGTCAATGTCATCTCCCCAGTCAAAAAGAAGTGTAATAAGTTGGTGGTATCCCACCATTTCTCTACTAGGACCCCATAAAGCCAAGACTCGGCCCTCATCTGTATGAACCTGGAGTAGAAAGGCCTAAAGCCAGCAGCATCTACTAAAGAGCGGACCTTTGTGGGAAACCGCTCGTACTAATGTCGGGGGCTAGATATAGAGCCATAGCCACCTATCCTCCTGGCAATCACCTATCAATTGAAAGTTTTATCAGTATATACACAACAGAGATGAGTAGTTTGCTCATCAGTTTTAACATGTATGCAAAGTAAAATAAAAGGAAAATTTGCATACCGTAGAGGCGTCGGCAGATACATGCTCCATGGGCTCTCATAGTAGAGTGTCCTCATCTAGCCCTAGGATAAAACCCTCAAATCTCAAGATGCCGCCTGGGGGTGGCACATGTGTACGCGGTTGGTATGCAGCCGCATCAAAGGGCCTCTCGGCAAGGGGAAGCAATGTAGCCTCCTCTGCCTCCATGTCTGCACCAAGGACAACACCAATACCTACGGCGGGGTCGAGAATAGGTACTTCGTCGCTAGCCATAGAGAGGAGATAAAAAAAAGTGAAGAAAAAGTGAGTGGTTGGGTGTTTTTGGAGTGAAAATCACAAAACCAAACCCTAGGAGAGAGAAAATAAAGAGGAGACAAAAAATCAAAGGGAGAAGGGGGAAAAGTTGGGAAAAGTTGTGAGGATCTAAGAAAAACCAAAAGAAAATTCAAAACTTCACCAAACCAAAATCCAATCGGTTCAAAAGATGGTGGATCAAGAGGGTTTTAAGGAAATATTTTGCAAAAGTTGTTAGGTAACTCAAGGGGAATAAAAATCTAGAAAGAGAGGAAGTTTAGAGAGAAGGGGGAGGGGATTTCGATCTAGGGTGTGATTCAAATGAAGCTTGAAATGTGTTTTAAATAGCCACAGGCGTGGGTGTAGACACCCCATTTTTGACCGTCCTCAAGACTTGGACGTCACCGTTTGAACACTCGGTGATTATCCATGTTTGTGTTCGTTTGGAGTTCCCAGAGGTCTCGGCTCACGCGCCTTGCCTCAGGATCCCCGAACTCGACCGTTTAGTGTCTGGTTTTGCACCAAACACTTGCATCTTGCCTTTGAGAGGCAGGGTGGGGCTTGTAGACCATCCCCACCCATCACCGGCAGTGGCTAGATGCCACCGGCTGGTTTTTGCTGCCACCGGCAATATAGTTTGCCGGCCGGCACTATTTGTTGCCGGTCAGCACTATTTGTTGCCGACCGGCACTCTTTTTGGCCAAGATGGCATTTTTTGCCGGCCGATTGCTGTTTATCTGCTTTTGCAGATATTTTTAGATAGCTGTATTGCTTTTGCTCCCCTCCATACACGTGTATGGAGGGATCTCCCTCTTGCAAAGCTTGTCTTGTAAGCTTTACAAGAGGCATATAGAGAGGGCTTCTCTCTAAGGCATAGGGAGAGCTTTTAGACATTTTTGAGGAAGGAAAATACAGACAAGGCTCTGGTTTTTCTAGGGTTAGGGTTAGATATACACTCTCTATCTCTCTTTCCCTCTTATTTGTGCACTAGGTGTTTTGTGTGTCACTATTGCACACAAACACCTAGTGTTTCACCTTCCTCTTGGAGCTTAGGTTCTAAAGAGTGTGTTTTGAAGTTTTGGTGTTGGATTCAAGCTCAAGGAGGCCATTGGAGCACCATTTGTGAAGGGGTCATCAAGGGTGAGATTCTAGTCCTTTTTTTCCCCCATTCTTGCATTGATTTTATACTAGCCTTAGAGCTGTTTTTGTGATTATTGTATAACATAAAAAAGTTCTATTTTTAAGCCCTCTTTATTGTTTATTAAGAGTGTTTTGTTGTTTGAGGGTTGTTGACCACCCTTAGGCCTCAAAAGGCCTCATTTTGAGCCATTTTGTGCTAGCTCCGGGATTTTGGTGTTGAGGTCTCTTCACCACTGAAATCTTGAGGGATTTCAGTGGTGAAGATAATGCTTTGAAGTCCCAAGAAGGAGAGGGCCACCCCCTCTCCTTGTTGTCCTTGAAAAGGACATATTTTGGCCTCTTAAGGAAGCCTATGCTTGAGTGTGTGTTGAGCATGTTTGGTTTATTTTTCATGCTTATATATCCATAATATAACATGATTTCAAGTTGGTTTTGGAACTTCATGCATGCTTAGCATAGTTGCCATGTAATGCCTTATTTGTGCCTTAACATGTTCTTGGTTGTTAACCTTTGTTAGAGCATGTTTTAGGCTTGTATTTGTGAAGATTATGTGCTTATTTTGCCATGTTTTAGATCTGTCCATAAGTATTTGGGTCGATTTTGGCATGCTTGATATAGCTCCTTTGTATTCCCCGATCGTACCCAAGCTCCCGAGCCGAGACAACTCCGGTGATGACGGACATGTGGCCTTCGGCACCGAGTCAGGGTTTCCTAAATTCCCCCATTTTAAAATATTTAGGTGACGACTCTGTATCTGGCAAAGCAGTCCATGTTTGGCACTACTTTTTCAAAAATCTGTTTCTCAAAACGATTTGCCAGATTTGGACTCTTTGGTTCAGATTAAGAACCGTGACACAAGTCGAGTCCGAACTGTAGTAACCCCAAATGAACAGAACGGGACTCACCCTCCCGGGGCGTTCGGGGGACGTCTACAGTTTCTGGCGACTCTGCTGGGGAGTTTTTAGAGAGTTTGACTCGAACTCGTGATATCCTGTTTTGATCTCATTTATGTGTTTCTTTGCATTGCATGTGCATTGGTGCGCCTAGGAACACAGTGTTTGCCATCTGCCATTCCTGAACGGTTTGCCGGAGGCTTGTCTTGTCAAGGCATGTCCATAAGGCTGACCGGCTATGGGCTCTGACAGTATGGGAACACAAACCCCGATTTACCGGGGCACCCTTTTGACCATTCGACCTAGTGCATATTCGGAATCCATAGTGACCATTCCAAGCTAGGACAGGTTGCTTACCCGATGCTAAGTTGTTTGAAACCGCTGTGTGCGTAGTGAAACCCTAGCTCCTGACAAAATAGGACAGGGAAACCCTACCCCAACATAGGGGTGATTGAGCTCTCTTTTACTTGCTATGTGCTTTTAGAGTGTATCTCTACAGGAACGCATATACCAGCTTGCGAGTTTGAGTATCGGGCCCGAAGGCGCCAGAATCAGTATTGTTGAGAATCAGTTATCAGGAATCAGTTATCCGCGGGTATCAGATTCAGTATTTTGGGAACAGAAATCTGGGAACAGTGATCAGCAGTAGGGTACAATTGTTTGGCTACACCCGTGTTTGATCAGTTTGGGCTGAAATGCTGCCTGTTTTTTCTTTCAGTTCAGAGAGTTGTAGAGTTGATACAGAACAGCCAGTGTCTCCCCTTTGCTGAGGCAGGATTTATGGCGGCACAAAGTTCAGAAGAAATTGTGGTTATGACGGCTGCATTGGAGCAGGGGACCGCTCCGCAGAGTGAAGCCAGCATCAGTATGTCACACCCGCCCAGGATGCCCGTTGTGCACCCAGTTTGGGCTCCCCAGTTATACCAGGCTCGTGAGCCCACCACCTTCGAATTGATGGGGATGATAGGCGATCTCCAAAGGTCTGTGGCAGACCTCGCCTATGGAATGTCGGCTTCACCGCCAGCGGCGCAGTATGCTGGGAATTTCGTACCACAGGAGCCCCCGCTACTGGGGCGGATTGTGATAGAGCTCAGCCAGCCAGAGGTGGCTTCCGGCTATAGCCACGACATGCCAGCACCAACCCAGACCCTCGATCAGGCTGAGGCCAAAGGAAAAGACAAGGCAAAGATAGATGCCGACCCTATTGAACAATTGCTGTGGGCAGTCGAGGCTCTGAAAGTCAGAGGGATGAACAAGCAACAAACATCTGCAATAGTGACCAAAGCTGTAGATGATGCTTTCCCCGCTCCAACCAAAGGCAGTTCAAGCCAGGCAGAAAACCGGGATGGGCCCCGTCATGCCCAGATAGTTCCTGTAGTTCCCAACCCTGCACCGGGGAAGGTCCAAAAAGCCAAGGCAGCGCCAGCTGATCCTTTCGCCAGCGCATCTGGCAAGAATCCTCAGACTACAAAGTACCTGCCCCGAGGGCGCAGAGTCTTTCACGACCTCCACATGCCTTTGTCTAGGGCATTATTAATATTGGCAAAGAACGGGCATCTTAAGCCTTTGGAGCCCCGGCCACTCCCGAAGAATCTTCCCGCCACTCATGATGCTACCTTGTACTGCGCGTACCATCAACAGTCCGGTCACAGTACCGATGGATGTTCCCGCCTTCGTCATGAAGTGCAGGATTTGATTGATAACAAGGTTATCCTACCACCCACCTCGGGCAAGCCCGTCACCACTTAGTTGTTGGATTTCGAGGGCTCAGATACTGCGAGTATGTAAAGTGAACCGCCTGCGGGCAACATTTGGTACATTTTGGATGAAGCGTCTGGCACGCATTTTTGAGCATCGGTGAAACCGAGTTTTGTAAATCTTGGCTTGGATGTCGAGTCAGTCTTTTGTTTTGAGTCTGTCTCTTTGTCTTGAGTCAGTGTTTTTTGCTTAAGCATCTGTCTGATTGTATCGAGTCAGTCCCCGTTGTATATAATACCAGGTGATTCTGGGGTTGTTGCCTCGAACACCACTTTGTTTTGTAATTATTATCTGTTTTTGTCTTGAGTCTGTTTCTGCCGAGGGGCCAGTTGCACCAACGGAGCCGATGGAAACAGCTGTTGCTATCTCAACTTCATGCTTGCTTTTAGCATAAGGACCAGAGAATTTGATCGGGCTGACAGTACATCTCGCCTGCTCTCCTGTGTGCCAAACTCATTGCATTAACCTAAGTTTTTCAAAAAACAAACTTTTTGAACACTGCGGTGATGAAAACGAAGAGGAAGGAATTCCTCGGGTTTTGTAAAATTTTGATCATTTTGAGAGAAAGAGAGGCGTGCTAAGCCTTTTTATGAATAAAGCCATGCTTGTCGGCGTGAGTACTGAGAAGGACCCTGGCTTGATCCAGATTGGTTCCACACTATCTTCGGCGCGAGCGATTCGTCGCTTCCTTAAAAACTTTCAAAAGCAAATGTTTTACGCGGCCCTGCGAAGACCTGTGTGGAATCGCTCTTGAGATTGCGCAGCCTAGGATCGCTCTCAGCCTCAAGATTCAACCTATTTGTTCTCCGAGTTTGAACCCGTTCAGAATGTTCAGAAAGTTCAACGGACAAACGCCATGGAGGCCCGTGTGGCCAGTTTCGAAACAGCCCTCGAGCAGGAGGCACCAAAGCCGAATCAGAAGGAGTAGATCTCGTCGGAAGAAGCTCGTAGAGCAACCGGGATGGATTCTCCGCAAATCAGTGCAACAGCCGTTCTCCTAGATACAGAGAGGCTTCAATTTAAAAAAAAAAAACCATTTGGCATGGACTTGCTACACTTTTACCCTTTGAGAGGCTCGCTGGGCCGAAAACCCGGAAGGGCGGCCCAGGCAAAAGTTAGAGCAAGAGAAAAATACAAAAAGAGAAAAATACAAAAAGAAAGATTGAAAAAAAAAAGAAAAGAAAAAAAGCAAGAAAAGAAAAAAGAAAGAGAAAAAGAAATAGAAAATGAAAAGAAGCTCGCAAGGTCGAAAACCCGCATTGGGCGCCTTGGCAAAAGTAAGAGCCTAAAAAAAGTGAAGGTTAAAATACCCGAGTGGACCTTAACCGGAACTACGTAAGGCTTGATTCCCATGTTTGGGATACATAGGCAACTTCATCATGAAGTCCAGCCCCCAACGCTTTCATAAGCGTCTCAGTCCATGCAATGGTTTCAATTTCACTTCAAAGTCCAGTGGCCAACACCCTTCAAGGTGATTGTGTCCATATATGTGTTGTGACCGTCTTCGTCATCGCAGTGTCCAAGAGCTCGACCATCGCCAATGAAGACTGTCTGCGGATTGCTGCGGCACCATCCCAAACAAGGGGCAACTTTCCGTTGCCACAAGCCGTCGTGAGACGCCATTCAAACTAGGGGCAACTTTCCGTTGCCTCCCACCCCCCTTCAAACCAGGGGCAATTTTCCATTGCCTCCGATCCGAGGTTGCGCATCTCGAAGAGTAAGTTCCATGCTTGTTGAGCATTGACTGTTTGAAAAATAGTTTTTGAAAATTTTTACTGAGGTTGACTATTTTCTCGAAAACTATTTCATTTTCCAAAACCGGACCATTGTCTTGGACCCAAAAAGGAAAATTTTCAGTGCTTACAGCCTGACTTGCATGCCTTTCAAATCAAAAATCGAACAAGTACGTTAATCCGACTCTCGTTTTGATCAAAACCGTTTTAGTAGAAAGCAAAAACGAAAAATGGTTAAAATGATGAACTAGGGGCACAGTTGAGCCAGGCGTTCTGTCTTTCCCCCGTCATCGACGTACTTGCCAGAAGAGCACTCTACCCGTCAGAGGAAATAGCTGTGAGCTAACGATGTTGAGCATGAACCCACAACTTCCTATTCATCCATCAATCACCCCGGGGAGGGATGAAAAATGAGAGATTGAAGAATAGAGAGGTGTAAGTTGAGAGAAAAGCGAGGAAAAAAGGGTTTTGAGAGAAAATCCGAGCTTGAGAGTCGAGTGATGTGAGGATCACAAATGAGAAAGGGTGGGAAACAATACCCAGATTGAACTGGCTCCTCGTGGTCCGAGGTCTCCCATCTTCGTTTACGCGTCTGTGTGTCGTGTCTCTTTCATTCGACGGTCTCGTCTTTTGTTTTGAGTCTCTCCCGAGCGTGCCTCGTTGTGTTTAGGTCGTGTACCTCTTTGTTTGAGTCCTCCCTGCTGTGTTCAGTTGTAGGCTCGATGTCCCGGTTTGAAAAACCCTCATTCGATTTCAAAAATCGCTTATGCTCAGAATGCTGTGCCATTCTCTACATTTGAACGCATTTCGACTCCAACCGGTTCCATCTTTGAGGTCCGTCCTGTCAGATTGGGCTGCTTGTTTGAGAATTTGCCGTGTGCAGAATGAATCGAATGCTGTGTTATGGGCTGTGTGCAGATTAATCCCCAACAGAGTAAGGGCTGTGTGTCCAGAATCAGGCAGTGGGTTGCTTGGGTTATTTTGCTGTTGGCTGTTTAGTTATCTGATTATCACAGTGCAAGTGTTTAACTTTCAGACAACCAATCAATTTCATTTACATTGAGGTGTAACATGATGAGATGCGATGCAATGCATGAAATGTGTAAATGTAAACACTTTTTCAGATAAAAAGTCCGTTTCATTTCATTGTCTTTTCGAATGTACAAGTTTTGAGGAAAACAAAATCTGCCTGCGGCAGTACAAGGTAATCTATCTACCAACCAAAAAGAAAAGTACAAGAAAGAAAAAGATAGCAAAAATCTGCATCTGTGTCAAGCACTCCGGGGGGCCGTCAGTCCGTCCTGGTCCTCTTCCTGGACGAAGGTCCAGGGGCATCATCAGCGTCGTCGTCAGAGCCCGAGCTAGAATCGCCTCCGGTCTCCTCCTCCGATGACCCTCCCTCCGCCTCTGACTCCTCGTCGTCGTCACCGTCCGGGACTGGAGCTCGCGAACTACTCCCGACGTGAGTACGCCCTCCCCTGGTACGGGGAAATATCCTGCCCTCCTCATCTCTCCCCCGAGCAGGGACAGAAGGCCTGGCCGGAGCACCTCCTGCCATGGGAATCTGGAAAGGAGGCTGAAAAAGTACACAAAAAGGGAAATGCATCAGTACACTGTGAACAGTTTAAAGGTGCAGAATGCAGTGTATGAGTACAGTGTAAGAGTGCCGTGAGCAGTTTAGCAATGCAGAATGCAGTGTGTGAATACAGTGTAAGAATGCCGTGAGCAGTTTATCAGTACAGGGTACGATGCAGAATGCAGTGTATGCAGTGTGTCAGATACTGTGAGATCAGTATATCGGGTGTTGTGCCGTGCATCAGATTATGCGAAGCAGTGTATGAATGGTTTGAGGCCAGTGTCAGAAGGACATACCGGTATGCTGTAGATGGCTAGGAGGTCAAAAGTCCGCTGGAGCATCCCCATCATCGAGGCATTCATCGCCAACGACTGACGGGTGTACTCAGAAGAGGCCTGCAAAAGTATCAAATGCATCAATATTCTGTGGAATATCAAGTAAACTGAAATGAATAACTGTACGAAATGCAGTAGAACATACCGGCGGTAAGTCGGGGACGTCAATGAACTCGTGACCAGCCGGTGGAGGGGCGAAGGGAATCTGATAGGTCGACCCACCCTGCCCTTGGAAAGTCAATACAGCAGGCAGGGTAGGCCAGCCAGCTCCTCGTCCTCCCCGCACTCCGCCCCTACCACGGACCCGGGCCCTCCTCGAAGATCCAGCCCCTGCTCCCGCTCCGGCCCCAGCCGCCGATGCTACAGGCCTGGCCCCCTCTGCTCGACGGCCGCTCAAGGGGCGCATCAGGTACGTCCGCCATGCGTCGCCGAGGCCCCGGCCGGCCTTTGGTGAATTCAGTTTTTCTTTTTCTTTTTTTTGTTGTTTTGTTTTGTTTCCTTTTTGTGTGTTGTTTATATTGTGTTATGTTAGTTTATTTCATTATTATTTTATTTCTGATTTTATTTGGGTTTTAATTTGGATGTAATGATGAGTTGTATGATAACAATAATGAAAAAAAAAAAAGAGTGATGAAAAAAAAAGAGACAAAACAACAGTGAGTGAAAAGTAAGAAAAGAGAAAAAAAAGAACGAAGGCAAAATAGCAAAGAGATCAAAAAAAATAAAGAGAGTGAGCAAAATATCCACGTTGTTTTGTTGCGTGAGTGCATAATTTGATTTATTTTATTCTTCACTGATTTTGTTTAATTTGTTTAAACTCATTAGTTCAAATTCGTGATGTAACTTGTTTTAAAACTTTTATCCTGTTTAACTATTTTGGTCATTGATGACTTGTTTTGTCTAGTTCGTAATTCATTCCGTCATTTCGTACCACACGATATTGTATGTACGGTTCGTTCAAAGGAGTTCTGGATAAGTCATTTGTGTCTCAGTAAAAGAACTTGCATAGCTTTGTAGCTAAGATCTTTGTGCATCAATCACATACATTCACTTGTTTATTTTGTGCATCTATCACACACATTCACTTGTTTATTTTGTGCATATATCACACACATTCACTTATTTATTTTGTGCATCTATCGTACATATTCACTTGTTTACTTTGTGCATCTATTACACACCTCTCTATTTTGTCTCGGGACTTGTAAAACATGGCTCCGAGCGGTTTTTGTTTCTCAGGATGAGTGAAATGTGGCCTTGGACGGGTTTTATCTCGGGACGTGTGAAACACAGCTCCGAGCGGTTTTTATTTCTCAGAACGCGTGAAACGTGGCCCTGGGTGGGTTTTATCTCAGGATATGTAAAACACGGCTCTGAACGGCTTTTGTTTCTCAGGACGCGTGAAACGCGACCCTGGGCGGGTTTTATCTCGAGACGTGTTAAACACGGCTCCGAGTAATTTTTGTTTCTCAGGACGCGTGAAATGCGACCTTGGGCGGGTTTTATCTCGGGACATGTGAAACACGGCTCTGAGCAGTTTTTGTTTCTCAGGATGCGTGAAACACGGCCTAAGATGGGTTTTACGCGGGACGTGTGAAACACGACCCCGACCAGTTTTTCTTCTATCTCAGGACGCATGAAACGCGGCCTTGGGTGTGTTTGCTCTTGGGACGCATGAAACGCAATCCCAAGCAATTTTTTTTCTATGTTAAGATGCTTGATGTGCAACCCTAAGCTATTTTGCTCTCATCTCGGGATGTGCGAAACACGACCCCAACCAGTTTTCGTCTTCTTGTTTCTTAGGATGCGTGAAACGCAGCCCTAAGCCATGTTTTGTTTCCTCGTCTTGTGTTTTGGCATGGGTAGAGTATGTTTTGAATCTTTTCGCTTTAAGCTTGAAGCTGCTTATTCATGTATTGTTATATCTGGTGTAGTCTACTTGTTATTGCTTATTGCATCATCTTGCATGATCATAAGTTTTCAAAATAGCCGACTTTGCGAAGCATTTCAGTCCGTCTTTCAAAGTTGCATCGTACAGATCATTTGAATTTTGCCCCTGAACTACGTTGATTTGATTCCTTGCAAAGGGATACGTAGGCAGCTTGCGAGCGCAACCAATCTAATTTATGTTTTGCTTTCTTGTCCAAGTCTTACGGCCTTGTCAAAATGGGTTGTCTCTAGGCTTTCATATTGACTCACAGCATCTCAAGACTTCGAACTCTGTCAAAGAAGGGCAACTATAGACACCCCATTTTTGACAGCCTACAAGACTTAGGCGCTTGGTTCGATACACTCGATGATGAAAGTTGAATTGTGTGCTTTGAATTCACAGCGATTTGGATTCAATCAGGCTCTCGAAATGACCTCAAATCTTCAACATTTACCTTGTTTGAACCTGTGAGTTTTATTTTTGGACCTTTTTCCACTCTGAGTTGAGTTTGAACCAAAAAAACAGGGGAGGGCATCAAGGCCCGGTCGTGCATCAGAGATGGCCCGCCGTGGCTATGAATGACCGGCCGGACCTTGGTGGCAAAAAACACTATTTTAGGTGGGAGCCCGCCAGCTATCCATTTTTGAAGATATTTAGCACCTTTTGATCTTAAATTCTATAAAAATGAAGTTGTGTTATTGTTTTAAGGGTTGAACAAATTTAGAGAGCCTATATACGCCTTGAGAGCTCCTCTCTTCTCCTTCTTTCATTGCAAGCAACCTTTGAACTAACCTAGCTTCCTTGTGTCATCTCTATACTCCATACACAACCTTGTCTCACCACCTTAGAGCCTTGGTTGATCCTGGAGAAGCATAATTCAAGCTTGAGGGTCGGTTGAAACCAAGTTTGGATCACAAACAACAAGCTTACCCCTTGAAAGGTATAAGCTTGTTTTCTTCTCTCTTACTTTCATTTTTTTTCATTTGCTTCATGATTCTTACTCTTTTTCTTTGCTTTGAATCTATTTGAAGTATTCAAGGTTGGGTTTGAAGAGCTACCAAAAGGGTAAAGAGATCTTGCTCTTTCTACACCTTTACCTATAGCTCAAACCCTTCATTCTCCACTCTTTTTCTTTGATATCTACACTGATTTTTAGAGTTTTCAAAGAGCCACAAATCATGTTTTGAAGTTTCAAAAGAGGAGGGGTGCTTATTCTTGCTTACTAGCCTTCATTCTTCTCTTTATTGTTTAGCTTTTTTAAGCTCCTTTCATGCATGTTTAGCCTCTATTTTTTCATATGTTAAGGGTTGTTCTAGGGCTGTCCAAGCCTTTTAAATTGATTCATGCTTTGTTTAGTTCATTTGTTGTCTTATAAGTTAGCATACATAACTTGTTGCATGTTGTTCTAAGCATTCCTTTACTCATTTCCATGTTTAAGAGTCTAATTTTAACAATCAATCCACCATCCCTCTCTCTTTCATTCTTGAGAATGATTTCAACAGATTGAGGTTGTTCAAGACATGTAAGAAAGACTCTTACCTAATGGCTTAATCTTTTCGGAGATTCATTGCCAACAGTATAGTCTTTCTCTCATGCTTTAGAAGCACCTCTCGTTTGACATTACTTCTTGTTTAGAGGACTTTAACATCACCATGGACAAATGAACTAAAGAATGGCAAGGCTTAATAAAATTGGCTTAAAACTTGGATCAACACACATAAAGAAAGTGGTTTAAATTGCTTCAACTTGGCCGGACGTTATGCCAAGTTCCTTGTGTCAAGAGTTGTCACATGCTAATCCATCGCATTTTGATGATTCTTGAAGTGTTATAACCTTCCTCTTTGCGTTCATACTATGATAAGAGGAAAGGGTGGTCTTATTCTTTGCATTTTATTAACTTTTGTCCAAAATTGCATCTGAGACCATCAAGCAATCATTTTGTTCATTAATGGCTTTGGAATCAATTTCAACCTTCTCTCAAGGCTTTCCCATGACAAAGAAGGAAGAAAAGGGACAAACAGAGCTGGAGGACACTCTGTCTGCATTGGTTCACCTCAGAACACAAAAATAGAGCTTTGCACCAAATTGATTGTCATGACCTGAACCTGCCCCTATGGGTTAAGGACATAACCGGCCAGTAATCAAGAGATTACCTATGGCCTCAAACCATATAAGACATAACTCATCAGAGTAAAGGGGCCAAACGGAAGCAAATTTAAAACTTTGTCCAAAGGGCTGTGCTTATATGCATATCATAACATTTCACGTAAGTATTCGTTAATAACTCACATCAAAGGGAAGTTAACATATAAACTGTACATACAGGATCATTTAAGTCTAAGTCAGTCAAACCCAAAGTTTATGTACAAAAGTAATCCAATGTTGTCGCCAACATAACAAAACTATAACAAAAAAACAAAAGAGGCGAAAACAAGTCTCGTGCGTGAGACGTTGGGCTGACTCCTCAAAACCTTGACTATTTCTCACATATTTCCCCGAGGCTGGGTTTGGACATCCCTTGGCTCACCTACATACACATGAATGAGCATGAGCGAAAGCCCAGTGAATAATATCAAACAAAGAAAGTACACGAATGAGATTCACATATATCAAATGGCCTTGAGCCCATTTAGTATTCTACTTCATGCATTATTCAGTACATTAGGCGATTCGACCCTAAACATATCAAACGGCCTCTGGCCCACTTTGTTCTTAAACGAACGGCCTCGAGCCTAATTCATTCCTGTATATCAAACGGCCTTTGGCCCAATCATTCATATCGAGTGGCCTCTGGCCCATTCGTTGGCCCATTCATTCATATCCAATGGCCTCTAGCCCATTCATTGGCCCATTCATTCATATCCAACGGCATCTGGCCCATTCATTCATATCCAACGGCCTCTGGCCCATTCATTCATATCCAACGGCCTCTAGCCCATTCATTGGCCCATTCATTCATATCCAACGGCCTCTGGCCCATTCATTGGCCCATTCATTCATTCATGTCAAATGGCCTTCGGCCCAATCAATTGTATCTGACGGCCTTTGGCCCAACCATCTGGCATAACAAACATTTGTCTACAATTCAAATTAACAGACTTATAAGACTTATGATAAGCAATTGGACAATTAACATACTTCAAAATATCTTTACTAAGATATTACTCACAGTGATCTGCCGGTGGATTCACCCTGGAGCTCGACCCTACACATTACATAACGCATATGGGTCACAATCAATTTAGTCTGTTCTTAATTCATACATCCCTCTTAGGCTTCTTCCTTATTATTTTTTTAATTCATTCATAATGCTCAATGCATGCCTAAGAGTACTTAGAAGTGAAAGAGAACGGAAAATGAAACATAGAACACTTTAATAAAATTTCTGAAACAGGGGTCCCCGCTCGAGCGAACCCTCATGGTCTGCAAAAGTACTGGTTGCCTTATTTTTACGCTCGAGCATTAATTCGGACGCTCGAGCTGAAAGTCTCACTACATGGCTTCCCGCTCGAGCGTGAATATCCTCGCTCGAGCGGACACCTATGTCTGCAAAACTTCTGGGAGCTCGTATTTCCCACTCGAGTGGCGCTTTCCACGCTCGAGCAGACATGCCAAATTCTGGAAAATCCAGAATTGTTCTTGAGCTTCAAACTTTCATTCAAATCAACATATCTTGCATATTATGACTCAAACTTCACATATACAATTACTAACATGATATAGCACCAAATTCATCACATTATGAAGCTCAATTTCATGTATTCAAAACTCATACTCTTATGAATTGTACATGCATGTGAGATATAGCTCTTATTCTCTATTTAAATGATGAAGAGATGATCAAAAGCATGAACTTCAATCAAAGATTCAACATGAATCATGTTTTTCAAGCTCAAACATACAAATTCATGGCAATTTCCTACATGCATGTGTATATTGACTTCCAATTTATCAAAACCAACTCATTTTCATCATAATCAATTCAATTCATGTTCTTGATCACCATTTAACCTTGAATTCATAAAATCACAAGCTCAAACTCATGAATTTACTCACCTAGGACCTTTAATCTTCACAAATTCTAGTTAAATCTTGAGTGTATCTTCAGGATTCTCAAGCCTCTTGATCAAACCTTCAATTTGAGCTCTCTCTCTCTCTCTCTCTAAGCCGGCCTCACTCTCTCTCTAAGGTATAAAATATGATTTGAGCCTCAAATGAATGAACATAAGTGTATAATGGCCCCTTTTATACAAACTCCCTTAATCACACTTATTAATACTAATTAATTGAGCACTATAGCATCAATTTAATCTATTTAATTTGATCCAAATCAATTTTCAATTAAACTTCACCGTAGGCTCTAAAAATTACACCAATCACAATGGCGTAGTCAATTTCGGTTCCTGTGGCCGATATGGCCTTCAATTTAAATTCCAAAGCAGAAAGTCAAACAGATTTTCCTACAGTAAATAGATAGAAATTCAAAACCACATATATTCATATAAATGGCACTCAAAATCATATCAAACACATAATCATATTCATAATAAAGATCAATTAGCATAATACTGAACATGGTTATCACATTGATGCGCGGCTGGCCATATGTAGGCCCGACGGTCATCAGTGATGCACGGCTGGCCCTCGGTGTGTGGTCAGCAGTGCAGTTTTGCAGAAAACGGAAGTAGTGGATGAAGGTGAAACAGAGATGGCTTGGGCAGACAGAGTAGCTCTCAGGCACTATACATGCAACCTTCATCCATCTTTACTTACGCATTTTTTCGAATGTAATTAATCTTGTTGTAATTAATTAGTTGTAGCTAGTTAATTTTGTAAAGTGTTGTAATTAATTAGTTAGTTAATTATTTATTCAAATTTCATTTTTTCATTAGTTAGTTAACTAGAATTGTTAGTTAATTCATATTTGTTTGTAATAATTAGTTAAGTAATTTAGTTAATTTTATTTGTTTTGTAATAATTAGCTAAATTAGCTTAGCTTTAATTAGTTAGTTAATTAGTTAATCTATTCGAACTCTCCTTCGTGAGAGCGCAATGTAATAACGTGTATGTCTTCCAACCCCACGTCTTTCTCCCTTTTATTTAACTGCTTAAGATGTTTAATTTAGGGACATCATGTTTTGATTAGCATAACTCATGTTTGCATCCATCTGTATTGCATTCACCGAGGCTCGGTTCATCATTCTAACTGCATTGTTATTTAAATATTTCTTTGAATACGTGCTTAGACCACATGCTATCAAATTTTTTCATATACCATGCTTATTAGCCAAGCCTAGTAATTGTATATCGCATGTGTTGCATTAGTCATATTGCACAGTTAGGATCATGCATACTAGGTAAGCTTTTATTTGCTTTAGCATAATCGCATGCGTGTGAATGTTGCCATATCTAGCATGCTTGCCATGAGGCTAAATGCTTAATTGATAAACTGCTTGAATGCCTGTGGATGAAGGCTTATTGCTTGAATTGGAATAATTTGAGCAATGTTTATATGCGATCACTTTTTCAAGTGGTACATATTTCGAAACAATTTTGCAAAACAAACATGACTCAAGATGTTCCGATTCTTGCAATTTTAGTCTATACTTGTGTATGTGTGTATCACATAGTAAATGCTAGCTTAAATAAATCGAAACAAGAGCATATAATGTACATAAGATTCATATCATGATTATTAAGGCCGATCTTTGATCGGGCGAGCAGGGATGCTCAATTCATGACCTTCCTCTCTCGTACCTAAGTTCCCGAGCCGATACAATCCTGGTGATGACGGACACGTAGCCTTTGGCACGAGTCATGGGTTTTCTAAATTTCCCCAAAATAAAATATTTAGGTGGCGACTCTGTATCTGGCAAAGCAGTCCAATTTTGACATTTTTTTATTCAAAATCAATTTTCTAAACGGTTTGCTAGATTTGGACTCTTTGGTGTTTATCAATTTCACATTGCACTTGTGAGATTAGATTCAGAACCACAAGTGGAGTCCGAACTGTAGGGCTTATTCCGAGCTTCCGAAAAGGGGGTGCAAAAAAGTCGAGCTACATATTGCATTGCCCATGTTGTGTTTTTAAGGAAGTGCACAATTGAATTACGTTAAAAATTTAAATTTGCGCCGAACCGATTCGTATCCATCTACCAATCCGCTCAATCCACATCCGCTGGATTGGTGGACGAATGCGGATTGATTTTCTCCAATCCGCCAATCTAGTAGACGAATAGCAGATTGGAGGTTTTGTGACCGCAACTGATCCGCGCCCACCCTTAGTTGGCATTGTTTTGGCCTCGGCAAACAGGTGCTCAGGCTTCTCGACTTCGATCTCGACCTCAATCTCTTGAAGAGTTTGGTCTAGGCTCTTCTCTGTAGCAATGATCTCGGCCACGGGCAAAGTAATTTTCTTTGGCAAAAAGCTTTTGGAAGCCTCGTCCCCATTCTCCGCAGTCAAGTCCAGGACTTGATCATTTAGAGTGGGGGACTTGGCCCCAACAGTAACCTCAGCCTCCTCCCCGGCTTCCTCCTCCTCGGCCTCTTTTTCAGATTTGTTGGGAGAGGGAAGAAAAGACTTGTTAAAATGACTGATGTCTCGGAGGGGCAAATCATCAGGCACGGATAGCTTCTTGAGAGCTGTCATCCAGCCAAGATAATAACATTCGTTGCAGGCCAGATTCACTTGCTCTTTTTACTGGTCCCAAACATTGGCTTTCCTCTCCGCATTAGCCTTCTGATCGGCGATCTTTATCTTGGTTCCTTTGTCTCGAGGGCTTCGGCGAGCTTGGATTCAACATCGGTAGCCCTGACATCGGTAGCCTGGGCATTGGATTTGGCGGCTTCGGTAGCGGCCCTAGTTGCTTCGACTTTAGCCTTGACCTTGCTTTGAGCAGCCTTGGCCTTATCCATTAGACTCCAGTTGTGAGCCTCAGCCTTGTTGAGTGAAGAAATAAGATTGGGTCTTCTTCACCAAATCCTTCTTCATCAACTCAACCCTGACAACATGAGACTGGGCGTGTTGGATGGCCTGCAAGGAAAAACACAAGTTAGAAAAACATTGACTAAGTATTGGAAAGCTAAATAGAGACAATAAAAGAGAAAGTTGAAGAAACTTACCAAGATTGAGTGTTGCATCATTAGAGCAAAGTCCTCATATTCATTAAGCGAGGCCATTTGATTCATGTCGACTGGAAGAAGGATAGTCAT
The DNA here is from genome assembly GCF_055761805.1 of Camellia sinensis. Lineage (NCBI taxonomy): Eukaryota > Viridiplantae > Streptophyta > Magnoliopsida > Ericales > Theaceae > Camellia > Camellia sinensis. The sequence continues at coordinate 11,841,713 of NC_138970.1, forward strand.
AGAAAGAGCAGCACCAACCTCCACGCTTTCAATGGTGCTGTCTCCGTTTTTCGAAGGTCGATCCCCAATCATGACCTTGGGGCCCAAGTTTGGTCACGTAGGAAGCTACTCCCACCTTCTTGATGCTCGGACCTCGTCTTCTTGGCAAGAGGGGCCTTAGACGACGCAGCCTTGGTTGGCCTCTTCTTGGCTTCAGCCAATTTAGATATCGGCACTGAGTCTTCTAGATCCTTCTTAGAATCAGGAAAGATCACAGTGACAGTGGCATTGGCCTTGGTTTTCTTGACTCGTTTTGGCTTAGGTTGGAAAGGCTGTGTGGACTGCAAAGACACAACGTCGGGCAAACCAACCAATAGATCTTCTGCAATGGTAGGTTTACGACCCATCTTGTCGGCAGTTGCAGCGACGGTCACTCTAGGGCCAAAATGAATTGTAGGTAAGGCGATTGGAGGATTCGCTGGATCGTAAGCTGACGAGTCAAAACCTCAGACTTTTCGACTTCTTGTCTGACTAATTGGTGCGTTAGAAATATGACGTTGGTGCTTGCATTGAGCCGGAGGAATGAATTGGGCAGCTATAGAAGTCGAAAGCTGCTCAACGGGATCGAAACTCGAGGCCTAATCTGGCCTCGGGAAAGAAGTTGCTGGAAGAGTTGATGCAAATGGGGGAGTCTTGCTTCGTTTAGGGACGTTTAGCATGGGAGACTTGTACATTGGAATGTAATTCAGCAGAATGGGTGCCTTGTGTTTTTCAATCGGTAGTCCTAGAAGCCGAATAAGATCTCGACTTGGGATGTACTTTTAGCTAAAATTCTTTGATGGCTGGGGAAGAGCTGCAGAAACAGTGAGAAAATATTAGTATATTTAATAGAGATAAATTACTAAGTGTTAACAGAAATAGAATTATGGGGTGACTAAGTTCTTACCCTCGTCTTCCCTAAAAACTCCTCGGCGCAAAGGGTAAAGATGAAAATCGTCATCTGGAGCGAATTCCCAGTTTCTCGAGATAATCAAATAGTCATCTCCAGCGCCATTATTGGAGTCGGGAAGGTTGGCTATGAGCTTGTACTTGGTGGACTTGGGCTTCAAGTAGTATGTATAGCCACTTTTGGATTTTATGCCACACATGGTGTAGCAATATTGGAGGTCGGACAGAGTAATCCTAGCCTTTTCTTGGCGTGCCAGCTCAGCAACACCGTTAATGACCCTAAAGGTGTTAACTGCAAGCTACATGGGGTTGAGTTTATTGAAGTGAAGGACTTCTCTAAAGAAGATGTCAATGGGGAATTTGATTCTACCCTTGATAATAGAGACTACTGGAAATGGGTAAAAAGCTCCAAAGGGCATCATGGAGTCCTCTTCGCCAACCAACCTAAGGTGAACGTCGGCTGGAATAGAGAACTCCTGGCAGAAGTACTTTAGTTTGGTCGAGGTATCTACCCTCCACCTGAACATGCCCATGATATCAGCTTAAAATGTTTGGAACTGGATTTCAGATGAAAAGAAACTAGTATGGGGTTGAGAACCTTGACTAAACCCTAAATGAACAATAGGGTGAGGATTTTTGAAGATCTAAGGAGAAATTTGTCTCAATTTTCTAAAGGATATAAGTACTAAAGCAAATCTCAAACCTAGAACTACTGAAACAAGAATCAAAGGCCAAGGATTTGAAAACAAGCAAGAAAAAACAGAACGTGATTCAGGGTCAAGACAGAAACAGAGAAAAATAACAATGTGCAAATGCAGTAACGTGGAACAATGGTTCAAGAACATGATTCCATGAAAATTTGAAGAAAAGCATAAATTAAGAAGTGCAGTCAGAGGCATTTTGCAAGCATCAGTTCATAACCTCTAAGCAATTGAGTACAAGGCAATGAGAAACACAAAGAGAAACAGGGCAAGATACAAAACCTCTAGTAAAGATTCAAAATCATCATTTCAATGACATGTGAAAAGCAGTGATGCACAATCAAAAACATAATCAAAACTGATTCAAGATCTAGACGCAAATACCGTTTGTAACACATGATTAATTATAGATACATTGTAGGCATGTAGCAAAATTCGAAGAAAAAACATATTGAAGGAACAATAAAATAACTAAAATTGATAAGAGAAAATTGAGGACTTACTGAGTGAAGCCGACAAAACGGACGCCAGAATAAGGCTCGCCAAAGACAGATGACGTAAGTGATTGGACGCAAACGATAAAAAGCTCACTGGAGGAGATGAATGTAACGGAGCTTTGGACATGTAGAGAGAGAAAATTTTAAGCAAGAGAGGGAAATCGAATTTGAAAAGGTGAAGGGTCGAAGAGAAAGGGGATGGGTTTTTGTCAAAAATATGAAGAGGTGACAAAAATACAATGAAGTACCTTGGACAACGTGCCTGTCAGGCAGCACGAACAAAAATGACTCGGCCTGCTAGCGCGTGTCAGGTATGAACCAATGAAAATGGAACACATGGAAAAAATGGGTAAAAAGACTGTGCGTGATAGCTCATGAGCAGTAGAAACTCTTACAAGTCTTAACGTAATGAGGCTATGATATCGACCAGAGAAATGATCTCGATCGAGATGTGTAAAGAATTTGAGAGTTGGTTCCTGGTTTTTGATAAAATAGGCAATTGAATCTTAGTTACGTGAAGCCGACGAGTCATGATCTCAGTCGGAGTAGTATCTGAGTTTTGAGCCGATATGTTGGTTAGACAAATGATGTAGGTTCCATCACCTCAGGTTGCAAAGGTAATAGAAACTAGGGGGCAGTTGTGGGGACATAATTTGAGAGTAACAGCACGTGGCTAAGGTGACACCGAAGTATCAGCCGAGGTGCCATGTGGCTTGGTCATGCTGCCGAGATGATCTCGGCTTGGCCGAGGTTATCTATGGAGATACCGAAATCTAAGATAAGTAGATAAGGGATAAGAGTCCTAAAACAGAGGAGGATCTCAGTCTAGATAAGAATAAGGTTCAAGGAGAGTTTATCCCTATCTAGCTGAGGGTCTAGGATGAGCAATGAGCCTGAGTCCACTGAAGTGAGGCTTCTAAAGGGATTAAGTCATTGCTGGTTATAAAAACAAGGCACTCTCGTGAGTCTAAGGTATGTTTTTATTTGTGAAGTTCTTTCTTGTTAATTTTGAGTACAATTTGCTATCTGTGAGAAATATTGATTACTGACTTGATCATCGGAGTACCCCTAGGTGGATGAACCACCGCCGGATTCTCATCTTCTTGTTACAGGTTGTTGGACTTAATCTATTCTACTGGTGCTCTCCAGTTAAGTTCCCTTTTGGTTGTGTGGTCAAAAATCAACACCCACATTATCTATATATGAAATCCATTTTCAAAGGTAAACCCAAATCTTTACGTTTGTAAGTGGTATGACTGTATGCTTTGCTTTCCTTTCCTATTAAAATGTACACTGCACATGAAGAAGAAAAATTATTCGTTGGTTTTTTTTATATGTGATTTATAATGGTGTTTATTTATTCATTTGTAAATATTAAAGTAAAATTTTACCTTTAATTGTTGTGGTTGTTCTTTTAATACATACTTTGTTTTTTTTCTTGATGTCCTATTCAAGTGTAGTCAAATTTTATTCTCGTAGTGTTATTAAATTATTTATTCTGTTATACAAATTTTATTGTGAATCAAAATAAAATATTATTGTGAAACAAAGTAAAATTTTACTGTTTACGTCAATTTCAACAGTAATATTTTCTTTTTGATAATGTCACGTATTTTGTAATTAGAAATTCTTTGAATAAAATATATATATATATATATATATATATAAAACATTATCACAAAAATATGTAATATTATCATAAAATATATAATTTTATTTTTGAATCATAAATTATCTTAACACCAGCACCCAAAAAAAAAATACAAATAATATTTATCATAAAAATATGTAACATTTATAATAAAAATAGGTGTGTACATAGAAGAAGTTATTAGTTGGTCCAGGTAGGGCTGGCCCTGAGTTATTAGGGGTCTAAGGTGAATTTTTTAAATTGGAACCTTCATATATCATTACCCAAAAAAAAAAAAAATTGTTTGGACAAAGCAAAAAGGATAAAAATTTATTTCTATTGCATTACAATTTAAAAAAATTTAGCTAACAAATATATATATATATGTATATATGTATATATATAATAGTTGAATTTCAATTAGTTGAATCAAATATTTATTTTTTAGCTTACTGTAGACACCCCATTTTTGACCACCCTCAAGACTCAGACGTCATCGTTTGAACACTCGATGATCATCCATGCTCGTGTTCGTTTTGAGTTCCCGAAGGTCTCGGCCGCGCGCCTTGCCTCAAGATCTCTCAACTTGACTATTTTGTGCTTGGTTGTAGACCAAGCACTTGTGTTTTTGCTTCTGAGGGAAAAGGGTGGCTTGTTGGCCATTCCCTCAACCCATCGGCCAAGGCATGAAGCCATCGGCCCTGTTTTCTTGCCATCGACCAAAAGTGTTGGCCGATCGACACTCTTTTTAGTCAGTCGGCCCTTATGTTGGTCGATCGGCTATATTTTTTGGCCGAACCCTGTTCATCTATTTTATGCAAATATTTTATGCTAGCTGGCACAGCTGGCATCCACAATTCACCCCCTCCATACACGTGTGTGGAGGGATTTGTCCCTTGCCTTAGCTTGCTTAGGAAGCTTAGAATTTGGACTTCTATAAGAAGGGAGCTCCTCCTCCCTTCTCAGAGGTTCTGAAAAATTAGGGTTAGAGAGTTGTATCTATTTATCTCTATATCTCCCTCTCTTCACATGTTTGTGTGTGTGTTTGTGCCCTAAAGGTTGTTTTGTTCATACTTTTGCACCTAATAGAACACCATCCTTGGTTGCTGAGGTCCTAAGTAGTTGGTGTTAGGGTTTTTGAGGTGATTTTGATCAGACAAACTTGCTAGTGTTGTGTTCTTGGAGGTGTTCTTCAAGGGTGAGCAAACTTGCTTTTAATACCCTATTCTTGCTTAAGCTTTTAGCCCTTCTTGCTTATTGTTTTAAGCTTTTCTATTAACTAATAAAAGCTCTGTTTTTACTTTCTTTAGACCTTTGTTTAGGTCTCTTCTTGGTTTGGGGTTGTTTACCCCCTCCAAGGCCTTGTTAGGCCTTGTTTTAGGCCATCCCTTTTGGCCTTTGTTCTTAGCTTTGCATGACCTTTCTACCACTGAAATCCAGAGGATTTTCAGTGGTGGAAAGGTGGTTTTGAGGTCTTAAATAGGAGAGGGTCATCCCCTCTCCTTGTCTTCTTGAATGCTTGCATAAATGGCTTATATTGGTGGCTTGTATGCTTAGCTTGTTTTAGCTTTATTTCAGTGTGTATTAGGCTTTGTTTTGCCATAATATACCTCTGTTTCAAGTTGGTTTCATGGCCTCTTATATGCTCCATATACTTGTCTTGCAATCCTCTTGTTTGCCTCAACATGCATCATGTTGTAACATGTCATTTTAGCATGATTTTGGCTCAACTCCATGAAGCTTTTAGCCTTGTCTTACTATGCTAGAGCTCTATTTTGCCTTGTCTTGGTCATTCTTGCATTGTTTTTTATAACCACAATGTAATCTAGCTTCTTAGCTTTGAGTGTCCAAGTCACTAGCATGCTTTACTTGGACCATTTCAATGATTTGGCATCACTCGTTATGTTATTTTAGTCCATATAGTATGCTCATATACTTGCACTTATCACTCCTTTAATGTTTTAAAGAGTTGATGTCTTGTGCCTCATGAATGGACCATTGTGTATACCTCCATGTTTAGGCCTCTAGGATGCCATTTCAATGTGTTTTTGGTCTTGTTCTAACATGCCATAACCCTGATTTTGGTTGCTTAAATCATACCATGTTCGGTTTTGATAGGTGTAGTATAACACCCCTTTTATAGCCTTGCATGCTCCTTGTTTTGAGCCCACCTTTCTAGCATGTTTTGGCCTTGGCCATTGCATGTTTTAGGCTCATTTTGGCATGATTTAGGACTATTTTTGGTTATACTTGTCATATGCTCTTTGTTTTGTGTAGCTTTGGTTCAAGTCCCTTTGCTAGTCTTAGGCTTTAAGCCTTATGCATGTTATGATTGTAATTATATGTATGATTTGACATCATTTCTAACATCATTTCAGAGCATGTGGTGTTGTCACACTTGCATACTTTTCACTCTTTTAAGTATGCTTAAGCGTTGTGTCTTCATGCTTAGGTGATAGGCCAATTAGTATGCATGTTTGTATATGCTTTTGTCCCTCATTTTTTAGCATTTTGGCCACTGATTTAGGCATGTTTGAGAGCTGTCCATGTTGGTTTAAGTCCATTTTCGCATGTTGTTGCATGTTTGCCTTGCATGTTGTTGCATACTTGGCCTATTGCATGTTGTTGCATGCTTGGGTTATATTGCATTTGGCATGCCTTTTGTTAAGTTGCTTTGCATGTTTGCATGCTAGTCCCGTTGCATGTTGTTGCATGCTTATCATTGGTATTGTTGTTGCATGCCTATTACATTGTAACGCTTGCATGATTATGTTACTTTGTTAAGTTCATCATGTATGTATTACATTGGTCTAAATATACTTGTCCCTTTACATGTTGTCACATGTTTGCCTCACATGTTGTTGCATGTTTGTCATTGGCATTGTTGTTACATGCTTTGCATGTTTACTTGTTTAGGTTGTATGCCTATTACACATTGCTTGCTTGTATGCTCATGTTGCATTAGCTTGCTTGCATGCCTAGGTTGCATAGCATTATGCATGCATCCCTTGCCTCTTGATCAAGCATGATAGAGGTTGGGGCCCCTTATGTGTTGTGTGCATTTCATTTGATATAAATTGCACACTTGGCTCCTTTAGCCATCATGCATTGAAATGCGTGATTGGTGGTTCGAGGGTCGAGAACCATACTCCCTTGAGCTTATGACATGATAGGGAGGGTGGTTGTGCATACATTGTCTTGAAAATGCATTGCCATGCTCTGTTTGTCCTCTGCTGCAGCAAAACAGCATTCTGCAGGAAGATATGGCCGGTCCGCCATCTTCAATGCCGATCAACTACAAACATCTGGCTGAGAGCCATACTTTTGGTCAATGACCAGTTTTCCTTGGCCGATGATCATATCTTTTGGCCGATGGCCTCCCAGAATGTCCACAAGGTGGTTCAGAAGTGTCACAAAAGTTGGCACAATTTTCAGAGGTACAGAGAAGTGCAAACAGAGGCAACATGTGGCATGGCGACGGATTTCCGAGCGAAGCTGAACGAACATGCATACATCCCCCTTCCCGAGGCTGTTTTACTGTTTTCATAGCTTAATTGATTCGTTTAATTAGTTAAGTGTTGTGTAATAATTAATTAGCTTGTTAGCTAGTTAATTAGTTAATTTTTATTATTCTTTCGGTCCTTCCGTCGAGAGGGCACAATCTTGTAATAAGCGTACGTGTATGTGAATGTCTTCTAACCCCACGTCTTTCTCCCTTTTACTTACCTGCTTTTGATGGTTAGTTCTAGGTCATATTTTAATTAGCATCCTTATGCTATGCATGTTTGCATCATTCATCTGTATTGCATGCACCAGGCTCGGCGCATCATAGTAACTACATTGTATTTCAATTCCAAGTTGAATACATGTATCGAATTGTCGCATCTCATATGCCATCTTAGAATAGCCGAGCCTATTTCTAGTTGCATTTTGCATGCGATGCATTAGCCATTTTAACATGAACTAGGATCATGCATTGATTTCTAACTAGTTCTCTATTTTGGCTCGGAGTATACTGTGAGTGTTTACGCTTTAGCATACTGCATGTGTGTTATCGATTGCCATGAAAGCATGCTTGCCATAAGGCTAATTGCTTACATGATATAACTGCTTGAATGCCTGTGGGTGAAGGTTGGATTACTTGAATTGGAACAATTCATCAAATCCGCATTTTAACCTACTTGCGAGTAGCAAACTTCAAATTATTTTCCAAACAAACGGATATGTAATGCTTTGGTCCAAATTAGGCGATCTAGTCTATACTTGTGTGTTGTGCGCATCACTTAGTAATACTAGCTAATAACCAGAATAAGAACGCATGTGTTTTCAAAAACAAGATATCATGCTTAGTACAGGCCGATCCTTGATCGGGCGAGCGAGGGTGCTCATTGCATGACCTTCCCCAATCGTACCCAAGTTCCCGAGCCGAGGCAACTTTGGTAATGATGGACACGTGGCCTTAGGCACGAGTCAAGGTTTCCTAAATGTCACGACCCAAACCCAGCCCTATGGGTTTAGCACCGTAACTGGCCAGTAATCCGAGATTACCGAAGGCCTGCTTAACAGTAATACAGTAAAACAGAGTACAGGGCCTGGCGGAAGCCAAAACAGTAAATAAATAATGTCCAATGAGCTGTGACAGTCTGTATGCAAAAAGACTTTCATACATATATACATAACCAGTACAGAATAGTACACACAATATTTACATTCATTTCGATCGGGGACTCAACCCCTATATAACGGTACAGTACAGTCTATACATTCTATTCAGTTATCACATAACAGATACAGAGACAGAAGGGGGAAATCAAAGACCCCTAAGCCATAGCATGGCAGGCTCGGAACCTCGCAGTGAGGCACATAGGCTAGCTTGACAAAACTAGAGTTACCCCGACGCTTCTAGCTACGGTCTGGTGCCTGGACACCTACATATATATATGAGCAGTGAGCTAAAGCCCAGTGAATAACATAATGCGTAAAGGGGTTAAGAATGAATGTCCTTACAGTAATGAAAACAGTTCATTGATTCAGCATTTCAGTCGTTAAGTCAGTACAGTCATATGTGGTACATCCATTAGCATAACAGTGCAGTAAACAGTAGGTCTTAAAAGACTGAACAGTAGTGATGGTGTAAACACCCCATTTTTGACCGTCCTCAAGACTTAGACGTCACCGTTTGAACACTCGGTGATTATCCATGTTTATGTTCGTTTGGAGTTCCCGGAGGTCTCGGCTCGCGCGCCCTGCCTCAGGATCTCCGAACTCAATCGTTTAGTGTCTGGTTTCACACCAAACACTTGTGTTTTGCCTTGGAGGGGCAGGGAATGCCTTGTGAGGTATCCCCACACATCACCGGCAGTGGCTAGAGGCCACCGGCTGGCTTTTGTTGCCACCAGCAATGTATATTGCCGGTCAGCACTATTTGTTGCCGGTCAGCACTATTTAGTGCCGATCGGCACTCCTTTTTGCAAAATGACATTTTTGGCCGGCCGATTACTGTGCATCTGCTTTTGCAGATATTTTAAGACAGCTGTCTTGCTTTTGCTCCCCTCCATACACGTATGGAGGGATCTCCCTCTTATGAAGCTTGTCTTGTAAGCTTTACAAGACAAAAGCTTCTATATAGAGAAGGTCTCTCTCTTGTTGCAAGGTTAGACACTTAGGTTAGAGACTTGAGATATTTTTGAGAGCTTAGACAGCCATTGTTAAGCTCTGGTTTTAGGGTTAGGGTTAGATACACATCCTATCTCTCTTTCCCTCTCTTTTGTGCTCTAGGTGTTTTGTGTCTTACTATTGCACATAAACACCTAGTGTTTCACCTTTGTCTAGCTACTGAGGTTCTAAGGGACTGATTTTGAAGTTTTGGTGTTGGATTCAAGCCAAGGAAGGCCATTGGAGCATCACTTGTGAAGGGGTCTTCAAGGGTAAGAATCTCACCCCTTTATTCCCCATTCTTGCACCTTATTTCTACCTGTCTTAAATTCGTTTTTGAGATTGGTATATAATACAAAAAAGTTCTGTTTTTAGGCCCTCTTGATTGTTTATTAAGAGTGTTTTTTGGTTTGGGGGTGCTTGACCCCTCTTAGGCCTTGAAAGGCCTCATTTTGTGCTATTTTGTGCTAGTTTCGGGACTTTGGTGTTTGGGCCTCTTCACCACTGAAATCTTAAGGGATTTTAGTGGTGGAGATGGTGCCTTGAAGTCTCCAAAAGGAGAGGGCCACCCCCTCTCCTTGTTGTCCTTGAAAAGGGCATGTTTTGGCCTCTAAAGGGAGCCTATGTTTGAGTGTGTGTTGAGCATGTATAGACTGTTTTTCATGCTTATATGTCCATAATATAACATGATTTTGAATTGGTTTTGGTACTCCATGCATGCTTAGCATAGTTGCCATGTAATGCCTTGTGATCCCTTAACATGTCTTAGGTTGTGTGCCTTTGTTGGAGCATGTTTTAGGCTTAGTCTTGTGAAGATTATGTGCATATTTTGCCATGTTCTAGGTCTGTCATAGGTTGTATGGGTCGGATTTGGCATGCATCATATAGCCCCTTTGCATTTTGGCTTGTTGGCCTTAAGTTTGTGCATGTATAGCATGGCACTTTTGCATTGATTTGGTGATTTGGGACCATCCACCATGTCATTTCAGACCTCATTGTATGCTTGTAAGTTTGCATTTGATGTCCCTTTAATGCCTTGTAAGGTTGTCGTCTCATGCTCCATGTTTTGGCACTTGTGCATGCCTTTGAATTTTGAGTCACTTAGATGCCATCTAAGTAGTCCTTTAGCCTTATTTTAACATACTAAAAATCTGTTTTTAGTTGTTTAATGCATGCCATGATTGTTGTGCTAAATGTGCTTCAAAGCTTCATGACTTGCCTCAAGTGTTTGGACCATGCTTGCATGCATTTGCTTATCTTGTTTAACATAATTTGGCATCATTTTATAGCATGATTTTAGAGCTCATGTTGCATACTAATTGTCCATGAAATCTCTTTTCAAGTGTGCTTGAATGTTGCTAGCTTAATGCTTAAGACTTAGACCATAACATGTGCATGTGTGCATGTGTGTTTAGACTCCATGTTTGGGCATTTTGGCTACTGTTTTGGGCCTTATTAGAGCTGCCCAAATCTTGTATAAGTCCATCTTTGCATCCATTTGCATGGCCCCATGTTTGCTTGTAGGCTTGCATAAGTTTGTTGCCATGCCATGTTGCATCCTTAGCTTGCATGCCTAGGTTGCATTACATCTTGCATGCATGCCTTGTTCCTTGACTTGGTGATAGGAATTGGGCCTTGATTTGTGTGTTTGGTTTGCATTTCATTTGACATGAAAATTGCATACTCGACTCTTTGGGCCATCATGCATGGAAATGCGTGATTGGTGGTCCGAGAATCGAGGCACATGCCCATTTGAGTCATTAACATGATAAGGGACATGGTTGGTGCATATATGCCTTGAATTGTGCTGCCATGCTTTGCCTTGCCCTCTGTTGCTGTCATTTGCAGATTCTGCAGGAACACTCTGCCGACCGGCAGTGTAAAGTGCCGATCGGCAATATTTTCTCTGCCGACAGCCTCACTTTGTGCCGGTGACCACATCCCATTGCCGGTAGTAATTCCATGCAGCCGATGATGTTTCCCAGCATCCAGGGAAGCAGTCCTGAGGTTTTTGCAGCCTCCAGAGGAGTGAAGGAAGGAAAACAGAGGCAGCCTATGCATGGCGGTGCATTTCCCGAGGCGGTTTTACTGCTTTTCTTAGCTTATTTAATTTGTTAATTAATTAGGCAATTTGTAATATTAATTAGCTTGCGTAGTTAATTAATTTGTAATATTTATTTGGTCCCTCCGAGTGAGGGCAAATCTGTAATAAGTGTGTGTGAGTGGTGTGTATGTTTTCCAATCCCCACTTCTTTCTTCCCTTTTACTTACCTGCTTTGATGGTTAGTATTAGGGCACGTTTAATTTAGCATACCTTATGCTATGCATGCGTGCATCCATGCATTTGTATTACATGCATTAGGCTCGGTACAGCACGCTAACTGCATTTGTATTTCAATTCCAAATTGAATACGTGCATCAATTGATTGCATTTCACATGCCATGTTTAGGATTAGCCGAGCCTATCTAATTGCATTTTTGCATGTGATGCATTAGCCATAATTGACATGAACTAGGACATGCATATTTGCTAACTAGTTTATTGTTTTGGCACGGAGTACGATGTAAGTATTTTCCTGCTTTAGCATCTCGCATGCGTGTGAATGCTATCATGACAGCATGTTTACCATGTGGCTAAATGCTTATGTGATAAACTGTTTTTAATGCCTGTGGGTGGAGGTTGGGTTGTTTGAGTTGGAAAAACTCATTGAAATCCGCATTTTAGCCTACTTGCGAGTAGCAAATCCAAAACATTTTTCAAAACAAACGGATATGCAATGCTTATTTCCAAATTAGGCGATCTAGTCTATACTTGTTTGCTGCGCGCATAACATAGTAATTCTAGGCTAATAAATGGAATAAGAACACGTAACGTCTTCAAAATCGGATATCATGGTTAGTAGAGGCCGGTCTTCGGACCGGGCGAAAGGGGGTGCTCATAGCTGACCTTCCCCGATCGTACCCAAGCTCCCGAGCCGAGACAACTCCAGTGATGACGGACATGTGGCCTTCGGCACCGAGTCAGGGTTTCCTAAATTTCCCCATTAAAAAATATTTAGGTGGCGACTCTGTATCTGGCAAAGCAGTCCATGTTTGGTACTACTTTTTCAAAAATCTGTTTCTCAAAACGATTTGCCAGATTTGGACTCTTTGGTTCAGATTAAGAACCGCGACAACAAAATCGCGAGTCCGAACTGTAGTAGCAAAAGGGCCTCCTTCGCGGGGCGCGTCTACAGATGGCCATCAATCAGTAAACAGTAGTGGTTCCAACAAGGGAACTGACAGAGATCTCTATAACAGTAGCAGTAAACAGTAGGTGCTAAGGATGCCACAATACAGTTCAGAATATAGGACATACATTCATTCAATTAACAGTATTCAATTCAGAAACAGTACAGTTCAGTTGTTCAGAAAATAATCATTTTTGAACATATCTTTACACAATCGTTACTCACAGAGTTCTGGGCTACAGTAAACTAGAGCGCGCCTCCCCAGTCGCCAACCCTACACAGTTAACAGATTGAACACACGCTAAGCTACACAGATGGGAAAGATAATAACTTAACCCCTAATTTGCCTCGGTGTGTTCTACATCTATATCCTCAACAAGATGCCTTAAACTAGGCCTAAGAATGCCTAGGATGGGATGAGGATGCAAAGATGTGCTCAGAAAATAGTTTCAGAATTTTCAAAAAAAAACAGAGTCCCGCTCGAGCTCGGGTTTCCCCGCTCGAGCGGTCATGCAACAAAGGTACACGCTCGAGCGTCAAATACCCCGCTCGAGCGTACTGTAAAAGTACTGGATGGGTGAAATCTCCGCTCGACGGACGCTCGACGCCCGCTCGAGCTTGAGACACATGCCTCCGCTCGAGCTCACAATCCTCCGCTCGAGCGGACTGTAAAACAGTGCAAGATACTGGATGCTCGGATTCCCCGCTCGAGCGCCACTTTCCCCGCTCGAGCGGTAATGCAAAATCTGAAAAACCCAGATTGCACCTCCAAGCTCAAACTTAAGTTTAAATGCATCAAAACCGATCCTCTTGGGCCCATTTTCTGGAAAACTCTTATAAACTCATAGAATGACATGATTCAAAGCTCAATTTGCAAAATCAAAGCCCAAGGGTGTTTCAAATGAACTCAATTTCAAACCAATTTCATGAATATGAAGAACATGTACACATGCATGAATTCAATCCAATTTAAGCTTCAATTTCCTGCTCTAGTGAGCCAAATCTCAAAAACATGATGAGTTCATGGTCTTTTGTAAAAATATGAGCATGCATGTACAATTTGATGAAAGACAACTTCAAAACTTCAAAATAAAGGCATGCATGCATGAACTAGGCTCCAATTCAACATGTAAGAGCCATAACTTGGCTCAAGGCTTCAATTTGCTATAAATCATGCAAGAATTTACTTAAACACAAGAATGAGGAAATGAAATTCTACCTTAAGTCTTGTAGTTCAAGCCTAGAAGCTCAATTATGAAATCAATACTTCAATCCTCTCAATCCAAGCAAGATCAAGCAAAAGAGATGCAGACACTCTCACTCCCTAATCTCCCTCTCTCTAGTCGGTGGTGTGCTCAAAATGAGCTGAGCAAAAGTGTTTTGATTCAATGTATAAGGCTCAAGAGTGCATAGATAATGGCCACTAAGTGGTCTAATATTAATTAAGTCAAACTTTGCAATTAACCCAATATTTAACCTAATCTAATCATACCTAATTAGTTTCCAAGTAAATATGCTATAAAATCACATAAATTGCGATGATCATAAAACACTAATCAATTTCTGATTCCGTCGCCGATAAGGCCTTCAATTAGTAGTTCAAACATAAAAACACAAACAGATAATCAAACAATCAAACAGATAGACATACAATTGAGCAGATATACTCAGTCAATTTAGTTTCAATTTCAGTCAGTCAGTTCAGTAGTTTATTCAGTTCACTTATCAGTCATAATCAGTTTCAGTTTAACGGTAATCAGTAGTTTATCGGTAAACAGTAACGAGGGTTGTTACACTAAATTTTCCAAAAATAAATATTTAAGTGGCGACTCTGTATTTGGCAAAGCAGTTCATGTTTGGCACTTCTTTACAAAAATTAGTTTTCTAAAACGATTTGTCGAATTTGGACTCTTTGGTGATTTATCAATCTCACATCGCACATTGTGAGATCAGATTAAGAACCATGACATTGAGTCCGAACTGTAGCATGAAGCCCAAGGGTGCGTCCACACTTACCAATGCTATAACCAAACCAAACCAAACCAGGCCAAGCCTTAAATCCCATCAAATGATGTTGGCTACATGAATCCTTCTTTTCCACTCAACTCTATCCAAGGCCATTTCGTTAATCAAATTAAGGAGATTCATATATTTATTTACTACACTAGTCCACGTCAATCTAGGTTTACCCCATCCCTAACACTTTCATCTACCATCAATGTATTGCATCTCTTCACTACTGCCTCTCTTGGTCTCCATTATATATGACCAAACTATGTTAATTTATTCTCTCTCAACTTATCTTCTATCGATACTACTCCTACCCATTCTCAAATATACTCATTCCTAACTTTGTCTTTTTTAGCGTACCACACATCCACCTTAGCATCATCATCTCATCAACACTCATCTTATCTACATGTTGTTTCTTAGTTGTCCAACATTCTGTCCCATACAATATCATTGGTCTAATAGCCGTTTTATAGAACTTCCATTTTAGTCTAATGGATACTCATTTATCGCACAGTACTCCATATGCACTACAGTTAAGCCACCCTGCCTTAATTCTGTGGACCACGTCCGCTCCAATCTCCCTAGTCATTGAGATATGCGATCCTAAATAATGAAAATCTTCACTCTTAGGTAGTTCTTGGTTCTCAATTTTCACTTCTCCTCTGCTTCCATTGTGATTGTTACTAAAATTACACTCCATATACTCTGTCTTAGTTTTGCTTATCCTAAATCCTTTAGATTCAAGTGCTTTTCTTCAAATCTCCAACTTAGTGTTAACTCATTCTCTATTGTCATCCACTAACACGATATCATCTGTAAAAAGCATACACCATGGCATATCATCATGAATATTGCGCGTCAAGTCATCCATAACTAAAAGTGTTTTTCTTCAAATCTCCAACTTAGTGTTAACTCCTTCTCTTGTGTTATCCACTAACACGATATCATCTGCGAAAAGCATACACCATGACATATCATCACGAATATTGTGTGTCAACTCATCCATAATAAAACAAAAAGATAAGGACTTAAGGTTGATCCTTGATGTAAACCTACAGTAATTGGAAATTCACTCGTCTCTCCATCAGGCGATCTAATAGTGGTCACCACACCTTCATACATATCCTTAATCACATCAATGTAATCTTTTGTCACCCATTTTCTTCTCTAACACCCACCAGATAATATCCCGAGACACTCTATCATATGCTTTCTCAAGATCGATAAAAATTATATGAATGTCTCTTTTCTTTTCTCTATACATTTTTATTACTCTCCTCAAAAAATAGATCGCCTCCGTTGTTGACCTACCAAGCATAAACCCAACTTTGATTCTCTGACACCATTGTTATATCTCGCAATCGACATTCCATCACTCTCACCCACACTTTCATTGTGTGATACATTAACTTGATTTCTCTATAGTTGTTGCAATTCTGGACATCTGCTTTATTCTTATATATTGGCGCTAAAATACTCTTCTTCCACTCCTCTGGCATATTCCTAATCAATAAAATCTTACTATATAACCTAGTCAACCAAACAACCCCCTTCTTACCCAAACATTTCCATGCTTCAATAGGTACATCATCAGGTCCTAAAACATTATTCAATTTCATCTTCTTAAGTGCAAACTCTACTACAAAGTCCCTAATCCTACGATAAAACCTATAGTTCTGGTTTTCTTTTTTACTGCCTACTTCCTTCCCTTTTGACTTACCTCCATTGTCACACCTCAATTTTTAATTACTCAGAAACATTACTAAAAGCCTTTAATTTAGGTCCATTTTTTTTTAAAATATAAATATCTATTACCCTGAGTAATAGAAACATAATAATACCCGTTCTCTCTCACAATGAATATAACAATAAAAATAATACATGCCAACTTCCACTGTGGAACTACAAATAAATAATTACAAAGGTCAATGTACAGAATTCTTCTCTTTCACATCTATGAGGAAATAACACATAAAAGATACATGAACTTCTTAACTCTCCAACCAATAAATCTGAATTCTCTTCTTGTAAAAAAAAATGAAACAATAAGGAATGAGCATTAATGCCTAATAGGAATCTCATAGTTCCAAAACAATAATCACCCTATAGATAGAAATGATCATGTATGCAGAGTGATGCCACATAGTAAGGTGACATTTTGTAATTTCAAAATATTATACGTGGAGTACTTTTTTCTCAAAATTTATTTAAGCATTTAAGGAAACCTTCAGCCATAAAAATTATTCCTTATCATCAGAAAACCATAAATCCTTTTTGAAAAAAAATATGTTTAAGAAACAACATCATTTTAAATTTATTAACCAATTCCAAAATATTCCTCCTTTAATTTCCATTTTAATATTCCTCTTTTTATTTCCATTTTCCCTTTCTACTCATTACATTTATTAAAAACTCCATAACCTCAAGTTCAAGTTCCCTTAATACTTAAAAACAACACTCATATACTCCATTCCCACCTGTCAATTCTTTATTGCTATAACTCCTTAATGTAGAAATCCAAGTCTCCTTTATATTCAATAACAATTCTACTACACTCAACTCCTACTTATCCAACAGCTACATCACATCCACATTTGCATTATCAATTATAATTCAACATATCACAAGGATAATAAACATTTTTAATTCAATTTCTAAATTATTTACAAACGAAACTCATAATCTTTCCTTAATGGTTACATATAACCCGGTGAGTTCATTATCACTAATCCCTTATTTAGTTACTATTTCGTTATCCATTCTTTTCAAATAATTTCTATATACATCCCCCTTCCATATCAAGGTACACATTAGATTGTAATTTCATCAATGCATCACAAGTCACACATATTATCACCAACTCAACACATCTCTTAGCACATTCCACCTTTTGCCGACTTGATACGGCGGGATAGCGGGCACCTAATTCATGCACATTTCACCTTTTGCCAGCTATTATACGACGGGAAGTGAACCCCCAAAAACCCTTTTCTCAAAAACCATATTTTTCCAAAAACCATGTTTTTCCACATTTATCGACTGTCATACAACAGGACGTGGACTCCCAAAATAAACATTTTCAACTTTAAAACCATTTCCACATTTGCCGACTATTATACGGTAAGAAGTGGGCACCCAAAAACATCTTCAAAACCACCCATTTTTCCACTTTTGCCGACTATTATACGGCAGGACTGTGTGGACACCCAAAAACATTTTTCCATTTTTGCCGTCTATTATACCTCAGGATTGTGTGGACAACAAAAATATTTTTCTCACATTCGTCCAACGATAAGCCTAGACAAGGCATTTGGGCACCTTTAATTCAAAACCACCCCCACATTTGCCGACTATTAAATGGCGAGACGTGGGCACCCAACAACATTCTCGACTCCCTGCGTGAGTACCAACCACAACTCAACAAAACTCAATACAACTTAACTCAACATAATATAACATAACTCAATACAATTCAACGTAACACAACAAAATTCAACACAACTCAACATAATTTAATCACAACCCAATTCAACACTATTCAATACAATTCTGTTTAATTCAATACAAACTCTTAAACCTCCACATCATCATTTCATCACAAAGCTCATATCATCCATACTATTAGTAATTTCTTTCCTCCAAGTTTGGTTTCATATTATAACATAATTTAAAATATCAATATTAAGAGTTCAATCGCAACTTTTACATAAATTTTTAAACTCTTCAAAATTGCAATTAAACTTGTACATGTGTAATTTGACACATCAATTTCATGCTATTACTTTCAATTTAAGCAAAACCGTTATCTATCTTCATGGACCGAACTAGGGTTTTAAGATAATTTAAAGTTTTTCACAAAACACATTTTATTCCAACCCTTCTATTGCTTTTATACCCAAACTCATGACCTAAGATCATAACCCAACATGTAAACCCCAACTCTTCAAACCCTAACCCCCCAATCTCATTATTAATCACAATATGCATACAAATATAACCTTTTTATTTATATAAAGAAAATACCACGAATCTATCTATAAATGAGGGTATTGAAGGAGAACTAGAAACCCCTACCTCTTGAAACAAAGAGATGACAATCCAAAAATCACCAGCGACGAAACCACAAAACTCTTGGATCAAAAGGAAGCCCTTGACGAGATCTACAATCTTTCTTAAAGGGCCAAGGTGAAAAGATTACTCTAGGTGAGTAGATCTAAAGATTTAAGTGAAAAAGTTTGAGTTTAGAGAGAGAGAAGAGAAGCTCACGACGTAAAGAAGGAAAATAGGAGGAAAAGTGAAATGAATAAGTGTTTGGAGCCTATTTATAGTAGCAAGGTAATAATAGAACAATAGCCCCAAGGTTAAATGAAAAGAACAAGTCAAAAACCCCTAAAAAATAGGGCCCAAACCTATCCAAAAATCTGAAAATTACACACAAGGGTCGACCCTCAGGACAGAGGTGTTGACCCTTACAAAGAAATGTTAAGACACCAATGTGTGCAAAGGACAAGGTGTCGACACCTCCCAGATTGGTGTTGACACTAAATTTTAGCAAGCAAACCCCAGATTCTGTTGTATATAAGGGTCGACCCTTCCCAGATTGGTGTCGACCCTTGAGGCCAACAACAAAAGACAGGTGTCGATACCACCAAGGCTAGTGTTGACCCTAGAAAAATATTTCTAAGTTCCCAAACAACTTTTCAATGTAAACAAGTGTGAACGAATAATCTCGACATGTTTAAATCAATTTGAACTCCTCCAAAATCAAGATACAACAACTCCAAAGACTTTCCAAATGAAAATAAATGAATTAAATACACCCCCTAATAGATTAAATAAAACAAGTGTTACATCCATGTTCCTTATTTAACTTCTCAAAATAGTTCTTGCACCTCTCCTTAATCTCTTCATCCTTCACCAACACCTTAGAGTTCTCACCCTTGATGCACTTGACTTGATTAAAATATCTTATTTTCCTCTCTCTTATTTTAGCAAGTTTGTATATCAATTTCTCTCCGTCCTTACTATCTAGTCTAGTGTATAGGTCATATAGGCTTTCAAGTTAGCCTCTCTTACTACTTTTTTGACCTCCTTATTGGCCAATTTGTAGTGCTTAAGGTTTTCCTAAGTTCTATCATTTTGCTACTTTTTAAAGCTCTCTTTTTTCATCTTTATTACTGTTTGGACCTTTTTTTTTGTCTTTATTAGTTATATATTTTAATATTCACTAAGGGACACCATGACATTTCTTTAATCTTTTATTTAACTCTATCTAACTGAATAAAAAAAGCACGTAAAATAATAATTAAGGCTAATATCTTCTTCTTTTTTCATTTAAGATATGTATTTTTGTTATCTATTTTAAAGTCAATCTAGTAAAAAAATATATAGTAATAAGGTACAATTTTTTTAATTAGAAAAACACAATTGAATTGAAATCAAACATTCTATGAATAATTTCATTTAGTAGAAATAAATTTTATAAAATTCAACTTATGGGAAAAATTTTAATCTCTCTATACACTTGCTAAGTTATTTTTAACTAAAAGTGAATGTTTTCACATTAAACATCAATCAGACACGAATCAAAATAACACCATACAACAACATGAAAATAAATAGATTGAGCTAATATTAAAGTAATTATGAAATAACACGACATGATATACACCCCTGGTTGGGGGCCCTAAATTTTGTTCAAAATTGGGGGCCCAAGGCGACCACCTTTGTTGCCTCACCTCAAGGTCGACCCTAGGTCCAAGGACAATGCCACATGGTGCTACATATGTATTGTGATTGATGAAGATGGTAAGACCATGGTTTTATTTTGAATGATTGAAGAATTAGTAGGTGACCTAGGCGACACACGGGAATTTATTTTTAAAATGAAAAATTGATTTTAAGTCTTAATACTTTATATGTAACAATTGAAAACTGAATACAAACATGTTTGTTAATAGCTCATGAAATTTTTTGTCACTGTGTGTGTGATCCTATGTAAAAGACTTATAAAAATATTTTTTTCAAAGTTAAAAAAAAAAAGGTGTATTCTCAATCTGAAATCAAATCCTCATTTGTGTCAATTAGATTTACAAAAAATCATGAATTTCACTTGTATCAAAATATTTTTTTTGAAAAAAAGAATAAAAGCAACGAAAAATTCTATAATATATAAATTATGACATGGTTATAACTTATGTTGTATTATTTTGGTTATTAATCGAAAAAATGTATGCTAATTTATTATATTTTTGGTTATGTCTAAAGTGGTGCATCGGGTCTTTAATTATGTTTCAAGTAATATTTGATTATAATCTATTATAATACTTTTATATGACAATATTTAAGTATTTCATTACACGAAAAAATACTTAAGCTAAGTTGACTAAAAGGTAGGATTTATACTTATATTAGTAAGATCATAATAGTTATTAACATTGATGCATAAAAAATTACAAAATCATAAACAGTGTTGTAGACACCCCATTTTTTACCGTCCTTACTACTTGGACATCACCGTTTGTGCACCCAATGATGAATTTGTATATGCTTGTTAAGTGCTCGAAGTCCTCAGCAGAATACCACAGCTTTGAGCCTTCAAACCCTACATACCTTTTGCTTTGTTTTTGGACCAAAACAGCAGTTTTTCAAGCCTAAAAACCTTGGGACCTGCCAGCCAACATTAGTGGCCTACCGGCCACAAGTGTATTTTTGCAAATATTTTGGCCAACTATGCCAGCTATTTGCACAAATGCATGCACTTGCCTACATGTGTATCTATTGATATTTTTTAGGGAGTTTCGTTGTTTTCTATATATAGGAGACCTCCCCTTCCATTTTTGGGGGTTGGAAAATTTGGAGCAAAACTCTCTCTCTCTCTCTCTCACATACAAATTCCTAAGCTTTTGCAAGCTTTTGCCTATACACTCTAAACCAAACCTTGTGGTATTAGAGCTGAAGCACTTTTGGGCTTACTGTGAGCTCTAGAGGGTGTGTAAGTGTTGATTTGTTGCTTGGAAAGTGTTCTCCTCTTCAAGAGGTATAAGTCTTTGTGGGAGCCAAATAATAGGAGACACAGTTAGGCTGAGTGCACATTTGGTTAATCGGTATATATTATATTCGCTCCCGTCTCATATGTTCTGGATGCTGAATAACTTAATCGGCCATAAAGATCAGTTGAGCGAGGGGCTGATTGAAAGTTGGAATACGGCAAAAAAGGGGGCCGAGTGAACAATCACATGACGGGTTAAGAGTGGGCCCTACCCGGAGGACTGGGAGCGTATATAAATAGAAGAACAACAACCAAAGAGAGGTATGTGAGAATTAATACATTTTACATAAGATACAAGTAACAAAGAGAGCATATACTGACTTGTCTGTCGGAGTGCTAATTTCAGCACCCCCGACCGGAGTGTTCATTCATTTTCAGGTTTTTAGCTAAGGATCACGAGCGTCCCATTGGATCCAAGGTGTATTTCCAAACCATATCCCCACAATTGGCACCGTCTGTGGGAATACTCAACTACATCCATGGCGGGCGTAACGGAAGATCCTCCGATAGTCGCTGACGAAACCACAACGAGAGATGATCTCACTCCAACAAACATGCTGGGACTGGAGAATATCACCACAAGACATGCCTTGAACTTCGACTCAGTTGCCCATACCTCACCCTCAACTTCAGCACATGAGACCATGAAAGCGATCATGGAACTAGCAAAGCAAAACGAGCAGAGGTTGGAAAACATAATCGCTGAGAACGAGCGTCTTCGTTAGGATTCGGCCTTGAAAGTAGAAAAGTCCAAACAAGATGTACGCCAAGGTCCGGGACGACCTCTGAGGGAAGATGGCCGATGACTTCGAGCCTGAAGATAAGAAAGTAACAGTGATTCTGACTCATTATCCCCAGACCCCAAAAAGAAGGGACGATTCAAAACCACCAGCTCCTCCGAAGAGAGTCCATGTGCACGCCATAAATGAAGACGAAATGGTTCAGATGAAGAGGACCAACATGACCCCTTTGTGCGACGGATCGCAAAAGCAGTATTACCCAAAAAGTTCAAGGCTCCATCATTCACCCTATATGACGGAAAATCGGATCCCACTGACCACATCCGTCATTATAAGCAAGCCATGACGCTGTATGCAAACAACGAGGCTCTTATGTGCCGAATATTTCTGAGCAGCTTGGGACCACTGGCCGTCAGATGGTATTACAAGTTGGAACCAGCATCAATTAAAAGCTTCCATCAACTACAAAAATCCTTCAGGGCAAGATTCATCACCAAGGAGGTCCAGTCGAAGCAAGCCGACTCTCTCTGGACAATGTAAATCCAACCAGGGGAAACCTTACGAGCATATTCGGTAGGCTATTGGAAATGCTTCAATCTTGTGGATGACGCTTGCAATGACTCCATGGACATCACCGCCTTTAAAATGGGGTTGTATCCTCATAGTGCCCTCTACAATTCCTTGACTAGAAGGCCTCCCAAAATAGTCTGGTCGTTGATAAAGAAAATTGAGGAATACTGCAAAGTGGAAGATGACGCTCTACGGGTTAAAGCCGGGAACAAGGCCAACAAGAGGGCCCCTTCTAAGATTGTTCAGCCTTTAAACTCTGTACCATCACGAAGCCCTGAATCACGGAGTTGAGCTAAACGAGACAAGAGACGGGATTCGCGCCGAACAAATGAACAATGTTTCCTCCGAGCTAGTGAACAACTTCAAGTAGATAGCAGGCACACAAGGTGCGCGGACAAGAAATATACAGAGTTGTCAGAACCGATCAGCACGGTTATGTCCAAAGTCCAACACCTTCCGTTCTTCAAATGGCCATCCAAAATGGTGGGACCTCCCGACACGAGAAGACAGGATAGACGGTGTAAGTATCATAAAGACCACAGCCATGATACAGAGAGTTGTTATGCATTGAAGGATCACTTAGAGGAATTGGTACAAGATGGTCGGCTTAAGCAGTACATCTGAAAAGACAACTTGACAAAAGCAGTAGCTTTATGGCAGGATTCACCTCCACTCGGCGTAATCCATATGATATACAGCCTGCCGATGTCATCCACAGTACATACCATTCAGTCACATCCTGACCCCCAAAGGCAAATCACACCAGCAAAACAGCCCCATGAAGCTCCAAACATTACCTTCGATGATTCTGATTTGATCAGCGTAACACTCTCCCATATTGATCCATTGGTCATCGAACTACGCGTAAATCGATTCACTGTTGAACGCGTTCTGATAGACCAGGGGAGTACTTCGAAGGTTATGTATTACAAGACCTTCATCAAGCTCGGGTTCACCGAGTCGGACCTGTCTCTGGCTCCTTATCCATTATTTAGCTTCAATGCTAATCCGGAGTACCCGTTGGGCAAAATCACACTACCAGTCCGTGAGGGCTCCTAATCAGTGGATGTGGAATTCTTGGTTGTCAAGCTTCCTTCGCCATATAATCTCATTATGGAGCGAACTTGGTTGCATACCATACGGGCCGTACCAAGCACCTATCACCAACTGCTCCGCTTCCCGACAGAGCACGGCATTGAGCAAATCCGTGGCTCCCAGAAATCGGCATAAGCATGCTATCTCCTTGCCGCAAAGACACCAAAAGAGTTGGAAGTAAATTTAATTGAGGTGCCAGATCGAAAGAGCCTTGACGATGGTGGGTGACTCCCAAGTGAAAAGGCCACAGAAGCCCTGGATCGAGTTACCATTGACGAGAATCCAGACAGGTTCTTCATGATCGACGCCTCCCTGAATAAAGCCGATAGACAGCAGCTAATTTCTTTCTTGTTCAGCAACCTTGATGTGTTTGCGTGGACATCATATGAGATACCGGGTGTGGATTCGTCTGTTTTGCAGCACCGTTTAAACGTTGATCCTAAATGCAAGCCAATTATTCGAAAAAGCTGGCGGTCAGCCGCAGAACACACTACTGCCGTTGTTAAGGAAGTTAACTGGTTGCTTGATGCCAGGGCAATTCGGGAAGTTACCTATCCTTCATGGCTGTTGAACACTGTGGTTGTCGAGAAAAAAAATGGGACTTGGCGTGTTTATGTGGATTTCACGGACTTAAATAAAGTTTGTCCCAAAGATTGTTTTCCTCTCCCTATAATAGACCAACTTGTGGACGCCACGGCACATCATCAACATATGAGCTTCCTCGATGCCTATAGAGGCTACCATCAAATTGCCATGCATCTAGAAGACCAAGACAAAACTGCATTTCTCACCCCAAGAGGGACCTATTGCTATAAGGTAATGCCTTTTGGGCTGAAGAATGCGGGGGCGACGTACCAAAGACTAGTCACTGCCATGTTCAAGAAGCAACTCGGCCGAACTATGGAAATGTACATTGACGATATGGTGGTCAAGTCTAAAAAAGAGCAAACTCATCTGGCCGATCTGGAAGAGACATTCGGCATTTTAAGCAAGTACAAAATGAAGCTGAACGCTTCCAAGTGTGCATTTGGGATCAGATCCGGCAAATTCTTTGGCTACATTGTCAACCACCAAGGAATCGAAGCCAACCCGAGGCAAATCGAAGCAATCTTGGAACTCGGCTCCCCTCGTTCAGTAAAAGAGGTTCAAAAGTTGATGGGGATGGCCGCCGCACTTAACAGGTTCATCAGTCGTTCCACAAATTGCTGCCGATAATTCTTTCATACTCTACGGCAGGGTAAGGCTTTTGAATGGACCTCCGAATGCAAAGCCGCTTTCAACGGCCTAAAGACCTACCTCCGGTCAGTTTCACTCTTGACAACACCTTCAGCAGGTGACCCGCTCATTTTATATCTGGCAGTTTCTGACCGAGCCGTCAGCGCCGTACTGTTAAAGGAAGAGCTCAGGGAGCAGCGGCCAGTGTATTATGTGAGCAAGGCAATGGTTGACGCCGAAACAAGTTACCTTCCGCTGGAAAAACTCATCCTAGCCCTCGTCATGGCAGCAAGAAAGCTGATGTATTACTTTTAGGAGCATACCATCGGGGTACTAACGAACCACCCCTCCGGTCGGTACTCCGTGGTACAGAAGCATCAGGGCGCGTTTCAAAGTGGGCTCTTGAACTCGGCCAGTACAATTTTCAGCTTCTGCCTAGAACCTCAATCAAGGGGCAAGTGCTTGCCGACTTTGTGGCCGAATTCACTGAGGGTCTTGCCGACTTCAATTATGATGAAATTCAAGATAAGCCGAACTGGAGAATTTATGTTGGGGACATTTGGCAGTTGTACTGTGATGGATCGTCTAATCAATGCGGCAGCGGGGCCGAAGTAGTGATAATGGCTCCCGACGGGGCAATAATTGAGCAGGTTGTCAAACTCGGCTTCGAAGCATCGAATAATGAGGCCGAATACGAGGCCCTGCTAATCGACTTGCAGAATGCACACCTCTTATGTGCTCGATGTCTACTTATATTTTGTGATTCAAAACTAGTGATCAATCAGCTAAAGGGGGGAGTACGCGGCAAAAAACGACCGTATGGCCGCTTACATGAAAACGGCAAATTCCTTGCTGGCAAAATTTGACCATCATGAACTACCAAATAACTCATGATCAGAACACACATGCAGACGCCCTGGCTTGCCTAGCCTCCGCCATTAACTCAGAGATTAAACGGACAATTGAAGTGGGTTTCATCCCTAAGCCGAGCATTGGCCCTTCAGAGGAAGTCCAGATCAATATCATAGAGTCAGAGCCGAGTTGAATGGACTCCATTGCTGCATTCCTATCTTCCGAATAGCTCCCGTCGAATAAGAAAGAAGCACACAAGCTGCAAAACAAAGCCCTGCAATACTATTTGGATCCGCAAGGAAAACTTTACAAAAAATCCCTTTCTGGCCCGTACCTAGAATGCATTCATCCAGGTAAAGTCGAGGGACTACTGACTGAAATACATGAAAGTAGCTGTGGTGCCCATTCTGGCAGGCGCTCTTTGGCCTATTGTGCTGTGACACAGGGGTATTATTGGCCGACAATGAGAGCTGATGCCGAATGTTACGTGAAAAAATGTGAGTAGTGCCAGAAGTTTTGTCCCTTAACCCATCTGTCTGCTGAAGAGTTAAGCTCTATAACCAGTCCTTGGTCGTTCGCCCAATGGGGACTTGACATCGTCGGACCATTGCCTCGCGCCCCGGGCAATAAGCGATTTTTGATTGTCGCAACAGATTACTTTACAAAATGGGTAGAAGCGAAGGCGCTAACCCACATTCGAGATAATGATGTGAAACATTTTGTATGGAGAAACATCATAACGCAATTCGGCATTCCAAGAGCACTTATTTCAGACAACAGCACCCAATTTGATTGCGGTATCTACCGGGAGCTATGCAGCAAGTATGGTATTCGACCTTATTATTTCACCCTAGCTTATCAGCAGAGTAATGGCCAAGCTGAAGCCTCCAACAAATCTATTTTGGACGGCATCAAGAAGAGGCTGGAGAAAGCTAAAGGCAGATGGGTTGAAGAATTGCCAAGTGTTATAGGCTCGTCGCACTACTCTGAAGCGGTCCACTGGGGAGACGTCGTTCGCTTTGTGCTTCAGAATGCAGGCAATCATCCCCTTGGAGATTGGCCTCCCAACCTTGAAATCAAGAGTTTTTGATTTAGGCCGAAACGACATGATGTTGGCTTTGGATTTGATTCTGATTGAAGAACGAAGAGACCGTGCCCTTGTATCCATGGCATGGTACCAGCAACAGCTTGCTAAGTCATATAATAAACTTGTTCAACTATGCTGCTACACACCAGGAGAGTTAGTCGTGAAGAAAGTGCTTCCAGCTGCCAAGAATTCGGCTGATGGAAAATTGGGTGCTAATTGGGATGGCCCCTATCAGATCGACTCAATCGCGAGAGTAGGGGCATATCGACTCAAAGACATGTCTGGGAGAAGTTTGCCACGGCCTTGGAATTCCACGCATTTACGTAAATTCTATCATTAACCCGACTTGTGGGGCATGATACTTGTTTTGAATGTTCGTCGTGTACAAGTTTCATTTTTTGCAAAACAAAGTTTGTTGTTTCCTCAGTGAAATTCAGCTTATTAAAACAAGTCTTCCAATTAAATCTCCGGATTCGGAATGCCCTTCATGGATATCACGATTGGCCAAGATAAGTCTCTGGATTCGGAGCCCCATCAGTGCATGACACTTTTGGGCCGATTAAGCCTCCGAATTCGGAGCGCCCTTCCTGGATATCATGATTGGCCAAGATAAGTCTCCGGATTCAGAGCCCAATCAGTGCACGCCACTTTTGAGCCGATTACGCCTCCGGATTCAGAGCACCCTTCGTGGATATCACAATTGGCCAAGATAAGTCTCCGGATTCAGAGCCCCATCAGCGCATGACACTTTTGGGCTGATTAAGCCTTCGGATTCGGAGCGCCCTTCGTGGATATCACGATTGGCCAAGATAAGTCTCCGGATTCGGAGCCCGATCAGTGCACGCCACTTTTGGACCGATTAAGCCTCCGGATTCAGAGGGCCCTTCATGGAAATCATGATTGGCCAAGATAAGTCTTCGGATTCGGAGCCCCATCAGCGCATGACACTTTTGGACCGATTAAGCCTTCGGATTCGGAGCGCCCTTCGTGGATATCACGATTCGCCAAGATAAGTCTCTGGATTCGGAGCCCCATCAGCATACGACACTTTTGGGCCAATTAAGCCTCCGAATTCAGAGCGCCCTTCGTGAATATCACGATTGGCCAAGATAAGTCTCCGAATTCGGAGCCCCATCAGTGCACGCCACTTTCAGGCCGATTAAGCCTCTAAATTCGGAGCGCCCTTCGTAGATATCACGATTAGCCAAGATAAGTCTCCGGATTCGGAGCCCCATCAATGCATGACACTTTTGGGCCAATTAAGCCTCCGGATTTGGAGCGCCCTTCATGGATATCACGATTGGCCAAGTTAAGTCTCCGGATTCGGAGCCCCATCAGTGCACGCCACTTTTGGGCCGATTAAGCCTCTGGATTCGGAGTACCCTTCGTGGATATCACGATTGGCCATGATAAGTCTCCGGATTCGGAGCCCCATCAGTGCATGACACTTTTGGGCCAATTAAGCCTCTAGATTCGGAGCGCCCTTCGTGGATATCACGATTGGCCAAGATAAGCCTCCGGATTCGGAGCCCCATCAGTGCATGACATTTTTGGGCCGATTAAGCCTCCGGATTCAGAGCGTCGTTCGTGGATATCACGATTGGCCAAGTCTCCGAATTCGGAGACCCATCAGTGTATGACACTTTTAGGCCAATTAATATTCTGAATTCGAAATGCCATCTGTGCAGGCCACTTTTAGGCCAAATAATCCTTCGGATTCGGAGTGCACTTCGTGGACACGATTGGGCAGGTAATAAGCCTCCGAATTCAGAGCCCCATCCGCGAAATACACGATTGGGCCGAATAAATCTCCCGATTTGGAGCACCCTTCGTAGAAGCCACGATTGGGAGACAAGACGCCCCAGAACTCGGCGTTTCTTTTATTTGTATTATGATTAACAAGCATAGACGCAATAGATGAAGAATGGTAAAAGAGCAGAAACAATATTCCAACATTTAAAACAATACTTTTTATTAAATTATTCAAAATTACATAATTTACATTCAACTTGCGTTAAAAACGCTATAATAGATTCATCTTTATTCGGCATCACCTTCGTCGTCACTCATTTCGATTTCGTAAGCCACAAAAGGAAAATCGTTGCTCTAGTATAACGGCGACGCCGAGTCAATGCTTGCTTCCCGAAGAGCCTCTGCGGCACGAAGGACCTTAACCCAACCGTGCTTGAACCCCCGATTCTCGCATCGACAAACCTCCTCGGCGAGCTTTCCCTTGGTCTTGTCTATCCCAACTTTTCGGCCGTCATGGAAGCCCTTCTCATAAGCCCTGGACCTTGCAGTCTCTATTGCAAACATGCTTGCCGTATCTCGATCGGAAATCGCATGACTTATCAGCCGTTGGGTCACCCTTTCCTCCATAACTGGGTTGGATGGTTCGACCGCACGCGGTTCGCCAGTTTTGGCCTTTCTTAACTCACGCTCGGCCTTCTCCGTGTGAGCCTCCAAGTTTCGAATTCGTTCATTCTTCTACTTTATCTCCCGCCGCGCGGTATGAAGACGCATGCCGATTTCATAGGCAGTATACAGCCCTTTTACCGCTCCGTTTGAAATCCTATTGACCGACCATCGATTGTTGGACTTCTGGTGGAAAAATCTGTCGAGCGAACTCGACCGCCACACCTGGATCGTGAACAATTGAATCCGCTTCTGTCATTGGTTTGTTCCCCACAAAAATCGCAAAACTCAACGGTGACAGTGTCGCATCGGGTTCACTTCTTGGTCGCGGTCGAAGGGAGCTACCCCGTTACTGTTTTTCCCTTCTGGGTGATCTACTTTGATGACGTGGAGACTGACGTTTTTCCCGTTCCCTCGGCATCCTACTTCCAGTGCGCATATGCTCGCCAGTGCGATCCATTTTTGAATCCAGCTCAGCTAACGTCCTCCCCTCTCCTCTGCTGTTGAAGAATAGTCTACTTGACATTCACACTTATCTAACAAACTAGTTTAAATTGAGTCTGAACACACTAATGGGATTTTCGAGCGCGAAGAGCTCACCCCATTTATTCCTAACGGGTGCAGCGCCCCCGAGGTGATTTCATTAATACTAAACTTCAAAAGCCCGATGCCGATTTGCGCGTACCACAACCACTCCATGAACTGAGCATTCAGCATTCGCAGTTCATACATTGGTTGGGTCAATGACAGATTTATTAATCTGACCGGCCAAATATCGAAGCCCGGTGCCAATTTGCGCGTGCCACAGCCACTCCATGAACTAAGAGCATTCGGCATTTCCAGTTCATACATTGGCTGAGGCAAAGGCAGATTTATTAATCTGACCGGCCAAATATCGAAGCCCGATACCGATTTGCGCGTGCCACAGCCGCTCCATGAACTGAGCATTCGGCATTCCCAGTTCACACATTGGCTGGGGCAAGGGCAGATTTATTAATCGGCGTTCCAGTTCATGCAGTGGCCACTGGGTGGATTCATGAAGCTAATCGGCCATACGACAAAGCCCTGGGCCGTTTCACTTATTCGGAAAAATTAGAAGACAGATAAATTACTAAATTGCCAAGATAGTTATCTAATCGACAGGTGTTCACGGATGTTTAATTCACTCACCTCATAATCCTACATACTATTTTATCCACAATAGTAAAAAGCAACACCATTCATCAATAGCGAAAGTTAAGCACAAATGATAGCAAAGAGCAAAGGAAGTTTTTAAGCAAAGGAATTTTCATTAAGTAAATTGAATACAAAGAGTAGCCATTTTACATATGAAAACTACCTTAAACTAGCTGAAATCTATTAAACAAAACCTACAAAAATTGTGCATCTAAGATGCCTACCAAAAACGAAAATATGCCTTAATCATCCTCAAGGTCAGACGCTAGCGGCTCAACGTCCACCTACTCGTATGGAATCAGCTGTGCCAATGTCACATTCGCAGCAGTGAGGGCTTTGACTCAGCCATGTTTGAAGCCCCGATTCTCGAACTTCAGCACTTCTTTTGCGTAGCTTTCCAAGGCGGCCTCTTTCCCAACTTCGAACGTTTTGGAAGTCTCGGAGTCGGCTACTTCCTTTGCCTTCTTCGATTCTTCCAAGTCGGCTTCTAGCTTGGCGATTGCCTCCTGAGCTAACTTAAGCGCATCCTCTCTCGCCTTTGTCTTTTCCTCGGCGGCAAGCCTTAATTGATCGGAATTTCTAGCTCACTTGGCCTCAGAGTCGGCTCTCACTCATTCCTCCGCCACTTGCGCTGCCTCATAATCGGTCCTTTGAGAGGCCGCCACAACCTTGTTCTTTTCATTATCAATTTTGGCTTTCAAGAGGCCAATCTGTTCTATGGCGTCATGTTGACAGCAGCCGATTTCGGTTATCCTGCCCACCGTCTACGGAACAAGGAAATAAAGTTACAGCAAACAAATAATAACAAAAATATTTATAAATACATATGTATTTAGACAGAAGACTGCAGATAAGACAAGTAATGTACCGATAAGGCCGATTGAGCGGCCAAAGCAATTAGCATTAAATCTAGCTCCGCGCGAAACACGCCTCTGCCAACCAGCAGGGATATTGAGGAGGCCATGCTCAAGGCCACAACCGAGTCCCTCAAGGTCGACGAATCGGAGGCAATCAGCATATTTCTTATCCTTGGTTAAATCGTGAACGGAAAAACCAAATCCGATTCCTCAACGCCCGGCCGCTTATCGCTTTGGTCCTCATCGTGCACTGCCTCTTGTTCGGTGGGGCACTTTTCTCCCATTTGCTCAACCTCGTCGGCCCGCCCCACCTGCTCTGTCTCTACCGTTTCGGGCCGAGCCGTTTCTTCCACAATAACAAGCGGAGCAGACTTAGCGACCGCGGCGGGTGGAGTTTCCGATCGCACGGCCACGGCTCTCCGCCTAGCGGCCATCCTCTCAGCGTTTTTTTTCCGCGCAAGTTGCGAGAGTGATTCCCCAGCCATATCCTCAAGGTAAACGCCGGGAAGGTCTCCCAAGTTCGTAAAAATGTCTTCAAAGAAAACGTCTCCTCGGCCTGATGTGGATGGAGGGTCGGACAAATTCAGCCCAGCTTCCTCAAACACAGATTTAAGAGCTTCGCCTACCTTAGCTTCTAACTGATTCGGGTCCTCGACGATCTAATCGGCCACTTGTTCTTCCACGTGTTCCGAATCAGAGGCTTCTAAACCAATCTCCTTTAGGCTTCTGAAGCTGGGGAAGATAAGGACTGTAAGATGATTTTCACCTCTCAGAATTGGAATATGATCTGTCGCCGAAAATGTTGCGCAGGTCGACACGTATCACAAGAGTATGAGCCGCCCTTCCTTGTTTCTAAAGATTTGGACGACCAACGAACTGCAGAGTGATTTTAATTTCTGCAAGTACAGCGTCGTCAGCCGAAACCAACACTTTCTTCAAATCATTGCCTGGAAGGAGAGCCGAATACATATATGGAAGTAGAAGCAACTAGAGTGAGCTATACGGCCACCAAGATCGCCTTTTCGCCTTGGCACAGGATCTAGGCGATCTTCACCCTCGCCGAATACCCAGTTACCTCGAACAACGACCATCACGTTGTCAACACGCTTGCCAGAGCTGGCAAGCATAGTCACTAAATGATGGTCGGTGTCCTTGGCCCTAAGAAAATAGCGTCCCAGCCGGCCAGTAGACTTGGCTAAGGCATAACAATGTCGAATTGCAGGTATGCCTTGGTTAATCCTAAGATGACGGTTCAACTCTCTAATCCCCATTATGATGCGAAAAAAATTCACGTTAGACTGGGAAGGAATTACTCCCCAATGTCGAAGGACGGCCCTTAAAAATTGATGAAGAGGAAAACGGACTCCGCCCTCAGCAATCGATATGAGAGGAAAGATGATTGTGCTCTCATCGGTCCTCTCTATATCAGTGGTGCTGTCTGCCACGAGTGACAGATGGACGTCGTCGGGGATGGAATAATGACATCGGAAATCAGAAATTCAATCCGCGGAAATGAGCTCTTTCAAATTTTTTGCCATCGTAGCCAGCCTAAGGACTATGCAAAACTAAAAGTAAACAAGGAAATGGTATTGAGAGTGAAAGAGAAGAGAACTTACAGGAAGCACAAGGGATAATGAGAGACAAGAGGAAGTTGCAGAGGTCGCGAAGTGGAGAAGTTGTACTAGAAGGCAAGCCAAAAACTTCGAGTATTCAAAATATACATTCGAAGAGACAAAGTTTTAAACCACATTAAATGAAGGAAATGTACGAAGAGGCGGGAACTTGTAATGATGACTAGGAAACATTCGCGCTCTGACACGCTTTGGAATAAGGTTAACCGTTGAATTTTTGACTTTTCAAACTCGAAACCAAACACGCCGACTAAACAATGTTAGTGGGGAGTTTGGGGGGCAATTGTGGGAGCCGAATAATAGGAGACGTAGTTAGGCCGAGTGCACATTTGGCTAATCGGTATATATTATATTCGCTCCCATCTCGTACGTTCTGGATGCCGAATAACTTAATCGGCCATAAAGATCATTTGAGCGAGGAGCCGATTGAAAGTTGAAATACGACAAAAGGGGGGGCCGAGTGAACAATCACATGACGGGTCAAGAGTGGGCCCTACCCTGAGGACCAGGAGCGTATATAAATAGAAGAACAACAACCAAAGAGAGGTATGTGAGAATTAATAAATTTTAATTAAGATACAAGTAACAAAGAGAGCATATACTGACTTGTCCGTCGGAGTGCTAATTCCGGCACCTCCGACCGGAGTGTTCATTCCTTTTCAGGTTTTTAGCTGAGGATCACGAGCGTCCCATTGGATCCAAGGAGTATTTCCAAACCATATCCCCACAGTCTTGGTTTATTGTTTTGCTTTAATTTCTATTTTGCCTACTTTTTTAGGCTCTTTATACTCTAAAATTTTGGGCTGAAACTTGTGGTTTAAGGTCAATAAGGGTGGAAGGGTGGGTCACCATTCTTTCCACCTAGCTTCTAAGGCCTTTACCCTTGTGTTCCCACCTCTTTGTCCACTTTTTTTGAGCTTTTTTATATTGAATCTTAGAGCTTTTTTAGTGGCTAAAAACATGTTTTGAAGTCCCAAAAATGGAGGGGGTGGCTTCCCCTCCTTGTGCTTGCTTACTAGCTTAACGTGCTCCATGTGTTTAGCTTATTGTTCTAGCTTTTTTTTTGTCTTAATTCCAGCATGTTTTAGGACTGATTTAGCACTGTTTTAGGACTATTTTTTGGTTGTCCATTGCATTTGAGCTTTGTATTGCATGCTTGTAGTGTAATTGTCCTCATAGGCTTGGTGGTTTAGGCCTTAGCCACCAACCCATTTGAGTTGATAGTGTTTATTTCTTGTTTTCCATGCTTGTGATCACCTTTGCAACCTCCCTCTTTTCTTGACTTTTGCTTTGCTTTGAAAGTTGTTTCAAGCCACTTGTTTGTTTAAGCTTGAGATTGAGGTCTTATGCTTAATGGTTTAATCCTTTTGGGGGTTCATTATCAACGGCATGGTACTTCTCTCATGCCTACAATAACTCTTGGTTTGGTACTCCTTTCCATTAGAGGACTTAAAGCTCACTCTTGGATTTAATTGACTAAGGAATGGTTGGTAATTAAAATCAAGTAACAAAAATAAAGATTAAAAATGATGCGAGATAATAACGTGGTTAGGGTTCAATCAGAAGTTAATTGAACGCTTGAGTCTTGAATCGTTTCATACTTGTTCGTGATGAAAACGGTTCAAGAGTCATTGTCGACCACTTCCCTTGATCAATCCATGATAGGGAGAAGGTTTGAGAATCTTTATTTGTTACATTTATTGAACTTGTACACTTTTGGTTCATAGGCCATCATGTAATGAAATTGCATCAATTGATGGTTTGTGAATCAAATTTACCACTCATTTGAGTTGTTTAATGATAAGGATGGGTAAGTTATGCAAGCAACCCTTAAGAATACCTTGGTTGTGCTCTATTTTCTCTCTGTTGCAGCAGGACGAACCAGGATTTTGTGGCCGGTAGGCCACCATTTTTGGACGGCAGGCTACAATTTGTGGCCGGCAAGCCACCACTTCTGGCCTGCTAGCCACTTTTGTCAAATTGAGCAGTGGCCTTTTGAAACAGAACAGGGCTGGTTTTGAGGTGAAAAAACAATGCAAGTGTTCCAACTGTGCAACAGAGGCTTTCTGGCAGCAAAACAGTGGCTTTTTCGAATGGAATCTGCACGCATGCATGAGCATTCCTCACTCCCCGAGGCTAATTAGTTAATTTAGTTACTTTGTTTCATGCTGTATTCATGTTGTAAATAATTAGTTAATGCTAATTTGTACTTAATTAGTTAGTGTAACTAATTAGCTAGCTAGCATAGTTAGTTTATTTATTGTTGTAATAGTTAGTTAATTCGTTTTGTAATAGCTAGTTAATTCGTAGTAATTAGCTTAGCTAGATTATTCATTTAGACCCTCCTGCGTAAGGGCGCAAACTTATAATAATGTGTATGTCTTCCAACCCCACGTCTTTCTCCTTTTTATTTACCTGCTTATGATAGTTAGTTTAGGGCATCATGTTTTATTTAGCATATCCCATGCCTTGTATCCGTTGTCTTGCATGCATTGAGCTCGGCTCATCATTCTAACTTGCATTGTTAGTTAATAATTCTTTGAATACGTGCTTAGACCGCATGCTATCAAACTGATTCATATGCTATATTAATAGCCGAGCCTAGTAATTGCATATTGCATGCGTTGCATTAGTCATATTGCATAGTTAGGGTCATGCATTATTCTAACTTTTTCATCTTTTTTGGCTTGAAGTACTAGGTGAGCTTTTATTTGTTTTAGCATATCACATGAATGTTGTTGTTGCCATATCAGAGCATGTTCACCATGAGGCTAAGTGCTTAAGTGATAAACTGTTTGAATGCCGGTGGATGAAGGCTAGTTGCTTGAATTGGGATAGTTTAATTAATGTATATTTGAGCCCACTTTTTCAAGTGGCACATTCACAAACTCTTTTAAAAAACAAACATGAAATCAAATGTTCCAATTTTTGCAAATTAGTCTATACCTTATGTGCGCATCACATAGTAAGTTAGCATAATAATCAGAACAAGAGCATATAATGTAAATAAGATTCGCATCCTGATTAGTAGAGACCGATCTTTTGATCAAGCGAGCCGGAATGCTCAATTCATGACCTTCCCCTCTCGTACCTAAGTTCCCAAGCCGAGACAATCTTGTTGATGACGGACACGTGGCCTTTAGCATGAGTCATGGGTTTCCTAAATTTTCCAAAAATATTTAGGTGGCGACTCTGTATCTGGCAAAGCAGTCCATTTTTTACAATTTGATTCAAAGTCGATTTTCTAAAAGATTTGCCGGATTTGGACTCTTTGGTATTTATCTATTTCGCATTGCACTTGTAAGATCAGATTCAGAACCGCGGGAATCCGATATTGTAGGGTTAGTCATCTTCCGAAGGGAGAGCTACAAGTGTCCTCAAAGGGAATTAGGCACAAAATCTCTATAAACTTAATAATTTCAGTTCTCAAAAGGGTTCTGATTAATTATGTGACACATCATAATAACCACAAATTTTTTATTCCAGCCAAATTATTTTTACATATTTTTTCCAGTAGAGCTCATGAAGGTTCATTATCAGTAATACTATAAATTCAAAATTTTATTTAAAAATTATTCAAGAAACATCAATAGGTGCCTTAAATATACACAATTATTTTTGATGAATCGTTATTCTTTAAAATAATACTTTACACTATTTATCATTTGACATTTGCCAATTTATCTTCTAAAATTTAACCAAAAAAAGTATTGAGTTCCATTATTTTAATTAATTAATATCAAATTGGACGCTACACGTATATGTAAATCACTTCTAAAAATATGATGTCTGATAAAAAATCACAATGGAGTTAATTGTAATTAATATAATGATATTTTATATTATAATATGTGTTAGAAAAGAATAATATTAATTTTAATTTAATTTTTTTTAAAATAATTTTAGTCTTATCCTTCTATAAAAATGTTATTTAAATACTTATATATAATAAATTTAGTTAAATTATTTGTTTATTTTGATAATTTTAGTTCTATTGTGTTATAAAAGTGTAATTATCATATAATGATTTTATATGACATATATATATATATATATATATTAAATTATAAGATAATAAAATAAACACTCATTTTGATATTAAAAACAATAGTGAAATTAGAAATAGAATTAATAATACAAAATTAAAAGTGATTCTAATTATTTATACGTAAAAACATAACTATGCAAAATTTATTTAAAAGATTAAATATAAATATTTTGTGATTAGATTAAGAAGAAAATATGTAAATTAATTATGTAGAGTATTGATCTTTTCTGTAATATTCTTTTTGAATTATTCATATGTATTGCATATTGGTATATAAATTTTAAATTAAATATAAATATTTTGTAATAAATAATTTCATGTTAAATAAAAAATTAAATATAAATTAATATTCTGACATCAATAAGATAGACAAAAATAAAAATATAAAATAAAATTAATTTGATCCATGCTATGTACATAATTAAGCACATTCTATCTTATTTATTTATAGATCAAGATAAAAAAAAATTCAAATATCATAATAATTAAATTATAATTATATATAGAAAATTAATATTTTTCGAATAGAGTTTATATAAATTGGTTGTTATAATTGAAATTGAATTTGTATAGAACTTTATAATTATATATATATATATATATATATGTATAGAAAATAAATATTTCTCAAATATAATTCATATAAAATTGGTTATTATAATTGAAATTGAATTTGTATAGAACTTTATATATAAATGGAAAATGTATGGTGATGTGAACTTAAAAAAAAAAAAAAAAATGCCTGTAGAATGTGTCACCTAAGTAAGGAAAAATACTACTTATATATATATATATATATACTAGCAGTTGACCCATGCAATACACGTGTTATTTTTTAAAAAAAAAATATTTGATGGTACAATATGTGTTATAAGAGAATAATTTTAATTTAATTTAAAATTAAAATTAAAATATGATTTTAATTATTTATTTAGATAATATTGGTGCTATCATTTTATAAAATTGTTATTTGAATACTTATATATATTAATTTTAATTAAATTATTTGTGTATTTTGATAATTTTAGTTGTATCGTATTATAAAAGTGTAACTATAGTATAATAATTTTGTATGATATATATTAAATTATAAAATAGTAAAATAAATACTTATTTTGATATTAAAAATAATAGTTAAATTAGAAGAAAAATTAGTAACATAAAATTAAAAGTAATTCTAACTATTTAATTTTCCTTTATATTCATTGGGAAAACAAAAATATGTAGAAATAGAAATTATATAAAATTTATTAAAAAAATTAAATATAAATATGTTGTAATTGAATTATCATATAATGATTTTATATGAGATATATATATATATATATATTAAATTATAGGATTGTAAAATAAACACTCTTAATTAAGAGGGATGCACCATTAAATCCCAAATTAATAACTTATACATTGTTTAGTCCTAAAAGTTTTCTTATAGACTGAAAGGTCCCATTACAATGTTTCAAACATCAGATTAATGTTTTGAACATTAGATTTCGAACATCAGATTAATGTTTTGAACATTAGATTTCGAACATCAGATTAATGTTTCAAACATTAGATTGATGTGCAAATGGGACTAAATGGAGCATAAGAAAACTTTTAGGACTAAATGGTTCAACTTTTCAGAAACTAGGACTTATGGGTAAATTTTCCCTTAATTAAATTAAAATGTCACCTATATAAAAAAAAATTAATAACGACTAACCAAGAAAGAATCACATAACAATATCTAAACTCAAAAAAAAAAATTAATGAAAACATTCAAACGATAGATACATCTCAGTGCGTAAAGTAATTAATCACTGTAATATGATGTCAAAACATAAAAAAAACTTACTGTTTAATAATTGAAAAAGTAATTTAAGCAGTATTAGAGGTTTCTTAAGAGTATCATTATTGTGTAGGTTTTTTCTCCTATAAGTTGTGATTATATAAAATAATTGATATGGTCGTTTGCACACCAAAATATTTTATTTAAAACTAAGTAAGAACAACTACTCCATAAAATAGCGGTTAAGATCATGTGTCAATCCACAAGGACTAATGATGAATAATTTAACTTAGAAATTTATATTTGTTTGCGAATATTTGGAGTGAAAATTAAACATTAAACAATTAATTAAACAAAATAAAATAAATATCTTAGAATGTTAAATCCATCACTAACCCATAATTGGGAGTAATTGTACTTAATTTTTAGAAAATCATTGATTTGGATACTATGATGTAAGTTGATCAAAATATATTGTCAAGAGGATTTGCATATTAAAACCAGAAAGTCACGAATCATTTTCGCTTAGTACGCACAGTCACCACTAAACTATACTAAACTAAGGTTGATGCACAACCCGTCTTATTAGGTATGACTCGTTTGACAATTCTAATATACAGCAGTGAAAATTATTGTATAACATAATTCGAGTAAAATATTTATTGCACAAAAATATCTAAAGTTATACAATTGTATCAAAATTAAATTAACACTAAAAATACTAAATATAACTTACCCCAATTTTTTGGTCAGAGTTTCATCTCTATTCTAAGACAGAAAAATTATTACACACTAATATTTACTAAATAAATCCTCTCGCTTTCCCTTGCTTTCTATTTTTTTCTTCCTCTCTTCATCCGATGGACCGAAGCCCTCTACTCTAGGAATGGCAACGGGCCGGGGATTACACTCCCCGTCTCCGATCCCCAAAAATTTCTCGTCCCTGCCCCCGATCCCCGACAGGGAACCCATCACCCCGCCCTGCCCCTGCCCCCGCCTCTGCCCCGCCTCCGCCTCCGCCTCCGCCTCCTAACGGGGGATCGGGTTTCCCGACCCTGAAAAATTCTCGACCCTTTTTTTTAATTTAATTTTGCATATCCCATTTTATTTCTTTTTTTTAGGCAAATAAAAATAATATATATAAAAGCATAATCCAGTAATGTCCAAACATAAACATCCAAAAATAACAACATGACAAACAAGATACAAAACAACACCCACACTAAAAAAAAAAAATCCAAACAATACCTATTTTTTGTTTTAAAAAAAAATTAAAAAAACACCTCTTGTGAATTTTGCAAAGTAGCACACACAACCAACATTATTAGCTAACTTAACTTATAAAATCAATAGGCATCTCTCAAAGATATTCCATGGGTCCATAGCAACACACACACACACACACACATGTAAAGGTGTTGGCTTATTTTTCCTACAAAAGAAAATATCATAAATGCGAGCGTGCCAGCAAGGATTGAAAAATCCTTACAGATTAAATTCAAGTCAATTATCGAGCGATTACGTTGACGGTTCTTTTGCCTCAACAAAGAAGACTTCAAAATTGCCAAGTGTAGAGAAAAGAAAATTTAAAAGAAGAATGAGGGAGACGGAGAAAGACGATTTGTAACACCCTCAAAATAATACAAATAAATCCAACATTCATAACATCTATAGACATAAGAGAATAAAGCATATTTCTATTTATCAGAGTATCAAATATAAAATTATTACATGTTGACAACAAAAGTAAATGCCCTACGGGCTTACAACTTTCCAAGTCAACACTTGGGTTCAACAAAAGAAGAGTTCTAACTCTTTATACAAAATAAGCCCTTGGCTTGATGTACATGTAATATAAAAAAGATAACAACAAAAAGATCTTTCAGCCTCTAAGCCTCCCAAGCTACGTCCTTGGAGGTGGCATATCACCTGTACCTGAAAATGATGTCCCATATAGGGTGAGCCAAAGCCCAGTAGAGATACGCTAAACCAAATATGAGCAATAACTAAAACATTAGCATTTGATAAATGTTTAACTCATATGCACAAATGTATATCTCTTTCATAACCAATCCATATTCATAAATATATTTCAATCCCTTTCCATTTCGTTATCCAAACCAATTCGTAGATATGGTTCTCTATTCATCCAGACAGTTTATAATGAGACTACAACTCATATTAACAATACTTCAATCATGATCAATTAATATGAGACTACAACTCACATTAATAACACTTCAATTTCAAATGAGACTACAACTCATATTATCATCATTTCAATACTTCAATTTATCTACGTTATGCAAACACAATTAGGATTTTGAGACTTTCACCCTGGACACTCCAGCCAACTTAGTTATCACTAGAGTCTATCCCCTATCTCCTCCCAAACAGGTTTAGGAGTACATCCCCTATCTCCTCCCAAACCGTGGAGTACATCCCCTATCTCCTCCCAAACAAAATACATATACAATGATCAATCAATACACATATTCGATGTATTATTCCAACCGTCATATTCACTGACATATTCCAGGTGATTAGTTTCAATTTTTCCTAATCAACATACAGTGTCTACAACAATCAAGACTATCCTCTACCGATAGCCCAAAGCAATTATTTCTAAATAGATAATAAATTCAACAGATAAATTATCAACAATTTCATAGGTGAGTGATTAACTAATCCATCTACACCATTCAATCTCATACTTTCCCAATTTCATGATTTTCATCTCAATTTCACATTTTCATGATTTCCCCAAATTAATTATATAAATTAATTAATCACATTAAATTAGGGTTTTTCCCATTTTTCCCAACTTTAGCCCATAGGCTCAATTTCATCAATTTAACAACAATAATTCCATTTTCCAAGGTCTCACATACACATGGAGTTTAACAATTTAAAACCCCCATTTTATAACTTCAAATCAAAACCCTAACTTTCCAAAATTTCCATAATTTATCATTTAATCAAAATGACTAAAATTCATGTCATAACTCATAAGATGGAGTAGTTTATCCCTACCTCAAATGAAGAGACCCAAAGGAGCAGATGAAGAAAACTCAAGATGCTCCAAACCCAATGATTTTTGGATCAAAACGTAGCCCACACCAAGCTCTACCTTTCTTACAAAGGGATTAGGGTAGAAGACCCCTAGAACTAGATGTATTTGTAAAGAGAAGGTATGTAGAGAGAGAGAGAGCAGCCGAATCTAGGGTTTGAAGATAAAAGATAATCAAAAAGTGAAGAAGAAGTTGCTGCTGCGAACTGATATAATCGACCCTCGCTCGAGCGAATGAGTGGTCGCTTGAGCGACCAAACACAAAGAAACCTTGATTGAGCGCAGAAAGCCTCGCTCGAGCCAACAACACGA
The DNA here is from genome assembly GCF_055761805.1 of Camellia sinensis. Taxonomy (NCBI): domain Eukaryota; kingdom Viridiplantae; phylum Streptophyta; class Magnoliopsida; order Ericales; family Theaceae; genus Camellia; species Camellia sinensis. The sequence continues at coordinate 11,884,256 of NC_138970.1, forward strand.
AGCTTCAGGTCTGCAACCCAAAAACACGCTCGAGCGAAGGAAAGCTCGCTCAAGTAAAGAAACCCAAAACATATAGCTCACTCACTCAAGCGAAGGAAAGCTCGCTTGAGCCAAGAAACACAACCTTCAGGTCCAAACTAGACGCAGACGCATGCTCGAGTGCAAGAATGCTCGCTCGAGCTAAGAGACACAAACTCAAAGCTCGCTCGAGTGAAGACACCAAAAACTGGGCAGCAACACTTTGTTTCAAATTACACCCAACCCGCTTCAAACTTGCTCAACACATCCTAAAATTCAAATACAAAGAATTGAAGGACGAAAATGGACATATACAACAATACTCAACCATGGAACCCAAGTCCGAAATACTGTACATAAAGGGGAAAACCCGGGATCATTATACGATTGAGTGAACAATCAAAGTAATAATTATTTACCTCTACTCCTATGCTTAAAAAATGAAGTGCATAAAATGCTTTGAAAAGAAAATGCTGAAAATAAATGCTTCAAAATATAAATATATATTAAACTACTCCTAAGATAAGGAAAATGATAAGAAATATTAAAATCATTTGTCTTTGATTTAAGTTCTGGATCCTTTACAATGTAGCCATGAATGGCTATTTATAGACAAATATTTGTAGGAAAAAACTTCTAGTAATAACTACCCAATAACTACCTAAAACTATTCACTCTTCCACCTTCAGTCCCACAATACCACATATCCCTCAATGTCTTCATAACTTCTTTTAACCTCCAATTCATACTCCATGTTTTCCACTTTATTCTCCATCATCTTTTCACATTTCATAACTTCTCATAACCTCCAAATGAGTAGAAAGATGTCATATATCCTGCAATTATATAAATAATAAATAATAATAAAAATTACAAATTTATGGTGCCAACATTACCCCCCGCGGCCCTTAAAAATGATGTTTACATGAATTTTTGAAAGGCCGAACCAAGCACATGACTAATCTAAGCAATGAAGTGCTTTGAATGATATAATAGCACCAATAAAGTGCTTCGAATGAGCATGAAATTATGACTAGATGTTGCAAATTTTATATATACGCATTGAAGGGATATTATTGCAGAAAAGTTTCGAAGGATAACCACAAATTTTCAAGGCAAAGCCAATGATTCACTTTAACAAACTGTTACGCATGCTAAATAACCAACTTCAAAGGTGGTATAGAGGACCAAAATCATCATTTGAAGGTCGAAAGTGCCGACAAATGATGAATTATATCCTTAGAAATACTCCCCAAAGCTTCGAAGGTTCACAACCATCACTATTTTTTCTTCGAAATTGTTGTTGATGCAAGATGGAGTGCTTCGAAGCTTACAAAATTATGGCAAAAGGGCTTTCGAAGCAACTTTTGGCTAATATTGTGATTATTTAAATTTTGTATGTTTTGGTTCATACATAATTAATGAAAATATTAATTTTATGCTTCAAAGCAATTATTAATTCTCTAAAGACACCAAAACCATTGTTCTTCAAACCAATTTTTGTAGAATACTAGTTACATTTTCATATAACAAATGGCTATAAAAATGTTTATCAATAAAGCCACCAATTATCATGCTAAGATAGGCATTATTTAACAATTAATTAATTGCCATTTTACATATATTTGAAGGGAGGTACACATTTCGAAAGCCTTCTCATTTCATGTTACATTTTGAAGGTGTTTATTGATGACAAAATCACCCTTCGAAAGTCACGTATGTTACTAAAGGATCAAAGTTGTCCTTCGAGAGTGCTCACGACATCCCTTCGAACCAAATCTAAAGAGTTGGATTAACAGCCCTCACATGTTCTTAATAACATGCTTCAAAGTGTCTTGGGACATGCTTCGAAGGTAACCACAAAACCAAATGGTGATGGTTTTATGGATTAACTAATAACCATATTTTTGGCCCAATATATTGCAATAACAAAATATTATTTGTTAGTCATTCCATCAAAATCAACGTTTGATGTGATCCACAAATTCAAAATGGATTTTGAACAATAAAAATTATCGTATAGTGTGACCATGAAAATTCATACTTTTTGACATTTTGAAAAATGTCAAAAATTTTGAATTTATGAACAGTGACTTGTTCATTCTTTTTGACCATGTTTGGTTTAAAAACATGTCTTTCGCCGAATTGATTTTCATAATTATTTAGCAAAGTGGGCTGTTTTTCCATGTTAACCATTAATGGCTTATGAAAATCCCCCATAGTTATGCTATTTTCATGACTTGACTCATTAAAAATTAGTTTTTGGACCGCCCGAGCCATGCATGGAACATTATTCTTAGCCAAATTTGGCTCAAGAATATGCTCTTTCGTTATGTTAATTTCATAATTTGGCTCTTTTAACACAGGCTTTTGAACCCCCCGAGCCATTGATGAAATCAACTCTTTGCTTTTGTTATTTTTAACCACGGAAAAATTTTGAAAATTTTCACCAATTCCGGCCATTAAAGCCTCAATTAAAGACTTGGTAGTGAGAGTTGATAACTCATCATTCCATTGGCGAATTTCCATATCAAGTTGACAAGTTTCTTCAATTAAATGGTGCCTTTTTTCTTCCACCAAATAATATTGTAAGGGATGAAAATTTATTTCATCAAGAAAATGGATCTCTTCTTGAAGATCCAAAATTTTTTGTTTACGCCAATAGATTTCATCTAGGCTATTTGAAATGGATAAATCCAATTCATTTTTCATTTCTTACACTTGACGTCTCACTGGGCGTACCAAAAATTGTTGGCTTATTTTTCCTACGAAGGAAAATATCATAAATGCGAGCGTGCCAACAAGGATTGAAAAATCCTTACAGATTAAATTCAGGCCAATTATCAAGCGATTGCGTTGACGGTTCTTTTGCCTCAACAAAGAGGACTTCAAAATTGCCAAGTGTAGAAAAAAGAAAATTTAAAGGAAGAATGAAGGAGACGGAGAAAGACGATTGAGTGAACAATCAAAGTAATAATTATATACCTCTACTCCCATGCTTTGAAAAGGAAGTGCATAAAATGCTTTGAAAAGAAAATGCTAAAAATAAATGCTTTGAAATATAAATCTATATTAAACTACTCCTAAGATAAGGAAAATGACAAGAAATATTGAAATCATTTGTCTTTGATTTAAGTTCTGGATCCTTTACAATGTAACCATGAATGGCTATTTATAGGCAAATATTTGTAGGAAAAAACTTTCAGTAATAACTACCTAATAACCACCTAAAACTACCCACTCTTCCACCTTCATTCCCACAATTCCACATATCCCTCCATGTCTTCATAACTTCTTTTAACCTCCAATTCATGCTCTATGTTTTTCACTTTATTCTCTATCATCTTTTCACATTTCATAACTTCTCATAACCTCCAAATGAGTAGGAAGATGCCATATGTCCTGCAATTATATAAATAATAAATAATAATAAAAATTACAAATTTATGGTGCCAACAAGAGGGGTATAATAGTAATTTCAGTTTGGGGCAAAAACAGGAATGGGGCCAGGGCTGAGGCCGGGAAACCTATCACCGTCCCCGACCTAAAATTGCCCGGGATTCATTTTCGAATACCATCCTCGGCCTATCAGGAATATTTTTTGAGAAAAAACCGTTCTAATCGAGGTCAAGAGACCGAATTCCCGTCAGGTCGGATTCAAATTGCCATTTCTACTCTGCTCTCGTCTAAGCTTCCTCTCCCCTCTTCTCATTCTCCTTTTATAGCTTTCAACTTGCAAAAGAAAACAAAAATAATAATATATATATAATTATTAAGGGAAAGTCGGGGTGGTTGCCCGACACCCCATCTTCTTTTTCTTTTTTTATTTATTTCTTTTCTTTCTCTTTCTTTCTCTTTTCTTTTTTTTTTTCCATACCACTTTTGGATGCAAATTTGCATAGTAATTTATTATGCACTTTATAATATATTAGTATATAAAATATTTAAAAAATATTATTTACTCTAATTTATATAGAAACACTTCAAATATGTACAAACAGATCAAATCACACAAAATTATAAACAACAATGCTAGAGGGCCACAATTTTTGTGGCCACAATGGCTCAAAACTATCAAAACGGCGTCGTTTTAGCATGTTTTGCACCCAAAACGGCGTCGTTTTGACAGTTTTGAGCCATTGTGGCCACAAAAATTGTGGCTCTCAAACATTTTTCAATTACAAAATAATATAATTAAATAGACCAATAAAATGTATATTAGGGGGTCAACAAATTTCACCATTCCCATAAAAGAGGTGGGACATAGAATAATTAAAGATTACAACAATACTTGATAACTCAAATTTTCATAGTCTGAATGGCTTAAATGTCTCAAAATGGCGTCGTTTTAATATATTTGAGCCATTTAGATCATACAAATTTGAACTACCAAACATTTTTCTAAAGATTATTATACCCTCACTTTATAAAAAATAACAAAGTTATTATTTTTTATATAATGAAATTTTAACATAGTACACAATACTCATAATATTGACTTAATTTTACATAATAGTTATTAATACTTATAAAATTTTATATAATAATTTTATTTTAATAAGCACATTGCTAAGGTCTATTCTAGTAAGGAAGAAAAAAGTTAACTTTTTAATTTTTTTAAAAAAAATATATATATAAAAAATAGAAAAATAATGTAACTTAAATAAGCTAATAAGCTAATAAATTAATTTTTTTTCTTTACTAAAATAGGCCTTAATTACACAATATTCATAATTTTACGTAACGTAATTCGACAATATTTCAAAGGAAAATTCAAATGCACAGATGAATGTTGCAGAACGAGAATAAATTAATTATATATATATATATATATATCCCAATTAAATTATTAACTTTTTTTTTAATGTTTTATATTTTTGTTTAATTTTATAAAAATAAAATTATAGTATAAAAGTCAAATCAGTCTTCCAACGGATGGTGAAAATCTAAAATGTATTTTTTTTTGGTTAACAAGTAAATTTTCAAGCATGTCTTTTGTTAATTTTAGAATCAATTATCTAATATCGGTTTAAGTCAGGACTCGCACAGCGGGGAACATTAAACCCACACCAAGTAGCTGATTAGACATCTTTGAGGTCTAACCTCCTAACCAACAGTGCTTCCAAGTAGCTGATTAGGCATCTTTGAGGTCCAACCTCCTAACCAACAGTACTTCGTCCAGGAGATTGGCCCCCAAAAAAAATTAAACTTGTGACCTTAGGGCTTAAACCCCAAGGCCTTACCACAATGCCACGACCGCTGGGTTTAGAGATCTCAGAACTTACCATCCAAAATCTTACCAAAGGAAAATGTTTCGTAGCTCGAAACATTTTGCCCCGAATGGCTCGAGGGAGAAGACGCAGAGAGAAGCAGAGGGAGAGAAAGAGAGAAGCAGAGGGAGAGGGAGAGAAAGAGAGAAGCAGAGGGGAAGAGAGAGAGAGAAAAGACGATCGTCGCCCCAGCCAGCAGCCGATCATCGCCCCTCCCAGCCGCCGATTCGCCGATCGTCGCCCAGCCTAGCCCCGCCGCAGCCTCCGACCGCCGTCGCCCCGCCTCCGCCTCCTCCTCTCCCGAATATTATGCCCCCTCCAGTCCTCCTTCTCCTCCTCCCCCGAATATTATGCCCCCTCCAGTCCTCCTCCTCCTCCTCCCCCGAATATTATGCCCCCTCTAGTCCTCCTCCTCCTCCTCCCTCCTTCCTCCTCTTCCTCCTCTCTTCCTTCTTCTTCCTGGTCTTCGTTCTTCTTCTGCGAAAAAAAAGAAAATTGAGCCATTTAGGCTCCCCATTTTCGAGCTACGTAGCACGATCGCTTACCAAAATACCGAAAAACTCTTTGGTTAAAAATCTAAAATGTCAGCTCCTCTGAGCTAGCCCCAGTGAGCTCTGCACAAAGGCGCGTGTGGATTGCTACGCTCTCTCTCTCTCCAACCGAACCTTCGGTTGGGTCCTACGCCGAGGTGTCTCTCTCACCAAACCTAAGCAAATGCCAGATGGCCTTCCAACTCGCTACCACTTCTCCTCTCATTCTCTCTCTCTCTCTCTCACATCTCTGGTTTGCTATGCTCTGCTCGAATCCGGATCCTCTGCTTTGCTCAGCTTAATAGTACACGCAATTTGATTGCTAGTCTCTCTCTCTCTCTCTCTCTCTCTCTCTCTCTCTCTCTCAATATACACATCCATCGAAGAAGAAACAGAGCAACCCCAAAAACACCTTTCAAACAAACCACAAATACTCACTTGCTCCTTTCCTTCTCTCTCTGTTCATACTTAATTTGATTCTGAATCTCTCTCTTTATTTGTTAATATTTTGTCTCTATCAATGGTGCATTATCAGAGATATCATCCACTGAAGAAGGGTCTAGAGTTGGTTGTTGTAGATAAGGAGTCACAGAGTAGCTTTGTGGGTTTAATCTGTGGAAACTCTATTTTATACAACAAGAGAACGAGACCCGGGCTTCTCTCTATCCTCCTTCTCTCTCTAATCTCCTACAGCTTGATTTTGGCCTCTCAGTTCCTCAACTTTCCCCCCGACTTCTCTCTCTTATGTAAAGCTCTTTCATTCTCTCTCATGGTTTCCCTTTACTTCCATTGATTTCTTCCTGTTTTGGGTCTTAATGCCCTCTCTCTTCTGGGTTTTTGCAGATTCATTTGGACATGAAGATCAAAGCCTTCTTTCTGAGATGAATGCAAATACCCCACTTTGCTCTTCAATACCTAATGGTTGGTTCTTTCTTTCTCTATCTGTATTATTATTTTCAATTTTGGCAACATTTTCAACATGCAATTATGTTGAGATGGGTATTAATCTTTGTTTATTTTTTTTTAATTACTTATTTGTTATTATTTTTGGTAGTTCAAATATTTTTAGACATAGTGAGATGCATATGAAAGATACCCCGATCTCAATCTCAGATGATTAGTTTTTGTGCTACAATGTGAAGTAACAGTGTGATGGATTAAAAAAAAAAAATGACCCTCCTTGTTTCAATCTCCAATGATTTTTCTTTCGTTTTTTCTTTTGTCTTGATGTAAAATATCCATGAAAAATACCATTTTTTTGTTCTTCAATCTCAATATATTTTTTATTTATTTATTTTGTCATTTGATTAATCTCCAATGATTCTTTTCCTTTCCTTTTGTTTTCATTTGTTTTTGGGATTTAACTTCTAATCATGGCGGTATGGATATAGCCAATACCCTTTTGTTCCTGAGACTTAAGTTTTTGTTTTTTTGTATCATGTATTTTTGCTTTCAATCAAGCTGAAATGAAATGGGTATTTTTTTTGGCAATGTTTTTACATTTTCAACATTGTGTTCTAATTTGGAAATTTTTGTTAATGTTTTAAATTCAGGAACAATATGTTGTGATAGAAACAGTATTCGATCCGATATTTGTATCATAAAAGGGGATGTGAGAACAGACTCTCTCTCCTCTTCAATCTACCTCTACACCTCAACAAACGCCAATGGCTTCATAGATTATGTTCCTGACCTCACCTATGATGGCTAAGAAGACGATGAACAAGAACTCCAACATGAAAACATTAAGCCCTACACCCGAAAATGGGAGAAAAGTACTATGGACACTGTTAGTGAATTACACCTTGTTTCAAAGTGAAAAACCGGGTCCCACCGTCATTGCGATGCATGGCACGATGTTCCCGCTGTGTTCTTCTCCACTAGGGGATATACCGACAATATTTACCATGAATTCAATGATGGGATTGTGCCTTTGTAAATCACCTCACAACATTTCAACAAGAGGGTTGTGTTTGTTATTCTTGATTATCATGAATGGTGGTTTACTAAGTATGGTGATATCCTTTCGATTCTATCGGATTATCCACCAATTGATTTTAGTGGAGATAATAGAACCCATTTGTTTCCCTGAAGCCATGGCTGGTTTGAGAATCCACAATGATCTAACTATCGATCCTTTGTTGATGGAAGGGGGTAAGACTACTAAAGATTTTTGTGACATTTTAGACCATGCTTATTGGCCTCGAATCAAAGGTCTAATTGAGGATGAGGAACGTGAAGCAAAATTGAATAATCTCTCTTCATCGTCTTCATCACAAAAGTTACTTGAAATAAGGACGGAATTGAAGAAACCGAAACTAGTTATCTTATTGCGACAGAAGTCTAGAGCGATAGCTAACGAGGATTTGTTGGTGAAAATGGCAGAACAAATTGGATTTGAAGTGGAGGTTTTGAGGCCTGTCTGTACTTTTGAGCTGGAGAGAATTTACCGAGAGCTTAATTCAAGCGATGTTACAATTGGTGTCCATGGTGCGGCTTTGACACATTTTTTGTTTATGAAACCAGGGTCGGTGTTGATCCAAGTGATCCCACTTGGAACAGAATGGGCTTCAGAGACTTACTTTGGGGAACCATGGACAAGGCTCGGTTTGAAGTACATTGGCTACAAAATTCTGCCGAGGGAGAGCTCATTGTTCGATGAGTATGACGAGAATGATCCGGTTCTAACTAATCCGAGCAATGTGGGGAAGAAAGGGTGGGAATTCACTAAGAAGATCTATCTTGATCATCAAAATGTGAGGTTGAATCTTGTGAGGTTTCAAAAGCGGTTACTTCGGGCATACGACTACTCATTTGCTAAGAAGAACCGGGATTTTTATCTACAATCACATTAACACACTTTTTGTTTTGGCGGAAAATATTTTTTTTTAATAAAAAAACATGATTTTCGGAGAAAAAATACTTTCTACTCAAACAAATGAAACATCATTCTCCACTCTTTTTGTTTGAGCTCATTGAAAGTTGTAGATTCTTAACCACAAGCAAATATGCTTCCTTCTGGTAAATATACACTTTTGAAATAAAAATTCTATTGTTTTATTATTAGTTTTTTCTTGTAAATTTGGCTTATTTTGTTGTAGTGGATTCAATTTATACTAGTGAAATATAGGATTAAACTCAAATCAAATAAAACAATGTTGTGAAGGTTCAATAATGATGGTTTCTCACAACTGTTTGTTTTGTTTGGCGTCATTTTAATAACAATGCTCTAAATGTTCAACTGTTTGGGTTTGAATTTAGAATTTAAAGTGAAATTTGCCGAAAAATAAAAAGACAAAAAATAAAAAATATAAATGACAACAAACAAAAATATTTGTTGTTGTTTGTTGTCATTTTAATTACAATGTTCTAAATGTTCAACTGTTTTGAGTTTGAATCTAGAATTTGAAGTGAAATTTGCCCAAAAATAAAGACAGAAACAAATGACAACAAACAAAAAAACATTTTCAACATGTGTGTTGTTTGTTTAGATAAAATATTTTTAACATTTTATGAAGTTTGATGTGATGAAAAATTGAAGTCCATAGAAAAATTATTATTTGTATAAAAAAGTTTTTTACTTTCCTAATGTGAAAAATGCTTTTCAACTCATCTTATCACCACTATCACCATCACCTCCCACCACTAATTATTATTACTACCACTATCTTTACTTGTCATCGTTGTTGCCACCCCCTACCACCTCCATCTCTAACATCCCACCATTACAATCACTTACATAATTACTAACTTAATAATTTTAAGATTGCAACTAAAGAGGGCATCCATTAGTACCTTATTTTTTCTTCTTCTTTGGCTCTCTCACTTTTTTGAATTCCTATCCAGTTAAATGAGTTTCTTCTATTTTTTCTTTAAACCCTCACCTTAATACCAACTATACCCCTAATTCCAAACTCAAACCCAAACCCTAGCCCTTACTCCCAACCACTACCTTTGGCAACTCATTCACCGGAGCCTTCATCGCCGATAGTCCCACCACTATCGTTGCCATCCTTCTTCTTTACCACCCCCTTTGCCACAACTCCAGCAAACCACCATCGCACCTTACTGCCTTCTCCTCTTCTTCTTCTTCCCATTACGATCCCATGGAATGTTTAGGAACCAATTGAGCAAAACCCTATTCATCAAAACACCACTGTATATATCAAGCTATTTTGACATTCTCGATGCAACTACCATCAATAGAGTGTTCAAGTACCCACTAGGACGGTCCTTCAGAGCATCAAAAAACAAGGATCTAACAGTGCAAACCAAGTTATCTTGAAGGGTTTGAATCGATGCAAGCTCATATGGTTGATGGGTCGTTAGGGATTGTTACAAAAGATGATGAACGCTATGTTTGGTTGAGGGATTTGGGACGGAATTTGAAAAGTAAAAAAAAAATATATATGTGTGAAACTAAATGAAATATAGGTATATTTTACAAATCCCTTTTCAAATCTCCCAACCAAACATAGCATAGGTGTCCTTGGGGTGAGAAAAGAGGATTTGGGTCTGGGAGGAAAAAGAGTGAGAGATTGTTTTAGAGGTGAAGAGAGAGAAAAAGCTATGGGTTTGGAGATTGAGGATTCAGAGTCCACTGAAAGATGGACAGTGGTTGACAGGTTTGGGAAATTAGGGTTAGAGGATTAGGGTTAGGGATGTAGGTAGAAATGAAATTTTATTTTTGGACAAAATTAAAATTAAAAAAAAAGAAAAAGAGAAAGAGAGGGGGTTCAAAGAAATAAGGTATGTGCTAATAGCAGTCCTTCAACTAAATTCAAGAAAATAATGCTTTATGGAATGGAAGTGTTTGGATGTACAAAGTGCATACTATATGCATTTGTATAAGTTCTCACAAATATACATAAGTTACCTCATAAAATTGCGTAAGTTCTCACAAATATACTTAAGTTGTGATTTATCAAATTTTTATAGGTTAAATTATATATATTTGTGAAAACTTATATAATTTTGTGAGATAACTTACATATATTTATGAGAATTTACATAAATACATATGATATACACTTGCACATTTAAAAATTTGTGTATTAATAGTTCACTTTAGATATGCTTTTTTCGCATATATATACTTTAATAATTAGGTAAGACCATTATGTTATCGTCAATTTTCCAATGAAAATGATGTTATTTCAGTTGGGAACTTGGGGAAGTATTATTTGTTGTCTCTATCTCAGCAGCATGGCAAAAGCTTGGAACTATCTGGCTATATTATGAATGAAAATGTCAACCAAATTATTCTAAAATAAATTCAGCTTCTTCCAGGGTTGTTCAATCATTTCTTTTTTTTTTTTTCTTTTTCTTTTTTTGGTACAGCAGAAACAGGAAAGGAACCAACCAGAAACAGGACAAAAAAAAACAAACAAACAAACAAACAAACAAGGTGGGGGGAAAACAGAGGCTAGAGCCTCTAATATTCCATCCCCACCATATCAGCTACATTCTGGAATCTAACAACAGCAGGTGGTTTTTCCATCACTACCAAACAAATTATCCTCGAAAACCCCTTCATTCAGCCTCTGGCTCGCGAGGGCTTCTTTGAAGGATTTCATGGTTTTCGCAAGTGGTGCTTGGTCTTTCCCACTTAAATCAAAACCATGTGTTCAATCATTTCAAAACCAGTAAATCATCACTCATAATCTTATTCAATACTATTTCATCAATCAAACTCTTTTAAAATGCAATTATGCTAGAGACCCCCAGCATCCCCACTAGCATTTCATTGGCTAGTTTTTTTTTTTTTTTTTCAATCACCCACCCCCACGTGGGAGTGGGGGTGGGGATGTACAGGGAGTCTGGGGCATTTTTGTTTAAAATGTCACACATTTTTTTTTTGGAAGTCAAACAAACTGTTTGGACAAGCTAGTAGCACTAGGGGTGGTCACGGTTCGGATTTGAGCAATTTGCAGGTCGGTTTAGACCTGTCTGCACCAATGCGATTTGGAGAAAAGTCAACCAGTAACCGTCCATAGTGCAGCTTGCGGTTTGTGCGAATAGGATTCATGAATGTGCAGGCAGTTGCAAGCAGTTTGCGGATTGGACGTCTTCTTTTTTAATTTTTTTTTTTTTTTCCATTTTGTAAATATTTATTTTGAACCCTATTCTAAATTTATTTTAAAACATTTCAACATTAATAATTAATGAATTAAAACTTATAAAATTAAAAACACAACAAAACGAAAGATTTGGAGGCCCACATGGAATGGACTATATCCTCCTGGTCTGATAGATGAACCTCCTGTTGCAAAATTAGCACCATGACTAAAATTTGTCCCAATTGAGTCCAAGTATGCACTCAAGTAGGGCACTCCCAATGTTTCAGCTGCACAAAAATGAACACTAATATTAATAATTTTGAAATTATTTAAATCCATTTGGAGAGTTGTCCCATTTAGTGGCACCACTACATACAGAGCCCAGTTTGATGATCTGTTCTTTATTTTTTAAGTCATAATTTTTTTAAGCCACAATGGGTAGACAATCTCAGAAAAATCAAATAATTATAATAGTCTTAGTTACAAGATTTTTATTTTTGATAACAAATGGGATGAAATCAAAAATATCTAGGATAGGTCATAGATGAACGGTTCATATTTTATAAAATAAAATAAAAAATTATATATTCTAAGTACGGGCGGGTTGTGACGGGTGCAGTTCAAACCCACAACCCGAAAACTTTCTATATTTCAAACCGCACCCTACCCTATTGTATTTGTAAAACCGCCCATACGTGTGCAGGTCGGGTTGGGTAAGACGGGTTGTGCAGGTCGGATAACCTTATGTCTACCCCTAAGTAGCACCCTATTATGTTCATAGCATAGTGAAATTTGCTAGTTTTTCCTATATTGATTTCTTCAAAACTCTCTATATATTGATATTGTTATGGGGATATTACAATTCAGTACAAATTTAGAAATATATATATATATATATATATGCATTAGTGGTAAATTTTATAAATATTTATAATTAAAATTTTAAATTTTTTCATATATTTGTCAATATTTTTTCAAAAGACCATAAATTGGAATTTCCTTTATTTTTATCTTGTTTAAGGCAAGTGATATACCAATTAAAGGAGGGCAACAAGGACAATTGCCCCCATAAAATTTCTAAAATTATCATAGTAGCAATAATAGCTATTAATTATTTCTACATTATACAATATTTTCAACATTAATACTATTGGGCATCACTATCATCACTAATATAACAACTCATACATTAATTTTAAAAGCGCAGCTAAACGTAAAAAAAAGTTTTTTTTTGTTTTTATAAAAAATTTATATATTTTTTGGAAGAAATAACAGATCACGTGCTTCTGCACAATTTGGATCTGCCTTCCCATATTTGTTAATAAGGTACAACCAATAAGTTATTGTAATTTTCCATGAAAATGATGTTTCAATTGGAACTTGAAGTATTTTCCAAGAACGATGTTGTACCATGATTTGCTATGAATGTCGACTTAACAATAAGTTATTGTAACAGCCCGTTTAAAAAGAAAAGATAAATTGCTCTAGGTTTCCAAATAAAATGTAAAGCTTGTTTGGGGATGCTTTGGCAAGGAGGTTTTGGCTTTTTATCTATTTTGGGTCACATTACCTCTCATAGTTTTTACCCACTAAAAAATAAAATAGACTAAAAAAATTAAAAAATCAACTTTTTACTAACTTTTCAAAATACCACTTAGTAACTATTTCGTTTTTAGTTTTTAATTTATATTTATAACAATTTTAAAAGTTATCATAAAAACTTGTTTGATAATTTTAATTTAAAATGTTTGTCTCAGTTTGTAAATTTGAGAAAAAAATGTAAACTTAAAAAATAAGTTTACGTTGGTTTTTAAATAGAAATTTAAAAATTTGACTAACAAATTTTTTTTTCAAATAATTTTTTTTTTCAAACAATTTTTTTTTCAATTAATTTGTTTCCCAATTAATTTTTTTTTCAAATAATTTTTTTAAACTAACTTTTTTAAAATTATCCATTGTCATAAATAACAAAAAATAAATATAAATATTTTAGGTCTGAATAAACATATTTTTTAGTTTATGTTTTTAAAAATTTTCAAACATTTTGCTCAAACCAAACACGTTTATAAAATTTTTGTAAATATAAATAAAAAAATATATGATACCAAACGCTATGTAAGTACTTGTAAATAAATTATTCTCGGTTGTTCAATCATTTCAAAACCAGTAAATAATCACCATCAATCAAATTCAATACAATTAATGATTAATCACATTGTTTTAAATGTCAAACTGTCTTTTTTTGGGAGGGTCAAACAAACTGTTAAAACTAGGGGTGTCAGTTTGGATTGGTTTTGAAGGAAAATCATTAATTAACAGTCCACAATTAAAAAAATTTCAATTTGTCGGCAACTCACCTATCTTTAAAATTGCCAACGGTTTAAGCCAATTGGGTGAGTTAGAAATAGTTTTGCATATACATGCAGATGGGGCAAGTCAGTTTGTATGCAGGTTAACAAATTTTAATCCGTAGTAAGCCAACTAATCCATCAATTTTTATTATCTAATCGGTCCAATCCAACCCACTCACTCACATTTTCAAACCATACAATTAATTTCTTATATTGATTTCCTCAAATCTTTCTATCTCTTTCCTTATCTACTTTAATTCATGTCATATATTGATTATAGAACCAATCACAAATAATAACGGCAAACATAAAAAATCAAATAGTAAGCTCATAACTAAAGAAGCTGCTTCACTCACATTGCGCTACTTACATTTTTGTAGTTGGATTTTGTGTGTGTCAAATTATTGGCACAAAGTGGTTCAATCAAAAACATTCCAAGGTGAACATAATTTGGAGCTGTTCCATTGTTGTGAAAGTGTCCAAAACTATTTTGGCCTGGAAAAATTTTCAGCACTTAATCAGATTTGGCTTTTTTCTCATATTGAACACCAACTGGATGACCGTTGGGACTGTTTGGCTTCCACGAAAATGAAGTTTCAGTTGTAAAGTATATTGTAACTGAGCATGGCAAAGCCCTAGGGGCTCAGGAAGGACATTGTACTGATATCTGTTGGGGATATGCTTTGTGAATGCCCTATCATTTTATCCTCTGACCTTCAAGTTCCATTGTATTAAATACTGTGGGGCCAAATCCTAACCATTGTTTCATGTTCACCCTTTTTTTGTCTTTAAATTTTAACTCAGAAAAGGCCAATGTGAATTGCTCTTGGTTTGGATTTTGAGACGTGTTTTGAGGGGGAAAATATTGGAAAAAAAGAAATAAATTTACAAGGGGTATAAAAAATAATTGTAAAAGGACATGAAAATTAGAAAAATATGGACAAACATATGAAATTTGCTGAATTAAGGGGGAAAAAATAGACCAGAACCCAAATCCTCACCCCTTCCACATTTCCCCTACAAAGTGTATTTTTTGAACAAACCACCTGAAAATTTTTCAAGTGAAGGTTTCTTTGCATAGTTTTTACCTCATTTCTAGATGAGGGTTAAGTATTTTTGGAAAGGAAAATCATTTCTTCTTTGGTTAAAAGAAAGGAGAGGAGAGAAATTTTTTTTTTTCTTCATTTTATTTCAACATCTTTTTTTCTCTCCTCACTTTAAGTACCAACGAGAAGAAAGTGAGGAGAGAATAAAAAGTTGCGTTTGATAGAATTTTCTAAACATGATTTGAAAATAGAGTTGTATTTTAAGTTTGTAAGTTTTGAAATTATGATTTGAGTGTGGAAAATTTGTTTGGTGAATGAATTTTGAAATTTTTTTTGAATTAAGTGAGAAATTTTTTATGTGACATATGATATTTGATACAAAAACTTACAACTCATAACTAAACATGCAATTCAAAATTCTGTTAAAACTCATAAATTTTTTTAAAAAATTCAGAAAATATTTTTTATTAAATATAGAAAAATTAACATGTGTCAATTGCAACACACACACACACACACATATATATATATATATATATTGCACTGTTCCGGTCAACCGGCCGGATGATTGGTGGGACGACCGATTAGCCCAAATTTTCCCGCCTTCGACTGAGTTTTTAAAAGTGAGTGTGGAATTAATTTTTAAAAACCACGACCAAACACTATATACAAATGTGTCATTCCAAAAGGCAAGAATTTTGTGTGTCATTCCAAAAGGCAATATGAACTTCAATATGGTGCCAAATGCAGTTCAACCTTGGCCCCAGGGGGAAAAAAAAAAAAAAAAAATGGAAAAAAGAAAAAGAAGAAGCTGAAATCATATGAATGAATTATTAATCTGGCAAAATGTCAACAAATGGTTTGTTGTAAACAGAAGTCATGGCTACTCTGAATTAAAAAGTGTGTCCTAAATCAAATCTCAGCAGAGTATGCTTCGAGCCGAAGCACCGCACCACTATTATCCTCTGCTGCTTATTGCTAAATGATCTACATCCACTGATTCGTTGCCTTGGCCGATATGTGGACCGGAGGTGGTGTCTTCGAATTTCTAGTTTCATTTGCACCTTCACACAATATAAGCAATTGATAATATGGAATCATCATATACCCCGTTGTAGACCACAAAGCAAAAAGGTATGCCAATGAGGGTTCTGCTAGTTTAACTTACAAGAGTTCGTTGATTTACCTCCAAGAGGAGATCTCCTGTCTGATGTTTGAACGACACCCGTCAGTGGGGATGCATTAGACGAAACTGGTGACCTTGCATCATGAATCTTGCGCATGCCATTTACTGGGGATGCTTCAACCTTTTTTTGTTGATTCCTGCAATTTTTAGCATTGAGATTTTCAGAGAGCGGTCTAAACTTGGAACTTTAGACCATGTTTGGTACTATGATTCAGGGAGGGAAAGGAAAAGAGAAGGGAAAAGTGACAAAAATCTAGCTTATTTTTCATTCACTTTTCCCCCTCAACCACAAATCCTTTTTCCAAATCCAAGATCCAAACACTACCTTAAGCACCTCCCAATTTCACCATTTAACAAGTTATGCACTAAAATAACAGACAAAGGGAGCCAAGGATAATACCAATTCATGGTTTTAACTACCTTTTCCCAGAGCCGTTAATCAGCTTCCCAATTGTCCGAAGCGATTTCCTTATGTGAGATCCTTTTCCATTTGCATTACTAGTCAAGCCAGGGGTTCGAGGCTCCGTAGAAAAGTTAGACTCACCGTGCATCATGATATGAACCTCATTTCTAACAAGTTTTGGTGGCTCAGGTGTCTTGGGTTGAAGAGTTGGACTCTGAGGAGCCCTTGGATGATATATGTCGATCATGGATTCACCATTACTGACATGTCCATATGGCTTTGTGGCTGCTTCAGGATCTTGAAATTGGGTATATTTCTGTACCAACACTGCTTCGGATGGTAGGAGATTGCTCACAGTTTCAGATAGTTTGATCTGCACTGGATCCTCGGGAACAGTTCTTGAACCTTCTAAACTTAATCTCCATGAGCGAGTTGGCATAGAAGGGCTTTTAGGTCCCCTTTTGTCAACAGAATTGATTGCTCTCTTCATTTCCGTTTTGTTGGAATTTTCAATGCTCAACCTTTGGGAGCGTGGAGGAGTACGTTCAGTCATTGCATGCAGTGGTTTCTCAAATGGTGATCTTGGCTCCTTTGGTTTAGTAGGTTGAACAGTCCGTGCTTCCTTGTTAGCCAATGCCTTCTTGAGGCTCTCAATCTACAACGTGTAAAAAGTTCATGTTAGATCACCACTAGTCCCAAAATCTTAAGATTTTAAAAAATGGGCTCAACAACGTATATCAAGCTCTCCAACACCCTCCCTCATGTGCAGTCCCGTCTTGCACATGGAGATGCAAATATTCATACATACAGAGAAAAAATAATGCAAACCGAAACCAAATGCAAACGGAGAAACTAGAACCCAAAACCTCCCCAACCTAAGCTTTGATGCAATGGTAGATTACCACAGTCCCAAAAGCTTAAGCTGTTAAGAAATGGCCTAAAAGATATGCAACGTGTGAACATGCCGTGCAATAGTGATGTAAGAAGATGCATTTACCTGTTGCTTGAGTTCCATAACCTCACTGCTCTCTTTGTTCATATGAGATACACCAAGTTCAACTGTCGAGACCCTCTGAGCAAACTTCAAAGTACTGATTGTCTCCCCAAAAGAATCTGCTTCAGGACTCACATGAGCGAACATCAATGTTTTCGCGTGTCCTCCTGTACGGTATTAAAACTGTCAGTATACAACATGCATAAATTTCATACAGAGAAGGCCTAAACTCCACAAGCAGAAGTGACCCGTCACATTTAGAATAGGTGATTTTGGCAAAAATTTGCAATAATAAGTTAATTAAATGAAGAGCTTTGAAAGACGGGTACATTTATATTGCATATTACAACCTAATGCATTCTGCAGGAGTAGCGTAAGCTTGCTGTTTCGGTAAGGAATGTGAGAACTCTTCTGAGCCAAGGCCGAGATCACATCTCCCAAACAGGAAAGAGATTTATTTATGTATTGTGCCTCCTTGAGGCCATCACCGTTAACTTCTGACTTTTCAACCCGTTCACTTCCTGCAAGGTCCACCAAATGGAGGCAACTGCGAAGAATACTTCCAGATACATCTTTACCATGCACATGTACTGTCAAGACACTGCAAAATAAACAATTAATGTAAATCGACTTTTTCGTCAAATTTAACAGATGAAAAAAATAAAATAAATGTTGGACCTGTGGGAACGACTACTTTGGTTGTTGATGGCAGTGGAACTGACAACACGATTGAGATCACCTCGTTTCATCAGGCTAAGAACATCATTGGTGGATTCCACATAATGCATGGAAGCATCAGGAATACTCAAGCCATTTTCACTAGTACAGCTTCGAATTTCTAATTTGCTGATAGTCAAGAATACAAAAATTTGGCAAATGAATAATTAAAGTGGAACAAAAAGTACAGCTTTCAAACAAAGAAAGCAATTTAACTGCCAAGAGGCAGAAAATTTATGTGCCAAGTGGCAGAAATGCAACTGCAAAAGGATATTTTGTGTTTTTAGAATCTTCGGCAAGAAGATCTCGTACTTGCTCGTTATATATCTCAACCATTTGGACATGAATATCATATTTCATGATGTTCTT
This sequence comes from Camellia sinensis, assembly GCF_055761805.1. NCBI lineage: Eukaryota > Viridiplantae > Streptophyta > Magnoliopsida > Ericales > Theaceae > Camellia > Camellia sinensis. The sequence continues at coordinate 11,903,199 of NC_138970.1, forward strand.
CCTTGTATTAGACAGCCGAAAGAGATCACTGAGAGCTAGATAATTGATTCCCTGGTCCCTAGTTGATCCACACTGTCACAGAGGAAGACATATGCAGTGAGAAAATCTTGGTTTGAAAATAAAATAAATTAACAGAGACCATATATTTGACAATCAACAGTAAATCATGCAGGAAAAGCGGGGAAAAAAAAAAAATTACTTGCATCTGAAGCCAAATCAGAAAAGAACCTTACCATAGTATGTGTTTTTCCAGATCCAGTTTGACCATAAGCAAAAATGCATACATTGTATCCATCCATTACAGACCTAATTACTGGTTGAGTGTCCTTAAATATCTCATCTGTGTGTGTGTTGGGGGGAGGGGGGGAATGATTATTATGCCAAGTGAAGATAATTCACAAAATTTGTAAAACAGAAGAATCTGTGTATTACCTTGAGTAGCAGTTTGTCTAAACACATGATTGAATTGAAAAACTTTCCTCCCATCTTTTTGGGGTTTCAATGGGTCAAGAACCACTAATGACCCATCTTCTCCAATAAAATCTATCACATTTCTTGCTTTGGCACTGAAGGCAGGTCTAATTCTGCAATAAACTCGAATATTCCCTGAAGAAAATTTTCAACCATGATAGAGTAAACACACTTGGTTATGTGCTTTGTAGTTAATCTTTTAAAGAAACAAAATAAGCAAGACTGATAATTTCATCAAAACAGTAAATGGTTGTTATTCAGAAATTAACCAACCTTTTAAATCCTGAACCATGTTGTATAGGTTCCTGTTCTCTTTCACAACCTTGTGATACCCAAGAGCAGCAGTAGACATCTCCTGTACCTGACTCCCTGAACTCATGCAAAATTAAAACTAGTTAGCATTTATGAACTTGCAAAACATACTAGGATGCATATGCTTATCAAATCCCACAAAACAAGCTTTTGATTGACCTTTCTTTTAATAGTAGAATAGAGATTGATTAATTGATTTCTGGGGATGATATTGCTGAAAATTTCTTAAATAGCTGACTTACCCAAATGTTTCAAATCGCTTTGCAATTGAGATTGTAAGTCTTTGAATTCCCTCTTTGTTCTGGACAGCAATTCCTTGAGATTCTGCATGTCAAACACAGAAAATTCAGGAAGACATTCTTACCCAGACACGTGTCACCAAAATAAATGAAATTGGCAATGCAAAGTCAAGAACATTAAAAAGGGACATCATCAAGCATTCTCCTTTTTCCTCAAGTAGTGTGTGGTGTTCGTAAATAGAATTTAGTTGATTAATTTGCTCATTTGATGTAACTTTGAATCATGTACTTATCATGTATAGGAAGACAGAAGAAATACTGAATGGTAACTGAAACAAAACGAACACTGTAGTGGAAGAAAAAAGGACTGGTGTATTGATTGTCTAACAAAATCAATATTCAATAAGTTGTACACACATATAACATAGATGGGTTCACAGAAAGCTTACTGATAGTTCTTTTTCTTGCACTTCAAATAGATACCAGTGGTTGCAGCTACCCTTTTTCAAGCAAGCTCTGCAACACTGTAAGAAATAATGTATTCATGACACAGAACATATTATTCACAAAACAAATATATTTGTTTGTTTGTGTGTGTGTGCATGCATGATATATATATATATATATAGAGAGAGAGAGAGAGAGAGAGATCCCTACATTTCATCAATTCATTAAACTCTATATGTGCCTTTTCTGAGGTTTAATGTTGATATACTTCAGTTATATTGATAAAGTGAAGCTTAAAAGGTGCTTTTGCACTCATTATTTTAAGAAAGGCAATGCTCTAAACAAGATCAGACTTTGAAAAACATAGTGAGGTTTTGAAATCAGTTAATCAAATTCATTATTTTATAGTTAAAATGGTACCTACCTTATAGAAGACATACTTAATATGATTAAAATATAAAACATACCTTCGGATTTCTAATAGATAAATTCTCTAGAGGCTCTAGAGGTGGTGGTGATATTGGATGAGCAAGAGAGCTACCTCCTCCAAGGAGATCTTTGAAGATCGATTTCAACTGTATTTGGGCAAAAAGATGTTAATGTAATTCATTAATACTTTAGAGACACATAAACAAGAAAGAAAGTGAGACCACCAAGCTAAGTGATGATCATAATGTACTACAAAGGTACTTTAAGCTTACTCACCCCAGGGAACTTGTTTTGGAGTTGTTCCTCCAAACAAGTAGACATGATGTTGCCGAATAACTTGCCCGGATCCTGTAAAATAACTACTTCAGCTCTAGCTATTGTTCAATTTGTTTAATGTGAAATGAAAGGAAAGTTTGTGTATCAATAGGATTAACAATTACCAGATTGCCACTACGAAAGGAAGCAATAAGATTATTATCTATGTTTTCCTTTTTGTCAATCATACATTCAACAATGGCCTTGGCAATCAAATCTACAAATCAAATGGATGAAAAAAAGTAAGTCTAAAAATAAATATAATAATAATCCAAACAAGAAAGGTATATGTATATCTGCAGGCTGCTACATGTGCAAGTGACAACTTCAAATATGACTTCATTAAATAAAATAATAATTTCCTATTATTCCTATGATAAAACTTATCCATATAAATTAGTTTATAAACTATAGCAAATAAAAATATTATACCAGTATCAGACTAAGAAAGACTCATCAAATTATGGTTTATTGTTTCAAACTCAGGAGTTTCAATCAACAAACATAGAATTAATTATAATTCTTGCCGAAATATTTAAGTCACTATTTGAGACAAATATTTAATGTACTTAGAATATTATGAATTCAGCTATGTAAGACAGTTCCTTACCACCTTTCCTTAATTGATTATGCATAACAAACTCCATTAAATTTAGTAATCATCATTTGGAGTAATACTTAAATATTTCCTATGTATGTGTGACAAATGCTTTGTGCAAGTATGCATATGTACTGAAACATAGGAAAGAAAAATCCTTAAAACCTTCAAGTTTTTGAACTCCACTCTCGGTGAGTGGAATGTCGTCACAGGCTTTGGACATGTCTAATTGTTGGCAAGTGTCTGAGAAGAATGCTTCTGAAGCTCGGGAGTGAACCCTATTTGCAGAATGCATAACCAGAGGAGATCTCGGGGGCTTAAAGAATCCATTTCCTCCACTCAATTGCTTCCAGTCATGGTATCCTCTCAGAGCTAGAATGCAACCAACCACCTTCGCCGATGACCCAACTTCCAAGTTATCCTAAAGATAATTAAATGAAAGAAAACTCAATTTAAGGATTGTATACATGCACAAACACATTAAGCTATTTGTGCATAATAGAAATTAACAACAGGGTTCTTAATTTACTCTTTCAAGATCAGATGCTTCAAATGTAGGTAGCTTCAATTCTTCAACTGCTACCAAAAAGTTTCGAACATTTTCAAAGTACTGATAAGCGGGCAATGGTTGAGAATCCCATGTCAGGAATTGTGAGGGTGCGTTACTCTCCACGACCTTACAATAATTCCCAAACAACAATAATCAGAAAAATTGAAATTTAACCAAAATCAGAGACAAAAATACATATAGGTACAAAAGGGCATTTTCTCCAATTGATTCCATTTGAATTCATATCCTTAATTAAGTAATTTTGTATACACACACACACCTAAAGTTCAAAACTTTTGCAAACAATTTATTGGGGCTAGTCCATACGGGGCTTTTGCCCATTCTTTTATTGGGACCCAACGGTGGGATTTGCACCGGATTAGTTGGTCCAATGGGTGGATACAGAGTTACCAATATATATGAAATGGTAATATGATTACCTTTGGGATTGATCCTGGTTGGATCTTGTTAATGGCCTTGCAGAGGACCAAACCATTTCCCAAGCAAGAAATGAACTCTCTCTCTGATGGTTGAGTTGATATGCCAAGTGGTCCAACTAAGCTATCTAGCCACTGCGTTGCTTCGAAACGCCTCCAAGCTGAAGAATTAAACACAAATCAATCGAATGAATTCTCGAACAGGACAACATAAATGAGTTCTATTTGGTAGCCAAGAAACTTCATATTTGCTCTGAGTAATGAGAAAGCGTCAAGATTCAAAATGCACATTATTTTCTTCCTACATTTTCTCAGCAACCAAACAGTAAGAGAAAAGAAAAAAGTCGAATGAGAACCTGCTTCTTCGGCTTTTCTTGAAGCCAAATTCAAGTCATGCCTTCCGCTTCTTATTGTATCCTCCATTAATGCCCCAATTTTACTCTGTAATTCGATCAAGAAACAGAATATGAGAATCCCTAACATATACAAACACGTCAATGCATCAATTTATACGCATTACACACATATATATGGTATAGATTTAGAGAGAGAAACAGAATAATAATTCAAGAACATACTTCTCTTTCCTGCAAATCTTTACTGTTCTTAGAGAGAGAGAGAGAGTGTTGATGTACTTGCTATATGAGTCGATTCTTTTTCAGTTGATACAAGACAATCAATAAGAGAGAGATTGTGTGAATCTCAGAGTGTTGATGTACTTGCTATATGAGTCGATTCTCTTTCAGTTGATACAAGACAATCAAGTTAGATATGCTTTTTATTGGTTTTGGCAATTTTTTATTTTTTTTATTTGATTTGATTGTGTAGCTTTAGGTTCGGAGCCGAAGCTGAGGCTACGAAATTGTAACGTTAGTAACTTTGTGCTGTTTTTGAAGTCAAAGTGGTAGGGTCTACAGATCTCAGCCGTCCAATTCTCCACACTAGAAGATTTCTGCCGACGGATCAAATTCGGTGTGAGGCTTTGGGTTGTACTTGGGCATGTACTTAAATCGCGCGTGGGTTTGGGTTTTGATTCATAGTGTGCTGTGCATATGGAATGGAAAATAGTTGTAGTTGTAACCATTTTTATGGGATTGATCTGGTTTGACAACGGATTTTTTTTTTAAGGAAAGTTCGTTAAAAATTGGGTTTTTTTGATTTTTTTTTTTATGGAAAATAGTTGTAGTTGTAACCATTTTTTTTTTTTAAAAAGTCAAAAACAACTTTTACCATGTTTCTAAAATTGGCCCCAAGTCAAATAAAATCATATTTTGCTTTTGGAATTTTTTTTTTTTGTCTTTAGTTAAATAAATTAAATTTATGCCATTGTTTTTTGTTTTCATGCATTTTTAAGCTTTGTTTGGGAAAGTGAGATTTTAGGAACAAAAAAAAAAAAAAAAAAAGTCATTATGACTTTGTTTGGTTTGTATTTGGAAATATCATTTAAAAAATAATTTTTTGGAGAGAGTTTAAAAAATTAAAAAATTTGTTTGATTTTATATTTTAAAAATAGTTTTGAAATTTACGATAATTTGATAATTTTTTTTTTTGTAATTGAATAGATGAGTGTAAGAAAAAAAGTGATTGAGAATGAGAGATGAGAGAGAAAAAGTGATTGATTGATGTGTAGTAGAGAGAAAAGTAATACAAACATGTTTTTGAAATTTTTTTCCTCAAAAAACATGTTTTGAGAGACAAAACCAAAGTGATTTTTATTGATAAGTCCAATTTAGCCTCTGTTTGGCAAGATGGTTTTCAGGCTTTTTTGGCTATTTTAGCCACAAAAAACAAAATAGGCTATTTTAGCCATAACAAACAAAACATCACATCCAACTTATAATCATTACATTCTTCTCTCACAAAAAAAGCCAAAAAAGCCAAAAAGCCAAAAAGCCCTTCCCAAACCAAGCTTTTTAGCCCAGGCTAAAATAGCCAAAAAAGCCAAAAAGCCAAAAAGCCAACCTACTTCCCAAAAAGTCCATGAAGGAATTTTTTAACCCATTTAGTCCCATGTATGTATAGTTTTATTCCATAAAGTCCATTTTCTTGATTTACACTATTTTCTTGGACACTTATACCCTTATATTTAATTTTGATACCCTTATAAATATTTTTTCAACGATTAGCAATTTAATGATGTGAAAATTCATATTTTAAAATTCACATTTGTAGGAATGTAAATTGGCCCGTGGGCGGCTCGAAACCCTCCCGCGAGCCAGGGCGGGCCCGGCCCGTTGACAATGTGAATATTCACATTGACATGTTAAAATTCACATTAATAGGAGTGTAAAATTGGCCCCCGTCCCGTGGCGCGCGTGAAACCCACCCGCGGCCCATGGGCGGCCCGGGACCGGCCCGGTCCGGCCCGTTGGCAATGTGAATATTCACATTGACATGTTAACATTCATATTGATAAGAGTATAAAATTGGGCTGCGGCCCATGGGCGGCCAAAAGCCCGCCAGCAGCCCGGGGCGGGCCCGGCCCGGCCCGTTGACAATGTGAATATTCACATTGACATGTTAACATTCACATTGATAGGAGTGTAAAATTAGTCCGCGCCTCGTAGCTGCCCGAAACCCGCCCACATCCCGTGGGCGGGCCCGGCCCGGCCTGTTGACAATGTGAATGTTCACATTGACATGTTAACATTCACATTGATAAAAGTATAAAACTAGATAACAGCCCAGGCGGGCTCAACTCAGCCCGGCCCGGCTCGTTGACAATGTGAATATTCACATTAACATGTTAACTTCACATTAATAGGAGTGTAAAATTGGCCCCCGTCCCGTGGCGGCACGAAACCTGCCCGCGGCCCATGGGCGGCCCGGGGCGGGCCCAGTTTGGTCGTTTGACAATGTGAATATTCACATTGACATGTTAACATTCACATTGATAAGAGCATAAAATTGGCCAGCGGCCCATGGACGGCCAAAAGCCCGCCCGCTGCCCGGGGCGGGCCCGGCCCGGCCCGTTGACAATGTGAATATTCACATTGACATGTTAACATTCACATTGATAAGAGTGTAAAATTGGCCCGCAGCCCGTGGGCGGCCCGAAGCCCGACTGCAGCCCGAGGCGAGCTTGGCCCGACCCGTGACAATGTGAATATTCACATTGACATGTTAACATGCACATTAATAGGAGTGTAAAATTAGCCCGCGCCCTGTGGCTGCCCGAAACCCGTCCACGGCCCATGGGCGGCCCAGGGCGGGCCGGGCCCGACTTGTTGACAATGTGAATATTCACATTGACATGTTAACATTCACATTGATAAGAGTGTACAATTGGCCCGTGACCCGTGGGCAGCCCGAAGCCCGACCTCGGGCCAGGGCGGGCCCGGCCCGTTGGCAATGTGAATATTCACATTGACATGTTAACATTCACATTGATAGGAGTGTAAAATTAGCCCGCAGTCCGTGGGCGGCCCGAAGCCCGATCGCAGCCCGAGGCGGGCTTGGCCCGACCCGTGACAATATGAATATTCACATTGACATGTTAACATTAACATTGATAGGAGTGTAAAACTTGTCCGCTGCCCGAAGCTCGCCCGCGGCCCGGGGTAGGCCCGAACCCAAACCCGAGCCACCCCAGGCCGCCCACGGGCTTCGGGCCGCCCATGGGACGCGAGTCAATTTTACACTCTTATCAATGTGAATGTTAACATGTCAATGTAAATATTCACATTGTCAACAGGCAGCCCACGGGCCGTGGGCGTGTTTCGGGCAGCCACAGGGCACGGGCTAATGTTACACTCTTATCAATGTGAATGTTAACATGTCAATGTGAATATTCACGTTGTCAACGGGCCAGGCCCGCGTCGGCCCGGGGCCGGGCTTCGGGCTGCCCACGGGTCACGGGCAAATTTTACACTCTGATCAATGTTAATGTTAATATGTCAATGTGAATATTTACATTGTCAACGAGCCGGGTCGGGCCCGCCCTGGGCAGCGTGCGGGCTTCAGGCCGCCCACGGGTCACAGGCCAATTTTACATTCCTATCAATGTGAATGTTAATATGTCAATGTGAATATTCACATTGTCAACGGGCCGGACCGGGCTCGCCCCCGGCCGCCTATGGGACGCGAGTCAATTTTACACTCTTATCAATGTGAATGTTAATATGTCAATGTGAATATTCACATTGTCAACAGGCTGGGTCGGGCCCGCCCCGGGCCACCCACGGGCCATGGGCTAGTTTCAGGCAGCCACGGGGCGCAGGCTAATTTTATACTCTTATCAATGTGAATGTTAACATGTCAATGTGAATATTTGCATTATCAACGGGTCAGGCCGGGCCCGCCCAGGGCAGCCCACGAGCCACAGGCGGGTTTCGGGCCGGGCACAGGCCGCGGACTAATTTTACACTCTTATCAATGTAAATGTTAACATGTCAATGTGAATATTCACATTGTCAACAGGCCGAGCCGGGCGGGCTGGGCCCGCCCCGACCCGGGCCCGGGCTTCGGGCTGCCCACGGGTCATGGGCCAATTTTACACTCTTGTCAATGTTAATGTTGATGTTAATATGTCAATGTGAATATTCATATTGTGACAGGCCGGCCCGGGCCCACCCCGGGTGACGGGCTTGGTTCGGGCCGCCCACGGGCCGCAGGCCAATTTTACACTCCTATCAATGTGAATGTTAACTTGTCAATGTGAATATTCATATTATCAACAGGCCGGGTCGGGCCTATTTTTTTGGCTTGTGGGCCGGCCCGGCCCAACTCGAATTTTTTCGGGCACCCACGAGGATCGACATGAGCCGGGCCCCTACACATTGACGATATAAACATTTATATTGACGGTGTAAACATTCACATTAAGGGTATTTTGGTAATTATGTCACCCATAAAACTTATTGAAACATAAGAAAATAATGTGAACTAAATGAAATATAAGTAGATGAAAAGGGTATTTTGGTCTTCTTATCTCAAATTAGACCTAATGGAATACTAAAAAAGAATATGGGTTGGATGGAATAAAGCTCTTAGAAAATGGATTTATCAAAAAAGCTCCCAAAACCAAACATGCCCTATAAATTTGTCAAATTGTTCTCTTTATTTTTTTTTTGGTATGTCTTTTTTAAAAAGTAAAAGAAAAAATCATTAATAAAATTAATTTCCAAATCACCTTAAAAAGATTTAAAAAGCAAAAAAATTCAAAATAAGTTCATCAAGGATAGTACACTTTTTTCAAATTTTCTCCCATAAAAGTTTTCTTCTATTTTTCGGATGTTCTAATCTAGCATTACCTAAAAGTTAAAAACAAAATTCTAAAAACAAATCTTTTATTTTATGCTCCTTTTATTTTGACGGAAAACATTTTTCAATCAAAAATATTTTCCACAAAATTTTTTTTTTCAAAAAATGTTTCCCGTAGAAAAAGTTTTTTATGTTTGGTTACATTTTCGAAATTAATGCACTAATAGTTACATTAGTGGTGGCGACGGAGTGGAGAAGAAGGTGGTGGTAGATGTGGAGGTGTTGGGAGTGGTGATGGTGGCGGCGACAGTGGTGGTGGTGGTGGTGGTGGTGGTGGTGGTGATGGTGATAGTGATAGGGTGGAGGTGATGGTGTGGTGACGGCAATGGCGATGATGGTGGTGGTGGTTGTGTGGTGGTGGATGTAATGGTGGTGATGGCAATGTAGTGGCATTGATAAAAGTTTAGTTCGAAAAGCATTTTCTATCTTTTAAAAGTGAAAGTTGTATTCTGCCAAAATATGCTTGTTTTTTGTCGTACCAAACACCAAAAAATGCAATAAAATATTTTCTAAAAATATTTATGTCAAAACAAATAGAGGGTTGGGAGCTTTGTTCTCCTATCTCTCATCTTTCTCTATTTATTGCTTCATAGTATTTCTTATTTTTAGGGTTGCGACCATGTTTGAGTGAGTTATGAGGGTGAGGAATTTGGTTTGGATTATTAAGGTTAAAATTGGTATTTTGATTTTAATGTTAACATTATCAAAACTTGTTACTTTAACTGGAGGTGATGAGTGAGAGAAATTGTAATGCGATTAATTTGAAACTTAAGGAGTAAGATGTAATTTTCAAAATATTTAATTGTATTTTTCATAAACTTCAAGGGTAAATTTGTATTTTAACCTTTTATTTTTAATATATAAATAGCATTTGGGATACTTCCGTTGGCAAGAGCTTTTTTGGCCATTTTAGCCACAAAAGACAAAATAGGCTATTTTAACCACAACAAACAAAACATCACATCCAACTCATAATCATTACACTCTTCTCTCACAAAAAAAAAAAATCAAAAAAGCCAAAAATCTAAAAAGCCCTTCCTAAACCAAGTTTTTTAGCCTAGGCTAAAATAGCAAAAAAAATCAAAAAGCCAACCCACTTCCGAAACGGATCTGATTTCCTTTTTATATTTTCAGTTATTTACCAAAGCTGCTTTCTATATATTCTCAATATCAGACTGCTTATTTTTGGTAAATTTTCTAATCATTGAAATAAAAAGAGAAACCCACCATGCACAAATATGCTGAAAGAGTTCAGAATTAGGGGCAACTTGCAATATTGGAAATTATGACATTTAACAGGGGAAAAAAGAAAAAGAAAAAGAAAACCGTTAATTCAGTTATCTTCATCAAGATATATGTTTTATTTTTTTAGTTACTTATCTTTGTGGAGATTTACTGAAAATAGAGCGATACAAATGTTATTTAGGTAAATTTGGTACCGATGTGGTTCAAATTTCAGCCTTTTGGTGCAATATTATGGCAATTCAACCGACCATATTAACTTTAATGAGATAGTTGACTGACAAGTTTAATCGTGATATATACTACAAAAGGAATAACCTTGTTAAAAAAATAAAAAAAGAAAGAAAATAAACTAAATGGGACATATCGAAATAAAAATGGCATACTTTAAGGTTTAGTGGCAGCATAGTCATGTTTCCGCAATAAATAACTTTACTAAAACAAGCAAAATAAAATAAAAAAATTAATAAAGGAGAAAAAGGAAAAGAAAGGTAAGATGTTTGATGCAACAATTTCAATAATTTCGTGGTGCATTTGGACATTTCTTGCATACATACATACATACATTTATATATATTCTAAGAAAAGCTAAATGATTCTACATGAAGTTTCCATTTCAAAGTTTATTTACACTACAATAAATCACACAATTTGGTGATCATTTTTGGCGATTAAACAAATTTTAGTCACCGAAAGTACACCTTTTGGCGATTAAAGTTTAAATTTGTCGACGTTGGTTCAAGATATCGCTACTAAAATATTTTAGTCAGTAAATATTACTTATTAGCGACTAAATTTAAATTTAGTCGGTAAAAATTCCACTTTCAGCGACTTAAAATTTGATCAGTCGCTGTTAGTCCAAATTTTAGGCCCAAAAAAATAAATTAATCTGCAATATTGGTTTTTCCCGACTAAAATTAAAATTAGTCGCCAAATAGTACTTTTGGCGACTAATATTTTCGTCTCTGTTCATTAATCTTTTGGCTACAAAAAAATTTACTTGGCAGATCTATTTCTTTGCCGACTAATACAGAAATTAGTCGCTAAATGTTCAATTTTCAATCCTTCCGCGTGCGCTCTTTTCTTTGTTATACAACATCACACTTTGTAACACACACATACCGTCCTTCACCAAACCTCACAAAAACCATCCCTTTCACCGTAGCCCACCGTACGGTTGACATTACAACGGCCACCGCCCCCCGCACAAATCACCACCGTCACAACTCACTACTGTCATAGTCGCACATCGCAGGTACCTCTCTCTTTCTCTCTCTCTGTGTCTCTCGCGCTATCAGTCTCACTCACGGTTTGTCCGTGCGTCTCTCTCTCTCTGTCACTTGAGCTCTCTCACACAATCTCTCTCTCTCTTCTGTACTCTGCTTGTCCCTCTTCTGACATTGTTGGTTTAGGGTTTATTCAAATTTGAATGTATGTGCTTTTAATTTATTAAAAATTTGAAGGATGATGTTTAATATATGTGTGTGTGTGTGTGTATATAATGATTTGTACACGTATTGCAGGCGTCTCTCTCTCTCTCTCTTGAGCTCTTTCACGCACAGTCTCTCTATGTCTCTGTGTCTCTCTCGCTCTTTCTCGCTCTCTCTCTTTCTCTCTCTCTATCCCCCTTGCTCTGTTTCCCCCTATTCTCACATTGTTGCTTTAGGGTTTATTCAAAATGAAATGTAGTGTTTGGGGCTATAATTTATGATAAATTTCAAACATGATTTGTAATTTATGATAAAATTTAGTGTTTGAGGTTGTAATTTACCAAGAAAATTAAGTTAAAATATGGGAAAAAAAACTAAAAATCCAGCATTACATGCCGATTATCTAGTTACTTCCTACAAATATGGGTGAATTTCGTTTTAGATTCCGTTTGGCTACCAAGAAAATTGAGGGAAAAAATGGAAAAACACTAAACAAATTCAGCATTACATGCTACTTTCATTTTTGTATTTTTTTGTTTTCACAGAATTTTTAAAATATTTTACGTAATTTTTAAAATTTTTAAACACACTTAACATAAATACATTTAAAAAGTATTATATTTGTGAAAAAGATCTTTAAAAAATTCACTAAATACCAAAAATATTTTTTAAAAAATGAAAATTCTATACATTTTTCATATTTTTGTATATTTATTAATTTTTTAAAATATTTTTTCCAAATATTATTCTATTTAGATATATCTAAGTAAGGTATATCTAAAAAAGTAAAAAAAAAATGTTTAAAATTTTAAAAAATTTATTAAAAACAAAAAATACGAAAAATAAAAAATTCAATTTTCAAAAAACTAAAACCAAACAAACTGAATAGTTTATCCATGAAGAGAATTAATCAAAACAAGTGGAATGGGTCTAATCTCAGACTTCACTTAACTAACTATACTTCTTGTTAGAAGCATACTTCGATTCAAATCTCACAGATTTTGTACTCAACAAATGAATCACTGATACGGTGCAAATTTGTGTACTCTCAATATATGTGAGTGGAATTCATTTAAATAAATCAAAATATCTTGTATATAAATGATGAAAGACACTAGTATGAAAGAACACAATCTTTTCAAAAGAATATTAAATGCTAAAAAATTACACTAACACCTCAATCCATCATGTCTGTATCTAAATTTTACCAATTTTGCGATCAAGTAGGACTTTTATTGGGTTAGTCAAACAAGGTTAGGAATAGGTAAGAAAATGGGTAAGAATAAGTAACTCCTTCATGAACGTAAGAGAACAGTCAAAATTATTATTTCATCTTTTTGACATTCTCTTTTTCAATAATATGTACCAATGTAGACTCATTTCCATAATCTTCTCTTTTTTCTTTTTCTTTTTTCTTGATTTTTTTTATTTTTTTTAATTTAATTTAATTTTGTTTGTTTGTTTGTTTGTTTTGTTTCTTCTCTATCCTCTTCCTTATCAATTTCTCCATTCTTTTGCTTCTGATAACAGTGGTCAGTTATCCCTAGGAGTTTATTGAATGAAAGGTTGTAGGCTCTTGATTCCCAAGGATTTTTGAGTGTAGAGAAAAATATGTTAAAGCTCAAATAATACAAAAATGGCCTAAATCATTTCCTAGAATTTGGCACAAACTTTCAACTTTCATGATTTTTAGAGGTGTAAATGCAAAATGATTTCTTAACATTCAACCAAAATGAAAAATACGAGACTAAACAATGAAATAGTGCGTATCCAAATGCATAGTTAAGAGTAAATTTAATAACCTTCCAAAAAGAATGATAGGTTCAAAATCTCACACGAGTTATAATCTCCACATTAATCATTAAGATCTTCATGTCTAAATACAAAAATTAATCAAATAATATTTAAGCGGCTATGTGCATGTGGTAGATCATCCGACTATAAGATTAAAAAAAATATTTTTAATCAAAAGATAGTATAATAAACTAAGATATAATTAAATTGCTAATGCAACAAAATTAACAAGTAACAAAAAAAAAAATTATTATTTTTTTATAATCACAGCACGCACAAAAAAACTTTTTTTTTTTAAACACAACAACACAAACAACAGCACACAAACGAAAAACTATTTTATTTATTTATTTATTCTTAAACGCTAACAACAGAACAACAAACAATTTTTTTATTTTTATTTTTTTACAACACAACCGAAAGTGCAAATAAAATTTGATTTTTTTTTGTTTTAAACACAACTAAAAATTAAAACACACAAAATAATCAAACCAAAAAACAATAAATAAATAAATAAAAACACAAAACCCTTTTCCCCAACTTAATTGACATTGTCCTCAATGACACATAGCACAAAAGACAAAGAAGAAAAAAAAACGCAATAAAATAAAAATAAAAATTGGTCATTTATCGTTAGATTCCACGACAGTTTAGGACTGAAAATTTTATTTTTCCTTAAGTAACCTGTCTCAAACCAAATTTCTTTAGTCCTATTCAGCAGTTCCCTTCAAAGGTATACTCATCTAATTTTTCCCTGACACACCACATTGAAAACACACAAAATTAAGTAAAATAAAACAAAATAAATTAATCTATTTTACCTGAGTGCAGCAATTTCACACAAATAACTGCAAATTAGTATAAAAATACAAATATTGTAATAAAAGAAAAGGGGTATAAACCTCCCAAAAAGAAAATAAATGTACAGAATAAAAAAAATGTAATAAATTAAAGGTTAGTAGTCAGAAATTAGTAGTCAATAGTCTTTATTTAACCTCCAAGTTATATGTCCAGCAGAGGTAATTAATCCACAAGTGTCCAGCAAAGGTAAATAGTCCACAAATTATATGCCCAGTATGGGTATCTCTTTTCTGTGTCACGATATCAATTTTTTTTTTTTTGGGTTTATTTTTTAGTTTTTTTTCAAGTTTATATTCTCCTGCAGAAAGAAACTAAACTCAATTTTTTTTTATAGATAAATCTCTAAATTAATAATTTTATTTTTAGCTGCCGACAACAGAACCAAAAATCATTTGCACACCAAAATATTTTATTTAAAATCAAGTAAAAACAACTACTTCGTGGAATAGCGGTTAAGATCAAGTGTCGATCCACAATGACTAATGATGAATAATTTAATTTAGAAATTTATATTTGTTTGCGAATATTTGGAGTGAAAATTAAACATTAAACAAAATAAAACAAATATCTTAGAATGTTGAATCCACCACTAACTTCATAATTGGGAGTAATTGCACTCACTTTTTAGAAAATCATTGATTTAAATAATGTGATGTAAGTTGATCAAAAATATATCGTCAAGAAGATTTGTATATTAAAATCAGAAAGCCACGAATCATCTTCACTTAAAACTCCTGTCACCACTAAACTAAACTAAGGTTGATGCACGACCCGTCTTACTAAGCATCACTCGTCTAACAATTCTAATATACAACAATGAAAATCATTGTAAAACATAATTTGAGTAAAACATTTATTGCACAAAAAGATCTAAAATTATACAATTGTATCCAAATCAAATTAAAACTAAAAATACTAAATACAATTTATCTCAATTATTTGGTCAGAATTTTATATCTATTCTAAGACAAAAAAATTATCACACACTAATATTTACAAAGGGCATGGCTTCTGTCCGGTCCTTAATCGGACTGGACCGTGTTGTTGGTCCCGTGGGGGCCCACCCACGGGTCCCGTTTTGATAATCTGAACCGTTCAATGTGTAAAACTCGTCGAGTACTATATGTTTGTACAAAATCACATTAATCGGATATCGATAGCTATGTGATCAAATCAGTTTTGTATTAAAAAAAAATGGACGGTGAACACTACTAGAAAACAGGGCTTTTGAGTCGGCAGCTTGCCGTCGCAAATAGCGGATTTGCCGACGCAAAAACTTTTTGCGACGGCGTTTCGACGGCAACTCAAGGGACGAAAATGGTGGGGTCGCAAAAATTTTTTGAGTCGGCAATCTGCCGACGCAAAAAGTTTTAATTTTTTGAGACGGTAGATTGCCGACTCAAAAAGTGGTTAAATGTTTTAAAAAATTTAACTCATAATTTTCTCACTGAGGCTCCCAAGGTTCGAACACACACCCATTTGGACAAGTTGACTCAAGGTCAACGCACTAAACCCACTTCACCACCATACCTCTTTCAGATATTAAACGAGATATATATTATTTATAGTATATACACTCAATATTAATATAAAAGTATATGTATAAATAAATATATTTATTAAATATAATCAAGTAAATAAATATATATCTTGGTTATAAATTTTTTTTTTTTGCTACGGCATCAGTTGCCGACACAAAAAGGTCTAATTTTTTGCGTCGGCACAAATTTGCCGACGCAAAAGGTCTATGCCGACTCAAAAGGTCTATCTTTTGCGTCGGTAAATTCAACCGACTCAAATAATACTATCAAATATTAATTTTTTGTGTCGGCCAACGGTGCCGACACTAAAGGTTTGGTATTTGAGTCGGTAACTCTGTGCCGTCTCAAAAAGGCTACCTTTTGCGACGGTAAAATTTGCCGACTCAAAAAACCGACTCAAAAGGCCCTTTCTTTAGTAGTGGAATAAATTAACGGTTGATAAAAATCTGTTTTGATCACATAGCTATCGATATCCGATCAACGTGATTTTTTATAAGCATATAGTACTCGACGAGTTCTACACATTGATGGTTCAAATTATCAAAACGAAACCCGTGGTGGGCCTCCACGAACCCAACAGCATGGACAGAAGCCATTCCCATTTACAAAATAAACTCTCCCACTTTTCGACACTTTCCATTTTTTTCTTCCTCTTTTCGTCCCATGGGCCAAAGCCCTCTCCTTTCGTCTGAGCTCCCTCTTCCCTCTTCTCCTCCTCTTCTTCTCTTTTACAGGCTTCAAACTTGCAAAAGAAAACAAAATAATAATAATAATAATAACAATAATAATAATATAAATAAAATAAAATAATATGATAATATATATAATTATCGAGGGAAAGTCGAGGGTGGTTGACCGACACGACACCCTCCATCTTTTTTTTTTTATTTTTTCTTTTCTTCTCTCTTATCATTTTTTGATGCAAATTTTACAGTAATTTATTGTACACTTTATAATATATTAATATATAACATATTTAAAAAGTGTTATTTACTCTAATTTATATATAAACACTTAAAATATGTACAAACATATCAAATTACACAAAATCATAAAATAATATAATTAAATAGACTAATAAAGTGTATATTAGCGGGTTAAATGTATAATATTTAGACTCTGATCAATAATATAGGAAATGAAATATAATTTAATATATAGAATTACTATAAAATTTAAACGAAAAATTTATAATATAGAGTTGGTATTAGGTATAGAATAATGCAAGAAAAAATAAGGAAAAAAAAAAGAAGAGGCAATTTAACATTAAAAAAAACCCTAATACCTTTGAAAGAATTAAGAAAAAAAACATGCAATGCAAAATTGGATTCTACATCATTGGGTGTATATAACAAATCAAAAAATGATACATATCATAACACATAATTGTAAATCAATTGTGTGATCTTTTGGAGGTCTCAAACATTTTCTAACAATGTGATGAGGGAATTGGGTTCTATATCATTGGGTGTGTAACAAATTACTAAACTTAATAGAAAAAATAAAACTCCGAATTACTCTTTTATACAACAATAAAATCACAAGAATTGTTAATTGAAATATATTTATGATATCATTAAAAACTATTAACTAACTTATTGGTTAGCTAATGAAATATGTCATTTGTTATGCGATTAAAAATTTAAAGGGGCGAAATGTAAGTTTCAAAAGAGTGTTGCTATTAGCACCTCATTAATCATTTTGAACCATCCATTTCTTTGGATACCTACTTATAAATTCTAAAACTCTTAAAAAAAATTTCCCCCAAATAATATCAAAATTATCCTTGTGAAAATATTTCACCTATTCAATTGAATGTACACCCCTACATTCCCAAAAGCCCTTCTCTCAAAAAGTCTAACAAAACTTACGAAGGTGAATGCTACTTCATCTCTGCATACTTGTTCATGACCTGAAAAAATAAATATAGGATTTTTTGTTGTTAATTCAAAATTCCATTTTTGTGGGTTCGGCGATCACCACGATTTTTGGTTATTTGTTCCCGAACAAATAAGAAATGTTCGGCTACCTGTTCCTAAACAAATGAACAATGTTCGGGCCTGTGTTCTCGAATTTTGATCATATGTTTGGGAGTTCAGTCCCGAAAAAATGACAAATAATTTTTGTTATTTTTGTCATTTTTTTCAAGAAACCTACCTTTACAAGACTAATCTTTTCTGAACTAAGAACACCATCAAAGTTATAAACTTCTTCTGAGCTTTTATTGTTGTACTCTTTTCATTTTATGGAGTTGTTGTTGTCGAAAAAAATTTCACCCATTGTTATTGTCGGAGAAGTGTAGGTAATCAAATGGTTGCCATCATTATCGCTAGGAATATTACCGCAAAAGAGTTTTCAAAGGTTTGAGGGTGGGTAGGTTTTAAATGTGGGATTTGGAGAAGATGGATGGTGGTGATGGAGATGGGTGCTCTCATAAATCCTAACTTATGATGTATTGGGTGTGTGGATTTAATTATGAGATAGGATGTCCGAAAATTATTGATGTCCTTTCTAATAATTTCATTTGAGGTTATTATTGTAATAAAAAAAAAGTTAAAAAATGAAGGGTCCAAAATAATTGATAGGGCGTTAATAGCAACACTCGTTTCAAAATCATAAGTCGCAATTAATGAAAGTTGAATGATCATTATAGAATGGCCATTTCCTTATAATAGTGAATAAGGATTGATTTTTAATGCATTTTTCATCATATGTGAGAATTAACATTTTAATTGATCATTCCATTTCATTTTTATTTCAGTGAATTGAACACTACTGATAAAACTCACCACATCGAATAAGTATTGAATAACAAAATGAACTAATCCAAAAGACATATAAAAAAAATAAAAATTATTGAATAATTAATTTAGTGACTATTTGAAATTGATATAGATTTAGACAATAGCACAAGTGGTCATGAACAAACACTTGAGTGCTAAAAATTGGAGCATTTAGACACAAGTCCTAATTTTTTAACTTATACTCCATTAAATTCTAACTAAAATTTTTGGATCTTTAAATCCCATTAAATTTTTAACAGTTAGAATTGTCTTTCAAACAATGATTGTTTATCATTTATGATTATCTATAAAAGAACATGATGATTTGACATTTATTTTGATTTTCAAAACTTTAAAATATCAACTTTCAAATTGTAAAAACTAAAAAAAAAATTATGTGCAAAAAAAAAAAAAAAAACTAATTTGTTTTGAAAAAATTGAATTATTTTTTGTGCAAAACTGAAAATTTTGTTTCTATAAAGGAGCATGATAATAGAACATTGATGTGCAAAATTGAAAAAAAAATAAAAAGGTTTTAAAAATGAAAAAACTGATAATGTTCTCAGTTTTAAAACGGAAAAAAGCTGTTAATATTCTCGGTTTTATTGAATAGTTGAATCAAACCAATACGTAAAAGGGCAAAAGCATTTAATCTCATGTTCTATTTTTTTTTTATCAGTTAGTGAAACAATTATCTGGAATATTACTATGCAAAATTGATAATGTTTTTAGTTTTAAAATTTGAAAAAAAATGATAATTTTTTCAATTTTACTAAATAAGGTTTATTGGTTAAAAAAATATTAAATAAGACCTGAGCTACCATAACATTTGTAAATATGATTTTTAGGTAATTAATTCTTAAAAATATATAAACTTATACAAATTTAATATAATTATATTGGACTTCCATAAAATTTTAATTTACATAACACTTAACTTAATTTTCATCAGTAATTTCGTTAGTCATATAGATATAAAATAATTTTTTTAACCTCTTTTATACTAAAATATATATTTATTTTGTTTATCTCTATTGTGACCTAACCGCCACCCCCATAGAATTAAAGATGTAACTGACCAATAATCCAAGATTAGCAGCCACCTGCTTAATAGTAGAAACACTTCTCTCTATTTGTTCTCATTAATCCAATGCAATAAATACATGGCATAAAGAACACATGAGACATATATCATGACATATAATTTTACATAGAAACACATAATTAAGACAAATAACATAATTTAACAAGTCATTAAGGAGGCGGCTGTTACAATCTTTATATCTTCACCACCTTCTATAATAATTTCAGTCATTATATATATATATATATATATGAGAGGAGATCAAAATTTGTAATTGCCTCGACATGACCACGGGGGCCGGGGACCAAAATTTTGATGTACATAGTGGTGTTTTGGGAAGTTAGTAAAAGGTTAATTTTTTGACTTTTTTAATGATTTTTTTGAAAAAAAACTAGATTCTTTTGAATAAAAAGACAGATTTTTTTGACTAAAAAAATTAAAAAGCTAAAAAACTGGAAGTGTTTTGGAATTATAGTTCCACCTTTATACTCTAGTATGATGTTTGGTTTGAGTTTTGGAAAGTTAATTCCACCTCTTGTTTTGAAAACTGTGGGCTTTCAAATTTTGAAATTTGGCTTACTGGATGTCCGGCCGGTCGTCTGACCAGTTGACCGACCGATTAACCTCTACAGTGCGATTTTTTTTTTCTTTTGCACTTGTGTGTTTTTTTATATTTTCAATAAAAATATATTTTTGGAATTTTTTAAATTTTTTTTATAAGGTTTTAATAGATTTTTAAGTTGTATATTTAGTTATGAGTTATAAATTATTATATCAAATATCATATCTCACATCAAAAATTTTCTACTCAATTCAAAACTCATTCACTAAACAAATTTTTTACACTCAAATCATAATTTCAAAACTCATAAACTCAAAATACAACTCATATTCTCAAATCATAATTAAAAAATTCTACCAAACACAACATGACATTTTTAGCCTCTTTTCAAAGTGCCTATAGTCTTTCCCCTCTTTTAATAATAATAGTAAAAACGGAGGTAAACGTGGAGTTGGATTGGAATCACCCTTCGCTTCCCCTGAGATCACAACTTGCAAATGTAACGCAAATTTGCAAGAGAGTAGAAATGGCGGATGCTGTGATTTCATTGTTGTCGAGTAACCTGACCAGGATACTCTCCCAACAAGCAGATCTCATTCTTGGGGTAGAAGACGAAGTCAAATCACTTCAAAACCAGCTCAAACTTACTCAATCCTACCTCCAAAGCTTCCCACAGAAGCGCAACGATCAAGCAATCATGGTCGAATTCATCAACCAAGTCCGATACGCAGCTCGGGAAGCCGAAGACACCATCGATGCATACGTTGCCACTGTCTATCGGCAAAGAAAGGAAAGCTTTTTGTTCCGATTGAAAGGCGAACTTGTTCGCCTGTTAGCTCGCCGCAGAGCTGCAGAGGAAATCAAAGCCATAAATTCGAGATTCGAAGCGATTTTCAAGAATAAAGAAAGATTTGACATCCAGATTGGCGATCAACTTCCTATGGAAGATGATTCGTTGATGCGGAGAAGAAGACTGATAATCGAAGAAACTGACGTGGTGGGTTTTGATACTGACGCAGATATAATCATTGATAGGCTAACCAAAGGGGACGATCAACGAGATGTTGTCCCGATTGTTGGTATGGGTGGGATAGGGAAGACAACCCTTGCTCGGAAAGTCTACAACCACCCAGTTGTTGCTGAGAATTTTGATTTCCGGGCATGGGTTTATGTCTCTCAAGGCTACAGAGTGAGGGACTTGTTGCAAGCCATTATCAAGTGTGCGATGGGGCTAAGCGTGGAGGACATGAAAGAGATGGGCGAAGATGAACTGGGTTTGGAGCTTCGCAAGTATTTGAGGTCTACTCGGTACCTAATTGTATTGGATGATGTATGGAGAACTGAATTTTGGGAAGAATTGAATCAGGTTTTTGCCAAAAACAATTATAGAAGTAGAATCATTATCACTACTAGGCATAAAGAGGTGGCACTTCATGTGAACCCAAGTTCTTCTCCTTATGATCTGCATTTCCTGAGTGAAGAAGAGAGCTGGGAGCTCTTCTCCAGGAAGGTGTTTCCGGAAGGGCGGCAATGCCCGGCGGACTTGGAACCGCTCGGGAAGCAGATGGCACACGAGTGTGGGGGACTACCACTGGCAATTGTGGTGTTAGCTGGGGTTTTGCTGAAGAAAGAGAAGACAAGTCGTTGGTGGTCCAAAGTGTCATGCAGTGTGAGTTCATTCGTTACTGAACACACTGATCGAATATTGGAACTGAGTTATGACAATTTACCCCCATCACTTGAGGCCATGCTTCCTGTATTTCGGGCTTTTCCCGAAAGATTTTGAGATTCCTGCAAGGCAATTGGTTAGGTTGTGGATTGCTGAGGGGTTTGTGGAGAAAAAAGATGGAGCAACCATGGAAGAGGTTGGGGAGGATTATTTGGAGGATTTTATTGCTAGGAATTTGATCCAAGTTTCTAAGAGGAGGTTTGATGGGACCATAAAAACTTGTTGCATCCATGATCTTTTGCATGATCTCTGCATTAAGAAGGCCAAGGAAGACAAGTTTCTTGAGGTTCTTGGACATGACTGCTCCTCATTGCCGCTTAATTCACGCCGGCTAGGCCTCCACTCCAACATATTGAAGCACATTTCTTCGACTCCATCTGCAACGAAACTCCGTTCTATATTATGCTTTGGCCTTGATGAAAGACAGCTCTCATCGAATGAATGGAAATTGCTCTACAAGAGCTTCCCATTGCTTAGGGTGTTGGATGTATGGGGTGTTGGTGTTGAGGCAATTCCAAATGAAATAGACAAACTAATTCATCAAAGGTACCTGAGATTGAAAAGTCTAACAGCCCAAACTCTTCCTGCTTCCATTTGCAACCTTTGGAATTTGCAAACCCTTGAAGTGATTGCCCCCTGCATTGATCGTCCTGGGATAGATATATGGAAAATGCAGGAACTGAGGCACCTATATTTTCATGGGCAAGCAGTTCTTCCAGAGCCGCCTATATTGAAGGCTAAGGACTCTACTGCCAATGTTTTAAGCAACCTCCTGACTCTTTCTTGCATAAGCCCTGATAGTTGCAAAGAAAGTGTATTCTCCATGCTGCCAAATCTTCTTAAGTTGGGGATAAATGGAGACTTGGAAGAGCACAGGACGAATCTAACATTGAAGAATCTTTCCAAACTGAATCATCTACAAACTTTGAAGTTGGAAAGAGACCGTCGCTGTGAAGAACTGATCAAGAACTGATCAATCTACGATATGGAATAAAATTTCCCCCGAACCTCACCAAGCTCACTTTATTGGAGACTCAATTGTTGGAAGATCCAATGGATGTACTGGGACGGCTGCCCAACCTCCAAGTTCTTAAATTGAAGAATGCTGCTTATGGTGGTCGCGACTTGTGTTGCTCTGGCAATGGGTTTCCCAAGCTCCAGGTCTTGAAACTTTTAAACTTAGCTATTCGATGTTGGACTATTTCAGAAGGCTCAATGCCAAGCCTCAGAAGTGTTGTTATTAACAGATGTGGAAATTTAGAGGGTCTCCCTTCTGCTCTGCCAAACATTCCTGCTTTTGAAGAACTGGAGCTTTGGTCGCCTCATGTATCACTGGTGAAAGAAGCAAAAGAAATCGAAATGTCCCCAGGAAAGGAAAAGTTTAAGCTGGTTATCTACCAGTCCTAAACTAGGGAGAGCCAATCATTAATGATGGACTTCCTCTGCCGCCTTCACTGAAGAATTCCAGCCAACTTGCATACACAATTCTGAATAAGGTGAGCAAAGTATATCCTTGTCACTTGTCTTCACGTGTTATTGCCACTCCCTCTTTCTAAATTATGCGCATTCTCTGTGAACTTAAATAAGTGATCTGTTACAAGGTTTAAACCGTTGGAAACATATACCAGAAGCAAGTTATTTGTTTTATCTTGCATTTGTCCATGTATAAGGGCATTCTATGCATGTCTGGAACCAATGTATGTCTATATTTGTTGTTTGTAATGTAATGTCATGTATTTCTTAATGGAGGTATTTAATGATGTTCTGTTGGTGTTTATTATCAATTTCATTGTTGTTTGGAGCTAGTTTATGAACTATATTTGTTGTTTGTTACATGGTGCATTTTTTGGAATGATACATACAGCAAAATTCCGATAGTTTGTGGAGCCATTTTATATGCTATATTAGTGTGGGGACGTATATTCTTAAGTAGGGACAAATGGGTCCTGGGTCAGCTGATGTGACATGACCTCGGACAGAGGTGCCATGTGGAACAGCATGGAGTCGCTGAGATAAGGGCAAAGGTCAAACCTTAATCAAAGGGTGCTATGTTTACAAGGATTGCATAATCCTTATATGAGAAGGAACTGACCTAGTTAGATGATGAAAGGTTTGTTACCTTACATGGTTGAACCTAATCCAAATAGGAAGGGAAGTCTTCAGAGAAGACAGGACACTATATAAACATTACACCCACTAGGATTTGAGGTACATGATACCAGTTGTATGAATCAGTGCATTCTTTTGTTACTTGTTATTGCATATTTAAGCATCAAAGTGTCTTTCGGTTGAACACACTGACCAGATAGACAGGTTAAATGACATGAGGATACTTTTTATTTATGGAACCAATTAATGTGCTACATTAGTTGTTCTGTTACATTGTATATTTTGTTGAATGATATGAGGACATTTTTATTGGTGCTTGAAGCAATTCATGTGCTGTATTGGCCAAATAAGATTCTCCAAGTTTTTGCTAGTTCTATATGGATTGCTGATCATGGCAAGTATGTTTGCAGATTGAGTGGAATTGAATTATCTTTCAATATTGATCATAGTTAAGAAGAAACCGACTGTTCAGTCTCATTTTGTTTTTCCACAACTTGGACATTTTAAGTTTAATTCCAAATTATCATCAAGCAAATTACAGATTTTCATCAGAAAAGCAAATCTATACTGTCGTAGAAAATTTAATGGTCATAACCAAGAGTTAGTCATCTTTGGTGGAAAACAAGCACCAATTCCCCAGCAACAGATGAAAACTTGTTTTTGAGGTGTTTTGGTAAGTTGCTTTTGTGTCCAGTTTCCAGAACAGAGCTTGATACTTTCAGCTGCAGCTGGACTTGTCCAATTTGGTTAGAGAGCAGTCAGATGTTTAAGGTTAGTCCAGACAGTCTCCATTCAGTCATCAAGGTGCCCTTTGTTTTGAAAAGAGAAGGTAGCTGGTGGTGGTTGACGACGGTGGTTGTTGCCACTGCGAGTCACTGGAGATAGTGATCGGAGGTAGTGTTTAGAGGAGGTTGCTGGCAGCATAGGCCAAAAGATGAGGGAGTGACCAGATGTGGTGGTTGGTGGTGGTTAGAAGGTGAGGAAGGAACGAAAATTTATTTCCAAAAGAAATTAAAACAAATTTATTTTGGTTATAAGTATTTAGAAATGTTGTATGCTGTTTACTATTTTTTTTTTCCTTCTTGTCCTCCCTTTGTTCTATTTTTTTAATTAATAATTTATTTTTATTTTTTGTTGCTATTCAAATAGAAAAGAAAATGTTTACAATTTCTTAGAAAAATAAAAACAAATACCAAACAAGTTTTTGTTTAAAATTTTTATAAAAATAAATTGAAAATTGTAAATATAAAGATTATCAAACGGTGTCAGTTTCGATCATTGAACTTGCCTAGTCTTGTCAAGGGGGCTCTGGGTGAGGCAGAGAGGAGCAAGCACATCCCAACACCACATCTCCAACACATCTCCAATTAGAAACATGGAAAACACTAACTGGCATCAAACTGTTCAACAAAACTGTTCAACAAATGTGATACATACGCAGCAGAGACTGAAATCCAAATACGATCAGGTCAGGTGAGCAACAGCTGATTCATCACAATATGTGCTTATGGGTTAACGGGTTGCACTTTGGCTTGCCAATAAGAGGCCTTTTTTTGCAGTTATTAATAAACGGCGAGGGAAGAGAAAGTTCCTTGTCCTTTTAACTCGAACAATATAAGACAACACATTCTGGGCACCATATCCCAAATGCCAATAAGGAATCACTAGAAGGGCATCTGCAAAGAAATAGGCAAAAAAACGATCATATTTTACTCCTGAATAAATCACACAAGTATCTGATACAAATGAATACATTCTTGTACGTAGAAACATAAGTAAAATAATCATGATGAAACTAATCTCTCTCCCCGAAAAACAATGATGTTGACTTATGATCTACCATCTAATTTCCCAACGAATTTTTAGTGGATAAAAAATCTGGACCATCAAAAAGGAAAAATTTGGCATGTGTTAAAGCATCATTTGTGCCTCCGCCTGGACTCTCCATAAGCAACTACCCGCATAACAGTTATTGTGTAGCCACCGATACCCATTAAGGTGACGAGATTTTGAAACAAGAGTATTGAGATAACCACGGCGACAGCACCTTTTGCATTGCCTAATACCTGAAAACAATATAGTTCCAGAGAGGTGAAAACAGATAGCAAGGAGTAATAAGAGAACAACCAACATAATGATGTGAAGTTTGGAAATTTTATGCATAATTTTCAATGTATGTTGATGGAGTTTTTTTCTCCTTTTTTTTTTAAGCGATAAGACTTAAATCAACCACACCTTTCTGTATGAAACTTTGTATGACTTCTATAATTGAAGCGTTACAAACCATGTTATGAGCGTTCCGAGAGAGAGAGAGAGATCAAACCTGGAGTGTTAGTGCACTTGTATGCTTAGTCACCAAGAAGTTGGACAAGTAGGCCAAATAAGCGGCCACTGAATTAATGGAAAGAAGTAGCCACATAAATTTATGTTTCATTCCAAGCGATATAGTGACATCTAAAACATCGGGGCTCCATTGTAAGTGTTGCAGGCAATAAAACTAGAACAGCAATTGGGGACATATAAAGCAGCAAATTCATGGAGTTCAACTTCTCCCTGAAATGGTAAGAGGAAATTAGCTTAGTTTTCAAGTAGAAACTGGATAATTCCCAAAATGGGTTGACAGAAATGGAGGAAAACAGAGAAGAAAAACTTATGGACTCTATAATAATCATTAAATCCAAACAATCTGAAACAAACCAATTTTTTCTTATTCTTCTCTCCCTCTAGATTAGCATGAGAGAACTAACATATACCAAACACAATGGTGAAAAAACAAGGAAAATTTGATCTCTTAAGCTTGAGCAAGCAATGTCTATCTCATTCGGCACGGGGAATATGTTTCAGATGATATAGATTCCCAAGCTCACATAAGAGAGAAGAATATAACATCATCTTAGCTTGAACATCACATACTAGAAACGGAAAAATTTATTGAATACCAAACAAAGCCTTAAGTCCTGTCAAATGGGGTCGGCTACATAAATCTTTCTTCTTCACTCGGCTTTATTCAAGGCCATTTCGTTAGTCAAATTAAGGAGGTTTATATCTCTATTTACTACACTATCCCACGTCAATCTAGGTATGTCCTTCCCCTAACACTTCCATCTACCGTCACTGTATCGCATCTCTTCACTACTGCCTCTGTTGGTCTCCGTTATATATGATAAAACTATCTCAACCTATTCTCTCTCAACTTTATCTTCTATCGGTAATATTTCTACCCATTCTCGAATATACTCATTCCTAACGAATATACTCATTCCTAACTCTATCTTTCTAATCTTGCCACACATCCACCTTAACATCTTCATCTCAACAACACTCATCTTATGTATATGTTGTTTCTTAGTTGCCCAACATTCTTGACCCATATAACATTGCTGGTCTAATAGGTATGAGCAGAAATAGGTTGATTTTAGAGAAAATGTAGCTTTTGACAATGAGTAGCAAGAAAGCTTATTCTAGAATTTTTACCTTCACCAGCAATCATTGCATTCTTTTATTAAACTATTTATGAAGATACCAGTTCAATCAATTCTTTAAGTATATTCATGCTCTCTAGACACTGATTTTTAACAAAGAATGCAAAATCGTTCACCACGCTCCCATAAAATGAAAATTAAATTCTGACTGGCCCTTTGTTCAAATTAGTAACAGATCAAGGTATGATGGCAAAATATCTAGGCTCTTGAAAAAAGGCTAAATATCAGGATAACTGAACATTTGAAATAACTACTAATGACCGTACTCCCTACTTGGCCTAATCCCTTTCTAGAAGCCTACTCCACACCAAAAAACCTATTACTCTCATTCCATAAATGGAAATGTTAGGCGTAGGGGAAAGCCTAAACTGAAATGAGATGCAATAGTAAAAAAAGATACGCAAATTGCTCAACTGGCTGGTTAATAAATGAAAGCAGCAAAGCATTTACCCTTCAGAAGAAAGTAGGATACCCTGAAGAACAGACTTGAAGACTCTTGCAGCAGTTGCACTTAAGCACATGATATATCCATACAGGTGGAAGCTTGGTCCACTTAATGCTATATTAATGGCTCAGTCCTTGTCTTTAGACAAGCACAAGCTGGTAACCCATTTAAGGAATATGTTTGAAGTTGTCGCGGTAACTGGTGATGGGACTAATGATGCTCCTGCTTTGCATGAAGCAGACATTGGTCTTGCTATGGGAATAGCAGGAACAGAGGTCTGTTTTTCTGCTTATTAATATAGTATTTTGTTGTTTTTCTTGTTTGAATATATTCCTTTCTTTAAAATGTATCAAGAAATTACTTAATCATCTCCTATAATGTATACTGCTTAGACACTTTGAACTTGTAGAAATGACATCCATTGCACTCCTTAATCATATCCTCTAATGTTTTTTTTTTTTTTCTCCAATTTATTGTGTTTCTTTTCCTAATCTATTCACAAATGACATCTACAGGTCACAAAAGAAAATGCTGATGTGATCATATTGGATGACAATTTCAAAACCATAGTAAATGTGGCCAAATGGGGACGCGCAGTATATATCAACATTCAAAAGTTTGTGCAGTTCCAGTTAACTGTCAATGTCGTCGCTCTTGTGATCAATTTTGTTTCTGCATGCATCTCAGGTTCGTAGGTCCCAAACTGCTTTTCTCTGACTTTCTTATAAAATACCCAAATTGACAATAACGATTGTTTCTCATAAATTCCAGGATCTGCTCCTCTAACAGCTGTGCAGTTGCTTTGGGCGAACCTGATCTTGGACACACTAGGTGCATTGGCACTGGCTACAGAACCACCAAATGATAGGCTTATGAATAGGCCTCCTGTTGGGAGGGGAGTGAGTTTTATTACCAATGCCATGTGGAGAAACATAATCGGTCAGAGCATTTATCAATTGGCTGTCCTTGGAACTTTCAATTTTGATGGGAAGAATCTTTTGAGACTTGAAGGTTCAGATACTATTGATGTTCTTACTACTTTCATATTCAACACCTTTGTATTTTGCCAGGTATTGTTTTGAACATTATTGGGTTAGGTTAATGTTTTGAGTAAACTATATTAGAAGCCCCCAAACTTTGCATTTTTTTCCTGATTAACTCTTTAAACTAAATTTTCATTTCAATAAGCCCTCAACTTCCCAATTTTGTCCTATTTGGTCTTCCTATTACATTTAGCCCGTCAACTACCCGATTAATGTTTTAAGGAGCTTGTTTCTTATCTGAAAATGTTTTAACAAATGAAGCAAAAGAGAGAAAATTTTCAGTTTTCTATTTGGTTAATGAGCATAACATTCCCTGATTGCACCGGTTTTTTTTCATGTTTAATTTTTTCCCCAGGTGTTTAATGAGATAAATAGCCGTGACATGGAGAAGATCAATGTCTTTCGAGGCATGTTCAAGAGCTGGGTATTCATAGCCATCATGGTTTCCACAGTGACATTCCAAGTCATTATAGTCGAGTTCCTTGGCTCCTTTCGTTGAGCATTCCCATCACGGTTGTCTTAAAATGCATCCCAGTTGAAAAAGGCGCTCCCAAGCACCACGATGGTTATGATTCGCTCCCCAGTGGGCCCGAGTTGGCTTGAAGATGAGGAAGAAAATGTATCGTGTCTACTTCTAGGCCAAGTTGACTGATAACTAATGGTATGTTTCAAAGTCACAATAGGCCTAATCTTTGAAAAAATGAGGGGAAAACAAAAATGCAAGAGGGAAATACTCTGCTTAGACATGTAACTGCAACAAATAGATCTTCTAATCTCGTATTGTAACCTCTTTAGTTTCTAGAGAGTAGCTTTTTAGTGTTTTTGGGTCGCTTTTGAGAGTGAGAATCAAATAAATTTGCTTTCATGTTTTTCCCACGCTTGTGGAAAACTAAATTCTTCTGTGGAAGTGCTATTAAATTCAGTAATTTGAATCTTTGAAATATTTTTTTATAGTTTTTGACATCAGTATTCCATATGCACTACTAGCTTCCACTGGCATGCTTTTACATGTATCAAGATCATTCATTGTTCGATAGCACACTTTGCACGTACACATACATATTATCAACGGTTCAAGGTGCAATCAAGGCCATCAATCGTGTCTCTGCAAATGTGGTTTGATTAGAATTTAATGCATGGTTTGCATACTAAAAACACACCTTTCTTCTAAATAACATTTCAGAAGAAAACAGATAGCTACAAATGCTACAAATGGACTTCACAACCAAAGAATCGTTCTATGCTAACTAAGCTTGTGAAAGGGAGGGAAAAGCATCAGTTGGCCCAAGAATGATGACCACTTGCTGGAGGTCAATTTCCTCTTTCCTTCCAGATGAACGGTAAAGGGTGAACAGAAGGGAAGGGAAAGATTCCAACTTGTACAGCAAGACCTTGTTCTTGACCAATTGATTAGCCACATCTCTTTCAACCCTTTGATTCGACCGATTGAAAGAGGTTGGAAATGCATGTTTGCATAGTAAAAGCACAACTTCACAACAACACATCTCCATTTAGAAACATGAAAGACAATAACAAGCATCAAACCATTCAACAGATGCGATACATTACCCAGTACGAGCACAGGCTGAAATTTTAACTTCAAACAAGACAATAATAAGAAGGGAATCTGCAAAGAAATTGGTGAAAAAAGAAGATATTTTACTCCTTAATAAATCATACAAGTATCTGATACAAATGAATACATTCTTGTAGGTAGAAAAGTAAAAAAATCATGATGAAACTAATCTCTCCCTGAAAAACAATGATGTTGACTTATGATCTACCATCTAATTTCACTATGAATTTTTAGGGGATAAAAAAATGGGACATCAGAAAGGAATTAAAATGGTGCGTGTTAAAGCATCATTTGTGTCTTCGCTTGGACTCTCCATAAGCAACTACCCCCATAACAGTTATTGTGTAGCCACCGATACCCATTAAGGTCACGGGATTTCGAAACAAGAGTATTGAGATAACCACGGCGACAGCACCTTTTGCGTTGCCTAATACCTGATAACAATATAGTTCCCAGAGGGTGAAAACAGATAACAGTGAGTAACAAGAGAACAACCAACATAATAATGTGAAGTTCGGACGATTCTAATAATTTTAAGCAGAATCTTCAATGTATCTTGATGGGTTTTTTTTTCACCAATTTTTTTTAAGTGGCAAGACTTAAATCAACCACATCATTCTGTAGGAAAATTTGTACAACTTTTGTAATTGAAGCATTACAAAACATGTTATAACGTGTTCACAGAGAGAGAGAGAGAGAACCTGGAGTGTTAGCGCACTTGTATGCTTAGTCACCAAGAAGTTGGACAAGTTGGCCAAATAAGCGGCCACAGAATTAATGGAAAGAAGTAGCCACATAAATTTATGCTTCATTCCAAGCGATATAGTGACATCTAAAACATCGGGCTCCATTATAAGTGTTGCAGGCAATAAAACTAGAACAGCAATTGGGGACATATAAAGCAGCAAATTCATGGAGTTCAACTTCTCCCTGCAATGATAAGAGAAAATGAGCTTTGTTTTCAAGTGGAAACTGGATAATTCCCAAAATGCATCGACAGAAACGGAGGAAAAGAGAAGAAAATCTCATGGACTCTAAAATAATCATTCAATCCAAACAATCAGAAAGATTCAATTTTTCGCATCTCTCTCCCTCTACATTAGCATAAGGGAATAAACATATACATGCACATACCAAACACAATGGTGAATGAACAAGGAAAATTTGATCTCTTAACTTGAGCAAACAATATCTATCTTATTTGGCATGGGAATATGTTTCAGATGATAGTTATTCTAGAATTTTTACCTTCACCAGCAATCATTGGATTCTTTTATTAAACTAATTATGAAGATACCAGTTCGACCAATTCTATAAGTAGATTCATGCTCTCTAGAGACACTGATTTTTAACAAAGAATACAAAATCATTCACTATGCTCCCATAAAATGAAAACTAACTTCTGATTGGTCCTTAGTTCAAATCAGTAACAGATCAAGGTACAATGGGAAAATATCTGGGCTCTTGACAAAAGGCTAAATATCAGGACAACTGAACATTTGAAGTAATTACTAAGGGCTGTACTCCCACTCGGCCTAATCCCTTTCTAGAAGCCTACTCCACACCCAAAAACCTTTTACTCTCATTCCATAAATGGAAATTTTCGAAGTAGGGGAAACCTAAACTGACATGAGATGTGGTTGGAAAAAAAGATATGAATTTAAATAATTTAACTTAGCATATAGCCCTTGATAGCATAGAATGATAAAAAATAATTCATGTAGCCAACTTCACTTGATTGGGACACAAGGCTTAGTTTTGGTTTGGGTAACATGAGGAGTTCATAGCATCATATTACAACAAATTTTCTAGGTAAGCCAAATCTTCTGTAGGCAAAGAAAATTTAACATGAGTCTAAAAATATGTAATTGCTCAGATGGTTGTATAATAAATGAAAGCAGCAAAGCATTTACCCT
Source organism: Camellia sinensis (assembly GCF_055761805.1). NCBI lineage: Eukaryota > Viridiplantae > Streptophyta > Magnoliopsida > Ericales > Theaceae > Camellia > Camellia sinensis. The sequence continues at coordinate 11,935,856 of NC_138970.1, forward strand.
TCAGAAGAAAGTAGGATACCCTGAAGAACAGACTTGAAGGCTCTTGCAGCAGTTGCACTTAAGCACATAATAAATCCATACAAGTGAAAGCTTGGCTCACCCTGCCACCACAAAAAACAGTTAATTCCTCCAAAAAGGCAGGAGGTGGGGGCAGTGGTGAGAATCCAAAACCAATGAAAATTCTCACCACAAAAATAATGAGAATTTCTTTTCTTTTTGTTGTCAAATAACTATTAAACACATTCCTAGCCAATTATAAGTCCAAATCTTAAAATTCTTTTGGTGAAAGGGGATTTAACAAAATTTCAGATCTAGGTAGTCAAAACAACATTAAATGATAGATCAGCACCAAACCAATTCATTAAACAATACCCACTAAGCAATTATCAATCTTTATACAAAGAAAAAGCAATCAAATTCAATAACCCACATAAAATTAAACTAAAAAAACAGTATGAAATCAATGAATCAAAAGCAATTATGATGATAAACATACCCCAAACCAATTCATCAAACAATACCGACTAAGGAATTATCAATCTTTATACAAAGAAACAATCAAAATTCAATAACCCACATAAAAAATTAAACTAAACAAAACAGTATGAAATCAATGAATCAGAACCAATCATGAAAATAAACATACCCCACTAGCAATAACAACCCCAGCAACAACAGGCACAAGAGCAGCATAGGTAATCCAAGACTCCCTCTTGAAAGTCATCAAATACGCAAACACAGCCGTGAAAAACGGTGTCGTAGCACCGACAGCCTGATTGAAAGACACAGGGAGGTACCTAAGAGAGATGTTACCACCCACAACAGACCCACAAAACACAATGCTCAGAGTCGCGATTCTCAGCAATTGAGACCTAGATTTGATCCTCTGGAGAGGGAAGATCTTAAGGAAGACGATGGAGATGTAGCTGAGGACAGCACAAGCTGACATGTGGCACATTGTGAGGAAGATTGGGAAGCGAAAGCCATAATTGGAGAGCAAGAACTTGTTGAGAAGAAGAACACCAATGTTGGCAGAGTACCAGAGGGTTATAAGTGAGGTTATGAAAAGGGTTTCCTTTTGGGAGGACATTTTGTTGGTGTTTTTAGGGTTTTGGTGGTGTTGAGTTTGGTGGGATCTCACAAAAAGCTCTCATTTGAAGCTCTAATGGAGAATTGGGTTTGTTTGTTTGGTTGGTTTTCTGTTATTGTTATTTTTATTTTTTATTTTTTTTGGGTAGAGTTTTTTTGGGTAGAGAGAGAGAGAGGGAGGAGGAGGAGGAGGAGAGAGACAGAGAGACAGTATGGGTGTGCTGGCAGCTGTGGAGCTTTGTGTTGGATGATGTGCAGGTGGAAGGAAGAGAGGAAATGTCTATGGTTGTCATTGTATTAGGAAGGAAAATTTAGGGTAGTTCTCAGAACACTCTGGTTGTTATGTGGTCTCACTTTCCTTTCTTTTCTTCCTTTTGAAACATGAAAGTATATAAATGGTTTGGCTTCCCTTGAGAGGGTATTTGAGCTTGGTAAGTTTATTTTAAAACTAATTTTAATAATTTGAACTATTTACTTTTTAAACAAAATAAATAAAATAATTGAATAACTATAAGTTTAAAACATATTTATTTTTCAAAAATGAACGACAAATATGATTGAATATTTATTTTTTATAATAAAAAATTAATTTAAACATATAACTATTGATATCCGATCATCTTAATATTTTATATAAATATTCTATTCAAAGAATCCTAAAAGGTGAACGATTCAAATCACCTAAATTAATTTTAAAATAAACCTCATGGTTCAAATGTTGTTTCAAATTAATAGCCAAACACAATTATAAAATACAAGACAAAATGTAATTTACTCGTCAGTTTTTATTTAGATAAAGTATACTGACAACCCGCTAAGATTTTTATTTAGAGGTTGTTTGAAATGTCTTAAATAAGTGTATTTTTTATTTTTTAGACTAAAAAATTAAGGAAAAAAATATGAATATTTGGATTAACTTTTTGATTTTTTATGAAAAATGTGTATTAAAAAATTGTATAAATTAGTGTGTACAGGAAAATTAGGATTGAGAGTTGTGCAGCCGTAATTTTTTATTTTTGGTGAACAGTGATAACTTTTTGAGTAACTTTTTGACTTTTTTATTTTTTTTCAACTTGCCAAACTTAGCCTTAATATGGATGTTCTATTTATATTTGAAAAATTACACTTATTCTTATATCAGATTAAAATTATATATTTTCCTTTTACCATACAAAACAATAAAATAATACAGATATTTTATTCGTATCATTTCAAGAGAAATAATAATTATCTTCTTTGATTTAACTCACATAAAAAATTAAGCTTTTTTTATTTTTCATATTTTTTTATTTTTACAAAAATTTTAAAAATATTTTAAGCAATTTTTATTTTTATTTTTTAAATACACCTAATCTAGATATACTTAAGAAATATAATATTTTGTGATTTTTTTTTTAATTTCACCAAATGCAAAAAATAAAAAAAAATTAATACATTTAAAGTTATATTTGGTTTTGACTTTTTGGCTAAAAAAACACAAGAGATAAATTGACTACATAAGTCAATAAGAAAAAATGTTACATCCAAACCATAATCATTACACTTTTTCTCTTACAAAAGTCAAAAAAATCAAAAACAAAAATCAAACGAGGCTAAAAAAGTTAGGCTAAAATTGCCAAAAAATCAAGTTATTTTAGCTCTTCTCAAACGAAGACTTTGTTGTATTCAATGAATTTTTAAAAAAAAATTTGTGCAAATTTTATAGTTTTTAAATATATTTAGATTAAATTGATCTAATCTTAAATATAATGGTGGAAATGAAAATGAAAATGAAAAATTATATTGATATATAAAAACTTATAAAAAAATATCATAAAAAATGTTGTGATAGTGATATTGTTGTAAATATAAATCATATTTATGAGTGTTTTATTTTAAAGTAAAATGTCACCATTAAACTATATCATTGTATTTGAAAATTCTATATAAAATTTATGTTTGTATATCATCACTTAATAAGAATATGTTCTAAATAGAATTTAATGATGAAAAGTTATAAAATATAGTCATAATGATAGAAAGAAGAGTAAGATGATTATTTAAAAAAATTTAAAATATGATATCAACAATTTAAGGAGTAATTTATAACGACATTATAAATTTCAAAAAAAAATATATAATTTTTAAAATGCGAAAATACGATTTATATTAAATAAAAACCTAAAAGGTGTCAATGCAATTTACCCATTGGAAAATGATTTGGACCCCTAAAATAACCCCCCTAATCCCCCTAATTTCCATTTTGGGCAACTGTTTTCTTTTTTTTTTTTTTTTTTTTTACTTGATATGGAAATTAGGGGGATTAGGGGGGGTTATTTTAGGGGGATGTAGCATTGCCCTTACCCATTTTATGTTTTCTTCCTATTTTTACTCCTCCGACTACCTCTATTTCATCATCTATCTAAAGTCCTCTTTTGAAAAAAGGACAACGCCTCCAACGGTTCAAATGGAAAGTAGCCGTGCAAACGTGGCTTGTGGTCCGTTAAAGTCTGTTTGGTTTATTTTATTATAAATTAATACTCTCTTTACTTCAAAATAATGATTTTTTTAGAGAATTTAACTTTTTTTTTTGATAGTATAATTATTATATTTTTTAAAATTATCCTTTAATATATATTTTTTTAAGAAATATTACTTTTTTATTGTTAATGAATTTAAAATAAGGGTAAAATAAGAAATTTATATTTTTGTACTTGATTTTTAAAAAGAGACTAATATTTTGAAAAAATAAAAAATGAAATAAGGAATTAATATTTTGAGACAAAATGAGTAATTAATAATTAAAAAATAAAAATAATAGTGAAAACATTTATTTTTCAACTTGTATGACAATTAATTTTTTAAAATTTTAAAATTATTTTTACTGAATAAATTATAAATAAAATTATATTAAATCATTTAATATAAAATCTTAAAATTATTTTAAACTATAATCAACCCATTTAAGCCGTAATACAGTTTGGAATATTGCGATTTTAGTAGGTTATTTTAGTTTTTAACTATTTTAGTACGTTAAAATTTTTGTGTTTAAGAATATAATTGAATTTTTTGGTAGTTGGATGTAATGTTTGTGAAAGAAAAATTAAAATAATTATAAATTTAATGTAACATTTTATCTTATTAATTATTTTAATTTATTTTATCATTTTGTGAATTTTAACTCAAAAAATCAAAAAAAAACCTTGGCCAAACACAATGGCATCGATTACGCCGCCCTTCTTGAAAGAAAGAGGAAATGTCTATGGTGTCACTGTCATTTATTGATTTTATTGTTAATTAATAAAATAAAAATAATAGTAAAAGCATTTATTTTTCAAATTTTATGATAATTATTGTTTTAATTTATTTAAATTATTTTTATCAAATAAATTAAACAAAATTATATTAAATAATTTGATACAAATTCTTAAATTATTTTAAACTAAAATCAACACATTTAGGCCATGTTTGATTGGGGTTATAAGGAGGGGATTGAGATTGATAGTAAGGTGAGACTACTATATGAGGTGTTTGTTTTGAGAAATGGGGAGGGGACTCCTAATCCCTTGGTATTAGTAAAGGCCTTGGAAGGGGGATTGGGATGGAGGAGGTAGAGATGGTATTAGAAAAATAGTGAGAGAATTAGAAAATTTTTTATTTTTTATATATTAGGAATTTTTTTTTAAATATTAATGTTTAATTTTTTATATTTTTTTATTTGTTTTATTGTTTTATATAAAAATAATTTAACAATTCCTACACTAACAACTATCATCAAAACAAACACAATTTTACTTAAGCCTTGTTTGGCATAATCTATTTTAGTCCATTTTTTTATCTTTTTTAAGTCACATCAATCAATATCTCCTCTCTACTTTTCTACATATCTTTTTTATAAAAAGTCAAAAAATACACTTATTTAGGACATCACAAACCACTCTTTAATCCTCTCACCATCAATCCCCTTCATTCTACCTCTAAAAATAAACGGGGCCTTAAGTAGTAATTTGGCATGCTGGTTAGAAGTTAGTTTTTAGTTTTTAATTTATTTTGAATCATATCACCTTTCACATTTTTCATCTACAGAAAAAATTAAAAAAAAATTAATTTTTAACCAACTTTCAAAAACACGGTACAGTAACATTGTGTACGGGCCGCCCTTCTTGAAAGAAAAGAAAAGAGAGGAAATGTCTATGGTGTCACTGTCATTTATTAGGAAGGAGTCCTCAGAACATTGTGGTTGGTGTGGCCTCCCAATCAATTATATCAAAAAATTTATGTTAAACACCTTATATTTGATAAGGGTTACGGTGAGAAATATTATACAATAATATATATATATATATATATATTTCATAATAATGTTGCCAGTTTTTTTATTTTTTATTTACAAAAGAAAAGAAATAAGTTATTATTTATTTATTTATTTATTTTGTAAAAAATAAAAATAAAAATGAAAAAACATGGTTAGTAAGTTGTTAAAAGTGATAAACAACAGTAGAGGGTGAATGGATGTGGTGATCGGTGGTTGGGGGAATATGTAATTTGATAATGTTGCCAATTTTTTTATTTTTTATTTGCAAAAGAAAAGAAATAAGTTATTACTTATTTATTTTGTAAAAAATAAAAATAAAAATGGAAAAAGATGGTTAGTAAGTTGTCAAAAGTGATAAACAACAGTAAAGGGTGAATGGATGTGGTGATCGGTGGTTGGGGGGGGGGAATATGTAATTTGATAATGTTGCCAGTTTTTTTATTTTTTATTTGCAAAAGAAAAGAAATAAGTTATTATTTATTTATTTTGTAAAAAATAAAAATAAAAATGGAAAAACATGGTTAGTAAGTTGTCAAAAGTGATAAACAACAATAATAGAAGGTGAATAGATGTGGTGATCGGTGGTTGGGGGGAGGGGGGGGTTGAAGTATCACAAAAGGTCAGAGGATGGCCAAAGATCTACTACAATGTAGCTAAATGTTGTGTATGATTATCGTCCGATCACAAGAGCTCGCTAAAAGGTAATCAGCGCTTGTTGGAGCTTTCCAAAAGATTGTCGATGGGTAGACACATAGCGGTTGTTATAGGTGACGATAATTGTTCGTGGCATATGGGTAATGGCACTGGGCAGTGAGAGGTAGGGGTGTGCGTGATGTGGTTCTGACGGTTTGAGAATAAAATTACAAATCGAATAACAAATTAGTAAATTGCGGTTGCGACGATTTTAGACAAATTGACAGATTGAAGAATATTCTAACCAATTATCAAACATTTACATAATATACAATACTAATTTGTATAACATTTTATGTATATATATATATATCACAAACTAATTTTACATAATATGTTTCATATATATAACGATTAATTTGTAACAAATTTCACATCTTAAATCTCTTTCACCTTTGATATTTCATTAAAGGTTAAAAAATATATATGTATTAACTATAGTGGAGTAGAACGGTTTGAAAGACGGATTATAAATTTTAAAATTTAATCCGCAATTGGCAGATAAAGCAGTGTGAATTAATACAAATTGGTATAATTTTAACGAATTAGACAGTATTTTGAACGGCCCTAATGAGAAGAATGAGTTAAAATTTATTTTAAAAACAAGAGTAAATTACATTGACACCCTCTAAGATTTGGTTCAATTACATTTCACCCCCTGACGTTCTGACAATTATATTCCCACCCTTGTAGTTAATAGTTACATTTCACAAATCCCCCTGCTTATATCAAAGGTAACATTTCCTAGTAAAAAAAAAAAGAGAATTACATTGAAAAAAAAATAAAGCAAAGAAAAGGGAAAGAGAAAGGGAAAGGGAAAGGGAAAGCGAAAAAAAAAATAGAAGTAAAGAAAAGCAAGAAAAGAGAGTACATGAGTTTAATGTTTTCATTCCGTCTAAATACTTATAATGACAAGGAGATTAGTGTAAGTTTTCAAATGTCAATGAGTAATATGTATTATAGACAAATCTCAGGAGTATAAGTGTAATTTACCTTAAAAACAAATGAAAATACTTTTTTTTTTCCTATTTCTAAAATTATTTTGAAAATAAAAAATATATATATCAAATAAGTTTTTGTTTTTTGTTTTTCAAAAAAAAAAATGTTACTAAATGTGACCAATATGATGCGTAATTTAAAAAATGTCATCACTACATCATCTAAGATGTACTTTTATATAAATTTAATGTAAAAGCAATTTTCTTCAAAAGTCAAGTTACTGTAGTGTCGTTTGGTAACACTGGTGTGTTTGGTAACGTTTACGTTTTCAATTTATATTTTCAAAAATTTTATAAACTGATTTTTGCTTATTTTTTGTTTATTTTAAAAAAAACATAAACTACAAACGCGTTTGGTAATTGACAAAATGTTTAAAAAATTTTAAAAATATAAAAAAAGTGAGAAATGACAAATGGCGGCAAGTGGCGACAGAAGACGATGGTGGAAAGTGGTGACGGTGGGTGGTGGGTAGCTGGTCGTGGTGGGTGGTGGCGGGCGGGTGGGTAGGTAACGGTGGCGGGTGGTAGCGAGTGGGTGGTGGTGGTGGTGGTGGTGGCAGGTGGGTGGCGGATGGCGGATGGCGGGTGGTGGCAGGTGGGTGACGGTGGCGGGTGGTGGGTGGCGGGTGGTGGTGGGTGGTGGCAGATGGGTGGTGGGTGATGATGGTGGGTAGGTGGGTGACGGTAGTGGGTGGTAGCGAGTGGGTGGTGGTAGCGGGTGGTGGTGGCAGGTGGGTGGCGGATGACGAGTGATGATGGGTGGTGACAGGTGGTGGTGGTGGTAGATGGGTGGGTGACGGTGGCGGGTGGTAGCAAGTGGGTGGCAGTGGTGGTGGTGACGGGTGGTAGTGGTGGTGGCAGGTGGGTGGCGAATGACGGGTGATGGTGGGTGGTGGCGGGTGGTGGTGGTGATGGTGGTGGTAGGTGGGTGGGTGGTGATGGTGGCGGGTGGTAGGTGGTAGCGAGTGGGTGGTGGTGGTGGCAGATGGGTGGCGGGTAGGTGGTGGTGGTGGTGGTGGGTGGTGGCGGCAAGTGGGTGGCAGGTGGCTGGTGGTGATGGGTGGTTGGTGGTGGCAGGTGGTGGATGGTGGTCACAGGTGGGTGGTGAGTGGTAGTGGCAAGTAGGTGGCGGATGGTGGTAGCGGGCGATGGTAGTGGCGGGTGGTGGTAGCGGGCGGTGGATGGTAGTGGTGGGTGGTGGCGGGTGGATGGCAAGTGGCTGGTGGTGGCGACGGCGAGGGGTGGTTGGTGGCTGGTGGATGGTGGTGGCGGGTGGTGAGGGTGGTAACAGGTGGTGATGGCGGAAAATGGTGGCGGGTGGTGGCTAGTGTTGGGTGGTAAAACAAAAAAAAACTCAAAACTCAAAACGGAAACACATTTTTTGTGTTTTCATTTTTTGGCCAAATTTATAAACTGAGACCACTGATTTATAAATCAAAAATTTTACAAAACAAGTTTTTATTTGAATTTTTTAAAATTTTGTAAATATAAACAGAAAACTGAAAACGTAAGTGTTACCAAACGGCACACGTTTTCAATTTTCTATTTATATTTATAAAAATTTAAAAAACTCAAATAAAAACTTATTTGGTAAAATTTTTAATTTATAAATCAGTGGTCTCAGTTTATAAATTTGGCCAAAAAATAAAAACACAAAAAATGTGCTTTTGTTTTGAGTTTTGAATTTTGAATTTTTTTTTTTATCACCCAACACTAGCCACCACCCGCCACCATTTTCCACCACCATCTTCCGCCACCACCACCACCACCACCACCCACCCCCCACCACCACCTGCCACTCACCACCCACTTGCCACCACCACCCGCTACCACCACCAACCACCATCCACCTGCCATCCACTTGCCACCACCACCCACTTTTCGCCGTTGCCGTTGCCGTTGCCGCCGCCGCCACCACCACCACCAACCTACCATCCACCGCCCGCCACCTACTTGCCACCACCACTCACTACCCACCTGCCACCACCATCCACCACCACCACCCACCACCAGCCACTCGCCACCCACCTACCATCACCACCCACTACCCACCACTACCACCCACTCGCTACCGCCTACCACCCGCCATCATCACTCACTCACCCACCCACCACCACCACCTACTCGCCACCTACTCGCCACCACCAACCACCACCCACCACCGTCACCCACGCACCCACCATCACCACCGACCACCCACCCACCACCACCACCCGTCATCTGTCACCCACCTGCCACCACCACCCGCCACCACTACCACCACCACCACCCGCCACCATCACCCACCCATCCCCCACCACCACCTGCCACCTGCCACCACCACCCGCCACCACCACCACCACCTACTCGCTACCACCCGCCACCGTCACCCACCCACCCACTACTACCACCCACCCGCCACCGTCACCCACCTACCCACCACCACCACTCGCCACCACCCTCCATCCGCCACCTACTTGCCACCACCACCCACCACCACCACCCATTCACTATCACCCACCACCCATCATCGTCACCCACCCACCTACCACCACCACCCACCACCCACCATCACCACTTTCCACCATCGTCTTCCACCGCCACTTGCAACCACTTGTCATTTCTTACTCTTTTTTATATTTTTAAAATTTTTTAAATATTTTTTCAATTACCAAACGCGTTTGTAGTTTATATTTTTTTAAAAATAAACAAAAATTAACTTATAAAATTTTAATAAATATAAATTAAAAACGTAAACGTTGCTAAACACACCCCTTATAATGTGTTCGCTTAAAAATGTGGTCACAAACAGTTGACAATCACATGCATTCGTAACAAAATTATATTACTCTAGCCACATCTAAGTTCACTGAAAAAATAGAAAATAAATAAAAGTCATAAACTTAATTATGACTTGATGTGACATTAATATATAGAATATTTGTTTGCCAAATTCCCATTGTAAGTAACGAAAACCGGCATCATTTCCAGCAACTTGTCCATATAAATGTTTTTTTTTTTTTTTTTTTTTTTTTTGTAAAAGCCATTAAAATACATGATTAAAATAATAAACTATGAGAAAATTCACTATTAGAAAAATTAAAAGAAAATTAGAGAGACCTCCTGCATAATGTCACAAACTGAGCACTTATTATCTTCCTAAGAAACCGGCTCCACAAGTGGTACTGCATACCCCATGTATTATGCCCAAGGACCAACCCAAGAGATGCGAACCCAAGAGATGCGATAAGGATCTATCCTGCCTGTCTTGCCGCTTACAAACTAATGCGCTTGCAAGGTGCTTGGTGTAGAACTCGCATCCCCAATGAGTCGGTATGTTACATGCTACCACTGCCAGTCCCTGACGCCCTCGTCAGGGGAACATTACACTGCCTGTCTCCATGCTTGTCCGTTCCCTACACACGGGAAACCCGCCCCACGCGGACAGCACCCTTGGTGCGGACCCCACAATGAAGGTGCTTGGTGTAAGTCCCACATACCGTTCCTATCATAGTGTCCCTAGGTTGGCTCTAATACCACTTGTCATGAACTGGGCGCTTGTCATACTCTCGATAAGCCGGTTCCACGAGTGGTACTGCACACCCTGTATATTATGCCCAAAGACCAACCCAAGAGATGCAATAGGGACCTACCATGCCTGTCTTGTCGCTCACAAACTAATGCGCTTGCAAAGTACTTGGTGTAGAACTTGCACCCCCAATAAGTCAGTACATAACAATAAGCTCCTATTAGATCAATTCTTGTTAAAATATGAGTTAAAAGTATCGAACTCCTAATAATAGATCAAGTACTGTACTTTGGTGTCTTAGTTTCATGTGACTTAATATGTCCCTAAATATAGTTTTTATCCGATTTTCATATCCTTTTCTAGAAACTTGTTTTGCCAGTCATGATCCCCTCACCTCCAACTACTACCTCTCAATCAGTTGGGCTCCAACAACCACCATCATGTGTCGTTGGTGTGCCAATCTCGGTTAGTGGCTGTGCTTTTGCACCTCATTCCCTCCCATTTTCTACTATTGGTTCGAACAGAACTAGGTCTCACAAAAACAAAACAAAACAAAACAAAAGTTGAGTGAGCGCACAACACAGACCTACTACTGTCAAACTCGAACAAGGTTAGGTCACAACCAAAACTGAATGAAACAATTTTCCCTTCTCTATTCTCATTCCATCATAACTTCTCTTAGCCAAATAAAAAAAACCAAAAACAAATAATCGCATGATGAAACTTCAAGGCCCAATAAAGAAGACAACAAAAGCAGGTAAGAAATCAAAGATGGTTCAATTTTGGCGCGACTTTGAAAGATTTTAACATTGCCAGTGTGAATTTGTATGTTGTGGGCAAACAACTTCAAGATATATAAGAAATTCTCTTTAATTCATAGCGGCTTTGCATAATTAGACCTACTCGTACCTCCAACCATGAAATGATTAATATGGATGAAAGCAATAGCATAATATTACAGTTTAACTCCTCCAACTTCAAGATTTTCTGCTTAGATACCTTCAAGAATCAACCTGAGGAACCAAAAAAATTGCAGGAAACACGGTCAGCATTTCTCAAATTTCACACCATATAATGCAGGTTTTGAGTTCATTGTGCATATGTACGCATTAAGCATAAACTAAAAAACCAAAAAAAGAAAAGAAAGGAAAAGAAAAGAAAAATAAACCTAATCCAAAGTATTAATCTATTTTGTATCTCTGTAATAAGGTAAGTGTAAAAGTCAATCCTGAATAGCATGTTAAGACTTTAAAATTACCAATATGTTTGCAATTGAGAGGGGAGTTTGCACCAAGCAAACGGACCGAGCTAGTTATGGTTGGGGCCTTGCCGTTGGGTTACACAATCGAGTTGGCATAACTGACGACAATTTGGCCGAGGTTTTGAATCACGCAGCTGAGTTAGCCCAAGGTCTGGAAGTTGGACCGGGCTAGTTGTTCGGCGTGGATCATTAGCCGGGCTAGATGTTCAGCGTGGATCCTTTGTCGAGCTAGGTGAAGCGATGGTGTTTCCGATCAGACTAGACACCCCTGTTGCACACCAAGGCGGAGCAAGGTCAGCGAGGATGAATGGGTACGGCTGAAGAAGTGAGCTAGATGCCTCAAATTTTGGCCGGTCAAGAGTAACACGGTTCCAAAGGGCGGACTGTAGCGCCTTGCAAGAAGTAACTCGGTAGGATTTGCTACGTGGTCCAATCAGAATGCAAGGAGAGGAATCTACTAAAGTTGCGCGTCAATATCGTTTGGCAATTTGGCCAAATATTGTTTGGTAGTATTTACATGTACATGTGTAAGGAATAGAGAGAACAGTACAGCCACGCGTCTAGAAAAGGACGAGCAAAGTGGTGCGCACAGAACCTATTTAAACTGTGCGGCGCCTCCATACAACAGTCTAGAACCCTTACATACTGAGACTTTCTGGTTATTAGAGCTCTCTTTCTTTTGTCTTTTCTCTCTAAAACTATGCTAACTTGACTGTCGGAGGGGTACTCCGGCCACAACCCGCCGAGTAGCGCACCATCGTTGTATTCTCAGGTTATTCGGAGTGAAGCAAAGCTTGGACATGAGAAGTACGGAGAGAGACGAATATTTGCTCCCCGTACAACAATTATGAACTAAAATTGTGGGTATTCAATATTCAAACGATAAAACCAAAATGAACCACAACATTCTAGATGAAGATTCTGTATAAACAAATTTGTTCGTATAGCATTGCTCATACCAATATGATTCAATTACTTTTATCTAACATTTCCTTAATATCCTTTCCTTAAGACAAAAGAACTTGTGCTAGTACAACTATTGTAGATTCGTATTCTCCTAATCGAAAAAATGTATAAAACAGTCCATCTTGCATCTCCTTCAACAATTCATTTCTATAAAGATAACATACTAGACAAGGTTATAAAAACACAGGATAGTTGACAGTGTTATGACCAGGACTCGGAATTTTTTGCTGCTCAAAACGTTGTAAACAAATGGTTAAAGTTGATCCAACTAAAACTAAATATGTAAATATCAAAACAGAAAATAATAACGATTACAGAGTATGGTCTACAGAAAATTGTAGAAGGGATCAGACAATGTAGGACAGGATATATCGGTCACTATGCTGAATATCCTTATTGTGAGGTTTTACCAATATTTTGGAATTCGCATTGTTATGAATTGCCAATATCACAATATAATAGGAATTGCCAGATAAATAATTGTACCTCACTTGGATGCCAACTTGCTATCAGCCTCCTTTAATGCCCGAATGAGATGGGAAATTTGATATTTGAGTTTTGCATTTTCTGCACGAAGCTTCTCAATCTCTTCTATAGCCTGTTAGTCACCAGCAAAGAAATTCTAATGATTCATTTTCTTTTGCTACGCTCAAAAGAACACTAGTTCTTCACACCTTTTGGAAACAGATAGGGAAGAAAATAATGAGCAAACCTTTTCTTTTTCTGCAGCTTGCTCAGCTTTTACACTTTCTAGCTTCGACTGTAGTTCAGTAACCATCTTCAGTAGATCCTCATTTCCAGCATCTAAGCCAAAGAACGAAAAAGAAGGTTAAAATAATAAAAGATGAGGAAAGAACAAATATTGCCAGAAGCAAAAATAATTTGAATAAGTTGCTCTGAAAACTACCTTTCTTAGTAGAAATGGCAGCTTCAAGTCTTGCTAAGCGGTCCTTCAGATCAAATATATACCCGTTAATGAAATTACGGTCATAAGAGAAAGACTGAAGTTTTCCAAGCCACTAGCAAATTCAGAAGGATATATATATATATATGTTTTAAACAAGTCAAAAAGAATAGTACACATTTGAAACTATTCGCATTCATGAATAGAAGCAGAGACGATTAGAAGCAATATTTTCTCAAGTTCACTACAAAAGGCCAAAGCTTTCATACTCCAACACCTTGACTTATATGGAACCCTATGCTGCAACCCCAAAGTGGCAACTAGAAATGTGAAAATTCAATTACACATTTCAATATGAAGTAAACTCCGCAAGTGTTCGTTTATGGAATTTCTGAGGAACCCAAAAGAGGTTTAGTTTTACTTCAAGAGATTCAAATCTGGCTGACACCATTTTCTATTGTTAGCGAAAAAAGAAAATCCAAAGCAGAAGCAGCTAGAAGCACCTTTTTATCCAACCAAACAAAGAAATTAAGAAAATTAATTTAGGCAGAAAGGATTCCATGTTTTCCTGTATGCTACTCCAATATTGCTCATCTATTTAAATAATGAGATAAACTTGTATGTGATAAAAAAATAACACAAGTCGCATAGGCAGGTAGAAAATAGAAGTTTATAAGGCTTCCTAACAAAATCTTGACCTTTTCATTAAACAAGATGAAGGCATTATCAATTTTATTCAAGTCATAGTTCCAAATACTGTCACTTGGCAACTTCCCAAGAGCAGGAAAACTAAGATGTTTGATATTCTTCCATACTAATTGCAGAAGCACTATTCATTTGTCAGCTAATTAACTGCAGAGAAGGTAAACTTTTCATATAGTTCTTCAGCTTCTATGCCAATTAAAGACCATGGCCATATTCTAGACAATAGGAAAATCAGTCGAGGCATTCTCAATTTTGAAGCAACAGCTTTGCAGAAGGAGATGCAAATGGAACCATCTCAGGGACAACGAACTCTAAGTTTCTGTTGGCACCATAAATAAAATTATTGTCGATTATAAATAGGTTTAAACTTTCTATTACTTATTATTATTATTATTATTATTATTATGCAGGAAAATCTAGAAAGTTAAGAGAAGTTAAGTCAAGTTTTGAAGATTCAAGGGATGGAGGATAAGTGGCAATGTAAGAATATGGAAGTTATATGTGTAGTTATATGATGGTTAATAGAAGTTTTTTCCTATATTTTTTTGTATAAATTGCCATTGATGGCTCTATTGTAAAAGGCACCAACAAATCAATACATGACTTGATTTTCATTTCTTTTCTATCCTAAGAGTAGATCTAATCTATATAGGAGTAGTTTAAATTTAGATAGGAGTAGTCTTAATGTGCTTTACTTGTATTTAATTGTTTATTCAATCATTTACACCATCATCTTCTTCTTCTTTCTCTCTTTTTTCTGGTTTGTTTTGTCATTGTTTTTACTCCAAGAAAGTCCTTGAACTTTCAAGGCGTAGAATCTCAACACAATTGCTTGATCATTGTGTTGTTTGGTGAGATTTTGGTTAAAGCTCTGTTGATCTGAGCCTAACAAAAATTTTACTAACAATTTTTGGCACCCCTGGTGAGACATCGTCCTAACTTGGAGAGAAAAAAAATGATACAAACAAAATATTAAGAAATTATGCCATCAAGTGGCATATTTGCATCTTGTGCACCCATGGATGCAAGCTACCAATGGAGTGGCAATGTTCCAATGGGTATGAATTATTATTGGAATGCCTTATCTTCCATGCATAATAATTGTCAA
This sequence comes from Camellia sinensis, assembly GCF_055761805.1. Lineage (NCBI taxonomy): Eukaryota > Viridiplantae > Streptophyta > Magnoliopsida > Ericales > Theaceae > Camellia > Camellia sinensis. Next base: position 11,951,382 of record NC_138970.1, read on the forward strand.
TATTATGACAATGATTCTACCATCTATTGCCAACATAATGGCATGACAAATGATATCGAAAGAATAATTCGGCGTTGTAAGGATGAAATTTATTGGCGCAAGAGTGAAATTTTGGCTCTACAAGAAGAAATTAATTCTCTTGATTGGCAAAAATTTCAAATAATTTCATCAACGCCATATTATTTGATGCAAAAAGATATAAATTACTTTGATGAAAAAATTCGTTAATTTAGTCGTCAATTTTATCAAGTTGATGGAGAAATTCAAAATTGGAGTAAAAAATTATACAATCTTAAAAAGCACAAATTTTATGTGCCTCTAAGTAGCTTTTCCAAGCAAAACTTTCTCTCCACAAAAAATCATGGCTAAGGAAAAATTAAGTTCTAAAAATGGCATGACTGAGGGGCAATTTTTTAAGCCATTAATTGAAAAAGAAGACCGACTTCTTTTGCCAAAAGCTATTGAGCATTTTAATCCAATTGAAGGATATGGTTTTAAGTCAAATATGACAAAGAATGTTGAACAACCATTACAAAATGATGGTGAACATTCAATTGGAGAGTATGATTTTAAGCCACACATGGCTAAATATGATGAACAACCATCACAAAATGATAATAAAAATCCAATTGGAGGGCATGGTTTTAAGCTAAACATGGCTCAGTTTGATGAAAAAACATCACAAAATGATAGTGAAAATCCAATTAGAGGGTATGATTTTAAGCTAAACATGGCTAAAAAATATGAACAACCCACATTTGATGAATTTGAATTTTTTGACATTGTTAATTTTGTCAAAAAATTTAATTTTCTAAAGTCAATTGACATTATGATTTCTGTCATCCAACAACTACAATGGCTTTGTGGTTCACATCAAAAATTAATTTTGATGAAGTGATTTACGAAAAGAAATTCTGAATTTTATTTCTATTTTTTATATAACAGTAATGTGGGAGTATTTCCATGTGGCCACAACAACAAAAAAACTATATATACATAGTCAATCGATTATAATTTTCATAAATTTTATTATATATTTATGTTCATACAACTGTTCAAGAATTCGAATACTCATTCTTAAAGAGTTGGGGGCATTGTTTGTACTAAAATAAAATTTCTGTCGATTATAAATAAGTTTAAACTTTTTATTACTTATTATTATTATTGTTATTATTATTATGAGTATGTAGGACAATCTTGAAAGTTAAGAGAAGTTTAGTTTTGAAGATTCAAGGGATGGAGAATAAGTGACAATGCAAGAAGATGAAAGTTATATGGGTGGTTAGATGATGGTCAATAGAAGTTTTTTTTTTACGTTTTTTTGTATAAATTGCCGTTGATGACTCTATTGTAAAAGGCACCAACAAATTAATACATGACTCGATTTTCATTTCTTTTCTATCCTAGGAGTAGATCTAATTTACATAGGAGTAGTTTAAATTTAGATAGGAGTAGTCTTAATGTACTTTATTTGTAATTGATTGTTCATTCAATCATTTATTTCATCATCTTCTTTTTCTCTCTTTCTCTTTTTCTTGCTTGTATTTCAGTTATTTTTTACTCCAAGGAAGTCCTTGAACTTTCAAGGCATAGAACCTCAACACAATTGCTTGATCATTGTGTTGTTTGGTGAGATTTTGATTAAGGCTTTGTCGATCTATGCCTAACAAAAATTTTACTAACAGTTTCGCATATCAGAGTTCCAATGAATAGTATAAGAAACATATGCAGAACAATGACAGAAAACTGGAAAACAAATTCTTCATCAATCAGAAGATAAACAACACAAACATGCCAAAATGAAAAATGGCTAGACCACTAAAGTAAATAATAATTAAAATGCATCAAAACTGCACAGAACCCTAGACCCACAAATTATCAGAAACCAAAATGCATCAAAACCCAATACATATGACTCAGCGAGCACAGATTCTAAAAAAAGAAGAGCAAAGAAACTAAAAACGAACCAAATTCATCAAAACTCTGCAAAAACCCTAAACCTACAAACCATTGAATGTGACAATCTAAACCAAGAATTACATGACCAATGTATATGATACTGTATATGTATATAAGTGTTTTGGTTGGATTGAATTTGTGGTTTGTCTAAGTGTGATGAAGTCTGTGTTTAGACCAAGAAATAGTTGATCAAACATATAAATCAATCAAACCTAAACAACACAAACATGCCAAAAATGAAAAATGGCTAAGACCACTGAAGTAAGCAAGAACCAAAATACATCAAAACTGCACAGAACTGTAGACACACAAATTATCAGATACAAAAATACACCAAAACCCAATAAAATATGGCTCAGCAAGCAAAGATTATAGCATAAACCATTGCATATAATAATCTAAACCAAGAATTTCATGAAGAACAATGTATATGATATATCTATATATGTGTATACAGAAGTATTTTGATTTGATTGGATTGGAATGAGATAGTGGGTTGTCTAACCTCTGCTTCGGAAGCTCTTTGGTAAAAGGGTTTCAAGATTTCTTGAAGATCTTTGGACGCCGCCATTTTCACAACTTGGTCTCTCTCTCTCTCTCTCTCTCTCTCTCTCACTATGACTGCGCGAGCTGTTCGATTGGAGGGGATGATAGCTGTCGGTGTTCCTAAAATGGAAGGGCACGATGATTGAAATTACGATAATACCTCTAATTTGGAGTTGTTTGTTGATCAACGGTTTGGGACAATTTTGGTATTTTCGTTTTATAATATTTGTGGAAAAAAACATGCCAACCCTATATTCATAGCAATGATAATTTGTTCGAAAAGAAAAAATTACAAAAAAAATAAGATTTAAAATATAAAATGTTTGAAACTCTCAATTTTTTTATTATTATAATTCTATCCGTAATGTGTTAAGATATGTGTTAACTTTTAATTTTATTATAATTGTGCATGAATCATCTATATAAATGTGTAAGTTCCTAACATTATTCATTTAAAATATTCCAAGATTTAAAAGGGGAATTGACCATAAGGGATATACAAAAAAATTATTTACAAAAAAATAATAAAAATTAATTTTTATTTTTTATTTTTTCACTAATGTGCAATAATTTTTTAAAAGGCCCCTTAATGGTAATTTCTCCATTTTAAAAATCAGATTTAAAGTAAATATATATATTACATAACAATGAACAAGTTTTTAAATTTACAATAGGGATGGAATTTTAAAAATAATTGCAGATTTATAAAATTTTTATTTTTCATCTTTTATTTTTAAGATATGATGAGATTGTAGTGTCAAATTCTGCATTTACCGGTAGGCATATTTTGGTGTTGCATATGTGCCTAAGTAAAGACACATGTCTCACGTGTGCTCATGTTTAAAAAATAATAATAATAAATAATAATAAGGCGTGTTTATGATAAAAATTAATTTGACAATTAAACAGGGTTAGATGTGTAATGGGATTGGATTATGAAACTAAACCTTCATGAGAATTGCTAATACCCCTTAGAGGGAACTCGTAGTCTTATGCCATTATTCCAAAATAAATATGATTTTATATATGACACATAAAAGATCTCACTTCGCAGACTTGTCATGCCAACTGATTGAATTAAATTGTTTGGCAAAATATATAAGCTTAAAAATAGAATCTTCAACTCAGGGGTGTTTTGAAAAATTGATAAAAAGTTGGCTTTTAGCTTTTTACCAAGCTTTTTGACTTTTTTGAAAGTGATTTGAGAAGTTGGTAAAAAACTGACTTTTTTACTTTTTGATTTAATATTTTTTAAAAGTGTCACATCACTCTAAAATGACCAAAATATCCTTACTTTTTGCATGTCAACATTTTTTTGAATTAATTAATTATAATGTTCTATAGGGTAGTTTGGTAAATTTGTAAGTAGCTTTTTTGGGTCTTCCCAAATGGGTATAGTGGCGTTTTTGCAAGGGTGGCGTTTTGGGAAAATTGTTCAAAACGTGGCGTTTTTGGGAAGTTGCCAAAACGGCACTCATTATCTCGAAGTTTGCTTTTTCAGTTTATTTTGAATTTTTTGAACTACAAAATTTAAATATTTGAAATTTTGAAAAAATTTGCTAGTCATATTTAACTTTTTCAAAATAAAAACTACTTAACCATTGAATTTCAAATTTTAATCTAAATAAGTTGCACATAAGTTTTGCCAAAAGGGTCGATTCAATAAGTAACTAAAATCTCAATAAATTGCAAACAATAAACTACCCATTACAAAGCCAGTATATTCATATTCACCATACAATTCTTCCATCAGTTGAATCTACATCATAGATACTCTGACCATTCCTTTATAATCACTCCATTCTATTGCAATGGCAGAAGTCTAAGGCTGCCCAAGAAGGGAAGGCCTGTAGAAAGCATGGGATTGTGCAATCTCAATGCGGTCTCGGGGATCATTCAATGTTTCATCTCTCAATGCTTGAAGAATTGCTTGTGCTTTTTGTTCCCTGACAAACATAAGGAAAAAAAAAGGGTAGATGATCAAGAACCGGACTTACTTGGACACGAGCTATTAGAGCTATCAAACTAGTTTGCATGATTTTGTACAATATGTGGGATTTCTTATTTATCCCTTAACTCCTTCAATAATTCATACTTCAATTCAGAATTAACCTAAATGACATGATAACTAGGCCAACATAAGTTGGATTTGTACCATTTGAGAACACAAGTGTATTAAGTAAGAACTAAGGGTTAAGAGCAATATTTTATTTTCACAAAAGGGAGAGCCCTTGAGGCAAAATTTTTTGAGTAATGTATTTTGGTAATTGTCGATGTAAACCCTAACACTATATAACGCTACATTCTGTGCAGTTGTGTTGTGCTCTCTCTTTCATTCTTTCTGATATAGTGAAACTAGTGTGAGCTATGGATGTAGACAATTTTGCTAAATCATGTAAATCCGTATTGTTTCTTGTGTGATTGATTGTTTTTTCTTCTTGCTTTTGTTTGTGCATTTGAATGGAAATGCAGAAAAAGAAAGAATTTTACCTCGTTATTAGTATTTTATATAGTATCTTCAGGATGGGACAGAGTTCGACCGGAGCAACAGGCTTGCTTTCTCCAGGATGCGGTATGCTTAAACTTGACTGACTCAAAAGTTCGTAAAAGGCTCCTACTGCAGAAACTCCCTGGAAAAAAGAAAGAATAATGAAAAATAGGCGAAGTATTCAATTGTATGGAAATTCTAACACAGCCTTAGAGCGTCACAATTCTATCAGCATAGCATACATGCAGAGTTAGAGCAGATAAAATACTCAAGCATTTTTAAATAGGCAAGTCAAGTACTATAATAAAGATTACTACCTGGATCATTCCTTTGCCACTAATGCTATCACCCATATCGAGGCTCAGCTCCCCCTTGGCGAGCATTTGACCATACCATGCATTACGACCTTTCAACAGGGTTACATAAGTGTCAGACAGGAGAGGCCCAGCAAGCTTCTCGGGTTCTTCAGCCAACAAATGGGTGATAAATATCATCTCTGATGTACAATGTGCAAAATATACTGATTTGCTTGTAGCACTTTCATTGGTTAGAGCTGCCACCATTCCTATGGAAAAGCCAGTATTGATTCAATTTAGATTAAGCAATACACATTCCCTTTTGGTATTTTTTGGCAATATCTTTCGGTCAAGTGAAAAGTTACGACATATCTCGGCTGCTGTGTCAACAACTGTAATCTAAATAACAGGACTACTATTGCAAATAAAATATTGTCAATTATTGCCACTATCTATCACAAAATTATAGAACAAATTTATAGCCATATATGCCCGCCCACCCTTTTAGCATGCGTTAATTCTGTCAGAAGATATCCCTGCATTTTCTTGTGTTTTTCAACTAAAAATGGGCTTCAAGGAAAATGAAGGAAACTTGGACCAACTTTTTCGTTCATTTTCCTGCAATTTCCCACTGCTTTCCTGTTAACCCAGATAGGCGTAGTAGAATGCACACACATTGAACGTCAAGAAATAATTATACTTACCAGCACCAATGGCGTAAACGTTTTTCAATCCTCCCATAACTTCATGAGTAACGAGGTCACTATTGTCCCATACAATGAAATGGGGTTGCCTCAAAAATTGTGCAAGTGGTTTCCTCCACTTCTCGGCGCCACAAATTCGAGCATTAGCATATTCTTTGTTGTAAATCTCTGAGGCAATATTTGGTCCACCAAGATAAAGGATGTTCTCTATTGGTACTCTAGCTGCCATGCAGTCACATTAAGATTTAGAAAATGATAACGACTTTACAAGAAATTTATTTTTATATTAAAAAAAATAACATTGCAAAGTAAATAAAATATCCAAATTTTATTTTCCCTCCTATGTCAAGTCTTTAAATTATTATACGAACTCAGAGGTGTCAGTCCTGCTTTCATTTTCCAACTTCCCACAGTTTTATACCTGATTGACCTACTGTCAATTGAACCGAGAACATGCTCAATTTGATCATGAAACATCTTGGTACTATATGATTTACAGATTCAACAATTTCTTCTCTCTCTTTTTTCATCTAACAAAGACATTGTTCCCTCCCAATATGTGTGTTCATCCTTTCATGAATGTAAAAAAGATGTAAACAAACTAATGCTTGTTTTATGAAGACACCATGAAATTTGTCAAAAAAGAGATATGGTAATTAGAAGAAGAACTTACTTGCTCGATTAATCATTTGTGTGGGTGTAATTATATGAGGAACAGGTTTAAGTGCAGCCTCTATACCCTTTGCCAAAGAGATAATAATGGGCACAGTGATTCTCTCATTCCAATACTTACTGATTTCTTCAAACACCTCACGTGTTTCAGTAGAAGGCAAGCCATTCACAACAATATCAGCATCCCAAACCGCCTCCTGCAAGTTAGTCACAACCTTCAAAGGACAAAGTGGCATATCGATCATGTTCAAGCAAAACCCATCTTTCAATATCTCATCTGCATAGAGTGTTCGGTCACCCAATCTCGCTTCAACATACTTCAAATACACACACCGCCTAATCAACCTTCTAAGTACATCTTCCCTTGAATTGATCACTTCAAAGAGGTGTTCCGCCGTGGCCCTATCTACAGCTCTTCCCGGTCTCCTCCATATTCTGATTTGAACCTTATCTCGAAATTGACCATAGCTATCTTGAAGCAGTGCTGCGAAAACACTGCCCCAAGCACCGGCCCCAACACCTACGATCCTCAGCAAATCACCGTTGGTCTTGCCAAGAACACGTCGAAGCTCATCAAGCTTCTCCTCCAAACCATTATGGTTCTGTATAGGTATAGACCCACCATTCAAATACCTATTATGACCCATCACTTCAATACTTCCAGCAACCATCTTCTAATCAGTACTAATTATCAACAAAGAAAACCCAAACCTAGGTTTCTTCCACGAAGCTATCTTTTGTTTTGAGCTCTGATTTTAACGGATATAAGAATGTTCTCGACTACAACACATTCTGAAATCAACCCACATCTGATTGTACATAGATTTTGCACACCCTCAAATCTTACAATGCTTCCTGATTTGAAAAAAAAAAAAGAAAAAAAAAATCCCAGCTTTTTTATATGGGTTTTTCACCTCCCTAGCTTGATCTTCTCAACTATGTCAGATTTCGATAAACCAATCTTAAATTCGAATAAGGGTTTTGTTTCTTTAATCTCTCCCTACTTAATTCCTCTTCCAGTCCACAATATTCTGCTTCCCTGATCTTTTTGATGACGAAATACTCAATATTTGTTGGTTATTTTCACCTAAATCAAAGTGTTTTCTATAATTTTTTACTCAAGATCTTCACACCCACCAATCTTAGATTTTCATTTTTTCTTGTTCTAAACTCAAATTCAGGAAACCAAGAATAAACCAAATGAGGGTTTTGTACGTTAAACACACAGAATACAATGAAAAAGTCTTAACTTTGTAATCTCCGCCTGAGTTTGTTCATCTACCCCAATAGAAGTTCAATGAAATATATAAAGAGAACTTAAAAAACCAACCTTTACGCGTAGACCGCAACAAAGCTGCCGAGAGTTTGGTGAGTCAAAACTCAACAAAGCCCACCAAAGATTTGAAAGTTAGAGAGAGAAGAAGAAGAAGAATGAATGAATGAAACAAAAGTTGGGTGACCCAAATTCATATAAAAGAGTTTACATTTGAAAGTGATGATTCTTTGTGAATATCTATCTATATATATATATAGAGAGAGAGAGGACATTGATGGAATACAGTTGAAATTGAGTTGGGAGCCATTCGCAAAGCATTTAAAGTTTTGGGATTGTGCTGTGCCAACCTCCCCAACGGTCATTAATTTGGAGGGTGAGTTCGTAGTGGCTTGTTGTTGGGTGTTCCCAATCCCATGTGCTCACCCTCATGCTAGCTAGAGCGTACTACTTTCACGTTGTCATCCATATTAGCCCCCACACTTTTGGAATTCAGAACACCTTCTCCCGAAACTTTAAATATACAATAATCTTTGGTAGTTCGAAATTCCCTAGCTCGAATTGACTCGAAACTTAAAACTACATCGTTTTGGATTTTTTTTTTTTCCTTCTTTTTCTTGCTTTCGAATACAGAGAGACAGAAAAGAGAGAGAATTAGAAAAGAGAAAGAGAGGAGGAGAAGAAAAGAAAAGGAAGAGAGAAGAGGTGAGAGAGAGGAGGAGATGGAGAGAGAGAGAGAAGGAGAAAAGACGGTGATGGCGGAGAAGAAGGCGGTGATGGAAGGGGAGGAAGAGAAGGAAGATCTGTGTGTATACAAGATCTATGTATACACACACAACAGATGGTGATTGCGGCGAATCTGCCGGTGGCTCTCCCACCTCTATTCTCTCTACCATTTTTTTTTTTTTCTAGTGGATTTGGATCTGAAGATGAAGATGTTGATGATTTGTTGATGATTGTTGTTGTTGATGATAATGTTGTGTTGTTGGATTTTTTTATTTTTTTATTTTTCAGATTCGACAATTTAATTTTTTTTTCAACAATGATTCATCCTCCTTTTTCCCCCACCCCCTTTGACCCACTCTCTCTCTCATTGGTTACATTTTCTTTTTCTTTTTCTTTTTTTTCCTGCTCCTCCAATCACCACCCGCCACGTGGCAAAGGGGGTGAGGGGGGGACCCCCAAAAGGGGGTCCCAAGCATTATTCTTTTTTTTTTTGTTGTTGTGATTGTTCGTTGTTGTTGATTAATGATGTTGTGTAGTTGAATTTTTTTTTTTTCAAATTCAACAAAAATTATGATGTTGTGTTGTTGATGAATGTGTTGTTGTTATTGTTGTGTTGATGAATGTGTTGTTGTTGTTGTTGTGTTGATCAATGCTCTGTTTCTCCTCTAGCCTCTCTGTTTCTCCTCTAACCTCCATGTTTCAGAGAGCAAAGAGAAAGAAAGAAAGAAAGAAAAAATTTAAAGCGGTGTCGTTTAGACTCGGGCCATTCGAGCCATCTTGGTTTCGAGCTATCAAACGGGACTGTTAAATATAATGTGATACTTTAATAATTAGATTTTGATATTAAATATCAATTTTATTTAGTGGGTCAAAAGTTGATTTGATATTTGATTTCACTCTTTCATGTCAATTTTAATATATTCTTACTTCATATATTTTTTTGAAACAAAAAGTTTTCATATATAAAATAAGAGCCATGATCCAGGCCCCAGCACCCCCTACATATACGTGGGAGCAGCAAGAGAAGGACTAAAAAAAAAAAAATTAAACCAATGAGAATTCACTGGGAGTCACCTCAGTAGAGGTCTTACTCTTTTTTCATAAAATAAAAGAGTTTAAATTTAAAAATAATAGAATAATAGATTTAATATATTAGGTAAAGAACGTCATAAGCCTTTAAAAAAATTAATATATTAAATTTTAAAAGTTTGGATGGAGATGCACTTAATACCCAAAAAAAAAAAAAAAAAAAAAAAAAGAATTAGAATTAATTTTAATCACTAACATGTGGGATTCACCATTGATATTACTAAAAATACAGCTCTCTTTTCCTTCCTAAGACCCTTCTCAATTCATCAACTCTTTCCCATCCTTCGACAATTTATCTCTATCTCTTGTTCCGTTTGTATGAATTTGTCTCATCTCGATAAGAGATGGTGAGGGGCAAAATATCCATCCCTCCTACCCTGTTTTTTTGTGTCCCTACCCCGATTACATTAATTAAATATATATATATATTTTTTATAATCGGATATTCAGATCAATTTACATATACCTCACTTTCAAATACCTTTATATATATATATATATATATATATGTTTTTATATATAATTTAATTTATTATGTATAATAAGATCAAAATATTAAAATAGTTACATATCTCTCACTTTCACATGTCAATCTCTCATTTCTTTTAAAAAAAATTAGAACTTTCATACTATTTACTTTCTTGCCTCTTAAAAGTTACAAATAAATCCGCTACTTCCTCCATTTTTGCCGTCTCCTTGACTTTTCCTACTCTACTTTGTCCAGTTATCATCATTAACTGTTAGTCACCCTCCTTATCCAATTTTACCGCTGTCAACTCTACTTCCACCATCCCTCCCCTACTATCCTCCCAACCACCCCCCTATGACTCCCCAACCCTCTAAGGGACATGGGGGACCAATTGAGACATTCAATAACACTCTTAGAAGCTATCACAATAATATCTTAGCAATTTTCTTTTCCTCTTTTCTGGTTTTGTGGAATGGGGAGTATATGCAGCACACGCAATTTCACATGATAATGTGCAAAATTGATCAATAATGGGTATCAATTCTTATCCATTAACTTTCATTGGAAAGAGTAATAGATGATATGTTTCACTCATTCAAGAAATCTGCATGACTGGCAACAACAACACATTAATTAAATGGGATTTCTTAGTGTGCTAAACTCAAGCAAACTGTAATGAATGGCAAAACATATTAATTAAGGGTTACGTGAGTTAGTATTTTGATTTTTTAATTATTTTAACGATAATGCTACGTAACTTAAATTTTGTGGTTCAAAAGTGGCTTAAATGGCCAAAACGACGTCGTTTTGAGTACAGAACAACATAAAAATGGCCAAGGCCATTTGAGCCACTTTTAAGCCACAAAATTTGAGTTACGAGACATTTTCCTTATTTTAATTTGAGATCAAAAAGTGTGATTTGAGATAGACTTTTTGATTTTTTAGTGAGATGTCCACACGTGAAATTACCTAACTGTCCTTGGGTGAAAGTTGACACTGCTGGGCACGTCAGCCGAGTAATTTCTTTCTCTTTTTTTTTAATTTTTTTTAATTTTTTGGAAAAGACTTTTTTATGTTTTTTTAAATGGCGTTGAAAAATGAAAATTTCGGTTTTTTTTATTTTTTTTTAAAAAGGGTTTTTAATATTTTTTTTAAATGACATGAAAAATAATAATTTTGGTTTTATTTTTTGTCTTTTTTTTAAAATTTTTTTTTTTTTTTGAAAAGGTTTTTTTTTTTTATAAAAAAAATGATATGAAAACTAAAAATTTCGGTTTTATTTTTTTGTCTTTTTTTTTTAATTTATTTTTTTGTTTGAAAAAAGTTTTTATGTTTTTTTTAAATGACGTGGAAAATGATGAATTCGGTTTTATTTATTTTTTTAAGAAAAAGGCAAATATCTGAAAATATTTATGTCATCGATTGTAACCGTTTGTTGGAACATTTTTAAAAATTTTTATCCTAAAAATTTTTCTAAACAATAATTTGAAAAATTACGCGTTGGTCTCTTTTACCCAATTTGTTAAGCGAAAATTTTTGAAAATTATAGTCCTACCTTTGACCCACAATTCAAGTGACGGCCACACATTACAGGCCCATTTTACTTTTTAAATGTTTTTAGTTTTTGTGTCACAATCGTCAAATCATAACATCGCGGTTGCCTATCGTGCTATCCTACTTAATTATTACAAGTGCGTAACAAAATTTGTCCTTCACCAACCCAATAATTTTACAAAGTAAGGAACGTAAACAATTGAAAGGGATTATTTCTCATGTAAACACATACATATTGTACATGATAATATACTTACATATAACCTCTTCCTCGTAGGTAACCAATGTTACAAGCCTACGAATATAAGGTGAACTATTATATATTTCCTAATATTCCGTTATTACACATGTATACTAACTTGTCCCATATGCAAAGTCGCACTAATGCCATATGCAGGTCCTCATCCACAACCATTAAACCATCCTCGTCATGTTCAACTTCTGGTATGGCATTTACTATTGTCATAGCCTTTTCCTCATTCAAGATGGGGTTAATAGTTGTTGGATTGCCTGTATTTCTACGTATATAATTATGTAACACCATTGACGCACCTACTAACTGAACTTGTACATTTGTAAAATCATACCGAGGCATGTCTCTAATAAACCCCCATTGATTTTTCCAGGTACCGAAAGTGCGTTCCACCACACTTTGTAACGACAAGTAAACTTTGTTAAATAATTCATTGGGGGTGTTTGTTGTCCTGTACCGTTCACTAACGCGGAATTGTTGTTGGTGGTAACGGTTGCCTTTGAAAGGTGCTAGGTAACAAACCCGGTTCGAATAGCCAGCATCAACAAGATAATATTTGCCTGCAAATAGTACTAGAATTTCAAACAAACCACCAAATTTTGGAGAATTTTTAATTAACGATGTTTTCCCAAACATTATGTACCCAAATATTTTCAATGCAATGTGTTACCTTGTTTAGGATATGGAAATAGGACATTGTCATTTGTTAGTATCTCATTAAAGATGCGACTATCGGGCATACTTCCTTCTCATCCAAGTGATACGAAGATAAAAACGCATGTCAAAATCGCACGCAACCATGATATTTTGCGTGCAACAGTATTTCCTACCAAAATATGTTGCGGCATCTGGTCCCGTAACCCGTGCAGTAACATGTGTTCCGTCTATGGCTCTGATACAGTCTTGCCAACAACCTAATTGTTTTGTTACTGCTACGGGTACATGTAATGGTTATTTTTCATACGTCACATCCATTAAAATATAATAATAAGGCAAACATACTTAATTGAGTGAGGTTTTAAAATAGTATCTTCAATGGTAGGTATTTCCGTTTAAACCGCACGTATAGATGTAGATGCTGTTAACTATATGTTGGCCTACAATGTACAACAATGAACTCCATCATTACCGTTAATACATTATGCACGTATCGGGACACAGTCTCCCCCGAATGTTGGAATCATTCTTGGATTTCGCGATTTTGTAACCCTCTCAATACGTAGATAAACATTGCAACGCTTTCTTCAACAGCTAAGCCATGTGAACGTTGCGGTACTTGTAACCCGAAATCAGTTACTAATGTGTGACACAAAGCCGCAAAAACTTCCTTCGGCATGCACACATTTTCCTCAAATTGACCCATATGGCCCGTATGTAGTTCAATTATCTATGCATGCCCGGTCAAAATTGAAGTGCGACATGGCGTTTTAGATATGTGTTTTTCATACCACTCTTGAACATACCGACATGCTTCTAGAAATGTCCAGTTGTTTTGTTGTTACAGCTATATGGCCATTTTGTTAAGCATTTCCGTTAAATCGTCATTGCTGCTTCCATCCCCAGGATTCATCATGTCGATTCAAGCAAAACCTACAACAGTGGAACGGTTTCAATCAGTTTACACATGATGCAGTGGCTTAAAGGTAATAACAATTTCCAAATACAGATTGCCAACATCGTTGGAAATATTTATGTTGCGTCACCATGGTGATCATGCCTAACAGCAAGGTACAATTGCATGTAAAATGATATCAAATAAAGAAACAGTGAACTTGGTGGTAATTGGTAATACACAAACCAATAAAACATTAATTGCATTACCAACACAACCATACAAACGGAAAAGTAACATAATAATAAACAAAAATAAATAAATAAACAAGCAAGACATGGCAGCCCGCCGTTGCGAATCTAATTCCCAAAAAAAAAAAATCAAACACAACCATCTTGTTCCATCAAAACACACACACACACACACAACCATCCTATGTAATCGTCGAAAAATGGACACAAACATGCAAATATTTTTTGACCAAACCTGAGAAAAAAAAAACACAAAAAAAAATGAAAAAAGCACGTACAACCATGCTGTTTATTACAAGTCCAACATGAACGTAATTAAATGTTTTTTAAAGCAAGAGAAAGGAACGCATCTTCAGCATCACACTGCTATCAAACTCGGCGAGGCCCGAACAAGTTAGCAAACAGCGCCGCCGCACTACACTGTAGTTGTTTCTGTGTGAGCCAGCTTATAATGTTGTCATCATCAGGCTGACACATCATTATCTCCCAGTAATCTGCGTTATCCATTAGTGTCAACGCAAAATGGAATAGCGGCGTACCAAGAAGGGAAGGAATGTTCCTCAACCGTTGCATGCACTCCGAAATTGTGTACAGTGATTCGTTACCTGTGAGGTGCCTGACCGTAACTTGCTGATTCTGGGTACGAACAACACTTGTCAGATTGTTCATGCTTTCCGCTATAATTGACACTTCACTTGTTGCCTTCTTCGACTTTGCACAACTTGTTGACGGAGTTCGTTTCCTTTTCACATCAGTCTAAACTAGTTCGATTAAAGAATCTGAATCCACATCCTCTACTCGTGTCGGTATCGGATCAACAAATGGTTGGGCTCCAATACTATCCACAGAATCGGATAAGACATCGGCAGCTTCAACAACTTTTTCTCTCGAGGTCCAATGGTGCTTACCAGTAACTGATGCCCCTGTAAAGACCATCTCCATGCAACTCACGATGTTCCAAAGTTTTTTTTCTTGAACTTTGCACACGCCTTGTTTGTCTGCAAAATTGAACATTGATAAAAAAAAGAAAACGTTACATGTAATAGGTGAAATTTTTACTAATAGCAAAAATGAAAAAAATAATTGTTAACAGGAAAATATGAAACGAAACAAACATACGGAAATTACATTGTACTTATCGATTCCATCTTGTCCCACTGTAACGCCCAAAAAAAAAAAAAAACGATAAAGCTAACTCATAAGCGGAAGAATAATAGAAATGAAATACTTTCATTCATTAGAGTTCGTTTACAAAAGTTAACACATGCGATATACATTTACAAATATTCATCCTGAATCTACAGCATGTGTTACAATATTGAGAAAATTGAAACTAAACAAATAGTCATATGCCCTATAGGCTTACATCTTTCTAAGTCATGACTTGGTTACACAAAAGTGAGTCTAGCTCAATACAATTTAAGCCCTTGGCTATACAAAAGAATACAGCAAAATAAAGAAACTCTTGCTCCCAAAGTCCCTCCAAGCTATTACCCTAGCGAAAGCATGTCTCTAGCACCTGAAAATGGTTTTCCCTAATTAGGGTGTGCTAAAGCCTAGTAAAAATAATCTAACACAGTATATGCGACTTAACAAAGATATAAGTACAATGCGCATATACAATACCGGTGACAAAATTTCTACATTTTATATAACCGTAGGACACCAAGGTTCATATTCCAATTCATTTTAAGTTCATTCAGTATTCTCAATTCATGAGTCAATTTCATTATTTTTTATAACCTAACTGAGACTACAACTCAGTGTTTTTTTTTCAATTCAATACATTACCACACAAACACTTCAAATCTACCATTTTACGAAAATTTCGTCCGCGAGATCGACACCCATGTATACACAAGATTTCGGGACTTTCACCCTAGACACTCCGGCCAACTTAATTTCAATGGCGTCCATCTTCTATCTCATTCTAAACATCATACATATGCAATGTATATAAATCATAGTCATATTCAATGACAATCAACAATAGATTAATTTCAATTTACCTAATCCTCATGCAATTTCTACAACAATCATAGCTATCCTCCACCAATAGCTCAAGATAAATATTTCTAAACAGATATACAATCATCTCAATAGATAAATTATTCAAATTTCCATAAGTAAGAGACAACACGTGTCCAACTCCACCATTTACATCAACAATCATCCAATTGCACATTATTATTATCAATTTCAGTTGTTTATACAAAATAACAATTTGACCCATTTAGGGCAAAACTCCCATTTTTTCAAATATCAACCCAAATGGCCCAATTCAAGTATTTGGCCACAGTACAACTTCACATTCAACCCCATTACCATTTATTTCATATTCACTTAGAGATCCCTCTATTTATTTCACACCCAAACCCTAGGTTTGCTCAAACTACGCCTAAATCCCACCATTGTTACACAATGATAAATAACTAAGCTAAAAATCATATGAAAAAACCCTACCTCAAAGAGAGAAGACGAGCCAAGAAAGAGTGAAACTTCAAAGATACCCAAATCCAACTCTATTCGAACCAAAATGGAGATCTTGAGATGATCTACCTTTTTTATCAAAGGGATTAGGGTGAGGAAATCACTAGAAGTAGGTGAAAATATATATATATATATAGAGAGAGAGAGAGAGAGAGAATGCGTGTTTTAGAGAGAGAGGGTCTCAACTTTAGGTTTTAGGAAAAAAAGATCTGAAAAAAGTGATGTAAAAAGTCATTTTCGCAATCTGATATACACACAGTCCGCTCGACTACAAGAGTTGACGCTCGAGCATTAGACACAAAAAGTTGTTTCGCTTGAGCGCAAAAAAAGCCGCTTGAGCGCCAAGACACAATGAGCAAGACGCTCATCGCTCAAGCGTAAGAAATGACACTCGAGTGCAGAAAACACACATCCAGTAGTTTTGCAGATAACAGACCAACGCTCGAGAGCAAAAAAGGCCGCTTGATCGCCACTCGCTCGAGCATAAGAAATGCCGTTTGAGCGTAAAAATCATCCTCTCAATAGTTTTGCAGACCTACAAAAGTACTGAGTGTTTGCAAAGCCTGCTCGAGCACAAGAAATGCCGCTTGAGCGGAGGGCCAAAATTCTAGGCAACACAAGGTTTGAAAGACAAGCAATCAACCTGCCCAAACACAACCACATAAACCCCAAAGCCAATTTCAAAGAGATACAAGGGAAGAAAGAGATAAACAACAGTATAAAAACATTAAACCCGAGTCTGGGATACCACAAGAATCGGGTCAAAACTGAGATTGCTATACCCACCATTCATCAGACGCTTGAAACATACCGGTTTCGATGTCAAAGACAATCCCTGACACTCCCCTGCTGGAATTCATTAACTTCCTCCAAGAATTCCATTCTTTTTTCAGACTAATGTATTTATTCTTCAACTGTTTCAGGCCATGTTTTCTTCCAATTTTTTTCTCAAATTTCCTTGCCAATGACTTATACACAGCTTCACTTAGGACTAGGAATGGCCGATTTCCTTTTGTAATCTCATCAACAATCAGCTACAGGAAAATTCAGATTGACTCACTGTCCCAAGATGCCTTGTAGTTTAATTGCTTGTGTGTCTCTTCCACAGTGCTTGACTTATCTGGAGCAATGCCTTTGTTTTTCGATTGGGTACGAGAAAAAGTACGTATGGAAACCATTTGGACTAACCACGTAGCTAAGGCAACTAATTTACGGATCAAAATTATCACCATCACAAATTTGCTTGTTATATACATACATATAAGACCATAACACAATAATTTAAATTGGTTGCCACATGAACAATGTATGGCCTTTGCACAATAAACACCATTAATTGGATGCTAATATTGACAGTATATAACCATTGCACATTAATTAACATAGCATTACAAACACATAACATTCATGCAGAACGAATACAAATATTGAATATGCTAAAGGCCCCAAAAATTCTACCAAAAGTTTTACCAAATGTCTCACATGGGTGTGGAACCCACATGGGATCCACATTGCGTGGGTCCCACATCCATGTAAGACAATTGGTAAAACTTTTGGTAGAATATTTGGGGTCTCTAGCATTACTCGAAATAGAAACAGTACATAAAAGTAGTCATTAATGTCTCCCCCAAACTAGTCATGGAACGCAAGGCAAGCTTAAAGTCATAACAATCAACCTTCATACAACCTCCTAAGTTTCCTTACATATGCAACAAGAAAATGATAACAACAATGTATAGCACATAGACAATGGTTTTAAGGAGACGCAATAACTGTTAATGTGTATGACATCATCCCGCAATTGCATGACAATGTTGTTTCTGGATGAGGCATAGTCCGTGCTCTGTCACCTTGGTTCTTCGCACCAACCAATCCAACTAACATAGGGTTGACGAGTGAAAATGACGAAGCTATTAGTCGATTGGTTCGGAATGAAATGCAGTTATGACCGTTAATGAATTGGACACTCACTACAGGGCGGGGACATGCAAAGTACAAATGCCCTGGATTTTTGGTCAACTTGGATATCTTTACAATACATTGGCCATAGCTACAAGCACACATCCGACGTGGCCATGTACTGGAAGTTGCAGTAGAGGTAAACGAAGCCATGCTATGTTTCCTGACTGTGTGAAAGACTAATGATAACATGTAGGTGCCACATTATTCATAGTTCAGGAAATTGTTATGTATAAATTGAGGAATGTCCCTATTTGTTATTTAAAAATGGGTTTTACAATAGGGAAAAGGTAAGTTTTCAATTATAAATTTCTTCATACCATAATTTGAGCATTTTACACAAATTGTCAAAATGATGACGTGTCTATTCGACTATTCCAGACCCAAATAAATAAATAAAGTATGTCATTAATTTGAATTTAGAAAAGTATTTAAATCCAAATAATTACAACACGTGTTTAGTTCTGATGGATGCGGGGAAGTTAAGGATGTTGTTGAATTTTCAGTATCCATCCAAAAGCTCATATAGATTCACCCAAATAGCAAAAAAAAGAAAATTATACCCACTAGACAAATCAAACAGATTGATCAGGCACAAAATAACAAGTGTCCCAACAATTAATGGAACAAACAAGAATGAGTTTCATATGTACATTTTTAGTGTGAATTCAGTTAACAGATATACATACATATATATATATATATATATATGTAACAGAAATCGATTGAACCATATCTACTAATCGTTGAAATGAAAATAAAATTGAAAAATCCCTGTGTAACAGAGACTGAGAATAAAGAAAAAATTTATTTCAGACAAAATTCTTAACAACAAATGTTTCTTAAATTAAGGTTCATCTCATCACATTAAGAAAAAATTGTGAAGAACGGGAGAACAAGGTTTTGTCATTAATTATTTGTTCACCGTTAATTAAAGAAGAAATTTCGTAGGCAATGAAATCAGGTACTTCCTTTTCCTAAGTTTGTCTAGATAAATTTCAAGAATTATTGAAGAGAAGTTGAAGATAATCCGGGCAAATCCCAAAAAAGCTGCCAAGAATGAAAAATAATTGTGAAACCTCGTTTTTCTGATACATCGCAATTATATTTTACTTATATTTTTTGTTTAGCTTTTCAAATTCTTATCCAGATCCATACTCCAAATACAACCTTAGGAAAATGAAAATGAAAATGAAGCCTATGCAGTTTCCTCAAACTTTGATAAACCATGGAATTTAGCTTAAAAAACTAAAAGATTCAAGTGCAATTTGAATAAAAATTTGAAGGTCACTAGTATAATTTATCCTAAAAATTAACAAAAAGCTAATTTGAATATTTCTCATCTGTTACCTTTCTGTTCTTCTTCTCTATAGACTAGGGCATAAATTGTGTGGTAAACCTTTGAATAAAGACAATCCCAAACAAAATTCTTAAGAACAATTGAAACGAAAAATTAAGGTTTGTTGCATTACATTAACAAAATTAATTGTTAAGAACATGACAATACAGTTTCTGTTAAGAACATGAGAATACGGTTTCTGAAATTATTTGTTCACCGTTAATTACAGAAGAAATTATTTGGGTAATGAAATCAGGGACTTTCTTTTCCTAAGTTTGTGTAGATTAATTTCAAGAATTACTGCACAGAAGTTGAAGATAATCAGGGCAAATCCCAAAAATGCTGCCAAGAATGAAAGGGATGAGGAAAATTTCAGATTTCTGAAGAAAATTTCAGAAAAAATTTTCCAAACTAATTTGCAAACAAAACCGAAAGTAATCGTTTATAAACAAAATTATTTTTCCATTAGCAATCGTCCAAAACTAAAAATTTGCATCAGTGAGTGTCCATCAGTAAATGTTTTTGGTATCATTTCCATCATACAACAGTGGGTTTCTCACACGCCAAACAAAAAATAAACATAAACACAAACAAAAAATTAGAGGAAAATTTTGAATCTCCTAGAACAATGACTTTCACAGATGAACCCACCAAATTGGGTTGAAGGAGATGGTATTACGCACAAAAAAAAAAAAAAACAAAAACAAAAGAGAAAAACAACCAGTACCTGACAATCGGTGGTGTTTTAGACGCTAAGTTGTAGTGTCGCCGCAGATGTACACTTCGGTGGCGTTGGGCTATGGCAAGCTTCGCTAGTCTTCTTCGCCGTTCAACGTCAAATCACCTCCTTCGCTTCAATGTCTGCCCGTGCCCTAGATAAGAAGCGTGTTGTGTGCGGTTTGAGGCGGTGCTGGTGTGAAATAGATTGGCAGAGGGATAGTTTGGTAAATTCACCTTGCGCTGAGTTGTTTGTAAGCACGTGAATGTGTTTTGTCTGGTAGTGGCTAATTTAGCCTATTTTGGCTGGTGGCTAATTTAGCCCAAACCTAGATTGCTAAACGGACACTAAATGGTATTTGTTGGTGTGCTAAATTTTAAGAAACTTGGACAGTGAAAGGTGAACTTTACGTTTGAATGTTAGATTTGTAAAAAATAATAAGAAAGAGAAAGAGAAAATATAACTAAATATAACAATGCCAAAGAAAACAAAAATTAATAACTCAAAAATTAATAACTCAGTTGTGTGACTTATTGGATTGAGCACCCATTTACTTCTCATGAAGGTTAAACCTAACTGAATAATAGTTCCTTACGAGATGCATGCTTATGAACGAGTACGGAGCACACGACGGATGGGCATAGGAGGGTGGCTAGAGCTAATGGTGGCTCGGATGGGGATTAGGGGGGTAGGGTTAGGATTAGAATTTGAGAGAATAGGTATAGAAATAAAATTAACATTTTATGTTATGGTAAAACTGTAAGGGAGCAGCCCTCTAAAGTTTAAAGCAAAATCCAAAGTAGAGTGACAAATTTACCCTTTCTTCATCTTCTCTATTTCAAAAACCAAATCAAAAATCTTAATCCCGACCCTAACCCTAATCCATCCACTACCTATCCAGTACCTCCTCCCTTCTCCCAGCTATCCCTTTCCTACAAAATATTCAGTTGCTCAAATCTTTGATGAGAGAGAGAGAGAGAGAGAGAGAGAGAGAGGCTCCAAAATGCTCTAATCTCCTTCAGCAAGTTATTCCATTCCACCCAAAAAATGAGTTTTCAGCTGTCTACAAAATCCTTGATCTAGTATGATATCTACAACCTCAATGTGTGTGTGTGAGAAAGAGACTACCTATGCATGCTAAAATCTTCCAGTGTAATAACTAGCCAAAGTGCCAAAAAAAAAAAAGTCGGAACAAATGATCTGTACAACACTATCATACAGTTCCACTTGCTTGCCCTTTGTCCTGCTCCAGAAGTCCCAGTAAAGTTAAGTTGTCGCAATGACACGAGTTTGCATTCTCTCCACAGAACAAAGGCTGGAGTCTCTGATTGATCAAAGCAGAATTTCTTGTTCAAGACTTGCTCAGTTGAAAAGTCATTACTATACCTTGAAATATCTTCCTCAACTCCAGATCTGAAACCAGAATTCTGACAGGTTGACATGTTAGTTTTGTTTTTGCTCCAAAACCACCATTGGAGCAGTAAATGCCGGTTCAAGATTTTCATTCACGCTCTTCATTGGCCTCTTTGGCATCTTCAAACTCTGCTGTTGCGTATCAGCGTTCTGAAGCAAATCATCCAACTTGTAATCAGGGGATGAAGAGTCTACATATTTTGGAATAGTTTGAGGGTTCAGCCTTGAATGAGTTTGCTTCTCAGTAGCAGCTTTCCTCTGCACACACAACTCATGCATCAACAACCGTAAAAGAAGAATTCTAGAATGTAGCCATTGACCTTAACTGACACATTTGCGAATACGAACTTACATGATACCAAAAACTAGGGGTGGCAAACAGGCCAATTTCGGTAGATCAAAATGGGTTATACAATTAATAAAAGGGTTGGGTTGAATTTGGGACGGGTTGAACAAATCAACCCGCCCAATCCGTTTATTATATTTAACTCATTTTTCAATAGATGGTGGAGAAGGTAGTGGCGGTGGTGGGTTCCTTGCTTTGTTGCTTGTTTTTTATCCAAACTCAACAGGTACCGTGTACAACCCATTTAAACCCAATTTTAAATTGGTTGACAAATGCAACCCATTTATGAATTTATACATTTAAATGGGTTTCAAACAGGTGAAATTGGCAGGTTTACAATTTTGGGTTAAATTTGCCACCAACACCAAAAACAATGAAAAGTAATACACTCCTCGACTGTAAGTGGGTATTATGGGTAAAAACCGACCGCCTCCTGGAACAGAGCAGTCTCCTCTGCCAGATGACAACAACAATATTAACTGTTCAGATTTTTTTTTTCTTGAGAAATAATCAGATTTCATTTGCATTAAGTATCTCTCCCTAAAACATGTCATGACCCTTTAAAGTAAATTAGTTTAGCCACCTATTATCTAGAAAAAATTGAGAAATCAAGATGCCAGTTTGAGACCCAAAATAGAAAACCAAATGAAATTTCCATACCTTTTTATTACTGGACTTCGCTTTCTCAGGATCAGGAGAGGCCTCGGATACATTTTCCTGTGATCCAATGTTTGTAAGATCTTCCAAAGATGCATCACCTTCTGCATCTATCAGTATACCTTTCGTTCCACCTTTTTTCTTTTGTCCATCCCTACCCTGGTAAGAAAAAAATAATATTAAAGGACCTTAAATCATTCCAAAGATGATTTTTAAGAATGAAACGGCCTCAAATCTATAGCTGAGCAATGATTATATATATAGTGTCTTTAAAAAAAGGACGACAAGAAATTACAATTAGACCGACCTGAAGCGGAATTTCTTTCAATTTCTGCTCCAATTGGGCATCATCAATAAGTAGAGAAACAACATCCTCAGGCGCCAAGAGTTCACCCTGCACGTGACCACCTGTCATGACAAGCTGCTGCACAGTGTTCTTCTGACTTGCCCTCTGCAAGATCTTCTCTTCAACCGTCTCTTTACAAATTAATCGATATACAGTGACCTACATTATGAAAAGAGAATTTGGAATCAAAACTAATAGTAATACACAATTCTGAATCACTATTATTCAATAGATATGAAATTCCATGAACATAAGACAGAGGGGGAGGGAGCCAGAGAGAGAGAGCAAAGCATAGTTTTTAGAATACATGATTCACAATTCGAACAAAAGAACCTTTTCTACAACCATGAAAAGGGGCTTTCTAGATTTCGCATCTAAACAAATCACTAAACATAAGCAGGAAATGGACTCCAAAAATTCTGTGAAAACGTAAGCAAAAGCTTGGAGAAAATAAAGATTCACATCAATAAGTGATTAGAGAAAACTAACATCCTTCGTCTGACCCAGACGATGAGCTCTATCCATTGCCTGTAAATCCAATGTTGGATTCCAGTCACTTTCATAGAAAATGACAGTGTCGGCAGCTGTCAAGTTGATGCCTAGTCCACCAGCTCTTGTACTCAGCAAAAAGACAAATATATCACTCCTGCAACAAGACAATAATTAAGTTGACAATAAAGACACTTGCACAGATCCATATTTGGGGGGGAAATAATTGATTGACAAAAGAAGAAAGAATGCAAACTACAATAAAAGTCCTAAAAAACCCCTACCTATGCTGGAAGTCTCTAACCATGTCCCGGCGATCCATTATGGTGGAGGATCCATCCAGCCGTAGGTATCTATATTTCCTATAATTCATATAGTCCTGCAAATGGAAGGCAGAAAAAAAAAATGTCTCAAAAAAATTAAAAAAAACACATGCACACAGGCATGCACCTATGGAACATATAGAAGCCAGAAATAGTTGTTTAAATGTAGTCCAAGTTTGGCTAAAGTGAGTTTCATCTTTTCAAGTCCCAAATGTTGACCTTGGGCGATCAAGTAATATCAGAGAGAGAGAGAGAGAGAGACCTCAATAATATTTAGCATTTTTGTCATCTGAGCAAATAAAAGAACACGATGATTTTCTGCCCGCAAGCGTTTCAATAGTATATCCAGTGTTTGAAGCTTCCCAGAGTCCTAACAAAGCATATTAAAATTTCAGCTTCAGCATTGTCTCGAACATGGCTACAATCCAAATGATAAATACCAAGAAAAAAAATTAAAAGTAAAGAATTATTCCTACTGTGAGCATCTTTGCAGGGTCAAAGCTTTGCATGGGCGGACATGAACCAAAGATCTTGTGCGTGAGCTGCAGGGCAGGTTGTGAAACAGGTAGTTCAGAGTCAATCTCTTGAATCAAATGGTGAGGAGGACCATTTGGCTTCCTAGGGCCATTACCATCAGATGTGTGCGCAAACCCAATAAACAACCTCTTAAGCCAAGGGTGATTCAGTTCTTCAAGCATTTGGTAAGCAAAGTTTCTATCTGAGCAGTGGGCATTGATCTATCGAACACACGAGAAACAATGTAAAGAAAGATGCAAATATTAAGCTTTTCCTGATTAATAATAAAGGAAATAACAAGAACACACACACACACACACACACACAACAAAAACAAAAACAAAACAAAAAAAAAAAGAAGAGAGAACTTACAGGGGGCGCTCTTGTTCTTGGAATGAAACTGTACACTGAATGAAGAAGCCTGACATTGGATAGAAACCTATCCTGATGTGACCTGACTAAAGCCTCAAGCGGAACACCCCCAGGACCCGTTGCAAGTCTCTTTCTATGCAAATTGGCCTGTGATTTTGATGGCAGCAACAACATTCGTGTGACTGCTCTTACTTTTTCCCTCTCAAGTTGACTGCAATGAAGATCACCATCCTCAGCTTCCATAACCAAGTTGACGATTCCATCCAGAAACTGCCGATCCCAACTCATAATAGAAGACAATATTCTCTCCATAAAAGAACCAGTTGCCAGAAATGCCACCTCTGCTGGGGACAAATCAATCAAATGAGCAAACCCAAATGTTCCACTATTAGCAAAACACCCATCTGAGCTATTCCCTTTTGGAAGCATTGATCGATAGATATTTTCCGGGGAGAAAATGTTAAAATGTTTCTCAAATGATTCTCTGCTAACACCATGCTGTACTGGAGAGCAAAGTGCATCAGAACTCCGAACAACTTCTTGGTAGACCAGTTTCGGTATCTGGAAGGCAATACAGAAACCTTTAGCCATGATAATAACCAAGAAATGTATATACAAGTTCGTATATATTAGAGTGCATATTATGAAGAGCATGAAATCTAATAGAATAGTACATACTGATACTGCCATTTGGGCTAACATGTAATACAATTGACTAATTTGTAAGAACAAAAATGTGTGTCATCTTTTTTTTCTTTCTTGGAAGTTTCAAAGGTGAATAACTATTGGTTGTTGCTCTATTGATCAATTTGTAAGAATAAACAATCATGGGTCCAAATTATTTAAGAGATGCAATGTATCCAACTACAGTGCTTAAAAACGCCTACTTGTCTTCTTATATATTGCATAATCTGGCAGTGCAAAATGTTGCGACAAAGAACCAGATGACATAGCCAAAACTGGTAAGATAATTTCATGGCCACATGAGTGCATAAATAAGAATGATAACTGGAACAAAACCGAAAACAGCTTTAGAAAGTACCTTGTATGTAATAGGATTGTGACCTCCAGAGTAGTATATGTCCTCCAACTCCCCAAAGGGAGGGGGCAGAAGAGAATTTGGAATTTCTCCAAAATAAAAGTATATACATCCTTCATTCCTCTCAAATAATTCGGGATGGTTGCAAACCTACCATAACATAGAAAAGAAACACTCATTGATGGTATACAACCATTGAAGTCTGAAACATTTGACACAAATGTCACATAAAATTCATACAAGATTCAAGCTATGAAATAGAGATAAATCAAACAAAAGCAGGAATTGTAACAAGACTAATAAAATACCTTCCTCAGCTGAATGACAATATTCATTAAGTTCATAATTTTTATCTCGTTAAGATGCCCCCGGTTGCTGTCAAACAACTCCGTAAGAGATATCTTGTTCTTTATAGCCTGATAAAAAGCTTGCTGCCGAGAACTCAACTTGCAGTGCACTGTGATCTCAGTTTTAGTGGTTAACTCGGAAACCACATCTTTTTTAACCCGCCGCAGCATGAAAGGCTTTAGAATGGCATGCTGTTAGACGACAAAATATCGATAAGAAAAACCTCAACCAACAATATATTCAGCTATATTCACAATGAAATTATAAAAACTAGAAGACTACTCACCAATCTGTTAAGCTGGTGCTCATTTAAAGTGCCCCCATGTTCCGCATGATTCTCAATCCTGATAATATGTGATAAATATGAAAGGAATGTTCTTAATTCACAAGCTCAATTTGAAGAAAGAAAATAAGACTTCTGTAAGGAAGCATACCCTTTTGAAAACCACTCATTGAACTGTTCATGGCTGTCAAACAAAGTCGGCATAATGAAATGTAATAGGGCCCACAACTCCGCCATGTTATTCTGGACAGGCGTACCAGTCAGAAGCAAGCGATTCCGACAATTAAAACTGAGCAGTGTCTTCCACCTAATACTGTGGGATCAAAGTTGATCAGAGAGATGATGAGTAAGGTATGTAGTGATAATATAACTTTAAAAAGATTGCAACAGCTACATGTTGTACTTCTGTGCTAAAAAATGATATTGGAATATGATAAGTATTGATAGTGCTATACATAGAAGATAACACATAAATTTAAAATATGATGTGTACAAGCGTAGACATAATATAATGATTAAAAAAAAACCAAACATCTATAAACTTCTATTGAAAATTCAAAATTTAAATACCGATTAATATGCATCCATTTATTCTTTTTTATTTATATTTTTTTTCTTTGGGAGGCGAGATGCAAGGACAAAGCTTACTACTCAATCTGGACCAAATAAGTAGAGGCAGTAATGCACTCATATCTTCAGATAGCACACTGCTTTTACAAAGGAACCACTGAGGTCACACCATACAGTAACTTCAAAGACGCAAATTCGAACCTGTTTGAACTTTTGATTGCCTGGGCTTCATCCAATACCATGTATTGCCATTTCACAGGCCGGAAGTACTTCTTGTCAGACACTAGCAATTGGTAGCTGGTAATGAGAATGTGAAATCCAGCCTCCCTAGCAAAATAAAATTTGAGTTTGTCATTAAATAGAAGAACGATACAAGGCAACTTTGAAATGCTAAGATTAATGGACAGTGAAAGGGAGGAGGAAAAGATTTTCTTGACAACACATCCCATTACAAGTCCAGAAGCTGGCTTAAGAAGCAAAAGAACAAGTTGGCAATTGTCTGTAATAGTTAATCATACAAAGATTGGATGGTGTAAAGTAGCATTACTCTTTTAAATCTTCCAAATGGGTGAGTTGTAATTTGTTTTTCAAATGATAACATAATCCTTTTCTTAAATTTTTGTCAGAAGATGTCTGAAGAACTGCACACTTCCAAAACAGCCAATCACCCTTCCACATGGGGTGGGTAAGATTCCACACTTGTGAGGGTCAGAAGTTTTTCAGTTATCACTTCCCTTGCCTTTTTTACTCTTTTATCTTCTTCTTTTTTCATAATTCTGTAGGTTAACTAGGTCCTATCATCCTTTGGTCCTTCTTTGTAATCATATATAGATACAAAAGAAGTTTTTTTCCCTAAGATGAAAAAATTCGCATACCTTTTGGCTAAAACATGCTGATGCCACACAAAAACCAGAAGGTATGCCCTTTTTTCATCTCACTAGGGGAGAAAAGAAGAAATAAAATAACTTCAAAAAATAAAAAAAGAAGAAGAAGAAAATAGAAGGAAATGAACCCGAGCTAGTGGACAATTACCGACGGTAGAGCCGCTTCGGGTTGATGTTCTTCCTGAGTACCGTCCGTTCTTGAAGCCCACCCCAATAGGGAAGAGTTTTCAAGTCAGGGCAGAATCGACTAATTTCATCAGCCCAGTTGTTCAAGACAGAAGCAGGTGCAACCACCAGAAAAGGCCCCCATATATTTTTTTCCTGTATGGAAAAATCAGCCCAAATAGTATTAAAAATTTTAGGGGCCACAATCAATCCATGATACTATTACAAACTTTTCAGAAAAAAACTAACCAAGTATTTTACTTACTTCAGCCAAATGAGCCAAGAAAGCCATTGCTTGGATGGTCTTCCCCAAGCCCATCTCATCAGCGAGAATACCATTTAAACCCTAGAAGATATCAGAATGGCTAAAGTTAACAGCCATGTAGAAATATATGTGAGTGTTAAAAAAGAAGACCTCTATGCAGACTGCCCTACTACCTGCTCATAACAATTAACCAGCCACTGAAGTCCTTTTAGCTGATATTCTTTGAGGGAGCCTTTAAATAACTCTGGTGTTTGCACTGTTGATGTTACAGGCATGGTCGAGCTGACAGCATTGCAATGAAAGGTTTCAATACGCTAACGGATATGAAAAAAACAAATGCCAACAACTATGTACTTCAGGAAGGAAAGATGGAGAAGAGGATGGAAGGGGGGGACTTACGGATGCAATAAATCTATGTTGCTAGATCCTCCAATTGACGCATCCTGCTGAGGGGCCTCTAAATCAGCACCTTGCCGCAGCCTTAAACATTCACTATCAAATGCACTTGTTAGTTTTTTCTGCTTGGAAACTGCATCTTGAGCAGCTTTTAAAGCTTCCATTTTCAATTCAGCCTCCTCAGGATCTTCCTCTTCAGGCATAACTTCTGAAGAACTCAAAAGCATAGCTTGGTCATTTGATTCATCATCGCCCACAAGCAATGATTCTGAAGGTTGTGAAGTTGATTTATTTTGCATAAAATGACTGTAAAGTTCCGTTTGTGACAACAGGAAATTGAGCCTCTGCTGTTGCCTCTTTGCTTCACGAAGCTCTTGTTCACGCTTCAAAGCTTCTGCCGCTTCTCGTTCCTCTCTTTTCCTCACTTCTGCCTAAAAAAATAAAGAATACATATTAGAGAATTATTCTGACAAAATTATTCAAGAAAATAATTTTTTATAGCCTCAAAATGATCTTTTCATATAAAATACTCAGGATTTATTTTCTTGATATCAAGTAAGTATATCCAGGAAATCATAGGGAATTCTTTGAAAACACTATTTACATTAAATTTGTGTAGAGAGAAAGGGAGGAAGAGGGAGGAACATATCTTATTCGCTCTGTACTAAAATTACAAATAAATTTGCCTCTTTGCAAGATGCTATGTTGTCAAAACCCTTTAACAACCAAGTCCTATTCAAACAATTTAAAAAAAGAAAAAGAAAAGTACCATCTCCTTGTCAACTCTCTTCCAGAACACCAACATGTCTCTAGCCAGTTTCCTAGTACGAATTGCAGCACCCCTCATCAATTTAAGGGATCTACTTACCTTCATTTTCACCTGGAAAATAAACCCCACCGGTAAGCTTGCAAAATAGAACAATATATCCAACAAGATAGCTTAACAGAAATATGAAAGACTACTAATTAATACCAACCATGATAATCAACCATCATTATGCATGGAGGATAGAATATCAGTTCCAAGAATGAAAATTGAAAGTACAATATGCAAGCTATAGGAGGCCAGATAAAATGGTATGTACCTCTCTTTGACAGGTTTCAGAGAACCTCCTGGCATCAGCTAGTTGCTTGCGGTGGAAGTTTGTGAAAATCCTTTGGTGTTTTGGTATGTCTTTTCTTACAATGTTTATCCAGTATTTTCCAATCTTCTCCATTTCTTCCTTCTCAATCATAAAAGGGTCTTTCATCACCTTTTGCTTCTTAGGTAAACTTCGTTCAATGATCTGTAACACAAGTCCATACCAGCATAAGAAGCAACCAACCCCATTCCAAAGCCAAACACAAAAGCATAATGTTAGACCTTGTTATAACTCAAAAACAAACAAACAAATAAATAAAAATTGCTGACCTCATATGTGTCTCCTTTCTCCAAAACCTTCACATAGTAAACCTGCAAAACACCACTCTCTGACGAAATAGACCGTCTTATTTTTCCAGCTGCTCCCTCGGGGATGGAATATGAATCCAGCACAATATCACTGACTTTCAGATTGAACTTCTGATCCGATTTACTTGCCGACGATGCCTTCAATCTTTCCTGAAGTGATTCATATTGGGGCCTAGGCTCACCCATCCCCGCCCGGATTCTACGCCCAAACCTCTTATCATTTGCAACCACTGCAGACAATGACCCCAAATCAAGGGTGCCCTTCAAATAAAATTCCTCCACCCAAATATCCGGAATGATCGGCAAGTTCAGTGATGCCGCCAGCTTTTCATAAGTTGGAGGTATCCTATAAGTGATGCCGTCTCCAATATCCAAGTAAGCATGTTCATAAAATGATCTACAAAGTGATTTCCAAATTTGAATAAAATTAAAAAATCATTTCAAAATTCAACTTTCAGTGAAACATTTCATAAATTCATACAAGTTTTTAGGACAGAAGAAAACCTATCAATGCCATATTCTGGCGCAACATCTACTTCATGATATTTTCCCAGCTTTTGAGGACTAACATCATTGAGAAAAGCTGATGTTGACTGAATTTCGGGTAACCGACTTTGATGCTCATCTGCCAATTTCCGACCCTTCGAGCTACTTTTCAGGACTGGCATCCCATTTTGGGTAGATGCAGGACTTGCAGAGGAATTATTGAGCCTCCTCTTGTACTTCTGAATATGTTTTTCAAGCATTGCACGATACCTCTCCTCTGCAATATGCACTCCATAACAGCTGTCCTCATCCTCCTCGCTACTGTCTGTGTACCGTCTCTTCTTCTTTGTCAAACTCAAGTCCCTCCCTGACATAATCCCATTACTGTGGTCCAACATGGCTCCACCTATTTGAAACCAACAGAAAACCGCCAATCATACACATAAGTTAACACTTTGCTAGCTCAGATTGTCTAGTCTACCAAAATAACTAAAACTGAATCATAAGATTATGAACTTGTACAATGAAAGTATATGTCTGAGTATTCAATCCAAATGGGTCATTGGAATATCAACCCAAAAAATTTGGAAAAACCAATTACTAAAACTGTTAAGAAACAAAAGTGCCCACCTCTGCTCTCATCCTGATTACTATTCCCATAATAATCAAAATCATCATCTTCTTGTGGTAGTTGAAAGTTCATCAAAGGCTACAAGAGAAAGCAAAAACAAAACCAAAAAATCAAAAATAAAAACAAAATTCATTCCTAAGTTAGGCTCCATTTGGATTGCAAGATGAGAAAATAAAATAAATTATTGTAGTTTCACATCTAAGATAAAAGAAAATAAATGATTGTGATTTGTCACCTTGTATGAAGAACAATAAATAAAACAGGACATACAAGTCTTTTTATTTTGAAAAATGATATATATATAGCTATTTTTAAAGCAATCACTCACATTGGCGTATGTAAAATAGTGGGCAAAAAATGACTAAACCTTGTTGTTTTATTTTATTTATGTCATATTTAAAAGGGTGATTATAAATCTTTTATAAAGAGTAATTTTTATTTCATACCAAATCTCACCAAAACCAAAACCTTTACTTTTCTCACAGTTTCTCATCTTTTTATTCACCCAACCAAGTAATTTTTATTTATTTTTTCTTTTCTCATCCAACCCCTCAATCCAAACAGACGGGTGAACGTGTAAATTGAACAAAGTCAACATACCCAATTCAAATTACCATAAAAAATAGAAAAATAAATACAGAATAATAAATAAATAACTTAACTTTCCACAAACTAAATTCAATCTTCCAAGCAAAAAAGAGACATGAACCGAAGAAAACGGAGACAACCCATTTGAGAAGAGCAAAAATCCATATCACAAACCTCAAGATTGAAGAGATTCGAATGCGAGAACGAGCTCTTCGATCCTCGTTTGGCGTCCATCGGACGAGCGCCGAGAACACTGTGGAGAAGAGAAGAACCCAAAGGACTGAATGTCTATGTCTCCGAAGAGCATTGGGGAATGCAAATTTTGTGGAACCCAAACCCTAACCCTAGAGGTGAGAGAAAGCGAGGGGGAGGTGGGATTGCCGCGCACGATAATGAAGGAGGGTGTAGAGATAGAGAGAGAAAGAGAGGACGAAGAATTGTAGACACTAGACACAGATGGAAGCATTGCTTAGCTGCGCTAACGTGCACCGGTCGGGCGTCGTCGGCTAACGTGCGCTGCAGTGCTCCTTTTATTCAAGCTTGTTCTCTCTCTCTCTGTTACCGGTCAGTAAACATACAATGCAAAATTGTTAAGTAGAAGTGGCAAACTAAAATTTAAAAAATAAAAATTTATTTAGTTTTTTAAGATTTATTTTTCAGAAAATTAAAATTTTTTATTTTTATCGAAATTTTTTAATATTCTAAGTCATTTTTAAATTTTTAAATATACTTAATATAAACACACTTAAAAAATATAACATTTATTAAAAAAAATTTAAAAATTTATTAAATATCAAAAATACAAAAAAAAATACCTGAATTCATATATTTTTTTATATTCTTGTGTATTTATTGATTTTTTAAAATATTTTTTTATAAATATTTTATTTTTTAGAAACATCTAAAAAAGTTTTAAAAAAAATTGCTTAAAATTTTTAAAATATTCACTAAAAAAATTAAAAAAACTAAAAACTAAAATTTTAAAAAATTGAATCCAGAAATTTGAAACCAAACACAATGATTTTAATTTTTTTTTTTTAAATTATTATATATATATTTTTTTTATTTTTTTTTTCACCCATACATTCTGTCTTAGAGATCATCTAGGTCTGCTGCTGAGAATTGGTCGTAAAAGTCATCCCCATCTCCCATGGGTGGTTCATCATACCATTCTTGGTCATTTTCTCCCATTACTGGTGACTCATGAGAAACGCTATGCTGGTAATTGGGCTACTGACTTTCATCGAAGAATGTCTCTTTGCTGAAGGGATATCTTGGGATAGCTAAGTTACAAAATATCTTCTGATTTTTATCTTCACAGACTAAGTGTCCATAATAACCATTATATGCTAATAGAGTATTGTTGGCAAATTTCCTCTATTTATTGAGCTGGTCTTTGAGTGGAAATCTTCTGCATGGCCAAGGTCTCCTATTGAGAAGTCCTGGATATCCTGAGAATGTAGAGGTTCCTCTGAGGTACATTTTGTGTTTAGCTGGATTGCACCATATTCCCTTCCACTCTGGTAATCTACTATCTATCAGTGCTTCTACATACGGATGATGTTCCTCCATTACGCACAATACTGCATGAGCAAGTTTATTTCTAAAGCTATCTGTCTGATCTGGATCTGTAAAAATTATTCTAGAGACAAATCCGTAGTCTAACAGTTTTGCAGCTGTTAGATAACGCATTTCGCCTTTAATCTCTACCTCCAACGGCTTTGTGGAGAAGTGGTTTTTGGAAATACTCTCCTGATCTTGGGGAGCGCTCGTGATCCTCCGATAGTCACCTGAAAGGAAATAAACACTCCGGTCGGGTGTGCCGGAATTAGCACTCCGACGGACAAGTCAATCCCAAGCTCTAGATTACTTATATTCTAAGTTAAATACCACAATTATCACACATACCTTTCCAAGATTGCAGGTCTCCTATTTATAGTATTCTCCTTGGGTCTGGGAGCCTGGCCCATTCCTAGCCCCTATAATGCATTCCTACACGGCACTTATTAGTAGGAACGCCGGCTCCTATACTCGGCCCCTCAACTGGATAGGGTAAATGCCGAATAGAAGTCTCGTTTGGGGCTGACCTGTCTTACTCTCGTTGATCCAGAATTTATTCAGCTCCCATAATTGCCCCTTAAACACCCTACTAGCAACATTTTAGTTGGCGTGTTTGGCTCCTGGTCTGGAGGTTAGAAATCCATCGGTTATTCCTCTTCCCGATGCGTGTCAGAACGCGTTTATGCTCCTTGGTCATTGCAACGCTTTCCCGCCCCTTCATATGCTGCCTCCATTTAATGCGATTTGAATTTGCCTCTTCGAATATATGTTTTGCATACTCAAAGATATCTGGCTCACCTTCTAGTGAGACTCCCGTACTCCGCGGCTTTGCAACCCTTTGTTCCTCACCTTTTTCCTTCTCCTCCTGTAAGTCTTCTTTCTCCTGCATTCTTTTTGATCCCTTTCTTTATCCGCTTTTAGTTAGTTTTTTTTTTTATAATCCTTGGGTCGGCCAAAAAATGGCAAAACACCTGAAGGATCTCCTTTCTGCGAATCAAATTTCCGACTTTAGACGCCATTTCTCCATCCCCGACGACATCCATTTGTCACTTCTAGCAGATAGTACCACTGATATGGTAAGGGAAGATGAGAACTTGATCGTCTTTCCTCTCCTATCAATTGCCGAGGGAGGCATCCGTTTTCCTCTTCACCCACTTTTGAGGGCCGTTCTTCAGTACTGGGGTCTAATTCCTTCCCAGCCCAATGTGAACTTCTTTCGCATCATAATGGGAATCGTAAAAATAAATCAACTTCTTAGAATTAATTTAGGTATCCCCGCCATTCGGCACTGTTACGTCCTTGCCAAATCTACTGGTCGGCTAGGACGCTACTTCCTTAGAGCCAAGGATACTGATCACCACTTAGTGACCATGCTTGCTAGCTCTGGCAAGCGTGTCGACAACGTGATGGTCGTAGTCCGAGGCAATTGGAAATTCGGTGAAGGGGAAGATCGCCTAGATCCTGTGCCAAGGCAAAAAGGCGAACCAGGTGGCCGACCGGATCACTTTGTTTTTGTCATTTATGTATACATTTATTCGGCACTGTATCTCACCTAACTGTTTTATTTATGCAGGCAGTAATTTGAAGAGAATGTTGGCCTCAGACGACGAAGTTGTGCTCGCAGAAATCAAGACCGCGTTACAGTTCTTCGGCCGTCCAGACCTTAAAAAGCAACGAAGGGCAGCCCATATTCTGTTGCGGTACGACCCCACCTATACGACGTTCTAGACAGCAGACAACATTCCCATCACGCGAGGCGATGACCATCTAACGGCCTTGATCTTCCCCAACTTCAAAAACTTGAGACAGATCGGCCTCGAATCATCTAACTCTAAGAACGAACAAGTGATCAAACCAATCACTGAGGACCCAGAGGAGTTGGCTGCGGAAGTTGACGAAGCCATAAATTCGACATTTGAGGAAGCTGGGTTAAACTCTTCTGACCCTCCGTCTACATCAGGCCGAGGGGACGCCTACGAAGATATCTTTACAAACTTAGGAGACCTTCCCGGCGATTTCTCTGAGGATATGGCTGGGGAAAGCCTGACGCAGATGGCACGAAAAATGAATACCGAACACTTGGCCGCCCGACAAAAGGCCGTAGTCGTTCGTTCTGAACTTATTCCGTCTGAATCTGTTGCCCCGGCCGTTGTAGAAGAAACGGCTCACGTCGTCGTAGCCGAGACGGAAAAAGAGGTCGATTGCCCGATTGCGGAAATACAGCAGATTTCGAAAGAATGGGGCGAAAAGCGAAACGCAGAGGGTGAGGACGGCTCCGAAGGGGTTCCTACTGAAAAGCAGCCACGCTTAGAGGAGTCGACCGTGGTTGCTCCTTTTGTTATCAAGCCAAAGAAAAAAAATGTGCTGATCTCCTTCGAAGCGTCGGCTTTGAAAGATCCAGCCGTGGCCCTAAGCCTGGCTGCCTCGATCTCCTTGTCGGCGGACAGGGCAACCATTCGTTCCGAGCCGGATTTGGTGACAGTAGCTTTAGCCGCCCAATCGGCTTTTCTGGTATGTGACACTTTGGTTTGGTTTACATTTGATATTTCTTGGTATATGATGATCCTTTGTTTTGCAGACGGTTGGAAGGATTACAAAATTTGGCCGCTGCCAGCATGACGCTGTGGAAAGGATTGGCCGTTTGCAATCTGAAGTCGAGGGTCAAAGGAGCAAGGCGGAGTTTGAGGCGACGAGAGCCGCTATGGAAAATGCACGGGCCGAGGCCGAGGAGGAAAAGGCCAGGACGGCGGATTGACTCAAAGCTGATGCCGAAAAGAGGGCAAATGCGAACGAGGAATCGCTCAAGTTAGCCAAGGAGGCGCTTGCCAAGCTCGAGGCCGCGTTTGAGGAGTTGAAGTAGGCCAAGGAGAAAACCGACTCCGAGTCTTCGGCGGCGTTCGAGGCGGCAAAAAACTCCACCTTTCAGGACTATGTAGAAGAGGTTCCCAAATTCGAGAATCAGGGGTTCAAACACGGCTGGCTCAAAGCCCTTGCTGCCACTGGAGTTACATTGGCCATGCCAATTCCTTATGAGCAAGTGGATGTTGAACCGCTTGAGTCTGACCCTGAGACTTGATTTGGGAGACATTCTAGTTTTGCTAGGCTTTTCTTACTTTCAATGTCTGTTTTTTGTCTAGTAGATTTTTGTCTATTTTGGATTTTCATATGTAAAATGTCCGCTATTAGAACTCAATTTTATAAATGAAAATTTTATATGCTTTTCCAGACATTTTTCGTATTGTTTGTTGTATGAGTAGACAATTAGGAGCATCAGTAGTTATGACAAAATTTCAAGACTACGTGAGCCGATAGGCTTAGGAACCGAATAACACTTTTGATGATTCTTGTGTTGATGAATCGATTCGTGGAACGGTTGGGGCATTTGAGCCGAATAGATTGATGAATCTGCCCTTACCCCAGTGGGTCCACAATCGCAGCTCGCCGAATAACGTTTTCATGATTCTTGTGTTGATGAATCGATTGGTGGAGTGGCTGGGGGATGCGCTTGGCGCACGACCCGGTCGGCGCCGGGTTGTTTGGCACTTCGACATTAAGGAGATTGCCTCGGAGGTGTTGCCCCCACAGGTAATAAATGGGCGTGTACTTCGTGAACAAAGGTCCTATTTACGTGCTCAGTCAGCAGTTCAGTCCAGCTCTTTCGAGGAAGATTAAATAAGCGCAAATGTCAGATAAACTTTTTTTCAACAACAGAGAAGAAGCGAAGACGCTAGCTGAGCTGGGAGGAGCCATGAGTCGAAGCGGTGAGCCTTCACGTACGGGTAATAGGACTTCGAGGGATCGGGAAAGACGTCAATCTCCTCATCGTCAGAGTAGGTCGCCCAGGAAGGACAAACAACCTCACCATAAGTCTCCTCAACCCGGTCCAAGCAGGCAATCTGACGGGACTCCTCGTCCATTGAGTTTCACGGTCTTCGTGGGTAATAGACCAATGACAGAGACGGACTCAATCATTCGAGATCCAAGTCGAGTTTGCTCGACAGATTTTCCCGCCCGAAGTTCAGCAGTCGATGGTAGGTCGACAGGATTTCGAAGTGTTTCGCGAAGGCGTTCACGGGACGGTGAGGGGACTATATACGGCTTACGAGATTAGCATGCGTCTCCGCGCCGCTCGCCGCGAATCAAACAGAGAGATTACCGCATTTGAAAATTAAAGGCTCGCGTCGAGAAGGCCGAGCGCGAACTAAGGAAAATCAAGTCTGCGGGGCCCCAATCGACCAGCCACCCCAACTCGATTGTTGAAGAGAGGGTTGCTCAAAGGCTGATTAACGACGTGCTCGCCGATCGAAATACGGCTAGCATGTTTACAATCGAGACTGCGAGGACAACGGCCTATGAAAAAGGCTTCCATGACGGCCGAAAAGATTGGAATTCAGAAGACCAAGGAGAAACTCACCGAAGAAGTCTGCCGATGCGAAAATCGTAGATTTAAGCACGGTTGGATCAAAGCGCTTCAGTAAGCGGAGAGTCTCCGGGCAGCAAGACTGGATTCGGCGTTTCCGTTGTATCAACAGAATGATCTTCCCTTCTCTGCATTTGAAATTGAGAAGAGCGATGACGAAGAAGACGACGAACCGAAGAAAACTTTGTAATACTTTGTAATGCTTTGGAAAAGTGAAGTTATGTATTTACTAGCTGAATTTAATAAAATGCTTGATTTTCAGTTCTTTGTAGTAGCGCACTTGTTATTTATATTAGATGCTTGTGTGGTTTGAACATTCTTATTCGGAATTTGAAAATTTTGTTCGGCACATGCGTAATTTCTGCGGGTCCTTTTTCGGCCCAAAGATTTGGATTGACTCCGATTGGCCGATCGTGATATCCACGAAGAGCACTCCAAATCTGGAAGATTTCTCGACCTAAAGACGTCTTGCGCCGAGGGCGCTCCGAATCCGGAGGCTTTGATTTGGCCAATCGTGATATCCACGAAGGGCGCTCCAAATCCGGAGACTTTCTCGGCCCAAAGACACCTTGCGCCGAGGGCACTCCGAATCCGGAGACTTTGATTTGGCCAATCGTGATATTCACGAAGGGCCCTCCGAATCCGGAGGCTTTCTCGGCCCAAAGACGCCTTGCGCCGAGGGCGCTCCGAATCCGGAGACTTTGATTTGGCCAATCGTGATATCCACGAAGGGTGCTCCGAATTCGGAGGCTTTCTCGGCCCAAAGACGCCTTGTACCGAAGGCGCATTGAATCCGGAGGCTTTGATTTGGCTAATCGTGATATCCACGAAGGGTGCTCCGAATCCGGAGGCTTTGATTTGGCCAATTGTGATATCCACGAAGGGCGCTCCGAATCTGGAGGCTTTCTCAGCCCAAAGACGCATTGCGCCGAGGGCGTTCCGAATCCGGAGGCTTTGATTTAGCCAATCGTGATATCTACGAAGGGCGCTCCGAATCCAGAGGCTTTCTCGCCCCAAAGACGCCTTGCACCAAGGGCGCTCTGAATCCGGAGGCTTTGATTTGGCTAATCGTGATATCCACGAAGGGAGCTTCGAATCTAGAGGCTTTCTTGGCCAAAAGACACCTTGCGCCGATGGGGCACCTTTGAACTACGTGTGATAAATGAACGGGAATCTTTGTATTACAAAAGAAAAAAGATGTACATAGCATTATGTCCCACAAGTCGGGTTAATGATAAAATTTGCGTAAATGCGTGGAATTCCAAGGCCGTGGCAGACTCCTTCCTGACATGTCTTTAAGCCGATATGCCCCTATTCCTACGATCGAATCAATCTCATAGGGGCCGTCCCAGTTAGGACCTAATTTTCCATCGGCCGGTTTCTTGGCAGCTGGCAGTACCTTCTTCAGAACCAACTCTTCTGGTGTGTAGCAGCGCACCTAAACACGTTGATTGTACGACTTAGCCAGCTGCTGTTGATACCGCGCCATGGAAGCGAGGGCACGGTCTCTTCGTTCTTCAATTAGGACCAAGTCCAAGGCCAGCATCATATCGTTTCGGCCCATATCAAAAACTACCGATTTCAGGGTTGGGAGGCCGATCTCCAGGGGTATGATGGCCTGTGTTCCGAAGCAGAGAGCAAATGGGGTTTCCCCAGTAGACCGCCTTGGCGTAGTTCGATGAGCCCATAACACACTTGAAAATTCCTCAACCCATTTACCTTTGGCCTTTTCTAGCCTTTTCTTGATGTCGTCCAAGATAGATTTGTTAGAGGCTTCGGCCTAACCATTGCTTTGTGGATAAGCCGGGGTAGAAAAGTAAGGCCGTATACTGTACTTGCTGCACAGCTCTCGGTAGGCGCCACAATCGAATTGGGTGCCGTTGTTTGAGATAAATGCTCTTGGGATGCCGAACCTTGTTATGATGTTTCTCCAAACGAATCACTTCGCGTCGGTGTCTCAGATGTGGGTTAGTGCCTCTGCTTCTACCCATTTTGTAAAATAATCTGTCGCGACAATCAAAAATCGCTTGTTACCCGGGGCACAAGGCAGTGGTCCGACGATATTGAGTCCCCATTGGGCGAACGACCATGGACTGGTTATGGAGCTCAGCTCTTCAGCAGACAGGTGGGTCAAAGGAGAGAACTTTTGGCACTGTTCGCACTTTTTCACGTAGCATTCAGCATCTGCTCTCATTGTCGGCCAGTAATATCCCTGCGTCACGGCTCGGTGGGCTAATGACCGCCCGCCAGAATGGGCGCCACAACTGCCCTCGTGTATTTCATTCAAAAACTCTTCGACTTTGTCTGGGTGCACACATTCCAAATACGGGCCAGAGAGGGATTTTTTATAAAGCCTTTCTTGCAGGTCCAAGTAGTAGCGCAAAGTTTTGTTTCGCAGCTTGTGCGCTTCTTTCTTGTCTTCTGGGAGCTGTTCGGAGAAGAGAGGAATGCGGCAATGGGATCCATCCAACTTGGTCCAAGTTCTACAACATTGACCTGGAATTCCTCCGAAGAGCCAATGCTCGGCTTTAGGATGAATCCTACCTCGATGGTTCATTTAATCTCTGAGTTGATGGCGGAGGCTAGGCAAGCAAGGGCATCTGCATGCGTATTCTGATCACGTGTTATCTGCTTCAGCTCATGATGGTCGAATTTTGCTAGCAAGGAGTTAGCCGTTTTCATGTAAGCCGCCATATGGTCGTTTCTTGCCGCGTACTCCCCCTTTAGCTGATTGATCACCAGTTTTAAGTCACAAAATACAAGCAGACGCTGAGCACCCAGAAGATGTGCATTCCTCAAACCGACTAGAAGAGCCTCATATTCGGCTTCGTTGTTTGACGCTTCGAAGCCGAGCTTGACGGCCTGCTCAATTATTGCGCCATCCGAAGCCATGATCACAACTCCTGCCCCGCTGGTTGGATGATCTATCACAGTATAACTACCAAATGTCCCTGACATAAATCCTCCAGTTCGGCTCCAATCAACTCTCCTCAACGGACTTAAAATCGGCAAGACCCCTAGTGAATTCGGCAATAAAGTCGGCAAGAACCTATCCCTTGATTAAAGTTCTCGATAGAAACTGAATGTCGTATTGGCCGAGTTCAAGAGCCCACTTTGAAACACGTCCTAACGCTTTTGCACTTCGTAGTACTGATCGGAGGGGATAGTCTGTTAGCACCCCAATGCTGTGGCCCTGGAAGTAATGCATCAGTTTTCTTGCCGCCATGACTAGGGCAAGGATGAGCTTTTCCAGCGGAAGGTAGCGTGTTTCGGTGTCAACTATAGCCTTGCTCATGTAATACACTGGTCGTTGCTCCCCCAGCTCTTCCTTTATCAGTACGGCACTGACGGCCCTGTTAGAGACTGTCAAATACAAAATGAGCGGGTCACCAGCAGCAGGTGTTGACAAGAGTGGTACTGAGCGAAGGTAGGTCTTGAGCTCGTTAAAAGCGACTTCACATTCGGTGGACCATTCAAAAGCCTTGCCCTGCCATAGTGTATGGAAGAATTGTCGACAGCGATCTGTGGACCGACTAATGAATCTGTTGAGTTTGGCGGCCATCTCCATCAACTTTTGAACCTCTTTTACAGAACGGGGGGAGCCAAGTTCCAAGATTGCTGTAATTTGCCTCGGGTTGGCCTCGATTCCTTGGTGGTTGACAATGTAGCCCAAGAACTTGCCGAAGCCGATTCCAAACGTACATTTGGAAGCACTCAGCTTCATTTTGCATTTTCGTAAAATGCCGAATGCATTCTCTAGATCGGCTATATGATTCTGTTCTTCCTTGGACTTGACCACCATGTCATCAATGTACACTTCCATAGTGTGGTCGAGTTGCTCCTTGAATATGGCGGTGACCAGTCTTTGGTAAGTTGCCCCTGCATTCTTCAGCCCAAAAGGCATGACCTTGTAGCAGTAGGTTCCTCTTGGGGTGAGGAATGCAGTTTTGTCCTGGTCTTCTGGATGCACAGTGATCTGATGGTAGCCTCTGTAAGCATCGAGGAAGCTCATACGTTGATGGTGAGCCGTCGCATCGACAAGTTGGTCGATTCTGGGTAGGGAAAAACAATCTTAAGGGCAGGCTTTGTTTAGGTCGGTAAAATCGACACACACTCGCCAAGTCCCATTTTTCTTATTCACCACCACTGTATTAGAGAGCCACGTATGGTAGGTTACTTCTCTAATTGCCCCAGCGGCAAGTAGCCTGTCAACCTCCTTAACAACGGCGACAGTGTGTTCTGCGCCTGACCGCTGACTTTTTTGAATAATCGACTTGCATTTTGGATCGACATTCAACTGGTGCTGAGAAACTGACGGATCGATACCTGGCATCTCATATGGAGTCCAGGCAAAGACATCCAGGTTATTGAGCAGGAAAGAGACCAACTGCTATCTGTCGGCCTGATTCAGGGAGGAGCCGATCATGAAGAACTTGTCTGGGCTTCCATCGATTTCAACTCGGTCTAAACCTTCCGTGACCTTTTCATTTGGGAGCCGCCTAACATCGTCGAGGCTCTCTTAATCCGGGACCTCAATGGAATTCACCTGCAGTTTCTTTGGCGTTTTGGCAGCAAGGAGATAACATGCTTGTGGCGATTTCTGGGAGCTGCGGATTTGCTCAATACCGTGCTCTGTCGGGAAGCGTAGCAGCTGATGGTAAGTGTTTGGCACGGCTTACATTGTATGCAACCAGGATCGTCCCATGATGAGATTATACGGCAATGGCAGCTTGACGACCAAGAATTCTACATCCACTGTTTGGGAGCCTGCTCAAACGGGTAGCCTGATTTTCCCCAACGGATACTCTAGATTGGCATTGAAGTCGAATAGTAGATAAGGGGCCGGAGAGAGATCGGATTCGGAGAAGCCAAGTTTGGTAAAAGTCTTATAGTACATAATCTTCGAAGTGCTCCCCGGATTAATGAGTACACGCTCAACTGTGAACCGGTTTACCTGTAACTCGATTATCAAGGGATCAATGTGGGGCAGCGTTACTTCGACCAAATTTGAATCATCATAAGTAATGCCCTTGGCTTCGTAGGGCCGTTTAGCCGGGGTGAGTTGGTTCTGAGGTTCAGACTCTGACTGGATCACGTGCACCGTTGATGACATCGGCAGACTGTATATCATGTGGATTACGCCGGACGGAGGTGAATCCTGTCTCAAGGCTATTGCTTTATTTGGGGCCGCCGGTGCTTTGAATTTCTTGGACAGCACTGCCTTTGCAATCCGTCGTACAAAAGGATTATGTTGATCTTCATCCGAGCTGTTTCTTCTTTGCTTAAGCCTTATATGAACCCTCTCTTCAGAAGAGCTGGAAGTTTCAGCTCGTCCCTTCTTCTTGAGCTCCGGGGGTAATGAGTCGAAGTT
The DNA here is from genome assembly GCF_055761805.1 of Camellia sinensis. Lineage (NCBI taxonomy): Eukaryota > Viridiplantae > Streptophyta > Magnoliopsida > Ericales > Theaceae > Camellia > Camellia sinensis. Next base: position 11,994,638 of record NC_138970.1, read on the forward strand.
TCTATCAGTGTCTTGTTGTCAGGCTCGAGATCGTCGACCATCTGTCCTCACGGGTTGCTCCGGGCCTTGGTGGGCGGCTTGTTTGGACTTCACCACCTCCGGGGCCAAATCCTGATGGAGAAGATCATTCTCTGCGCTCATGTTCTCCAACCTCCGTTTGTTTTGCTTTGCCTGTTCCATGATCACTTGCATTGCTTCACGCTCTAGAGTCGAAGGTGAGGCGAAGTTCAGGGCGCGTCTTACGGGGATGGTTTCCGGTCCAAGCATGGTTGTTGGAGTGAGGTCGTCTCTTTGCGTGGTTTCATGAATGACTATCGGAGTGTCCTCTGTTACGCCGGCCATGGATGTGTTTGAGTATTCCCACAGACAGCGCCAATTGTGGAGAAGTGGTTTTTGGAAATACTCTTCTGATCCTGGGGAGCGCTCGTGATCCTCCGATAGTCACCTGAAAGGAAATAAACATTTCGATCGGGCGTGCCGAAATTAGCACTCCGACGGACAAGTCAATCCCAAGCTCTAGATTACTTATATTCTAAGTTAAATACCACAATTATCACACATACCTTTCCAAGATTGCAGGTTTCCTATTTATAGTATTCTCCTTGGGTGTGGGAGCCTGGCCCACTCCTAGCCCCTATAATGCATTCCTATACGACACTTATTAGTAGGAACGCCGGCTCCTATACTCGGCCCCTCAACTGGATAGGGTAAATTCCGAATAGAAGTCTTGTTCGGGGCCAACCTGTCTTACTCTCGTTGATCCATAATTTATTCGGCTCCCACAAGCTCGAATGTAGCTAGATTTATCTGGTAAAGGCAAATGCTGAAGTCTAAGTTACACTGACATCTACCAAAATTTTATGACCTCTTATTGCATTTTTCTTCTTCTAAGCAGGGCTGCTCTTCATCTTCATAGGTATAGATCCATTGGTGAACTAAGCCAGGGCAGTCACCTCTTGCTATGGAGAGGTCCTGAAGGAACTGCTGTATGATGACTAGCTCATTATTTCTGCTTTCTTCGGCTAGGGTGTATATGTGGGGTTTTAGGTCTTCTATTTCTTGGCTTTTCTCACAAAAAGATCGAATGATAGAATGTCTGAAGAAATACATTCTAGCACTCAATTGGTCAAATTCCTCACTGGTGAGTTGTCTGATTTCTTGGTCAGGAAAGGGGGCAGTTATTTTTCCTGGAGCTAATTTTTTAAGCTGGATGGTTAGGGTTCGAATGGTGGCTCTCAGTTGTTTTTCTTCGTCTCGGAGCTGGTTTAGCTCTTCACTGACCCTTTTGCCTTTATCCATAATTTTCTTGAAATTTCTGGTAAGGCCTTCGCAATGTCTGCACATCTGGAGGGGATTTTGTGAATCTAACTGAGGGTTAGAACTACTGCTTCCAATTATCTGGCTAACTGGAACTCCACTAGTAGCAAGAATGGTTGACCTTGTCTTGCTTAATGTGTCCAGGTAACCTTTAGCTATCTGATTGATAAAATAGCTGGTTCCTATTTGTCTTCGGGCTTAGGTACTAGCTGACTCGAAATCATAAAATCCTTTAAACTGGGGTATAGGAAAATTTTTAACTAAGGGTTCTACTTCTATCCAGTCATGGTAAATACCAGGCTTGGTTCCTGTAGTTACTACATAGAAAGAAAAACTTTTAGACAAAGGTTTATTTTAGATTTTTGAAAAAAATATACTAAGAGAGTTTAAGGCTAACAGGCGTTTAGCTAGGTGGCTATGGCTATTCCAAAGGTTATCTAAAAGACACTGTTGGACTGGGTCTAGCTCTATTCCTGTTAATGGTCTGAACTTGTTTCTGCCTTCAAGAATGGGAAGAGCGAATCCCCCAAAGTTCATGGTTTTGTTATTCTCCATTATCTGCACAAAAATTAAATTGGTTATTTTCTTTTTCTAAATAAATTTTCCTACTTAACCAATCTGTTAACCTATTATCACTCTCTTTAATATGTTCAAACTCTACTTTATATCCTTGTCCTACTATACAGTCTAAAAATTGTGCCCATCTTCTAGTACTCAATTTACGCTCGTTAAGTTTATTATGAAATCTAACTATAGCTTCACAATCAGTTCTAATGGTAAAAGGTTTGTGAAAAATAATCTAAATTTATTTATTGCGTATACTACTCCTAGTATTTCAAAATCTAGGCTGGTCATGGTCGTGTCTTTTTCTTTAAATTTTTCAGAACTATATCTACAAATGCGTTCTTTATTTTTACTATCATACTTACTAGGTTTAGCTAATAATATTGTTCCCCATCCTAATTGACTTGCGTCTGTTTCTACGACTATATATTCTGATTCTAAGGGAAGTTGTAAGTCTGGTAAATTTCTACAAATGTCTTTTATTTTTCTAACTAGAGCTATATCTTGTTGATTAAAATATTTTTGTCCTGTGGGTGTGGTCTTGCTGTATAGAGGTCCTATTATTTTACTAAGGTTAGGAATATACATTCGTGCATAATTTAAGATTCCTAGAAAAGATTGAAGTTGTTTTGTATCTTCTAATTTATCTGGATATTCTAGAATTTTCTTGACTATATGAGGTTATAACCTAATTTTTTCATCTCCTAACTCCATTCCTAAAAATTCTATATGTAGCTTATTTAATACCATCTTTTTCTTGCTAATTATTATTCCATTGTTTATGAATTCTTCTAATGCTATATATAAATGATCTATGTGACTATTTTTATCTGGGCTGAATATTAATATGTCATCTATGTATACCAGTATAAAACTATATTTATTAAATATACTATCCATTTTACGCTGAAATATGGAAAGTGCATTTTTTAGTACAAAAGGCATGACTAGCCACTCATAATGTCCTTGTAGGCAACAAAAGGCTGTCCAAGGTATGCTTTCCTTTTCCATTTTTATTTGCCAAAATCCTGACTTACAATCAAATTTGCTAAATATCTTAGCTGTCTGTATTCTGTTTATTAGCTGATCTTTATCTGGTATATTGTATTTATCATCTTCTGTATTGTCATTTAATCTTTTATAATTTAAGGATGTTGTAGCTTTTCCTCTTTTTATCTCTGCATGATTTCTAACCATAAATGCAGCGCTCCTATGCGGACTATTACTAGGTCTAATTACTCCTAAATCTAGTAACTCCTTAATCTGTGTTCTAAATTCTTCTATATCTGCTGGCGTATGATCTATTTGTGCTGAGGTAATCCTGTAATCTTTATTTTTTATATCTAAGCTGGCCAAAATTTTATTTCTTTCCCAATATTTCATGGGCTGTTCTCCTAAAATTTCTGTTGTTTCAGCTAATCTTATTGTTTCATCTAAATCATTTTCTGTTCTTCTGTACGCTGGTTTTTTCTTTAATTTTCCTATTTTTGCAAAAATTAATTCTAGGTTAACTATTCGTTGAAAATCTTCTAAATTCCAATAGTCTCATTTTTCTTCAAAATCTTCTAGATCTTCATAATTTTCTATGTCTAAATTTTCTAAAGAAGTATTTGTTATCTCATCAGGTATGTATTTTTGGGCTAGCTCGGGAAAAATATTTCTACTAGGAAATAAAAAACTAGCGGGGACTGAATCTACTCCTAAGGTACCACCACGCTTCGCACGCAACTCTGATGAATGGGCTAGGGTGCTAAGGGCATATGTTGTAGGTGTATGTACAGTTCACTTGAAGAAACTAATGTTGTGTTGGCTGATAAACATGCCGCCCTGTAAACTAGGTATGAAATTAAGTCCTAAGATGAAATGATGATTCTGTCGGGTATTTCCAATCCAAACTTGAGGTAAAGGGGACCATTCTATATGCTGATCTTGAGAACCTAGATGATGAAAACTAATCTGTGCTCCATTGATGCAATGTGTGTATGTCTGTTTAGTGCCATCGGCTATACTAACTAAACCGGGGTTGTTAAAGCTGTGCTCCATCCTGGTGGAACTACGTGTTGTTCAATGTATGATTTACTGGCTCTTGTATCTATCATGGCGTCTATACTAAGGGTTTTTTCTACAAATTTAATTGCACAAGATATCTCAACTAAATTTAGTTTGGGTATAACAGGGTAATTGAATGGTAAATATGTATTATCTGGTTGTGTTTGAGAATATTAACTAAAGGATTGAGAATCAACTAGGTTAACTAATTCTAAAGAATTCATATGTTCTTCAATAAGTTTATCTTTTAAAGGGTACTTATTGTGAAGTTGTTCTAGCTGCTGTTTAAGCTGTCTATTTTCTAGTTCTAAACATTCTATGTCAAAACTAGTCTTAGTTTCTATCTCGTGTACTTGTAACTTACGTTCTCTTACTTGTATTTCTAATTCTCTAATTGTTAAATGTAATTCTCTGCTTTCTAGACTATGATCTTCTTTGGTATTTCCTAATGTTATCTTATGTGTCATGTTTAATTTTTCAATACAGACTATACAATAGGTTATACTGCATAATAAACATTGAGCTCTCTTATCTTTGGCTGGAAACCAATTACAATAGCTACATCTAGTGGTATCAAATCCTAGTCCTATTTGAAAATTATGCTGACATTCAGTATTTGCATTGCATTCCATCATAAAGAAAGTATCTTGGGAAGGAGTTAGTCCTATTTCCTGGTTGAGTTGTCCTAAAAGATTATCTATATTCGTATCACTTTCTGAATCACTGTCTGAACTTATGGCTTCTATTTAATATTCATAATCGCTGACTATGTTATATACTTCTGAATCATCACTAGTTATGCTAACTATATCTTCTTCTAAGTCTTCTATAATATGTAATCTTTCTATCTGTTTATTAGTATTTGGCCTTTGTCTTTTTGGGCAGTTTTTTGCAAAATGATTGGGTTCTCCACATATAAAACAATTGCATTTTTTACTGTTGGGTTTTCTAATATATCTTTGTTTTCTTTTATCTTTTTCTTCTTTAGGTAATTTCTTATAATTTGTCCTATTAAAAGTTCTACTTTTTCTAATAAATTTCTGTTTTTTCCATGGTTTTCTATAATTTTTCTTCCAATATTTTTCTTTTCTATATTTTCCATATTTTTTGTACTTTTTCCTATTATATTTATCTTCATATTGCTGAGGAGTATATATTACACTGCTACAAAAATCATAACTTTATTTTTTCAAATCTTTCTGTATTTTAACTTCTATACATTTTTCTCTGAGTTTATAAAATGTAAAAACTATTCTAGGTCCTATTCCTAAAGTTCCTCTTATTTTTATTTCTCCTGTGGCTATTTTTGCTGGTAAACTTGCATAATAAACTGACCATTTATTTTCTATCTCTCTTCCTAGTTCTCCTGGTAATTTTCTAAAATATTTATTTCCTATTTCTTCATCAAAACTTTTTTCAGTTCTTGCTGCTATGGCTAAGTATTCTTTACTAAAAGGTACAATGTATTTCCAACTTCCTAATGTTATTTGGTCTAACTCAGTTAATGTTACGCTTTGAGCGGAATCATTTATTCTAGAGGGATCATATCCTAAAAGTATTTCTTTAATAAAACTGGTGAAATTCCACGGGTTATTACCTAACTCTTTGAGCTGTTTAATTGTTTCTTCATATTTTCCTTTGAAAGTTAAATAAATATTATAAGCTGAATCTCCTAAAAGTGTCTCCATATATTCCCACATATCCGTTGATTCATAGGAACTGGTCATCCATGCTTTTGCTGCATCTTTTTCCTATCTTTCTATTATTTCCTGCCATATCTGAGGGTCGAATCTGGCTAAATCTAAAAGGGTTCCTTGATTATTGACTGGCTGTAATTGTATACTCATATCTAGTTGTCTACGCTTTCCATGAAACTTATAGCTCTTATTTGGATCTGCGTGACTACGTCCTAAATTGGCTAATGGTCTTCTTCTTCCTACTGCATAATGCATTGGTTCTATGGGATCTTCTACAGTTGGTTGGAGGTTATTAGTTCCTGAGCTTTCTGTATTCATATAAAAAGTATCTTCTAGGTTGGATTGTTCTGGTATTCTAAATATTTTGCTAGGATATATATTATCTTCTATGATATCATCTACATATTTTGTATGAAATTCTTGATCCAAAAATGGCACTGCTTCGTCATGGGTATCTCCTCTGGCTAAGTATTCATAATATCTAGTATCTAATATTTTATTCATGTTTTCTAGGGTAAATTTTTCTAAATTTATCTCATCAATATTATATATCTTATTTTGTGACATAGTTTTTTCCTCTGTCATTACATAAAGCTGATTTATTTCATTACGATTATCTTGATTTTCTGTCCTATCTATACTGCTAAATTCATCATCTTCAAATTTTTCTGGTGCTACATAAGTATACTGGGTAAATCTTACTGCATAATTTCCATCTGCTGTTTGATATAGTAAATTATCTTCAGGGGCTAATCTCTTTTGTCCTAGAAAATCTCCTAATTTCCAATCTAGTGCTGCATTATCTTTAGAATTAAATTTTTTAGCTGGTAGTGCCTTTATTCCTTTTGCGCCTAATAACTTAACTATCTGATCATTTGTAAGTCTATAGTGGGTATTGCTTTTTGAAACTGCTAAGCCTAAAAATCCTGTGCAAACTAATAAATTCTTTTATCCCTTTTTCATATTGTATCCTCTACTCTTTATTCCTATTTTTATCTTTTTATGGAAGGTTGAGGTTGGCAATAAGAAATCTGGTGTAAAATAAACTATGCCTCCTTTTGAATTCATATCTAATTCATAGCTACCTAAAATACTCTGTCCTACATCATTAAACCTATCATTATAAAGACATACAAAGACTTTAGTTCCTAAATTTTATCTGGTTAAAGCTTTAATTCCTACCACAACTAATCCTAAATGAGTCATTTTAAGGTGTTCATTTACTGCATATTTATAGCTTTCTTTATCTATCAAATTTAGCTCTATTTTTTTTATCTTCATGAGTTACACTAATCATTTGTTCACCATAATGTTTGAATAGATATTGTTTTTTATGAATCTTTCCTATCTTATATATATATTTAGCTAGAATTAATTCTAGTTTTTCTTTCTTAAATTTTTCTCTCTGTTGTTCTACATCTATAAATTCTTCTATTTTAATATCTTCATCTTCATTACGCTTTTTACTGCTACTTCCTTTTATTAAATGTTTAAACGTTTTTTATTTTCTGTAAGTTCTACAAACTGGTTTTCTTGGTAATTTAAGCTTTTCAAAATATCTGGCTATATCTTCTTCGTTTACCTGAGATTAGGGTCTATTAGTTTGTCCTTCTACTTCTTTTCCTTTTTGAAGTTTTATTCTTTCTAAAGAAGCTAAACGATTTTCTAAGTTGTGTAGTTGTTCTGATAGGTATTCAAATTTTTTACACAATCTAATGAGAAATAAAATTTCTATATTATTTCGTCTTACTGATATCTTGTCTGATTGATTTATTCCTTGATAACTACTGACTCCTTCTGGGTTATTATGAAAATCTTCTGCTTGTTTTAAAATAATCTGGTAGTCTCTATTAGCTTTCTTATCACTACTCATAAACTAAGATCTTACAAGTTGTTCTAAAATTTCTAATTTCTGGTTTAGATTATCTTGAATTTGGTTGATTTGTTCTATTTGTTTAGCTATTTGGTTTATCTGACTATGGATTTTTTCAATTAATTGTTTAAATTCTAACTCTATTTGTTTTGAGCTGCTATTATTTGTGGCTGAAATTAGAGTTTCTATTTCTAATTTAATGGGAAATTTTTCTAAATTTAAATCTATTCGTTTTTGCAAAATAGAACTACACTGGTCTTGGATATAATCTAATTTTTTATCTTGATCTTTGATTATGTTACGATTATTTCGAAGATGATCTATGGATGAAATAAAAAGATTACTAATTTTATCTATGTCCTTTTTGATATTTTCTGCAAAGTTAATCTGATAATCTATGATACTGTTTAGCTGAGGATTATGTTCACTATGAAGCTGATGTGTACAAGTATTTTCGAAAGTACAACGAAATTTATTTTTATCTATGCTGAGACGATGGTTATGGCTGCTGAGTTCTAAATCTAGATACTTTACTTTTTTCATACACAAAATTAACTCCTACTTTAAAATTATTACAGGCTACGATAATATGAAATTTATAGCTAAAATATCCAAAAATAAAAACTACTCTATTACCATAAGCAAAATGCATAAACTAACTTAAACTGTCCTAAAAATGAACACTGCTCTGATACCAATTTTTTTTGGAGGGGGATGATGAGTTAGTGGTCTACCATTATTGTGAAATTGGGCTGAGAATTATCGAGCTAATTCTTCAGTCATGCTAATAGGTCTTCAAGCTGTTGTATGACTAGCTTTAAGGCTTCTTGACTTACAGTTATCTGTCTATTTATTTGAGAAATTTTTAAACTGTAATTTTCTAAAGATCTGCCAGATGCTAATGATAAAAGAAATTGATATCTAAATTTTTGATCTTCTAATTCTTGTATAAGCTCAGTACCGGTTTTGATTTTAATCCTAAGTTCTTCATCTAAAGGCATACAATTTTGATTTTTTAAATTTTTATGAACAATATTTCCTTAATATTTCTACTCAGGTTGCTCTCCTTTTATTCTAAAATTCTTTTTCTTTGGCAAAAATTATTTTTAGGCAATGTTTGTTTTCATTACATGTACTCCCACCTTGAAGTTAAGCCTCGTTCAACATAGTATATTTTTATTTCCTAATTTTTACCTTTCCCTTTCTGCCTACAATTTGCCCTTCAACGCCTAACCACGGCTCACACAGGCTCTTCAGCTAAGGTCACTCAGTAATAAATTAGAAAACAGCAGATACTACGAAGGTTCAAAGCATGTAATATTAATGAGCAAACAAGCATTCCATAAACTTAGTTTTTTCAAAAAGAAAATAAATTTTTAGAATAGAAGAGTTACCCTTTTGAAATGTTTAAGGAAAAAGAGAAACTACTCACACTTCATATTAATAAGAAATATATTTACAAAGATTATATTACAGACTCTGAAACTCTAAAAAACTTAATACACTTAAAGGGTTTTTGAGAGGGGTTGAAAATTTTTACAACGTAGAGTGAAGGGGTGTTTTTCCATTCTGCTTCTTTCGTTGGCAAGCATGCCAATTTATAAAACACCAAAATAAAACAAAACTTAAAAGATTTGCCCAACATTTCACGTCTAAGCTTTTTCTAAATTCAATGCCTATTCAAGCCTAGGCTTTAGGCTTTTTGACAATGGGCAATTATATGCATATATATATATATATATATAAGGACAATTATATGCATATTTTCTTAATAAAGACAAATAAAGGTTTAGGATAATGATGCCGGGTACTGCTTTGGGCCCCATCACACATCATTCAATCCTCTATTTTTTGACAAAATTTTGACACAATAATTTATTACAGGACACGTGTAAAGATTTCACAGCTTTTCTTTAATAAAGCAGGATAGAGGTTATCTGCTTTATTAAAGTAGTGAGTGAAGGAAAATCCTTATCACTGACAGACTCAGACACAAATATTTACAGAATCTTTCGGCGTGCATTTTTCTGATAATTGAAGAGAATCCTTATCTTCTATAGATTTTGTCTTCTTTTGCTGGAGTACCAATTATTGATGATGGCCTGTGGAGTGAATCTTCAAGGCGGATTCTTTGAGGAAAATTTTCAAAATATTATATGAGTCTTTTAGATTGAAGAATTTAAAACTTATGTTTATTTTTGGAGGAAACACCAATTATAAATCTCATTTTTGTAATTTTAGCAACTAATAAGTCCTATTTTCGTATTTTTATAACTAATAAATCTAATAGTTCTATTTGTGTGAAAGTGAAGGTATAATCTCATAGTTTATAAGCGTAGATGCTAGTTAAATCCATAAATAACTAAACTCTTTTCAATTTAAAATTACACATTTATTCAAAATTTATTAAGAAGATTTTGTACTCTTTTTAAATATTTAAAACATCTTACATTTCAAGTCATTTTAAATAAAAAAGATTCTTTTATTAGAATCTATATCCATCACAAATTTGAATACCCACACCACACCCTAAAAAGATTTTCATATCATAAGATTTTATACTAAATGAAAATTAATGTGCACGTACATAATATTACATTTTTTTTATAGCATGTTTAATGTAATGTAGACTTCTATAGTGTGACATTGTTTTTTTCTTTTTTCATTTTTCTTGTTCAAGGTATTTGTGCCACTATATTCACTCAATTAAATTACTCAAAATAAATGACTCATATCCCCATAATTTGAAATTATACATTTGTCTAAAATTTACTAAAGAGTTTTTATACTCATTTTGAATTGTTTAAAAAATCACACATTTCAAACCATTCTAAATCAAAAAAATTCACATATCAAAATCTATCCCAAATTTGAATACCTACACCCTATTCTGAAAGAAAAATTCATATAAGAAGATTTTATGCTCAATGAAAATCAATGTGGACAATGTTATTTTTTTAGGGTAAATTACAAATACACTTATTGAGGTTTGCTTGAAATATAAATTGTCTCATGTGATTTGAAAAATTACAAATACCCCCTTATCAAAAAAAATTATTTAATAGAATTAATTAAAAAAAAATTTATAATTGCTCTCATATACAATAATAAAATTACCTACATTATTAATTAAAACATATTTCTAAGATCATTAAAAGCTATTAATTGACTTGATTATTTATTAATAAAATGAACGATTTGTTACAAAATTAGAAATTTCAGGCGGCGAAATATAATTTCTGAAACTACACTCATGTTCCTCTAAGATTTATGTCTAATTATGAAGAACTCATGCTTAATTGAGAGTTTTGTGATGTAATTTCAATTAGAAAACATATATGAACATGTTAAAGAAGAATTAAAGGAATTTAGCTCATAATCTTGACATGCATGGCATCAATTCATGAAATTCATGTTCATAAACTTGTTTTCTTGCATGACTCCTAAGATTTTAAAATAATTTTTCCATGAAAGTTGAATTTGGGTTTTGTTTTAAGGTTATGATTTGAATATGATTTTATAAATTCAAGTTCAAGGTTGTTTTTAAGAGTTTTTGAGTTGTAAAGCATAAGGTTGAAGCTAATATTTGAAAAGATTGAGTTCCAAGCTTGAAGGTGAAATTCGAACTGCTTTGAACCAAGAACCGGACGTGCGGCTTTGTAACGGCTCCAAAATGTGTGTCACGGTGATTGCTATGTAATTATGAATTACTATGATTTAATTTGGAAATATCTGTTTGAATTGGGAAAATATCTGTTGGGACTACAACTTCGGAACTGAAATTGATGACCTTAATGAGTTCAGAAATCAAAATTGAGTACATGGATATGCTAATGGAAATTTTTAGAACAATTTGAGATGATTAATTAAAAATTGATTCCGTCTGATTCGTTAAGTTGTGTTTGGCTCTCATTATTGTATTAAGCCTAGAGCTAAATATATATAGAGGACTCAAAGCCCATTTTTGAGCTCAAACTTATCCTTTAAATAGAAAAAATCTGAGAGAAAATGAGAGATAGAAAAATGTAGAGAGTTTGAGAAAAAAAGAGAAGAAAAGAAGAAGAGAAACAAGAAACTCAAGATTTGGCTTGGATTTGTCTAGATTGAGAAAAAACAAGTGTTATTGGTAAGAATCTAACTCTTAAATCTTGAAGATCATGTAATATAGAGGTAGATTTATGGATTATATAGAAGCTTTGCATATATTGCTAAGAAAATGTTTAATCTTTGCATACATGGCATCAATTCATGAAGTAATTTGTAGCAACTTGTTTTTCATGCATAGCTCTTGAGTTTTGCCAAGAATTTCCATTGAAGTTGAGCTTGGAACCCTCAAATACATATTGTCAAGTTTTTATTCCTTTTTAAGTACAATTGAGTTTTGTTTTGCATATAGGATTTGTCTATGAAGTTAGACATACGAAATTTGACATGGTTTTTAAAGGGTTTTGGGCCTTAATTTGTATAAATTGAAGTTGGATTTGAAAATGGAGGATTTCAAGGCAAAAGTAGATTTTCGGACTAGTTTTACGCCCAGACTGCTTGAGCGGCCTGGGCCACCGCTCGAGCAGCCGAACTTCTTTTGGTTAAAATTGCACATTGCTTCACCACTGCACAAGTGGCCAGGTCACCGCATGAGCAGCCAACACCACCGCACGTGCGGCCCAACAGGGCAGTTTTTCTAATTTTGTTTCTTTTCTGTTTTTTTTACTTCCGGGCCTTCACTTACATGGTTTTCACGAGTGATTTACATCCATAAGCATTTCATTAGCATGAAAGAAATTAAAAGAAGAATAGAAGTAATTGAACGAACGAGTAAGGGATAACCAAATAAGGTTAAGAATCAACCGAATAACTTGAATGTGTATTGAGAAATTGTGCTATGAATGTTTGTGTTTATAGGTTGTGACTCAAAGACCGAACAACCGGTTTTGGAAGCCCACTGTGAGTAACATTTCTATAAAGATATGTTTATATGGAATATATTTGACATGTTATTTGATATGTTATGTTTTTTGAAACGTTATTTTGTTAAAGTAAACAATGCCCCATTTTGAATTTATTATGGCATCCATAGGTAGTCCCAAGTTATGGGGGACAACATGTAAATGTGGGTCCATGGCATATGACTGTTTACGAGATCTCGTTAGCCACTTTATTGTAGTGATATGTGTTTAATCGGTATCCAGAACCGATTACTCTAGTCGGAAGATGATATGTGATATGTTCTGTTGGATGTACCATTATTATGTTTCTGATATAAGACTGATATGATAGATATGTATCATCGATTTTCTGTATATGATATGATTTGGAATTCGTTCACTAACCCCTATACTTTAATGTTATTCACTAGGCTTTAGCTTACTGTTTTTATGTATATGTATAGGTGAGCGTTCTGAAGGACAAGTCTAGAAGGGGTCTTTGGCTGAGCCACCGTTTTGAAGCCTACCGAGTTATTTTGAGTGCATCTGAGTTGGGGCTAGGTCTAGAAGCCGTTAACAAGCTTTTGACCTTGATATACATTTTTGACACGTGCATATATTTTGTACAAGATATTATGGTATACATTATGTATTGTTATGTGGTAAATTAATGTTTGTATATGTACATGTTTGTTCATATAGATGCACAGCTCATTGGACCATTGGTATCTTTGTATGTTGCTTCTGCTAGCCCTGATTAGTTTTGATTCTACAAGAAGGCCTTTGGTAATCTTGGATTACTGGCCGGTTACGACACCAAACTTATAGGGACGGGTTTGGGTCGTGACAGATGTGGGTTTGGGTCGTGACAGGCTTGAAGCCCTGCACGTGCGTAACAACCTCCATTGCTTCACATCATTACTATTTTAATTGCACATGCGGCCCGCATGTGCGGAGGTGGCTTCCGCACGTGCAGCCAAGGCCCCACACGTGTGGTTTTCAGGGCAACTTACCATTTTGTTTTCTCTTCATTTTTATTATGCATGGGCCTTCATTTACATGGTTTAAACTCATGTGTTTAGACTTATATACAAAACATAATTACAAAGGGATTTAGGGACAATTAGGAACGACCTAATGAACACGTGGCAAACATTCCAAAGAAGTTTAAGAATCAATTAATAAATCAAATATGTTTTGAGATGTTGTGCTTGGGTATGTTTGTGTAGGTTATATGCCATGTTTTGACCAATTTGTCTGAGGAACCATCTATGAGTAATAACTCTGTAAAGCTATATTTGTTCAAAAGTATTTTCTTAAATTATAAGTCATGCTATATTTCTGAACCGATAGTTTTTGTAAATGAATGAATGAATGATTGTGTTTTTATGAAATGTATTTGTGGCATCCTTTAATGTCTATTTCTGTTATCAGAGATCTCTGTTGGTTCCAACCCTCGGTGTTGTTTGTCCAACCTTTGTGGTTATCTATTCCAATCATGTATGATCATCTGCTTTGTTTGCTAATAGATGTTTTCGTATGTTTGTTTACAAATATGAATATGACTCTAATATTTTAAGAAACTATAAATTAGAAATTTTATACTTATGATGCTTTAAAATGATTCTTTCACGCTATTGGACATCATTCATTACCTCTTTACGTTGTTGTTATTCACTGGGCTCCATCTCATTATATATATATATATATATGTATACTAGGTGATCGTGTGCAAGATCAAGCTTAGGGTCAATTGTTTGAGACTTTGTTTTGAGTAGCCAACCTTTATGCCTCAAGTCGAGGTTCCTAATGTGTCAAGCTCCAAGGCTTCTTGTATTTTGTGGAGTAACTCTTTTGTTATGTAAATAAATCGTTTATTGTAACAACCCTCACCACTGTTTACCGATAAACTACCGATTACTGCTAAACTGAGACGGATTATGAAAAGTAATTGAACTGATTGAAATACTAAACTAACTGACGGAAATCTGAAACTGATTGATTGACTGTATCTGTTTAAATGCATTATCTATCTATTTGACTGTTTGATTATCTGTTCATGTTTTATGTTTAAATTGCGAATTGTAGGCCTTATCGGCGGCCGAACCGGAGATCGATTAGTGTTTTATGATCATCATAATTTATGTGATCTTATGCCATATTTATCCGAAATTTGATTTAGTATGATTAAACTAGATTAAGTAAAGCTAATTAAAGAGTTAGGCTTATCTACAACTTTGCCATTGTGAGTGGGCCACTTCATGAACTATATTTGAGCCTTATTATACACTTAGGCAAACATTTCATCAGCTCGTTTCCCTTGCCTTAGCCGACCAAGAGAGAGAGAGGGAGAGGAATTGAATTCCTTTTTGTGTTTTGCTTGGAGAATTGAAGAAATTGAAGGTTGATTACATAATTAAGCTCCTACACCTTAACTCAAGACTTAGGTAAGGAGATTTAACCTCTCATTGTTGTGTTTAAGTTGATTCTTGCATGGTTCATGTCTAATTGAGGAGCCAAGTCATGATTTAGTTCTAACATGTTGAATTATAGCTTAATTCATGCATGCATGCCTATATTATTGAATTTTGAGTTGATTCCATGGAAAATTGTCACATGCATGCTCATATTTATGTTAAGTCCATGAATTCATCTTGTCTTTGAAGATATTAGCTCAATAGAGCATGTATTTGAGGCTTGTAAGTTGTTTAACTTCATGCATGTTGCATGTTCATCTTGTTCATGAAAATTGGTTTGAAATTGGATTTAATTGAAACACCCTTGGGCTTTGGTTTCTTAAATTGAGCTTTGAATCAGGTTATTCTATGTGTTTACAAGTGTTTTCCAAAAAATGGGCCCAAAGGAATTGAATTTGATACCTTTGTAGTTGAATTTGAGCTTGAGGTTCAAATCTGGGAATTCCAGATTTTGAATTCACGCTTGAGCGGGGTGACTGGCGCTCGAGCGTGGAAATCGTGCTCCCAGCATTTTGTTCTGTTTTTAAGTCAGCTCGAGCGGGGTAATTTACGCTCGAACGAGATCTTGTGTCTTATGCTCGAGCGGATGCCGAGTGCCCAATCGAGCGTGATTTTCACCTATCCAGCACTTTTGACTATTTTGAAGTACGCTCGAGCGGCTAAGTCTGCGCTCGAGCGGAAACCTTTGTCTGCATGTCCGCTCGAGCGGGACCCCTGTTTTCTGAAAATGCTTTTAAAGTGCATCTTTGCATCCTCATTTCATCCTAGGCATTCTTAGACCTAGTTTAAGGCATCTTAATGAGGATATAGATGTAGAACCACACCGAGTCAGGATAGGGAGTAAGTTATTATCTTTCCCAACTGTGGAGCTTAGTGTGTGTTCAATCTGTAAACTGTGTAGGGTTGGCGACTGGGGATGCGCTCTAGCCTAACTGTAGCCCAGAACTCTGTGAGTAACAACTGTGTAAAGATATGTTCAAAAATGATTATCTTCTGAATAATTGAACTGTACTGTTTCTGAATTGATACTGTTAATAGAATGAATGTATGTCCTCTATTTTGAACTGTATTGTGGCATGCAACTACTGTTACTGACTGTTACTGTTACAGAGATCTCTGTCGGTTCCCTTGTTGGAACCACTACTGTTTACTGATTGATGGCCATCATTGACTGTTCGGTCTTTCAAGACCTATTGTTTACTGTACTGTTATGCTAATGGATGTACCACATATGACTGTACTGACTGAACGACTGAAATACTGATTTAATGAACTGTTTTCATTACTGTAAGGACATTCATTCTAAACCTCTTTACGCATTATGTTATTCACTGGGCTTTAACTCACTGCTCATATATATATGTAGGTGTACAGGCACCAGATCGCGACTAGAAGCGTCAGGGTAAGCTCCAGTTTTGTCAAGCCAACCACTGTGCCTCACTGCGAGGTTCCGAGCCTGTCAAGCTATGGCTTAGGGGTGTTTTAATTTCCCCTATCTGTCTCCGTAACTATTTTGTAGACTGTATAGACTGTTACCGTACTGTTTAATAGGGATTAGGTCCCTGATCTGAATGATTATAAATGTTGTACATACTGTTTTGTACTGTATATATATACATATATATATGCATGAAAAGTCTTTTTGGCATATAGACTGTCACAGCTCATTGGACATTATTTATTTACTGTATTGGCTTCCGCCAGGCCCCTGTACTCTGTTTTACTGTATTACTGTTAAGCAGGCCTTCGGTAATCTCGGATTACTGGCCGGTTACGGTGCTAAATCCATAGGGGCGGGTTTCTGTCGTGACATTTATGAGTTGTAATGAAAATGTTAACGTTTTGTAAAGTTAAACCCTTATTTCATGTCAATATTATATGTGGGATATTATGATGTTTGCTTATATATATATGTATGAGAGTTTCTTCTATTCATGCAGGTCTTTACAACTCAATGGACGTTAGGTTTTAATAGGTATGTTTCTGTAAGCTCCTTTTGTTGAAAAATAATGATTTTTTGACAACTTTAATTCGAAATTAAAGTGAGATCCAACCGACGGTTTAGGTGGGTCTGAGTGGCTTTGTATTTTCTCAAGTGAGAAGATTACAATATAAAAATAGTGAGCTGAAAACGACTGAGTTGTGAATGAGAATTGTCTTATAAAGTGGGTATCAATAAAGTTGGGCTTAGATTTAGACTTAGTCACAGTTTGGACTGGGCCTAGACTTGTGTTTGTGCTTGTGCTTGTGTTGGGTTTGGTCTTGGACTTAAGCTTGGGCTAAGCTATGTGGTATTGGGTTTAGCTTGTATATGTGTTTGAGAATTGGATTTGAATCGGGTTGTGACCAAACATTAGTATTCATCTTGTAACCCATCTAGTTGGTTTATTCAAACATCATTATATACATATTTATTTGTATATATTAAACACATGGGAGGGTTAGACCTTTGTAACTCTTATCTTTTGATGATGGAGTTGATGACCATATTAGTGGTCGTTGGTTTTCAACCTTTGTAACTCTAGCCCTAATGGCTAGAGTTGATGGCCTTTGTTAATGACATTTGATGGCCCTATTGATGAGCCTTCATGGCTAGGGATTTCCCTATTTGTATAAATAGAGGCATTTCCTCTCCATTTTGGAAGAAGAATTTTAGAAAGATTTTTGATGGAAAATGGAGATAGTGTTTTGAGATAAAAAAGTTGGAGATGTTTATTTTACACCAAAGAAAATTTTTCTTATCTTTTTTTGCTAGCTCCTTCTTTGGTTCTTGTTAGAGAGAGTGCATCCATCGTCAAGTTCGCCGAAACTATTTAGAAGGTGCTTATGCATTAACTGGTTTCAACCGTCGTATCTTGGGAGACAGACGCCGGTATACCTCCAGCATCCATCGAGAGACGGTAAATTTATTTTAAGAAAACTGTTTAGTGTAGGCTTTGATTTGCTTCTTTTTTTTTAGGGTAAATTATAATTTAACCCTCTGTAATTTACCCAAAAAACACGGAACCCCCTTATAGTTTCATTTGTAACACTTAAACGCCTAGACTTTATACTATGTTGTAATTTTTTACGGACGTAACAAAAATGTATAAAACGAAGTCGTTTTGTGCACCGCTCGATAAAAAAAAAAAAAAAAAAGGAAGATAGAGAGAGAGAGAGAGAGATTGCAACCAAACCCAATTCTTTCTCAGCTCAACAATGGCTTGTCTACAATGGCTTCAAGGGTTTTACCAACAACAACAACAACATAAGCCTAAACGGTGTTGCAGAGATCCACAACAATGGTTTCCTCCAACCTCGGCATCGATATCAATGGCATGATCTCCAATGATTCGGTGAGCGCTGGGTATTATGTACAAGGTAATTCGACGATGCAATCAATCAATCTCAAGAGTGGGAACATGATTCAGGCATGGATCGACTACGATTCTGCCAAAAATGAATTGAATGTCTCGTTTTCACTCTCTTCGACAAAACCCAGTTCTTCAATTTTGACATTTCAGATCGATCTGTCTCCAATTTTTGAAGACACCATGTATGTAGGCTTCTCTGCTTCAATAGGTTTGCTAGCGAGCTGTCATTATATACAAGGTTGGAGCTTCAACATAGTTTTATTAGTCATCTTCTTCAAACACAAAAGCTTCCAAATCAGATTTTCTTGCCAAAAAAAAAAAAGGAGTTTTCCGTTCCCTTTCCCAAGTTACAAGCAATTTCTCCACATCTTTTCCTTCCTTTTTCTCCCTTGAAGCTTTCTACTTTCCTTGTTTATTTTTTGCTGAGTCACTGAAAGCTTTCTATTTACTTGTACTAGTAATATTTGCAGCGAAACATGTAACACATGAGCACCAAAATCTCAGACATTCTTCAAATTCCTTCAACATTTACACGTTGTGAATCCACACTAAAATGGCGAAATCTATGATGCCTTTCGTTTTCACGTTATTTCTCTTCCATCGATCACTCACCGGTTTTCTTGTCGAACCGGCTCAACCTCTCAAACCGGGAGACTATTCGACCCCGAACACGGTCCCTGCGTTTCCGGTCCAGACACTGACGTCGACGTACCGGCTTAACCTCTCCGCGAAGCTATTCGGCGGCGTGAAGGATGCCTGGAGCCGAAACTTCCAAAGGATAGATTTTTCATCACATTTTGACGGGCTGGTTTGGGGCCATTGGAGGGAAAGGGGGAGTGTTTGTCTCTCTCTCTGGTTGTAATCTCTCTCTCTCTCTCTAACTTTTACTCTCTTTCTTTTCTGTTTTTTCTTTTTTTCATTTTATTTTTTATCAGGTGGTGCACAAACCGACGTCGTTTTGTGCACTTCTGTTACGTCCGTAAAAAATTACAACATGATATAAAGTCTAGGGGTTTAAGTGTTACAAATAAAACTATAAGGGGGTTCCGTGTTTTTGGGGTAAACTACAAAGGGTTAAATTATAATTTACCTTTTTTTTATCATTTGCTCTTAAATTTTTCAAAATTTCATTTACAAAGATGGGTTCTAATTTTAAGTTATCAATATTAATAATTTGTTCTATTAGAAATGTACTCTAATTCATTTCTATATTTTTAATTGTGTAGTTTATTCTGTATTTCATATTTTAAAACAAAAAATTGTTTTGTCATATCTATTTAATTTTTTATATACTTTCTTGTATTATTATGGAAAAATGCCAACACCGTTAATTGTACTTCTGTTTAGGAAGGCTTTCGGTAATATCGGATTACTGGTCGATCACCTCACTAATCCCTTTGAGTGGGGGTTGGGTTGTGACATTAATTATAATTTATTTGATTTTTAAAATTTATTCAGTCCAAGAAAGTCAAATTTCATTTAAGTTGCAGTTGGTAACTTTTTTTCAGCATATTTGAAATACTTAAATATGTATGGATAGAAGAGTTGCATTATAGATATTTGCACATTAAAAAGTTATAAAACAACTTAAATAAATTAAACTTTTTTCATATGTAAAAACTGTACAAAATAAATTTATAACTTGTTTTAAAAGTTTTAAGATAATAATTTTAAAAAGTAATAATACTTAGTGTGGTGGGAGAAAATTAGATCACCTTGACTGTGGTGGTGCTTCAGCGAGACTGAGACTCAGTTAAACTTGAAAACACCCAAAGAATATGAAGGATCTGGTTGGGGAGTAGCCTGGGATCTCTTAGATGCCAAAGTTAGTATTTGATTTAGCAAAGGAGCAGAAAAATCAGTATCAGTCTAGTCAGGATTGATTGTGTACCTTTACTTAGTGTGTTTCCTCTATTTATACTTAACTTCCACTAACCGTTTTTGGCTATTGGTCTCCCTCTCCACTCCTCATGTTCATCCCACATCTCATGAGATCATCTTCCATTAAGCACGAATTCTTAAGAGTGTTTGGCCCAAATTATATGGGCCACGCCTTGAGTAAGTCTTGGCCTTCAAGGCCACGTTTCTTGATCCTGGTCACCTGGACCTGGATCCTTAGACTTTTGAACTTGGACCTCTGGTCTTGGTCCTCTATCTTTTTGGTTCCATTTTGGATTTGGATTTCTGGTCCTACTTTCAGGTTGTATATCATTTGGCATGCCCTGTTGTAGCTCAGATTTTGCCTCTCACACTTAAGAAAAATAAATTATACTTAGGTTGTATTTGGTTGAAGGATTTGATAAAAGAAATGAAAAGGGAAAAGAAAATACAATCTGATTTTTTTGTTTGGCTATAATGAAAAACACAGAGAAAAAAGAAGTGAAAGGGCAATGTAATCTCTTTTTTTATCATTTGAGTTCACTTATACTTTTTTAAAAAAAATTTATTTATATATTTCTTAACTCAATCAAATATGGTTTATAATTTGAATTGTATCAATTGATTATTTATTTATTTATTTATTTCTATTTCTCTTTTCTTCTCTCATTTCAATTCATTCATCAAAATTTTCAATTAAACACAGCTAGGAGTATGCGTAGTGCGGTTCAGGTAGTTTGAGAGTAAAATTATAAATCAAATGGTGGATTGGTAGATTAGCGGATTAACAAATTACGATTTGAATGGTTTTTGGCGGACTGGCAGATTGAAAAATGTTTTAACTAATTATCATACATTTGCATAATATATAACACTAATTTGTATAATATTATTTACATATACATATATAATTATTGATTTGTAATAAATTTCATATCTTAAATCTCTCTCACACTTATTTTTACTTTGATATTTCATTGGAGATTAAGAATCTATATGTATTAACTATAGAAGAGTGAAGCGGTTTAGAATGCGGATTATAAATTTTAAAGTTTAAACAGCTATTAACAGTTAGAACGGGACAAATTAATACGAATCGATGCAGTTTTAACAAATTAAACGACATTTTGCACAACTCTAAACACGGCTACGGGTCTAAATTTTTTTAAATTAGTAGTTACTTTGATTCCTCTAGCTCGAAAATTGTGATTACCTTCCTTGAGGATTAAGGCCTTGTTTGGGAACAAGCTAATTTAGTAATTTTTTGACTATTTGGCTAAAATATGAGCTAAAAAAAACTAGTATGTTTGGAATGATTTTTTGATTTTTTACGAAAAAATGTGCAAAAAGTAGAGAAAAAAGAGAATCTTTGATTTTTTGGTATGAATTGTTAATTTTTTGACTTTTTTAATAATTTTTTTATTTTTAGACTAAACCAACCATTCCCAAACGAGACCTAATTTATTAGGAAGATTTATAAACCTAAATAATAAAAAGCACGCACAAAATTAGGCTTACAAGGAGGCCTGTCCTTGAAATCTTGTGTGGGAAAAGCTAGGGTAGCTTAGGCTACGAGAAACAGTTGACTTTCAGATGAGAAGTCAAATAAGAATTGTTAAGACTTTGCTTTAGTTTTTGAAATTTTTTAGAGTATAAAATTTATTTGGTTTATAATTTTTTTAAAATTGTTTTCAATAACTTTTTTTTTTCTTCTTTCTTTCTCTCACTTTCAATACATTAATTAACTAGTGTATACACGGTGTAAATAAAAATTAAAAAAAAAATTAAATAAATAGGAAGGAAAATAAAAAATAGAAGAAAATGAAAAAATAAAAAAAAGGAAGAAGGTGGGATTATGGGATCACGAGAAGATAGATGAGAAAAAGAAAAAGTAAGAGAGAGAAGCGAGAAAGTAAGATATATCACCGTCCTTATTTTGTAATTTGAACAGATCTAAGTTGTCTAAATGTCCTAGTAAGATAAATGTGGATAGGACAAATTCAAAAATCATCATGTTTTATTACATATATATATATATATATATATGTATATTACTTTTTCTCTTCCATCTCTTATTTTTTCATATCTTACACATTAATTAATTACTATTTTTTTTTCACACCTATATACAAAAAAACTACAAATCATCACAAAATACAAAACTTCAATTATAAAATTATTTTTAAGATATACAATCAAATAAATTTTTAATTTTTAATATTTTTTATAAAAAATGTATATGTTAAAATTGGTTTTAAAACCAAACGCGTAGATTTTGAAAAACTTAGCTTACAATCCGCAAATGGGAAAGATATGGCGCCCACAGACGCGTCTCCGATGATAGAGGGTCAGTGCATTTACGTCAAAAATACAAAAATGTCCCTATGTAAAATAAAAAAATAACAATATATATATATATATATATATATATTTAATTATAGGCTGGTGAGTCGTTGTAGATTAGTGTCAGTTGGGTTTGATTTTTTTAAAATTATTTGTAAATTAATTTTTATTTATTTTTATATTCTAGTTAATTTTTCTTATACGAAACATTCAAAGATGCATATAAAATATAAAATAAATTGACTACAATATTTAAAAAAATTACTAAAACAAAGAAAAATTTGAACAAATATCTCTGTGTATTTTTTTTTCTTCAGATTTTTGTTTATTTTTTAGTTAATTTTTTTAAATTTTTTTTAGATATATCTAATCTTGATATGTATAAAAAGTAAAAAAAAGTCACTAAAATATAAAATAAAATTAATAAAAAGTAAAAATTATAATTAATTTCTAAAAAAATGCACTAATATTAAATAAGTATATAATTCATTGTAGAATAAAAAAAATTTAATAAAAAAATACCACTGAATCAAGGGGATTTTTTTTAAGGTCCCTAGTATTAAGACTTTATAGCATAAAGGACATCTAATATTTTCATAATATCTAAGGTCCCTCAAGTCAAACCAGAGAAAATTCAATCCAGTGAAATTCTTTGGTCCAAACCCAGAGAAAATTCAATTTAATCCAGAGAAATTCTCTGGTCCAAACCAGAGAAAATTCAATCCAGTGAAATTCTTTGGTCTAAAACCAGAGAAAATTTAATTTAATCCAGAGAAATTCTTTGGTCCAAACTAGAGAAAATTCAATATTTTCCCAGATTACTGTGCCCACCCGAGCTTCGGCCTAAATTGCATAGGCGAGAGAGAGAGAGAGAGAGAGAGGGATTTTGTAGCAGTTTTTGTAGTTGATTATGAAAAAGAAGACAAGAGTAGGCTGATATATATATATATATATATATATATATGTATGTATGTATGTGGCATCTATCCCACGTTAACTTAGATCCTTCAACGAAGTTATGGATCTAGATCTTAGCAGAGGCGCAAAGCTTCAGTGATGGAGTCTTCTTGAAGGATAAGAGGTACGAAGCTTCACTGTGCAAAGGTAGAAAAAAGTGATCAAAACAGGAGAGATGAATATATATATATATATATCTCCAAAACACAAGTTTATCTTGACAGTGGTGTTGAGTTGCAGTGGGATGCTAATAATAGTATCTATGACCAATGCATTGGATCAGGAGGAAAGTGTCAGGGACTTTACACATCATAAAATAACATTGTGGACCTTTTCCATTACTGAAAATGGAAGAAGGACCTTAGATTAATCTTCCCTTGAATCAAACATTACATTAGTAATTCTCCAAATTTTCAATAGTTCTAATGTTTTGAAGTTTGTAATAAAATAAAATTTGAATTTTATTAATTTAAATCTTAAACATTTGAATTTTTTTTAATTTAAATTATTTGTCTATTTTCGTTAAATAAAATCAATAGAAAAAGAATATTTTAGTTATTAAACTCAATGACAATGGTATTTTGGATATTTTATACATACTTAGGGATCTTTTGGAAAGTGAGTTATAATCCACTTCTCAAATTATAATCCACTTCTCTCTCTCACAAAAAGTTGATTATAACCATCTTCCCAAAATAGTTCTTAGATTGAGTTTAATGATTAAAATATTATTTTACAGTCGATTTTACTTAATAAAAATAAACGAATGACTTAGATTGAAAATAAATTAAAAGATTAAAATTTAATTTGACAAAATTAAAAATTCAAGTTTTATTTTGTTAAAAGTTTTTTTATTTTGTTGTTGTTGTTGTAATTATCCCAAATAACAAAAATTAGTAAATGTGATATTCTGAGTGATTATTGGGTATTTCGAAAGTACGGTCATGTATAGTATTTCATGGTATTATGATTAGTGAAAAATATGAGATATTATGATTTTATGTTGAATGATCAAAGAACATAAAAAGCATAATAAATAATAATTAATAAAAGAAAATGGACACGTGATACTTCAGACATGTTCTTTTGAAAATACCTAATAATTTTTCTATATTTTGATATCAAATGACATTTTTGTATAATATTAAGTCCCGTTTAGAAGTAGATTATTTTCATAATTTTTTAAAAAAATTTGACTAAAATATGTAATAAAAAAATTAGTATATTTGAAATGATTTTTTTTTTTATTTTTTATGGGAAAAGATGCGTAAAAAAAAAAAAAAAATTAACTTTTTTAGTATAAATTATAATTTTTTAATAATTTTTTGATTTTTATATAAATTAAAAAGTCAAAAAGTTACTCAAAAAGTCAAAAAGATATCACTATTCACAAAAAAAAAAATTAAAAAATTAATTTTCTTCAAAATCACTATTTACCGAATTGATGTGTGTGCAGCTGCTGTGTGCGGCAATGGAGAAAAAAGAAATGATTGGGTGTAGTTTTTACACACATCGTTGTTCATCTCATGGGGGTCATCACGGGTCCCGTTTTGATAATCTGAACCGTCCAATGTGTAGAAATCATCGAGTACTATATGTCTGCAAAAAATCATATTGATCTGATATCGATAACTATATGATCAAATCAGTTATGTACAACAAATGGATGGTGTTATAATTAATGATTGAAAAATAAATAAATCTGATCAGATAGCTATCAATATCCGATTAACGTGATTTTTTATAGGTACATAGTGTTCGACGAGTTACACACACTGAACGGTTCAGATTATTAAAATGGGATCCATGATGACCCCCACGGGCCAAACAAAACCGTCCAGTGCTTTGTACAAAAATTAGCTAATAATTTCCAACTCCAATTCACTCAGCCGGTTGTACGGCTGGGGCCCACCCCTCTCTAATTATCTCTTACCCACTTTTTTTATACAATTTTTTAATACACATTTTTCCATAAAAAGTCAAAAACTTAACCCAAAACTCCATATTTTTTTCTCAACTTTTTTTAAGTCCAAAAAGACAAAAAAATATACTTTTTTAGGACACCCCAAACCAGCCC
The DNA here is from genome assembly GCF_055761805.1 of Camellia sinensis. Taxonomy (NCBI): domain Eukaryota; kingdom Viridiplantae; phylum Streptophyta; class Magnoliopsida; order Ericales; family Theaceae; genus Camellia; species Camellia sinensis. The sequence goes on from NC_138970.1 coordinate 12,020,148, forward strand.
TAAAAACGTTGTGTCAAACAAGGCCTAACACAACTTTTGAACACCAGCTTCTATATAAAACCCTTTTGCTTCGCTACCTCAATGAAAGAAAACGTTTTACCTCATCGCTATCTCCGTCAAAAAAAATGTCTGGATATCCACACAATCCACAGGGCTACGGTTACGGGCCGCCACCGCCATCGCAACCCTACTCCGCCGCCCCATACGGCGCCGCACCACCACCCCCAGGACAACAGCCCTACGCACCCGTGGCCACACCCTACGGCGCCCCATCGGCACCCTACGGTCACGACAAGCCACCGAAAGAAAAACCCTACGGCGGCCATCCGCCTCCCTCCGCAGCCCCGGGCTACCCTCCGCCGCCGCAGCCGTACGGAAGCCCCTTCGCTGCTCTAGTTCCCTCCGCTTTCCCTCCCGGCACCGATCCGAGCATCGTCGAGTGTTTTCGGATCGCGGATCAGGATGGGAGTGGATTGATCGACGATAAGGAGTTGCAGAGGGCTCTTTCGTCTTACAATCAGGGTTTTAGTTTGAGAACTGTTCATCTTCTCATGTATCTGTTCACCAACACAAACTCTAGAAAGATCGGTAATCTCTCTCTCTCTCTCCCTCCCTCCGTAAATATATGTATAGATGTATAGATGGTTGTATATGTATTCTTCAATGGAGTGATCGGATTTTTGCAATTGGGTGCGCACGTTAGCAGTTGTGTGGTAGTTAGGTGGCGAAATTCATTACACTCGCGGCATAGCTGAGTGCTAGCTGGTAACCTACGCTACCGGCGTATTTGGGGATAAGGACTCGCCGGCGTAAAGTAGAGAAGACTGGGTTACTTTGCGCGTGAAACATTTGACTCGTCGTAGTGTGCATTTGATTTGGGGGAAATGCCATATGAAATAAAAGTTACTTGGGTCCATTATCCAGTGTAAATGTCTTCAAGTGGGGCCCAGTATAAAGTGAAAATGGAGTAATTTTGAAAATTATAAATAAATAAATAATAAATTTTATAAATATTGATGAATCTGTAATAAATTTTTAAAACAACCCCCAAAAATCAATTCCTCGTTTCACATTAAAAAAGTTTGTGGGTCTGGCGGAGTAACTGAAATTTCATATTGGATGGCACGTGATCTTCCTGAAAATTTTCGGACCGAAGAATTTTTTTGGGATAACCAGGATGCAACTCGGGCGGGTTCGGCCGGGTGCAATTCGGTCAGGGGGATAACCAGGGGTGCAATCCCGGCGGGTTCAGCCGGGCGCAATTCGGTCGGGTTGGGAGGTTGTCCAAGCCCAGCCCAAGCCCGAATTGTAACCCGAGGTTGTTTGACCAAGTCCGACCCGAGTTAAACCTGAATTGTAAATGAATTTTAGTTTTTTTTTTTTTTTTGCAGCTACATTATTAAATTATTAAAATTTGACTCTATTTATATATTTTTTTATTTATAGAAAATCATTAATATTATCAAAATAAATAATTTATATAATGTAAGAGAGATGCTACTATAGTAGTCTTTACAATTTATGAGTGAAAATAAAAAGAAAAAAAAAGTAAGATTTTATGTTATTTGTATATATAATATATATTCAATATGATTTAATAATATAAATTACTTTAATATCATGTAATGGCTAATAATTTATATGCATATTTAATATTTTTATATATCTATATATATATAATTCGGGTTGCTCGGGTTGTTTGACGTCTTTGCCCAAGCTCGCCCAAATTTAATTCGGGCTTCTGAATTTTTGCCCAAGCTCGTACCGAATTTGAAAATATTTTGACCAAGTCCTAAAAAAATTCGGGCTGAGTTCGGGTTGCTTGGGTTGAGCCCGCCCAAACCCAAGTTGCACCCGTAGAAATAACACACTTTAGAAGATAAAAAAAAACTCAAAATTTAAGTGTTGTAATAAAATAAATTTTAATTTTATTATTTTGTCAATTTGAATATTAATTTTTTGATTTGTTTTTAATTTAAATCATTCGTTTATTTTTCTCAAGTAAAATTGTCGAAAAAAATATATTTTAGTCACTAAAGTCAATGTAAACGGATATTTTAGACATTTTATTAGTATCTAGGTTGAATCATTAGTTTAATGATTAAAAATTATTTTTCCGTTAGTTTTATTTAATAAAAAAATAGGTGAATGGTTGATATTGAAAATAAATTAAAAAATTAAAATTAAAATTAATTAAATTAAAAATTCAGGATTTAAGACTCAAACTTTGTTTGTTTTTGTTTTTGTTTTGTTTTGTTTTTTTTCTTTTCAATTATTATTATTATGTTCACATAAATCGACCACGCTGTGGCTTGCAAAAATGTGGAACCAGCATCATGTGGTTGTGTCCGATTTGAACGGTTTATGTACAAGTAAAAGAACTATCCAAAAAGTATATAAACAGATCATCTTAGAATTGGTTCTTTCAACAGGTAGATGAGATGCATTTGACTTAAAGTTTTAAATAGCAGTATGAGAAGATAAATCGGTTTGATTGTACTGTAGCAATATCAACATTGTTACATTAGTGAGCAATATGATATCAGCAAATCACAAAATTGATACATACATATCAGAGAAATTATTCATTGCCTAGGAGCATTGTTCCACACCATTCATGTTTAGATAAGTGTCTAGTTATCTTTCCGAAGGAGACAGACAAATAGTGGGACTCACTGCATCAACTAATAATACTTAGGGCTATTTTGACAGAAAAAAGTTATACGCACCAATTGGTGTACTAACAGATGATGTGTCATAATTTTAAAGGTTTTGAGTCTTTATAGTGGCATAATTTTAGAGGTTGTGGGTTTTTATAGTTTGTATAGTGGGTGGGTCTACAATTTTGAAATATGTTGGTACACAATTTTGAACTATGTTGATACACTAATTGATATATTAATTGGTGCATGTAGCACTATTGATTTTGGCAACTAGGAAAAGGGTTAACTTATTTGGGTTACATTATTTTTCTACTTTTTTGTTGGTTTTTTTTTCAAAAAAAACCAACAGAAGTAGGTCAAAAAATTGGCTTTTTTCCTATTGGGCAATGAATAATTTCTCTACGTATCAACCACTATTCAAAACTCTAGATTGGATTATTAAAAAAAAAAACACTATAAATTCACCCTCTTTTATCAAAACTTAGAATTTTTTAAATATATTTTTTAAGAACTAGAATAATTTGAGGGGAAAAGATTTTAACAGGGTTACTCTTATAAGCCCCCCCTCCCCCATTTTTTTATTCTTCTCATCTGTCCTGTTTTTTACGTCATTCTTGTTTTGACTTTAAGATTGGAAAATAAGAATGTTGACACTGGAGTTGTTTTGATAAACATCAAGCGACTACTGGTACAACATCTGGCCTTTCACATATGTTGATTACTAATTATGTTATCTTTTTGTTTTTTCTATTTATCCTTTAGTTTTTGTCTACTTTTCCCTTTTTATTTTTTTTTCATTTACTTCCATGAATAATTTATAGGTCTCTATTTCATAGCAACATAGTGGTGAATCTGGTGATAGTTTTGTGTCTGAATTCTCTTGTGGTGGTTGTTAGGATTATAAATTGCTCTTGGTTTTCAGTCTTTTATGCTGACATTTCTTTCCCCGGTGAATAAATGTTGGAAAACAGGACCAAAGGAATTCACTGCCGTGTTTTACAGTCTTCAGAGCTGGAGGGTATGTTAAAAGACCTTTAAATTAAATTAAAAAAAAAAATGGTCAAAATATTTGTGCTCTTATATTTTCATGTCTTGATGATTCAAATGTTCATTTGCATGTTTTTGTTTTAGGGAATCTTTGAGAGATTCGATAGGGACAGGAGTGGAAAAATTGATTCTGGAGAATTGCGAGAGGCACTGCTGAGCCTTGGATTTTCGGTGTCACCGGTTGTTTTGGAATTGCTGGTCTCAAAGTTCGACAAAACTGGTGGAAAGAGCAAGGCCATTGAATATGACAATTTCATTGAGTGTTGCCTCACTGTTAAGGTATGCTTTCTTTCAATAAATTCATCATCATATTCATTATCATTGTTGTTATCATTATAGAATGATTTTTGTATACTTTTAGTCCTATGTTTTTGAAATGAGAAACCTTTGAGTTGATCATTCATACATGTAATTGATGAACAAAATCCAAACTAGCATTTGATTGAGCAAATTGCAATAAGTTACTGTGACAAGTCCACAATTTCATGGGGGAGAGAATCTAACAGCTTTTAAATCTACCCCTTTACGAAATGCTTGTTGGGTGTTCCTTTGGGGGGTTAGAGTGAATGCACTTACACTAGTTCAAAAGAGTTTGTTGAAATAGTAATCTTCAATTGTGATAGATATATATTTGTATTTGATTGTGTGTTTTGCAGGGGCTGACGGAGAAATTCAAGGAAAAGGATACAATGTATTCAGGATCGGCGACTTTCACTTATGAATCTTTCATGCTGACTGTGTTGCCTTTCCTCATCGCATAGGATGTTAAAAGCTGTATTGAAGACTGTTGGTTTTGAGTTTAATCAATGTAATCCACCGTACTCTGTTTCTAGAGCGTAAGTTATGCTTCGTTGTAATAAGTTATTGGGTTGGCCTGTTTGCAAACTTTGTTTATTGAGTTTGTTTCCTGTTTTTTGACCCTTGTTCAGTATCATGTTTAGATTGGATATATTTTCAAGCAGCAAGTCATATTGAATGGAGCATGAATTTCTTTAATCTCTCTCACTGATTGAGTTTGAATTACATAATTGGTTTTATTTTTCCTTTGCTGTTTCCGAGAAAAGAACACCTTTTGAAATTGTATTAATAATATCACTTTATCCCTTCATTTATGAATTTGTATATTTTGATCCATCCAAATATAAAAATGTATTATTTTCACTCTTTACCAACCATCTTAAAAAATGATGTATTTGTATGATTTTCATATGAGAAATGCATGGTAGCTCGAAATTGAAGTGGCTCGAATGTCCCGAGTGTTAAAACATCGGCACCTTTTTTTTTTTTTTGAAACTGGTTTGAGAGAGAGAGAGAAACACACACACAGAGAGGGCGAGAGAAAGAGAGGAGGAAGGATTGGAGAAGTCGAAGCTTGATCTTTGGTTGAATCACAACCTAACCCATCGTCATGGTTGAAGAGGCTGAAGCTTGATCTTTGGTTGAATCACAAACCACCGCTATGGACCAAGAGGCCAAAGCTTGATCTTCGGTTGTGGCTGTTTTTATTTTGATTTTAATTTTGATATCTTCGGCTGTGGTTATTTTAAATTTTTTTTTTTTGGGGGGTGGTTTTTGTGAGTTATTTTGCAAACTGTGCTTTGTTGAATAGTAATTATGATGAAATTAAATTGTACTAGTGACAACAATACAAAATCAAACTAGGAATGATGAAATTAATAACTCTTTTCTTTATCTACTAAGGAAATGATGAAAATGGGAATGCAAACAAACAAGATTTGTATGGACATAGCCGGCCAGTCATAAAATCATTCGGCCGGCCAAAAAAAATACCGGCCGGCCAACTTTTTTTTTTCTTTTTTGATCTCTTCTTCTTCATTGGGTTTGAGTAGAGAGAGAGAGAGAGCGCTAGCTGTGGCTCTTTTGATTTTGATTTTTTGAGTTTGGTTTTGATTTTGATTTTGGGTTTTGATTTTGATTTTGAAGAAGAAGAGGAAGGAAAAAAAGAGGGGGAAGGAAGAAGATAGGGGGAAGGAAAAAGAAAAAAGAAAATTGATTTTGATCTTAAGTTCAGATCTGTTGAAAAGAACAGAGGGAGGAAAGGAAGGAAAAAGAGAGAGGGACGGAAGAAGAGGAAGAAAGAAGGGGAAGGGAAAATGAAAAAAATAAAAATAAAATTCGGATCATTAGCTCCTTTTTTTCGAGTTACGTAACAGGATTGTTTTCATATTGTTAATATATACAAGTTTATAGATAAAGGAGGTATAGTGATATTTGTTAATAGATGAGGGTTAGTGCAATTAACTCTTAAAAATAGTACTTATAAAAAAAAAAAAAAAAAACCTCTCAAAGATAGAAAATAGTTTAACAAAAATAAATATTAAAAACTAAAAATTTATTTTTACTTTTCAAAAAGATAAAATTATATAAAAGTGAAAACGTTGAAATTAATCTTTAATTTAAAAGAAAAATAGATTTTGAAAATCAAACTAAACATTTTGCTCAAAAAAAAAAAAAGATTATTTTGTTCTTGGTAATTATTTAGGGTTGATTTGCAAAGTGATTTCTTTAATTTTTTTTTAGCTAAAATATATATGTGGTGAAAGAATTTGATGTAACAGATGATTGCATCTTTCTTACTTCTTAGAAAGGACTTGAATCCTCAGCTATTGTTCTTCTTCTTCCTCCTTTTGTTTTAATGATCTTATTTGATTTTTATTATAGTGAAAACATGTTAGCTGAAGATATAATTTAATGGTTCAAGTCTAAGATTAAAACAAAATATATATTAAAATAATACTATCAATTTTAAACTCTACATTCCAAAACTATTTCCTTGTACTTTTAACTTTAAATATGAACCGTTGAATTATCTCAACATCTTTAGCAGAGAGTTCTGATTCCAAAAAAATAAAAAATAAAAGCAAAAAAAGCAGCTTTGAATGGCACCTTGTCTAAGTAAATACTCAATGGACATTGAAATGAGTAAAGCAAGAGGACTGAGTTCTTTCTCAGCAACACCCTCTTTCCATAACTACTACTTTTTTCTTTCTTTCTTTCTTTATCTTCTTGATCAAGAAGAAATGACTGAAACAGTTATTTTCAACTTTGCAAGTAGAGTTCTAGAGAAGATAGGCTTACTTGCTCTCCAGGAAGTTGGCCCGACATGGGGACTTGAGGAGGAGCTGAAAACACTTGAGGGCACCATGTCCACCATCAAGGCAGTGCTTTCAGCAGCTGAGACTATCTATGATCTGGAGTATTACTCCATTGTGAAAGATGTATGGTATCAGAGACTCCAAGCTGCTTTCTACGAAGCAGACAACGTGCTCGATGAATTCCAGTATGAAGCTTTGCGACGCCACCAAGTGTCAAATAATAATAGGAGCAATGGAATGCAGAAACTGGTATGCAAACTCTTTTCATGCTCACACTCACCCGGTTTTCGATTTAAATATAGGATGAGTTGTAAAATTGAAAAGATCAGAAAGAGATTAGATATGATCGCAGATGATAGGACTAAGTTTCATCCCATCATCACAAAAGCAACAGAGGATACACAAACTCATCATAACGCAGCCAGCACATCACTCTCCTCCAATGTAACTGAGTCAGAATTCATTGGAAGGGACTAAAAAAGATTTTAGAACTTTTAATGACCCCTAGTGTTGATGACAACATCTCTGTCATCCCCATTGTTGGCATTGGAGGTCTTGGTAAGACCGCTCTAGTTAAATTGCTGTACAATTATGACAAGGTATCAAGTCATTTTAAATTGAGGATTTGGGTGAAAGTAGAGCAAGATTTTAATGTTAAACATGTGATGCACAAAATTATTGACTGCATAACTGACTCCCCTTGTGCTGACATCTGTTGGGATCAGATATGGACAATCCTCCTAGAAAAACTGCATGCTAAGAGGTTTTTACTTGTCTTGGATGATTTATGTAATTGTGATAACCGAGATTGGGTTAAGTTCTTGAAGTTTTTGACAATTGGTGCCAATGGAAGTAAGATCATAGTGACTGCACGTTACAAGTCGGTTGCTTCCACTGTGGGTACAGTCCCCACGTACAATTTAGAGCGTCTTTTTGATGAAGATTGCCATAAATTGCTTTTGAAATGGGCAGGTCGCAAAAAAGATGGGGAGCAAGAGCAGCATGTAAACCTCTCAGAAATTGAGAAAGAAATTGTGAAAAAGTGCCACAGATATCCTCTTGCAGCAAAGACTTTGGGCAACTTACTGTTTATGAAGACCGATGAAAATGAATGGTTGTGTTTGAAAGACAAAGAACTATGGGAATTGGTGCAAAACAACAAACACGACATTTTGCCAATGTTAAGATTTAGGTATAACCCACTACCTGCTGACTTGAAATGTTGTTTCACATATTGTTCAATTTTTCCAAAAAATTATGAAATCAAAATTGATAAATTGATGCAATTGTGGATGGCACGGGGGCTCATTCAATCATCTGGCATAAATCATGAGTTGGAAGATTCTGGCATTGATTATGTGAATCAATTATGTTCCATATTTTTCTTGGAAAAGATTGAACAACATGAAAATTTATTAAATATGTGTAGAATGCCTGAGATCATTCATGATCTTGCAGTGTTTATGATGAATGAAGAAGGCTTAAGTACTGTAAATCATGGTTCTATATCCATTTCGCTCAGTGATTCTAATTGTTCAGAGGAAAGGGTCAGAAAGTCATTGTTCACTCTTTTCTATCCATTTCAAGGAGTGGGAGCCAGTGACAAAGACTTGGTTGACAGAGACATCTCAAGTTTCAAGTATCTTCGCGTGCTTGATTTGAGTGACTCATGTTTTCAAAAGTTGCCACATTCTATTGGCAATTTGAAACATCTGAGATTTTTTGACCTCAGTGGGAATGCAAATATTGAGACACTCCCAAATGCCATTTGCCAACTGTATAATTTACAAACTTTGCGTATCTGGTATTGTGTGAAAATTCGGGAGTTGTCCAAAAATATAGGGAATTTGATCAGTCTCAGGCATTTATACTTGACCACACAACAAAGTTGTTTGTCAGAGAAACAAATCCGATGCTTGACCTCTCTTCGATCATTTCGGATTGCAGGATGTGGAAACCTTAAATCTTTGCCTGATGGGATGCAACTCCTTGGTGCGCTCAAAATAGTGAGCATCGCAGAGTGTCTCAATTTGACCTCTCTGCCAAGTACCATCAAGAACCTACCCAAATTGAGGAACCTTGAGATTAGTAATTGTCCGGATCTTAACTTGTCGGGGTGGGAGGACCTTAGAGGCCTTAAGAGGCTTCAATAAATTGAAGGCTACAAGTTTTTATCCCAGGTGACTCAATTTCTTCAAAGCATTGCATATCTGTTTGTTCTATTTTTCTTTTGATGGCTTCTTGACATTGTTTCACTACTTGTAATGGATATGAAATCACTAATTTCAGATCACTAGGAGAACCACAAAGCATGAAGTCACAAGTGTTCGATGGAAAATCAACCGATGAATGAGGAAGCTGCCATCTCCGTCAGAAGTCCTTAACCATAGTTGCAGATTTCATGCTGTTTCAACAGGAGCTACTAGTTAGTCTTGGCCTTAGTTGCATTCAGGATTCTGCTGTTAATGTTTTTTTTTTTTTTTTTTTTTTTTTTGTGTGTGTGTGTGTGTGTGTGTATGTTATCTTGAGAGATATATATATGTAGAGTGTTCTTGTGGGATGCTTTTCTGAACTTTTTTTTGTTTTTCATTATTATTGTTATATAATTACTGTTTGCAATCAACGGATTGAATCATCGAAATAGAATCCGTGTGTTCTTCATGGCCTGCATTGCATTGGATGATCAAAACATATAACATGGAAATGATTGGAGACAAATGTGTTAAAATAAAGAGGTTACGATTATCGAATCGACTCAACTTTTTTTATATACACACAAGGCCTTGCAAAATGAAATGGTTCTAATAGTGGCCCCACATGTTCGGACAACACCCTCCAATTCAAATGTGATCTGGAGATGAGCCGTGCCCTAATGATCATAGGGTCATTCCAACTTTAGGAATATGTAAGATAGTTTTAGGACCACTACATATGGAGGATCAGTCATAAAAAGAGATCATCCATTCAAACACCATTGAACGTCTTCTCCGAACTAAGCATTAATTCTGATCATTTTTTCTAGAAGGGTAATCATTAATTTTGATCTTTATTATAAATACTATATGGTACATAATAATGGGTGAACCCTTGTTTTTACATGCTTTATTAGATGCTTTAACTAACTATGATCTAACAAAATCAATAAAAACTAGTGTGGGATATGAATTATCTCGTAGGTGCCTTTTTTTTTTTTACTAGGATAAGCATTGTTATGGGTGCCATGGCACTCACCTGGTCAGCAATTGCCCAGTGTGAGTGGTTTATGGGTCTCGCTGTTTAAAAACATTATCATAAATTTTTGAAGAATGAGACGTTCAAGAATAAGATTTTTTAAATATTTTTTTAAGGACCTTAGGTAATACGTTAAGTAGCCTAATGGTTGATCCACTTCTAAATAGCATCCAATAACTGGACTCATTAATTGATCAATTTTGGTGATCAATAAACTAATCAAAGTAAGGCTTGTGTGGCATGTAGAAACAGTACCCCACATCTCCACTTTGATCACTACATGCATATCTTATTCCCATGTCTTGGCTTGCTTTACTCTTATTATTATTATTATTTTTATTTTTTTTTGAAATTTACTATTTTATAATCTCTATTCAAACTTGAAAAATTACTGACTATTTTGTTTCTGTTAGAACACGTGTGAATGAGTAAAGGGTTTCACATTGGATAGAAGGAGAAACTTAGCATGCATTGTCAGGTAAATAAATAAATAAATAAAGAAAAATTTAGTCAAAACCTTTTCATTGGATCCTTGTGGGTGAGAGGTGTGGTTAGAGGTAGTCCGGAAAGATGGCAGACACTTCAATGGCTTGGGATCACTGGAGGTGGAGAGGAGGAGATCAAGGTAAGCTTGGAGAGGGAGAGGTTGGCAGTGATAGACCTTGAACACTAATGTAAAGTGAAAGAGGGTGTTTAAACATGAGGCTCGGTTGTATTGTTGTTGTTGTGTCTCGCTGCATATACGATACGTTATATAGGCCACAGAAGTATTGGAGTCTACACGAACTGTTGGACAGGTGGCTCATTCTCCTCAACTCTGCCAGAAGTGATATAAGCCTTTCTGCCGTCTGTGGGTTGCCGGCAGGCGGAGAGCAACATTTCATGGCAGGCAGAAAGTAACGTTTCGTATATGCATCGGATGACATGAACGTAAGGTCATTGTTGCCTCTTCTCCAAGCCTGGTCGATATGGAGTTGTCTTAGCAAGAAGACAACCATCTCGACGATCCCATGACCTCAGCCGCCAGTCCAGTATCCTCTGATGATCCCGAGCAGTAGTGTCTGGGTCCTGCTTCCAACCCAGGCATCCAAGTAGATAAATAGGCCAGGGCCCACCTTAGTGTTTAAGAGAGCCAAGGGCTCACTTCCAAGTGACCAAGTAGGAGAATGGGCCGCGGGCTTATCTCAATGTTTAAGAGAGGGGCTCGCTTCTGAGCGATCAAGTAGGAGAATGGGCCGCAGGCCTATCTCAATGTTTAGGAGAGCCATTGTTTATTAATCCAAGTCCAAGTGAGCCGGGGGCTGATTGTATTGTTGTTTGGCCTTGGAGCGAGGTATGAAGGACCATGGGCCTTGTGGGGCCATGGTGCTGCCTGTTGCAGGGCTCTTCATATCTAGATATATTTGGGCTTGTATATACGCTCCCGCTTAGGCTAAGCATATAGTTTTGGTTGCCTTGGCACATGGCGCCCATAGGGCTCGCCATGTATCAAACATACGACATGCCAGACGTGGTGCCTTATTGGTCTGCCACGTAGGTGGGGTTTTGGTGATGTGGCACTTGTAGGGCTTGCCACGTATTGAGCTTGATACAAGTATCCACAATAATGCCCCCCTGTACAGATGCTCTTATAGCTGATGAGAGTATTTGTACATGACTATGTTAAAAAGTTTTGAAAAATATTAACTCATGCAGACAAGTATTCAGATAGAGTCGTCTAAAATTAGGCTTTTGATATAATGGGGGCATTTGGATTGCTCATGGAGAGTTTACATTTTAAATTTCATCCGGCGCGAGCCGGCCGGATAAAGATATGGGCTTGTTGGGCGATGGCTTGATTCCGGGGAATTCCCACCATTTCACAGGAGATTTCAGCTTTGTTCCATAGGCACCAGATTCCGCCTCTCACCCTTTCCATGCCGCTAGAAGGGAGGGCAATGGTCTTGGTGTTATGAAAGCCCATGATTTGGCTCATGAACTGGGCCTTGCTTCCTTCTTTTTTTGTGTTCGTGATGATGACGAGGTGGAAGCGTCTGCTAGAATGTAGGTGCATGTAGTGTTGGAGGAAGTTAGGGCGAGCGATGCCCTCAGTGTTGAAGAAGAGGATGTTAAGCGGAATGTTGTAGGGGATGTTTGGCTGAGCACTGCGGGAAACGCTCTCTTCTCCTATGTTGAGATCTGCAAAGCTCTCTATGTCCCACCCAAGTCCCAAATCTTCATTTGGGTTTTCCAATGGTGCTGACATGATGGAGATGTGGTGGTCTAGATCTCTCTCTGTCGGCCTTTGCGAGAGGATGTTGATGCGGATCCTCTCGAAGTGTGGGACTAACACCTGATTTGCCTGGCAGGTGGATCCCTGGAGAGTAAGGTTGATTTCTTAGTTTAGCAAAAACCAAGTATGGGACAGCGGTATTGTGTAAAGTTTTGGAATGGTTAGTGCCTTGTACCATCCTCTTATTTTATCCTAGAATTCTTTCGGCACCTCTAAGACTGTATGAGCAGATATTGGGTGTTGGATCCAAGGGGATTCGAATAGCTAATCTTGGAATTGCCATGGAGGCATGGAGAGCATCTTTCGAAAGAATTCACACACAGGACGACGGCGGTGAGTAGGAGTGGAGCTTGAAGCTCTAGAGTTGGAGCTTAAAGCTCTATAGCTTGGACCTCTAGGGTTTGGAGCCTTGTTCACCAGCCGCCAAACGGTGTTATCTCGGTGCCCCTCTTTTCGGGAAGCCATTTAGAGAGAATGGGTTGTTGAAGTTTGGCAAGTGAAATATGAATTTGCTTGCGGTTTTTTTTTTTTTTTGTGTGTTGTTGTCCTGCATTTGTGCTCTTATAAAGACGGGGTTGCATCGGAAAAGGGGGGTGGACTTACTGACTTTTGCAACTTTTGTTGGGAAAGAGTGATCTATGGAGAGGACAACTCATCAATTGGAGTTATAGCTTTAGAGTAGACCATTAAAGGCTACTGATGGGAGTTGCCATGGTAGCGTGTAATAGCTTTTTGGAGAGTCTAAGGTTGTTGCAGTCTATTTTTTTTAATGTTTGTAACAGGCAAAGAGAATTTTTTGATTGGTTTAAGGATTTTCCTTGGGAATGTACAACCTTAGTATGCGTGTATACAAACTCTTTTTTATTTTATTTTATTTATTTTATTTTTTTTTGAAGTTTGTTTGCTTAAATATTGCATTGTTGCCACGTAAAAGTTTTGTGTATATTCTGGTAGAACTTGAACTTGTTCGAACCATTCCAAAAGTGAGCTTGCCGTTTTATGGAAATAAGGACTCTATATATGTACAGATATACAGATATATATATATATATATATTTGAATCAGGATCTCTGTTTGTTCTTTTTACCCATTGTACAGAAGGGTGTGTTATGGACTTGGTTACCCGTAGCTGGGTTTCTTGTACCATTAAGGGGGGGCTTGCCAAGTTTGTGATTGGGTAGACTTTTCTGTTCTCTTTCTAAAAACCTTGAATTCAACTTAGAGGGAAAAACTAGAAAATCCAGAATACAGTTGGCATAGGAAGGTTGACAGCTACGAAAGAGGAAAAGGGTTGCCGCCGACGAGCTCCAAAGTGAGACCCGATAGCGCCTGTGTGTTACAAAGGCATCACGGCTTTTCTCACACTGTTGTTACGGGATCGAATTGTGAGGGGCTAGATTTTTGTATTGTTGGCTTTAAGGTGGTGAATCGAACTTCGAAGTCGCGAACGGGAAGAGAGACGAGTCGGGCAGAGAGAGAAATGAGGGAAGAAAAGTGCTGCAAGTCGCGGAAGTCGCCGTTAGGTGAGCCGCAGGGGTGCTGCGAAGTAATTGGTTGGGAGGTTAGATGTTGAGTTCTGATTCTGGGTTGGCTGCTCAGGTTGGGTTCTTGCTGATCGCGAATAGGTTTGGGTCTTGATTGAGGAATCTATTCGTGGGTCGTTGACAGAGAAGGGCTGGGGTTTTGATCTGTTTGATTCGGTGGAGTTGGGTTTGTAAGGGTTATTGCTATTGGTGGAGCTTGAGAGGAGTAATCGAACCAGGAAGGGGAAGCAAGAAGGGCCGTGAACACTTCCGAAGCTTGTCGCGATTGGGGCTTCCGTGGGCTTGAAAGGTATGTGTGTTGCTTAGTTGAATTTTATATATTAATATATGTTGATATAGATATATATATATATATATATATATATAAAAGGTATGGGTTATGATAAAAAAAAATGTTGGATAGTCTTAAAGGAGGTGAGCCACGTATAATATACAAAAAAAATTTAATTTTAAATTTATTTATTTATTTATTTATTATTATTTATTTGTTATTTTATTATTATTATTATTTTGATGAGGAGACAAATCAATAAAATGTTATTTTGGTAAAGAGTCAAAAGGTTGGAAAACTTTAAAATGAATAACAAATATTGGAGATGTGTAAGGTTAGGAAATAATAATAAACTGTTAGAATAAATGTTGGAGAGCTATGGAGTTGGAGACATGGACTTGGCAAAATTTTAAGATTGTATTGAGAGCTATGAGAAAATAAATTTATATAAGTTTTTTTATTATTGTTATTTTTGTTTATTTTTTATTTTTATTTTTGGTAGATTGAATATCAAAGAAAGTTGAAATAAGAGGAAGTAAAGATGAATGCGAGGGATGGAGAGAGTTGCGAGGGAAATGAAGAGGAGTGCGAGGGATGGAGGGGGGTTGCGAGGGATGGGTTTGGTTGTGCGAGGGAAGGGGGCTATCTAAAAATATGGTTTTTGTTATGCGAGGGATATCTCGAAATAATGCTCTTTTTTTTTTTTTGAAGAGAAGTGAAGATGAGTGCGGGCTATCCCAAAATATGGGTTTTGTTATGCGAGGGAAATGGGTATCTCGAAATAATGCTCTTTTTTTTTTTTTTGAAGAGAAGTGAAGATGAGTGTGAGGGGTGGAGTGCGAGGGAAAGGGGCTATCCCAAAATATGGGTTTTGTTATGCGAGGGAAAGGGGTATCTCGAAGTAGTGCTTTTTTTATTTTTTCTATTTTTATTATTATTATCCTTCGGTGGAAAAGGATTAGAAAATTAGCAAGGGATGAAGACATACATGGAAGGCGAGGGAGAGGGGAATTGCAACAAAGGTGTACTTCATGCGAGGGATAGACGCCTAGCGAGGGGAAGAGGCCTAACTCAAAATTATTATTTTATTTTTTTTATTTTTTTATTTTTTCGATAGAAAGGGATAGAAATTTAGGCGAGGCATAGAAACATATGTGGAAGGCGAGAGAGAGGGGAGTTGGAACAAATGTGTACTTCATGCGAGGGGTAGAGGCCTAGCGAGGGGAAGAGGCCTAACTCAAAATTTTTTATTTTTTATTTTTTTTTTATGGAAAGGGCTAGAAATTTAGGCGAGGGATAGAAACATAAATTTAGGCGAGGGATAGAAACATACCTGGAAGGCAAGGAGAGGGGAATTGCGAGGGAAGGGTCATTTCATGCGAGGGAAAGGCCTAACTCAAAAGAGTGCCTTAGTGAGGGGAGGTTTTTTTTTTTTTTTTTTTTTTTTTGATATAAAGGGCTAGAAATTTAGGCAAGGGATAGAAACATAAATTTAGGCGAGGGATAGAAACATACCTGGAAGGCGAGGGAGAGGGGAATTGCGAGGGAAGGGTCACTTCATGCGAGGGAAAGGCCTAACTCAAAATAGTGCCTTAGCGAGGGGAGGTTTTTTTTTTTTTATGGAAAGGGCTAGAAATTTAGGCGAGGGATAGAAACATAAATTTAGGCGAGGGATAGAAACATACCTGGAAGGTGAGGGAGAGGGGAATTGTGAGGGAAGGGTCACTTCATGTGAGGGAAAGGCCTAACTCAAAATAGTGCCTTAGCGAGGGGAGGTTTTTTTTTTTTTTTTGAAAAATGCACTTTAATGGTGAATGCCCTTTTTTGATTTGTAAGTCTTGTGTTGATGCAGGAAAGGCAAGGTTTTGTGATATGGCTAAAGTAAAAGGGGGAAGTGTTGTTTCCCGTCGCAGCGTGCAACAATCAGTGGCGGGTTCTTCTGGCATTTCCAAGTCAAAAGTGGGTAAATCCAAGAAAAATCTTTTTGAGGCCAAAAAGGACACGGATCCTCCAATCGTCCCTCCAGCAGAATATTGGTGTATGGCACATTTCTTTGGTGCCATGGATTTGTTTTGGGCGAGGGTGGACTTATTTGATGACAATGGCGGGGGCCCAACTGATTTTCTCCTTGGTGGGGTTGAGCTAGAGAAAGGGGTTGAAGCTTTTGTTCCTCCAGAGTCTATTGTACGTTTTCATGTGGAGATGGGCACTTGTCCTTATTCTTTTCCGGCTTTAGAGGATTATACGGGGCCCAAAGATGACTTCGATGTGTGGAGTGCAGCTATCTTTGGCCATCCCTCGTATTGTGAGGTGCTTACTGGGGCTAATATTGTTACTGCTATTTCTCAGTGTATGCGGATTAGACGGGAGCCATCTTGGCTGGAGTTCGCATTGTCACATTGGAGTTCAAGTTCTCATACTTTTGTTGCGCAGTGGGGCGAGATGACCCCTACTCTAGAGGATGTGGCTATCTTGACGGGGTTAGAGCACCTTGGATCAGCGAATCCTAGCGCAGGAAGTTTGTCCCTTAGCTAGATGGCTATTGTTGGGAGATTGGAGGAGGCCGTGGCACCGGCAGAGAAGTTATTGAGTCGTTATCAAAATAAAGTGTTAGTAACACCTCGATCACGAAAACGACCAAAAAACACTTTCGGGGGATGGCTTCGGTACTGGTTTCGAGATCCTAGCCATTAGGTGCAAGGAAATGCGGAGGACGGATTCATAGGTCCAGGGATGGAAGGGGACAAGTGGGGGAGTATTGAGCATTTAGCTGCTTTCATTACATATTGTCTGTCGCGGTACGTCTTGATAGGTAAACCCCAAGACGGTATTTTCCATGAGCTCTTTCCTCTTGCTGCGATTCTTGCTTTCGGCCGTCTGATTCCGTTAGCTCCTTTATTTCTGGGGGGTCTGTATAGGAGGTTAGATATGTATCAGGAGGGTGTTGATCGTTCCAAAGGACGATACGATGTTACCAGCTTCCTCCCTACTACCTTTCTGTAGTTGTTTTTGTATGAGAGATTTCCTAGCTTGGCCCTTATGCCAAAGGTACTTTCCATTAAAGAAAGTGAGCCGCGTTCTGCTAGGTGGGCTGAGGGATATGTACAGGGGAGTTTGGCCAGCATTTTTTATTTTGAGGACAAGTTTGTTGCTCGTCCTTATGTCATGCCAGTTTGTGGAGTATCTTCTACCATTGCCTACCGCCTAGATGATTGCGAGCTTGTTCTCGAGCCGAGTGTGTCTTATTTGGGGGATGCGGATTCAGTGATGGTTCTTACCACCGTTTCTGGGTATTTACCTTATTTTCTGGATGGCACATACGGTGTGGTGGCCTATAATCCTTTGAGGGTTGCTCGACAGTTTGGTTTGGACCAAGGGGTTCCTCAACATCTTCCTTCTCCTGTACCTTCGGCCGCCGACTGTATGCAATTATATGCATACTCTTTTCTTTCAGAAGAATTAAGGCGTTGGGGGCGAGTTGTGCTAGCAAGTAAGGGTAGAATTGGCGGAATCACCCCTAGTTGAAGGAAGTATTGGAGATACAATCTTGCATTATTTCGGGCTTTCTTGAGTAGTGATCTTGATCCAATCCATGTTGAGCTCATTCCGTCTGATGACCTTGAGTTATGTATGGCTCGCGGAGAGCGGGGCTTGTCAGCTGCAGATAGGGGGGGAACTCAGCCCACTGGCTCGCTTATCTAAGGTGACTATTGCTTTGGAACAAACCCAGATAGTTTCTCCTGACCGACCTTCTAGTGCCAAGCGTAAAAGGCCACCCCCTTCCTCCGTTCTTGTTTTAGTGCCTGGGAGAGTACCTCCAAAGATTAGAGGTATAGATCCGCCTACTAAAACCAGGGTTGCCCGCCAAGCGAGGGGTTGCTCGACTGACACCATTGATTCGTCACAGGTAAACTCATATTTCGTATTTTGGAATTATTTGTGAGTTTGTGGCGTTTCCAATACGTTTGTATTAAAATACCTGTATTGTTTGCAGGGGTCGGCCGGCGTCGCGTTTCAGATAAAATTGGTGCGGCATAAAGTCTTGCCCATATGTGCTAAGGATGATGCAGAAAATTCAGAAGATGATGAAGAGGATTCGGATTAGAGTCTTAAGATTATGGGGGAAAGGGACGATATTGGATGTGACATGGTTAGTGCTAGGCCTTCTTTGTTGGATACACCAAATTCCCGGATGCATTGGTTCCTTTGCGGGCCAAGATTGGAGGTGGTGTCCCTATTGCTCGCTTGTTTGAAGGTGGTTGTAATTTTTTACATAGCGATGTGCTTAGCTCACGAGTTAGAGGTGCGAGTACATCTGTGAGCTTGTCATGTGGCATTGGCTCTTCTGCGCCCATTTCTTTACATGCTTTTATAACCTCTGCGATCCTAGAGAGTAATGTGCCCACTATTCCTTCGAGTTCCGAAGTTGGAGTCAACTCGCCTATTGTTTCCGCTGGTTCAGACTTAGGCGGTGTGCTCGTACGCAAGTTGTTTGGCTTTATTCGGAAGGATGCCAGTGATATTGGGAGTAGCCCTGAAAAGCCGTCACTACTAGCTATTGATGGAGATTATTCCCTCATTCATGTTACTGATGGAGATTTGTCTCCTATTCATCTTCCCCGTGGCAGTGTGGTTCTTAAAGGGATCGATGGGAAGGAAAAACTACTGGATCCAGCTGTGTTGTTTGCCGGGGTAAAAGCAGAGTTAATTCCTCGACTACTCTTTGTTTTTCATTATAAACCGACCACTTTCATGCACTTGGGTAGCTCTTATCTTCGGACTTATTTTTTGGATGGTTTTGGAGAATTCCTTAAGGAGCTTTACAAGTTATCCCTGGAGACAGCTTCTCTTGATGAGGTGTTGGCCCAACGTGCTGTTTTGGGCGAATTTCGAGATGGCCGGATTAACAGATTGGAGGTGGGTTGGTTAGATGATTGGTTATCTCTTCTTGAATCCAAGGTCAGGAGGAAGATGATTGAGGCTGAGCTTGGCGAGGTAGATAAGGCTTTGGCTACTGCTATACGAGTGGAGGAGGAACATAAGAGAGCTTTGAATGAAGCAGAATTGGCGACTTCTAGCTTAAGAGAAAAGAAAGCGATTCTTGAAGCAAGATTGGCGGGTGAAGACGAAGAAGATCAAGCTTCCAGAGTCTTGATTTAGTTGGATCATAACTTTGTAGCATATGATAGCTTTATAACCTAAAACTTTTTTTTGTATGTTGGAGATTTGGGCCTCCCTTTCTTTTTTGTAATTGAAAATCTTTAACTACTTAATGGAGCTGACTTTATAATTAGAGTGTCATCTTTTATTATTTGTGATTACAGTTAGAATAAGTGTGGAAAATGATGATATTCATTGAAGAAGCCCAAATGGGCGCAATACATCTTGGTGTAGTACATCATATAGCGATGAGTAATTTCTAAGGATAATAAACCTTTAACCATTTCGCATTGATAGGGCTCAGGAGGGTTTGAGAGTTAGGCTCAGAAATTCTGTAATACCCATTTTCATTGACTTCCCTTACTACATAAAGACCCTGCCACTTGGGTGTGAACTTGTGGGTTGATGTTCCCCTCATGACGTGAGGTGCAGCCCGTAATACTAAATCACCTTCTTGGAACTGTCTTGGACGTACCAGAGTATCATAAGCTCTAGCTATACGGCTCTGGTAAACTCTAAGATTAGTCTGGGCCTTGTCCCTTCTTTCATCAAGGACTTCTAACTCTGACAGTCTGGAGTACGGGCTGGTTCCACTTTGGAGGGCCATGCGAGCTGAGGGTATGGCAATTTCCACTGGAAGGACGGCTTCCGTGCCATATACCAACGAAAATGGGGTCATTTGAGTTGGTCTTCTTTTGGAAGTTCTGTATGCCCAGAGCACCATTGGAAGCACATGTGCCCAGTCCCTTTCATAATCCTTGAGAGTCCTTGAAAGGATTCTAAGGAGTGTTTTGTTGGTTGCTTCAGCTTGTCCATTGCCCTGGGGATAGTAAGGCGTTGATTTATGGTGTGTGATGTCGTAGGAGACTAAGAGTTTCCCCACTTGGCGATTGACAAAAGGGGTCCTATTATTCGACAGGATTACTCTAGGAATACCGAAACGACATATAATGAATTCTCGAATGAAATTGGAGACATCGGCTCCTGTTGCCTTCTTCAGGGGGATGGCTTCTACCCACTTAGTGTAAGTCTCCGTGGCCGCTACGATCCATATGTGTCCCTTTGACGGTGGAGAGATAAGGCCAATAAGATCCATAGCCCATGTGTGGAAAGGCCATGGTGAGCTCGAACTATGCAGATCAGTGGCTAGTGCGTGAATAAGGTTACCATGAAGTTGACAAGGTTTGTAGCGTTTGGCATATATTTTGGCGCCCGCTTCCATGGTGGGCCAATAATAACCTATATGCAAAAGATGTTGGAATAGCTTGGCTCCGCCTTGGTGCTCCGACCCATGAGCAAGTTCTAAAACTTTATGGATTTCTGCTCCCGATAAGTAGCGTAAAGGTTTCCCGTCAAAGCCATGCCTGAAAAGTTACCCTTCCTGCAAAAAGAATTTCGAAGCTCGCTTCTTGATTATTGCAGCTGCAGAGCGATCTGGCGGCAATGATGCTTCTTTGAGGTAATCTATATACACCTGACGCCAGTTGGAGGTGATTTCTGCGAAATTGCATTAAGCTTTTGGAGAGAATTCCTGGCATTTGGTACATTTTCCTTGAAGGTCGTTTGCTTCTTTGGCCATATTAGGCCAATAATATCCCTGTTGTTGTAGCCTCTTATAGAGGCTTACGTCTCCTGTTCCGCAAGAACGATTGTGAACCCCTTCTAGCTTAGACTTGGCTTCGGTAAAGTTGATGCGTCGTGCTAGCAGACCCCCAGGCCCTCTGTAGTAGAGGACTTCTTGGTAAATCGTGAAGTGTTTGATTTCGCACAAAGGTAGTTTACCTGAGGGGGCGCGAAGCTCATCGATGATTAGGGCTCTCCAGTCAGCCGGTTTTTTTTCAGGAAAAATAGTTGTTACCGAGCACAGCATGGAGCGCTTCTCTCTTAGTTGATTCTTCCGCAAATTCTACTTTAGAAGCCAAGGTAGCAAGGGCGTCTGGGTGTCGATTGTTGGAGCGAGGAGCGTGTTCTATCCTTACCATGTCAAATTTGTCTGTCAACCTTTGGACAATGGTTCTGTACGAGGCTAAATGCGGCTCTTTGATAGCATAGTCTCCATTGGTCTGCTTGACCACCAAATTAGAGTCGCCTTTGATACATAGGAGACTTACTCCTAGGTGGAGTGCTGCCATAAGCCCTAATATCAGGGCTTCGTATTCCGTCTCGTTGTTAGAGCATTTAAAATCCAGTTTATATGACAAATTGACTTCAGTTTGATTTGGGGAAATAAGGACTATTCCAGTTCCTCCCCCTTTAGAGGTGGACGATCCATCGAAACTCAAACTCCATTCTCCTTCGGTGTTTACTTCGGCTGCTTGGAACTCATCTCCTGGCAATTCGTCCGAAGGCGGTTCATGTTCTCCACTAGGGAAGTGAGCCAAGAGGTTGGCAAGCACTTGACTCTTGATAGCCTTGGGAGCTTTATAAGTGATGTCATATTTTGCTAATGATAAGAGCCAGCGAGCTGGCCTGCCGGAGAGCGCTGGTTTAGTGAGGAGAAAGCGGATGGGATCGCTTCTGGTCATGAGATGGATGGGGTAAGAAAGAAGGCAATGGCGGAGCTTTTTAGCGGCAAAGACTAGGGCGAGGCAGTGCCGCTCAATAGGGAAATATCGGATCTCAGCTCCTTGGACGACTCTACTTATGTAGTACACGGGACATTCGAGTCCGTCAATTTCCTGGGCGAGCAGAGCTCCGACTGATTTCGACGTGGAGGTGATGTAGAGGAGTAAGGGCCTTGCCGGCTGAGGAGGAGTCATGGAGAGAGGGGAAATTAAAGCTGACTTCACTCCTTCGAATGCTTGTTGGTGCTCCTCATTCCAAATGAACCTGACGTCCTTCTTTAGTAATGAATTGAAGGGTTGTGTTATTTCGGCCATAGCTGGGATAAACCGTCTCAAGTAAGATGCCCAACCAAGGAAGGTTCTCAACTCGTCTAGATTGGTTGGTCGTGGCATATTTTTGATGGCGGCGACCTTTGCTGGGTCGGGGTCTATCCCATGGCGATGAATGATGCAGCCAAGGAACTTGCCGGTAGTGACTCCGAATACGCATTTAAGCGGGTTCATTCTGAGTCTGTATTTCTTACAGCGTTCAAAGACTCTTTGAAGGTCTCTAAGGTGACTGGTCTCCTCCTTGGATTTCACTACCAAATCATCAATGTAACATTCCAAGGATTTGTGCAGCATGTCATGAAAGATGACTGTCATAGCTCTCTGGTATGTTGCTCTCGCGTTTTTTAATCCAAAAGGCATTACAGTATAGAAAAAGTTACCTATAGGAGTGCGAAACGCCGCCTTTGGGGCATCCTCTAGAGCCATCTTGATCTGGTTATAGTCTCTGAAGCCATCCATGAATGAGAACATATGGTGCCCCGCCGCTGAATCAATCAAGGTATCTATGTTTGGGAGTGGGAACTCATTTTTGGGGCAAGATTTGTTTAGATCTCTAAAATCGACGCACACTCGAATTTGACCATTCTTTTTGATAACTGGGACGATATTAGAAAGCCAGGTGGGATGTTGGATGGGTTTGATAAACCCTGCTCCAAGCAGCTTCACCACTTCGTCCTTGATGTTGAGCTCCACCTCGGGCTTATAAAATCTTACTCCTTGCTTGACTGGGCGAGCCAGGGGGATGACGTTCAAACGGTGCATGGTAACATCTTTGTCTAATCCTGGCATTTCTTCATATGTCCATGCGAAAACGTCCGAATATTTCTTGATCAACTCAATGAGGGGCCCCTTTTGTTCTGCTGGAAGATCTCTGCAAATGAAGATAGGACGTCTGGGTTCTTCTTCAGGGGCTATGTTGATTTCTTTCAGTTCTTGCTTTTGGGGCCGAGGGCCGTCCTGTAAACACTCTGGAGCAAGTCGGACTTCTTGCAATCCATCTTGCTTGGCGGGGACTTGGTTAGGAGATGAAATGGCTGCCTTGGCGAAGGGTTTAAATTTTGAGCCTTCGGCTCCATCCAAATGAGTTACCGCAGGACAATAGGATTTGTCTGAGTGTTTATCTGTTGCTGGAAAAGCCATAGCTTTTTTTCTCCTTCTGCTCTTCTTGTCTCTATTTTTTTTATTCTTTGCCATTGGCGGGCGTTGGGCCAGCGCAGACAAGGTGTAGCAACAGTGATCTTCTCCACTTAGTTCACGATGGACAATTGCTACATCGTCTAGCTAGGGATCGGCATTGGTAACATTTGCCAACCCCTTGCACCGTCATAAACGGTATACCACTCTGCTATCTTTTGTTTGAAACCTGGTGACTTTAGGGAGCTTTCTTGAGGGCTCTGATTTGGTGAATGTCTTTCTATGAGGTGGTGATGAACCTTCTTCAGAGAGGTTATCCCAGTCAAGTATAGGAGTTCCTCGAAGTGGCAGGGGAGGTTCATCTTCATCGACATGATTGTAAAATACTGCGTTTGCCATGTGAGCTTCATCTACTCGAAAAGGCTTTTGAGAGCCAACTATGGCTACTACCTCATTGCTGTAGATTGCTTTGACACATTGATAGTAGGTGGATGGAATCGCAGCATATCTGTGAAGCCAAGTTCTCCCTAGGAGAGCCTAATAGGTCGTCTCTGCTTCTATAACAAGAAACTTAGTAGTAGAGCGAATTGGTCCCACTGCTAAGTCTAACTGGACATGACCTATGGTTTTAATTTTTTGGCTTTCAAAACCGGTGATGGAGATGGGTTGTCTGATTAAGTGCTTTTGTGGGATCTCGGCTGCCTGGAAAGTAGAATAAGGCATCACATTGAGTGAAGCTCCTCCATCCATGAATCCTCTTTGAAACTCCATCCCATTGATGAATACTGGGACGTAGAGGGGACGGTTATGTGGAAATGGTACTTGTTTGTCGGCCTCGGTAAAGGTTATTGCCAAGGAGTTATCCCGAAATACTTTCCTTACTGATCCGCTTACACTTATGCACGTTTCACCATTCTGCTCTGCAAGTCTTAAAAAGGCCTTGGTGGCTTCAAAGCGTGTTGCTTCAGACAGGCCAAATTGGTCGAAGAACCACTTGAACTTTGTCGATTTCTTAAGTGCTATCACACGTCTGGTCTCAAATTCCGGACAAGTGGGAGTTGGGAGTTCAAAGAGCTCGCACACCATTGGCTCTTCCATCTCATCATAATGCGAAAGCATCATGACCGTCTTGCCATTATCCTTATGGCGCGGGAGAGGATCTTTCAAGACATCTTCTGTTTGGCGAGGTAGCTCCAAAGCGTCTTCAGACATCATTTTTCAAACTAGGGATCTGAGTGCCCAACATTCCGTAGTAGGATGTTTAACGGAACGATGGTATATGCAATAGTCTGCCCGCGCTTGATCCTTTTTGTTAACAGGTTGCCTTGGCTCGGGGAGGTGAACTTTTCTATCTTCTACCCAGGCGTTGAGGAGTGCCTGTGCCTCATTCACTGAGATGGGTAATGGCGGGGAAATTTGATCAAACTTTCTCTTTTTTGCCTGCGGGTCTTCTCTTCCCCAAGAGGAGCCCTTGGCTGCATATACAGCGTGGTTGCGTCGGTTAGGACTCCATGAGGAAGGTTGAGGTGCTGTTGGTCGCCATGAGTGGGGTTGTCGTGCTGTCATTCGTGCCCCTGATCTTACTGTTTCACTTATGTTTTGGGCCGCAGCACATAAAGCGGAAAAATCAGGGAAGTGGTGGTTGACCAGCTGGAGTTTATAAGTCGTGAGCATTCCTTCAATGCACAATGACACTAGTTGGTGTTCTTCCATCGGGTCTTGAATGTCTACTGTTTTTTTCCTGAAATAGCGGACGTAAACGAGGATGTCCTCCCCAAGTCGCTGTGTTTCCCTCATAAGATGAAGGGTGGTTAACCTTTTTTCAACGTAGAAGAACTTGATATAAAACTTTTTTACCAAGTCTTCCCATGAAGAAATAGAGCCAACGAGGTTAGCATACCACGAGAATGCTCGATCTGTGAGGGATTTGGAGAATTCCCTCATGCGGAGGTTTCGGTCCTCTCGGTGAGCTCCAAGGGCGTCAAGAAAGCGTAAAACATGCTCCCTAGCGTTCCCTTTTCGTCCGTCGAAGCGAACAAACTTAGGTACTGTATATCCCGCCGGATATGGAAGACTCGCGATGTGAATAGGGTAAGGGGGACGGAGGTCCAATTCTGGGGAGGCAGGGATATGACCTTTGTTTGTCTGAAGTAGACTGTGTATGTGCTTTTTTACTACTTCCAATGTTAATGGCTGGGAAGGGTTCTGATCCACCGGGAGAGCAAGAGAGCCAGTCGAAGTCACTGCGGTGGGAGCTCCGCTAATGGATCCAACTTGCGGTGGGGGTATTTGGCTGGGAGCTGACGGAGGGAGCGGGGCGACCGTTTGTCCTCCTGCCTGGGTTCGCAAGTTGTTTTGCGTAGCGAGGTTGGCTTCCGACCATTCTGGGCTAATGGTGGAGCGCCATTTTGTGATGCTGAAAGAGGGTTAGACGATGATGGAAGTGTAGGTGCCCTTTGTAAGGCTAGTAGGGTGTCCATTAAGAGTTGTTGGTTCTGTTGAAAAGAGGTGACGCTCTCAGTCAACGCACATAGTTGGTCCGCTATGACCGGTTGGGAGGATTGTTCTTCTGGAGAGCCGCCGGAGTTGTGTTCCGAGGTCTTCGCCAGGGTCTCTCTACCGCCACCTTGGGATGTCGCTATTCCAGTTCCAGTGTTCTTTTTGGGCGCCATGTGAAGCGAGCACCACTCTTCCCCAACAGAGTATAATGTGGGTGAGAGGTGTGGTTAGAGGTAGTCCGGGAAGATGACGGGCACTTCAATGGCTTGGGATCACCGGAGGTGGAGAGGAGGAGATCAAGGCAAGCTTGGAGAGGGAGAGGTTGGTAGTGATAGACCTTGAACACTAATGTAAAGTGAAAAAGGGTGTTTAAACATGAGGCTCGGTTGTATTGTTGTTGTTGTGTCTCGCTGCATATACGATACGTTATATAGACCACAGGAGTATTGGAGTCCAAGCAAACTGTTGGACAGGTGGCTCGTTCTCCTCAACTCTGCCAGAAGTGATATAAGCCCTTCTGCCGTCTGTGGGTTGTCGGTAGGCGGAGAGCAACGTTTTATGGCAGCAGAAAGTAACGTTTTGTATATGCATCGGATGACATGAACGTAAGGTCATTGTTGCCTCTTCTCCAAGCCTGGTCAAGATGGAGTTGTCTTAGCAAGAAGACAACCATCTCGACGATCCCATGACCTCAGCCGCCAGTCCAGTATCCTCTGATGATCCCGAGCAGTAGTGCCTGGGTCCTGCTCCTAACCCAGGCATCCAAGTAGATAAATGGGCCAGGGCCCACCTCAGTGTTTAAGAGAGCCAAGGGCTCGCTTCCAAGTGACCAAGTAGGAGAATGGGCCGCAGACTTATCTCAAAGTTTAAGAGAGGGGCTCGCTTCTGAACGATCAAGTAGGAGAATGGGCCGCAGGCCTATCTCAATGTTTAGGAGAGCCATTGTTTATCAATCCAAGTCCAAGTGGGCCGGGGGCTGATTATATTGTTGTTTGGCCTTGGAGCAAGGTATGAAGGACCATGGGCCCTGCGGGGCCATGGTGCTGCCTGTTGCAGGGCTCTTCATATCTAGATATATTTGGGCTTGTATATATGCTCCCGCTTAGGCTAAGCATATAGTTTTGGTTGCCTTGGCACATGGTGCCCATAGGGCTCGCCATGTATCAAACATACGACATGCCAGACGTGGTGCCTTATTGGTCTGCCACGTAGGTGGAGTTTTGGTGATGTGGCACCTGTAGGGCTTGCCACGTATTGAGCTTGATACAAGTACCCACAATCCTTATTTAATGAAAAAGACAGTTCAATTTATTTTGCTTCATAAACCCCCTATGGAGGAAGCGCATAATTGAGTAAGGATAAAATAAAATATTTTTTTTCTGGACAATATTGCGAGAGTAACATGTTACAGTGAGACAGAGTAACATGTTACTGTTTACATCAATTTTGACGGTAATAATTTTTATTTTTATTTTTTTAAGAATAGTCAACATGAATCTTATTTAATAGATCTTGATGAGAAGATTTCTAAAAATACTAATTTTATTAAAAATACACATGTAGATCAAAAGTTATATTATTTTAAAGTTTAACATTTTGGTAATAGTGGTATATGTTGGATTTTTCAAGAAAATCTTTTTTTGCTTATTCTTAATGCATTAAGGTCATGTTTGATTCACAAGACTAATAGTGAGGTATTAATAATCCTATCAAATTAGTGTAATATTCACTATCTCACCCCTACCCCATTACTAATAATCCTATAAATTTGTTGGATTAATATCCTAAACCAAAATGTCAAAACAAATATAGGATAATTGAGCCCACGGATTAATATATCCCAATCCCATGTTTTAATCCTTCCAATCAAACATGCCCCAAGTTTTATTATGGAGAGATTTTGACCAAATCTCCATAAATAAAATGAGTAAATATTAGTCTTTTTATTATTGGTTGGATAAATTATTCAATATTCTTTGATCAAATATTTCATTTTTATTAATCAATTAACATCTTCTACATTGTTTTTGAACTTCAAATGACATGACACGCATATGAGGATTTAGTGGTCCACAATGAAGGTTGATGGCAGTTAATTATTTTTTCATCATATCAACGACACAAATCCCTTTTACTATTGCTGGTGCATGTTAACTCTATTGTGAGGTGACTTTGTTGGAGATCAAAGATGCTTGGTTCCCACTCTTCAGTTTATCTCCTCCTTTCATATTATTGAAGTCTTTGCAAGTCTTCAAAAAAAAAAAAAAAAAGTCTTTGCAAGAAAAATGTTGTTAATTTCTCACATCCGTGTGGACCCATATATGTTGCTACTTGATGATAATATCGTTAAAGTCGTTGCTCATAAGAAATTGTTCCAGTTAGGAAATATCCTAGTAATTGCATAAGTTAATTAGCTACACTCACCTGCCATTGAAATAAGTCTAGCTCATTGAGTTCTTATCTGCAACCATCTTCCATAATAACTATTGCTTATTCTTATTCCTTTCTTGATCATCAAGAACATGGTAGAAACAATTCTCTTCAGCTTAGCAAGTAGAGTTGTGAAGAAGATAGGCTCCATTGCTATCCGGGAAGTTGGCCTGGAATGGGGTGTTGAGGAGGAGCTGAAAACACTTGAGGGCACCCTGTCCACCGTCAAGGCAGTGCTCTCAGACGCTGAGAGACTCTACAAGCAAGCCTCTCAAGAAGGGTATTACTCGATTGTGATGGATGTATGGTTTGAGAGACTCCAAACTGCTATTTATGAAGCAGATAACTTGCTCAATGAATTTCAGTACGAAGCTTTGCGACGCCAAGTTCTGTTGAGGATGAATGATAGGGGCATTGGAATACAGGTACGAAAATTCTTTTCATCATCACACACACTTGCCTTTCGACTCAGATTTAAGATGAGTTGTAAAATCAAGAAGATCAGAAAGAGATTAGACATGATCGCGGAGGATAGGACTAAATTTCATTTGATCACGACAGAGAATGTACCAACTCATACGGTTAGTTCATCGGTCTCCTCACTTGTAAATGAGTCTGAATTTGTTGGAAGAGACAATGACAGAGAAAGGATCTTAGAACTTTTGATGAACTCGAATGAGAAAATATCTGTTATTTCCATCGTTGGTATTGGAGGCCTTGGTAAGACCACTCTTGTTAAATTGTTGTACAATAATAAAATGGTGGTTGATCATTTTGAGTTGAGGGTTTGGGTGAGGGTAGCACAAGATTTTAATGTTAAAAATGTGATGCAAAAAATTATTCAATGCGTAACTGATTCTGATACGGATCAGTCACATACGGTCCTCCAAAAACAATTAGGGGATAAGAGAGTTTTACTTGTCTTGGACGATGTATGTAATTGTGATAACCGGGATTGGGTTAAGTTCTTCAGGTTCTTGAGAGGCAGTGCCAATGGAAGTAAGATAATAGTGACTACTCGTAATAAATTGGTTGCTGCAACCGTGGCCACGGTTCCAGTGTACAATCTAGAGAGTCTTTCAGATGAAGATTGCCATGAATTGCTTTTGAAATGGGCAGGTCATGAAAAAGTAGGAGAACAACATGGAAACCAACTCTCAGAACTTTCAAAAGAAATTGTGAAAAAATGCCATAGAAATCCTCTTGCAGCAAAGACTTTAGGCAACAATCTGTTTATGAAGACTGATGAAAGTGAATGGTTGCATTTAAAAGAAAAGGAGCTATGGGAATTGGTGCAAAAGAAACACGACATTTTGGCTGTGTTAAGATCAAGCTATGACCCACTACCTGCTAGCTTGAAACGATGTTTCATTTATTGTTCAATTTTTCCGAAGAACTATGAAATTGAAATTGATAAGTTGAAACAGTTGTGGATGGCGCAGGGGTTCATTCAAGCATCTGGCTTAAATCATGAGTTGGAAGATACTGGTGATAAATATTTGAATCAACTATGTTCCATATTTTTCTTAGAAAAGATTGAAAAACATGGCAATTTATTAAATATGTGTAGAATGCCAGAGATCATTCGTGATCTAGCTGTATTTATGGCGAATGAAGAATGCTTAAGTACTGAACATTATCATTTAGGACTGATTTCTGAGAGGGTTAAACATGTTTCCTTTCATGATTATGACTGTTCAGGGGAAGAAGAGGTCACAAAGTCATTGTTCACACTAAAGCATCTGCAAACTATTTTCTTTCCATTTCGTGGAGTTGGAGTCGGTGGCGAACACTTTGTTGAGAAATGCAACTTGAGGTTCGAGTACCTGCACGTACTTGATTTGAGTAACTCATGTTTTCAAGTTTTGCCACATTCCATTGGTAATTTGAAGCATTTGAGATTTCTTGACCTCAGTTGGAATGCAAATATTGAGACACTCCCTAACTCCATTTCCAAACTGTACAATTTGCAAACTTTGCGAATTTGGTATTGCTTGAAAATTCGGGAGTTGCCCAAAAACATAGGGAACTTGATTAGTCTCAGGCATTTGTATTTAACCACACAGCAAAATTGTTTGCCAAAGAAAGAGATCCAACGCTTGACTTCTCTCCGATCGTTTCAGATTATAGGATGTGGAAACCTTACATCTTTGCCCGATGGGATGCAACTCCTTGTTGCACTTAGAACGGTGACAATTACATCGTGTCCCAAATTGACCTGTTTGCCAAGTACCATGAAGAATCTAGCCAAGTTGGAGAATCTCGAGATTAGTAATTGTCCAAATCTTAACTTGTCAGGTTGGGAGGACTTTAGAGGCCTTAGGAGGCTTCAATAAAATGTAGACTACAAGTTTTTGAAGTTTGTGGGTCTCCCAGGTGCGTCAATTTCTTGAAAGTATTGCTTATATTTTTGTTTTGTGTAGTATTAATTATTTTGTCTGTTGGCTTTGTTCTTGAAATTTTCTGAATTGCTGCAATGGATATTAAATTACTAATTTCAGATCACTAGGAGAACCACAAAGCATGAAGTAAAAGGTGTTCGATGGAAAGCAACAGATGAATGGCTTTTGTATATCCAAGCGACTTGTGTTAATAGTGTATACATTTAAGCAAGGGAATGAAGGAGCTGTCATCTCTCCCCAATTCTCTATCCGAAGCCCTTGACTTTGGTTGCAAATTTCATATTGTTCAATTGGGGTTTCCAATTAGAGTCTTGACTTCACTTACATTCATGATTCTGTTAGTAACGTTGTTTTGTTAGGTATGTTATATGTAGTGCTCTTGTGGGATGTTTTCCTGATATGTATATAACTACTGGTTTAGTAACTATTCTGAATGGATTGTCGATCTCTGCCTTGTTAGCTCAATTAATATTACTCTAATTGGACAACTAAATGTGTTTCAAATCTGTCAACTACTTTTCATTTACACTTCACACTTGCATGCAAACATGTGATTTCATTTGGGAAGATTGAATACTGAAAATGGTTCTATCAATGTAGCCACCACATGACCTTGAAAGAGCATAGTACTTTGTCAATAGCTTCTTTTGAGCTCCAAAATGAAGCAAAGCAATCTCTCTTTTTGTCTATAAAAGGCGGTTTCCATGTTCTAGACTTATCATAAACCTTGTTCATCTATTATTTAGTGAATACATGAATAGTAAGGATCACCAAAATCACAAACACAGTGAGATATGCCTCCCTTGATTGCTGAAAATAGTGCTCCTCTAGTTTTACTGCATCTGAAGCAACTAATGAGGCCTAAAAAAAATCCTTTCATACAAGAATGAAGTCATTACAAGAAAGCTCCTTCATTGATAATCGAAATCAGAGCAATGCAGAGCACTGGACTTTGATACATTTCCCTCATTATTTCATTGGTTTTGGAAAGATTCATTAGTTTTCCAATAGATGTGAGAAAAGGTTTCAAGTTTTAGTTTTTGAAGCAAGGAGATAGCGCTATTTCAATTACAAAATAAGGTTTAAGGGGGATTCTCTCAATTAAATCTCCATGTTTATCATCATCCCATCGAGCCTTCATAAAGACAATAAATAAACATTCATCCATGAAAATAATAATGTAAAGGAGATAACAAAGAAGCCATCTCCTCAAGAGTTCGGATTTGCTAAAATTGAACATCTCAACTCCACGATGAAGTTGACTATTATAGGACTAATTTAAGCTCACTTCCATGATCTAGATGTTAATTTCATACAATCAACTAAGAAAATTATCTATACAAAAAATTAAATTGATCTAATATAAATAATCACATAATCAAATAACATATATATTATACCAAATATATGGTCTATTCTTAAGTTCTTCCAATCTTTAAAAAAAAAAAAGAAAATGATTTTTAGCTCGAATTATGTCTCCCGAATGGCCCGAAAACGGTACACGCTCACTCTCTAACTTTTCTTTCTCTATATATTTATCTCATCGAAAATGATCCATAGCTCGATTGCGTAGAGCTCGAATGGCTCGAATGGTACGGAAAATATTATCTTACCGGTAAAAAAATAAAAAAAGTGAATAAAACGACGTCGTTTTGGGATTTCGAGCCATTCGAGCCATAGATATTTCGAGCTACGTAGCGGAGTTGTTTGGAAAATGTTTGGTAGCTCGAAAATAGTTGGCTCGAATTGGCTCGAAACTCAAAACGACGTCGTTTTAGATTCTCTTACCGGTAAGATATATGAAAATTCTCTTACCAGTAAGATAATTTTCATTAAATATCCCTCTCGTAAAACGAAACTACTATTTCAAAATGACGTCATTTTAATTTCGAGCCAAATTCAAGGTCGAAAATTTCGAGTTACGTAGCATAATCCGAGTTGTTTATCTCATTCCCAACACTCTCTCCCCTCTTACACGATCTCTCTCTATCTTTTCTTTCTCTATATGTGTTTCATTCCCAACACTTCCCAACACTCTCTCTCCTCTCTCAACTCTTCAAATCCTCCATAGCCGCTATTAAACTGGTTTGCAAACCCGTATCATTCGGACCGCGATTCAACTCGTCTTGAAAACCCATCTCTCATTCGGAGCTACGATTCAAGGATTCAGAACCGGATCTGCGATTAGTTAATGAGTGTTTTTATCTGTAGGGCTGGGCCATTAGTGGAGGCAGTGAAGGGATTGCAGAACATTTTCATGAACTTGTTTCTGATATGGCACTTGAATTTCCTTTTGAACTGGATAAATTCCAAAAGGAGGTATTGATTGTTGCAAAATTTACATTGTCATATGTTTGCACTAGTATGTTATTTATCATTGGGTTGGAGTAGGTAATTGGAACATAGAACAATAGATTTGTGTCTAGTTTTGAAGCACTGTAAAATACACTAGGGTGTGGTTGTGTAGACGGATTGGACAAAGGAGATTGTAATTTATCGAATTGTTAGTTTTGGGATGCATTATTCCTGAACTATTTGGTTGGATTAGAATTATATCTTATGTTTGTTTAGTCATGGAATTAGATGTTTGGATTGAATTATTTTTAGTGAATTTAATGTTTGGTTAGATGGACTGGATAAGGATAAATGTTCAAAAGACTATTTTACCCTTATAATTTATAATTTTTATTTAATATATAATTTTAAATTTGTAATCTATAATTTATAATTTAACAACACTAAAAAAATTTAATTTATAAGGCCATCATTTATAATTTATTATTTTTATATAAATTTAATTTATAATTTATATTTTTTATTTAATATATAATTTTAAATTAACAACACTAAAAAAATAATTTTATTTAATATATAAATTAAATTTTCAATATGTAAATTTTATTTAATATGTAAATTTAATTTTTTAACAACATTAAAAAAATTTAACTTATAAGGCCATAATTTTTAATTTATTATTTTTAATTAAATTTAATTTATAATTTATAATTTATAATTTAAATTTTTATTTAATATATAATTTTAAATTAACAACACTAAAAAAATAATTTATAAATGTTCAAAAGACTATTTTACTTTTTTTCTAATTATTTACTAAGTAATAGCATGAAAGGTAAAATAGACATTTCACAAAATAATCTCATGGGATACCAATCCCATGGTTTCTATCCCACCTCCTCATGGGATAGGATAGTCCTATATTTGTAGGACTAATAGTCCGGAGCAAAATTTTTCAAACAAACAATAGACTATTAGTCCGGTGGGATTAATAGTCCAATCCCACACCCTTATCCTTCAAAAACAAACATGCTTTTATTGTTTAATCTAAGACATGTTTTTTGTGACTTCCTCTGTTTATGTAGATTAATTAGCTGAACTCCATGGTTATGAAGATTGAAAACACAAAATCACAAAAAAATGAAATACAAAAAATAATTGAGTTTTCAGAAGAAAAAAGGTTGTGAACAAAACTCTCCTTAACAAAAACCACCTCTATCAATTTTATCAATTTTTATCAGTTTTGGAGATAGAGAGGTTCCTTTTATCAATTTTTATTCACACTGGCTCGACAAGGTGATGGAATACGAAAACCACCTTTATTAATTTCGGGCAATTTGGAGACTTGTTTTCGAGCTACATAGAAAAATAATTTATTCTTGAGAAGATATATTTCGTATAGATAAAAATGATTTGATCATATAACAATTAATGTTAAATCAACTTAATTTTTTTTATAAATACTATTCTCCATTGATTATACAAAATGAAAGATTTAAATCACTGAAATGAATTTAAAATTAATTTCACAATGAATCAATTTCACCATATAAATTGAAATGTTTAATTTTAGTAAATCCGAACTCATCTCCTCATGGGCAACACTAAAATTTCAACCACAATAAAATATCCAAAAGCCCATATTTTCAGATAAGCAAGTCTAGCCTGAATAAGGCTTGGGATGCCGCACTTTGAAAGGGGGGCCCAACTTGAATAAGGCTAGGATTTGGTCCAGGCCTACGACTAGCTGTTAAAGCCTTGCTTGACCCATTGACTAGTGAGAAAAGCCCGCGAACCCGATAAAAAATATCGGCCCGTTTGTGTTAACCCATGGACCAACACATTAAAATATTCTTCTCCTAGATCAAGCCCAGGCCTGGACCTTAAATTTCTGACTGGGCGATGACCCAGAAATACACCGTTCTTTTTGGTTTAAACTTTTCTAGATGGGTTGATTTTTCTCCGATCTTTAATGGGATTAGAGAAGTGTTGTTCTCTTCTCTCTATTAGGCTTTATTTTAGATTCCAATTCAGTTATTTGAATCGATTATATTTTAAAATTTATCGAGTAAATTATTTTTATAAAAAATTAACTTGATCGAATAATAATATCTACGTATTTGAATAAATTTTATATAAATTATTTATTTTTTACCTTTTATTTTTTTTTAAAAATAAAACTGATTTGAATAGATAATTTTTATTATCAAATCAATTTAATTTTTTATCATAATAATAATAATAATAATAATATATCCCACTAATTTTAAAATATAAATAATTTGAATTAAAATGAAAAAGTGAATGCAATGGGCCGAATAGCACCTACCTACCTCTCTCCAAATCCAATTAAGGACTGGAGAGGAGAGAAGCCATATGTATATGCCCTATCTAGGTTAAACTCTATCTCTAGCAGACGCGGCCATGGCGAACTACGACCTCACTCCACGGATCGCACCCAATTTGGATCGACACCTTGTTTTCCCTCTATTGGAGTTCCTTCAGGAGCTTCAACTGTACCCAGATGAAGACATCCTCAAAGCCAAGATCGAGCTTCTCAACAACACCAACATGGTCGACTATGCCATGGACATTCACAAATCTCTCTACCACACCGAAGACGTCCCTCAAGGTCTCCCTCTCTATAAATCTGTGTATGGTTTTTTTTTTTTTTGTTTTGTTTTCTAGGGTTTTGAATTTTTGGTGTTGGTGCAGAGATGGTGGAGAGGAGGGTGGAGGTGGTGGCGAGATTGAAGATGCTGGAGGAGTCGGCTGCCCCGTTGATTGCGTTTTTGCAGAATCCGAATGCGGTTCAGGAGTTGAGGGCTGATAAACAGTACAATCTTCAGATGCTTAATGATCGATACCAGGTTTGTGCCTTGATTTGTTTGCTTTTTATTTATTTAATTTTTTTGGGTAGTGAAAAATTCAGGAAAAAACAATATCAGGGTGAAAAATATTATAGATAGAGAGAATTTAAATTGTTTACTGGAAAATTTGAATTACAGTATTAGAATCTGTATACTATCACAACTTAGCTTATGAGATGTATCAATGAAATTGAAGGAAATAAATCTAAAGTGTGCCGTTTTTTAATGATCTAATTTTCTATGAAGATAAGGAATGTGATAAAAGATGAATCTTGGTAGAAAAGATCAAATATTCCATCAATTTAGGCGTTTTGACGGATCTCCTAAAATCAAATAAATAGGAAGGAGAGAATTATTATTATTATTATTTTTTGATAAATAAGAGGGAGAGAATTCCCTCACAAAGAGGGGTGGGGAGAAATTTTACGAGGGAGGAGGATGAGCCTATTTGGTGTAACTTTTTTTAAGCTTAAAGTTGATAATGGGTATTAAAACAGCCCTTTCCCATCTTTATGATAATCAAAAACAAAAAAATTCCTCTCCTAGCTTTTTGATGATCAGTTTTTATTTTTTATTTTTGGAACTCTATTTTTGCTTTGGAAGCTATAAGTGTAAGCTGCACCAAACACACTGCCATGGATTCATAAAACAAAATAGTTATAAGTAGCCGCCAATAAGTTGCACCAAACAGGTTGTGGGTTTGATCTGATGCCAGTTTAAAGTTGAGTGTAAATACCCACATATCCAACTTCAGACCTTTTCATAGGACATCTTTTGCGTGTGAATGCTTCTATATATCAATCATTGTCTATTTAAGTTTTGTTGAATGTACTTCATTACTGTTGCAATTTTGTTATCAAGGTTAACAGCTCTGTTTGGTTTCAATTTCAAAATCAGTTTTTTGAAGTTTTTCTAAAAAAAATAGAAGTTAGTTTGACAAAAATAAACACCAAGAAGATATTTAAAAAAAAGATTTCCCCGCAAAGACATGAAATCATATCTCAATGATGAGTGTTTTAGTTATTTATTATTAATATTTTTATTAAATTAATTTTTAGTTTTTTTCAAAAAAAATCTGAAAACAGATTTTGAAAACCAAACCAAACATGGCCAACATATGTAGTGACCTTATGAAGTATGGACACTCCAAAATCAGTGCTGTGACGGTGTCTGACACGAGAACACGTACAGGACACGCCAAATGAATTTAATGATTTTTTTGTAAAAGACACGGCGGGGCTAATTTTATTTATTTATTTATTTATTTTTTTGCCTCTCTTATTTAGTACTTTTGTGAAGAATATTGTTGGATGTTGGATGTTGGATGTTGGATGTTGGATGTTGAATGCTTTCTCTTTCTCGTCTTAGTTTTTGTTATTGTTTATTATGATTTTTTTGTGAATGGATGATCTATTAATTTGTTTAAATGTAGTAGTTATACTTATTGAATTAATGCTACTATGTTAGTGTTTGTTAATTTTGATTAGGATGAATATAATATGAATCTACATAACACATAAAAATATATAAAAATAAATAAAATAAAATTTGCCGTGTCCCCCGCCGTGTCAATGTCCCTGTCCCCATTTTTTGGAAATTCCCGTGTTCGTGTCCGTGTCCGTGTCCATGCTTCATAGTAAGTGATCCATCAATTCTGTCTTTTGTATGTTGTTATTGTTGCGATATTTAGGGACATTGACTTTGGAAGATTTGAACTTACCAAACATATATATTTTTCAATCAGATTGGTCCAGATCAGATAGAGGCATTATATCAGTATGCAAAGTTTCAGTTTGAATGTGGGAACTACTCTGGTGCGGCTGATTATTTGTACCAGTATAGGGCCTTGTGCACAAACAGTGAAAGGAGTTTGAGTGCATTATGGGGAAAGCTAGCAGCTGAGATATTGATGCAAAACTGGGATATTGCTCTTGAAGAACTTAACCGGTTGAAGGAGATTATTGACTCAAAGGTTTTTATTTTACATCCACTTTATATTAACTTGCAAATGTGTAATATTATTATTTTTTTAACTCCTTGTAGGAATTGCTTTTTAATGTTGATGTATGATTTTGCGAGGTAGAACTTTGCATCTCCTTTAAATCAAGTGCAAAGCAGAATATGGTTAATGCATTGGAGTCTGTTCATCTTTTTCAACCATGACAATGGCAGAACACAGATCATTGACCTCTTCAATCAGGACAAGTATGGTGTCTGAACATATTTTGTCCTCATACTTGTTACTTTTGTTCATTTTTATTTTTAAAGTTTGCTACTTGAATTATTTTCAAAACCATTCTCCAGGTGTCAAATTACACCTAGGGATTACAATTTACCTGAATTTGTGGATGGGTGGATATGGGGAAAGGAAGCATGCATCCATTTTTAGGTGTGGGTATGGGTTTTGATAAACTAGTGTCATGCATGTGCTACAAAATTTACAAACTCAAAATTAAACTAAAAAAAGGAAAACAAATTGGTATAAAAGATTAGGAGTGGTATATTCAATTAATATAATGTTACAAGAAAAACAAAAAAAAGGCAACAAAACAAACTAATAAAAAGTTTTCAATAAATAATTTTGCGGACTGCTGTCTCTGATATATTTTCTCTCTTGATTACAATTCTTAAACAAAATTACATCATTTTGATTCATAGTATTATTAAACAAATTGCATCTGACTTCACTTATTACACTTTATGTGAATTAAAAAACTCCAAAGAATTAAGAATAATAGATAATGAATAAAATTTCACATTCTGTCCATAATGAATAGAATTTGTTAGAATCCCAACACTTTTCCATCAAGCACCATTGCTACCATTTTGGTCTCACTATGAAAGTCCATGGCCAGTTCATTATATTTCTCTTATTCACTGCACAACATTGTATCTGTTGATGCAATTTTATCATTTTTTATTGTCAACGAGTTTTTAAGAAAATAAACGATTACTTTCTTTCAGGTATCTAAATGCCATTCAAACAAATGCTCCCCATCTTTTGCGTTATCTAGCCACTGCTTTTATTGTCAACAAAAGGAGACGACCTCAATTCAAAGATTTTATAAAGGTTGTCCAACAAGAGCAGTATTCATATGAAGATCCAATCACGGAATTTTTGGCATGTGTATATGTCAATTATGATTTTGATGCTGCCCAAAAAAAGATGAGAGAGTGTGAAGAAGTAAGCTCCATTTTCGTTAAAGTGTGTGTTTTCTGTTATTAGTATTTGAATTTGCCTGCTATTAAACATTCTTCATTATGTTTCTTGCTTTGTGCTCTCCATTTTATCACATAGTTTTGATGCCCTGGGATCTAAATCTACAGAGATAAACAGATATGGTATATATGCATATCTAAAAGTTTGCTATTCTGGACTTCAGACTTACTGCTTGTGTACTTCTATGAATTAGTATTGGTTACTTGTATATATATATATATATATATATGGGTACTGTCTAATAAGGAAACAGAAAAAGAGAAAAATATTGAAATTTAAAAAAAAAAACCCTATTGAAACTAGACTTCCTTGATGAATCTAAATTTTTGGTTGCCGCCTCATTCCCCTAAAATATGTGTGAACCTCTCGTCCTTGATCTCCACCAGGTTCCTATTACTTTACAGAAAAATGCTTCAAAGAAGTACACAAGGAGTACTTGGTGTTTAATCAAAAGCTAATACTTATCATCTTGATTTTCATTTTCACATCATATGGTTTTACTCGCAGTTTTGTGATGTCATTTTTTGTTGCGTTCAGTTTGTTTGGACTTTTTATTTGCTTTTCCTAATGCTGTCTGGTGCTTATTGAACATGGATTTATAATATAGGTGATATTGAATGATCCATTCCTCGGCAAACGAGTGGAAGAAGGCAACTTTTCAACTGTACCATTGCGGGATGAGTTTCTTGAAAATGCCCGTCTTTTTATCTTTGAGACTTATTGCCGAATACATCAGCGCATTGACATGGGGTATGTACCTGATTTTTGTACTTGCATCGGGGAACTTACTATCTTCCAACTTCTCTGCATGTCACTGTGCTGTACACACATTAGTTTCTTTATATCTTCTCTGGCTTTGAGAAACAATGCAAATCTACCATACTTGTTTCCTTTGTTAATAGGACAAATTGTACAGGACTTTTACTGTAAATGGATTGATTGTGGTATAATAAGCTGTACCAATTTCTAAGAAAGTTGTGTTCATGTACTTCTAAGGAAACACTTTTCTGAGCATCCTAAGGCATTTGATTGTGAGAAGGCAAAAATTTTGAGAATATATTATTACTTTTTTCTACAAAAATTTTGGAATTGTAAAAAATTGATCTGCAACTATTGGGTTGCTTCTAGAGAAACTTTTGAAAATGAATTTCAGAAGCAAACATCCAAAATGTGTTTAATGTCCCATATTCAGTTAATTTCTGGGGATAATTTTTGTTGGTAGGATTTTGATGTTTTTTAATTCCTCGTGATTGTTTTGAAGTTTTCTTCTGTTTTGGCAGGGTTCTTGCAGAAAAACTAAATTTGAATTATGATGAGGCTGAGAGATGGATTGTGAATCTTATCCGAACCTCAAAGCTTGATGCTAAGATTGATACAAAGTCGGGAACTGTTAGCATGGAACCTAATCATCCTAATGTGTAAGTCCAGCTTCTGGCATATGATGATGTTTCTGCTGTTCTGTTCATTTACTTCCTGACTGCCATTTGTTTTCCTCTGTTATTTTTATTTAGTTCGATACCTTTTTTAATTTTTTTTCAACCAAATATGTTTTTTTGGTTGCAGGTATGAGCAGTTAATAGACCACACCAAGGGACTGTCAGGACGTACTTACAAACTAGTTACTCAGCTTCTGGAACATGCACAGGCACAGCCTGCTCGTTAAATTTGGTATTGAAGTTGCTACTCATTTGTTAAGGGCTTAGATGCAAAAACCTAGAGCAAGCTTCCTTTTTCATTTTTGTTGTGACAAAGAGAATTCAAAATTACTGTGAAGATATTTTAGTTGATGTTCTTGAGTTGTCTGGTTAAGATTGTTCGGCTTGTTTAGATTTTCGGAGATTAATGTAATGCTAATTTGTGAAGTTTTGCTAAAACATTATCTTAATTTTTTGTTCTGTATTTTCCCGTATTTGTTTTTGTGCTGTGTGCCTATTCTTCCCCTTCTGCCTAGTTGGCAGTTAAATGCTGAAGGACCTGTTTTCAGATGAACTGCATCTAGGCACAAGATTCATACATAGAGATGGCAATCTGAAACCGGCCCGACGGTGACCCGACCCCCCGACCCCGAATTCAGTGGTTATTCACCGAAAAATATCCCCTACGGGCCGGGGATGGTATTCAAAAATTCATCCCCGATGATATCCGGGCCGGGGACGGGGATAGGTGTTTCAGACCCGGCCCGGCCCCGGCCCCGGCCCCGACCCCCGACCCCGGCCCCGCCCCGCTCAATCCCCGAGGTGAAATTACAGTTCTGTCCCTGGATATATATATTTGTTTAGGGTTTCACACACAGACACAAACACACAGAGCCTCTG
Organism: Camellia sinensis; assembly: GCF_055761805.1. Lineage (NCBI taxonomy): Eukaryota > Viridiplantae > Streptophyta > Magnoliopsida > Ericales > Theaceae > Camellia > Camellia sinensis. The sequence continues at coordinate 12,061,511 of NC_138970.1, forward strand.
CCTCTCACTCTCACTCTCACTCTCACTCTCACTCACTCACTCACTCACACGGCGCTCCTCTCTCTTTCGCTCGCCATCGCCACTGGTCTCTCCCTCTCATCTCTTTCATCGGCCACCAACGCCCCTCCCTCCTCACCGGCGATCCTCCGTCACCACCGAGCCTCTCACTCACACACGGCGCTCCTCTCTCTCTCTCGCTCGCCACTGGTCTCTCGCTCTCTCTTTCATCTGTCACCGCCGCGCCTCCCACCTCACCACCGGCGATCCTCCGATCCTCCCTCACCGACGGTCCGACGCTCCTCCGTCGCTGGTATCTCTCTCTCTTTCTAGGGATTTGGATCTAGGGTTTACATCTATGTATATTATATATATATATATATAGAGATCTGTTTATATAAATATATCTGATTATATATATATATATATATCTGAATATGAGTATATAGATCTGTTTTTTTTTCTAAATTTATTTATTCTGTGTAGATGATGATGTTCATTGTTCATTAGATGGTTGGATGTTCATTGTTCATTGTTCAGTAGATGATGATGTTCTGTCCCCAACACTTTGTGCCCCAGTTCTCTCTATCCCACATCATTCAATTGAGTGGCATCTCTATGGTATCATAGCAAAAAAATTAAACAATTGTATTAATGAAATGAATTAAAAAATAGGAATAGATGGTTAGATTGATCTATATTAGAATTGCTGAGGACAGAATTGATCTATATTAAAATCGGGGATTTTTCGGGGTCGGGGATCCCCGATCCCCGATCGGGGGCGGGGATGGGACCGGGCTATGAGTCCCCGTCGGGGATCGGGGCCGGGGCCGGGGAAAATTCAGGCATCGGGGATCGGGGACGGGGAGTCGCCCCGTTGCCATTCCTATACACCGGTAGATGGTTGGCTTGTTTGACAGAAACTAGAGTTCTGCATTGTAGGAGACATTTCAATAAGCAAGCCATACCCGAGGTAGGGATACCTGAGTTTGATACTTATCTTTCATTTTTGACTCTTTTAATTACTGAAGAAAATGTCATACCCAGTGCATAAGGCTCCCCGGGAAGCGACTCTTTGGGAAGTCACAAGCAGCTAAATTGATATACCAAAGTGGAAATTGTGAAAAAACTCTATTTATTGAATTATACACTCATTAGTTGAATCTCATGGGGGTTTAGTAGCATATAAAAAGCACATGACATGAATGTGACATTAACTTGACAAGTCTACATTGAAGCACTCATTTCTTTATAACCAATTTGAACCCCCCCCCATTTTTGGAGAGCTATTTTTATGACTCAAACTTGTGCTGCGAGAGACAATAATGGCATGTCCTATTGTTGGGCCAACCCGCCTTTGCACAAAAAAAAAAAAAACACAAAATCATTCTCTTTTCTTCAACCACAATAATGGCATGCCCTATTGTTGGGCCAACCTGCCTTTGCGCAATAAAGAAAAAAAAACAAAAAATCGTTCTCTTTTCTTCTACCACTGGAATTGAAGAATCAACTCCGGCACATCCAACAAGAGTACATTAACTCTAAGACTTCACCTGCCTGTGCTTCTGCTGAATTCCAATTGTAGCCGCAATTGCTAGAATGAAAAGGAAAAGGAAAAACAAAAAAGAAAAAAGAGAGCTCAAAATGAGTAAGTTAAAAAAAAAGAAAAAAAAAGAAACTTGTAATCAACTGAAAATCGTAATGTGTTTTTCATGGTATAGGTCTCACACTTTCAATTCATAATGAAGTATGCTATACCATTCCTCAAAGCATATTAGCGTTAAAAAAAAAAGAAAAGGAAAATTACTATCAAATGATAAAGTTTAAAAATATACGAAACCATATTGGCTTAAATTATATTAAATTTGAAACAAGAAGACTGTGAATCTGTCAGGGAAGCAAACTTTGGAATATTTTTCCTTACCTAATAATAAGTGGAGGTGATCTTGGTTTTGTTCAGATATATTTCTGGGACATGAGCTATCATATGCCAGTCCTCCCCTGTTTCAGGCTGGCACCTTCTAATCAACTTGTCGTTGCACTCCACGATGCGCAGTTTTTTTAGCGCTGTGAGGTGGTCGAAACCCTGTGGCAGCACTGACAATTTAGTACATTCTAAAATCTCGAGCTTTTGGAGTGACGTTGAGTTCTCTGGCCAATAGGGTAATTTCACAAGGTTGGGGCAGCAGACAATGCGCAAGTAATTTATGCTAGTAGCAGGGCCATAAAGCCACCGGGGCAACGCCTTCAACTTTGACAATTCTCCGATCACCACTGTCTGAATTCTAAGGCCTTGAATGCCTCTCACCTTTGACAAGTCAAGCTCTTCACAATCATTAATCATTAGGTTCTGTAACTTGGTTAGATTTCCTATGCTGCTTGGAAGAGATGCTAGGCGTGGGCAGCTGTTAATGACTAATGTTCGAAGAGCAGTGAGGTTCTGAATTTCATCAGGCAGCGAAACAAGATTAATGCAACCGGTGATCCACAGAGACCGAAGAGAGGTCAAGCATTCTATTCCTTTCTCTGGAAAGAATTTTTGTTGTGTGGTGAGATACAAATGCCTGAGGCTTACCAAGTTCCCTAGATATTTGGGTAACTGTTTAAGATGCTTACAATGTGAAAGTTGCAAGGTCTGCAACTTCAGCAGCTTGCAAATGGATTTAGGAAGCGTTTTGATTCTTCGATTCCTACTGAGGTTTAGATACCTCAAATGTTTCAAGTAACCGATTGAACGTGGCAGCACCTCAAAACATGAATCTGTGAAATCAATCATGCGCAATAACAAGAACCTCGAGACGGATTCATCAACTAAGCAATCGCGAATGCACCATGTCCCATCTCGTGGAAAGAAAATGGTCCTCAAGTTCTTGAGTTTAAGTACAGGTTCCGGTAATTCTCTCCCTGATAAATAGTCACAACCAAGAAATGAAACGTGTCGAACCATGCTAGATATTTCTTGGTTATGGAACTTCATTGTTATGCACTCAGTTTGTGCCATGGATTGTGCCAGGTCATGCATAAGGTCGTGCATTGTAAAGGTTATGTGTAATGGGCCATTTTCTTTAACCTCTTGGAAGAATGATCTTGAACACAACTCATCAAAATACTGATCCCCAACATCTTCCAACTCTTGATTATGTGTTGGCTGAATGAGTCCATGTGCCATCCACAACTGAATCAATTCATCCTTGTAAACGTATTGACCCATCAGAAAAATTGAACAGAATGCAAAGCATTGTTTCAAGTAAAATGGCAATTTATCATAGCTCAATCTCAACGTTGGCATGATATCGTCCTGCTTCTGATCTTTCAGTTTCCAAATTTCACTATCTCTCATCTGCAACCAATCACGCTCATTAGTTTTATTACACAATTTCCTTGCAAATGTCCTTGCAGCCAATGGAACTCCCTTACACTTGTTCACAATTTTCTCCCCAATTTTCAGGAGGTTCGGATGCTTCCTCTCTTCCCCTGGTGGAAAAGTCCATTTCACAAATAACACAAAGCAGTCATTCCATGAAAGTCCAGCTAAATCATACCGGTGACTACCTCCCATAATTGAAGCAACATAGTTGCTCCTTGTAGTGACAATGATTTTGCTTCCACTGGCACCATCCATCAACAAACTCTTGAACTCAATCCACTTCGGATGGTCAGCATTCCAAACATCATCCAAGAAGAGCAAAAATTTCCTACCATACAAAGTACTTCGGAGCTTGGACTGCAATTGTTCAATGCCTAATTTACTACAACTTTTAGAAGTTAAAGATGTGATAATCTCTCTGGTTAGGATCTCTATATCCAAGTCCGCGGACACACATGCCCACATTTTCAGGTGAAAATGCTGATCAACCTTGTCATCATTGTACACTAACTTGGCAAGTGTGGTCTTCCCCAGACCCCCAATTCCAACTATGGGAATAACAGAAATGTGCTCATGATGACGATGAACACAATGATCATTTGATGAATTGTAAATTAACATGTCAATAATTTTTTCTTTGTCATCGTTTCTTCCAATCACATCTTCTCCGCGAATGAACGAGTGGGTCATCTCCCTCTCTCTTGGCAGAACATTTCTAGCTACAAAGCGCTCGGTGAGATGAAATTGATCTTTAACAGCAGCAATCTTCTCCAAATGCTTATTGAAGTCCTTGAGTTTATGTCCAATTGAGAAGCGGAATTTAAGCGAATGAGGACTGGGAAGAAAGTCGCGTACCTTTCTGGTAACTAGGCTATGATGATTTACGAATTGCTGTTGCAGCTGGTCAATCTCAAATTCATCTAACAGATCATCAGCATCGGTGAAAGCATCTTTAAGCTTGCCAAGCCAATTGCAGAGCTCACGGTTCTTTGCCTGCTGTTCCTCGGCATCTAACAGCACTGCTCTGATGGTGGATAGTTTGTTCTGAAGCTCCAGGAGTTCATTTTCGACTCCCCTCAACAACCCAATTTCTTGGAGGAAAAGGCGGGCTATTTTCTGCAAAATTGTATCAGCAATGTTAAACAGAAAAGTTTCTGCCATTTTTTATTTTTTTGAGGAGGAAAGAAAAAGGAGTGGTTCCCAAATTGTGATCAATGAAAGGCTGTTTTAAGAGATAATGACATGAGAACCAGTCTTCTGTTGTGTTTTCGGAGCAAGTGTTATAGGAAATGCAATGTTGCCCAGTCTGTTCATAGACTTTGAAGCATTCAAGTCAACTTTGCTAGGTCTCTCTCTCTCCAGTAGACATTTCAACTGCATGTATTCAGGAAATTTGGTGCAAGTATGGATTAATTACACCAACCTCCCCCTCAGATTAGTTCACATCATTTTTTCCGTCAAAATATTAACTTCCGAATAAAAGTGAATTGTTTGGATATAAATCCATTGATATCCAAATATCACAAATGGAGTGAATTAAGACAAAATGTGGGATTAATAGAAGCTCGGGTGATTCTATTTATACACCACATTTTGTCTCAGTACACACCATTTGTACCTTTTAGATATCAACTTTCAAATAAAATACAAATGTTTGGATATCAACTATCGAACGAGATTTTTGTTCAAACAATTGGTTTATGTTCAAAAGTTGATATTCAAATATTTTGATTTTGTTCAAAAGTTGATATCTAAATGGTACAAATGGTGTGTACTGAAATAAAGTATGGTGTTTGAATAGAATTGCCCTAGAAGCTCCCACTTAACTCCATTGAAAGGAGTAATTTGAGAAAAATACCCTCGTTTTTTTTCTCACCTCCTGCCCAAAAACAGCCCATCCCCAACTTGGAAAACCATGGCTTAATCGCCCTCGCTCCTTTTCCCATCTCCTCCACCCTACCCACCACAGTTGTAGGGCTACAAACAAGTTGAATTGATCTCAATAACTTAACTAGTTTTAAAATATGTTCAAGTTTAGTTTATTTACATAACAAATCAACCTTGAACGGACTTTTAATGAGTTGAACATGAATCGAGCTCAAATATCTGGTTTCTTTATAGTGCATACATAAGAAAATGTGATCCGGTAATCTTATACTTTTGTCTTTTCAAGATTGACAACTCATATAAAGAGTTGGAAATTGATAAATTGTACAAAGAGTTGAAAGCCATTGGTCTTGGTTGTAACTTTTAAGTCTCTATTTTATTAGAATGAAAAATTTGTGGAAAGTAAAAATGAAAGAAAGTGAAGTAAAAGTAATGAATTGAAAAAGAAAATATGTTTTCTCGCAAATATTTGAATAGGATGAAAATTTTACAAGACAAATTAGGGCTCTGTTCAAGTGTCCAAGAGCTCTTGGAGCAAGCTTTTGATCTATTTTCCGTTGTGGCTTGGGCTATTTGGAGCAACAGAAGTACAGTAAAATCCAAACCCCCCTTCCAAAAAAAAAAAAAAAGGGAAAAAAGGACCACCAACAAAGAGTCATCCATATTTAGGGGAGTAAACCTCAAGGCCTCTACAATTGAGATAATAATCCCACCAACCAAGTGAATGTTACTAAAGGGTATGAACATCAGCCGGGCATTTACCAACTACCAAGGAAAATTTCCACATTTATAGAAGCATACATTTCCATGATCAAGTTTCCCAAATGGGAATCAAATGTTTGCATACAGATGTAAAGAACTAGTAGTTGACAAATTCGAAACACATTCAACAGGCTAATTAGTGTAAATTAGTAAAGTTAAAGAGGCAAAAATGGACAATCCAGAGTCCTTAGGACCAGTTACTAAAACAGTAGTAATATATGACAATAATAATGACAAACACAATGTTTCAGAAAAGTATTCCACAAGAACACTACATAGAGATAACATACCCAACAACACAACATTAATAGCAGAAAACTGAATGCAACCAAGCCATTTAAGGTCAAGACTCAAAACACTCTAATTGAAAACTCCCTATTGAAATCTGCAACTATGGTCAAGGTCTTCCCATGGAGATGACAGCTCCTTCCTTCCCTTACTGAAAAAATTTATAAGTTGGTAACAAAAAGTCCCTTGTATACAAGCCATTCATCAGTTGATTTTCCATCGAAAACCTGTGACTCCAAGCTTTGTGATTATCCTAGTGACCTGAAATTAGTAATTTGATACACATTACATGTAGTCAGACAGTGTGAAGAAGGAAGCAAGCAAAAGAAACAATTAATATTACATAGAACAAAAATATAAAGAAATAGTTTGAAGCCGCAGACGCACCTGGGAAAGTTACAAAACTTCAAAAACTTGCAGCCTTCAATTTATTGAAGCCTCCTAAGGCCTCCAAAGTCCTCCCACTCTGTCAAGTTAAGATTTGGACAATTGCTGATCTCAAGATTCTTCAACTTAGCTAGGTTCTTCATGGTACTTGGCAAACAAGTCAAATTGGGACACGCTGAAATCGTCACTGTTCTGAGTGCAACAAGGAGTTGCATCCCTTCAGGCAAAGATGTAAGGTTTCCACATCCTGTAATATGAAAGGATTGGAGAGAGGTCAAGCGTTGGATCTCTTCCTCTGGCAAACAACTCTGTTGTGTGGTTAAGTACAAATGTCTAAGACTGATCAAGTTGTCTATGTTTTTGGGCAGCTCTCGGATTTTAACACAACACCAAATTCGCAAAGTTTCCAAATTGTACAGTTTGCAAATGGCATTAGGGAGTGTCTCAATATTTGCATTCCCACTAAGGTCTAAAAATCTCAAATGCTTCAAATTACCAATGGAATGTGGCAATACTTGAAAAGATGAGTTGCTCAAATCAAGCACATGTAGACACTTGAAGTTTGAGATGCATCTGTCAACAAAGCCTTTCTTATCGGCTCCCACACCCTGAAATGAAAAGAGAACAGTCCTCATATTCTCTAATTTGAACAATGGCTTTGTGACTTTTTCTTTCCCTGAACAATCAGATTCATGAAATGATACATGCTTAACCATCTCAGAAATTGGTCCAAGACGATAATTTGCAGTACTTAAGAATTCTACATTCGCCAAAAATACTGCAAGATCATGAATGATCTCAGGCATTCTGCACATATTTAATACATTTCCGTGTTGTTCAATTGTTTCTAAGAAAAAATTGGAACACAATTGATTCACATAATCGGTGCCAATATCTTCCAACTCTTGATTTAAGCCAGATGATGATTGAATGAACCCCTGCGCTATCCACAATTGGATCAATTTATCAATTTCAATTTCAAACTTTTTTGGAAAAATTGAACAATATAGGAAACAACGTTTCAAGTTAGCAGGTAGTGAGTCATAGCTCAAACTTAACACGAGCAAAATGTCTTCTTTATTGCCTCGCTCCAATTCCCATAGGTCTCTGTCTTTTACATGCAACCATCTGTTTTCATCGGTGTTCTTGAATAGTAAGTTGCCTAAAGACTTTGATGCAAGAGGCAATCCGTGGCACTTTTTTGCAATTTCCTTTGAAATTTCTAAGAGGTTAACATGTTGTTCCTGAACGTTTTGAAGACCAGACCATTTCAAAAGCAATTCATGGCAATCCTCGTCGGAAAGACTCGTTAAATTGTACGTGGGAACCGTGCCCACAGTTGAAGCGACTAGCTTGTTACGTGTAGTCACTACGATTTTACTTCCCTTGGCACCATCTGTCAAAAACGTGATGAACTTGGCCCAATCGCGGTTATCACAATTATGTACATCATCCAAGACGAGTAAAAATCTCCTAGCATACAATTTTTCTCCAAGGATTGTCTGTAACTGATTTGAACTGAGGTGATAATGAAGAGTGGAATGAGTAATGCACTCAATAATTTTTTGCATCACATGTTTAACTTCAAAATCCTGTCCTCCAAACACCCAAATCGTCAACTCAAAATGGCCGGCTACCATTACATGATTGTACAACAATCTAACAAGAGCGGTCTTACCAAGACCTCCAATACCAACAATGGGGATGACAGATATGTTGTTATCATCATCAACACTTGGGGACATTATTAAAAGTTGTAACATCCTTTCTCTATCATTGTCCCTTCCAATAAGTACTGTCTCATTAGGGACGACTGATCTCGAGGGAGGAATTGGATTGATTCTGGGGGCGGCATGAAATTTAATCCTATCATCCGCGATCACGTCTAATCTTTTTCTAATCATTTCGATTTTACGACCCATTTTAAATTTAAATCGGAAATCAAGTATGTGTGAGCATGAAAAGAATTTGCGTACCAGCTTCTGCATTCCAATGCTTCTATGACTATGCATCCTCAACAGGACTTGACGTCGCAAATCTTCGTACTGGAATTCATCGACCACGTTATCTGCTTCATAGAAAGCATCTTGGAGCTTCTCATGCCATACGGTTATCCCCTCAGAGGTGCAATTTCTCTCAGCATCTACGAGCGCCGCCTTGATCGTCGACAAGGTGCCCTCAAGTTTTTTCAGCTTGTCCGCAAGATCCCTTCCCAAGCCAACTTCCTGGAGAGCAAGGGAGCCTAAATTCAGCAAAACTTTACTTGCTAAGCTTAAAAGAATTGTTTCTGCCATCTTCTAATTTCTTGATGATCAACAACAGGTTGTAGAAGAAGAAGAAGAAGAAGAAGAAGTAGGAGGAAGATTATTTAGGCAAGGGCAAATTACATATAGCCCTGCGATTTACTTAAATTACATATATGTGTGAGGTCCGAGAAGTTATAAATTTTTTTTTGAAAGTTATATTTATCTGACAAATTAAAAAATAACTTATTATAAAAATATAAATTTTATGTAATAATTTATTATAAAATTATAAATTTTAATAATAATTTATTATAAAATTATAAATTTTAAAGGGTGGGATATAATTTTTATATATGTAATTTGTCTTTTAGAGCATCTCTAACGGTAATAGGCATTTTATCTATCTAAATATTACTATAAAGTAGATATTTTATTTTGCCTATCAACTATTTCATATTTCTATTCCAACCATGCTCTTTATTTTAGCTATTCATCTAAATACTATTAATTTTATAAAATGCCACATCAACAACAAAGATGGAGGAAATGATCCTAATGATTAAATATATTTTGCCTAGTCTTGAAGGCTAGCTACATGTAGCTAGTGAATGTGAGTTGAGCTAAAATACCTAATCATATACCTAGTGCATTGGAGTTGAAAAAAATAAATTATACTAAATATTTTGACTAACAAACATGATATGCTTAGTGAGTTGGAGATGCTCTTAGGCAATAGTTACTCATGGAAGCAAGGTAGGCGTAGCTGAGAAATGACTCAGTCAACGGAAAGAAAAAATGGACACAAGATCTAAATCCAGATTCAACTAGTAATGATGTTGTCAGATATGAACGTTTGTTTTAGGGTAAATTACGCTTACATAGATATTTTTGTAGTTTTAATAATTTTATTAATCTTTTATACTTTTGAAACTGTTATCAAAATTTTTTTAATATTATTCTTCCTTAGGCTATGTAATAGAATTTCCTAATACTCATATTGATGTAATAAGAATAGTGGCCAAATTACCTATTAGATGTCTTATTTATTCAAATTAGTAATTTCACTCACCTTTCTTGAGGTTTACATATATATTATCAGAGACACATATTTTAAAATTCATGTAATATTAAATAAAATTCTTAAATTGTTAAAATATTATTAAATCATTTAATGAAAAAAAATGATTAATTTTATTGATAAAATACTTAAAAATAAATAATCTCTCTAAAATTAATGTTAGATAGCATCCTAATAATTTAATATAAGACTCATTCCATACTACATAAATAACTTAAAATTTATCATTTTAAGTAATGTATTTCTTACTTGAATTTTTTTTTAAAAGTTGAAATAAATGGATTTATTTTTTTCGTACAATTAACATTACATATTTATTTTATTCATATGTACAAATATCATTATTTTATTTTTTCTCACTCATATATTATTCTCAAATTTTAATTTTTGGGTCATTAAACTTCTAGCCGATGCATATTTAAAAAAACGTAGGTTAATATTTTTACATTATTAAAAAAAATTAAAAAATAAATATAGAAGTAAAAAAAAATATAATCACCTCACAATAAATTAAAATTAGTTGATAAGGAATGAAGGATCATGAAATTTTGGAATTAATTTCTCACAGGGTTAAATTTTATTTTATTATTTCTATAAAAAATAAAAAACTTGTGGAAAAAAATAGAGTCAAGAAATTACAATTATATTTTGAAAAAATTATGAAAAATAAATAATAATTTCATATGTATTTAAGGTTAAGATTAATGTTGATAACCTTAGAGGGGGTAAGATTTTTTTTTTTTACTTCTATATTTATGTTTTAAATTTTTTTAATCATGTAAAAAGTATTAACTTATGTTTTTTAAAATATGCATCAATTAGAAGTTTAATGACGTAAAGATAAAAATTAAAATTTGAGAATAATATTGAGAAAAATAAATGCATTTATTTCAACTTTAAAAAAAATTAAATAATAAATGCATTTCTTGAAATAATAAATTTACGTTATTTATGTAGTTTAGAATAAGTCATATATTAAATTATTAGAATGTCATGTAACATTAATTTTAGAGAGATGACTTATTTTATTAACGAAAATTAAGTTTTTTTATTAAATGTTTTAATAATGTCTTAACAATTTAGAGATAAATAATTTTTTTGCATATGAATAAATAAGTAGGACAAATTGTTGAGAAAAAATTAATCCATTTGTGTGACACCCTAGACGCGTAATTAAACACCACATAAATATTTATAATTATATATAATTGTGGGTGTATGTGATAATATATTATTAAATAATTAATAATAAATATAGAATCAAATTTAGCACTGGGTTATATGGGATTAATTAGGGATTTTATTTAGGGTCAAATTAACAGAAATATGAAATTCTAATACTAGTTGGGTCAAATTAAAGTTAAAGATAGTAAATAAATAAATAAATAATAATAACAATGATGATAAAATAATATATGGAATAAGAATAATAATAATGGCAATAATAAAATAAATAAGTTATATGTGTTATGTAAATTAATTTGTCATTATGATTATCAAATATATGATAAGAAAATTTATTAAGGTAAATTAAGTACTAGTTTTATTTGAGGTATATTAGTTGCTCAGATTTATCAAATAAAAGCAAATCAAGGACCATCAATTATCTAGATTACAAATCTTGCCTAGATTTATCAAATAAAAACAAATCAAAGATCATTAATTATTTAGATTACAAATTTGCCGAAATGAGAAATGGGGGGGCCATCTGGACACCTAGGCTTGGGTAGAGGGAGTGAGTCATCACCTTGGGACCTCAGGATAAAGTTGAGTCATCACTTGAAGCGTGTATAAATAGGGGAGGAAGTGTTGTAAGAGAACGTAGAAAAAAAAAAAAGATAAAAAAACCGAGATAGAGGTACGTAAGTTGAAGGCAAGGAACTTATCGTAGGAAAGTTGTGATAGTAAAGTAAAGTTAAGGGTTAAAATTAAGGTGAGCTACATTATATCTTCATTTACCATTATATATTTTACGAATGTTTGGAGTTACCATAACTTATTTTATACAAGTTATATTTTATTAAGTTATATTAATAAAAGTTATATTTTATAAATATTTCAGTTACATGGGTTATTTTCTAAACTCTATTTACTTAAAAGGAAATTCATGGATATGTTTGTTTAAATTTTAGTATATAATTGACTATAACCTTATAAATAATTATATTTTGTAAGTACCACCACGGGAGTCCCACGCCTTGAAGGACTTAAATAACCACTGGCCTCTATTTGACCACTTTGTGGTCCTCTGTTTGTCATGGATCCATTGACCTCTGTTCTGACTGTCACTTATGTGACCTCGGTTCTGTTCTGTTTTGTACCGTGATTATGATTATTCATTTACATGATTTCTGTATTTCAGTATGCTGCCACTTTAAATAAATTGTTATCTCAAATTAAATTATGTAAATACTTTTGCCTAACTAACTATCGATGGTTATTTTATATTCCCTGTACTCTTGGCATAATATTTCTCACTCTGCTGTGTGCTTATAGCTGTTACCCTTTCAGATGACGAGATGTAGGGGGAAACCCATAACTCCACAAAATGGAACCCGCTCCCGTACTGCTGTTAAACCACTTGTTTTTTTTTTTTTTTGTTTTTTTTTTTTTTTTTTATCTTTTGTGTATCGCTCTCTTTTGTTCTAATCGAGGCCGGCCATTGAATAATAAAATAACTAGAGCCCTGTAAATGTATTTTCTTTTTCCTAAATAGTAAAATGAAGTAAAATTAGTAAGATGAAGTAAACTTTCGGTTTACTTATTTTTATTTCTGCCTGAACAATTTAATTTGCTACAAATAAAATAAGTTAGTAAGTTGCGAGTCCAACCCTAAGCCCCTGGGGTCGGGTTGTGACAATTTGTTTCAACATAAAAAAAGAAAAGAAAAAAGAAATTTAAATAATAAATGTATTAATTAAAATTGATAAATTTTTCGTTGTTTATATAGTATGAAATAAGTCTTATATGTATCATATTGTTAGGGTCTTATATTAAATTATTAGGGTATTATGTTAAAATATGCATGGTTCTTTAATAATAGATATGCAAAGTTTCAGGAGACGTGAATGAAGAATTTCATTTAAATAGCTTATTGGATTGATTTGATAGTTTTCATCTTCTCGCTCAATTCAAAGGGGTAATATGGTCATTTGGATAGTCAATTAACGGAGTGAGGAAATCTTAATGTTATTAGTAAAAATAGAAGAGGTTTATGTAATTATTAAAATTATAGGAAAAATTTATGTATTGGTGAGAAATCTCAGGGGAGGTAAGTGTAATTTATCTTTTGTTTTATGTTAGTAGTAGTAAGCGAAATCTCCTACACCCTACCCATCACTGTTGTAGGGCTGCAAACAAGTTGAGTTGATTTAAATAACTTAATCAATTTTAAAATATGTTCAAATTCAACATCGAACGGATTTTTAATGAGCAGAACTTGAGTCGAGCTCAAATATCTTATTTCATTATAGTGCATACATAAGAAAATGTGATCTGGTAATATTATATTTTAGTTTTTCAAGGTTGACAACTCATATAAACAGTTGGAAATTGATAAATTATACAAAGAGTTGGAGGCTATTGGTCTTGGTTGTAACTTTTTAAGTCTCTATTTTATTAGAATGAAAAAAATGTGGAAAGTAAAAATGAAAGAAAGTGAAGTAAAAGTAAGGAAATGAAAAAGCAAATATGTTTTCTTGCAAACATTTTAATAGGATGAAAATTTTGCAAGACAAATTAGGAACAGTTACTGAAACAGTAGTTATATATGGCAAACACAATGTTTTAGAAAAGTATTCCACAAGAACACTCCATACATAGAGATAACATACCCAACAACACAACATTAATAGTAGAAAACTGAATGCAACCAAACCATTTATGTTGTATTTGGTTGAGAGATTTGAGAAGAGATTTGGAAAAGGAAAGAGAAAAGATGTATGAAACTAGGTGAAATGTAAGTATATTTAGTCATATTTTACATTTCTTTTCTATTTCCCTTTCCAAATCCTTTTCCAAATCCCCTAACCAAACACAACGTTAAGGTCAAGACTCAAAACACTCTAATTGAAAACTCCCTATTGAAATCTGCAACTATGGTTAAGGTCTTCCGATGAAGATGACAACTCCCTCCTTCCCTTACTGAAAAAATTTATATGTTGCTAACACAAGTCTGTCCCTTGTATACAAGCCATTCATCAGTTGATTTTCTATCGAACACCTGTGACTCCATGCTTTGCAATTATCCTAGGGACTTGAAATTAGTAATTTGATACACATTACAAGTACTCAGACAGTGTCAAGAAGCAAGCAAGCAAAAGAAACAATTAATATTACATAGAACAAAAATATAAAGAAATAGTTTGAAGCCACAGACGCACCTGGGAAAGTTACAAAACTTCAAAAACTTGCAGCCTTCAATTTATTGAAGCCTCCTAAGGCCTCCAAAGTCCTCCCACTCTGTCAAGTTAAGATTTGGACAATTGCTGATCTCAAGATTCTTCAACTTAGGGCTTGTTTGGCATCTACTGTATAAGTCAAAAAGCCAAAAAGTTACTTCAAAATCCAAAAAGATATCACTATTCATCAAAAAAAAAAAAAAAAAAATCAATTTTTTTCAACAAAAGTACACACGGAATTGATGACCCGTGCAGCTGCTGTGTGGCAGTGGGGAAAACAAGAAATGATTGGGTGTGCTTTTTACACACACCGTTGTTCGTTTCATGGGGGCTATCACGGGTCCCATTTTGACAATCTGAACCATTCAATGTGTAGAAATCGTCAGGTACTATATATTTGCAAAAAATCACATTGATCAGATATCGATAACTATATGATCAAGTCAGTTATGTACAACTAATGGATGGTGTTATAATTTATGATTGAAAAATAAATAAATCTGATCAGATAGCTATCGATATCCGATTAACGTGATTTTTTATAGGTACATAGTGTTCGACGCATTACACACATTGAACGGTTCAGATTATTAAAATAGGACCCGTTATGACCCCCACGGGCCAAACAAAACCGTCTAGTACAATGCCCAAAAATTAGCCAATAATTTCCTACTCCAATTCACACACGCAGGTTGTACGGCTGGGCCCACTTCTCTCTAATCTTCTCTTACACACTTTTTTTATACAATTTTTTAATACACATTTTTCCATAAAAAGTCAAAAAGTTAACCCAAACCTCCATATTTTTTTTTCAACTTTTTTAGTCCAAAAAGACAAAAAGTGCACTTTTTTAGGACACCCCAAACCAGCCCTTAGCTAGGTTCTTCATGGTACTTGGCAAACAAGTCAAATTGGGACACGCTGAAATCGTCACTGTTCTGAGTGCAACAAGGAGTTGCATCCCTTCAGGCAAAGATGTAAGGTTTCCACATCCTGTAATATGAAAGGGTTGGAGAGAGGTCAAGCGTTGGATCTCTTCCTCTGGCAAACAACTCTGTTGTGTGGTTAAGTACAAATGTCTGAAACTGATCAAGTCGCCTATGTTTTTGGGCAGCTCTCGGATTTTAACACAGTACCAAATTCAGAAAGTTTCTAATTGTACAGTGTGCAAATGGCATTAGGGAGAGTCTCAATATTTGCATTCCCACTAAGGTCTAAAAATCTCAAATGCTTCAAATTACCAATGGAATGTGGCAATACTTGAAAACATGAGTTGCTCAAATCAAGCACATGTAGATACTTGAAGTTTGTGATGCATCTGTCAACAAAGCCTTCCTTATCGGCTCCCACACCTTGAAATGGAAAGAGAACAGTCCTCATATTCTCTAATTTGAACAATGACTTTGTGACCTCTTCTTCCCTTGAACAATCAGATTCACGAAATGATACATGCTTAACCATCTTAGAATTGGTCCGGGATGATAATTTGCAATACTTAAGACTTCTACATTTGCCAAAAATACTGCAAGATCATGAATGATCTCAGGCATTCTACACATATTTAATACATTTCTGTGTTGTTCAATTGTTTCTAAGAAAAATATGGAACACAATTGATTCAAATAATTGGTGCCAATATCTTCCCACTCTTGATTTAGGCCAGATAATGATTGAATGAACCCCTGCACTATCCACAATTGGATCAATTTATCAATTTAAATTTCAAACTTTTTTGGAAAAATTGAACAATATAGGAAACAACGTTTCAAGTTAGCAGGTAGTGAGTCATAGCTCAATCTTAACACGGGCAAAATGTCATTTCTACTGTGTTGCTCCAATTCCCATAGTTCTGTGTCTTTGAAACGCAACCATTGGTTTTCATTGGTGTTCATGAACATTAAGTAGCCTAAAGACTTTGATGCAAGAGGCAATCCGTGGTACTTTTTTGCAATTTCCTTTGAAATTTCTGAGAGGTTAACATGTTGTTCTTGAACTTTTTCAAGACCAGACCATTTCAAAAGCAATTCATGGCGATCCTCGTCGGAAAGACTCTTTAAATTGTACATGGGAACCGTGTCCACAGTTGAAGTGACTAGCTTGTTATGTGTAGTCACTACGATTTTACTTCCCTTGGCACCATCTGTCAAAAACGTGAAGAACTTGGCCCAATCTCAGTTATCACAATTACGTACATCATCCAAGACGAGTAAAAATCTCCTAGCGTACAATTTTTCTGCAAGGATTGTCTGTAACTGATTTGAATTGAAGTGATCAAGATGAGGGGAATGAGTAATGCACTCAGCAATTTTTTGCATCACACGTTTAACTTTAAAATCCTGTCCTACAAACACCCAAATCCTCAACTCAAAATGGTCGGCTACCATTTCATGATTGTACAACAATCTAACAAGAGCGGTTTTACCAAGACCTCCAATACCAACAATGGGGATGACAGATATGTTGTGATCATCACCAACACTCGGGGACATCATTAAAAGTTTTGACATTCTTTCTCTATCATTGACCTTTCCAATAAGTTCTGTCTCATTAGCGACGCTTGAACTCTCCAAACCAACTCTATGCTCTGTTGGGATGCGAAGAAATTTAATCCTATCATCCGATTGTAAACATAAATTTCAGAACATAAACCTTACACTTTGGATCGTTTACCATGTGTATTATCAAGAAATCAAGACAAAATGACATACCTGAATCCATTGATGAACGGTTAAACGAAAGCGTGATTATCAATGAACTCTTTGTTATTGATTATGTTATTGCCTTCTAATCCTTTCCCCTTTGATGCCTTATGTTTCTCCTTGAGAGGGTTTAGAAAGAAACTTGTTTTTTTCTTGGGAAGGAATAGGGACCATAACCTTTTAAAGGTTGTAATTGGTTTTCAAAACTGAAAGGTTGTGGAAGTTCAAAAGGAATGAAAACCAACTTTAACCATTATTGGTTTTAATTTCTATTTATTGGTTTTCAAAACTGAAAGGTTGTGGAAGTTCAAAAGGAATGAAAACCAACTTTAACCAATATGTTTTAACTTCTATTTCTGCCCCTCATAGAAATAGAAATTATACAACTAGTATCTACAAATTAGGTCCATAACACATATACCCTTAAGTCTATTAACTAAATTGAATCACTTAAATTGTAGGCTTCTTATAAATGATAACACCACATTTAATTATGTGGTCCCATTGAGACATTATCTAACAATCTCCCACTGGACCACATATGTATCCTGAAAAATGTGCTTAACTTTAGTGAGCTCAGAAATTTGTTATCATAACTTGAGGGTATCCAAACAATCTTGTCCATTAACTATATTAATATAGGATCAAAGCGGTCTTCGTTACATCAATCGTAACTCGACCCACCAATGGTCACGTATACTAATACAGCTAAATGACATAGATCAATCATGGATGCGTAGCATGGAAATTACATGTGATGTGATCCATACATGCCTATTTCCAACTAGTCCTACTTAACTTTATTGAGATCAATACTTCACAATACGTAACAGAGCGTAATAAACTGAATATTTCATTTCTGCAGAAATTAATCTAATTACATAGATAAAGCTCAAGGCTGACATAAAGCAGTAATATAAATACAAACTCCCACTAAACCAGAATGTTCTCAAATAGAACAACACTCATCTGAGCAGTGTGCTCATGAAAGACCTTGGGTGGTAGTCCCTTCGTAAGTGGATCCGCTATCATGGAGTTTGTCCCAATGTGCTCTATGGAAATCTGTCCACTCTGCACTCTTTCTTTTACAACTAGGAACTTGATATCAATATGCTTTGATTTTGTCGAGCTCCTGTTGTTATTGGAATATAAAACTGCAGACTTATTGTCACAATATAACTTAAGTGGTCTTGCAGTGCCTTATATTCTTCATTCATGGCTTCTATCCACTTATGAGAGTTGGAACTTTCCATGGCTTGACGAAAGTTGATTGGATCATCTTTCGACATTCCATTTTCTACCTTATGTTCCTGGAGATATACAATATAATCATCTGAAAATGCAAATCTCATTTCTCTGGTGGATCGCCTTAACAGATTCTTGAGGTTGAGATTGTAGAGTTTGTTCCTCAGAAACAATTACCTCATCTTGAATGGAGGTTTGAACTATATTATCTTGAACAACATTGTCTAGTTGAGGATCCGAAATTACTTCTCGAGCAATGACAGGTATAGGAACCTGTGATTGGTCAAAAGTAGTAGTAGGAAGTGGGATTACTCCTGCTTCTTCCTCAAGGAAATCTGTCCCTAACTGGATTTCTCCCCCCAAACTCAACATCCTCAAAAAATGTTGCAATTCCCGTCTCAAATATTGACCTTTTGTTGGGATCATAAAACTTGTAAGGAATAAACAATTATGCTCACATTGAGTTACCAAACAGATAATCTCTAAATAAATTAATTTAATGACAACATCTCAAGATACCTAGCACAACATTAATACCAAGCCTTTGGGTAGTGATATTAACTGTAAGTGATATTCTTGTTGTAATGATCAAACATTGACAATAAGTTATGTCAAATAACAAATCTATCTTTTGATGGATTTATTATTCACATTAGGTTTTCTTGACAATTGGCACATGTTTATCACCACAAAATGTGTGTGTAATTCTGCTAAGTCTTAATCATGTCTTTGGACCGATAAATACCCGCATGAGATACACAGACATGAACTTCAAAACATTCCATATAAAACAATCTAGACAAGAGAGATCACTTTTGTGACATCTTGTTTGAATTGACTTATATTGAGAATGTTAGAAAATTAAATTTCTGTAGACGTTGTATGAAATTACATTAAATTTAAAGATTTCCAAATTTGTGACCCCGTATATGTTATATAATCTGCAGCAATTCTAATTATATATATACATATATAAATAGAATTGACGGGTCCAAAAACAAATAGTTTTTTTTTTTTTTTTTTTTTTTTTTTTTTTTTTATGATGTTCAAAATTAAACCGATCAAATTACAAGATATATCTATATATATATATAAATACATGATGTTCATCCATTTGAGAGAAAAAAAAAAAAAAAAACTGCCCACCGAATCATTTTACAATTCCAGAAAACAGATTGCCATTTTCACAGAACAAAACAGGAAAAACAGAATTTACATCCATAAGAAAATTCAGAATCTGATTCCAGGAAACTAAATAGAATGAATAAAGCATATCAATTCTGATAAGACACATGATATGCTGGCTCTGATACCAATTGTAAACATAAATTTCAGAACATAAACCTTACACTTTGGATCATTTACCATGTGTATTATCAAGAAATCAAGACAAAATGACATACCTGAATCCATTGATGAACGGTTAAACGAAAGCGTGATTATCAATGAACTCTTTGTTATTGATTATGTTATTGCCTTCTAATCCTTTCCCCTTTGATGCCTTATGTTTCTCCTTGAGAGGATTTAGAAAGAAACTTGTTTTTTTCTTGGGAAGGAATAGGGACCATAACCTTTTAAAGGTTGTAATTGGTTTTCAAAACTGAAAGGTTGTGGAAGTTCAAAAGGAATGAAAACCAACTTTAACCATTATTGGTTTTAATTTCTATTTATTGGTTTTCAAAACTAAAAGGTTGTGGAAGTTCAAAAGGAATGAAAACCAACTTTAACCAATATGTTTTAATTTCTATTTCTGCCCCTCATAGAAATAGAAATTATACAACTAGTATCTACACATTAGGTCCATAACACATATACCCTTAAGTCTATTAACTAAATTGAATCACTTAAATTGTAGGCTTCTTATAAATGATAACACCACATTTAATTATGTGGTCCCATTGAAACATTATCTAACAATGCGATCATGTCTAATCTCTTTCTAATCTTTTCGATTTTACGACCCATTTTAAATTTAAATCGGAAGTCAAGTGTGTGTGAGCATGAATTTGCATACCGGCTTCTGCATTCCAATGCTTCTATGATTATGCATCCTCAACAGGACTTGACGTCGCAAATATTTGTACTGGAATTCATTGAGCACATTGTCTGCTTCATAGAAAGCATCTTGGAGCCTCTCATGCCATACGGTTATCGCCCCTCAGAGGTGCAATTTCTCTCAGCATCCACGAGCGCCGCCTTGATTGTCGACAAGGTGCCCTCAAGTTTTTCAGCTTGTCCTCAAGATCCTATCCCAAGCCAACTTCCTGGAAAGCAAGGGAGCCTAAATTCAGCAGAACTTCACTTGCTAAGCTGAAAACAATTATTTTTATCATCTTCTAATTTCTTGATGATCAAAAACAGGTTGAAGAAGAAGAAGAAGAAGGAAGA
Source organism: Camellia sinensis (assembly GCF_055761805.1). Classification (NCBI taxonomy): domain Eukaryota; kingdom Viridiplantae; phylum Streptophyta; class Magnoliopsida; order Ericales; family Theaceae; genus Camellia; species Camellia sinensis. The sequence continues at coordinate 12,082,255 of NC_138970.1, forward strand.
TTAGGCAATAGTTATGGAAGCAAGGTAGGTGTAGCTGAGAAATGACTCAGAGTCCACGGAAAAAATGGACACGGGATCTGAATCCAGATTCAACTAATGGGAATGTTTGTCAGATGTGAATATTTGTTTTATGTAAACAACCGCGCTGCATACCCCCAGTGACGTGGCGCGCCCCCACTGGCTGAAAACTTAAAAAAAAAAAAAAAAACAGTTTTTTTTTTTGACCAATCCGGGGCCGACCGACACCTCACTGGGGGTCGACCCCCAGTGGGGGTAGGAAGCATTAATCTTTATGTAAATACCATTCCTCAGATTTTTAATAATTACAAGGATCATTATGAAATTTTAATAATTATACTAACTTCTCTTATTTTTAAAATTATTATCAAGATTTCTTCACTATTATCCTCCATTAGGCTAATTAACAGAATTTGTTAATGACATATTGATGCCATACCACTAATGACGAAATTACCTCTTAGATGCCTTATTTATTCAAATGATTAATTTCACTCACCTCAGGTTTACATATATATATATATATATATATTATCAAAGATCCATATCTTAAAATTCATGCAATATTAAATAAAACTCTTAAATTGTTAAAATATTATTAAATCATTTAATAGAAAAAAAAACTTAATTATTATTGATAAAATACTTAAAAATAAATAATCTATTTAAAATTAATGTTAGATAACATCCTTTTAATTTTTATCTTTGGGTCATTAAATTTCTAGTCGATGCATATTTAAAAAAACCTAGGTTAATATTTTTTTCATGGTTAAAAAAATTAAAAAATAAATATAGAAGTAAAAAAAAAAAAATCACCTCATAATAAATTAAAACTAGTTGATAAGGAATGAATGATCATGAAATTTTAGAATTAATTTCTCACCTTCATTAATGGTTAAATTTAATTTTATTTTTTCTATAAAAGTTCAAAAACTTGTAGAAAAAAATAGAGTCAAGCAATTACATTTATATTTTGAAAAAATCATGAAAATAAATAATAATTTCATATATATTTAATAGGGTAAATTAAATTTAGTACATTTAAGGTTAAGATTAATGTCGATAACCTTAGAGGAGGTAAGATTTTTTTTTTTTTTTTTTTTTTTTTTACTTTTATATTTATTTTTTTAATTTTTTAAATCATGTAAGAAATATTAACTTACATTTTTTTTTTAAATATGCATCAACAAGAAGTTTAATAGCGCAAAAATAAATGCATTTATTTCAACTTTACAAAAAATTAAATAATAAATGCATTACTTAAATGATGAATTTTACGTTATTTATATAGTGTGGAATACGTCTTATATTAAATTATTAGAATGTTATCTAACATTAATTTTACAGAGATGATTTATTATGTTATCTAACATTAATTTTAGAGAGATAATTTATTTTAAAGTATTTTATTAAATGTTTCAATAATGTCTTAACAATTTAGAGATAAATAATTTTTTTACATATGAACAAATAAGTAAGACAAATTGCTGGAAAAAAAAATCTAATTGTTTCAATTTAAAAAAAAAGAAAAAAGAAATTTAAATAATAAATGCATTAATTAAAATTGATAAATTTTTCGTTGTTTATATAGTATGAAATAAGTCTTATATGCATTATTTTATTAGGGTCATATATTAAATTATTAGGGTATTATGTTAAAATATGCATGAGTCTTTAATAATACATATGCAAAACCTCAAGAAGGTGAGTGCAAATTTTCATTTAAATAGCTTATTGGTTGATTTGATAGTTTTCATCTTCTTGCTCAATTCAAAAGGATAATATGGTCATTTTGGATAGTCAATTAACGCCGTTTGTACTACATTAACGGAGTGAGAGAATCTTAATATTATTAGTAAAAATAAGAGAGATTTTTATAATTATTAAAATCATAGAGAAAGTTTCAGTATTTGTGAGAAACCTCAGGAGAGGTAATTGTAATTTACCATTTGTTTCATGCTAGTAGTAGTAGGTGCCATTGAATTGGGATAATTCTATTGTCATACACTTACGTACCTCAGTGTACATCATTTTTCAGTACATACATTTAGTAATTTGATTATGAGTTATTGTTCTCATTCTACACGCCAAATATTCCAACCATATCCTTAACTTATATCATTGTACACACATCCATTCAACTATTTTTCCATACACTTGTTCAAAATTGTATACCAACGGTTTAGACCCTATTTCAGTTTAAAGTGACGCAGAGTTTTTAATCGGTGGTATGATTATGAAACAAATGATCAGTGGGTGGAACTTCAATGAATATTGGGGTGTAAATCTGGCCCGGCCTAGCCCGGTTCATGTTAGGCCTCGCGAGCTCCCGCCAAAATTTGGGCCCGACCCGACCGGCCCACGAGCAAAAAAATTAGACACAGGAGGTATTCAGGACTTGGGTGGGCCGATCCGATGGGCCTGGGCCTGGCTTCGGGCTTGGACAGGGCTTAGGCAAGCTTAACTACTTTTTTTTTGTTTTTTTTTTAAAATTTTTTCTACCAAAATTTTATTATTTTCCACTAAAAAAAACACTGGCCTTGAGCTAGCCAGGCCTCGAGTGAGCTTTAAAATGATAGCCCAAGCCTAGGGGTTCAGGCTTAGGCTCGAGTTAAGGCCCAAACGAACCTAAACGGGTTGAGCCCACCCGGGCCGCGAGCGGGTTTCAAGCAACCCAATAGGAATGTCAATCCAATAGGAATGTTTGTCAGATTCAACCAATAGGAATGTTGGTCAGATCAGATATGAATATTTGCTTTGGGGTAAATTACACTTCCCATTCCTGAGATTTTTAATAATTACAAGAATCATTATGAAGTTTTAATAATTATATTAACTTTTTTTATTTTTGAAACTATTATCAAGATTTCCTCACTATTATCCTCCGTTGGGCTAATTCGCAGAATTTGATAATGTCATATTGATGTCATATCAATAATGATGAAATTACCATTAGATACTTTATTTATTCAAATGATTAATTGCACTCACCTCCTTTGAGGTTTACATATATATTATCAAAGACCCATATCTTAAAATTCATGCAATATTAAATAAAACTCTTAAATTGTTAGAATATTATTAAATTATTTAATGGAAAAAAAAACTTAATTTTTATTGATAAAATACTTAAAAATAAATAATCTCTCTAAAATTAATATTAGGTAACATCCTAATAATTTAATATAAGACTCATTCCATACTACATAAATAACTTAAAATTTATCATTTTAAGTAATGCATTTATTATTTGAATTTTTTTTAAAAGTTAAAACAAATGAATTTATTTTTTTCGAACAATTAACATTATTTATTTATTTATTTATTTATTTTTTGAACTTTTGCAGGCAATTGCTGACTACAAAGGCTACATTACTTATTTTTTCTCAATAATATATTATTCTCAAATTTTAATTTTAATTTATGAAACTTCTAGTTGATGCATATTTAAAAAAGTATAGGTTAATATTTTTACATTATTAAAAAAATTAAAAGATAAATATAGAAGTAAAAAAAAATATAATCACCTCACAATAAATTAAAATTGATGATAAGGAATGAAGGATCATGAAATTTTAGAATTAATTTCTCACCTTCATTAATGGTTAAATTTTATTTTATTATTTCTATAAAAATTCAAAAACTTGTGAAAAAAAATAGAGTCAAGAAATTATATTTATATTTTGAAAAAATTATGAAAAATAAATAATAATTTCATATATATTTAATAGGATAAATTAAATTTAATATATTTAAGGTTACATGAATCGAGTTCAAATATCTTGTTTTATTATGGTGCATACATAAGAAAATGTGATGCGGCAATATTGTACTTTTGACTTTTCAAGTTTGACAACTCATATAAAGAGTCAGAAATTGACCAATTATACAAAGAGTTGGAGGCTATTGGTCTTGGTTGTAACTTTTACGTCTCTATTTTATTAGAATGAAAAAATTGTGAAAAGTAAAAATGAAAGAAGGTGAAGTAAAAGTAATGAAATGAAAAAGAAAATATGTTTTCTTGCAAACATTTTAATAGGATGAAAATTTTACAAGACAAATTAGGAACAGTTACTAAAACAGTAGTTATATATGACAAACACAACGTTTTAGAAAAGTGTTCCACAAGAACACTACATAGAGATAACATACCCAACAACATTAATAGCAGAAAACTGAGTGCAACCAAGCCATTTAAGGTCAAGAGCAGTATTCCTATGAAGATCCAATCACAGAATTTTTGGCATGTGTATATGTCAATTATGATTTTGATGCCGCCCAAAAAAAGATGCGAGGGTGTGAAGAAGTAAGCTCCATTTTCCTTGAAGTGTGTGTTTTCTGTTATTAGTATTTGAATTTGCCTGCTATTAAACATTCTTCATTATGTTTCTTGCTTTGTGCTCTCCATTTTATCACATAGTTTTGATGTCATGGGATCTAAATTTAAACAGTTATGGTATATATGCATATCTGAAAGTTTGTTATTCTGGACTTGAGACTTACTGCTTGTGTACTTCTATGAATTAGTATTGGTTACTTGTGTATACATAAAGGTAGTGTCTAATAAGGAAACAGAAAAAAGAGAAAAATATTGAAATTTAAAAAAAAAAAAACCTTATTGAAACCTATGAAGCACGGGTGCGGGTACGGATACTGGTACAGATATGATACAAGTACGGCTAGAGTACGTCAATAATTTTTTTATTTTTTATAATTTATAGTTTGAGATTCAATCTACAAATCAAAGTTCAATATTAAAACTAAAAGGAGAAATTACAAACCAAAAGAGAAATCATAGTTCAACAATATTAATACCAAAGCAAAGTCTATAAGCTATTTTAATGCCTTTAAATAGAAGAAATTACAAAACAATTATTCCAAAAGCAAGTTAAGAAAAATTTGAAAACTTGAAACTTCAGTTTTTACTTCCATCAATTTCATCATTGAATAACACATCATTCATTTCTGGCATATCAAGTAAAGGATTTGCAATTTCAAGTCAGTAAGAACTCTCTAATAAATTAAACGTATCTCCACCAATGTCTCATAACTTGGTGTACTCCCGATGTACTCATGATGTACCCAACTGCCAAAGAATGTATAAAAAGTACCCAGTATGTATTTCGAGTATCCGGTATGTGTGCAGCCTTATCGGTACGAGTACCAGTACTTGGTAAGTACCCGGTACGAGTACGACAACATTTTCGGAATACCCATGCTTCGTAGATTGAAACTAAACTTCCATGATGGATCTAAATGGTTGCCGCCTCATTCACCTAAATTAGGTGTGAACCTCTCCTTCTTGATCTCCTTCTTGATCTCCAGATCTACTTTTGGGTTCTAGGGTTTATATCTGGGGATACTTTGGGAGTTTTCTTTGATGTTTTATTGAGTATTCAACTCACGATTTAAAGAGAGTACATCAAAGGTTTGTTTGTTATACACAAAAGAGAGAGTTGTTCTTCAGTTATGGATTCTGAAGAATTCGAGCCTGAAGCTGTGGTGGAATCCAGAGTGGCTCATCAGAAAGACAATTCCGTGGTGAAGATAGGGTTGGAAGAGGCACATAGAGGTTGGTTCAATTAGGCGTTGTGGATTCGCTAGGTAATTGAGAGTATACCTGTGTAATTCCTTTAAATCTTTTTAGTGGATTGTTCTTGTGGCTGTTGCCCGTGGTTTTTTGATCACAGTTGGAGGTGTCCAATTGTGATTTTTTCCACGTAAAATCTTTGTGTCTCTTTGTCTTGATTGTTTGATTGGGATTGTTATATTCTACTTAAAATTGATACATAATCACAAATCAACATCTAGGGGATTTCTAGATTTTTCAATTGGTATCAGAGCGGGTCGTTTGATTTTTTTTTTAAAAAATATATATTCTTTTAGAACGAGATCTTGTTTGATTTGTGATCATGGATACAATTCGTGAAGGAAATTCTATGGTTCGACCACCCCTACTTGACGGATCCAATTATTCTTTTTGGAAAGCTCGGATGAGATCTTTTTTAAAATCTATTGATGAAAAAGTTTGGCAATCCGTCATGAATGGGTGGGCTGAACCAGCAATTACTGTTGATGGAGTTACAATCCCCAAACCAATTGATAAGTGGGACACAACTGATTACCAAAATAGTAGCTGGAATAGTAAAGCTATCAATTCTCTCTTTTGCGCTGTCACACCTGAAGAATTTAGTCGTATTTGTAATTGTGAAGTCGCAAAAGAGGCTTGGGATATCTTACAAACTATTCATGAGGGCACTCCTTCTGTTAAACGCTCAAAACTTCAAAGGCTCACATCTAGTTTCGAAAACCTTTCAATGAAAGATAGTGAGACCTTTGATGAATTTTATGCGAAGTTGAGTGACATTGTAAATTCCAGCTTCAATTTAGGTGAAAAAATTCCAGAATCCAAAGTTGTGGGAAAAATTTTGAGATCCTTGCCCGATCGGTTCCAACTAAAAGTTACGGCTATTGAGGAGGCTCAAGATGTTGACAACCTCAAGCTGGATCAGTTGGTTGGAAATCTCCAAACTTATGAGGCACACAGGAATTTCAAACAGAAACAAAAAGATATTGCTTTTAGTAGTGCTCATAACGTTAGAGAGGATTCTGATGAGGATTGTGATATAGATTCCAAGATTACAGCTGCTTTTGTTAAACAATTTAAAAAATCTTTTTTGAAAAAGAATCCTAATCTTTTGGAATCTATTCATTCTCATAAATCTAAAGGCAAAGATAAACTCAAAATTAATCCTATAGCCAAGAAGGAGAAAGGAAAGATACAAGGGAACTCTAAAAGACTCCAATGCTATGAATGCCAAGGATTTGGCCATTTTGCTCAAGAATGCCCCACTCGTTTGAAGAAGAAGAAAGCCCTTGCCATCACTTGGGATGATGAATCTGAATCTGATGAAGATGAAAGTGACAATGAAGGTCAAGGCGAAGAGGGTCATAAACAATTTCTTGCTTTCATGGCGGCTTCTGAAGCTGAAGGACAAACAGATTCTCCGAAGATGTCAGTTGAGAATATCATTGATGATGAATTCTCGGAGAGTGATCATGAAGAGCTTGAGCAAGCTTATGAAAAGTTGTATAAGGAATCTCTTAATCTATTCAAATTGAATGACAAACTCACAAAGAAACTCAAAACATGTGAAAGTGAGAATGTCAAACTTAAGGAGAAGATTTCCGAGGCCAGGATTGATGCCATCAAGATAGCTGATGATTGACAAGTTCTTTGTGCAAAACTGTTGACTTGTGAGACGGAGAGGAATGAGCTGCTGCAAACTCATGCCATGTATGAAGAAAAGATTGAATCTCTCGAGATGTCACAAGTTGCTTTGGAAGAACTAATGATCAAGAAAAAGGAAGAGCTCAAGTGTGCTATGGCTACCATTGGTCTTTGGAACAAAGGATCAAAGACTTTGGAGGATATCATTGGGTCTCAACAAATGATTTGTGACTAGAGTGGCATTGGCTTTGGTGGTAAGAGAGAGCAAAAGCAGAGTGCTTCAACATCTCATGATACAAGAACTCAAGGAAAGGGAGAACAAAAAATTCAACATATGGATGGACTTCTCAAACTTCCTAGAGTTGGTAAGGTAAAAGAAAAGAAGGTACACTCTGGACACCCTATTTTTGTTTGTCATCATTGTGGTTTGCATGGTCATATTCGCCCTTTTTGTTATAAGTTGCATGGGACAGTGTTTTTTCCTAGACCTAGGTATAGGAAGTTGGAAACCATGTCGAGACGGGTTCCTATTGCAGGGGAAAGGAACCACAACGTCAAGACACCACCCAAGAACTGCAATTCTCACAACTTTGTTCGTACTAAAGCAGTTTGGGTGAGAAAACTTGACTTGCGTTAATTTGTTTATTTTTTTTAGCTTTTGGTTTTTTGTGTGGTGTTTTTAATGAAAAAAAAAAAGAAGAAAAAAATCCCAAAAAGATTTTCTTAGAATGGTTTTGCAAGCTTGAAATTTTTGAGTGGTCTTTGGTGCATATTGGAATTGATGAGAATATCCATTACATGTTAATATGTGTGTGCTTTCTGTGGTCATTACTCATTTTGGAGTGTGTGTTTTTTGATTAGTATGTCTCATTCTGTACACACTCTTGGATTAGCAAATTTTAGAGTCTTCCGCCTTAGTGATTATTTTTTATGGACTTCTGTCATTGATCTTTTGCGTTTCTAGAGGAATTGACCTATACTAGCATATCATGGGTGATGTTGAGTCTCTTAACCACCTTCCATCTTTTTGCACCTCCATGGCTTTCCCCTTAATTCTTTGCAGTCTAGCCATGAGGAAAAGGCTACCTCAGAGTCACCAACCAGGCTATCCTTATTATATCCATGCTTCTCTGGTTCGGTTTCCATACTCTTGAGCGTGTCAGCCGCCAATGATTGTGCAAAAGAAAAAGAAAAAAAAGAAAAAGAAAACGAAAAAGGAAAAGAAAAAGGAAAAATATGCACAAGAAAGAAAAGAAAAAATGTGAAAAAGAAAGAAAAGAAAAAGTGTGTGAAAAAAAAAGGAAAAAGATTCATTGATTGAGGGGGAGCCTCCGCCTTTACTCACCAAATACCCCTTGATTCCTAGTGGTTTGACTTTCCTATAGTTGTGCTTAGATTCGCTTGTCGGAGGTCCAACTTTCAGATCACTACTAGGATTGAATCTAGTGTTTGTCGAACTCCAAGAGTCACACACACACTTTTATCATGGGATCTATGCTTTTCACATATTGCATCACTTTCTTGCATGAGGAATCTTCTACAGACTGTGCACATTGTGTTTTCTTGTAATGGTGCTTCTTGGATAGTCTTGTGTGTTTTAAGGTACAAATATGAAATTCCTTGCTTGCTCCACCATATTTTTTTTTATCGTTTTCTTCTTGTTCACTGTTTTCAGTGTTTGTGGTTGTTTTTAGTGAGGGGGAGTTTGATTCATCTATTCATAAGGCTTGGTAGGGAAGTTTGGTTTTTTCATTGCAAGAGTTGTTTAGCATGAACACTTTGATAAGTTTGGTAAGGGAGATTTGCTATATGTTTTGCATGTTGCTATGCACTGTTTGCCCTTCTTGTATGTTCCTGGTATTTACATCGTCATATCATTGCTTGTGTGGTTTATGATCTTGCTGTTGTTGTTTGAGAGTTGTTTTTCATGAGTCTTAGTTTTCATCTATTCATGTTTTCCATCTCATGTTTCAAGATAATCGTGTCATATGTCTATTGCTTTTTCATATACTATTGTGGGACTAATAGTTGTTTTGGAGATTGTGGCACTAATAACTGTTTTGCAGATCATGACTGTAACAACCCCCATACTGTTTACTGATTAATGACCGATTGATTACCGATAATCACCGATTACTGTTAAACGAAACTGATAATGACTGATAACTGACTGATAATTGAACTGATTAAAAGTACTGAACTGACTGACTGAAATTGGAAACCGAATTGATTGAGTATATGTTAGTTAAATTGCATTCTATCTGTTTGATTGTATGATTATCTGTTCATACTTATATGTTTAAACTGCTAATTGAAGGCCTTATCGGCGGCCGAATTAGAAACTGATTGATGTTTAATGATCATCATAATTAATGTGATTTTATGGTATAATTATCTGAAAACTGATTAGGTATGATTAAATTAGATTAAATATCGATTAATCGCATAGTTTGATTTAATTACCGTTCCGCCACTTAGTGGACCACTATCTCTTGAACCTTGTATACACTCCACGTATTGATCAAACAAACATTTTCTTCTCCTCTTCTTGCCTCAACCGACCCAAGTTAGAGAGTGAGAGAGAGTTGAGTTGTTCTTGAGAGATTTGCTTGATCTTGCTTGGAATTGAAGTGTTGATTGCTACTTTGAGCTCCTAGACCTTGAACACAAGACTAAGGTAGGACATTCATCTTCTTGTTGTTGTCTTAGAATCCATTCTTGCACAATTCATGCTTTAATTGTAGAGTTAAGCCATGTTTTGGTGCATACATGTTGAATTGAAGCTCATTCCATGCTTGCATGTGTTCTTGGTTGAGTTTTGAGTTGTTTTCATGGCAAAAATGTTACATGCATGCTCATATTTTTACAAGAGACCATGAACTCATCATGTTTTGAAAGATTTGGCTCCTTAGAGCATCAAATTGAAGCTTTGAATTGATTTGAATTCATGCATGTTTGCATGTTCTTCATATTCTTGAAAATGGGTTTGAATATGGTTTTAATTGACTCACCTTTGGGGCTTGAATTCATAAATTGAGCTTGGAAACTTGTTATACATTGAATTTAGTTATGTTTTCCAGAATTTGGGCCCAAGAGGTCGAGTTTGGAGTGGTAGAATGCTTGGTTTGAGCTTGGGAGGCAGATCTGGAAATTCCAGATTTGGCTTCCTCGCTCGAGCGAAGGATTCCCCGCTCGAGCGAGCACCTTTGTCCAGGGATCCGCTCGAGCGACCATCGCGCGCAAAATCTCAGCATCCAGTATTTTTACTGTTTCGACAGACCGCTCGAGCGAAGGATTACTCGCTCGAGCGAAGCCTTTGATTTTGGAAGCCCGCTCGAGCGAAGAAAGTCTCGCTCGAGCGAGGCTCCTATTTTCAGCAAAGTTTGCAAAATGTTTTCTAAGTGTATTTTTGCATCCTCATCCCATCCTAGGCATTCTTAGGCCTAGTTTAAGACATCTTAATGAGGATATAGATGTAGAACACACCAAGGCAAATTGGGGATTAAGTTATGAGATTTCCCAACTGTGTAGCTTAGTGTGTTCAACCTGTTAACTGTGTAGGGTTGGCGACTGGGGAGACACGCTCTAGCATACTGTAGCCCAGAACTCTGTGAGTAACGATTGTGTAAAGATATGTTCACAAATGATTATCTTCTGATTACTGAACTGAACTGTTTACTGAACTGATATTGTTTACTGAATGAATGTATGTCCTTTATTTCTGAACTATACTGTGGCATCCTTAGCACTACTGTTTACTGTCACTGTTACTGTTACAGAGATCTCTGTCGGTTCCCTCGTGGAGCCACTACTGTTTACTGACTGATGGCCATCATTACTGTTCGGTCTTTTAAGACCTACTGTTACTGTTATGCTAATGGATGTACCACATATGACTGTTTACTGTACTGAACAACTGAAATACTGATTGAATTGAACTGTTTTCATTACTGTAAGGACATTCATTCTAAACCCCTTTACGCATTATGTTATTCACTGGGCTTTAGCTCACTGCTCATATATATATGTAGGTGTACAGGCACCAGATCGGAGCTAGGAGCGTCAGGGTAACTCCAGTTTTGTCAAGCCAGCCTTTGTGCCTCACTACGAGGTTCCGAGTTGCCATGCTATGGCTTGGGGGTGTTTTGTTTGTTTTCCCCCGCCTGTCTTCATACTGTCTAACTGTTCTGTATAGACTGAATGTTTACCGTACTGTTATCAAGGGATTAGGTCCCTGTACTGTGTGACTGTAAATTCTATATAGACTGTACTGTTTGTATATGTTTGAATGCATGAAAAATCTTTTTGGCATACAGACTGTCACAGCTCATTGGACATTGTTTAATTACTGTATTGGCTTCCGCCAGGCCCTGTACTCTGTTTTACTGTATTACTGTTAAGCAGGCCTTCGGTAATCTCGGATTACTGGCCGGTTACGGTGCTAAACCCATAGGGCCGGGTTTGGGTCGTGACAGAGTGGTATCAGAGCGATACTTACCACGAGTTATACCGCACACACGTGTCCAAGTGAGCTATAGGGTGTCCTAGAAAAGTAATTAGGGCATCTCATGAGCATGATAAGTGTGTGGTTAGGTTATGACTGAATACCTGCTAATGTGGTAAACTGTTAAACAAATGACTGCTTATGTTTAAAACTGTTATAACTGCTTATAGTGAAATGGACAATGCAAATGAACCTGAATCCTTGTCTACCGAGGCAAGAATGGAAAGAATGGAAAGAATGATAGAACTGATAACTGCTAGACTGGAACAACAACAGAACCAACAGCCCCCACCTCCTCCTCCTCCGGTACAGCCGGAGCCTAATGTGAATGTGAATGATGGGGATATTATTGCTCTCACCCATAAGTTCAGCAAAATGAAACCGCCATCCTTTCAGGGAGGCCTTGAACCGCTAAAAGCTGAAGCTTGGGTTCTGGAAACAGAAAAATTATTTGAAGTATTTCCGTGCTCAGAAGCAAACAAAGTATTGTTAGCTACCTTCACCCTACAAGAAGAGGCTAGAAGGTGGTGGATGTTGATCCGTGATACAAATACTGTTATGACTTGGGCTCAGTTCAAGGAGTCCTTCTTTGAAAAGTATTTCCCTCAGTGTGTTAGGGATAGAAAAGTGACTGAATTTGAACAGCTGAAGCAGGGCACAATGACTGTTGCGGAATATGAGACGAAATTCACCGAGCTTGCTAGATATGCACCGCATATGGTGGATACTGAGTATAAGAAGGCCAGAAAATTTGAAGGCGGCCTTAATGTTGCAATCCTTGACCGAATAAATGTTTTGAAACTACCGACTTTTGTGGGTGTTCTCGACCGGGCATTGATGGCCGAGTCGAACATTGCAGCAGTGAAACAATCTGAAACACCAACAACTGAATGGCATGGAAAAAGGTAGGGTTTCAAATTCAAGAAAGGCAAGCACAACCCAGCCAATAAGAAACAGAACACGGGATCAATGACTAGCCCCAGCCAAGGGAGTGGGTTCATTCCACCCTGCTCTGTTTGTGGTAACAAGCATAAAGGAATTTGTCACAAATTATCAGGAGCCTGTTACAGGTGTGGCAAGGTGGGCCACATGGTTAAAGATTGTCCTTCTGCTCCTCAGGGCAATAGCAAAGCTGCAGCCAGCGGTGCAGCATCAAACGCTCCACCAAAACCGAACCCTAAAGCTACCGGAAAAGAGCCTATGAGGCAAGGCCGAGTGTTCGCACTAGTACCGGGAGATGTGCAGAATACCGAGACCGTTGTGTCAGGTATCCTCTCTATCTGTACTCAAAATGCATATGTACTGATTGATTCGGGGTCTACGCATTCTTATGTATCACATGCTTTCTCACGGAAATTGAATAGACCCTTAGAACCTATGAACTATCTGCTAGCCGTATCATCACCCGTAGGGGGATCCATGACATGTGCTTATATGTACCCCGCATGTGAAATTATTGTTGGGGATATGCATCTGTTTATTGATTTACTGCCATTGAACATTGATCATTTTGACGTAATATTGGGGATGGATTGGTTACAAAAATATCATGCCACTATTGACTGTGTGACCAAGCAAGTTGTTTTCCGTCCACCCGGTTTGCCTGAATTTGTGTTTAATGGGAGTGGAGTAGTACCTCCTCCGTATTTGATTTCGTCAGTGAAAGCTGTTAAATTAATTAGAAAGGGGTGTAAAGGATATCTGTGTTCTGTACTGACTGTGTCTACTGATGATAGTGTTAAAACTGATGTGAATTGCATTCCTATAGTCAGAGAATTTCCAGATGTTTTTCCAGATAATCTTCCAGGAGATTTGACTGACAGGGAGATTGAATTTACCGTTGATGTGATTCCCGGAACACAACCGGTTTCTAAAGCTCCATACCGAATGGCTCCAACTGAATTGAAAGAACTGAAAGTGCAACTGCAAGAACTGTTAGACAAAAAGTTCATCAGACCCAGTACCTCACCATGGGGTGCTCCTGTTTTGTTTGTCAAGAAGAAAGATGGCTCACTGAGACTGTGCATTGATTACCGTGAACTGAATAAGGTAACTGTAAAGAATAAATACCCATTACCGCGTATTGATGATTTATTTGATCAGTTACAGGGTGCACAAGTGTTTTCCAAAATCGATCTTAGATCGGGGTATCATCAACTAAAGGTTAAACCAGAAGACATTGATAAAACTGCTTTTAGAACGAGGTATGGCCATTATGAATTTTTAGTTATGCCATTTGGAGTCACGAATGCCCCTGCTGCTTTTATGGACCTCATGAACAGAATTTTTAAACCATACCTTGATGACTTTATTGTTGTATTTATCGATGACATATTGATTTACTCCAAAAGTATAGAACAGCATGAACATCATCTGAGACTTGCCCTGCAAACCTTAAGAGAACAGAAACTGTATGCTAAACTGTCTAAATGTGAATTTTGGCTTGACCATGTTATGTTTTTGGGGCATGTTGTTAGCAAAAATGGAATTTCTGTTGATCCGCAGAAAAATTGAAGCTGTAGTGAACTGGCCTAGACCAACAAATGTGACTGAAGTCCGAAGCTTTTTGGGATTGGCTGGATATTACAGAAGATTTGTCAAAGATTTCTCCAAAATTGCCCTACCACTAACACAGTTAACACAAAAGGGGACATCATTTGACTGGACTGACCAAAGGGAATCTGCTTTCCAGGAGTTGAAAACTCGATTAGTGACTGCACCAGTTCTTACCTTACCTTCAGGTACGGATGGTTATACTGTATTTAGTGATGCTTCTCATAAGGGTCTGGGGTGTGTTTTAATGCAGAATGGGAGAGTTATTGCTTATGCTTCCCGACAACTGAGACCACATGAAAAGAACTACCCGACCCATGATCTGGAACTTGCTGCAGTAGTATTTGCACTGAAAATCTGGCGTCACTATCAGTACGGGGTGACATGTGAAGTATACACCGACCACAAGAGTTTAAAGTATTTCTTCACACAGAAAGAACTGAATATGAGACAGCGGAGATGGCTGGAACTGATTAAAGACTATGACCTACAGATATTGTACCATCCGGGAAAAGCCAATACCGTTGCCGATGCATTGAGCCGGAAATCGATTGGAAACTTAGCCTGTTTGCTTACAGGACAGAAAGAGTTGCTTTGTGACCTTGAAAAATCTGAAATTGAAATTGTTTTGAGAGAACAAGGTGGAATCTTAGCTGCTATTTCTGCTCAACCGGCACTGATTGAAGAGGTTAAAGAAAAACAGCAACTGGATGATTTCTTGAAGAAGATCATCGAGGAAAGAGAATCCAAACCGAGACCGGGATTCAAATTTGAGAATAATGTACTGAAATTTCAAGAAAGACTGTGTGTACCAAATGATACTGAACTGAAAAGAAGAGTTCTGCAAGAAGGCCGCAATTCGAAATTGTCTATCCATCCGGGGAATACGAAAATGTACCAAGATCTGAAACAGAATTTCTGGTGGCCGGGAATGAAGAAAGAAATTGCTGATTTTGTATCCAAATGTCTTCATTGCCAACAGGTCAAAGCGGAACATCAACGACCCGCTGGGTTATTGCAACCCCTACCCATACCAGAATGGAAATGGGAGCATATCACGATGGATTTTATCGTTGGGTTACCTCGCTCCAGGAAAGGTATGGATTCAATTTGGGTTATTGTTGATAGACTGACTAAATCTGCTCACTTCTTACCTGTCAAAACAATTTATAATGCGGACAAATTGGCCGTTATCTATATTGATGAAATTGTTAGACTGCATGGCGTGCCTGTGTCTATTGTTTCTGACAGGGATTCGAAGTTTACATCGAGATTTTGGCAAAGTCTACAGACTGCATTGGGTACTGAACTGAGACTGAGTAGTGCCTATCATCCTCAGACAGATGGCCAATCAGAAAGGACCATCCAAACTCTGGAGGATTTACTGAGAATGTGTGTCCTTGATTTTCAGGGAGATTGGGAAAGCCATTTACCTTTGGCTGAATTCGCCTACAACAACAGCTACCATTCGAGTATTAGTATGGCGCCTTTCGAGGCATTATATGGCAGAAAATGTAGATCTCCGATCTGCTGGGCAGAAGTTGGAGATGGGCCTTTGCTTGGGCCCGAGATTGTTTATGAAACAACTGAGAAAGTTAAACTGATACAACAGAGACTGAAAACTGCACAGAGCAGACAGAAGAGTTATGCTGACGTCAGAAGACGAGACAGAGAGTATGAAGTGGGTGATCACGTTTTTGTGAAAGTGACACCGATGAAAGGCCAGACTCGTTTTGGAGTCAAAGGCAAGTTAGCGCCAAGATACGTCGGACCGTATGAGATCATTGAGCAAATCAATCCGGTGGCGTATCAAGTTGCGCTTCCTCCTGAAATGGAGCATATGCATAACGTCTTCCACATTTCCATGTTGAGAGACTACCTCCGGGATCCCTTCCATGTAATAGAGCCTACTCGTATAGTGCTGAGTGATGACTACACTTACGAGGAACGACCTATACAGATTGTAAACAGGCGGATCAAGAAACTGAGAAACAAAGAGATCCCGTTAGTGAAAGTTGACTGGCAAAACCACGGGGGCGTGTATGCCACTTGGGAAAGGGAAGATGACATGGCCAAACGATATCCTGAACTGTTTCCACTGAATCCTGTTTTCTTCCAGAATGAAGGTAACTCGAGTTTAGAGGACTAAACTCTTTATAAGGAGGGGAGACTGTAACAACCCCCATACTGTTTACTGATTAATGACCGATTGATTACCGATAATCACCGATTACTGTTAAACGAAACTGATAATGACTGATAACTAACTGATAATTGAACTGATTAAAAGTACTGAACTGACTGACTGAAATTGGAAACCGAATTGATTGAGTATATGTTAGTTAAATTGCATTCTATCTGTTTAATTGTACTCTGTTTTACTGTATTACTGTTAAGCAGGCCTTCGGTAATCTCGGATTACTGGCCGGTTACGGTGCTAAACCCATAGGGCCGGGTTTGGGTCGTGACAATGACCTTGAGAAAGAAGTTGGCTTTTGTTGGCTGTAATGGGTTGGGGTGTTTAGGATTTTATTTGTTAGGTGTGTTTTGTCACGGCATTGCCAAAGGGGGAGATTGTTAGGTTTTATTTCTTGACAATCCCGTTTGACAAAACTCCTTTGAGTTGTAATTTTATTCGCATTTTTATTTCAGTGAGGTTATGAGTTTTTAGATGCGAGTCCAACCCGAATTGTGCCATTCAGAGAAGTTTGTGATGCTAATGCTTTCAAGATTGCCACTTCGCTGATTATGACGGGGATCGAGCTGCCCGGTCAACTCATGATTTAAAGAGAGTACATCAAAGGTTTGTTTGTTATACACAAAAGAGAGAGTTATTCTTCAGTTGTGGATTCTGAAGAATTCGAGCCTGAAGCTGTGGTGGAATCTAGAGTGGCTCATCCGAAAGACAATTCCGTGGTGAAGATAGGGTTGGAAGAGGCACATAGAGGTTGGTTCAATTAGGCGTTGTGGATTCGCTAGGTAATTGAGAGTATACCTGTGTAATTCCTTTAAATCTTCTTAGTGGATTGTTCTTGTGGCTGTTGCCCGTGGTTTTTTGATCACAGTTGGAGGTGTCCAATTGTGGTTTTTTCCACGTAAAATCTTTGTGTCTCTTTGTCTTGATTGTTTGATTGGGATTGTTATATTCTGCTTAAAATTGATACATAATCACAAATCAACATCTAGGGGATTTCTAGATTTTTCAGGTGATATTGAATGACCCATTCCTCGGCAAACGAGTGGAAGAAGGCAACTTTTCAACTGTACCAGTGAGGGACGAGTTCCTTGAAAATGCCCGTCTTTTTATCTTTGAGACTTATTGCCGAATACATCAGCGCATTGACATGGGGTATGTACCTGAATTTTGAACTCGCATCGGGAACTTACTATCTTCCAACTTCTCTGCATGTCGCTGTGCTGTACACACTTTAGTTTCTTTATATCTTCTCTGGCTTTGAGAAACAATGCAAATCTATCATACTTGTTTCCTTTGTTAATAGGACAAAGTGTACAGGACTTTTACTGGAAATAGATTGATTGTGGTATAATAAGCTGTACCAATTTCTAAGAAAGATGCGTTCATGTACTTCTATGGAAACATTTTTCTGAACATCCTAAGACATTTGATTGTGAGAAGACAAAAATTTTGAGAATATGTTAATACTTTTTTCTACAAAAAATTTGGAATTGTAAAAAACTGATCTGCAACTATTGGGTTGCTTCTAGAGAAACTTTTGAAAATGAATTTTAGAAGCAAACATCCAAAGTGTGTTTAATGTCCCATATTCAGTTAATTTCTGGGGATAATTTTTGTTGGTAGGATTTTGATGTTTTTTAATTCCTTGTGATTATTTTGAAGTTTTCTTCTGTTTTGGCAGGGTTCTTGCAGAAAAACTAAATTTGAATTATGATGAGGCTGAGAGATGGATTGTGAATCTTATCCGAACCTCAAAGCTTGATGCTAAGATTGATACAAAGTCGGGAACTGTTAGCATGGAACCTAATCATCCTAATGTGTAAGTCCAGCTTCTGGCATATGATGATGTTTCTGCTGTTCTGTTCGTTTACTTCCTGACTGCCATTTGTTTTCCTCTGTTATTTTTATTTAGTTCGATACCGTTTTTAATTTTTTTTCAACCAAATACGTTTTTTTGGTTGCAGGTATGAGCAGTTAATAGACCACACCAAGGGTCTGACTGTAGTACGCAAAAGTGGTTTTCCCGTATCATACATAAAAATTAATTTCAGCCATTGATCCTCATCTTTTAATCTGTGTCGTCCGATCAAAAACAAAATCCACGTAGGTCTACCGGTTACAACCAGTGAAAACAAAAATGCAAAACCTAGTTAGGTCCACTTTCTCTCTCTTTGCTTCCCTCCATCTCTCGCCTCTTTCCTCATCGATGGCGGTTCTTTTGGCATTCTCTGCCCGCTGAATGGCATCGCAATGCTCTGGAAACCTTCATTCACCAACAATTCCATGTCGGTCAAAATAACTCGTCTCACCCCAAGCTTTAGCATTGTTTGTGGATTTATGTTTCTATTAAAAATTCTGTACATGTATGATTATATATATCTCTTTTTTCATATATATATATATATATATATTATAGAATGGCTCATATATGTTTTGATGGTCTTTATTTGTTAAGGGAAATAAGTGGAGCCCCAAATGGAATTTTTCACTTTCTTGAAGAAAATTTTCTTGCAAAACAAACAGAGCACGTTTTAAAAAAATCCGATCCACTTTCTTTAGTTTTGAAAAGTGACGTGTTTTCCTTTTGGTAATTAACTGAAGGTTTGCATTCTTCGGCTTCATTTGTATCCCGAATGCTTGATTGAACAGACCATGATTCTTTTTTTGGAGCATAATTCTTCAGCTAAACCATTTATTGAGTAAAGAAAGGTTATGTTTGATTTATGTATTTGGTAAAAGATTTGAAAAATAAAAATAAAAAGGGATTGAAATATGAATTAAATATGATTATATTATATCTGTGTGGGTGATTTTCTGACCACACTGCCCGTTTAGTGATCAGCAGCAAAGCACTGGCAGAATAGATGGCTCCAGCAACCTGTAACAGAAAGGAAAAGCTCCGGCGGTGGTTCTTCCACCCGGGGGCACTCCGACGATCAAGTCAGTATGTTTCTCAAGGATAATCAAGTATTAAACTGAATACTCAAAGTATGAATTACATACCTTAGACCCACGGGGGTGCCTCTCTTTTATAATATACTTAATCCAAGTCCAACTAGAAATATGACTTCTATGTACCCCAATCTTAGTACTTACTCTGGACTCTTTAGGAGATAGAGATAAACTCCCTAAGAGGTTTATCCTTATCTTAATTAAGTCCCCTCTTTGCTTCAGGACTCTTGTCCCTTATCTTCGGATTCCGACATCTTCGGAGATGACCTCGGCTTCTCCGAGATTACCTCGGCTTAACTACCAGGGCACGTGGCACCTCGGCTGACACGTCGGCGTCACCATGCCACGTGTTGGTATTCAGAAAATATGTCCCCACAACTGCCCCCTAGGTTCCATTACCTCGGCATTCTGAGGTGATGGAATCTATTCCGAAATTTTGTCACTTCTTTTCTGAGCAATGGCTCAAAAAAATTGTTTTGCCAAGATTATCTTCTTTCAGCCGACGTGTTCTCTTCGGAGAACGAGGCTTCGGTCGTACTCCCCTACGCGCATGAGCTGTCATGCATATCCAACTGTTTCTTTTACGTATTTCGTCTTTATTGGAGCGTGTCAGTGACGCGCCTGAAGCTGTCTGTTCGTTCGTCTGCGCCGTCTGACGCGTGCGTTGCTCTAGGCGCAATAATTGCCCTATTTTTGCCGCCGTTTCAAATTTTTGACAAAACTCTTTTTTGCCTCTTCTTTTCCTTCACTTTTTCATTCTGTCTTCTCGTTCTCTCTCTTTCTGAAAGCTTTTTCTTCTTCGAATCCGCCATTGCTTCAAACTTTCTTCTGGAACTGCTTTTGATCCTTCATTCTTGCAAAAGCCCTCTTTGTTGTTGCAACTGGTTTCTGGGTTCGGTGAGCACTGCCTTGGCTTCATTTGTTCTGGTAAGACCCTTTCTTTTAATTCTTCAATTCTCTTTATGTGCTTTTGTCTGTCTACTGCCATTACTGATTTTGTTCGAGGTCTGGGATTTATTTGGCTCTTGAATTTGTGGCTATACTTTGAGCTTCTATGCTTTTTCATCATTCTCTTTGCCGCTGTTTCTTGATTTTTTTCTGTATTTCTATTGCTTCTGAGAACTATACCTCTGTTCTTGAATCTGAAACTTCGTCTTTGTTTTCTCTTTTTTTTTTTGTATCTGTCCCAGATCTGTGCCCTCGATCTTTATCTTCATAGTTCATAGATTTGGGATTTGTCTGTAGAACCCTTAATCTTTAGGGAAACCTGAAAAACGCCCACCTTCTGAAACAGATTCCTCTTAGTTTAAGCCAACATAATGGGTATGTGGAGGCATAGGGTGAATACCCCAACAAAACTTGAATACTTTAGACAAGAATTCTCTATCCCAGCCGATGTTCATCTTAAATTGGCTGGGGATAATGATACCATCATGCCCACAGATCATACAATGCCCTTTCCAATAGTTGCTTTTACCGAATGTGGACTTCGGCTTCCACTCGAACCCCTTTTTCGTCAAGTTCTCCATTTCTATAAGCTGAACCCTATGCAACTTACTATCAACTCCTATAGGGTAATTAACGGTATTATTGCCTTAGCTAAGCAAGAAAACCTTAGAATCACCCTAGCCGACCTTCAATATTGTTATACCATGTGTCCTCTCGATCTGAAGGATAGGGGTTTTGTCTATTACCTTAAGCCGAGATCCACTCAGTACAAAATTATAGCCGACCTCTCAGACTCCAACAAGGGGGCTGGAGATGATTTTCTCATTGCTTCTGGAAATTGGGAATTTGGCCCAGATGAAGATGTCCACCTCTACCCTCTTCCTCGAATACTTACAGAGGGCAAGAGTAAGAGCCCTGAGTCAACACTTAGTTGTTTTTACTTAAGATTTTAATACTTTATTTCTGACGTCTGTTTCTTTGCAGATCTTCATCAGCCACCGAAAAATTTTTGCCAATCCTTCTTCCCAGGAACAGATCTGAAAACACTTCTTGGCCTCCCAATCCATAAACGAAAAGCCCCAGTATTACTAAACTTCATCCCTACATACAAATCCACCTTACCCGACGTCCCAAGAAAAGGAAAAAGAGCCTTTCTCCACCTACAGCCACAACCTTAATTGCTTCTACATCCCGAACGGATCAAGAATCCACATCTGCCCCAGCCGACCTTCCATCAACTTCGGCCCCCTACTTAATACCAATTCCAGAACGTAGACGCCGAAGAAAGCTTGTAAAAACAGCCGAAATGGTTCGTCCAAAGCCTGTCGTCCAAGATCTTCTTGCCGACATTCCAACTGACGCCGAAGCCGCACCAACGCAAACAATGCTTCCACCTAAACCGAAGAGGGTAAAAAAGGCTCAGCCTAAGGCCAAGGCTACAGATGCCGAGGCTGAGGATGCTCTGCCGATTTCGCAGCTGGCTGAAAGCAAAAAATCAGCCTCTACTTCAACCAAAAGGTCTGCTGAGGGCCAACCCTCAGGGTCTGTACAAACAAAGAGGCCAAGGTCATCGTCTGCGACGACCTCGGCTTCGAAGAAGTCCGACGTCCCCTGGGCCCCTGATCTATCCCTGGAGGATAGGCCTATCATGGCTAGTGAAAGTGCTGATGATATCAACGTCGCTGTCGCCCTTAGTACTGCTCTTCTTCTACCAAATGACTTGGAGCGAAATGCCAAGTTTAGCGAATATGAAAATTACGCTATGATGCTCCAACACTCTGCTCAAGTGAGTATTTCTATCTGTACTTGTGATTCTTTCTTCCGTTCTTCACTGAGAGTACTGTCTCACATTTCTATTTTTTTTTTTTTGCAGGCCATTCAGCATGCCCACTCATTTTCCATGCAAGCCTTTGAAAATCGTCAAAGGTTGGTTGACATGAAGAGGGAAGCATCTTCTATGAAGAGAGAGATCAGGTCTCTTGAAGCAAAAATGAAAAAATTGGAGGATCAAGCCGAGGCTGCAACTAAGGTTCAAACTCTAGCTCTTGAGAAGGCCGAGGCTGCTGAGGCCGTTAAAAAGGTTGCTGAGGCCGAGAAAAGAGAGGCCGAGGTTCAGAAGGCCCAAGCGGAGAAAGAACTACAACAAGCTTTGGCCACCAAAGAGGCCGAAATCAAAGAGGCCGATGAAAAGGCCTATGCTCAAGGTATGGCCGACGTTGCAGAAGACTACAAGCTTCAAGTCAGGCAGGCATGCAACAGGGGATTTTCCCTTGGTTGGATGTCCTTGATAAAGAAGCTTGACCTTCCTGCTGAATCGCCATTGCGTCAGGCCGATGCTATTCCGTTACCATTTCCTCCACCTCCTCCTGAAGGTGAATCAGAGTCCGAGGCCGAGGAGGAAGATGAAGAAAAAGATGATGGTGAGGCCTTGGTGAGAAAACCCAAGAATGCTGCCGAAGTCAAGTCCCCTCCTCCCGCTGAACTGGTTATGGACTTAACTCAAGATGAGGGGGGTGATGATGCTGAGGAAGTGCCCAGGGAGTCTGTTCAAGGGTATCTATCATCGGACCTCCTTCTGACTGAAAGAAGTCTTGACACAACATTGGCAGAGATAGATGCCGAAATACAAGCGGAGAAAGTGGCCGAGGAGATTCCAGCTGAATCATCCGAGGTTCCAGTTCCTGCTGCTGCTGATGTTCAAGAGTCTTGATTTTCCCTTCTTTCTTTTCTGGATTTTGGACTTTGTTTTTTCTTTTAATTCCTGGACAATGTATATTCCTTCTTATGGCCGATGTGCCTTTTTCAGTATGTAATTGCAACTGTTCTTGCTATGGATATTTCAATCTTATGATGTTCTGTTGTTTGCTTCTGCGTAGTTCTATACTTAGAAATTTTTGCTTGCTTTCTGCTTTCTTTGTGCAATCTTCTCGGGGTTACATACCTCGGGTATAACTGCAAAGCTTTTACTTCGGCAAGATACTGACCTGCAAACCTTGTATAAATTTTGATAAGCACAAAACATATACTACTCAATGTATACTTTTGCCATCTTTTTTTCAAGTTTTCAACAAGTATTTAAATAATGATTTCGTTCTAATCTACTTGTAAATTGCTACTAATTTCAACAAGTGTCTAAACAATATACTTAACCTTTGCTTCAGTCCGTTAATTTTCTGTATTCCTCAGTGGGTGATCATACGTCGGCTTAACATAAACTTGTAAATTGCTACAAATTTCAACAAGTGTTAAGCATCTTCTCTAGGGTTTAAACAACCCACATATTGCTATGAAAACTTAAGCAATAACCTCGGCCTATCTTCAACTTGTAAATTGCTACAAATTTCAACAAGTGAAGATAAGGAATCAGCTTAATTCCAACTTGTAAATTGCTACAAATTTCAACAAGTGAATTAAGGAATAACATCGGCTTATCTTCAACTTGTAAATTGCTACAAATTTCAACAAGTGAAGATAAGGAATCAGCTTGATTCCAACTTGTAAATTGCTACAAATTTCAACAAGTGGATCAAGGAATAACATCGGCTTATCTTCAACTTGTAAATTGCTACAAATTTCAACAAGTGAAGATAAGGAATCAGCTTGATTCCAACTTGTAAATTGCTACAAATTTCAACAAGTGGATCAAGGAATAACATCAGCTTAACTTCAACTTGTAAATTGCTACAAATTTTAACAAGTGAAGATAAGGAATCAGCTTGATTCCAACTTGTAAATTGCTACAAATTTCAACAAGTGGATCAAGGAATAACATCGGCTTAACTTCAACTTGTAAATTGCTACAAATTTCAACAAGTGAAGATAAGGAATCAGCTTGATTCCAACTTGTAAATTGCTACAAATTTCAACAAGTGGATCAAGGAATAACATCGGCTTAACTTCAACTTGTAAATTGCTACAAATTTCAACAAGTGAAGATAAGGAATCAGCTTAATTCCAACTTGTAAATTGCTACAAATTTCAACAAGTGGATTAAGGAATAACATCGGCTTAGTTTGCCTGAGTTTGATATGTCTTCAATAAACATCAATCATACATGTTGAGAGAATTCTGAAAAGGCTTTATTGATAATATCGGCCAAACAATGATGTTTTTTTAATGATAGAAGAATTTCAAATTACAAGTATTCCAAGGTCTGGGCAATGCTTTGCCCTCATTGTCTTCAAGCCGATATGCTCCATTGCCTAATACTGAAGTAACTCTGTAGGGTCCTTCCCAGTTTGGGCCAAGCTTGCCCTCCCTGGGATCCTTCTTGTTCCCGACGACTTTTCTTAGGACTAAGTCGCCAACTTGAAAATCCCTTGGATTAACTTTCTTGTTGTAAGCTCTGGCAAGCTGTTGCTGGTATACTGCAAGCTGAATTGCAGCATTCTCTCTTCGTTCTTCTAGTAAATCCAGGTCTCGGGCTAAGAGTATGTCATTGGTGCCATTCTCTACTCCCTGGGTTCTGATCCCTGGGATGCCGATCTCCAATGGGATGACTGCTTCTGTGCCATAGGCCATGGCAAAGGGGGATTCTCCTGTTGATCTTCTTGGCGT
This sequence comes from Camellia sinensis, assembly GCF_055761805.1. Taxonomy (NCBI): domain Eukaryota; kingdom Viridiplantae; phylum Streptophyta; class Magnoliopsida; order Ericales; family Theaceae; genus Camellia; species Camellia sinensis. The sequence goes on from NC_138970.1 coordinate 12,107,215, forward strand.
AGTCCGATATGCCCAAAGTACGTTGGGCAGCTCGTCCACCCACTTTCCTTTTGCTGCCTGGAGCCTCTTCTTTATTCCATCCAGGATTACTTTGTTGGACGCCTCTGCTTGCCCATTGCTTTGAGGAAAACTTGGGGTTGAGAAATAGTTCTTGATCTTGAATTTTGCACAAAAGTTTTTGATAAGTCTGCTGTCGAACTGTGTTCCGTTGTCGGCAACTATTGCTCTTGGAATCCCAAATCTGGTGATTATGTTTCTCCAGATAAAATTCTTGACATCCACATCTCGGATTTTGGCAAGAGGTTCTGCCTCTATCCATTTTGTGAAGTAGTCTGTTGCTACCAGTAAATATTTTCTTTGCCCAGTTGCTTGGGGAAGTTGTCCAACCAGATCCATGCCCCATTGGGCAAACGGCCAAGGGCTGGATACTGGGTTTAGGTCGGCAGCTGGCTGATGTATCAGAGGTGCAAACTTTTGACATTGCTCACACTTCTTTACATAGGCTTCGGCATCCTTTTGCATGTAGGGCCACCAATACCCTTGGGTAATGGCCTTATGGGCTAACGATCTGCCCCCAGTATGGCTTCCACAAATTCCTTCATGAATCTCATAAAGAAAATCTTCAACCTGTAAAGGGTGTACGCACCTTAAAAGTGGTCCAGTGAAGGACCTCCTGTAGAGATGGCCTTCCGCTGTTAGACTGAATCTGGCCGATTTCAGCCTAATTTTATGTGCTTCTTTATGGTCTGCTGGCAGCTTCCCCTCTTTTAGGAATGCAATGATTGCATCCATCCAACTTGGTCCAAAGCCCACGCACATTGCTTCTTGTTCGATGTTCTGTTTATCTATGCTCGGGGCCGACATGTAGTCGATCATAATTGTCCTTGTTTTTCCAGTTTGAATTGAGCTGGCCAGGTTGGCTAACGCGTCGGCGTGGGTGTTGTCATCTCGGCTTACTTGGAGTAATCTGCAGTTCTGGAATAGGGCCGCCAGTCGGATGACTTCCTTTGCATATGCCGACATTCTTTCGTCTCTGGCTGCAAATTCTCCTGTTGACTGGTTAACAATTAATTGTGAATCACAAAAAACAATTACCTCGTCTGCCTCTGCTGCTGCTGCTAGCTTTAGTCCTGCAATTAATGCCTCATATTCCGCTTCATTATTGGAGGCTTTGAACCCCAGCCGGATGGACTGTTCTACAATTTCTCCATCTGGAGATATCAGCAGTACTCCTGCTCCTGCTCCCTGGCGGTTTGAACTTCCATCGACAAATAGTCTGAACGAATCGCCGATGTAGATGCTGCATGGTCTGAGCTTTTCTTTCTCTTGCTGTTTTGTCTTTGACTGGGTTTCTTTTTGTTTGTCGGGGTGATGCTTATCTCGGCTCGACGGAGCCTGAGGTGTGATGGCTTCAGGTGTGAGTTCTGCGACGAAGTCGGCCAAAACTTGGCCTTTTATTGCTGTTCTTGGCCTGAATTCCAGGTCAAACTGGCCCAGTGTTACTGCCCATTTTGCTATCCTTCCTGTTAAGTCTCCTTCATGTAATAAGGACTTCAATGGGTGCTCTGTTAGAATCACGATCTTGTGTGCCTGAAAGTAATGGCTCAATTTCTTTGAGGCCATTACCAAGGCTAGCATTAATTTTTCCAGTGGAAGGTACCTTGTTTCCGCGTTAGTCAAAGTCTTGCTTACATAATAGACAGCCTTCTGCTCCCCTTTTTCCTCTCGGATTAGCACTGCACTGACTGCGTGTTCAGAGACTGCTAAGTATAAAAATAATTCCTCCCCTGGGACTGGGTTAGAAAGGACCGGGGTTGTGGTCAGGTACTTTTCAGGTCGGCTAAGGCAGCTTCACATTCTTCCGTCCACAGGAAGTCTGTGGCTTTTTTCACCAGGTTGAAGAAGGGTCTGCATTTGTCTGAGCTTCTGCTGATGAATCGGTTCAGGGCTGCGGCCCTTCCAGTGAGCACTTGAACTTGCTTTGCCGATGTTGGACTTTGTAGTTCCAAGATGGCCTTGATTTGGTCTGGGCTGGCTTCAATGCCCTTTCTTGTTACCAGATACCCTAGAAATTTACCTGACCCAACTCCGAAGGCACACTTCGAGGCGTTGAGTCGGAGCCGATATCGTTTGAGTATGTCAAAGACTTCTTTTAGGTCGGCAAGATGACCTTCTGATTTCTTGGTCTTTACGACCATGTCATCGATGTAAACTTCCACCGTTTTGCCAATCAGGTGTTTAAACATCTTTGTCACTAACCTCTGATAGGTTGCTCCTGCGTTTTTCAGCCCGAAAGGTATTACCCTGTAACAGTACAGGCCTTTCGGGGTGATGAACGGGTTTTCTCCTCATCTGGAGGGTACATAGCAATCTGGTGGTACCCTCTGTATGCATCTAAAAAACTCATCCTTTCATGTCCCGAGGTGGCGTCTACCAGTTGGTCGATTTTGGGCAGAGGAAAGCTGTCTTTTGGGCAAGCCTTGTTGAGGCTGGTAAAATCTACACAAACCCTCCACTTGCCATTCTTCTTTTTTACTACTACTGTGTTGGACAGCCATGTCGGGTACTGAACTTCTCGGATGGCCCTGGCTTCAAGGAGTCTGTCTACCTCCTCTTCCACTGCTTCGACGTGCAATAACGTCGGCCTTCTGGCTCGTTGAATCACTGGTTTTGCCGATCTGTCGACGTTCAGACTGTGGCAAGTGACCTCGGGGTCAATGCCAGGCATTTCATAGGGTGTCCAGGCGAACGCCTCTATGTTTGCCCTTAAAAAATCTTCCAGTTCCTTTTCCTCTTCTCTGGCTAAGCCGGAGCCGAGAAGAAAAAATCGTTCTTCGTCGCCCTCCTGGACGAGGATTTTCTTTAGCGCCTCTTCGCTTTTCTCGGCTGGTTCTTTCCCAACATCTTCCAGGACTTCTATGTCCTCATCTTCAACTTCTGCTTTCTTTGGCTCCCGTATACTACAGGTGGACTTTATTGCTGCCATGGAGCAATTTTTGGCTTGTAGTTGATCCCCTCTGACTTCTTCAATCCCATGCTCTGTTGGGAACCGGAGTAGTTGATGCAACGTCGAGGGAACTGCCCCCATTGCATGCAACCACGGTCTTCCAAGGATGATGTTGTATGGTGAGGGTGTGTCAATGACCAGGAATTCTGTCCTGATCTTCTTAGTGCCGACTTGTACCTCCAAGCTTGTTGCACCCAGTGGCCATGTCGGCGTTCCATTAAAGCCGACCATCGGGCCGCTGGATTGCTCTAGGTCATCGGGGTGAAGGCCTAGCTCTTTGTAACATCTGACGTACATGATATCACAGGAGCTGCCTTGGTCTATTAGGATTGCGTTTTACTTGGCACTCCCCAACCTGGAGGGATACTACCAAGGCATCATTATGCGGATGTTGGACCAATTCTAGGTCGGCTTCGGTAAAGGCTATCATTGGCCCTTGGCATTCTTCTGGCCGATGTCTCTTGTCCCCAACTTGGTAGATATGCTGTAAATGTCTTACCCTCTGGGTTTCTCCTCTGACTTCGTTTTCGTTGACCCTTGAGTGGATTACATTGACCACCTTTGGTTCTCCTGCCTGTGGTAGCTGTGCTGGGGGAGGGGGTGCTGCTGGTGCTTGAGGCAACCTTGCCTGTTCTTCCCTTGTTCTGGCCTCATCGACCAGGTCCCTCAGGAGGCCTTGCCTTACTAGGTCCTCCAAGTGTGCTTTTAAGGCTCTGCAACCTTGAGTTGGATGCCCTTCTTCATTGTGGTAGGCGCAACGTCTGCCGACGTTTCTTCCCATGAATTCCCCTGGTGCTCTTTCCGGAGCCCTGAAATATGGTTGATTTCGAATCCGATCCAAGATTTTATGGATTGGGATCCAGAATACCGTGGTTACCGCCTGTTTATTTCTTAATTCTATTTCTTGTCTGGTGGGTCCATTGTTGACTCGGCCTCGCTTTGGAGAGCCGTTTCCCTTTTCTTGCTTCACCTCTTTGTTTCCCGACGTATCTTCCTCGGCCCTGGCGTATTTCTCAATTCTTGCCATGAGTTCTTCCATGCTTTTTGGCAATGTTTTTGCCAAAGACTTCCGTAGTGGGCAGTCATCTTTCAGGCCGTTCTTGAAGGATACGACTGCTACTTCCTGGTTGCATTCAGGTATTCGGTTGAACACCTCGTAGTACCTCTTCGCATAGGCCCTGAGGCCTTCTTCTTTGGTGATTCGTAGAGCCATCAAAGCATCAACCCTCAGGGGTTGCAGCTTGTTGGTCACGAATCTGGCCACAAACATCTCGGCCAAGCCTTCCCATGTCTTTATACTTCCTTTTGGTAACTTGTGGAACCAATCAGATGCAATTTCCCCAAAGGACGAGGGGAATACTTTGCAGAGCAACGGCTCGTTTCCGCTATATAGTGCCATTGAATTTAGGTACAACCCAACATGAAAGTTCGGATCTGACTTACCGTCATAGATTTGAAACCTCGGCATACTGAATCTTTTGGGTGGTTCAAATTTGTCCAGTTCCGCCGAGAAGGCTGTCTTTGGTTTCACTGGGGAGTTTACCTCGGCTTCTCCATTCTGTTGCCTCCTCTTGAGGTAGTCCCTTAGGTCTTCTTTGCTCCTCCCTGGAGCTCGGCTGTCTCTGGATTTTAATCTTTTTGGCACACTGCTTTCGGCCTCGAGGTGGGTCCGTTTGGGTCTTTCTTCATGGGTTGTGTCAAAGTGGAGTATTTGCCCCTGAACATGTCGATGTTCTTTAGGGTCTGGATTCTTCATGTGTTGCGTCCTTCGGGACTCTTCTTGCCTCGGCTTTTCTCGCCCGACTTCCCTGGAAGGCCGGTGAGAGTGCCTTCCGCTCCTGGTATGCTGAGGAACCTCGGGGATTGTTTTTCTTCCGCCCTTTTGGGTATTGGTCGCTGGTATCGGCGTATCTTGCAGCGGGTATGGTGGCTGCATTACATTGTTTTGCATCATGAAGTTGACGACTGACTGAAGGTCTGCCAACTTGTCCGCCAACTCTTTTACTTCCTCATCCCTCCGTAGGCACCTGTCCCTCCATGTCTGGAGGTTATCTTCATTGTAGTACGTTCCTTGGTTTGTTCTTTTTGACGTGTCGCCTTCCAGGTTTACGTCGTTTTCCCTGTGGCCCTGGCCACGGGCTTCTGAATTGTGGTTGTCTCCTTCAATGTCGAGGCCAATTGGTCTGCCACTCCCAGTGGGAGCGTCATCCCCAATATTTTCCTGTTGTCCGTTAGTGGCCATCTATTCTTCCTTCGTTCCCACAGACGGCGCCAAATTGTGTGGGTGATTTTCTGACCACACTGCCCGTTTAGTGATCAGCAGCAAAGCACCGGCAGAATAGATGGCTCCAGCAACCTGTAACAGAAAGGAAAAGCTCCGGCGGTGGTTCTTCCACCCGGGGGCACTCCGACGATCAAGTCAGTATGTTTCTCAAGGATAATCAAGTATTAAACTGAATACTCAAAGTATGAATTACATACCTTAGACCCACGGGGGTGCCTCTCTTTTATAATATACTTAATCCAAGTCCAACTAGAAATATGACTTCTATGTACCCCAATCTTAGTACTTACTCTGGACTCTTTAGGAGATAGAGATAAACTCCCTAAGAGGTTTATCTTTATCTTAATTAAGTCCCCTCTTTGCTTCAGGACTCTTGTCCCTTATCTTCGGATTCCGACATCTTCGGAGATGACCTCGGCTTCTCCGAGATTACCTCGGCTTAACTACCAGGGCACGTGGCACCTCGGCTGACACGTCGGCGTCACCATGCCACGTGTTGGTATTCAGAAAATATGTCCCCACAATATCTGTTTTAATTCTTTATCATCTCCTGGCAAATTAATTGGCAATCACTTTACTAAATGTGATCCAATTTATTAGTAATTATGGTAAATTTTAACTCAATTTAAAATTAATTATTTTGTTATATTTTAAGAATTTAAACTGAGGTGGTGACGGTGATTATAGGCTAGTGGTGAAAGTGGAAGGGTTTAAACAAATTTCACACCAGTAATAAGTTCATAGTTTCAAATTAAATTATAACATAATATTTTATTCAATTTATTTATTAATTTATTATTTTAAAAAATAACTTCAAATAATTAAAAATTTAGTTTTATAAAACCACAGATATAGAAATTGCTAATGGTCTATATCATACTCAACAATAATTTACTTACTATTTCATTATACATGTTTTATTATTCAATCAAATTCTATTTAGTACTTAATGGGACTTGACTTACTAACAAACTTCACTTACTATTCAATAATACTCCATTTGCTATTTCATCTAACTTCAATTAAACCTTACTTACAACTCAATGATACTCAATTTATAGAGCCATCAAAGAAATTAGGTGTTGGCAAGCATTCATTCGACCCGCCACCAATTCGCTACAAATTAGGCGATTTCAATGGTCCGAGCGAATGAATGAGAAAGTATTTTTTTCAATATGTCTAAGTTCATATATGTTAGACTTATCTATTCTAATGATTTATTTAATTATATTTTAATTTATTTGGAAGAGAAAAATATAATCAAAATTTATTTTAATGATTTATTTGAAAGAGAAAAATAGAATCAATATTTATTTTGATAATTTATTTAATTATGTTTTAATTTATTTACTTAATAAGATTATACTTATTACTTTATCAAATTTTACTTATCACTCATTTAAACAATACTTATTCAATGAGACTCTACTTACTGCTTTATTAGACTTGACCTATCAATCATTTAAACTAAATTTAAGACTACATTTACTATTTCATCAAACTTGATTTTTTTTTTCTTACCACTTGAATCTCATAATTTTTCTTTTAACTAACTGAAATATTATTCCAACAAAGCATAAAAATTTATAAATTCAAAATATAATGGAAGTGAAAGTAAAAAGAGAGAGACTTACCTAAGGAGTTCCAAATCAACAACAATTTTATCTTAAAATCTCCGAAAGTTTTAGAAATGAACATCCTTGACTTATCAATCATTTAAACTAAACTTAAGACTACATTTACTACTTCATCAAACTTGATTTTTTTTTTTTTCCTTACTACTTGAATCTCATAATTTTTCTTTTAATTAGGTGAAATGTTGTTCCAACAAAACATAAAAATTTATAAATTCAAAATATAATGGAAGTGAAAGTAAAAAAGAGAGAGACTTACCTAAGGAGTTCCAAATCAATAACAATTTTATCTTAAAATCTTCGAAAGTGTTAGAAATGAACATCAAATTTTGTTTATAGAATCCTCAAATGAATTTGAAATTTTTCTATATTTTGTTAATCATATTTCTCATTAATTGCATTTATTGTGGTAGATGAAAAAGATACTAGGTTTTATTTATTGACATTCATTGCCATTAAGTACATAAATAAAAAAAAATCATATTCCATAAAATGTAAAAAATTATAATAAAATTTATAAATTTCATATTTATTTTGTATATATATATATATATATTTTTGTTTACATTCTATTTTATAAATTTTATATTTATTTTAGAGGGTAGGTGCATTTTATTAATGTTTAAATGGTAAGTGTAGTTACGTGGAATAATTACAACTATATCAAGTAGTAAATGTGTTTTGTTGTTGTAATAAATTGAAAAACACTCATTTAAACCATACTTACTATTTTATTAAACTTACTTTTTTTTTGATCAACAAAGGAAAATTTCATTTAACAGCATGAAATTAAAAGTACAGGAAGATGAAATGCATCGAGAGAGGTTCGAAAGTATAAAAATACCCCTACTACTGCTACTCGCATTCATACAACCAACCCCTAAGCCTCTTATTATTTTTTTTTTATAAAGTTAAGCAGAACTTAACTAAAAAATTAAAATACATGAATCTCCACAAAATCAATCCACCAAAACACCCGAACCAAACTAGAATAACTAAACCAACTCCCAAAGCAACCCGAACTAAAAACCCATCTAATCAGCAACCCAAAATTTTAAAACACCTACAGCACTCCCAAAGTTGCTGCACACCACGCCTATGCTGCCCACGCTTATGCTGCCCACACCTACAAAATACCACTCTCATTTTTTTTAAAAATTTTATCAGACTTACTTACCACTCATTTAAACCACATTTACTACTCAATGAGACTCTACTTATTACTTTATCAGACTTGACTTACTGCTCATTTAAATAATACTTACTACTCAATGAGACTCTACTTACTACTTTATTAAACTTGACTCATCACTTAAACAACACTTACTACTCAATTAGACTCTACTTACTACTTTATCAAACTTGACTTATCATTTAAACAATACTTACTACTCAATGGGCCTCTACTTACTATTTTAGTAGACTTGATTAATTAATCATTTAAACTAAACTTAAGATTGCACTTACCATTTCATCAAACTTGAATTTTTTTTTTTACCACTTAAATCTCATAATTTTTCTTTTAACTAGGTGAAATGTTGTTCCAACAGAATATTAAAATTTATAAATTCAAAATATCACGGAAAGTTAATGTAAAAAAAGAGATAGAGACGATAGAGACATAGATTCTTACCTAAGGAGTTCCAAATCAACAATGATCTTATCTTTAAATCTTCAAATATTCAAAAATTTTAAAAATAAACATAAATTTTGTTCATGGAACCCTCAAATAAATTATAAATTTTTCTATATTTTATTACTTATATTTCTTCATTAATTGCATTTATTATTTTCAAGTGTGATAAATGAAAAGGAAATTAGGTTTCATTTATTGCTATTAAATAGATAAATAAATAAAAAATCATATTTCATAAAATGTAATAAATTATAATAAAATGTTTAGAATTCAAATTTATTTTGTTTATTTTTTTCTTAAATTCTATTTTATAAATTTTATATTTATTTTAGAGATTTTGAAAATTTACTATAACTTAATTTTTTAAGTTTACCTGTTACCTGAATAGCAGGTTAAGTGTATTTTATCAATAATTGAATGGTAAGTATAGTCATTAATAATAGTAAGTATAATCACATCAAATAGTAAGTATACTTAGCTATTGTGGTAAGTTAAAAATCACTTTTTGGTTTCAAAACCATTAAAAATTACCTTATTTTTTACGAAACTACTTAGATTTCTTAACCTGGTTTTAATTATTATCAATCAAGGGTTAGATTTAGTTTACTTTTAGATCTAATGGTCTAAAATTATTTATGTATAGTACATGAAAACCACCTTCATGTATCATAGAAAAATCCCCACACCAAGGGACTGTCAGGACGTACTTACAAACTAGTTACTCAGCTTCTGGAACATGCACTGGCACAGCCTGCTCGATAAATTTGGTATTGAAGTTGCTACTCATTTGTTAAGGGCTTGGATTCAAAAAACTAGAGCAAGTTTCCTTTTTCATTTTTGTTGTGAGAAAGGAAGAGAATTCAAAATTACTGTGAAGATATTTAATTTGATGTTCTTGAGTTGTCTGGTTAAGATTGTTCGACTTGTTTAGATTTTCAGATATTAATGTAATGCTAATTTGCAAAGTTTTGCTAAAAAATTATCTTAATTTGTTGTTCTATATTTTCCCGTATTTGTTTTTGTGCTGTGTGCCTATTCTTCCCCTTCTGCCTAGTCGGCAGTTAAATGCCAAAGGACCTGTTTTCATACACCGGTAGATGCTTGGCTTGTTTGACAGAAACTAGAGTTCTGCATTGTAGGAGACATTTCAATATTGTTGGCTACATATTTTGTAAAAGCCAGTTACAGTTCGACACGTGGCAGAGTAAGGGTAATAAAGAAAGGTTATTCAAGCCTTTAATCCTGATCGTACACGTGGTAATAAATATTAGTCCTCACATGATCTGAGTAACACTAGATCAATAACGGGATGCAAGATGACATATTTTCAACGGTTACTCATATTCAAATTCAAGTACAAGAGGGAAGTTCAACTGCCAGTAATGGCGTAATGGAGCTACTTGTAAGGAAGCATGATCAGCGATCATGGAGGAGCAGTTCGACGGTTCGAAGTGCAGTTCGAAGGTCATCACTGACGAGTATAAATAGCAGGGCAGCCCCCAGAAAGGAGGGACTCAGATCATACAAATCAGTCATTTACTTCATATATTTTCTTTTCCAGTCTTTTACATTTTCAGTCTTTAAATACCTGTTCTTTAAATACCAGCACTTTAAATACCAGCACTGCACTTCGATTCATAGGAGTAGCTTCAAGTAGATTCAAGTAGATTGCTGTTGTAAACCTCTCTGAGGCTGAGTTCGGACCATTGTAAGTGTTCATTTTTATGAAATACTTCAATTGTTCTTCGTATTACTGTTATTTCTATTAACTTCTCCTAAGTCAAGCCACCAGTAAAAATCCTCTTCATTGAGGCTGAAAAGAACTAAAACACAATCGTCTAACAATTGGTTGGCAATCACAATTTCTGTAAGGACTGATTGATCCTTGCTGGCACGCTCACATTCACAAAAATACCCTTCGAAAAACCAAAAAGCCAACAAATATGTAAGCCATACCTGAGTAGGGATGGCAATGGGGATTAATGAGGTGGATATTAATTCTCCATCCCCATTCCCCTATAATAAATTTTCTCCATTCCCCATTCCCTATTCCCCATGGGTACCACCCTCCTCATTTCCTAATGGGTTTGGATTTTCCCCAACCCACTTTAATTCCTATTTTTATTTTATTTTTATTTTTTATATTTAATATTAACAACTTTTTTTTTAAGGTTCACAACAAAAGCTAAATATACCTTCAATTTTTTTTCTTTCTTTTTTAATATATTTAATGTTAACAACAAATTTTTTTTTTATTTTTTATTTTTTATTTTAAGGTTTATAACAAAAACTAAATATACTTTCAATCTTTTTTCTTTCTTTTTAAATATATTTAATGTTAACAACCTTCTTCTTCTTCTTCTTCCTTTTTTTTTTTTTTTTTTTTTTAAGGTTCACAACAAAAGTTAAATGTAACTTCAATCTTTTTTCTTTCTTTTTAAATATATTTAATGTTAACAAATTTATTTTTTTTTTTGGTAAGATTCACAACAAAAGCTAAATATACCTTCAATCTTTTTTCTTTCTTTTTTAATATATTTAATGTTAACAACTTCTTTTTTCTTTTCTTTTTTTTTCTTTTTTTTTAAGGTTTTAGCTAAATATACCTTCAATTTTTTTTATTTCTTTTTTAATATATTTAATGTTAACAACTTATTTTTTTATTTTTTTAGGTTCACAACAAAAGCTAAATATACATTCAATCTTATTTATTTTATTTGGTTCAACAACAAAATCAAATACACATTAATTAATTAATTAAAAAGTTTGTTTTATAATAATCAAATATATAATTTTGAGACAATCAAATAAGTTTTAGTAATTAAAAAAAATGTGAAAGAACGTGGAAGATTAAAAAAAAAATTACAACCATCTCTCTCTCTCTCACTCTTTTCCCTTACATGTTATAAGAACCTGTTTACAATGTTATAAGAGCCTGTTTGAAGAAATAAAATGTGAAAGATCCTGTTAGACATTAAACCATCTTTCTCTTAGCAAATTTGAACCATTCATTTTAATTTATCCAAAATCTAATTATACCTTTTAACAAATCTGAACCACTCATTTTAAGATATCTATGCCTTACCACACCCAATCCATCCTCCATCTTCTTCCTTTAGTCCCCCACAAATTTTGTTGTTTGTTACTTTTAAAAAACAAAAAATATTTTTTCAATTAAATTTTTACTAATTTCGCAACACCATCACCACTATTCTCACCTTCACCACAGCCACTACCATCACCATAGCCACTACCATCACTACCGCCATCACCCCACCACTATGTCACAATCTCTACTTTCACCTTCGTTTCATCACCACCACCACCAAATATAAAAAAATGTATTTTTAATTTTTTTTATAAAAATATTTTTCATTAAAAAATATTTTCTATCTAAATAAATGAAACATAACATTGGAAAACAAACTGATTTCAGTTAAATCTGTTCATAACTAAGAAAAATTCTTTTATTTAAAAAAAAATTATTTAGTAAGACTTTGTATCCCCTTTTTGTTTTTCCAGCACATAAATCTTTGTACCCATCCTTTCTAACCAATCACGACTCATGCTTGTTTCGATTCTCTACAATTTTCCTATTTTCAAATACATTCATATATATATATATATATATGTTGTATAAATTGTGTGATAACATAAAACAAATAGATTCATACTCGTTAATTGAAATTTTAGAACAAGCAAACCATTCTAAAAATTACAATATATAACAAAATAAAATAACATAGAAAAGCAAACCGAAACATGCACTAGACAATATCCTTAATTTTTTTAAATAAATTAAAAAAATTCTAGATATGCATAAAATTTGACAAGAATAATGTGACAATATTAATTAAAGTGTATTTGATTTTGTTGTTGAGCCAAATAAAATAAAATAAGATTGAATGCATATTTAGCTTTGGTTGTGAATCTTAAAAAAAAAAAAAATGATTGTAAACCTTAAAAAATAAAAAATAACAATAAAAAAATAAAATAAAAAAGATTGAATATATATTTAGCTTTGGTTGTGAATCTTAAAAATTAAAAAAAAAAATGGTTGTGAACCTTAAAAATAAAAAATAATAATAATAAAAAAGATTCTGTATATTTAGCTTTGGTTGTGGATTTTTTTTTTTAAAAAAAAAAAGAAGAAGAAGAAGAAGAAGAAGAAGAAGAAGTTGGTTGTGAACCTGAAAAAAATAAATAAATAAATAAAAAAAAAAGATTGAATGTATATTTAGTTTTGGTTGTGAATCTTAAAATTAAAAAAAAAAAAAAAAAGATATGGGGAAATTAGTGGGGATCCATCACCAACCCATCCCCTGTGGATATTTAAAAAATATCACCTACCCTACCCAATGGATAAGAAAAAAGGGGAAAACCCATGTATTTGGGTTGGGTCTCCATGAATACCCACAGGGTAGGTTATCCATTGCCATCCCTATACCTGAGGTAGGGATACCTGAGTTTTAGATACCTATCCTTCATTTTCCACTCTTTTACTGAGGAAAAAGTCATATCCAGTGCATAAGGATCCCCAGGAACCGGCTCTTTGGGAAGTCTCAAGCAGCTATATTGATATACCAAAGTGGAAATTGTGAAAAAACTCTATTCATTGAATTATACACTCATTAGTGGAATTTCACGGGGGTTTAATAGCATATAAAGCAAATAACATGAATGAGACATTAACTTAACAAGTCTACATTCAGGCACTCATTTCTTCATAACCAATTTCGTACCCCCCCATTTTTGGAGAGCTATTTTTATGACTCGAACTTGTGTTGCCAGAGACAATAATGGCACGTCTTATTGTTGGGCCAACCCGCCCCTTGCACAAAAAAATAAATAATAGTTTCTTTTCTTCCCCACTCGTATTGAAGAATCAACTCCAGCACATGCAACAAGAGTACATTTACTGACTTCACCTCGCTGTGCTTCTGCTGAATTCCAATTGTAGCTGCAATTGCTAGAGTGAAAAGGAAAAGGAAAAAGAAAAAAGAAAAAAAAAGAGCTCAATATGAGTAAGTTAAAAAAAAAAACTTGTAATCAACTTAAAATTGTAATGTGTTTTTCATGCAATAGTTCTCACACTTTTAATGGAAGCGATCTATCTTTTGAGGAGAGTAATAGAAAAGTATGGAGAAAAGAAAAGAGACATTCATATGATATTTATCGACCTTGAGAAAGCATATAATAGAGTGCCCTGGGATGTAATATGGTGGGTGTTAGAGAAGAAATGGGTGACAAAAGGTTACATTGATGTGATTAGGGACATGTATGAAGGGCTGGTGATCACTATTAGATCGCCTATTGGAGAGACAAATGGACTTCCCATCATTGTAGGGTTACATCAAGCTTCTACCTTAAGTCCTTATCTTTTTTCTTTAGTTTTAGATGAGTTGACGAGAAATATTCAGAATGACGTGCCATGGTGTATGCTTTTTGCAGACGATATCATGCTAGTGGATGAGACTAGAGAAGGAGTAAACACAAAGTTGGAGATTTAGTGAAAAACTCTTGAATCTAAAGGATTCCGGATAAGCAGAACTAAGACAGAGTATATGGAGTGTAAATTTAGTGACAGTAACAATGAAAGGAGAGGAGAAGTGAAGATTGAGAACCGAGAATTGCCTAAAAGTGAACATTTTCGTTATTTAGGGTCGATTATCACAATAGCGGGGGAGATTGATGCGGATGTGGCCCATAGGATTAAGGCGGAATGGTATAAGTAGAGAAGTACGTCTGGAGAAGTACGTCTGGGGTACTGTGCGATAAATGAATACCCACTAGACTAAAAGTAAGTTTTATAGTACAGCTATTAGACCAGCGATGTTGTATGGGACGGAGTGTTTGGCAACCAAAAAATAACATGTATGGATGAGTGTGGCTGAGATGAGGATGCTAAGGTGAATGTGTGACAAGATTAGACAAGACAGAATTACGAATGAGTGTATTTGGGAATGGGTAGGAGTAGCATCGATAGAAGATAAGTTGTGAGAGAATTGATTGAGATGGTTTGGTCATATTCAACGGAGACCAACAGAGGCAGTAGTGAAGAGATGCGATGCTGTAACGGTAGATGGAAGTGTTACGGGAAGGAGTAGGCCTAGATTAACATTAGCTAGCGTTGTAAATAGAGATATGGATCTACTTAATTTGACTAACGAAATGGCCTTTGATAGGGCCGCGTGGAGAATAAGGATTTATGTAGCTGACTTCATTTGATGGGACTTAAGACTTGATTTGGTTTGGTTTGGTTTGGTTTTTTTGTAAACAGAAAACAGGAAAATGATGAAGTTATCAAATGATAATGTTTAAAAATATATCAAACCATATTAGCTTAAATTATATTAAATATGAAATAAGAAGATTGTAAATCTGTCATACGAATGGAAGACAGACTTTGGAATATTTTTCCTTACCTAATAATGAGTGGAGGTGATCTTGGTTTTGTTGAGATATATTTCAGGGACATGAGCTATCATATGCTAGTCCTCCCCTATTTCAGGCTGGCACCTTCTAATCAACTTATTGTTGCAGTCGACGATGTGCAGTACTTTTAGTGCATTGAGGTGGTCAAAACCCTATGGCAACAATGACAATTTAGGACATTCTAAAATCTCGAGCTTTTGGAGTGATGTCAAGTTCTCTGGCCAATAGGGTAATTTCACAAGGTTGGGGCAGCACACAATGCAAAAGTTGCTAGTAGCAGGGCCATAAAGCCACTGGGGCAAGGCCTTCAACTTTGACAATTCTCCCATCACCACTGTTTGAATTCTAAGGCCCTGAATGCCTCTCACCTTTGACACGTCAAACTCTTCACAATCATTAATCATCAGGTTCTGTAACTTGGTTAGATTTCCTATGCTGCTTGGAAGAGATGCTAGGCACGGGTAACTGTTAATGACTAATGTTCGAAGGGCAGTGAGGTTCTGAATTTCATCAGGCAGCGAAGCAAGATTAACACAACCGGTGATCCACAGAGGCCAAAGAGAGGTCAAGCATTCTATTCCTTTCTCTTGGAAAGAATTTTTGTTGTGTGGTTATATACAAATGCCTGAAGCTTACCAAGTTCCCTAGATATTTGGGTAACCGTTTAAGTTCCTTGCAATGTGAAAGTCGCAAGTTCTACGACTTCAGCAGCTTGCAAATGGATTTAGGAAGCATTTAGATTCTTTGATTCCTACTGAGGTTTCAAGTAACCGATTGAACGTGGCAGCACCTCAAAACATGAATCTGTGAAATCAATCATGCGCAATAACAAGAACCTTGAGATGGATTCATCAACTAAGCAATCGCGAATGCACCATGTCCCATCTCATGGAAAGAAAATGGTCCTCAATTTCTCGAGTTTAAGTACATGTTCCGGTAATTCTTTCCCTGATAAATAATCACAACCAAGAAATGAAACGTGTCGAACCATGCTAGATATTTCTTGGTTATGGAACTTCATTGTTATGCACTCAGTTTGTGCCATGGATTGTGCCAGGTCATGCATAAGGTTGTGCATTGTAAAGGTTATGTGTAATGGGCCATTTTCTTCAACCTCTTGAAAGAATGATCTTGAACGTAACTCATCAAAATACTGATCCCCAACATCTTCCAACTCTTGATTGTGTGTTGACTGAATGAGTCCATGTGCCATCCACAACTGAATCAATTCATCCTTGTAAACGTACTAACCAGTCAGAAAAATTGAACAGAATGCAAAGCATTGTCTCAAGTAAGATGGCAATTTATCATAGCTCAATCTCAACGTTGGCATGATATCATCCTGCTTCTGATCTTCCAGTTTCCAAATTTCACTATCTCTCATCTACAACCAATCACGCTCATTAGTTTTATCGCACAATTTCCTTGCAAATGTCCTTGCAGCCAATGGAACTCCTTTACACTTGTTCACAATTTTCTCCCCAATTTTCAGGAGGTTCGGATGCTTCCTCTCTTCCCCTGGTGGAAAAGCCCATTTCACAAATAACACGAAGCAGTCATTCCATGAAAGTCCAGCTAAATCATACCGGTGATTACCTCCCATAATCGAAGCAACATAGTTGCTCCTTGTAGTGACAATGATTTTGCTTCCACTGGCACCATCCATCAACAAACTATTGAACTCAATCCACTTTGGATGGTCAGCATTCCAAACATCAGCCAAGACGAGCAAAAATTCCCTACCATACAAAGTACTTCGAAGCATGGACTGCAATTGTTCAATGCCTAATTTTCTACAACATTTAGAAGTTAAATATGTGATAATCTCTCTGGTTAGGATCTCTATATCCAAGTCTGCGGACACACAGGCCCACATTTTCAGGTGAAAATGCTGCTGCTCAACCTTGTCATCATTGTACACTAACTTGGCAAGTGTGGTCTTCCCCAGACCCCCAATTCCAACTATGGGAATAACATAAACGTGCTCATGATGACGATGAACACGATGATCATTTGATGAATTGTAAATTAACATGTCAATAATTTTTTCTTTGTCATCGTTTCTTCCAATCACATCTTCTCCGTGAATGAATGATTAGGTTATCTCCCTCTCTCTTGGCACAACATTTCTATCTACAAAGCGCTCGGTGAGATGAAATTGATCTTTAATAGCAGCAATTTTCTCCAAATGCTTATTGAAGTCCTTGAGTTTATGTCCAAATGGGAAGCGGAATTTAAGCGAATGAGGACTAGGAAGAAAGTCGCGTACCTTTCTGGTTACTAGGCTATGATGATTTACGAATTGCTGTTGCAGCTGGTCAATCTCAAATTCATCTAAGAGATCATCAGCATCGGTGAAAGCATCTTTAAGCTTGCCAAGCCAATTGCAGAGCTCACGGTTCTTTGCCTGCTGTTCCTCGGCATCTAACAACACTGCTCCGATGGTGGATAGTTTGTTCTGAAGCTCCAAGAGTTCATTTTCGACGGCCCTCAACAACCCAATTTCTTGGAGGAAAATGAGGCCTATTTTCTGCAAAATTGTATCAGCAATGTTAAACAGAAAAGTTTCTGCCATTTTTTATTTTTCTGAGGAGGAAAGAAAAAGGAGTGGTTCCCAAATTGTGATCAATGAAAGGCTGTTTTAAGAGAGAATGATATGAGAACCAGTCTTCTGTTGTGTTTTCGGAGCAAGTATTGTAGGAAATGCAATGTTGCCCAGTCTGTTCATAGACTTTGAAGCATTCAAGTCAACTTTGCTAGGTCTCTCTCTCTCTCTCAAGTAGACATTTCAACTACATGTATTCAGGAAATTTGGTGCAAGTATGGATTAATTATTCCAACCTCCCCCTCAGATTAGTGCACATCATTTTTTCCATTAAAATATTAACTTCCGAATAAAAGTGAATTGTTCGGATATAAGTCCATTGATATCCGAATGTCACAAATGGAGTGAATTAAGACAAAATGTGGGACTAATAGAAGCTCTAGTGAATCTATTTACACACCACACTTTGTTTCAATATACACCATTTGTGCCGTTTGGATATTGGCTTCCAAATAAAATACAAATGTTTGGGTATCTACTTCCGAACAAAATACAAATGTTTGGATATGAACTATAGAATGAGATTTTTGTTCAAACAATTGGTTGATGTTCAGAAGTTGATATTCAAACATTTTGATGTTGTTCGAAAGTTGATATCTGAATGGCACAAATGGTGTGTACTGAAATAAAATATGGTGTCGGAATAGAATTGCCCTAGAAACTCCCACTTAACTCCATTGAAAGGACTAATTTGACAAAAATACCCTCAATTTTTTTTCTCACCTCCTCCTGCCCAAAAACAGCCCATCCCCAACTTGGAAAACCATAGCTTAACCCACGCCCTCCCCCCTTTTTCCATCTCCTCCACCCTACCCACCACTGCTGCAGGGCTGCAAACAAGTCGAGTTGATCTAAATAAATTAACCAACTTTAAATTATGTTCAAATTTAGCTTATTTACATAACAAATCAATCTTGAACACACTTTTAATGAGCCAAACATGAGTCCAGCTCAAATATCTTGTTTCTTTATAGTATATACATAAGAAAATATAATCTGGTAATATTATACTTCTAACTTTTCAAGATTGACAACTCATGTAAAGAGTTGGAAATTGATAAATTATACAAAGAGTTGGAGGCTATTGGTCTTGGTTGCAACTTTTAAGTCTCTGTTTTATTAGAATAAAAAAATTGTGGAAAGTAAAAATGAAAGAAAGTGAAGTATAAGTAATGAAATGAAAAAGGAAATATGTTTTCTTGCAAACATCTTAATAGGATGAAAATTTTGCAAGACAAATTAGGGCTCTGTTCAAGTGTCCAAGAGCTCTTGGAGCAAGCTTTTGATCTATTTTTCGTTTGGAGAAATAGAAGTACAGCAAAATCCAACCACACCCCCCCCCAAAAAAAAAAAGGGAAAAAAGGACCAATAGCAAAAAGTCATCCATATTTAGGGGAATAAACCTCAAGACCTTGACAATTGAGAAAATAATACCACTAATCAAGTGAATGTTACTAAAGGATATGAACATCAGCCGGGCAGTTACCAACTACCAGGGATAATTTCCACATTGATAGAACCATACATTTCCATGACCAAGTTTCCCAAATGGGAATCACATGTTTGCATACAAATGTAAAGAACTAGTAGTTGACAAATTCGAAACACATTCAACAGGTTAATTAGTGTAAATTAGTTAAGTTAAATAGGCAAAGATGGACAATCCAGAGTTGTTAGGAACAGTTACTAAAACAGTAGTTATATATGACAATAATGATGACAAACACAATGTTTCAGAAAAGTATTCCACAAGAACACTACATAGAGATAACATACCCAACAACACAACATTAATGCAGAAAACTGAATGCAACCAAACCATTTAAGGTCAAGACTCAAAACACTCTAATTGAAAACTCCCTATTGAAATCTGCAACTATGGTCAAGGTCTTCTGATGGAGATGACAGCTCCCTCCTTCCCTTACTGAAAAAATTTATATGTTACTAACACAAGTCAGTCCCTTGTATACAAGCCATTCATCAGTTGATTTTCCATTGAACACCTGTGACTCCATGCTTTGCGATTATCCTAGTGACCTGAAATTAGAAATTTGATACACATTACATGTACTTAGACAGTGTGAAGAAGGAAGCAAGCAAAAGAAACAACTAATGTTACATAGAACAAAAATATAAAGAAATAGTTTGAAGCCATAGACGCACCTGGGAAAGTTACAAAACTTCAAAAACTGGTAGCCTTCAATTTATTGAAGCCTCCTCAGGCCTCTAAAGTCCTCCCACTCTGTCAAGTTAAGATTTGGACAATTACTGATCTCGAGATTCTCCAACTTAGCTAGGTTCTTCATGGTACTTGGCAAACATGTCAAATTGGGACACGCTGAAATCATCAGTGTTCTAAGTGCAGCAAGGAGTTGCATCCCTTCAGGCAAAGATGTAAGGTTTCCACATCCCGTAATACAAAAGGATTTGAGAGAGGTCAAGCGTTGGATTTCTTTCTCTGGCAAACAACTCTGTTGTGTGGTTGAGTACAAATGTCTGAGACTGATCAAGTTGCCTATGTTTTTAGGCAACTCTCGGATTTTAATACAATACCAAATTCGCAAAGTTTCCGAATGGTACAGTTTGCAAATGGCATTAGGGAGTGTATCAATATTTGCATTCCCACTAAGGTCTAAAAATCTCAAATGCTTCAAATTACCAATCGAATGTGGCAATACTTGAAAACATGAGTTGCTCAAATCAAGCACATGTAGATACTTGAAGTTTGAGATACACCTGTCAACAAAACCTGTGTCATTGGCTCCCACTCCTTGAAATGACAAAAAAATAGTTCATAGATTCACTAGTTCGAACAATGACTTTGTGACCTCTTCTTCCCTTGAACAATTAGAATCACGAAATGGTACATGCTTGACCTTCTCAGAAATCGATCCAAAACCATAATTTGCAGTACTTGAACATTCTTCATTTGCCATCAATACTGCATGATCATGAACAATCTCTGGCATTCTACATGTATTTAATAAATTGCCATGCTGTTCAATCTTTTCTAAGAAAAATATGGAACACAATTGATTCAAATATTCATCACCAACATCTTCCAACTCATGATTTAGGCCAGACGATTGAATGAACCCCTGCGCCATCCACAACTGTTTCAACTTATCAATTTCGATTTCATGGTTTTTCGGAAAAACTGAACAATATATGAAACAACGTTTAGCTCAATCTTAACACAGCCAAAATGTCGTCTGTCTTTTGCACCAATTCCCACAGTTGTTTTTCTTTGACATGCAACCAATCACTTTCATCAGTCTTCATAAATAGATAGTTGCCTAAAGTCTTTGCTGCAAGAGGATGACCGTGGCACTTTTTCACAATTTCCTTCCCAATTTCTGAGAGATTTACATGTTGTTTCCCAACTTTTTCGTGACCTGCCCATTTCAAAAGCAATTCATGGCAATCTTCATTGGAAAGACTCTGCAAATTGTACGTAGGAATGGTGCCTGTTAGTATATTATTGTATATTAGTGATGTTAGTATATTAGTGTTAGTATCTTTAGTATATTATTGTACATCTAGTAGTGTTAGTCATAATTGTTAGTGTATCATTATGTCTAGCTTTCATAATGAGTGTTCCCCCTTTACTTTATGCTTTCAGTGCTAATTGGCACCCTATGTATCTTTTCCTCTCTATAAAAGAGAGTGTACATCTCCTTGTAAGATACACAATAACTGAATAATTTAGTGTCTCTTTCTCTCTCTCTCTCTATCCTCTATCACTCTCTCAAATTATTGTTTCATGGTATCACAGCCCAGTGTTACATTTCTGGCAATTTTCGATTTTGGTGTTTAGTCCCGTACACAGTGGCATACATCAAACCGCTCGGAATTTCCTCACGATTCCAACGGCACCAAGCCCGTTCTCAGAACACCCTCCACGCGCCCACACGCGCCGCCTTTGTCTTCTGCGCGTCACCACCTCCGCCACCACTCTCACACGCGCCCGCATGCGCCATCTGTTGCTACTTACTTCCGCCACGCGCCCCCACGCGCCCACACAACCGCGGCTGACGTCAGCCCTGCCACTCCCGTACGCCGCACCTGCTACTGTGCGCCTTTCGTGCTCCGCTTCACTACAATGCACCCGCGTGCGCCAAAACGGCTACCGTGCGCCGCGCCTGCGCCTGTCCGCTACCGTGCGCCGCCGCCTTCCTGCTAACGTGCTCCTCCCTGCACTCTGCTAACGTGCGCCGCTGACATCATTGCTGACATCATCTCTGTCTAGCATACCTTTCCTGGCTATTTTCGACCTTCCGGACTCACTGGTACACTCTGTTTTACCTAATTTTGCTCCTACAGGTCTATTCCTATTGCTTTAACCCTACTCAACTAGTATTATGGATCGTCCTGATGCCTCCCATCCCATTTCCGTTATTTTGAATGGTTCAAACTATGTTTTGTGGGCCCAAGCCATGTCTTCCTTCCTCAAAGGCAAGAAGCTCTGGCGAATTGTCACCGGGGATGTGACTAAACCGGTAAAAGACAGTGTCACTACTGAAACTACTGCTCATACTGCTACATATGAAGACCGACTTGAGGAATGGGACAGTAAGAATTACCAAATCATTACCTGGTTTCGTAATACCTCTATTACCTCTATCAGTCTTTAGTTTGGTCGCTTTCAGCTTGACTCTGTAAATACTCTTGCAAAAGACATATGGAATTTTTTGAAAGAACGATACCAGACTACTGGTCTTGCCCATCAATATCAACTTCAGAACCAACTTCATCGCATGCGCCAAGAATCCACTCAGTCCATTAATGACTTCCTTTCTCAAATGTACTCTGTTTGGGATCAGCTTGCTCTTTCAGAACCAACTTGGCATAACCCCGAAGATGCTGTTTTATTTACTATCTATCGCAACCAGCAAAGATTGGTGCACTTTCTCATGGCTCTTACTTCCTCTTTTGAGCCCGTACGTGCCTCTCTGCTTCATCGCCATCCATTGCCCACTCTTGAACAAGCAATTTCTGAGTTGCTATCAGAGGAGACTCGTCTTGGTACACTTCAAACTCATAATGTGGACTCTGTTCTTGCCACTCCTCCGTCCCGGCCATCATTTACCCAGCGAACCACTGCTTGCCTCTATTGTCAGAATCGGGGCCTTCCTTCAACCCATCTCCTGGTCAACTGCCCCGTCAGATCCTGCCGCTACTGCAACAAACTTGGTCCTGGTCATCTGCAACAGGATTGTTTTCGCAATCCTTCCCGATCATCCTCCAATAGCCACTCCTCTCGCGGTGGCTCTTCCCGGGGAAGCTTTCATCATTCCGGGAATCAGTCTCATCACACTGCTACTGCTGCTTCCGGGAATCAGTCTCATCACACTGCTGCTGCTGCTTCCAGGAATCAGTCTCCTCACACTGATGCTTCTGCCTCTGCGGGGTTCTCTGAGTCACCTGCTCCATCTACCCCTCGCTTTTCTCCGACGGATGTAGAGGCCATGCTCAAACAACTTCTCTCCCCTTCTGGTACATCTCCTCCTACTGCTTTGTCTGTAATCCCAAGTAACTCTTCTTGGTATTTTGACTCTGCTTGTTGTAATCATATGACCTCCAGTTCTACTATCTTTTCTTCTTCCTCCTCATCTCCTCCTTTTC
This sequence comes from Camellia sinensis, assembly GCF_055761805.1. NCBI lineage: Eukaryota > Viridiplantae > Streptophyta > Magnoliopsida > Ericales > Theaceae > Camellia > Camellia sinensis. Next base: position 12,130,441 of record NC_138970.1, read on the forward strand.
CCTCCATTCATACTGCTGATGGTTCCCTCATGTCTGTCGGTCATGTTGGTACTGTTTGCACCTCTTCTTTATCTATACCTTAAGTTTATTATATCCCTGCTCTCACCTTAAACCTTATTTTCATTGGTCAATTATGTGAACTTGGTCTAACTGTCACATTTTCTGTTACTGATTGTTTGGTACAGGACCCTCAGACGGGGTAGACTATTGGGATCGGCCGTAAGCGTGGACGTCTCTATGAACTCATTCACCTTCATGTTCCTACCTCTCCTCAGATCGCTGCTCCTACATCTACTTCCTCATTATCTCCCTTTCATCTTTGGTATTGTCGCTTAGGGCATATTTCTGTTAATCGCTTAAAGTCTTTGGTTTCTAGTGGACAGTTGGGTCATGTAATTCCCGATCATTTCGATTGTATACCCTGTCAACTTGCCAAACAACCTGCTTTATCATTTAATAAAAGTACTTCTGTTTCCCTTGTACCTTTTGATCTTATACATTTGGATATTTGGGGACCCTCCCCTACTACTACTATGGGGGGATCCCGCTATTTTGTTATTTTTATTGATGATTTTTCACGATTTACTTGGCTTTTTCTCATGAAACATCGGTCTGAACTTAAACACATTTATTATAGATTTGCCCAAATGGTCCACACCAATTCTCCAAAGCCATCAAAATTTTTCGCTCTGACAATGCTATGGAATATCGGGATTCAGATTTCCTTTCCTTTCTTCAGCATCATGGTACACTGCCTCATCGTTCTTGTGCTGGCACGTCCCAGCAAAATGGCCGCGCTGAACGGAAACATAGGCATATCCTTGACACTACTCGTGCTCTCCTTCTCTCTTCTTCCTGTCCTGAAAACTTTTGGGGGGAAGCTGCCCTCACTGCTGTTTACACTATCAATTGTGCTCCTACCCCTGTCATCCATAATCAAACTCCCTTTGAACGTCTGCATGGCACTCCCCCTCCTTACGCCAATCTCCGGGTTTTTGGCTCTGCCTGCTTTGTTCTTCTTCAATCTCATGAACACACCAAACTTGAACCTCGTTCTCGTCTTTGTTGCTTTCTTGGGTATGGAATTGAACATAAAGGCTTTCGCTGTTGGGATCCTCTCTCTAAACGTCTTCGTATCTCTCGCCATGTCGTTTTCTGGGAACACCAAATGTTTTCCTCGCTCTCCTCCTTTCACTTACCCGCACTTTCCACTACTGTACTGTTTACTAATCTTTCCATCGATCTTTTCTCTGCTGATTTTGATACAGGTTCCTCATTCATCGAAACGCCCTTGCTCACTCCTGATCCCGTCCAGCCTGCTCCCTCTGAAGGTCTACCTCTTATTGTCACACCTCCTTCTCCACCGGTTCTTCCTCCCACCGATCCTCCTACGGGTCGACCACGCCGGGTAACTCAACCTCCTCTCTATCTTCATGATTATATTGTTGGATCTGCTGCCTTCTCTACTTATGAACCTACCTCTTATCGTGAGGCTTGTACTAATCCTCTTTGGCAGCAAGCTATGACTGATGAACTCCAGGCCTTGGACAAAGCTCATACTTGGGATCTTGTTGATCTTCCTCCTGGCAAGACTGCAATTGGCTGCAAATGGGTTTACAAAATCAAAACACATTCTGATGGCTCTATTGAACGCTACAAAGCTCGTCTTGTTGCCAAGGGTTTCAACCAGGAATATGGTATTGATTATGAGGAGACATTCTCTCTTGTTGCTCGGCTTACCTCTGTTCGCAGTTTACTTGCTGTTGCTGCTGCTCGCCACTGGGGGCTCTTTCAGATGGATGTCAAAAATGCTTTCCTCAATGGTCATTTTCTTGAGGAGGTCTACATGCAACCTCCACCTGGGTCCACTTTTCAACCTCATCAGGTTTGCAAACTACAGCGTGCTCTCTATGGCCTCAAGCAGGCGCCTCGTGCTTGGTTTGCTACGTTCAGTTCTATCATTCATGACTTCGGGTTCACCTCTAGCTCCTATGACTCTGCTCTTTTTATACGGTCTACTTCTCATGGTACCACTCTTCTTCTACTATATGTGGATGATATGATTATCACTGGTAATGATGAAGCTGGTATTCTCCACCTCAAACAGTTTCTCCACCGACAATTTGAGATGAAGGACATTGGTACTCTTAACTACTTCTTTGAAGTCTCTCATGATTCTACTGGTTCCTATTTGTCCCAGGCCAAATATACATCCGATCTTCGGGCTCGTGCTGGTCTTACTGATTGCAAAACTACCTCTACTCCAGTTGATCCTCAGATTCGTCTCACTCCTCTCGATGGGACTCTTCTCTCTGATGCTACTCTTTATCGCCAGCTCGTCGGCAGTCTTGCCTATCTCACAGTAACTCGTCCTGACATTGCCTATGCTGTTCACATTGTCAGTCAATACATGTCGGCTCCCTGCACTCCCCACTATACTGCTCTACTCCGCATCCTTCGCTACCTCAAAGGCACTCTGTTCCATGGCCTTCACTTTTCTGCTTCCTCCTCTCTTGAACTGCGTGCCTTTTCCGATGCTGATTAGGCTGGAGATCCTACGGATCGACGCTCTACCACGGGTTTCTACTTCTTCTTAGGGGATTCTCTTCTTGCTTGGCGTAGCAAAAAACAATCCCTCACTACCCGCTCTAGCACCGAAGCTGAATACCGAGCTCTTGCTGATACTACTCAGGAACTTCTCTAGCTTCGCTGGCTCCTTGCTGATATGGGTGTTTCTTCTTCTGGTTCTACCCCTCTCTATTGTGACAATCAGAGTGCCATTCAGATTGCTCACAATGATGTTTTTCATGATCGCACCAAACATATTGAGATTGATTGTCATTTAATTCGCCAGCATTTTACCTGTGGTACTGTTCATCTTCTCCCTATTGCTTCAGTCGATCAACCCGCTGATATCTTCACTAAAGCTCATCCTCCTGGCCGCTTCCATGATCTTGTTTCCAAACTCAACTTGGTTGATGCTTTCCCTCCTTGAGTTTGCGGGGGGATGTTAGTATATTATTGTATATTAGTGATGTTAGTATATTAGTGTTAGTATCTTTAGTATATTATTGTACATCTAGTAGTGTTAGTCATAATTGTTAGTGTATCATTATGTCTATCTTTCATAATGAGTGTTCCCCCTTTACTTTATGCTTTCGGTGCTAATTGGCACCCTATGTATCTTTTCCTCTCTATAAAAGAGAGTGTACATCTCCTTGTAAGATACACAATAACTGAATAATTCAGTCTCTCTTTCTCTCTCTCTCTCTCTATCCTCTATCACTCTCTCAAATTATTAGTTGAAGCGACTGACTTATTACGTGTAGTCACTACAATCTTACTTCTGTTGCCACCGCCTCTCAAGAATTTGAAGAACTTAACCCAATCTCGGTTATCACAACTGCATACATCATCCAAGACAAGCAAAAATCTCTTACCATGCAATTTTTCTTGAAGGAGCTTCTTTAAGTCAGCACAAGGAGAATCAGTTATGCTTTGAACAATTTTCTTCATCACACGTGCAAAGTTAAAATCTTGTGATACCCTCACCCACAGCTTCAACTGTAAATGGTTGACTACATTTTTATTATGAAACGCCATTTTAGCGAGAGTTGTCTTACCCAGACCTCCAATGCCAACAATGCAGATGACAGAGATTTTGTCATGATTATTACCACTTGGGGCCGTTAAAAGTTGTAAAATCATTTGTCTATCCTTGTCCCTTCCAACGCAGTCCGAATCAGTTAAAAGGGAGGAGGCTGTCGTGCTGGCCGTGTCATGATTTTGAATATACTCCGTTGTGAAGGGATGTAATTTAGTTCTATCATCAGCGATCGTGTCTAATTTCTTTCTGATATTTTTTATTTTACTACGCATTTTAAATTGTAAAACAAATGGCTTTGAGTAACATGAAAAGAATTTGTGTACCTTTAATCCAATGCTCGTATCATCATTCCTCAACACTTGGCGAAACAAAATTTCATAGTGGAATTCATCGAGCACGTTGTCTGCTTCATAGAAAGCAGCTTGGAGTCTTTCCAACCATAAGCTCATGACAAGGTTGTTCCCTTGCGTCTTCTGCCCAGCATCTACGAGTACCGCATTGATGGTAGACAAGGTTCCTTCAAGTGTTTTCAACTCATCCTCAAGACCCCATGCCAAGCCAACTTCCTTTAGAGCAAGAGAGCCTATCTTCTCCACAACTTTACTTGCTAAGTGGAAAAGAATTGCTTCTGTCATGAGGGTTCTTGATGATCAAGAAGATCAAATATAAGATTGTATAGTTATTCTTATAGCAGAGAACTCACTCACTCAGCCTGCAAGACTCTTTTCACTCAGAAAACAATGGGTTTACAAACCCATAAAATATAATAAAAAAATCACCCTAAATTTTTATCGAAGCCTACGATTTAGAGCAAGGATCCTCTAAAGTGATTTTTCCCTAAAGTTTCCTAGAGTGCTACATTGTGTGGTTGAGATTTACTGGCAAGTCACATCAATTTTTCTGATGTGACTTGCCAGTAAATCTCAACCACACAATGTAGCACTCTAGGAAACTTTAGAGAAATTTCACTCTAGAGGATCCTTGGTGTACAATTCATACTATGGGCTCACAATACCTTCTTTAAATGTACACCGTTGATCTAATATTCTGAACAGCTTCTGATTTTGTTTTTATGATATAAAATTCATTCAGAACTTTCATACAATGTCACGCCCCAAGCTCCGTTACAACGCCACACACTCATTTAAGTGAGCATGCAAGGTTAAGAGTCCAACACATAACCAACAATGTAAAATACTCAAATTAAATCCTTAAATATCATAATGCTAAAAAACATACAAATAGATAATTCTTATCGTATGAAATTGTCCACCAAGTCCACTAATAATAATAATAATAATGATCCAAGTATTTAAATTATAGTCCTACTCTCGGCACTCCCACAAGTAAAAACCCCGCACAGCTCTACTCCTCGGAATCTGAAAAATAAAATAAGGGTAAGCTAGACAGCCTTGTAAATAACCAACCATCACTATTAGCTGGATCAAGTATACAAAAAAATAGTCGATAACCAATAAATATATTTTTTGCTGCCATTCAATAAATGAATAATTATTTTGTAAGATGGTTTCGTAGTTGAAAATAAACAGTGTAGCAATACATTTTAATTGAAAAGACAATGAGGTAATTCGATGAAATTTCGTTGTTCAGAATTGATGGTTCGATATTCAAATGGTTCGATGATGCAATTTACAAAACCCAAGTCTTTGTGACTACGGTCACTTAGCCCGTGACAAGGCCTAGAACCACACATAGGCCGGTGGTAAAGCCCCAAAAGAAACTAGTTTCTGTGCCAATAAATAACCCCCATTGACTAGGGTCCAAATCATAGTCAGACTAGAGTGATGTTTAAAATTCAAACAATACACAATTTTTAAATAAAACATTCGATATTTTCAGAATAAACGTTTAGTACAAGTTTCAAAATAGTTTCACCAAAAATTCAAATAATTTTCATAATAATATTCGATATTGTTTTATACTTGACCCATATTTTATTTTAAGAGAACATGAAGGCTATAAATAAATATTTATGATTTTAAACGATTCGATAGGAATAAAAGTTGAACCAACAGTGATAGAGGGTTACTTACCTCAAAAGCTTAGAAATAACACTCCAACACCAACTCCAAACACCCAGCTCCACCACTTCAATCACACAAACCTAATAAATAAAACCTCAAATAAATTAATATTTTTTACATGTTACATACACCCACAAAAGCCTCACTATATTAGATTAATGTATTGCTTTAATATCCCAGAGATCAAACCATTCAACCCAACTTTATAGCCAAACACACCCTTACCCATGATACAAAACTCCATTGTTTCTATTACCCACCCAAAGTTACACTTACACATTGCACCCAATTCTCAAAACCTAAGTAGGCACCTATACATCTTTCAAATCCCCTTAATGCATTGATTGTTAAATTCCTCAACATAAACTTAATAATTAACAGTAAAGACAGATTTTACCTTAACCAATGGGTGTCCCAAAATCACCAACGTGCTGCCTCCAATCCCCATTGTAGCCTCACTTGAACCTCTCTTCTCTTTTTCTTTTCTTTTTTCTTTTACCTTCTCAAACCCTAGCCGCCTATGGAGCAATTCACAGCCTCTGTTTTGTTTTGTTTGTTTTCCAAGACTTAAAGCCACAATAGGTGGGCTTATTAACCTAATTTCTCAAAGTTACAAAATTACCCATCTAAGTAATAGGAAATATAATGCCATCTCATAACTAATTCTTTGATATTAATAAATGACCCATATAAATTAATTTAATTACTAATCTATCCAATAAAATAATCCTACACACAACTTGGATTTTACATACAAAATACTCAATGTGATATGAACTTTTTATTTTAAAACAAACATTTTTGTTTATAGAAGGTGACATTGAATGGGAGGTAAGAAACACGAAAGATCCAATTACAAGAAAGCTCCAATTACTAGGGTATTTCCAGACCTAGAAATATTCAAGGTCAACCATATATTCTTCATTTTTAGTGCATTATCTAAAAAAAAACAGAAGCAATTGCGGCTTCGCCTAGGCGCCAGCCCAAGGGGGGTCCTATCCTATTAGTCGGAGTCGTCGTCTTGTCGTGTATATCTGTTGTGTCAAGGTTATCTCAATTCTAATTTAATTTGTTTACATTTTCATGTTATTATACCGTCAATTTCGATTGGTGTCCAGTTCGACTTAATGTTTTCTATTAAAAAATTTACTCTTAGTTAGAAATATTTGTTAGTATCGAAATCAAAATTTTTGCATGCAAGTTAAATTTCATGAAATTATGTCGAAATTATTGATAAAAATATCTAATTTCAACACAATTCTATTTTTCCAAATAAAAAAAAGGTGAAGTAGCAATAAATTCTAAGATTTTGTGAACTGTTTAGTCTTTCTTTTTTTCTTATGAACCTAAAGGTCCCATTAAAGTAGAAATTATATAAAAGGGTAATTACTTACATGTTTGGGTTTAATTTTTCAGGAATAAAAGTAGATTTCTCCAAATGTAAAATTACACATTTGGACAATCCACATTATAGAAGTTTTGAATTTTTCCCCATTCTCGAACAAATCCCACATTACGAACAAAAATGTAACGCTGTAATGTAACACTCCAATAACATAACACTCCAATAATATAACATTCTAATATGACACTCCAATGTAATACACTAAAAAACTCATCGGTGTACTTTTTCCAAACGTAACAACGTAATACTGTGTGAGTAATTTTCTTACCACACTGTCCGCCTAGTAATCAGCTGAAGAGCACTGGCAGAATAGATGGCTTTAGTAACATGTAACAGAAAGAAAAAGGCTCCGGCGGTGGCTCTTCCACCCGAGGGCACTCCGACGATCAAGTCAGTATATCTCTCAAAGATAATCAAGTGCTAAACTCACAAGCTTGAGTATAAAACTGCGTACCTTAGACCCATGGGGGTGCCTCTCTTTTATAATTAACTCAATCCAAGTCCCACTAGAAGCATGACTTCTATAGACTTCAATTCAGTACTTACTTAGGATTTCTCAAGAGATAAAGATAAACTCCCTCAGAGCTTTATCCTTATCTTGGCTAAGTCTCCTATTTGTCCTAGGACTCTTATCCCTTATCCGTATATCTCGAATTCCGATATTTTCAGAGATAATTTCGGCAACTCCGAAATCACCTCGGCGTAACTACCACGATATGTGGCACTTCGGCTGACACGTCGGCTTCGCCATGCCACGTGTTGGTATCCAAGAAATGTATCCCCACAACTGCCCCCTAGGTTCTATTACCTCGGCATTCTGAGGTGATGGAACCTATATTGATATTTCTTTCTGCATAGTGGCTAAGAAACTCTTTGGCCGAGATAATTCTTTTCCAAGCCGATGTGTTCTCTTCGGAGAACAAGAATTCAAATGAATTCCACCACGCGCATGAGCTATCATGCACATCTAACCGTTCCTTTTATGTGCTTTGTCTTCATTGGAGCGTGTTTGTGACGCGCCTGAAAGCTGTCTTTCCCTCGTCTGCACTGTCTAACGCGTGCGTTGCTCCAGGCGTAATAAATGCCCTATATTTGCCGCCGTTTCAAGTTTTTGATAAAACTTTTCTTTCCCTCTTTCTTTCTCCACTTTTTGCATTCTGATTTCTTGCTTTTTCTCTCTCTAAAAGCTCTAGCATTCTTCGAATCTGCCATTGCTCCAAGTCCCAAATTCTGCGACCGTCCTTATTCTTCCATTCCCGCGAAGCTTTCGCCACTGTTACAACTGTCGTCTGATCTCGGCGAATATCATTCCGTCTTCATTTTATCTGGTAAGCAACTGGCCCCCTTACCCTCTTTTTCTAATTTCTTGATTGTTTCTGGAGTTTGTTGCTATTACTGTTCTGCTTAAGCATTATTTGTGAATCATTCACTTGAATGCGTCTTATTGCATGATTTTTCACATGCCATGAACACTTGCACTGTTTCACCACTGTTCTTGGCCATTAACCCTTTGTATTCTTCTTGTTCTTGATAGCCCGTCCCTGTTCTTGTTTCTGAAACTTCGCCCTTGTTCTTTGTTTTCTGTTTTTCCTTTCCAGATCTGTGCCATTGATCCTGATCTTCATAGTTCTTAGGCTTGGGATTTGTTTGTAGAACCTTTAATTTAGGAAAAACTGAAACAACCCGTATCAATACTTACCTAGGTTGTTGCCGAGGTTTCAATAACTTTTTTAAGAACACATACTTTCTAAGACCTAGCACTCTGACTTTAGGCCGACGTTATGGGTATGTGGAGACATCGGGTAAATACCCCAACAAAACCTGAATACTTTAGGTAGGAGTTCTCCATTCCAGCTGATGTTCACCTTAGGCTAGCTGGGGATGGTGATTCCATCATGCCCACAGATCATACGATGCCCTTTCCTATTGTAGCCTTTACTGAATGTGGACTCCGGCTTCCACTCAATCCCCTCTTTCGCGAGGTTCTCCACTACTATAGGTTGAACCCTATGCAACTTACCATCAACTCCTATTGAGTGATTAATGGTATCATAGCCCTAACTAGGCAGGAAAAAGTTAGGATCACCCTCGCCGATGTATAATATTGTTATACCATGTGCCCCCTTAACCTGAAGGAAAGAGGTTATGTCTACTACCTCAAGCCGAGGTCCACCGAGTTCAAAATTGTAGCCGACCTCCCGGATTCCAACAAGGGAGCCGGGGATGACTTTGTCATTGCTTCGGGAAATTGGGAATTTGGCCCAGACGAAGATGTTCACCTCTACCCTCTTCCTCGAACAGTTAAAGAGGGCAAGGGTAAGAGCCCAGTGCCAATACTTAGTTGTTTCTTTTCCAAGTCTTCAAAATTTTGTCTGTTTCTAATGTCTGTTTGTTTGTCCTGCAGATCTTCATAAACCACCAAAAAACTTCCGTTAATCCTTCTTCCCTGGAAAAGACTTAAAGAAGCTTCTTGATCTTCCAATCCACAAGCGCAAGGCTCCCCTGTTGCTGAATTTTATTCCGACATACAAATCCACACTACCCGACGTCCCAAAAAGAAAGAAAAAGAGTCTTTCTCCACCTTCTGCCATAACTCCTCTCATTGCTTCCATATTACGAGCAGACGAAGGATCCACTTCTGACCCAGTCGATCTGCTATCTACTTCGGCCCCATACTTGATCCCAATACCAGAAAGAAAACGTCGGCGACGCCTTGTCAAAACTGCCGAAATGGGTCGTGCAAAGCCAATTGCCCAAAATTTCCTAGCCGACCTCCCGACTGATGCTGACGCTGTACCAGCTCAATCCATGCCCCCACCGAAGCCAAAAAGAATCAAAAAGGCCCAGCCCAAGGCCTAGGCAACTGAGGTTGAGGCTGAGGATGCCCTGCCCATCTCCAAGTTGGCTGAAAGCAGCAAATCTCAACCCTCTGTTGGGAAAAGGTACGCAGAGACCTAGCCATCAGAATCTTCAAAGTCAAAGAGGCCGAGGTCCTCTTCTGCAATGACTTCAAAATCCAAAGTGCCAAACGTCCCCTGGACGCCCGAGATTACCCTGGAGGACAAGCCGGTCATGGCTACTGATAGCGCCGACGACATTAATATCGGCGTTGCCCTTAGTACAGCTCTTCTTCTCCTAGGTGATCTGGAAAAGAATGCTGGAATGAGTGAGTATGAAAATTACGCTTTCATGCTTCAACACTGTGTTCAAGTAAGTGTCTTCACTTGGTAACCTGTCTCTTCCTCATTGTTTGTAAAACTCCTGTAATAACTTCTCGCTTTTGTGTTCTTTCAGGTTGTTCAGCATGCCCACTCCTTCTCCATGCAATCTTTTGAGAACAGGGAGAAGTTAACTGACTTGAAGAAGGAGTATTCTGCACTCCAGAAGACCAACAAGGGTCTTCAAGCAAAAATGAAGAAATTGGAAGACCAGGCCGATGCTGCCACTAAAGCCCAAACTTTGGCCGAAGAAAAGGCCGAGGCTGCTGAAGCTATAAAGAAAGTTGCCGAAGCGCAGAAAAATGAAGCCGAAGAAAAGACGGCCCAAGCCGAGAAGGAACTTCAGGAGGCCCTGGCCACGAAAAAGGCTGAAATCAAAGAAGCTGATGAAAAGGCTTATGCGCAAGGCATGGCCGATGTCACTGAGGAGTACAAGCTTCAAGTCAGGCAAGCATGCAACAGGGAATTTTCCCTTGGTTGGATGTCTCTGATAAAAAGACTTGATTTCCCTGCTGACTCGCCTTTGCGTAATGCCGACGCTATTCCTCTCCTATTTCCTCCTCTTCCACCAAGTCAAGCCGAAGAAGAATCTGGGTCTGAGCCTGAGGATGAAGATGATCATGATGCTGAGGCCTTGATGAAGAAACCCAAGGGTGATGCTGGGGTCAAGTCTCCTTCTCGAATTGAGCCCATCCTGGACTTAACCCAAGATGAGGAGATTGAGGAGGTACCCAAGGAAGTTGATATTGGGACGTTATCTTCCGACCTTCTTCTGGCTGAAAGGAGTCTTACTAAAACACTTGCTGAGATCGACGCCGAGCTGGCTGCAGAAAAGGTTGCCGAAGTAGTTCCTCAGGAATCTGCCGAGGTAGTTCTTCAAGAATCGGACGAGGTCCAGACCTAAATCCTTTCTGAAGTCGAAAAATCATAATCTTCCCTGTCTTTTGTACTTGTCTTCTTTTGTGGATAATATAAGTTTCTTTGTATGGCCGAAGTGCCTTTTCCTGTAAAAACAATTTACTTCTGGTAGGCCGTAGTGCCTTCTTCAGTATGTAATTGCAACTGTTTTTTCTATAGATGTTTCAATCTTTTTAATTTTCTGTTGATTGCTTCTGCATAGTTCTATACTTAGAATTTTTTGCACGCCTTTCCATTTTGCTTCCTTTGTGCAATCTTCTCGGGGTTAAATACCTCGGGTATAATAGCTACAAAACTTTTACTTTGGCAAGATACTGACCTGAAAACTTTTCATAAATTCTAACAAGTGTGAAATATATATTACTCAATGTTAACTTTGCAAACTTTTTCTCAAGTTTCAACAAGTGTTTAAACAGTGATCTCGGTCTAACCTACTTGTAAATTGCTACAAATTTCAACAAGTGTTAATCATATACTGTAAACTGTTCGCAAGTTATAACAAGTGTTAAATAATGGCCTTTTTGTAAATTGCTGCAAATTTCAACAAGTGTTTGAACAACATACTTAGCTTTTTCCTCAACCTGTAAATTGCTGCAAATTTCGACAGATGATCATATGTCGGCTTAACATTATCTTGTAAATTGCTACAAATTTCAACAAGTGTTAAGCATCTTCTTTGGTTGGATCAACCTATAGATTGCTACAAGCTGCAAACTATAACCTCGGCTTCAACAAGTGAAGAGAATCAGTAATCTCGGCTTATCTTCAACTTGTAAATTGCTACAAATTTCAACAAGTGAAGATAAGGAATCATCTTGACTCCAACTTGTAAATTGCTACAAATTTTAACAAGTGAAGACAAGGAATCAGCTTAATTCCAACTTGTAAATTGCTACAAATTTCAATAAGTGAATTAAGGAATCAGCTTGACTCCTACTTGTAAATTGCTACAAATTTCAACAAGTGAAGACAAGGAATCAGCTTGACTCCAACTTGTAAATTGCTACAAATTTCAACAAGTGAAGACAAGGAATTAGCTTAATTCCAACTTGTAAATTGCTACAAATTTCAACAAGTGAATTAAGGAATCAGCTTGACTCCAACTTGTAAATTGCTACAAATTTCAACAAGTGAAGACAAGGAATTAGCTTGACTCCAACTTGTAAATTGCTACAAATTTCAACAAGTGGAGACAAGGAATCATCTTGGCTTAAGTTTGGTTAAGCATCATCTCGGTCTAATTGATCATCTCGGTCTAATTTCAGTTTTAAACATTATCTTGGTTTAACCAACTTGTAAATTGCTACAAATTTCAACAAGTGGTAAACGCATTCTTTTTCTTTCTGCCTCCAATGTGAACCTGAGTTCTACTTGGGTTCTCATTATTCATGTGTCCAAAAACATCAGTATGTAATTTTATCAGTCATATGTGTTTGAAAGAATTCTTGAGAAAACTTTATTAAAGACATCGGCAAAAAATACTGCACATCTAATGATAGAAGAATTTCAAATTACAAGTGTTCCAAGGTCTTGGTAGTGTTTTGCCTTCGTTATCTTCAAGCCGATAGGCTCCATTGCCTAATACCGAAGTAATTTTGTAGGGTCCTTCCCAGTTTGGGCCAAGCTTGCCCTCTCTGGGATCTTTTTTGTTGCCGACGACTTTTCTCAAGACTAGGTCGCCGACTTGAAAATCTCTTGGGTTGACCTTTTTGTTGTAAGCTCTAGCAAGTTGTTGCTGGTATACTGCTAGCTGAATTGCAGCCTTTTCTCTTCGTTCTTCTAAAAGGTCCAGATCTCGGGCTAAGTGGATGTCGTTAGTGCCATTCTCTACTCCCTGGGTCCTGATCCCTGGGATGCCGATCTCTAATGAGATGACAGCTTCTGTGCCATAAGCCATGGCAAAGAGGGATTCCCCAGTTGATCTTCTCGGCGTAGTCCGATATGCCCAAAGCACGTTGGGCAATTCGTCTACCCACTTTCCTTTTGCTGCCTGCAGCCTCTTTTTTATTCCATCCAGGATTACTTTGTTGGATGCTTCTGCTTGACCATTACTTTGGGGAAAGATTGGTGTTGAAAAGTAGTTCTTGATCTTGAATTTGGCACAAAAGTTCTTGATGAGTTTGCTGTCAAACTGTGTTCCGTTGTCGGCAACTATTGCTCTTGGAATGCCGAATCTGGTAATGATGTTTTTCCATATAAAGTTCTTGACGTCCACATCTCGGATTTTGGCAAGAGGTTCTGCTTCTATCCATTTGGTAAAGTAATCTGTTGCCACCAGCAAGTATTTTCTCTGCCCAGTTGCCTGGGGAAGTTTCCCAACCAGATCCATGCCCCATTGGGCAAACGGCCAAGGGCTGGACACTGGGTTTAGGTCAGTAGCTGGCTGATGTATCAAATGTGCAAACCTTTGGCATTGTTCACACTTCTTCACGTAGGCTTCAGCATCCTTTTGCATGTAGGGCCACCAATACCCCTGGGTAATGGCCCTGTGGGCTAATGATCTGCCCCCAGCATGGCTTCCACAAATTCCTTCATGAATTTCATATAGGAAATCTTCAACCTGCAAAGGGTGTACGCACCTTAAAAGGGGTCCAGTGAAGGATCTTCTGTAAAGATGTCCATCTTCTGTTAAACAGAATCTTGTAGATTTCAATCTGACTTTATGTGCCTCCTTACGATCCTCTGGCATCTTTCTTTCTTTCAGGAATGGAATAATTGCATCCATCCAGCTTGGCCACATGTCCACACACATTGCTTGCTGCTTTGTGCTCTCTAGTTCTATGCTCGGGCCCGACATGTAGTCGATCATAATTGTTCTTATTTTTCCAGTCTGAATTGAACTTGCCAGGTAAGCTAACACGTCGGCGTGGGTATTGTCATCTCGGCTAACTTGGAGTAGTCGGCAGTTCTGAAATAGGGCTGCCAATCTAATGATCTCTTTTGCATATGCCGACATCCTCTCGTCCCTGACTGCAAATTCTCCTGTTGACTGGTTAACAATAAGTTGTGAATCACAAAAAACAATTACCTCATCTGCTTCTGCTTCTGCTGCTGCTGCTAGTTTTAGCCCTGCAATTAATGCTTCGTACTCCGCTTCATTGTTTGAGGCCTTGAACCCCAAACGGATGGACTGTTCTATTATTTCTCTATCTGGAGATATCAGCAGTACTCCTGCCCCCGCTCCTTGACGGTTTGAACTTCCATCAACGAACAGTCTGAATGAATCGCCGATGTAGATGCTGTAGGGTCTGAGTTTTTCCTTCCTTTGCTCTTTTGCTTTTGGCTGGGCTTCTCCTTGCTTGCTGGGATACTGCTCATCTCGGCTCAACAGAGCCCGATGTTCGATGGTTTCAGGTGTGAATTCTGCCACGAAGTCGACCAAAACTTGGCCCTTTATTGCTGTTCTCGGCCTGAACTCCAGGTCATATTGGCCCAGGGCCACTGCCTATCTTGTTATCCTTCCTGTTAAGTCTCCTTGTTGCAACAAGGACTTCAGTGGGTGCTCTGTTAGGACTACAATCTTGTGCGCCTGAAAATAATGGTTCAACTTCTTTGAGGCCATTACTAAGGCCAGCATTAATTTCTCTAGTGGTAGATACCTTGTTTCTGCGCTCGCCAAGGTTTTGCTTACATAGTAAACCGCCTTTTGCTCCCCTTTTTCTTCTCGGATTAGCACTGCACTTACTGCGTGTTCTGAAACTGCTAAGTACAAAAACAGTTCTTTCCCTGGTTCTGGATTGGAAAGAACCGGAGTTGTGGTCAAGTACTTCTTTAGGTCGGTTAGAGCGGCTTCGCATTCTTCTGTCCACAGAAAGTCTGTGGCTTTTTTCACCAGGTTGAAGAAGGGTCTGCATTTATCTGAGCTTCTGCTGATGAATCTGTTTAAGGCTGCAGCCCTTCCAGTAAGCATCTGAACCTGTTTTGCCGACGTCGGGCTTTGCAGCTCTAGGATGGCCTTGATTTGCTCTGGGCTGGCCTCAATGCCCTTTCTCGTTACCAGATACCCTAAAAACTTACCTGATCCAACTCCAAACGCGCACTTTGATGCGTTTGAGTCGGAGCCGGTATGTTTTGAGTATATCAAAGACCTCTTTTAGGTCGGCAAGATGACCCTTAGATTCCGTGGTCTTCACGACCATGTCATCAATGTAGACTTCTATCGTTTTGCCAATCAGGTGCTTGAACATTCTTGTTACTAACCTTTGGTAAGTTGCTCCTGCGTTTTTCAACCCAAAAGGCATTACCTTGTAACAGTACAAGCCTTTAGGGGTGATGAACGCAGTCTTCTTCTCGTCTGGTGGGTACATGGCAATCTGGTGGTACCCTCTGTATGCATCCAAAAAACTCATCCTTTCGTGTCCTGAAGTTGCATCTACTAGCTGGTCAATCTTGGGCAGAGGAAAGCTGTCTTTGGGGCAGGCTTTGTTGAGGCTGGTAAAGTCTACACAGACCCTTCATTTACCGTTCTTCTTTTTCACTACTACTGTGTTGGACAGCCATGTCGGGTAGTGAATTTCTCGGATGGCCCTGGCTTCCAGAAGTTTGTCTACTTCTTCTTCTACTGCTTCGACGTGCATCAACGTCGGTCTTCTGGCTCATTGAATCACAGGTTTTGCCGACCTGTCGACATTCAGTCTGTGGCAAGTGACCTCGGGGTCAATGCCAGGCATTTCATAAGGTGTCCAGGCGAACACCTCAATGTTGGATCTTAAAAAATTTTCCAGTTCTCTTTCCTCTTCTTCGGCTAAGCCTGAACCGAGAAGAAAGAAACGTTCTTCGTCGCCCTTTTGGACTAGGATTTTCTTTAGTGTTTCTTCACTCTTTTCGGTTGGCTCCTTGCTGACATCATCTAGGACCTCCATGTCCTCATCTTCAATCTCTGCCTCATTTGGCTCTCGAATGTTGCAAGTGGACTTTGTTGCTGCCATGGAGCAATTTTTTGCCTGCAGTTGATCTCCTCTGACTTCTTCAATTCCATGCTCTGTGGGAAACCGTAGTAGTTGATGCAATGTTGAGGGAACTGCCCCCATTGCATGCAACCATGGTCTTCCCAAGATGATGTTATATGGCGAGGGTGTGTCAACCACCATAAATTCTGTCTTGATCTTCTTAGTACCAGCTTGTACCTCTACGCTTGCTGCGCCCAGTGGCCATGTCGGCGTTCCATTGAAGTTGATCATAGGGTTGTTGGATTGTTCCAGGTCGTCAAGATGAAGGCCCAGCTCCTTGTAACATCTGACGTACATGATGTCACAAGAGCTGCCTTGATCTATTAGGATGCGTTTTACTTGGCATTCCCCAACCTGGAGGGATACTACCAAGGCAACATTATGCGGATGCTGGACCATATCTAGGTCGGCTTCAGTGAAGGTTATCATTGGTCCTTGGCTTTCTTCAGGCCGAGGTCTTTTTTCCCCGATTTGGTAGACATGCTGTAAATGCCTTACTCTCTGGGTCTCTCCTCTGACTTCATTCTCGTTGACCCTTGAGTGGATCACGTTAACCACCCTTGGCCCTCCTGCCTGTGGTTGCTGTGCTGGAGGTGGTGGAGCTGCTGGTGCTTGAGGCAATCTTGCCTGTTCTTCTCTTGTTCTGGCCTCATCAATAAGGTCCCTCAGATGGCCTTGTCTTACCAAGTCTTCTAAGTGTGCTTTTAGGGCTCTGCAACCCTGAGTTGGGTGCCCTTCTTCATTGTGGTAAGCACAACGCCTACCAACGTTTTTTCCCATGAATTCCCCTGGTGTTCTTACTGGAGTTCTGAAATAGGGCTGGTTTCGTATTTGATCCAAGACTTTATGGATAGGGATTCGAAACACCGTCGTCACTACTTGTTTACCCCTCAATTCTGTTTCTTGCTTGGTCGGCCCGTTGTTACCTCGGCCTCGCTTTGGCGAGCCGTTTCCTTTCTCCTACTTTATCTCTTTGTTTCCCGATGTATCTTCCTCGGCTCTGGCGTACTTCTCAATTCTTGCCATGAGTTCTTCCATGCTTTTTGGCAGTGTTTTTGCCAAAGACTTCCGTAGTGGGCAGTCATCTTTGAGGCCATTCTTGCAAGACACGACCGCCACTTCTTGGTTGCATTCGGGTATTCGATTGAACACCTCGTAGTATCTTTTTGCGTAGGCCCCAAGGCCTTCTTCCTTGGTGATTCTTAAAGCCATCAGGGCGTCGACCCTTAAGGGCTGTAGTTTGTTCGTCACAAACTTGGCCACAAACATCTCGGCCAGGCCTTCCCATGTCTTTACGCTTTCCTTCGGTAGTTTATGGAACCAATCGGATGCAATTTCTCCAAAGGATGGGGGAAATACTTTGCAGAGCAACGGCTCGTTCCCACTGTATAATGCCATTGAGTTCAGGTATAGTCCAACATGAAAGTTGGGGTTTGACTTACCATCATAAATTTGGAACCTCGGCATGCTGAATCTCTTTGGTGCTTCAAATTTGTCCAGTTCTACCGAGAATGGTGTTCTCGGCTTAACTTTGGAAGTGACCTCGGTTTCAACATTCTGCTGTCTCCTTTTGAAGTAGTCCCTCAAGTCTTCCTTACTCTTACCTGGAGCTCGGCTATCTCTGGACTTTAATCTTTTTGGCACATTACTTTCGGCCTCGTGGTGGGCCCGTTTCGATCTTTCTCCATGGGTTGTGTCAAAGCAGAGCGCTTGCCTTTGAACATGCCGATGTTCCTTGGGTCTTGGATCTTTTATGCGATGTGTCCTTCGGGACTCTTCTTGCCTTGGTTCCTCTCGTCCGACTTCCCTGGAACGTCAGTGAGAGTGGCTTGCACTCCTGGTGTGCTGAGGGGCTTCGGGGATTGCTTTTCTTCCTTCCTTCTGGGTATTAATCGCTGGCATCGGTGTATCTTGCAGCGGGTATGGTGGCTGCATAACATTGTTTTGCATCATGAAGTTGACCACTGACTGTAGGTCTGCCAGCTTGTTTGCCAAGTCTTTTACTTCCTCATCCCTTCGTAGGCACCTATCCCTCCAAACCTGAAGGTTATCTTCGTTGTAGTATTTGCTTTGGTTTGTCCTTTTTGAAGCGTTGCCCTTCTGGCCAACGTCTTTTTCTCCGTGGCCCTGGTCATGATTTTCTGTACTGTGGTTGTCTCCTTCAACGTCAAGGTCGATTGGTCTACCACTCCCAACAGGAGTTTCGCCCCCAATGTTTTCTCTTTCTCCGTCACTGGCCATCTATTCTTCTAAGATTCCCACAGACGGCGCCAAATTGTGTGAGTAATTTTCTTACCACACTGCCCGCCTAGTAATCAGCTGAAGAGCACTGGCAGAATAGATGACTTTAGTAACCTGTAACAGAAAGAAAAAGGCTTCGGCGGTGGCTCTTCCACTCGGGGGTACTCCGACGATCAAGTCAGTATATCTCTCAAAGATAATCAAGTGCTAAACTCACAAGCTTGAGTATAAAACTGCGTACCTTAGACCCATGGGGGTGCCTCTCTTTTATAATTAACTCAATCCAAGTCCCACTAGAAGCATGACTTCTATAGACTTCAATTCAGTACTTACTTATGATTTCTCAAGAGATAAAGATAAACTCCCTTAGAGCTTTATCCTTATCTTGGCTAAGTCTCCTCTTTGTCCTAGGACTCTTGTCCCTTATCTGCATATCTCGGATTCCGATATTTTCGGAGATAACTTCGGCAACTCCGAAATCACCTCGGCGTAACTACCACGATATGTGGCACTTCGGCTGACACGTCGGCTTCGCTATGCCACGTGTTGGTATCCAAGAAATGTGTCCCCACAAAAAATTTCTTAGTATATTTTTTTCAAATGTAACAGCGTAATACTAAAAAAAAAGTAACGAAAAAAAAAACCTCCTTAGTGTACTTTTTCCAAACATAACACTCCAATGTAATACACAATAACACTAAAAACTCTTTAGTGTACTTTTTCCAAACACAATGCTCACAATTTGAAATTATACATTTACCCAAAACTTACTAAGGAATTTTTGCACTTCTTTTGTAATGGTTTGAAGAATCTCTGATAATTTTGGAATGGTTTGAAGAATCCCACATCTTTTTTTTTGGAGTGTTACGTTTGAGAAAAGTATACTAAGCAATTTTATTAGAGTGTTATGTTTAGAAAAAATACACTAAGCATTTTTTTAAAGTGTTACATTTGGAAAAAGTACATAAAAAAGTTTTTTTGTGTGTTACATTGCAGTGTTATATTAAAGAGTTTTTTGGAGTGTTAAATTGGAGTGTTACATTCGAAAAAATGGCTTGCCTTCCCTCCAATCCCAGATCGGACTGGAAGGTACTGTTGGGCCGATGAGTGCTCACCACGGGTCCCGTTTCGCTAATCCAAACTGTTCAATGTGTATAACTCGTCGAGTACTATATAGTTATAAAAAATCACATTGATCGGATATTGATAGCTATTTCATCGGATCAGTTTTTTATCAACTATTTATTTTTTCACTGTCCATTTTTTTTTTTATACAAAACTGATTTGATCAGGTAACTATCGATATCCGATCAAAGTGATTGTTTACAAGCATATAGTATTCGACAAGTTTTACACATTGAACGGTTCAGATAATTGAAACGGGACCCATGGTGAGTCCCTATGAGCCCAACAACATCACCCAGTCTGATCTAGGACTAGAGGGAAGCCAATGTTTTGGAAAAAATATATTAAGAATTTTTTTTTTATGTGTTACATTTAAATGTTACACTAATAAGTTTTTTTTGGGGAATTTGGGGTGTCTGCTGTGCACATGCACAGCAGGCACGGCTGTGAATTAAAACGCCAACGTATGCTCTTCTTTAAGAACATAAAGCTGTTAATTGCATCAAAACAGCTGCGTTTCTAAACAATATGTTTGCAAAAACTATGCTTATATTTTTAAGTGATGTTATTTACTTATTTTTATTACAACTAAATATTAAGAAATTTTGTAATCATGATAATAAATATAACCAAGAATAATTATTTTGTATCTAGTGATTAAAAAATATAATAAAATATTATTTATAAATAATATTTTCTTTAAAAATATTATAATAATTTTCTTATGTCTAGCATCCAATTCTCTATTAAACAAAATAAAGAAAAGAGTAGGACTTGAATCTAAGACATGAATTTAATAAGGAAACTCATACTACTTATATTAATATTTTATTTTATTTTTACTTAATTAAATTGCACATACATCACATCTGACAACCACAAGTATTTATTAATATGATTAATATATAGTAAAT
The DNA here is from genome assembly GCF_055761805.1 of Camellia sinensis. Classification (NCBI taxonomy): domain Eukaryota; kingdom Viridiplantae; phylum Streptophyta; class Magnoliopsida; order Ericales; family Theaceae; genus Camellia; species Camellia sinensis. The sequence goes on from NC_138970.1 coordinate 12,150,863, forward strand.
ATTTTATTTTGTTTTGACTTATTTGAATTATACATGCATCACTTGAGTCAGCCAACCTACATTTGAGACCTCTAAATACACCCACAATGATGTGGTAAGGAAGTAGAGCCCCACATAAATGAGTATTGATAAATCAAAAGTTGACACCTATTCTTCCACACAGTGGCGTAGCCAGGAATTCCACTCAGTGGGGCCACTCAGAGGGGGAGAGGGAGAGAGAGAGAGAGAGAGAGAGAGAGAACAAATGAAGGAATGCATCGATGGCAATACAACAATGATTGTTAGAGAATGAAGCATCGATGGAGCGAATGAATGAATGAACATTGAGCTAAAATTGACGCAACCAAACAATAAATAACTCCAAATATATGTGATATTTATCTAGATTCACTGAGATCATTTTGTTAAAATCCAAAACTATTAGACAAAATTTCATATATATTTGAACAAAATTTAAAAGTTCAGTGGTGTCAATTGACACCACTAAACTATATATAGCCCCACCCCTGGCTTCCATATCATTGGTGAAATTGTGGGAATTTTATTAGGGGTCTCAAATATTTTCCTTTATTAATATGGTCCCAAAATTTCTTAGGCTCCGTTTGATTAAAAGGAGATAAATAATGAAAACTGAAAATAGTAGAAAGTGAAATGAAAGAAGAGAAAAGGAGGGAAAAAAAAAATTGTATGAATTTGATTAGGATGAAAATTCTGCAAGAAAATGAAAATTCTAATTATAACTTATAAGTAATTATTTTTATAATAAATTAAATTTTTAATTTTTTTTTTTTTATTATAAGAAACTAGAAACTTAGTTATCATGCTATCATGAGTTGTAACTTTTCACCACTTTCATACTAAATAAACTCAAATAAAAGATATATATATATATATATATATATATTTATTTTTCCATTTCTGTCACTTTTCACCATTTCATCATAACCAAACTTAATCTTAATTTTTAGCTATAAGAAAATAGTGCATAATATCACTAAGCTATATATAACTTTTGGCCTTGTGGAGGGTTCATAAAGAAACGCAGCTGTTTTGGTTGCAAGTAACAACTCCAAAATTCCAAATCAGAGGATACGTTGTCGTTTTGGTTTACAGCCGTGCCTGCTGTGCATAGGTGCACAGTAGGCACCCCAAATCCTTTTTTGAGAGTGTTATGTTTGGAAAAAGTACACTAAGAAATTTTTTTTGTTTGTTACATTAGAGTGTTGCACTAAGGATTTTTTTTTTTGGAGTGTTATGCTTGAGAAAAATACACTAAGGATTTTTTTGGAGTGTTATATTAGAATGTTACGTTTGATAAAAGTACACTAAGAAATATTTTTGTGTGTTACATTAGAGTGTTACACTAAGGAGTGTTTTTTAGAATGTTATATTAGAGTTTTATGTTTGAGAAAAGTACCTAAAGAATTTTTTTATGTGTTCATTAGAGTGTTATACTAAGGAGTTTTTTTGGAGTGTTATATTGAAATGTTATGTTTGGAAAAAATACACTAAGAATTATTTTTTGGAGTGTTACATTAGAGTGTTACGTTTGAGTGTTATAGTTTGAAATTAAACACTTATCCAAAGCTTACTAAGGAGTTTTTATACTACTTTTGAAATATTTGAAAAATTCAACATCCTTTTCGAATTTTTGAAGAATCTCATATTTCAAGTCATTTTTGTACTCATTTTGAAATGTTCTCCAAATAAAAAAGATTCTCATATAAAAATTTATCTCAAATTTGATTCTCATAAATTATGTATCTTATCTTTCTAGCATAAAGGAAAAAAAAAAAAAAAAAAAAAAAAAAAAGAGAGAATGAAACATAATAGAAATAAGGGTATAATCGTAAATCAAGTTTTTAAATAATATATTTAATCTACCTTTCCAAAATCAATGTCTATAATAAAATCCTTGGAACTAAATAGATCAACATTTCTCAAAATGGAATTTATAGGCAAATTTTCCTAAAAAAAATATACCCTATTATTATGTTTTTATTAGATTGAATAATTCAAAAAACATACGTTCTTAAATGAAAACAAAAAACTATATTACACTTAAAATTCTATTATATATATATTTATGCAATTGAATAGAGATGTGAAAGAGTTACAAATTTCCTAACACCTCTTAGTAAAAATAATATTAAAATATGTAATTAATTTTTATTAGACGCTTTACTAGCATTGATGTCGTGTTATACAGGATCGAGATAGACTCATTTTAAACCTTTTTTTCAACCAAATACCCTTTTCTTTTGAGGTTGCAGGTTATGAGCAGCTTATTTGGTAACGGCTTAGACTAAAAAAACTAGAGCAAGCCCTCTTTTTCAGTTTTGTTGTGAGAAAGGAAGAGAATTCTAAATTATTGTGAAGATATTAAAGTTAAGATTTTATTTTTCAGTTGTTTAGATTTTTGAATCTAATTATGTACATATTATATGAGAAAAATGATGTTTCTAACGAGAAAGTTTGTGAGAGTTCTAAAATCTCATTTTACAATTGCTAATTTTTGTGATTTTAAAAATGTTTAAAAATAATTCTATTGGCTAACAAACTAATTATAGATTAAAGAAAAAAAAAAACAAAAATTACCTAAAATTTTGAATTACAAGTTCTTAAAATCTCTCTCCTAATATTTCTCTATTTCCTAAAGCTCATCTCATAACAAAGTAATTATACATTAAAAAAACATTACACATTAAAAAAAAAAACACAAATCACATTTCATAACCAAGTAATTATATATTTAAAAAAAATGTTATAGATTAAAAAGAATGTAAAACCACAATTGCTAATTTTTAAAATTTTAAAAATACTAAAAATAGTATTATTGCCTAACTTTCTTGATTTTCTTAATAGAACTTCAATATCTCATACTAACTTTTTTAATTTTAAACAGTTAAGAAATCTCCATTGGTTAGCTTCCATTTAATCATATAAAAATAAAATTATAATTAGTTTATGATTTATTTGAAGGTTTTTAGTGTGGAACTTTGTGAAAGTTTTAATATCTCATACTATTTTTTTTATTTTTCTTAATTTTAAATAATTAAGAAAATCTCCATTGGTTAGCTTCTATTTAACCATGCAAAAATAATATTCTAATTAGTCTATGATTTATTTGATAATCCCACATCGAAAGAAGAAGGAAAAAAGTGAGTTGTTTTACTCATATAAAGTGAATTTTATACTCCCATCTTATTTAACATTGTAGTATTGTGCATGTTCCAATTCAACAGAGTTTAAATTTTAAAAGTTTTAATTAATTAATTTTTGAATAACTTGGTTGGTCTTTTGACCTAACTGATTAGGCTAAATCATTTTTGATTTGATTCATTCGTTGGCTTAACTACGATTTTAGCTGCTTTATCAAAATATATTGATTAGATTTTGTTTGATTCGAAATAAACTAAAAATTGATCTGATTACAGATTGAATGACTGAGATTGCTTGATTAGAAATAAACTTTTCGTCCAAATAATTGTTAACTTTTATTTTATAATCCCACATCTAAAAAAGAAGAAAAAAGTGAGTTGTTTCACTTATATAAAATGAACCTTAATATTGTAGTGTTGTGTATATTTCAATTCAAGATAGTTTAAATTTTAAAATGAAAATAACATTTAAAAGTTTTAATTAATTAATTTTTGTATAAGTTGGTTGGTCATTTGACCTACTCGATTAGGTTGAACTATTTTGGGTTTGACCGATTTACCAGTTTAATCGTGATTTCTTATACTGATTTTATTAATTTTACACAATTAAAAAAATTTTCCATTGACGAACTTCCATTTAACCATATAAAAATAAAACTCTAATTAGTTTATAATTTATTTTATAATACCACATGCATGGAAGAAGAAGGAAAAAGTAAAGTTTGTTTCACTTATACAAAATAAATCTTATACTTCCCTTTAATATTGTAGTGTTGTGCATAGTTCAGTTCAAGATAATTTAAATTTTAAAATAAAACTCTAATTAGTCTATGATATAATTTATTTTATAATCTCACATCGGGAGAAGAAGGAAAAAGTGAGTTGTTTCACTTATATAAAGTGAATGTTATACTCCCATTTAATATTGTAGTGTTATGCATGTTTCAGTTTAAGACAGTTTAAATTTTAAAATAAAATTAAAAAATTTTAATTAATTAATTTTTGTGTAAGTTGTTTGATCTTTTGACCTAGTCAATTTGATTGAATCATTTTTTGTTTGACTGATTCACTAGTTTAACAGCAATTTTAGCGGTTTTATCAAAATATATTCGTTAGATTTGTTTGATTAGAAATAAACTAAAGATTGACCTAATTAAAGATTGAATGACTGATTGCTTGATTAGAAATAAACTTTCCGTCTAAACAATTATTAACTTTTATTTTACAATCTCACATCGAGAAAATAAGGAAAAAGTGAGTTATTTCACTTATATAAAATAAACCTTATACTCCTATTTAATATTGTAGTATTATGCATATTTCAGTTCAAGACAATTTAAATTTTAAAATTAAAATAACATTTAAAAAATTTAATTAATTAATTTTTATATAAGTTTGGTGGTCTTTTGACCTAACTAATACCCTTTTTGGTTTAACTGATTTGTTAGTTTAACCGCGATTTTAGCGGTTTTATCAAAATATATTAATTAGATTTGTTTGATTTGAAATAAACTAAAAATTGATATAATTAAAGATTAAATGAATGATATTGTTTGATTCGAAATAAACTTCTTGCCCAAACAATTGTTAATTTTTATTTTACACAATCCCGTAACAAGAAAAGAAGAAAAAAGTGAGTTGTTTTAGTTATATAAAGTAAACATATGGTTTCATTTAATATTGTAATGTTGTGCATGTTTTAGTTGAAAATAGTTTAAATTGTAAAATAAAATAAAATTTAAAAGTTTTAATTAATTAATTTTTGTATGAGTTGATTAGTCTTTTGACTGATTTTAACGATTTTATCAATATATATTGTTTTATTTTTAAAAAGTATGTTTAAGTTTTATGACAAATTTTAACATAGAATAAACTAAAACTAAAACTAAAAAATTTATAAAATGAAATTTATTTTTATTTTATCATAAATATATATATATATATATTTTAATTTATTCTTTTTTTTATCTTTACCAATTAAATTATGACAATTGCAATATTTATTCTAATAAAATAATTAAAATTTAATTCATTCTAAATTGTTTTTCTATATTTTTTAAATAAATTTTACGTTATTATTTAATTTTAAAATTATCTTTAATTATTTATTTAACCCATGCATCGCACGAGTTCATCTACTAGTATATTGTATAAGAAAAAAGGAGTTTCTAGTAAGAAGACTTGTGAGAGTTTCAAAGTCTCATTTCACAATTGCTAATTTTTGTGATTTTAAAAATATTTAAAAATAATTCTATTGGCTAACACACTAATTATAGATTAAAGAAAAAAAAAACAAAAAAATCACCTAAAATTTTGAATTACAAGTTCCTAAAATCTCTCTCCTAATATCTTTCTCTTTCCTAAGTCTCATCTCATAACAAAGTAATTATACATTAAAAAAAAAAAAATCTCATCTCATAATAAAGTAATTATATGTTTAAAAAAAGTTATAAATTAAAAAGAACGTAAAACCACAATTGTTAATTTTTGTAATTTTAAAAATATTTAAAAATAGTGCTATATGCTAACAAAGCAACTACAGATTATAAATAAATAAAAAAACATAACAACCTAAAATTGCTTGTAATTTTAAAAATATTTAAAAATAATATTATTGGCTAACAAAGTAACTATCAATTTTTTTTAAAAAAATTTGAATAATAATGTCCTAAAATCTCTCCCCTAATATTTATCTCTTTCTTAAATCTCATAATCTATCTATCTATCTATCTATACTATATATTATACCAATGTGACTTTTCATCGTAGGGGCTTTAAGTGTTTCAAAACCTTAAATTTAATTTTTGTATTTTTGATTTTTATAAAGAAAAAAAATTAAAACTTCTATTGGCTATTCCAAGGACATAAATATTAACATTCGAAATTATTTTCCAGTCAATACCCACAAGAGAGAGAGAGAAAAGCATACAATTCTCAACCCCCTTCTTCTTCTCAAAATAAATCAAGCCTTTAAAAAAAATATAAATCTCATACAATCTTCTCTCTTCTAAAATAAATCTAATAAAAAAGAAACTTTCTTATCTCCTATAAAATGTATACTATTAATATCTTTTACAACTGGTCTGATCTATATAAATCTAAAATTAAGCCTAACATAAAATAAAAATTAAACCATATATATAGATTCTCTTTCTATTCCATAATTAAATACAATTTTATTCCCAAATGAATTTAAGCATATCTATACTATATATAATTTTTTTTAAAAAAAAAATCTCATAAATTATTTTTTTTTTATAATGATTTCATGATTTCTTGTGCACTCTTTCTCTTATCAATTTTTTCTCCTATCCAAAAATCCTAACCATCATATATTATACTTTTTCCAAGCCGTTCATGTCTTCTTTGCCCTATATAAATATTATATTCATAGAACGATGAAACTCATTATTTTTTAACTTTTTTTTATGAGACAATTTGGAGGTTAGTCTATGTTTAGTCTATTGTATTCTTTAAACAGATTCTTTCATCTTTTTCTTTTTTTTTTGAACAAGGTTCTTTCATCCTTTAGGTACACTATTTTTTGTTTTTGCATTTCATATTTTGTGTCATTTCTCCCTCCTCTGTACCAGCCATTATCTATTTTTTTGTTTATAATTATTTTTTGTTGGTTGATATTGTTTTACTAGAATTTTTATGCTAAAATAGTGTGATAGAGTCATTTGTATAATAAAAAGCATGTCACTCATTATAAAGTGATTGATTAAAATCAACACAAAGTCAATATTAATAAGTTTTTTGTATTGATTTTATGTTTGTATATTATTACTTTTTGTAAAAAAAAATTTACTTTTAATATTTTTGGATATCATGATATGTGTTAATTGACAGTTGGCACAGAGCATTACTTGAAAGGCATATAATAGTGTCACGACCCAAACCCGCCCCTATAGGTTTAGCATCGTAACCGGCCAGTAATCCTAGGATTACCGAAGGCCTCTGAGACAGATTAACATAATATTAGGGGCTAGCAGAAGTAAATAACAAATATTTAACATCCATTGAGTTGTGTAGACTTATGTGAGATAGAAAAATTTTAAACTTTTTATATACATATCTACACATCGTCTCTACGTCATTATATATATATATATATATATACAGATTAGACAAAATGGGACCTAGCCCTGTTTACAAAATAACAAGACTTGTTTAACCAAACAAGAAAACAAAACTTGACCTTTATATACTTAGCCATAACCCTTAGACATATCTGGAACCTCCACGAGAGGTACATAGGCTGGCTGACAAAACAGAATCCAGGCAGAAGCTTTAAGCTTGGTCATACACCTGATCACCTACATACGTAAATAATACAGCGAACTGAAACCCAGTGAATAATAACAGAATAAAGATTTAGTTGAATGATGTCCATACAAAAACAGAGTCTTGTACATAAAATAGATTCATATTCGTATTCTTATTCAATTAATATACAGAAATCACAGTTCATGTTCGCTCATACATAGTTCATCCGTTAGCACTGACAGACAGAATATCTTAAATCATACTTGTCAGTTCTATAGAAGAACCTCCGGCCGGGTAAGGATAACTTGTCAGTTCCATAAAGAAACCTCCGGATTGGGAACTTGTAAACTTGTCAGTTCCATAAAGAAACCTCCGATACCGGGAACTTGACATACTTGAATAATAGCATAATGTCACTTGTAACATACTTGAATCATAGCATAATGTCATAAATGCTTGTTATTGTTGGACAATCATTCATACTATAAAACATGACATTGCATTCAACAAATCATATTTCATATACCGAAAATAATTTAACTTGAACATAACTTTACTAAGTTATTACTCACAGTGTTCAAATGCCTGGTTCACCCTTGTAGTTGACCCTACACAATTCATCATACACATAGAAATCGAGTCACAATACAATTTATTCCGTTCTTAACTTGTTTAGTTCTCTTAGGCTTCTTTTCTATTCTTTTAATCCCTTTATAATGCTCAATATATGCCTAAGAGTGCTTAGAAATGAAAGAGAACGGAAATCAGAACATGAAATAGCCTTTCAAAATTTTCTAAAACAGGGCTCTTCGCTCGAGCGGACCCCTTTGGTCTGAAAAAGTACTGGTTACTTGCATTTTATGCTCGAGCGAGACTTTTGATGCTCGAGCGAGAAGCCTTGCAAAATAGGGTTCGCTCGAGCGTACACTTTGCCACTTGAGCGACAATACAAATTTCTGCAAAACTTCTGGGAGCTCGATTTCCACGCTCGAGCGACACATTCCTCGCTGGAGCAGACATGCCAAGTTCTGGGTTTTTCCAGATTATGTTTGAGCTTCAAACTTGGTTCCAACCAATGTAATTAATATCATAAGACTTATATATAACTTTTAACAAATTTTACAAGATTTGAATCTCAAATTTACATAAATCCATCTCATAAACTCGAATCATATCAAACTCACTTCATAACTTTAAAGCTCATGCAAATTAATTTCCATATCATTTTGAAATATACATGAAGTGAAATATAGGCTTCATTTTCAACTTAAATAGTACAATTGATGATCAACTTCATGAAATTCAACATTATCATGCTTGCATGTGTTAGATAGCCTTCAATTCATTATGAAATGCATGTTTGTACTCAAATATGGAAACTCATGACAATCCTTTACATGCATGTACACACAAACTTCAAATTCAACTCAATTCATGTTCTTCATGTCAACTCCAATTCCAAACTCACAAATTCTAAAACTTGAATTGAGCTTTCAAAATAATTTCAAAACTTGGGTTCATACATGGCTTGTCTAAAACATACAAACTCTTAAATAATCAAGAAAATATGATCAATTTTAAATCATTTACATCAAAACTCTTTTAATTTATAAATTAAGCTCATTGTTCATAAACCCATAAATTTTCAAAGCTTAATTCTTATTTCATCAAAACATAAAATCAATTATTAGAAATCCATGATGCATGTACAATTAGAATATTAAAACTTGTAGAATTTGTCCATGCATGTAGAAATTAGACTCAATTCATGCATGATATTCCAAAACTAAACCCAAAATAATTAATTTCTAAATTAATTTTCATAAATTTGAACATAGCTCCAATTTCTCATTTTCTTTTTAATTACATAAAATTGACTTCAAGTTCTTTCTATTTTCCTTTAAATCAGAAAATTGGAGTCATGAAACTTTGCATGTATGAAATTAAGATCAAAACTAAATAATTTTAATTAGAATAGCTCTAATTTGGATTATTATTAATTTTCTTCATATTAGACCCAAATTCAAATCCATAAATCTTTTAAACATGAATTAAAATCTCAAAACCTTGAAATTCTACAATGCATGTTTAATTGAAATATTAATCTTGTAGAGTTTGCCCATGCATGTAACAATGAGGCTTAATTTATTCAAGACTACATCAACAAATCCAAAATAATTAATTTCCATAAATTTACACTTAACTCAATTTTTCATCATCTTCTTGCTAATTCTTTTTAATTACATGATATTAATTCCAATTACCTCTTGATTTCAATTTCTAGATTATTTATCTACAAGATTTGTGTTTTAATTTCTTACCTAAAATCTTCAATTAATGAATCCTCAACAATATCTTAAACTCCTCTTCAATCCTTGACAATATCTTTTCTTTAGCCTTTCTTCACCATTTCCAGCACATAAGTCCCCAGCTTTGAACTCTCTCTCTCTCTCTCTCTCTCTCTCTCTCTCTCCCTCCAGCATAAGAATGCTTCCAGCAAGTAATAATAATAATAATAATAAAAACAAGAGTTGCCTACTCTCTCTCCTCATGTGCACACACTCCATTCTTTACAAAGCACACGTGCACTCATCCTTAGAATTCCAACACATCACTCACATCACTTGCATACACATATTTGCTCAGTACACAACCACATACACCTCCAATTCTAAATTCTTCCATAATTCAATTTATATTCTTGCTTAATTAAATTGAGCAACACTTTAATAAATCTTGATTAACATATAATTAAGTTAATCATACCTAATCCCAAATCCCACATAATTTAATTAGTCTATTATGGCTTCCATTAGAGCCCAGTTAATTATATTTAGTTTTACAAATCTAAATCTGAATCAAATTTTTAGTCGAACTTTCAAAAAGCTCCAAATGTTAAATTAAACTTATTGCCATCATAAATTTTGATTTCCCAAATCATTAAGGCCTTCAATTTTAGCTTAAATTTCAAAATCTTCGTCAATAAATTACATATTCAATTGAACACCCCATAAATAAATTTAATTCATAATAATCTTAATTCCTAATTTGTATAACTTAATTAACTCCAATTTGGACCCAATTAATCAAATCTCAATTTTATAAACCTGAATCGAATATTTAATTAAACTCCCATATGGTCCGATACTAGAAATTTAAATAATTCAATTCACTATTTGTACTTTCTTGAGCTATTTAGGCTTTCAATTTCTAATTTCCAAAATAAGTCTTTAATAGAATCATATATGAATCAATCTCCATAATTTTTGTAAATCTCAGATTAAATTAGAATAATTGACAATTAAATTTCAAATCTCCTTAATTAATTAAGTGCTAATCGTTATATGTGATGGGGTCGTTACAAATAGTTTTTCAAAGCTATAAAAAAGAACATATTATTTTTAATCTATTTTTCAAAACTATTAAGGGTATTAGTCAATTATTTAATTATTTATCTTTAATATATACAACTCCTTTCTTACTTTATGGTACTTCTCTCCCTATTAATTTTAATCTATCTTTACCTATCCTTATTTATATTATTATATAAACAAAAATATTGTACGATAATTAAAGTTGAAAGTCCTAATATATTTTTTTCAAAATTTAAAATTATTAAAATGCATATGTTGCAATATCATTAATTTCTTCCTCTTATAAATTTTATTTTAAATCTTAAAAAATTTGTTCAATGACAAATATTCAATTTTTGTAAAAAATTCCAATATATTCCTTCCAAAAGTTAATATAGCAAGTTTACAAAATTACATTTTAAAACTCAAAATTATTAATATTTTTATTTATTTTTATTTTTGTTTTAAATAAGTATGTTAAAGTATAAATAGATATCCAAATAAAATTATACTTATTAATAAATATGGCATTAGTTTTAATTGTAATCACATCTTTTTAAAGTCCTAATTCATTTTTTGTTTTTGATATTTTAAATTACATGTAATGATGATTCTTTCTTCCTCATTAAGTTTTTGAAATTTCTTTAATTATTTCCCTTTCAAAAACTAATATGACAATTTTTTAAAATTCATATATTTTTATTATAAAATAATGAAGTATTAAAACTATGTCAATTTTTTTTATAACAAAGTATAATTTTAATTATTAATTGTCAATACAACAATATAGTAAAGGAGCATTTGAAACAATAAATTTATATATAAAATTTTATTTACGAGAGACAAAATACAAAAAAAAATTAAATATAATTATTGTTTTTATAATAAATAATATATAATTTTAGGATTAATTACCAAAAGTCCTATCTACATACAACAATGATTCATCCCCCCTTTTCCCCCCACCCCCTTTGACCCCATCTCTCTCTCATTGGTTACATTTTCTTTTTCTTTTTCTTTTTTTTCCTGCTCCTCCAATCACCACCCGCCACGTGGCAAGGGGGGGTGAGGGGGTGACCCCCAAAAGGAGGTCCCAAGCATTATTCATCTACATATTTGGTGGTAGCTTAGGTCCTGTTAAAAAGTTTTTGAATCATTAAGTCCCATTTATAGGTAAAAAGACGTTTTGCCCTTTAATTTCAAAACTGAAAATGTTTTCAATTTTAAAACTAAGAATGTTCTCAATTTATAATTATTAAAAATAAGAAATTTCTCAATTTTTTTCTAGTATGAACTAAGAATATTATCAAAACTAAGAAATTTATAATTATCAATTTTGAGAAATTTCTCAATTTTTTTCATGATTAAAATTGAGAATATTAAACTGAGAATGTTCTCAATTTCAAATTAGAATTCAGAAAAACAATGTAGTCGAGTACATAGGGTTACAATTTCAGATCTGGTGAACTTTTTGACTTGGAAGGTTGCAATTTGGGGTTCGATTCGAAACCCTGGTGTGATTTGCGTACTTCTTGACCTGTTCTTGGTTCAATTGGGTGAAACTTGAGTAGGTTTCACGGGCGATCCGAAATGGATCCAGATTTGGATTTTGATCGTTGTCATTCTCAAACAAGCCCGAGAGACCAAATCCTTGCGAGAGAGAGATAATATCAAAGGCATTCATGCAAGTTGGCTTCATGATCATGGAACTTGTTGTCGCCTCTCCTCTCTTCTTCTCTATGATTTCTGAATCGGATTCAAATGCTTCGTTGAAGTCTAGAAGGCTGCGAGGTGTGTTGTCGTGTTCGTCTTGAATGGGCAATGGGACTTCAATTTGTTTGAATCCTTTCTTGAACCATGAATTGTCCATGAGCTTGGCTACTGTGATTCTTGTGTATGGATTCGTCAAACTGAAGTTGCGTAGAACTTCAAATTGCAACTGTGAAGAGAGAGAGAATAAAGACAGCAATGATGTTTGGCAGCTATGAGGAGGTCTTGGAAGGATAAATTGGGCTATTAAAAATTAATGGGACTTGAATGAGTAAATAATTTTATTTAGGACTTAATGGATTATAAGTTCATAAAATGGGACTTATACGTAAATGCCCCATAATTTTATCTTGTGCATAGTATGGGTGACATGCCAGTATTCATGTATGCTAATTTGTGAAGCTTAGCCAAAAAGTCGATAAATTGTTGTTCTGTATTTTCACACATTCTTTTCTATAGTCTGCTAAGAAATTTTGGACTAGTTGATTTTAAAATCTTACGCTCTAGGCAAATCCATATCGAAGAATCTCGTCGTCTGATTACCTATACTCTTCTTGTTTGGAAGAAAAATGAAATATTTTCCGGCTCTATATGCAATAACCCTATATGTGAGAGTCAGAGCTAAAGTCACAAGTGTCGATAAACAATCCGAGTTACAGAACATTAATCAAGTTTTACCAAATGGGAATCACATGTTTGCGTGAAAGTATAAATTAAGGACTAGCAGTTGATATAACTTGATTAATACTAGTAAGCTAAAGAGGCTAAGATGGACAATCCAGAGCTATGAAGAACATTTATTCAAAAATGCAGTAGTTAAATAAAAATGAGAAACACAAAAGTTCAGAAAAGTATTTCACAACAACACTACATAGATAACACACCCAACAAAATCAACATTAATATCAGAATCCTGAATAGCTTAGGTCAAGAGGTTCAACACAAGTCCCTTTTAGATACAAGCCATTCCTTGATTGATTGTCCATTGAAAACCTGTGACTTCACGCTTTGCAGTTCTCTTACACTGTGTTTGGTTGGGGATTTGAGGAGGGATTTGGAAAGGAAAAGGAAAAAATTAGGTGAAATAGGAATAAAATACATCTACATTTCACCTAGTTTTACACAACTTTTCCCTTCCCTTTCCAAATCCTCCCCCAACTCCCCCAACCAAACACAGCATTAGTGATCTGAACCCATTCATCGTCTGATTTTCAATTTGAACATCTGTGACTTCACGCTTCACGGTTCTTTCTCCTAGTGATCTGAAATTAGTAATTTCATATCCATTACGTGCACTCAGAAAATGTCGAGGACAATATTACATAAAACAAAAAATATAAGCGATACTTTTTGAGTTCAAAGAGTTTGACTCACCTGGGAGAGCCATGAACTATAAAATCTTGTACCCTCCAATTTATTGAAGCCTCCTAAGGCCTCTAAAATCCTCCCACCCTGCCAAGTTAAGATTCGGACATTTACTAATCTCCAAATTCCTCAAGTTGGCTAGCTTCTTCATGTTATTTGGTAGAGAAATCAAATTGGGACACGCTGCGATGGTCACTGTTGTGAGCGCGGTGAGGAGTTGCATCTCTTCAGGCAAAGATGTAAGGCTTTCACAGCCTATAATATGAAAGGATCGGAGAGAGGTCAATCGTTGAATCTCTTTCTCTGGCAAACAACTTTGCTGTGTGGTTAAGTACAAATGCCTGAGACTGATCAAGTTTTCTATTTTTTTGGGCAACTCTCGAATTTTAACACAATGCCAGATTCTCAAAGTCTGCAAATTGTAAAGTTTGCAAATAGCATTAGGAAGTGTCTCAATATTTGCATTTCCACTGAGGTCTAAAAACCTCAAATGCTTCAAATTGCCAATGGAGTCTGGCAACACTTTCAGACATGAGTTGCTGAAATCGAGAACGTGTAGATACTTGAACTTTGAGATGCATCTGCTAACAAAGCCCTGATTATCACCGGCTCCCACTCCTTGAAATGGAAATAAAATCGTCCGTAGATTCTCTAGTTCGAACAACGATTTTGTGACACCTTCTTTCCCTGAACAATCACAATCAAGAAACGATACATGCTTAACTCTCTCAAAAATCGAACCAGAACGATAATTTGCAGTACTTAAGCATTCTCCATTTGCCATAAATACTGCAAGATCATGAATGATCTCATGCATTCTACAGGTATTTGATAAATTGCCGTGTTGTTTTTCAATTTGTTCTAAGAAAAATATGGAACATAATCGACCCAAATAATCAATACCAGTATCTTCCAACTCGCGATTTAGGCCGCATAACTTAATGATGCCCTGCGCCATCCACAACTGGATCAATTTATCGATCTCAATTTCATAGCTTTTTGGGAAGATTGAACAATATATGAAGCAGCGTTTCAAGTCAGTCGGTAGTGAGTTGTAGCTTGATCTTAACACACCCAAAATGTCGTGTTTCTTTTGCGCCAATTCCCATAGTTCTTTCTCTTTTAAATCCAACCATTTACTTTCATCGGTCTCCATAAACAGATTGTTACCTATCCGTGGCATTTTTTCACGATGTCCTTTGCAATTTCTGAGAGCTTCGCAATCCCATCATGTTCTTCCCCCAAGTTTTCATGACAACCCGCCCATTTCAAAAGCAATTCATGGCAATCTTCATCCGAAAGGCTCTCTAAATTGTATATAGGAACTGTGCCAACAGTTGTAGCAACCCATTTGCTTCGTGTAGTCACTACGATCTTACTTCCCTTGGCACCCCCACCTCTCAAAAGGTTACAGAACTTAAGCCAATCTCGGTTATCACTATCACATACATCATCCAAGACGAGCAAACAATTCTTACCGTGCAATTTTTCTTTGATGAGCTTCTTTATCTTACTCGAATTGAGGCCAGCGCAAGGCGAATTAGAATCAGTTATGCGTTGAATAATTTTTTGCATCACACGTTTAACGTTAAGATCTTGTGCTACTGTCACCCAAATCCTCAAGTCGAAATGCCTGACTACGGTTTCGTGATTGAACAACAATTTAACCAGAGTGGTCTTGCCAACGCCTCCGATCCCAACAATGGGGATGACAGATATGTTCTTGTGGTCAACACTAGGGGACATTATAAGTTGTAATAACCTTGCTCTATCGTTGTCCCTCCCAACGAATTCCGACTCATTTGCATTGGAGGAGAGTGACGTGCTGGCCGCCTTATGATCAGTTCCAGTTTGTTTTTGATCCTTTGTGACTATGGGATGAAATTTAGTTCTATCGTCTACGATCATGTCTAATTTTTTTCTGATCTTTTCGATCCTACGACTCATCTTAAATTTAAACCGGAAATCAAGGGTGTGTGAACATGAATAGAATATGCGTACCAGTTTCTGTATTCCAATGCTTCTATGATTCATTATCCTCATTAACTGTACTTTGCGTCGCAAAGCTTCGTAGTGGAATTCATCGAGCATGTTGTCAGCTTCATAGAAAGCAGCTTCGAGTCTTTCTAGCCATAGGCTTATGACAAGGTTGTTGTTCCCTTGCTGCTGCTGCTGCTGCTTCTGATCAGCATCTACGAGCACCGCCTTGATCATCGACACCCTGGCCTCGAGTGTTTTCAACTCATCTTCAAGACCCCATGCCAAGCCAACTTCCCTTAGAGCAAGAGAACCTATCTTCTCCACAACTTTACTTGCTAAGTTGAATAGAATTGCTTCAGCCATGAATGTTCTTGATGATCAAGAAGATCAAATATAAGATTATAAGCAAATAGTTATTCTTATAGCTGAGAACGAACTCACTCAGCATCCTAGACTGTTTTCAATCTTAATGAATATTTATAGAGTAAACAAAAAACTGATCTAGAAGTTCTTTTTCAACAAGATACTCAAAAATTGGGTTTATTTTGTGAAGTTTTTAGTATAAATTTTATGTATGAATAGAGTTTTTTTATATTTATGTTTCTTTATTTATAGAAGGTGATATTGAATGGGAATTACAAGGATATTTCCAGGCATAGAAATATTCGAGTTCAATGATATATTAACTTTAACTTAATTTGGAGGGTGTCCCTCTTGTCGTGTTCATCGTATACGTGTCATGTCAAAATTATATTAACTTTAACTTAATTTGTTTGTTTTTTATTTTATTGTGTCATATTATTTTCGATTCATATTTTATTCGTATCGTATTAATGGATCATTAACAAAATTTAGTTAAAAATACTTGCGCATATTAAATTTAAAATTTTTTCTTGCAAATTAAATTTCATGAAACTAATCTCAACAGTATGAAATTATTGATAAAAATATTTGATTTCAACTCAATCTGGTTGTCCAATTCAAAAATAAAAATAAAAAATCCCCGTTGTTATATATGTTTATTAAATTGGCTTTAAAATAAGTGGCAAAAAATACATTATCTTATTAGCCATAAAATTTTAGTTTATATATATACATATATATTTATTTTATGGGGGTTGGATAGAGTTACTTAAGAGAGTCATAAATGCATAACACCTCTTACTGAGAATACCTTAAACAATAAATAACCCAATATGATAAATTTCATTTTGTACTCTTGCACTTTACTTCCATCTTAGTTTGCCTCGTAATTTTTTAATTGTTTTAGTCAATCCCCTAAACTTTGAGGTAAGTTGTAATTGGGTCTATTAGTATAACACCATTTCAAAAAACTAAGAACATGTACTTCATAGTATTAATTACACTCAGCACCACTACACATTAACCAAAACTCCACTTTAATCCCTCCAATTTAATCCTTAGCAACCCGTACTTTTATCAAAATCTCAATTTAGTTTTTCCGTCAATTTTTAAAACCGTATTATAATATCGAGCCCAATTGCAACTTGACTTAAAATCTAAGGATATGATTGAGATAGTTACAAAGTTAGCAAGAAAAGTAAGATTTGGAATAAAGTGAAATTTGTCCTAACCCAATATTTCGTTATGCCCTCAGAATCTCTTAAGGTAATTAATGAATTTCATATATCTAAAATTATATTAATTAAAAATAAAAAAATTAAATTTTCTCAAAGTTGTGTGTTTAGAAGCTTTTTTACCTTCTCAAAGGTTTTATTTTGGGTAGTGTTTGTGAGGTATGTAATAATGTAATGAAGCTCCAGAATCTGATATATATTGCTTGCTGGATTGATATTTTGCGTCTTACAGGTTTGGAAATTATGTGGATTTCAAGATTGGGAGACTATCTAAAGAATAGAGGAACGGTGTTTGACTTCTACCCATTAAATGTGTGGATTCCACTCTATATAAGAGAGTTATCCGATTCTGTGATCGGATTCTGTGCACATTGAAGATCTGTTTGTTGTGGTTTTTGGGCTATTTGGAGCGACAGAAATGCAGTAAAATTTGGTGGGTGTGGCGTGGCAGAATTTATTGTTAACTACATTTCAAAGCCAGGTGCAATATTAGTTACAGCAGGCTAATTAGTGTAATGTTAGTTAATCTATGGAGGCAGAGACGGACAATTCAGAGCCATTAGGAACTTTTACTAAAAAGCAGTAGCTCTATAACAACAATAATGAGAGACACAATGCTTAGAAAAGTATTTCACAAGAACACTATATAGACAACATACCCAACAAAACAACATTAATAGCAGAATCCTAAATGCAGCTAAGTTCACACCCAACAAAACAATATTAATAGAAGAATCCTAGAGGCAGCTAAGGTCAAGTGCTTCTGATGGAGATAACAACTCCTTCCTCCTTCCTTTCAGATACAAGCCATTCATCGGTTGGTTTTCCATTGAACACCTGTCACTTCATGCTTCATTGGTTGGTTCTCTTACTGATATGAAATTTCCAGTACATGCACTAAGACAATGTCAAAAAGCCCATCAGAAGCAGCAGTTAAAGCTAGAAAGAATAAAAATATAAGCAATACTTTTGAGTTCAAAGAAATTGACTCACCTGGGACAGCCACAAACTCATATAATCTTGTACCCTTCAATTTATTGAAGCCTCCTAAGGCCTCTAAACTCCTCCCACCCTGCCAGGCTAAGATTCGGACAATTACTAATCTCAAGATTCCTAAAGTTGGCTAGGTTCTTCATGGTACTTGGTAGAGAGGTCAATTTGGGACACGCTGCGATGGTCACCGTTGTGAGCGCGGTGAGGAGTTGCATCCCTTCAAGCAAAGATGTTAGGTTTCCACATCCTATAATTCGAAAGGATTTAAGAGAGGTCAAGCGTCGGATCTGTCTCTCTGGCAAACAACTCTGTTGTGTGGTTAAGTACAAATGCCTGAGACTGATAAGGTTCCCTATGTTTTTAGGCAACTATCGAATTTCACACAGTATTCGATTCGCAAAGTTTGCAAATTGTACAGTTTGCAAATGGCATTAGGGAGAGTCTCAATATTTGCATTCCCACTAAGGTCTAAAAATCTCAAATGCTTCAAATTTCCAATAGAATGAGGCAACTTTCGAAAAGATGAGTTACTCAAATCAAACACGTGCAGATACTTAAACCTCGAGATGCATTCATCAACAAAGCCTTCGTCACTGGCTTCCACTGCATGAAATGGAAATAGAACAGTCCGCATTTTCTCTAATTTGAACGATGACTTTGTGAGCTTTTTTTCCCCTGAACAATCAGAATCGTGAAATGATACATAGCTAACCGTCTTAGAAATTGATCCAAAACGATAATTTGCTGTACTTATGCACTCTTCATTCGCCATATATACAGCAAGATCATGAATGATCCCAGGCATTCTACACGTATTTGATAAATTGCCATGTTGTTCAATCTTTTCTAAGAAAAATATGGAACATAATCGATTCAAATAATCAGCTCCAATATCTTCCAATTCATGATTTAAATCAGATGATTGAATGAGCCCCTGCGCCATCCACAACTGAATCAATTTATCAATTTCGATTTCATAGTTTTTTGGAAAAATCGAACAATATATGAAACAACGTTTAAAATCAGTAGGTAACGGGTTGTACTTAAATCGTAACATGGGCAAAATGTCATGTTTGTTGTTCTGCTCCAATTCCCATAGTTCTTTGTCTTTTAAATACAACCATTCATTTTCATCATCCTTCATAAACAGTAAGTTGCCTAAAGTCTTTACTGCAAGAGGATATCCGTGGCACTTTTCCACAATTTCCATTGCAATTTCTGAGAGGTTTACATGTTGTTCCCCAATGTTTTCATGAAATGCCCAAAACCACAGCAATTCGTGGCAATCTTTGTCCGAAAGACTCTCTAAATTGTGCATGGGGACTGTGCCCACTGTCGAAGCGACGGACTTGTCACGTGTAGTCACTATGATCTTACTTCCGTTGTTACCATGTCTTAAAAAATTTAAGAACTTAACCCAATCTCGGTTATCACAATTACATACATCATCTAAGATGAGTAAAAATCTCTTACCGTCCAATTTTTCTGCAAGGATTGTCTGTGACTGTCTCAAATTGAAGTCAGCACAAGGAGAATGAGTTATGCATTGAATAATTTTTTGCAACACGTGCTTAACATTAAAATCTTGTGCTACTTTCACCCATATCCTCATCCCAAAATGCTCAACTACTGCTTCATCATTGTAAAAGATTTTAACGAAAGTGGTCTTGCCAATCCCTCCAATGCCAACAATGGGGATGACAGATATGTAGTCACAATCAGCTTGCGGGGTCATTAAAAGTAGTAATATCTGTAGTTTATCATTTGCCCTTCCAAAAAATTCGAACTCATTTACGTTGGAGGAGACTGACGTGCTACCCGTGCTATTATGATGAGTTTGTCTACTTTCTGTTGTTGTGATGATGGGAAAAAATCTAATTCTATCTTCTCCAATCATGTCTAATCTCTTTTTGATCTTTTCAATTCTACTACCCATTTCAAATTTGAATCAGAAATCATTCAAGTGTGAACAACATGAAAAGAATTTACGTACCAGCTTCTGTATTCGAATGCTGCTCCTGCTATGATGATGATGATTTAACTTCATTGACTGTACTTGACGTCGCAAAGCTTCGTATTGGAATTCATCGAGCAGGTTATCTGCTTCATAGAAAGTAGCTTGGAGTCTCTCATACCATATTTTTACCACGTGGTTTTTCCCCTGCTTCTCCTCAGCATATGAAAGAACCTCTTTGATGGT
The DNA here is from genome assembly GCF_055761805.1 of Camellia sinensis. NCBI lineage: Eukaryota > Viridiplantae > Streptophyta > Magnoliopsida > Ericales > Theaceae > Camellia > Camellia sinensis. Next base: position 12,171,552 of record NC_138970.1, read on the forward strand.
GGACAAGGTGCCTTCCAGTGTTTTGAGCTCCTCATCAAGTCCCCATCCCAATCCAACTTCATTGATAGCAAGTGAGCCTAAGCTCCCCAGAACTTTACTTGCTATGTTGAAAACAATTGTTTCTGCCATGAATGTTCTTGATCAAGAACAACAAGATGAAGAAGAAGAAGAAAGATTAAGAGATAGTTATGAGGGTGGGTCATTTCAATTTCAGATTACTATTTATCTTTATTTATAGAAGAATATTTCAAATTCAGTGGTCCAATGCGTTTTGGGTAAACAGTCCACATGTCTTTTTCTTTCATTTAATTTTTTTTTTTTCAATTACTAAAATGATATTTGCATATATACATAAAAAAAAAATGGACAAATTTATGGTGGACACCTTAAAAAAATGACAGAATCCAGAGTCATTAGGAACATGTAGTAAAAAGCAGTAGCTCCAACAACAATAATGAGAAACACAATGTTTAGGAAAGTATTCAACAAGAACATTACATTACATTACATATCATAACATACCCAACAAAACAACATTAATAGCAGAATCCTAAATGCAGCTAAGTTCAAGGGCTTCTGATGGAGATAACAGCTCCTTCCTCCTCCCTTTTAGATACAAGCCATTCATTGGTTGGTTTTCCCTCGAACACCTGTCACTTGCTAAGTGGTAAAGAATTGTTTCAACCATGTTATTGATCAAGAAGAACAAATAAGAACGAGCAAATAGTTATGGAAGAACTCAGTCAGCTTGACTCATTTATTGAAGGTGCCATTCAATGGCTGGTTTTTTTTCTTCTGAGAACAGGAAACATGTAATTACTTGGGTATTTCCACAAAATTGTTAGGGAATCACACAAGACAAGTGACGAATCGTTAGGGTATTTTTTCTGTGTGTTATTACTCCTGACAAACGAAGAATTGCAAAACACACTAGACAAGTCATCCACTATTTCTTAATTACCTAATAAAAATAGATTAGTGTTGTTCTGCACATAATATTTTCTACACTACTGTGTAATTAATTTGAAGCACCACATAAACAACGTAACATAATATTCTGAAATTACTGTGTAATTACCCTCCCCACTTGAACATTTTCTTCCAAAGACTTCAATCAACATCATATGGGTCCACAGGAATGTGAGAAATTAAAACATTTTCTCGCAAAGACTTAAATAATATGAATGGAGAAAATAGAGTGGGGACAGGGGCAATCTTAATTATGTGGTCATCCTTGGCAACTCAACTTGATAACTATTGATTTAACTAGTAGAACTGTTGAATGATGCCCCAGGAGCTGCTGAAGTTTGAGATGTAATAAAACAAATGTGGAATTAAAGTTGTCAAAGTCTGTTAGGCTTGACCTATTCTTCTGCTATTTTTCTGGAAGTTTCAATTACGTAACTGCAGCAGATTTATCTGCATTCTTTATGCTTTTTCTGTTTATATAAGTTGTATAAATAAGTGCTTTAATGATCAATAAAAATTAAGAAAAAGTAGTCTCAAAATTAAGTTTGTTTTTGCTAGCTTTTGCACTTTAATTCTGTCAAAAACCTACAAGAACCTATCATTTTTATGCTGATATTTTTAGAAATAACAAAACAAGCGTCACAACCCAAATATTGTGGAGCGCTGCTCTAAGACAACCAAATAAATACTCCCACCAATTCTAGACGTGTACCAGAAGTAAAGAATTTCGATTCGTTGATGTCAGGAAAATTACGAGACAGAGGATGGTAGTACTCAAGATCTGTTCACCAAAAAAACCAAACTATGTCCCTCCCAGATGAACCCAAATATTACAACTTTTGGAGCTCTGTCAAAACCTTAATACTATATCCTGGAATTAATTAGTAATGTTAAAACCTATCACCTACTTCACCCACTAAACCTAACCCACTACACCACTACCACCTCACCTACTCCACTAAACCTAACTCACTACACCACTACCACCTCCACTTTACCTACTCCATCTACCACCTACTACCACCTACACCTCACCTACTCCACTAAACCTAACCCACTACACCACTACCACCTCCACTTTACCTACTCCATCTACCACCTACTACCACCTACTCTTCTATATATAGGAATCATTGTAACAATCAATATAAATCAATCAATAATACATACAATTTATTCTCTCTCTATTTCTCTTTATACATTAAATTTTACATGGTATCAGAACAAGGTTAAGACCTTAGTATTTCTCGCTTCACCGGCGGGCGGCAACCTCGCCTTGGCCGCCCGCCGGACCTCAACCTATTCCGCTTATTTTCTACACAACACATACCTTCACTTTGAAACCAGAGAACATTTTGCTTTCAAGCCCTCACAGTGATGCAGTGCTAAAGATTGCTGATTTTGGTCTCTCAAGAATTTTACATCCTAATGATCACGCAGAGACAGTTTGCAGGTCTCCACTGTATATGGCCCCAGAAATTCTGCAATTTCAGCAATATGATGCCAAGGTTGACATGTGGAGTGCTGAATGTCCAGTCGTGTTCATGTCTTCCATTTTCCGAGCTCATCCCTTACGGTAATGCCAGGATGAGAGAGAAAGCTACAACACCCATCTCTTCTTTCTTTCAGATTCCTTTTCTCTCACAAGCATATGTCTCACAGACCCATCGTTCCTCACTCTTCTTCAATACCCTTCACTCTCCACACTCACTCCTCCATCACCATCATCAAAACCATCATTCACAATGGACAACTTTCTGAATATAATATAACCCACTATGTTTGTCCTCCACAATGGACAACCACCCACATGCCTTCTCTCTCTCATCTTTTCACTTTCCAACCCACTTTGCATCCACCGCCACTTTCCCCACTTTCCCCACTTTCTTTATTTTATATATATATATATATATATCTCTTTTTTTTATTATAAAAAATAAAATAAAATAAAATAAAAAAAAACATCATCTCTCCTCCGTTTGATTTCAAACTCCATTATTTTTATTTATTTTCTCCAAACCACTTTCCTTATTTCCCCATCTTTCATTTTTTATTTCAAATATATTTTTATTATTTCTTTCTTTATTTTTCTTTCACCTTATTTTTAATCTTTTTCCAATTCCATTCATACCATCTAGCTTTGCACACCAAACCATATTTTATTCATCTCAGGGATCAACCCCGATCACAATTTTACAAAAAAAAAAAAAAAAAAAAAAAAAAAAAAAAAAAAACAAACAAACAAACAAACAAACAACCACATTCACAGGTGGGATTTTTTCTTCTCTACTCTGCCGCCGGTCTTTTCTTCTTGCCTCCGTCCTGGGCGGCCCTTGCCGGTGTTGCCTCCGTGTTTCCCACTCCACTGGGCATGATCACTACTCCCTGCTCCTCCACTGTAGCATATGGCGGCCCTCCAAATCGGAACATAACGGTGGCCTTCCGCTTCAGCTCCTTATTTTCCGCCTTTAGCACACTAATCTCTGCTCGCGCATCCTTATACATGCGTTGGAGCAGAGCCAGCTGGGAGTTTAACTGTTGCACCTCATTTGTCCTGCTCTGCAGCCGGTGCGACAAATTTGTGACCGCAGTCATGGTTTCCACGCATGACTTCAGAGTATACTGATTGGCCTCAATATCAGTTTGCACCGCCATTTTTTGCTCCACCGACCGCATCGGAAAGTTTAACGGAGCAAAACCAGAGGTGTTTGGTTGAGGTTCACTGGCCACCACACCAGTTATTTCTCTTGTGGACTCATTCAGTTCTGGAAAGAGCGTAAGCAGCCCACGGGAAGAGGAGGCCATGTTCTGGTTAGCTGGACGGGAAGAAGAGGCCATGTTATGGGTTGCTGAGTTTTTCAGAGAATGATTGGTTACAGAGTGTTTCCAGATTTGCAGCTCTTAGAAACAATCTCTCAGAAAACGAATATCTCTCTCAGAAAATGAAGAGTTTTTTCAGAAGTTTTTTCACAAAGTTTTTTTTTTGTCTTCGCTTCTGCCTCAAGCACAGCCTCCGCCTCAGTTTATAAAGACCCTGACGAAGAGGCAGACACGCGCATCATGCGCCGCTCGGCGCTCGAAGACAAAATGGGCGCGCCTTTTGATGGCACGTCTTTTGATGGCACGCCTTTTGATGGCACGTCTTTTTATGGATTGGGCACGCCTTTTTATGGCACGTCTTTTTGAAAGATTGGGCACACCTTTTGAGAGTGCGACTTTTTAAGGGTCCGACAAGACTCTGTAAACTGTCCCGACATTGATTCCGGTTAGCTCCTTTATGGGTCCGACAAGACTCTGTAAACTGTCCCGACATTAATTCCGGTTAGCTACTTTATGGGTCCAACAAGACTCTGTAAACTGTCCCGACATTGATTCCGGTTAGCTCCTTTATGGGTCCGACAAGACTCTGTAAACTGTCCCGACATTGATTCCGGTTAGCTCCTTTATGGGGTCCGACAAGACTCTGTAAACTGTCCCGACATTGATTCCGGTTAGTTTCTACAAGGGTCCAGCAAGACTCCGTAAACTGTCACAACAACTGTCACAGCATTGTCTGCTACATCGGTCCGACACGAGCCAGTGTCTTCTACATCGGTCTTCTACAACGGTCTGACACGACCAAACAGTGTCTCCTATCCTCTTTTATTTTTTATGTATTTTCTTGTTTTGTTACTCTCTCCAAACTCAAGTTGGTTAGTTCCTATCCCCCTTGAGTTTGCGGGGGGCTGTTAAAACCTATCACCTACTTCACCCACTAAACCTAACCCACTACACCACTACCACCTCACCTACTCCACTAAACCTAACTCACTACACCACTACCACCTCCACTTTACCTACTCCATCTACCACCTACTACCACCTACACCTCACCTACTCCACTAAACCTAACCCACTACACCACTACCACCTCCACTTTACCTACTCCATCTACCACCTACTACCACCTACTCTTCTATATATAGGAATCATTGTAACAATCAATATAAATCACCTATCACCTACTTCACCCACTAAACCTAACCCACTACACCACTACCACCTCACCTACTCCACTAAACCTAACTCACTACACCACTACCACCTCCACTTTACCTACTCCATCTACCACCTACTACCACCTACACCTCACCTACTCCACTAAACCTAACCCACTACACCACTACCACCTCCACTTTACCTACTCCATCTACCACCTACTACCACCTACTCTTCTATATATAGGAATCATTGTAACAATCAATATAAATCAATCAATAATACATACAATTTATTCTCTCTCTATTTCTCTTTATACATTAAATTTTACAAGTAAGAAAGCTAATAAATTCAAATTATTATCAAAACTCTATCTGTCGAAAACCCATTTTTAGTAGCACCAAAAACAAAGTTTCCAATTAACAAGAAGGCTCATTAATAGAAAATCTCTACAAAATGAATTCATTCCTTTCATTACTCATACAATATATCTAATACTAGCACATTCAAAACATATTAACATCTTACCCTCAGTATCAAACTGCTGCAAGACTACTACATGCAAATGGCCCTCACTTAATAACCAATTTGAAGAATCTATTAACTAAAAAATATTCCGACCAAAAACAAAACAAATGTAATAACACAACTTTGTATAAACATCCCTTTGCCAACCCACTTTCACAAAATAAATCTTTTTTGGGGTTGGCATATGTAGAAATTCACCATTGAAGTTGGAACCAAAAAACATAAATATATCTTCCCTCCCCCTGTCCCTCTCTTGAAATTTTTTCATAAAGGTATCCTCAGAAAAAACAAGAGCATGGCCACCACTTCACTTCACTTCTCATTAGAATAATCGTGGGTCATCAATGTCTTCCCAGACCAGTAACCAGCCACCAACCCCCACCCACCAATACTCCATGGAACTTGTAATGTATGTCGGTTAATCTGATTTTTCTTGATTTCAACTAGCTAGCTTCCAGATGTAAGTATAACTTTACCTTTTCTACAGCTTATCAAAATTGAGAACGCGAGTTCCCATGTCTTCCAAGACTGCTTCCAATATTGCCTGTTTGCACTGCCATCAAATGGAGAGCTGTAATCATCAGAAGGTCCTCTAGAAGCTCTACTTCCATTGCTCTCCTTTTGGGCATTCCTCAATTCCTCACGAAGATCATACTGTGATTGCTGAAAATTGAAAATGATAATTAATATTCAGCAACTCATATAGAACAGAAACAAATCAAGAGATAGTATCATAACTACTTTTATTACACTCAGTACAATGATCATGACAATCTTTTGTTACTAGGTACAAATTGCAGATAAGCCTCAAACTCAAGAATGTAATTTGAACCAAGCTAAAGAAAACACAGCCTTTTAGTCCTAGCAGAAATAGTTTTTGTACTGCAGCTAGTAGTTTTTAGATAGTGCATTAGCTGGTCTTTTAACGAGACAGTAATGCCCACTACAAGACAAGTATCAGAAAACAGATCAAAAGGCAAAAATTATCCCTTATTTTTATCCTTCTGATTTGAAGAATTTCTTTGGTATTCCACACAATCTGTCAAGAAATCAACATTAGGTTGTCCAATCTACAAAATCATTGAGTTATGACCATTCTTTCTACCATAAGAATGTTTACCAGGAAACATTTATCCCCAGATCCCATCTATTATTCATGAGTCAAGTATATAGCATGGACGTATTAAAGCTTTGAGTAGTCAGATTAGGGTTTATACCTCATGTATGTTATATCTGATGGTGTGTGAGATTCATGAGATTGAAAGGAAACAAATGGAGAGGACATTAATGATCCAGTTATTTCCGTTTGAAACTGTGTGAGATTCACAAGATTGAAAGGACACGAATGGAGAGGATAATAATCCAATTATTTCAGTTTGAATTGTAGTTTATATAAATTTATGTATTTAAGACAATTCAATAGAATGAAAGACCAAAACATGTAGATCAAGATCACTACACATTATTATGAAAAAACGCAATAAGCTCATCAGTTTAAAAACACAATATGCTAAAACAACTAGAGGTTCCCGACCCACATCTCACAGAAAACCTCCTCAATTTAAACATATCTTGCTAATAGCATACCTTGGTCGGATCTAGAAGTATAGCATATGCCTCTCCGATCATTTTAAAAAGTCTGTCAGCATCCTTGTGGACTTCATGAGCTATTTCCTTCCAGAGTTGTCCATCATCTCCATTCTCACTTCTTGCCAGGAACTGAACAGCCTATATTAAAATAAACTCATAAAAAAGAATGACAAGGATGACAGAGTGATAATAAATAACTGCAGAAATCCAAAGACCTTGTCTGGATGATGTCTCAGTGCAGCTTTCCGGTATGCCTTTTTGATTTTAGATGCTGCATCAGATGGTTTAATTCCCCTGCAGTAAGGAATGGCTTTAGAAGCTTAAAATACAGGGTTATCAGGTCACAATCACAATAGTAGCCTCAACAACTTCAATCTCACAAAAGTAACATGACAACTCCACTTGGATACAACGGGAATCATCAGGGTAAGGGTTGAAAGAGACAGCAACATTTTAGACGAAATATACAGTAGAAGGTCAATTCCAGTTTTCTGTGTAAGTTCTAATTGTATGTGCTCATGTTTCCTAGAAGAAAAATGAACTACTTGTCAAATTTACATGCATAGTTTGCATATTTTAGCACTTTTTTTTTTTTTTTTTTTTTTTTGGGATAAGTTATATAAATAAAGTTTGCTAACTAATAGTGCCAAAAGGGGAGCAACCACAAATACATAGTACATAATATATATTATACAAAAAGAAACTGATATCATATGCAGATAACTGAATATAGAGATTAGAAAAAAATTAGGTTTAGGACCATCCCACGCTGCTGGCCCAGCTAGAATTAAATTTGTACACCTGGCATTTTTTATTTTTTTTTTGTTCAATAATTTTTTTTTTTATAAATAACCAAACTCTATAGATAAAGCATCAAGAAGGGGCAAAGAATACAAAAACGGCCAAAAGAGCCCAACGAAACTAACAAATCAAATTCTCCACAAAATCTGTAAAAGCCAACACATCTGGATCTACTAATCCTGTCACCCAACTATACAAAACAGTAAGAAGTCGCCTCTCTAACCAAGAGATGGAATGAGCCACCCCCTGAAACACCCGCCTATTACACTCCAGCCAAATCAACCACAGTAAACAGTGCAAGGCAAGAATCCAAGCCTTTCGACGCCTTTTCCCCACCCTCCCCCTACCCAACTTTGCAAAACCGCGAACAAGGAACCCGGTTGAACCCAAACCATCCCAAAAATTGCCACCACAAGCATCCAAAGACAAGAAGAGACTGAACAATGAATAAGCAAATGATCAACCGATTCCGCTGCTAGACCGCACAAGCAGCACCAATTCACCAAAATATGCCCACGACGAATCAAATTATCAATGGTCAAGATACGACCCAAACTTGCCGTCCACACAAAGAAGGCAACCTTGGATGGTGTGCCCGGCACCCAAACACTTTTCTACGGATAAACCAAGGTGCCATCAAAACATATTTATCCTGAACAAGCGCCCCATAGAACGAGGACACCGTGAAAATACCTTTGGCCCTAGGACAATCCCAAACCAAGGCATCGTTATCCGCCTGTCCAAGATGTAACCCATATAAAAAGCCAAGGAGGTCCACTAATTGATCTAGCTCCCAATCTTGGACATCACGACGCAACTGCACATTCCACACCCTCAACTGCCCCTCTCCAACCCTCATAGCACCCACTAACACCTCAGAATTAGCAGCAATAGCAAAGATCAAGGAAATCGAAACTCTAAAGACAAGTCTCTACACCACCTATCCCGCTAAAGCCGAACTCTATCCCCCACACCAATTTTCAACCTCACTCGCTGCCAGAACGCCTCTTGACCCAGCCAAATTCCTTTCCATAACCCACAGCCATGGGAATGACCCACCCGGCCCGAGCACCACTCCCCCGTACCCACACCAAACTTAGCAACCACCACCCGCCTCCAAAGATGCTCCCTCTCCTCCACAAAACGCCACAGCCACTTCCCTAATAAGGCCAAATTAAACAAGACCAACCTCCGAACCCCCAAGCCCCCTTGCTCCTTAGACATACAAATCCGATCCCAAGACACCAAGTGATAATGACCACCCTCACCCCCATCACCCCACAAAAAGTCCCTCTGCAGCTACTTAATCCGCCTCGCTACAGAGACCAGGATCATATGAACAAACATAAAATAAGTCAGAATACTCGACAAAAACACTTCTAATCAACATAAGTTGTCCTCCCTTAGACAAATACTGTTGTTGCCACCCTGCTAACCGTCGTCGCACCCGATCCACCACCCCTTCCCATATCCCTGTCACTTTAAAGGACACCCACAAAGGCAACCCCAAATATGTCACAGGTAAAGAGACCATTTTGCACCCCAAAATGGCTGCCAGAACCGAAGACCTCGCCACCTCCCCTACTGGAATCAATTATGATTTTGCTAAATTCACCGGAAGCCCGGACATTGCCTCAAAACACAACAACACATATCTCAAATGCCCAATCTGGGCCTCCTTTGCATCACAGAAAATAAGCGCGTCATCTGCATAAAACATACGAGACACCATCACATCCCCTGGAGCCACTCCTACATCAAATCCATTCAACAAACCTGCTTGCACCGCCCAAGCCAAAACGCCCCAAAGCCTCCATAACCAGAATAAACAGCAAAGGAGATAGAGGATCACCATGCCGCAGCCCGCGATGAGTCGGGAAAAACCCTGCCGGGGAACCATTAACCAAGACCGACATTCGCACAGTAGAAATGTAAAACTGAATCCAACGCCGCCATTTCTCCCCAAATCGCATCCTTTCCAACAAATACATCAAAAACTCCCAATTCACATTATCGTAGGCCTTCTCAATATCTAAGTTACAAATAATCCCCTCATTCCCTTGACACAACCGCGAGTCCACACATTCATTCGCCACAAGCACCGCATCCAAGATTTGCTTACCCCCCACAAAAGCATTCTGGGATTCTGATACCACCCCTACCAACACACCGCGCAAACGATTTGCCAAAACTTTATCCAACACCTTATACACACTCCCTAGAAGGCTAATAGGCCGAAGATCTCTAATATCCTGCCCCCTCCCCCCCCCCCTCTTCCCCCTCCTTCGGAATCAAGGCAATAAATGTAGCATTAAGGCTTTTCTCAAATTCGCCTGACTGATGGAACTACTCAAACATAGCTAGCACCTTCGACTTTACCACCCCCCAACACTGTTGAAAAAAGGAAATAGTGAACCCATCAGGACCAGGCGCCTTATCCCCAAGCATACTTTGCAAAGCCTTAAACACCTCCTCTTCTGTAAATGGCCTTTCTAGTAAAGTACAATCTTCTTCAAAAATAACGTAAAAACTTACCCCATCCAAACCCGATCACCACCCCTGCCCTACGAATCGAAACAAATGCTCATAGATACCCACAATACTTGCCTTGACCTCCTCTGAGAACAAAAATTCCACCCCATTTACTTGAATATGTCCAATCTGATTAACCCGCCGGTGAGCATTCGCCATACGATGGAAAAACTCTGTGTTACAATTACCATCCTTCAACCACAGACATCTAGACTTCTAGCGGAAACTAATCTCCTCCATGTGAGCAATGTGACCAAATTCCTGCCGAAATTCCTCCCAGTGAGCCATATCAGCCTCAGACAACACCTCGCCACCTTGTTTCTCCTCCAGCGCCTGCAAAGCTACTAAGACTTTTGCCTTCTGCCCCTCCAATTGTCCAAAAACCTCCCTATTCCATCTCTTCAAGTCTAACTTGAGGAGCTTCAATTTCTACGCTAATCGTGAACTAGGCAACGCTGCCACGTTGTAAGTCACCCACCAGCCTTTAACCATCTCTACAAAGCCCTCAGATTGTAACCACATGTTCTCAAACCGAAAAGGCATTGGCCCACTCCTAATACCCCCGCTATCCAGCAAGATTGGCCAATGATCCGAAGTTGGACGTTGCAATCGCCATTGAGTCGCCTAAAAGAAATGCCCCTCCCAATCCCCTGTGACCAGAAACCTATCAATTCGAGACACTGCTCCACCCCCGGACCAAGTGAAACCACCACCTTGAAGCGGGAAATCTACCAATTCCATCTCATCAATGAATGAAGAAAAATGCCGCATTGGACCCCTCCCTGAGGAAGCCCCCAACTTCTCCTCCAGACACCAAACCACATTGAAATCCCCACCCACACACCACAGAACCCCCCACCGATAAGCAATACTCTGTAGCTCCTCCCAAAAACTTGGCCTCTCTACTCCACGAACTGGGCTATAAACCCCTGTGAAAGCCCATCTGAAATCATCCTTTACACACCGAAAGAAGCAAGACAACAAAAAATCACCCAGTTCTACATCCTCCTTTACCACCACTCATTGATCCCAACACAAAAGAACACCCCCAGCCACCCCTAGTGCAGGAAGGAAGTCCTAGTCCACAAATCGGCCACCCCAAAGATCCCAAACTGTTGCCCCCTCAATACAGTCCATCTTAGTTTCTTGAAGGCACACCACATTTGCCTTTGCACTTCTAAGGACGGATTTCACCAAAACCCTCTTCCCCTTGTCATTCAGTCCTTGCACATTCCAAGACAAAATTTTAAACCACATGATAACAACAATGGCTAACCGCGCCTTTTTCTGGTACCCCGCACTCCACCTCCCTTAGTTCGATCATAATTAATAGTACATTCCAACCTACGTAATTCCCTGGCACTCTTGACATTATGGCTAGCAGACTCCACCCCTTGCTGAAGAGGAGCATCACCTCTCCATGATTCCTCTATTGCCCAAAATAGTCTCAGTGCTACCTCTTTATGGCCCTCAAAGGAGACCCCCAATAATTGGCTTACCTCATTAATTCGAGACAAAACCCAAGCAAAAACCTCCTTTGGCAACGGTATATCATCTTCTGACCCAACAGTATCTCTCTCAAGATCAAGCTCATAGTTCGCACCATTCTTCATAGCCACCTCATCGGAACCTGCCTCAGGCCTGACCACCATGGCCAACCCATCTGTCATATCAGCCCATCGACTTGCTTCACCTTCATACTACTGCGGTCGCAATTCCGAAAGACCAGCTATACTAGGCCGTTGCTCCGTCGCCTCATCAATGTACTGCTCCACCCCCTCTAAATCTGAAGGAGCATTGTCAACGACACCAGATGACGGCTGTGGACCAGTTGGCAACCTCCCGGTATTGCCCATCGAGTCGCACAACACCGGCAAAGACCCGTCATCTAGTCTAGGGCCAAACCCACCCTTCAGCGTGGAGGAGACCCGACTGATAACTGGATTTGCTTAGGATTCCACTGACTGAACCCCTCCATCCCTCCTTGGGCTCAAAATGACAGCTTGAGATGGCCCACTTCAATGAACCCCTTGTTGTTTGGCCCACTTCTATTTGGGCATTCCCACATTTCTCTTAGCTTGGGCCTTAGCAAAGCCCAAACATCCCCCCTATTTTCCCCTATTAAAATCCTAACCCAGGCCCATATGGGTTGGACCAAACAAATTACCCCGTCCATCCATATTCCCATTCGCCGCCCCAAATCTTTGCAGATAATCGTTGACCCCCAATTTCCGCCATTTCCTTCGATCTGATTGCAGCACTTCTCGCCCGTCCTTATTTGTTCCACCTCCTCCACCGCCTACCATCTCCGGCGCCGCTGGTTCCACCAATGGTCCCTTCTCCACCCAGACAGGTAAAGAAAACTGCCACAAACCCCATCGGACGACCACGCGAGTCAGTGTGCCGTGAGAACTTATGATTCGTAATCGAACATAGCCCAAATCCACTGATGACTCATCCGCTTCCACATAACCACCACACCGATCACCAATGACACGGATCTTCCCCGCGAAGGTGGATGGGCACCCCCATCACGCAAATTGTTAAAATCCACCTACTCTCCACCTACTTCACCCACTTAAACCTACTCCACTAAACCTAACCCACTACACCACTATCACCTCACCTACTCCACTAAACCTAACCCACTACACCACTACCACCTCCACTTCACCTACTCCTTACCTACTACACACTCACCCTCTTCTATATATAGGAATCATGAATCATTGTAATGGATATCAATATAAATCAATCAATAATACATACAATTTATTCTCTCTCTATTTCTCTTTATACATTAAATTTTACATGGTATCAGAGCAAGGTTAAGACCTTAGTATTTCTCGCTTCACCGGCGGGCGGCAACCTCGCCTTGGCCGCCCGCCGGACCTCAACCTATTCCGCTTATTTTCTACACATACCTTGACTTCTTCAACATTTTCTTACACCCCTCCTCCGCTATGTTGGCGGCGGCACCCGCATCATCGTCTAGCCTCTATCGCCGTTCACCTCGCCTCTCACATTTCCGTGGTTGTACTCTTACTCGTCGTCGTCGTTGGCGTTTCTGGCGCTGCTTTTCTGCTCGTCACTGCTGTTTTTTTTTCCCGATTTGCTCTCTCTCTCTTAGCCATGGATTTGGGTGTGGGGTGTAGAGCTGTGGCTCTGTTGTTGGTAGCCATGTTTGCTGGCTTGAAGGTTTCAATGGCAGCAGTGTACAAGGTTGGGGACTCCGCTGGTTGAACCATCATTGGGAATATTGATTACAAGGCCTGGGTTGCTTCCAAGACGTTTCATGTTGGAGATGTCATCATTTTCGAATACAATTTTCAATGTCACGTGTTGCAAGTGCCCCACAAAGAATACCAAGCCTGCAGAAGTGTAAGACAGTAACATGCATCTTCACATACAGCTTGGGTAATGTGTAACTATCAAAAGCACAAGCTTCTTGGACATCCCTCTCTCTCTCTCTCCATGGACCCAACATCATCATCATGCACCCACTCTATCTCCCTCTCTCTCATCTTTTCCCACTTTCAAACCCACTTTAATCATATCTCTCCTTTCTCTTAATTTATTTCATCCACAAATATTTTTCTCTATTTTCTTTATCCATTATTTTCTTTTATTTTATTTTTCTTATTAAACAAAACAACACCACAAAATAACACCAACAACATTCCACAACCTTGTCATTTTATTCATATCAGGGGATCAACCCCGATCACACTTTTACATCAAAAAAAAAAAAAAAAAAAAAAAACCCACACAAACAAAAACAAAACTACCACACCCACAGTGGGATTTTTCTTCTCTACTCAGCCGCCGGTCTTTTCTTCTTGCCTCCGTCCTGGGTGGTCCTTGCCGGTGTTGCCTCCGTGCTTCCTAGACCACCAAGCAAGTTGCCTCCTCCCTGCTCCTCCACTACAGCATACGGTGGACCTCCAAATCGGAACATCACGGTGGCCTTCCGCTTCAGCTCCTTGTTTTCTGCCTTTAGCACACTTATCTCTGCTCGCGCATCCTTATACATGCGTTGGAGCAGAGCCAGCTGGGAGTTTAACTGTTGCACCTCATTTGTCCTGCTCTGCAGCCGGTGCGACAAGTTTGTGACCGCAGTCATGGTTTCCACACATGACTTCAATGTATACTGATTGGCCTCCACATCCGACTGCACTGCCATTCTTTGCTCCACCGACCGCATCGGAAAGTTCAACGGAGCAAAACCAGAGGTGTTTGGTTGAGGTTCACGGGCCTCCGCACCAGTTATCTCTCTTGTTGACTCGTTGAGGTCGGGAAAGAGAGTGCGTAGACCACGGGATGAAGAGGCCATATTCTGGGTAGCTGAACGGGAAGAAGAGGCCATGTTTTTTGGGTTGCTGAGTGTTTCAGCGAAATAGCAATTTCAGACTGATAATGTTCGGAAGGGGAGTGTTTCAAGATTTGCAGCTCTTAGAGGCAATCTCTCAGAAAAACGAATATCTCTCTCAGAAAATGAAGAGTTTTTCAGAAGTTTTTTCCCAGGTTTTTTTTCTTCGCTTCTGCCTCAAGCACAGCCTCCGCATTGGTTTATATCGACACTGACGACGCGGCCGACACGCCACTCTGTCGCTCACGTGCCTCGCCGCGTCTCCGGCTCACCTTTTGATGGCTCGACGCTTTCTGTCGGGCACGACTTTTGATGAAGTGGGCGCGCCTTTTGAGGGCGCAACTTTTGATGGCACGTCTTTTTATGGATTGGGCACGCATTTTGATGGCACGTCTTTTTATGGATTGGGCACGCCTTTTGATGGCATGCCTTTTTGAAAGATTGGGCACACCTTTTGAGGGTGCGACTTTTTAGGGGTCCGACAAGACTCTGTAAACTGTTCCGACATTGATTCCGGTTAGCTCCTTCATGGGTCCGACAAGACTCTGTAAACTGTCTCGACATTGATTCCGGTTAGCTCCTTTATGGGTCCGACAAGACTCTGTAAACTGTCCCGACATTAATTCCGGTTAGCTCCTTTATGGGTCCGACAAGACTCTGTAAACTGTCCCGACATTGATTCCGGTTAGCTCCTTTATGGGTCCAACAAGACTCTGTAAACTGTCCCGACATTGATTCCGGTTAGTTTCTACAAGGGTCCAGCAAGACTCTGTAAACTGTCACAACAACTGTCACAACATTGTCTGCTACAACGGTCCGACATGACCCCATAAACTGTCTTCTACATTGGTCTGACACAATCATCCAGTGTCTTCTACACCGTTATGACACCACCATACAGTGTCCTCTACATGGTTATGACACCCCCATACAGTGTCCTCTACAACGTTATGACACCACCATCCAGTGTCTTCACCAATGGTCTGACACGACCATACAGTGTCTCTTATCCTCTTTTATTTTTTTGTATTTTCTTGTTTTGTTACTCTCTCCAAACTCAAGTTGGTTAGTTCCTATCCCCCTTGAGTTTGCGGGGGGCTGTTAAAATCCACCTACTCTCCACCTACTTCACCCACTTAAACCTACTCCACTAAACCTAACCCACTACACCACTATCACCTCACCTACTCCACTAAACCTAACCCACTACACCACTACCACCTCCACTTCACCTACTCCTTACCTACTACACACTCACCCTCTTCTATATATAGGAATCATGAATCATTGTAATGGATATCAATATAAATCAATCAATAATACATACAATTTATTCTCTCTCTATTTCTCTTTATACATTAAATTTTACACAAATCCAAACACCCTTCGCCGTCAAGGTTGTAGCTTTCGAGGTGCAGAGTGTTAGAGGTGACCACCATTCCAACACTAGATCCCTCCCATCAGTAATCCACCGCCGGCGCAGCAACACCTCTGCCTCACGTCGGTTTGACAAAACAAATAGGAACGCCTGGCCTCCTAACGGACGCACCTCCACCTTCCCCAATGTCTTCCACTATTGATTTACCCAATCGGACATAGCGGCAAAACTCATCCCCTTGCCACCCATCTCCCCCACTCCACCAACAAGCAACCTGTCCAACAGACGGAACCATTCCACCTCTGTTGCACCCCATACTTCCTTAACCCCTTCAGTCACTCCCCACATAGCTGATTGCAATGGACCAGGTCTGGACCCTTCCTTACCCTGCATTGGACCACCATTATGCAGCCCAAAACCTTCAAGGACCAGGGCCACTCCTTCCCACCCATCCCCAAAATCCGACATAAGAATGAAGATTTGCTCTGGCCTCTTCCCTGCCGTCACCACTATTTGAAAAGACGAACCACCACTTTCCTTGCCACGAACCCATACAGCCACAGTCCGACTACCCCTGGTGAGACGACCCAAAAACTGCAAGTTACCTAGGTCCTGCGAGGCCAACCGCATTCGCGCCACCATCCAACGTACATCATGACCATACACCACGACAGCCTGACGAAGCCCAAGTCCCCTCTCCACAATCGACACACCAAAGCGTTCAGGCGACTCCACCAAAACCTTCTCAAACTCAAAAGATCAACCGCCAAGGAACAAAATCCGCCGTTGTGGGCCACGTTTGTTCAATGCCGGAAACATCAAGACTCATATTCCTCATAACTAAGTCAAATATGGATATTCACCCTGGTATCCACTTCTTTATCATAGAGAGAGGACTATAATTTTTGTTCAATAATAACTTAGAAATGGTTGATGAAACATCATTTGCAACTAACACATTAAAATATGATCTGAAAATGAATGAAAAGATAACCTTAAATATTGGGGCAAAATGAGGAACTTTTCAAGCCTAATTCCAAAATGCTAAGATTCATCAAAATGTGTGTGAAAATTAAATATGAAAAATGTAGATACATCAGGCACAACTTATTAGAAACTACAGAAAACAGTACAAAATTATAAAATGTATCACTATGCAATCAAAATTTAGGTAATAAATTGAGTTTCATAACAAAAATCCAAGTCCATGGAAATAAAATGTCATAGGAAACACAAATGCAGAGGACTTACAAAATGAGGTAATGATCCAAGGAGTTTCCTTTTTTACCCTTTTCTTCCTCTGAGGATAGGCGGTGACAAACTTGTCTTAATTCTTTAACATCGCCACCACTTGGTTTGTCTGGTGAGTCATACTGTTGACCCTTATCGCGTGATTGCTTTCAAGAAGAGAGATTAGTCTATGAAGGTCACTGGCTACTTGTTCCTACAAAATGGAGTCTTGAGGGTCATGGAGGAGATGGAGTTTTGAGGAGAGCTACTCCCGGATTGGACACATAGCATTCATTCATCACATTTGAAATCTCACTACCTTTTGATCAAACAGCTGAGGGTTAATGTAGAATAACCACTTCCATTTCTTGGGGGATACACTATAGATGCTTGGGCCAGGTGGCTATCATAGGACATTTG
The DNA here is from genome assembly GCF_055761805.1 of Camellia sinensis. NCBI lineage: Eukaryota > Viridiplantae > Streptophyta > Magnoliopsida > Ericales > Theaceae > Camellia > Camellia sinensis. The sequence continues at coordinate 12,189,347 of NC_138970.1, forward strand.
CACTTTTAAGAGCTAACCTAACATTCCACTAACCAATTGTGGAGAATCAGCCGGCTGCTCCTAACAATCAGGAGGTTCCCGTAGCTATATATATATATATAAATACAATGCTCAATTAGTACACATTAATGTGTGTTTGGGAGAGATCATATTGAGTACACACCTAACCTTTGGCATAGTACACAAAGTGGTGGTCGCAAGAATTGAACCCATAACCTCGAGGTTATTAGGCCAAGTCTTAACTACTGAACCAATGGTCATCTGTAGCTATATAAAGCCATTAAAAAATGGAAAAAAGGATACCTAACTCAAATAAAATATTTAGCAAGCCATCCATGTCAAAATTTAGCTTAGTTTAGTTCAAGGCATCCATGACAAACAATAGCCGTGTCGAATTTAGTTGCAGTTTTGGCTGAAGTAAGATTTGGTGTAAAGTACAGAGGTGCAAAGTGAAATTTTCCCTGACCCAATATTTTGTTTTTCCCTCGGAATCTCTTAAACTAATGAATTTCATATATCCAAAATTATATCAATTAAAAAATAAATTTTCTCAGAGTTGTGTTTAGAAGCTTTTTACCTTGTCAAAGGTTTTATCTCAAATAGTGTTTGCGAGGTATGTAATAATGAAATGGAGCTCCTGAATATACATTGCTTGCTGGATTGTTATTTTGCCTCTTGAGTTTTGGAAATTTTCTAAAGAATAGAGGAGCGGTGTGTGACTCTGACCCATTAAATGTTTGGATCTCACACCATATGAGAGAGTTATATCTGATTATGTGATTAGATTCTGTGCATATAGAAGACTTTGTGGTTTGGGCTATTTGGAAACACAGAAATGCAGTAAAATTTGGTGGGCGTGATGTGGCAGAATTTGCTGTTAACTACATTTCAAAGCCGGGTCTAATATTAGTTACAACAGGCTAATATGTAAAACATTAGTTAAACTAAGGAGGCAGAGATGGGACAATTCAAAGCCATCAGGACCATTTACTAAAAAACAGTAGACATATAACAACAATAATGAGAAACACAATGTTTAGAACAGTAGTCCACAACAACATCACATAGATAACATACCCAACAAAACAACATTAATAGCAGAATCCTAACTGCAGCTAAGTTCAAGAGCTTCTGATGGAGATAACAACTCCTTCCTCCTCCCCTTTAGATACAAGCCATTCACCGGTTGGTTTTCCATCGAACGCCTGTCACTTCACACTTCACGGTTCTCTTACTGATATGAAATTTCCATTACATGCACTAAGAAAATGTCAAGAAGCCTATCAGAAGAAGCAGTTAATGCTAGAAAGAAAAAAATATATATAAGCAATACTTTTGAGTACAAAGAAATTGATTCACCTGGGAGAGCCACAAACTCATAAAATCTTGTACCCTTCAATTTATTGAAGGCTCCTAAGGCAAGTAAAGTCCTCCCACCCTGCCAAGTCAAGATTCGGACAATTGCTAATCTCAAGATTCGTCAACTTGGCCAGGTTCTTCATGGTACTTGGCAGAGAGGTCAAATTGGGACAAGCTGCAATAGTCACTGTTTTGAGTTTGACGAGGAGTTGCATTCCTTTAGGCAAAGATTTAAGGTTTCCACATCCTGTAATCCGAAAGGATCGGAGAGAGGTCAAGCGTTGGATTTGTCTCTCTGGCAAGCAACTTTGTTGTGTGGTCAAGTACAAATGCCTAAGACTGATTAAGTTCCCTATGTTTTTGGGTAACTTTTGAATTTTCACACAACACCTAAATCTCAAAGTTTGCAAATTGTACAGTTTGCAAACCACATTAGGGAGTGTCTCGATATTTGCATTCCCACTGATGTCAAAATATCTCAAATGCTTCAAATTACCAATGGAATGTGGCAACACCTGAAAACATGAGTTACTCAAATCAAGCACATACAGATACTTGAACTTTGAGATGTATCTGTTAACAAAGCCTTTGTCACCAGCTCCCAGTCCTTGAAATGGAAAGAAAACAGTCCTCAGATTCTCTAGTTCGAACAATGACTTTGTGACTTCTTCCGCTGAACAATCAAAATCATGAAATGATACATGCTTAACCTTATCAGAAATCGGCCCAAAATGATAATTTGTTGTAATTAAGCATTCTTCATTTGCCATATATACTGCAAGATCATAGATGATCTCAGGCATTCTACACGTGTTTGATAGATTGCCTTGTTGTTCTTCAGTCTTTTCTAAGAAAAATATGGAACATAACTGATTCAAATAATCAGTGCCAGTATCTTCCAACTCACCAGTTAGGCCAGATGATTGAATGAGCCCCTGTGCCATCCACAACTGGATCAATTTGTCAATTTCAATTTCATAGTTTTTTGGAAAAATTGAACAATATATGAAGCAGCGTTCAACTCAGTTGGTTGTGTGTCGTAGCTCGATCTTAACACGACCAAAATGTCATGTTTCTTTTGTGCCAATTCCCATAGTTGTTTCTCTTTTAATTCTAACCATTTACTTTCATTAGTCTCCATAAACAAATTGTTGCCTAAAGTCTTTGCTGCACGAGGATATCCGTGGCACTTTTTCATAATTTCCTTTGCAATTTCTGCGAGCTTCGCATTCGCATGTTCTTCCCCCAATTTTTGACGACAACCTGCCCACTTCCAAAGCAATTCAAGGCAATCCTTATCTGAAAGACTCTCTAAATTGTATGTGGGAACCGTGCCCACAACTAAAGTGACCCACATGTTACGTGTAGTCACTATGATCTTACTTCCCACAGTACCACCACATCTCAATAAGTCATACAACTTACACCAATCTTGATTATCACAATCACATAAATTGTCCAAGACAAGTAAAAATTTCGTATTATGCAATTTTTCTTGAAGGAGATTCTTTAACTGATTTGAATTGAGGTCAGCACAAGGGGGGGAATCAGTTATGCACTGAACAATTTTTTGCATCACATCTTTAACATCAAGATGTTGTGCTACCTTCACCCAAATCCTCAACTGAAAATGCTTGGCGACCATTTCATGATTGTACAGCAATTTGACGAGAGCTGTCTTACCAATACCCGCAATGCCAACAATGGGGAGGACAAACATGTTCTCATCATTGTCAACACTTGGGGCCATTACAAGTTGTAACAATGTAGCTCTATCATTGACCCTTCCAACAAATTCCGACTCATTTACATTGGAGGAGATCGATGTGCTGGTCGCGTTATGACGTGACGTTGTGACAATGGGATGAAACTTAGTCCTATCATCCGCGATCATGTCTAATCTCTTTCTGATATTTTCGATTCTACTACCCATTTTAAATTTAAATGGGAAATCGAATGAAAAGAATTTGCTTACCACTTGACGTCATAAATCTTCGTAGTGCAATTCATCGAGCAGGTTATCTGCATCATAAAAAGCAGCTTGGAGTCTGTCAAACCATACCCCCATCGCAATTGAGTAATTGTTATGCGCCTGATTCTGAGGAAAACCGCCATGGCCGTACAATCTCTCCGCATCTAAGAGCACAGCCTTGATGGTGGACAAGGTGTCTTTGAGTGTGTTCAGCTCCTGCTCAACACCCCATGCCTTGCCAACTTCCCCGATTGCACCGGACCCTATCTTGCCCAGAATTTTACTTGCTAAGTTGAAAAGAATTGTTTCTACCATGTTCTTATCTCTTGATGACCAACCAGAAGTTGAAGAACAAAGAAAATTAAGCAATCGTTTTAGCTGAGAAATAACGCAAGAGTCAACCTAGGAACAAACACACATACAAACACAAATAATAATTTTTAAGGTTTAAAAATATCTTCTTTTACACCTTGCATTTTCATTATTAATCCTATATTAACAGACCACTAACTATTTGAATACACACTATTGCATACCAAAAATTCTTTATCTTCACCACTACAAACAACAAAAATCCCACAATTTTTAGAATAGTGGCCATCTTCATCAATCTTGATCTCCATTGCCGGCGGAAGTTCATTAGACCTTCATTTTTGCCCGTGTTGATATTCATAATTAGTGTTGAACTTTCGTCGTATTTGATCTTATCATCTCGTCATTTCAGATCGTCGACAGAGTGTTTCATTCTACCTTCCGCTTCGCCAATGTTGTTCTTCATTTTCAGTGTTAAGCTCTCGTTTCTCCTCATCGTTTCAAATTGCCATTCTCACCCTTGATTCACACCTTTCATTCCCACAATCAATTTCAACATTGCTACATTGGGTGGGTATTAAATTTTGTAAAAAAACTAACAAATTTATCAAATTAGTCATGTTCAAGAATACAAAGTTGAACAAACTTAATGTGTTCAAAAATTTATATCTGAACAACAAATAAAAGTTTAATTTATTTTAACCGAACTAACTTAAAATGTTCATTTTTTTTATTTTATATATGAACATTTAATATTTGATCAATCTTAATAATTTGAACAAAATTGTGTTGTTCAAATATGAGTAATCAAATATTGTATAAAAGTTCAACCCTGTTATTCCGAATACGACAAACAAACTCATCTTCCCAACATACGAATAAGATAAATAAAAAATCAAAAAGTTAAGTCATAAACTAACATTTCAATGTTTGTATCGGAGCCAACCATCTCAATATCATCCATGGTATGCAAATCTTTAAAACTAATTTATTTCAATATTCTTAAATCCTAAATCTTCAAAGGCAATACCGTTTTGAGTTAAAAAAATAAGTATAATAGATAAAAGAATGAAGTGAGCTAATTGATAATGAATTATATCATAAATGTATGCTAATGGTAAAGATGATGAAGAAATACAATATTTATATGTTAAAACCCTAAATCCAATAAGGATGATAGTGTGTGAAGAGTATTTTGTGTTTTTAAATATGAAATTTTTGAATAGATAGAATACACTCCATGATGTCCTTAATGGTCATTTCATTGAAGGATATTATTGGAATATAAATTTAATCTATTAACGGTGTGTACTGAGAGTATTAGTGGTGTGTAAATAGAATCACCATTTTATTTAATAAGGGTAAATTATACTAATACCTTTCAAGTTTATGTTTAATATAGATTTCCACTCACATTAAAAAAATTACATTGACCCCCTGTCAGTATTTGTTCATGTCATTTCAAGGGAAATAACAATCATCTTATTTGGTTTAACTCACTGCTTAGAAAATTGAGTTTTTTTTTTTATTTTCTGTATTTTTTTTTAATTTTTATTGTATTTTTTAAATATTTTACACAAATTTTTTATTTTTTAAATACACCTAATCTAAATATATTTAAAAAAGTATAATATTTTGTGATTTTTTTTAAAATTCACCAGTACAAATAAATATAAAATATATAAAAATTCAATAAATTATCATATTGTGTTATATTCAATGAATTTTTAAAAAAAAATTTGTACAAATTATATATTTTTTAAGTATATTTGGATTAAATGGATCTAAAAAGTAAAAAAAAAATAATAATTAAAATATTTTTAAAAATTATTAAAAAATATAAACATACAAATTAAAAACTCAAAAATTTATTTTTGAAAATTCCATGAGGGTGTGGAGTACATTTTTGTTGATGTTATTTTTGTATAAATGTATCTATATGTATTGTATTTTTATACTTTCAAGTTTGATTGGGTGGTTGGTTAGATTTTACGTGAATGGTGTTGTTTGATAATACTGTAATAAATGCAAGTGAATGGATAAGAAAGAAAAATGATGGTTGAAATAAAAATGAAAATTCTATTCATGTATAAAAAAATTATACAAAAAATATCATAAAAATGATCTGGTAGTGATATTGTTGTAAATAAAATTATTTTTATGGGTGTTTTGTTTTAAAGTGAAAGCTCACCATTAAACTATATCATTATGTTTGAAAATTCTGTATAAAATTTATATTTGTATATTATCACTCAATAATAATATGTTAAGGTAGAATTTAATGATGTAAGATTGTAGAGTATAGTAATTATGATAAAAATAAGAAATGGTAAGAAAAGTGGCAAAATGGTCATTTAGAAAATTTTAGGGTAGAACATCAGTAATTTTGTTTTGTTCTTAACGTACACTTAACAGAAAGAGGTAATTTGTAATGAGATTATAAATCTCAGGGAAGTGAATGTAATTTTCAGAATGTGAGGGGAGAAACTCCATTAAACATAAACCTCAAGAGGTGTAAGTATAATTTACCTTATTAATAAATTATCAAATCAATTAACCGTTCATGTTAAATATATATTTACATTAATAATTCAGATAATTTTATTGTTAAATACAAGAGTAGTTAGAAATTTTATTTTTTTTATTAAATAATAAATTATGACTTTTAATTTTCAGAATCACAGAAAATAATTCATATTTTAGGAGCTTTTCCCAAATTAAGGCAAAATAGCAAGCTATTTCCCAAACTAGGCCTAGTTTGGACGGAATTCCCAAACTAAGCTAAAACGTGGTTGTGAACCACGCTTTCACCGTTTTTGTGGCCCTCCCGCGAAAAATTTGTAAAATCGTAAAAGCGTGATTACAAACCACACTTTTAATTAAGAAAGCGTGATTACAAACCACGCATTTAAGGAAATTTGATTTAACCACGCTTTTAAGTAAATTTTTTTTTTCCAGAAAATGTGTTTGTGAACCACGCTTTTACTGTGCTTTTAAATAATATTTTTTCGTCTTCAGAAAACGTGGTTCACAATCACGCTTTCACTCACCAAGGAAAGCGTGGATGACAACCACGCTTTTAACCAAATACAATTTTTAAGGAAAGCATGACCACTCACTATTGATTATTATTATTATTATTATTATTATTATTATTATTCAATCCACATTCTATAATTCGCTCAATCATCTTGTAGATCTCTCTATATAAATTATTCATATAAAATATCGTATTGATAAACAATCTTAGCTACCAAATTTTATTATTTTAATATTTAAAAATAAATTATATAATTTGGAAATTATGTTTCGTATCCATTATTTTTTTAAAAAAATGATAAAATTATATGTACGATTATCAAATCAATTTGATATTTACATAAATAATTTATACATTACATTTTTAAAAAATAAACAGCATGCATTGACTAAAGAGTAGTGAATTGTGTAAAAAATGTAAATTAAATATTTGCTTAATTTACCTGATATTTTTTAAATTGTTATTTAAATATAAAATTTTAAATAAATTTTTATTTTGTTATATAATTCCAATATGATTTGAAAAAGATCAATGATGGACAAAAATAAAAACAACAAATAAAAAATTTAAAAATAAAAATTAAAAAAGAAGAAGAAAATAATGACCTTGAGATACGCACCCTCCCAGAGAACATTTTGCGCAGTTTCGAAAAGATTTTGTCAGGGCTTTTCCCAAACTAAGCCCCTATACGAATTTATTTCCCAAACTAAGCCTACTTTTGCAGAATTTTCGAAACTAAATATTTGTTGCCACAAAATATTTAAATAAAACTTCACATAGCATATATAAAGTATCTAATTTGCTAATTACTACTAAGAACAGGAAAACAAAATAAAAGTATGACTATAACACTTATAACAATTTAGAACGCCGTAGCTAGTTCAAACATAAGTATTCCAGAAAAATAATTTGTGGAAACATTCAACATAACACAGAGCATAAAATAAAGCGACGAGTACAATACTTAACAGTTACATAGACAAATATTAGACAAACATTTCACAAACTCATTGTCGAAAGAGTTATTTTAACACACACAACATATAATTATGGATAACCTAATATAATTCAGTAGACAGATAAACGCCTAATCCTCAAGTTACAATTCGGCCTTGGGTGGGCCTAGGCAACTCTCAACACAACTCAGGCTGAGCTTAGATAACCTCTTAACTTGCCTGGACCCACTTGTAAGGACCAATCCAATTTTAATATTACATTTGAGACCCTTTTCTAGATTTTGGAACTTAAAGTGGTGTTAAGGTAAGATTGAACCAAAAGCTCCAAATTCGATTTTATATTATTATTATTATTTAGTAGTATTCACTCTTTTGCTCTTTTCTCTCTGTCTACACTTTAAATTTTTCTCTTTCTACACTTTGAATCTTGATATGAGGCCAAAACTTGTTTGAAAGCTTACTTTCGGAGATTTAATTTAGATATAAATTAACCAATAATTACCACTATTTAATTACCATTTACTTTTGGGGATTTCATTTCCACAATTTAATTACCAATAATTACCTATAATTCAAACGGTAATTGTCTTTACTATTTAAGGATGAAATTAGACATTTGGTAATGAATTACTATCCTGTCAAGACCAAAATTTTATTTTAAAAAAGGTATACCATTTGGCATGAAATTATTTGGTTCTTAAAAATACATTTATTACTGGCATGAAATTTTTACATTACAGTGCATACTAAATATATTTTTATTTTCATTTTTTCCAACAAATAAACATAAACATGTTTAAAATATTGGACAAATTACAAAAAAAAAAAACTCCAAAGTTTTACATATTTTTTAATTTAAACTCGAAAATTTTAATTTCATCAATTTAAATTTTGAACTTCATTCTGTGTCACAACCTACACTCATGTCCATCTCAGTTACTTTGTTTAACAAGTTTTTTTTTTTGTTTTTTTTAAATACATGTGGCAATATATTATTTACGCTTTTTAACTTCTTGTAAAACCACTTTTAAACTTGACCATACTAGATCACAAATTATCCTAACCATCCATTTAAATATGACCATGCACCTCACATAGTGGATCAAATCTCTCTCCTTCCCCATCTCTTTCGCCATTGAAACCCACCTGTTTCCTGCTACAGCCTAACGCCGTCAAAACCCACGCTGCCTCTACAATCATCCACCCCTCCCCCTTGCTCCACAACCCATCGCCACCCTCTAAATGCACTATTACAGTTTGAAAAACCTGGTTCCATTTCTTTTGGTAAAAATACTTCAGGGAGTTGTTGATTGGCCGAGGATTTGTATAGCGATCCCGGTTTTCCCTTTCGTGCTTAACTGTAATCCGGATTCGGTTTCGTAAGGGTGCTGTTGTCTTATCCTCTTTCTATCCCTTTCTCTTTGTGTTCGAGCTTTGGGTTGTGTTAGGCAAGTTGGGAATAAGTTGGTTGTGTTTTAAAACGTTAAATCTTTGCCCAGTTTTTGGTCTCTCCGCTCGAGCGGCGCTTTTGACGCTCGAGCAGGACTCTATTGTTGCTTGTCCGCTCGAGCGGGGGTGTTGGCGCTCGAGTGGGGAAATCACCTATCCAGTATTTCGTCTGCAGTGGTAGACGCTCGAGCGGGGGATTGGCCGCTCGAGCGGGAGTTTGTGTCAGACGCTCGAGCGGGCACCATGTTTGTAAAGGTTCTGGGAGCGTGCATCCGCCGCTCGAGCGGGGGATTGGACGCTCGAGCGGGGATCTGTGAGTGACGCTCGAGCGGGGATTTTGCCGCTCGAGCGGGGAGACTTTTATATAAAGCCGAGATCCGACCTTTTTGTTCATTTTTCAACATCCTTTCTCTCTCTTACTTTTCCAAAAAGCTATTTTGAGAGTTCCTCTCACTAAAACCCTAACTTCTCTCTTAGGATTGATCTAGTAGGAGTTGTTTTCTCACCTTGGGCCTTTACAAAAGTTGTGTTGATCGTCGAGGGTTATCTTTTAATCTGAAAATTTCGGGATTTGGAGCATTTCCGTTTCTTCATCTCCTTCGTTGAGCCCCATCATTCGAGGTAGGGATAACCTACTCCATCTTATGAGCTTTGTCTTTGAATTTTAGCATTTTGATATGTCGGGGGTTGTTGGGTAATTTTGAGAAAGTTTGGGCCTTTGTGTAATTTTACAAAAGTTGGGGTTTTAAATATATAAACCTATATGCATGTTAGGCATAGAGAAATGAGATTAATGTTAGGACATTGATGGAAATGGAACCTTAGGGTTGTTTTGTGAATTATGGTAATTTGCCCTAATTGGTTTAATTAATTAATGCATATAATTAATTGAAGAAAACGAGGAATTGAATTGAGAATGTTGAAATTGGGAATGTATGGGACTAAAGAGTGTAGTCGAATCCTTTATTGCTCATTTAGTTGAAATGTTGATATATTATCCATTTGTGCATTTATTTCCTGCTTAGAAATAATTGCTTTGGGCTACCGGTGGAGGGTAGTGTTGATTGTTGTAAACAATGCATAATGATTAGGCAAACTAAAACTAATCAATTGGATGTGTCATAGAGTATGACGGTTGATAGAATGCATTAACTTTATGTGTTGGTTGATTGTGCATATGGCCAATGTGTTTATATGCATTATGTGTAGACAGTTTGTAACGCCCTCAAAATAATAACATTAAACCCGACAAATAAGACATGCATTGATACTCAAAAGTTCCACATTCTTTTATTCATTAGAGTTCCATTGCATAGGTATTACATGTTAACATCAAAACAAAATGCCCTACGGGCTTACAGCTTTCCAAGTTAACACTTGGTTACAACAAAAGAGTACTAACTCGTTTACACATTAAGCCCTTGGCTTGAAGTTACATGCAATACATCAAAAGTTAAGCGACAAAAGTATGTCCGCCTCTAGCCTCCCAACTATGTCCTTGGAGGTGGCATGTTTCCAGCACCTGAAAATGATATTCCCATATAGGGTGAGCCACAGCCCAGTAGAAATACACTAAACCAACCATGAACAATGACTAAAATATTAGCAATTGATAGATGGTCAACACTGATACAATCACATAAATCACATATTTATGTCATACGACTTATGAGTCCAAGTTTCCTTTCATTTTCTCTTTTTCAACAGATAAGCATGCTAGCTCTATCATCATTTCCACAGATATGTATAAAAACTATATCCCACATTCAGATAAGCATATAAGCTATATCCACATTCTACAACAGATAAGTGTAACCACAATATCCACAGATAAGCATATGAGCTATATCCACACATCACAAAGATAAGCATATAAGCTCTATCTTCACTTCTTTAGACAAGCATATGAGCTGTATCTACGGAGTTCATCCCCTATCTTCTCCCAACACTATCCGGTTTAGAGGTACATCCCCTATCTTCCCCTAAACCGCGGAGTACATCCCCTATCTCCTCCTCTACACATAACGTATACAAACACAATGGTTCTATATACAATCACTCAATACATATAGTTAATGTATTCTATCAACCGTCAAGTTCCAAGACACATTTCATTGATTAGTTTCAGTTTGCCTAATCATCATGCATTGTCTACAACAATCACGACTATCCTCCACCGATAGCCCAAAGCAGTTATTTCTAAACAGAAAATAAATGCACAATGGATATTCAATCAACATTTCATTTCCTCATTCTTCTCAATTAATTATCCCAATTAATTAAACAATGTAATTAGGTCAATTCCCATAATTAACATTTCAACCCTTAGGTCCCATTTTCATCAATGATTTAACATTCATTCCATTTCTCTATTCCAAACATGCTTCTAGGTTTATTATGAATAAAACCCCAACTTTTGTAAAATTACACAAAAGCCCCAAACTTTTACCAAATTACCAAACCAACCCCAACATCTCAAAATACCAAAATTTAAAGACAAAATCCATAGAGAGGAGTAGGATATCCCTACCTCAAAGTTTAAGCCCAAAAGGAGATGAAGACTCGAAGATCAACGTGCTCCAAATCCAAACTTTTTCAGATTAAATCAAAGCTCTCAACGCCCTCTATCTTTTTAACAAAGGCCCTAGGCTAGATTCACACCCTAGGGAGATCAATTCTTAGAGAGAATATAAGTGTAGAGAGAGAGAGTCTCGGATCTAGGTTTTAATCAAAAAGAGAAATGAAAAACTGAAGTTCAAAATCGCTACTGTCTGCTGATATAAAACACGCTCGCTCGAGCGAAGACTTGGTCGCTCGAGCGACCAGACACAGAAACTCTCGCTCGAGCCAAGGAACTCTCGATCGAGCGAAGAAAAACCCAGACCGCTCGAGCGAAGGAAGCTCGCTCGAGCCAAGAAAGGCAACTCTCAGGTCCAGAACCAGACGCCATCGCTCGCTCGAGCGAAGCCACTCTGGCTCGACCCACCAGACACGAACTCCACTCTCGCTCGAGCGACAAACTCCTGGCTCGAGCGAAGAGCCAAAAATCTGGGCAGCAACACTAGGCTCCCAAACTCAACCAACCTGTAACAAACCTGCCCAACACATCCTATAACTCAATATACAAAGTAAAAAGGATGCAAACAAGATAATAAACAACTACCAACATCCACGGACACATGTCCGGATCACTGTACAACAAGGGTAAACCCGGGATCGCTATACAGTTGATAGAATACATTAACTTTATGTATTGATTGATTGCGTATGTGATTCTGTGTTTATATGCATTACTTGTGTATGGGATGATATGGGGGATGTATTCCACGGTTTAGGGGAAGATGGGCGATGTACCTCTAAACCGGTTAATGGTTAAGGGAAGATGGGGGATGGACCCAGGGATGCAGCTCATATGCTCTCCCATTGTAGTGATGATACAGCTCATATGCTTATCTGTTGAAGTGTTGATACAGCTCATATGCTTATCTATTGGAATGTTGATACAGCTCATATGCTTATCTGTTGTAGTATTGAATATAGCTCATATGCTTATCTGTTGAAGTATTGATATAGCTCATATGCTTATCTATTGTAGTAGTGATATAGCTCATATGCTTATTTATTGAAAAGTTTGTTTGATTTGATGTAGCACTAAAATGTATGTCATCATCGTTTGTGAAGTATGGAAGTAGTTTGTGTGTTATTGATACAACACCAAAATGTGTATCCACCTTAAATTTCGAAAATGTTCTAGTGATGAACTATAATCTCATCAAATGTTTTGGCCAGAGTACTGAACCTTGTTTTCAAACCCAAAGTTGAATAAGAAATGGAAGGTGAATTGTAACCTAGACTTGACCATCATGGAATTGTAATAAGATGTAAATGGAAGTGTAAGTGTTGACCATCTACCAGTTGCTAATCTCTTAGTCATTGTTCATAGTTGGTTTAGTATATTTCTACTGGGCTGTGGCTCACCCTATATGGGGACATCATTTTCAGGTACATGTAGCATGTCACCTCTAAGGACATAGCTTGGGAGGCTAGAGGCGGACATACTTTGGCTGTCTTATTTTCCTTGATTGTATTACATATAGTTTCAAGCCAAGGGCTTAAGGTGTAATTGAGTTAGCACTCTCTTATGTAACCAAGTGTTAACTTGAAAAGCTGTAAGCCCGTAGGGCATTTGCTTTTGTGTTGTAAACATGTAATACTGTTGTAATGAAATACCCTGATGAATAGATGAATGTGGACCTTTATGTATCAATGCATGTCCCTATATGGATGGGTTTAATGTAATTATTTTGAGGGTGTTACAATTTGAGCTAGGGCATCAAGTAGGTAATGGTGAGTTCGCATTCTTTGGACATCATTGACGATGCGACAGCGGTGGAGCAAGGACATGGTTATGATTGAATTTGGGGAAAGGGATGATGGAGGAAAGGGAAAAGATATGCCACGTGTGCATTAAATTTTTTTTTTTTTTTCCTGGTAAACTAAGTTCATAGAGATGAATAGATGGTTAACATTGATATGGAATAAGAAGTTTAAGGTTGAAATTGATAAAATTAAAATTCTACCTTTTAATTTTAAAAATGCGCGAAACCCCATATTTTTTTTTTAATTTGTCGTAAAATATTTTATATAAAAAAAAATAGTAAACTGTACACTATCTAAAATAGTAACATAGAGAAAATTCATGTTATGTGTGTAATTTTGTTTTTTTATTGCGTGCATCAATGGATGTTGACAAGGTGGTGTGGCATATTTGAACACCTCTAAAATATTAGTCAATTGGATGGGTAATAGCCTTCCCCATTGGATTAAGCATCCTTAAAATAATATTAATTTATTAAAATGCTTAAAATGCATCAAATGAGTGGAGCCATCGAAGCGCTACCATTAATTTAATTTTATTTATTTAAAAAAAGCCCTAAGTAATTTTATAATATGATAACTTTTGTATATGATTAAGTCACTCTATGCGACAGCAAAACATTTCTTTTCTTAAAAAATAAACTCATGGAAATTGTTGTCTAATTGCTTGAACCTTGTGCCAACTACCAAAGTACAGAAGAAACTTTCAAGACTAGATCAAATTTAGGCAATTTGTGTTGTTTTTAAGGCATGCAAAATAGTTCTAGAACTTTTCTATTTGACTAACAACATTTTACAGTTGTATATGAATTGAAAACATAAAAATAACTATACTTCTTGTCTTAATTCTTTGTTCTCATTGCTCTTTTTTTTCTCATTCTTTTTGAGGTTGGATATGCTTTGTTCATATGATCATTTTTGAATTCATACACATGTATAGATGTCCTATACAAAAATGTTTATTGAATTTGAAACAAAAAGAAATTTTGAATCACATAGCAGCAACAACTTAAGATTTGGAATAAGTGTAAGAACGCAAAAATGGTTATAGAACTGGACACAAAATGTATATAGATGGATAAGATTCTTCAAAATACTAACAAACTCTATACAATTTTATGCGTATATATGTCTTTGTATTCAATGTTATGATCAATTTTTGTGTTTATAACAAAACTATAAGATTTTTAGCTAGTGACCCATTTTTGATTTATAAGATCTGTAAAGGGGCAATTCCAAAGATTCCAGTCATGGCAGAGTTTAGAGAAATATCAGATATATGCACGCGCCTTATTGAGTGTCCACAGACATTATTTCTATGATTTGAATCCATAACAGTCGAATTATAATAGAATTATTTTATTTTATTTTTTATCAGCATAATAAAACAACCTTACCATTGTGGCAAGGGCCTCCCTCCCTGAATATGATCAATTTGTAAAAGGCATGGACTCCAAATAAATAAATAAATAATAATAACTCTACACAACCCTTAATTTAGGCAATGTTTTATCTTTATTACCCATTATGGATATGGATATAAATATGAATGGAAAGTGTTAAAAATTGTTTCTCCAAATATTTTTTTAATATTTAATGTAGTAGTGGCCTTTTGATCACAATCTAATAAAAAGTAAACCACAATGGACTATGATGCAAATTAACAACTATACTTTGTATAATAATTACAAAAATCATTTGGTGAGTTAAGAATTATTTTTTTTTAGTATTTATTTTAGCTATTCATTTTAAGAAACAAAAAAAATTTCTTTCCTAATTTTAAAAATTGTTTTTTCACTAAAATGGAAATTATATACCTGTGTCAACCTTTCTTTCATTTTGAATAATAATAATAATAATAATAATAATAATAATAATAATAATAATACCAAACAAATCAAATATGTATATAGATACGGATATGAAACCCTAATCCTAGAACTTTGGGTTAGAACATTTTCACAATTCAAAAGCCTAATTTCTAAAATCCTAACCCTAATTTCTGATTTCACAATTCAAAACCATTCAAAACCCTAACCCTAATTTTTTATTTCACATTCAATTGAAAACCCTAGAACATTTTCACAATTCAAAACCACAAGATTTTACCAATTCAAACCACAATTTCAATTCACAAAGCCGATTCTACCCACATAGTACCCACGTTCACATTTTCACAAACATAATAAACACATATAAAATTCAAACTGAGAGAGAGAGAGAAAGATAAATAGTCATACCAGCGAGAGAGGGCAGAGAGCGACCCACAGAGAGAGAGAGAGAGAGAGAGAGAGAGCAGAGAACCCACGGAAGGAGAGAGAGATTGTGAGACCAGAGAGAGCGAGAGCGAGTAGATCGACTAAGTGTAAAAGGCGTGGTTGCAAATGAGGGGGGTGGGGTGTTTTTATATAAGTTATAAAAGTGTCACTACGAACCACTCTTTCATTTAAAATCGCGTTTTGGTTAAAAGCATGGTTATAATTCACACTTTCTTCACTCAACAATAAAAGTGTGGTTTATAATCACGTTTTTTGGAATTTTTTTTTTTACTTAAAAAAAATCAAATTTCCTTAAAAGCGTGGTTTGTAACCATGCTTTCTTAATTAAAAGCGTGGTTTGTAATCACGCTTTTATAATTTTACAAATTTTCCACGGGAGGGCCACAAAAACGGTGAAAGTGTGGTTCGCAACCACGTTTTAGCTTAGTTTGGAAATTCCATCCAAACTAGGCCTAGTTTGGGAAATAACTTGCTATTTTGCCTTAATTTGGGAAAAGCCTCCATATTTTAAGTACACCTTAAAGGTGTACTTATAATTTATAATTTATTTATTTTTTATGCAATAATATATTGTCCATCCTCCATTAGATTCTTATTAAGGTCAATTACAGTGAATTTCTCTGAAGTTTATAAAAATGCAGTAAGTTTCATGATTGTGACTTAATTATATTAATTTTTCTTTTATTAAGATTAAATAGGCTGGACTTAATATAAATGATAACAAAAATATAAAAATAGACAATGAAAATTTTACAATTTTATTTTAAAAAAATGATAACGTCATTGTTCTCATATACATATATATATATATATATATAATTAACAAATTATTAAAATCTCAAACTCAATATAAATATATCAAAATTGTTAGGCTTATTATATTGGAAAATGCTATATCTCAAATTTCCTACCAAACAAATGGCCAAATGTCTCAGCGATGGACTGAGGGGAGGGCCTGGCAGGGGCGACCGCCCCCCCAAAGTTTTGAAAAAAACCCCCTAGATATAGTATTAAAAATACAAATATTTTAAAATTATATAG
This sequence comes from Camellia sinensis, assembly GCF_055761805.1. NCBI lineage: Eukaryota > Viridiplantae > Streptophyta > Magnoliopsida > Ericales > Theaceae > Camellia > Camellia sinensis. The sequence goes on from NC_138970.1 coordinate 12,206,132, forward strand.
GTTCGCCACTCCAAAGTTTTTGCAAGAAATTTAAGAACCGCCACCTCCTAAATTTTCTACTTTAAAATTTAAAATTTTAATTATTTTTTTGATAAATACTAATAATAATAATAATAATAATAATAATAATTTATTTTTTAAGTATAATTACTTTTTATTTTAAATTTAGTAATGTTAAAATAATTGAGAATTTATTTGTGAATATGTTAAAGTTTTTTTTGTCTGATTAGGACCCAAAATTTTTAATTGTTTGGTTATAACTAAATTTAAAAAAAAAAAAACTACTCATGTGTAACCTGTCCCACACTTGAAAATGTCCCAAAATTCTTATTAACCTAATTTTTTAGGCCCTCTTCTCCACTTTACTCTTTCTTTCTCTCTGTAAATGATATGAAAGCTTGGAAAAGAACTCGCAAAACGTACAAAATATTCATGGTCAAGAGTGCATTTTCTTCAGTTTCCACGGCGACAGCAGAACGTGCATTTTCAGCAATGAAAATTGTAAAGACTAGATTGCGCAACAAGATGGAGGATGATTTTCTTTTAAGCTACTTGTTAACTTATGTTGACATAGACATTGCTCGAGATTTTGATGTAGATTCCATCATAGATACTTTTTATATTATGAAAGAACGTCGAGCACAACTTTAGATGCCTAAGTAGATATGTAAAGCAAATAGTTGCTTTTTTGAAAATTAATATGGATTTACTAGAACATATCCAATATATATTTTGATAATATTTTGTAATTATATATAATGAATAGAAACATCTAATTATATATTTTTGTGATATTTGGGTAGAAATTGGTATTGTATATCACATGCTCATTACAAATTTTTTGATTACATATACACTCGCCCCCCCAATATTAGAATCCTGCGTCCGTCTCTGAAATGTCTTAAATGAAAATTTACAGTTTCATTTAACAAAGATGATAACGTCATTTTTCTCATATATATATATATAATTAACAAATTATTAAAATTTCAAACTCAATATAATTATATCAAAATTATTAGGCAAATTACGGACTCCAGATTCATATGAGACATTTAGTCATTTGCTTGGTAGAAAATTTAGTATCCCTAACATTACCCTATTATATTTGTTTCAAATATCAAAGGGAGGTCAGCACAACTTGGAATGTGTGTGGGTTAATCTGATTTTTCTTGATCTCAACTACCTAGCTTCCAGATATACAAGTATAACTTCAATACCTTTTCTATAGCTTCTCAAAATTGAGAACGCGAGTTCCCATATGTTTTCCAAGACTGCTTCCAATATCGCATGTTTGCACTGCCATCAAATGGAGAGCTGTAATAATCAGAAGGTCCTCTAGAACCTCTACTTCCGTTGCTCTCCCTTTGGTCATTCCTCAATTCCTCCTGAAGGTCGTACTGTGAACGCTGCAAATAAAAAATGGTAATTAATATTCAGCAACAGCAACTCATAAAGAACAGAAACAAATCAAGAGATAGTTTCATAACTACATTTATTAGACTCAACACAATGATCGCGGCAATCTTTTGTACAAGGAACAAATTGCAGATAAGCCTCAAACTCGAGAATGTATTTTCAACCAAGCTAAAGAAAAGTCTTTTAGGCCTAGCAGAAATCATTTTTGTACTGCAGCTAGTCGGTTTTAGATACTGCATTAGTTGGTCTTTTAATGAGGCAATGCCCACTACAATACAAGTATCAGAAAAAGTGATCAAAATGCACAAATTATCATTTATTTTTATCCTTCTGATTTGAAGAATTCCTTTTGGTATTCCATAGAAATTTCCTGTTAGGAAATCAACATTAGGCAGTCCAATCTACAAAATCATTGTATTCATGAGTCAAGTGTATAGCATGGAGCTATTAAAGCATTAAGCAGTCAGATTAGCATTTATACTTCATGTATGTTATATCTGATGGTGTGTCAGATTCACGAGATTGAAAGGAAACGAATGGAGTAGGCAATGATCCAATTTTTTCAGTTGAAACTGTCTCGTGGACTTGTAGTTTACATGAATTTATATATTTGAGACAAGTTGATAGAATGAAAGACCAAAACATGCAGATCAAAATCAATACACAAGATTAGGAAAGAACACAATAAGCAAATCAGTTTAAGAACAAAATATGCTCAAAAAATTCCAGGTTCCCAACCCACATCTCACAGAAAACCTCATCAAGTTAAACGTATCTTGCTAATAGCATACCTTGTTTGGATCTGAAAGTACAGCATATGCCTCTCAGATCATTTTAAAAAGTCTGTCAACATCCTTGTGGACCTTATCAGCTATTTCCAGAGTTGTTCATCATTTCCACTCTCACTTCTTGCCAGGAATTGACCAGCCTATATTCAAATAAACTTATCAAAAAGAATGACAAGGATGAGAGAGCAATAATAAATAACTCAAGAAATTTAAAGACCTTGTCTGGATGATGTCTCAGTGCTGCTTTCCGGTATGCCTTTTGGATCTTGGATCTAGCATCAGATGGTTTAATTCCCCTGTAATAAGGAATGACCTTAGAAGCTTCCAATACAGAGTTATTACGTCACAATCAATCACAATGGTGGACTCAACAACTTCAATCTCACAAAGTAACATGACAAATCCACTTGGATACAATAGGAAGAATCATCAAAGTAAGGGTTGAAAGACACAGCAACATTCTAGATGGAAATACAGTAGAAAGTTAATTCCCGTTTTCAGTAGTCTGTTCTAATTGTATGTGCTCGTGTTTCTAGAAGAAAAATGAACTACTTGTCAAATTCACATGCGTTACATATAGTTTGCATATTTTAGCACCTTTTTTTTGGTAAGTAAAATATTGTTAACTAATAGTGCCGAAAGGGGCACAAGTTACCACTAATACATAGTACATGATATATATTGTACAAAAAGAAACTGTTATCATATGCAGATAACGGAATATAGGAATAAGTAAAAATTAAACTTAGGACCATCCGCTACTGGCCCAGCTAGAATTAAATTTGTACACCTAACAGTAAGCCAAAAAACAAATTACATTACTAGATTCTTGTTTTTGGTTCATTAAAAAACTTAGAAATGGTTTATCAAACATCATTTGCAACCAACACACATTAAAATATGATCTGAAAATGAATGAAAAGATAACCTTAAATAATGGGGCAGAATGAGGAATTTTTTGTTGGAAAAATTGGTTTTTATAGGCTTATTTTGGCCAACTTTGAGCCCAAATGCCCAAACTAGAGAGGGCCCCAAACGTCTTTTGGGATGGGTCCAAAGAGGTGATGTGTTTCTTGCCGCGTGGCAAGTCACACGTTGAAAACGGTTCGTCAAAACCATTGATGAGTGAATGAGAACTTGACGTCGTTTTCGGGTTCGTGGAATGGACAATTAAAGAAGTAAATATGGGTTTCCTTGAAATGGGTTGTCCCATATTGAAACTTGAAGAGAACTTATGTGTGTATATAAGTTCTAGATGACAACACTTGGGTCGGGCTCTAAGGGGCACTGTAAGTTTGTAGAAGAGAGAAGTTATGGACAATGTGAACCTTAGCCCAAACCACCACACCCACATCGCCGCCGTCCGACCAAGCCGTGCCGAGCACGGTTGTGGGTCGGGTCAGTTCTAATATTAATTTTTTTGGAGGAAATTTATTTGAACTTTTTCCAAAATTCTTAACGAAATTAATTCAAATTTTGTGCCAAATTTGAATTTAATTTTTCTGCCCATTTGTTACTTCCTCTAGTCCAATTTTCCAAACAGATCAAACTGTTCAAACAATTTTTGAGATCTGTTGAAACCCAGACAGATTCAAATTTGCCAGACAGGTTCAAATCTGCCAGACAGGTTCAAAACTGCCCAGAACAGATTCAAACTGCTGTGCCGCTATCTGTTGAAACTACCACCGAATCTGTTTGAATTTCAAACTAAATCTGTCCAGTTTTTTGCACTTGTTTATGCTCAAAATCAGACCTGTTCGGGTCTGTCTTTTTGCCTATAAATATCTTCCATTTTCAGCAGTCTTGGTGGTCGAAATAGGGACTGAAAAATTCATTTTTTGCTGTCCAATTTTTCGCTTTGTTGCATATATTCTTCATATAATTTTAGGAATAAATTTAGAGTGTTTAGAACACAGGTTTTGTTCGCCGTATAAATTATTTGGAGTACTACTACAATTTGTGAAGATCATTGTATCTTGGGAGATAGACGCCACTTAACTGTAAGCACCATAGCGGGGCAAATTTGTCTTAAGGACTTGATCTTTTAAATTCTTTACTTGGTTCGGTAAAATAAATTCGGTAAGTAATTTATTTTTATTTGTTTGATTTGTTTCAATTTATTTATTGTACACAGAAGATTGTTCCTACACTTTTCAAGCCTGATTCCAAAATGCAAAAATTCATCAAAATGTGTATGAAAATCATATATGAAAAATGTAGATACATCAGGCACAACTTATTGGAAACTACATAAAACAATACAAAATTATGAAATGTATCAATATGCAATCAAAATTTGTATAATAAATGAGTTTCATAATAGAAATCCAAGTCCATGGAAATAAAATATGTCATAGGAAACAAAAATGCAGAGGACTTACAAAATGAGATAATGATCCAAGGAGATTCCTTTTTTATCCTTTTCTTCCACGTGGCGACGAGCTTGTCTCAATTCTTAACATTGCCGCCAGTTGGTCAGTCTGGTGAGCCACACCGTTGAACCTTGTCTTGTGATTTCTTTTCAAGAAGAAAGGTTAGTCTATGAAGGTTAGTGGCTGATTGTTCCTACAAAATGGAGTCTTGAGGAGAGCTACTCCCAAATTCGACACATAGCATTCATCCTTCAGATTTGAAGTCTTACTACCTTTTGGTCAAACGGCCAAGGGTTAATGTAGAATAATGACTTCCATTTCTTGGAGGACACACTAGAGATGCTTCGGCAAGGTGGCTACGGCAAGGTGGCTATCACGGGACACTTGGCAGTTTAAGAGCTAACCTAGCATTCCACTAATCAAAGTGAGGAGAATCAGCCAGCTGTTCCTAACAATTAGGAGATTCCCATTACAATATAAAGCCATTCGAAAATGGAAAAAAAGACATCTAATCCATCTCAAATCAAATATTTAGAAAGACATCTGTGTCAAAATTTAGCCTAGTTTAGTTTAAGACATCCGTGCCAAACAATATCTGTGTCGAATTTAGTTGTAGTTTTGGCTAAAGTAAGATTTAGTGTAAAGTGAAATTTCCCCTATCCCAATATTTCATTATGCCCTTAGAATCTCTTAAACTGATGAATTTCATATATCTGAAATTATATCAATTAAAAATAAAATATTAAATTATCTCCAAGTTGGGTTTAGAAGCTTTTTTACCTTGTCAGAGGTTTTATCTCCATTAGTTTTTGCAAGGTATGTAACAATGTAATAGAGCTCCTGAATCTGATATACAGTGCTTGCTGTATTTTTATTTAGCCTTTTGAGGTTGAAAATTATACGGATTTCAAGATTGGGAGACTATCTAAAGAATAGAGGAACAGTGTGTGACTTCGACCTTTATGTGCGGATCCTACTCCATATAAGAGAGTAGTATCTGATTCCGTGATCAGATTCTGTGCACATAGAAGACCTGTTCGTTGTGGTTTTTGGGCTTCCAAATGCCACTTCTTCCCGTCGCATCGACGAATCTAGTCACAAGGTTTCACTTTTCAGTGAGTGAAAGATTTGTTCCCGGGTGTACGTTGAAAACTTCTATAGTAGAAGTCATTTGAGGGGGCTTGGCCACACTCTAATAAGTTCCCATCCCATCTCTTTTTTTTTTCATTAAACAATAATGGACTTGGCTTCGTTCACTCCACAATCATTGAATCTGGATCCGGAAGTGGTTGCACTCTTTAGAAGTAAAAGAAAGACGGTAAATAACGAAAAAGCTTGCCTTGGAAGAGTCTAGGAATTAACTACATATGACTGACTATACTTCTCTTTGTCCCCCGTTGGGTCAGCCTCAAGTGACAGAAATGCAGTAAAATTTGGTGGGTGTGACGTGGCAGAATTTGTTGTTAACTACATTTTAATGCCAGGTGTAATATTAGTTACAGCACGATAATTAGTGTAATGTTAGTTAATCTAAGGAGGTAGAGATGGACAATTCAAAGCCATTAGGAACATTTACTAAAAAGCCATAGATATGTAACAACAATAATGAGAAACACAATGTTTAGAAAAGAATTCCACAAGAACATTACATATACAACATACCCAACAAAACAACATTAATAGCAGAATCCTAAATGCAGTTAAGTTCATACCCAACAAAACAACATTAATAGTAGAATCCTAAATGCAGCTAAGTTCAAGGGCTTCTGACACAGAAAACAGCTCCTTCCTCATCCCTTTTAGAGACAAGCCATTCATCTGTTGGTTTTCCATCGAACACCAGTCACTTCACACTTTGTGGTTCTCTTACTGATATGAAATTTTCATTACATGCACTAAGACAATGTTAAGAAGCCCATCAGAAGCAGCAGTTAATGCAAGAAAGAATAAAAACACAAGCAATACTTTTGAGTACAACGAAATTGACTCACCTGGGAGAGCCACAAACTCATAAAATTTTGTACCCTTTAACTTATTGAAGCCTTCTAAGGCCTACAAAGTCCTCCCACCCTACCAAGTCAAGATTTGGACAATTACTAATCTCAAGATTCCTCAACTTGGGTAGGTTCTTCATGGTACTTGGCAGAGAGGTCAATTTGGGACAAGCTGCAATAGTCACTGTTTTGAGTTTGAAGAGGAGTCGCATTCCTTTAGGAAAAGATTTAAGGTTTCCACATCTTGTAATCCGAAAGGATTGGAGAGAGGTCAAGCGTTGGATTTGTCTCTCTGGCAAACAACTTTGTTGTGTGGTTAAGTACAAATGCCTAAGACAGATTAAGTTTCCTATGTTTTTGGGTAACTTTTGAATTTTCACACAATACAAGATTCTCAAAGTTTGCAATTTGAACAGTTTACAAATGGCATTAGCGAGTGTCTCGATATTTGCATTCCTATTGATGTCAAAAAATCTCAAATGCTTCAAATTACCAATGGAATGTGGCAATACCTGAAAACATGAGTTACTCAAATCAAGCACATACAGATACTTGAACTTTGAGATGCATCTGTTAACAAAGCCTGTGTCACTAGCTCCCGATCCGTGAAATGGAAAGAAAACAGTCCTCAGATTCTTTAGTTCGAATAATGTCTTTGTGACTTCTTCCCCTGAACAATCAAAATCATGAAATGATACATGCTTAACCTCATCAGAAATCGGCCCAAAACGATAATTTGTTGTAATTAAGCATTCTTCATTTGCCATATGTACTGCAAGATCATGAATGATCTCAGGCATTCTACACGTGTTTGATAGATTGCCATGTTGTTCTTTAGTCTTTTCTAAGAAAAATATGGGACATAATTGATTCAAATAATCAGTGCTAGTATCTTCCAACTCACCAGTTAGGCCAGATGATTGAATGAGCCCTTGTGCCATCCACAACTGGATCAATTTATCAATTTCAATTTCATAGCTTTTTAGAAAAATTGAACAATATATGAAGCAACGTTTCAACTCAGTTGGTTATCTGTCATAGCTCGATCTTAACACGACCAAAATGTCATGTTTCTTTTGTGCCAATTCCCATAGTTGTTTCTCTTTTAATACTAACCATTTACTTTCATTAGTCTCCATAAATAAATTGTTGCCTAAAGTCTTTGCTGCACGAGGATATCCGTGGCACTTTTTCACAATTTCCTTTGCGATTTCTGAGAGCTTCACGTTCACATGTTGTTCTCCCAATTTTTCATGACAACCTGCCCACTTCCAAAGTAATCCAAGGCAATCCTTATCTGAAAGACTCTCTAAATTATATGTGGGAACTGTGCCCACAATTGTAGCAACCCGTATGTAACGTGTAGTCACTATGATGTAAACCTTTCTTCAGCTTAGTCACTATGATGTAAACCTTTCTTCAGCTTAGTGAAGAAAGCCACAGACTTCTTATGGATAGAAGAGTGCGAAGTCGCCTTGGCCGACTTGAAGAAGTATTTGACCACAGCTCCAGTTCTCTCAAATCCTGTACCTGGAGGGGAGCTGTTCTTATACTTGGCAGCTTCAGAGCTGGCAGTGAGTGCAGTAGTAATCAGAGAAGAAAAGGGAGAGCAAAGGGCTGTTTACTATGTTAGTAAAACCCTAGCTGATGCAGAGACCAGAAACCTACCATTGGAGAAGCTAACACTGGCTTTAGTAATGGCTTCCAAGAAGTTGAATCATTACTTTCAAGCCCACAAAATTATGGTGTTAACCGAGCATCCCTTGAAGTCCCTGTTGCAGCAGGGAGATCTGACAGGCAGAATAGCAAGATGGGCAGTGGTGTTGGGCCAATACAACCTGGAATTCAGACCTAGAATAGCAATCAAAGGCCAAGTTTGGCCGACTTCGTAGCTGAGTTCACACCAGGTGCCATCATACATCGGGCTTCGTTGAGCCGAGGTATATGATGTCCAAGTGAACAAGGAGAAACCTAGCTGAAGATAGCAGAACAAAGGAATGAAGAGAAACTCAGGCCATGCAGTATTTACATCGGCGACTCCTTCCTTCTGTTTGTTGATGGGAGTTCAAACCGACAAGGAGTGGGGGCAGGAATAGTGCTAGTATCGCCAGATGGGCAGATATTGGAACAATCCATTCGTTTGAGGTTTAAAGCCTCAAACAATGAAGCAGAGTATGAAGCACTGATTGTAGGATTAAATCTGGCTGTAGCAATGGAAGTTGACGAGGTAATAGTCTTCTGTGACTCCCAGCTTATCGTCAACCAGGCAACAGGCGAATACGCAGCCCGAGATAAAAGGATTCCGGCCTATGTAAAGGAGGTGGGTAGACTGATAGCCTTATTCCAAAATTGCCGACTACAGCAGGTTAGTCAAGATGACAACAGTCATGCTAATGCCTTGGCCAACCTGGCTAGTGCAATGTAATTATGAGAGGGAAGGACAATAATGATTGAATACAATAATTATTCCAAAACATTATTTTCTTTCCAAACTCATTCTTCAAGCATTATTCAACTATGACATCCTATTTTGATTGAAAACCCCAAAAGTTAAACGTAATTCCTTTATTTTCTTTAAAAATGCTTTTTTAGCCACAAACCGGTAAAAATTTCAAAACTAATCAAATCGAAATCCGTTTTTGTTCAAATTAAAAACATAATTCTTTCATAACCTTACAAACATATTCCAAGTTTACACTTTTGCAATTGGGTCATCAACTTTTTATTTTTCTCAAAATTTCTCTTTTAAGCAAATAAAACACAAAATTTTTAAAAATTCTAATTAAATTATGTACAACTCTAAACTCCATATAATCAAGCAAAAGTGCATAAAGAAGTGTAGAAAAAATCTCTACTTAAAAATTTATTCAATATTCCTCAATATCAATTTATTTTCTCAAAAAAATAAATTCCAAAACTCAAGGACGAGATAAATATTTCAACATTAATTTCTCAAAATAAATTATCTAACCATAATATGATATAGATATAATCCATACAACTATTAAATTCTATTTTCGGATTTCTTTTACAAAATTAACAACACAAAATGATTTTTCCAAAATCAATATCAAAATACCAACATTCTTAACATTACAACATAATTTTTCTTCCAAAAATTATCAAACAAAAACCTGAAAAGATACCTATATACAATACCTCTTATAATGATATATTTTTTCAAAATAATCCTAACATAGTTTTAATGTAAAAATATGAAGAAAGTCCTTACCTCAAATAATAAAGAAAAACAGATCTGGAAGGCAAACAACGCCCAATCATGAATTCGAGACTACCATTGCGAAGAATACGACGAGCTCTCCACCTTTCATTTATAACACTTTTGCAAAATCTCATTCTAAAGACTCTCACTCTAAGCTCAAAGATTTTATCATTTATGAGGGAAAGAGACGAAGCAAAGAGCTGCCTAGGCTCTCTGCCACACCAAATGAGAAGGAAGAAAAAAAAAAAAAGAATGAAAACAATTGAGGCGAGCCAACTAATTTGAAAAGAGGGAAAGCAAAAGGAGGTGCGGGGACAGCCCCTCATGGATTGTCTTCCACTACACTTATTATAATATGTATAAAATTTTATAATATAAATTATAAAATAATATAATTTTTCTCACCATATGGTACATACCATAAAATCAACTATCAAATATTTATTATAATCCCTATATAATAAATAATAACAACTTTCAAGGTGGTTACTACCAATCCCATAATTAAAAAGGACCAAATAATTAAACACGAGTCACTAAACAAATTCAAATTAAATTGAATCTAAATCATGGGTCTCATCCATAAGTCAAACATGGTTCAATTATACACTAAAATAGACCAAATTAATTTATCTCAAATCATGGTCTAAACATTAAAATTAAATAACAAAATTCTGCTATAAATTAAACTGAATGCCAATCAGTCTGCGAATTTTCATAAAATAAATATACATCAATAAATTCTGAAATTTTTACCCGACGTGCTAGACTCGTATGTGAACCACATATAACAATTTCATAATTTTCTGAGAATGGTAACTATTTTTAAAAAATACAAAACCAAACTATTTTTGCACAGAATTTACACAGCACTCAAATTCGAAAATTTGCTCAATTAAATTATGCACTGGTTATTAAAAAAAATAAAAAGTAAAAATTTGGGGTCACTACACCAATTTAATATTGTAATGTTGTGTATGTTTCAGTTCAAGACAGTTTAAATTTTAAAATAAAATTTGAAAGTTTTAATTAATTAATTTTTATGTAAGTTGATTGATCTTTTGACCTAGCCAACTAGGCTGAATCATTTTTTGTTTGATTGATTTACTAGTTTAACCGCAATTTTAATGGTTTTATCAAAATATATTCGTTGGATTTGTTTGATTCGAAATAAACTAAAGATTGACATGATTAAAGATTGAACGACTAATTGCTTGATTAGAAATAAATTTTCTGCTTAAACAATTATTAACTTTTATTTTACAATCTCACATCGAGAAAATAAGAAAAAAGTGAGTTGTTTCACTTTTATAAAAATAAACCTTATGCTCCTATTTAATATTGTAGTGTTATGCATGTTTCAGTTCAAGACAGTTTAAATTTTAAAATTAAAATAATATTTAAAAGTTTTAATTAGTTAATTTTTATATAAGTTGGTTCGTCTTTTGACCTAACTGATTAAGTTGAACCGTTTTTGGTTTAACTGATTCGTTGATTTGTCAAAATATATTGGTTAGATTTGTTTGATTCGAAATAAATTTAAAATGGATCTAACTAAAGATTAAATGACTGATATTGTTTGATTCGAAATAAACTTCCCCCCAAAACAATTGTTAATTTTTATTTTACGCAATCTCGTATTAGGAGAAGAAGGAAAAAGTGAATTGTTTCAATTATATAAAGTAAATATATATTCCCATTTAATATTATAATATTATACATGTTTCAGTTGAAAACATTTTAAATTTTAAAATAAAATAAAATTTAAAAGTTTTAATTAATTAATTTTTCTATAAGTTGATTCGTCTTTCGATCGATTTTAACAATTTATCAATATATATAGTTTTATTTTTTTGATGGGACTTAAGGCTTGGTTTGGTTTGGTTTGGTTTATATAGTTTTATTTTTAAAAAGTATGTTTAAGGTTTATGATAAATTTTAACATAGAATAAACTAAAAATAAAAAATTTATAAAATGAAATTTATTTTTATTTTATCATAAATATATATATTTTAATTAATTTTATTTTTTCATCTTTACCAATTAAATTATGACAACTCCAATATTTATTCTAATAAAATGGTTAAAATTTAATTCATTTTAAATTAGTTTTCTATACTTTTAAAATAAATTTTATGTTATTATTTAATTTTAAAATTATTTTTAATTATTTACGGGTTTTTCTGCTAGTATATTATATAAGAAAAAGAGAGTTTCTAGTAAAAAGACTTGTGAGGGTTCAAAGTCTCATTCCACAATTGCTAATTTTTGTGATTTTAAAAATAATTCTATTTGCTAACAATCTAATTATAGATGAAAGAAAAAAAAAACAAAAAATCACCTAAAATTTTGAATTACAAGTTCCTAAAATCTCTCTCCTAATATTTTTCTCTTTCCTAAATCTCATCTCATAACAAAGTAATTAGACATTAAAAAAATATTATACATTAAAAAAAAATCTCATCTCATAACAAAGTAATTATATATTTAAAAAAAAAAGTTATAAATTAAACAGAACGTAAAACCACAATTGTTAATTTTTGTAATTTTAAAAATAGTACTATTGGCTAACAAAACAACTATAGATTATAAATAAATAATAAAAAAAAAAAACATAACAATCTAAAATTGCTAATTTTTGTAATTTTAAAATAATATTATTGGCTAACAAAGTAACTATAGATTTAAAAAAAGAAAATGAATAATAATGTCCTAAAATCTCTCCCATAATATTTATCTCTTTCTTAAATCTCATAATCTATTTATCTATATTATATATTATATTAATGTGACTTTTCATGTTAGAGACTTTAACTGTTTCAAAACCTTAAATTTAATTTTAGTATTTTTATAAAGAAAAAATTAAAACATCTGTTAGCTATTTCAAGGACATAAATATTAACCTTCAAAATTATTTAATGCAAATATTTTTCCGGTGACCCAAAAAAAAAAAAAAAATAAGAAAGAAAGAAAGAAAAAAACACACACACACACACACACACACACACACACACACACACACACAAGTCTCAACCCCCTTCTCCCTCTCAAAATAAATCAAGCCTTTATTGAAAAAGAATATAAATCTCATACAATCTTTTTTCTCCTAAAATAAATCTAATAAAAAAGAAACTTTCTCATCTCCTATAAAATGTATACTATAGCGATCCCGGTTGCCACTTTTACTATTCTGTTGTATTCCGGACTCGATTCCGTGAAGTTGGTAGTGGTATCTATCTTGTTGCCGTCCTTTAATTCCACTTGTTTGAGTTTTAGGATGTTTTGGGCAGGGTTGTTACATGTTGGTTAGGCCGTGGTTTCAATCCCCTGTTGCCCAGTTTTTAGGCATTCCGCTCGAGCGGGTCTTCTTGCGCTCGAGCGGGGATTGCACACCTCCAGTATTTCGTGTCCCTGCAAAACTTCTGCAGATGTGATTTTTACGCTGCGAGCGGGTTTGCTTACGCTCGAGCGGTGGCGCTCGAGCGGGTTTGTTGGCGTTCGAGCGGGTAGTACTTTCTGGGTTTAAGTTCTGGGAGGTGGAGATCTACGCTCGAGCGAACTGGTTTTCGCGCTCGAGCGGAAGTGCTTTATTCTTGTGTCTTGGCGCTCGAGCGGGCCTTGTTGCGCTCGAGCGTGTTCAGATTTTTGTTCTTGGCGCTCGAGCGTTGTGTTCTCCACTCGAGTGGGTCTTACGTATATGAGTTATCCGCTGGGTGATTTTAAATCACTTTTTGCTTTTCTTTCTCTCTCCAACTTTTTCTAAAACCCATTTTTGAGAGCCTCTCTCTCTAGAAACTCCCTTCTCTCTAGGGTTTGATCTAGTTAGAGTGTCCTCCTTCTCTTCGGCCTTTGTAAAAGTTGTGTGGATCGTCGAAGGCGTCGTTTTGATCCGAGAATCTTGGTCTTTGGAGCACTTTGGTTTTGGTTTCTTCTCCATCCGAGCACTAACTTCGAGGTAGGGATATCCTACTCCTCTTTATGAGCTTTGTCTTTAAGTTTTAATATTTTGAGATGTTGGGGTTGGTTTGGTAATTTTGTGAAAGTTTGGGGCCTTTGTGTAAATTTACAAAAGTTGGGGTTTTAGCTGTATAAAACCTAGATGCATGTTTGACATGGAAAAGTGAAATTAATGATAAAACATTAATGAAAATGGAACCTAAGGGTTGTAATGTTAATTATGGAAAATGCCCTAATTACATTGGTTAATTAATTTGCATAATTAATTATGAGAAATGAGGAATTGATTTGGAAAGTTGTGGGATTAAAGGGTGTAGTTGAATTATTTATCACTCACCTAGTTGAAATGTTGATTATATATCCATTGTTGCATTTATTTTCTGTATAGAAATAACTGCTTTGGGCTATCGGTGGAGGATAGTCTTGATTGTTGTAGACAATGTATGATGATTAGGCAAACTGGAACTAATCACTGGAATGTGTCATTGAGTATGACGGTTGAAAGAACACATTAAATTTATGTGTTGTGTGATGATGTGTATAATTATTGTTTACATGCATTGTGTTGTGTTGGAGGAGATAGGGGATGTACTCCACAGTTTAGGGGAAGATAGGGGATGGACCTCTAAACCGGATGTTATTGGGAGGAGATAGGGGATGGACTCCATAGATAGAGCTCATATGCTTATCTATTAATGTGTTGACAGAGCTCATATGCTTGTCATTGGAAGTGTGATAGTGCTCATATGCATATCTGTGGAAGTGATGATATAACTTGTATGCTTATCTGTTGGTGTGTGATATAGCTAGTATGCTTATCTGTTATGAAAGGGAAAAGTGTTTAATATGAGTTACTGTCTCATATGAGTTGTTTGGCCAGGTTCTGAGCCATGGTTATAAATTGAGAATTTGAAAGGAATTGGAAAATGAATGGTAATATGGACTTGTACGTCACGAAAATGTAAAGTGTGATAAGGGAAAGTATCAGTGTTGGCCATCTATCAACTGCTAGACTTTTAGTCATTGTTCATATTTGGTTTAGTATATTTCTACTGGGCTGTGGCTCACCCTATATGGGAATATCATTTTAAGGTACAGGTAGCATGCCACCTCCAAGGACGTAGCTTGGGAGGCTAGAGGCAGGCGGACTTTTGTTGTTTTATTTCTTTGATGTATTACATGTATATTCAAGCCAAGGGCTTAATGTGTAAATGAGTTAGTACTCTTTTGTTGTAACCAAGTGTTAACTTGGAAAGCTGTAAGCCTATAGGGCATTTGCTTTTGTTGTTAACATGTAATACTTTTGGTAATGGAACTCTGATGAATAGAAGAATGTGGAACTTTTATATATCAATCCATGTCTATATTGATGGGTTTAATGTTATTATTTTGAGGGCGTTACATATACTATCAATATCTTTTATAACTAGTCTGATTTGTATAAACTTAAAATTAAGCTTAACATAAAGCAAAAATTAAACCTTATATATAGATTTTCTCTCTATTCCATAATTAAATACAATTTTATTCCCAAATGAAATTAAGCACATCTATACTATATATATGTATATATATTTTTTTAAAATCTCATGTTTTTTTTTTTTAATGATTGCATGATTTCTTGTGAACTCTTTCTCTAATCAATTTTTTCTCCAACCCTAAAATCATAACTATCATATATTATACTTTTTTCAAGCGGTTCAAGTCTTCCTTTCCTTATAAATATTACATTCATAGAGAGCGATGAAACTCATTGTTTTTTAACTTTCTTTATGAGACAATTTGGAGGTTAGTCTATGTTTAGTCTATTGTATTCTTTAAACAAATTCTTTCATCCTTTAGGTACACTATTTTTTGTTTTTGCATTTTATATTTTGTGTCATTTCTCCATCATCTCTACCAACCATTATCTATTTTTTGTTTATAACTATTTTTTGTTGGTTAATATTGTTTTACTAGAATTTTTATACTAAAATGGCATGATAGGGTCATTTGTATAATAAAAAGTATGTCACTCATTATAAAGTGATAGATTAAAATCAATACAAAATCATTATTAATAAGTTTTTTGTATTGATTTTATGTTTGTATATTATTACTTTTTGTAAAAAAAATTAATTTGCTTTTAATATTTTTTGATATTATGATGCGTGTTAATTGACAGTTGGTATAGAGTATTACTTCAAAGGCATATAATAGTTTTTCAAAGCTATAAAAAGAAAATCTTATTTTTAATCTATTTTTCAAAGCTATTAAGGGTATTAGTCAATTATTTAATTATTTATCTTTCATATATGTAGCTCCTCTCTTCCTTTATGGTACTTCTCTCCCAATTAATTTTAATCTATCTTTACCTATCCTTATTTATATTATTATATAAACAAAAATATTGTACAATAATTAAAGTTGAAAGTCCTAATGTATTTTTTTCAAAATTTAAAATTGTTAAAATGCGTATGTTGCAATATCAATAATTTCTTCATGTTATAAATTTTATTTTAAATATGATAAGATTTGTTGAATGACTAATATTCAATTTTTGTAAAAAATTCCAATATGTTCCTTCCAAAAGTTAATATAGCAAGTCTACAAAATCATATTTTAAAACTCAAAATTATTAATATTTTTATTTATTTTTATTTTTGTTTTAAATAAGCATGGTAAAGTATAAATAGATATCCAAATAAAATTATACTTATTAATAAATATGGCATTAGTTTTAATTGTAATCACATCTTTTCAAAGTCCTAATTCATTTTTTAATTTTTGTTTGATATTTTAAATTATATGTTATGATGATTCTTTCTTACTCATTAAGTTTTTAAAATTTCTTTAATTATTTCCCTTTCAAAAACCAATATAACCATTTTTTAAAATTAATATATTTTTATTATAAAATAGTGAAGTATTAAAACTACGTTAAATTTTTTTTTTTTTATAACAAAGCATAATGCTAATTATTAATTGTCAATACAACAATATAGTAAAGGAACATTTGAAACAATAAACTTATATATAAAATTTTATTTACGAGAGACAAAATATATAAAAAAATTAAATATAATAATCATATTTTTAATAAATAATATATTATTTTATCTTGTGCATGGCACGGGTGACATACTAGTATTAATGTATGCTAATTTGTGAAGCTTTGCCAAAAAGTTGATAAATTGTTGTTCTGTATTTTCACACATTCTTTTCTAAAGTCTGCTAAGAAATTTTGGACTAGTTGATTTTAAAATCTTACGCTCTAGTCAAATCCATATCGAAGAATCTCGTCGTCTGATTACACCTAGAGTGTTTTTTTTCCTAAAATTTCCTAAAGTGGTGTATTGTGTGGTTGAGATTTAATGTTGAAAAATTGATGTGACTTGTCATTAAATCTCAACCACACAATGCACTACTCTAGGAAACTTTAAGAAAAAAAAACTCTAGAGGATCCTTGCTCGTCTGATTACCTATACTCTTCTTGTTTGGAAGAAAAATGTAACAACCCTCACCTTACTCTTGCCATATTTGCGTACATTCTTGCATGGTCTTGCTTGTTATGTTAATTTGAAGGTTTTATCTTGGCTTGATTTGCTTAAGTTGCTTGCATGATTTTGTCCCTTGCTTAGTGCGTGGGCGTAGCCGAGATCATCTTGAGTTTAGTCCGCCTTTGACCCTTGTACTTAGAACCATCTTGAGGTCTTGTTCAACCCCATCTTCACCTCGGGCATTCTTTGCCGAGATGTTCCGCACTTGAACCTTGTCCGCAGGCAGGTATGGCCTAGGCCGAGATGTGGCGCACCCCGGCCAAGGTGTGGCACAGCTTAGTCAAGTGTCGTCCTCCCTAGCCGATGTTTTTCTATCCTGTTGCTGGATCCTTGTTTAGAGCCGATGTCATCTCTTTGCCGATGTGTCTTACCCGAGCTTGCTGCACACGATTTGTCAGAGGCTGTCTTGTCTATCAATCACCTTTTTGGAGTTGAACCAACCCGATAATGCCACGTGTCCGAGCTGTTTGTTAAGGCAGCCGACAGACCTTGAAACAAATCATTTCTTGTCTCAAATCTTTGTTTTAGAGAGAGAAGCTCTAGAAAGGAGGAAGAAGAGTTCTTGAGTGAGAGTTGTCTTCCAAGCTTGATCTTTGTGGCTTGAATCGTTAGATCCGAGTTTTGAGGTTAGAATCTTGATCCCCTTTGATTATTCTTGCTGAATACCTAGCTGCATTGCATGATCGGATTTGTTTTGCATGTCATGCATCGTTTTGAAGTTGGTTTTAGAAAGAGAAAATGGTTTTTCATGTGTTCTTGAACAAAGTCTCATTTTGATTGAAGAGTTTGGAACGAAAACCATGTTTTTGTGTTTGTTCTTGCATGACCTTCTTGAATGGGTACTTAAGCCCATATGTTTTGAACTCTTGGCATGGAAACTCAGATTTTGTAACAAATTGTGAACTTGCATCCATCTTTCAAATGATCATGTTCTTCATATTCTCCAAAGGAAAACCCAGGTTTCTCCTGACTTTGTTTAGCGGGACCTCGGCCTAGCCCTGGTCAGTACCCGGTGTGTTTTTATGAAACGGGAGCAGTGATTAAGCTCCCAGCTTGTTTTGTTCTGTCTTTGACTTAGATCTGGCATGAATGCCGAGATCATTTGCATGTATATATATATAGAGCTTGCTTTGAGAATATGACTTGCCATGTGATTGTAGGTCCTTGATATTTGCTTTGAGCCTACACCTGAAGAACTAGGTGAGTGGTATTATTGATAAAGCTATGTTATACTTGTTTGATAAATCTTGTTGCCTTGTTTGACAAAGTATTTTGTTAGCATGAATAAATAGCTCTTGTTTTGATGTGCCAAGTATACTCCTCGTTTTGATGCCATCTTTGGAAAGGATACGGTCCTTGTTAAATCGGGCTACGGGCCTAATTAACACAAGTCCCTTGTGCTGGAGGACTCTAAACTTTCGCGGTACTAAGTATAAAAGGATACGGTCCTTGTTAAATCGGGCTACGGGCCTAAGTAACATAAGTCCCTTGTGCTGGAGGACTCTAAACTTTCGCAGTGCCAAGTATAAAAGGATACGGTCCTTGTTAAACCGGGCTACGGGCCTAAGTAACCCTTGAGACTTGTGATATTTGATTGATGAATACGGTTCATCCCTTGATTTGATTGATGAATACGGTTCATCCCTTGATTTGATTGATGAATACGGTTCATCCCTTGCTTCGCCAATGTTATGATATTTGAATGATGAATACGGTTCATCCCTTGCTTCGCCGATGTTTTGATACTTGAATGATGAATACAGTTCATCCCTTGCTTCGCCGATGTTTTGATATTTGAATGATGAATACGGTTCATCCCTTGCTTCGCCAATGTTATGATATTTGAATGATGAATACGGTTCATCCCTTGCTTCGCCGATGTTTTGATACTTGAATGATGAATACGGTTCATCCCTTGCTTCGCCGATGTTTTGATATTTGAATGATGAATACGGTTCATCCCTTGCTTCGCCGATGTTTTGATACTTGAATGATGAATACGGTTCATCCCTTGCTTCGCCGATGTTTTGACATTTGATTGATGAATACGGTTCATCCCTTGCCTTGCTAAGTATGATGTGTTTCGTTTTGTAGGACTCCGGCTATATTCATGCAAAACCTTTATTTTTAGTACCATTCACTGAGTTTTGTACTCACCCCTCTATATATATGTAGGTGATGAGCAGGACGGCGGCGACGCCTAGATCGTTTGGATGCTTGTTTCGGATTTGTACTTATGTCGGCTTGCTTTTGTATTTACGTCGGCGATGCCCTGTTTTGCATGTCTGCAAATCTTGAAAATCATGCTTCTTGACTTGTACTAGCTGTATTTTGTATATGTCGGCTCGAGAAGCCTTTTGATCAAGATGTAACATGTAATTTTACCTTGTTGTATTTAAGTTGTGAAGTTAATTGGAATGTTTGGCATTGCTTTGATTTATGCACAGCTCTTATGGACCACTGGTATATTGATTTATTGCTTCCGCATTTGTGAGCCCCCCCCATATTCATACTCTGATTGTGTTAAGTTTTGAAAAGTTGGCCTTCGGTAATTACGGATTACTGGCCATCACGGCACCAAACTACTAGGGGCGGTTTGGGGTCGTGACAAAAAATGAAATATTTTCCGGCTCTATATGCAATAACCCTATATGTGAGAGTCAGTGGTAAAGTCACAAGCGTCGATTAACAATCTGAGTTACAGAACATTAATCAAGTTTTGCCAAATGGGAATCACATGTTTGCATGAAAGTATAAATTAAGGACTAGCAGTTGATAAATTTGAAACACATTGAACAGGCCAATTAAGGTAATATTAGTAAGCTAAAGAGGCTAAGATGGACAATCCAGAGCTATGAAGAACATTTATTGAAAAATGCAGTAGTTAAATAAAAATAGGAAACACAAAAGTTCAGAAAAGTATTTCACAAGAACACTACATAGATAACACACCCAACAAAATCAACATTAATATCAGAATCCTGAATAACTTAGGTCAAGAGATTCAACACAAGTCCCTTTTAGATACAAGCCATTCCTCGATTGATTGTACATTGAAAACCTGTGACTTCACACTTCGCAGTTCTCTTAGTGATCTGAACACATTCATCGGCTGATTTTCCATTGAACATCTGTGACTTCAGGCTTCGCGGTTCTTTCTCCTAGTTATCTGAAATTAGTAATTTCATATCCATTTCGTGCACTCAGAAAATGTCAAGAACAATATTACATAAAACAAAAAAATATAAGCAATACTTTTTGAGTTCAAAGAGTTTGACTCACCTGGGAGAGCCATGAACTATAATATCTTGTACCCTTCAATTTATTGAAGCCTCCTAAGGCCTCTAAAGTCCTCCCACCCTGCCAAGTTAAGATTCGCACATTTACTAATCTCCAAATTCCTCAAGTTGGCTGGCTTCTTCATGTTATTTGGTAGAGAAATCAAATTGGGACACGCTGCGAAGGTCACTGTTGTGAGCGCGGTGAGGAGTTGCATCTCTTCAGGCAGAGATCTAAGGTTTTCACAGCCTATAATATGAAAGGATCGGAGAGAGGTCAATCGTTGAATCTCTTTCTCTGGCAAACAACTCTGTTGTGTGGTTAAGTACAACATATCAGTGTTCTTAATAGTAATGCATTTATCTTATGTGCCCTTTGCAAAAATGAAAATGAATCTACTTCACACGTTCTATTACACTGTCCATTTTCTTGGCAAGTTTGGTCTAACCTAATGCTATGGTGGGGGTGTGTTTGGGTGGTGCCAAGGACAATTAATTGTCTATTTCATTGGTGGATAGGTTGGGATTATAAGAAAGTGGTTAGGAGATTGTGGAGAGCCTTACCATCTATTGCTCTATGGTCCATTTGGAAGTTAAGAAATGATTGTATGTTTAACGGAGCGTAGCTATGTGGGTCTGAGTTATGTGAGACAATTAAGTTCAGATTTGCTATGTGGGTTAAAGCATCTTCTAAGGGATTCATGTACTCTACCATGGAATTAATTAATAATCTGGATCAGATTAAGCAATGCAGCTGAGGTGGATCCAGTTTGGAATTTTGCTGTGTGGATTCAGTTCTGGATGCAGGTTAATGGTCTGTGTTGGGCCCAGAGACTTGGTTGGTTTTGCTGACGGTCTGGGCAGTTAATTTGAGGTGCTCTTAGTCTTCAGAGGTTAGGTTGAGGGGCTAGCAATGTGATATGTTGCTGGAATCTGGTCTGCAATTGTGGTGCTCTGTTTGCTAAGGTTTATGCTGCTGATATGATGGATGGCTACTGCGTTCTGCAGATGGTGGAGTGGTTTGGCCTACAATTGGTATGTTGCTTTGTTGTGGCTGTAAGGTCTGAGGCTGGGGAGTGGTAATGCTAATGCCCTTTCTGTTATGCTTTTGAGATCCTGAGTCAGATGCTGCTTTGCTTGTGAGAGGATCTGCAGGTGGATGGCTACTATTTTCTGGTGTATGAATGGCTTACAGTGGCTGCTGTGGACTGCTGTATGTTAAGCTTTATTTTGCTGGACTGCCTTACTCAGTGGGTCTGCACCAGCAGATTGGTGGTGTTTTGCTGCTATGCGCTGTTTGTGGCTTGGTTTGTTGGTCCCTGCTCAGATAGGATCAATCTCAGATATGATGTGGCTCTAGGTTCAATCTCAAATTTGGTGTGTTGTTCTGTGGCTCTAGTTTCAATCTCAATATGATGTGGCTCAAGGTCACTAGCCAGGTTTGTTTCTGGTTTTGAGCCAGGTTCAATTCTGTTGCTAGTATGAGGTTGGTCTGTTTTTGGACTATTGGATTTCTTTGTTGTTCTCTTCTTTGTTTCTTTTCTTCTTGGGTTTGATTCCTCACCAAACTCCTGGGGGAGCAAGCTTGCTGCTCATCCCCTCCTTTGTTGATGTAATCTCTGCTTTTGTATGGTTTTTGCATCAATGAAGGTTCTCTTTGGCTGATCAAAAAAAAAAAAAAAGTACAAATGCCCGAGACTGATCAAGTTTCCTATTTTTTTGGGCAACTCTCGAATTTTAACACAATGCCAGATTCTCAAAGTCTGCAAATTGTAAAGTTTGCAAATAGCATTAGGAAGTGTCTCGATATTTGCATTTCCACTGAGGTCTAAAAACCTCAAATGCTTCAAATTGCCAATGGAGTCTGGCAACACTTTCAAACATGAGTTGCTGAAATCGAGAACGTGTAGATACTTGAACTTTGAGATGCATCTGTTAACAAAGCCCTGATTATCACCGGCTCCCACTCCTTGAAATGGAAATAAAATTGTCCGTAGATTCTCTAGTTCGAACAACGATTTTGTGACACCTTCTTTCCCTGAACAATCACAATCAAGAAATGATGCAAGCTTAACTCTCTCACAAATCGAACCAGAACGATAATTTGCAGTACTTAAGCATTCTCCATTTGCCATAAATACTGCAAGATCATGAATGATCTCATGCATTCTACAGGTATTTGATAAATTGCCGTGTTGTTTTTCAATTTTTTCTAAGAAAAATATGAAACATAATCGACCCAAATAATCAATACCATGTATCTTCCAACTCACGATTTAGGCCACATAACTTAATGATCCCCTGCGCCCTCCACAACTGGATCAATTTATCGATCTCAATTTCATAGCTTTTTGGGAAGATTGAACAATATATGAAGCAGCGTTTCAAGTCAGTCGGTAGTGAGTTGTAGCTTGATCTTAACACGCCCAAAATGTCGTGTTTCTTTTGCGCCAATTCCCATAGTTCTTTCTCTTTTAAATCCAACCATTTACTTTCATCGGTCTCCATAAACAGATTGTTACCTAAAGTCTTCGGTGCAAGAGGACATCCGTGGCATTTTTTCACGATTTCCTTTGCAATTTCTGAGAGCTTCGCAATCCCATCATGTTCTTCCCCCAAGTTTTCATGACAACCCGCCCATTTCAAAAGCAATTCATGGCAATCTTCATCCGAAAGACTCTCTAAATTGTATATAGGCTGTGCCAACAGTTGTAGCAACCCATTTGCTTCGTGTAGTCACTACGATCTTACTTCCCTTGGCACCCCCACCTCTCAAAAGGTTACAGAACTTAAGCCAATCTCGGTTATCACTATCACATACATCATCCAAGACGAGCAAACAATTCTTACCATGCAATTTTTCTTTGATGAGCTTCTTTATCTTACTCGAATTGAGGCCAGTGCAAGGCGAATTAGAATCAGTTATGCGTTGAATAATTTTTTGCATCACACGTTTAACGTTAAGATCTTGTGCTACTGTCACCCAAATCCTCAAGTCGAAATGCCTGACTACGGTTTCGTGATTGAACAACAATTTAACCAGAGTGGTCTTGCCAACGCCTCCGATCCCAACAATGGGGATGACAGATATGTTCTTGTGGTCAACACTAGGGGACATTATAAGTTGTAACAACCTTGCTCTATCGTTGTCCCTCCCAACGAATTCCGACTCATTTGCATTGGAGGAGAGTGACGTGCTGGCCGCCTTATGATCAGTTCCAGTTTGTTTTTGATCCTTTGTGACTATGGGATGAAATTTAGTTCTATCGTCTACGATCATATCTAATTTTTTTCTGATCTTTTCGATCCTACGACTCATTTTAAATTTAAACCGGAAATCAAGTGTGTGTGAACATGAATAGAATATGCGTACCAGTTTCTGTATTCCAATGCTTCTATGATTCATTATCCTCATTAACTGTACTTTGCGTCGCAAAGCTTCGTAGTGGAATTCATCGAGCACGTTGTCAGCTTCATAGAAAGCAGCTTCGAGTCTTTCTAGCCATAGGCTTATGACAAGGTTGTTGTTCCCTTGCTGCTGCTGCTGCTGCTGCTTCTGATCAGCATCTACGAGCACCGCCTTGATCATCGACACCCTGGCCTCGAGTGTTTTCAACTCATCTTCAAGACCCCATGCCAAGCCAACTTCCCTTAGAGCAAGAGAACCTATCTTCTCCACAACTTTACTTGCTAAGTTGAATAGAATTGCTTCAGCCATGAATGTTCTTGATGATCAAGAAGATCAAATATAAGATTATAAGCAAATAGTTATTCTTATAGCTGAGAACGAACTCACTCAGCATCCTAGACTGTTTTCAATCTTAATGAATATTTATAGAGTAAACAAAAAACTGATCTAGAAGTTCTTTTTCAACATGATACTCAAAAATTGTGTTTATTTTGTGAAGTTTTTAGTATAAATTTTAGGAGGGTGTCCGTCTTGTCGTGTTGATCGTATACGTGTCATGTCAAAATTATATTAACTTTAACTTAATTTGTTTGTTTTTTATTTTATTATGTCATATTATTTTCAAATCATATTTTGTTCGTATCGTATTAATGGATCATTAACAAAATTTAGTTAAAAATACTTGTGCATATTAAATTTAAAATTTTTTCTTGCAAATTAAATTTCATGAAACTAATCTCAACACTATGAAATTATTGATAAAAATGTTTGATTTCAACTCAATTCTAGTTTTCCAATTCAAAAAAAAAAAAAAAAAAAAAAATCCCTGTTGTTATATATTTTTATTAAATTGGCTTTAAAATAAGTGGCAAAAAATACATTAGCCATAAAATTTTAGTTTATATATATACATATATATTTATTTTATGGGGTTGGATAGAGTTACTTAAGAGAGTCATAAATGCATAACACCTCTTAATGAGAATACCTTAAACAATAAATAGCCCAATATGATAAATTTCATTTTGTACTCTTGCACTTTACTTCCATCTTAGTTTGCCTCGTAATTTTTTAATTGTTTTAGTCAATCCCCTAAACTTTGAGGTAAGTTGTAATTGGGTCTATTAGTATAACACCATTTCAAAAAACTAAGAACATGTACTTCATAGTATTAATTACACTCAGCACCACTACACATTAACCAAAACTCCACTTTAATCCCTCCAATTTAATCCTTAGCAACCCGTACTTTTATCAAAATCTCAATTTAGTTTTTCCGTCAATTTTTAAAACCGTATTATAATATCGAGCCCAATTGCAACTTGACTTAAAATCTAAGGATTTGATTGAGATACTTACAAAGTCAGCAGGAAAAGTAAGATTTGGTATAAAGTGAAATTTGTCCTAACCCAATATTTCGTTATGCCCTCAGAATCTCTTAAGGTAATTAATGAATTTCTTATATCTAAAATTATATTAATTAAAAATAAAAAAATTAATTTTCTCAAAGTTGTGTGTTTAGAAGCTTTTTTACCTTCTCAAAGGTTTTATCTTGGGTAGTGTTTGTGAGGTATGTAATAATGTAATGGAGCTCCAGAATCTGATATATATTGCTTGCTGGATTGATATTTTGCCTCTTTGAGGTTTGGAAATTATGTGGATTTCAAGATTGGGAGACTATCTAAAGAATAGAGGAACGGTGTTTGACTCCTACCCATTAAATGTGTGGATTCCACTCTATATAAGAGAGTTATCCGATTCTGTGATCGGATTCTGTGCACATTGAAGATCTGTTTGTTGTGGTTTTTGGGCTATTTGGAGCGACAGAAATGCAGTAAAATTTGGTGGGTGTGGCGTGGCAGAATTTACTGTTAACTACATTTCAAAGCCAGGTGCAATATTAGTTACAGCAGGCTAATTAGTGTAATGTTAGTTAATCTATGGAGGCAGAGACGGACAATTCAGAGCCATTAGGAACTTTTACTAAAAAGCAGTAGCTCTATAACAACAATAATGAGAAACACAATGCTTAGAAAAGTATTTCACAAGAACACTATATAGACAACATACCCAACAAAACAACATTAATAGCAGAATCCTAAATGCAGCTAAGTTCACACCCAACAAAACAACATTAATAGAAGAATCCTAGAGGCAGCTAAGGTCAAGTGCTTCTGATGGAGATAACAACTCCTTCCTCCCTTTCAGATACAAGCCATTCATCGGTTGGTTTTCCATTGAACACTTGTCACTTCATGCTTCATTGGTTGGTTCTCTTACTGATATGAAATTTCCAGTACATGCACTAAGACAATGTCAAAAAGCCCATCAGAAGCAGCAGTTAATGCTAGAAAGAAAAAAAATATAAGCAATACTTTTGAGTTCAAAGAAATTGACTCACCTGGGACAGCCACAAACTCATATAATCTTGTACCCTTCAATTTATTGAAGCCTCCTAAGGCCTCTGAACTCCTCCCACCTTGCCAGGCTAAGATTCGGACAATTACTAATCTCAAGATTCCTCAAGTTGGCTAGGTTCTTCATGGTACTTGGTAGAGAGGTCAATTTGGGACACGCTGCGATGGTCACCGTTGTGAGCGCGGTGAGGAGTTGCATCCCTTCAAGCAAAGATGTTAGGTTTCCACATCCTATAATTCGAAAGGATTGAAGAGAGGTCAAGCGTCGGATCTGTCTCTCTGGCAAACAACTCTGTTGTGTGGTTAAGTACAAATGCCTGAGACTGATAAGGTTCCCTATGTTTTTATGCAATCTCGAATTTTCACACAGTATTCGATTTGCAAAGTTTGCAAATTGTACAGTTTGCAAATGGCATTAGGGAGAGTCTCAATATTTGCATTCCCACTAAGGTCTAAAAATCTCAAATGCTTCAAATTTCCAATAGAATGAGGCAACTTTCGAAAAGATGAGTTACTCAAATCAAACACGCGCAGATACTTAAACCTCGAGATGCATTCATCAACAAAGCCTTCGTCAGTGGCTTCCACTGCATGAAATGGAAATAGAACAGTCCGCATTTTCTCTAATTTGAACGATGACTTTGTGAGCTCTTTTTCCCCTGAACAATCAGAATCATGAAATGATACATGGCTAACCGTCTTAGAAATTGATCCAAAACGATAATTTTCTGTACTTATGCACTCTTCATTCGCCATATATACAGCAAGATCATGAATGATCCCAGGCATTCTACACGTATTTGATAAATTGCCATGTTGTTCAATCTTTTCTAAGAAAAATATGGAACATAATCGATTCAAATAATCAGCTCCAATATCTTCCAATTCATGATTTAAATCAGATGATTGAATGAGCCCCTGCGCCATCCACAACTGAATCAATTTGTCAATTTCGATTTCATAGTTTTTTGGAAAAATCGAACAATATATGAAACAACGTTTAAAATCAGTAGGTAACGGGTTGTACTTAAATCGTAACATGGGCAAAATGTCATGTTTGTTGTTCTGCTCCAATTCCCATAGTTCTTTGTCTTTTAAATACTACCATTCATTTTCATCATCCTTCATAAACAGTAAGTTGCCTAAAGTCTTTACTGCAAGAGGATATCCGTGGCACTTTTCCACAATTTCCATTGCAATTTCTGAGAGGTTTACATGTTGTTCTCCAATGTTTTCATGAAATGCCCAAAACCACAGCAATTCGTGGCAATCGTTGTCAGAAAGACTCTCTAAATTGTGCATGGGGACTGTGCCCACTGTCGAAGCGACTGACTTGTCACGTGTAGTCACTATGATCTTACTTCCGTTGTTACCATGTCTTAAAAAATTTAAGAACTTAACCCAATCTCGGTTATCACAATTACATACATCATCTAAGATGAGTAAAAATCTCTTACCGTCCAATTTTTCTGCAAGGATTGTCTGTAACTGTCTCAAATTGAAGTCAGCACAAGGAGAATGAGCTATGCATTGAATAATTTTTTGCAACACGTGCTTAACATTAAAATCTTGTGCTACTTTCACCCAAATCCTCATCCCAAAATGCTCAACTACTGCTTCATCATTGTACAAGATTTTAACGAAAGTGGTCTTGCCAATCCCTCCAATGCTAACAATGGGGATGACAGATATGTAGTCACAATCAGCTTGCGGGGTCATTAAAAGTAGTAATATCTGTAGTTTATCATTTGCCCTTCCAAAAAATTCGAACTCATTTACGTTGGAGGAGACTGACGTGCTACCCGTGCTATTATGATGAGTTTGTCTACTTTCTGTTATTGTGATGATGGGAAAAAATCTAATTCTATCTTCTCCAATCATGTCTAATCTCTTTTTGATCTTTTCAATTCTACTACCCATTTCAAATTTGAATCAGAAATCATTCAAGTGTGAACAACATGAAAAGAATTTACGTACCAGCTTCTGTATTCGAATGCTGCTCCTGCTATGATGATGATGATTTAACTTCATTGACTGTACTTGACGTCGCAAAGCTTCGTATTGGAATTCATCGAGCAGGTTATCTGCTTCATAGAAAGTAGCTTGGAGTCTCTCATACCATATTTTTACCACGTGGTTTTTCCCCTGCTTCTCCTCAGCATATGAAAGAACCTCTTTGATGGTGGACAAGGTGCCTTCCAGTGTTTTGAGCTCCTCATCAAGTCCCCATCCCAATCCAACTTCATTGATAGCAAGTGAGCCTAAGCTCCCCAGAACTTTACTTGCTATGTTGAAAACAATTGTTTCTGCCATGAATGTTCTTGATCAAGAACAACAAGATGAAGAAGAAGAAGAAAGATTAAGAGATAGTTATGAGGGTGGGTCATTTCAATTTCAGATTACTATTTATCTTTATTTATAGAAGAATATTTCAAATTCAGTGGTCCAATGCGTTTTGGGTAAACAGTCCACATGTGTTTTTCTTTCATTTAATTTTTTTTTTTCAATTACTAAAATGATATTTGCATATATACATTAAAAAAAAAAACGGACAAATTTATGGTGGACACCTTAAAAAAAATGACAGAATCCAGAGTCATTAGGAACATGTAGTAAAAGGCAGTAGCTCTAACAACAATAATGAGAAACACAATGGTTAGGAAAGTATTCAACAAGAACATTACATTACATTACATATCATAACATGTAGAAAATTTAATGTATAAAGAGAAATAGAGAATTGTATTATTGATTGATATTAATGTTATGGTTACAATGATTCCTATATATAGGAGAGGGTGAGTGTGTAGTAGGTGAGGAGTAGGTGAAGTGGAGGTAGTAGTGGTGTAGTGGGTTAGGTTTAGTGGAGTAGGTGAGGTGGTAGTGGTGTAGTGGGTTAGGTTTAGTGGAGTAGGTTTAAGTGGGTGAAGGTTTAGTGGAGTAGGTGAAGTGGTAGTGGTGTAGTGGGTTAGGTTTAGTGGAGTAGGTTTAAGTGGGTGAAGTAGGTGGAGGGTTAGGTTTAGTGGAGTAGGTTTAAGTGGGTGAAGTAGGTGGAGAGTAGGTGGATTTTAACAGCCCCCCGCAAACTCAAGGGGGATAGGAACTAACCAACTTGAGTTTGGAGAGAGTAACAAAACAAGAAAATACATAAAAATAAAAGAGGATAAGAGACACTGTATGGTCGTGTCAGACCATTGGTGAAGACACTGGATGGTGGTGTCATAACGTTGTAGAGGACACTGTATGGGGGTGTCATAACGGTGTAGAGGACACTGGATGGCGGTGTCAGACCGATGTAGAAGACAGTTTATGGGGTCATGTCGGACCGTTGTAGCAGACAATGTTGTGACAACAGTTGTGACAGTTTACGGAGTCTTGCTGGACCCTTGTAGAAACTAACCGGAATCAATGTCGGGACAGTTTACAGAGTCTTGTCGGACCCATAAAGGAGCTAACCGGAATCAATGTCGGGACAGTTTACAGAGTCTTGTCGGACCCTTATAAAGTCGCACCCTCAAAAGGTGTGCCCAATCTTTCAAAAGGCGTGCCATCAAAAGGCGTGCCCAATCCATAAAAAGGCGTGCCATCAAAAGGTGTGCCCATGTTTTCAAAAGGCGTGCCATCAAAAGGCGTGCCCAATCCAGAAAAAGGTGCGCCAGACACGCGGCGATGCACGTGATCGACAGAACGTGTGTCGGCCTCTTTGTCATGGTCTTTATAAACCGAAGCGGAGGCTGAGGCTTGGAAGCAGAGACAAAAACCTGCTAGAAAAACTCTGAAAAACTCTTCGTTTTCTGAGAGAGATTTCTGAGAGAGATACTCTGTAACACTCTGTTTTCTGAGAGAGATTTCTGAGAGAGATACTCTGTAACACTCTGTTGTCTGAGAGAGATTTCTGAGAGAGATACTCTGTAACACTCTGTTGTCCAGAAAATGGCTTCGTCTTCCCGTGGTCTGCTCACTCTCTTTCCAGACCTTAACGAGTCAACAAGAGAGATAACTGGTGCGGGGGCCAGTGAACCTCAACCAAGCGCCCCAGGGTTTGCTCCGTTGAACTTTCCTATGCGGTCTGTGGAGCAAAAAATGGCAGTGCAAACTGACATTGAAGCCAATCAGTATACTTTGAAGTCCTGTGTGGAGACGATGACGGCAGTCACAAACTTGTCGCACCGGCTGCAGAGTAGGACAAATGAGGTGCAGTATTTAAACGGCCAATTGGCTCTGCTCCAGCGCATGTATAAGGATGCGCGAGCAGAGATAAGTGTGCTGAAGGCGGAAAACAAGGAGCTGAAGCGGAAGGCTACCGTGATGTTCCGATTTGGAGGTCCACCATATGCTGTAGTGGAGAAGCAGGGTGGAGTGAACGTGCTCGGTGGAGTAGGTAGTATGGAGGCAGCGCCGGTAAGGGACACCCAAGAGAAAAGCAAGAAGAAGAGACCTGCAGCAGAGTAGAGAAGAAAAATCCCACTGTGGGTGCGGGTGTGTTGTGGTGGTTTGTTTGTTTGTTGGTTTTTTTTTTTTTTTTTTTTTTTTTTTTTTGTGTAAAATTGTGATCGGGGTTGATCCCTGAGATGAATAAAATATGATTTGGTGTGCAAAGCTATATGGTATGAAGGGAATTGGAAAAAGATTAAAAAGAATGTGAAAGAAAAATAAAGAAAAAATAATAAAAATATATTTGAAATCAAAAAATGAAAGATGGAGGAAATAAGGAAAGTGGTTTGGAGAAAATAAATAAAAATAAAAATAATGGAGTTGGAAATCAAACGGAGGAGAGATGAAGATTTTTTTTTTTTTTTTAATATAATATAATAAAAAGAGATATATATATATATATATATAATAAAGAAAGTGGGGAACAAGAGTGTAAAGAAAAGAAAAAGTATAGGTTGCATCGTGGGTCACATGGGTGAGTAAAAGAAAACAATAAAGAAATGAGTGGGTGCCCTCATGTGCAAGGATAGTGCTGGCACTTCAATAGGTGGTACAGCCTGCTGAGCATCAGCTTTGACAGGAGCTGCCTTTGGACCTTTTCTCTAATAAATGCGTCAAACTGTTGCTGTTGGTGTTATCAAGAATGTGGAGAAGAGGAGGCTTGTCTGATGGCCTCTTGGGCTGTGTAATCATATCGAGGTTGGTGGACCTCTCAATCATGTTGTCACCCTCAAAACCAGAGATGGGGACAAAAGGAATTTTGTCAGGGTTGTAACCAACCTTCTTCAGATAGGAAGAGACTTCCTGCACAATTTCATCATACCTTGCTTTTGAGTACTTAGGAGTGGTAGCATCCATCTTGTTACAGCAGCAAATCATCTGCCTCACTCCAAGAGTAAAAGGAAGGAGAGCATGTTCACGGAAGAACTTGGGCTCCTTCTCAATCTCCTTGCCAGATCGACGATCAATCTTAGCAAACTTGACAGCAATGTGGGAGGTGTGGCAGTCAAGAACTGGAGCATACCCATTACCAATCTGACCCGGGTGATTCATAATAATAACCTGGGAGGTGAAATTTGCAGCTTCCTTGGCTGGATCATCCTTCGAGTTGGATGCAACAAAACCACGCTTGAGATCCTTCACTGCAACATTGTAGATGAAGACGATCGAGACGGTGGTGTATGGGAAGACAACAGTGAGAGGAGAGGCAGTGGTGGTGGACTCGAAGAAATTTCAAGGTATGTGTAGAAAATTCTAGCAGATTAGGTTGAGGTCCGGCGGGCGGCCAAGGCGAGGTTGCCGCCCGCCGGTGAAGCGAAAAATACTAAGTGCTTAACCTTGCTCTGATACCATGTAGAAAATTTAATGTATAAAGAGAAATAGAGAATTGTATTATTGATTGATATTAATGTTATGGTTACAATGATTCCTATATATAGGAGAGGGTGAGTGTGTAGTAGGTGAGGAGTAGGTGAAGTGGAGGTGGTAGTGGTGTAGTGGGTTAGGTTTAGTGGAGTAGGTGAGGTGGTAGTGGTGTAGTGGGTTAGGTTTAGTGGAGTAAGTTTAAGTGGGTGAAGGTTTAGTGGAGTAGGTGTAGTGGGTTAGGTTTAGTGGAGTAGGTTTAAGTGGGTGAAGTAGGTGGAGGGTTAGGTTTAGTGGAGTAGGTTTAAGTGGGTGAAGTAGGTGGAGAGTAGGTGGATTTTAACATAACATACCCAACAAAACAACATTAATAGCAGAATCCTAAATGCAGCTAAGTTCAAGGGCTTCTGATGGAGATAACAGCTCCTTCCTCCTCCCTTTTAGATACAAGCCATTCATTGGTTGGTTTTCCCTCGAACACCTGTCACTTGCTAAGTGGTAAAGAATTGTTTCAACCATGTTATTGATCAAGAAGAACAAATAAGAACGAGCAAATAGTTATGGAAGAACTCAGTCAGCTTGACTCATTTATTGAAGGTGCCATTCAATGGCTGGTTTTTTTTCTTCTGAGAACAGGAAACATGTAATTACTTGGGTATTTCCACAAAATTGTTAGGGAATCACACAAGACAAGTGACGAATTGTTAGGGTATTTTTTCTGTGTGTTATTACTCCTGACAAACGAAGAATTGCAAAACACACTAGACAAGTCATCCACTATTTCTTAATTACCTAATAAAAATAGATTAGTGTTGTTCTGCACATAATATTTTCTACATTACTGTGTAATTAATTTGAAGCACTACATAAACAACATAACATAATATTCTGAAATTACTGTGTAATTACCCTCCCCACTTGAACATTTTCTTCCAAAGACTTCAATCAACATCATATGGGTCCACAGGAATGTGAGAAATTGAAACATTTTCTCGCAAAGACTTAAATAATATGAATGGAGAAAATAGAGTGGGGACAGGGGCAATCTTAATTATATGGTCATCCTTGGCAACTCAACTTGATAACTATTGATTTAACTAGTAGAACTGTTGAATGATGCCCCAGGAGCTGCTGAAGTTTGAGATGTAATAAAACAAATGTGGAATTGAAGTTGTCAAAGTCTGTTAGGCTTGACCTATTCTTCTGCTATTTTTCTGGAAGTTTCAATTACGTAACTGCAGCAGATTTATCTGCATTCTTTATGCTTTTTCTGTTTATATAAGTTGTATAAATAAGTGCTTTAATGATCAATAAAAATTAAGAAAAAGTAGTCTCAAAATTAAGTTTGTTTTTGCTAGCTTTTGCACTTTAATTCTGTCAAAAACCTACAAGAACCTATCATTTTTATGCTGATATTTTTAGAAATAACAAAACAAGCGTCACAACCCAAATATTGTGGAGCGCTGCTCTAAGACAACCAAATAAATACTCCCACCAATTCTAGACGTGTACCAGAAGTAAAGAATTTCGATTCGTTGATGTCAGGAAAATTACGAGACAGAGGATAGTAGTACTCAAGATCTGTTCACCAAAAAAACCAAACTATGTCCCTCCCAGATGAACCCAAATATTACAACTTTTGGAGCTCTGTCAAAACCTTAATACTATATCCTGGAATTAATTAGTAAGAAAGCTAATATATTCAAATTATTATCAAAACTCTATCTGTAGAAAACCCATTTTTAGTAGCACCAAAAACAAAGTTTCCAATTAACAAGAAGGCTCATTAATAGAAAATCTCTACAAAATGAATTCATTCCTTTCATTACTCATACAATATATCTAATACTAGCACATTCAAAACATATTAACATCTTACCCTCAGTATCAAACTACTGCAAGACTACTACATGCAAATGGCCCTCACTTAATAACCAATTTGAAGAATCTATTAACCAAAAAATATTCCGACCAAAAACAAAACAAATGTAATAACACAACTTCGTATAAACATCCCTTTGCCAACCCACTTTCACAAAATAAATCTTTTTTGGGGTTGGCATATGTAGAAATTCACCATTGAAGTTGGAACCAAAAAACATAAATATATCTTCCCTCCCTCCCTCCCTCCCTCCCTCCCTCCCTCTCTTGAAATTTCTTCATAAAGGTATCCTCAGAAAAAACAAGAGCATGGCCACCACTTCACTTCACTTCTCATTAGAATAATCTTGGGTCATCAATGTCTTCCCAGACCAGTAACCAGCCACCAACCCCCTCCCACCAATACTCCATGGAACTTGTAATGTATGTCGGTTAATCTGATTTTTCTTGATTTCAACTAGCTAGCTTCCAGATGTAAGTATAACTTTACCTTTTCTACAGCTTCTCAAAATTGAGAACGCGAGTTCCCATGTCTTCCAAGACTGCTTCCAATATTGCCTGTTTGCACTGCCATCAAATGGAGAGCTGTAATCATCAGAAGGTCCTCTAGAAGCTCTACTTCCATTGCTCTCCTTCTGGGCATTCCTCAATTCCTCATGAAGATCATACTGTGATCGCTGAAAATTGAAAATGATAATTAATATTCAGCAACTCATATAGAACAGAAACAAATCAAGAGATAGTATCATAACTACTTTTATTATACTCAGCACAATGATCATGACAATCTTTTGTTACAAGGTACAAATTGCAGATAAGCCTCAAACTCAAGAATGTAATTTGAACCAAGCTAAAGAAAACACAGCCTTTTAGTCCTAGCAGAAATAGTTTTTGTACTGCAGCTAGTAGTTTTTAGATAGTGCATTAGCTGGTCTTTTAACGGGGCAGTAATGCCCACTACAAGACAAGTATCAGAAAACAGATCAAAAGGCAAAAGTTATCCCTTATTTTTATCCTTCTGATTTGAAGAATTTCTTTGGTATTCCACAGAATCTGTCAAGAAATCAACATTAGGCTGTCCAATCTACAAAATCATTGAGTTATGACCATTCTTTCTACCATAAGAATGTTTACCAGGAAACATTTATCCCCAGATCCCATCTATTATTCATGAGTCAAGTATATAGCATGGACGTATTAAAGCTTTGAGTAGTCAGATTAGCGTTTATACCTCATGTATGTTATATCTGATGGTGTGTGAGATTCATGAGATTGAAAGGAAACAAATGGAGAGGACATTAATGATCCAGTTATTTCCGTTTGAAACTGTGTGAGATTCACAAGATTGAAAGGACACGAATGGAGAGGATAATAATCCAATTATTTCAGTTTGAATTGTAGTTTTTATAAATTTATGTATTTAAGACAATTCAATAGAATGAAAGACCAAAACATGTAGATCAAGATCACTACACATTATTATGAAAAAACGCAATAAGCTCATCAGTTTAAAAACACAATATGCTAAAACAACTAGAGGTTCCCGACCCACATCTCACAGAAAACCTCATCAATTTAAACATATCTTACTAATAGCGTACCTTGGTCGGATCTAGAAGTATAGCATATGCCTCTCCGATCACTTTAAAAAGTCTGTCAGCATCCTTGTGGACTTCATGAGCTATTTCCTTCCAGAGTTGTCCATCATCTCCATTCTCACTTCTTGCCAGGAACTGACCAGCCTATATTAAAATAAACTCATAAAAAAGAATGACAAGGATGACAGAGTGATAGTAAATAACTGCAGAAATCCAAAGACCTTGTCTGGATGATGTCTCAGTGCAGCTTTCCGGTATGCCTTTTTGATTTTGGATGCTGCATCAGACGGTTTAATTCCCCTGAAGTAAGGAATGGCTTTAGAAGCTTAAAATACAGGGTTATCAGGTCACAATCACAATAGTAGCCTCAACAACTTCAATCTCACAAAAGTAACATGACAACTCCACTTGGATACAACGGGAATCATCAGGTTAAGGGTTGAAAGAGACAGCAACATTTTAGACGAAATATACAGTAGAAGGTCAATTCCAGTTTTCTGTGTAAGTTCTAATTGTATGTGCTCATGTTTCCTAGAAGAAAAATGAACTACTTGTCAAATTTACATGCATAGTTTGCATATTTTAGCACTTTTTTTTTTTTTTTTGGGATAAGTTATATAAATAAAGTTTGCTAACTAATAGTGCCAAAAGGGGAGCAACCACAAATACGTAGTACATAATTTATATTATACAAAAAGAAACTGATATCATATGCAGATAACTGAATATAGAGATTAGAAAAAAATTAGATTTAGGACCATCCCACGCTGCTGGCCCGGCTAGAATTAAATTTGTACACCTGGCATTTTTTATTTTTTTTTTGTTCAATAAATTTTTTTTATAAATAACCAAACTTTATAGATAAAGCATCAAGAAGGGGCAAAGAATACAAAAACGGCCACAAGAGACCAACGAAACTAACAAATCAAATTCTCCACAAAATCTGTAAAATACATAAATTTTTACATGGTATCAGAGCAAGGTTAAGACCTTAGTATTTCTCGCTTCACCGGCGGGCGGCAACCTCGCCTTGGCCGCCCGCCGGACCTCAACCTATTCCGCTTATTTTCTACACATACCTTGACTTCTTCAACATTTTCTTACACCCCTCCTCCGCTATGTCGGCGGCGGCACCCGCATCATCGTCTAGCCTCTATCGCCGTTCACCTCGCCTCTCACATATCCGTGATTGTACTCTTACTCGTCGTCGTCGTTGGCGTTTCTGGCGCTGCTTTTCTGCTCGTCACTGCTGTTTTTTTTCCCGATTTGCTCTCTCTCTCTTAGCCATGGATTTGGGTGTGGGGTGTAGAGCTGTGGCTCTGTTGTTGGTAGCCATGTTTGCTGGCTTGAAGGTTTCAATGGCAGCAGTGTACAAGGTTGGGGACTCCGCTGGTTGAACCATCATTGGGAATATTGATTACAAGGCCTGGGCTGCTTCCAAGACGTTTCATGTTGGAGATGTCATCATTTTCGAATACAATTTTCAATGTCACGTGTTGCAAGTGCCCCACAAAGAATACCAAGCCTGCAGAAGTGTAAGACAGTAACATGCATCTTCACATACAGCTTGGGTAATGTGTAACTATCAAAAGCACAAGCTCCTTCATGGGTCCGACAAGACTCTGTAAACTGTCCCGACATTGATTCCGGTTAGCTCCTTCATGAGTCCGACAAGACTTTGTAAACTGTCCCTACATTGATTCCGGTTAGCTCCTTTATGGGTCCGACAAGACTCTGTAAACGGTCCCGACATTGATTCCGGTTAGTTTTTACAAGGGTCCAGCAAGACTCCGTAAACTGTCACAACATTGTCTGCTACAACGGTCCGACATGACCCCATAAACTGTTTTCTACAACGGTCCGACATGACCCCATAAACTGTCTTCTACATCGGTCTGACACCGTCATCCAGTGTCCTCTACACCGTTATGACATCACCATACAGTGTCCTCTACAACGTTATGACACCCCCATACAGTGTCCTCTACAACGTTATGACACCACCATACAGTGTCCTCTACAACGTTATGACACCCCCATACAGTGTCCTCTACAACGTTATGACACCACCATCCAGTGTCTTCACCAATGGTCTGACACGACCATACAGTGTCACCTATCCTTTTTTATTTTTATGTATTTTCTTGTTTTGTTCCTCTCTTCAAACTCAAGTTGGTTGGTTCCTATCCCCCTTGAGTTTGCGGGGGGCTGTTAAAACCTATCACCTACTTCATCCACTAAACCTAACCCACTACACCACTACCACCTCACCTACTTCACTAAACCCACTACACCACTACCACCTCCACTTCACCTACTCCACCTACCACCTACTACCACCTACTCTTCTATATATAGGAATCATTGTAGCATTCAATAATTCAACAATAATAAACATCAATCAATAATACATAAATTTTTACAAAAGCCAACACATCTGAATCTACTAATCCTGCCACCCAACTATACAAAACAGTAAGAAGCCGCCTCTCTAACCAAGAGATGGAATGAGCCACCTTGTGAAACACCCGCCTATTACGCTCCAGCCAAATCAACCACAGTAAACAGTGCAAGGCAAGAATCCAAGCCTTTCGACGCCTTTTCCCCACCCTCCCCCCTACCCAACTTTGCAAAACTGCGAACAAGGAATCCGGTTGAACCCAAACCATCCCAAAAATTGCCACCACAAGCATCCAAAGACGAGAAGAGACTGAACAATGAATAAGCAAATGATCAACCGATTTTGTTGCCCGACCGCACAAGCAGCACCAATTCACCAAAATATGCCCACGAAGAATCAAATTATCAATGGTCAAGATACGACTCAAACTCGCCGTCCACACAAAGAAGGCAACCTTGGATGGCGTGCCCAGCACCCAAACACTT
Organism: Camellia sinensis; assembly: GCF_055761805.1. Classification (NCBI taxonomy): domain Eukaryota; kingdom Viridiplantae; phylum Streptophyta; class Magnoliopsida; order Ericales; family Theaceae; genus Camellia; species Camellia sinensis. Next base: position 12,244,690 of record NC_138970.1, read on the forward strand.
TTCCACGGATAAACCAAGGTGCCATCAAAACATATTTATCCTGAACAAGCGCCCCATAGAACGAGGACACCGTGAAAATACCTTTGGCCGTAGGACAATCCCAAACCAAGGCATCGTTATCCGCCTGTCCAAGATGTAAACCATATAAAAAGCCAAGGAGGTCCACTAATTGATCTAGCTCCCAATCTTGGACATCACGACGCAACAGCACGTTCCACACCCTCAACTGCCTCTCCCCAACCCTCACAGCACCCACTAACACCTCAGAATTAGCAGCAATAGCAAAGATCAAAGGAAATCGAAACTCAAAAGACAAGTCTCCACACCACTTATCCCGCTAAAGCCGAACTCTATCCCCCACACCAATTTTAAACCTCACTCGCTGCCAGAACGCCTCCCGACCCAGCCAAATCCCTTTCCATAACCCATAGCCATGAGAATGACCCACCCGTCCCGAGCACCACTCCCCCGTACCCACACCAAACTTAGCAACCACCACCCGCCTCCAAAGATGCTCCCTCTCCTCGACAAAACGCCACAGCCACTTCCCTAATAAGGCCAAATTAAACAGGACCAACCTCCGAACCCCCAAGCCCCCTTGCTCCTTAGACATACAAATCCGATCCCAAGACACCAAGTGATAATGACCACCCTCACCCCCATCACCCCACAAAAAGTCCCTCTGCAGCTACTCAATCCGCCTCGCTACAGAGACCAGGATCACATGAACAGACATAAAATAAGTCAGAATACTCGACAAAAACACTTCTAATCAACATAAGTCGTCCTCCCTTAGACAAATACTGTTGTTGCCAACCTGCCAACCGTCTTCGCACCCGATCCACCACCCCTTCCCATATCGCTGTCGCTTTAAAGGACGCCCCCAAAGGCAACCCCAAATATGTCACAGGTAAGGAGACCACTTTGCACCCCAAAATGGCTGCCAGAACCGAAGACCTCGCCACCTTCCCTACTAGAATCAATTATGATTTTGCTAAATTCACCCGAAGCCCGGACATTGCCTCAAAACACAACAACACATATCTCAAATGCCCAATCTGGGCCTCCTCCGTATCACAGAAAATAAGCGCGTCATCTGCATAAAACAAATGAGACACCATCACATCCCTTGGAGCCACTCCTACCTCAAATCCATTCAACAAACCTGCTTGCACCGCCCTAGCCAACAAACGCCCCAAAGTCTCCATAACCAGAATAAACAACAAAGGAGATAGAGGATCACCATGCCGCAGCCCGCGATGAGTCGGGAAAAACCCTGCCGGGGAACCATTAACCAAGACCGACATTCGCACAGTAGAAATGTAAAACTGAATCCAATGCCACCATTTCTCCCCAAATCGCATCCTTTCCAACAAATACATCAAAAACTCCCAATTCACATTATCGTAGGCCTTCTCAATATCTGATTTACAAATAATCCCCTCATTCCCTTGACACAACCGCGAGTCCACACATTCATTCGCCACAAGCACCGTATCCAAGATTTGCTTACCCCCCACAAAAGCATTCTGGGATTCCGATACCACCCCTACCAACACTCCGCGCAAACGATTTGCCAAAACTTTAGCCAACACCTTATACACACTCCCCAGAAGACTAATAGGCCGAAAATCTCTAATATCCTGCCCCCCCCCATCGTTCTTCGGAATCAAGGCAATAAATGTAGCATTAAGGCTTTTCTCAAATTCGTCTGACTGATGGAACTACTCAAACATAGCTAGCACCTTCGACTTTACCACCCCCCAACACTGTTGAAAAAGGAAATAGTGAACCCATCGAGACCAGGCGCCTTATCCCCAAGCATACTTTGCAAAGCCTTAAACACCTCCTCTTCTGTAAATGGCCTTTTTAGTAAAGTACAATCTTCTTCAAAAATAACATAAAAACTTACCCCATCCAAACCCGATCGCCACCCCTACCCTACGAATCGAAACAAATGCTCATAGAAACCCACAATACTTGCCTTGACCTCCTCCGAGAACAAAAATTCACTTAGAAAATATGAAGAAGAAGAACTCCGAAAAATATGAGGAAGAAGGAATATATTTCAGTTATATTCAAAACTTCTTATCTTACAAGACCAAATGACACTCCTTATATAGGAGATATTACAAACATCATCATAACCCATTATATGCCACTTACATATTATATATTACCACTATCTACCACTATCATATTATATACATGCCACTATCTACCACCAACACCACTATCATATTCTATACATGCCACTATCTACAACCAACACAACTATCATATTCTATACATACCACTATCTACCACCAACACCACTATCATATTATATGCATGAACACAATTTCCAGCACTCCCCCTCAAGCTGGTTTGAAGATATCTTCCATAGCTAGCTTGCTAGTCAGCTTATCAAATTGCTTCTTGTGTAGTCCCTTCGTTAGCACATCAGCTAATTGTTCACCTGTTGGAAGGTAGGTCATACAGATTATGCCAGCATTGATTTTCTCCTTGATGAAATGTTTATCCACTTCTATATGTTTGGTGCGATCATGTAGAACTGGATTATGAGCTATAGATATAGCTGCTTTGTTGTCACAATAGACCTTCATAGGTGTCGGGTGAGAAAGCTTTAATTCTTCAAGAATTCTTTTAATCCACATTACTTCACAGATTCCATGGGCAACAGCTCTGAACTCTGCTTCTGCACTACTTCTAGCTACCACATTCTGTTTTTTACTCCGCCAAGTAACTAGGTTCCCACCTACAAAGGAGCAGTATCCGGATGTTGATCTCCTGTCTGTAACACTTCCTGCCCAGTCTGCATCTGTGTATACTTCAACTTGAAGATGTCCATGTTTCTTGAATAGTAAGCCTCTCCCTGGAGTTCCTTTCAAATATCTTAAGATCTTATAAACGGCCTCAAAGTGCTCTGCCCCTGGTGAGTGCATGAACTGACTTACCATGCTGACTGCAAAGGCAATATCAGGCCGCGTATGAGACAAGTAAATCAATTTCCCTACAAGTCGCTGATATTGTTCTCTCTCTTTGACTTCTTCAGCCTTAGCAGCTTGTAGCTTCAAGTTAGGCTCGATCGGAGTCTCCGCCATCTTACAACCAAGCATACCTGTTTCTCCAAGGAGATCAAGAACATATTTTCTCTGATTAACGAATATACCTTCCTTGGATCTTGCAAATTCCATTCCGAGGAAATACTTGAGGGCTCCCAGATCCTTAATGTGAAATTCTTTTGCGAGTTTCTCTTTGAGGGCTGCTAACTCTGCTTCATCATTACCAGTTAAAATGATGTCATCAACATAAACAATCAAAATTGCAATTTTACTGTTTTTTGAATGTTTATAAAATATTGTGTGATCTGCTTGACTCTGCGAGAAGCCACAACTGATAACTGCCTTCCCAAAGCGTTCAAACCACGCTCTTGGTGATTGTTTGAGTCCGTATAATGACTTGTTCAATCTGCATACTCTGTCACTTCCAAGTCTCTGCTCAAATCCCGGCGGTAGGCTCATGAACACCTCCTCTTCAAGATCACCATTGAGAAATGCATTTTTAATGTCAAGTTGATGTAGAGGCCAATCTGAATTTACTGCAAGAGATAACAGTACTCTGATGGAATTTATTTTAGCAACAGGAGCAAACGTCTCCTGATAGTCGATCCCATAAGTTTGAGTGAAGCCTTTAGTTACCAGTCTCGCCTTGTATCTCTCAACGCTTCCATCTGCGTTACATTTTATCGTAAACACCCATTTACACCCAACTGTTTTCTTGTCTTTGGGTAGATCAACTATCTCCCAAGTACCACTTCTCCTTAAAGCATTCATCTCCTCCATGACTGCTAATTTCCAATTCGGATCATCCAATGCTTCCTGTATATTCCTTGGAACAAACAAGTGTGAAATCCTAGATGTGAAAGCTCTATGGTTTTTAGACAGTCTTTGATAGGAGAGGTAATTTGCAATAGGATGTTTAATGCAATTTCGGACACCTTTCCTAATTGCTATAGGTACATCAAGGTCGGAAATAGAAGGAATAGGATTACCTAAAATTTCGATGCCAGAACTCGGGTGGACATTCGGGTCATTAGGATGGACATTCGGGTCATTATTCCTCAGATGAAATCGCTTCCTAGTATAAACCTGAAGCTCAGGATTTAGATCATTTTGTAGTACTTCTCCCCCTAAACAAGAATCTTCTTGACTAGGCACCATAGAACTTGGTTCTCCTAAGTGATCATTATCAGACAGATGTGATTTTTGTGTAGGATAAATGACATTGGGGAGCGGGATAGAAATATCCCAAAAACGGTCTTCTACTCCACTTGTCTCCCCCTGAAGAGAAGTGTTGGGGAAATAGGATTTTGTTTCCACAAATGACACATCCATACTCACATGAAATTTCTTGTTTTGAGGATCGAAGCACTTATACCCCTTTTTGTTTGAGGAATAACCCAAAAAAACACATTTTATAGCACGGGGGTCAAGTTTTGAACGAAATTGACTGGGAACATGAACATAGGCAGTACATCCAAAAACTTTGGCGGGTAAATCAGAAAACAATTTCGTGTCAGGAAAAAAAGTTTTGAGACAATCAAAAGGTGTTTTGTATGTTAACACCTTTGTAGGCATCCTGTTTATCAAATAAGAGGCTGTTAAAATTGCTTCACCCCATAAATATTTAGGAACATGCATGTAAAACATTATAGCACGTGCTACTTCAAGTAGATGTTTATTTTTTCGTTCTGCAATGCCATTTTGTTGAGGGGTATCCCGACATGTAGATTGATGAAAAATCCCATTTTTTTTTCAAAAACTCACCCAACTGCTCATTGAAATATTCTGTTCCATTATCAGAATGTAAAATACCAATTTTGGTGTGAAATTGGTTTTCAATCATATTGTAAAAATTTGTGAATAAATTTTTCACGTCAGATTTTTTATTCATCAAATAAATCCAACATAAGCGGGTATGGTCATCAATAAATGTAACAAACCATCTTTTACCAGAAAGAGTAGTGATTTTAGAAGGGCCCCAAACATCACTATGAATCAAATAAAAAGGTTTTGAAGCCTGGTAAGGTTTTGGCAAATAAGTAGAGCGATGAAATTTTGCAAAAATGCAACTTTCACAATGAAAAGAAGAACAATCAATCCCTTTAAATAATTCTGGAAATAAATGTTTCAGATAAAGAAAACTAGGATGTCCTAGCCTATAGTGCCATAGCATTATTTTTTCTCGAACAGAGATTGAACTGGTACTATTAAAGCTCTGAGCTTTTTTATTACTAACAGGTACTTCATCAAAGTAGTAAAGACCTTCAAGCATCCTAGCACGCCCAATCATCATCCCCGAGTTCTGGTCCTGAAATTCACAATGGGATTCAAAAAATGTAACACGACAATTAGAATCCTTAGATAGTTTACTGACAGACAAAAGGTTACAGGCTAAGTTGGGGACGTGAAGAACAGCATTGAGATTAATTTTCTCAGTTAGTTTAATAAATCCTTTTCCTGCAATAGGTGAAAAACTACCATCGGCTATTCTGATTTTGTCATGACCAGAACAAGGGAAATAGGTACTAAATAAATGGGAAAAACTAGTCATGTGATCGGAGGCACCGGAATCTATGATCCACGGAGAGAAGTTTAGGCAAGAGAAGGCTTTAGGATTTCTACCTGTTTGTGCCAACAAAACACTAGGAGTACCGGTTGAGGAGTTGGATTTTATCAGCTTTAAGAGTTGATCAATCTGCTCTTTGTTGAAGGGACCTGAATCGGCTTCATTAGCGGTAGGAAAGCCACGATTCTTCTCTCCTTGTTTGCTGCTTTTCCAGTTGACAGGTTTGCCATGAATCTTCCAACACGTTTCGCGTGTATGGCGAGGCTTGTTGCAAAAATCACACCAGACTCGTGGCTTATCATCAAACCTGCGCTGGTAATTTGCAGCCTTGTTGGCCGCAGCATCGCTAATTAAAGCAGAAATTTCAATTGATTCACCATTACCTTTTTTCTTAAGCATGACGCTCCTTCGGCTCTCTTCCCTTCTGACTTCAGCAAATACTTCGCCAATGGATGGGAGAGGAGGTCTGCCAATAATTCTTCCTCGCACTTCATCGAACTCAATGTTGAGGCCGGCAAGAAACTTGTAAATACGGCTGTCTTCCACAGTTTTCTTGTGGTGGTTGCAGTCGTCAACCGATTTTCATTCGTATGTGTTGAAGATGTCAAGATCCTGCCACAACCTTTTCAACGAATTGAAATATTTGGTGACGGAATCATCTCCTTGACGAATCTCTCCCAACTTCAAAGTTAATTCGAAAACTTGAGATTGATTTCCTAGGTCAGAATACATCTGACTAACATTATCCCACAATTCTTGTGCAGTAGTATAGCACATGTAATTAGAGCTTATATCCTCCTCCATGGAATTGACTAACCATGTCATAACCATGGAGTTTTCAGCGTCCCAATTGTCGAACAACGGATCATTAACAGCAGGAGCCTTCTTGTCACCAGTGATGTAACCGATCTTTCCTTGCCCACGGATATACATCCGGACAGATTGTGACCAGCGGAGAAAATTATCACCATTTAGGCGGATGGTGGTGATTTGGACAGAGTGAGAGTTGGACGTTTTCACCGGAATGGCAGCGGCAGGGGTTGAAGTGGTTCCGGACGTGACTTCCGACATGGCTATGACGGTTTTAGGGCTGCTGTGTTTTTTGTTGCTCTGATACCAACTTAGAAAATATGAAGAAGAAGAACTCCGAAAAATATGAGGAAGGAATATATTTCAGTTATATTCAAAACTTCTTATCTTACAAATTCCACCCCATTTACTTGAATACGTCCAATCTGATTAACCAGCCAGTGAGCATTCGCCATACGATGGAAAAACTCTGTGTTACGATCACCATCCTTCAACCATAGACATCTAGACTTCTAGCGGAAACTCATCTCCTCCATGTGAGCAATGTGACCAAATTCCTGCCGAAATTTCTCTCGGTGAGCCATATCAGCCTCAGACAACACCTCGCCACCTTATTTCTCCTCCAGCGCCTGCAAAGCTACTAAGACTTTTGCCTTCTGCCCCTCCAATTGCCCAAAAACCTCCCTATTCTATCTCTTCAAGTCTAACTTGAGGAGCTTCAATTTCTATGCTAATCGTGAACTAGGCAACCCTGCCACGTTGTAAGTCACCCACCAGCCTTTAACCATCTCCACAAAGCCCTCAGATTGTAACCACATGTTCTCAAACCGAAAAGGCGTTGGCCCACTCTTAATACCCCCGCTATCCAGCAAGATTGGCCAATGATCCGAAGTTAGACGTTGCAATCGCCATTGAATTGTCTGAAAGAAATGCCCCTCCCAATCCCCTGTGACCAGAAACCTATCAATTCGAGACACTGCTCCACCCCCAGACCAAGTGAAACCACCACCCTGAAGCGGAAAATCTACCAATTCTATCTCATCAATGAATGAAGAAAAATGCCGCATTGGACCCCTCCCTGAGGAAGCCCCCAACTTCTCCTCCAGACACCGAACCACATTGAAATCCCCACCCACACACCACAGAACCCCCCACCAATAAGCAATACTCTGTAGCTCCTCCCAAAAACTTGGCCTCTCTACTCCACGAACTGGGCTATATACCCCTGTGAAAGCCCATCTGAAATCATCCTCTACACACCGAAAGAGGCAAGACAACGAAAAATCCCCCAGTTCTACATCCTCCTTTACCACCACTCGTTGATCCCAACACAAAAGAACACCCCCAGCTGCCCCTAGTGCAGGAAGGAAGTCCCAGTCCACAAATTGGCCACCCCAAAGATCCCAAACTATTGCCCCCTCAATACAGTCCATCTTAGTTTCCTGAAGGCACACCACATTTGCCTTTGCACTTCTAAGGACGGATTTCACCAAAACCCTCTTCCCCTTGTCATTCAGTCCTTGCACATTCCAAGACAAAATTTTTAACCGCATGATAACAACAATGGCTAACCGCGCCTTTTTCTGGTACCCCGCACTCCACCTCCCTTAGTTCGATCATAATTAATAGTACATTCCAACCTACGTAATTCCCTGGCACTCTTGACATTATGGCTAGCAGACTCCATCCCTTGCTGAAGAGGAGCATCACCTCTCCATGATTCCTCTATTGCCAAAAATAGTCTCAATGCTACCTCTTTATGGCCCTCAAAGGAGGCTCCCAATAATTGGCTTACCTCATTAATTCCAGACAAAACCCAAGCAAAAACCTCCTTTGGCAACGGTATATCATCTTCTGACCCAACAATATCTCTCTCAAGATCAAGCTCATAGTTCGCACCATTCTCCACAGCCACCTCATCGGAACCTGCCTCAGGCCTGACCACCATGGCCAACCCATCTGTCATATTAGCCCATTGACTTGCTTCACCTTCATACTACTGCGGTCGCAATTCCGAAAGGCCAGCTATACTAGGCCACTGCTCCGTCGCCTCATCAATGTACTGCTCCACCCCCTCTAAATCTGAAGGAGCATCGTCAACGACACCAGACGACGGCTGTGGACCAGTTGGCAACCTCCCGGTATTGCCCATCGAGTCGCGCAACACCGGCAAAGACCCATCATCTGGTCTAGGGCCAAACCCACCCTTCAGCGTGGAGAAGACCCGACTGATAACTGGATTCGCTTGGGCTTCCACTAATTGAACCCCTCCATCCCTCCTTGGGCTCAAAATGACAGCTTGAGATGGCCCACTTCAATGAACCCCTTGTTGTTTGGCCCACTTCTATTTGGGCATTCCCACATTTCTCTTAGCTTGGGCCTTAGCAAAGCCCAAACGTCCCCCCTATTTTCCCCTATTAAAATCCTGACCCAGGCCCATATGGGTTGGACCAAACAAATTACCCCGTCCACCCATATCCCCATTCGCCGCCCCAAATCTTTGCAGATAATCGTTGACCCCCAATTTCCGCCATTTCCTTCGATCTGATTGCAGCACTTCTCGCCCATCCTTATTCGTTCCACCTCCTCCACCGCCTACCATCTCCGGCGCCGTTGGTTCCACCAATGGTCCCTTCTCCACCCATACAGGTAAAGAAAACTGCCACAAACCCCATCGGATGACCATGCGTGTCAGTGTGCCGTGAGAACTTATGATTCGTAGTCGAACATAGCCCAAATCCACTGATGACTCATCCGCTTCCACATAACCACCACACCAATCACCAATGACACGGTAAACATCTTCCCCGCGAAGGTGGATGGGCACCCCCATCACCCAAATCCAAACACTCTTCGCCGTCAAGGTTGTAGCTTTTGAGGTGCAGAGTGTTAGAGGTGACCACCATTCCAACACTAGATCCCTCCCATCAGTAATCCATAGCCGGCGCAGCAACACCTCTGCCTCACGTCGGTTTGGCAAAACAAATAGGAACACCTGGCCTCCTAACGGACGCACCTCCACCTTCCCCAATGTCTTCCACCATCGATTTACCTAATCGGACACAGCGGCAAAACTCATCCCCTTGCCACCCATCTCCCCCACTCCACCAACAAGCGACCTGTCCAACAGACGGAACCATTCCACCTCTGTTGCACCCCGTACTTCCTTAACCCCTTCAGTCACTCCCCACATAGCTGATTGCGATGGACCAAGTCTGGACCCTTTCTTACCCTGCATTGGACCACCATTATGCAGCCCAAAACCTTCAAGGACCAGGGCACTCCTTCCCACCCATCTCCAAAATCCGACATAGGAATGAAGATTTGCTCTCGCCTCTTCCCTGCCGTCACCACTATTTGAAAAGACGAACCACCACTTTCCTTGCCACGAACCCATACAGCCACAGTGTGACTACCCCTGGTGAGACGACCCAAAAACTGCAAGTTACCTGGGTCTTGCGAGGCCAACCGCATTCACGCCACCATCCAACGTACATCATGACCATACACCACCACAGCCCGACGAAGCCCAAGTCCCCTCTCCACAATCGACACACCAAAGCGTCTAGGCAACTCCACCAAAACCTTCTCAAACTCAAAAGATCAACCGCCAAGGAACAAAATCCGCCGTCGTGGGCCACGTTCGTTCAATGCCGGAAACATCAAGACTCATATTCCTCATAACTAAGTCAAATATGGATATTCACCCTGGTATCCACTTCTTTATCACAGAGAGAGGACTATAATTTTTGTTCAATAATAACTTAGAAATGGTTGATGAAACATCATTTGCAACTAACACACATTAAAATATGATCTGAAAATGAATGAAAAGATAACCTTAAATATTGGGGCAAAATGAGGAACTTTTCAAGCCTAATTCCAAAATGCTAAAATTCATCAAAATGTGTGAAAATCAAATATGAAAAATGTAGATACATCAGGCACAACTTATTAGAAACTACAGAAAACAGTACAAAATTATAAAATATATCACTATGCAATCAAAATTTAGGTAATAAATTAAGTTTCATAACAGAAATCCAAGTCCATGGAAATAAAATATGTCATAGGAAACACAAATGCAGAGGACTTACAAAATGAGGTAATGATCCAAGGAGTTTCCTTTTTTACCCTTTTCTTCCTCTGAGGATAGGCGGTGACAAACTTGTCTTAATTCTTTAACATTGCCACCACTTGGTTTGTCTGGTGAGTCATACTGTTGACCCTTATCGTGTGATTGCTTTCAAGAAGAGAGATTAGTCTATGAAGGTCACTGGCTGCTTGTTCCTACAAAATGGAGTCTTGAGGGTCATGGAGGAGATGGAGTTTTGAGGAGAGCTACTCCCGGATTGGACACATAGCATTCATTCATCACATTTGAAATCTCACTACCTTTTGATCAAACAACTGAGGGTTAATGTAGAATAACCACTTCCATTTCTTGGGGGATACACTATAGATGCTTGGGCCAGGTGGCTATCATAGGACACTTGCACTTTTAAGAGCTAACCTAACATTCCACTAACCAATTGTGGAGAATCAGCCGGCTGCTCCTAACAATCAGGAGGTTCCCGTAGCTATATATATATATATATAAAAAAAAATACAACGCTTAATTAGTACACATTAATGTGTGTTTGGGAGGGATCATATTGAGTACACACCTAACCTTTGGCATAGTGCACAAAGTGGTGGTCGCAAGAATTGAACCCATAACCTCGAGGTTATTAGGCCAAGTCTTAACCACTGAACCAATGGTCATCTGTAGCTATATAAAGCCATTAAAAAATGAAAAAAAGGATACCTAACTCAAATAAAATATTTAGCAAGCCACCCATGTCAAAATTTAGCGTAGTTTAGTTCAAGGCATCCATGACAAACAATAGCCGTGTCGAATTTAGTTGTAGTTTTGGCTAAAGTAAGATTTGGTGTAAAGTACAGAGGTGCAAAGTGAAATTTTCCCTGACCCAATATTTTGTTTTTCCCTCAGAATCTCTTAAACTAATGAATTTCATATATCCAAAATTATATCAATTAAAAAATAAATTTTCTGAGAGTTGTGTTTAGAAGCTTTTTACCTTGTCAAAGGTTTTATCTCAAATAGTGTTTGCGAGGTATGTAATAATGAAATGGAGCTCCTGAATATACATTGCTTGCTGGATTGTTATTTTGCCTCTTTAGTTTTGGAAATTTTCTAAAGAATAGAGGAGCGGTGTGTGACTTTGACCCATTAAATGTTTGAATCTCACTCCATATGAGAGAGTTATATCTGATTATGTGATTAGATTCTGTGCATATAGAAGACCTGTTTGTTGTGGTTTGGGCTATTTGGAAACACAGAAATGCAGTAAAATTTGGTGGGCGTGATGTGGCAGAATTTGCTGTTAACTACATTTCAAAGCCGGGTCTAATATTAGTTACAACAGGCTAATATGTAAAACATTAGTTAAACTAAGGAGGCAGAGATGGGACAATTCAAAGCCATTAGGACCATTTACTAAAAAACAGTAGATATATAACAACAATAATGAGAAACACAATGTTTAGAACAGTAGTCCACAACAACATTACATAGATAACATACCCAACAAAACAACATTAATAGCAGAATCCTAACTGCAGCTAAGTTCAAGAGCTTCTGATGGAGATAACAACTCCTTCCTCCTCCCCTTTAGATACAAGCCATTCATCGGTTGGTTTTCCATCGAACGCCCGTCACTTCACACTTCACGGTTCTCTTACTGATATGAAATTTCCATTGCATGCACTAAGACAATGTCAAGAAGCCCATCAGGAGAAGCAGTTAATGCTAGACACAAAAAAATATATATAAGCAATACTTTTGAGTACAAAGAAATTGATTCACCTGGGAGAGCCACAAACTCATAAAATCTTGTACCCTTCAATTTATTGAAGGCTCCTAAGGCATGTAAAGTCCTCCCACCCTGCCAAGTCAAGATTCGGACAATTGCTAATCTCAAGATTCGTCAACTTGGCCAGGTTCTTCATGGTACTTGGCAGAGAGGTCAAATTGGGACAAGCTGCAATAGTCACTGTTTTGAGTTTGACGAGGAGTTGCATTCCTTCAGGCAAAGATTTAAGGTTTCCACATCCTGTAATCTGAAAGGATCGGAGAGAGGTCAAGCGTTGGATTTGTCTCTCTGGCAAGCAACTTTGTTGTGTGGTCAAGTACAAATGCCTAAGACTGATTAAGTTCCCTATGTTTTTGGGTAACTTTCGAATTTTCACACAACACCTGAATCTCAAAGTTTGCAAATTGTACAGTTTGCAAACGGCGTTAGGGAGTGTCTCGATATTTGCATTCCCACTGATGTCAAAATATCTCAAATGCTTCAAATTACCAATGGAATGTGGCAACACCTGAAAACATGAGTTACTCAAATCAAGCACATACAGATACTTGAACTTTGAGATGCATCTGTTAACAAAGCCTTTGTCACCAGCTCCCAGTCCTTGAAATGGAAAGAAAACAGTCCTCAGATTCTCTAGTTCGAACAATGACTTTGTGACTTCTTCTGCTGAACAATCAAAATCATGAAATGATACATGCTTAACCTTATCAGAAATCGGCCCAAAACGATAATTTGTTGTAATTAAGCATTCTTCATTTGCCATATATACTGCAAGATCATGGATGATCTCAGGCATTCTACACGTGTTTGATAGATTGCCATGTTGTTTTTCAGTCTTTTCTAAGAAAAATATGGAACATAACTGATTCAAATAATCAGTGCCAGTATCTTCCAACTCACCAGTTAGGCCAGATGATTGAATGAGCCCCTGTGCCATCCACAACTGGATCAATTTATCAATTTCAATTTCATAGTTCTTTGGAAAAATTGAACAATATATGAAGCAGCGTTTCAACTCAGTTGGTTGTGTGTCGTAGCTCGATCTTAACACGACCAAAATGTCATGTTTCTTTTGTGCCAATTCCCATAGTTGTTTCTCTTTTAATTCTAACCATTTACTTTCATTAGTCTCCATAAACAAATTGCTGCCTAAAGTCTTTGCTGCACGAGGATATCCGTGGCACTTTTTCACAATTTCCTTTGCAATTTCTGCGAGCTTCGCATTCGCATGTTCTTCCCCCAATTTTTGACGACAACCTGCCCACTTCCAAAGCAATTCAAGGCAATCCTTATCTGAAAGACTCTCTAAATTGTATGTGGGAACCGTGCCCACAACTAAAGCGACCCACATGTTACGTGTAGTCACTATGATCTTACTTCCCACGGTACCACCACATCTCAATAAGTCATACAACTTACACCAATCTTGATGATCACAATCACATAAATTGTCCAAGACAAGTAAAAATTTCGTATTATGCAATTTTTCTTGAAGGAGATTCTTTAACTGATTTGAATTGAGGTCAGCACAAGGGGGGGAATCAGTTATGCGCTGAACAATTTTTTGCATCACATCTTTAACATCAAAACTTTGTGCTACCTTCACCCAAATCCTCAACTGAAAATGCTTGGCGACAATTTCATGATTGTACAGCAATTTGACGAGAGCTGTCTTACCAATACCCGCAATGCCAACAATGGGGAGGACAAACATGTTCTCACCATTGTCAACACTTGGGGCCATTATAAGTTGTAACAATTTTACTCTGTCATTGACCCTTCCAACAAATTCCGACTCATTTACATTGGAGGAGAGTGACGTGCTGGCGTCGTTATGCTGTGATGTTGTTGTTGTTGTGACAATGGGATGAAACTTAGTCCTATCATCCGCGATCTTGTCTAATCTCTTTCTGATATTTTCGATTCTACTACCCATTTTAAATTTAAATGGGAAATCGAATGAAAAGAATTTGCTTACCACTTGACGTCGTAAATCTTCGTAGTGCAATTCATCGAGCAGGTTATCTGCATCATAAAAAGCAGCTTGGAGTCTGTCAAACCATACCCCCATCGCAATTGAGTAATTGTTATGCGCCTGATTCTGAGGAAAACCGCCATGGCCGTACAATCTCTCCGCATCTAAGAGCACAGCCTTGATGGTGGACAAGGTGCCTTCGAGTGTGTTCAGCTCCTGCTCAACACCCCATGCCTTGCCAACTTCCCTGATTGCACCGGGCCCTATCTTGCCCAGAATTTTACTTGCTAAGTTGAAAAGAATTGTTTCTACCATGTTCTTATCTCTTGATGACCAACAAGAAGTTGAAGAACAAAGAAAATTAAGCAATAGTTTTAGCTGAGAAATAACTCGAGTCAACCTAGGAACAATCTGTCAGATAATATTTATTTTATTTTCCCAACATACGAATAAGATAAATAAAAAATCACAAAGTTAAGTCATAAACTAACATTTCAATGTTTGTATCGGAGCCAACCATCTCAATATCATCCATGGTATGCAAATCTTTAAAACTAATTTATTTCAATATTCTTAAACCCTAAATCTTCAAAGGCAATACCGTTTTGAGTTAAAAAAATAAGTATAATAGATAAAAGAATGAAGTGAGCTAATTGATAATGAATTATATCATAAATGTATGCTAATGGTAAAGATGATGAAGAAATACAATATTTATATGTTAAAACCCTAAATCCAATAAGGATGATAGTGTGTAAAGAGTATTTTGTGTTTTTAAATATGAAATTTTTGAATAGATAGAATACACTCCATGATGTCCTTAATGGTCATTTCATTGAAGGATATTATTGGAATATAAATTTAATCTATTAACGGTGTGTACTGAGAGTATTAGTGGTGTGTAAATAGAATCACCATTTTATTTAATAAGGGTAAATTATACTAATACCTTTCAAGTTTATGTTTAATATAGATTTCCACTCACATTAAAAAAATTACATTGACCCCCTGTCAGTATTTGTTCATGTCATTTCAAGGGAAATAACAATCATCTTATTTGGTTTAACTCACTGCTTAGAAAATTGAGTTTTTTTTTATTTTCTGTATTTTTTTTAATTTTTATTGTATTTTTTTAATATTTTACGCAAATTTTTTATTTTTTAAATACACCTAATCTAAATATATTTAAAAAAGTATAATATTTTGTGATTTTTTTTAAAATTCACCAGTACAAATAAATATAAAATATATAAAAATTCAATAAATTATCATATTGTGTTATATTCAATGAATTTTTTAAAAAAATTTTGTACAAATTATATATTTTTTAAGTATATTTGGATTAAATGGATCTAAAAAGTAAAAAAAAATAATAATTAAAATATTTTTAAAAATTATTAAAAAATATAAACATACAAATTAAAAACTCAAAATTTTATTTTTGAAAATTCCATGAGGGTGTGGAGTACATTTTTGTTGATGTTATTTTTGTATAAATGTATCTATATGTATTGTATTTTTATACTTTCAAGTTTGATTGGGTGGTTGGTTAGATTTTACGTGAATGGTGTTGTTTGATAATACTGTAATAAATGCAAGTGAATGGATAAGAAAGAAAAATGATGGTTGAAATAAAAATGAAAATTCTATTCATGTATAAAAAAATTATACAAAAAATATCATAAAAATGATCTGGTAGTGATATTGTTGTAAATAAAATTATTTTTATGGGTGTTTTGTTTTAAAGTGAAAGCTCACCATTAAACTATATCATTATGTTTGAAAATTCTGTATAAAATTTATATTTGTATATTATCACTCAATAATAATATGTTAAGGTAGAATTTAATGATGTAAGATTGTAGAGTATAGTAATTATGATAAAAATAAGAAATGGTAAGAAAAGTGGCAAAATGGTCATTTAGAAAATTTTAGGGTAGAACATCAGTAATTTTGTTTTGTTCTTAACGTACACTTAACAGAAAGAGGTAATTTGTAATGAGATTATAAATCTCAGGGAAGTGAATGTAATTTTCAGAATGTGAGGGGAGAAACTCCATTAAACATAAACCTCAAGAGGTGTAAGTATAATTTACCTTATTAATAAATTATCAAATCAATTAACCGTTCATGTTAAATATATATTTACATTAATAATTCAGATAATTTTATTGTTAAATACAAGAGTAGTTAGAAATTTTATTTTTTTTATTAAATAATAAATTATGACTTTTAATTTTCAGAATCACAGAAAATAATTCATATTTTAGGAGCTTTTCCCAAATTAAGGCAAAATAGCAAGCTATTTCCCAAACTAGGCCTAGTTTGGACGGAATTCCCAAACTAAGCTAAAACGTGGTTGTGAACCACGCTTTCACCGTTTTTGTGGCCCTCCCGCGAAAAATTTGTAAAATCGTAAAAGCGTGATTACAAACCACACTTTTAATTAAGAAAGCGTGATTACAAACCACGCATTTAAGGAAATTTGATTTAACCACGCTTTTAAGTAAATTTTTTTTTTTCCAGAAAATGTGTTTGTGAACCACGCTTTTACTGTGCTTTTAAATAATATTTTTTCGTCTTCAGAAAACGTGATTCACAATCACGCTTTCACTCACCAAGGAAAGCGTGGATGACAACCACGCTTTTAACCAAATACAATTTTTAAGGAAAGCATGACCACTCACTATTGATTATTATTATTATTATTATTATTATTATTATTATTATTATTATTCAATCCACATTCTATAATTCGCTCAATCATCTTGTAGATCTCTCTATATAAATTATTCATATAAAATATCGTATTGATAAACAATCTTAGCTACCAAATTTTATTATTTTAATATTTAAAAATAAATTATATAATTTGGAAATTATGTTTCGTATCCATTATTTTTTAAAAAAAATGATAAAATTATATGTACGATTATCAAATCAATTTGATATTTACATAAATAATTTATACATTACATTTTTAAAAAATAAACAGCATGCATTGACTAAAGAGTAGTGAATTGTGTAAAAAATGTAAATTAAATATTTGCTTAATTTACCTGATATTTTTTAAATTGTTATTTAAATATAAAATTTTAAATAAATTTTTATTTTGTTATATAATTCCAATATGATTTGAAAAAGATCAATGATGGACAAAAATAAAAACAACAAATAAAAAATTTAAAAATAAAAATTAAAAAAGAAGAAGAAAATAATGACCTTGAGATACGCACCCTCCCAGAGAACATTTTGCGCAGTTTCGAAAAGATTTTGTCAGGGCTTTTCCCAAACTAAGCCCCTATACGAATTTATTTCCCAAACTAAGCCTACTTTTGCAGAATTTTCGAAACTAAATATTTGTTGCCACAAAATATTTAAATAAAACTTCACATAGCATATATAAAGTATCTAATTTGCTAATTACTACTAAGAACAGGAAAACAAAATAAAAGTATGACTATAACACTTATAACAATTTAGAACGCCGTAGCTAGTTCAAACATAAGTATTCCAGAAAAATAATTTGTGGAAACATTCAACATAACACAGAGCATAAAATAAAGCGACGAGTACAATACTTAACAGTTACATAGACAAATATTAGACAAACATTTCACAAACTCATTGTCGAAAGAGTTATTTTAACACACACAACATATAATTATGGATAACCTAATATAATTCAGTAGACAGATAAACGCCTAATCCTCAAGTTACAATTTGGCCTTGGGTGGGCCTAGGCAACTCTCAACACAACTCAGGCTGAGCTTAGATAACCTCTTAACCTGCCTGGACCCACTTGTAAGGACCAATCCAATTTTAATATTACATTTGAGACCCTTTTCTAGATTTTGGAACTTAAAGTGGTGTTAAGGTAAGATTGAACCAAAAGCTCCAAATTCGATTTTATATTATTATTATTTTTTAGTAGTATTCACTCTTTTGCTCTTTTCTCTCTGTCTACACTTTAAATTTTTCTCTTTCTACACTTTGAATCTTGATATGAGGCCAGAACTTGTTTGAAAGCTTACTTTCGGAGATTTAATTTAGATATAAATTAACCAATAATTACCACTATTTAATTACCATTTACTTTTGGGGATTTCATTTCCACAATTTAATTACCAATAATTACCTATAATTCAAACCGTAATTGTCTCTACTATTTAAGGATGAAATTAGACATTTGGTAATGAATTACTATCCTGTCAAGACCAAAATTTTATTTTAAAAAAGGTATACCATTTGGCATGAAATTATTTGGTTCTTAAAAATACATTTATTACTGGCATGAAATTTTTACATTACAGTGCATACTAAATATATTTTTATTTTCATTTTTTCCAACAAATAAACATAAACATGTTTAAAATATTGGACAAATTACAAAAAAAAAAAAAACTCCAAAGTTTTACATATTTTTTAATTTAAACTCGAAAATTTTAATTTCATCAATTTAAATTTTGAACTTCATTCTGTGTCACAACCTACACTCATGTCCATCTCAGTTACTTTGTTTAACAAGTTTTTTTTTGTTTTTTTTAAATACATGTGGCAATATATTATTTATGCTTTTTAACTTCTTGTAAAACCACTTTTAAACTTGACCATACTAGATCACAAATTATCCTAACCATCCATTTAAATATGACCATGCACCTCACATAGTGGATCAAATCTCTTTCCTTCCCCATCTCTTTCGCCATTGAAACCCACCTGTTTCTCGCTACAGCCTAACGCCGTCAAAACCCACGCTGCCTCTACAATCATCCACCCCTCCCCCTTGCTCCACAACCCATCGCCACCCTCTAAATGCACTGTTACAGTTTGAAAAACATGGTTCCATTTCTTTTGGTAAAAATACTTCAGGGAGTTGTTGATTGGCCGAGGATTTGTATAGCGATCCCGGTTTTCCCTTTCGTGCTTAACTGTAATCCGGATTCGGTTTCGTAAGGGTGCTGTTGTCTTATCCTCTTTCTATCCCTTTCTCTTTGTGTTCGAGCTTTGGGTTGTGTTGGGCAAGTTGGGAATAAGTTGGTTGTGTTTTAAAACGTTAAATCTTTGCCCAGTTTTTGGTCTCTCCGCTCGAGCGGCGCTTTTGACGCTCGAGCAGGACTCTATTGTTGCTTGTCCGCTCGAGCGGGGGTGTTGGCGCTCGAGCGGGGAAATCACCTATCCAGTATTTCGTCTGCAGTGGTAGACGCTCGAGCGGGGGATTGGCCGCTCGAGCGGGAGTTTGTGTCAGACGCTCGAGCGGGCACCATGTTTGTAAAGGTTCTGGGAGCGTGCATCCGCCGCTCGAGCGGGGGATTGGACGCTCGAGCGGGGATCTGTGAGTGACGCTCGAGCGGGGAGACTTTTATATAAAGCCGAGATCCGACCTTTTTGTTCACTTTTCAACATCCTTTCTCTCTCTTACTTTTCCAAAAAGCTATTTTGAGAGTTCCTCTCACTAAAACCCTAACTTCTCTCTTAGGATTGATCTAGTAGGAGTTGTTTTCTCACCTTGGGCCTTTACAAAAGTTGTGTTGATCGTCGAGGGCTATCTTTTAATCTGAAAATTTCGGGATTTGGAGCATTTTTGTTTCTTCATCTCCTTCGTTGAGCCCCATCATTCGAGGTAGGGATAACCTACTCCATCTTATGAGCTTTGTCTTTGAATTTTAGCATTTTGATATGTCGGGGGTTGTTGGGTAATTTTGAGAAAGTTTGGGCCTTTGTGTAATTTTACAAAAGTTGGGGTTTTAAATATATAAACCTATATGCATGTTAGGCATAGAGAAATGAGATTAATGTTGGGACATTGATGGAAATGAAACCTTAGGGTTGTTTTGTGAATTATGGTAATTTGCCCTAATTGGTTTAATTAATTAATGCATATAATTAATTGAAGAAAACGAGGAATTGAATTGAGAATGTTGAAATTGGGAATGTATGGGACTAAAGAGTGTAGTCGAATCCTTTATTGCTCATTTAGTTGAAATGTTGATATATTATCCATTTGTGCATTTATTTCCTGCTTAGAAATAATTGCTTTGGGCTACCGGTGGAGGGTAGTGTTGATTGTTGTAAACAATGCATAATGATTAGGCAAACTAAAACTAATCAATTGGATGTGTCATAGAGTATGACGGTTGATAGAATGCATTAACTTTATGTGTTGGTTGATTGTGCATATGGTCAATGTGTTTATATGCATTATGTGTAGACAGTTGATAGAAGACATTAACTTTATGTATTGATTGATTGCGTATGTGATTCTGTGTTTATATGCATTACTTGTGTATGGGAGGATATGGGGGATGTATTCCACGGTTTAGAGGAAGATGGGCGATGTACCTCTAAACCGGTTAATGGTTAAGGGAAGATGGGGGATGGACCCAGGGATGCAGCTCATATGCTCTCCCATTGTAGTGATGATACAGCTCATATGCTTATCTGTTGAAGTGTTGATACAGCTCATATGCTTATCTATTGGAATGTTGATACAGCTCATATGCTTATCTGTTGTAGTATTGAATATAGCTCATATGCTTATCTGTTGAAGTATTGATATAGCTCATATGCTTATCTATTGTAGTAGTGATATAGCTCATATGCTTATTTATTGAAAAGTTTGTTTGATTTGATGTAGCACTAAAATGTATGTCATCATCGTTTGTGAAGTATGGAAGTAGTTTGTGTGTTATTGATACAACACCAAAATGTGTATCCACCTTAAATTTCGAAAATGTTCTAGTGATGAACTATAATCTCATCAAATGTTTTGGCCAGAGTACTGAACCTTGTTTTCAAACCCAAAGTTGAATAAGAAATGGAAGGTGAATTGTAACCTAGACTTGACCATCATGGAATTGTAATAAGATGTAAATGGAAGTGTAAGTGTTGACCATCTACCAGTTGCTAATCTCTTAGTCATTGTTCATAGTTGGTTTAGTATATTTCTACTGGGCTGTGGCTCACCCTATATGGGGACATCATTTTCAGGTACATGTAGCATGTCACCTCTAAGGACATAGCTTGGGAGGCTAGAGGCGGACATACTTTGGCTGTCTTATTTTCCTTGATTGTATTACATATAGTTTCAAGCCAAGGGCTTAAGGTGTAATTGAGTTAGCACTCTCTTTTGTAACCAAGTGTTAACTTGGAAAGCTGTAAGCCCGTAGGGCATTTGCTTTTGTGTTGTAAACATGTAATACTGTTGTAATGAAATACCCTGATGAATAGATGAATGTGGACCTTTATGTATCAATGCATGTCCCTATATGGATGGGTTTAATGTAATTATTTTGAGGGTGTTACAATTTGAGCTAGGGCATCAAGTAGGTAATGGTGAGTTCGCATTCTTTGGACATCATTGACGATGCGACAGCGGTGGAGCAAGGACATGGTTATGATTGAATTTGGGGAAAGGGATGATGGAGGAAAGGGAAAAGATATGCCACGTGTGCATTAAATTTTTTTTTTTTTTCCTGGTAAACTAAGTTCATAGAGATGAATAGATGGTTAACATTGATATGGAATAAGAAGTTTAAGGTTGAAATTGATAAAATTAAAATTCTACCTTTTAATTTTAAAAATGCACGAAACCCCATATTTTTTTTTTAATTTGTCGTAAAATATTTTATATAAAAAAAAATAGTAAACTGTACACTATCTAAAATAGTAACATAGAGAAAATTCATGTTATGTGTGTAATTTTGTTTTTTTATTGCGTGCATCAATGGATGTTGACAAGGTGGTGTGGCATATTTGAACACCTCTAAAATATTAGTCAATTGGATGGGTAATAGCCTTCCCCATTGGATTAAGCATCCTTAAAATAATATTAATTTATTAAAATGCTTAAAATGCATCAAATGAGTGGAGCCATCGAAGCGCTACCATTAATTTAATTTTATTTATTTAAAAAAAGCCCTAAGTAATTTTATAATATGATAACTTTTGTATATGATTAAGTCACTCTATGCGACAGCAAAACATTTCTTTTCTTAAAAAATAAACTCATGGAAATTGTTGTCTAATTGCTTGAACCTTGTGCCAACTACCAAAGTACAGAAGAAACTTTCAAGACTAGATCAAATTTAGGCAATTTGTGTTGTTTTTAAGGCATGCAAAATAGTTCTAGAACTTTTCTATTTGACTAACAACATTTTACAGTTGTATATGAATTGAAAACATAAAAATAACTATACTTCTTGTCTTAATTCTTTGTTCTCATTGCTCTTTTTTTTCTCATTCTTTTTGAGGTTGGATATGCTTTGTTCATATGATCATTTTTGAATTCATACACATGTATAGATGTCCTATACAAAAATGTTTATTGAATTTGAAACAAAAAGAAATTTTGAATCACATAGCAGCAACAACTTAAGATTTGGAATAAGTGTAAGAACGCAAAAATGGTTATAGAACTGGACACAAAATGTATATAGATGGATAAGATTCTTCAAAATACTAACAAACTCTATACAATTTTATGCGTATATATGTCTTTGTATTCAATGTTATGATCAATTTTTGTGTTTATAACAAAACTATAAGATTTTTAGCTAGTGACCCATTTTTGATTTATAAGATCTGTAAAGGGACAATTCCAAAGATTCCAGTCATGGCAGAGTTTAGAGAAATATCAGATATATGCACGCGCCTTATTGAGTGTCCAGAGACATTATTTCTATGATTTGAATCCATAACAGTCGAATTATAATAGAATTATTTTATTTTATTTTTTATCAGCATAATAAAACAACCTTACCATTGTGGCAAGGGCCTCTCTCCCTGAATATGATCAATTTGTAAAAGGCATGGACTCCAAATAAATAAATAAATAATAATAACTCTACACAACCCTTAATTTAGGCAATGTTTTATCTTTATTACCCATTATGGATATGGATATAAATATGAATGGAAAGTGTTAAATATAGCGATCCCGGGTTTACCCTTGTTGTACAGTGATCCGGACATGTGTCCGTGGATGTTGGTAGTTGGTTATTATCGTGTTTACATTCGTTTTTCTTCATATTTGAGTTATAGGATGTGTTAGGCAGGTTTGTTACAGGTTGGTTGTGCTCGGGAGCCTAGTGTTGCTGCCCAGAATTTTGGACCTTCGCTCGAGCGAGGAGTTGGTCGCTCGAGCGAGAGTGGGGTTCGTGTTTGGTGGGTCGAGCCAGAGTGTGTAACGCCCTCAAAATAATAACATTAAACCCGTCAGATACGACATGCATTTACATATAAACTAACCACATTCCTTTATTTCATTGAGTTTCATTACATAAGTATTACATGTTAACATCAAAACAAAATGCCCTACGGGCTTACAGCTTTCCAAGTTAACACTTGGTTACAACAAAAGAGTACTAACTCGTTTACACATTAAGCCCTTGGCTTTAAGTTACATGTAATACATCAAAAGTAAAACAACTACACTATGTCCGCCTCTAGCCTCCCAAGCTATGTCCTTGGAGGTGGCATGCATCCTGTACCTGAAAATGATATTCCCATATAGGGTGAGCCACAGCCTAGTAGAAATGCACTAAACCAACCATGGACAATGACTAAAACATTAGCAATTGATAGTTGGTCAACACTGATACAATCACATAAATAACATATTTATGTCAACAAGTCCCAATTACTTTTCATTTTCCCTTTAACAACAGATAAGCATACTAGCTCTATCATCATTTCCACAGATATGTATAAAAACTATATCTCACATTCAGATAAGCATAAAAAACTATATCCACATTCTCAACAGATATGTATAACAACAATATCCACAGATAAGCATACAAGCTGTATCCACACTTCACAAAGATAAGCATATGAGCTCTATCTTCACTTCTCTAGACAAGCATATGAGCTGTGTCTACGGAGTTCATCCCCTATCTCCTCTCAATACCTATCCGGTTTAGAGGTACATCCCCTATCTTCCCCTAAACCGCGGAGTACATCCCCTATCTCCTCCTCTACACATAACGTATACAAACACAATGGTTCTATATACAATCACCCAATACATACAAATAATGTATTCTATCAACCGTCAAGTTCCATGACACATTTCATTGATTAGTTTCAGTTTACCTAATCATCATGCATTGTCTACAACAATCACGACTATCCTCCACCGATAGCCCAAGCAGTTATTTCTAAAACAGAAAATAAATGCACAAATGGATATTCAATCAACATTTCATTTCTTCATTCTTCTCAATTAATTATCCCAATTAATTAAACAATGTAGTTAGGGCAATTCCCATAATTAACATTTCAACCCTTAGGTCCCATTTTCATCAATGATTCAACAATCATTCCATTCTTTTATGCCAAACATGCATCTAGGTTTATAATGAATTAAACCCTAACTTTTGTAAAATTACACAAAAGCCCCAAACTTTCACAAAAATTACCAAACCAAGACCAACATCTCAAAATACCAAAATTTAAAGACAAAACCCATAGAGAGGAGTAGGATATCCCTACCTCAAATTCGGAGTCCCAAAGGAGAAGACGACAAATCCCAATGTGCTCCAAAACCCGAGATTTTCAGATTAAAATGAAGCCCTCGACGATCAACAACTTTTTTGTAAAGGCCAAAGGTGAGTAAATCACTCCTACTAGATCAAAACCTAGAGAGAAGGTAGAGTCTAGAGTGAGAGGCTCAACAATGGTGATTTTGGAAAAGTAAGAGAGAGAAGAGAAAGTGAAAAAGTGATTTGAAAAGTCACAATTTCGGGACTTTAACCCAGGTCTCCGCTCGAGCGTAAAACACCCCGCTCGAGCGTCCACTCACAGACTTCCGCTCGAGCGGCCAACCGCCCGCTCGAGCGCAGAATGCACTCGCCCAGCACTTTTGCAGAACCAGGACTCCGCTCGAGCTCCCAACCATACGCTCGAGCGGCCACTCACACAGATCCGCTCGAGCGGCCAACTCCACGCTCGAGCGTACAACACTGCACAACAAATACTGGATGGGTGTATTACCCGCTCGAGCGCCAACACCTCCGCTCGAGCGTACAGGCCAAAAATCTGGGCAACTAGTTTTGGTTTCTAAACTCAACCAACCTGAAACAAATCCGCCCAACACATCCTATAACTCAAATACGAAGTAAAAGGATGTAAACAAAATAATAAACAACTACCAACATCCACGGACACATGTCCGGATCACGGTATAACAAGGGTAAACCCGGGATCGCTATAGAGTGGCTCGCTCGAGCGAGCGGTTGCACCTGGTTCTGGACCTGAGAGCTGTCTTTCTTGGCTCGAGCGAGCTTCCTTCGCTCGAGCGGTCTGGGTTTTTCTTCGCTCGATCGAGAACTTCTTGGCTCGAGCGAGAGTTTTCTGTGTCTGGTCGCTCGAGCGACCAATCCTTCGCTCGAGCGAGCGTGTTTTATATCAGCGGACAATAGCGTTTTAAACATCACTTTTTCATTTCCTTTCTTTGATCAAACCCTTAATCCGAGCCTCTCTCTCTCTAAACTTACATTCTCTCTAAGATTTGATCTCCTTAGGGTGTGAATCTAGCCTAGGGCCTTTGTTAAAAAGATAGAGGGTGTTGAGAGCTTCGATTTAATCTGAAAAAGTTTGGATTTGGAGCACGTTGATCTTCGAGTCTTCATCTCCTTTTTGGCTAAAACTTCAAGGTAGGGATACCCTACTCCTCTCTATGGATTTTGTCTTTAAATTTTGGTATTTTGAGATGTTGGGCTTGGTTTGGTAATTTTGTGAAAGTTTGGGGCTTTTGTGTAATTTTACAAAAGTTGGGGTTTTATTCATAATAAACCTGGATGCATGTTTGGCATAGAGAAATTGAATGAATGTTAAATCATTGATGAAAATGGGACCTAAGGGTTGAAATGGCAATTATGGATAATGACCTAATTACATTATTGATTAATTGGGATAATTAATGGCGAGAAATGAGGAAATGAAATGTTGATTGAATATCCATTTGTGCATTTATTTTCTGTTTAGAAATAACTGCTTTGGGCTATCGGTGGAGGATAGTCGTGATTGTTGTAGACAATGCATGATGATTAGGCAAACTGAAACTAATCAATGAAATGTGTCATGGAGCTTGACGGTTGATAGAATACATTAACTGTATGTATTGGGTGATTGTATATAGAACCAATGTGTTTATATACGTTATGTGTAGAGGAGGAGATAGGGGATGTACTCCGTGGTTTAGGGGAAGATAGGGGATGTACCTCTAAACCGGATAGTGATGGGAGAAGATAGGGGATGAACTCCGTAGATACAGCTCATATGCTTGTCTAAAGAAGTGAAGATAGAGCTTATATGCTTATCTTTGTGATGTGTGGATATAGCTTTTATGCTTATCTGTGGATATTGTTGTCATAAATATCTGTTGTAGAATATGGATATAGCTTATTTGCTTATCTGAGAATGTGGATATTGTTGTTATACATATCTGTTGAGCATGTGGGTAGTGCTTATATGCATATCTGTTGAAAAAGGGGAAATGAAAAGTAATTGGGACTTGTAAGTCGTTTGACATAAATATATGATTTATGTGATTGTATCAGTGTTGGCCATCTATCAATTGCTAATATTTTAGTCATTGTCCATGGTTGGTTTAGTGTATTTCTACTGGGCTGTGGCTCACCCTATATGGGAATATCATTTTCAGGTGCAGGAAGCATGCCACCTCCAAGGACATAGCTGGGAGGCTAGAAGCGGACATACTTTTGTCGCTTAACTTTTGATGTATTACATGTAACTTCAAGCCAAGGGCTTAATGTGTAAACGAGTTAGTATTCTTTGTTGTAACCAAGTGTTAACTTGGAAAGCTGTAAGCCCGTAGGGCATTTTGTTTTGATGTTAACATGTAATACTTATGTAATGAGACTCTATGAATAAAAGAATGTGGTTAGTTTATATTTAAATGCATGTCTTATCTGATGGGTTTAATGTTGTTTTTTTTTAGGGCGTTACATTAAAAATTGTTTCTCCAAATATTTTTTTAATATTTAATGTAGTAGTGGCCTTTTGATCACAATCTAATAAAAAGTAAACCACAATGGACTATGATGCAAATTAACAACTATACTTTGTATAATAATTACAAAAATCATTTGGTGAGTTAAGAATTATTTTTTTTTAGTATTTATTTTAGCTATTCATTTTAAGAAACAAAAAAAGTTCTTTCCTAATTTTAAAAATTGTTTTTTCACTAAAATGGAAATTATATACCTGTGTCAACCTTTCTTTCATTTTGAATAATAATAATAATAATAATAATAATAATAATAATAATAATAATAATAATACCAAACAAATCAAATATGTATATAGATACGGATATGAAACCCTAATCCTAGAACTTTGGGTTAGAACATTTTCACAATTCAAAAGCCTAATTTCTAAAATCCTAACCCTAATTTCTGATTTCACAATTCAAAACCATTCAAAACCCTAACCCTAATTTTTTATTTCACATTCAATTGAAAACCCTAGAACATTTTCACAATTCAAAACCACAAGATTTTACCAATTCAAACCACAATTTCAATTCACAAAGCCGATTCTACCCACATAGTACCCACATTCACATTTTCACAAACATAATAAACACATATAAAATTCAAACTGAGAGAGAGAGAGAAAGATAGATAGTCATACCAGCGAGAGAGGGCAGAGAGCGACCCACAGAGAGAAAGAGAGAGAGAGAGCAGAGAACCCACGGATGGAGAGAGAGATTGTGAGACCAGAGAGAGCAAGAGCGAGAGCGAGTAGATCGACTAAGTGTAAAAGGCGTGGTTGCAAATGAGGGGGGTGGGGTGTTTTTATATAAGTTATAAAAGTGTCACTACGAACCACTCTTTCATTTAAAATCGGGTTTTGGTTAAAAGCATGGTTATAATTCACGCTTTCTTCACTCAACAATAAAAGTGTGGTTTATAATCACGTTTTTTGGAATTTTTTTTTTTACTTAAAAAAAATCAAATTTCCTTAAAAGCATAGTTTGTAACCATGCTTTCTTAATTAAAAGCGTGGTTTGTAATCACGCTTTTATAATTTTACAAATTTTCCACGGGAGGGCCACAAAAACGGTGAAAGTGTGGTTCGCAACCACGTTTTAGCTTAGTTTGGAAATTCCATCCAAACTAGGCCTAGTTTGGGAAATAACTTGCTATTTTGCCTTAATTTGGGAAAAGCCTCCATATTTTAAGTACACCTTAAAGGTGTACTTATAATTTATAATTTATTTATTTTTTATGCAATAATATATTGTCCATCCTCCATTAGATTCTTATTAAGGTCAATTACAGTGAATTTCTCTGAAGTTTATAAAAATGCAGTAAGTTTCATGATTGTGACTTAATTATATTAATTTTTCTTTTATTAAGATTAAATAGGCTGGACTTAATATAAATGATAACAAAAATATAAAAATAGACAATGAAAATTTTACAATTTTATTTTAAAAAGATGATAACGTCATTGTTCTCATATACATATATATATATATATATATAATTAACAAATTATTAAAATCTCAAACTCAATATAAATATATCAAAATTGTTAGGCTTATTATATTGGAAAATGCTATATCTCAAATTTCCTACCAAACAAATGGCCAAATGTCTCAGCGATGGACTGAGGGGGGGGCCTGGCAGGGGCGACCGCCCCCCCAAAGTTTTGAAAAAACCCCCTAGATATAGTATTAAAATTACAAATATTTTAAAATTATATAGGTTCGCCACTCCAAAGTTTTTGCAAGAAATTTAAGAACCGCCACCTCCTAAATTTTCTACTTTAAAATTTAAAAATTTAATTATTTTTTTGATAAATACTAAAAATAATAATAATAATAATAATAATTTATTTTTTAAGTATAATTACTTTTTATTTTAAATTTAGTAATGTTAAAATAATTGAGAATTTATTTGTGAATATGTTAAAGTTTTTTTTGTCTGATTAGGACCCAAAATTTTTAATTGTTTGGTTATAACTAAATTAAAAAAAAAAAAAAACTACTCATGTGTAACCTGTCCCACACTTGAAAATGTCCCAAAATTCTTATTAACCTAATTGTTTAGGCCCTCTTCTCCACTTTACTCTTTCTTTCTCTCTGTAAATGATATGAAAGCTTGGAAAAGAACTCGCAAAACGTACAAAATATTCATGGTCAAGAGTGCATTTTCTTCAGTTTCCACGGCGACAGCAGAACGTGCATTTTCAGCAATGAAAATTGTAAAGACTAGATTGCGCAACAAGATGGAGGATGATTTTCTTTTAAGCTACTTATTAACTTATGTTGACATAGACATTGCTCGAGATTTTGATGTAGATTCCATCATAGATACTTTTTATATTATGAAAGAACGTCGAGCACAACTTTAGATGCCTAAGTAGATATGTAAAGCAAATAGTTGCTTTTTTGAAAATTAATATGGATTTACTAGAACATATCCAATATATATTTTGATAATATTTTGTAATTATATATAATGAATAGAAACATCTAATTATATATTTTTGTGATATTTGGGTAGAAATTGGTATTGTATATCACATGCTCATTACAAATTTTTTGATTACATATACACTCGCCCCCCCAATATTAGAATCCTGCGTCCGTCTCTGAAATGTCTTAAATGAAAATTTACAGTTTCATTTAACAAAGATGATAACGTCATTTTTCTCATATATATATATATATATATAATTAACAAATTATTAAAATTTCAAACTCAATATAATTATATCAAAATTGTTAGGCAAATTACGGACTCCAGATTCATATGAGACATTTAGTCATTTGCTTGGTAGAAAATTTAGTATCCCTAACATTACCCTATTATATTTGTTTCAAATATCAAAGGGAGGTCAGCACAACTTGGAATGTGTGTGGGTTAATCTGATTTTTCTTGATCTCAACTACCTAGCTTCCAGATATACAAGTATAACTTCAATACCTTTTCTATAGCTTCTCAAAATTGAGAACGCGAGTTCCCATATGTTTTCCAAGACTGCTTCCAATATCGCGTGTTTGCACTGCCGTCAAATGGAGAGCTGTAATAATCAGAAGGTCCTCTAGAACCTCTACTTCCGTTGCTCTCCCTTTGGTCATTCCTCAATTCCTCCTGAAGGTCGTACTGTGAACGCTGCAAATAAAAAATGGTAATTAATATTCAGCAACAGCAACTCATAAAGAACAGAAACAAATCAAGAGATAGTTTCATAACTACATTTATTAGACTCAACACAATGATCGCGGCAATCTTTTGTACAAGGAACAAATTGCAGATAAGCCTCAAACTCGAGAATGTATTTTCAACCAAGCTAAAGAAAAGTCTTTTAGGCCTAGCAGAAATCATTTTTGTACTGCAGCTAGTCGGTTTTAGATACTGCATTAGTTGGTCTTTTAATGAGGCAATGCCCACTACAATACAAGTATCAGAAAAAGTGATCAAAATGCACAAATTATCATTTATTTTTATCCTTCTGATTTGAAGAATTCCTTTTGGTATTCCATAGAAATTTCCTGTTAGGAAATCAACATTAGGCAGTCCAATCTACAAAATCATTGTATTCATGAGTCAAGTGTATAGCATGGAGCTATTAAAGCATTAAGCAGTCAGATTAGCATTTATACTTCATGTATGTTATATCTGATGGTGTGTCAGATTCACGAGATTGAAAGGAAACGAATGGAGTAGGCAATGATCCAATTTTTTCAGTTGAAACTGTCTCGTGGACTTGTAGTTTACATGAATTTATATATTTGAGACAAGTTGATAGAATGAAAGACCAAAACATGCAGATCAAAATCAATACACAAGATTAGGAAAGAACACAGTAAGCAAATCAGTTTAAGAACAAAATATGCTCAAAAAATTCCAGGTTCCCAACCCACATCTCACAGAAAACCTCATCAAGTTAAACGTATCTTGCTAATAGCATACCTTGTTTGGATCTGAAAGTACAGCATATGCCTCTCAGATCATTTTAAAAAGTCTGTCAACATCCTTGTGGACCTTATCAGCTATTTCCAGAGTTGTTCATCATTTCCACTCTCACTTCTTGCCAGGAATTGACCAGCCTATATTCAAATAAACTTATCAAAAAGAATGACAAGGATGAGAGAGCAATAATAAATAACTCAAGAAATTTAAAGACCTTGTCTGGATGATGTCTCAGTGCTGCTTTCCGGTATGCCTTTTTGATCTTGGATCCAACATCAGATGGTTTAATTCCCCTGTAATAAGGAATGACCTTAGAAGCTTCCAATACAGAGTTATTACGTCACAATCAATCACAATGGTGGACTCAACAACTTCAATCTCACAAAGTAACATGACAAATCCACTTGGATACAATAGGAAGAATCATCAAAACAAGGGTTGAAAGAGACAGCAACATTCTAGATGGAAATACAGTAGAAAGTTAATTCCCGTTTTCAGTAGTCTGTTCTAATTGTATGTGCTCGTGTTTCTAGAAGAAAAATGAACTACTTGTCAAATTCACATGCGTTACATATAGTTTGCATATTTTAGCACCTTTTTTTTGGGTAAGTAAAAGATTGTTAACTAATAGTGCCGAAAGGGGCACAAGTTACCACTAATACATAGTACATGATATATATTGTACAAAAAGAAACTGTTATCATATGCAGATAACGGAATATAGGAATAAGTAAAAATTAAACTTAGGACCATCCGCTGCTGGCCCAGCTAGAATTAAATTTGTACACCTAACAGTAAGCCAAAAAACAAATTACATTACTAGATTCTTGTTTTTGGTTCATTAAAAAACTTAGAAATGGTTTATCAAACATCATTTGCAACCAACACACATAAAAATATGATCTGAAAATGAATGAAAAGATAACCTTAAATAATGGGGCAGAATGAGGAATTTTTTGTTGGAAAAATTGGTTTTTATAGGCTTATTTTGGCCAACTTTGAGCCCAAATGCCCAAACTAGAGAGGGCCCCAAACGTCTTTTGGGATGGGTCCAAAGAGGTGATGTGTTTCTTGCCGCGTGGCAAGTCACACGTTGAAAACGGTTCGTCAAAACCATTGATGAGTGAATGAGAACTTGACGTCGTTTTCGGGTTCGTGAAATGGACAATTAAAGAAGTAAATATGGGTTTCCTTGAAATGGGTTGTCCCATATTGAAACTTGAAGAGAACTTATGTGTGTATATAAGTTCTAGATGACAACACTTGGGTCGGGCTCTAAGGGGCACTGTAAGTTTGTAGAAGAGAGAAGTTATGGACAATGTGAACCTTAGCCCAAACCACCACACCCACATCGCCGCCGTCCGACCAAGCCGTGCCGAGCACGGTTGTGGGTCGGGTCGGTTCTAATATTAATTTTTTTGGAGGAAATTTATTTGAACTTTTTCCAAAATTCTTAACGAAATTAATTCAAATTTTGTGCCAAATTTGAATTTAATTTTTCTGCCCATTTGTTACTTCCTCTAGTCCAATTTTCCAAACAGATCAAACTGTTCAAACAATTTTTGAGATCTGTTGAAACCCAGACAGATTCAAATCTTCCAGACAGGTTCAAAACTGCCCAGAACAGATTCAAACTGCTGTGCCGCTATCTGTTGAAACTGCCACCGAATCTGTTTGAATTTCAAACTAAATCTGTCCAGTTTTTTGCACTTGTTTATGCTCAAAATCAGACCTGTTCGGGTCTGTCTTTTTGCCTATAAATATCTTCCATTTTCAGCAGTCTTGGTGGTCGAAATAGGGACTGAAAAATTCATTTTTTGCTGTCCAATTTTTCGCTTTGTTGCATATATTCTTCATATAATTTTAGGAATAAATTTAGAGTGTTTAGAACACAGGTTTTGTTCGCCGTATAAATTATTTGGAGTACTACTACAATTTGTGAAGATCATTGTATCTTGGGAGATAGACGCCACTTAACTGTAAGCACCATAGCGGGGCAAATTTGTCTTAAGGACTTGATCTTTTAAATTCTTTACTTGGTTTGGTAAAATAAATTCGGTAAGTAATTTATTTTTATTTGTTTGATTTGTTTCAATTTATTTATTGTACACAGAAGATTGTTCCTACACTTTTCAAGCCTGATTCCAAAATGCAAAAATTCATCAAAATGTGTATGAAAATCAAATATGAAAAATGTAGATACATCAGGCACAACTTATTGGAAACTACATAAAACAATACAAAATTATGAAATGTATCAATATGCAATCAAAATTTGTATAATAAATGAGTTTCATAATAGAAATCCAATTCCATGGAAATAAAATATGTCATAGGAAACAAAAATGCAGAGGACTTACAAAATGAGATAATGATCCAAGGAGATTCCTTTTTTATCCTTTTCTTCCACGTGGCGACGAGCTTGTCTCAATTCTTAACATTGCCGCCAGTTGGTCAGTCTGGTGAGCCACATCGTTGAACCTTGTCTTGTGATTTCTTTTCAAGAAGAAAGGTTAGTCTATGAAGGTTAGTGGCTGATTGTTCCTACAAAATGGAGTCTTGAGGAGAGCTACTCCCAAATTCGACACATAGCATTCATCCTTCAGATTTGAAGTCTTACTACCTTTTGGTCAAACGGCCAAGGGTTAATGTAGAATAATGACTTCCATTTCTTGGAGGACACACTAGAGATGCTTCCGCAAGGTGGCTACGGCAAGGTGGCTATCACGGGACACTTGGCAGTTTAAGAGCTAACCTAGCATTCCACTAATCAAAGTGAGGAGAATCAGCCGGCTGTTCCTAACAATTAGGAGATTCCCATTGCAATATAAAGCCATTCGAAAATGGTAAAAAAGACATCTAATCCATCTCAAATCAAATATTTAGAAAGACATCTGTGTCAAAATTTAGACTAGTTTAGTTTAAGACATCCGTGCCAAACAATATCTGTGTCGAATTTAGTTGTAGTTTTGGCTAAAGTAAGATTTAGTGTAAAGTGAAATTTCCCCTATCCCAATATTTCATTATGCCCTTAGAATCTCTTAAACTGATGAATTTCATATATCTGAAATTATATCAATTAAAAATAAAATATTAAATTATCTCCAAGTTGGGTTTAGAAGCTTTTTTACCTTGTCAAAGGTTTTATCTCCATTAGTTTTTGCGAGGTATGTAAAAATGTAATAGAGCTCCTGAATCTGATATACAGTGCTTGCTGTATTTTTATTTAGCCTTTTGAGGTTGGAAATTATGCGGATTTCAAGATTGGGAGACTATCTAAAGAATAGAGGAACAATGTGTGACTTCGACCTTTATGTGTGGATCCTACTCCATATAAGAGAGTAGTATCTGATTCTGTGATCAGATTCTGTGCACATAGAAGACCTGTTCGTTGTGGTTTTTGGGCTTCCAAATGCCACTTCTTCCCGTCGCATCGACGAATCTAGTCACAAGGTTTCACTTTTCAGTGAGTGAAAGATTTGTTCCCGGGTGTACGTTGAAAACTTCTATAGTAGAAGTCATTTGAGGGGGCTTGGCCACACTCTAATAAGTTCCCATCCCATCTCTTTTTTTTTTTCATTAAACAATAATGGACTTGGCTTCGTTCACTCCACAATCATTGAATCTGGATCCGGAAGTGGCTGCACTCTTTAGAAGTAAAAGAAAGACGGTAAATAACGAAAAAGCTTGCCTTGGAAGAGTCTAGGAATTAACTACATATGACTGACTATACTTCTCTTTGTCCCCCGCTGGGTCAGCCTCAAGTGACAGAAATGCAGTAAAATTTGGTGGGTGTGACGTGGCAGAATTTGCTGTTAACTGCATTTTAATGCCAGGTGTAATATTAGTTACAGCACGATAATTAGTGTAATGTTAGTTAATCTAAGGAGGTAGAGATGGACAATTCAAAGCCATTAGGAACATTTACTAAAAAGCCATAGATATGTAACAACAATAATGAGAAACACAATGTTTAGAAAAGAATTCCACAAGAACATTACATATACAACATACCCAACAAAACAACATTATTAGCAGAATCCTAAATGCAGTTAAGTTCATACCCAACAAAACAACATTAATAGTAGAATCCTAAATGCAGCTAAGTTCAAGGGCTTCTGACACAGAAAACAGCTCCTTCCTCATCCCTTTTAGAGACAAGCCATTCATCTGTTGGTTTTCCATCGAACACCAGTCACTTCACACTTTGTGGTTCTCTTACTGATATGAAATTTTCATTACATGCACTAAGACAATGTTAAGAAGCCCATCAGAAGCAGCAGTTAATGCTAGAAAGAATAAAAACACAAGCAATACTTTTGAGTACAACGAAATTGACTCACCTGGGAGAGCCACAAACTCATAAAATTTTGTACCCTTTAACTTATTGAAGCCTTCTAAGGCCTACAAAGTCCTCCCACCCTACCAAGTCAAGATTTGGACAATTACTAATCTCAAGATTCCTCAACTTGGGTAGGTTCTTCATGGTACTTGGCAGAGAGGTCAATTTGGGACAAGCTGCAATAGTCACTGTTTTGAGTTTGAAGAGGAGTCGCATTCCTTTAGGAAAAGATTTAAGGTTTCCACATCTTGTAATCCGAAAGGATTGGAGAGAGGTCAAGCGTTGGATTTGTCTCTCTGGAAAACAACTTTGTTGTGTGGTTAAGTACAAATGCCTAAGACAGATTAAGTTTCCTATGTTTTTGGGTAACTTTTGAATTTTCACACAATACAAGATTCTCAAAGTTTGCAAATTGAACAGTTTGCAAATGGCATTAGCGAGTGTCTCGATATTTGCATTCCCATTGATGTCAAAAAATCTCAAATGCTTCAAATTACCAATGGAATGTGGCAATACCTGAAAACATGAGTTACTCAAATCAAGCACATACAGATACTTGAACTTTGAGATGCATCTGTTAACAAAGCCTGTGTCACTAGCTCCCGGTCCGTGAAATGGAAAGAAAACAGTCCTCAGATTCTTTAGTTCGAATAATGTCTTTGTGACTTCTTCCCCTGAACAATCAAAATCATGAAATGATACATGCTTAACCTCATCAGAAATCGGCCCAAAATGATAATTTGTTGTAATTAAGCATTCTTCATTTGCCATATGTACTGCAAGATCATGAATGATCTCAGGCATTCTACACGTGTTTGATAGATTGCCATGTTGTTCTTTAGTCTTTTCTAAGAAAAATATGGGACATAATTGATTCAAATAATCAGTGCCAGTATCTTCCAACTCACCAGTTAGGCCAGATGATTGAATGAGCCCTTGTGCCATCCACAACTGGATCAATTTATCAATTTCAATTTCATAGCTTTTTGGAAAAATTGAACAATATATGAAGCAACGTTTCAACTCAGTTGGTTATCTGTCATAGCTCGATCTTAACACGACCAAAATGTCATGTTTCTTTTGTGCCAATTCCCATAGTTGTTTCTCTTTTAATACTAACCATTTACTTTCATTAGTCTCCATAAATAATTTGTTGCCTAAAGTCTTTGCTGCACGAGGATATCCGTGGCACTTTTTCATAATTTCCTTTGCGATTTCTGAGAGCTTCACGTTCACATGTTGTTCCCCCAATTTTTCATGACAACCTGCCCACTTCCAAAGTAATCCAAGGCAATCCTTATCTGAAAGACTCTCTAAATTATATGTGGGAACTGTGCTCACAATTGTAGCAACCCGTATGTAACGTGTAGTCACTATGATGTAAACCTTTCTTCAGCTTAGTCACTATGATGTAAACCTTTCTTTAGCTTAGTGAAGAAAGCCACAGACTTCTTATGGATAGAAGAGTGCGAAGTCGCCTTGGCCGACTTGAAGAAGTATTTGACCACAGCTCCAGTTCTCTCAAATCCTGTACCTGGAGGGGAGCTGTTCTTATACTTGGCAGCTTCAGAGCTGGCAGTGAGTGCAGTAGTAATCAGAGAAGAAAAGGGAGAGCAAAGGGCTGTTTACTATGTTAGTAAAACCCTAGCTGATGCAGAGACCAGAAACCTACCATTGGAGAAGCTAACACTGGCTTTAGTAATGGCTTCCAAGAAGTTGAATCATTACTTTCAAGCCCACAAAATTATGGTGTTAACCAAGCATCCCTTGAAGTCCCTGTTGCAGCAGGGAGATCTGACAGGCAGAATAGCAAGATGGGCAGTGGTGTTGGGCCAATACAACCTGGAATTCAGACCTAGAATAGCAATCAAAGGCCAAGTTTGGGCGACTTCGTAGCTGAGTTCACACCAGGTGCCATCATACATCGGGCTTCGTTGAGCCGAGGTATACGATGTCCAAGTGAACAAGGAGAAACCTAGCTGAAGATAGCAGAACAAAGGAATGAAGAGAAACTCAGGCCATGCAGTATTTACATCGGCGACTCCTTCCTTCTGTTTGTTGATGGGAGTTCAAACCGACAAGGAGTGGGGGCAGGAATAGTGCTAGTATCGCCAGATGGGCAGATATTGGAACAATCCATTTGTTTGAGGTTTAAAGCCTCAAACAATGAAGCAGAGTATGAAGCACTGATTGTAGGATTAAATCTGGCTGTAGCAATGGAAGTTGACGAGGTAATAGTCTTCTGTGACTCCCAGCTTATCGTCAACCAGGCAACAGGCGAATACGCAGCCCGAGATAAAAGGATGCCGGCCTATGTAAAGGAGGTGGGTGGACTGATAGCCTTATTCCAAAATTGCCGACTACAGCAGGTTAGTCAAGATGACAACAGTCATGCTAATGCCTT
This sequence comes from Camellia sinensis, assembly GCF_055761805.1. Taxonomy (NCBI): domain Eukaryota; kingdom Viridiplantae; phylum Streptophyta; class Magnoliopsida; order Ericales; family Theaceae; genus Camellia; species Camellia sinensis. Next base: position 12,282,680 of record NC_138970.1, read on the forward strand.
GGCCAACCTGGCTAGTGCAATGAAATTATGAGAGGGAAGGACAATAATGATTGAATACAATAATTATTCCAAAACATTATTTTCTTTCCAAACTCATTCTTCAAGCATTATTCAACTATGACATCCTATTTTGATTGAAAACCCCAAAAGTTAAACGTAATTCCTTTATTTTCTTTAAAAATGCTTTTTTAGCCACAAACCGGTAAAAATTTCAAAACTAATCAAATCGAAGTCCGTTTTTGTTTAAATTAAAAACATAATTCTTTCATAACCTTACAAATATATTCCAAGTTTACACTTTTGCAATTGGGGCATCAACTTTTTATTTTTCTCAAAATTTCTCTTTCAAGCAAATAAAACACAAAATTTTTTAAAATTCTAATTAAATTATGTACAACTCTAAACTCCATATAATCAAGCAAAAGTGCATAAAGAAGTGTAGAAAAAATCTCTACTTAAAAATTTATTCAATATTCCTCAATATCAATTTATTTTTCTCAAAAAAATAAATTCCAAAACTCAAGGACGAGATAAATATTTCAACATTAATTTCTCAAAATAAATTATCTAACCATAATATGATGTAGATATAATCCATACAACTATTAAATTCTATTTTTGGATTTCTTTTACAAAATTAACAACACAAAATGATTTTTCCAAAATCAATATCAAAATACCAACATTCTTAACATTACAACATAATTTTTCTTCCAAAAATTATCAAACAAAAACCTGAAAAGATACCTATATACAATACCTCTTATAATGATATATTTTTTCAAAATAATCCTAACATAGTTTTAATGTAAAAATATGAAGAAAGTCCTTACATCAAATAATAAAGAAAAACAGATCTGGAAGGCAAACATCGCCCAATCATGAATTCGAGACTACCATTGCGAAGAATACGACGAGCTCTCCACCTTTCATTTATAACACTTTTGTAAAATCTCATTTTAAAGACTCTCACTCTAAGCTCAAAGATTTTATCATTTATGAGGGAAAGAGACGAAGCAAAGAGCTGCCTAGGCTCTCTGCCACACCAAATGAGAAGGAAGAAAAAAAAAAGAATGAAAACAATTGAGGGGAGCCAACTAATTTGAAAAGAGGGAAAGCAAAAGGAGGTGTGGGGACAGCCCCTCATGGATTGTCTCCCACTACACTTATTATAATATGTATAAAATTTGTAATAATATGTTAAAATTTTATAATATAAATTATAAAATAATATAATTTTTCTCACCATATGATACATATCATAAAATCAACTATCAAATATTTATTATAATCCCTATATAATAAATAATAACAACTTTGAAGGTGGTTACTACCAATCCTATAATTAAAAAGGACCAAATAATTAAACACGAGTCACTAAACAAATTCAAATTAAATTGAATCTAAATCATGGGTCTCATCCATAAGTCAAACATGGTTCAATTATACACTAAAATAGACCAAACTAATTTATCTCAAATCATGGTCTAAACATTAAAATTAAATAACAAAATTCTGCTATAAATTAAACTGAATGCCAATCAGTCCGCGAATTTTCATAAAATAAATATACATCAATAAATTCTGAAATGTTTACCCGACGTGCTAGACTCGTATGTGAACAACATATAAAAATTTCATAATTTTCTGAGAATGGTAACTATTTTTAAAAAATACAAAACCAAACTATTTTTGCACAGAATTTACGCAGCACTCAAATTCGAAAATTTGCTCAATTAAATTATGCACTGGTTATTAAAAAAAATAAAAAGTAAAAATTTAGGGTCACTACACCAATTTAATATTGTAATATTGTGTATGTTTCAGTTTAAGACAGTTTAAATTTTAAAATAAAATTTGAAAGTTTTAATTAATTAATTTTTATGTAAGTTGATTGATCTTTTGACCTAGCCAACTAGGCTGAATCATTTTTTGTTTGATTGATTTACTAGTTTAACCGCGATTTTAATGGTTTTATCAAAATATATTCGTTGGATTTGTTTGATTCGAAATAAACTAAAGATTGACATGATTAAAGATTGAACGACTAATTGCTTGATTAGAAATAAATTTTCTGCTTAAACAATTATTAACTTTTATTTTACAATCTCACATCGAGAAAATAAGAAAAAAGTGAGTTGTTTCACTTTTATAAAAATAAACCTTATGCTCCTATTTAATATTGTAGTGTTATGCATGTTTCAGTTCAAGACAGTTTAAATTTTAAAATTAAAATAATATTTAAAAGTTTTAATTAGTTAATTTTTATATAAGTTGGTTCGTCTTTTGACCTAACTGATTAAGTTGAACCGTTTTTGGTTTAACTGATTCGTTGATTTGTCAAAATATATTGGTTAGATTTATTTGATTCGAAATAAATTTAAAATGGATCTAACTAAAGATTAAATGACTGATATTGTTTGATTCGAAATAAACTTCCCGCTAAAACAATTGTGAATTTTTATTTTACACAATCTCGTATTAGGAGAAGAAGGAAAAAGTGAATTGTTTCAATTATATAAAGTAAATATATATTCCCATTTAATATTATAATATTATACATGTTTCAGTTGAAAACAGTTTAAATTTTAAAATAAAATAAAATTTAAAAGTTTTAATTACTTAATTTTTCTATAAGTTGATTCGTCTTTTGATCGATTTTAACAATTTATCAATATATATAGTTTTATTTTTTGATGGGACTTAAGGCTTGGTTTGGTTTGGTTTGGTTTATATAGTTTTATTTTTAAAAAGTATGTTTAAGGTTTATGATAAATTTTAACATAGAATAAACTAAAAATAAAAAATTTATAAAATGAAATTTATTTTTATTTTATCATAAATATATATTTTTTAATTAATTTTATTTTTTCATCTTTACCAATTAAATTATGACAACTCCAATATTTATTCTAATAAAATGGTTAAAATTTAATTCATTTTAAATTAGTTTTCTATACTTTTTAAATAAATTTTATGTTATTATTTAATTTTAAAATTATTTTTAATTATTTATGGGTTTTTCTGCTAGTATATTATATAAGAAAAAGAGAGTTTCTAGTAAAAAGGCTTGTGAGGGTTCAAAATCTCATTCCACAATTGCTAATTTTTGTGATTTTAAAAATAATTCTATTTGCTAACAATCTAATTATAGATTAAAGAAAAAAAAACAAAAAATCACCTAAAATTTTGAATTACAAGTTCCTAAAATCTCTCTCCTAATATTTTTCTCTTTCTTAAATCTCATCTCATAACAAAGTAATTAGACATTAAAAAAATATTATACATTAAAAAAAAATCTCATCTCATAACAAAGTAATTATATATTTAAAAAAAAAGTTATAAATTAAACAGAACGTAAAACCACAATTGTTAATTTTTGTAATTTTAAAAATAGTACTATTGGCTAACAAAACAACTATAGATTATAAATAAATAATAATAATAAAAAACATAACAATCTAAAATTGCTAATTTTTGTAATTTTAAAATAATATTATTGGCTAACAAAGTAACTATAGATTTAAAAAAAGAAAATGAATAATAATGTCCTAAAATCTCTCCCATAATATTTATCTCTTTCTTAAATCTCATAATCTATTTATCTATATTATATATTATATCAATGTGACTTTTCTTGTTAGAGACTTTAACTGTTTCAAAACCTTAAATTTAATTTTAGTATTTTTATAAAGAAAAAATTAAAACATCTGTTAGCTATTTCAAGGACATAAATATTAACCTTCAAAATTATTTAATGCAAATATTTTTCCGGTGACCCAAAAAAAAAAAAAATAAGAAAGAAAGAAAGAAAAAACACACACACACACACACACACACACAAGTCTCAACCCCCTTCTCCCTCTCAAAAAAATAAATCAAGCCTTAATTGAAAAAGAATATAAATCTCATACAATCTTTTTTCTCCTAAAATAAATCTAATAAAAAAGAAACTTTCTCATCTCCTATAAAATGTATACTATAGCGATCCCGGTTGCCACTTTTACTGTTCTGTTGTATTCCGGACTCGATTCCGTGAAGTTGGTAGTGGTATCTATCTTGTTGCCGTCCTTTAATTCCACTTGTTTGAGTTTTAGGATGTTTTGGGCAGGGTTGTTACAGGTTGGTTAGGCCGTGGTTTCAATCCCCTGTTGCCCAGTTTTTAGGCGTTCCGCTCGAGCGGGTCTTCTTGCGCTCGAGCGGGGATTGCACACCTCCAGTATTTCGTGTCCCTGCAAAACTTCTGCAGATGTGATTTTTACGCTCGAGCGGGTTTGTTGGCGTTCGAGCGGGTAGTACTTTCTGGGTTTAAGTTCTGGGAGGTGGAGATCTACGCTCGAGCGGACTGGTTTTCGCGCTCGAGCGGAAGTGCTTTATTCTTGTGTCTTGGCGCTCGAGCGGGCCTTGTTGCGCTCGAGCGTGTTCAGATTTTTGTTCTTGGCGCTCGAGCGTTGTGTTCTCCGCTCGAGCGGGTCTTACGTATATGAGTTATCCGCTGGGTGATTTTAAATCACTTTTTGCTTTTCTTTCTCTCTCCTACTTTTTCTAAAACCCATTTTTGAGAGCCTCTCTCTCTAGAAACTCCCTTCTCTCTAGGGTTTGATCTAGTTAGAGTGTCCTCCTTCTCTTCAGCCTTTGTAAAAGTTGTGTGGATCGTCGAAGGCGTCGTTTTGATCCGAGAATCTTGGTCTTTGGAGCACTTTGGTTTTGGTTTCTTCTCCATCCGAGCTCTAACTTCGAGGTAGGGATATCCTACTCCTCTTTATGAGCTTTGTCTTTAAGTTTTAGTATTTTGAGATGTTGGGGTTGGTTTGGTAATTTTGTGAAAGTTTGGGGCCTTTGTGTAAATTTACAAAAGTTGGGGTTTTAGCTGTATAAAACCTAGATGCATGTTTGGCATGGAAAAGTGAAATTAATGATAAAACATTAATGAAAATGGAACCTAAGGGTTGTAATGTTAATTATGGAAAATGCCCTAATTACATTGGTTAATTAATTTGCATAATTAATTATGAGAAATGAGGAATTGATTTGGAAAGTTGTGGGATTAAAGGGTGTAGTTGAATTATTTATCACTCACCTAGTTGAAATGTTGATTATATATCCATTGTTGCATTTATTTTCTGTATAGAAATAACTGCTTTGGGCTATCGGTGGAGGATGGTCTTGATTGTTGTAGACAATGCATGATGATTAGGCAAACTGGAACTAATCACTGGAATGTGTCATTGAGTATGACGGTTGAAAGAACACATTAAATTTATGTGTTGTGTGATGATGTGTATAATTATTGTTTACATGCATTGTGTTGTGTTGGAGGAGATAGGGGATGTACTCCACGGTTTAGGGGAAGATAGGGGATGGACCTCTAAACCGGATGTTGTTGGGAGGAGATAGGGGATGGACTCCATAGATAGAGCTCATATGCTTATCTATTAATGTGTTGACAGAGCTCATATGCTTGTTATTGGAAGTGTGGTAGTGCTCATATGCATATCTGTGGAAGTGATGATATAGCTTGTATGCTTATCTGTTGGTGTGTGATATAGCTAGTATGCTTATCTATTATGAAATGGGAAAGTGCTTAATATGAGTTACTGCCTGATATGAGTTGTTTGGCCAGGTTCTGAGCCATGGTTATAAATTGACAATGAGAAAGGAATTGGAAAATGAATTGTAATATGGACTTGTATGTCATGAAACTGTAAAGTGTGATAAGGGAAAGTATCAGTGTTGGCCATCTATCAACTGCTAATCTTTTAGTCATTGTTCATATTTGGTTTAGTATATTTCTACTGGGCTGTGGCTCACCCTATATGGGAATATCATTTTCAAGTACAGGTAGCATGCCACCTCCAAGGACGTAGCTTGGGAGGCTAGAGGCAGGCGGACTTTTGTTGTTTTATTTCTTTGATGTATTACATGTATATTCAAGCCAAGGGCTTAATGTGTAAATGAGTTAGTACTCTTTTGTTGTAACCAAGTGTTAACTTGGAAAGCTGTAAGCCTATAGGGCATTTGCTTTTGTTGTTAACATGTAATACTTTTGGTAATGGAACTCTGATGAATAGAAGAATGTGGAACTTTTATATATCAATCCATGTCTATATTGATGGGTTTAATGTTATTATTTTGAGGGCGTTACAACTTGGTATCAGAGCGTACCGGGTTCGAATACTTTGGGTACGTGGGAAGTGATTAGGATCACAATGGGTTTGTCTCGCTTGATTGAGACTTAGGTGTAGTGTCATATGTTATGTGCTTAATTGATAACATGCTTATATGACTATGTGGGTATGGGATTTAGTTTCTAGGATGTTGATTGGATCCTTGGGTTTCTATGAGTCTTGTTGGAAAGGCACTTGATCAATGTTGTTTCTAACCGGAACTCTAGTAACGCCTCAGGACTATCATTATCCGGAAATGAAATTCGTAAGTGCTTATGTGTTTATGTGCTTCCGTGGACTGAATTACAGTTGTCCATGCATTAGGACGCGAGTGTTATAGCTTCGGCACATTTATGAATGTGCTAATAGTCTTGGTTGCCTTTATTAGGATGTCAGGACGAGGACGCGGTAGGCGTGGCAGGCGTGGTAGGCAGGAGATGCCTTTACCGAAGGAGGTTCCGGCAGTGCAGGAGGGAGTTGGTCAGGCCAATGTGGCCGAGCCAGCGGGTCAGCAGGCTATGAGTGCCTTGGCACGAGAGATAGCAAGAGCTTTGGGTATTCTCAGAGCTGGGAATCAGGCAGCTGAGGCAGGGCCTTCTTTCTTGAAGAGGGAGTTCTTCCGGTCTAACCCGGATGAGTTTGTTGGGGATCCAAAGGAGCCACTGAAGGCTGACAAGTGATTGGAACAAATGAGTAAGACGTTAGAGATGCTTGGCATCGAGGACGGGGCACTGAAAGTGGCCTTGGCATCCTTCCAGCTAAAGGGAGATGCGGGTCAATGGTGGAAGTACGAGAAGGCTCGTGTGGGTGGTACATGGGAGGCATTTGTAAATGCTTTCCAGGAGAGGTTCTTATCTGCAGTGGCTAGGGAGAAGCTGAGGGATCAGTTTAGCCGGCTTAATCAGCAGGGTATGTCTGTGGCAGAGTTTGAGACCACTTTCACTAGTTTGTCCAGGTTTGCACCTGAGTTGGTGGCGTCCGAAGAACGCCGTTGCTATGAGTTTGAATGGAAGTTGAGGCGGGGCCTCAAGTTGAGGGTTGGTGGGTCTTACATCCGAGAGTATAGACATTTAGTGGATGCTGCAGCTCACATGGAGCTCATGATGCAGGAGGAGGATGAGGGGCAGAAGGGCTCCAAGAGGGGCCAGGATGGTCAGGGTGATGGCAGGAGACAGAGGGGTTATAACCCTTAGCAGCCTCAGGGTGGAGTTGCTAGATCGACCTTTCCGGTGCCGAGTGCAGGCTCGGGAAGAGGCAGTCAGGGAGGCCTGACTTGTTTTGCGTGTGGCTAGCTGGGTCACAAGTCTTCGGTTTGCCCGCAGAAGGGCGGAGGTCAGAGAGCTGCTTCTTCTTCAGCTAGACCCCAAAGTCAGAGTTTGGGCAGGGGGCAGCCCTTATCTTGCTATCAGTGTGGTCAACCTGGGCACCTGAAGAGGTATTGCCCGTAGTTGAGTGCTACTTCAGGAGCGTTTGGTTCTAGGCAGACGCAGAGTTATCAGCCAGCTCAGTCTGTGCAGGCCTCGAGGGCCAATCCGGGAGCTTCGTCATCTCAGTCAGTGCAGCAGTCGTATGCTCCGAGGGGTGAGCAGGTGGATCAGGGGCCTACAGGGCGCGTGTATGCTGTTACCGCGCAGGATCTAGTACCGGCTCCATCAGTAGTGAGAGGTACCTTTTTGTTTTGCAACTCGGTTGCTAATGTGTTGATTGATACGGGTGCATCTCATTCTTTTGTATCTGCTGCATTTGCATCTGTTTTGGAGTTGGAGTTAGCACAGTTAGCATCTCCTATTTGTGTAGTGTCACCTCTTGGGGGTGAACTGATCTTGAAACAAGGTGTTAGAGGTTGTGATATAGAGGTCGCTGACCATAAGCTTCCTTTTCCTTTTGTAGTTATGCCCATGAAGGGTTTTGATGTTATTATGGGTATGGACTGGCTATCGTCATACCGGGCTGTTATTGATTGCTACCGCCAAAGGGTCACGTTATGTACCTTGAGCGGGGAGTGGTTCTATTTCTTGGGAGACCGGGTTGGTAGTGTTTTGCCACCAGGGTATGATTCGCGAGGGCGGAGTGAGCTTAGTGGTCTACTTACTAGCTTCGAGAGTAGTGAGTGTGGTGAGACCCAGATTGTGTTGCCGAGGGTGGTTTGTGAGTACTCGGATGTCTTTCCCGAGGACCTTGTTAGTTTGCCACCCCATCGAGAGATAGAGTTCTCTATTGATCTAGTGCCCGGCACGGCGCCGATTTCTATGGCACCTTACCGTTTTGCTCCAGCAGAGTTGGTTGAGTTGAAAGTTCAGCTCCAGGAGTTGCTGGATAAGGGCTTTGTTCGTCCTAGTGTTTCACCGTGGGGAGCACCGGCCCTCTTCGCTAAAAAGAAAGATGGTGCCTTGAGATTGTGTATAGACTACCGGAAGTTGAATCGGGCTACGGTCAAGAATAAGTACCCTATGCCCCGTATAGATGATCTGTTTGACCAGTTGAAGGTTTCCCGTTGTTTCTCTAAGGTAGACTTGAGATCGGGTTACCATCAGTTGAGGGTCAGGGAGGAAGATATTCCTAAGACTGCATTCCGTACGCGGTATGGCCATTATGAGTTTCTGGTGATGCCATTCGGGCTTACCAATGCACCGGCAGTCTTTATGGACTTGATGAACCGGATCTTCCGGGAATTCTTGGATCGATTTGTAGTCGTTTTCGTGGACGACATTCTTATCTATTCGCCTTCTGAGGAGGAGCACGAGGAACACTTGAGAGTAGTGCTTGAGTTGCTTAAAGCCCATAGGCTGTACGCCAAGTTTGGGAAGTGTGAGTTCTGGCTGAGGGAAGTCAAATTCTTAGGCCACGTGGTATCCGGGGAAGGGGTGTCTGTTGATGCATCCAAGGTTGAGGCAGTGCAAGATTGGGCGCAGCCTAAGAGTGTGTTTGAGATCCGCAGTTTTCTGGGATTAGCTGGGTATTACCGTCGGTTTGTGAAAGATTTCTCCAGGCTAGCTTCGCCGTTGACCAGATTGACGCGGAAAGGGGTCAAGTTTGTATGGAGTGAGACTTGTGAAAATTCGTTCCAAGAGTTGAAGGTTAGATTGACCACTGCTCCGGTTTTGATTATTCCGGAGAGAGGACTGGGTTATGCAGTCTATTGTGATGCCTCACGAGAGGGTTTGGGTTGCGTGTTGATGCAAGAGGGGAAAGTGGTAGCTTATGGCTCACGTTAGTTGAAAATTCACGAAAAGAATTACCCTACACACGACCTAGAGTTAGCAGCAGTGATCTTTGCCTTGAAGATTTGGAGGCACTACCTTTATGGTGAGAGGTTCGAGGTATTCTCGGACCACAAGAGTTTGAAGTATCTGTTTACACAGAGAGACTTGAATTTGAGGCAGAGGAGATGGATGGAGTTCATTGAGGACTATGATTTTGAGTTGCACTATCATCCGGGGAAGGCCAATGTTGTGGCCGATGCCCTTAGTAGGAAATCCATTAGTGATGTAGCTTGTATAGCCATCCGAGAATGGGGGATGTTAGGTGTACTTGGCGAGTTTGATTTGCATCTGGGCGAATCTGTTGAGGCTGCGGCCTTGTTTTCTGTTGTTGCGCAGCCTACACTTGTGACTCGAGTGTTAGAGGCACAGAGAGGTGACCTTGAGGTAAAGTCCTTCCGAGAGAAGATCTCCGGTGGGAAAGTTGAGAAAGGTTTGACGGTGTATCCCGACCAGAGTGTGAGATACCGAGACCGTTTGTTTGTGCCGGAGTCTTGCCGAGAGGAAGTACTCCGAGAGTTCCATCATTCGCGCCTTGCGGTGCATCCGGGAGGCACTAAGATGTATCGAGATTTGGGTCGCCAGTTTTGGTGGCGGGGTATGAAGAGAGATGTGGCTGCTTTCGTATCGAAGTGCCTTACTTGCCAGCAAGTGAAGGCCGAGCATCAGAGGCCAGCGGGTTTGTTGCAACCCTTGCCTATTGCCGAGTGGAAGTGGAAGCATGTCACTATGGACTTCGTTGTAGGTCTTCCGAGGACTCAGCGGGGTAGTGATGCTATTTGGGTGGTTGTAGACCGGTTGACTAAGTCGGCGCACTTCATTCCTATGCGCGTGAGAGATTCGGTAGACCATCTTGCCGACTTGTATATTCGGGACATAGTGAGATTGCACGGGGTCCCAGTGACGATCGTCTCAGATAGAGATCCTCGTTTCACTGCTAGGTTGTGGCAGAGTTTACAGAGTGCCTTGGGCACTAAGTTGACCTTTAGTACAGCCTATCATCCTCAGACTGACGGGCAGTCCGAGCGTACTATTCAGATCCTTGAGGATATGCTTCGGGGTTGTGTCCTTGACTTTAGTGGGACGTGGGAGAGGCACTTACCATTGGTGGAGTTTGCCTACAACAACAGTTTTCAGTCTAGCATCGATATGGCACCGTTTGAGGCCTTGTATGGCTGACCGTGTAGGTCTCCGGTTTGTTGGGCCGAGGTAGGTGACGCACCTCTGTTGGGTCCGGAGTTAGTTAGAGAGACGACGTAGAAAGTTGAGCTTATCCGTAGGAGGCTTGTTACAGCCCAGAGTCGCCAAAAGAGTTATGCTGACCGTAGGAGGAGGCCTTTGGCGTTTGAGATAGGTGATCATGTCTTTCTGAAAATATCACCTAGGTGAGATTTGATGAGGTTTGAGAAGAGTGGGAAGTTATCCCCTCGGTTTATTGGGCCTTTTGAGATCCTTGAGAGGATTGGCGAGGTTGCTTACCGTTTAGCGTTGCCGCCGCAGTTGTCCAGAGTACATAACGTCTTTCGTGTTAGTATGCTTCGGAAGTATGAGCCGGATCCGTCCCATGTGTTGGATTGGACCGACTTAGAGGTAGATGAGGATGCCTCGTATGAGGAGAGACCGGTTCGGGTCTTAGATAGGCGGGATCAAGTCCTGCGTGGCAAGACCATCCCTTTGGTAAAGGTTTTGTGGAAACATCACGGAGTGGAGGAAGCCACTTGGGAACGTGAGTTGGAGGTCCGCGAGAATTGTCCGGACTTGTTTGTTGACGTGTAATCTTGTATTTAGATTATGTATTGTTGTTGGACTTAAGAGCTTTATATATGTCTTAAGTTGTGAAACATTGGTAATGTTTTGGTTTAATGGAAGTATATTGTAGAACTTACCTTGATATGGGAGTTGATTATGATATTGCATATGTTGGCTATATTGTAGAATTAGAGTTGTATCATGTATATTGATTATGATATGAACTGTGAACCACGTGTGTGGGAAATGGTTGAAAATGGAAGGAAATTGCATGTTGATAATGCACTTGTAATATATGTTGTGAAATGCCTCTTGAAAAGAGATGGAATTGACCGGTAATGGGTCGAGTTGTTTAATATCATGTTGTGATATCGTTGAGAATGGAGAAAAACCTGTTTTTGAAAAACTTGTGTTTAATTTCGGGGACGAAATTCTTTAAGGGGGGGAGGTTATAGCGATCTCGGTTGCCCCTTTTACTGTTCTGTTGTATTCCGGACTCGGTTCCGTGAAGTTGGTAGTGGTATCTATCTTGTTGACGTCCTTTAATTCCACTTGTTTGAGTTTTAGGATGTTTTGGGCAGGGTTGTTACAGGTTGGTTAGGCCTTGGTTTCAATCCCCTGTTGCCCAGTTTTTAGGCGTTCTGCTCGAGCGGGTCTTCTTGCGCTCGAGCGGGGATTGCACACCTCTAGTATTTTGTGTCCCTGCAAAACTTCTGCAGATGTGATTTTTACGCTCGAGCGGGTTTGCTTACACTCGAGCGGTGGCGCTCGAGCGGGTTTGTTGGCGCTCGAGCGGGTAGTACTTTCTGGGTTTAAGTTCTGGGAGGTGGAGATCTACGCTCGAGCGGACTGGTTTTCGCGCTCGAGCGGAAGTGCTTTATTCTTGTGTCTTGGCGCTCGAGCGGGCCTTGTTGCGCTCGAGCGTGTTCAGATTTTTGTTCTTGGCGCTCGAGCGTTGTGTTCTTCGCTCGAGCGGGTCTTACGTATATGAGTTATCCGCTGGGTGATTTTAAATCACTTTTTGCTTTTCTTTCTCTCTCCTACTTTTTCTAAAACCCATTTTTGAGAGCCTCTCTCTCTAGAAACTCCCTTCTCTCTAGGGTTTGATCTAGTTAGAGTGTCCTCCTTCTCTTCGGCCTTTGTAAAAGTTGTGTGGATCGTCGAAGGCGTCGTTTTGATCCGAGAATCTTGGTCTTTGGAGCACTTTGGTTTTGGTTTCTTCTCCATCCGAGCTCTAACTTCGAGGTAGGGATATCCTACTCCTCTTTATGAGCTTTGTCTTTAAGTTTTAGTATTTTGAGATGTTGGGGTTGGTTTGGTAATTTTGTGAAAGTTTGGGGCCTTTGTGTAAATTTACAAAAGTTAGGGTTTTAGCTGTATAAAACCTAGATGCATGTTTGGCATGGAAAAGTGAAATTAATGATAAAACATTAATGAAAATGGAACCTAAGGGTTGTAATGTTAATTATGGAAAATGCCCTAATTACATTGGTTAATTAATTTGCATAATTAATTATGAGAAATGAGGAATTGATTTGGAAAGTTGTGGGATTAAAGGGTGTAGTTGAATTATTTATCACTCACCTAGTTGAAATGTTGATTATATATCCATTGTTGCATTTATTTTCTGTATAGAAATAACTGCTTTGGGCTATCGGTGGAGGATAGTCTTGATTGTTGTAGACAATGCATGATGATTAGGCAAACTGGAACTAATCACTGGAATGTGTCATTGAGTATGACGGTTGAAAGAACACATTAAATTTATGTGTTGTGTGATGATGTGTATAATTATTGTTTACATGCATTGTGTTGTGTTGGAGGAGATAGGGGATGTACTCCACAGTTTAGGGGAAGATAGGGGATGGACCTCTAAACCGGATGTTGTTGGGAGGAGATAGGGGATGGACTCCATAGATAGAGCTCATATGCTTATCTATTAATGTGTTGACAGAGCTCATATGCTTGTCATTGGAAGTGTGATAGTGCTCATATGCATATCTGTGGAAGCGATGATATAACTTGTATGCTTATCTGTTGGTGTGTGATATAGCTAGTATGCTTATCTGTTATGAAAGGGAAAAGTGTTTAATATGAGTTACTGTCTCATATGAGTTGTTTGGCCAGGTTCTGAGCCATGGTTATAAATTGAGAATTTGAAAGGAATTGGAAAATGAATGGTAATATGGACTTGTACGTCACGAAAATGTAAAGTGTGATAAGGGAAAATATCAGTGTTGGCCATCTATCAACTGCTAGACTTTTAGTCATTGTTCATATTTGGTTTAGTATATTTCTACTGGGCTGTGGCTCACCCTATATGGGAATATCATTTTCAGGTACAGGTAGCATGCCACCTCCAAGGACGTAGCTTGGGAGGCTAGAGGCAGGCGGACTTTTGTTGTTTTATTTCTTTGATGTATTACATGTATATTCAAGCCAAGGGCTTAATGTGTAAATGAGTTAGTACTCTTTTGTTGTAACCAAGTGTTAACTTGGAAAGCTGTAAGCCTATAGGGCATTTGCTTTTGTTGTTAACATGTAATACTTTTGGTAATGGAACTCTGATGAATAGAAGAATGTGGAACTTTTATATATCAATCCATGTCTATATTGATGGGTTTAATGTTATTATTTTGAGGGCGTTACATATACTATCAATATCTTTTATAACTAGTCTGATTTGTATAAACTTAAAATTAAGCTTAACATAAAGCAAAAATTAAACCTTATATATAGATTTTCTCTCTATTCCATAATTAAATACAATTTTATTCCCAAATGAAATTAAGCACATCTATACTATATATATGTATATATATTTTTTTAAAATCTCATGTTTTTTTTTTTTTAATGATTGCATGATTTCTTGTGAACTCTTTCTCTAATCAATTTTTTCTCCAACCCTAAAATCATAACTATCATATATTATACTTTTTTCAAGCGGTTCAAGTCTTCCTTTCCTTATAAATATTACATTCATAGAGAGCGATGAAACTCATTGTTTTTTAACTTTCTTTATGAGACAATTTGGAGGTTAGTCTATGTTTAGTCTATTGTATTCTTTAAACAAATTCTTTCATCCTTTAGGTACACTATTTTTTGTTTTTGCATTTTATATTTTGTGTCATTTCTCCATCATCTCTACCAACCATTATCTATTTTTTGTTTATAACTATTTTTTGTTGGTTAATATTGTTTTACTAGAATTTTTATACTAAAATGGCATGATAGGGTCATTTGTATAATAAAAAGTATGTCACTCATTATAAAGTGATAGATTAAAATCAATACAAAATCATTATTAATAAGTTTTTTGTATTGATTTTATGTTTGTATATTATTACTTTTTGTAAAAAAAATTAATTTGCTTTTAATATTTTTTGATATTATGATGCGTGTTAATTGACAGTTGGTGTAGAGTATTACTTCAAAGGCATATAATAGTTTTTCAAAGCTATAAAAAGAAAATCTTATTTTTAATCTATTTTTCAAAGCTATTAAGGGTATTAGTCAATTATTTAATTATTTATCTTTCATATATGTAGCTCCTCTCTTCCTTTATGGTACTTCTCTCCCAATTAATTTTAATCTACCTTTACCTATCCTTATTTATATTATTATATAAACAAAAATATTGTACAATAATTAAAGTTGAAAGTCCTAATGTATTTTTTTCAAAATTTAAAATTGTTAAAATGCGTATGTTGCAATATCAATAATTTCTTCATGTTATAAATTTTATTTTAAATATGATAAGATTTGTTGAATGACTAATATTCAATTTTTGTAAAAAATTCCAATATGTTCTTTCCAAAAGTTAATATAGCAAGTCTACAAAATCATATTTTAAAACTCAAAATTATTAATATTTTTATTTATTTTTATTTTTGTTTTAAATAAGCATGGTAAAGTATAAATAGATATCCAAATAAAATTATACTTATTAATAAATATGGCATTAGTTTTAATTGTAATCACATCTTTTCAAAGTCCTAATTCATTTTTTTAATTTTTGTTTGATATTTTAAATTATATGTTATGATGATTCTTTCTTACTCATTAAGTTTTTAAAATTTCTTTAATTATTTCCCTTTCAAAAACCAATATAACCATTTTTTAAAATTAATATATTTTTATTATAAAATAGTGAAGTATTAAAACTACGTTAAATTTTTTTTTTTTTTTTTATAACAAAGCATAATGCTAATTATTAATTGTCAATACAACAATATAGTAAAGGAACATTTGAAACAATAAACTTATATATAAAATTTTATTTACGAGAGACAAAATATAAAAAAAATTAAATATAATAATCATATTTTTAATAAATAATATATTATTTTATCTTGTGCATGGCACGGGTGACATACTAGTATTAATGTATGCTAATTTGTGAAGCTTTGCCAAAAAGTTGATAAATTGTTGTTCTGTATTTTCACACATTCTTTTCTAAAGTCTGCTAAGAAATTTTGGACTAGTTGATTTTAAAATCTTACGCTCTAGTCAAATCCATATCGAAGAATCTCGTCGTCTGATTACACCTAGAGTGTTTTTTTCCTAAAATTTCCTAAAGTGGTGTATTGTGTGGTTGAGATTTAATGTTGAAAAATTGATGTGACTTGTCATTAAATCTCAACCACACAATGCACTACTCTAGGAAACTTTAAGAAAAAAAAACTCTACAGGATCCTTGCTCGTCTGATTACCTATACTCTTCTTGTTTGGAAGAAAAATGAAATATTTTCCGGCTCTATATGCAATAACCCTATATGTGAGAGTCAGTGGTAAAGTCACAAGCGTCGATTAACAATCTGAGTTACAGAACATTGATCAAGTTTTGCCAAATGGGAATCACATGTTTGCATGAAAGTATAAATTAAGGACTAGCAGTTGATAAATTTGAAACACATTGAACAGGCCAATTAAGGTAATATTAGTAAGCTAAAGAGGCTAAGATGGACAATCCAGAGCTATGAAGAACATTTATTGAAAAATGCAGTAGTTAAATAAAAATAGGAAACACAAAAGTTCAGAAAAGTATTTCACAAGAACACTACATAGATAACACACCCAACAAAATCAACATTAATATCAGAATCCTGAATAACTTAGGTCAAGAGATTCAACACAAGTCCCTTTTAGATACAAGCCATTCCTCGATTGATTGTACATTGAAAACCTGTGACTTCACGCTTCGCAGTTCTCTTAGTGATCTGAACACATTCATCGGCTGATTTTCCATTGAACATCTGTGACTTCAGGCTTCGCGGTTCTTTCTCCTAGTTATCTGAAATTAGTAATTTCATATCCATTTCGTGCACTCAGAAAATGTCAAGAACAATATTACATAAAACAAAAAAATATAAGCAATACTTTTTGAGTTCAAAGAGTTTGACTCACCTGGGAGAGCCATGAACTATAATATCTTGTACCCTTCAATTTATTGAAGCCTCCTAAGGCCTCTAAAGTCCTCCCACCCTGCCAAGTTAAGATTCGCACATTTACTAATCTCCAAATTCCTCAAGTTGGCTGGCTTCTTCATGTTATTTGGTAGAGAAATCAAATTGGGACACGCTGCGAAGGTCACTGTTGTGAGCGCGGTGAGGAGTTGCATCTCTTCAGGCAGAGATCTAAGGTTTTCACAGCCTATAATATGAAAGGATCGGAGAGAGGTCAATCGTTGAATCTCTTTCTCTGGCAAACAACTCTGTTGTGTGGTTAAGTACAACATATCGGTGTTCTTAATAGTAATGCATTTATCTTATGTGCCCTTTGCAAAAATGAAAATGAATCTACTTCACACGTTCTATTACACTGTCCATTTTCTTGGCAAGTTTGGTCTAACCTAATGCTATGGTGGGGGTGTGTTTGGGTGGTGCCAAGGACAATTAATTGTCTATTTCATTGGTGGATAGGTTGGGATTATAAGAAAGTGGTTAGGAGATTGTGGAGAGCCTTACCATCTATTGCTCTATGGTCCATTTGGAAGTTAAGAAATGATTGTATGTTTAACGGAGCGTAGCTATGTGGGTCTGAGTTATGTGAGACAATTAAGTTCAGATTTGCTATGTGGGTTAAAGCATCTTCTAAGGGATTCATGTACTCTACCATGGAATTAATTAATAATCTGGATCAGATTAAGCAATGCAGCTGAGGTGGATCCAGTTTGGAATTTTGCTGTGTGGATTCAGTTCTGGATGCAGGTTAATGGTCTGTGTTGGGCCCAGAGACTTGGTTGGTTTTGCTGACGGTCTGGGCAGTTAATTTGAGGTGCTCTTAGTCTTCAGAGGTTAGGTTGAGGGGCTAGCAATGTGATATGTTGCTGGAATCTGGTCTGCAATTGTGGTGCTCTGTTTGCTAAGGTTTATGCTGCTGATATGATGGATGGCTACTGCGTTCTGCAGATGGTGGAGTGGTTTGGCCTACAATTGGTATGTTGCTTTGTTGTGGCTGTAAGGTCTGAGGCTGGGGAGTGGTAATGCTAATGCCCTTTCTGTTATGCTTTTGAGATCCTGAGTCAGATGCTGCTTTGCTTGTGAGAGGATCTGCAGGTGGATGGCTACTATTTTCTGGTGTATGAATGGCTTACAGTGGCTGCTGTGGACTGCTGTATGTTAAGCTTTATTTTGCTGGACTGCCTTACTCAGTGGGTCTGCACCAGCAGATTGGTGGTGTTTTGCTGCTATGCGCTGTTTGTGGCTTGGTTTGTTGGTCCCTGCTCAGATAGGATCAATCTCAGATATGATGTGGCTCTAGGTTCAATCTCAAATTTGGTGTGTTGTTCTGTGGCTCTAGTTTCAATCTCAATATGATGTGGCTCAAGGTCACTAGCCAGGTTTGTTTCTGGTTTTGAGCCAGGTTCAATTCTGTTGCTAGTATGAGGTTGGTCTGTTTTTGGACTATTGGATTTCTTTGTTGTTCTCTTCTTTGTTTCTTTTCTTCTTGGGTTTGATTCCTCACCAAACTCCTGGGGGAGCAAGCTTGCTGCTCATCCCCTCCTTTGTTGATGTAATCTCTGCTTTTGTATGGTTTTTGCATCAATGAAGGTTCTCTTTGGCTGATCAAAAAAAAAAAAAAAGTACAAATGCCCGAGACTGATCAAGTTTCCTATTTTTTTGGGCAACTCTCGAATTTTAACACAATGCTTCTATGATTCATTATCCTCATTAACTGTACTTTGCGTCGCAAAGCTTCGTAGTGGAATTCATCGAGCACGTTGTCAGCTTCATAGAAAGCAGCTTCGAGTCTTTCTAGCCATAGGCTTATGACAAGGTTGTTGTTCCCTTGCTGCTGCTGCTGCTGCTGCTGCTGCTGTTTCTGATCAGCATCTACGAGCACCGCCTTGATCATCGACACCCTGGCCTCGAGTGTTTTCAACTCATCTTCAAGACCCAATGCCAAGCCAACTTCCCTTAGAGCAAGAGAACCTATCTTCTCCACAACTTTACTTGCTAAGTTGAATAGAATTGCTTCAGCCATGAATGTTCTTGATGATCAAGAAGATCAAATATAAGATTATAAGCAAATAGTTATTCTTATAGCTGAGAACGAACTCACTCAGCATCCTAGACTGTTTTCAATCTTAATGAATATTTATAGAGTAAACAAAAAACTGATCTAGAAGTTCTTTTTCAACAAGATACTCAAAAATTGTGTTTATTTTGTGAAGTTTTTAGTATAAATTTTATGTATGAATAGAGTTTTTTGATATTTATGTTTCTTTATTTATAGAAGGTGATATTGAATGGGAATTACAAGGATATTTCCAGACATAGAAATATTCGAGTTCAATGATATATTGTTCATTTTTAGTTTAGTTGTCAAGATCCCATATGCCAAGCATTAGCAGCTTCGCCTTGGCACCAGCCCAAAATGGTCCCATTTAGGAGGGTGTCCGTCTTGTCGTGTTGATCGTATACGTGTCATGTCAAAATTATATTAACTTTAACTTAATTTGTTTGTTTTTTATTTTATTATGTCTTTAAAATAAGTGGCATATGATTAGGCATTTTGGCTCAGCTCACATTCGCTAGCTACATGTAGCTAGCCTTCAAGGCTAGGCAAAATGTATTTAATCATTAGGATTATTTCCCTCCATCTTTGTTATTGACGTGGCATTCTATAAAATTAATAATATTTAGATGAATAGCTAAAATAAAGAGCATGGTTGGAGTAGAAACATGAAACAGTTGACATGCAAAATAAAATGTATACTTTATAGTAATATTTAGATAGGTAAAATGCCTACTACCATTGGAGATGCTCTTAAGAGAGTCATAAATGCATAACACCTCTTAATGAGAATACCTTAAACAATAAATAGCCCAATATGATAAATTTCATTTTGTACTCTTGCACTTTACTTCCATCTTAGTTTGCCTCGTAATTTTTTAATTGTTTTAGTCAATCCCCTAAACTTTGAGGTAAGTTGTAATTGGGTCTATTAGTATAACACCATTTCAAAAAACTAAGAACATGTACTTCATAGTATTAATTACACTCAGCACCACAACACATTAACCAAAACTCCACTTTAATCCCTCCAATTTAATCCTTAGCAACCCGTACTTTTATCAAAATCTCAATTTAGTTTTTCCGTCAAATTTTAAAACCGTATTATAATATCGAGCCCAATTGCAACTTGACTTAAAATCTAAGGATTTGATTGAGATACTTACAAAGTCAGCAGGAAAAGTAAGATTTGGTATAAAGTGAAATTTGTCCTAACCCAATATTTCGTTATGCCCTCAGAATCTCTTAAGGTAATTAATGAATTTCTTATATCTAAAATTATATTAATTAAAAATAAAAAAATTAATTTTCTCAAAGTTGTGTGTTTAGAAGCTTTTTTACCTTCTCAAAGGTTTTATCTTGGGTAGTGTTTGTGAGGTATGTAATAATGTAATGGAGCTCCAGAATCTGATATATATTGCTTGCTGGATTGATATTTTGCCTCTTTGAGGTTTGGAAATTATGTGGATTTCAAGATTGGGAGACTATCTAAAGAATAGAGGAACGGTGTTTGACTCCTACCCATTAAATGTGTGGATTCCACTCTATATAAGAGAGTTATCCGATTCTGTGATCGGATTCTGTGCACATTGAAGATCTGTTTGTTGTGGTTTTTGGGCTATTTGGAGCGACAGAAATGCAGTAAAATTTGGTGGGTGTGGCGTGGCAGAATTTACTGTTAACTACATTTCAAAGCCAGGTGCAATATTAGTTACAGCAGGCTAATTAGTGTAATGTTAGTTAATCTATGGAGGAAGAGACGGACAATTCAGAGCCATTAGGAACTTTTACTAAAAAGCAGTAGCTCTATAACAACAATAATGAGAAACACAATGCTTAGAAAAGTATTTCACAAGAACACTATATAGACAACATACCCAACAAAACAACATTAATAGCAGAATCCTAAATGCAGCTAAGTTCACACCCAACAAAACAACATTAATAGAAGAATCCTAGAGGCAGCTAAGGTCAAGTGCTTCTGATGGAGATAACAACTCCTTCCTCCCTTTCAGATACAAGCCATTCATCGGTTGGTTTTCCATTGAACACTTGTCACTTCATGCTTCATTGGTTGGTTCTCTTACTGATATGAAATTTCCAGTACATGCACTAAGACAATGTCAAAAAGCCCATCAGAAGCAGCAGTTAATGCTAGAAAGAAAAAAAATATAAGCAATACTTTTGAGTTCAAAGAAATTGACTCACCTGGGACAGCCACAAACTCATATAATCTTGTACCCTTCAATTTATTGAAGCCTCCTAAGGCCTCTGAACTCCTCCCACCTTGCCAGGCTAAGATTCGGACAATTACTAATCTCAAGATTCCTCAAGTTGGCTAGGTTCTTCATGGTACTTGGTAGAGAGGTCAATTTGGGACACGCTGCGATGGTCACCGTTGTGAGCGCGGTGAGGAGTTGCATCCCTTCAAGCAAAGATGTTAGGTTTCCACATCCTATAATTCGAAAGGATTGAAGAGAGGTCAAGCGTCGGATCTGTCTCTCTGGCAAACAACTCTGTTGTGTGGTTAAGTACAAATGCCTGAGACTGATAAGGTTCCCTATGTTTTTATGCAATCTCGAATTTTCACACAGTATTCGATTTGCAAAGTTTGCAAATTGTACAGTTTGCAAATGGCATTAGGGAGAGTCTCAATATTTGCATTCCCACTAAGGTCTAAAAATCTCAAATGCTTCAAATTTCCAATAGAATGAGGCAACTTTCGAAAAGATGAGTTACTCAAATCAAACACGCGCAGATACTTAAACCTCGAGATGCATTCATCAACAAAGCCTTCGTCACTGGCTTCCACTGCATGAAATGGAAATAGAACAGTTCGCATTTTCTCTAATTTGAACGATGACTTTGTGAGCTCTTTTTCCCCTGAACAATCAGAATCATGAAATGATACATGGCTAACCGTCTTAGAAATTGATCCAAAACGATAATTTGCTGTACTTATGCACTCTTCATTCGCCATATATACAGCAAGATCATGAATGATCCCAGGCATTCTACATGTATTTGATAAATTTCCATGTTGTTCAATCTTTTCTAAGAAAAATATGGAACATAATCGATTCAAATAATCAGCTCCAATATCTTCCAATTCATGATTTAAATCAGATGATTGAATGAGCCCCTGCGCCATCCACAACTGAATCAATTTGTCAATTTCGATTTCATAGTTTTTTGGAAAAATCGAACAATATATGAAACAACGTTTAAAATCAGTAGGTAACGGGTTGTACTTAAATCGTAACATGGGCAAAACGTCATGTTTGTTGTTCTGCTCCAATTCCCATAGTTCTTTGTCTTTTAAATACAACCATTCATTTTCATCATCCTTCATAAACAGTAAGTTGCCTAAAGTCTTTACTGCAAGAGGATATCCGTGGCACTTTTCCACAATTTCCATTGCAATTTCTGAGAGGTTTACATGTTGTTCTCCAATGTTTTCATGAAATGCCCAAAACCACAGCAATTCGTGGCAATCGTTGTCAGAAAGACTCTCTAAATTGTGCATGGGGACTGTGCCCACTGTCGAAGTGACTGACTTGTCACGTGTAGTCACTATGATCTTACTTCCGTTGTTACCATGTCTTAAAAAATTTAAGAACTTAACCCAATCTCGGTTATCACAATTACATACATCATCTAAGATGAGTAAAAATCTCTTACCGTCCAATTTTTCTGCAAGGATTGTCTGTAACTGTCTCAAATTGAAGTCAGCACAAGGAGAATGAGCTATGCATTGAATAATTTTTTGCAACACGTGCTTAACATTAAAATCTTGTGCTACTTTCACCCAAATCCTCATCCCAAAATGCTCAACTACTGCTTCATCATTGTACAAGATTTTAACGAAAGTGGTCTTGCCAATCCCTCCAAAGCCAACAACGGGGATGACAAATATGTAGTCACAATCAGCTTGCGGGGTCATTAAAAGTAGTAATATCTGTAGTTTATCATTTGCCCTTCCAAAAAATTCGAACTCATTTACGTTGGAGGAGACTAACGTGCTACCCGTGCTATTATGATGAGTTGTCTACTTTCTGTTATTGTGATGATGGGAAAAAAATCTAATTCTATCTTCTCCAATCATGTCTAATCTCTTTTTGATCTTTTCAATTCTACTACCCATTTCAAATTTGAATCAGAAATCATTCAAGTGTGAACAACATGAAAAGAATTTACGTACCAGCTTCTGTATTCGAATGCTGCTCCTGCTATGATGATGATGATTTAACTTCATTGACTGTACTTGACGTCACAAAGCTTCGTATTGGAATTCATCGAGCAGGTTATCTGCTTCATAGAAAGTAGCTTGGAGTCTCTCATACCATATTTTTACCACGTGGTTTTTCCCCTGCTTCTCCTCAGCATATGAAAGAACCTCTTTGATGGTGGACAAGGTGCCTTCCAGTGTTTTGAGCTCCTCATCAAGTCCCCATCCCAAATCCAACTTCATTGATAGCAAGTGAGCCTAAGCTCCCCAGAACTTTACTTGCTATGTTGAAAACAATTGTTTCTGCCATGAATGTTCTTGATCAAGAACAACAAGATGAAGAAGAAGAAGAAAGATTAAGAGATAGTTATGAGGGTGGGTCATTTCAATTTCAGATTACTATTTATCTTTATTTATAGAAGAATATTTCAAATTCAGTGGTCCAATGCGTTTTGGGTAAACAGTCCACATGTGTTTTTCTTTCATTTAATTTTTTTTTTCAATTACTAAAATGATATTTGCATATATACATTAAAAAAAAAAAAATGGACAAATTTATGGTGGACACCTTAAAAAAAATGACAGAATCCAGAGTCATTAGGAACATGTAGTAAAAAGCAGTAGCTCTAACAACAATAATGAGAAACACAATGGTTAGGAAAGTATTCAACAAGAACATTACATTACATTACATATCATAACATACCCAACAAAACAACATTAATAGCAGAATCCTAAATGCAGCTAAGTTCAAGGGCTTCTGATGGAGATAACAGCTCCTTCCTCCTCCCTTTTAGATACAAGCCATTCATTGGTTGGTTTTCCCTCGAACACCTGTCACTTGCTAAGTGGTAAAGAATTGTTTCAACCATGTTATTGATCAAGAAGAACAAATAAGAACGAGCAAATAGTTATGGAAGAACTCAGTCAGCTTGACTCATTTATTGAAGGTGCCATTCAATGGCTGGTTTTTTTTCTTCTGAGAACAGGAAACATGTAATTACTTGGGTATTTCCACAAAATTGTTAGGGAATCACACAAGACAAGTGACGAATTGTTAGGGTATTTTTTCTGTGTGTTATTACTCCTGACAAACGAAGAATTGCAAAACACACTAGACAAGTCATCCACTATTTCTTAATTACCTAATAAAAATAGATTAGTGTTGTTCTGCACATAATATTTTCTACACTACTGTGTAATTAATTTGAAGCACTACATAAACAACGTAACATAATATTCTGAAATTACTGTGTAATTACCCTCCCCACTTGAACATTTTCTTCCAAAGACTTCAATCAACATCATATGGGTCCACAGGAATGTGAGAAATTGAAACATTTTCTCGCAAAGACTTAAATAATATGAATGGAGAAAATAGAGTGGGGACAGGGGCAATCTTAATTATATGGTCATCCTTGGCAACTCAACTTGATAACTATTGATTTAACTAGTAGAACTGTTGAATGATGCCCCAGGAGCTGCTGAAGTTTGAGATGTAATAAAACAAATGTGGAATTGAAGTTGTCAAAGTCTGTTAGGCTTGACCTATTCTTCTGCTATTTTTCTGGAAGTTTCAATTACGTAACTGCAGCAGATTTATCTGCATTCTTTATGCTTTTTCTGTTTATATAAGTTGTATAAATAAGTGCTTTAATGATCAATAAAAATTAAGAAAAAGTAGTCTCAAAATTAAGTTTGTTTTTGCTAGCTTTTGCACTTTAATTCTGTCAAAAACCTACAAGAATCTATCATTTTTATGCTGATATTTTTAGAAATAACAAAACAAGCGTCACAACCCAAATATTGTGGAGCGCTGCTCTAAGACAACCAAATAAATACTCCCACCAATTCTAGACGTGTACCAGAAGTAAAGAATTTCGATTCGTTGATGTCAGGAAAATTACGAGACAGAGGATGGTAGTACTCAAGATCTGTTCACCAAAAAAACCAAACTATGTCCCTCCCAGATGAACCCAAATATTACAACTTTTGGAGCTCTGTCAAAACCTTAATACTATATGCTGGAATTAATTAGTAAGAAAGCTAATAAATTCAAATTATTATCAAAACTCTATCTGTAGAAAACCCATTTTTAGTAGCACCAAAAACAAAGTTTCCAATTAACAAGAAGGCTCATTAATAGAAAATCTCTACAAAATGAATTCATTCCTTTCATTACTCATACAATATATCTAATACTAGCACATTCAAAACATATTAACATCTTACCCTCAGTATCAAACTACTGCAAGACTACTACATGCAAATGGCCCTCACTTAATAACCAATTTGAAGAATCTATTAACCAAAAAATATTCCGACCAAAAACAAAACAAATGTAATAACACAACTTCGTATAAACATCCCTTTGCCAACCCACTTTCACAAAATAAATCTTTTTTGGGGTTGGCATATGTAGAAATTCACCATTGAAGTTGGAACCAAAAAACATAAATATATCTTCCCTCCCTCCCTCCCTCCCTCCCTCCCTCTCTTGAAATTTCTTCATAAAGGTATCCTCAGAAAAAACAAGAGCATGGCCACCACTTCACTTCACTTCTCATTAGAATAATCTTGGGTCATCAATGTCTTCCCAGACCAGTAACCAGCCACCAACCCCCTCCCACCAATACTCCATGGAACTTGTAATGTATGTCGGTTAATCTGATTTTTCTTGATTTCAACTAGCTAGCTTCCAGATGTAAGTATAACTTTACCTTTTCTACAGCTTCTCAAAATTGAGAACGCGAGTTCCCATGTCTTCCAAGACTGCTTCCAATATTGCCTGTTTGCACTGCCATCAAATGGAGAGCTGTAATCATCAGAAGGTCCTCTAGAAGCTCTACTTCCATTGCTCTCCTTCTGGGCATTCCTCAATTCCTCATGAAGATCATACTGTGATCGCTGAAAATTGAAAATGATAATTAATATTCAGCAACTCATATAGAACAGAAACAAATCAAGAGATAGTATCATAACTACTTTTATTATACTCAGCACAATGATCATGACAATCTTTTGTTACAAGGTACAAATTGCAGATAAGCCTCAAACTCAAGAATGTAATTTGAACCAAGCTAAAGAAAACACAGCCTTTTAGTCCTAGCAGAAATAGTTTTTGTACTGCAGCTAGTAGTTTTTAGATAGTGCATTAGCTGGTCTTTTAACGGGGCAGTAATGCCCACTACAAGACAACCTTGGATGGCGTGCCCAGCACCCAAACACTTTTCCACGGATAAACCAAGGTGCCATCAAAACATATTTATCCTGAACAAGCGCCCCATAGAACGAGGACACCGTGAAAATACCTTTGGCCGTAGGACAATCCCAAACCAAGGCATCGTTATCCGCCTGTCCAAGATGTAAACCATATAAAAAGCCAAGGAGGTCCACTAATTGATCTAGCTCCCAATCTTGGACATCACGACGCAACAGCACGTTCCACACCCTCAACTGCCTCTCCCCAACCCTCACAGCACCCACTAACACCTCAGAATTAGCAGCAATAGCAAAGATCAAAGGAAATCGAAACTCAAAAGACAAGTCTCCACACCACTTATCCCGCTAAAGCCGAACTCTATCCCCCACACCAATTTTAAACCTCACTCCCTGCCAGAACGCCTCCCGACCCAGCCAAATCCCTTTCCATAACCCACAGCCATGAGAATGACCCACCCGTCCCGAGCACCACTCCCCCGTACCCACACCAAACTTAGCAACCACCACCCGCCTCCAAAGATGCTCCCTCTCCTCCACAAAACGCCACAGCCACTTCCCTAATAAGGCCAAATTAAACAGGACCAACCTCCGAACCCCCAAGCCCCCTTGCTCCTTAGACATACAAATCCGATCCCAAGACACCAAGTGATAATGACCACCCTCACCCCCATCACCCCACAAAAAGTCCCTCTGCAGCTACTCAATCCGCCTCGCTACAGAGACCAGGATCACATGAACAGACATAAAATAAGTCAGAATACTCGACAAAAACACTTCTAATCAACATAAGTCGTCCTCCCTTAGACAAATACTGTTGTTGCCACCCTGCCAACCATCTTCGCACCTGTAGAAATTTAATGTATAAAGAGAAATGATTGTATTGTTGATTGTTGTATATTATTTATTACAATGATTCATGATTCCTATATATAGAAGAGGGTGAGTGTGTAGTAGGTAAGGAGTAGGTGAAGTGGAGGTGGTAGTGGTGTAGTGGGTTAGGTTTAGTGGAGTAGGTTTAAGTGGGTGAAGTAGGTTAGTGGAGTAGGTGAGGTGGTAGTGGTGTAGTGGGTTAGGTTTAGTGGAGTAGGTTTAAGTGGGTGAAGTAGGTAGAGAGTAGGTGGATTTTAACAGCCCCCCCAAACTCAAGGGGGATAGGAACTAACCAACTTGAGTTTGGAGAGAGTAACAAAACAAGAAAATACATAAAAATAAAAGAGGATAAGAGACACTGTATGGTCGTGTCAGACCATTGGTGAAGACACTGGATGGTGGTGTCATAACGTTGTAGAGGACACTGTATGGGGGTGTCATAACCATGTAGAGGACACTGTATGGTGGTGTCATAACGGTGTAGAGGACACTGGATGGCGGTGTCAGACCGATGTAGAAGACAGTTTATGGGGTCATGTTGGACCGTTGTAGCAGACAATGTCGTGACAGTTGTGGTGACAGTTTACGGAGTCTTGCTGGACCCTTGTAGAAACTAACCGGAATCAATGTCGGGACAGTTTACAGAGTCTTGTCGGACCCATGAAGGAGCTAACCGGAATCAATGTCGGGACAGTTTACAGAGTCTTGTCGGACCCTTAAAAAGTCGCACCCTCAAAAGGCGTGCCTAATTTTTTCAAAAAGGCGTGCCATCAAAAGGCGTGCCCAATCCATAAAAAAACGTGCCAAATCCATAAAAAGGCGTGCCATCAAAAGTTGTGCCCTCAAAAGGCGCGCCCACTTCATCAAAAGTCGTGCCCGACAGAAAGCGTCGAGCCATCAAAAGGTGAGCCGGAGACGCGGCGAGGCACGTGAGCGACAGAGCGGCGTGTCGGCCGCGTCGTCAGTGTCAATATAAACCAATGCGGAGGCGGAGGAAACCAAACCAGACTGAAACCTCTGAACTTGTCATTCTGAAACAATCTGTAAATACTTTGTATCCAACCCTTCTCGGAAACACTCAGCAACCCAAAAAACATGGCCTCTTCTTCCCGTTCAGCTACCCAGAACATGGCCTCATCTTCCCGTGGTCTGCTCACTCTCTTTCCCGACCTCAACGAGTCAACAGGAGAGATAACAGGTGCGGTGGCCCGTGAACCTCAACCAAACACCTCTGGTTTTGCTCCGTTGAACTTTCCGATGCGGTCGGTGGAGCAAAAAATGGCAGTGCAAACGGATATTGAGGCCAATCAGTATACATTGAAGTCATGTGTGGAAACCATGACTGCGGTCACAAACTTGTCGCACCGACTGCAGAGTAAGACAAATGAGGTACAGCAGTTAAACGCCCAACTGGCTCTGCTCCAGCGCATGTATAAGGATGCGCGAGCAGAGATAAGTGTGCTAAAGGCGGAAAATAAGGAGCTGAAGTGGAAGGCCACCGTGATGTTCCGATTTGGAGGTCCGCCATATGCTGCAGTGGAGGAGTATGGGGGAGTGAACGTGCTGGGCGGCGGGGAAAACACGGAGGCAGCACCGGCAAGGGCCGCTCAGGATGGAGGCAAGAAGAAGAGACCGGCGGCAGAGTAGAGAAGAAAAATCCCGCCTATGGATGTGGGTGTTTGGGTTTTTTTTTTTTTTTTTTTTTTGGGTGTAAAATTGTGATCAGGGCGAAATCCCGATAGAAATAAAATGAGTGTATTGTGCAAAAAAATTAGATGGAATGAATTTTTTTATTTTTATTTTTATTTTTAATTTTTTTATTTTTAATAATAAAAAATTGAGGTTCAAGGAAAAGTTGGGCTGTGGAAAGAAGAAAAAGAAAAAGTAGCACCCACGTGAGTTCCATCCAATTTTTTATATATATAAGATAAAGAAAAGGTTTGGACGGTGGAAAAATATTTTAAAATAGAAAAAATTATATAATATAGTTATCTCTTTGAAACTATATGCTGGTGTTGATAAAAAAAGTGGGCCAAATTACCAATACCGCCAATCTTGTAGACATCCTGAAGTGGGAGACGAAGAGGCTTGTCTGATGGCCTCTTGGGCTCTGTAATCATGTCGAGGGCATCAAGAAGGGTTGGGCCCTTGTACCATGTTACCGGTGTAGAAGACACTGTATGAGTGTGTATATAGACTGCCCAAAAGATATACATGGATATAGATATCGAGCCCTCAAAAGTCGTGCCCTATTTTGTGGCTTGGAATAGCAGGGGATTGAAACCAGACGCAAGGAAGGCCGGTGTCGCGACGGAGCTTTGGCAAAGGGACATCGACGTGCAAGCGGTGGTGGTCTCCGGCGACTGAACAGTAGTGCACTCAGAAAGGAAATTTCAAGGTATGTGTAGAAAAATTTTAGCAGATTAGGTTGAGGTCCGGCGGACTAGGTTGAGGTCCGGCGGGCGGCTAAGTCGAGGTTGCCGCCCGCCGGTGACGCGAAAAAAAATACTAAACTCTTAACCTTGCTCTGATACCATGTAGAAATTTAATGTATAAAGAGAAATGATTGTATTATTGATTGTTGTATATTATTTATTACAATGATTCATGATTCCTATATATAGAAGAGGGTGAGTGTGTAGTAGGTAAGGAATAGGTGAAGTGGAGGTGGTAGTGGTGTAGTGGGTTAGGTTTAGTGGAGTAGGTTTAAGTGGGTGAAGTAGGTTAGTGGAGTAGGTGAGGTGGAGGTGGTAGTGGTGTAGTGGGTTAGGTTTAGTGGAGTAGGTTTAAGTGGGTGAAGTAGGTGGAGAGTAGGTGGATTTTAACAGCACCCGATCCACCACCCCTTCCCATATCCCTATCGCTTTAAAGGACGCCCCCAAAGGCAACCCCAAATATGTCACAGGTAAGGAGACCACTTTGCACCCCAAAATGGCTGCCAGAACCGAAGACCTCGCCACCTTCCCTACTAGAATCAATTATGATTTTGCTAAATTCACCCGAAGCCTTGACATTGCCTCAAAACACAACAACACATATCTCAAATGCCCAATCTGGGCCTCCTCCGTATCACAGAAAATAAGCGCGTCATCTGCATAAAACAAATGAGACACCATCACATCCCTTGGAGCCACTCCTACCTCAAATCCATTCAACAAACCTGCTTGCACCGCCCTAGCCAACAAACGCCCCAAAGTCTCCATAACCAGAATAAACAGCAAAGGAGATAGAGGATCACCATGCCGCAGCCCGCGATGAGTCGGGAAAAACCCTGCCGGGGAACCATTAACCAAGACCGACATTCGCACAGTAGAAATGTAAAACTGAATCCAATGCCACCATTTCTCCCCAAATCGCATCCTTTCCAACAAATACATCAAAAACTCCCAATTCACATTATCGTAGGCCTTCTCAATATCTAATTTACAAATAATCCCCTCATTCCCTTGACACAACCGCGAGTCCACACATTCATTCGCCACAAGCACCGTATCCAAGATTTGCTTACCCCCCACAAAAGCATTCTGGGATTCCGATACCACCCCTACCAACACACCGCGCAAACGATTTGCCAAAACTTTTGCCAACACCTTATACACACTCCCCAGAAGACTAATAGGCCGAAAATCTCTAATATCCTGCCCCCCCTCGTTCTTCGGAATCAAGGCAATAAATGTAGCATTAAGGCTTTTCTCAAATTCGCCTGACTGATGGAACTACTCAAACATAGCTAGCACCTTCGACTTTACCACCCCCCAACACTGTTGAAAAAGGAAATAGTGAACCCATCGAGACCAAGCGCCTTATCCCCAAGCATACTTTGCAAAGCCTTAAACACCTCCTCTTCTGTAAATGGCCTTTTTAGTAAAGTACAATCTTCTTCAAAAATAACATAAAAACTTACCCCATCCAAACCCGATCGCCACCCCTACCCTACGAATCGAAACAAATGCTCATAGAAACCCACAATACTTGCCTTGACCTCCTCCGAGAACAAAAATTCCACCCCATTTACTTGAATACGTCCAATCTGATTAACCAGCCAGTGAGCATTCGCCATACGATGGAAAAACTCTGTGTTACGATCACCATCCTTCAACCACAGGCATCTAGACTTCTAGCGGAAACTCATCTCCTCCATGTGAGCAATGTGACCAAATTCCTGCCGAAATTTCTCTCGGTGAGCCATATCAGCCTCAGACAACACCTCGCCACCTTATTTCTCCTCCAGCGCCTGCAAAGCTACTAAGACTTTTGCCTTCTGCCCCTCCAATTGCCCAAAAACCTCCCTATTCTATCTCTTCAAGTCTAACTTGAGGAGCTTCAATTTCTATGCTAATCGTGAACTAGGCAACCCTGCCACGTTGTAAGTCACCCACCAGCCTTTAACCATCTCCACAAAGCCCTCAGATTGTAACCACATGTTCTCAAACCGAAAAGGCGTTGGCCCACTCTTAATACCCCCGCTATCCAGCAAGATTGGCCAATGATCCGAAGTTGGACGTTGCAATCGCCATTGAACTGTCTGAAAGAAATGCCCCTCCCAATCCCCTGTGACCAGAAACCTATCAATTCGAGACACTGCTCCACCCCCAGACCAAGTGAAACCACCACCCTGAAGCGGAAAATCTACCAATTCTATCTCATCAATGAATGAAGAAAAATGCCGCATTGGACCCCTCCCTGAGGAAGCCCCCAACTTCTCCTCCAGACACCGAACCACATTGAAATCCCCACCCACACACCACAGAACCCCCCACCAATAAGCAATACTCTGTAGCTCCTCCCAAAAACTTGGCCTCTCTACTCCACGAACTGGGCTATAAACCCCTGTGAAAGCCCATCTGAAATCATCCTCTACACACCGAAAGAGGCAAGACAACGAAAAATCCCCAGTTCTACATCCTCCTTTACCACCACTCGTTGATCCCAACACAAAAGAACACCCCCAGCTGCCCCTAGTGCAGGAAGGAAGTCCCAGTCCACAAATTGGCCACCCCAAAGATCCCAAACTGTTGCCCCCTAAATACAGTCCATCTTAGTTTCCTGAAGGCACACCACATTTGCCTTTGCACTTCTAAGGACGGATTTCACCAAAACCCTCTTCCCCTTGTCATTCAGTCCTTGCACATTCCAAGACAAAATTTTTAACCGCATGATAACAACAATGGCTAACCGTGCCTTTTTCTGGTACCCCGCACTCCACCTACCTTAGTTCGATCATAATTAATAGTACATTCCAACCTACGTAATTCCCTGGCACTCTTGACATTATGGCTAGCAGACTCCATCCCTTGCTGAAGAGGAGCATCACCTCTCCATGATTCCTCTATTGCCAAAAATAGTCTCAATGCTACCTCTTTATGGCCCTCAAAGGAGGCTCCCAATAATTGGCTTACCTCATTAATTCCAGACAAAACCCAAGCAAAAACCTCCTTTGGCAACGGTATATCATCTTCTGACCCAACAGTATCTCTCTCAAGATCAAGCTCAAAGTTCGCACCATTCTCCACAGCCACCTCATCGGAACCTGCCTCAAGCCTGACCACCATGGCCAACCTATCTGTCATATCAGCCCATTGACTTGCTTCACCTTCATACTACTGCGGTCGCAATTCCGAAAGGCCAGCTATACTAGGCCACTGCTTCGTCGCCTCATCAATGTACTGCTCCACCCCCTCTAAATCTGAAGGAGCATCGTCAACGACACCAGACAACGGCTGTGGACCAGTTGGCAACCTCCCGGTATTGCCCATCGAGTCGCGCAACACCGGCAAAGACCCATCATCTGGTCTAGGGCCAAACTCACCCTTCAGCGTGGAGAAGACCCGACTGATAACTGGATTCGCTTGGGCTTCCACTAATTGAACCCCTCCATCCCTCCTTGGGCTCAAAATGACAGCTTGAGATGGCCCACTTCAATGAACCCCTTGTTGTTTGGCCCACTTCTATTTGGGCATTCCCACATTTCTCTTAGCTTGGGCCTTAGCAAAGCCCAAACGTCCCCCCTATTTTCCCCTATTAAAATCCTGACCCAGGCCCATATGGGTTGGACCAAACAAATTACCCCGTCCACCCATATCCCCATTCGCCGCCCCAAATCTTTGCAGATAAATTAAGTTTCATAACAGAAATCCAAGTCCATGGAAATAAAATATGTCATAGGAAACACAAATGCAGAGGACTTACAAAATGAGGTAATGATCCAAGGAGTTTCCTTTTTTACCCTTTTCTTCCTCTGAGGATAGGCGGTGACAAACTTGTCTTAATTCTTTAACATTGCCACCACTTGGTTTGTCTGGTGAGTCATACTGTTGACCCTTATCGTGTGATTGCTTTCAAGAAGAGAGATTAGTCTATGAAGGTCACTGGCTGCTTGTTCCTACAAAATGGAGTCTTGAGGGTCATGGAGGAGATGGAGTTTTGAGGAGAGCTACTCCCGGATTGGACACATAGCATTCATTCATCACATTTGAAATCTCACTACCTTTTGATCAAACAGCTGAGGGTTAATGTAGAATAACCACTTCCATTTCTTGGGGGATACACTATAGATGCTTGGGCCAGGTGGCTATCATAGGACACTTGCACTTTTAAGAGCTAACCTAACATTCCACTAACCAATTGTGGAGAATCAGCCGGCCGCTCCTAACAATCAGGAGGTTCCCGTAGCTATATATATATATAAAAAAAAATACAACGCTTAATTAGTACACATTAATGTGTGTTTGGGAGGGATCATATTGAGTACACACCTAACCTTTGGCATAGTGCACAAAGTGGTGGTCGCAAGAATTGAACCCATAACCTCGAGGTTATTAGGCCAAGTCTTAACCACTGAACCAATGGTCATCTGTAGCTATATAAAGCCATTAAAAAATGGAAAAAAGGATACCTAACTCAAATAAAATATTTAGCAAGCCACCCATGTCAAAATTTAGCGTAGTTTAGTTCAAGGCATCCATGACAAACAATAGCCGTGTCGAATTTAGTTGTAGTTTTGGCTAAAGTAAGATTTGGTGTAAAGTACAGAGGTGCAAAGTGAAATTTTCCTTGACCCAATATTTTGTTTTTCCCTCAGAATCTCTTAAACTAATGAATTTCATATATCCAAAATTATATCAATTAAAAAATAAATTTTCTGAGAGTTGTGTTTAGAAGCTTTTTACCTTGTCAAAGGTTTTATCTCAAATAGTGTTTGCGAGGTATGTAATAATGAAATGGAGCTCCTGAATATACATTGCTTGCTGGATTGTTATTTTGCCTCTTTAGTTTTGGAAATTTTCTAAAGAATAGAGGAGCGATGTGTGACTTTGACCCATTAAATGTTTGAATCTCACTCCATATGAGAGAGTTATATCTGATTATGTGATTAGATTCTGTGCATATAGAAGACCTGTTTGTTGTGGTTTGGGCTATTTGGAAACACAGAAATGCAGTAAAATTTGGTGGGCGTGATGTGGCAGAATTTGCTGTTAACTACATTTCAAAGCCGGGTCTAATATTAGTTACAACAGGCTAATATGTAAAACATTAGTTAAACTAAGGAGGCAGAGATGGGACAATTCAAAGCCATCAGGACCATTTACTAAAAAACAGTAGATATATAACAACAATAATGAGAAACACAATGTTTAGAACAGTAGTCCACAACAACATTACATAGATAACATACCCAACAAAACAACATTAATAGCAGAATCCTAACTGCAGCTAAGTTCAAGAGCTTCTGATGGAGATAACAACTCCTTCCTCCTCCCCTTTAGATACAAGCCATTCATCGGTTGGTTTTCCATCGAACGCCCGTCACTTCACACTTCACGGTTCTCTTACTGATATGAAATTTCCATTGCATGCACTAAGACAATGTCAAGAAGCCCATCAGGAGAAGCAGTTAATGCTAAACACAAAAAAATATATATAAGCAATACTTTTGAGTACAAAGAAATTGATTCACCTGGGAGAGCCACAAACTCATAAAATCTTGTACCCTTCAATTTATTGAAGGCTCCTAAGGCATGTAAAGTCCTCCCACCCTGCCAAGTCAAGATTCGGACAATTGCTAATCTCAAGATTCGTCAACTTGGCCAGGTTCTTCATGGTACTTGGCAGAGAGGTCAAATTGGGACAAGCTGCAATAGTCACTGTTTTGAGTTTGACGAGGAGTTGCATTCCTTCAGGCAAAGATTTAAGGTTTCCACATCCTGTAATCTGAAAGGATCGGAGAGAGGTCAAGCGTTGGATTTGTCTCTCTGGCAAGCAACTTTGTTGTGTGGTCAAGTACAAATGCCTAAGACAGATTAAGTTCCCTATGTTTTTGGGTAACTTTCTAATTTTCACACAACACTTGAATCTCAAAGTTTGCAAATTGTACAGTTTGCAAACGGCGTTAGGGAGTGTCTCGATATTTGCATTCCCACTGATGTCAAAATATCTCAAATGCTTCAAATTACCAATGGAATGTGGCAACACCTGAAAACATGAGTTACTCAAATCAAGCACATACAGATACTTGAACTTTGAGATGCATCTGTTAACAAAGCCTTTGTCACCAGCTCCCAGTCCTTGAAATGGAAAGAAAACAGTCCTCAGATTCTCTAGTTCGAACAATGACTTTGTGACTTCTTCCGCTGAACAATCAAAATCATGAAATGATACATGCTTAACCTTATCAGAAATCGGCCCAAAACGATAATTTGTTGTAATTAAGCATTCTTCATTTGCCATATATACTGCAAGATCATGGATGATCTCAGGCATTCTACACGTGTTTGATAGATTGCCATGTCGTTCTTCAGTCTTTTCTAAGAAAAATATGGAACATAACTGATTCAAATAATCAGTGCCAGTATCTTCCAACTCACCAGTTAGGCCAGATGATTGAATGAGCCCCTGTGCCATCCACAACTGGATCAATTTATCAATTTCAATTTCATAGTTTTTTGGAAAAATTGAACAATATATGAAGCAGCGTTTCAACTCAGTTGGTTGTGTGTCGTAGCTCGATCTTAACACGACCAAAATGTCATGTTTCTTTTGTGCCAATTCCCATAGTTGTTTCTCTTTTAATTCTAACCATTTACTTTCATTAGTCTCCATAAACAAATTGCTGCCTAAAGTCTTTGCTGCACGAGGATATCCGTGGCACTTTTTCACAATTTCCTTTGCAATTTCTGCGAGCTTCGCATTCGCATGTTCTTTCCCCAATTTTTGACGACAACCTGCCCACTTCCAAAGCAATTCAAGGCAATCCTTATCTGAAAGACTCTCTAAATTGTATGTGGGAACCGTGCCCATAACTAAAGCGACCCACATGTTACGTGTAGTCACTATGATCTTACTTCCCACGGTACCACCACATCTCAATAAGTCATACAACTTACACCAATCTTGATGATCACAATCACATAAATTGTCCAAGACAAGTAAAAATTTCGTATTATTCAATTTTTCTTGAAGGAGATTCTTTAACTGATTTGAATTGAGGTCAGCACAAGGGAGGGAATCAGTTATGCGCTGAACAATTTTTTGCATCACATCTTTAACATCAAAACTTTGTGCTACCTTCACCCAAATCCTCAACTGAAAATGCTTGGCGACAATTTCATGATTGTACAGCAATTTGACGAGAGCTGTCTTACCAATACCCGCAATGCCAACAATGGGGAGGACACACATGTTCTCATCATTGTCAACACTTGGGGCCATTACAAGTTGTAACAATGTAACTCTATCATTGACCCTTCCAACAAATTCCGACTCATTTACATTGGAGGAGATTGATGTGCTGGTCGCGTTATGTCGTGACGCTGTGACAATGGGATGAAACTTATTCCTATCATCCGCGATCTTGTCTAATTTCTTCCTGATATTTTCGATTCTACTACCCATTTTAAATTTAAATGGGAAATCGAATGAAAAGAATTTGCTTACCACTTGACGTCGTAAATCTTCGTAGTGCAATTCATTGAGCAGGTTATCTGCATCATAAAAAGCAGCTTGGAGTCTGTCAAACCATACCCCCATCGCAATTGAGTAATTGTTATGCGCCTGATTCTGAGGAAAACCGCCATGGCCGTACAATCTCTCCGCATCTAAGAGCACAGCCTTGATGGTGGACAAGGTGCCTTCGAGTGTGTTCAGCTCCTGCTCAACACCCCATGCCTTGCCAACTTCCCTGATTGCACCGGGCCCTATCTTGCCCAGAATTTTACTTGCTAAGTTGAAAAGAATTGTTTCTACCATGTTCTTATCTCTTGATGACCAACAAGAAGTTGAAGAACAAAGAAAATTAAGCAATAGTTTTAGCTGAGAAATAACTCGAGTCAACCTAGGAACAATCTGTCAGATAATATTTATTTTATTTAGGGTCTCTATTTACACATCACTAATATTCATTGTAAAAGACACATACACACACAAATAATAATTTTTAAGGTTTAAAAAAATCTTATTTTACACCTTGCATTTTCATTATTAATCCTATATTAACACACTACTAACTATTTGAGTACACACTATTGCATACCAAAAACTCTTTATCTTCACCACTACAAACAACAAAAATCCCACAATTTTTAGAATAGTGGCCATCTTCATCAATCTTGATCTCCATTGCCGGCGGAAGTTCATTAGACCTTCATTTTTGCCCGTGTTGATATTCATAATTAGTGTTGAACTTTCGTCGTATTTGATCTTATCATCTCGTCATTTCAGATCGTCGACAGAGTGTTTCATTCTACCTTCCGCTTCGCCAATGTTTTTCTTCATTTTCAGTGTTAAGCTCTCGTTTCTCCTCATCGTTTCAAATTGCCATTCTCACCCTTGATTCACACCTTTCATTCCCACAATCAATTTCAACATTGCTACATTGGGTGGGTATTAAATTTTGTAAAAAAACTAACAAATTTATCAAATTAGTCATGTTCAAGAATACAAAGTTGAACAAACTTAATGTGTTCAAAAATTTATATCTGAACAACAAATAAAAGTTTAATTTATTTTAACCGAACTAACTTAAAATGTTCATTTTTTTTTATTTTATATATGAACATTTAATATTTGATCAATCTTAATAATTTGAACAAAATTGTGTTGTTCAAATATGAGTAATCAAATATTGTATAAAAGTTCAACTCTGTTATTCCGAATACGACAAACAAACTCATCTTCCCAACATACGAATAAGATAAATAAAAAATCAAAAAGTTAAGTCATAAACTAACATTTCAATGTTTGTATCGGAGCCAACCATCTCAATATCATCCATGGTATGCAAATCTTTAAAACTAATTTATTTCAATATTCTTAAACCCTAAATCTTCAAAGGCAATACCGTTTTGAGTTAAAAAAATAAGTATAATAGATAAAAGAATGAAGTGAGCTAATTGATAATGAATTATATCATAAATGTATGCTAATGGTAAAGATGATGAAGAAATACAATATTTATATGTTAAAACCCTAAATCCAATAAGGATGATAGTGTGTGAAGAGTATTTTGTGTTTTTAAATATGAAATTTTTGAATAGATAGAATACACTCCATGATGTCCTTAATGGTCATTTCATTGAAGGATATTATTGGAATATAAATTTAATCTATTAACGGTGTGTACTGAGAGTATTAGTGGTGTGTAAATAGAATCACCATTTTATTTAATAAGGGTAAATTATACTAATACCTTTCAAGTTTATGTTTAATATAGATTTCCACTCACATTAAAAAAATTACATTGACCCCCTGTCAGTATTTGTTCATGTCATTTCAAGGGAAATAACAATAATCTTATTTGGTTTAACTCACTGCTTAGAAAATTGAGTTTTTTTTATTTTCTGTATTTTTTTTTAATTTTTATTGTATTTTTTAAATATTTTACGCAATTTTTTTATTTTTTAAATACACCTAATCTAAATATATTTAAAAAAGTATAATATTTTGTGATTTTTTTTTAAAATTCACCAGTACAAATAAATATAAAATATATAAAAATTCAATAAATTATCATATTGTGTTATATTCAATGAATTTTTTAAAAAAATTTTGTACAAATTATATATTTTTTAAGTATATTTGGATTAAATGGATCTAAAAAGTAAAAAATAAATAATAATTAAAATATTTTTAAAAATTATTAAAAAATATAAACATACAAATTAAAAACTCAAAATTTTATTTTTGAAAATTCCATGAGGGTGTGGAGTACATTTTTGTTGATGTTATTTTTGTATAAATGTATCTATATGTATTGTATTTTTATACTTTCAAGTTTGATTGGGTGGTTGGTTAGATTTTACGTGAATGGTGTTGTTTGATAATACTGTAATAAATGCAAGTGAATGGATAAGAAAGAAAAATGATGGTTGAAATAAAAATGAAAATTCTATTCATGTATAAAAAAATTATACAAAAAATATCATAAAAATGATCTGGTAGTGATATTGTTGTAAATAAAATTATTTTTATGGGTGTTTTGTTTTAAAGTGAAAGCTCACCATTAAACTATATCATTATGTTTGAAAATTCTGTATAAAATTTATATTTGTATATTATCACTCAATAATAATATGTTAAGGTAGAATTTAATGATGTAAGATTGTAGAGTATAGTAATTATGATAAAAATAAGAAATGGTAAGAAAAGTGGCAAAATGGTCATTTAGAAAATTTTAGGGTAGAACATCAGTAATTTTGTTTTGTTCTTAACATACACTTTACAGAAAGAGGTAATTTGTAATGAGATTATAAATCTCAGGGAAGTGAATGTAATTTTCAGAATGTGAGGGGAGAAACTCCATTAAACATAAACCTCAGGAGGTGTAAGTATAATTTACCTTATTAATAAATTATCAAATCAATTAACCGTTCATGTTAAATATATATTTACATTAATAATTCAGATAATTTTATTGTTAAATACAAGAGTAGTTAGAAATTTTATTTTTTTTATTAAATAATAAATTATGACTTTTAATTTTCAGAATCACAGAAAATAATTCATATTTTAGGAGCTTTTCCCAAATTAAGGCAAAATAGCAAGCTATTTCCCAAACTAGTCCTAGTTTGGACGGAATTCCCAAACTAAGCTAAAACGTGGTTGTGAACCACGCTTTCACCGTTTTTGTGGCCCTCCCGCGAAAAATTTGTAAAATCGTAAAAGCGTGATTACAAACCACACTTTTAATTAAGAAAGCGTGATTACAAACCACGCATTTAAGGAAATTTGATTTAACCACGCTTTTAAGTAAATTTTTTTTTTTCCAGAAAATGTGTTTGTGAACCACGCTTTTACTGTGCTTTTAAATAATATTTTTTCGTCTTCAGAAAACGTGGTTCACAACCACGCTTTCACTCACCAAGGAAAGCGTGGATGACAACCACGCTTTTAACCGAATACAATTTTTAAGGAAAGCATGACCACTCACTATTGATTATTATTATTATTATTATTATTATTATTATTATTATTATTATTATTCAATCCACATTCTATAATTCGCTCAATCATCTTGTAGATCTCTCTATATAACCTTAAATAATGGGGCAGAATGAGGAATTTTTTGTTGGAAAAATTGGTTTTTATAGGCTTATTTTGGCCAACTTTGAGCCCAAATGCCCAAACTAGAGAG
Source organism: Camellia sinensis (assembly GCF_055761805.1). Taxonomy (NCBI): domain Eukaryota; kingdom Viridiplantae; phylum Streptophyta; class Magnoliopsida; order Ericales; family Theaceae; genus Camellia; species Camellia sinensis. Next base: position 12,323,321 of record NC_138970.1, read on the forward strand.
GGCCCCAAACGTCTTTTGGGATGGGTCCAAAGAGGTGATGTGTTTCTTGCCGCGTGGCAAGTCACACGTTGAAAACGGTTCGTCAAAACCCTTGATGAGTGAATGAGAACTTGACGTCGTTTTCGGGTTCGTGGAATGGACAATTAAAGAAGTAAATATGGGTTTCCTTGAAATGGGTTGTCCCATATTGAAACTTGAAGAGAACTTATGTGTGTATATAAGTTCTAGATGACAACACTTGGGTCGGGCTCTAAGGGGCACTGCAAGTTTATAGAAGAGAGAAGTTATGGACAATGTGAACCTTAGCCCAAACCACCACACCCACATCGCCGCCGTCCGACCAAGCCGTGCCGAGCACGGTTGTGGGTCGGGTCGGTTCTAATATTAATTTTTTTGGAGGAAATTTATTTGAACTTTTTCCAAAATTCTTAACGAAATTAATTCAAATTTTGTGCCAAATTTGAATTTAATTTTTCTGCCCATTTGTTACTTCCTCTAGTCCAATTTTCCAAACAGATCAAACTGTTCAAACAATTTTGAATCTGTTGAAACCCAGACAGATTCAAATCTGCCAGACAGGTTCAAATCTGCCAGACAGGTTCAAAACTGCCCAGAACAGATTCAAACTGCTGTGCCGCTATCTGTTGAAACTGCCACCGAATCTGTTTGAATTTCAAACTAAATCTGTCCAGTTTTTTGCACTTGTTTATGCTCAAAATCAGACCTGTTCGGGTCTGTCTTTTTGCCTATAAATATCTTCCATTTTCAGCAGTCTTGGTGGTCGAAATAGGGACTGAAAAATTCATTTTTTGCTGTCCAATTTTTCGCTTTGTTGCATATATTCTTCATATAATTTTAGGAATAAATTTAGAGTGTTTAGAACACAGGTTTTGTTCGCCATATAAATTATTTGGAGTACTACTACAATTTGTGAAGATCATTATATCTTGGGAGATAGACGCCACTTAACTGTAAGCACCATAGCGGGGCAAATTTGTCTTAAGGACTTGATCTTTTAAATTCTTTACTTGATTCGGTAAAATAAATTCGGTAAGTAATTTATTTTTATTTGTTTGATTTGTTTCAATTTATTTATTGTACACAGAAGATTGTTCCTACACTTTTCAAGCCTGATTCCAAAATGCAAAAATTCATCAAAATGTGTATGAAAATCAAATATGAAAAATGTAGATACATCAGGCACAACTTATTGGAAACTACATAAAACAATACAAAATTATGAAATGTATCAATATGCAATCAAAATTTGTATAATAAATGAGTTTCATAATAGAAATCCAAGTCCATGGAAATAAAATATGTCATAGGAAACAAAAATGCAGAGGACTTACAAAATGAGATAATGATCCAAGGAGATTCCTTTTTTATCCTTTTCTTCCACGTGGCGACGAGCTTGTCTCAATTCTTAACATTGCCGCCAGTTGGTCAGTCTGGTGAGCCACACCGTTGAACCTTGTCTTGTGATTTCTTTTCAAGAAGAAAGGTTAGTCTATGAAGGTTAGTGGCTGATTGTTCCTACAAAATGGAGTCTTGAGGAGAGTTACTCCCAAATTCGACACATAGCATTCATCCTTCAGATTTGAAGTCTTACTACCTTTTGGTCAAATGGCCAAGGGTTAATGTAGAATAATGACTTCCATTTCTTGGAGGACACACTAGAGATGCTTTGGCAAGGTGGCTACGGCAAGGTGGCTATCACGGGACACTTGGCAGTTTAAGAGCTAACCTAGCATTCCACTAATCAAAGTGAGGAGAATCAGCCGGCTGTTCCTAACAATTAGGAGATTCCCATTGCAATATAAAGCCATTCAAAAATGGAAAAAAAGACATCTAATCCATCTCAAATCAAATATTTAGAAAGACATCTGTGTCAAAATTTAGCCTAGTTTAGTTTAAGACATCCGTGCCAAACAATATCTGTGTCGAATTTAGTTGTAGTTTTGGCTAAAGTAAGATTTAGTGTAAAGTGAAATTTCCCCTATCCCAATATTTCATTATGCCCTTAGAATCTCTTAAACTGATGAATTTCATATATCTGAAATTATATCAATTAAAAATAAAATATTAAATTATCTCCAAGTTAGGTTTAGAAGCTTTTTTACCTTGTCAAAGGTTTTATCTCCATTAGTTTTTGCGAGGTATGTAACAATGTAATAGAGCTCCTGAATCTGATATACAGTGCTTGCTGTATTTTTATTTAGCCTTTTGAGGTTGGAAATTATGCGGATTTCAAGATTGGGAGACTATCTAAAGAATAGAGGAACAATGTGTGACTTCGACCTTTATGTGCGGATCCTACTCCATATAAGAGAGTAGTATCTGATTCCGTGATCAGATTCTGTGCACATAGAAGACCTGTTCGTTGTGGTTTTTGGGCTTCTAAATGCCACTTCTTCCCGTCGCATCGACGAATCTAGTCACAAGGTTTCACTTTTCAGTGAGTGAAAGATTTGTTCCCGGGTGTACGTTGAAAACTTCTATAGTAGAAGTCATTTGAGGGGGCTTGGCCACACTCTAATAAGTTCCCATCCCATCTGTTTTTTTTTTTCATTAAACAATAATGGACTTGGCTTCGTTCACTCCACAATCATTGAATCTGGATCCGGAAGTGGCTGCACTCTTTAGAAGTAAAAGAAAGACGGTAAATAACGAAAAAGCTTGCCTTGGAAGAGTCTAGGAATTAACTACATATGACTGACTATACTTCTCTTTGTCCCCCGCTGGGTCAGCCTCAAGTGACAGAAATGCAGTAAAATTTGGTGGGTGTGACGTGGCAGAATTTGCTGTTAACTGCATTTTAATGCTAGGTGTAATATTAGTTACAGCACGATAATTAGTGTAATGTTAGTTAATCTAAGGAGGTAGAGATGGACAATTCAAAGCCATTAGGAACATTTACTAAAAAGCCATAGATATGTAACAACAATAATGAGAAACACAATGTTTAGAAAAGAATTCCACAAGAACATTACATATACAACATACCCAACAAAACAACATTAATAGCAGAATCCTAAATGCAGTTAAGTTCATACCCAACAAAACAACATTAATAGTAGAATCCTAAATGCAGCTAAGTTCAAGGGCTTCTGACACAGAAAACAGCTCCTTCCTCATCCCTTTTAGAGACAAGCCATTCATCTGTTGGTTTTCCATCGAACACCAGTCACTTCACACTTTGTGGTTCTCTTACTGATATGAAATTTTCATTACATGCACTAAGACAATGTTAAGAAGCCCATCAGAAGCAGCAGTTAATGCTAGAAAGAATAAAAACACAAGCAATACTTTTGAGTACAACGAAATTGACTCACCTGGGAGAGCCACAAACTCATAAAATTTTGTACCCTTTAACTTATTGAAGCCTTCTAAGGCCTACAAAGTCCTCCCACCCTACCAAGTCAAGATTTGGACAATTACTAATCTCAAGATTCCTCAACTTGGGTAGGTTCTTCATGGTACTTGGCAGAGAGGTCAATTTGGGACAAGCTGCAATAGTCACTGTTTTGAGTTTGAAGAGGAGTCGCATTCTTTTAGGAAAAGATTTAAGGTTTCCACATCTTGTAATCCGAAAGGATTGGAGAGAGGTCAAGTGTTGGATTTGTCTCTCTGGCAAACAACTTTGTTGTGTGGTTAAGTACAAATGCCTAAGACAGATTAAGTTTCCTATGTTTTTGGGTAACTTTTGAATTTTCACACAATACAAGATTCTCAAAGTTTGCAAATTGAACAGTTTGCAAATGGCATTAGCGAGTGTCTCGATATTTGCATTCCCATTGATGTCAAAAAATCTCAAATGCTTCAAATTACCAATGGAATGTGGCAATACCTGAAAACATGAGTTACTCAAATCAAGCACATACAGATACTTGAACTTTGAGATGCATCTGTTAACAAAGCCTGTGTCACTAGCTCCCGGTCCGTGAAATGGAAAGAAAACAGTCCTTAGATTCTTTAGTTCGAATAATGTCTTTGTGACTTCTTCCCCTGAACAATCAAAATCATGAAATGATACATGCTTAACCTCATCAGAAATCGGCCCAAAACGATAATTTGTTGTAATTAAGCATTCTTCATTTGCCATATGTACTGTAAGATCATGAATGATCTCAGGCATTCTACACGTGTTTGATAGATTGCCATGTTGTTCTTTAGTCTTTTCTAAGAAAAATATGGGACATAATTGATTCAAATAATCAGTGCCAGTATCTTCCAACTCACCAGTTAGGCCAGATGATTGAATGAGCCCTTGTGCCATCCACAACTGGATCAATTTATCAATTTCAATTTCATAGCTTTTTGGAAAAATTGAACAACATATGAAGCAACGTTTCAACTCAGTTGGTTATGTGTCATAGCTCGATCTTAACACGACCAAAATGTCATGTTTCTTTTGTGCCAATTCCCATAGTTGTTTCTCTTTTAATACTAACCATTTACTTTCATTAGTCTCCATAAATAATTTGTTGCCTAAAGTCTTTGCTGCACGAGGATATCCGTGGCACTTTTTCACAATTTCCTTTGCGATTTCTGAGAGCTTCACGTTCACATGTTGTTCCCCCAATTTTTCATGACAACTTGCCCACTTCCAAAGTAATCCAAGGCAATCCTTATCTGAAAGACTCTCTAAATTATATGTGGGAACTGTGCCCACAATTGTAGCAACCCGTATGTAACGTGTAGTCACTATGATGTAAACCTTTCTTCAGCTTAGTCACTATGATGTAAACCTTTCTTCAGCTTAGTGAAGAAAGCCACAGACTTCTTATGGATAGAAGAGTGCGAAGTCGCCTTGGCCGACTTGAAGAAGTATTTGACCACAGCTCCAGTTCTCTCAAATCCTGTACCTGGAGGGGAGCTGTTCTTATACTTGGCAGCTTTAGAGCTGGCAGTGAGTGCAGTAGTAATCAGAGAAGAAAAGGGAGAGCAAAGGGCTGTTTACTATGTTAGTAAAACCCTAGCTGATGCAGAGACCAGAAACCTACCATTGGAGAAGCTAACACTGGCTTTAGTAATGGCTTCCAAGAAGTTGAATCATTACTTTCAAGCCCACAAAATTATGGTGTTAACCAAGCATCCCTTGAAGTCCCTGTTGCAGCAGGGAGATCTGACAGGCAGAATAGCAAGATGGGCAGTGGTGTTGGGCCAATACAACCTGGAATTCAGACCTAGAATAGCAATCAAAGGCCAAGTTTGGCCGACTTCGTAGCTGAGTTCACACCAGGTGCCATCATACATCGGGCTTCGTTGAGCCGAGGTATACGATGTCCAAGTGAACAAGGAGAAACCTAGATGAAGATAGCAGAACAAAGGAATGAAGAGAAACTCAGGCCATGCAGTATTTACATCGGCGACTCCTTCCTTCTGTTTGTTGATGGGAGTTCAAACCGACAAGGAGTGGGGGCAGGAATAGTGCTAGTATCGCCAGATGGGCAGATATTGGAACAATCCATTCGTTTGAGGTTTAAAGCCTCAAACAATGAAGCAGAGTATGAAGCACTGATTGTAGGATTAAATCTGGCTGTAGCAATGGAAGTTGACAAGGTAATAGTCTTCTGTGACTCCCAGCTTATCGTCAACCAGGCAACAGGCGAATACGCAGCCCGAGATAAAAGGATGCCGGCCTATGTAAAGGAGGTGGGTAGACTGATAGCCTTATTCCAAAATTGCCGACTACAGCAGGTTAGTCAAGATGACAACAGTCATGCTAATGCCTTGGCCAACCTGGCTAGTGCAATGAAATTATGAGAGGGAAGGACAATAATGATTGAATACAATAATTATTCCAAAACATTATTTTCTTTCCAAACTCATTCTTCAAGCATTATTCAACTATGACATCCTATTTTGATTGAAAACCCCAAAAGTTAAACGTAATTCCTTTATTTTCTTTAAAAATGCTTTTTTAGCCACAAACCGGTAAAAATTTCAAAACTAATCAAATCGAAGTCCGTTTTTGTTCAAATTAAAAACATAATTCTTTCATAACCTTACAAACATATTCCAAGTTTACACTTTTGCAATTGGGGCATCAACTTTTTATTTTTCTCAAAATTTCTCTTTTAAGCAAATAAAACACAAAATTTTTAAAAATTCTAATTAAATTATGTACAACTCTAAACTCCATATAATCAAGCAAAAGTGCATAAAGAAGTGTAGAAAAAATCTCTACTTAAAAATTTATTCAATATTCCTCAATATCAATTTATTTTTCTCAAAAAAATAAATTCCAAAACTCAAGGACGAGATAAATATTTCAACATTAATTTCTCAAAATAAATTATCTAACCATAATATGATGTAGATATAATTCATACAACTATTAAATTCTATTTTCGGATTTCTTTTACAAAATTAACAACACAAAATGATTTTTCCAAAATCAATATCAAAATACCAACATTCTTAACATTACAACATAATTTTTCTTCCAAAAATTATCAAACAAAAACCTGAAAAGATACCTATATACAATACCTCTTATAATGATATATTTTTTCAAAATAATCCTAACATAGTTTTAATGTAAAAATATGAAGAAAGTCCTTACCTCAAATAATAAAGAAAAACAGATCTGGAAGGCAAACATCGCCCAATCATGAATTCGAGACTACCATTGCGAAGAATACGACGAGCTCTCCACCTTTCATTTATAACACTTTTGCAAAATCTCATTCTAAAGACTCTCACTCTAAGCTCAAAGATTTTATCATTTATGAGGGAAAGAGACGAAGCAAAGAGCTGCCTAGGCTCTCTGCCACACCAAATGAGAAGGAAGAAAAAAAAAAAAAGAATGAAAACAATTGAGGGGAGCCAACTAATTTGAAAAGAGGGAAAGCAAAAGGAGGTGTAGGGACAGCCCCTCATGGATTGTCTCCCACTACACTTATTATAATATGTATAAAATTTGTAATAATATGCTAAAATTTTATAATATAAATTATAAAATAATATAATTTTTCTCACCATATGGTACATACCATAAAATCAACTATCAAATATTTATTATAATCCCTATATAATAAATAATAACAACTTTCAAGGTGGTTACTACCAATCCCATAATTAAAAAGGACCAAATAATTAAACACGAGTCACTAAACAAATTCAAATTAAATTGAATCTAAATCATGGGTCTCATCCATAAGTCAAACATGGTTCAATTATACACTAAAATAGACCAAACTAATTTATCTCAAATCATGGTCTAAACATTAAAATTAAATAACAAAATTCTGCTATAAATTAAACTGAATGCCAATCAGTCCGCGAATTTTCATAAAATAAATATACATCAATAAATTCTGAAATGTTTACCCGACGTGATAGACTCGTATATGAACAACATATAAAAATTTCATAATTTTCTGAGAATGGTAACTATTTTTAAAAAATACAAAACCAAACTATTTTTGCACAGAATTTACACAGCACTCAAATTCGAAAATTTGCTTAATTAAATTATGCACTGGTGTAGACACCCCATTTTTGACCGTCCTCAAGACTTGGACGTCACCGTTTAAACACTCGGTGATTATCCATGTTTGTGTTTATTTGGAGTTCCCGGAGGTCTCGGCTCGCGCGCCTTGCCTCAGGATCCCCGAACTTGACCGTTTAGTGTCTGGTTTCACACCAAACACTTGTGTTTTGCCTTGGAAGGGCAGGGTAGGGCTTGTAGACCATCCCCACCCACCACCGGCAGTGGCTAGAGGCCACCGGCTGGTTTTTGCTGCCACCGGCAATATAGTTTGCCGGCTGGCACTCTTTGTCGCCGGTCAGCACTCTTTGTCGCCGGTCAGCACTATTTTGTGCCGGCCGGCACTCCTTTTGGCCAAGATGGCATTTTTGGCCGGCCGATTGCTGTTCATCTGCTTTTGCAGATATTTTTAGACAGCTGTCTTGCTTTTGCATCCCTCCATACACGTGTATGGAGAGATCTCCCTCTTGTAAAGCTTGTCTTGTAAGCTTTACAAGACAATATAGAGAGAAGCTCTCTCTAGTGGCAAAGGAAGAGACTTGGTTAGAAACTTAGGATATTTTGAGAGCAACGACAGCCATTGTTAGGGTTTGAGTTCTAGGGTTAGAGTTAGATATATTTTCTATCTCTCTTTCCCTCTCATTTGTGCTCTAGGTGTTTTGTGTCTTACTATTGCACACAAACACCTAGTGTTTCACCTTCTTCTTGGAGCTGAGGTTCTAAGGGGTTTGTTTTGAAGTTTTGGTGTTGGATTCAAGCTAAAGGAGGCCATTGGAGCACCATTGTCGAAGAAGGCTTCAAGGGTAAGAAACTTACACCATTATTCCCCATTTTTGCATTGATTCTCTACCTATCTTAGAGCTGTTTTTGTGCTTATTGTATAATACAAAAAAGTTCTATTTTTAGGCCCTCTTTATTGTTTATTAAGAGTGTTTTGTTGTTTGAGGGTAGTTGACCCCTCTTAGGCCTTGAAAGGCCTCATTTTGAGCCATTTTGTATTAGCTCCGGGATTTTGGTGTTGGGATTTCAGTGGTGAAGATGATGCCTTGAAGTCCCAAGAAGGAGAGGGCCACCCCCTCTCCTTGTTGTCCTTGAAAAGGGCATGTTTTGGCCTCTTAAGGAAGCCTATGCTTGAGTGTGTGTTGAGCATGTTTGGGCTGTTTTTCATGCTTATATATCCATAATATAACATGATTTTAAGTTGGTTTTGGTACTCCATGCATGCTTAGCATAGTTGCCTTGTAATGCCTTTTTATGCCTTAACATGTTTTAGGTTGTTAGCCTTTATTGGAGCATGTTTTAGGCTTAGTCTTGTGAATATTTTGTGCTTATCTTGACATGTTTTAGGTCTGTCCATAAGTGTTTGGGTTGATTTTGGCATGCTTGATATAGCTCCTTTGTATTTGGGCTCGTTGGCCTTGAGTATGTGCATGTGTAGCATGACATCTTTGCATGAACTTTGTGATTTGAGACCATCTTACATGTTATTTCAGTCCCATTTCCATGCTTGTTTGATTGCCTTGCATGCCTCTTTAATGCTTTGAAAGCATGTGTTGCATGCCCCATGTTTTGGCCATTGTGCATGCCTCTAAGTTTTGAGTCATTTAGATGCCATCTAAGTGGTCCTTGGGCCTTGTATTAATGTCCCAAAACTCTGTTTTTGGTCAATGAGTTCATGCCATGTTTGGTCTTGCTAAGTGTAGTTCAATACCCTATCGGTTTGCTTTGAACACTTAGGCCATTTGTTGCATATTTGGCTTGGTTTATTGCTTGGTTTGGTACCATGTTTTAGCATGATTTCAATGCTTTTGTTGCATGCTAATTAGTTCATGATTGTCCCTTTCAAGTGTGCTTGAGAGTTGTATAATTTGTGCCTAAATGTTGGTCCTTGTGTGCATGTGTGTATGCATGCCATCTAGCCCTCATTTCATGGCACTTTGGCTACTGTTTTCGGCCTATTTTAAAGTTGCCTAATTCATGCATAAGTCCATCTTTACATCCACTTGCATGCCCCTATGTTTGCTTGTATGCTTGCATAAGTTTGTTGCCATGCCATATTGCATCCTTAGCTTGTATGCTTAGGTTGCATTGCATCTTGCATGCATGCCTTGTTCCTTGACTTGATGATAGGAATTGGGCCTTGTTTGGTTTGTTTGGTTTGCATGCATTTGAAATCAAAGTTGCATACTTGGTTCTTTGGGCCATCATGCATGGAAATGCGTGATTGGTGGTCCGAGAACCGAGGCACATGCCCCTTTGAGTCCTTACAATGATAAGGGACATGGTTGGTGCATATATGCCTTGAATTATGCTGCCATGCTTTGCCCTGCCTTCTGTTGCTGTGAGTTGCAGATTCTGCAGGAACACCCTGCCGACCGGCAGTGTAAGGTGCCGACCGGCAACAAATTCTCTGCCGACAGATTAATTTTGTGCCGATGGCCATAACACACTGCCGGTGGAAATTTTATTCAGCCGGTGATGATCCCCTCTGTCCAAGGGAGCAGTCCTGAGGTTTTGACAGCCTCCAGAGGAGTGAAGGAAAGAAAACAGAGGCAGCCTATGCATGGCGGCGCGTTTCCCGAGGCGTTTTACTGTTTTTCTTAGTTTATTTTAATTTGTTAATTAAATTAGGCCATCTGTAATATTAATTAGCTTGCGTAGTTAATTAATTTGTAATATTTATTTGGTCCCTCCGAGTGAGGGCAAATCTGTAATAAGTGTGTGTGGGTGTGTGAATGTCTTCCAATCCCCACCTCTTTCTTCCCTTTTACTTACCTGCTTTGATGGTTAGTATTAGGGCACGTTTAATTTAGCATGCCTTATGCTATGCATGTGTACATCCATGCTTTTGTATCACATGCATTAGGCTCGGTACATCACGCTAACTGCATTTGTACTTCAATTCCCAAACTGAATATGTGATAGTTGCGCATTTTCACATGCCATGTTTAGGATAGCCGAGCCTATTCTAGATTGCATTTTTGCATGCGATGCATTAGGCACTTAACATGGACTTGGATCATGCATGTTTGCTAACAAGTTCTTTGTTTTGGCATGGAGTACTATGTAAGTATTTTAATGCTTTAGCATGTCGCATGTGTGTGAATGCTACCATGACAGTATGTTTACCATGTGGCTAGATGCTTATGTGTTAAACTATTTTAATGCCTGTGGGTGGAGGTTGGATTGTTTGAGTTGGAAAAACTCGTTGAAATCCGCATTTTAGCCTACTTGCGAGTAGCAAATTCCAAAACACTTTCAAACCGAACGGATATGCAATGTTTATTTCCAAATTAGGCAATCTAGTCTATACTTGTTTGCTGCGCGCATAACATAGTAATTCTAGGCTAATAAATGGAATAAGAACACATAACGTTTTCAAAATCGGATATTATGGTTAGTAGAGGCCGGTCTTCGGACCGGGCGAAAGGGGGTGTTCATAGCTGACCTTCCCCGATCGTACCCAAGCTCCCGAGCCGAGACAACTCTGGTGATGACGGACATGTGGCCTTCGGCACCGAGTCAGGGTTTCCTAAATTTCCCCATTTAAAAAATATTTAGGTGGCGACTCTGTATCTGGCAAAGCAGTCCATGTTTGGCACTACTTTTCAAAACAAATCTGTTTTCTCAAACGATTTGCCAGATTTGGACTCTTTGGTTCAAGATTAAGAACCGCGACAACAAAATCGCGAGTCCGAACTGTAGTAGCGAAGGGCCTCCTCGCGGGGCGCGTCTACAGTTTCTGGCGACTCCGCTGGGGAATTTAGAGAGCTTGACTCGAACTCGTGATATCCTGTTTTGATTTCGCTCATGTGTTTCTTTGCATTGCATGTGCATTGGTGCGCCTAGGAACACAGTGTTTGCCATCTGCCATTCCTGAACGGTTTGCCGGAGGCTTGTCTTGTCAAGGCATGTCCATAAGGCTAACCGGTTATGGGCTCTGACAGCATGGGAACACAAACCCCGGTTTACCGGGGCACCCTTTTGACCATTCGACCTAGTGCATATTCGGATCCATAGTGACCATTCCAAACTAGGACAGGTTGCTTACCCAATGCTAAGTTGTTTGAAACTGCTGTGTGCATAGTGAAACCCTAGCTCCTGACAAAATAGGACAGGGAAACCCTACCCCAACATAGGGGTGTTTTGGTTCTCTTTACTTGCTATGTGCTTTTTAGAATGTGTTTCTACAGGGAAAGTGCATATCAGTTTGCAAGTTTGAGTATCGTACCTGAAGACACCGGTGTCAGTGTCAGTTATGAGAATCAGTTATCTGTGGGTATCGGGTTCAGTTTTGGGACAGTAATTTTTGGGAACAGTGATCAGCAGTGGGGTACAGATTGTTCAACCATGCCAGTATTTGATCCGTTTTGGGCTGAAATGCTGTTTGTTTCTCCTTTCAGTTCAGAGTACCCAGAACCGGTACAGAATAGCCAGTATCCCCCTTTGCCGCGGCAGGGCTCGTAATGACGCAGAATTCAGAAGAGATTGTAGTTATGACGACTGCATTAGAGCAAGGGATCACCCCGCAAGGTGAGGCCAGTGTTGATGTGTCGCATCCACCTAGGTTGCCTGTTGTGCACCCGGGTTGGGCTCCCCAGTTATACCAGGCTCGCGAGCCTACTACTTTTGAGTTGATGGGAATGATAGGTGACCTCCAAAGGTCTATGGCGGATCTCGCCTATGGGATGTCAGCTTCGCCCCCAGCGGCACCGTATGCCGGGAATTTCATACCACAGGAGCCCTCGCTGCTGGGGCGGATTGTGATAGAGCTCAGTCAGCCAGAGGTGGTTTCCAGTTACAGCCACGACATGTCAACAACGACCGGGCTTCGCTCTGAAGTAGCAACCCAAACCCTTGACCAGGCTGAGGCCGGAAGAAAAGACAAGATAAAAGCAGATGCCGACCACATTGAACAGCTGCTGTGGGCAGTCCAGGCTTTGAAAGCCGGGGGAATGAACAAGCAACAAGTATCCGCAGTTGTGACAAAGACTGTGGGTGATGCTTTCCCCACTCCGACCGAAGGCAGTTCAAGCCAGGCAGAAAATCGGGATGGGCCCCGTCATGCCCAAACAATTCCTGTCGTTCCCAACCCTGCACCGGGAAAAGGTCAAAAAGCCAAGGCAGCGCCAGCCGACCCTTTTGCTAGCACATCTAGCAAAGGTCCTCAAACTTCAAAGTACCTGCCTCGAGGACGCAGAGCTTTTCACGCCCTCTACATGCCTTTGTCTAGGGCATTTCTAATATTGGCCAAAAAGGGGCACCTTAAACCCCTGGAGCCTCGGCCACTCCCGAAGAATCTCCCCGCCACTCACGACGCTACCTTGTACTGTGCGTACCACCAACAGTCCGGCCACAGCACCGATGGTTGTTTTCGCCTTCGTCATGAAGTGCAGGATCTGATTGATAATGAGGTCATTCTTCCACCTACCTCGGCAAATTCCGTCACTACTGAGCTGTTGGACTTCGAGGATACTGCAAGTTTGTGATCAGGGGTTGGACCACCTACGGGCGGCGCTCGTTGTATTTCAGACGTGGCGTTTGGCACGCACTTTTTGAGCATTTGTAAATGCAGTTTTGTAGCTCCTGGCTTGGGGTTTTGGGTCAGTTCTCAGTTTTGTTTTGAGTCTGCCTCTTTCCTTTGAGTCAGTCTTTTTGTTTTTGGGTCTGTCTTGTGCTACCGAGTCAGTCCCGTTGTATAGAATGTCGAGTGATTCTGGGGTTGTTGCCTTGGACACCGTTTTGTATCTAATCTTTTTGCTATCTTTTTGAGTCTGTCTCTGCTGTGAAGCCAGTTGCATCCAAGAAACCTGAATGAAACGGCTGCGGCTATCATGTTTCCGTGCTTATCATGTGTTTTGGGCTAGTTGTGCCAGAGGACTTGAATGGATTGACAGTACATCTCGCCTGCTCTCCTGCGTGCCAAACTCATTGTATTAACCTAAGTTTTTCAAAAACCTCTTTTGAATACTGCGGTGATAAAAACGAAGAGGAAGGAATTCCTCGGGTTTTGCAAAACTTTGATCATTTGAGAGAAAGAGAAGCATGCTAAGCCTTTTAATGAATGAAACCATGCTTGTCGGCGTGAGTACTGAGAAGGACCCTGGTTTGATCCAGATTGGTTCCATACTATCTTCGGCGCGAGCGATTTGTCGCTTTCTTAAAAACTTTCAAAAACAAATATTTTGCGCGGCCTTGTGAAGACCTGTGTGGAACCGCTCTTGAGATTGCGCAGCCTAGGATCGCTCTCAGCCTCAGCATTCAAACCCGTTCAAACTTTGAACCCGTTCAGAACATTCGGAAAGTTCAACGGTCAAACATCATGCAAGGTCTGTATGGCCAATTCTGAAGCAGCCCTCGAGCAAGAGGCACCCAAACCGAATCAGAAAGAGTAGATCTCGCCGGAAGAAGCTTGTGGAGCAACCGGGATAGATTCTCTTGCAAAACATTGCAATAGCCGTCTCCTAGACACAGAGAGGCTTCAATTTCAGAAACCATTTGGCATGGACCAGCTACATTTCTACCCTTGAGAGGCTCGCTGGGCCGAAAACCCGGAAGGGCGGTCCAGGCAAAAGTTAGAGCAAGAAAAAAATACAAAAAAAGAAAAGAAAAAGAAAAGAAAAAAAAACAAATGCAAAAAAAAAAAGAAGAAAAAGAAATGAACAAAAGAAAAAGAAAATAAAAAGAAGCTCGCAAGGTCGAAAACCTGCATTGGGCGCCTTGGCAAAAGTGAGAGCCTAAGAAAAGTGAAGGTTAAAATACTCGAGTGTACCTTAGCCGGAACTACGTGAGGCTTGATTCCCATGTTTGGGATACGTAGGCAACTTCATCATGAAGTCCAGCCCCCAACGCTTTCATAGCATCTCAGTCCATGCAATGGTTTCGATTTCATCCGAAAGTCCAGTCATCAACGCCTTCCAAGGTGACTGTGTCCATTTATTTGTTGTGACCGTGTTCGTCATCTCTGTGTCCGAGAGTTCGACCACCACCAATGAAGACTGTTTGCAGACTGCTGCGGCATCATCCAAACAAGGGGCAACTTTCCGTTGCCATGAGCCGTGAGCCGCCATTCAAACTAGGGGCAACTTTCCGTTGCCTCCTACCCCCCTTCAAACCAGGAACAATTTTCCAATTGCCTCCGCTCCGAGGTTGCGCATCTCAAAGAGTAAGTTCCATGCCCGTTGAGCATTGACTGTTTGCAAAATAGTTTTTGAAAATTTTTACTGAGGTTGACTATTTTCTCGAAAACTATTCCATTTTCCAAAACTGGACCATTGTCTTGGACCCCAAAAGGAAAATTTTCAGTGCTTACAGCCTGACTTGCATGGTTTTCAAATAAAAAATCGAACAAGTACGTTGATCCGACTCTCATTTTGATCAAACTTGTTTTAGTAGAAAACCAAAACGAAAAGAATGGTTAAAATGATGAACTAGGGGCACAGTTGAGCCAGGCGTTCTGTCTTCCCCCCGTCATCGACGTACTCGCCAAAAGAATGCTCTACCCGCCAGAAGAAATAGCCGTGAGCTAACGATGTTGGGCGTGAACCCGCAACTTCTTATTCATCCATCAATCACCCCGGGGAGGGATGAAAAATGAGAGAATGAAGAATAGAGAGGTGTGAGTTGAGAGAAAAGCGAGAAAAAGGGTTTTGAGAGAAAAATCCGAGCTTGAGAGTTGAGTGATGTGAGAATCACAAATCAGAAGGGGTGGGAAACAATACCCAGATTGAACTGGCTCCTCGTGATCCGAGGTCCCCCGTCTTCGTTAACGCGTCCGTGTGTCGTGTCTTTTTGATTTGTCAGTCTCAACCTTTGTTTTAGGTCTTTTTCGAGCGTGTCTCGTTATGTTTGGGTCGTGTACCTTTGTTGAGTCTTTTTC
The DNA here is from genome assembly GCF_055761805.1 of Camellia sinensis. NCBI lineage: Eukaryota > Viridiplantae > Streptophyta > Magnoliopsida > Ericales > Theaceae > Camellia > Camellia sinensis. The sequence continues at coordinate 12,338,698 of NC_138970.1, forward strand.
TGCTGTGTTCAGTTGTAGGCTCGATACCCCGATTTGAAAAACCTTCATTCGATTTCAAAAATCGTTTACACTCAGAGTGCTGTGCCATTCTCTACATTGGAGCATGATTCAACTCCAGCCAGTTTCACCCCCGTAGTCCGTCTTGTCAGATTGGGCCGTTTGTTCAGAGTTTGCCGTGTGCAAAATGAACCGAATGCTGTGTTTTGAGCCGTATGCAGATCAATCCCCAACAGAGTAAGGGCTATGTGTCCAGAATCAGGCAGTAGGTTATTTTGCTGTTGGCTGTTCAGTTATCTGATTATTACAGTGCGAGTGTTCAATTTTCAGACAACCAATCAATTTCATTTACATTGGGATGTAATATGATGGGATGCGATGCAGTACACGAGATATGTAAATGTAACACTTTTTAAGCAAAAAAATCTGTTCATTTCATAATCTTTTTCAAGTACATAGTTTTGTGAAAAAAAAAAAAAAAAATCTGCCTGCGGCAGTACAAGGTAATCTAACTACCAACAAAGAAAAAAGGAAAAGTACAAAAAAGAAGAAAAATAGCAAAAATCCGCATCTGCGTCGAGCACCCCAAGGGCTGTCAGTCGGTCCTAGTCCTCTTCCTGGACGAGGGTCCAGGAGCATCATCAGCGTCATCGTCAGAGCCCGAGCTAGAACCGCCTCCGGTCTCCTCCTCCGATGACTCGGACTCCGCCTCTGCCTCCGCCTCTGACTCCTCATCGTCATCGTCCGGGACTGGAGCTCATGAGCTACTCCCGACATGAGTACGCCCCCCTGGTACGGGGAAATATCCTGCCCCCCTCGTCTCTCCCCCGAGCAGGGACGGAAGGTCCCGCTGGAGCCCCTCCTACCATGGGAATCTGGAAAGGAGGCTGAAAAGTACGTAAAAAGAGAAATGCATCAGTATACTGTGAACAGTTTAAAGGTGCAGAATGCAGTGTATGAATACAGTGTGAGAATGCCGTGAGCAGTTTATCAGTGCAGAATGCAGTGTATGAGTACAGTGTGTGGATGCCTTGAGCAGCTTAATAGTGCAGAATACAGTGTATGCAGTGTATCAGATGCTGTGAGATCAGTGTATCAGGTGTGGTGCCACGAATCAGATTATGCAAAGCAGTGTATGAACGGTTTGAGGCCAGTGTCAGAAGAACATACCGGTATGCTGTAGAGGGCTAGGAGATCGAATGTCCGCTGAAGCATCCCCATCATCGAGGCATTCATCGCCAACGACTGACGGGTGTACTCAGAAGAAGCCTGCAAAAGTATCAGATGCATCAATATTCTGTGGAATATCAAACTGAAATGAAATGACTGTACAAAAATGCAGTAATACATACCGGAGGTAAGCCGGGGACGTCGATGAACTCGTGACCAGCCGGCGGAGGGGCGAAAGGGAGCTGATAAGTCGTCCCACCCTGCCCCTGGAAAGTCAGTACAGCGGGCAGGGCAGGCCAGCCAACTCCCCGTCCTCCCTGCACTCCGCCCCTACCACGGACTCGGGCCCTCCTCGTAGCCCCTACTCCAACTCCCGCTCCGGCCCCAGCCGCTGATGCCACAGGCCTGGCCCCCTCTGCTCGACGGCCACTCAGCGGTCGCATCAGGTATGTCCGCACATACTCCCCGTAGTCTCCGGTGCCTCGGAAGCCGGCCTCCTCCCAGCCGATGGTATAATCATTCAGCTGCTCAGCGGTGAGTCTCTCGGTCTCCCTCATATCCGCAGGAGGGTGAACCGGGACTATCTGCTCAGGTAACCCGCGGGTCTGGCGTAGAAAACGCTCCCCCAGGTACCAAGCCCGACAGACCGGGCCCTCTAGCAAGATCCGGAAACGCGAGGTCTCCTCCGCACCAGGGAACCGACCCCGCATCGCCGCCGGGAAGGAAGCCCACGGCCGCCAAGTGATCTGAAAGTGACAGACAGTTTGTTATCTACTGTTATTGAAGTATGCAGTGGGAAAGCGAAGCTTAAATAAACTGCAAGTAAAACATACCTCGGCCGGGGTGATGGTGTCGAAATATCGGCGGAAGAAGCCGAATGTCTCCCGTGGTTGTAACAAGCCCGCGGGGGACCCCCGCTACAGTTCGGACTCGATTATTGTCACAGTTCTAAATCTGAACCAAAGAGTCCAAATCTGGCAAATCGTTTTGAGAAACAGATTTTTTGAAAAGTAGTGCCAAACATGGACTGCTTTTCCAGATACAGAGTCGCCACCTAAATATTTTTAAAATGGGGAAATTTAGGAAACCCTGACTCGGTGCCGAAGGCCACATGCCCGTCATCACCGGAGTTTGTCTCGGCTCGGGAGCTTGGGTACGATCGGGGAAGGTCAGCTATGAGCACCCCCTTTCGCCCGGTCCGAAGACCGGCCTCTACTGACCATGATATCCGATTTTGAAAACGTTATGTGTTCTTATTCCATTTATTAGCCTAGAATTACTATGTTATGCGTGCCGCAAACAAGTATAGACTAGATTGCCTAATTTGGAAACAAGCATTGCATATCCGTTCGGTTTTGAAAAAGGTTTTGGAATTTGCTACTCGCAAGTAGGCTAAAATACGGATTCCAACGAGTTTTTCCAACTCAAGCAATCCAACCTCCACCCACAGGCATTAAAACAGTTATGACACATAAGCATTTAGCCGCATGGCAAGCATACTGTCATGGTAGCACTCACACGCATGCGATATGCTAAAACTGGAAAATACTCACATAGTACTCCGTGCCAAAACAAAGAACTTGTTAGCAAACATGCATGATCCAAGTCCATGTTAAGTGCCTAATGCATCGCATACAAAATGTTGCTAGAATAGGCTCGGCTAACCTAAACATGGTATGTGAAAAATGCGCAACTATCACATATTCAGTTTGGAATTCGAAGTACACATGCAGTTAGCGTGATGTACCGAGCTTAATGGATGTGATACAAATGCATGGATGCACACATGTATAGCATAAGGTATGCTAAATTAAACGTGCCCTAATCTACCATCGTAAGCAGGTAAATAAAAGGGAAGAAAGAGGTGGGGATTGGAAGACATACACACGCCACCCACACACACTTATTACAGATTTGCCCTCACTCGGAGGGGCCAAATAAATATTACAAATTAATTAACTACTCAAGCTAATTAATATTACAAATTGCCTAATTTAATTAACAAATTAAAATAGACTAAGAAAAGCAGTAAAACGCCTCGGGAAGCGTGCCACCATGCATGGGCTGCCTCTGTTTTCTTTCCTTCACTCCTTTGGAGGCTGTCAAAACCTCAGGGTTGCTCCCTTGGACAGAGGGGATCACCATCGGCCGAATGAAATTTCCACCGACAATGTGGTATGGCCACCGGCACAAGATTAATCTGTCGGCAGAGAATTTGTTGCCGGCCGGCACCTTACACTGCCGGTCGGTAGAGTGTTCCTGCAGAATCTGCAAATGACAGCAACAGAGGACAAGGCAAAGCATGACAGCACAATTCAAGGCATATATGCACCAACCATGTCCCTTATCATTGTAATGACTCAAAGGGGCATGTGCCTCGATTCACGGACCACCAATCACGCATTTCCATGCATGATGGCCCAAAGAACCAAGTATGCAACTTTGATTTCAAATGCAATGCAAACCAATCAAACAAACAAGGCCCAATTCCTATCACCAAGTCAAGGAACAAGGCATGCATGCAAGATGCAATGCAACCTAGGCATACAAGCTAAGGATGCAACATGGCATGGCAACAAACTTAGGCAAGCATACAAGCAAACATAGGGGCATGCAAATGGATGCAAAGATGGACTTAAACATGAATTAGGCAACTCTAAAATAGGCCTAAAACAGTGGCCAAAGTGCTACAATGAGGGACCAAATACACATGCACACATACATATGTTGAAAGGCCAACACTTAGGCACAAATTGTACAACTCTCAAACACACTTGAAAGGAGGAATCATGGACTAATTAGCATGCAACATAAGCATTGAAATCATGTTAGGATGGTGCCAAACCAAGCAACAAAATCAAGCCAAAACATGCAACAAATGGCCCAAATGCTCAAAGCAAACCAATGGGGCATTGAACTACACTTTGCAAGACTAAGCATGGCATGAACTCATTTACCAAAAACAGAGTTTTGGGACATTAATACAAGGCCTAAGGACCACTTAGATGGCATCTAAATGACTCAAAAAACAAAGGCATGCATAATCACCAAAACATGGAGCATTGCTACACAAGCTTCCAAGGCATTAAAGAGGCATGCAAGGCAATCACATAGGCATGAAAATGGGACTGAAATAACATGTAAGGTGACCCCAAATCACCAAATCCATGCAAAGATGCCATGCTATACATGCACATACTCAAGGCCAACAAGCCCAAATACAAATGAGCTATATCAAGCATGCAAAGTTCGACCTGAACAACCTAGGACAGACCTAGAATATGGCAAAACATGCACAAAATCTTCACAAATGTAAGCCAAAAACATGCTCCAACAAAGGCTAACAACCTAAGGCATGTTAAGGCATAACAAGGCATTACAAGGCAAGTATGCTAAGCATGCATGGAGTACCAAAACCAACTTAAAATCATGTTATATTATGGATATATAAGCATGAAAAACAGCCCAAACATGCTCAACACACACTCAAGCATAGGCTTCCTTAAGAGGCCAAAACATGCCCTTTTCAAGGACAACAAGGAGAGGGGGTGGCCCTCTCCTTCTTGGGATTTCAAGGCATCATCTTCACCACTGAAATCCCTCAAGATTTCAGTGGTGAAGAGACTCCAACACCAAAATCCCGGAGCTAGCACAAAAGGGCACAAAATGAGACCTTTCAAGGCCTAAGGGGGGTCAACCACCCTCAAATCACAAAACACTCTTAATAAACAATAAAGAGGGCTTAAAAACAGAAATTTTTTGTATTATACAATAAGCACAAAAATAGCTCTAAGATAGGTAGAAAATCAATGCAAAAATGGGGGAAAATGGGACTAGATTCTCACCCTTGAAGCCTTCTTCACAAATGGTGCTCCAATGGCCTCCTTTAGCTTGAATCCAACACCAAAACTTCAAAACAAACCCCTTAGAACCTCAGCTCCAAGAAGAAGGTGAAACACTAGGTGCTTGTGTGCAATAGTATGGACTAAACACTATTTTACACACACAAGAGGAAAAAAAGAGAGAGATAGGATGTGTATCTAATCCTAACCCTAAAATCAAAGCTTGGTCTATATTTTCCTCTCCCTAAAATGTCTAAAATCTCCAACCAAGTCTCTCTCTTCAACTAGAGAGAGCTTCTCCCTATATTGTCTTGTAAAGCTTACAAGACAAGCTTTACAAGAGGGAGATCCCTCCATACACGTGTATGGAGGGATGCAAAAGCAAGACAGCTGTCTAAAAAATATCTGCAAAAGCAGATGAATAGCAATCGGCCGGCCAAAAATGCCATCTTGGCCAAAAGGAGTGCCGACCGGCACAAAAAAGTGCTGACCGGCAACAAAGAGTGCCGGCCGGCAAACTATATTGCCGGTGGCAGCAAAAACCAGCCGGTGGCCTCTAGCCACTGCCGGTGGTGGGTGGGGATGGTCTACAAGCCCTACCCTGCCCTTCCAAGGCAAAACACAAGTGTTTGGTGTGAAACCAGAGACTAAACGGTCAAGTTCGGGGATCCTGAGGCAAGGCGCGCGAGCCGAGACTTCCGGGAACTCCAAACGAACACGAACATGGATAATCACCGGGTGTTCAAACGGTGACGTCCAAGTCTTGAGGACGGTCAAAAATGGGGTGTCTATAGTTGCCCCTCTTTGACAGAACTCGAAAGTCATAACAATGACGGGAGTGAATGTCAAAGCCCAGAGACGACCCATTTTTGACAAGGCCGAAGACTTAGACAAACATGCAAGACAAACAAGATATGCGCCCGAAGGCAGGGGCAAAATGCAAGACAATGCACAGAGCCGAGCATAACTCATAATCATGCAAAGAAAGCTGTAATGAAGCATACATGCGACAGTTTTAAGCTAGCATACACCAAACTACACTACAATGTAGAAAGGATGTAAGAGAATTATGCAATTCTCAATACGTCTCACTCGGGAGATACAATACCTGTGCGGCTCGTCTGGTTGCACCAGCCTCAAATGAACCGTACATACAATATCGTGCTTGAAAAGAAAACAAACTCAACAGGTACAATATTGTTAGCAACATGCATGACAATGCAAGAATGGATGCAAAATGATATGCAATATATAATGCAATATATACAAAACAATGTATAAACAATGCAAATGAAGATGCAATGTAATTGAAACAATGCAAACTAAATGCAAAGCAATCGAATCACGATCCAATCACGAGTGGTTCGAAACCATACCTATGTCAAATAGATTGATGGAGGTAACAAGTCTGTCTACCACAGAACGGTCAACTGAACTGTGAGCATTGTAGACAGACACAAGAACAAGTATTGGGTGGAATTGACATAAGTGGGGAAACGACCCGCTGGAGAAAGGACAATGATCCTAATGCCGGATGCAAAAATTACACTACAATGTAATGGACATGAATATGGCACACATGCCAAACCAAATCTTGCCTAGGAAAGGTATGTACACATATAAGCCATGTCTAACACAGAAAAGGTGCCGCAACCCTCAAACCAACATACCAGCGTGGAATCGGCGCGATACACATGCAGAACTGTGTTTTACGTGAAAAGTAAGGGCACATACCAGACCAAGCTCAACATGGAAAGGCGCAAGCCATAGATGGAAGGCGTGATGCAATGAATGCATGCAAGCTACAATGCAATGGATATGGCACGCGGGCCAAACCAAATCTTGCCTAGGAAAGGCATGTACACATACAAGCCATGTCTAACACAGAAAAGGTGCCGCAACCCTCAACCAACATACCAGCGTGGAATCGGCGCGATACACATGCAGAACTGTGTTTTACGTGAAAAGTAAGGGCACATACCAGACCAAGCTCAACATGGAAAGGCGCAAGCCATAGATGGAAGGCGATGCAATGAATGCATGCAATCTACAATGCAATATTTACAAATATGCAATGGAATGGATATTTACAAAATGCATGACAATGCAGTATGATGCGATCTACTGGGGAAAATGCAATGAATGCAAGCTACAATGGAAATGCATGACAATGCACTATGATGCAATGGCTATGATTGCAACTTTCCCTATCTTACCAACAGGGCGATATACTAGGTTGGTTCAGTATCCAGAACTGAGGCGCCGACATGCTGCCTCAACCTATGGGGCTTCCATACAGACTTCAAGCCGAGGGTAAACCCCTAGGTATTTAAACCAGACTTTAGTCTCAGAACTCCCGAACCTTTGCATTCTAGGCATAAGCCGTTCGAACTCTAGTTTCCACCGTCCCAGTTGGTCTTCTAGGAACTCATTGCAAACATAGGCAGGTGGCTTTACCAGACCACCGAAAAGTCGTTCGGGCACGACAAACACCGAAGGAATTGCACCTTCAGAGGATTTAAGGTCTCCTAGACCGTGCGTGTTTAAGGTCTCGCCAGACCGCCGCGCGTGTTTAAGGTCCCGCCAGACTGGCGCTATACCTGTGGCTCGCTATGCTGAAGGTTTCGCACCTTCAAAGGATTTAAGGTCTCCTAGACCAGGATGCAAAATGTATGCATGACAATGCACCGAAGGTTTCGCACCTCCAAAGGATTTAAGGTCTCCTAGACCGTGCGTGTTTAAGGTCTCGCCAGACCAGCGCGCGTGTTTAAGGTCTCGCCAGACCGGGCGACATGCGGAACAACGCGAGAATGAGGCACACAGGCCGATGCAAATGAAGCATGATACAAGATGATACAAATGAGACACGTGTGCCTCGTAAGATGCAAAAATGATGCAAGTGTGACACGTATGCCACACGAAATGCGAAATTTTGAAAATTGGACTTACATGCTACGCGAAGCCAGTTTATATGCAAAACAATGCAATGTACTAACAAGTACAAGTAAGGTGCGCAAGATAGCGCGATAGGATGCATGCAAAATGCAAATGAGGTGCACAAAACAGTGCGATGTGCAAAACAGTGCAAACAAAATACGATGCACAAAACAGTGCGATGCGCAAAACAGCGCGAACAACACAATGCACAAAACAGTGCGATGCGCAGAACAGCGCGAACAAAATAATGCACAAAACAGTGCGATGCTAAGTGTGACACGCATGCCACGCGGAATGTAAATGGACTTAAATGCGCAACAACGCATGTATTCCGGAATGCATGACAATGCAAGATGATAATGCAATGACAATGCATGAGAAATGTGCACGACAATGCAAAAGGGTGCGTGTTACAACGCATGTAGTATGCAAAACAATGCGAATTCGAGGCGCATGACAGCGCGATGTAATGCACCGAAGTAGCATGATGAACGCGTACAACACACATGGGGCAACTTTTGAATTTGAAAGGATACAAAAAGGATACACCTTGCACGAATTCGAGTGCCACACACAGAAGACACGACCTGAGGTCACAACGGAGGCCGGTTGAGCTTCGGAGATGCACTTTCTTGTACTTTCTTGAGCTATGAAGACCACAAACTTCTCATATGGCCTAAACAAGGCTGTGGGAACCCCACCAGCCGAAAGGGGAGGTCACCGGCTGGCCACCGGCATCAAAATAAATCCATCGGCACAAAAAAGTGCCGGCCGGCACAAAACATTGCCGACCGGCAAACAGTTGCTGGTTCGGGGCAGTTTCGACTTTTCACCTCGGGTGTTTTAAAATAGGGCTTCAAGCCCTATTTCTTCACTTCCCCACTGCCGAAATCCCTTGCTCTCTCTCTCTAGAGTGTTCCCCTCTCCTTTTTCGTCCGTTTCTTCGCGTTCTACGCCCGTTTCGTCGTCGGATTCGCGTTTCTCTTCGCATTTCGGACATTTTCGACCGATCACATTTTCGTTTCGGTGCCTCGTTTGGCGTTCTCGCCTTTTCGGGGTTTGTTCCCCTCGTTTTCCTCTTCACTCCCGTGCCTTTTCACCTTCCGGCCTTCCCGGCCATTTCCGACCCTCTCAGGAGTTGACTTTTCAGTTGACTCTTCGCATTCCGGCCCGGTTTCCCTTTTTCCGGCCATTTTCACACCATTCTCAACATGGCAGACGACATTTCACGTGGCGGGACTCCCCCGGACCACGAGATGGATCTCGGGGTCGAGCTTCTACTGTTGGGCGAGCGCCCGTTCGACCCGGCGACCTACCGATCGGCGGTCCATGTTCTGTCCCCCGACGGTCTGCGTCAGTTCCGGAGCTTCGAGAGGTACGCGGCGCCTGAGCTACTACTGCGCGAGCCTACCTCCCATCTGTCATTCGGCACTTCTGAGGTAACTCTCTGTCTTCTGCTTTACTTTCCGTAATGTAGGATACAAACTGTCATAGCTAGTTGTATTCTTTAACTGCTGAAATCTGATACACCATAGACTGTAGTTGACTGTAAACATACATACAACTGATATCTGCTTGAGATTGGCACATGCACACACACTGCACTAACCCCGAATCACTCAAACACACGGCACACACTGTATTTCACTGCATACACACCGGTACCCGGTATTTGTCTGAATCTGTTGAATTTGCACACATGCTATATCCGTTCTGGAACACCCAAACATGTTGACGCATCACACACTGTAGTTCACTGTAAGCACACCGGCACCTGGTATTTGCTTGAATCTGACAAACTTGCACACATGCTACATCTGTATGCTTTTCAAAACTGCATTTTGAATCTCGTTTTGCCATTATTAATTTCTGTTTGCAGGAGGGTTCCCATACCATTCGTGGGTATGGGAATACTGGTGCACGGGAGTGGTATGATGAGCTCCTTGATGCAGTCCGACGCATCGTGGATCGGGCAGGCTTCGGCGCCTTCTGCCGAGGGCTCTCTAGGTTGTCCACATGCAGACCTCTCCTTGCTGCTCTGGCGGAGAGGTGGTGGGACACCACCGATTCGTTCCATTTTTCTGCAGCAGAGGATATGACGATGACCCCTTATGACTTCTCGATGCTCACAGGCATCAGGGTAGGGGGTGATCCGATCCCCTTCGACACCGACATGGATGAGTGGACCGCCGCTCAATTCCATCTGTTGGGGGAGGCGCCACCACTAGCTCGTCCAGGTTTTGTGCGGTACTCTTGGTTTGAGGTCCAGTTTCGGGTCCAGCCCGCGTTGGAGGATGAGGCGCTGATGACCCAGGAGGACGTGGAGAGGTATGCTCGCGGCTTCGTCATGTTCCTGTTCGGGACTACCATCTTCGCCGATCGGGCGAACACCGTGCCTCTCTGTCTTCTCAGCGCACTGGTGGACGTCCGGGACATTTTGCACTATGACTGGGGTGGCGCTGCTCTGGCCACCCTCTATGGGTATATGAGCTCGGCTTCTCGCGGCAGCGGCCAGCTACTTGGAGGCTACTGGCGAGCTTGGGAGGTACACTTCTTCTCCGCTTTTCATTTCTGTCCGATATTCTCTGTACTCTGTACACTGCACACACTGTAGTCTGCTTTATACTTGCTGTATACTGTACACACGGCACACACATACATTCTGCTTCACACTGACTGTACACTGCTCACACTGTACACTGTACACAATACACTGCACAACACACGGCTCTGCCATTTCTGCTTTATTTCATGTACATTCTGCTTTATCTGATAGTCATACTGACATCTGTTTTGCAGCTGTGGGTTTACGCCTACTTCCCTAGGCTTGCACCCGTACCAGTCGCGGAGCCTCCTCCGGCCGTCCCGTTCTCGAGTCGCTTCGACTGGAGATGCACCCGGCGACCACGGGAGACATTCGGCTTCTTCCGCCGATACTTTGACACCATCACCCCGGCCGAGGTATGTTTTACTTTCAGTTTATTTAAGCTTTGCTTTCCCACTGCATACTTCAATAACAGTAGATAACAAACTGTCTGTCACTTTCAGATCACTTGGCGGCCATGGGCTTCCTTGCCGGCGGCGATGCGGGGTCGGTTCCCTGGTGCGGAGGAGACCTCGCGTTTCCGGATCTTGCTTGAGGGCCCGGTCTGTCGGGCTTGGTACCTGGGGTAGCGTTTTCTACGTCAGACCCACGGGTTACCTGAGCAGATAGTCCCGGCTCACCCTCCTGCGGATATGAGGGAGACCGAGAGTCTCACCAGCGAGCAGATGGACGACTACACCATTGGCTGGGAGGAGGCCGGCTTCCGAGGCACCGGTGACTACGGGGAGTATGTGCGGACATACCTGATGCGACCCCTGAGCGGTGGCCGTCGAGCGGAGGGGGCCAGGCCTGTGGCATCAGCGGCTGGGGTCGGAGCGGGAGTTGGATCTTCGAGGCGGGCCCACGTCCGTGGCAGGGGCGGAGTGCAGGGAGGACGGGGAGTTGGCTGGCCTGCCCTGCCTGCTGTACTGACCTTCCAGGGGCAGGGTGGGACGACTTATCAGCTCCCCTTCGCCCCTCCGCCAGCTGGTCACGAGTTCATCGATGTCCCCGACTTACCATCGGTATGTATTACTGCATTTTGTACAGTCATTTCATTTCAGTTTGATATTCCACAGAATATTGATGCATCTGATACTTTTGCAGGCTTCTTCTGAGTACACCCGTCAGTCGTTGGCGATGAATGCCTCGATGATGGGGATGCTTCAGCGGACATTCGATCTCCTAGCCCTCTACAGCATACCGGTATGTTCTTCTGACACTGACCTCAAACCGTTCATACACTGCTTTGCATAATCTGATGCATGGCACAACACCTGATACACTGATCTCACAGCATCTGACACACTGCATTCTGCACTGTACTCTGCATTCTGGACTGATAGACTGCTCACAACATCCACACACTGTACTCATACACTGCACTCTGTACTGCTAAACTGCTCACGGCATACACACACTGTACTCATACACTGCATTCTGTACCTGATAAACTGTCTACAGTATACTGATGCATTTCCCCTTATGTACTTTTTCAGCCTCCTTTCCAGGTTCCCATGGCAGGAGGGGCTCCAGCAGGACCTTCCGTCCCTGCCCGAGGGAGAGACGAGGGGGGCAGGATATTTCCCCGTACCAGGGGGGGACGTACTCATGTCAGGAGTAGCTCGCGAGCTCCAGTCCCGGATGATGATGATGATGGGGAGTCAGAGGCGGATGCAGAGGCGGAGTCCGAGTCATCGGAGGAGGAGACCGGAGGCGGTTCTAGCTCGGGCTCTGACGATGACGCTGATGATGCTCCTGGACCCTCGTCCAGGAAGAGGACTAGGACCGACTGACAGCCCTTGGGGTGCTCGACGCAGATGCGGATTTTTGCTATTTTTCTTTTCCTCTTGTACTTTTCCTTTTGTTTTTGGTAGTTAGATTACCTTGTACTGCCGCAGGCAGATTTTTTTTGTTTCCTTCAAAGCTTTGTACTTGAAAAAGATTATGAAATGAACAGACTTTTTGCTCAAAAAGTGTTACATTTACATATCTCGTGTATTGCATCGCATCTCATCATGTTACATCTCAATGTAAATGGAATTGATCGGTTGTCTGAAAATTGAACACTTGCACTGTAATAATCAGATAACTGAACAGCCAACAGCAAAATAACCCCAAGCAGCCCACTGCCTGATTCTGGATAACCAGCCCTTACTCTGTTGGGGGTTAATCTGCACACGGTTCAAAACACAGCATTCGGTTCATTCTGCACACAGCAAACTCTGAACAAACGGCCCAATCTGACAAGACGGACTACGGGGGTGGAACCGGCTGGAGTTGAATCATGCTCCAATGTAGAGAATGGCACAGCACTCTGAGTGTGAATGATTTTTGAAATCAAATGAGGGTTTTTCAAACCGGGGTATCGAGCCTACAACTGAACACAGCGGGGAGGACTCAAATACAGGTACAGGACCTAAACATAACGAGACACGCTCGAAAAAGACCTAAAACAAAGGTTGAGACTGACAAATCAAAAAGACACGACACACAGACGCTTTAGCGAAGATGGGGGACCTCGGACCACGAGGAGGCAGTTCAATCTGGGTATTGTTTCCCACCCCTCCTGATTTGTGATTCTCACATCACTCAACTCTCAAGCTCGGATTTTTCTCTCAAAACCCTTTTTCTCGCTTTTCTCTCAACTCACACCTCTCTATTCTTGATTCTCTCATTTTTCATCCCTCCCCGGGGGGTGATTGATGGATAAATGGAAAGGTGCGGGTTCAAGCTCAACATCGTTAGCTCACGGCTATTTCTTCTGGCGGGTAGAGTGCCCTCCTGGCAAGTACGTCGATGACGGGGGAAAGACAGAACGCCTGACTCAACTGTGCCCCTAGTTCATTATTTTAACCATTCTTTTCGTTTTGGTTTTCTACTAAAACAAGTTTGATCAAAATGAGAGTCGGATTAACGTACTTGTTCGATTTTTGATTTGAAAACCATGCAAGTCAGGCTGTAAGCACTGAAAATTTTCCTTTTGGGGTCCAAGACAATGGTCCAGTTTTGGAAAATGAAATAGTTTTCGAGAAAATAGTCAACCTCAATAAAAATTTTCAAAAACTATTTTGCAAACAGTCAATGCTCAACGGGCATGGAACTTACTCTTTGAGATGCGCAACCTTGGATTGGAGGCAATGGAAAATTGCCCCTGGTTTGAAGGGGGGTGGGAGGCAACGGAAAGTTGCCCCTAGTTTGAATGGCGTCTCGCGACGGCTTGTGGCAACGGAAAGTTGCCCCTTGTTTGGATGATGCCGTAGCAGTCTGCAAACAGTCTTCGTTGGTGGTGGTCGAACTCCCGGACACAGAGATGACGAACACGGTCACAACAAATATATGGACACAGTCGCCTTGGAAGCGTTGGCGACTGGACCTTGGGATGAAATTGAAACCATTGCATGGACTGAGACGCTATGAAAGCGTTGGGGGCTGGACTTCATGATGAAGTCGCCTACGTATCCCAAACATGGGAATCAAGCCGTACGTAGTTCCGGTTAAGGTCCACTCTGGTATTTTAACCTTCACTTTTCAGGCTCTAACTTTTGCCAAGGCGCCCAATGCGGGTTTTCGACCTTGCGAGCTTCTCTCTTTTTTTTTTTTCTTTTGTTCATTTCTTTTCTTCTTTTTTGCATTTGTTTTTTTCTTTTTTGTTCCTTTCTTTTTTCGTATTTTTTTTTCTTGCTCTAACTTTTGCCTGGATCGCCCTTCCGGGTTTTCGGCCCATCGAGCCTCTCAAGGGTAAAAGTGTAGCTAGTCCATGCCAAATGGTTCTTGAAGTTGAAGCCTCTCTGTGTCTAGGAGACGGCTATTGCAATGTTTTGCAGGAGAATCTATCCCGGTTGCTCCACAAGCTTCTTCCAGCGAGATCTACTCTTTCTGATTCGGTTTGGGTGCCTCTTGCTCGAGGGCTGCTTCAGAATTGGCCATACAGACCTTGCATGATGTTTGACCGTTGAACTTTCCGAATGTTCTGAACGGGTTCAAAGTTTGAACGGGTTGAATGCTGAGGTTGAGAGCGATCCTAGGCTGCGCAATCTCAAGAGCGGTTCCACACAGGTCTTCACAAGGCCGCACAAAATATTTGTTTTTGAAAGTTTTTAAGAAAGCGATGAATCGCTCGTGCCGAAGATAGTGTGGAACCAATCTGGATCAAGCCAGGGTCCTTCTCAGTACTCATGCCGACAAGCATGGTTTCATTCATTAAAAGGCTTAGCATGCTTCTCTTTCTCTCAAAATGATCAAAGTTTTGCAAAGCCCGAGGAATTCCTTCCTCTTCGTTTTTATCACCGCAGTGTTCAAAAGAGGTTTTTGAAAAACTTAGGTTAATACAATAAGTTTGGCACGCAGGAGAGTAGGCGAGATGTACTGTCAATCCATTCAAGTCCTCTGGCACAACTAGCTCAAAACACATAATAAGCACGGAAACATGATAGCCGCAGCCGTTTCATTCAGGTTTCTCGGATGTAACTGGCTCCACAGCAGAGACAGACTCAAAAAGAAAGCAAAAAGATTAGATACAAAACGGTGTCCGAGGCGACAACCCCAGAATCACTCGACATTCTATACAACGGGACTGACTCGGTAACACAAGACAGACCCAAAAACAGAAAGACTGACTCAAAGCAAAGAGGCAGACTCAAAACAAAACTGAGAACTGACCCAAAACCCCAAGCCAGGAGCTACAAAACTACATTTACAAATGCTCAAAAAGTGCGTGCCAAACGCCACATCTGAAATACAACGAGCGCCACCCGCAGGTGGTCCAACCCCTGATCACAAACTTGCGGTATCCTCAAAGTCCAACAGCTCAGTAGTAACGGAATTTGCCGAGGTAGGTGGAAGAATGACCTCATTATCGATCAAATCCTGCACTTCATGACGAAGGCGAAAACAACCATCGGTGCTGTGGCCGGACTGTTGGTGGTACGCACAGTACAGGTAGCATCGTGAGTGGCGGGGAGATTCTTCGGGAGTGGCCGGGGCTCCAGGGGTTTAAGGTGCCCCTTTTTGGCCAATATTAGAAATGCCCTAGACAAAGGCATGTAGAGGGCGTGAAAGGCTCTGCGCCCTCGAGGCAGATACTTTGAAGTTTGAGGACCCTTGCTAGATATGCTGGCGAAAGGGTCGGCTGGAGCTGCCTTGGCTTTTTGACCTTTCCCCGGTGCAGGGTTGGGAACGACAGGAATTGTCTGGGCATGACGGGGCCCGTCCCGATTTTCTGGCTGGCTTGAACTGCCTTCGGCTGGAGTGGGGAAAGCATCACCCACAGCTTTGGCTACGATCGTAGATACCTGCTGCTTGTTCATCCCCCCGGCTTTCAAGGCCTGGACTGCCCACAGCAGTTGTTCAATGGGGTCGACATCTGCCTTCATCTTGTCTTTTCTTCCGGCCTCAGCCGGGTCAAGGGTTTGGGTTGCTACTTCAGAGCGAAGCCCGGTTGTTGTTGACATGTCGTGGCTGTAGCTGGAAGCCACCTCTGGCTGACTGAGCTCTATCACAATCCGCCCCAGCAGCAGGGGTTCCTGCGGTATGAAATTTCTGGCATACGGTACCGCTGGGGGCGAAGCTGACATCCCATAGGCGAGATCCGCCATAGACCTTTGGAGGTCACCTATCATTCCCATCAACTCAAAAGTAGTAGGCTCGCGAGCCTGGTATAACTGGGGAGCCCAACCCGGGTGCACAACAGGCAATCTAGGTGGATGTGACACATCGATGCCGGCTTCACCCTGCGGAGCGGTTCCTTGCTCCAATGCAGTCGTCATAACTACAATCTCTTCTGAATTCTGCGTCATTACGAGCCCTGCCGTGGCAAAGGGGGATACTGACTATTCTGTACCGGTTCTGGGTACTCTGAACTGAAAGGAGAAACAAACAGCATTTCAGCCCAAAACGGATCAAATACTGGCATGGTTGAACAATCTGTACCCTACCGCTGATCACTGTTCCCAGAAATTACTGTCCCAAAACTGAACCTGATACCCGCAGATAACTGATTCTCATAACTGACACTGATACCGGTGTCTTCAGGTACGATACTCAAACTTGCAAACTGATATGCACTTTCCCTGTAGAAATAAATTCTAAAAAGCACATAGCAAGTAAAGAGAACCAAAACACCCCTATGTTGGGGTAGGGTTTCCCTGTCCTATTTTGTCAGGAGCTAGGGTTTCACTATGCACACAGCAGTTTCAAACAACCTAACATCGGGTAAGCAACCTGTCCTAGCTTGGAATGGTCACTATGGATCCGAATATGCACTAGGTCGAATGGTCGAAAGGGTGCCCCGGTAAACCGGGGTTTGTGTTCCCATGCTGTCAGAGCCCATAGCCGGTCAGCCTTATGGACATGCCTTGACAAGACAAGCCTCCGGCACATTCAGGAATGGCAGATAGCAAACACTGTGTTCCTAGGCGCACCTATGCACATGCAATGCAAAGAGACACATAAATGAAATCAAAACGGGATATCACGAGTTCGAGTCAAGCTCTCTAAAATCCCCAGCAGAGTCGCCAGAAACTGTAACAAGCCCGTGGGGGACCCTCGCTACAGTTCGGACTCGATTGTTGTCACGGTTCTAAATCTGAACCAAAGAGTCCAAATCTGGCAAATCGTTTTGAGAAACAGATTTTTTGAAAAGTAGTGCCAAACATGGACTGCTTTGCCAGATACAGAGTCGCCACCTAAATATTTTTAAAATGGGGAAATTTAGGAAACCCTGACTCGGTGCCGAAGGCCACATGCCCGTCATCACCGGAGTTTGTCTCGGCTCGGGAGCTTGGGTACGATCGGGGAAGGTCAGCTATGAGCACCCCCTTTCGCCCGGTCCGAAGACCGGCCTCTACTGACCATGATATCCGATTTTGAAAACGTTATGTGTTCTTATTCCATTTATTAGCCTAGAATTACTATGTTATGCGTGCCGTAAACAAGTATAGACTAGATTGCCTAATTTGGAAACAAGCATTGCATATCCGTTCGGTTTTGAAAAAGGTTTTGGAATTTGCTACTCGCAAGTAGGCTAAAATACGGATTCCAACGAGTTTTTCCAACTCAAGCAATCCAACCTCCACCCACAGGCATTAAAACAGTTATGACACATAAGCATTTAGCCGCATGGCAAGCATACTGTCATGGTAGCACTCACACGCATGCGATATGCTAAAACTGGAAAATACTCACATAGTACTCCGTGCCAAAACAAAGAACTTGTTAGCAAACATGCATGATCCAAGTCCATGTTAAGTGCCTAATGCATCGCATACAAAATGTTGCTAGAATAGGCTCGGCTAACCTAAACATGGTATGTGAAAAATGCGCAACTATCACATATTCAGTTTGGAATTCGAAGTACACATGCAGTTAGCGTGATGTACCGAGCTTAATGCATGTGATACAAATGCATGGATGCACACATGTATAGCATAAGGTATGCTAAATTAAACGTGCCCTAATCTACCATCGTAAGCAGGTAAATAAAAGGGAAGAAAGAGGTGGGGATTGGAAGACATACACACGCCACCCACACACACTTATTACAGATTTGCCCTCACTCGGAGGGGCCAAATAAATATTACAAATTAATTAACTACTCAAGCTAATTAATATTACAAATTGCCTAATTTAATTAACAAATTAAAATAGACTAAGAAAAGCAGTAAAACGCCTCGGGAAGCGTGCCACCATGCATGGGCTGCCTCTGTTTTCTTTCCTTCACTCCTCTGGAGGCTGTCAAAACCTCAGGGTTGCTCCCTTGGACAGAGGGGATCACCATCGGCCGAATGAAATTTCCACCGACAATGTGGTATGGCCACCGGCACAAGATTAATCTGTCGGCAGAGAATTTGTTGCCGGCCGGCACCTTACACTGCCGGTCGGTAGAGTGTTCCTACAGAATCTGCAAATGACAGCAACAGAGGACAAGGCAAAGCATGAGAGCACAATTCAAGGCATATATGCACCAACCATGTCCCTTATCATTGTAATGACTCAAAGGGGCATGTGCCTCGATTCACGGACCACCAATCACGCATTTCCATGCATGATGGCCCAAAGAACCAAGTATGCAACTTTGATTTCAAATGCATTGCAAACCAATCAAACAAACAAGGCCCAATTCCTATCACCAAGTCAAGGAACAAGGCATGCATGCAAGATGCAATGCAACCTAGGCATACAAGCTAAGGATGCAACATGGCATGGCAACAAACTTAGGCAAGCATACAAGCAAACATAGGGGCATGCAAATGGATGCAAAGATGGACTTAAACATGAATTAGGCAACTCTAAAATAGGCCTAAAACAGTGGCCAAAGTGCTACAATGAGGGACCAAATACACATGCACACATACATATGTTGAAAGGCCAACACTTAGGCACAAATTGTACAACTCTCAAACACACTTGAAAGGAGGAATCATGGACTAATTAGCATGCAACATAAGCATTGAAATCATGTTAGGATGGTGCCAAACCAAGCAACAAAATCAAGCCAAAACATGCAACAAATGGCCCAAATGCTCAAAGCAAACCAATGGGGCATTGAACTACACTTTGCAAGACTAAGCATGGCATGAACTCATTTACCAAAAACAGAGTTTTGGGACATTAATACAAGGCCTAAGGACCACTTAGATGGCATCTAAATGACTCAAAAAACAAAGGCATGCATAATCACCAAAACATGGAGCATTGCTACACAAGCTTCCAAGGCATTAAAGAGGCATGCAAGGCAATCACATAGGCATGAAAATGGGACTGAAATAACATGTAAGGTGACCCCAAATCACCAAATCCATGCAAAGATGCCATGCTATACATGCACATACTCAAGGCCAACAAGCCCAAATACAAAGGAGCTATATCAAGCATGCAAAGTTCGACCCGAACAACCTAGGACAGACCTAGAATATGGCAAAACATGCACAAAATCTTCACAAATGTAAGCCAAAAACATGCTCCAACAAAGGCTAACAACCTAAGGCATGTTAAGGCATAACAAGGCATTACAAGGCAAGTATGCTAAGCATGCATGGAGTACCAAAACCAACTTAAAATCATGTTATATTATGGATATATAAGCATGAAAAACAGCCCAAACATGCTCAACACACACTCAAGCATAGGCTTCCTTAAGAGGCCAAAACATGCCCTTTTCAAGGACAACAAGGAGAGGGGGTGGCCCTCTCCTTCTTGGGACTTCAAGGCATCATCTTCACCATTGAAATCCCTCAAGATTTCAGTGGTGAAGAGACCCCAACACCAAAATCCCGGAGCTAGCACAAAAGGGCACAAAATGAGGCCTTTCAAGGCCTAAGGGGGGTCAACCACCCTCAAATCACAAAACACTCTTAATAAACAATAAAGAGGGCTTAAAAACAGAACTTTTTTGTATTATACAATAAGCACAAAAACAGCTCTAAGATAGGTAGAAAATCAATGCAAAAATGGGGGAAAATGGGACTAGATTCTCACCCTTGAAGCCTTCTTCACAAATGGTGCTCCAATGGCCTCCTTTAGCTTGAATCCAACACCAAAACTTCAAAACAAACCCCTTAGAACCTCAGCTCTAAGAAGAAGGTGAAACACTAGGTGCTTGTGTGCAATAGTATGGACTAAACACTATTTTACACACACAAGAGGAAAAAAAGAGAGAGATAGGATGTGTATCTAATCCTAACCCTAAAACCAAAGCTTGGTTTGTATTTTCCTCTCCCTAAAATGTCTAAAATCTCCAACCAAGTCTCTCTCTTCAACTAGAGAGAGCTTCTCTCTATATTGTCTTGTAAAGCTTACAAGACAAGCTTTACAAGAGGGAGATCCCTCCATACACGTGTATGGAGGGATGCAAAAGCAAGACAGCTGTCTAAAAAATATCTGCAAATGCAGATGAACAGCAATCGGCCGGCCAAAAATGCCATCTTGGCCAAAAGGAGTGCCGACCGGCACAAAAAAGTGCTGATCGGCAACAAAGAGTGCCGGCCGGCAAACTATATTGCCGGTGGCAGCAAAAACCAGCCGGTGGCCTCTAGCCACTGCCAGTGGTGGGTGGGGATGGTCTACAAGCCCTACCCTGCCCTTCCAAGGCAAAATACAAGTGTTTGGTGTGAAACCAGACACTAAACGGTCAAGTTCGGGGATCCTGAGGCAAGGCGCACGAGCCGAGACTTCCGGGAACTCCAAACGAACACGAACATGGATAATCACCGGGTGTTCAAACGGTGACGTCCAAGTCTTGAGGACAGTCAAAAATGGGGTGTCTACAGTGGTCGCCGGGTGCATCTCCCGTCGAAGCGACTCGAGAACGGGACGGCCGGAGGAGGCTCCGCAACTGGTACGGGTGCGAGCCTAGGAAAGTAGGCGTAAACCCACAACTGCAAAACAGACGTCAGTATGACTATCAGATAAAGCCGAATACGGAATAAAGTAGAAATAGCAGAACTGTGTGTTGTGTAGTGTATTGTGCAGAGTGTGCAGTGTGAGCAGTGTACAGTCAGTGTAAAGCAGAGTGTATGTGTGTGCCGTGTGTACAGTATACAGCAAGTGTAAAGTAGACTACAGTGTGTACAGTGTACAGAGTACAGAAAAGATAGAAAAGCAGAAATGAAAAGCGAAGAAGAAATGTACCTCCCAAGCCCGCCAATAGCCTCCGAGCAACTGTCCGCTGCCGCGAG
The DNA here is from genome assembly GCF_055761805.1 of Camellia sinensis. NCBI lineage: Eukaryota > Viridiplantae > Streptophyta > Magnoliopsida > Ericales > Theaceae > Camellia > Camellia sinensis. Next base: position 12,359,904 of record NC_138970.1, read on the forward strand.
AAGCTGAGCTCATGTATCCATTAAGGGTGGCCAGAGCGGCGCCACCCCAATCATAATGCAGAATGTCTCGGACGTCCACCAGTGCGCTGAGAAGGCAGAGAGGCACGGTGTTCGCCCGGTCGGCGAAGATGGTCGTCCCGAATAAGAACATGAGGAAGCCGCGAGCGTACCTCTCCACGGCCTCCGGGGTCATCGGATCTGCATCAACGAGAGTGGGCTGGACTCTAAACTGCACCTCAAACCAGGAATACCGTACAAAGCCTGGACGAGCAAGAGGTGGCGCCTCACCCAGCAGATCGACCTGAGCGGCGGTCCACTCATCCATGTCGATATCAAAGGGGATCGGATCACCCCCTACCCCGATGCCTGTGAGCATCGAGAAATCATAAGGGGTCATCGTCATGTCCCCTGCTGTGGAGAAGTGAAAAGAATTGGTGGTGTCCCACCACCTCTCCGCCAAAGCGGCAAGGAGAGGTCTGCATGTGGACAACCTGGAGAGCCCTCGGCAGAAGGCGCCGAAGCCCGCCCGATCCACGATGCGTCGGACTGCATCAGGGAGCTCATCATACCACTCCCGTGCACCAGTATTCCCATACCCGCGAATGGTATGGGAACCCTCCTGTAAACAGAAAATAACGATTGCAAGATAACATTCAAAATGCAGTTTTGAAAAGCATACAGATAAAGCATGTGTGCAAGTTGTTCAGATTTTGACAAATACCGGGTGCCGGTGTGCTTACAGTGAACTACAGTGTGTGATGCGTCAACATGTTTGGGTGTTCTAGAACGGATATAGCATGTGTGCAAATTCAACACATTCAGACAAATACCGGGTACCGGTGTGTATGCAGTGAAATACAGTGTGTGCCGTGTGTTTGAGTGATTCGGGGTTAGTGCAGTGTGTGTGCATGTGCCAATCTCAAGCAGATATCAGTTGTATGTACGTTTACAGTCAACTACGGTCTATGGTGTATCAGATTTCAGCAGTTAAAGAATACAACTAGCTATGACAGTTTGTATCCTACATTGCGGAAAGTAAAGCAGAAGACAGAGAGTTACCTCGGAAGTGCCGAAGGAAAGGTGGGAGGTAGGCTCGCGCAGTAGTAGCTCAGGCGCCGCGTACCTCTCGAAGCTCCGGAACTGACGCAGACCGTCGGGGGGCAGAACATGGACCGCCGGTCGGTAGGTCGCCGGGTCGAACGGGCGCTCGCCCAACGGTAGAAGCTCAACCCCGGGATCCATCTCGTGGTCTGGGGGAGTCCCGCCGCATGGAATGTCGTCCGCCATGTAGAGAATGGTGTGAAAATGGCCGGAAAAAGGAAAACCGGGTCGGAATACGAAGAGTCAACTGAAAAGTCAACTCCCGAGAGGGTCGGGAATGGTCGGGAAGGCCGGAATGTGAAAAGGCACGGGAATGAAGAGGAAAGCAAGGGGAACAAACCCTGAAAAGGCGAGAACACCAAACGAGGCACCGAAACAAAGATTTGTTCGGTTGAAAATGTCCGAAACGCGAAGGAAATCGCGAATCCGACGACGAAACGGGCGTAGAACGCGAAGAAACGGACGAAAAAGGAGAGGGAAAAGCTCTAGAGAGAGAGAGCAAGGGATTTCGGCGGTGGGGAAGTGAAGAAATAGGGTTTAAAGCCCTATTTTAAAACACCCAAGGTGAAAAGTCGAAACTGCCCCGAATCAGCAACTGTTTGCCGGTCGGCAATGTTTTGTGCCGGCCGGCACTTTTTTGTGCCGATGGACTTATTTTGATGCCGGTGGCCAGCCGGTGACCTCCCCTTTCGGCCGGTGGGGTTCCCACAGCCTTGTTTAGGCCATATGAGTAGTTTGTGGTCTTCATAGCTCAAGAAAGTACAAGAAAGTGCATCTCCGACACTCAACCGGCCTCCGTTTTGACCGCTGGCCGTGTCTCCAGTGCGTGGCACTCGAATTCGTACAAGGTGTATCCTTTTTGTATCCTTTTAAATTCAAAAGTTGCCCCATGTGTGTTGCACGCGTTCATCATGCTACTTCGATACATTACATCGCGCCGTCATGCGCCTCGCATTCGCATTGTTATGCACATACTACATGCGTGGTAACACGCACCCCTTGCATTGTCATGCACATCTCTCTTGCATTGTCATTGCATTTTCATTCCATGCATTGTCATGCATTCCGGAATACGTGCGTTGTTGCGCATTTAAGTCTATTTACATTCCGTGTGGCATGCGTGTCACACTTAGCATCGCACTGTTTTGTGCATTGTTTTGTTCGCGCTGTTCTGCGCATCGCACTGTTTTGAGCATTGTTTTGTTCGCGCTGTTTTGCGCATCGCACTGTTTTGTGCATCGTATTTTGTTCGCGCTGTTTTGTACATCGCACTGTTTTGTGCACCTCACTTGCATTTTGCATGTATCCTCTCGCGTTATTTTGCGCACCTTACTTGTACTTGTTAGTACATTACATTGTTTTGCATATAAACCGGCTTCGCGTAGCGTATAAGTCCAATTTTCGAAATTTTGCATTCCGTGTGGCACGCGTGTCACACTTGTATCATTTTGCATTTTATGGGGCCCGCGTGTCTCATTTGTATCATCTTGTATCATGCTTCATTTGCATTGGCATGCGTGCCTCATTCTTGCATTGTTCCGCACAGCGCGGTGGTCGGGCGAGACCTTAAACACGCACGGTCTAGGAGACCTTAAATCCTTTGGAGGTGCGAAACCTTCGGTGCATTGTCATGCATACATTTTGCATACTGGTCTAGGAGACTTTAAATCCTTTGAAGGTGCGAAACCTTCAGCATGGCGAGCCACAGGTATATCTCCGGTCTGGCGAGACCTTAAACACGCACGGTCTAGGAGACCTTAAATCCTTGGAAGGTGTAAGACCTTTGGTGTTCGCATTGTCGTACATCTCGAAAGCCGCGTGTTGTCGCGCATTTCATGTAACATGCATTTTGTACATCATTTGCATTTCAAAAACAAAAAAAAACAAAAACACATGCATTGTCATGCATACATTTTGCATCCCGGTCTGGCGAGACCTTAAACACGCATGGTCTGGCGAGACCTTAAACACGCACGGTCTAGGAGACCTTAAATCCTTTGGAGGTGCGAAACCTTCGGTGCATTCCTTGTGCAACATCCCGGTCTAGGAGACCCTAAATCCTCGGAAGGTGCAATTCCTTTGGTGTTTGTCGTGCCCGAACGACTTTCGGTGGTCTGGCAAAGCCACCTGCCTATGTTTGCGATGAGTTCCTAGAAGACCAACTGGGACGGTGGAAACTAGAGTTCGAACGGCTTATGCCTAGAACGCAAAGGTTCGGGAGATCCGAGACTAAAGTCTGGTTTAAATACCCAGGGGTTTACCCTCGGCTTGAAATCTGTATGGAAGCCCCATAGGTTGAGGCGGCGTGTCTACGCCTCAGTTCTGGATACTGAACCAACCTAGTATATCGCCCTGTTGGTAAGATAGGGAAAGTTGCAATCATAGTCATTGCATCATAGTGCATTGTCATGCATTTCCATTGTAGCTTGCATTCATTGCATTTTCCCTGTAGATCGCATCATACTGCATTGTCATGCATTTTGTAAATATCCATTCCATTGCATATTTGTAAATATTACATTGTAGATTGCATGCATTCATTGCATCACCTTCCATCTATGGCTTGCGCCTTTCCATGTTGAGCTTGGTCTGGTATGTGCCCTTACTTTTCACGTAAAACACAGTTCTGCATGTGTATCGTGCCGATTCCACGCTGGTATGTTGGTTGAGGGTTGCGGCACCCTTTCTGTGTTAGACATGGCTTGTATGTGTACATGCCTTTCCTAGGCAAGATTTGGTTTGGCCCGCGTGCCATATCCATTGCATTGTAGATTGCATGCATGCATTGCATCACGCCTTCCATCTATGGCTTGCGCCTTTCCATGTTGAGCTTGGTCCGGTATGTGCCCTTACTTTTCACGTAAAACACAGTTCTGCATGTGTATCGCGCCAATTCCACGCTGGTATGTTGGTTGAGGGTTGCGGCACCTTTTCTGTGTTAGATTGTATGTGTACATGCCTTTCCTAGGCAAGATTTGGTTTGGCCTGTGTGCCATATTCATTTCCATTACATTGTAGTGTAATTTTTGCATCCGGCTTTAGGATCATTGTCCTTTCTCCAGCGGGTTGTCTCCCCACTTATGTCATTCCACCCAATACTTGTTCTTGTGTCTGTCTACAATGCTCACAGTTCAGTTGACCGTTCTGTGGTAGACAGACTTGTTACCTCCATCAATCTATTTGACATAGGTGTGGTTTCGAACCACTCGTGATTGGATCATCATTCGATTGCTTTGCATTTTAATTTGCATTGTTTCAATTGCATTGCATCTTCATTTGCATTGTTTGTACATTGTTTTGTATATATTGCACATCATCTTGCATTGTCATGCATATTGCTAACAATATTGTACCTGTTAAGTTTGTTTTCTTTTCAGGCACGATATTATATGTACGGTTCATTTGAGGCTGGTGCAACCAGACGAGCCGCACAGGTATTGTATCCTCCAAGTGAGACGTTTTGAGAATTGCATAATTCTCTTACATCCTTTCTGCATTGTAGTGTAGTTTGGTGTATGCTAGCTTAAAACTGTCGCATGTTATGCTTCGTTACAGCTTTTCTTTGCATGATCATAAGTTATGTCCGGCTCTGTGCATTGTCTTGCATTTTTGCCCCTGCCTTCGGGCGCATATCTTATTTGTTTTGCATCTTTGTCTAAGTCTTCGGCCTTGTCAAAAATGGGTCGTCTCTGGGCTTTGACATTCACTCCCGTCATTGTTATGACTTTCGAGTTCTGTCAAAGAGGGGCAACTGTAGACACCCCATTTTTGACCGTCCTCAAGACTTGGACGTCACCGTTTAAACACTTGGTGATTATCCATGTTTGTGTTTGTTTGGAGTTCCCGGAGGTCTCGGCTCGTGCGCCTTGCCTCAGGATCCCCGAACTTGACCGTTTAGTGTCTAGTTTCACACCAAACACTTGTGTTTTGCCTTGGAAGGGGAGGGTAGGGCTTGTAGACCATCCCCATCCACCACCGGCAGTGGCTAGAGGCCACCGGCTGGTTTTTGCTGCCACCGGCAATATAGTTTACCGGCCGGCACTCTTTGTTGCCGGTCAGCACTATTTTGTGCCGGCCGGCACTCCTTTTGGCCAAGATGGCATTTTTGGCCGGCCGATTGCTGTTCATCTGCTTTTGCAGATATTTTTAGACAGCTGTCTTGCTTTTGCATCCCTCCATACACGTGTATGGAGGGATCTCCCTCTTGTAAAGCTTGTCTTGTAAGCTTTACAAGACAATATAGAGAGAAGCTCTCTCTAGTGGCAAAGGAAGAGACTTGGTTAGAAACTTAGGATATTTTGAGAGCAAGGACAGCCATTGTTAGGGTTTGAGTTCTAGGGTTAGAGTTAGATACATTTTCTATCTCTCTTTCCCTCTCATTTGTGCTCTAGGTGTTTTGTGTCTTACTATTGCACACAAACACCTAGTGTTTCACCTTCTTCTTGGAGCTGAGGTTCTAAGGGGTTTGTTTTGAAGTTTTGGTGTTGGATTCAAGCTAAAGGAGGCCATTGGAGCACCATTGTTGAAGAAGGCTTCAAGGGTAAGAAACTTACACCATTATTCCCCATTTTTGCATTGATTCTCTACCTATCTTAGAGCTATTTTTGTGCTTATTGTATAATACAAAAAAGTTCTATTTTTAGGCCCTCTTTATTGTTTATTAAGAGTGTTTTGTTGTTTGAGGGTAGTTGACCCCTCTTAGGCCTTGAAAGGCCTCATTTTGAGCCATTTTGTATTAGCTCCGGGATTTTGGTGTTGGGGTCTCTTCACCACTGAAATCTTGAGGGATTTCAGTGGTGAAGATGATGCCTTGAAGTCCCAAGAAGGAGAGGGCCACCCCCTCTCCTTGTTGTCCTTGAAAAGGGCATGTTTTGGCCTCTTAAGGAAGCCTATGCTTGAGTGTGTGTTGAGCATGTTTGGGCTGTTTTTCATGCTTATATATCCATAATATAACATGATTTTAAGTTGGTTTTGGTACCCCATGCATGCTTAGCATAGTTGCCTTGTAATGCCTTTTTATGCCTTAACATGTTTTAGGTTGTTAGCCTTTGTTGGAGCATGTTTTAGGCTTAGTCTTGTGAAGATTTTGTGCTTATCTTGACATGTTTTAGGTCTCTCCATAAGTTTTTGGGTTGATTTTGGCATGCTTGATATAGCTCCTTTGTATTTGGGCTCGTTGGCCTTGAGTATGTGCATGTGTAGCATGACATCTTTGCATGGACTTTGTGATTTGAGACCATCTTACATGCTATTTCAGTCCCATTTCCATGCTTGTTTGATTGCCTTGCATGCCTCTTTAATGCTTTGAAAGCATGTGTTGCATGCCCCATGTTTTGGCCATTGTGCATGCCTCTAAGTTTTGAGTCATTTAGATGCCATCTAAGTGGTCCTTGGGCCTTGTATTAATGTCCCAAAACTCTGTTTTTGGTCAATGAGTTCATGCCATGTTTGGTCTTGCTAAGTGTAGTTCAATACCCTATCGGTTTGCTTTGAACACTTAGGCCATTTGTTGCATATTTGGCTTGGTTTATTGCTTGGTTTGGTACCATGTTTTAGCATGATTTCAATGCTTTTGTTGCATGCTAATTAGTTCATGATTGTCCCTTTCAAGTGTGCTTGAGAGTTGTATAATTTGTGCCTAAGTGTTGGTCCTTGTGTGCATGTGTGTATGCATGCCATCTAGCCCTCATTTCATGGCACTTTGGCTACTGTTTTAGGCCTATTTTAAAGTTGCCTAATTCATGCATAAGTCCATCTTTACATCCACTTGCATGCCCCTATGTTTGCTTGTATGCTTGCATAAGTTTGTTGCCATGCCATATTGCATCCTTAGCTTGTATGCTTAGGTTGCATTGCATCTTGCATGCATGCCTTGTTCCTTGACTTGATGATAGGAATTGGGCCTTGTTTGGTTTGTTTGGTTTGCATGCATTTGAAATCAAAGTTGCATACTTGGTTCTTTGGGCCATCATGCATGGAAATGCGTGATTGGTGGTCCGAGAACCGAGGCACATGCCCCTTTGAGTCATTACAATGATAAGGGACATGGTTGGTGCATATATGCCTTGAATTATGCTGCCATGCTTTGCCTTGCCTTCTGTTGCTGTGAGTTGCAGATTCTGCAGGAACACCCTGCCGACCGGCAACAAATTCTCTGCCAACAGATTAATTTTGTGCCGATGGCCATAACACACTGCCGGTGGAAATTTCATTCAGCCGGTGATGATCCCCTCTGTCCAAGGGAGCAGTCCTGAGGTTTTGACAGCCTCCAGAGGAGTGAAGGAAAGAAAATAGAGGCAGCCTATGCATGGCGGTGCGTTTCCCGAGGCGTTTTACTGCTTTTCTTAGTTTATTTTAATTTGTTAATTAAATTAGGCCATCTGTAATATTAATTAGCTTGCGTAGTTAATTAATTTGTAATATTTATTTGGTCCCTCCGAGTGAGGGCAAATCTGTAATAAGTTTGTGTGGGTGTGTGAATGTCTTCCAATCCCCACCTCTTTCTTCCCTTTTACTTTCCTGCTTTGATGGTTAGTATTAGGGCACGTTTAATTTAGCATGCCTTATGCTATGCATGTGTACATCCATGCATTTGTATCACATGCATTAGGCTCGGTACATCACGCTAACTGCATTTGTACTTCAATTCCCAAACTGAATATGTGATAGTTGCGCATTTTCACATGCCATGTTTAGGATAGCCGAGCCTATTCTAGATTGCATTTTTGCATGCGATGCATTAGGCACTTAACATGGACTTGGATCATGCATGTTTGCTAACAAGTTCTTTGTTTTGGCATGGAGTACTATGTAAGTATTTTAATGCTTTAGCATGTCGCATGTGTGTGAATGCTACCATGACAGTATGTTTACCATGTGGCTAGATGCTTATGTGTTAAACTATTTTAATGCTTGTGGGTGGAGGTTGGATTGTTTGAGTTGGAAAAACTCGTTGAAATCCGCATTTTAGCCTACTTGCGAGTAGCAAATTCCAAAACACTTTCAAACCGAACGGATATGCAATGTTTATTTCCAAATTAGACAATCTAGTCTATACTTGTTTGCTGCGCGCATAACATAGTAATTCTAGGCTAATAAATGGAATAAGAACACATAACGTTTTCAAAATCGGATATCATGGTTAGTAGAGGCCGGTCTTCGGACCGGGCGAAAGGGGGTGTTCAAAGCTGACCTTCCCAATCGTACCCAAGCTCCCGAGCCGAGACAACTCCGGTGATGACGGACATGTGGCCTTCGGCACCGAGTCAGGGTTTCCTAAATTTCCCCATTTAAAAAATATTTAGGTGGCGACTCTGTATCTGGCAAAGCAGTCCATGTTTGGCACTACTTTTCAAAACAAATCTGTTTTCTCAAACGATTTGTCAGATTTGGACTCTTTGGTTCAAGATTAAGAACCGCGACAACAAAATCGCGAGTCCGAACTGTAGTAGCGAAGGGCCTCCTCGCGGGGCGCGTCTACAGTTTCTGGCGACTCCGCTGGGAAATTTAGAGAGCTTGACTCGAACTCGTGATATCCTGTTTTGATTTCGCTCATGTGTTTCTTTGCATTGCATGTGCATTGGTGCGCCTAGGAACACAGTGTTTGCCATCTGCCATTCCTGAACGGTTTGCTGGAGGCTTGTCTTGTCAAGGCATGTCCATAAGGCTAACCGGTTATGGGCTCTGACAGCATGGGAACACAAACCCCGGTTTACCGGGGCACCCTTTTGACCATTCGACCTAGTGCATATTCGGATCCATAGTGACCATTCCAAACTAGGACAGGTTGCTTACCCGATGCTAAGTTGTTTGAAACTGCTGTGTGCATAGTGAAACCCTAGCTCCTGACAAAATAGGACAGGGAAACCCTACCCCAACATAGGGGTGTTTTGGTTCTCTTTACTTGCTATGTGCTTTTTAGAATGTGTTTCTACAGGGAAAGTGCATATCAGTTTGCAAGTTTGAGTATCGTACCTGAAGACACCGGTGTCAGTGTCAGTTATGAGAATCAGTTATCTGTGGGTATCGGGTTCAGTTTTGGGACAGTAATTTTTGGGAACAGTGATCAGTAGTGGGGTACAGATTGTTCAACCATGCCAGTATTTGATCCGTTTTGGGCTGAAATGCTGTTTGTTTCTCCTTTCAGTTCAGAGTACCCAGAACCGGTACAGAATAGCCAGTATCCCCCTTTGCCGCGGCAGGGCTTGTAATGACGCAGAATTCAGAAGAGATTGTAGTTATGATGACTGCATTAGAGCAAGGGATCACCCCGCAAGGTGAGGCCAGTGTTGATGTGTCGCATCCACCTAGGTTGCCTGTTGTGCACCCGGGTTGGGCTCCCCAGTTATACCAGGCTCGCGAGCCTACTACTTTTGAGTTGATGGGAATGATAGGTGACCTCCAAAGGTCTATGGCGGATCTCGCCTATGGGATTGCTAATTGCTAATTTTTGTGATTTTAAAAATAATTCTATTTGCAAACAATCTAATTATAGATTAAAGAAAAAAAAACAAAAAATCACCTAAAATTTTGAATTACAAGTTCCTAAAATCTCTCTCCTAATATTTTTCTCTTTCCTAAATCTCATCTCATAACAAAGTAATTAGACATTAAAAAAATATTATACATTAAAAAAAAATCTCATCCCATAACAAAGTAATTATATATTTAAAAAAAAAGTTATAAATTAAACAGAACGTAAAACCACAATTGTTAATTTTTGTAATTTTAAAAATAGTACTATTGGCTAACAAAACAACTATAGATTATAAATAAATAATAAAAAAAAAAAACATAACAATCTAAAATTGCTAATTTTTGTAATTTTAAAATAATATTATTGGCTAACAAAGTAACTATAGATTTAAAAAAAGAAAATGAATAATAATGTCCTAAAATCTCTCCCATAATATTTATCTCTTTCTTAAATCTCATAATCTATTTATCTATATTATATATTATATCAATGTGACTTTTCATGTTAGAGACTTTAACTGTTTCAAAACCTTAAATTTAATTTTAGTATTTTTATAAAGAAAAAATTAAAACATCTGTTAGCTATTTCAAGGACATAAATATTAACCTTCAAAATTATTTAATGCAAATATTTTTCCGGTGACCCAAAAAAAAAAAAAAAAAAGAAAGAAAGAAAGGAAAAACACACACACACACACACACACACAAGTCTCAACCCCCTTCTCCCTCTCAAAATAAATCAAGCCTTAATTGAAAAAGAATATAAATCTCATACAATCTTTTTTCTCCTAAAATAAATCTAATAAAAAAGAAACTTTCTTATCTCCTATAAAATGTATACTATAGCGATCCCGGTTGCCACTTTTACTGTTCTGTTGTATTCCGGACTCGATTCCGTGAAGTTGGTAGTGGTATCTATCTTGTTGCCGTCCTTTAATTCCACTTGTTTGAGTTTTAGGATGTTTTGGGCAGGGATGTTACAGGTTGGCTAGGCCGTGGTTTCAATCCCCTGTTGCCCAGTTTTTAGGCGTTCTGCTCGAGCGGGTCTTCTTGCGCTCGAGCGGGGATTGCACACCTCCAGTATTTCGTGTCCCTGCAAAACTTCTGTAGATGTGATTTTTACGCTCAAGCGGGTTTGCTTACGCTCGAGCGGTGGCACTCGAGCGGGCTTGTTGGCGTTCGAGCGGGTAGTACTTTCTGGGTTTAAGTTCTGGGAGGTGGAGATCTACGCTCGAGCGGACTGGTTTTCGCGCTCGAGCGGAAGTGCTTTATTCTTGTGTCTTGGCGCTCGAGCGGGCCTTGTTGCGCTCGAGCGTGTTCAGATTTTTGTTCTTGGCGCTCGAGCGTTGTGTTCTCCGCTCGAGTGGGTCTTACGTATATGAGTTATCCGCTGGGTGATTTTAAATCACTTTTTGCTTTTCTTTCTCTCTCCTACTTTTTCTAAAACCCATTTTTGAGAGCCTCTCTCTCTAGAAACTCCCTTCTCTCTAGGGTTTGATCTAGTTAGAGTGTCCTCCTTCTCTTCGGCCTTTGTAAAAGTTGTGTGGATCGTCGAAGGCGTCGTTTTGATCCGAGAATCTTGGTCTTTGGAGCACTTTGGTTTTGGTTTCTTCTCCATCCGAGCTCTAACTTCGAGGTAGGGATATCCTACTCATCTTTATGAGCTTTGTCTTTAAGTTTTAGTATTTTGAGATGTTGGGGTTGGTTTGGTAATTTTGTGAAAGTTTGGGGCCTTTGTGTAAATTTACAAAAGTTGGGGTTTTAGCTGTATAAAACCTAGATGCATGTTTGGCATGGAAAAGTGAAATTAATGATAAAACATTAATGAAAATGGAACCTAAGGGTTGTAATGTTAATTATGAAAAATGCCCTAATTACATTGGTTAATTAATTTGCATAATTAATTATGAGAAATGACGAATTGATTTGGAAAGTTGTGGGATTAAAGGGTGTAGTTGAATTATTTATCACTCACCTAGTTGAAATGTTGATTATATATCCATTGTTGCATTTATTTTCTGTATAGAAATAACTGCTTTGGGCTATCGGTGGAGGATAGTCTTGATTGTTGTAGACAATGCATGATGATTAGGCAAACTGGAACTAATCACTGGAATGTGTCATTGAGTATGACGATTGAAAGAACACATTAAATTTATGTGTTGTGTGATGATGTGTATAATTATTGTTTACATGCATTGTGTTGTGTTGGAGGAGATAGGGGATGTACTCCACGGTTTAGGGGAAGATAGGGGATGGACCTCTAAACTGGATGTTGTTGGGAGAAGATAGGGGATGGACTCCATAGATAGAGCTCATATGCTTATCTATTAATGTGTTGACAGAGCTCATATGCTTGTCATTGGAAGTGTGATAGTGCTCATATGCATATCTGTGGAAGTGATGATATAGCTTGTATGCTTATCTGTTGGTGTGTGATATAGCTAGTATGCTTATCTATTATGAAATGGGAAAGTGCTTAATATGAGTTACTGCCTCATATGAGTTGTTTGGCCAGGTTCTGAGCCATGGTTATAAATTGACAATGAGAAAGGAATTGGAAAATGAATTGTAATATGGACTTGTATGTCATAAAACTGTAAAGTGTGATAAGGGAAGGTATCAGTGTTGGCCATCTATCAACTGCTAGACTTTTAGTCATTGTTCCTATTTGGTTTAGTATATTTCTACTGGGCTGTGGCTCACCCTATATGGGAATATCATTTTAAGGTACAGGTAGCATGCCACCTCCAAGGACGTAGCTTGAGAGGCTAGAGGCAGGCGGACTTTTGTTGTTTTATTTCTTTGATGTATTACATGTATATTCAAGCCAAGGGCTTAATGTGTAAATGAGTTAGTACTCTTTTGTTGTAACCAAGTGTTAACTTGGAAAGCTGTAAGCCTATAGGGCATTTGCTTTTGTTGTTAACATGTAATACTTTTGGTAATGGAACTCTGATGAATAGAAGAATGTGGAACTTTTATATATCAATCCATGTCTATATTGATGGGTTTAATGTTATTATTTTGAGGGCGTTACAACTTGGTATCAGAGCGTACCGGGTTCGAATACTTTGGGTACGTGGGAAGTGATTAGGATCACAATGGGTTTGTCTCGCTTGATTGAGACTTAGGTGTAGTGTCATATGTTATGTGCTTAATTGATAACATGCTTATATGACTATGTGGGTATGGGATTTAGTTTCTAGGATGTTGATTGGATCCTTGGGTTTCTATGAGTCTTGTTGGAAAGGCACTTGATCAATGCTGTTTCTAACCGGAACTCTAGTAACACCTCGGGACTATCATTATCCGGAAATGAAATTCGTAAGTGCTTATGTGTTTGTGTGCTTCCGTGGAATGAATTACAGTTGTCCATGCATTAGGACGCGAGTGTTATAGCTTCGGCACATTTATGAATGTGCTAATAGTCTTGTTTGCCTTTATTAGGATGTCAGGACGAGGACGCGGTAGGCGTGGCAGGCGTGGTAGGCAAGAGATGCCTTTACCGAAGGAGGTTCCGGCAGTGCAGGAGGGAGTTGGTCAGGCCAATGTGGCCGAGCCAGCGGGTCAGCAGGCTATGAGTGCCTTGGCACGAGAGATAGCAGGAGCTTTGGGTATTCTCAGAGCTGGGAATCAGGCAGCTGAGGCAGGGCCTTCTTTCTTGAAGAGGGAGTTCTTCCGGTCTAACCCGGATGAGTTTGTTGGGGATCCAAAGGAGCCACTGAAGGCTGACGAGTGATTGGAACAAATGAGTAAGACGTTCGAGATGCTTGGCATCGAGGACGGGGCACTGAAAGTGACCTTGGCATCCTTCCAGCTAAAGGGAGATGCGGGTCAATGGTGGAAGTACGAGAAGGCTCGTGTGGATGGTACATGGGAGGCATTTGTAAATGCTTTCCAGGAGAGGTTCTTATCTGCAGTGGCTAGGGAGAAGCTGAGGGATCAGTTTAGCCGGCTTAATCAGCAGGGTATGTCTGTGGCAGAGTTTGAGGCCACTTTCACTAGTTTGTCCAGGTTTGCACCTGAGTTGGTGGCGTCCGAAGAACGCCGTTGCTATGAGTTTGAACGGAAGTTGAGGCGGGGCCTCAAGTTGAGGGTTGGTGGGTCTTACATCCGAGAGTATAGACATTTAGTGGATGCTGTAGCTCACATGGAGCTCATGATGCAGGAGGAGGATGAGGGGTAGAAGGGCTCCAAGAGGGGCTAGGATGGTCAGGGTGATGGCAGGAGACAAAGGGGTTATAACCCTCAGCAGCCTCAGGGTGGAGTTGCTAGATCGACCTTTGCGGTGCCGAGTGCAGGCTCGGGAAGAGGCAGTCAGGGAGGCCTGACTTGTTTTGCGTGTGGCCAGCTGGGTCACAAGTCTTCGGTTTGCCCGCAGAAGGGCGGAGGTCAGAGAGCTGCTTCTTCTTCAGCTAGACCCCAAAGTCAGAGTTTGGGCAGGGGGCAGCCCTTATCTTGCTATCAGTGTGGTCAACCTGGGCACCTGAAGAGGTATTGCCCGTAGTTGAGTGCTACTTCAGGAGCGTCTGGTTCTAGGCAGACGCAGAGTTATCAGCCAGCTCAGTCTGTGCAGGCCTCGAGGGCCAATCCGGGAGCTTCGTCATCTCAGTCAGTGCAGCAGTCGTATGCTCCGAGGGGTGAGCAGGTGGATCAGGGGCCTACAGGGCGCGTGTATGCTGTTACCGCGCAGGATCTAGTACCGGCTCCATCAGTAGTGAGAGGTACCTTTTTGTTTTGCAACTCGGTTGCTAATGTGTTGATTGATACGGGTGCATCTCATTCTTTTGTATCTACTGCATTTGCATCTGTTTTGGAGTTAGAGTTAGCACAGTTAGCATCTCCTATTTGTGTAGTGTCACCTCTTGGGGGTGAACTGATCTTGAAACAAGGTGTTAGAGGTTGTGATATAGAGGTCACCGACCATAAGCTTCCTTTTCCTTTTGTAGTTATGCCCATGAAGGGTTTTGATGTTATTTTGGGTATGAACTGGCTATCGTCATACCGGGCTGTTATTGATTGCTACCGCCAGAGGGTCACGTTATGTACCTTGAGCGGGGAGTGGTTCCATTTCTTGGGAGACCGGGTTGGTAGTGTTTTGCCACCGGGGTATGATTCGCGAGGGCGGAGTGAGCTTAGTGGTCTACTTACTAGCTTCGAGAGTAGTGAGTGTGGTGAGACCCAGATTGTGTTGCCGAGGGTGGTTTGTGAGTACTCGGATGTCTTTCCCGAGGACCTTGTTAGTTTGCCACCCCATCGGGAGATAGAGTTCTCTATTGATCTAGTGCCCGGCACGGCGCCGATTTCTATGGCACCTTACCGTTTTGCTCCAGCAGAGTTGGTTGAGTTGAAAGTTCAGCTCCAGGAGTTGCTGGATAAGGGCTTTGTTCGTCCTAGTGTTTCACCGTAGGGAGCACCGGCCCTCTTCGCTAAAAAGAAAGATGGTGCCTTGAGATTGTGTATAGACTACCGGAAGTTGAATCGGGCTACGGTCAAGAATAAGTACCCTATGCCCCGTATAGATGATCTGTTTGACCAGTTGAAGGTTTCCCGTTGTTTCTCTAAGGTAGACTTGAGATCGGGTTACCATCAGTTAAGGGTCAGGGAGGAAGATATTCCTAAGACTACATTCCGTACGCAGTATGTCCATTATGAGTTTCTGGTGATGCCATTCGGGCTTACCAATGCGCCGACAGTCTTTATGGACTTGATGAACCGGATCTTCCGGGAATTCTTGGATCGATTTGTAGTCGTTTTCGTGGACGACATTCTTATCTATTCGCCTTCTGAGGAGGAGCACGAGGAACACTTGAGAGTAGTGCTTGAGTTGCTTAAAGCCCATAGGCTATACGCCAAGTTTGGGAAGTGTGAGTTCTGGCTGAGGGAAGTCAAATTCTTAGGCCACGTGGTATCCGGGGAAGGGGTGTCTGTTGATGCATCCAAGGTTGAGGCAGTGCAAGATTGGGCGCAGCCTAAGAGTGTGTTTGAGATCCGCAGTTTTCTGGGATTAGCTGGGTATTACCGTCGGTTTGTGAAAGATTTCTCCAGGCTAGCTTCGCCGTTGACCAGATTGACGCGGAAAGGGGTCAAGTTTGTATGGAGTGAGACTTGTGAAAAGTCGTTCCAAGAGTTGAAGGTTAGATTGACCACTGCTCCGGTTTTGATTATTCCGGAGAGAGGACTGGGTTATGCAGTCTATTGTGATGCCTCACGAGAGGGTTTGGGTTGCGTGTTGATGCAAGAGGGGAAAGTGGTAGCTTATGGCTCACGTCAGTTGAAAATTCACGAAAAGAATTACCCTACACACGACCTAGAGTTAGCAGCAGTGATCTTTGCCTTGAAGATTTGGAGGCACTACCTTTATGGTGAGAGGTTCGAGGTATTCTCGGACCACAAGAGTTTGAAGTATCTGTTTACACAGAGAGACTTGAATTTGAGGTAGAGGAGATGGATGGAGTTCATTGAGGACTATGATTTTGAGTTGCACTATCATCCGGGGAAGGCCAATGTTGTGGCCGATGCCCTTAGTAGGAAATCCATTAGTGATGTAGCTTGTATAGCCATCCGGGAATGGGGGATGTTAGGTGTACTTGGCGAGTTTGATTTGCATCTGGGCGAATCTGTTGAGGCTGCGGCCTTGTTTTTTGTTGTTGCGCAGCCTACACTTGTGACTCGAGTGTTAGAGGCACAGAGAGGTGACCTTGAGGTAGAGTCCTTCCGAGAGAAGATCTCCGGTGGGAAAGTTGAGAAAGGTTTGACAGTGTATCCCGACCAGAGTGTGAGATACCGAGACCGTTTGTTTGTGCCGGAGTCTTGCCGAGAGGAAGTACTCCGAGAGTTCCATCATTCGCGCCTTGCGGTGCATCCGGGAGGCACTAAGATGTATCGAGATTTGGGTCGCCAGTTTTGGTGGCGGGGTATGAAGAGAGATGTGGCTGCTTTCGTATCGAAGTGCCTTACTTGCCAGCAAGTGAAGGCCGAGCATCAGAGGCCAGCGGGTTTGTTGCAACCCTTGCCTATTGCCGAGTGGAAGTGGAAGCATGTCACTATGGACTTCGTTGTAGGTCTTCCGAGGACTCAGCGGGGTAGTGATGCTATTTGGGTGGTTGTAGACCGGTTGACTAAGTCGGCGCACTTCATTCCTATGCGCGTGAGAGATTCGGTAGACCATCTTGCCGACTTGTATATTCGGGACATAGTGAGATTGCACGAGGTCCCAGTGACGATCGTCTCAGATAGAGATTCTCGTTTCACTGCTAGGTTGTGGCAGAGTTTGCAGAGTGCCTTGGGCACTAAGTTGACCTTTAGTACAGCCTATCATCCTCAGACTGACGGGCAGTCCGAGCGTACTATTCAGACCCTTGAGGATATGCTTCGGGGTTGTGTCCTTGACTTTAGTGGGACGTGGGAGAGGCACTTACCATTGGTGGAGTTTGCCTACAACAACAGTTTTCAGTCTAGCATCGATATGGCACCGTTTGAGGCCTTGTATGGCCGACCGTGTAGGTCTCCGGTTTGTTGGGCCGAGGTGGGTGACGCACCTCTGTTGGGTCCGGAGTTAGTTAGAGAGACGACGGAGAAAGTTGAGCTTATCCGTAGGAGGCTTGTTACAGCCCAGAGTCGCCAAAAGAGTTATGCTGACCGTAGGAGGAGGCCTTTGGCGTTTGAGATAGGTGATCATGTCTTTCTGAAAATATCACCTAGGCGAGGTTTGATGAGGTTTGGGAAGAGTGGGAAGTTATCCCCTCGGTTTATTGGGCCTTTTGAGATCCTTGAGAGGATTGGCGAGGTTGCTTACCGTTTAGCGTTGCCGCCGCAGTTGTCCGGAGTACATAACGTCTTTCGTGTTAGTATGCTTCGGAAGTATGAGCCGGATCCGTCCCATGTGTTGGATTGGACCAACTTAGAGGTAGATGAGAATGCCTCGTATGAGGAGAGACCGGTTCGGGTCTTAGATAGGCGGGATCAAGTCCTGCGTGGCAAGACCATCCCTTTGGTAAAGGTTTTGTGGAAACATCACGGAGTGGAGGAAGCCACTTGGGAACGTGAGTTGGAGGTCCGCGAGAATTATCCGGACTTGTTTGTTGACGTGTAATCTTGTATTTAGATTATGTATTGTTGTTGGACTTAAGAGCTTTATATATGTCTTAAGTTGTGAAGCATTGGTAATGTTTTGGTTTAATGGAAGTATATTGTAGAACTTACCTTGATATGGGAGTTGATTATAATATTGCATATGTTGGCTATATTGTAGAATTAGAGTTGTATCATGTATATTGATTATGATATGAACTGTGAACCACGTGTGTGGGAAATGGTTGAAAATGGAAGGAAATTGCATGTTGATAATGCACTTGTAATATATGTTGTGAAATGCCTCTTGAAAAGAGATGGAATTGACCGGTAATGGGTCGAGTTGTTTAATATCATGTTGTGATATCGTTGAGAATGGAGAAAAACCTGTTTTTGAAAAACTTGTGTTTAATTTCGGGGACGAAATTCTTTAAGGGGGGGAGGTTATAGCGATCTCGGTTGCCCCTTTTACTGTTCTGTTGTATTTCGGACTCGGTTCCGTGAAGTTGGTAGTGGTATCTATCTTGTTGACGTCCTTTAATTCCACTTGTTTGAGTTTTAGGATGTTTTGGGCAGGGTTGTTACAGGTTGGTTAGGCCTTGGTTTCAATCCCCTGTTGCCCAGTTTTTAGGCGTTCCGCTCGAGCGGGTCTTCTTGCGCTCGAGCGGGGATTGCACACCTCCAGTATTTCGTGTCCCTGCAAAACTTCTGCAGATGTGATTTTTACGCTCGAGCGGGTTTGCTTACGCTCGAGCGGTGGCGCTCGAGCGGGTTTGTTGGCGCTCGAGCGGGTAGTACTTTCTGGGTTTAAGTTCTGGGAGGTGGAGATCTACGCTCGAGCGGACTGGTTTTCGCGCTCGAGCGGAAGTGCTTTATTCTTGTGTCTTGGCGCTCGAGCGGGCCTTGTTGCGCTCGAGCGTGTTCAGATTTTTGTTCTTGGCGCTCGAGCGTTGTGTTCTCTGCTCGAGCGGGTCTTACGTATATGAGTTATCCGCTGGGTGATTTTAAATCACTTTTTGCTTTTCTTTCTCTCTCCTACTTTTTCTAAAACCCATTTTTGAGAGCCTCTCTCTCTAGAAACTCCCTTCTCTCTAGGGTTTGATCTAGTTAGAGTGTCCTCCTTCTCTTCGGCCTTTGTAAAAGTTGTGTGGATCGTCGAAGGCGTCGTTTTGATCCGAGAATCTTGGTCTTTGGAGCACTTTGGTTTTGGTTTCTTCTCCATCCGAGCTCTAACTTCGAGGTAGGGATATCCTACTCCTCTTTATGAGCTTTGCAAGGTTTTAAAAAGCGGCCGCAACCGTTACGTAACGCCGTTACGTAACGGTTGTGGTGGTTGCCGCCACCCGTTACGGCCGCTTTTGCAGTGTGATTGAGATTCACAGGTGTATCGGCCGTAGTAGCTGCTATAGCGGTCGTAACGGTGCCGTAACGGCCTGTTACGCACTGTTACGTAACGGTTCCGAATTGCTTCTTTCGAAAAAACACACCAAAAAAAAAAAAATTTGAAAATGGGGGAAGAGAGATAGAGAGAGAAGAGGGAAGATGGAAGAGCAAGAAATAAAGAGAGGGAAGATGAATAACATGTTATTGATTTATTGAAGCTATAAGACCTATGCTATTGTATTCAGCTGCTATCACTCAACCATTTTGTTTGTGTGTGTCTATCTATATATTGTTTGAAAGTATTAAGTGTGGTCATTATCTATTTGATTTGATTAAAATATATATATATATATATATTTAAGCTTTTATTTATTCTCTTACTTTTGTCATTGTTTATCTTATATATAATAGTTAGTGATTGATTTTTTGTATAATATAAAGTTATTAATTATTAAAATAAAATGTAAAAAACTCAGTTTATAGTGCTTTAAAAATATGAAATATATTGGATCAAACTTTAAAATTGATCAATATTTATTTTAAAACCTAATAAATATGATCATGGAAAAAAAATGTGCGTATCGGTAAGTTTTTTTCAAATTGTGCGAAAAGTAAAAAAATTCACGGTTCCGGTTACCGCAACCGTTACGCTACGGCCTTTACACCCCGCAACCGCAACCGCATCACCGCCACCGTTACGGCGACCGCAACCGCTTTTCAGAACCTTGGAGCTTTGTCTTTAAGTTTTAGTATTTTGAGATGTTGGGGTTGGTATGGTAATTTTGTGAAAGTTTGGGGCCTTTGTGTAAATTTACAAAAGTTGGGGTTTTAGCTGTATAAAACCTAGATGCATGTTTGGCATGGAAAAGTGAAATTAATGATAAAACATTAATGAAAATGGAACCTAAGGGTTGTAATGTTAATTATGAAAAATGTCCTAATTACATTGGTTAATTAATTTGCATAATTAATTATGAGAAATGAGGAATTGATTTGGAAAGTTGTGGGATTAAAGGGTGTAGTTGAATTATTTATCACTCACCTAGTTGAAATGTTGATTATATATCCATTGTTGCATTTATTTTCTGTATAGAAATAACTGCTTTGGGCTATCAGTGGAGGATAGTCTTGATTGTTGTAGACAATGCATGATGATTAGGCAAACTGGAACTAATCACTGGAATGTGTCATTGAGTATGACGTTTGAAAGAACACATTAAATTTATGTGTTGTGTGATGATGTGTATAATTATTGTTTACATGCATTGTGTTGTGTTGGAGGAGATAGGGGATGTACTCCACGGTTTAGGGGAAGATAGGGGATGGACCTCTAAACTGGATGTTGTTGGGAGGAGATAGGGGATGGACTCCATAGATAGAGCTCATATGCTTATCTATTAATGTGTTGACAGAGCTCATATGCTTGTCATTGGAAGTGTGATAGTGCTCATATGCATATCTGTGGAAGTGATGATATAGCTTGTATGCTTATCTGTTGGTGTGTGATATAGCTAGTATGCTTATCTATTATGAAATGGGAAAGTGCTTAATATGAGTTACTGCCTCATATGAGTTGTTTGGCCAGGTTCTGAGCCATGGTTATAAATTGACAATGAGAAAGGAATTGGAAAATGAATTGTAATATGGACTTGTATGTCATGAAACTGTAAAGTGTGATAAGGGAAAGTATCAGTGTTGGCCATCTATCAACTGCTAGACTTTTAGTCATTGTTCATATTTGGTTTAGTATATTTCTACTGGGCTGTGGCTCACCCTATATGGGAATATCATTTTAAGGTACAGGTAGCATGCCACCTCCAAGGACGTAGCTTGGGAGGCTAGAGGCAGGCGGACTTTTGTTGTTTTATTTCTTTGATGTATTACATGTATATTCAAGCCAAGGGCTTAATGTGTAAATGAGTTAGTACTCTTTTGTTGTAACCAAGTGTTAACTTGGAAAGCTGTAAGCCTATAGGGCATTTGCTTTTGTTGTTAACATGTAATACTTTTGGTAATGGAACTCTGATGAATAGAAGAATGTGGAACTTTTATATATCAATCTATGTCTATATTGATGGGTTTAATGTTATTATTTTGAGGGCGTTACATATACTATCAATATCTTTTATAACTAGTCTGATTTGTATAAACTTAAAATTAAGCTTAACATAAAACAAAAATTAAACCTTATATATAGATTTTCTCTCTATTCCATAATTAAATACAATTTTATTCCCAAATGAAATTAAGCACATCTATACTATATATATGTATATATATTTTTTTAAAATCTCATGTTTTTTTTTTTTAATGATTGCATGATTTCTTGTGAACTCTTTCTCTAATCAATTTTTTCTCCAACCCTAAAATCATAACTATCATATATTATACTTTTTTCAAGCGGTTCAAGTCTTCCTTTCCTTATAAATATTACATTCATAGAGAGCGATGAAACTCATTGTTTTTTAACTTTCTTTATGAGACAATTTGGAGGTTAGTCTATGTTTAGTCTATTGTATTCTTTAAACAAATTCTTTCATCCTTTAGGTACACTATTTTTTGTTTTTGCATTTTATATTTTGTGTCATTTCTCCATCATCTCTACCAACCATTATCTATTTTTTGTTTATAACTATTTTTTGTTGGTTAATATTGTTTTACTAGAATTTTTATACTAAAATGGCATGATAGGGTCATTTGTATAATAAAAAGTATGTCACTCATTATAAAGTGATAGATTAAAATCAATACAAAATCATTAGTAATAAGTTTTTTGTATTGATTTTATGTTTGTATATTATTACTTTTTGTAAAAAAAATTAATTTGCTTTTAATATTTTTTGATATTATGATGCGTGTTAATTGACAGTTGGTATAGAGTATTACTTCAAAGGCATATAATAGTTTTTCAAAGCTATAAAAAGAAAATCTTATTTTTAATCTATTTTTCAAAGCTATTAAGGGTATTAGTCAATTATTTAATTATTTATCTTTCATATATGTAGCTCCTCTCTTCCTTTATGGTACTTCTCTCCCAATTAATTTTAATCTATCTTTACCTATCCTTATTTATATTATTATATAAACAAAAATATTGTACAATAATTAAAGTTGAAAGTCCTAATGTATTTCTGTCACGACCCGAACCCGCCCCCATGGGTTAATGACGTAACCGGCCAGTAATCCTAAGATTACCTACGGCCTCAAACCAAAACAGACTTAACACATCAGAGTAAAGGGGCCAAAAGGGAAGCAAAATTTAAAACTTTGTCCATAGAGCTGTGCTTACATGGCACATCAAAACAAACCATACATATGCACGTTAATAACTCACAACAGAAACATAGCGACATAGGTTCTGTACAGACAGGATCATCCCAAAACTAAGTCAACCCATAAAAACTATAAGCAGACATATACAAAACTTCGCCAACCTGACAAAATGTAAATACATAACAAAAGGGCGAAGACGGGTCTCGTGCGTGAGACACAAGGGCTGACTCTCTCAAAACCTTAGTTGTTCCATACAGACTTCACTGAGACTGGGTCTGGACTTCTCTTGGCTCACCTACAAACACATGAATGAGCGTGAACGATAGCCCAGTGAATAATATCAAATCAAATACAGAAGTTACATAACAATGTAGAACAACATGTTCCAAACGGCCTTAGGCCCAATTCATATTTCCATTTAATAGATATATAACTATACGAGATTCAAATCAAGTGACTGTAGTTCCAAACATTCTGGCCTTTGGCCCATTCAGATTTCCATTCATGTCAAAACGGCCTTCGGCCCGTTCATTTACGTCAAAACGGCCTTCGGCCCATTCATTTCTATCAAAACGACCTTCGGTCCATTCATTTGCGTCAAAACGGCCTTCGGCCCATACATTCATGTCAAAACGGCCTTCGGCCCACTCATTTCTATCAAATCGACCTTCGGTCCATTCATTTCTGTCAAAACGGCCTTCGGCCCACTCATTCATGTCAAAACGACCTTCAGTCCACTCATTTCTTTCAGAACGACCTTTGGTCCGTTCATGTTTATCAGAACGACCTTTGGTCCATTTATGTTCATCAAAACGACCTTTGGTCCATTTATGTTTATCAGAACGACCTTTGGTCCATTTATGTTCATCAGAACGACCTTTGGTCCATTTATGTTTATCAGAACGACCTTTGGTCCATTTATGTTCATCAAAACGACCTTTGGTCCATTTATGTTTATCAGAACGACCTTGGGTCCATTTATGTTTATTCATATCAGACTTACGTCCATAATCCCAATTTAGCAATTCATAAAGCGTATAAGGGAATAGACAATTGGACATTCACAAGCATTCAAATATCGATATTACTCACAGTGATCGGCTTGTGGATTCGCCCTGGAGCTTGACCCTACACATTCCATGAACACAAAAGGGTCATTAACCATTCAATCCGTTCCTTAATTCACATACTCCTCTTTAGGCTTTATTCTTATCTTATCAACTCATTTACAATGCTTAACATATGCCTAAGAGTGTTTATAAGTGAAAGAGAACGGGAAACGAAACACAGAACGCATGAACAAAATTTCAGAAAACAGGGTACCCGCTCGAGCGTGTACTTACCCGCTCGAGCGGACCCTTAAGGCCTGCAAAAGTACTGGTTGCATGAAAAATGCGCTCGAGCGTGGAATAAAGCGCTCGAGCTGAAGGCCTGTCTACAAAACTCCACGCTCGAGCGTGAGGTTTCCCGCTCGAGCGGACATCCAACTCTGCAAAAGTGCTGGGAGCACGATTTTCCCGCTCGAGCGGCCATTACCCCGCTCGAGCGGACATCAAAATTCTGGGTTTCCCAGATCGTGTTCTTGAGCTCCAAATCGGTTTTCCAGCTACATTACTTGCATGCAATGGCTCAAATTACACATTTACACATGCTAACATGCTACTAATACAGAATTACAACATCAGGAAGCTCAATTTCATGATTTATCTACATGCATGTCCCATAATATCTCAAACGCATCATCAACATGCTCAAATTCAAACATTCAAGACTTATACTCCCATGATTTGTACATGCATGTGGGAGATGCTCATCATTCTCAACTTAGATAACACAAATGGTGATCAAAACATGAGTTTCCTTTAACATTTCACATGGACTACACACATTTGTGCTCAAACATGCAATTTCAAAGTAATTTCTTACATGCATGCACATATTAAGCTTCAATTCAACAATTCCAACACAATTTCATTTCAACCTTATTCTTGATCACCAAATTAGCTTGAACACACACAAAATTACGAACTATAATCCAAGAATTACTCACCTAGAAGCTTTGATCTTCTAAGCTCTAGTCAATTCTTGAGCTAAATCCCCAAAATTTCCAAGCTTTAAGCCAAATTGCACAATTTCTCTCCCTTTCTCTCACTAAGGCCGGCCCTCACTCTCTCACAATTGAATCCCTCAGATTCTTGAGTTCATAAGAGTTAAAGAGGAGTGTAATGCTATCATACAATAAGCCCCACTAACAAATATTTATATATAAAATAATGGGGTACTTAATTTATCAATTTAATCAGTTTAAATTGACCAGAATCAATTTTCAATTAAATTTCACCGTAGGCTCTAAAAATTATGCCAATCACAATGGCGTAATCAATTTCGGGTTCTGTGGCCGATAAGGCCCTCAATTTAATTTTCAGAGCAGATTATTCAAACAGATATTCCTACGGTAAACAGGTAGAATTCCAAAGTCGCATATATTCACATAATGGCACACAAAAAAATCATATCAAAACATATAGTCACATACGTATTAGGGACCAATTAGCATATTACGGAACAGGGGTGTTACAGTATTTTTTTCAAAATTTAAAATTGTTAAAATGCGTATGTTGCAATATCAATAATTTCTTCATGTTATAAATTTTATTTTAAATATGATAAGATTTGTTGAATGACTAATATTCAATTTTTGTAAAAAAATCCAATATGTTCCTTCCAAAAGTTAATATAGCAAGTCTACAAAATCATATTTTAAAACTCAAAATTATTAATATTTTTATTTATTTTTATTTTTGTTTTAAATAAGCATGGTAAAGTATAAATAGATATCCAGATAAAATTATACTTATTAATAAATATGGCATTAGTTTTAATTGTAATCACATCTTTTCAAAGTCCTAATTCATTTTTTAATTTTTGTTTGATATTTTAAATTATATGTTATGATGATTCTTTCTTACTCATTAAGTTTTTAAAATTTCTTTAATTATTTCCCTTTCAAAAACCAATATAACCATTTTTTAAAATTAATATATTTTTATTATAAAATAGTGAAGTATTAAAACTACGTTAAATTTTTTTTTTTTTATAACAAAGCATAATGCTAATTATTAATTGTCAATACAACAATATAGTAAAGGAACATTTGAAACAATAAACTTATATATAAAATTTTATTTATGAGAGACAAAATATATAAAAAAATTAAATATAATAATCATATTTTTAATAAATAATATATTATTTTATCTTGTGCATGACACGGGTGACATACTAGTATTAATGTATGCTAATTTGTGAAGCTTTGCCAAAGAGTTGATAAATTGTTGTTCTGTATTTTCACACATTCTTTTCTAAAGTCTGCTAAGAAATTTTGGACTAGTTGATTTTAAAATCTTACGCTCTAGTCAAATCCATATCGAAGAATCTCGTCGTCTGATTACACCAAGGATCCTCTAGAGTGTTTTTTTCCTAAAATTTCCTAAAGTGGTGTATTGTGTGGTTGAGATTTAATGTTGAAAAATTGATGTGACTTGTCATTAAATCTCAACCACACAATGCACTACTCTAGGAAACTTTAGGAAAAAAAAACTCTAGAGGATCCTTGCTCGTCTGATTACCTATACTCTTCTTGTTTGGAAGAAAAATGAAATATTTTCCGGCTCTATATGCAATAACCCTATATGTGAGAGTCAGTGGTAAAGTCACAAGCGTCGATTAACAATCCGAGTTACAGAACATTAATCAAGTTTTGCCAAATGGGAATCACATGTTTGCATGAAAGTATAAATTAAGGACTAGCAGTTGATAAATTTGAAACACATTGAACAGGCCAATTAAGGTAATATTAGTAAGCTAAAGAGGCTAAGATGGACAATCCAGAGCTATGAAGAACATTTATTGAAAAATGCAGTAGTTAAATAAAAATAGGAAACACAAAAGTTCAGAAAAGTATTTCACAAGAACACTACATAGATAACACACCCAACAAAATCAACATTAATATCAGAATCCTGAATAACTTAGGCCAAGAGATTCAACACAAGTCCCTTTTAGATACAAGCCATTCCTCGATTGATTGTACATTGAAAACCTGTGACTTCACGCTTCGCAGTTCTCTTAGTGATCTGAACACATTCATCGGCTGATTTTCCATTGAACATCTGTGACTTCAGGCTTCGCGGTTCTTTCTCTTAGTTATCTGAAATTAGTAATTTCATATCCATTTCGTGCACTCAGAAAATGTCAAGAACAATATTACATAAAACAAAAAAATATAAGCAATACTTTTTGAGTTCAAAGAGTTTGACTCACCTGGGAGAGCCATGAACTATAATATCTTGTACCCTTCAATTTATTGAAGCCTCCTAAGGCCTCTAAAGTCCTCCCACCCTGCCAAGTTAAGATTCGCACATTTACTAATCTCCAAATTCCTCAAGTTGGCTGGCTTCTTCATGTTATTTGGTAGAGAAATCAAATTGGGACACGCTGCGAAGGTCACTGTTGTGAGCGCGGTGAGGAGTTGCATCTCTTCAGGCAGAGATCTAAGGTTTTCACAGCCTATAATATGAAAGGATCGGAGAGAGGTCAATCGTTGAATCTCTTTCTCTGGCAAACAACTCTCTTGTGTGGTTAAGTACAACATATCGGTGTTCTTAATAGTAATGCATTTATCTTATGTGCCTTTTGCAAAAATGAAAATGAATCTACTTCTCACGTTCTATTACACTGTCCATTTTCTTGGCAAGTTTGGTCTAACCTAATGCTATGGTGGGGGTGTGTTTGGGTGGTGCCAAGGACAATTAATTGTCTATTTCATTGGTGGATAGGTTGGGATTATAAGAAAGTGGTTAGGAGATTGTGGAGAGCCTTACCATCTATTGCTCTATGGTCCATTTGGAAGTTAAGAAATGATTGTATGTTTAATGGAGCGTAGCTATGTGGGTCTGAGTTATGTGAGACAATTAAGTTCAGATTTGCTATGTGGGTTAAAGCATCTTCTAAGGGATTCATGTACTCTACCATGGAATTAATTAATAATCTGGATCAGATTAAGCAATGCAGCTGAGGTGGATCCAGTTTGGAATTTTGCTGTGTGGATTCAGTTCTGGATGCAGGTTGATGGTCTATGTTGGGCCTAGAGACTTGGTTGGTTTTGCTGACGGTCTGGGCAGTTAATTTGAGGTGCTCTTAGTCTTCAGAGGTTAGGTTGAGGGGCTAGCAATGTGATATGTTGCTGGAATCTGGTCTGCAATTGTGGTGCTCTGTTTGCTAAGGTTTATGCTGCTGATATGATGGATGGCTACTGCGTTCTGCAGATGGTGGAGTGGTTTGGCCTACAATTGGTATGTTGCTTTGTTGTGGCTGTAAGGTCTGAGGCTGGGGAGTGGTAATGCTAATGCCCTTTCTGTTATGCTTTTGAGATCCTGAGTCAGATGCTGCTTTGCTTGTGAGAGGATCTGCAGGTGGATGGCTACTATTTTCTGGTGTATGAATGGCTTACAGTGGCTGCTGTGGACTGCTGTATGTTAAGCTTTATTTTGCTGGACTGCCTTACTCAGTGGGTCTGCACCAGCAGATTGGTGGTGTTTTGCTGCTATGCGCTGTTTGTGGCTTGGTTTGTTGGTCCCTGCTCAGATAGGATCAATCTCAGATATGATGTGGCTCTAGGTTCAATCTCAAATTTGGTGTGTTGTTCTGTGGCTCTAGTTTCAATCTCAATATGATGTGGCTCAAGGTCACTAGCCAGGTTTGTTTCTGGTTTTGAGCCAGGTTCAATTCTGTTGCTAGTATGAGGTTGGTCTGTTTTTGGACTATTGGATTTCTTTGTTGTTCTCTTCTTTGTTTCTTTTCTTCTTGGGTTTGATTCCTCACCAAACTCCTGGGGGAGCAAGCTTGCTGCTCATCCCCTCCTTTGTTGATGTAATCTCTGCTTTTGTATGGTTTTTGCATCAATGAAGGTTCTCTTTGGCTGATCAAAAAAAAAAAAAAAAGTACAAATGCCCGAGACTGATCAAGTTTCCTATTTTTTTGGGCAACTCTCGAATTTTAACACAATGCCAGATTCTCAAAGTCTGCAAATTGTAAAGTTTGCAAATAGCATTAGGAAGTGTCTCGATATTTGCATTTCCACTGAGGTCTAAAAACCTCAAATGCTTCAAATTGCCAATGGAGTCTGGCAACACTTTCAAACATGAGTTGCTGAAATCGAGAACGTGTAGATACTTGAACTTTGAGATGCATCTGTTAACAAAGCCCTGATTATCACCGGCTCCCACTCCTTGAAATGGAAATAAAATTGTCCGTAGATTCTCTAGTTCGAACAACGATTTTGTGACACCTTCTTTCCCTGAACAATCACAATCAAGAAACGATGCAAGCTTAACTCTCTCACAAATCGAACCAGAACGATAATTTGCAGTACTTAAGCATTCTCCATTTGCCATAAATACTGCAAGATCATGAATGATCTCATGCATTCTACAGGTATTTGATAAATTGCCGTGTTGTTTTTCAATTTTTTCTAAGAAAAATATGAAACATAATCGACCCAAATAATCAATACCATGTATCTTCCAACTCACGATTTAGGACACATAACTTAATGATCCCCTGCGCCCTCCACAACTGGATCAATTTATCGATCTCAATTTCATAGCTTTTTGGGAAGATTGAACAATATATGAAGCAGCGTTTCAAGTCAGTGGGTAGTGAGTTGTAGCTTGATCTTAACACGCCCAAAATGTCGTGTTTCTTTTGCGCCAATTCCCATAGTTCTTTCTCTTTTAAATCCAACCATTTACTTTCATCGGTCTCCATAAACAGATTGTTACCTAAAGTCTTCGGTGCAAGAGGACATCCGTGGCATTTTTTCACGATTTCCTTTGCAATTTCTGAGAGCTTCGCAATCCCATCATGTTCTTCCCCCAAGTTTTCATGACAACCCGCCCATTTCAAAAGCAATTCATGGCAATCTTCATCCGAAAGACTCTCTAAATTGTATATAGGCTGTGCCAACAGTTGTAGCAACCCATTTGCTTCGTGTAGTCACTACGATCTTACTTCCCTTGGCACCCCCACCTCTCAAAAGGTTACAGAACTTAAGCCAATCTCGGTTATCACTATCACATACATCATCCAAGACGAGCAAACAATTCTTACCATGCAATTTTTCTTTGATGAGCTTCTTTATCTTACTCGAATTGAGGCCAGTGCAAGGCGAATTAGAATCAGTTATGCGTTGAATAATTTTTTGCATCACACGTTTAACGTTAAGATCTTGTGCTACTGTCACCCAAATCCTCAAGTCGAAATGCCTGACTACGGTTTCGTGATTGAACAACAATTTAACCAGAGTGGTCTTGCCAACGCCTCCGATCCCAACAATGGGGATGACAGATATGTTCTTGTGGTCAACACTAGGGGACATTATAAGTTGTAACAACCTTGCTCTATCGTTGTCCCTCCCAACGAATTCCGACTCATTTGCATTGGAGGAGAGTGACGTGCTGGCCGCCTTATGATCAGTTCCAGTTTGTTTTTGATCCTTTGTGACTATGGGATGAAATTTAGTTCTATCGTCTACGATCATATCTAATTTTTTTCTGATCTTTTCGATCCTACGACTCATTTTAAATTTAAACCGGAAATCAAGTGTGTGTGAACATGAATAGAATATGCGTACCAGTTTCTGTATTCCAATGCTTCTATGATTCATTATCCTCATTAACTGTACTTTGCGTCGCAAAGCTTCGTAGTGGAATTCATCGAGCACGTTGTCAGCTTCATAGAAAGCAGCTTCGAGTCTTTCTAGCCATAGGCTTATGACAAGGTTGTTGTTCCCTTGCTGCTGCTGCTGCTGCTGCTTCTGATCAGCATCTACGAGCACCGCCTTGATCATCGACACCCTGGCCTCGAGTGTTTTCAACTCATCTTCAAGACCCCATGCCAAGCCAACTTCCCTTAGAGCAAGAGAACCTATCTTCTCCACAACTTTACTTGCTAAGTTGAATAGAATTGCTTCAGCCATGAATGTTCTTGATGATCAAGAAGATCAAATATAAGATTATAAGCAAATAGTTATTCTTATAGCTGAGAACGAACTCACTCAGCATCCTAGACTGTTTTCAATCTTAATGAATATTTATAGAGTAAACAAAAAACTGATCTAGAAGTTCTTTTTCAACATGATACTCAAAAATTGTGTTTATTTTGTGAAGTTTTTAGTATAAATTTTAGGAGGGTGTCCGTCTTGTCGTGTTGATCGTATACGTGTCATGTCAAAATTATATTAACTTTAACTTAATTTGTTTGTTTTTTATTTTATTATGTCATATTATTTTCAAATCATATTTTGTTCGTATCGTATTAATGGATCATTAACAAAATTTAGTTAAAAATACTTGTGCATATTAAATTTAAAATTTTTTCTTGCAAATTAAATTTCATGAAACTAATCTCAACACTTTGAAATTATTGATAAAAATGTTTGATTTCAACTCAATTCTAGTTTTCCAATTCAAAAAAAAAAAAAAAAATCCCTGTTGTTATATATTTTTATTAAATTGGCTTTAAAATAAGTGGCAAAAAATACATTAGCCATAAAATTTTAGTTTATATATATACATATATATTTATTTTATGGGGTTGGATAGAGTTACTTAAGAGAGTCATAAATGCATAACACCTCTTAATGAGAATACCTTAAACAATAAATAGCCCAATATGATAAATTTCATTTTGTACTCTTGCACTTTACTTCCATCTTAGTTTGCCTCGTAATTTTTTAATTGTTTTAGTCAATCCCCTAAACTTTGAGGTAAGTTGTAATTGGGTCTATTAGTATAACACCATTTCAAAAAACTAAGAACATGTACTTCATAGTATTAATTACACTCAGCACCACAACACATTAACCAAAACTCCACTTTAATCCCTCCAATTTAATCCTTAGCAACCCGTACTTTTATCAAAATCTCAATTTAGTTTTTCTGTCAATTTTTAAAACCGTATTATAATATCGAGCCCAATTGCAACTTGACTTAAAATCTAAGGATTTGATTGAGATACTTACAAAGTCAGCAGGAAAAGTAAGATTTGGTATAAAGTGAAATTTGTCCTAACCCAATATTTCGTTATGCCCTCAGAATCTCTTAAGGTAATTAATGAATTTCTTATATCTAAAATTATATTAATTAAAAATAAAAAAATTAATTTTTCTCAAAGTTGTGTGTTTAGAAGCTTTTTTACCTTCTCAAAGGTTTTATCTTGGGTAGTGTTTGTGAGGTATGTAATAATGTAATGGAGCTCCAGAATTTGATATATATTGCTTGCTGGATTGATATTTTGCCTCTTTGAGGTTTGGAAATTATGTGGATTTCAAGATTGGGAGACTATCTAAAGAATAGAGGAACGGTGTTTGACTCCTACCCATTAAATGTGTGGATTCCACTCTATATAAGAGAGTTATCCGATTCTGTGATCGGATTCTGTGCACATTGAAGATCTGTTTGTTGTGGTTTTTGGGCTATTTGGAGCGACAGAAATGCAGTAAAATTTGGTGGGTGTGGCGTGGCAGAATTTACTGTTAACTACATTTCAAAGCCAGGTGCAATATTAGTTACAGCAGGCTAATTAGTGTAATGTTAGTTAATCTATGGAGGCAGAGACGGACAATTCAGAGCTATTAGGAACTTTTACTAAAAAGCAATAGCTCTATAACAACAATAATGAGAAACACAATGCTTAGAAAAGTATTTCACAAGAACACTATATAGACAACATACCCAACAAAACAACATTAATAGCAGAATCCTAAATGCAGCTAAGTTCACACCCAACAAAACAACATTAATAGAAGAATCCTAGAGGCAGCTAAGGTCAAGTGCTTCTGATGGAGATAACAACTCCTTCCTCCCTTTCAGATACAAGCCATTCATCGGTTGGTTTTCCATTGAACACTTGTCACTTCATGCTTCATTGGTTGGTTCTCTTACTGATATGAAATTTCCAGTACATGCACTAAGACAATGTCAAAAAGCCCATCAGAAGCAGCAGTTAATGCTAGAAAGAAAAAAAATATAAGCAATACTTTTGAGTTCAAAGAAATTGACTCACCTGGGACAGCCACAAACTCATATAATCTTGTACCCTTCAATTTATTGAAGCCTCCTAAGGCCTCTGAACTCCTCCCACCTTGCCAGGCTAAGATTCGGACAATTACTAATCTCAAGATTCCTCAAGTTGGCTAGGTTCTTCATGGTACTTGGTAGAGAGGTCAATTTGGGACACACTGCGATGGTCACCGTTGTGAGCGCGGTGAGGAGTTGCATCCCTTCAAGCAAAGATGTTAGGTTTCCACATCCTATAATTCGAAAGGATTGAAGAGAGGTCAAGCGTCGGATCTGTCTCTCTGGCAAACAACTCTGTTGTGTGGTTAAGTACAAATGCCTGAGACTGATAAGGTTCCCTATGTTTTTATGCAATCTCGAATTTTCACACAGTATTCGATTTGCAAAGTTTGCAAATTGTACAGTTTGCAAATGGCATTAGGGAGAGTCTCAATATTTGCATTCCCACTAAGGTCTAAAAATCTCAAATGCTTCAAATTTCCAATAGAATGAGGCAACTTTCGAAAAGATGAGTTACTCAAATCAAACACGCGCAGATACTTAAACCTCGAGATGCATTCATCAACAAAGCCTTCGTCAGCGGCTTCCACTGCATGAAATGGAAATAGAACAGTCCGCATTTTCTCTAATTTGAACGATGACTTTGTGAGCTCTTTTTTCCCTGAACAATCAGAATCATGAAATGATACATGTCTAACCGTCTTAGAAATTGATCCAAAACGATAATTTGCTGTACTTATGCACTCTTCATTCGCCATATATACAGCAAGATCATGAATGATCCCAGGCATTCTACACGTATTTGATAAATTGCCATGTTGTTCAATCTTTTCTAAGAAAAATATGGAACATAATCGATTCAAATAATCAGCTCCAATATCTTCCAATTCATGATTTAAATCAGATGATTGAATGAGCCCCTGCGCCATCCACAACTGAATCAATTTGTCAATTTCGATTTCATAGTTTCTTGGAAAAATCGAACAATATATGAAACAACGTTTAAAATCAGTAGGTAACGGGTTGTACTTAAATCGTAACATGGGCAAAATGTCATGTTTGTTGTTCTGCTCCAATTCCCATAGTTCTTTGTCTTTTAAATACAACCATTCATTTTCATCATCCTTCATAAACAGTAAGTTGCCTAAAGTCTTTACTGCAAGAGGATATCCGTGGCACTTTTCCACAATTTCCATTGCAATTTCTGAGAGGTTTACATGTTGTTCTCCAATGTTTTCATGAAATGCCCAAAACCACAGCAATTCGTGGCAATCGTTGTCAGAAAGACTCTCTAAATTGTGCATGGGGACTGTGCCCACTGTCGAAGCGACTGACTTGTCACGTGTAGTCACTATGATCTTACTTCCGTTGTTACCATGTCTTAAAAAATTTAAGAACTTAACCCAATCTCGGTTATCACAATTACATACATCATCTAAGATGAGTAAAAATCTCTTACCGTCCAATTTTTCTGCAAGGATTGTCTGTAACTGTCTCAAATTGAAGTCAGCACAAGGAGAATGAGCTATGCATTGAATAATTTTTTGCAACACGTGCTTAACATTAAAATCTTGTGCTACTTTCACCCAAATCCTCATCCCAAAATGCTCAACTACTGCTTCATCATTGTACAAGATTTTAACGAAAGTGGTCTTGCCAATCCCTCCAATGCCAACAATGGGGATGACAGATATGTAGTCACAATCAGCTTGCGGGGTCATTAAAAGTAGTAATATCTGTAGTTTATCATTTGCCCTTCCAAAAAATTCGAACTCATTTACGTTGGAGGAGACTGACGTGCTACCCGTGCTATTATGATGAGTTTGTCTACTTTCTGTTATTGTGATGATGGGAAAAAATCTAATTCTATCTTCTCCAATCATGTCTAATCTCTTTTTGATCTTTTCAATTCTACTACCCATTTCAAATTTGAATCAGAAATCATTCAAGTGTGAACAACATGAAAAGAATTTACGTACCAGCTTCTGTATTCGAATGCTGCTCCTGCTATGATGATGATGATTTAACTTCATTGACTGTACTTGACGTCGCAAAGCTTCGTATTGGAATTCATCGAGCAGGTTATCTGCTTCATAGAAAGTAGCTTGGAGTCTCTCATACCATATTTTTACCACGTGGTTTTTCCCCTGCTTCTCCTCAGCATATGAAAGAACCTCTTTGATGGTGGACAAGGTGCCTTCCAGTGTTTTGAGCTCCTCATCAAGTCCCCATCCCAAATCCAACTTCATTGATAGCAAGTGAGCCTAAGCTCCCCAGAACTTTACTTGCTATGTTGAAAACAATTGTTTCTGCCATGAATGTTCTTGATCAAGAACAACAAGATGAAGAAGAAGAAGAAAGATTAAGAGATAGTTATGAGGGTGGGTCATTTCAATTTCAGATTACTATTTATCTTTATTTATAGAAGAATATTTCAAATTCAGTGGTCCAATGCGTTTTGGGTAAACAGTCCACATGTGTTTTTCTTTCATTTAATTTTTTTTTCAATTACTAAAATGATATTTGCATATATACATTAAAAAAAAAATGGACAAATTTATGGTGGACACCTTAAAAAAAATGACAGAATCCAGAGTCATTAGGAACATGTAGTAAAAAGCAGTAGCTCTAACAACAATAATGAGAAACACAATGGTTAGGAAAGTATTCAACAAGAACATTACATTACATTACATATCATAACATACCCAACAAAACAACATTAATAGCAGAATCCTAAATGCAGCTAAGTTCAAGGGCTTCTGATGGAGATAACAGCTCCTTCCTCCTCCCTTTTAGATACAAGCCATTCATTGGTTGGTTTTCCCTCGAACACCTGTCACTTGCTAAGTGGTAAAGAATTGTTTCAACCATGTTATTGATCAAGAAGAACAAATAAGAACGAGCAAATAGTTATGGAAGAACTCAGTCAGCTTGACTCATTTATTGAAGGTGCCATTCAATGGCTGGTTTTTTTTCTTCTGAGAACAGGAAACATGTAATTACTTGGGTATTTCCACAAAATTGTTAGGGAATCACACAAGACAAGTGACGAATTGTTAGGGTATTTTTTCTGTGTGTTATTACTCCTGACAAACGAAGAATTGCAAAACACACTAGACAAGTCATCCACTATTTCTTAATTACCTAATAAAAATAGATTAGTGTTGTTCTGCACATAATATTTTCTACACTACTGTGTAATTAATTTGAAGCACTACATAAACAACGTAACATAATATTCTGAAATTACTGTGTAATTACCCTCCCCACTTGAACATTTTCTTCCAAAGACTTCAATCAACATCATATGGGT
Source organism: Camellia sinensis (assembly GCF_055761805.1). Classification (NCBI taxonomy): domain Eukaryota; kingdom Viridiplantae; phylum Streptophyta; class Magnoliopsida; order Ericales; family Theaceae; genus Camellia; species Camellia sinensis. The sequence continues at coordinate 12,395,667 of NC_138970.1, forward strand.
CCACAGGAATGTGAGAAATTGAAACATTTTCTCGCAAAGACTTAAATAATATGAATGGAGAAAATAGAGTGGGGACAGGGGCAATCTTAATTATATGGTCATCCTTGGCAACTCAACTTGATAACTATTGATTTAACTAGTAGAACTGTTGAATGATGCCCCAGGAGCTGCTGAAGTTTGAGATGTAATAAAACAAATGTGGAATTGAAGTTGTCAAAGTCTGTTAGGCTTGACCTATTCTTCTGCTATTTTTCTGGAAGTTTCAATTACGTAACTGCAGCAGATTTATCTGCATTCTTTATGCTTTTTCTGTTTATATAAGTTGTATAAATAAGTGCTTTAATGATCAATAAAAATTAAGAAAAAGTAGTCTCAAAATTAAGTTTGTTTTTGCTAGCTTTTGCACTTTAATTCTGTCAAAAACCTACAAGAATCTATCATTTTTATGCTGATATTTTTAGAAATAACAAAACAAGCGTCACAACCCAAATATTGTGGAGCGCTGCTCTAAGACAACCAAATAAATACTCCCACCAATTCTAGACGTGTACCAGAAGTAAAGAATTTCGATTCGTTGATGTCAGGAAAATTACGAGACAGAGGATGGTAGTACTCAAGATCTGTTCACCAAAAAAACCAAACTATGTCCCTCCCAGATGAACCCAAATATTACAACTTTTGGAGCTCTGTCAAAACCTTAATAGTATATCCTGGAATTAATTAGTAAGAAAGCTAATAAATTCAAATTATTATCAAAACTCTATCTGTCGAAAACCCATTTTTAGTAGCACCAAAAACAAAGTTTCCAATTAACAAGAAGGCTCATTAATAGAAAATCTCTACAAAATGAATTCATTCCTTTCATTACTCATACAATATATCTAATACTAGCACATTCAAAACATATTAACATCTTACCCTCAGTATCAAACTGCTGCAAGACTACTACATGCAAATGGCCCTCACTTAATAACCGATTTGAAGAATCTATTAACCAAAAAATATTCCGACCAAAAACAAAACAAATGTAATAACACAACTTCGTATAAACATCCCTTTGCCAACCCACTTTCACAAAATAAATCTTTTTTGGGGTTGGCATATGTAGAAATTCACCATTGAAGTTGGAACCAAAAAACATAAATATATCTTCCCTCCCTCCCTCCCTCTCTCCCTCTCTTGAAATTTCTTCATAAAGGTATCCTCAGAAAAAACAAGAGCATGGCCACCACTTCACTTCACTTCTCATTAGAATAATCTTGGGTCATCAATGTCTTCCCAGACCAGTAACCAGCCACCAACCCCCTCCCACCAATACTCCATGGAACTTGTAATGTATGTCGGTTAATCTGATTTTTCTTGATTTCAACTAGCTAGCTTCCAGATGTAAGTATAACTTTACCTTTTCTACAGCTTCTCAAAATTGAGAACGCGAGTTCCCATGTCTTCCAAGACTGCTTCCAATATTGCCTGTTTGCACTGCCATCAAATGGAGAGCTGTAATCATCAGAAGGTCCTCTAGACGCTCTACTTCCATTGCTCTCCTTCTGGGCATTCCTCAATTCCTCATGAAGATCATACTGTGATCGCTGAAAATTGAAAATGATAATTAATATTCAGCAACTCATATAGAACAGAAACAAATCAAGAGATAGTATCATAACTACTTTTATTATACTCAGCACAATGATCATGACAATCTTTTGTTACAAGGTACAAATTGCAGATAAGCCTCAAACTCAAGAATGTAATTTGAACCAAGCTAAAGAAAACACAGCCTTTTAGTCCTAGCAGAAATAGTTTTTGTACTGCAGCTAGTAGTTTTTAGATAGTGCATTAGCTGGTCTTTTAACGGGGCAGTAATGCCCACTACAAGACAAGTATCAGAAAACAGATCAAAAGGCAAAAGTTATCCCTTATTTTTATCCTTCTGATTTGAAGAATTTCTTTGGTATTCCACAGAATCTGTCAAGAAATCAACATTAGGCTGTCCAATCTACAAAATCATTGAGTTATGACCATTCTTTCTACCATAAGAATGTTTACCAGGAAACATTTATCCCCAGATCCCATCTATTATTCATGAGTCAAGTATATAGCATGGACGTATTAAAGCTTTGAGTAGTCAGATTAGCGTTTATACCTCATGTATGTTATATCTGATGGTGTGTGAGATTCATGAGATTGAAAGGAAACAAATGGAGAGGACATTAATGATCCAATTATTTCCGTTTGAAACTGTGTGAGATTCACAAGATTGAAAGGACACGAATGGAGAGGATAATAATCCAATTATTTCAGTTTGAATTGTAGTTTTTATAAATTTATGTATTTAAGACAATTCAATAGAATGAAAGACCAAAACATGTAGATCAAGATCACTACACATTATTATGAAAAAACGCAATAAGCTTATCAGTTTAAAAACACAATATGCTAAAACAACTAGAGGTTCCCGACCCACATCTCACAGAAAACCTCATCAATTTAAACATATCTTACTAATAGCATACCTTGGTCGGATCTAGAAGTATAGCATATGCCTCTCCGATCACTTTAAAAGGTCTGTCAGCATCCTTGTGGACTTCATGAGCTATTTCCTTCCAGAGTTGTCCATCATCTCCATTCTCACTTCTTGCCAGGAACTGACCAGCCTATATTAAAATAAACTCATAAAAAAGAATGACAAGGATGACAGAGTGATAGTAAATAACTGCAGAAATCCAAAGACCTTGTCTGGATGATGTCTCAGTGCAGCTTTCCGGTATGCCTTTTTGATTTTGGATGCTGCATCAGACGGTTTAATTCCCCTGAAGTAAGGAATGGCTTTAGAAGCTTAAAATACAGGGTTATCAGGTCACAATCACAATAGTAGCCTCAACAACTTCAATCTCACAAAAGTAACATGACAACTCCACTTGGATACAACGGGAATCATCAGGTTAAGGGTTGAAAGAGACAGCAACATTTTAGACGAAATATACAGTAGAAGGTCAATTCCAGTTTTCTGTGTAAGTTCTAATTGTATGTGCTCATGTTTCCTAGAAGAAAAATGAACTACTTGTCAAATTTACATGCATAGTTTGCATATTTTAGCACTTTTTTTTTTTTTTTGGGATAAGTTATATAAATAAAGTTTGCTAACTAATAGTGCCAAAAGGGGAGCAACCACAAATACGTAGTACATAATTTATATTATACAAAAAGAAACTGATATCATATGCAGATAACTGAATATAGAGATTAGAAAAAAATTAGATTTAGGACCATCCCACGCTGCTGGCCCAGCTAGAATTAAATTTGTACACCTGGCATTTTTTATTTTTTTTTTGTTCAATAAATTTTTTTTATAAATAACCAAACTTTATAGATAAAGCATCAAGAAGGGGCAAAGAATACAAAAACGGCCACAAGAGACCAACGAAACTAACAAATCAAATTCTCCACAAAATCTGTAAAAGCCAACACATCTGAATCTACTAATCCTGCCACCCAACTATACAAAACAGTAAGAAGCCGCCTCTCTAACCAAGAGATGGAATGAGCCACCTTGTGAAACACCCGCCTATTACGCTCCAGCCAAATCAACCACAGTAAACAGTGCAAGGCAAGAATCCAAGCCTTTCGACGCCTTTTCCCCACCCTCCCCCCTACCCAACTTTGCAAAACTGCGAACAAGGAATCCGGTTGAACCCAAACCATCCCAAAAATTGCCACCACAAGCATCCAAAGACGAGAAGAGACTGAACAATGAATAAGCAAATGATCAACCGATTCTGTTGCCCGACCGCACAAGCAGCACCAATTCACCAAAATATGCCCACGACGAATCAAATTATCAATGGTCAAGATACGACTCAAACTCGCCGTCCACACAAAGAAGGCAACCTTGGATGGCGTGCCCAGCACCCAAACACTTTTCCACGGATAAACCAAGGTGCCATCAAAACATATTTATCCTGAACAAGCGCCCCATAGAACGAGGACACCGTGAAAATACCTTTGGCCGTAGGACAATCCCAAACCAAGGCATCGTTATCCGCCTGTCTAAGATGTAAACCATATAAAAAGCCAAGGAGGTCCACTAATTGATCTAGCTCCCAATCTTGGACATCACGACGCAACAGCACGTTCCACACCCTCAACTGCCTCTCCCCAACCCTCACAGCACCCACTAACACCTCAGAATTAGCAGCAATAGCAAAGATCAAAGGAAATCGAAACTCAAAAGACAAGTCTCCACACCACTTATCCCGCTAAAGCCGAACTCTATCCCCCACACCAATTTTAAACCTCACTCGCTGCCAGAACGCCTCCCGACCCAGCCAAATCCCTTTCCATAACCCACAGCCATGAGAATGACCCACCCGTCCCGAGCACCACTCCCCCGTACCCACACCAAACTTAGCAACCACCACCCACCTCCAAAGATGCTCCCTCTCCTCCACAAAACGCCACAACCACTTCCCTAATAAGGCCAAATTAAACAGGACCAACCTCCGAACCCCCAAGCCCCCTTGCTCCTTAGACATACAAATCCGATCCCAAGACACCAAGTGATAATGACCACCCTCACCCCCATCACCCCACAAAAAGTCCCTCTGCAGCTACTCAATCCGCCTCGCTACAGAGACCAGGATCACATGAACAGACATAAAATAAGTCAGAATACTCGACAAAAACACTTCTAATCAACATAAGTCGTCCTCCCTTAGACAAATACTGTTGTTGCCACCCTGCCAACCGTCTTCGCACCCGATCCACCGCCCCTTCCCATATCCCTGTCGCTTTAAAGGACGCCCCCAAAGGCAACCCCAAATATGTCACAGGTAAGGAGACCACTTTGCACCCCAAAATGGCTGCCAGAACCGAAGACCTCGCCACCTTCCCTACTAGAATCAATTATGATTTTGCTAAATTCACCTGAAGCCCGGACATTGCCTCAAAACACAACAACACATATCTCAAATGCCCAATCTGGGCCTCCTCCGTATCACAGAAAATAAGCGCGTCATCTGCATAAAACAAATGAGACACCATCACATCCCTTGGAGCCACTCCTACCTCAAATCCATTCAACAAACCTGCTTGCACCGCCCTAGCCAACAAACGCCCCAAAGTCTCCATAACCAGAATAAACAGCAAAGGAGATAGAGGATCACCATGCCGCAGCCCGCGATGAGTCGGGAAAAACCCTGCCGGGGAACCATTAACCAAGACCGACATTCGCACAGTAGAAATGTAAAACTGAATCCAATGCCACCATTTCTCCCCAAATCGCATCATTTCCAACAAATACATCAAAAACTCCCAATTCACATTATCGTAGGCCTTCTCAATATCTAATTTACAAATAATCCCCTCATTCCCTTGACACAACCGCGAGTCCACACATTCATTCGCCACAAGCACCGTATCCAAGATTTGCTTACCCCCCACAAAAGCATTCTGGGATTCCGATACCACCCCTACCAACACGCCGCGCAAACGATTTGCCAAAACTTTAGCCAACACCTTATACACACTCCCCAGAAGACTAATAGGCCGAAAATCTCTAATATCCTGCCCCCCCCCCTCGTTCTTCGGAATCAAGGCAATAAATGTAGCATTAAGGCTTTTCTCAAATTCGCCTGACTGATGGAACTACTCAAACATAGCTAGCACCTTCGACTTTACCACCCCCCAACACTGTTGAAAAAGGAAATAGTGAACCCATCGCGACCAGGCGCCTTATCCCCAAGCATACTTTGCAAAGCCTTAAACACCTCCTCTTCTGTAAATGGCCTTTTTAGTAAAGTACAATCTTCTTCAAAAATAACATAAAAACTTACCCCATCCAAACCCGATCGCCACCCCTACCCTACGAATCGAAACAAATGCTCATAGAAACCCACAATACTTGCCTTGACCTCCTCCGAGAACAAAAATTCCACCCCATTTACTTGAATACGTCCAATCTGATTAACCAGCCAGTGAGCATTCGCCATACGATGGAAAAACTCTGTGTTACGATCACCATCCTTCAACCACAGACATCTAGACTTCTAGCGGAAACTCATCTCCTCTATGTGAGCAATGTGACCAAATTCCTGCCGAAATTTCTCTCGGTGAGCCATATCAGCCTCAGACAACACCTCGCCACCTTATTTCTCCTCCAGCGCCTGCAAAGCTACTAAGACTTTTGCATTCTGCCCCTCCAATTGCCCAAAAACCTCCCTATTCTATCTCTTCAAGTCTAACTTGAGGAGCTTCAATTTCTATGCTAATCGTGAACTAGGCAACCCTGCCACGTTGTAAGTCACCCACCAGCCTTTAACCATCTCCACAAAGCCCTCAGATTGTAACCACATGTTCTCAAACCGAAAAGGCGTTGGCCCACTCTTAATACCCCCGCTATCCAGCAAGATTGGCCAATGATCCGAAGTTGGACGTTGCAATCGCCATTGAACTGCCTGAAAGAAATGCCCCTCCCAATCCCCTGTGACCAGAAACCTATCAATTCGAGACACTGCTCCACCCCCAGACCAAGTGAAACCACCACCCTGAAGCGGAAAATCTACCAATTCTATCTCATCAATGAATGAAGAAAAATGCCGCATTGGACCCCTCCCTGAGGAAGCCCCCAACTTCTCCTCCAGACACCGAACCATATTGAAATCCCCACCCACACACCACAGAACCCCCCACCAATAAGCAATACTCTGTAGCTCCTCCCAAAAACTTGGCCTCTCTACTCCACGAACTGGGCTATAAACCCCTGTGAAAGCCCATCTGAAATCATCTTCTACACACCGAAAGAGGCAAGACAACGAAAAATCCCCCAGTTCTACATCCTCCTTTACCACCACTCATTGATCCCAACACAAAAGAACACCCCCAGCTGCCCCTAGTGCAGGAAGGAAGTCCCAGTCCACAAATTGGCCACCCCAAAGATCCCAAACTGTTGCCCCCTCAATACAGTCCATCTTAGTTTCCTGAAGGCACACCACATTTGCCTTTGCACTTCTAAGGATGGATTTCACCAAAACCCTCTTCCCCTTGTCATTCAGTCCTTGCACATTCCAAGACAAAATTTTTAACCGCATGATAACAACAATGGCTAACCGCGCCTTTTTCTGGTACCCCGCACTCCACCTCCCTTAGTTCGATCATAATTAATAGTACATTCCAACCTACATAATTCCCTGGCACTCTTGACATTATGGCTAGCAGACTCCATCCCTTGCTGAAGAGGAGCATCACCTCTCCATGATTCCTCTATTGCCAAAAATAGTCTCAATGCTACCTCTTTATGGCCCTCAAAGGAGGCTCCCAATAATTGGCTTACCTCATTAATTCCAGACAAAACCCAAGCAAAAACCTCCTTTGGCAACGGTATATCATCTTCTGACCCAACAGTATCTCTCTCAAGATCAAGCTCATAGTTCGCACCATTCTCCACAGCCACCTCATCGGAACTTGCCTCAGGCCTGACCACCATGGCCAACCCATCTGTCATATCAGCCCATTGACTTGCTTCACCTTCATACTACTGCGGTCGCAATTCCGAAAGGCCAGCTATACTAGGCCACTGCTCCGTCGCCTCATCAATGTACTGCTCCACCCCCTCTAAATCTGAAGGAGCATCGTCAACGACACCAGACGACGGCTGTGGACCAGTTGGCAACCTCCCGATATTGCCCATCGAGTCGCGCAACACCAGCAAAGACCCATCATCTGGTCTAGGGCCAAACCCACCCTTCAGCGTGGAGAAGACCCGACTGATAACTGGATTCGCTTGGGCTTCCACTAATTGAACCCCTCCATCCCTCCTTGGGCTCAAAATGACAGCTTGAGATGGCCCACTTCAATGAACCCCTTGTTGTTTGGCCCACTTCAATTTGGGCATTCCCACATTTCTCTTAGCTTGGGCCTTAGCAAAGCCCAAACGTCCCCCCTATTTTCCCCTATTAAAATCCTGACCCAGGCCCATATGGGTTGGACCAAACAAATTACCCCGTCCATCCATATCCCCATTCGCCGCCCCAAATCTTTGCAGATAATCGTTGACCCCCAATTTCCGCCATTTCCTTCGATCTGATTGCAGCACTTCTCGCCCATCCTTATTCGTTCCACCTCCTCCACCGCCTACCATCTCCGGCGCCGTTGGTTCCACCAATGGTCCCTTCTCCACCCATACAGGTAAAGAAAACTGCCACAAACCCCATCGGATGACCACGCGTGTCAGTGTGCCGTGAGAACTTATGATTCGTAGTCGAACATAACCCAAATCCACTGATGACTCATCCGCTTCCACATAACCACCACACCAATCACCAATGACACGGTAAACATCTTCCCCGCGAAGGTGGATGGGCACCCCCATCACCCAAATCCAAACACTCTTCGCCGTCAAGGTTGTAGCTTTTGAGGTGCAGAGTGTTAGAGGTAACCACCATTCCAACACTAGATCCCTCCCATCAGTAATCCATAGCCGGCACAGCAACACCTCTGCCTCACGTCGGTTTGGCAAAACAAATAGGAACACCTGGCCTCCTAACGGACGCACCTCCACCTTCCCCAATGTCTTCCACCATCGATTTACCTAATCGGACACAGCGGCAAAACTCATCCCCTTGCCACCCATCTCCCCCACTCCACCAACAAGTGACCTGTCCAACAGACGGAACCATTCCACCTCTGTTGCACCCCGTACTTCCTTAACCCCTTCAGTCACTCCCCACATAGTTGATTGCGATGGACCAAGTCTGGACCCTTCCTTACCCTGCATTGGACCACCATTATGCAGCCCAAAACCTTCAAGGACCAGGGCCACTCCTTCCCACCCATCCCCAAAATCCGACATAGGAATGAAGATTTGCTCTCGCCTCTTCCCTGCCGTCACCACTATTTGAAAAGACGAACCACCACTTTCCTTGCCACGAACCCATACAGCCACAGTGTGACTACCCCTGGTGAGACGACCCAAAAACTGCAAGTTACCTGGGTCTTGCGAGGCCAACCGCATTCACGCCACCATCCAACGTACATCATGACCATACACCACCACAGCCCGACGAAGCCCAAGTCCCCTCTCCACAATCGACACACCAAAGCGTCCAGGCGACTCCACCAAAACCTTCTCAAACTCAAAAGATCAACCGCCAAGGAACAAAATCCGCCGTCGTGGGCCACGTCTGTTCAATGCCGGAAACATCAAGACTCATATTCCTCATAACTAAGTCAAATATGGATATTCACCCTGGTATCCACTTCTTTATCACAGAGAGAGGACTATAATTTTTGTTCAATAATAACTTAGAAATGGTTGATGAAACATCATTTGCAACTAACACATATTAAAATATGATCTGAAAATGAATGAAAAGATAACCTTAAATATTGGGGCAAAATGAGGAACTTTTCAAGCCTAATTCCAAAATGCTAAAATTCATCAAAATGTGTGAAAATCAAATATGAAAAATGTAGATACATCAGGCACAACTTATTAGAAACTACAGAAAACAGTACAAAATTATAAAATATATCACTATGCAATCAAAATTTAGGTAATAAATTAAGTTTCATAACAGAAATCCAAGTCCATGGAAATAAAATATGTCATAGGAAACACAAATGCAGAGGACTTACAAAATGAGGTAATGATCCAAGGAGTTTCCTTTTTTACCCTTTTCTTCCTCTGAGGATAGGCGGTGACAAACTTGTCTTAATTCTTTAACATTGCCACCACTTGGTTTGTCTGGTGAGTCATACTGTTGACCCTTATCGTGTGATTGCTTTCAAGAAGAGAGATTAGTCTATGAAGGTCACTGGCTGCTTGTTCCTACAAAATGGAGTCTTGAGGGTCATGGAGGAGATGGAGTTTTGAGGAGAGCTACTCCCGGATTGGACACATAGCATTCATTCATCACATTTGAAATCTCACTACCTTTTGATCAAACAGCTGAGGGTTAATGTAGAATAACCACTTCCATTTCTTGGGGGATACACTATAGATGCTTGGGCCAGGTGGCTATCATAGGACACTTGCACTTTTAAGAGCTAACCTAACATTCCACTAACCAATTGTGGAGAATCAGCCGGCTGCTCCTAACAATCAGGAGGTTCCCGTAGCTATATATATATATATATAAATACAACGCTTAATTAGTACACATTAATGTGTGTTTGGGAGGGATCATATTGGGTACACACCTAACCTTTGGCATAGTGCACAAAGTGGTGGTCGCAAGAATTGAACCCATAACCTCGAGGTTATTAGGCCAAGTCTTAACCACTGAACCAATGGTCATCTGTAGCTATATAAAGCCATTAAAAAATGGAAAAAAGGATACCTAACTCAAATAAAATATTTAGCAAGCCACCCATGTCAAAATTTAGCGTAGTTTAGTTCAAGGCATCCATGACAAACAATAGCCGTGTCGAATTTAGTTGTAGGTTTGGCTAAAGTAAGATTTGGTGTAAAGTACAGAGGTGCAAAGTGAAATTTTCCCTGACCCAATATTTTGTTTTTCCCTCAGAATCTCTTAAACGAATGAATTTCATATATCCAAAATTATATCAATTAAAAAATAAATTTTCTGAGAGTTGTGTTTAGAAGCTTTTTACCTTGTCAAAGGTTTTATCTCAAATAGTGTTTGCGAGGTATGTAATAATGAAATGGAGCTCCTGAATATACATTGCTTGCTGGATTGTTATTTTGCCTCTTTAGTTTTGGAAAATTTCTAAAGAATAGAGGAGCGGTGTGTGACTTGGACCCATTAAATGTTTGAATCTCACTCCATATGAGAGAGTTATATCTGATTATGTGATTAGATTCTGTGCATATAGAAGACCTGTTTGTTGTGGTTTGGGCTATTTGGAAACACAGAAATGTAGTAAAATTTGGTGGGCGTGATGTGGCAGAATTTGCTGTTAACTACATTTCAAAGCCGGGTCTAATATTAGTTACAACAGGCTAATATGTAAAACATTAGTTAAACTAAGGAGGCAGAGATGGGACAATTCAAAGCCATCAGGACCATTTACTAAAAAACAGTAGATATATAACAACAATAATGAGAAACACAATGTTTAGAACAGTAGTCCACAACAACATTACATAGATAACATACCCAACAAAACAACATTAATAGCAGAATCCTAACTGCAGCTAAGTTCAAGAGCTTCTGATGGAGATAACAACTCCTTCCTCCCCCCCTTTAGATACAAGCCATTCATCGGTTGGTTTTCCATCGAACGCCCGTCACTTCACACTTCACGGTTCTCTTACTGATATGAAATTTCCATTGCATGCACTAAGACAATGTCAAGAAGCCCATCAGGAGAAGGAGTTAATGCTAGACACAACAAAATATATATAAGCAATACTTTTGGGTACAAAGAAATTGATTCACCTGGGAGAGCCACAAACTCATAAAATCTTGTACCCTTCAATTTATTGAAGTCTCCTAAGGCATGTAAAGTCCTCCCACCCTGCCAAGTCAAGATTCGGACAATTGCTAATCTCAAGATTCGTCAACTTGGCCAGGTTCTTCATGGTACTTGGCAGAGAGGTCAAATTGGGACAAGCTGCAATAGTCACTGTTTTGAGTTTGACGAGGAGTTGCATTCCTTCAGGCAAAGATTTAAGGTTTCCACATCCTGTAATCTGAAAGGATCGGAGAGAGGTCAAGCGTTGGATTTGTCTCTCTGGCAAGCAACTTTGTTGTGTGGTCAAGTACAAATGCCTAAGACTGATTAAGTTCCCTATGTTTTTGGGTAACTTTCGAATTTTCACACAACACCTGAATCTCAAAGTTTGCAAATTGTACAGTTTGCAAACGGCGTTAGGGAGTGTCTCGATATTTGCATTCCCACTGATGTCAAAATATCTCAAATGCTTCAAATTACCAATGGAATGTGGCAACACCTGAAAACATGAGTTACTCAAATCAAACACATACAGATACTTGAACTTTGAGATGCATCTGTTAACAAAGCCTTTGTCACCAGCTCCCAGTCCTTGAAATGGAAAGAAAACAGTCCTCAGATTCTCTAGTTCGAACAATGACTTTGTGACTTCTTCCGCTGAACAATCAAAATCATGAAATGATACATGCTTAACCTTATCAGAAATCGGCCCAAAACGATAATTTGTTGTAATTAAGCATTCTTCATTTTCCATATATACTGCAAGATCATGGATGATCTCAGGCATTCTACACGTGTTTGATAGATTGCCATGTTGTTCTTCAGTCTTTTCTAAGAAAAATATGGAACATAACTGATTCAAATAATCAGTGCCAGTATCTTCCAACTCACCAGTTAGGCCAGATGATTGAATGAGCCCCTGTGCCATCCACAACTGGATCAATTTATCAATTTCAATTTCATAGTTTTTTGGAAAAATTGAACAATATATGAAGCAGCGTTTCAACTCAGTTGGTTGTGTGTCGTAGCTTGATCTTAACACGACCAAAATGTCATGTTTCTTTTGTGCCAATTCCCATAGTTGTTTCTCTTTTAATTCTAACCATTTACTTTCATTAGTCTCCATAAACAAATTGCTGCCTAAAGTCTTTGCTGCACGAGGATATCCGTGGCACTTTTTCACAATTTCCTTTGCAATTTCTGCGAGCTTCGCATTCGCATGTTCTTCCCCCAATTTTTGACGACAACCTGCCCACTTCCAAAGCAATTCAAGGCAATCCTTATCTGAAAGACTCTCTAAATTGTATGTGGGAACCGTGCCCACAACTAAAGCGACCCACATGTTACGTGTAGTCACTATGATCTTACTTCCCACGGTACCACCACATCTCAATAAGTCATACAACTTACACCAATCTTGATGATCACAATCACATAAATTGTCCAAGACAAGTAAAAATTTCGTATTATGCAATTTTTCTTGAAGGAGATTCTTTAACTGATTTGAATTGAGGTCAGCACAAGGGGGGGAATCAGTTATGCGCTGAACAATTTTTTGCATCACATCTTTAACATCAAAACTTTGTGCTACCTTCACCCAAATCCTCAACTGAAAATACTTGGCGACAATTTCATGATTGTACAGCAATTTGACGAGAGCTATCTTACCAATACCCGCAATGCCAACAATGGGGAGGGCAAACATGTTCTCATCATTGTCAACACTTGGGGCCATTACAAGTTGTAACAATGTAACTCTATCATTGACCCTTCCAACAAATTCCGACTCATTTACATTGGAGGAGATTGATGTGCTGGTCGCGTTATGTCGTGACGTTGTGACAATGGGATGAAACTTATTCCTATCATCCGCGATCTCGTCTAATTTCTTCCTGATATTTTCGATTCTACTACCCATTTTAAATTTAAATGGGAAATCGAATGAAAAGAATTTGCTTACCACTTGACGTTGTAAATCTTCGTAGTGCAATTCATCGAGCAGGTTATCTGCATCATAAAAAGCAGTTTGGAGTCTGTCAAACCATACCCCCATCGCAATTGAGTAATTGTTATGCGCCTGATTCTGAGGAAAACCGCCATGGCCGTACAATATCTCCGCATCTAAGAGCACAGCCTTGATGGTGGACAAGGTGCCTTCGAGTGTGTTCAGCTCCTGCTCAACACCCCATGCCTTGCCAACTTCCCTGATTGCACCGGGCCCTATCTTGCCCAGAATTTTACTTGCTAAGTTGAAAAGAATTGTTTCTACCATGTTCTTATCTCTTGATGACCAACAAGAAGTTGAAGAACAAAGAAAATTAAGCAATAGTTTTAGCTGAGAAATAACTCGAGTCAACCTAGGAACAATCTGTCAGATAATATTTATTTTATTTAGGGTCTCTATTTACACATCACTAATATTCATTGTAAAAGACACATACACACACAAATAATAATTTTTAAGGTTTAAAAAAATCTTATTTTACACCTTGCATTTTCATTATTAATCCTATATTAACACACTACTAACTATTTGAGTACACACTATTGCATACCAAAAACTCTTTATCTTCACCACTACAAACAACAAAAATCCCACAATTTTTAGAATAGTGGCCATCTTCATCAATCTTGATCTCCATTGCCGGCGGAAGTTCATTAGACCTTCATTTTTGCCCGTGTTGATATTCATAATTAGTGTTGAACTTTCGTCGTATTTGATCTTATCATCTCGTCATTTCAGATCGTCGACAGAGTGTTTCATTCTACCTTCCGCTTCGCCAATGTTGTTCTTCATTTTCAGTGTTAAGCTCTCGTTTCTCCTCATCGTTTCAAATTGCCATTCTCACCCTTGATTCACACCTTTCATTCCCACAATCAATTTCAACATTGCTACATTGGGTGGGTATTAAATTTTGTAAAAAAACTAACAAATTTATCAAATTAGTCATGTTCAAGAATACAAAGTTGAACAAACTTAATGTGTTCAAAAATTTATATCTGAACAACAAATAAAAGTTTAATTTATTTTAACCGAACTAACTTAAAATGTTCATTTTTTTTATTTTATATATGAACATTTAATATTTGATCAATCTTAATAATTTGAACAAAATTGTGTTGTTCAAATATGAGTAATCAAATATTGTATAAAAGTTCAACTCTGTTATTCCGAATACGACAAACAAACTCATCTTCCCAACATACGAATAAGATAAATAAAAAATCAAAAAGTTAAGTCATAAACTAACATTTCAATGTTTGTATCGGAGCCAACCATCTCAATATCATCCATGGTATGCAAATCTTTAAAACTAATTTATTTCAATATTCTTAAACCCTAAATCTTCAAAGGCAATACCGTTTTGAGTTAAAAAAATAAGTATAATAGATAAAAGAATGAAGTGAGCTAATTGATAATGAATTATATCATAAATGTATGCTAATGGTAAAGATGATGAAGAAATACAATATTTATATGTTAAAACCCTAAATCCAATAAGGATGATAGTGTGTGAAGAGTATTTTGTGTTTTTAAATATGAAATTTTTGAATAGATAGAATACATTCCATGATGTCCTTAATGGTCATTTCATTGAAGGATATTATTGGAATATAAATTTAATCTATTAACGGTGTGTACTGAGAGTATTAGTGGTGTGTAAATAGAATCACCATTTTATTTAATAAGGGTAAATTATACTAATACCTTTCAAGTTTATGTTTAATATAGATTTCCACTCACATTAAAAAAATTACATTGACCCCCTATCAGTATTTGTTCATGTCATTTCAAGGGAAATAACAATCATCTTATTTGGTTTAACTCACTGCTTAGAAAATTGAGTTTTTTTTTTTATTTTCTGTATTTTTTTTAATTTTTATTGTATTTTTTT
Source organism: Camellia sinensis (assembly GCF_055761805.1). NCBI lineage: Eukaryota > Viridiplantae > Streptophyta > Magnoliopsida > Ericales > Theaceae > Camellia > Camellia sinensis. The sequence goes on from NC_138970.1 coordinate 12,410,975, forward strand.
AATATTTTACGCAAATTTTTTATTTTTTAAATACACCTAATCTAAATATATTTAAAAAATTATAATATTTTGTGATATTTTAGTACAAATAAATATAAAATATATAAAAATTCAATAAATTATCATATTGTGTTATATTCAATGAATTTTTTAAAAATTTTTTGTACAAGTTATATATTTTTTAAGTATATTTGGATTAAATGGATCTAAAAAGTAAAAAAAAAAATAATAATTAAAATATTTTTAAAAATTATTAAAAAATATAAACATACAAATTAAAAACTCAAAAATTTATTTTTGAAAATTCCATGAGGGTGTGGAGTACATTTTTGTTGATGTTATTTTTGTATAAATGTATCTATATGTATTGTATTTTTATACTTTCAAGTTTGATTGGGTGGTTGGTTAGATTTTACGTGAATGGTGTTGTTTGATAATACTGTAATAAATGCAAGTGAATGGATAAGAAAGAAAAATGATGGTTGAAATAAAAATGAAAATTCTATTCATGTATAAAAAAATTATACAAAAAATATCATAAAAATGATCTGGTAGTGATATTGTTGTAAATAAAATTATTTTTATGGGTGTTTTGTTTTAAAGTGAAAGCTCACCATTAAACTATATCATTATGTTTGAAAATTCTGTATAAAATTTATATTTGTATATTATCACTCAATAATAATATGTTAAGGTAGAATTTAATGATGTAAGATTGTAGAGTATAGTAATTATGATAAAAATAAGAAATGGTAAGAAAAGTGGCAAAATGGTCATTTAGAAAATTTTAGGGTAGAACATCAGTAATTTTGTTTTGTTCTTAACGTACACTTAACAGAAAGAGGTAATTTGTAATGAGATTATAAATCTCAGGGAAGTGAATGTAATTTTCAAAATGTGAGGGGAGAAACTCCATTAAACATAAACCTCAAGAGGTGTAAGTATAATTTACCTTATTAATAAATTATCAAATCAATTAACCGTTCATGTTAAATATATATTTACATTAATAATTCAGATAATTTTATTGTTAAATACAAGAGTAGTTAGAAATTTTATTTTTTTTATTAAATAATAAATTATGACTTTTAATTTTCAGAATCACAGAAAATAATTCATATTTTAGGAGCTTTTCCCAAATTAAGGCAAAATAGCAAGCTATTTCCCAAACTAGGCCTAGTTTGGACGGAATTCCCAAACTAAGCTAAAACGTGGTTGTGAACCACGCTTTCACCGTTTTTGTGGCCCTCCCGCGAAAAATTTGTAAAATCGTAAAAGCGTGATTACAAACCACACTTTTAATTAAGAAAGCGTGATTACAAACCACGCATTTAAGGAAATTTGATTTAACCACGCTTTTAAGTAAATTTTTTTTTTTTTTTCCAGAAAATGTGTTTGTGAACCACGCTTTTACTGTGCTTTTAAATAATATTTTTTCGTCTTCAGAAAACGTGGTTCACAACCACGCTTTCACTCACCAAGGAAAGCGTGGATGACAACCACGCTTTTAACCGAATACAATTTTTAAGGAAAGCATGACCACTCACTATTGATTATTATTATTATTATTATTATTATTATTATTCAATCCACATTCTATAATTCGCTCAATCATCTTGTAGATCTCTCTATATAAATTATTCATATAAAATATCGTATTGATAAACAATCTTAGCTACCAAATTTTATTATTTTAATATTTAAAAATAAATTATATAATTTGGAAATTATGTTTCGTATCCATTATTTTTTTAAAAAAATGATAAAATTATATGTACGATTATCAAATCAATTTGATATTTACATAAATAATTTATACATTACATTTTTAAAAAATAAACAGCATGCATTAACTAAAGAGTAGTGAATTGTGTAAAAAATGTAAATTAAATATTTGCTTAATTTACCTGATATTTTTTAAATTGTTATTTAAATATAAAATTTTAAATAAATTTTTATTTTGTTATATAATTCCAATATGATTTGAAAAAGATCAATGATGGACAAAAATAAAAACAACAAATAAAAAATTTAAAAATAAAAATTAAAAAAGAAGAAGAAAATAATGACCTTGAGATACGCACCCTCCCAGAGAACATTTTGCGCAGTTTCGAAAAGATTTTGTCAGGGCTTTTCCCAAACTAAGCCCCTATACGAATTTATTTCCCAAACTAAGCCTACTTTTGCAGAATTTTCGAAACTAAATATTTGTTGCCACAAAATATTTAAATAAAACTTCACATAGCATATATAAAGTATCTAATTTGCTAATTACTACTAAGAACAGGAAAACAAAATAAAAGTATGACTATAACACTTATAACAATTTAGAACGCCGTAGCTAGTTCAAACATAAGTATTCCAGAAAAATAATTTGTGGAAACACTCAACATAACACAGAGCATAAAATAAAGCGACGAGTACAATACTTAACAGTTACATAGACAAATATTAGACAAACATTTCACAAACTCATTGTCGAAAGAGTTATTTTAACACACACAACATATAATTATGGATAACCTAATATAATTCAGTAGACAGATAAACGCCTAATCCTCAAGTTACAATTCGGCCATGGGTGGGCCTAGGCAACTCTCAACACAACTCAGGCTGAGCTTAGATAACCTCTTAACCTACCTGGACCCACTTGTAAGGACCAATCCAATTTTAATATTACATTTGAGACCCTTTTCTAGATTTTGGAACTTAAAGTGGTGTTAAGGTAAGATTGAACCAAAAGCTCCAAATTCGATTTTATATTATTATTATTTTTTAGTAGTATTCACTCTTTTGCTCTTTTCTCTCTGTCTACACTTTAAATTTTTCTCTTTCTACACTTTGAATCTTGATATGAGGCCAGAACTTGTTTGAAAGCTTACTTTCGGAGATTTAATTTAGATATAAATTAACCAATAATTACCACTATTTAATTACCATTTACTTTTGGGGATTTCATTTCCACAATTTAATTACCAATAATTACCTATAATTCAAACCGTAATTGTCTCTACTATTTAAGGATGAAATTAGACATTTGGTAATGAATTACTATCCTGTCAAGACCAAAATTTTATTTTAAAAAAGGTATACCATTTGGCATGAAATTATTTGGTTCTTAAAAATACATTTATTACTGGCATGAAATTTTTACATTACAGTGCATACTAAATATATTTTTATTTTCATTTTTTCCAACAAATAAACATAAACATGTTTAAAATATTGGACAAATTATAAAAAAAAAACTCCGAAGTTTTACATATTTTTTAATTTAAACTCGAAAATTTTAATTTCATCAATTTAAATTTTGAACTTCATTCTGTGTCACAACCTACACTCATGTCCATCTCAGTTACTTTGTTTAACAAGTTTTTTTTTGTTTTTTTTAAATACATGTGGCAATATGTTATTTACGCTTTTTAACTTCTTGTAAAACCACTTTTAAACTTGACCATACTAGATCACAAATTATCCTAACCATCCATTTAAATATGACCATGCACCTCACATAGTGGATCAAATCTCTCTCCTTCCCCATCTCTTTCGCCATTGAAACCCACCTGTTTCCTGCTACAGCCTAACGCCGTCAAAACCCACGCTGCCTCTACAATCATCCACCCCTCCCCCTTGCTCCACAACCCATCGCCACCCTCTAAATGCACTGTTACAGTTTGAAAAACTTGGTTCCATTTCTTTTGGTAAAAATACTTCAGGGAGTTGTTGATTGGCCGAGGATTTGTATAGCGATCCCGGTTTTCCCTTTCGTGCTTAACTGTAATCCGGATTCGGTTTCGTAAGGGTGCTGTTGTCTTATCCTCTTTCTATCCCTTTCTCTTTGTGTTCGAGCTTTGGGTTGTGTTGGGCAAGTTGGGAATAAGTTGGTTGTGTTTTAAAACGTTAAATCTTTGCCCAGTTTTTGGTCTCTCCGCTCGAGCGGCGCTTTTGACGCTCGAGCAGGACTCTATTGTTGCTTGTCCGCTCGAGCGGGGGTGTTGGTGCTCGAACGGGGAAATCACCTATCCAGTATTTCGTCTGCAGTGGTAGACGCTCGAGCGGGGGATTGGCCGCTCGAGCGGGAGTTTGTGTCAGACGCTCGAGCGGGCACCATGTTTGTAAAGGTTCTGGGAGCGTGCATCTGCCGCTCGAGCGGGGGATTGGACGCTCGAGCGGGGATCTGTGAGTGACGCTCGAGCGGGGATTTTGCCGCTCGAGTGGGGAGACTTTTATATAAAGCCGAGATCCGACCTTTTTGTTCACTTTTCAACATCCTTTCTCTCTCTTACTTTTCCAAAAAGCTATTTTGAGAGTTCCTCTCACTAAAACCCTAACTTCTCTCTTAGGATTGATCTAGTAGGAGTTGTTTTCTCACCTTGGGCCTTTACAAAAGTTGTGTTGATCGTCGAGGGCTATCTTTTAATTTGAAAATTTCGGGATTTGGAGCATTTCCGTTTCTTCATCTCCTTCGTTGAGCCCCATCATTCGAGGTAGGGATAACCTACTCCATCTTATGAGCTTTGTCTTTGAATTTTAGCATTTTGATATGTCGGGGGTTGTTGGGTAATTTTGAGAAAGTTTGGGCCTTTGTGTAATTTTACAAAAGTTGGGGTTTTAAATATATAACCTATATGCATGTTAGGCATAGAGAAATGAGATTAATGTTGGGACATTGATGGAAATGGAACCTTAGGGTTGTTTTGTGAATTATGGTAATTTGCCCTAATTGGTTTAATTAATTAATGCATATAATTAATTGAAGAAAACGAGGAATTGAATTGAGAATGTTGAAATTGGGAATGTATGGGACTAAAGAGTGTAGTCGAATCCTTTATTGCTCATTTAGTTGAAATGTTGATATATTATCCATTTGTGCATTTATTTCCTGCTTAGAAATAATTGCTTTGGGCTACCGGTGGAGGGTAGTGTTGATTGTTGTAAACAATGCATAATGATTAGGCAAACTAAAACTAATCAATTGGATGTGTCATAGAGTATGACGGTTGATAGAATGCATTAACTTTATGTGTTGGTTGATTGTGCATATGGCCAATGTGTTTATATGCATTATGTGTAGACAGTTGATAGAATACATTAACTTTATGTATTGATTGATTGCGTATGTGATTCTGTGTTTATATGCATTACTTGTGTATGGGAGGATATGGGGGATGTATTCCACGGTTTAGGGGAAGATGGACGATGTACCTCTAAACCGGTTAATGGTTAAGGGAAGATGGGGGATGGACCCAGGGATGCAGCTCATATGCTCCCCCTTTGTAGTGATGATACAGCTCATATGCTTATCTGTTGAAGTGTTGATACAGCTCATATGCTTATCTATTGGAATGTTGATACAGCTCATATGCTTATCTGTTGTAGTATTGAATATAGCTCATATGCTTATCTGTTGAAGTATTGATATAGCTCATATGCTTATCTATTGTAGTAGTGATATAGCTCATATGCTTATTTATTGAAAAGTTTGTTTGATTTGATGTAGCACTAAAATGTATGTCATCATCGTTTTGTGAAGTATGGAAGTAGTTTGTGTGTTATTGATACAACACCAAAATGTGTATCCACCTTAAATTTTGAAAATGTTCTAGTGATGAACTATAATCTCATCAAATGTTTTGGCCAGAGTGCTGAACCTTGTTTTCAAACCCAAAGTTGAATAAGAAATGGAAGGTGAATTGTAACCTAGACTTGACCATCATGGAATTGTAATAAGATGTAAATGGAAGTGTAAGTGTTGACCATCTACCAGTTGCTAATCTCTTAGTCATTGTTCATAGTTGGTTTAGTATATTTCTACTGGGCTGTGGCTCACCCTATATGGGGACATCATTTTCAGGTACATGTAGCATGTCACCTCTAGGGACATAGCTTGGGAGGCTAGAGGCGGACATACTTTGGCTGTCTTATTTTCCTTGATTGTATTACATATAGTTTCAAGCCAAGGGCTTAAGGTGTAATTGAGTTAGCACTCTCTTATGTAACCAAGTGTTAACTTGGAAAGCTGTAAGCCCGTAGGGCATTTGCTTTTGTGTTGTAAACATGTAATACTGTTGTAATGAAATACCCTGATGAATAGATGAATGTGGACCTTTATGTATCAATGCATGTCCCTATATGGATGGGTTTAATGTAATTATTTTGAGGGTGTTACAATTTGAGCTAGGGCATCAAGTAGGTAATGGTGAGTTCGCATTCTTTGGACATCATTGACGATGCGACATCGGTGGAACAAGGACATGGTTGTGATTGAATTTGGGGAAAGGGATGATGGAGGAAAGGGAAAAGATATGCCACGTGTGCATTAAATTTTTTTTTTTCCTGGTAAAATAAGTTCATAGAGATGAATAGATGGTTAACATTGATATGGAATAAGAAGTTTAAGGTTGAAATTGATAAAATTAAAATTCTACCTTTTAATTTTAAAAATGCGCGAAACCCCATATTTTTTTTTTAATTTGTCGTAAAATATTTTATATAAAAAAAAATAGTAAACTGTACACTATCTAAAATAGTAACATAGAGAAAATTCATGTTATGTGTGTAATTTTGTTTTTTTATTGCGTGCATCAATGGATGTTGACAAGGTGGTGTGGCATATTTGAACACCTCTAAAATATTAGTCAATTGGATGGGTAATAGCCTTCCCCATTGGATTAAGCATCCTTAAAATAATATTAATTTATTAAAATGCTTAAAATGCATCAAATGAGTGGAGCCATCGAAGTGCTACCATTAATTTAATTTTATTTATTTAAAAAAAGCCCTAAGTAATTTTATAATATGATAACTTTTGTATATGATTAAGTCACTCTATGCGACAGCAAAACATTTCCTTTCTTAAAAAATAAACTCATGGAAATTGTTGTCTAATTGCTTGAACCTTGTGCCAACTACCAAAGTACAGAAGAAACTTTCAAGACTAGATCAAATTTAGGCAATTTGTGTTGTTTTTAAGGCATGCAAAATAGTTCTAGAACTTTTCTATTTGACTAACAACATTTTACAGTTGTATATGAATTGAAAACATAAAAATAACTATACTTCTTGTCTTAATTCTTTGTTCTCATTGCTCTTTTTTTTCTCATTCTTTTTGAGGTTGGATATGCTTTGTTCATATGATCATTTTTGAATTCATACACATGTATAGATGTCCTATACAAAAATGTTTATTGAATTTGAAACAAAAAGAAATTTTGAATCACATAGCAGCAACAACTTAAGATTTGGAATAAGTGTAAGAACGCAAAAATGGTTATAGAACTGGACACAAAATGTATATAGATGGATAAGATTCTTCAAAATACTAACAAACTCTATACAATTTTATGCGTATATATGTCTTTGTATTCAATGTTATGATCAATTTTTGTGTTTATAACAAAACTATAAGATTTTTAGCTAGTGACCCATTTTTGATTTATAAGATCTGTAAAGGGGCAATTCCAAAGATTCCAGTCATGGCAGAGTTTAGAGAAATATCAGATATATGCACGCGCCTTATTGAGTGTCCAGAGACATTATTTCTATGATTTGAATCCATAACAGTCGAATTATAATAGAATTATTTTATTTTATTTTTTATCAGCATAATAAAACAACCTTACCATTGTGGCAAGGGCCTCCCTCCCTGAATATGATCAATTTGTAAAAGGCATGGACTCCAAATAAATAAATAAATAATAATAACTCTACACAACCCTTAATTTAGGCAATGTTTTATCTTTATTACCCATTATGGATATGGATATAAATATGAATGGAAAGTGTTAAAAATTGTTTCTCCAAATATTTTTTTAATATTTAATGTAGTAGTGGCCTTTTGATCACAATCTAATAAAAAGTAAACCACAATGGACTATGATGCAAATTAACAACTATACTTTGTATAATAATTACAAAAATCATTTGGTGAGTTAAGAATTATTTTTTGTTAGTATTTATTTTAGCTATTCATTTTAAGAAACAAAAAAAAGTTCTTTCCTAATTTTAAAAATTGTTTTTTCACTAAAATGGAAATTATATACCTGTGTCAACCTTTCTTTCATTTTGAATAATAATAATAATAATAATAATAATAATAATAATAATAATAATAATAATAATAATAATAATAATAATAATAATAATAATACCAAACAAATCAAATATGTATATAGATACGGATATGAAACCCTAATCCTAGAACTTTGGGTTAGAACATTTTCACAATTCAAAAGCCTAATTTCTAAAATCCTAACCCTAATTTCTGATTTCACAATTCAAAACCATTCAAAACCCTAACCCTAATTTTTTATTTCACATTCAATTGAAAACCCTAGAACATTTTCACAATTCAAAACCACAAGATTTTACCAATTCAAACCACAATTTCAATTCACAAAGCCGATTCTACCCACATAGTACCCACATTCACATTTTCACAAACATAATAAACACATATAAAATTCAAACTGAGAGAGAGAGAGAAAGATAGATAGTCATACCAGCGAGAGAGGGCAGAGAGCGACCCACAGAGAGAGAGAGAGAGAGAGAGAGAGAGAGAGAGCAGAGAACCCACGGATGGAGAGAGAGATTGTGAGACCAGAGAGAGCGAGAGCGAGAGCGAGTAGATCGACTAAGTGTAAAAGGCGTGGTTGCAAATGAGGGGGGTGGGGTGTTTTTATATAAGTTATAAAAGTGTCACTACGAACCACTCTTTCATTTAAAATCGGGTTTTGGTTAAAAGCATGGTTATAATTCACGCTTTCTTCACTCAACAATAAAAGTGTGGTTTATAATCACGTTTTTTGGAATTTTTTTTTTTACTTAAAAAAAATCAAATTTCCTTAAAAGCGTGGTTTATAACCATGCTTTCTTAATTAAAAGCGTGGTTTGTAATCACGCTTTTATAATTTTACAAATTTTCCACGGGAGGGCCACAAAAACGGTGAAAGTGTGGTTCGCAACCACGTTTTAGCTTAGTTTGGAAATTCCATCCAAACTAGGCCTAGTTTGGGAAATAACTTGCTATTTTGCCTTAATTTGGGAAAAGCCTCCATATTTTAAGTACACCTTAAAGGTGTACTTATAATTTATAATTTATTTATTTTTTATGCAATAATATATTGTCCATCCTCCATTAGATTCTTATTAAGGTCAATTACAGTGAATTTCTCTGAAGTTTATAAAAATGCAGTAAGTTTCATGATTGTGACTTAATTATATTAATTTTTCTTTTATTAAGATTAAATAGGCTGGACTTAATATAAATGATAACAAAAATATAAAAATAGACAATGAAAAATTTACAATTTTATTTTAAAAAGATGATAATGTCATTGTTCTCATATACATATATATATATATATATATATAATTAACAAATTATTAAAATCTCAAACTCAATATAAATATATCAAAATTGTTAGGCTTATTATATTGGAAAATGCTATATCTCAAATTTCCTACCAAACAAATGGCCAAATGTCTCAGCGATGGACTGAGGGGGGGGCCTGGCAGGGGCGACCGCCCCCCCAAAGTTTTGAAAAAACCCCCTAGATATAGTATTAAAATTACAAATATTTTAAAATTATATAGGTTCGCCACTCCAAAGTTTTTGCAAGAAATTTAAGAACTGCCACCTCCTAAATTTTCTACTTTAAAATTTAAAAATTTAATTATTTTTTTGATAAATACTAAAAAAAATAATAATAATAATAATAATTTATTTTTTAAGTATAATTACTTTTTATTTTAAATTTAGTAATGTTAAAATAATTGAGAATTTATTTGTGAATATGTTAAAGTTTTTTTTGTCTGATTAGGACCCAAAATTTTTAATTGTTTGGTTATAACTAAATTTAAAAAAAAAAAAAAAAACTACTCATGTGTAACCTGTCCCACACTTGAAAATGTCCCAAAATTCTTATTAACCTAATTGTTTAGGCCCTCTTCTCCACTTTACTCTTTCTTTCTCTCTGTAAATGATATGAAAGCTTGGAAAAGAACTCGCAAAACGTACAAAATATTCATGGTCAAGAGTGCATTTTCTTCAGTTTCCATGGCGACAGCAGAACGTGCATTTTCAGCAATGAAAATTGTAAAGACTAGATTGCGCAACAAGATGGAGGATGATTTTCTTTTAAGCTACTTGTTAACTTATGTTGACATAGACATTGCTCGAGATTTTGATGTAGATTCCATCATAGATACTTTTTATATTATGAAAGAACGTCGAGCACAACTTTAGATGCCTAAGTAGATATGTAAAGCAAATAGTTGCTTTTTTGAAAATTAATATGGATTTACTAGAACATATCCAATATATATTTTGATAATATTTTGTAATTATATACAATGAATAGAAACATCTAATTATATATTTTTGTGATATTTGGGTAGAAATTGGTATTGTATATCACATGCTCATTACAAATTTTTTGATTACATATACACTTGCCCTCCCAATATTAGAATCCTGCGTCCGTCTCTGAAATGTCTTAAATGAAAATTTACAGTTTCATTTAACAAAGATGATAACGTCATTTTTCTCACATATATATATATATATAATTAACAAATTATTAAAATTTCAAACTCAATATAATTATATCAAAATTGTTAGCCAAATTACGGACTCCAGATTCATATGAGACATTTAGTCATTTGCTTGGTAGAAAATTTAGTATCCCTAACATTACCCTATTATATTTGTTTCAAATATCAAAGGGAGGTCAGCACAACTTGGAATGTGTGTGGGTTAATCTGATTATTCTTGATCTCAACTACCTAGCTTCCAGATATACAAGTATAACTTCAATACCTTTTCTATAGCTTCTCAAAATTGAGAACGCGAGTTCCCATATGTTTTCCAAGGCTGCTTCCAATATCGCGTGTTTGCACTGCCGTCAAATGGAGAGTTGTAATAATCAGAAGGTCCTCTAGAACCTCTACTTCCGTTGCTCTCCCTTTGGTCATTCCTCAATTCCTCCTGAAGGTCGTACTGTGAACGCTGCAAATAAAAAATGGTAATTAATATTCAGCAACAGCAACTCATAAAGAACAGAAACAAATCAAGAGATAGTTTCATAACTACATTTATTAGACTCAACACAATGATCGCGGCAATCTTTTGTACAAGGAACAAATTGCAGATAAGCCTCAAACTCGAGAATGTATTTTCAACCAAGCTAAAGAAAAGTCTTTTAGGCCTAGCAGAAATCATTTTTGTACTGCAGCTAGTCGGTTTTAGATACTGCATTAGTTGGTCTTTTAATGAGGCAATGCCCACTACAATACAAGTATCAGAAAAAGTGATCAAAATGCACAAATTATCATTTATTTTTATCCTTCTGATTTGAAGAATTCCTTTTGGTATTCCATAGAAATTTCCTGTTAGGAAATCAACATTAGGCAGTCCAATCTACAAAATCATTGTATTCATGAGTCAAGTGTATAGCATGGAGCTATTAAAGCATTAAGCAGTCAGATTAGCATTTATACTTCATGTATGTTATATCTGATGGTGTGTCAGATTCACGAGATTGAAAGGAAACGAATGGAGTAGGCAATGATCCAATTTTTTCAGTTGAAACTGTCTCGTGGACTTGTAGTTTACATGAATTTATATATTTGAGACAAGTTGATAGAATGAAAGACCAAAACATGCAGATCAAAATCAATACACAAGATTAGGAAAGAACACAATAAGCAAATCAGTTTAAGAACAAAATATGCTCAAAAAATTCCAGGTTCCCAACCCACATCTCACAGAAAACCTCATCAAGTTAAACGTATCTTGCTAATAACATACCTTGTTTGGATCTGAAAGTACAGCATATGCCTCTCAGATCATTTTAAAAAGTCTGTCAACATCCTTGTGGACCTTATCAGCTATTTCCAGAGTTGTTCATCATTTCCACTCTCACTTCTTGCCAGGAATTGACCAGCCTATATTCAAATAAACTTATCAAAAAGAATGACAAGGATGACAGAGCAATAATAAATAACTCAAGAAATTTAAAGACCTTGTCTGGATGATGTCTCAGTGCTGCTTTCCGGTATGCCTTTTTGATCTTGGATCCAGCATCAGATGGTTTAATTCCCCTGTAATAAGGAATGACCTTAGAAGCTTCCAATACAGAGTTATTACGTCACAATCAATCACAATGGTGGACTCAACAACTTCAATCTCACAAAGTAACATGACAAATCCACTTGGATACAATAGGAAGAATCATCAAAGTAAGGGTTGAAAGAGACAGCAACATTCTAGATGGAAATACAGTAGAAAGTTAATTCCCGTTTTCAGTAGTCTGTTCTAATTGTATGTGCTCGTGTTTCTAGAAGAAAAATGAACTACTTGTCAAATTCACATGCGTTACATATAGTTTGCATATTTTAGCACCTTTTTTTTTGGTAAGTAAAAGATTGTTAACTAATAGTGCCGAAAGGGGCACAAGTTACCACTAATACATAGTACATGATATATATTGTACAAAAAGAAACTGTTATCATATGCAGATAACGGAATATAGGAATAAGTAAAAATTAAACTTAGGACCATCCGCTGCTGGCCCAGCTAGAATTAAATTTGTACACCTAACAATAAGCCAAAAAACAAATTACATTACTAGATTCTTGTTTTTGGTTCATTAAAAAACTTAGAAATGGTTTATCAAACATCATTTGCAACCAACACACATTAAAATATGATCTGAAAATGAATGAAAAGATAACCTTAAATAATGGGGCAGAATGAGGAATTTTTTGTTGGAAAAATTGGTTTTTATAGGCTTATTTTGGCCAACTTTGAGCCCAAATGCCCAAACTAGAGAGGGCCCCAAACGTCTTTTGGGATGGGTCCAAAATGGTGATGTGTTTCTTGCCGCGTGGCAAGTCACACGTTGAAAATGGTTCGTCAAAACCATTGATGAGTGAATGAGAACTTGACGTCATTTTCGGGTTCATGGAATGGACAATTAAAGAAGTAAATATGGGTTTCCTTGAAATGGGTTGTCCCATATTGAAACTTGAAGAGAACTTATGTGTGTATATAAGTTCTAGATGACAACACTTGGGTCGGGCTCTAAGGGGCACTGTAAGTTTGTAGAAGAGAGAAGTTATGGACAATGTGAACCTTAGCCCAAACCACCACACCCACATCGCCGCCGTCCGACCAAGCCGTGCCGAGCACGGTTGTGGGTCGGGTCGGTTCTAATATTAATTTTTTTGGAGGAAATTTATTTGAACTTTTTCCAAAATTCTTAACGAAATTAATTCAAATTTTGTGCCAAATTTGAATTTAATTTTTCTGCCCATTTGTTACTTCCTCTAGTCTAATTTTCCAAACAGATCAAACTGTTCAAACAATTTTTGAGATCTGTTGAAACCCCGACAGATTCAAATCTGCCAGACAGGTTCAAATCTACCAGACAGGTTCAAAACTGCCCAGAACAGATTCAAACTGCTGTGCCGCTATCTGTTGAAACTGCCACCGAATCTGTTTGAATTTCAAACTAAATCTGTCCAGTTTTTTGCACTTGTTTATGCTCAAAATCAGACCTGTTCGGGTCTGTCTTTTTGCCTATAAATATCTTCCATTTTCAGCAGTCTTGGTGGTCGAAATAGGGACTGAAAAATTCATTTTTTGCTGTCCAATTTTTCGCTTTGTTGCATATATTCTTCATATAATTTTAGGAATAAATTTAGAGTGTTTAGAACACAGGTTTTGTTCGCTGTATAAATTATTTGGAGTACTACTACAATTTGTGAAGATCATTGTATCTTGGGAGATAGACGCCACTTAATTGTAAGCACCATAGCGGGGCGAATTTGTCTTAAGGACTTGATCTTTTAAATTCTTTACTTGGTTCGGTAAAATAAATTCGGTAAGTAATTTATTTTTATTTGTTTGATTTGTTTCAATTTATTTATTGTGCATAGAAGATTGTTCCTACACTTTTCAAGTCTGATTCCAAAATGCAAAAATTCATCAAAATGTGTATGAAAATCAAATATGAAAAATGTAGATACATCAGGCACAACTTATTGGAAACTACATAAAACAATACAAAATTATGAAATGTATCAATATGCAATCAAAATTTGTATAATAAATGAGTTTCATAATAGAAATCCAAGTCCATGGAAATAAAATATGTCATAGGAAACAAAAATGCAGAGGACTTACAAAATGAGATAATGATCCAAGGAGATTCCTTTTTTATCCTTTTCTTCCACGTGGCGACGAGCTTGTCTCAATTCTTAACATTGCCGCCAGTTGGTCAGTCTGGTGAGCCACACCGTTGAACCTTGTCTTGTGATTTCTTTTCAAGAAGAAAGGTTAGTCTATGAAGGTTAGTGGCTGATTGTTCCTACAAAATGGAGTCTTGAGGAGAGCTACTCCCAAATTCGACACATAGCATTCATCCTTCAGATTTGAAGTCTTACTACCTTTTGGTCAAACGGCCAAGGGTTAATGTAGAATAATGACTTCCATTTCTTGGAGGACACACTAGAGATGCTTCGGCAAGGTGGCTACGGCAAGGTGGCTATCACGGGACACTTGGCAGTTTAAGAGCTAACCTAGCATTCCACTAATCAAAGTGAGGAGAATCAGCCGGCTGTTCCTAACAATTAGGAGATTCCCATTGCAATATAAAGCCATTCGAAAATGGAAAAAAAGACATCTAATCCATCTCAAATCAAATATTTAGAAAGACATCTGTGTCAAAATTTAGCCTAGTTTAGTTTAAGACATCCGTGCCAAACAATATCTGTGTCGAATTTAGTTGTAGTTTTGGCCAAAGTAAGATTTAGTGTAAAGTGAAATTTCCCCTATCCCAATATTTCATTATGCCCTTAGAATCTCTTAAACTGATGAATTTCATATATCTGAAATTATATCAATTAAAAATAAAATATTAAATTATCTCCAAGTTGGGTTTAGAAGCTTTTTTACCTTGTCAAAGGTTTTATCTCCATTAGTTTTTGCGAGGTATGTAACAATGTAATAGAGCTCCTGAATCTGATATACAGTGCTTGCTGTATTTTTATTTAGCCTTTTGAGGTTGGAAATTATGCGGATTTCAAGATTGGGAGACTATCTAAAGAATAGAGGAACAATGTGTGACTTCGACCTTTATGTGCGGATCCTACTCCATATAAGAGAGTAGTATCTGATTCCGTGATCAGATTCTGTGCACATAGAAGACCTGTTCGTTGTGGTTTTTGGGCTTCCAAATGCCACTTCTTCCCGTCGCATCGACGAATCTAGTCACAAGGTTTCACTTTTCAGTGAGTGAAAGATTTGTTCCCGGGTGTACGTTGAAAACTTCTATAGTAGAAGTTATTTGAGGGGGCTTGGCCACACTCTAATAAGTTCCCATCCCATCTCTTTTTTTTTTCATTAAACAATAATGGACTTGGCTTCGTTCACTCCACAATCATTGAATCTGGATCCGGAAGTGGCTGCACTCTTTAGAAGTAAAAGAAAGACGGTAAATAACGAAAAAGCTTGCCTTGGAAGAGTCTAGGAATTAACTACATATGACTGACTATACTTCTCTTTGTCCCCCGCTGGGTCAGCCTCAAGTGACAGAAATGCAGTAAAATTTGGTGGGTGTGACGTGGCAGAATTTGCTGTTAACTGCATTTTAATGCCAGGTGTAATATTAGTTATAGCACGATAATTAGTGTAATGTTAGTTAATCTAAGGAGGTAGAGATGGACAATTCAAAGCCATTAGGAACATTTACTAAAAAGCCATAGATATGTAACAACAATAATGAGAAACACAATGTTTAGAAAAGAATTCCACAAGAACATTACATATACAACATACCCAACAAAACAACATTAATAGCAGAATCCTAAATGCAGTTAAGTTCATACCGAACAAAACAACATTAATAGTAGAATCCTAAATGCAGCTAAGTTCAAGGGCTTCTGACACAGAAAACAGCTCCTTCCTCATCCCTTTTATAGACAAGCCATTCATCTGTTGGTTTTCCATCGAACACCAGTCACTTCACACGTTGTGGTTCTCTTACTGATATGAAATTTTCATTACATGCACTAAGACAATGTTAAGAAGCCCATCAGAAGCAGCAGTTAATGCTAGAAAGAATAAAAACACAAGCAATACTTTTGAGTACAACGAAATTGACTCACCTCGCAGAGCCACAAACTCATAAAATTTTGTACCCTTTAACTTATTGAAGCCTTCTAAGGCCTACAAAGTCCTCCCACCCTACCAAGTCAAGATTTGGACAATTACTAATCTCAAGATTCCTCAACTTGGGTAGGTTCTTCATGGTACTTGGCAGAGAGGTCAATTTGGGACAAGCTGCAATAGTCACTGTTTTGAGTTTGAAGAGGAGTCGCATTCCTTTAGGAAAAGATTTAAGGTTTCCACATCTTGTAATCCGAAAGGATTGGAGAGAGGTCAAGCGTTGGATTTGTCTCTCTGGCAAACAACTTTGTTGTGTGGTTAAGTACAAATGCCTAAGACAGATTAAGTTTCCTATGTTTTTGGGTAACTTTTGAATTTTCACACAATACAAGATTCTCAAAGTTTGCAAATTGAACAGTTTGCAAATGGCATTAGCGAGTGTCTCGATATTTGCATTCCCATTGATGTCAAAAAATCTCAAATGCTTCAAATTACCAATGGAATGTGGCAATACCTGAAAACATGAGTTACTCAAATCAAGCACATACAGATACTTGAACTTTGAGATGCATCTGTTAACAAAGCCTGTGTCACTAGCTCCCGGTCCGTGAAATGGAAAGAAAACAGTCCTCAGATTCTTTAGTTCGAATAATGTCTTTGTGACTTCTTCCCCTGAACAATCAAAATCATGAAATGATACATGCTTAACCTCATCAGAAATCGGCCCAAAACGATAATTTGTTGTAATTAAGCATTCTTCATTTGCCATATGTACTGCAAGATCATGAATGATCTCAGGCATTCTACACGTGTTTGATAGATTGCCATGTTGTTCTTTAGTCTTTTCTAAGAAAAATATGGGACATAATTGATTCAAATAATCAGTGCCAGTATCTTCCAACTCACCAGTTAGGCCAGATGATTGAATGAGCCCTTGTGCCATCCACAACTGGATCAATTTATCAATTTCAATTTCATAGCTTTTTGGAAAAATTGAACAATATATGAAGCAACGTTTCAACTCAGTTGGTTATCTGTCATAGCTCGATCTTAACACGACCAAAATGTCATGTTTCTTTTGTGCCAATTCCCATAGTTGTTTCTCTTTTAATACTAACCATTTACTTTCATTAGTCTCCATAAATAAATTGTTGCCTAAAGTCTTTGCTGCACGAGGATATCCGTGGCACTTTTTCACAATTTCCTTTGCGATTTCTGAGAGCTTCACGTTCACATGTTGTTTCCCAATTTTTCATGACAACCTGCCCACTTCCAAAGTAATCCAAGGCAATCGTTATCTGAAAGACTCTCTAAATTATATGTGGGAACTGTGCCCACAATTGTAGCAACCCGTATGTAACGTGTAGTCACTATGATGTAAACCTTTTTTCAGCTTAGTCACTATGATGTAAACCTTTCTTCAGCTTAGTGAAGAAAGCCACAGACTTCTTATGGATAGAAGAGTGCGAAGTCGCCTTGGCCGACTTGAAGAAGTATTTGACCACAGCTCCAGTTCTCTCAAATCCTGTACCTGGAGGGGAGCTGTTCTTATACTTGGCAGCTTTAGAGCTGGCAGTGAGTGCAGTAGTAATCAGAGAAGAAAAGGGAGAGCAAAGGGCTGTTTACTATGTTAGTAAAACCCTAGCTGATGCAGAGACCAGAAACCTACCATTGGAGAAGCTAACACTGGCTTTAGTAATGGCTTCCAAGAAGTTGAATCATTACTTTCAAGCCCACAAAATTATGGTGTTAACCGAGCATCCCTTGAAGTCCCTGTTGCAGCAGGGAGATATGACAGGCAGAATAGCAAGATGGGCAGTGGTGTTGGGCCAATACAACCTGGAATTCAGACCTAGAATAGCAATCAAAGGCCAAGTTTGGCCGACTTCGTAGCTGAGTTCACCCCAGGTGCCATCATACATCGGGCTTCGTTGAGCCGAGGTATACGATGTCCAAGTGAACAAGGAGAAACCTACCTGAAGATAGCAGAACAAAGGAATGAAGAGAAACTCAGGCCATGCAGTATTTACATCGGCGACTCCTTCCTTCTGTTTGTTGATGGGAGTTCAAACCGACAAGGAGTGGGGGCAGGAATAGTGCTAGTATCGCCAGATGGGCAGATATTGGAACAATCCATTCGTTTGAGGTTTAAAGCCTCAAACAATGAAGTAGAGTATGAAGCACTGATTGTAGGATTAAATCTGGCTGTAGCAATGGAAGTTGACGAGGTAATAGTCTTCTGTGACTCCCAACTTATCGTCAACCAGGCAACAGGCGAATACGCAGCCCGAGATAAAAGGATGCCGGCCTATGTAAAGGAGGTGGGTAGACTGATAGCCTTATTCCAAAATTGCCGACTACAGCAGGTTAGTCAAGATGACAACAGTCATGCTAATGCCTTGGCCAACCTAGCTAGTGCAATGAAATTATGAGAGGGAAGGACAATAATGATTGAATATAATAATTATTCCAAAACATTATTTTCTTTCCAAACTCATTCTTCAAGCATTATTCAACTATGACATCCTATTTTGATTGAAAACCCCAAAAGTTAAACGTAATTCCTTTATTTTCTTTAAAAATGCTTTTTTAGCCACAAACCGGTAAAAATTTCAAAACTAATCAAATCGAAGTCCGTTTTTGTTCAAATTAAAAACATAATTCTTTCATAACCTTACAAACATATTCCAAGTTTACACTTTTGCAATTGGGGCATCAACTTTTTATTTTTCTCAAAATTTCTCTTTTAAGCAAATAAAACACAAAATTTTTAAAAATTCTAATTAAATTATGTACAACTCTAAACTCCATATAATCAAGCAAAAGCGCATAAAGAAGTGTAGAAAAAATCTCTACTTAAAAATTTATTCAATATTCCTCAATATCAATTTATTTTTCTCAAAAAAATAAATTCCAAAACTCAAGGACGAGATAAATATTTCAACATTAATTTCTCAAAATAAATTATCTAACCATAATATGATGTAGATATAATCTATACAACTATTAAATTCTATTTTCGGATTTCTTTTACAAAATTAACAACACAAAATGATTTTTCCAAAATCAATATCAAAATACCAACATTCTTAACATTACAACATAATTTTTCTTCCAAAAATTATCAAACAAAAACCTGAAAAGATACCTATATACAATACCTCTTATAATGATATATTTTTTCAAAATAATCCTAACATAGTTTTAATGTAAAAATATGAAGAAAGTCCTTACCTCAAATAATAAAGAAAAACAGATGTGGAAGGCAAACATCGCCCAATCATGAATTCGAGACTACCATTGCGAAGAATACGACGAGCTCTCCACCTTTCATTTATAACACTTTTGCAAAATCTCATTCTAAAGACTCTCACTCTAAGCTCAAAGATTTTATCATTTATGAGGGAGACGAAGCAAAGAGCTGCCTAGGCTCTCTGCCACACCAAATGAGAAGGAAGAAAAAAAAAAAAGAATGAAAACAATTGAGGGGAGCCAACTAATTTGAAAAGAGGGAAAGCAAAAGGAGGTGTGGGGACAGCCCCTCATGGATGGTCTCCCACTACACTTATTATAATATGTATAAAATTTGTAATAATATGCTAAAATTTTATAATATAAATTATAAAATAATATAATTTTTCTCACCATATGGTACATACCATAAAATCAACTATCAAATATTTATTATAATCCCTATATAATAAATAATAACAACTTTCAAGGTGGTTACTACCAATCCCATAATTAAAAAGGACCAAATAATTAAACACGAGTCACTAAACAAATTCAAATTAAATTGAATCTAAATCATGGGTCTCATCCATAAGTCAAACATGGTTCAATTATACACTAAAATAGACCAAACTAATTTATCTCAAATCATGGTCTAAACATTAAAATTAAATAACAAAATTCTGCTATAAATTAAACTGAATGCCAATCAGTCCGCGAATTTTCATAAAATAAATATACATCAATAAATTCTGAAATTTTTACCCGACGTGCTAGACTCGTATGTGAACAACATATAAAAATTTCATAATTTTCTGAGAATGGTAACTATTTTTAAAAAATACAAAACCAAACTATTTTTGCACAGAATTTACACAGCACTCAAATTCGAAAATTTGCTCAATTAAATTATGCACTGGTTATTAAAAAAAATAAAAAGTAAAAATTTAGGGTCACTACACCAATTTAATATTGTAATGTTGTGTATGTTTCAGTTCAAGACAGTTTAAATTTTAAAACAAAATTTGAAAGTTTTAATTAATTAATTTTTATGTAAGTTGATTGATCTTTTGACCTAGCCAACTAGGCTGAATCATTTTTTGTTTGATTGATTTACTAGTTTAACCGCGATTTTAATGGTTTTATCAAAATATATTCGTTGGATTTGTTTGATTCGAAATAAACTAAAGATTGACATGATTAAAGATTGAACGACTAATTGCTTGATTAGAAATAAACTTTCTGCTTAAACAATTATTAACTTTTATTTTACAATCTCACATCGAGAAAATAAGAAAAAAGTGAGTTGTTTCACTTTTATAAAAATAAACCTTATGCTCCTATTTAATATTGTAGTGTTATGCATGTTTCAGTTCAAGACAGTTTAAATTTTAAAATTAAAATAATATTTAAAAGTTTTAATTAGTTAATTTTTATATAAGTTGGTTCGTCTTTTGACCTAACTGATTAAGTTGAACCGTTTTTGGTTTAACTGATTCGTTGATTTGTCAAAATATATTGGTTAGATTTATTTGATTCGAAATAAATTTAAAATGGATCTAACTAAAGATTAAATGACTGATATTGTTTGATTTGAAATAAACTTCCCGCCAAAACAATTGTTAATTTTCATTTTACACAATCTCGTATTAGGAGAAGAAGGAAAAAGTGAATTGTTTCAATTATATAAAGTAAATATATATTCCCATTTAATATTATAATATTATACATGTTTCAGTTGAAAACAGTTTAAATTTTAAAATAAAATAAAATTTAAAAGTTTTAATTACTTAATTTTTCTATAAGTTGATTCGTCTTTCGATCGATTTTAACAATTTATCAATATATATAGTTTTATTTTTTGATGGGACTTAAGGCTTGGTTTGGTTTGGTTTATATAGTTTTATTTTTAAAAAGTATGTTTAAGGTTTATGATAAATTTTAACATAGAATAAACTAAAAATAAAAAATTTATAAAATGAAATTTATTTTTATTTTATCATAAATATATATATTTTAATTAATTTTATTTTTTCATCTTTACCAATTAAATTATTACAACTCCAATATTTATTCTAATAAAATGGTTAAAATTTAATTCATTTTAAATTAGTTTTCTATACTTTTTAAATAAATTTTATGTTATTATTTAATTTTAAAATTATTTTTAATTATTTACGGGTTTTTCTGCTAGTATATTATATAAGAAAAAGAAAGTTTCTAGTAAAAAGGCTTGTGAGGGTTCAAAGTCTCATTCCACAATTGCTAATTTTTGTGATTTTAAAAATAATTCTATTTGCTAACAATCTAATTATAGATTAAAGAAAAAAAAAACAAAAAATCACCTAAAATTTTGAATTACAAGTTCCTAAAATCTCTCTCCCAATATTTTTCTCTTTCCTAAATCTCATCTCATAACAAAGTAATTAGACATTAAAAAAAATATTATACATTAAAAAAAATCTCATCTCATAACAAAGTAATTATATATTTAAAAAAAAAGTTATAAATTAAACAGAACGTAAAACCACAATTGTTAATTTTTGTAATTTTAAAAATAGTACTATTGGCTAACAAAACAACTATAGATTATAAATAAATAATAATAAAAAAAACATAACAATCTAAAATTGCTAATTTTTGTAATTTTAAAATAATATTATTGGCTAACAAAGTAACTATAGATTTAAAAAAAGAAAATGAATAATAATGTCCTAAAATCTCTCCCATAATATTTATCTCTTTCTTAAATCTCATAATCTATTTATCTATATTATATATTATATCAATGTGACTTTTCATGTTAGAGACTTTAACTGTTTCAAAACCTTAAATTTAATTTTAGTATTTTTATAAAGAAAAAATTAAAACATCTATTAGCTATTTCAAGGACATAAATATTAACCTTCAAAATTATTTAATGCAAATATTTTTCCGGTGACCCAAAAAAAAAAAAAAATAAGAAAGAAAGAAAGAAAAAAAAAAAAAAACACACACACACACACACACACATGCACACAAGTCTCAACCCCCTTCTCCCTCTCAAAATAAACCAAGCCTTAATTGAAAAAGAATATAAATCTCATACAATCTTTTTTCTCCTAAAATAAATCTAATAAAAAAGAAACTTTCTCATCTCCTATAAAATGTATACTACAGCGATCCCGGTTGCCACTTTTATTGTTCTGTTGTATTCCGGACTCGATTCCGTGAAGTTGGTAGTGGTATCTATCTTGTTGCCGTCCTTTAATTCCACTTGTTTGAGTTTTAGGATGTTTTGGGCAGGGTTGTTATAGGTTGGTTAGGCCGTGGTTTCAATCCCCTGTTGCCCAGTTTTTAGGCGTTCCGCTCGAGCGGGTCTTCTTGCGCTCAAGCGGGGATTGCACACCTCCAGTATTTCGTGTCCCTGCAAAACTTCTGCAGATGTGATTTTTACGCTCGAGCGGGTTTGCTTACGCTCGAGCGGTGGCGCTCGAGCGGGTTTGTTGGCGTTCGAGCGGGTAGTACTTTCTGGGTTTAAGTTCTGGGAGGTGGAGATCTACGCTCGAGCGGACTGGTTTTCGCGCTCGAGCGGAAGTGCTTTATTCTTGTGTCTTGGCACTCGAGCGGGCCTTGTTGCGCTCGAGCGTGTTCAGATTTTTGTTCTTGGCGCTCGAGCGTTGTGTTCTCCGCTCGAGTGGGTCGTACATATATGAGTTATCCGCTGGGTGATTTTAAATCACTTTTTGCTTTTCTTTCTCTCTCCTACTTTTTCTAAAACCCATTTTTGAGAGCCTCTCTCTCTAGAAACTCCCTTCTCTCTAGGGTTTGATCTAGTTAGAGTGTCCTCCTTCTCTTTGGCCTTTGTAAAAGTTGTGTGGATCGTCGAAGGCGTCGTTTTGATCCGAGAATCTTGGTCTTTGGAGCACTTTGGTTTTGGTTTCTTCTCCATCCGAGCTCTAACTTCGAGGTAGGGATATCCTACTCCTCTTTATGAGCTTTGTCTTTAAGTTTTAGTATTTTGAGATGTTGGGGTTGGTTTGGTAATTTTGTGAAAGTTTGGGGCCTTTGTGTAAATTTACAAAAGTTGGGGTTTTAGCTGTATAAAACCTAGATGCATGTTTGGCATGGAAAAGTGAAATTAATGATAAAACATTAATAAAAATGGAACCTAAGGGTTGTAATGTTAATTATGGAAAATGCCCTAATTACATTGGTTAATTAATTTGCATAATTAATTATGAGAAATGAGGAATTGATTTGGAAAGTTGTGGGATTAAAGGGTGTAGTTGAATTATTTATCACTCACCTAGTTGAAATGTTGATTATATATCCATTGTTGCATTTATTTTCTGTATAGAAATAACTGCTTTGGGCTATCGGTGGAGGATAGTCTTGATTGTTGTAGACAATGCATGATGATTAGGCAAACTGGAACTAATCACTGGAATGTGTCATTGAGTATGACGGTTGAAAGAACACATTAAATTTATGTGTTGTGTGATGATGTGTATAATTATTGTTTACATGCATTGTGTTGTGTTGGAGGAGATAGGGGATGTACTTCACGGTTTAGGGGAAGATAGGGGATGGACCTTTAAACCGGATGTTGTTGGGAGGAGATAGGGGATGGACTCCATAGATAGAGCTCATATGCTTATCTATTAATGTGTTGACAGAGCTCATATGCTTGTCATTGGAAGTGTGATAGTGCTCATATGCATATCTGTGGAAGTGATGATATAGCTTGTATGCTTATCTGTTGGTGTGTGATATAGCTAGTATGCTTATCTATTATGAAATGGGAAAGTGCTTAATATGAGTTACTGCCTCATATGAGTTGTTTGGCCAGGTTCTGAGCCATGGTTATAAATTGACAATGAGAAAGGAATTGGAAAATGAATTGTAATATGGACTTGTATGTCATGAAACTGTAAAGTGTGATAAGGGAAAGTATCAGTGTTGGCCATCTATCAACTGCTAATCTTTTAGTCATTGTTCATATTTGGTTTAGTATATTTCTACTGGGCTGTGGCTCACCCTATATGGGAATATCATTTTCAGGTACAGGTAGCATGCCACCTCCAAGGACGTAGCTTGGAAGGCTAGAGGCAGGCGGACTTTTGTTGTTTTATTTCTTTGATGTATTACATGTATATTCAAGCCAAGGGCTTAATGTGTAAATGAGTTAGTACTCTTTTGTTGTAACCAAGTGTTAACTTGGAAAGCTGTAAGCCTACAGGGCATTTGCTTTTGTTGTTAACATGTAATACTTTTGGTAATGGAACTCTGATGAATAGAAGAATGTGGAACTTTTATATATCAATCCATGTCTATATTGATGGGTTTAATGTTATTATTTTGAGGGCGTTACATCTTGGTATCAGAGCGTACCGGGTTCGAATACTTTGGGTACGTGGGAAGTGATTAGGATCACAATGGGTTTGTCTCGCTTGATTGAGACTTAGGTGTAGTGTCATATGTTATGTGCTTAATTGATAACATGCTTATATGACTATGTGGGTATGGGATTTAGTTTCTAGGATGTTGATTGGATCATTGGGTTTCTATGAGTCTTGTTGGAAAGGCACTTGATCAATGCTGTTTCTAACCGGAACTCTAGTAACGCCTCGGGACTATCATTATCCGGAAATGAAATTCGTAAGTGCTTATGTGTTTATGTGCTTCCGTGGAATGAATTACAGTTGTCCATGCATTAGGACGTGAGTGTTATAGCTTCGGCACATTTATGAATGTGCTAATAGTCTTGGTTGCCTTTATTAGGATGTCAGGACGAGGACGCGGTAGGCGTGGCAGGCGTGGTAGGCAGGAGATGCCTTTACCGAAGGAGGTTCCGGCAGTGCAGGAGGGAGTTGGTCAGGCCAATGTGGCCGAGCCAACGGGTCAGCAGGCTATGAGTGCCTTGGCACGAGAGATAGCAGGAGCTTTGGGTATTCTCAGAGTTGGGAATCAGGCAGCTGAGGCAGGGCCTTCTTTCTTGAAGAGGGAGTTCTTCCGGTCTAACCCGGATGAGTTTGTTGGGGATCCAAAGGAGCCACTGAAGGCTGACGAGTGATTGGAACAAATGAGTAAGACGTTCGAGATGCTTGGCATCGAGGACGGGGCACTGAAAGTGACCTTGGCATCCTTCCAGCTAAAGGGAGATGCGGGTCAATGGTGGAAGTACGAGAAGGCTCGTGTGGGTGGTACATGGGAGGCATTTGTAAATGCTTTCCAGGAGAGGTTCTTATCTGCAGTGGCTAGGGAGAAGCTGAGGGATCAGTTTAGCCGGCTTAATCAGCAGGGTATGTCTGTGGCAGAGTTTGAGGCCACTTTCACTAGTTTGTCCAGGTTTGCACCTGAGTTGGTGGCGTCCGAAGAACGCCGTTGCTATGAGTTTGAACGGAAGTTGAGGCGGGGCCTCAAGTTGAGGGTTGGTGGGTCTTACATCCGAGAGTATAGACATTTAGTGGATGCTACAGCTCACATGGAGCTCATGATGCAGGAGGAGGATGAGGGGCAGAAGGGCTCCAAGAGGGGCCAGGATGGTCAGGGTGATGGCAGGAGACAGAGGGGTTATAACCTTCAGCAGCCTCAAGGTGGAGTTGCTAGATCGACCTTTCCGGTGCCGAGTGCAGGCTCGGGAAGAGGCAGTCAGGGAGGCCTGACTTGTTTTGCGTGTGGCCAGCTGGGTCACAAGTCTTCGGTTTGCCCGCAGAAGGGCGGAGGTCAGAGAGCTGCTTCTTCTTCAGCTAGACCCCAAAGTCAGAGTTTGGGCAGAGGGCAGCCCTTATCTTGCTATCAGTGTGGTCAACCTGGGCACCTGAAGAGGTATTGCCCGTAGTTGAGTGCTACTTCAGGAGTGTCTGGTTCTAGGCAGACGCAGAGTTATCAGCCAGCTCAGTCTGTGCAGGCCTCGAGGGCCAATCCGGGAGCTTCGTCATCTCAGTCAGTGCAGCAGTCGTATGCTCCGAGGGGTGAGCAGGTGGATCAGGGGCCTACAGGGTGCGTGTATGCTGTTACCGCGCAGGATCTAGTACCGGCTCCATCAGTAGTGAGAGCTACCTTTTTGTTTTGCAACTCGGTTGCTAATGTGTTGATTGATACGGGTGTATCTCATTCTTTTGTATCTGCTGCATTTGCATCTGTTTTGGAGTTGGAGTTAGCACAGTTAGCATCTCCTATTTGTGTAGTGTCACCTCTTGGGGGTGAACTGATCTTGAAACAAGGTGTTAGAGGTTGTGATATAGAGGTCGCCGACCATAAGCTTCCTTTTCCTTTTGTAGTTATGCCCATGAAGGGTTTTGATGTTATTTTGGGTATGGACTGGCTATCGTCATACCGGGCTGTTATTGATTGCTACCGCCAGAGGGTCACGTTATGTACCTTGACCGGGGAGTGGTTCCATTTCTTGGGAGACCGGGTTGGTAGTGTTTTGCCACCGGGGTATGATTCGCGAGGGCGGAGTGAGCTTAGTGGTCTACTTACTAGCTTCGAGAGTAGTGAGTGTGGTGAGACCCAGATTGTGTTGCCGAGGGTGGTTTGTGAGTACTCGGATGTCTTTCCCGAGGACCTTGTTAGTTTGCCACCCCATCGAGAGATAGAGTTCTCTATTGATCTAGTGCCCGGCACGGCGCCGATTTCTATGGCACCTTACCGTTTTGCTCCAGCAGAGTTGGTTGAGTTGAAAGTTCAGCTCCAGGAGTTGCTGGATAAGGGCTTTGTTCGTCCTAGTGTTTCACCGTGGGGAGCACCGGCCCTCTTCGCTAAAAAGAAAGATGGTGCCTTGAGATTGTGTATAGACTACCGGAAGTTGAATCGGGCTACGGTCAAGAATAAGTACCCTATGCCCCGTATAGATGATCTGTTTGACTAGTTGAAGGTTTCCCGTTGTTTCTCTAAGGTAGACTTGAGATCGGGTTACCATCAGTTGAGGGTCAGGGAGGAAGATATTCCTAAGACTGCATTCTGTACACGGTATGGCCATTATGAGTTTCTGGTGATGCCATTCGGGCTTACCAATGCACCGGCAGTCTTTATGGACTTGATGAACCGGATCTTTCGGGAATTCTTGGATCGATTTGTAGTCGTTTTCGTGGACGACATTCTTATCTATTCGCCTTCTGAGGAGGAGCACGAGGAACACTTGAGAGTAGTGCTTGAGTTGCTTAAAGCCCATAGGCTATACGCCAAGTTTGGGAAGTGTGAGTTCTGGCTGAGGGAAGTCAAATTCTTAGGCCACGTGGTATCCGGGGAAGGGGTGTCTGTTGATGCATCCAAGGTTGAGGCAGTGCAAGATTGGGCGCAGCCTAAGAGTGTGTTTGAGATCCGCAGTTTTCTGGGATTAGCTGGGTATTACCGTCGGTTTGTGAAAGATTTATCCAGGCTAGCTTCGCCGTTGACCAGATTGACGAGGAAAGGGGTCAAGTTTGTATGGAGTGAGACTTGTGAAAAGTCGTTCCAAGAGTTGAAGGTTAGATTGACCACTGCTCCGGTTTTGATTATTCCGGAGAGAGGACTGGGTTATGCAGTCTATTGTGATGCCTCACGAGAGGGTTTGGGTTGCGTGTTGATGCAAGAGGGGAAAGTGGTAGCTTATGGCTCACGTCAGTTGAAAATTCACGAAAAGAATTACCCTACACACGACCTAGAGTTAGCAGCAGTGATCTTTGCCTTGAAGATTTGGAGGCACTACCTTTATGGTGAGAGGTTCGAGGTATTCTCGGACCACAAGAGTTTGAAGTATCTGTTTACACAGAGAGACTTGAATTTGAGGCAGAGGAGATGGATGGAGTTCATTGAGGACTATGATTTTGAGTTGCACTATCATCCGGGGAATGCCAATGTTGTGGCCGATGCCCTTAGTAGGAAATCCATTAGTGATGTAGCTTGTATAGCCATCCGAGAATGGGGGATGTTAGGTGTACTTGGCGAGTTTGATATGCATCTGGGTGAATCTGTTGAGGCTGCGGCCTTGTTTTCTGTTGTTGCGCAGCCTACACTTGTGACTCGAGTGTTAGAGGCACAGAGAGGTGACCTTGAGGTAGAGTCCTTCCGAGAGAAGATCTCCGGTGGGAAAGTTGAGAAAGGTTTGACGGTGTATCCCGACCAGAGTGTGAGATACCGAGACCGTTTGTTTGTGCCGGAGTCTTGCCGAGAGGAAGTACTCCGAGAGTTCCATCATTCGCGCCTTGCGGTGCATCCGGGAGGCACTAAGATGTATCGAGATTTGGGTCGCCAGTTTTGGTGGCGGGGTATTGCAACGCCCTAAAAATTAACCCATTATATATATATCATTGACATGCATTATTTAAAGAAAACACTTTAATAATTCATTATAATATTCATCAGAGTCTTACTAAACAAAAGCATTACATGTAACATCAAATTAAATGCCCTGCAGGCTTACATCTTTCCAAGCCAACACTTGGACACAAAAGTATGAGTTCTAACTCAATTACAAATAAAGCCCTAGGCTTGAGTGTTTACATGTACTAACAAATAAAAGCAAACAACTGAAAATAGTCTTCAGAATCCAAGTCCTTCCAAGCTAAGTCCTTGGAGGTAGCTTATCACCTGAACCTGAAAATGATGTTCCCATAAAGGGTGAGCCACAGCCTAGTAGAAATATACTAAACCACATATAAGCAATGAATAAAGCAATAGCATTCGACAGATGGTTAACCAAGATAATCAATTACTTCATTTTACAGTCTCATGACACTATTGTCTAAAACACGTTTTACTTTCCAACTTTATCAATATGGCTCAGAACCTGGCCAAACTTACAACAGTGAATTATATATATCAGATTCACATTCTTCCAATGTCAACAAACAAATGAGACTCAAGCTCAAAACAAAACACTTCATACTTCCAGATTGATACACATTTTAGTGCTGTATCAATAAAAACACTTCTATATAAATAAGCACACATAAAAGTGATGCTAATGGAGTCCATCCCCTATCTCCTCCCAAACAAAATCCGGTTTAGAGGTCTATCCCCTATCTTCCCCTAAACCGTGGAGTACATCCCCTATCTCCTCCCACACAAAACAATGTATGTAAACACATAACATATACAACACACAATCAATACACATAATGTCTGTATTAATTCAACAGTCAAAATTTATGACTTAATCAATGATTAGTTTCAGTTATCCCTAATCCACATGCAGTGTCTAAAACAATCGCAGCTATCCTCCACCGATAGCCCAAAACAGTTATTTGTAAACAGGAAATAAATGAATCAACTACTATAATTCCAACATTTTCATAGGTGAGTGATTAAACAAATCAACTACACCATTTAATTAATAAATTCCTCAATTTCATGAACTCAACTAAATTCCCCAATTTTCCCTAAATTAATTATACAAATTAATTTATTACAACAATTAGAGTTTTTCCCAAAATTACCAAACAACCCCCAACATATCAAAATACCAAAACTTAGGACCAAAACCTATAATATGGAGTAGGAAATCCCTACCTCGAAGAAATAGCCCCAAAAGAGAAGATGGAGATGAAGACCCAAACTTCAAAGTGCTCCAAACTACCAACAATTCAGATTAAAACGAAACCCTTGACTCACACACTCTTTTTAATGAAGGATCTAGGGTAGAAACACACCCTAAGTGGATCAAATCTAAGAGAGAAGGTGAGTAGGGAGAGAGAGAAGTCGGACCTTAGGGTTTGGAATCTAAAAAGAGGATGAGAAACTGATCAAAACCCGCTGCTGTCTAATTAAACTGGACAGGCTCGCTTGAGCGAAGAATTGGTCGCTCGAGCGACCAGACACAAGAAATACTCGCTCGAGCAAAGAAAAGCTCGCTCGAGCCAAGAATGCAAAGCTACAGGTCCATACCAGACGCAAACTCTCGCTCGAGCGATCAAACCCTGGCTCGAGCGAAGAACCAAAAACAACAGCTCGCTCGAGCGACCAACTCCTCGCTCGAGCGAAGATCCAAAATTCTGGACAGCAACACTTGGTTTCTAAACCCAACCAACCTGAAACAAACCTGCCCAACACATCCTATAACTCCAAATGAGAAGATAAGGGACGACAACAACAATTATACAATGACAGAATCTACGAAACTTAAGTTCGGATACAATAATCAAATGGGAAAAGACCAGGGTCGCTATAACCTCCCCCCCTTAAAAGAATTTCGTCCCCGAAATTAAGCATAAGTTTGTAAACAAAACAAGTTTTTTTTTTTTTTCTTCTCAATTCTCAAAGATATTATATAACAACAATAAACATCTTGACCCAATACTGGTCACTACATCTCTTTATCAAGAGGTATCTCACAATATATATAAAACAACATATATCTCAACCTGTATCATTATTATGCATTATTCCTTTCAGTGTTAACAATTCCCATATCATATTCTATCGCATGATATATACAACACATTCAACAATGTACTCAACAGATGCAATGTTACACTAAACTTCTATAATGAAGCCAGTTTCAAGATACACCCATTTACCAAGACAAATTCAATGTTTTACAACTTAAGACATATATAAAGCTCTTAAATTCAACAATATAACAGAATCTAATTATAAGATTACAAATCAACAAACATGTCCGGATATTTCTGGCGGACTTCCAATTCACGTTCCCAAGTGGCTTCCTCCATTCCGTGATGTTTCCACAAAACTTTCACCAAAGGGATGGTTTTGCCTCGCAAAACTTGATCCCGCCTATCCAAGACTCGAATCGATCTCTCCTCATATGAGACATCCTCATCAACCACTAAATCGGTCCAATCCAACACATGTGATGGATCCGGCTCATACTTCCGAAGCATACTCATATGAAACACGTCATGTACTCCGGACAACTGCGGCGATAAAGCTAAACGATAAGCAGCCTCACAAATCCTCTCAAGGATCTCAAATGGACCAATGAACCGAGGGGACAACTTCCCGCTCTTCCCAAACCTCATCAAACCCCGCCTAGGTGATATCTTCAGAAAGACACGATCACCCAACTCAAACACCAAAGGTCTCCTCCTACGGTCTGCATAAGATTTCTGACGACTCTGTGCTGTAACAAGCCTCTTACGGATAAGCTCAACTTTCTCCGTCGTTTCCCTCACCAACTCTGGACCCAACAGAGGTGCATCACCCACCTCGGCCCAACAAACAGGAGATCTACACGGTCGGCCATACAAGGCCTCAAATGGTGCCATACCGATACTAGACTGGAAACTGTTGTTGTAGGCAAACTCCACCAACGGCAAGTGCCTCTCCCATGACCCACTAAAGTCTAGAACACAACCCCGAAGCATATCCTCAAGGATCTGAATAGTACGCTCGGACTGCCCGTCAGTCTGAGGATGATAAGCCGTGCTAAAGGTCAACTTAGTGCCTAAGGCACTCTGCAAACTCTGCCACAACCTGGCAGTAAAACGAGGATCTCTATCTGAGACGATCGTCACTGGGACCCCGTGCAACCTCACTATGTCCCGAATGTATAGGTCGGCAAGATGATCTACCGAATCTCTCACGCGCATAGGAATGAAGTGCGCCGACTTAGTCAACCCGTCTACAACCACCCAAATAGCATCACTACCCCGCTGACTCCTCGGAAGACCCACAACGAAGTCCATAGTGACGTGTTCCCACTTCCACTCGGCAATAGGCAAGGGTTGCAACAAACCCGCCGGCCTCTGATGTTCGGCCTTCACTTGCTGACAAGTAAGGCACTTAGATACGAAAGCTGCTACATCTCTCTTCATACCCCGCCACTAGAACTGGCGACCCAAATCCCGATACATCTTAGTGCCTCCCGGATGCACCGCAAGGCGTGAATGATGAAACTCTCGGAGTACCTCCTCTCGGCAAGACTCCGGCACAAACAGACGGTCTCGGTATCTCACACTCAGGTCGGAATATACCGTCAAACCCTTCTCAACCTTCCCACCAGAAATCTTCTCACGGAGAGATTCTACCTCAAGGTCACCTCTCTGAGCCTCTAACACTCGAGTCACAAGTGTAGGCTGTGCAACAACAGAAAACAAGGCCGCAGCCTCAACGGATTCGCCCAGAAGTAAATCAAACTCCCCAAGTGCACCCAACATCTCCCATTCTCGGATGGCTATACTAGCTATGTCACCAACAGGTTTCCTGCTAAGGGTATCGGCCACCACATTGGCCTTTCCCGGATGATAATGCAACTCAAAGTCATAATCCTCTATGAACTCCATCCACCTCCTCTGCCTCAAGTTCAAGTCTTTTTGTGTAAACAAATATTTCAGACTCTTATGATCCGAGAATACCTCAAATCTCTCACCATAAAGATAATGCCTCCAAATCTTCAAGGCAAATATCACAGCTGCTAACTCTAGATCATGCGTAGGGTAATTCTGCTCGTGAATTTTCAACTGACGTGAGCCATAGGCAACTACTTTCCCTTCTTGCATTAATACACAACCCAAACCCTCTCGTGAGGCGTCACAATAGACTGCATAACCCAACCCTCTCTCTGGAATAATCAATACTGGAGCGGTGGTTAGTCTAACTTTCAACTCCTGAAACGACTTTTCACAAGTCTCACTCCATACAAATTTGACTCCCTTCCGAGTCAACCTAGTTAAAGGCGAAGATAATCTGGAGAAATCTTTCACAAACCGGCGATAATACCCAGCTAACCCCAGAAAACTGTGGATCTCAAACACACTCTTAGGCTGTGCCCAATCTTGCACTGCCTCAGTCTTGGATGTATCAACAGACACTCCTTTCCCAGAAACTACATGGCCTAAGAACTTGACCTCTTCTAGCCAGAACTCACACTTCCCAAACTTAGCATAAAGCTTATGGGCTCTAAGTAACTCAAGCACCACTCTCAAGTGTTCCTTGTGCTTTTCCTCAGAAGGTGAATAGATAAGGATGTCGTCCACGAAGACGACTACAAAACGATCTAAAAATTCCCGGAAAATTTGGTTCATCAAATCCATAAACACTGCTGGTGCATTGGTGAGCCCAAATGGCATCACCAGAAACTCATAGTGGCCATACCGCGTACGGAATGCCGTCTTCGGAATATCCTCCTCCGGAATATCCTCCTCCCTGACTCTGAACTGATGATAACCCGATCTCAAGTCTATCTTAGAGAAACAACAGGAACCCTTCAACTGATCAAACAAATCATCTATACGAGGCATAGGGTACTTATTCTTAACCGTAGCCCGATTTAATTTCCGGTAATCTATACAAAGTCTCAAAGCACCACCTTTCTTTTTAACAAAGAGAGCCGGTGCTCCCCACGGCGAAACACTAGGACGTATATAGCCCTTGTCTAGTAATTCCTGGAGCTGAATCTTCAACTCAACTAACTCGGCTGGGGCAAAACGATAAGGTGCCATAGAAATTGGTGTCGTGCCGGGCACTAGGTCAATAGAGAATTCAATCTCTCGATGCGGTGGCAAACCAACAAGATCCTCGGGAAAGAAGTCCGAGTACTCACAAACCACCCTTGGCAACACAATCTGAGTCTCATCATCCTCACTAATCGAAAGGTTAGCAAGTAGACCACTAAGCTCACTCCGTCCTCGCGGAACATACCCCGGTGGCAACACATCACCAACCCGGTCCCCCAAAAAATGGAAATACTCTCCGCTCACGGTACAACAAGTGACCCTCTGGCGGTAGCAATCAATAACTGCCCGGTATGACGATAACCAGTCCATACCCAAAATAACATCGAAACCCCTCATAGGCATAACTACAAAGGAAAATGGGATTCTATGATAATCAACCTCTATATCA
This sequence comes from Camellia sinensis, assembly GCF_055761805.1. Lineage (NCBI taxonomy): Eukaryota > Viridiplantae > Streptophyta > Magnoliopsida > Ericales > Theaceae > Camellia > Camellia sinensis. Next base: position 12,445,146 of record NC_138970.1, read on the forward strand.
CAACCCCTAACACCTTGTTTCAAAATCAATTCACCCCCAAGAGGTGACACTACACATATAGGAGATGCTAACTGTGCTAACTCCAACTCCAAAACAGATGCAAATGTAGCAGACACAAAGGAATGAGATGCACCCGTATCAATCAAAACACTAGCAACCGAGTTGCAAAACAAGAAGGTACCTCTCACAACTGATGGTGCCGGCACAAGATCCTGCGCGGCAACAGCATACACGCGCCCAGACGACCTCTGATCAACTTGCTCACCCCTAGGAGCAAAAGATTGCTGCACCGACTGGGACGATGAAGCCCCCTGATTGGCCCTCGAGGCCTGCCCCGACTGAGCTGGCTGCTGACCCTGAATCGGCCTCAAACTAGATGCACCAGGTGTGCCACCCAACTGCGGGCAATACCTCTTCATATGCCCTGGCTGACCACACTGATAACACGAGAGTGGCTGGCCTCTACCCTGACTCTGGCTCTGAGATCGAGCCGAAGATGATGCTGCTCTCTGCACTCCTCCCCTCTGAGGACAAACTGGAGACTTGTGACCCAGCTGGCCACACTTGAAACAGGTAATGTCTCCCTGACTGCCTTTCCCCGAACTAGCACTCGGCACAGGAAAAGTCGATCTAGAAAAGCTACCCTGAGACTGCTGAGGATTAAAACCCTTCTGTCTTCTACCATCACTCTGACCATCCTGACTCCTCTTGGAGCCCTTCTGTCCTTCCTCCTCCTCCTGCATCATAATTTCCATGTGGGCTGCAGCATCAACCATACGCCCATAATCCCTAATCATAGTTCCCCCAACTCTCAGCTTGAGGCCACGCCTCAACTTCTTCTCAAACTCAATACAACGGCGTTCCTCAAACGCCACCAACCCAGGTGCAAACCTGGACAAGCTAGTAAATGCAGCCTCAAACTCGGCCACTGAAGAACTCGCCTGCTTAAGCTGACAAAACTGGTCTCTCAGCTTCTCCCTGACTGCTGGAGATAAGAACTTCTCCTGGAAAGCATTCACAAATGCCTCCCATGTACCTCCTATACGACCCTTAGTGAACTTCCACCACTGACCCGCATCCCCCTTCAGCTGGAAAGATGCCAAGGTCACTTTCAACCCCTCGTCTTCGATGCCAAGCATCTCAAACGTCTTCGTTGTCTGTTCGAGCCATTCATCTGCCTTAAGCGGCTCTTTAGGATCACCCACAAATTCAACCGAATTAGACCTGAAGAACTCCTTCTTCAGAAAGGAAGGTCCTGCATCCGCAACAACAACCTGAGCTTGATTCTCAGCTCTGAGAATGCCTACTGACTCCCTGAATGCCCCTGCTATCTCTCGGGCTAGAGCGCCCAAAGCTTGCTGGCCTACTGGCTCGGCCACATTGGCCTGGCCAATACCCTCCTGAACTGCCTGAATCTCCTCTCGCACAGGCACCTCCTGCCTACCCGGCCTACCACGCCTACCGCGCCCTCGTCCTCGTCCGGACATCCTAATGAAGGAAAACAAAGATGTTAGCACATTAATAAATGTGCCGAAGCTAAACACTCACGTCCTAATGCATTGGACAACAATAATTCATTCCACATAAGCACATAATCAATAAGCACCTACGAATTTCATTCCCGGATAATGATTGTCCCAATGCGTTACTATAGTTCCGGTTGGAAGCAGCAGTGATCAAGTGCCTTTCCAACAAGACTACTAGAAACTCAAGGGTCCAATCAACATCCTAGAAACTACATTCCATACCCACATAACCACATAAACATGTTATCACATAAGCATATAACATTACACTATGTCTCTATCAAACGAGACGAACCCAATGTGATACTAATCACTTCCCACGTACCCAAAGTATTCAAACCCGGTACGCTCTGATACCAAGTTGTAACGCCCTAAAAATTAACCCATTATATATATATATATATATATCATTGACATGTATCAATAGACACTCCTTCCCCGGATACCACGTGGCCTAAGAATTTGACTTCCCTCAGCCAGAACTCACACTTCCCAAACTTGGCATACAGCCTATGGGCTCTAAGTAACTCAAGCACCACCCTCAAGTGTGCCTCATGCTCCTCCTCAGAAGGCGAATAGATAAGGATGTCGTCCACAAAAACGACTACAAACCGATCCAAGAATTCCCAGAAGATCCGGTTCATCAAGTCCATAAAGACTGCCGGTGCATTGGTGAGCCCGAATGGCATCACCAAAAACTCATAATGGCCATACCGCGTACGGAATGCCGTCTTCGGAATATCCTCTTCCCTGACCCTCAACTGGTGGTAACCCGATCTCAAATCTATCTTAGAGAAACAACGGGAACCCTTCAACTGGTCAAACAGGTCATCTATACGAGGCATAGGGTACTTGTTCTTAACCGTAGCCCGATTCAACTTCCGGTAATCTATACAAAGTCTCAAAGCACCACCTTTCTTTTTAACAAAGAGGGCCGGTGCTCCCCACGGCGAAACACTAGGACGTATAAAACCCTTGTCTAGTAACTTCTGGAGCTGAATCTTCAACTCAACTAATTCGGCTGGGGCAAAACGATAAGGTGCCATAGAAATTGGTGGCGTGCCGGGCACTAGGTCAATAGAGAATTCAATCTCTCGATGCGGTGGCAAACCAACAAGATCCTCGGGAAAGAAGTCCGAGTACTCACAAACCACCCTTGGCAACACAATCTGAGTCTCATCATCCTCACTAATCGAAAGGTTAGCAAGTAGACCACTAAGCTCACTTCGTCCTCGTGGAACATACCCCGGTGGCAACACATCACCGACCCGGTCCCCCAGAAAATGAAAATACTCTCCGCTCACGGTACAACAAGTGACCCTCTGGCGGTAGCAATCAATAACTGCCCGGTATGACGATAACCAGTCCACACCCAAAATAACATCGAAACCCTCATAGGCATAACTACAAAGGAAAATGGAATTCTATGAAAATCAACCTCTATATCACAACCCCTAACACCTTGTTTCAAGATCAATTCACCCCCAAGAGGTGACACTACACATATAGGTGATGCTAACTGTGCTAACTCCAACTCCAAAACAGATGCAAATGCAGCAGACACAAAGGAATAAGATGCACCCGTATCAATCAAAACATTAGCAACCGAGTTGCAGAACAAGAAGGTACCTCTCACAACTGATGGTGCCGGTACAAGATCCTGCGCGGTAACAGCATACACACGCCCAGACGACCTCTGATCAACCTGCTCACCCCTAGGAGCACAAGATTGCTGCACTGACTGGGACGATGAAGCCCCCTGATTGGCCCTCGAGGCCTGACCCGACTGAGCTGGCTGCTGACCCTGAATCGGCCTCAAACCAGATGCACCAGGTGTGCCACCCAACTGCGGGCAATACCTCTTCATATGCCCTGGCTGACCACACTGATAACACGAGAGTGGCTGGCCTCTACCCTGATTCTGGCTCTGAGATCGAGCCGAAGCTGATGCTGCTCTCTGCACTCCTCCCCTCTGAGGACAAACTGGAGACTTGTGGCCCAGCTGGCCACACTTGAAACAGGTAATGTCTCCCTGACTGCCTTTCCCCGAACTAGCACTCGGCACAGGAAAAGTCGATCTAGAAAAGCTACTCTGAGACTGCTGGGGATTAAAACCCTTCTGTCTCCTACCATCACTCTGACCATCCTGACTCCTCTTGGAGCCCTTCTGTCCTTCCTCCTCTTCTTGCATCATGATCTCCATATGGGCTGCAGCATCAACCATACGCCCATAATCCCGAATCATAGTTCCCCCAACTCTTAGCTTGAGTCCACGCCTCAACTTCTTCTCAAACTCAATACAGCGGCGTTCCTCAGACGCCACCAACTCAGGTGCAAACCTGGACAAGCTAGTAAATGCAGCCTCAAACTCGGCCACTGAAGAACTCGACTGCTTAAGCTGGCAGAACTGGTCTCTCAGCTTTTCCCTAACTGCTGGAGATAAGAACTTCTCCTGGAAAGCATTCACAAAAGCCTCCCATGTAGCTCCTATACGACCCTTAGTGAACTTCCACCACTGACCCGCATCCCCCTTCAACTGAAAAGATGCCAAGGTCACTTTCAACCCCTCGTCTTCGATGCCAAGCATCTCAAACATCTTCGTTGTCTGTTCAAGCCATTCATCTGCCTTAAGCGGCTCTTTAGGATCACCCACAAATTCATCCGGGTTAGACCGGAAGAACTCCCTCTTCAGAAAAGAAGGTCCTACATCTGCAGCAACATCCCGAGCTTGATTTTCAGCTCTGAGGATGCCTACTGACTCCCTGAATGCCCCTGCTATCTCTCGGGCTAGAGCGCCCATAGCCTGCTGGCCTACTGGCTCGGCCACGTTGGCCTGGCCAATTCCCTCCTGAACTACCGGAATCTCCTCTGGCACAGGCACCTCCTGCCTACCCGGCCTACCACGCCTACCGCGTCCTCGTCCTCGTCCTAACATCCTAATAAAGGAAACACAGACATTAGCACATTAATAGATGTGCCGAAGCTAAACACTCGCGTCCTAATGCATTGGACAACAATAATTCATTCCACGTAAGCACATAATCACATAAGCACCTACGAATTTCATTCCCGGAATAATGATAGTCCCAATGCGTTACTATAGTTCCGGTTGGAAGCAGCAGTGATCAAGTGCCTTTCCAACAAGACTATAAGAAACTCAAGGTCCAATCAACATCCTAGAAACTACATTCCATACCCACATAATCACATAAACATGTTATCATATAAGCATAAAACATTACACTAAGTCTCTATTAAACGAGACGAACCCAATGTGATACTAATCACTTCCCACGTACCCAAAGTATTCAAACCTGGCTCTGATACCAAGTTGTCACGCCCTCAAAATAAACCCATTATATATATACAATTGACATGCATTATTTAAAGAAAACAATTTATTAATTCATTCATCAGAGTATTACCAAATAAAAGCATTACATGTAACATCAAATAAAATGCCCTGCAGGCTTACATCATTCCAAGCCAACTCTTGGATACAAAAAGATGAGTTCTAACTCAATACAAGAAAAGCCCTAGGCTTGGATGTTTACATGTACTAATAAATAAAGACAATTAACTGAAGATAGTCTTCAAAATCCAAGTCCCTTCCAAGCTAAGTCCTTGGAGGTTGCTTATCACCTGAACCTGAAAATGATGTTCCCATATAGGGTGAGCCACAGCCCAGTAGAAATATACTAAATCACATATAAGCAATGAATAAAGCAATAGCATTCAACAGATGGTTAACCAAGATAATCAATTACCCCATTTTACAGTCTCATGACACTATTGTCTAAGACACGTTTTACTTTCCAATTTTATCAACAAGGCTCAGAACCTGGCCAAACTTACAACAGTGAATTACATAAATCATATTCACATCCCTCCAATATCAACAACAAATGAGACTCAAGCTCAAATCAAAACACTTCATACTTCCAGATTGATACACATTTTAGTGCTGTATCAATAAAACACTTCTATATAAATAAGCACACATAAAAGTGATGCTAATGGAGTCCATCCCCTATCTCCTCCCAAACAAAATCCGGTTTAGAGGTCCATCCCCTATCTTCCCCTAAACCGTGGAGTACATCCCCTATCTCCTCCTACACAAAACAATATATGCAAATGCAAATGCAATGCTCAATCAATACACGTATTTTCTGTATCAATGCAATAGTCAAAATTAATGACTTAACCAATGTGATTAGTTTCAGTTATTCCTAATCCACATGCAATGTCTACAACAATCACGACTATCCTCCACCGATAGCCCAAAACAGTTATTTCTAAACTGAAAATAACTATGTTAACAATTCAATAGACAAATGATTCAAATTATCCAACTACGCCATTTAATCAATGAATTTCCCAATTCCATGAATCAATTATACAAATTAATTAAATAATACAACTAGAGTTTTTTCCAAAATTTACCAAAGTATCCCCAACATATCAAAATACCAAAACTTAGAACAAAACCTATAAAATGGAGTAGGAAATCCCTACCTCGAAGAAATAGCCCCAAAAGAGAAGATGGAGATGAAAGCCCAAACTCCAAAGTGCTCCAAACTACCAACAATTCAGATTAAATGGAAGCCCTCGACCCACTCTACCTTTTTAATAAAGGATCTAAGGTAGAAACTCACTCTAAGTAGATCAATCCTAAGAGAGAAGGTGTGTAGAGGGAGAGAGAACTCGTACCTAGGGTTTTGGAATCTGAAAGGGAATGAAAAACTGATCTGAAACACGTTGCTGCCTATTTAAACCTGACAGGCTCGCTCGAGCGAAGACTTGGTCGCTCGAGCGACCAGACACAGAAAAGATACGCTCGAGCCAAGAAAACCTTGCTCGAGCCAACAACCCAAAAGCTCGCTCGAGCGAAGAACTCAAACCCTCAGGTCTGTAACCAGACTCACGCTCGAGCGAAGGAACTATTGCTCGAGCGAAGAACGAACTAACTCGCTCGAGCGAAGAAAAGCTTGCTCGAGCCAAGAATGCAAAGCTACAGGTCCAAACCAGACGCAAGCTCTCGCTCGAGCTACCAAACCCCGGCTCGAGCGAAAAACCAAAACAACATCTCGCTCGAGCGACAAACTCCTCGCTCGAGCGAAGATCCAAAATTCTGGACAGCAACACTTGGTTTCTAAACCCAACCAACCTGAAACAAACCTGCCCAACACTTCCTATAAGTCCAAATGAGCAAATAAGGGACAACAACAACAATTATAAAATGACAGAATCTACGGAACCTAAGTCCGGATACAATAATCAAACGGGAAAAGACCGGGGTCGCTATACCTTCTTTCCCTGAACAATCACAATGAAGAAATGATGCAAGCTTAACTCTCTCACAAATCGAACTAGAACGATAATTTGCAGTACTTAAGCATTCTCCATTTGCCATAAATACTGCAAGATCATGAATGATCTCATGCATTCTACAGGTATTTGATAAATTGCCGTGTTGTTTTTCAATTTTTTCTAAGAAAAATATGAAACATAATCGACCCAAATAATCAATACCATGTATCTTCCAACTCACGATTTAGGCCACATAACTTAATGATCCCCTGCGCCCTCCACAACTGGATCAATTTATCGATCTCAATTTCATAGCTTTTTGGGAAGATTGAACAATATATGTGTAACAGCGCCCGCGTGGGAGGCCTCGTGCTACAGTTCGGACTCGATTTGTGTCACGGTTCTTAATCTGAACCAAAGAGTCCAAATCTGGCAAATCGTTTTGAGAAACAGATTTTTGAAAAAGTAGTGCCAAACATGGACTGCTTTGCCAGATACAGAGTCGCCACCTAAATATTTTAAAATGGGAGAATTTAGGAAACCCTGACTCGGTGCCGAAGGCCACATGTCCGTCATCACCGGAGTTGTCTCGGCTCGGGAGCTTGGGTACGATCGGGGAAGGTCAGCTATGAGCACCCCCTTTCGCCCGGTCCGAAGACCGGCCTCTACTAACCGTGATATCCGTTTTTGAAAACTTTACGTGTTCTTATTCCATTTATTAGCCTAGAATTACTATGTTATGCGCACAGCAAACAAGTATAGACTAGATTGCCTAATTTGGAAATAAACATTGCATATCCGTTTGGTTTGAAAATGCTTTGGAATTTGCTACTCGCAAGTAGGCTAAAATACGGATTTCAACGAGTTTTTCCAACTCAAACAATCCGGCCTTCACCCACAGGCATTCAAAACAGTTTAACACATAAGCATCTAGCCACATGTTAAGCATGCTGTCATGGTAGCATTCACACTCATGCGATATGCTAAAGCGGAAATACTTACATAGTACTCCGTGCCAAAACAAAGAACTTGTTAGCAAACATGCATGATCCAAGTCCATGTGAAGTGCCTAATGCATCGCATACAAAATGTCGCTAAGATAGGCTCGGCTAATCCTAGACATGTCATGTGAAAATGCACAATTATCACATAGTCAATTTTTGAATTGAAGTACAAATGCCGTTAGCGTGATGTACCGAGCCTAATGCATGCAATACAAATGCATGGATGCACGCATGCATAGCATGAGGTATGCTAAATTAAACGTGCCCTAATCTACCATCATAAGCAGGTAAATAAAAGGGAAGAAAGAAGTGAGGTTGGAAGACATACACACCACCCATACACACTTATTACAGATTTGCCCTCGCTCGGAGGGACCGAATAAATATTACAAATTAATTAACTACGCAAGCTAATTAAATATTACAAATTAATTAATTAACAAATTAACTAATTAAATAAAGCGGGAAAACGCCTCGGGAAGCGCGCCACCATGCGCAAGCTGCCTCTGTTTTCCTCCCTTTCCTCCTCTGGAGGTTGTCAAAACCTCAGGACTACATCCTTGGACAGAGGGTATCATCACCGGCTAGATGGAATTTCCACCGGCAGTGTTGTATGGCCATCGGCACAAAGTTGAAGCTGTCGGCAGAGAAAATAGTGCCGGTCGGCACATTACACTGCCGGTCGGCAGAGTATTCCTGCAGAACCTGCAACTCACAGCAACAGAGGGCAAAACAAGGCATGGCAGCATATTTCAAGGCATGTATGCACCAACCATGTCTCTTATCATTGTAATGACTCAAAGGGACATGTGCCTCGGTTCTTGGACCACCAATCACGCATTTCTATGCATGATGGCCCAAAGAACCAAGTATGCAACTTTGGTTTCAAATGCAATGCAAACCAATCAAACAAATTAGGCCCTATTCCTATCACTAATTCAAGGAACAAGGCATGCATGCAAAATGCAATGCAACCTAGGCATACAAGCTAGGAATGCAACATGGCATGGCAATTAACTCATGCAAGCATACAAGCATGCATATGGCAATACAAATGAGTGCAAAGATGGACTTAAACATGAATTAGGCAGCTCTAAAAAGGCCTAAAACGGTAGCCAAAAGTGCTAAAGAGTGAGGGCTAAATGGCATACACACACACATGCACATAAGGGCCAACACTTAAGCACAAAATGAGCAACATTCAAGCACACTTGAAAGGAGGAATCATGGACTAATTAGCATGCAACATGAGCCCTAAAATTATGTTATAAAATGATGCCAAATCAAGTTATAAATCAAGCCAAAACATGCAAAGAGTAGTCCAAGTGTTCAAGGTAAATCAATGATGCATTGAACTACACTTATCATGACCAAACATGGCATGCAATCATCAACCAAAAACAGAGTTTTGGGGCATCAATACAAGACCCAAGGACCACTTAGATGGCATCTAAATGACTCCAAAACAAAGGCATGCACAAACACCAAAACATGTAGCATTGCAACACATGCTTTCAAAGCATTAAAGAGACATGCAAGGCAATCCAACAAGCATGGAAATGGGACTGAAATAGCATGTAGGATGATTCCAAATCATCAAAACAATGCAAAGATGGCATGCTACACATGCACATACTCAAGGCCAACAAGCCCAAATACAAAAGAGCTATATAATGCATGCAAAGATCAACCCAAACGACTATGGACAGAGCTAAAACATGGCAAAATAAGCACATAAACTTCACAAATACAAGCCTAAAACATGCTCCAACAAAGGCTAACAACCTAGAACATGTTAAGGCACAAATAGGGCATTACATGGCAACTATGCTAAACATGCATGAAGTTCCAAAACCAACTTGAAATCATGTTATATCATGGATATATAAGCATGAAAAACAAACCAAATATGCTCAACACACACTCAAGCATAGGCTTCCTTAGGAGGCCAAAATGTGTCCTTTTCAAGGACAACAAGGAGAGGGGGTGGCCCTCTCCTTCTTGGGACTTCAAAGCATCATCTTCACCACTGAAATCCCTCAAGATTTCAGTGGTGAAGAGACCTCAACACCAAAATCCCGGAGCTAACACAAAATGGCTCAAAATGAGGCCTTTTGAGGCCTAAGGGTGGTCAACAACCCTCAAACAACAAAACACCCTTAATAAACAATAAAGAGGGCTTAAAAATAGAACTTTTTTATGTTATACAATAATCACAAAAACAGCTCTAAGACTAGTAGAAAATCAATGCAAAAGTGGGGAAAAAAAGAACTAAGATCTCACCCTTGTAGTCCTCTTCAACAAAGGTGCTCCAATGGCCTCCTTGAGCTTGAATCCAAGACAAAAACTTCAAAACACACTCTTTAGAACCTCAGTTCCAAGAGGAAGGTGAAACACTAGGTGTTTGTGTGCAATAATGAGACACAAAACACCTAGTATGCAAAATGAGAGGAAAAGAGAGATAGGTTGTGTATGTCTAACCCTAACCCTAGAAAACCAGAGCTCTCCTCTGTATTTTCTCTCTCAAAAATGTCTAAAAGCTCTCCTCTTGCCTTAGAGAGAGCTTCTCTCTATATGTCTCTTGTAAAGCTTACAAGACAAGCTTTGCAAGAGGGAGATCCCTCCATACACGTGTATGGAGGGGACCAAAAGCTATACAGCTGTCCAAAAATATCTGCAAAAGCAGATGAACAGCAATCGGCCGGCAAAAAATGCCATCTTGGCCAAACAAAGTGCCGACCGGCACAAAATAGTGCTGACCGGCAACAAAGAGTGCCGGCCGGCAAACTATATTGCCGGTGGCAGCAAAGACCAGCCGGTGGCATCTAGCCACTGCCGGTGATGGGTGGGGATGGTCTACAAGCCCCACTCTGCCTCTCAAAGGCAAGATGCAAGTGTTTGGTGCAAAACCAGACACTAAAAGGTCAAGTTTGGAGATCCTGAGACAAGGCGCGCGAGCCGAGGCCTCCGGGAACTCCAAACGAACACAAACAAGGATAATCACCGAGTGTTCAAACAGTGACGTCCAAGTCTTGAGGACGGTCAAAAATGGGGTGTCTACAATATGAAGCAGCGTTTCAAGTCAGTCGGTAGTGAGTTGTAGCTTGATCTTAACACGCCCAAAATGTCGTGTTTCTTTTGCGCCAATTCCCATAGTTCTTTCTCTTTTAAATCCAACCATTTACTTTCATCGGTCTCCATAAACAGATTGTTACCTAAAGTCTTCGGTGCAAGAGGTCATCCGTGGCATTTTTTCACGATTTCCTTTGCAATTTCTGAGAGCTTCGCAATCCCATCATGTTCTTCCCCCAAGTTTTCATGACAACCCGCCCATTTCAAAAGCAATTCATGGCAATCTTCATCCGAAAGACTCTCTAAATTGTATATAGGAACTGTGCCAACAGTTGTAGCAACCCATTTGCTTCGTGTAGTCACTACGATCTTACTTCCCTTGGCACCCCCACCTCTCAAAAGGTTACAGAACTTAAGCCAATCTCGGTTATCACTATCACATACATCATCCAAGACGAGCAAACAATTCTTACCATGCAATTTTTCTTTGATGAGCTTCTTTATCTTACTCGAATTGAGGCCAGTGCAAGGCGAATTAGAATCAGTTATGCGTTGAATAATTTTTTGCATCACACGTTTAACGTTAGGATCTTGTGCTACTGTCACCCAAATCCTCAAGTCGAAATGCCTGACTACGGTTTCGTGATTGAACAACAATTTAACCAGAGTGGTCTTGCCAACGCCTCCGATCCCAACAATGGGGATGACAGATATGTTCTTGTGGTCAACACTAGGGGACATTATAAGTTGTAACAACCTTGCTCTATCGTTGTCCCTCCCAACGAATTCCGACTCATTTGCATTGGAGGAGAGTGACGTGCTGGCCGCCTTATGATCAGTTCCAGTTTTTTTTTGATCCTTTGTGACTATGGGATGAAATTTAGTTCTATCGTCTACGATCATATCTAATTTTTTTCTGATCTTTTCGATCCTACGACTCATTTTAAATTTAAACCGGAAATCAAGTGTGTGTGAACATGAATAGAATATGCGTACCAGTTTCTGTATTCCAATGCTTCTATGATTCATTATCCTCATTAACTGTACTTTGCGTCGCAAAGCTTCATAGTGGAATTCATCGAGCACGTTGTCAGCTTCATAGAAAGTAGCTTCGAGTCTTTCTAGCCATAGGCTTATGACAAGGTTGTTGTTTCCTTGCTGCTGCTGCTGCTGCTTCTGATTAGCATCTACGAGCACCGCCTTGATCATCGACACCCTGGCCTCGAGTGTTTTCAACTCATCTTCAAGACCCCATGCCAAGCCAACTTCCCTTAGAGCAAGAGAACCTATCTTCTCCACAACTTTACTTGCTAAGTTGAATAGAATTGCTTCAGCCATGAATGTTCTTGATGATCAAGAAGATCAAATATAAGATTATAAGCAAATAGTTATTCTTATAGCTGAGAACGAACTCACTCAGCATCCTAGACTGTTTTCAATCTTAATGAATATTTATAGAGTAAACAAAAAACTGATCTAGAAGTTCTTTTTCAACAAGATACGCAAAAATTGTGTTTATTTTGTGAAGTTTTTAGTATAAATTTTATGTATGAATAGAGTTTTTTGATATTTATGTTTCTTTATTTATAGAAGGTGATATTGAATGGGAATTACAAGGATATTTCCAGACATAGAAATATTCGAGTTTAATGATATATTGTTCATTTTTAGTTTAGTTGTCAAGATCCCATATGCCAAGCATTAGCAGCTTCGCCTTGGCACCAGCCCAAAATGGTCCCATTTAGGAGGGTGTCCGTCTTGTCGTGTTGATCGTATACGTGTCATGTCAAAATTATATTAACTTTAACTTAATTTGTTTGTTTTTTATTTTATTATGTCTTCAAAATAAGTGGCAAAAAATACATTAGCCATAAAATTTTAGTTTATATATATACATATATATTTATTTTATGGGGTTGGATAGAGTTACTTAAGAGAGTCATAAATGCATAACACCTCTTAATGAGAATACCTTAAACAATAAATAGCCCAATATGATAAATTTCATTTTGTACTCTTGCACTTTACTTCCATCTTAGTTTGCCTCGTAATTTTTTAATTGTTTTAGTCAATCCCCTAAACTTTGAGGTAAGTTGTAATTGGGTCTATTAGTATAACACCATTTCAAAAAACTAAGAACATGTACTTCATAGTATTAATTACACTCAGCACCACAACACATTAACCAAAACTCCACTTTAATCCCTCCAATTTAATCCTTAGCAACCCGTACTTTTATCAAAATCTCAATTTAGTTTTTCCGTGAATTTTTAAAACCGTATTATAATATCGAGCCCAATTGCAACTTGACTTAAAATCTAAGGATTTGATTGAGATACTTACAAAGTCAGCAGGAAAAGTAAGATTTGGTATAAAGTGAAATTTGTCCTAACCCAATATTTCGTTATGCCCTCAGAATCTCTTAAGGTAATTAATGAATTTCTTATATCTAAAATTATATTAATTAAAAATAAAAAAATTATTTTTTCTCAAAGTTGTGTGTTTAGAAGCTTTTTTACCTTCTCAAAGGTTTTATCTTGGGTAGTGTTTGTGAGGTATGTAATAATGTAATGGAGCTCCAGAATCTGATATATATTGCTTGCTGGATTGATATTTTGCCTCTTTGAGGTTTGGAAATTATGTGGATTTCAAGATTGGGAGACTATCTAAAGAATAGAGGAACGGTGTTTGACTCCTACCCATTAAATGTGTGGATTCCACTCTATATAAGAGAGTTATCCGATTCTGTGATCGGATTCTGTGCACATTGAAGATCTGTTTGTTGTGGTTTTTGGGCTATTTGGAGCGACAGAAATGCAGTAAAATTTGGTGGGTGTGCCGTGGCAGAATTTACTGTTAACTACATTTCAAAGCCAGGTGCAATATTAGTTACAGCAGGCTAATTAGTGTAATGTTAGTTAATCTATGGAGGCAGAGACGGACAATTCAGAGCCATTAGGAACTTTTACTAAAAAGTAGTAGCTCTATAACAACAATAATGAGAAACACAATGCTTAGAAAAGTATTTCACAAGAACACTATATAGACAACATACCCAACAAAACAACATTAATAGCAGAATCCTAAATGCAGCTAAGTTCACACCCAACAAAACAACATTAATAGAAGAATCCTAGAGGCAACTAAGGTCAAGTGCTTTTGATGGAGATAACAACTCCTTCCTCCCTTTCAGATACAAGCCATTCATCGGTTGGTTTTCCATTGAACACTTGTCACTTCATGCTTCATTGGTTGGTTCTCTTACTGATATGAAATTTCCAGTACATGCACTAAGACAATGTCAAAAAGCCCATCAGAAGCAGCAGTTAATGCTAGAAAGAAAAAAAATATAAGCAATACTTTTGAGTTCAAAGAAATTGACTCACCTGGGACAGCCACAAACTCATATAATCTTGTACCCTTCAATTTATTGAAGCCTCCTAAGGCCTCTGAACTCCTCTCACCTTGCCAGGCTAAGATTCGGACAATTACTAATCTCAAGATTCCTCAAGTTGGCTAGGTTCTTCATGGTACTTGGTAGAGAGGTCAATTTGGGACACGCTGCGATGGTCACCGTTGTGAGCGCGGTGAGGAGTTGCATCCCTTCAAGCAAAGATGTTAGGTTTCCACATCCTATAATTCAAAAGGATTGAAGAGAGGTCAAGCGTCGGATCTGTCTCTCTGGCAAACAACTCTGTTGTGTGGTTAAGTACAAATGCCTGAGACTGATAAGGTTCCCTATGTTTTTATGCAATCTCGAATTTTCACACAGTATTCGATTTGCAAAGTTTGCAAATTGTACAGTTTGCAAATGGCATTAGGGAGAGTCTCAATATTTGCATTCCCACTAAGGTCTAAAAATCTCAAATGCTTCAAATTTCCAATAGAATGAGGCAACTTTCGAAAAGATGAGTTACTCAAATCAAACACGCGCAGATACTTAAACCTCGAGATGCATTCATCAACAAAGCCTTCGTCAGTGGCTTCCACTGCATGAAATGGAAATAGAACAGTCCGCATTTTCTCTAATTTGAACGATGACTTTGTGAGCTCTTTTTCCCCTGAACAATCAGAATCATGAAATGATACATGGCTAACCGTCTTAGAAATTGATCCAAAACGATAATTTGCTGTACTTATGCACTCTTCATTCGCCATATATACAGCAAGATCATGAATGATCCCAGGCATTCTACACGTATTTGATAAATTGCCATGTTGTTCAATCTTTTCTAAGAAAAATATGGAACATAATCGATTCAAATAATCAGCTCCAATATCTTCCAATTCATGATTTAAATCAGATGATCGAATGAGCCCCTGCGCCATCCACAACTGAATCAATTTGTCAATTTCGATTTCATAGTTTCTTGGAAAAATCGAACAATATATGAAACAACGTTTAAAATCAGTAGGTAACGGGTTGTACTTAAATCGTAACATGGGCAAAATGTCATGTTTGTTGTTCTGCTCCAATTCCCATAGTTCTTTGTCTTTTAAATACAACCATTCATTTTCATCATCCTTCATAAACAATAAGTTGCCTAAAGTCTTTACTGCAAGAGGATATCCGTGGCACTTTTCCACAATTTCCATTGCAATTTCTAAGAGGTTTACATGTTATTCTCCAATGTTTTCATGAAATGCCCAAAACCACAGCAATTCGTGGCAATCGTTGTCAGAAAGACTCTCTAAATTGTGCATGGGGACTGTGCCCACTGTCGAAGCGACTGACTTGTCACGTGTAGTCACTATGATCTTACTTCCGTTGTTACCATGTCTTAAAAAATTTAAGAACTTAACCCAATCTCGGTTATCACAATTACATACATCATCTAAGATGAGTAAAAATCTCTTACCGTCCAATTTTTCTGCAAGGATTGTCTGTAACTGTCTCAAATTGAAGTCAGCACAAGGAGAATGAGCTATGCATTGAATAATTTTTTGCAACACGTGCTTAACATTAAAATCTTGTGCTACTTTCACCCAAATCCTCATCCCAAAATGCTCAACTACTGCTTCATCATTGTACAAGATTTTAACGAAAGTGGTCTTGCCAATCCCTCCAATGCCAACAATGGGGATGACAGATATGTAGTCACAATCAGCTTGCGGGGTCATTAAAAGTAGTAATATCTGTAGTTTATCATTTGCCCTTCCAAAAAATTCGAACTCATTTACGTTGGAGGAGACTGACGTGCTACCCGTGCTATTATGATGAGTTTGTCTACTTTCTGTTATTGTGATGATGGGAAAAAATCTAATTCTATCTTCTCCAATCATGTCTAATCTCTTTTTGATCTTTTCAATTCTACTACCCATTTCAAATTTGAATCAGAAATCATTCAAGTGTGAACAACATGAAAAGAATTTACGTACCAGCTTTTGTATTCGAATGCTGCTCCTGCTATGATGATGATGATTTAACTTCATTGACTGTACTTGACGTTGCAAAGCTTCGTATTGGAATTCATCGAGCAGGTTATCTGCTTCATAGAAAGTAGCTTGGAGTCTTTCATACCATATTTTTACCACGTGGTTTTTCCCCTGCTTCTCCTCAGCATATGAAAGAACCTCTTTGATGGTGGACAAGGTGCCTTCCAGTGTTTTGAGCTCCTCATCAAGTCCCCATCCCAATCCAACTTCATTGATAGCAAGTGAGCCTAAGCTCCCCAGAACTTTACTTGCTATGTTGAAAACAATTGTTTCTGCCATGAATGTTTCTTCTGAGAACAGGAAACATGTAATTACTTGGGTATTTCCACAAAATTATTAGGGAATCACACAAGACAAGTGACGAATTGTTAGGGTATTTTTTCTGTGTGTTATTACTCTTGACAAACGAAGAATTGCAAAACACACTAGACAAGTCATCTACTATTTCTTAATTACCTAATAAAAATAGATTAGTGTTGTTCTGCACATAATATTTTCTACACTACTGTGTAATTAATTTGAAGCACTACATAAACAACATAACATAATATTCTGAAATTACTGTGTAATTACCCTCCCCACTTGAACATTTTCTTCCAAAGACTTCAATCAACATCATATGGGTCCACAGGAATGTAAGAAATTGAAACATTTTCTCGCAAAGACTTAAATAATATGAATGGAGAAAATAGAGTGGGGACAGGGGCAATCTTAATTATATGGTCATCCTTGGCAAGTCAACTTGATAACTATTGATTTAACTAGTAGAACTGTTGAATGATGCCCCAGGAGCTGCTGAAGTTTGAGATGTAATAAAACAAATGTGGAATTGAAGTTGTCAAAGTCTGTTAGGCTTGACCTATTCTTCTGCTATTTTTCTGGAAGTTTCAATTACGTAACTGCAGCAGATTTATCTGCATTCTTTATGCTTTTTCTGTTTATATAAGTTGTATAAATAAGTGCTTTAATGATCAATAAAAATTAAGAAAAAGTAGTCTCAAAATTAAGTTTGTTTTTGCTAGCTTTTGCACTTTAATTCTGTCAAAAACCTACAAGAACCTATCATTTTTATGCTGATATTTTTAGAAATAACAAAACAAGCGTCACAACCCAAATATTGTGGAGCGCTGCTCTAAGACAACCAAATAAATACTCCCACCAATTCTAGACGTGTACCAGAAGTAAAGAATTTCGATTCGTTGATGTCAGGAAAATTACGAGACAGAGGATGGTAGTACTCAAGATCTGTTCACCAAAAAAACCAAACTATGTCCCTCCCAGATGAACCCAAATATTACAACTTTTGGAGCTCTATCAAAACCGTAATAGTATATCCTGGAATTAATTAGTAAGAAAGCTAATAAATTCAAATTATTATCAAAACTCTATCTGTAGAAAACCCATTTTTAGTAGCACCAAAAACAAAGTTTCCAATTAACAAGAAGGCTCATTAATAGAAAATCTCTACAAAATGAATTCATTCCTTTCATTACTCATACAATATATCTAATACTAGCACATTCAAAACATATTAACATCTTACCCTCAGTATCAAACTGCTGCAAGACTACTACATGCAAATGGCCCTCACTTAATAACCAATTTGAAGAATCTATTAACCAAAAAATATTCCGACCAAAAACAAAACAAATGTAATAACACAACTTCGTATAAACATCCCTTTGCCAACCCACTTTCACAAAATAAATCTTTTTTGGGGTTGGCATATGTAGAAATTCACCATTGAAGTTGGAACCAAAAAACATAAATATATCTTCCCTCCCTCCCTCCTTCCCTCTCTTGAAATTTCTTCATAAAGGTATCCTCAGAAAAAACAAGAGCATGGCCACCGCTTCACTTCACTTCTCATTAGAATAATCTTGGGTCATCAATGTCTTCCCAGACCAGTAACCAGCCACCAACCCCCTCCCACCAATACTCCATGGAACTTGTAATGTATGTCGGTTAATCTGATTTTTCTTGATTTCAACTAGCTAGCTTCCAGATGTAAGTATAACTTTACCTTTTCTACAGCTTCTCAAAATTGAGAACACGAGTTCCCATGTCTTCCAAGACTGCTTCCAATATTGCCTGTTTGCACTGCCATCAAATGGAGAGCTGTAATCATCAGAAGGTCCTCTAGAAGCTCTACTTCCATTGCTCTCCTTCTGGGCATTCCTCAATTCCTCATGAAGATCATACTGTGATCGCTGAAAATTGAAAATGATAATTAATATTCAGCAACTCATATAGAACAGAAACAAATCAAGAGATAGTATCATAACTACTTTTATTATACTCAGCACAATGATCATGACAATCTTTTGTTACAAGGTACAAATTGCAGATAAGCCTCAAACTCAAGAATGTAATTTGAACCAAGCTAAAGAAAACACAGCCTTTTAGTCCTAGCAGAAATAGTTTTTGTACTACAGCTAGTAGTTTTTAGATAGTGCATTAGCTGGTCTTTTAACGGGGCAGTAATGCCCACTACAAGACAAGTATCAGAAAACAGATCAAAAGGCAAAAGTTATCCCTTATTTTTATCCTTCTGATTTGAAGAATTTCTTTGGTATTCCACAGAATCTGTCAAGAAATCAACATTAGGCTGTCCAATCTACAAAATCATTGAGTTATGACCATTATTTCTACCATAAGAATGTTTACCAGGAAACATTTATCCCCAGATCCCATCTATTATTCATGAGTCAAGTATATAGCATGGACGTATTAAAGCTTTGAGTAGTCAGATTAGCGTTTATACCTCATGTATGTTATATCTGATGGTGTGTGAGATTCATGAGATTGAAAGGAAACAAATGGAGAGGACATTAATGATCCAATTATTTCCGTTTGAAACTGTGTGAGATTCACAAGATTGAAAGGACACGAATGGAGAGGATAATAATCCAATTATTTCAGTTTGAATTGTAGTTTTTATAAATTTATGTATTTAAGACAATTCAATAGAATGAAAGACCAAAACATGTAGATCAAGATCACTACACATTATTATGAAAAAACGCAATAAGCTCATCAGTTTAAAAACACAATATGCTAAAACAACTAGAGGTTCCCGACCCACATCTCACAGAAAACCTCATCAATTTAAACATATCTTACTAATAGCGTACCTTGGTCGGATCTAGAAGTATAGCATATGCCTCTCCGATCACTTTAAAAAGTCTGTCAGCATCCTTGTGGACTTCATGAGCTATTTCCTTCCAGAGTTGTCCATCATCTCCATTCTCACTTCTTGCCAGGAACTGACCAGCCTATATTAAAATAAACTCATAAAAAAGAATGACAAGGATGACAGAGTGATAGTAAATAACTGCAGAAATCCAAAGACCTTGTCTGGATGATGTCTCAGTGCAGCTTTCCGGTATGCCTTTTTGATTTTGGATGCTGCATCAGACGGTTTAATTCCCCTGAAGTAAGGAATGGCTTTAGAAGCTTAAAATACAGGGTTATCAGGTCACAATCACAATAGTAGCCTCAACAACTTCAATCTCACAAAAGTAACATGACAACTCCACTTGGATACAACGGGAATCATCAGGTTAAGGGTTGAAAGAGACAACAACATTTTAGACGAAATATACAGTAGAAGGTCAATTCCAGTTTTCTGTGTAAGTTCTAATTGTATGTGCTCATGTTTCCTAGAAGAAAAATGAACTACTTGTCAAATTTACGTGCATAGTTTGCATATTTTAGCACTTTTTTTTTTGGGATAAGTTATATAAATAAAGTTTGCTAACTAATAGTGCCAAAAGGGGAGCAACCACAAATACGTAGTACATAATTTATATTATACAAAAAGAAACTGATATCATATGCAGATAACTGAATATAGAGATTAGAAAAAAATTAGATTTAGGACCATCCCACGCTGCTGGCCCAGCTAGAATTAAATTTGTACACCTGGCATTTTTTATTTTTTTTTTGTTCAATAAATTTTTTTTATAAATAACCAAACTTTATAGATAAAGCATCAAGAAGGGGCAAAGAATACAAAAACGGCCACAAGAGACCAACGAAACTAACAAATCAAATTCTCCACAAAATCTGTAAAAGCCAACACATCTGAATCTACTAATCCTGCCACCCAACTATACAAAACAGTAAGAAGTCGCCTCTCTAACCAAGAGATGGAATGAGCCACCTTGTGAAACACCTGCCTATTACGCTCCAGCCAAATCAACCACAGTAAACAGTGCAAGGCAAGAATCCAAGCCTTTCGACGCCTTTTCCCCACCCTCCCCCCTACCCAACTTTGCAAAACTGCGAACAAGGAATCCGGTTGAACCCAAACCATCCCAAAAATTGCCACCACAAGCATCCAAAGACGAGAAGAGACTGAACAATGAATAAGCAAATGATCAACCGATTCTGTTGCCCAACCGCATAAGCAGCACCAATTCACCAAAATATGCCCACGACGAATCAAATTATCAATGGTCAAGATACGACTCAAACTCGCCGTCCACACAAAGAAGGCAACCTTGGATGGCGTGCCCAGCACCCAAACACTTTTCCACGGATAAACCAAGGTGCCATCAAAACATATTTATCCTGAACAAGAGCCCCATAGAACGAGGACACCGTGAAAATACCTTTGGCCGTAGGACAATCCCAAACCAAGGCATCGTTATCCGCCTGTCCAAGATGTAAACCATATAAAAAGCCAAGGAGGTCCACTAATTGATCTAGCTCCCAATCTTGGACATCACGACGCAATAGCACGTTCCACACCCTCAACTGCCTCTCCCCAACCCTCACAGCACCCACTAACACCTCAGAATTAGCAGCAATAGCAAAGATCAAAGGAAATCGAAACTCAAAAGACAAGTCTCCACACCACTTATCCCGCTAAAGCCGAACTCTATCCCCCACACCAATTTTAAACCTCACTCGCTGCCAGAACGCCTCCCGACCCAGCCAAATCCCTTTCCATAACCCACAGCCATGAGAATGACCCACCCGTCCCGAGCACCACTCCCCCGTACCCACACCAAACTTAGCAACCACCACCCACCTCCAAAGATGCTCCCTCTCCTCGACAAAACGCCACAGCCACTTCCCTAATAAGGCCAAATTAAACAGGACCAACCTCCGAAGCCCCAAGCCCCTTACTCCTTAGACATACAAATCCGATCCCAAGACACCAAGTGATAATGACCACCCTCACCCCCATCACCCCACAAAAAGTCCCTCTGCAGCTACTCAATCCGCCTCGCTACAGAGACCAGGATCACATGAACAGACATAAAATAAGTCAGAATACCCGACAAAAACACTTCTAATCAACATAAGTCGTCCTCCCTTAGACAAATACTGTTGTTGCCACCCTGCCAACCGTCTTCGTACCCGATCCACCACCCCTTCCCATATCCCTGTCGCTTTAAAGGACGCCCCCAAAGGCAACCCCAAATATGTCACAGGTAAGGAGACCACTTTGCACCCCAAAATGGCTGCCAGAACCGAAGACCTCGCCACCTTCCCTACTAGAATCAATTATGATTTTGCTAAATTCACCCGAAGCTCGGACATTGCCTCAAAACACAACAACACATATCTCAAATGCCCAATCTGGGCCTCCTCCGTATCACAGAAAATAAGCGCGTCATCTGCATAAAACAAATGAGACACCATCACATCCCTTGGAGCCACTCCTACCTCAAATCCATTCAACAAACCTGCTTGCACCGCCCTAGCCAACAAACGCCCCAAAGTCTCCATAACCAGAATAAACAGCAAAGGAGATAGAGGATCACCATGCCGCAACCCGCGATGAGTCGGGAAAAACCCTGCCGGGGAACCATTAACCAAGACCGACATTCGCACAGTAGAAATGTAAAACTGAATCCAATGCCACCATTTCTCCCCAAATCGCATCCTTTCCAACAAATACATCAAAAACTCCCAATTCACATTATCGTAGGCCTTCTCAATATCTAATTTACAAATAATCCCCTCATTCCCTTGACATAACCGCGAGTCCACACATTCATTCGCCACAAGCACCGCATCCAAGATTTGCTTACCCCCCACAAAAGCATTCTGGGATTCCGATACCACCCCTACCAACACACCGCGCAAACGATTTGCCAAAACTTTAGCCAACACCTTATACACACTCCCCAGAAGACTAATAGGCCGAAAATCTCTAATATCCTGCCCCCCCTCGTTCTTCAGAATCAAGGCAATAAATGTAGCATTAAGGCTTTTCTCAAATTCGCCTGACTGATGGAACTACTCAAACATAGCTAGCACCTTCGACTTTACCACCCCCCAACACTGTTGAAAAAGGAAATAGTGAACCCATCGAGACCAGGCGCCTTATCCCCAAGCATACTTTGCAAAGCCTTAAACACCTCCTCTTCTGTAAATGGCCTTTTTAGTAAAGTACAATCTTCTTCAAAAATAACATAAAAACTTACCCCATCCAAACCCGATCGCCACCCCTACCCTACGAATCGAAACAAATGCTCATAGAAACCCACAATACTTGCCTTGACCTCCTCCGAGAACAAAAATTCCACCCCATTTACTTGAATACGTCCAATCTGATTAACCAGCCAGTGAGCATTTGCCATACGATGGAAAAACTCTGTGTTACGATCACCATCCTTCAACCACAGACATCTAGACTTCTAGCGGAAACTCATCTCCTCCATGTGAGCAATGTGACCAAATTCCTGCCGAAATTTCTCTCGGTGAGCCATATCAGCCTCAGACAACACCTCGCCACCTTATTTCTCCTCCAGCGCCTGCAAAGCTACTAAGACTTTTGCCTTCTGCCCCTCCAATTGCCCAAAAACCTCCCTATTCTATCTCTTCAAGTCTAACTTGAGGAGCTTCAATTTCTATGCTAATCGTGAACTAGGCAACCCTGCCACGTTGTAAGTCACCCACCAGCCTTTAACCATCTCCACAAAGCCCTCAGATTGTAACCACATGTTCTCAAACCGAAAAGGCGTTGGCCCACTCTTAATACCCCCGCTATCCAGCAAGATTGGCCAATGATCCGAAGTTGGACGTTGCAATCGCCATTGAACTGCCTGAAAGAAATGCCCCTCTCAATCCCCTGTGACCAGAAACCTATCAATTCGAGACACTGCTCCACCCCCAGACCAAGTGAAACCACCACCCTGAAGCGGAAAATATACCAATTCTATCTCATCAATGAATGAAGAAAAATGCCGCATTGGACCCCTCCCTGAGGAAGCCCCCAACTTCTCCTCCAGACACCGAACCACATTGAAATCCCCACCCACACACCACAGAACCCCCCACCAATAAGCAATACTCTGTAGCTCCTCCCAAAAACTTGGCCTCTCTACTCCACGAACTGGGCTATAAACCCCTGTGAAAGCCCATCTGAAATCATCCTCTACACACCGAAAGAGGCAAGACAACGAAAAATCCCCCAGTTCTACATCCTCCTTTACCACCACTCGTTGATCCCAACACAAAAGAACACCCCCAGCTGCCCCTAGTGCAGGAAGGAAGTCCCAGTCCACAAATTGGCCACCCCAAAGATCCCAAACTGTTGCCCCCTCAATACAGTCCATCTTAGTTTCCTGAAGGCACACCACATTTGCCTTTGCACTTCTAAGGACGGATTTCACCAAAACCCTCTTCCCCTTATCATTCAGTCCTTGCACATTCCAAGACAAAATTTTTAACCGCATGATAACAACAATGGCTAACCGCGCCTTTTTCTGGTACCCCGCACTCCACCTCCCTTAGTTCGATCATAATTAATAGTACATTCCAACCTACGTAATTCCCTGGCACTCTTGACATTATGGCTAGCAGACTCCATCCCTTGCTGAAGAGGAGCATCACCTCTCCATGATTCCTCTATTGCCAAAAATAGTCTCAATGCTACCTCTTTATGGCCCTCAAAGGAGGCTCCCAATAATTGGCTTACCTCATTAATTCCAGAAAAAACCCAAGCAAAAACCTCCTTTGGCAACGGTATATCATCTTCTGACCCAACAGTATCTCTCTCAAGATCAAGCTCATAGTTCGCACCATTCTCCACAGCCACCTCATCGGAACTTGCCTCAGGCCTGACCACCATGGCCAACCCATCTGTCATATCAGCCCATTGACTTGCTTCACCTTCATACTACTGCGGTCGCAATTCCGAAAGGCCAGCTATACTAGGCCACTGCTCTGTCGCCTCATCAATGTACTGCTCCACCCCCTCTAAATCTGAAGGAGCATCGTCAACGACACCAGACGACGGCTGTGGACCAGTTGGCAACCTCCCGGTATTGCCCATCGAGTCGCGCAACACCGGCAAAGACCCATCATCTGGTCTAGGACCAAACCCACCCTTCAGCGTGGAGAAGACCCGACTGATAACTGGATTCGCTTGGGCTTCCACTAATTGAACCCCTCCATCCCTCCTTGGGCTCAAAATGACAGCTTGAGATGGCCCACTTCAATGAACCCCTTGTTGTTTGGCCCACTTCTATTTGGGCATTCCCACATTTCTCTTAGCTTGGGCCTTAGCAAAGCCCAAACGTCCCCCCTATTTTCCCCTATTAAAATCCTGACCCAGGCCCATATGGGTTGGACCAAACAAATTACCCCGTCCACCCATATCCCCATTCGCCGCCCCAAATCTTTGCAGATAATCGTTGACCCCCAATTTCCGCCATTTCCTTCGATCTGATTGCAGCACTTCTCGCCCGTCCTTATTTGTTCCACCTCCTCCACCGCCTACCATCTCCGGCGCCGTTGGTTCCACCAATGGTCCCTTCTCCACCCATACAGGTAAAGAAAACTGCCACAAACCCCATCGGATGACCACGCATGTCAGTGTGCTGTGAGAACTTATGATTCGTAGTCGAACATAGCCCAAATCCACTTATGACTCATCCGCTTCCACATAACCACCACACCAATCACCAATGACACGGTAAACATCTTCCCCGCGAAGGTGGATGGGCACCCCTATCACCCAAATCCAAACACTCTTCGCCGTCAAGGTTGTAGCTTTTGAGGTGCAGAGTGTTAGAGCTGACCACCATTCCAACACTAGATCCCTCCCATCAGTAATCCACAGCCGGCGCAGCAACACCTCTGCCTCACGTCGGTTTGGCAAAACAAATAGGAACACCTGGCCTCCTAACGGACGCACCTCCACCTTCCCCAATGTCTTCCACCATCGATTTACCTAATCTGACACAGCGGCAAAACTCATCCCCTTGCCACTCATCTCCCCCACTCCACCAACAAGCGACCTGTCCAACAGACGGAACCATTCCACCTCTGTTGCACCCCGTACTTCCTTAACCCCTTCAGTCACTCCCCACATAGCTGATGGCGATGGACCAAGTCTGGACCCTTCCTTACCCTGCATTGGACCACCACTATGCAGCCCAAAACCTTCAAGGACCAGGGCCACTCCTTCCCACCCATCCCCAAAATCCGACATAGGAATGAAGATTTGCTCTCGCCTCTTCCCTGCCGTCACCACTATTTGAAAAGACGAACCACCACTTTCCTTGCCACGAACCCATACAGCCACAGTGTGACTACCCCTGGTGAGACGACCCAAAAACTGCAAGTTACCTGGGTCTTGCGAGGCCAACCGCATTCACGCCACCATCCAACGTACATCATGACCATACACCACCACAGCCCGACGAAGCCCAAGTCCCCTCTCCACAATCGACACACCAAAGCGTCCAGGCGACTCCACCAAAACCTTCTCAAACTCAAAAGATCAACCGCCAAGGAACAAAATCCGCCGTCGTGGGCCACGTCCGTTCAATGCCGGAAACATCAAGACTCATATTCCTCATAACTAAGTCAAATATGGATATTCACCCTGGTATCCACTTCTTTATCACAGAGAGAGGACTATAATTTTTGTTCAATAATAACTTAGAAATGGTTGATGAAACATCATTTGCAACTAACACACATTAAAATATGATCTGAAAATGAATGAAAAGATAACCTTAAATATTGGGGCAAAATGAGGAACTTTTCAAGCCTAATTCCAAAATGCTAAAATTCATCAAAATGTGTGAAAATCAAATATGAAAAATGTAGATACATCAGGCACAACTTATTAGAAACTACAGAAAACAGTACAAAATTATAAAATATATCACTATGCAATCAAAATTTAGGTAATAAATTAAGTTTCATAACAGAAATCCAAGTCCATGGAAATAAAATATGTCATAGGAAACACAAATGCAGAGGACTTACAAAATGAGGTAATGATCCAAGGAGTTTCCTTTTTTACCCTTTTCTTCCTCTGAGGATAGGCGGTGACAAACTTGTCTTAATTCTTTAACATTGCCACCACTTGGTTTGTCTGGTGAGTCATACTGTTGACCCTTATCGTGTGATTTCTTTCAAGAAGAGAGATTAGTCTATGAAGGTCACTGGCTGCTTATTCCTACAAAATGGAGTCTTGAGGGTCATGGAGGAGATGGAGTTTTGAGGAGAGCTACTCCCGGATTGGACACATAGCATTCATTCATCACATTTGAAATCTCACTACCTTTTGATCAAACAGCTGAGGGTTAATGTAGAATAACCACTTCCATTTCTTGGGGGATACACTATAGATGCTTGGGCCAGGTGGCTATCATAGGACACTTGCACTTTTAAGAGCTAACCTAACATTCCACTAACCAATTGTGGAGAATCAGCCGGCTGCTCCTAACAATCAGGAGGTTCCCGTAGCTATATATATATATATATATAAAATACAACGCTCAATTAGTACACATTAATGTGTGTTTGGGAGGGATCATATTGAGTACACACCTAACCTTTGGCATAGTGCACAAAGTGGTGGTCGCAAGAATTGAACCCATAACCTCGAGGTTATTAGGCCAAGTCTTAACCACTGAACCAATGGTCATCTGTAGCTATATAAAGCCATTAAAAAATGGAAAAAAGGATACCTAACTCAAATAAAATATTTAGCAAGCCACCCATGTCAAAATTTAGCGTAGTTTAGTTCAAGGCATCCATGACAAACAATAGCCGTGTCGAATTTAGTTGTAGGTTTGGCTAAAGTAAGATTTGGTGTAAAGTATAGAGGTGCAAAGTGAAATTTTCCCTGACCCAATATTTTGTTTTTCCCTCAGAATCTCTTAAACTAATGAATTTCATATATCCAAAATTATATCAATTAAAAAATAAATTTTCTGAGAGTTGTGTTTAGAAGCTTTTTACCTTGTCAAAGGTTTTATCTCAAATAGTGTTTGCGAGGTATGTAATAATGAAATGGAGCTCCTGAATATACATTGCTTGCTGGATTGTTATTTTGCCTCTTTAGTTTTGGAAATTTTCTAAAGAATAGAGGAGCGGTGTGTGACTTTGACCCATTAAATGTTTGAATCTCACTCCATATGAGAGAGTTATATCTAATTATGTGATTAGATTCTATGCATATAGAAGACCTGTTTGTTGTGGTTTGGGCTATTTGGAAACACAGAAATGTAGTAAAATTTGGTGGGCGTGATGTGGCAGAATTTGCTGTTAACTACATTTCAAAGCCGGGTCTAATATTAGTTACAACAGGCTAATATGTAAAACATTAGTTAAACTAAGGAGGCAGAGATGGGACAATTCAAAGCCATCAGGACCATTTACTAAAAAACAGTAGATATATAACAACAATAATGAGAAACACAATGTTTAGAACAGTAGTCCACAACAACATTACATAGATAACATACCCAACAAAACAACATTAATAACAGAATCCTAACTGCAGCTAAGTTCAAGAGCTTCTGATGGAGATAACAACTCCTTCCTCCTCCCCTTTAGATACAAGCCATTCATCGGTTGGTTTTCCATCGAACGCCCGTCACTTCACACTTCACGGTTCTCTTACTGATATGAAATTTCCATTGCATGCACTAAGACAATGTCAAGAAGCCCATCAGGAGAAGCAGTTAATGCTAGACACAACAAAATATATATAAGCAATACTTTTGAGTACAAAGAAATTGATTCACCTGGGAGAGCCACAAACTCATAAAATCTTGTACCCTTCAATTTATTGAAGGCTCCTAAGGCATGTAAAGTCCTCCCACCCTGCCAAGTCAAGATTCGGACAATTGCTAATCTCAAGATTCGTCAACTTGGCCAGGTTCTTCATGGTACTTGGCAGAGAGGTCAAATTGGGACAAGCTGCAATAGTCACTGTTTTGAGTTTGACGAGGAGTTGCATTCCTTCAGGCAAAGATTTAAGGTTTCCACATCCTGTAATCTGAAAGGATCGGAGAGAGGTCAAGCGTTGGATTTGTCTCTCTGGCAAGCAACTTTGTTGTGTGGTCAAGTACAAATGCCTAAGACTGATTAAGTTCCCTATGTTTTTGGGTAACTTTCGAATTTTCACACAACACCTGAATCTCAAAGTTTGCAAATTGTACAGTTTGCAAACGGCGTTAGGGAGTGTCTCGATATTTGCATTCCCACTGATGTCAAAATATCTCAAATGCTTCAAATTACCAATGGAATGTGGCAACACCTGAAAACATGAGTTACTCAAATCAAGCACATACAGATACTTGAACTTTGAGATGCATCTGTTAACAAAGCCTTTGTCACCAGCTCCCAGTCCTTGAAATGGAAAGAAAACAGTCCTCAGATTCTCTAGTTCGAACAATGACTTTGTGACTTCTTCTGCTGAACAATCAAAATCATGAAATGATACATGCTTAACCTTATCAGAAATCGGCCCAAAACGATAATTTGTTGTAATTAAGCATTCTTCATTTGCCATATATACTGCAAGATCATGGACGATCTCAGGCATTCTACACGTGTTTGATAGATTGCCATGTTGTTCTTCAGTCTTTTCTAAGAAAAATATGGAACATAACTGATTCAAATAATCAGTGCCAGTATCTTCCAACTCACCAGTTAGGCCAGATGATTGAATGAGCCCCTGTGCCATCCACAACTGGATCAATTTATCAATTTCAATTTCATAGTTTTTTGGAAAAATTGAACAATATATGAAGCAGCGTTTCAACTCAGTTGGTTGTGTGTCGTAGCTCGATCTTAACACGACCAAAATGTCATGTTTCTTTTGTGCCAATTCCCATAGTTGTTTCTCTTTTAATTCTAACCATTTACTTTCATTAGTCTCCATAAACAAATTGCTGCCTAAAGTCTTTGCTGCACGAGGATATCCGTGGCACTTTTTCACAATTTCCTTTGCAATTTCGGCGAGCTTCGCATTCGCATGTTCTTCCCCCAATTTTTGACGACAACCTGCCCACTTCCAAAGCAATTCAAGGCAATCCTTATCTGAAAGACTCTCTAAATTGTATGTGGGAACCGTGCCCACAACTAAAGCGACCCACATGTTACGTGTAGTCACTATGATCTTACTTCCCACGGTACCACCACATCTCAATAAGTCATACAACTTACACCAATCTTGATGATCACAATCACATAAATTGTCCAAGACAAGTAAAAATTTCGTATTATGCAATTTTTCTTGAAGGAGATTCTTTAACTGATTTGAATTGAGGTCAGCATAAGGGGGGGAATCAGTTATGCGCTGAACAATTTTTTGCATCACATCTTTAACATCAAAACTTTGTCCTACCTTCACCCAAATCCTCAACTGAAAATGCTTGGCGACAATTTCATGATTGTACAGCAATTTGACGAGAGCTATCTTACCAATACCCGCAATGCCAACAATGGGGAGGACAAACATGTTCTCATCATTGTCAACACTTGGGGCCATTACAAGTTGTAACAATGTAACTCTATCATTGACCCTTCCAACAAATTCCGACTCATTTACATTGGAGGAGATTGATGTGCTGGTCGCGTTATGTCGTGACGTTGTGACAATGGGATGAAACTTATTCCTATCATCCGCGATCTCGTCTAATTTCTTCCTGATATTTTCGATTCTACTACCCATTTTAAATTTAAATGGGAAATCAAATGAAAATAATTTGCTTACCACTTGACGTCGTAAATCTTCGTAGTGCAATTCATCGAGCAGGTTATCTGCATCATAAAAAGCAGCTTGGAGTCTGTCAAACCATACCCCCATCGCAATTGAGTAATTGTTATGCGCCTGATTCTGAGGAAAACCGCCATGGCCGTACAATCTCTCCGCATCTAAGAGCACAGCCTTGATGGTGGACAAGGTGCCTTCGAGTGTGTTCAGCTCCTGCTCAACACCCCATGCCTTGCCAACTTCCCTGATTGCACTGGGCCCTATCTTGCCCAGAATTTACTTGCTAAGTTGAAAAGAATTGTTTCTACCATGTTCTTATCTCTTGATGACCAACAAGAAGTTGAAGAACAAAGAAAATTAAGCAATAGTTTTAGCTGAGAAATAACTCGAGTCAACCTAGGAACAATCTGTCAGATAATATTTATTTTATTTAGGGTCTCTATTTACACATCACTAATATTCATTGTAAAAAACACATACACACACAAATAATAATTTTTAAGTTTTAAAAAAATCTTATTTTACACCTTGCATTTTCATTATTAATCCTATATTAACACACTACTAACTATTTGAGTACACACTATTGCATACCAAAAACTCTTTATCTTCACCACTACAAACAACAAAAATCCCACAATTTTTAGAATAGTGGCCATCTTCATCAATCTTGATCTCCATTGCCGGCGGAAGTTCATTAGACCTTCATTTTTGCCCGTGTTGATATTCATAATTAGTGTTGAACTTTCGTCGTATTTGATCTTATCATCTCGTCATTTCAGATCGTCGACAGAGTGTTTCATTCTACCTTCCGCTTCGCCAATGTTGTTCTTCATTTTCAGTGTTAAGCTCTCGTTTCTCCTCATCGTTTCAAATTGCCATTCTCACCCTTGATTCACACCTTTCATTCCCACAATCAATTTCAACATTGCTACATTGGGTGGGTATTAAATTTTGTAAAAAAACTAACAAATTTATCAAATTAGTCATGTTCAAGAATACAAAGTTGAACAAACTTAACGTGTTCAAAAATTTATATCTGAACAACAAATAAAAGTTTAATTTATTTTAACCGAACTAACTTAAAATGTTCATTTTTTTAATTTTATATATGAACATTTAATATTTGATCAATCTTAATAATTTGAACAAAATTGTGTTGTTCAAATATGAGTAATCAAATATTGTATAAAAGTTCAACTCTGTTATTCCGAATACGACAAACAAACTCATCTTCCCAACATACGAATAAGATAAATAAAAAATCAAAAAGTTAAGTCATAAACTAACATTTCAATGTTTGTATCGGAGCCAACCATCTCAATATCATCCATGGTATGCAAATCTTTAAAACTAATTTATTTCAATATTCTTAAACCCTAAATCTTCAAAGGCAATACCGTTTTGAGTTAAAAAAATAAGTATAATAGATAAAAGAATGAAGTGAGCTAATTGATAATGAATTATATCATAAATGTATGCTAATGGTAAAGATGATGAAGAAATACAATATTTATATGTTAAAACCCTAAATCCAATAAGGATGATAGTGTGTGAAGAGTATTTTGTGTTTTTAAATATGAAATTTTTGAATAGATAGAATACATTCCATGATGTCCTTAATGGTCATTTCATTGAAGGATATTATTGGAATATAAATTTAATCTATTAACGGTGTGTACTGAGAGTATTAGTGGTGTGTAAATAGAATCACCATTTTATTTAATAAGGGTAAATTATACTAATACCTTTCAAGTTTATGTTTAATATAGATTTCCACTCACATTAAAAAAATTACATTGACCCCCTATCAGTATTTGTTCATGTCATTTCAAGGGAAATAACAATCATCTTATTTGGTTTAACTCACTGCTTAGAAAATTGAGTTTTTTTTTATTTTCTGTATTTTTTTTTAATTTTTATTGTATTTTTTTAATATTTTACGCAAATTTTTTATTTTTTAAATACACCTAATCTAAATATATTTAAAAAAGTATAATATTTTGTGATTTTTTTTTAAAATTCACCAGTACAAATAAATATAAAATATATAAAAATTCAATAAATTATCATATTGTGTTATATTCAATGAATTTTTTAAAAATATTTTGTACAAATTATATATTTTTTAAGTATATTTGGATTAAATGGATCTAAAAAGTAAAAAAAAATAATAATTAAAATATTTTTAAAAATTATTAAAAAATATAAACATACAAATTAAAAACTCAAAAATTTATTTTTGAAAATTCCATGAGGGTGTGGAGTACATTTTTGTTGATGTTATTTTTGTATAAATGTATCTATATGTATTGTATTTTTATATTTTCAAGTTTGATTGGGTGGTTGGTTAGATTTTACGTGAATGGTGTTGTTTGATAATACTGTAATAAATGCAAGTGAATGGATAAGAAAGAAAAATGATGGTTGAAATAAAAATGAAAATTCTATTCATGTATAAAAAAATTATACAAAAAATATCATAAAAATGATCTGGTAGTGATATTGTTGTAAATAAAATTATTTTTATGGGTGTTTTGTTTTAAAGTGAAAGCTCACCATTAAACTATATCATTATGTTTGAAAATTCTGTATAAAATTTATATTTGTATATTATCACTCAATAATAATATGTTAAGGTAGAATTTAATGATGTAAGATTGTAGAGTATAGTAATTATGATAAAAATAAGAAATGGTAAGAAAAGTGGCAAAATGGTCATTTAGAAAATTTTAGGGTAGAACATCAGTAATTTTGTTTTGTTCTTAACGTACACTTAACAGAAAGAGGTAATTTGTAATGAGATTATAAATCTCAGGGAAGTGAATGTAATTTTCAGAATGTGAGGGGAGAAACTCCATTAAACATAAACCTCAAGAGGTGTAAGTATAATTTACCTTATTAATAAATTATCAAATCAATTAACCGTTCATGTTAAATATATATTTACATTAATAATTCAGATAATTTTATTGTTAAATACAAGAGTAGTTAGAAATTTTATTTTTTTTATTAAATAATAAATTATGACTTTTAATTTTTCAGAATCACAGAAAATAATTCATATTTTAGGAGCTTTTCCCAAATTAAGGCAAAATAGCAAGCTATTTCCCAAACTAGGCCTAGTTTGGACGGAATTCCCAAACTAAGCTAAAACGTGGTTGTGAACCACGCTTTCACCGTTTTTGTGGCCCTCCCGCGAAAAATTTGTAAAATCGTAAAAGCGTGATTACAAACCACACTTTTAATTAAGAAAGCGTGATTACAAACCACGCATTTAAGGAAATTTGATTTAACCACGCTTTTAAGTAAATTTTTTTTTTTTTTTCCAGAAAATGTGTTTGTGAACCACGCTTTTACTGTGCTTTTAAATAATATTTTTTCGTCTTCAGAAAACGTGGTTCACAACCACGCTTTCACTCACCAAGGAAAGCGTGGATGACAACCACGGTTTTAACCGAATACAATTTTTAAGGAAAGCATGACCACTCACTATTGATTATTATTATTATTATTATTATTATTATTATTATTATTATTATTATTATTATTCAATCCACATTCTATAATTCGCTCAATCATCTTGTAGATCTCTCTATATAAATTATTCATATAAAATATCGTATTGATAAACAATCTTAGCTACCAAATTTTATTATTTTAATATTTAAAAATAAATTATATAATTTGGAAATTATGTTTCGTATCCATTATTTTTTTAAAAAAATGATAAAATTATATGTACGATTATCAAATCAATTTGATATTTACATAAATAATTTATACATTACATTTTTAAAAAATAAACAGCATGCATTGACTAAAGAGTAGTGAATTGTGTAAAAAATGTAAATTAAATATTTGCTTAATTTACCTGATATTTTTTAAATTGTTATTTAAATATAAAATTTTAAATAAATTTTTATTTTGTTATATAATTCCAATATGATTTGAAAAAGATCAATGATGGACAAAAATAAAAACAACAAATAAAAAATTTAAAAATAAAAATTAAAAAAGAAGAAGAAAATAATGACCTTGAGATACGCACCCTCCCAGAGAACATTTTGCGCAGTTTCGAAAAGATTTTGTCAGGGCTTTTCCCAAACTAAGCCCCTATACGAATTTATTTCCCAAAGTAAGCCTACTTTTGTAGAATTTTCGAAACTAAATATTTGTTGCCACAAAATATTTAAATAAAACTTCACATAGCATATATAAAGTATCTAATTTGCTAATTACTACTAAGAACAGGAAAACAAAATAAAAGTATGACTATAACACTTATAACAATTTAGAACGCCGTAGCTAGTTCAAACATAAGTATTCCAGAAAAATAATTTGTGGAAACATTCAACATAACACAGAGCATAAAATAAAGCGACGAGTACAATACTTAACAGTTACATAGACAAATATTAGACAAACATTTCACAAACTCATTGTCGAAAGAGTTATTTTAACACACACAACATATAATTATGGATAACCTAATATAATTCAGTAGACAGATAAACGCCTAATCCTCAAGTTACAATTCGGCCTTGGGTGGGCCTAGGCAACTCTCAACACAACTCAAGCTGAGCTTAGATAACCTCTTAACCTGCCTGGACCCACTTGTAAGGACCAATCCAATTTTAATATTACATTTGAGACCCTTTTCTAGATTTTGGAACTTAAAGTGGTGT
The DNA here is from genome assembly GCF_055761805.1 of Camellia sinensis. Lineage (NCBI taxonomy): Eukaryota > Viridiplantae > Streptophyta > Magnoliopsida > Ericales > Theaceae > Camellia > Camellia sinensis. The sequence continues at coordinate 12,480,169 of NC_138970.1, forward strand.
TAAGGTAAGATTGAACCAAAAGCTCCAAATTCGATTTTATATTATTATTATTTTTTAGTAGTATTCACTCTTTTGCTCTTTTCTCTCTGTCTACACTTTAAATTTTTCTCTTTCTACACTTTGAATCTTGATATGAGGCCAGAACTTGTTTGAAAGCTTACTTTCGGAGATTTAATTTAGATATAAATTAACCAATAATTACCACTATTTAATTACCATTTACTTTTGGGGATTTCATTTCCACAATTTAATTACCAATAATTACCTATAATTCAAACCGTAATTGTCTCTACTATTTAAGGATGAAATTAGACATTTGGTAATGAATTACTATTCTGTCAAGACCAAAATTTTATTTTAAAAAAGGTATACCATTTAGCATGAAATTATTTGGTTCTTAAAAATACATTTATTACTGGCATGAAATTTTTACATTACAGTGCATACTAAATATATTTTTATTTTCATTTTTTCCAACAAATAAACATAAACATGTTTAAAATATTGGACAAATTACAAAAAAAAAAAAAAACTCCAAAGTTTTACATATTTTTTAATTTAAACTCGAAAATTTTAATTTCATCAACTTAAATTTTGAACTTCATTCTGTGTCACAACCTACACTCATATCCATCTCAGTTACTTTGTTTAACAAGTTTTTTTTTGTTTTTTTTAAATACATGTGGCAATATATTATTTACGCTTTTTAACTTCTTGTAAAACCACTTTTAAACTTGACCATACTAGATCACAAATTATCCTAACCATCCATTTAAATATGACCATGCACCTCACATAGTGGATCAAATCTCTCTCCTTCCCCATCTCTTTCGCCATTGAAACCCACCTGTTTCCTGCTACAGCCTAACGCCGTCAAAACCCACGCTGCCTCTACAATCATCCACCCCTCCCCCTTGCTCCACAACCCATCGCCACCCTCTAAATGCACTGTTACATTTTGAAAAACCTAGTTCCATTTCTTTTGGTAAAAATACTTCAGGGAGTTGTTGATTGGTCGAGGATTTGTATAGCGATCCCGGTTTTCCCTATAGCGATCCCGGGTTTACCCTTGTTGTACAGTGATCCGGACATGTGTCCGTGGATGTTGGTAGTTGTTTATTATCTTGTTTGCATCCTTTTTACTTTGTATATTGAGTTATAGGATGTGTTGGGCAGGTTTGTTACAGGTTGGTTGTGTTTGGGAGCCTAGTGTTGCTGCCCAGATTTTTGGACCTTCGCTCGAGCGAGGAGTTGGTCGCTCGAGCGAGAGTGGGGTTCGTGTCTGGTGGGTCGAGCCAGAGTGGCTTCGCTCGAGCGAGCGGTTGCGCCTGGTTCTGGACCTGAGAGTTGCCTTTCTTGGCTCGAGCGAGCTTCCTTCGCTCGAGCGGTCTGGGTTTTTCTTCGCTCGATCGAGAACTTCTTGGCTCGAGCGAGAGTTTTCTGTGTCTGGTCGCTCGAGCGACGAAGGCTTCGCTCGAGCGAGCGTGTTTTATATCAGCGGACAGTAGCGTTTTTGAACTTAACATTTTCACTTTCTTTTTCTTCCAAAACCTAGATCCGAGACCCTCTCTCTCTAAACTTACACTCTCTCTAAGATTTGATCTCCCTAGGGTGTGAATCTAGCCCGGGGCCTTTGTTAAAAAGATAGAGGGCGTTGAGAGCTTCGATTTAATCTGAAAAAGTTTGGATTGGAGCACGTTGATCTTCGAGTCTTCATCTCCTTTTTGGCTAAATCTTCAAGGTAGGGATATCCTACTCCTCTCTATGGGTTTTATCTCTAAATTTTAGTATTTTGAGATGTTGGACTTGGTTTGGTAATTTTGTGAAATTTTTAGGCTTTTGTGTAATTTTACAAAAGTTGGGGTTTTATTCATAATAAACCTAGGAGCATGTTTGGAATAGAGAAATGGACTTATTGTTGAATCATTGATGGAAATGGGACCTTAGGGTTGAAATGGTAATTATGGAAAATGGCCTAATTACATTGTTGATTAATTGGGATAATTAATTGGTAGAAATGAGGAAATGAAATGTTGATTGAATATCCATTTGTGCATTTATTTTCTGTTTAGAAATAACTGCTTTGGGCTATCGGTGGAGGATAGTCGTGATTGTTGTAGACAATGCATGATGATTAGGCAAACTGAAACTAATCAATGGAATGTGTCATGGAACTTGACGGGTGACAGAATACATTAACTATATGTATTGGGTGATTGTATATAGAACCAATGTGTTTGTATACGTTATGTGTAGAGGAGGAGATGGGGGATGTACTCCGCGGTTTAGGGGAAGATAGGGGATGTACCTCTAAACCGGATAGTGTTGGGAGAAGATAGGGGATGAACTCCGTAGATACAACTCATATGCTTGTCTAAAGAAGTGATGATAGAGCTCATATGCTTATCTTTGTGAAATGTGGATATAGCTTATATGCATATCTGAATGTGGGATATTGTTGTTATACATATCTGTCGAGAATGTGGGTATAGCTTATATGCTTATCTGAATGTGGGATATAGTTTTTATACTTATCTGTTGAAATGAGGATAGAGCTGACATGCTTATCTGTTGAAAAAGGGAAAATGAAAAGTAACTTGGACTCTTAAGTCGTATGACATAAAATGTGATTTATGTGAATGTATCAGTGTTAGCCATCTATCAATTGCTAATATTTTAGTCATTGTCCATGGTTAGTTTAGTGTATTTCTACTGGGCTGTGGCTCACCCTATATGGGAATATCATTTTCAGGTACAGGTAGCATGCCACCTCCAAGGACATAGCTTGGGAGGCTAGCGGCAGACATACTTTTGTGGTTTTACTTTTGATGTATTACATGTAACTTCAAGCCAAGGGCTTAATGTGTAAACGAGTTAGTACTCTTTTGTTGTAACCAAGTGTTAACTTGGAAAGCTGTAAGCCCGTAAGGCATTTTGTTTTGATGTTAACATGTAATGCTTATGTAATGAGACTCTAATGAATAAAAGAACGTGGCTAGTTCTTATGTCAATGCATATCTTATTTGATGGGTTTAATGTTTTTTTTTTTTTGAGGGCGTTACAACTTGGTATCAGAGCGTACCGGGTTCGAATACTTTGGGTACGTGGGAAGTGATTAGGATCACAATGGGTTTGTCTCGCTTGAGAGAGACTTAAATGTAGTATCATATGCTATGTGCTTAATTGATAACATGCTTATGTGACTATGTGGGTATGGGATTTAATTTCTAGGATGTTGATTGGATCCTTGAGTTTCTGGGAGTCTTGTTGGAAAAGCACTTGATCAATGCTATTTCTAACCGGAACTCTAGTAACATCTCGGAACTATCATTATCCGGAAATGAAATTCGTAAGTGCTTATGTGTTTATGTGCTTATGTGGAGTGAATTACAGTTGTCCATGCATTAGGACGTGAGTGTTTAGTTTCGGCACATTTATGAATGTGCTAACGTTCTGTGTTACCTTTATTAGGATGTCAGGACGAGGAAGAGGTGCTTGGCGTGGTAGACCTGCGAGGCAGGAAGTACCGTTACCGGGTGAGATTCCGGCAGTGCAGGAGGGAGTTGGTCAGGCCAATGTGGCCGAGCCAGTGGGTCAGCAGGCTATGGGTGCCTTGGCCAGAGAGATAGCAGGAGCTTTGGGTAGTCTTAGAGCTGGGAATCAGGCAGCTGAGACAGGGCCTTCTTTCTTAAAGAGGGAGTTTTTCCGGTCTAATCCGGATGAGTTTGTCGGGGATCCAAAGGAGCCACTGAAGGCTGATGAGTGGTTAGAGCAAATGAGTAAGACGTTCGAGATGCTTGGCATCGAGGACGGAGCACTGAAAGTGACCTTGGCATCCTTCCAGCTGAAGGGAGATGCGAGTCAATGGTGGAAGTACGAGAAGGCTCGTGTGGGTGGTACTTGGGAGGCGTTTGTGAATGCTTTTCAGGAGAGGTTTTTGTCTGCAGCAGCTAGGGAGAAGCTGAGGGATCAGTTTAGCCGGCTTAAATAGCAGGGCTTGTCAGTGGCCGAGTTTGAGGCTACTTTTACCAGTCTGTCCAGGTTTGCACCGGAACTGGTGGCGTCTGAGGAACGTCGTTGCTATGAGTTTGAGCGGAAGTTGAGGCGGGGCCTCAAGTTGAGAGTTGGGGGGTCTTACATCCGAGAGTATAGACACCTGGTAGATGCTGCTGCTCATATGGAAATTATGATGCAGGAAGAGGAGGAAGAACAGAGGGGCTCCAAGAGGAGCCAGGATAGTCAGAGTGATGGCAGGAGACAGAAGGGTTATAACCCTCAGCAGTCTCAGGGAGCAGTCTCTAGATCGACCTTTCCAGTGCCGAGTGCAGGCTCGGGGAGAGGCAGTCAGGGGGAGTTTATGTGTTACAAGTGTGGCCAGCTGGGTCACAAGGTTTCTATTTGCCCGCAGAAGGGTGGGGGTCAGAAAGCTGCTTCTTCTTCAGCTAGACCGCAGAGTCAGAGCTTGGGCAGGGGGCAGCCCTTGTCTTGTTATCAGTGTGGACAGCCTGGGCACCTGAAGAGGTTTTGCCCGCAGTTGAGTGCCACTTCGGGAGCGTCTGGTTCTAGGCAGACGCAGGGTTTTCAGCCAGCTCAGTCTGTGCAGGCCTCGAGGGCCAATCCGAGAGTTTCGTCATCCCAGTCTGTGCAGCAGTCTTTTGCTCCGAGAGGTGAGCAGGTAGACCAGGGGCCTACGGGGCGCGTGTATGCTGTTACCGCGCAGGATTTAGTACCGGCTCCATCAGTAGTGAGAGGTACTTTTCTGTTTTGCAACTCGGTTGCTAATGTGTTGATAGACACGGGTGCATCTCATTCTTTTGTATCTGCTGCATTTGCATCTGTTTGGAATTGGAGTTAGCACAGTTAGCATCTCCTATTTGTGTGGTATCGCCTTTGGGTGGTGAGTTGATTTTGAAACAAGGTGTTAGAGGCTGTGATATAGAGGTCGCCGACTATAGGCTTCCTTTTCCGTTTGTTGTCATGCCCATGAAGGGTTTTGATGTTATTTTGGGTATGGACTGGCTATCGTCATATCGGGCTGTTATTGATTACTACCGCCAGAGGGTCACGTTATGTACCTTGAGCGGGGAGTGGTTCCATTTCTTGGGAGACCGGGTTGGTAGTGTTTTGCCACTGGGGTATGTGTAGACACCCCATTTTTGACCGTCCTCAAGACTTGGACGTCACCGTTTGAACACTCGGTGATTATCCATGTTTGTGTTCGTTTGGAGTTCCCGGAGGTCTCGGCTCGCGCGCCTTGCCTCAGAATCTCCGAACTTGACCGTTTAGTGTCTGGTTTTGCACCAAACACTTGCATCTTGCCCTTGAGAGGCAGATTAGGGCTTGTAGACCATCCCTACCCACCACCGGCTGGTTTTTGCTTCCACCGGCAATATAGTTTGCCGGCCGGCACTCTTTGTTGCCGGTCAGCACTATTTAGTGCCGGCCGGCACTCTTTTTGGCCAAGATGGCATTTTTGGCCGGCCGATTGCTGTTCATCTGCTTTCGCAGATATTTTTAGACAGCTGTCTTGCTTTTGCATCCCTCCATACACGTGTATGGAGGGATCCCCCTCTTGTAAAGCTTGTCTTGTAAGCTTTACAAGACAATATAGAGAGGAGCTCTCTCTAAGGCAAAAAAGAGAGACCTAGGTTAGAGACTTAGGATATTTTGAGAGCAAAAACAGCCATTGTTGAGCTCTTGTTCTAGGGTTTGGGTGAGATACATTTTCTATCTCTCTTTCCCTCTCATTTGTTCACTAGGTGCTTTGTGTCTTACTATTGCACACAAACACCTAGTGTTTCACCTTCCTTTGGCTCTTGAGGTTCTAAAGGACTGGTTTTGAAGTTTTGGCATTGGATTCAAGCTAAAGGAGGCCATTGGAGCACCATTTGTGAAGAAGGCTTCAAGGGTGAGAATCTAGTCCCATTTTCCCCCTTTTTTGCGTTGATTTTATACCTATCTTAGAGCTGTTTTTGTGCTTATTGTATAACATAAAAAAGTTCTGTTTTTAGGCCCTCTTTATTGTTTATTAAGAGTGTTTTGTTGTTTGAGGGTTGTTGACCACCCTTAGGCCTTAAAAGGCCTCATTTTGAGCCATTTTGTGCTAGCTCCGGGATTTTGGTGTTGAGGTCTCTTCACCACTGAAATCTTGAGGGATTTCAGTGGTGAAGATGATGCTTTGAAGTCCCAAGAAGGAGAGGGCCACCCCCTCTCCTTGTTGTCCTTGAAAAGGGCATATTTTGGCCTCTTAAGGAAGCCTATGCTTGAGTGTGTGTTGAGCATGTTTGGTTTGTTTTTCATGCTTATATACCCATAATATAACATGATTTTAAGTTGGTTTTGGAACTCCATGCATGCTTAGCATAGTTGCCATGTAATGCCTTGTTTATGCCTTAACATGTCTTAGGTTGTTAGCCTTTGTTGGAGCATGTTTTAGGCTTAGTCTTGTGAAGATTATGTGCTTATTTTGCCATGGTTTAGGTCTGTCCATAAGTGTTTGGGTCGATTTTGGCATGCTTGATATAGCTCCTTTGTATTTGGGCTTGTTGGCCTTGAGTATGTGCATGTGCAGCATGGCATCTTTGCATTGTTTTGGTGATTTGGGATCATTCTACATGCCATTTCAGTCCCATTTCCATGCTAGTTTGATTGCCTCGCATGCCTCTTTAACGCTTTGGAAGCTTGTGTAGCATTGCTCCATGTTTTGGTGCCTTTGCATGCCTTTGATTTTAGTCACTTAGATGCCATCTAAGTGGTCCTTAAGCCTTGGATTGATGCCCCAAAACTCTTTTTTTGGTTGTTAAGCTCATACCATGTTTAGTCTTGTAAGTGTATTTCAATGCTCCTTGGATTTGCTTTGAACACTTAGACTATTTGTTGCATGTTTAGCTTGACTTATTGCTTGGTTTGGTACCATGTATTAGCATGATTTTCAGAGCTTATGTTGCATGCTTTTAGTCCATGAATGTCTCTTTCAAGTGTGCTTGAATGTTGCTTGCTTTGTGCCTAAGTGTTGGGTCTTAACATGTGTATGTGTGCATGCATGTTTTGGTCTCCATTTTTGGGCATTATGGCTACTGTTTTGGGCCTTATTAGAGCTGCCTAATTCATGCATAAGTCCATCTTTCCATTAGTTTGCATTGCCATATGTATGCTTGTATGCTTGCATAAGCTTGCCCCCATGCCATGTTGCATCCTTAGTTTGTATGCTTAGGTTGCATTGCATGTTGCATGCATTCCTTGCCCCTTGATTTGGTGATAGGGATTAGGACTTTGATTTGATTTGGTTTGCATTTCATTTGAAATCAAAGTTGCATACTTGGTCTTTGGGCCATCATGCATGGGAATGCGTGATTGGTGGTCCGAGAATCGAGGCACATGCCCCTTTGAGTCATTACAATGATAAGGGACATGGTTGATGCATACATGCCTTGAATTGTGCTGCCATGCTTTGCCTTGCCCTCTGTTGCTGTGAATTGCAGGTTCTGCAGGAATACTCTGCCGACCTGCAGTGTAATGTGCCGACCGGCAACATTTTCTCTGCCGACAGATTCAATTTTGTGCCGATGGCCATACCACACTGCCGGTGGCAATTTCAATCAGCCGGTGGTGATCCCCTCTGTCCAAGGGAGCAGTCCTGAGGCTTTGACAGCCTCCAGAGGAGGAAAGAAAGGAAAACAGAGGCAGCCCATGCATGGTGGCGCGCTTCCCGAGGCGTTTTCCTGTTTTGATTAATTTATTTAATTTGTTAATTAAATTAGGCAATTTGTAATATTAATTAGCTTGCGTAGTTAATTGATTTGTAATATTTATTCGGTCCCTCCGAGCGAGGGCAAATCTGTAATAAGTGTGCGTGGGTGGTGTGTATGCCTTCCAACCTCACTTCTTTCTTCCCTTTTACTTACCTGCTTTAATGGTTAGTATTAGGACACGTTTAAATTAGCATACCTTATGCTATGCATGCGTGCATCCATGCATTTGTATTACATGCATTGAGCTCGGTACATCATGCTAACTGCATATGTATTTTCAAATTCCAAACTGAATATGTGATAATCGTGCATTTTCACATGACATGTCTAGGTTAGCCGAGCCTATCTTAGCAACATCTTGTATGCGATGCATTAGGCACTTAACATGGACTTGGATCATGCATGTTTGCTAACAAGTTCTTTGTTTTGGCATGGAGTACTATGTAAGTATTTTAATGCTTTAGCATGTCGCATGAGTGTGAATGTTGCCATGACAGCATGCTTAACATGTGGCTAGATGCTTATATGTTAAACTGTTTTGAGTGCCTGTGGGTGAAGGTTGGATTGTTTGAGTTGGAAAAACTCGTTGAAATCCGTATTTTAGCCTACTTGCGAGTAGTAAATTCCAAAGCATTTTCAAACCGAACGGATATGCAATGATTCTTTCCAAATTAGGCAATCTAGTCTATACTTGTTTGCTGCGCGCATAACATAGTAATACTAGGCTAATAAATGGAATAAGAACATATAAAGTTTTCAAATACGGATATCACGGTTAGTAGAGGCCGGTCTTCGGACCGGGCGAAAGGGGGTGCTCATAGCTGACCTTCCCCGATCGTACCCAAGCTCCCGAGCCAAGACAACTCTAGTGATGACGGACATGTGGCCTTCGGCACCGAGTCAGGGTTTCCTAAATTCTCCCATAAAAAAATATTTAGGTGGCGACTCTGTATCTGGCAAAGCAGTCCATGTTTGGCACTACTTTTTCAAAAATCTGTTTCTCAAAACGATTTGCCAGATTTGGACTCTTTGGTTCAAGATTAAGAACCGCGACACAAAATCGAGAGTCCGAACTGTAGCGAGGTCCCCCCCCCCCCCGCGGGCTTGTTACAGTTTCTGGCGACTCTGCTGGGGAGTTTAGAGAGCTTGACTCGAACTCATGATATCCTGTTTTGATTTCGCTTATGTGTTTCTTTGCATTACATGTGCATTGGTGCGCCTAGGAACACAGTGTTTGCTATCTGCCATTCCTGAACGGTTTGCCGGAGGCTTGTCTTGTCAAGGCATGTCCATAAGGCTGACCGGCTATGGGCTCTGACAGCATGGGAACACAAACCCCGGTTTACCGGGGCACCCTTTTGACCATTCGACCTAGTGCATATTCGGATCCATAGTGACCATTCCAAGCTAGGACAGGTTGCTTACCCGATGCTAAGTTGTTTGAAACCGCTGTGTGCGTAGTGAAACCCTAGTTCCTGACAAAATAGGACAGGGAAACCCTACCCCAACATAGGGGTGATTGAGCTCTCTCTTACTTGCTATGTGCTTTTAGAGTGTATCTCTACAGGAACGCATATACCAGTTTGCGAGTTTGAGTATCGGGCCCGAGGGCACCAGAATCAGTATTGTTGAGAATCAGTTATCAGGAATCAGTTATCCGCGGGTATCAGATTCAGTATTTTGGGAACAGAAATCTGGGAACAGTGATCAGCAGTAGGGTACAGTTGTTTGGCTACACCCGTGTTTGATCAGTTTGGGCTGAAATGCTGTCTGTTTTTCCTTTCAGTTTAGAAAGTTGCAGAGTTGATACAGAATAGCCAGTGTCTCCCCCTTGCTGAGGCAGGATTTATGGCGGCACAAAATACAGAAGAAGTTGTGGTTATGACGGCTGCATTGGAGCAGGGAACCGCTCCGCAGAGTGAGGCCGCCATCAGTATGTCATACCCGCCCAGGTCGCTCGTTGTGCACCCGGTTTGGGCTCCCCAGTTATATCAGGCTCGTGAGCCCACCACCTTCGAATTGATGGGAATGATAGGGGACCTCCAGAGGACCGTGGCCGATCTGGCCTATGGAATGTCGGCTTCACCGCCAGCGGCGCCGTATGCTGGGAATTTCGTACCACAGGAGCCCCCGCTACTGGGGCGGATTGTGATAGAGCTCAGCCAGCCAGAGGTGGCTTCCGGCTATAGCCACGACATGCTAGCACCAACCCAGACCCTTGATCAGGCTGAGGCCAGGGGAAAGGACAAGGCAAAGGTAGACGCCAACCCTATTGAACAACTGCTGTGGGCAGTCGAGGCTCTGAAAGTCAGAGGGATGAACAAGCAACAAACATCTGCAATAGTGATCAAAGCTGTGGATGATGCTTTCCCCGCTCCAATCAAAGGCAGTTCAAGCCAGACAGAAAACCGGGATGGGCCTCGTCATGCCCAGACAGTTCCTGTAGTTCCCAACCCTGCACCGGGAAAGGTTCAAAAAGCCAAGGCAGCGCCAGCCGATCCTTTCGCTAGCGCATCTGGCAAGAATCCTCAAACTGCAAAGTACCTGCCCCGAGGGCGCAGGGTCTTTCACGACCTCCACATGCCTTTGTCTAGGGCATTGCTAATATTGGCGAAGAATGGGCATCTTAAGCCTTTGGAGCCCCGGCCACTCCCGAAGAATCTCCCCGCCAACCATGATGCTACCTTGTACTGCGCGTACTACCAACAGTCCGGTCACAGTACCGATGGATGTTCCCGCCTTCGTCATGAAGTGCAGGATTTGATTGATAACAAGGTTATCCTACCACCCACCTCAGGCAAGCCCGTCACCACTTAGTTGTTGGATTTCGAGGGCTCAGATACTGTGAGTATGTAAAGCGAACCGCCTGCGGGCAACATTCGGTGTGTTTTTTAAAGCGTCTGACACGCATTTTTGAGCATCGGTGAGACCGAGTTTTGTAAATCCTGGCTTGGATATCGAGTCAGTCTTTTGTTTTGAGTCTGTCTCTTTGTCTTGAGTCAGTCTTTTTTTGCTTAAGGGTCTGTCTGGTTGTATCGAGTCAGTCCCCGTTGTATATAATACCAAGTGATTCTGGGGTTATTGTCCCGAACACCATTTTGTTTTGTAATTATTATCTGTTTTTTGTCTTGAGTCTGTTTCTGTCGAGGGGCCAGTTGCACCAACAAAGCCGAATGAAACAGCTGTTGCTATCTCAACTTCATGCTTGCTTTCAGCATAAGTGCTAGAGAATTTGATTGGGCTGATAGTACATCTTGCCTGCTCTCCTGCGCGCCAAACTCATTGCATTAACCTAAGTTTTCAAAAAAAAAACAAACCTTTTGAACACTGCGGTGATGAAAACGAAGAGGAAGGAATTCCTCGGGTTTTGCCAAAATTTTGATCATTTTGAGAGAAAGAGAGGCGTGCTAAGCCTTTTATGAATGAAATCATGCTTGTCGGTGCGAGTACTGGGAAGGATCCTGGCCTGATCCAGATTGGTTCCATGCTATCTTCGGCGCGAGCGATTTGTCGTTTTCTTAAAAACTTTCAAAAACAAATGTTTTACGCGGCCCTGCGAAGACCTGTGTGGAATCGCTCTTGAGATTGCGCAGCCTAGGATCGCTCTTAGCCTCAAGATTCAACCTATTTGTTTTCCGACGTTGAACCCGTTCAGAACGTTCAGAAAGTTCAACGGACAAACGCCGTGAAAGGTCTGTATGGCCAGTTTCGAAGCAGCCCTCGAGTAAGAGGCACCGAGGCCGAATCAGAAGGAGTAGATCTCACCGGAAGAAGCTTGTGGAGTAACTGGGATGGATACTTCCGCAAATCAGTACAACAGCCGTTCTTCTAGACACAGAGAGGCTTCAACTTCAAAAAAAAAAAAAAAACCATTTGGCATGGACTTGCTACACTTTTTACCCTTTGAGAGGCTCGCTGGGTCGAAAACCCGGAAGGGCGGTCTAGGCAAAAGTTAGAGCAAGAGAAAAATACAAAAAAGCAAAAAATACAAAAAGCAAAAAAAATGCAAAGAAAAGAACAAACAAAAAAGAAGAAAGAAGAAAAAGAAATGAAAAAGAAGGAAAAGAAAATGAAAAGAAGCTCGCAAGGTCGAAAACCCGCATTGGGCGCCTTGGCAAAAGTAAGAGCCAAACAAAGTGAAGGTTAAAATACCCGAGTGGACCTTAACCGGAACTACGTAAGGCTTGATTCCCATGTTTGGGATACGTAGGCAACTTCATCATGAAGTCCAGCCCCCAACGCTTTCATAAGCGTCTCAGTCCATGCAATGGTTTCGATTTCATCTCAAAGTCCAGTGGCCGACACCCTTCAAGGTGATTGTGTCCATATATGTGTTGTGACCGTCTTCGTCATCTCTGTGTCCAAGAGTTCGACCACCGCCAATGAAGACTGTTTACAGATTGCTGCGGCACCATCCAAACAAGGGGCAACTTTCCGTTGCCACAAGCCGTCGTGAGACGCCATTCAAACTAGGGGCAACTTTCCGTTGCCTCCCACCCCCTTCAAACCAGGGGCAATTTTCCATTGCCTCCGATCCGAGGTTGCGCATCTCGAAGAGTAAGCTCCATGCTCGTCGAGCATTGACTGTTTGAAAAATAGTTTTTGAAAATTTTTACTGAGGTTGACTATTTTCTCGAAAACTATTCCATTTTCCAAAACTGGACCATTGTCTTGGACCCAAAAAGGAAAATTTTCAGTACTTGCAGTCTGACTTGCATGCTTTTCAAATCAAAAATCGAAAAAGTCGGTTAATCCGACTCTCATTTTGATCAAAATTGTTTTAGTAGAAAGAAAACCAAAACGAAAAGAATGGTTAAAATGATGAACTAGGGGCACAGTTGAGCTAGGCGTTCTGTCTTTCCCCCATCATCGACGTACTTGCCAGAAGAGCGCTCTGCCCGCCAGAAGAAATAGCCGTGAGCTAACGGTGTTGAGCATGAACCCACACCTTTCTCTTTATCCATCAATCACCCCGGGGAGGGATGAAAAATGAGAGAATGAAGAATAGAGAGGTGTAAGTTGAGAGAAAAGTGAGGAAAAGGGTTTTGAGAAAAAAATCCGAGCTCGAGAGCCGAGTAATGTGAGAATCACAAATCAGACAGGGTGGGAAACAATACCCAGTTTGAACTGGCTCCTCGTGGTCCGAGGTCCCCCATCTTCGTTTACGCGTCTGTGTGTCGCGTCTTTTGTTTTGTTTGTCTCAATCCTTGTTTTGAGTCGTTCTGAGCGTGTCTCGTCGTGTTAGGTCGTGTACCTTTATATTTGAGTCCTCCCCGCTGTGTTCAGTTGTAGGCTCGATATCCCGGTTTGAAAAACCCTCATTCAATTTCAAAAATCATTTATGCTCAGAATGCTGTGCCATTCGCTACATTTGAGCGTGTTTCAACTTCAACCGGTTCCACCTTTGAGGCCGTCTTGTCAGATTGGGCTGTTTTGTTTAGAATTTACCGTGTGCAGAATGAAACGAATGCTGTGTTATGGGCTGTATGCAGATTAATCCCCAGTAGAGCAAGGGCTGTGTGTCCAGAATCAGGCAGTGGGCTGCTTGGGTTATTTTGCTGTTGGCTGTTTAGTTATCTGATTATTACAGTGCAAGCGTTCAATTTTCAGACAACCAATCAGTTCCATTTACATTGAGGTGTAACATGATGAGATGCGATGCAATGCATGAAATGTGTAAATGTAAACACTTTTTTAGATAAAAAGTCCGTTTCATTTCATTATCTTTTCAAATGTACAAGCTTTGGAAACAAAATCTGCCTGCGGCAGTACAAGGTAATCTATCTACCAACAAAAAGAAAAGTACAAAAAGAAGAAGATAGCAAAAATCTGCATCGGTGTCGAGCACTCCAAGGGCTATCAGTCCGTCCTGGTCCTCTTCCTGGACGAGGGTCCAGGAGCATCATCAGCATCGTCGTCAGAGCCTGAGCTAGAACCGCCTCCGGTCTCCTCCTCCGATGACTCGGACTCCGCCTCTGCCTCCGCCTCTGACTCCTCGTCGTCGTCATCATCCGGGACTGGAGCTCGCGAGCTGCTCCCGACGTGAGTACGCCCTCCCCTGGTACGGGGAAATATCCTGCCCCCCTCATCTCTCCCCCGGGCAGGGACAGAAGGTCCGGCTGGAGCACCTCCTGCCATGGGAATCTGGAAAGGAGGCTGAAAAGGTACACAAAAGGGAAATGCATCAGTATACTGTAGACAGTTTATCAGTGCAGAATGAAATGCAGAGTACAGTGTAGGAATGCTGTGAGCAGTCTATCAGTGCAGAATGCAGTGTGTGAGCACAGTGTGAGAATGCCGCGAGCAGTCTATCAGTGCAGAATGCAGTGTGTGAGTACAGTGTGAGAATGCCGTGAGCAGTTTATCAGTGCAGAATGAAATGCAGAGTACAGTGTAGGAATGCCGTGAGCAGTTTATCATCACAGAGCATAGTGCAGAATGCAGTGTATGCAGTGTATCAGATACTGTGGGATCAGTGTATCAGGTGTGGTGCCACGAATCAGATTATGCAAAGCAGTGTATGAGTGGTTTGAGGCCAATGTCAGAAGAACATACCAGTATGCTGTAGAGGGCTAGGAGGTCAAAAGTCCGCTGAAGCATCCCCATCATCGAGGCATTCATCGCCAACGACTGACGGGTGTACTCAGAAGAGGCCTGCAAAATATCAGATGCATTAGTATTCTGTGGAATATCAAGTAAACTGAAATGAATAACTGTACAAAAATGCAGTGATACGTACCGGTGGTAAGTCGGGGACGTCGATGAACTCGTGACCAGCCGGTGGAGGGGCGAAGGGGATCTGATAGGTCGACCCACCCTGCCCCTGGAAAGTCAGTACAGCAGGCAGGGCAGGCCAGCCAGCTCCTCGTCCTCCCTGAGCTCCGCCCCTGCCACGGACCCGGGCCCTCCTCGAAGATCCAGCCCTTGCTCCTGCTCCGGCCCCAGCCGCCGATGCTACAGGCCTGGCCCCCTCCGCTCGACGGCCGCTCAGGGGGCGCATCAGGTACGTCCGCACGTACTCCTGATAGTCTCCAGTGCCTCGGAAACTGGCCTCCTCCCAGCTGATGGAGTAATCATCCAACTGCTCAGTGGTGAGCCCCTCGGTCTCCCTCATGTCTGCAGGAGGGGGAACCGGGACTATCTGCACAGGTAACCCTAGGGTCTGGCATAGAAAACGCTCCCCCAGGTACCAAGCCCGACAGACCGGGCCCTCAAGCAAAATTCGGAAACGCGAGGTCTCCTCCGCACCAAGGAACCGACCCCGCATCGCCGCCGGCATAGGAGCCCACGGCCGCCAAGTGATCTGAAAATGACAGACAGTTTGTTATCTACTGTTATTGAAATATACAGTTGGAAAGCAGAGCTTAAATGAACTGAAAGTAAAGCATACCTCCGCGGGGGTGATAGTGTCGAAATATCGGCGGAAGAAGCCGAATGTCTTCCGTGGTCGCCGGGTGCATCTCCCGTCGAAGCGACTCGAAAAGGGGACGGCCAGAGGGGTCTCCGCAACTGGCACGGGGGCAAGCCTAGGAAAGTAGGCGTAAACCCACAACTGCAAAACAGATGTCAGTATGACCGTCAGATAAAGCAGAAATAGCAGAGCCGTGTGTTGTGCAGTGTATTGTTTGCAGTGTACAGTGTGAGCAGTGTACAGTCAGTGTAAAGCAGAATGTATGTGTGTGCCGTGTGTACAGTATACAGCAAGTGTAAAGCAGACTACAGTGTGTGTAGTGTACAGAGTACAGAAAGTACGAGACAGAAATGAAAAAGCGGAGAAGAAATGTACCTCCCAAGCCCGCCAATAGCCTCCAAGCAGCTGGCCGCTGCCGCGCGAAGCTGAGCTCATGTACCCGTAAAGGGTGGCCAGAGCAGCGCCGCCCCAATCATAGTGCAGAATATCCCGGACGTCCACCAGTGCGCTGAGAAGACAGAGAGGCACGGTGTTCGCCCGGTCGGCGAAGATGGTAGTCCCGAACAGGAACATGAGGAAGCCGCGAGCATACCTCTCCTCGTCCTCCGGGGTCATCTGCGCCTCCTCCTCCAACACGGGCTGGACCCGAAACTGGACCTCGAACCAGGAGTATCGGACGAAACCTGGGCGAGCTAGGGGTGGCGCCTCCCCCAGTAGATGGACCTGAGCGGCGGTCCACTCATCCATATCTGTGTCAAAAGGGATCGGATCCCCCCCTACCCCGATGCCAGTGAGCATCGAGAAATCATGAGGGGTCATCGTCATATCCCCTGCAGCAGAGAAGTGGAAAGAATCGGTGGTGTCCCACCACCTCTCCGCCAGAGCGGCGAGGAGAGGTCTGCATGTGGACAATCTGGAGAGCCCTCGGCATAAGGTGCCGAAGCCTGCCCGGTCCACGATGCGTCGGACCGCATCAGGGAGCTCATCATACCACTCCCGTGCACCAGTATTCCCATACCCGCGAATGGTATGGGAACCCTCCTGCAAACAGAAAATAACGGTGGCAAGACAACATTCAAAATGCAGTTTTGAAAGGACAAATATAGCATGCATGCAGGTTTGACAGATTCAGACAAATACTGGGTGCCAGTGTGTGTGCAGTAAAATACAGTGTGCGCCGTGTGTTTGGGTGATTCAGGGCTAGTGCAGTGTGTGTGCATGTGTCAGTCTCAAACGGATATCAGTTGTATGTATGTTTACAGTCAACTACGGTCTACGACATATCGGTTTTCAGCAGTTAAGAATACAACTAACTATGACAGTTTTGTATCCTACATTGCAGAAAGTAAAGCCGAAGAAAGAGAGTTACCTCGGAAGTGCCGAATGAAAGGTGGGAGGTAGGCTCACGCAGCATTAGCTCAGGCGCCACATGCCTCTCGAAGCTCCGGAACTGACGCAGGCCGTCTGGGGGCAGAACATGGATCGCCGGCCGGTAGGTCGCCGGGTCGAACGGGCGCTCGCTCAGTGGTAGGAGCTCGACCCCGGGATCCATCTCGTGGTCCGGGGGAGTCCCGCCACGTGGAATGTCGTCCGCCATGTAGAGAATGGTGTAAAAATGGCCGGAAAAAGGAAAATCGGACCGGAATATGAAGAGTCAACCGGAAAGTCAACTCCTGAGAGGGTCGGAAATGGCCGGGAAGGCCGGAATGTGAAAAGGCACAGGAATGAAGAGGAAAGTGAGGGGAGCAAACCCCGAAAAGGCGAGAATGCCAAACGAGGCATCGAAACGAAAATGTGATCGGTGGAAAATGTCCGAAACGCGAAGAGAATCGCGAATCCGACGACGAAACGAGCGTAGAACGCGAAGAAACGGGCGAAAAATGAGAGAGAAATACTCTAGAGAGAGAGAGAACAAGGGATTTCGGCGGTGGAGAAGTGAGGAAATAGGGCTTGAAGCCCTATTTTAAAGCACCCAAGGTGAAAAGTCAAAACTGCCCCGCATCAGCAACTGTTTGCCGGTCGGCAATGTTTTGTGCCGATAGAATTGTTTTTATGCCGGTGGCCAACCGGTGGCCTCCCCTTTCGGCCGGTGATGTTCCCACAGCCTTGTTTAGGCCATTTGAGTTGTTTTGGGTCTTCATAGCTCAAGAAAGTGCAAGAAAGTGCATCTCCGACGTTCAACCGGCCTCCGTTTTGACTTCGGGCTGTGTCTCCAGTGCGTGGCACTCGAATTCGTGTAAGGTGTATCCTTTTTGTATCCTTTTAAATTCAAAAAGTTGCCCCATGTGTGTTGCACGAGTTCATCACACTACTTCGGTGCATTACATCGCGCTGTCATGCGCCACACATCTTTGCATTGTTATGCACGTGTTACATGCATTGCAACACGCACCCCTTTGCATTGTCGTGCACATTTCTTATGCATCATCATTGCATTTCCATTCCATGCATTGTCATGCATTCCGGAACACGTGCGTTGTTGCGCATTTAAGTCTGTTTTGTGTATTTCAAATTATCGCGCTGTTTTGCGCATCGCACTGTTTCGTGCACCTCACTTGCATCTTGCATGCATCCATTCGCGCTATCTTGCGCACCTCGGTTGTACTTGTTAGTACATTGCATTGTTTTGAATTCAAACCGGCTTCGCGTAGCGTGTAAGTCCAACTTTCAAACCGGCTTCGCGTAGCGTGTAAGTCCAACTTTCAAACCGGCTTCGCGCAGCGTGTAAGTCCAACTTTCAAACCGGCTTCGCGTAGCGTATAAGTCCAACTTTCAAAACCGGCTTCGCGTAGCGTATAAGTCCTTTAAAAAATTCTTATATTCCGTGTGGCATGCGTGTCACACTTGTATCATTTTGCATCATATGGGACACGCATGTCTTGTTTGTATCATATTGCATCATGCTTCATTTGCATTATCATGCACCCGCACGGTCTGGCGAGACCTTAAACACGAACGGTCTGGCGAGACCTTAAACACGCACGGTCTAGGAGACCTTAAATCCTTTGGAGGTGCGAAACCTTCAGCGCATTGTCACGCATTTTGTAAATACCCCCACGGTCTGGCGAGACCTTAAACACGCACGGTCTGGCGAGACCTTAAACACGCACGGTCTAGGAGACCTTAAATCCTTTGGAGGTGCGAAACCTTCAGCGCATTGTCACGCGTTTTGTAAATACCCCCACGGTCTGGCGAGACCTTAAACACGCACGGTCTGGCGAGACCTTAAACACGCACGGTCTAGGAGACCTTAAATCCTTTGGAGGTGCGAAACCTTCAGCGCATTGTCACGCGTTTTGTAAATACCCCCGCGGTCTGGCGAGACCTTAAACACGCATGGTCTGGCGAGACCTTAAACACGTATGGTCTAGGAGACCTTAAATCCTTGGGAGGTGCGAAACCTCCAGTGCATTGATGTGCACGTTTTGTTTATTTGGCATATAAGTCCATTTGCATCAACTTACATTCCATACGGCATGCGTGCCTCATTCTTGCATTGTCATGCATATTGCTAACAACATTGTACCTGTTAAGTTTGTTTTCTTTTCAGGAACAGTATTGTATGTATGGTTCATTTGAGGCTGGAGTGACCAGACGAACCGGACAGGTACTTTGCGGTCTGGCGAGACCTTAAACACGCACGGTCTAGGAGACCTTAAATCCTCTAAAGGTGCAATTCCTTTGGTGTTTGTTGTGCCCGAACGACTTTCGGTGGTCTGGTAAAGCCACCTGCCTATGTTTGCAATGAGTTCCTAGAAGATCAACTGGGACGGTGGAAACTAGAGTTCGAACGACTTATGCCTAGAACGCAAAGGTTCGGGAGTTCTGAGACTAAAGTCTGGTTTAAATACCCAGGGGTTTACCCTCGGCTTGAAATCTGTATGGAAGCCCCATAGGTTGAGGCGGCATGTCTACGCCTCAATTCTGGATACTGAACCAACCTAGTATATCGCCCTGTTGGTAAGATAGGGAAAGTTGCAATCATAGTCATTGCATCATAGTGCATTGTCATGCATTTCCGTTGTAGCTTGCATCCATTGCATTTTCCCCAGTAGGTCGCATCATACTGCATTGTCATGCATTTTGTAAATATCCATTCCATTGCATATTTGTACATATTGCATTGTAGATTGCATGCATCCGCTGCATCGCCTTGCGCCCATGGCTTGCGGCCTTCCAGGTTGAGCTTGGTCCGGTATGTGCCCTTACTTTTCATGTTAAAACACAGTTCTGCATGTGTATCGCGCCGATTCCACGCTGGTATGTTGGTTGAGGGTTGCGGCACCTTTGCTGTGTTACACATGGTTTGTATGCGTACATGCCTTTCCTAGGCAAGATTTGGTTTGGCTTGCGTGCCATATCCATTGTATCAATATCCATTCCATTGCATATTTGTAGATATTGCATTGTAGATTGCATGCATTCATTGCATCGCATTCCGCCTATGGCTTGCGCCTTTCCATGTTGAGCTTGGTCTGGTATGTGCCCTTACTTTTCACGTAAAGCACAGTTCTGCATGTGTATCGCGCCGATTCCACGCTGGTATGTTGGTTGAGGGTTGCGGCACCTTTTCTGTGTTAGACATGGCTTGTATGTGTACATGCCTTTCCTAGGCAAGATTTGGTTTGGCCTGCGTGCCATATTCATGTGTATTACATTGTAGTGTAATTTTTACATCCGGCATTAGGATCGTAGTCCTTTCTCCAGCGGGTCGTTTCCCCACTTATGTCAATTCCACCCAATACTTGTTCTTGCGTCTGTCTACAATACTCATAGTTCAGTTGACCGTTCTATGGTAGACAGACTTGTTACCTCCATCAATCTATTTGACATAGGTGTGGTTTCGAACCGCTCGTGATTGGATCACGATTCAAATGCTTTGCATGTAGCTTGCATTGTTTCAATTACATTGCATCTTCATTTGCATTGTTTATACATTGTTTTGTATATATTGCATATCGTTTTGCATCCACATTTGCATTGTCATGCATGTTGCTAACGATATTGTACATGTTAATTTTGTTTTCTTTGCAGACACGATATTGTATGTACGGTTCATTTGAAGCTGGTGCAACCAGACGAGCCGCACAGGTATTGTATCTCCCGAGTGAGACGTATTGAGAATTCCATAATTCTCTTACATCCTTTCTGCATTGTAGTGTAGTTTGGTATGCTAAGCTTAAAACTGTCGCATGTTTGCTTCATTACAGCTTTATTTGCATGATCATAAGTTATGTCCGGCTCTCTGCATTGTCTTGCATTTTGCCCCTGCCTTCGGGCGTATATCTTGTTTGTCTTGCATGTTTGTCTAAGTCTTCGGCCTTGTCAAAAATGGGTCGTCTCTGGGCTTTGACATTCACTCCCGTCATTGTTATGACTTTCGAGTTCTGTCAAAGAGGGGCAACTGTAGACACCCCATTTTTGACCGTCCTCAAGACTTGGATGTCACCGTTTGAACACTCGGTGATTATCCATGTTTGTGTTCGTTTGGAGTTCCCGGAGGTCTCGGCTCGCGCGCCTTGCCTCAGAATCTCCGAACTTGACCGTTTAGTGTCTGGTTTTGCACCAAACACTTGCATCTTGCCCTTGAGAGGCAGATTAGGGCTTGTAGACCATCCCTACCCACCACCGGCAGTGGCTAGATGCCACCGGCTGGTTTTTGCTTCCACCGGCAATATAGTTTGCCGGCCGGCACTCTTTTTGGCCAAGATGTCATTTTTGGCCGGCCGATTGCTGTTCATCTGCTTTCGCAGATATTTTTAGACAGCTGTCTTGCTTTTGCATCCCTCCATACACGTGTATGGAGGGATCCCCCTCTTGTAAAGCTTGTCTTGTAAGCTTTACAAGACAATATAGAGAGGAGCTCTCTCTAAGGCAAAAAAGAGAGACCTAGGTTAGAGACTTAGGATATTTTGAGAGCAAAAACAGCCATTGTTGAGCTCTTGTTCTAGGGTTTGGGTGAGATACATTTTCTATCTCTCTTTCCCTCTCATTTGTTCACTAGGTGCTTTGTGTCTTACTATTGCACACAAACACCTAGTGTTTCACCTTCCTTTGGCTCTTGAGGTTCTAAAGGACTGGTTTTGAAGTTTTGGCATTGGATTCAAGCTAAAGGAGGCCATTGGAGCACCATTTGTGAAGAAGGCTTCAAGGGTGAGAATCTAGTCCCATTTTCCCCCTTTTTTGCGTTGATTTTATACCTATCTTAGAGCTGTTTTTGTGCTTATTGTATAACATAAAAAAGTTCTGTTTTTAGGCCCTCTTTATTGTTTATTAAGAGTGTTTTGTTGTTTGAGGGTTGTTGACCACCCTTAGGCCTTAAAAGGCCTCATTTTGAGCCATTTTGTGCTAGCTCCGGGATTTTGGTGTTGAGGTCTCTTCACCACTGAAATCTTGAGGGATTTCAGTGGTGAAGATGATGCTTTGAAGTCCCAAGAAGGAGAGGGCCACCCCCTCTCCTTGTTGTCCTTGAAAAGGGCATATTTTGGCCTCTTAAGGAAGCCTATGCTTGAGTGTGTGTTGAGCATGTTTGGTTTGTTTTTCATGCTTATATACCCATAATATAACATGATTTTAAGTTGGTTTTGGAACTCCATGCATGCTTAGCATAGTTGCCATGTAATGCCTTGTTTATGCCTTAACATGTCTTAGGTTGTTAGCCTTTGTTGGAGCATGTTTTAGGCTTAGTCTTGTGAAGATTATGTGCTTATTTTGCCATGGTTTAGGTCTGTCCATAAGTGTTTGGGTCGATTTTGGCATGCTTGATATAGCTCCTTTGTATTTGGGCTTGTTGGCCTTGAGTATGTGCATGTGCAGCATGGCATCTTTGCATTGTTTTGGTGATTTGGGATCATTCTACATGCCATTTCAGTCCCATTTCCATGCTAGTTTGATTGCCTCGCATGCCTCTTTAACGCTTTGGAAGCTTGTGTAGCATTGCTCCATGTTTTGGTGCCTTTGCATGCCTTTGATTTTAGTCACTTAGATGCCATCTAAGTGGTCCTTAAGCCTTGGATTGATGCCCCAAAACTCTTTTTTTGGTTGTTAAGCTCATACCATGTTTAGTCTTGTAAGTGTATTTCAATGCTCCTTGGATTTGCTTTGAACACTTAGACTATTTGTTGCATGTTTAGCTTGACTTATTGCTTGGTTTGGTACCATGTATTAGCATGATTTTCAGAGCTTATGTTGCATGCTTTTAGTCCATGAATGTCTCTTTCAAGTGTGCTTGAATGTTGCTTGCTTTGTGCCTAAGTGTTGGGTCTTAACATGTGTATGTGTGCATGTATGTTTTGGTCTCCATTTTTGGGCATTATGGCTATTGTTTTGGGCCTTATTAGAGCTGCCTAATTCATGCATAAGTCCATCTTTCCATTAGTTTGCATTGCCATATGTATGCTTGTATGCTTGCATAAGCTTGCCCCCATGCCATGTTGCATCCTTAGTTTGTATGCTTAGGTTGCATTGCATGTTGCATGCATTCCTTGCCCCTTGATTTGGTGATAGGGATTAGGACTTTGATTTGATTTGGTTTGCATTTCATTTGAAATCAAAGTTGCATACTTGGTCTTTGGGCCATCATGCATGGGAATGCGTGATTGGTGGTCCGAGAATCGAGGCACATGCCCCTTTGAGTCATTACAATGATAAGGGACACGGTTGATGCATACATGCCTTGAATTGTGCTGCCATGCTTTGCCTTGCCCTCTGTTGCTGTGAATTGCAGGTTCTGCAGGAATACTCTGCCGACCGGCAGTGTAATGTGCCGACCGGCAACATTTTCTCTGCCGACAGATTCAATTTTGTGCCGATGGCCATACCACACTGCCGGTGGCAATTTCAATCAGCCGGTGGTGATCCCCTCTGTCCAAGGGAGCAGTCCTGAGGCTTTGACAGCCTCCAGAGGAGGAAAGGAAGGAAAACAGAGGCAGCCCATGCATGGTGGCGCGCTTCCCGAGGCGTTTTCCTGTTTTGATTAATTTATTTAATTTGTTAATTAAATTAGGCAATTTGTAATATTAATTAGCTTGCGTAGTTAATTGATTTGTAATATTTATTCGGTCCCTCCGAGCGAGGGCAAATCTGTAATAAGTGTGCGTGGGTGGTGTGTATGCCTTCCAACCTCACTTCTTTCTTCCCTTTTACTTACCTGCTTTAATGGTTAGTATTAGGACACGTTTAAATTAGCATACCTTATGCTATGCATGCGTACATCCATGCATTTGTATTACATGCATTGAGCTCGGTACATCATGCTAACTGCATATGTATTTTCAAATTCCAAACTGAATATGTGATAATCGTGCATTTTCACATGACATGTCTAGGTTAGCCGAGCCTATCTTAGCAACATCTTGTATGCGATGCATTAGGCACTTAACATGGACTTGGATCATGCATGTTTGCTAACAAGTTCTTTGTTTTGGCATGGAGTACTATGTAAGTATTTTAATGCTTTAGCATGTCGCATGAGTGTGAATGTTGCCATGACAGCATGCTTAACATGTGGCTAGATGCTTATGTGTTAAACTGTTTTGAGTGCCTGTGGGTGAAGGTTGGATTGTTTGAGTTGGAAAAACTCGTTGAAATCCGTATTTTAGCCTACTTGCGAGTAGCAAATTCCAAAGCATTTTCAAACCGAACGGATATGCAATGATTCTTTCCAAATTAGGCAATCTAGTCTATACTTGTTTGCTGCGCGCATAACATAGTAATACTAGGCTAATAAATGGAATAAGAACACATAAAGTTTTCAAATACGGATATCACGGTTAGTAGAGGCCGGTCTTCGGACCGGACGAAAGGGGGTGCTCATAGCTGACCTTCCCCGATCGTACCCAAGCTCCCGAGCCGAGACAACTCTGGTGATGACGGACATGTGGCCTTCGGCACAGAGTCAGGGTTTCCTAAATTCTCCCATAAAAAAATATTTAGGTGGCGACTCTGTATCTGGAAAAGCAGTCTATGTTTGGCACTACTTTTTCAAAAATCTGTTTCTCAAAACGATTTGCCAGATTTGGACTCTTTGGTTCAAGATTAAGAACCGCGACACAAAATCGAGAGTCCGAACTGTAGCGAGGTCCCCCCCTCCCCCCCCCCCCCCCCGCGGGCTTGTTACAGTATGATTCGCGAGGGCGAAGTGAACTTAGTGGTCTACTGGCTAGCTTTGAGAGTGGTGAGTGTGATGAGACCCAGGTTGTGTTGCCGAGGGTGGTTTGTGAGTATTCGGATGTCTTTCCCGAAGATCTTGTTAGTTTGCCACCTCACCGAGAGATAGAGTTCTCTATTGATCTAGTGCCCGGCACGGCGCCGATTTCTATGGCACCTTACCGTTTTGCTCCAGCAGAGTTGGTTGAGTTGAAAGTTCAACTCCAGGAATTGCTAGATAAGGGCTTTGTTCGCCCTAGTGTTTCGCCGTGGGGAGCGCCGGCTCTCTTTGTTAAAAAGAAAGATGGTGCCTTGAGATTGTGTATAGACTACCGGAAGTTGAATCGGGCTACGGTTAAGAATAAGTACCCTATGCCCCGTATAGATGATTTGTTTGACCAGTTGAAGGGTTCCCGTTGTTTCTCTAAGATAGACTTGAGATCGGGTTACCACCAGTTGAGGGTCAGGGAGGAAGATATTCCTAAGACGGCATTCCGTACGCGGTATGGCCATTACGAGTTTCTGGTGATGCCATTCGGGCTTACCAATGCACCGGCAGTCTTTATGGACTTGATGAACCGGATTTTTCGGGAATTCTTGGATCGGTTTGTGGTCGTTTTTGTGGACGACATCCTTATCTATTCGTCTTCTGAGGAGGAGCACGAGGCACACTTGAGAGTGGTGCTTGAGTTACTTAGAGCCCATAGGCTGTATGCCAAGTTTGGGAAGTGTGAGTTCTGGCTGAGGGAAGTCATATTCTTAGGCCACGTGGTATCCGGAGAAGGGGTGTCTGTTGATACATCCAAGGTAGAGGCAGTGCAAGATTGGGCACAGCCTAAGAGTGTGTTTGAGATCCGCAGTTTTCTGGGATTGGCTGGGTATTACCGTCGGTTTGTGAAAGATTTCTCCAGGTTAGCGTCACCGTTGTCTAGACTGACTCGGAAGGGAGTCAAGTTTGTGTGGAGTGAGACTTGTGAAAAGTCATTCCAAGAGCTGAAAGTTAGATTGACCACCGCTCCGGTGTTGATTATTCCGGAGAGAGGTTTGGGTTATGCGGTTTATTGTGATGCCTCACGAGAGGGTTTGGGTTGTGTGTTGATGCAAGAGGGAAAAGTGGTAGCTTATGGCTCACGTCAGTTGAAAATACACGAGAAGAATTACCCCACACACGACCTAGAGTTAGCAGCTGTGATCTTTGCCTTGAAAATCTGGAGGCACTACCTTTATGGTGAGAAGTTCGAGGTATTCTCGGACCACAAGAGTTTGAAGTATCTGTTTACACAGAGAGACTTGAGTTTGAGGCAGAGGAGATGGATGGAGTTCATCGAGGATTATGATTTTGAGTTACATTATCATCCGGGAAAGGCCAATGTAGTGGCCGATGCCCTTAGTAGGAAGTCCATTCGTGATGTAGCTTGTATAGCCATCCGGGAATGGGAGATGTTGGGGGCACTTGGCGAGTTTGATTTGCTACTGGGCGAATCTGTTGAGGCTGCGGCCTTGTTTTCTGTTGTTGCGCAGCCCACGCTTGTGACTAGAGTGTTAGAGGCACAGAGAGGTGACCTTGCGGTAGAATCCCTCCGAGAGAAGATCTCCAGTGGGAAGGTTGAGAAGGGTTTGACGGTGTATCCCGACCTGAGTGTGAGATACCGAGACCGTTTGTTTGTACCGGAGTCTTGCCGAGAGGAAGTACTCCGAGAGTTTCACCATTCGCGCCTTGCGGTGCATCCGGGAGGTACTAAGATGTATCAGGATTTGGGTCGCCAGTCTTGGTGGCGGGGTATGAAGAGAGATGTGGTTGTTTTCGTATCGAAGTGCCTTACTTGCCAGCAAGTGAAGGCCGAGCATCAGAGGCCAGCGAGTTTGTTGCAACCCTTGCCTATTGCCGAGTGGAAGTGGGAACATGTCACTATGGACTTCGTTGTAGGTCTTCCGGGGACTCAGCGGGGTAGTGATGCTATTTGGGTGGTTGTAGACCGGTTGACAAAGTCGGCGCACTTTATTCCTATGCGCGCGAGAGATTCGGTAGATCATCTTGCCGACTTGTATATTCGGGACGTAGTGAGATTGCACGGGGTCCCAGTGACGATCGTCTCAGATAGAGATCCTCGTTTTACTGCTAGGTTGTGGCAGAGTTTGCAGAGTACCTTGGGCACTAAGTTGACCTTTAGTACGGCTTACCATCCTCAGACTGACGGGCAGTCCGAGCGTACTATTCAGATCCTCGAGGATATGCTTCGGGGTTGTGTCCTGGACTTCAGTGGGACGTGGGAGAGGCACTTGCCATTGGTAGAGTTTGCCTACAACAACAGTTTTCAGTCTAGCATCGGTATGGCACCGTTTGAGGCCTTGTATGGCCGACCGTGTAGGTCTCCAGTTTGTTGGGCCGAGGTGGGTGATGCACCTTTGTTGGGTCCGGAGTTGGTTAGGGAGACGACGGAGAAAGTTGAGCTTATCCGTAGGAGGCTTGTTACAGCCCAGAGTCGTCAGAAATCTTATGCCGACCGTAGGAGGAGGCCTTTGGCATTTGAGGTAGGTGATCATGTCTTTCTGAAGATATCACCTAGGCGAGGTTTGATGAGATTTGGGAAGAGTGGGAAGTTATCCCCTCGGTTTATTGGTCCTTTTGAGATCCTTGAGAGGATTGGCGATGTTGCTTATCGATTAGCTTTACCGCCGCAGTTGTCCGGAGTGCATGACGTGTTTCATGTGAGTATGCTTCAGAAGTATGAGCCAGATCCATCACATGTGTTGGATTGGACCGATTTAGAGGTAGATGAGGATGCCTCGTATGAGGAGAGACCGGTTCGGGTCTTGGATAGGCGGGATCAGGTCCTGCGTGGCAAGACCATTCCTTTGGTGAAAGTCTTGTGGAAACATCACGGAGTGGAGGAAGCCACTTGGGAACGTGAGTTGGAAGTCCGTGAGAAATATCCGGACTTGTTTGTTAATATGTAATCTTATATTTAGATTTTGAACTATTGTTGAACTTAAGAGCTTTTATATATGTCTTAAGTTGTGAAACATTGAAAATGTTTTGGTTTATTGGAAGTATGTTTTGGAACTTGCCTCATATGGAAGTTGAATGTAACATTATATATGTTGAATATATTGTTGAAATTGGAAAGATAGTGCATAATGTTGATGCATGTTAAAAGTACATATGTTGTTTACATATTGTGAAATGTCTCTTGTTAAAGGGATGGGATGACCGGTAATGGGTCGAATTGTTGAATGTTAAAATGTAACATTGTCTAAAATGGAGGAAAACCTGTTTTTGAAAAACTTGTGCTTAATTTCGGGGGCGAAATTCTTTAAGGGGGGGAGGTTATAGCGATCCCGGGTTTACCCTTGTTGTACAGTGATCCAGACATGTGTCCGTGGATTTTGGTAGTTGTTTATTATCTTGTTTGCATCCTTTTTACTTTGTATATTGAGTTATAGGATGTGTTGGGCAGGTTTGTTACAGGTTGGTTGTGTTTGGGAGCCTAGTGTTGCTGCCCAGATTTTTGGACCTTCGCTCGAGCGAGGAGTTGGTCGCTCGAGCGAGAGTGGGGTTCGTGTCTGGTGGGTCGAGCCAGAGTGGCTTCGCTCGAGCGAGCGGTTGCGCCTGGTTCTGAACCTGAGAGTTGCCTTTCTTGGCTCGAGCGAGCTTCCTTCGCTCGAGCGGTCTGGGTTTTTCTTCGCTCGATCGAGAACTTCTTGGCTCGAGCGAGAGTTTTCTGTGTCTGGTCGCTCGAGCGACGAAGGCTTCGCTCGAGCGAGCGTGTTTTATATCAGCGGACAGTAGCGTTTTTGAACTTAACATTTTCACTTTCTTTTTCTTCCAAAACCTAGATCCGAGACCCTCTCTCTCTAAACTTACACTCTCTCTAAGATTTGATCTCCCTAGGGTGTGAATCTAGCCCGGGGCCTTTGTTAAAAAGATAGAGGGCGTTGAGAGCTTCGATTTAATCTGAAAAAGTTTGGATTGGAGCACGTTGATCTTCGAGTCTTCATCTCCTTTTTGGCTAAAACTTCAAGGTAGGGATATCCTACTCCTCTCTATGGGTTTTGTCTCTAAATTTTAGTATTTTGAGATGTTGGACTTGGTTTGGTAATTTCGTGAAAGTTTTGGGCTTTTGTGTAATTTTATAAAAGTTGGGGTTTTATTCATAATAAACCTAGGAGCATGTTTGGAATAGAGAAATGGACTTATTGTTGAATCATTGATGGAAATGGGACCTTAGGGTTGAAATGGTAATTATGGAAAATGGCCTAATTACATTGTTGATTAATTGGGATAATTAATTGGTAGAAATGAGGAAATGAAATGTTGATTGAATATCCATTTGTGCATTTATTTTCTGTTTAGAAATAACTGCTTTGGGCTATCGGTGGAGGATAGTCGTGATTGTTGTAGACAATGCATGATGATTAGGCAAACTGAAACTAATCAATGGAATGTGTCATGGAACTTGACGGGTGACAGAATACATTAACTATATGTATTGGGTGATTGTATATAGAACCAATGTGTTTGTATACGTTATGTGTAGAGGAGGAGATGGGGGATGTACTCCGCGGTTTAGGGGAAGATAGGGGATGTACCTCTAAACCGGATAGTGTTGGGAGAAGATAGGGGATGAACTCCGTAGATACAGCTCATATGCTTGTCTAAAGAAGTGATGATAAAGCTCATATGCTTATCTTTGTGAAATGTTGTGACATCCCTGTTCTGTATTATGCTAATTGGTCCTTAAGTTGTTTATGGTTATGTGTTTAGCCTGGTTTTGTATGCCATTATGTGAAAATATGTGATTTTGAATTTCTATCTGTTCACCGTAGGAATATCTGTTTGATTTTACCGCTTCGGGAATTAAATTGAAGGCCTTATTGGCCACAGAACCCGAAATCGATTACGCCATTGTGGTTGGCATAATTTTTAGAGCCTACAGTGAAATTTAATTAGAAATTGATTCGGGTCAGATTAAGTTGATTAAATTGATAAATTAAGTACCCCATTATTTTATATTAAAATATTTGTTAGTGGGGCTTGTTGTATATTTGCATTGCACTCTCCTTTAGCTCTCTCAAAACTCAAAATCTGAGTTAGACACTTGAGAGTGAGAGAGAGACCCGAATTAGAGAGAGAGAGGGGAGGAAATCAAAGTTTTGCTCTTGAATCTTGGAAGTCTTGAAGACAACTCTAGACTTGACCAAATTGGAAGAATTGAGCCCCTAGGTACGCATTGATTCTTGAATTCATGAGTTTAATGTGCAATCTTGTGTGTTCAAGGGTTGTTTGTGATCAAGAGCATGATTTGAGTTGGTTTTATTGAAATTGAGGCTTGATATGTACATGCATGTAAAGAACTCCTATGGAATCACAAAATCTAGCATGTAATTTGTGAAATGGTGAAAGATTGGTAGTGTAATCCCACATGCAAGCATGTCTTTGTTAAATTTTATGGGAATGAGCACTAATTACATTATTTGAAGTGAATATGAAGTCAAATGGGCATGCATGTCTGAATAATTGAAAATGGGAGCTTTGAATGCATGAATATGTATGATAGAATTGAGTTTGGTGTCAATTTGAGACATGCAAGTGTTTAATCCTTGAAATTGAGCTCCATAATAAGGTGTTTTGGTGTTTATACCTTGTTAGTATACTTATATGTGATATTTGAGCTACAACATGCATGATTTGTTGGTTAAAAGTCGGAATGGAGCTCAAGAACTCAACCTGGGATTCCCAGATTTTCGACGTCCGCTCGAGCGGGTGAAGTGACGCTCGAGCGGAGAAATCGAGCTCCCAGCGTTTTCTGCAGACATGGTTCCCGCTCGAGCGGGGAAGTTGACGCTCGAGCGGGGAGCTATGTAGACAGGCAGTACGCTCGAGCGGCCGAGCTCACGCTCGAGCTGGAATTGAAGGCAACCAGTACTTTTGCAGACCTAAGGGTCCGCTCGAGCGAGGAAGTCCACGCTCGAGCGGGGACCATATTTTCTGAAATTCTGTTTTTGCATTTTGTGTTCTGTTTTCCGTTCTCTTTCAGTTGCAAGCACTCTTAGGCATATGTTAAGCGTTGTAAATGAGTTAATGAGATAATAATAAAGCCTAAAGAGGAATATGTGAATTAAGGAACGGATTGAATTG
This sequence comes from Camellia sinensis, assembly GCF_055761805.1. Classification (NCBI taxonomy): domain Eukaryota; kingdom Viridiplantae; phylum Streptophyta; class Magnoliopsida; order Ericales; family Theaceae; genus Camellia; species Camellia sinensis. The sequence goes on from NC_138970.1 coordinate 12,510,617, forward strand.
TTAATGACCCCTTTTGTGTTCATGAAATGTGTAGGGTCAAGCTCCAGGGCGAATCCACAAGCCGATCACTGTGAGTAATATCGATATTTGAATGCTTGTGAATGTCCAATTGTCTATTCCCTTATAAGCTTTATGAATTGCTAATTGGGTTTATGGACGTAAGTCTGATATGAATAAGCATAAGTGGACCCAAGGTCGTTTTGATAAACATGAATGGACCCGAGATCGTTTTGATACAAACGAATGGGTCGTTTTGAAGTGGATGGACCAAAGGTCGTTTCGATGTAAATGAATGGACCAAAGGTCGTTATGATGTAAATGAATGGGCCAAAGGTCGTTTTGACATGAACGAGTAGGCCGAAGGTCGTTTTGACATGAACGAGTAGGCCGAAGGTCGTTTTGACATAAATGATTGGGCTGAAAGCCGTTTTGTCGTAATCGATTGGGCCGGAGGCCATTTTGAAATGAATGAATGGACCGAAGGTCGTTTTGATAGAAATGAATGGACCGAAGGTCGTTTTGATAGAAATGAGTGGACCGAAGGTCGTTTTGACATATATGAATGGACCTATGGTCATTTGGACATGAATGAGTGGGCCGAAGGCCGTTCTGACATGAATGTATGGGCCAAAGGCCGTTTTGACGTAAATGAACGGGCCGAAGGCCGTTTTGATATGAATGGAAATCTGAATGGGCCAAAGGCCAGAATGTTTGGAACTACAGACACCTGATTTGAATTTTGTGTAGTTATATATATATATATATATTTGTGGAATAGAAGTATGTATTGGGCCCAAGGCCGTTTGGAGCATGTTGTTCTATACATCGTTATGTAACTGTCATATTTGATATTATTCACTGGGCTATCGCTCACGCTCATTCATGTGTCTTGTAGGTGAGCCGAGAGAAGCGTAAACCGAACTCCAGTGAAGTCTGCTTGGAACAACTAAGGTTTTGAGAGAGTCAGCCCTCGTGTCTCACGCATGAGACCCGTCTTCGCCTTTTGTTATGTAATTACATTTTGTCAGGTTGGCGAAGTTTTGTATATGTCTGCTTATAGTTTTTATGGGTTGACTTAGTTTTGGATGATCCTGTCTGTACAGAACCTATGTCGCTATGTTTCTGTCGTGAGTTATTAACATGAGCTTGTATGGAATGTTATGATGTGCATATAAGCACGGCTCTATGGACAAAGATTTAAATTTTGCTTCCCTTTTGCCCCCTTACTCTGATGTGTTAGGTCTGTTTTGGTTTGAGGCCGTAGGTAATCTTAGGATTACTGGCCGGTTACGTCCTTAACCCATGGGGGCGGGTTTGGGTCGTGACAAATGTGGATATAGCTTATATGCATATCTGAATGTGGGATATTGTTGTTATACATATCTGTCGAGAATGTGGGTATAGCTTATATGCTTATCTGAATGTGGGATATAGTTTTTATACTTATCTGTTGAAATGAGGATAGAGCTGACATGCTTATCTGTTGAAAAAGGGAAAATGAAAAGTAACTTGGACTCTTAAGTCGTATGACATAAAATGTGATTTATGTGAATGTATCAATGTTAGCCATCTATCAATTGCTAATATTTTAGTCATTGTCCATGGTTGGTTTAGTGTATTTCTACTGGGCTGTGGCTCACCCTATATGGGAATATCATTTTCAGGTACAGGTAGCATGCCACCTCCAAGGACATAGCTTGGGAGGCTAGCGGCAGACATACTTTTGTCGTTTTACTTTTGATGTATTACATGTAACTTCAAGCCAAGGGCTTAATGTGTAAACGAGTTAGTACTCTTTTGTTGTAACCAAGTGTTAACTTGGAAAGCTGTAAGCCCGTAAGGCATTTTGTTTTGATGTTAACATGTAATGCTTATGTAATGAGACTCTAATGAATAAAAGAACGTGGCTAGTTCTTATGTCAATGCATATCTTATTTGATGGGTTTAATGTTTTTTTTTTTTTGAGGGCGTTACATTCCCTTTCGTGCTTAACTGTAATCCGGATTCGGTTTCGTAAGGGTGCTGTTGTCTTATCCTCTTTCTATCCCTTTCTCTTTGTGTTCGAGCTTTGGGTTGTGTTGGGCAAGTTGGGAATAAGTTGGTTGTGTTTTAAAACGTTAAATCTTTGCCCAGTTTTTGGTCTCTCCGCTCGAGCGGCGCTTTTGACGCTCGAGCAGGACTCTATTGTTGCTTGTCCGCTCGAGCGGGGGTGTTAGCGCTCGAATGGGGAAATCACCTATCCAGTATTTCGTCTGCAGTGGTAGACGCTCGAGCGGGGGATTGGCCGCTTGAGCGGGAGTTTGTGTCAGACGCTCGAGCGGGCACCATGTTTGTAAAGGTTCTGGGAGCGTGCATCCGCCGCTCGAGCGGGGGATTGGACGCTCGAGCGGGGATCTATGAGTGACGCTCGAGCGGGGATTTTGCCGCTCGAGCGGGGAGACTTTTATATAAAGCCGAGATCCGACCTTTTTGTTCACTTTTCAACATCCTTTCTCTCTCTTACTTTTCCAAAAAGCTATTTTGAGAGTTCCTCTCACTAAAACCCTAACTTCTCTCTTAGGATTGATCTAGTAGGAGTTGTTTTCTCACCTTGGGCCTTTACAAAAGTTGTGTTGATCATCGAGGGCTATCTTTTAATTTGAAAATTTCGGGATTTGGAGCATTTTCGTTTCTTTATCTCCTTCGTTGAGCCCCATCATTCGAGGTAGGGATAACCTACTCCATCTTATGAGCTTTGTCTTTGAATTTTAGCATTTTGATATGTCGGGGGTTGTTGGGTAATTTTGAGAAAGTTTGGGCCTTTGTGTAATTTTACAAAAGTTGGGGTTTTAAATATATAAACCTATATGCATGTTAGGCATAGAGAAATGAGATTAATGTTGGGACATTGATGGAAATGGAACCTTAGGGTTGTTTTGTGAATTATGGTAATTTGCCCTAATTGGTTTAATTAATTAATGCATATAATTAATTGAAGAAAACGAGGAATTGAATTGAGAATGTTGAAATTGGGAATGTATGGGACTAAAGAGTGTAGTCGAATCCTTTATTGCTAATTTAGTTGAAATGTTGATATATTATCCATTTGTGCATTTATTTCCTGCTTAGAAATAATTGCTTTGGGCTACCGGTGGAGGGTAGTGTTGATTGTTGTAAACAATGCATAATGATTAGGCAAACTAAAACTAATCAATTGGATGTGTCATAGAGTATGACGGTTGATAGAATGCATTAACTTTATGTGTTGGTTGATTGTGCATATGGCCAATGTGTTTATATGCATTATGTGTAGACAGTTGATAGAATACATTAACTTTATGTATTGATTGATTGCGTATGTGATTCTGTGTTTATATGCATTACTTGTGTATGGGAGGATATGGGGGATGTATTCCACGGTTTAGGGGAAGATGGACGATGTACCTCTAAACCGGTTAATGGTTAAGGGAAGATGGGGGATGGACCCAGGGATGCAGCTCATATGCTCTCCCATTGTAGTGATGATACAGCTCATATGCTTATCTGTTGAAGTGTTGATACAGCTCATATGCTTATCTATTGGAATGTTGATACAGCTCATATGCTTATCTGTTGTAGTATTGAATATAGCTCATATGCTTATCTGTTGAAGTATTGATATAGCTCATATGCTTATCTATTGTAGTAGTGATATAGCTCATATGCTTATTTATTGAAAAGTTTGTTTGATTTGATGTAGCACTAAAATGTATGTCATCATCGTTTTGTGAATTATGGAAGTAGTTTGTGTGTTATTGATACAACACCAAAATGTGTATCCACCTTAAATTTCGAAAACGTTCTAGTGATGAACTATAATCTCATCAAATGTTTTGGCCAGAGTACTGAACCTTGTTTTCAAACCCAAAGTTGAATAAGAAATGGAAGGTGAATTGTAACCTAGACTTGACCATCATGGAATTGTAATAAGATGTAAATGGAAGTGTAAGTGTTGACCATCTACCAGTTGCTAATCTCTTAGTCATTGTTCATAGTTGGTTTAGTATATTTCTACTGGGCTGTGGCTCACCCTATATGGGGACATCATTTTCAGGTACATGTAGCATGTCACCTCTAAGGACATAGCTTGGGAGGCTAGAGGCGGACATACTTTGGCTGTCTTATTTTCCTTGATTGTATTACATATAGTTTCAAGCCAAGGGCTTAAGGTGTAATTGAGTTAGCACTCTCTTATGTAACCAAGTGTTAACTTGGAAAGCTGTAAGCCCGTAGGGCATTTGCTTTTGTGTTGTAAACATGTAATACTGTTGTAATGAAATACCCTAATGAATAGATGAATGTGGACCTTTATGTATCAATGCATGTCCCTATATGGATGGGTTTAATGTAATTATTTTGAGGGTGTTACAATTTGAGCTAGGGCATCAAGTAGGTAATGGTGAGTTCGCATTCTTTGGACATCATTGACGATGCGACAGCGGTGGAGCAAGGACATGGTTGTGATTGAATTTGGGGAAAGGGATGATGGAGGAAAGGGAAAAGATATGCCACGTGTGCATTAAATTTTTTTTTTCCTGGTAAACTAAGTTCATAGAGATGAATAGATGGTTAACATTGATATGGAATAAGAAGTTTAAGGTTGAAATTGATAAAATTAAAATTCTACCTTTTAATTTTAAAAATGCGCGAAACCCCATATTTTTTTTTTAATTTGTCGTAAAATATTTTATATAAAAAAAATAGTAAACTGTGCACTATCTAAAATAGTAACATAGAGAAAATTCATGTTATGTGTGTAATTTTGTTTTTTTATTGCGTGCATCAATGGATGTTGACAAGGTGGTGTGGCATATTTGAACACCTCTAAAATATTAGTCAATTGGATGGGTAATAGCCTTCCCCATTGGATTAAGCATCCTTAAAATAATATTAATTTATTAAAATGCTTAAAATGCATCAAATGAGTGGAGCCATCGAAGCGCTACCATTAATTTAATTTAATTTATTTAAAAAAAGCCCTAAGTAATTTTATAATATGATAACTTTTGTATATGATTAAGTCACTCTATGCGACAGCAAAACATTTCTTTTCTTAAAAAATAAACTCATTGAAATTGTTGTCTAATTGCTTGAACCTTGTGCCAACTACCAAAGTACAGAAGAAACTTTCAAGACTAGATCAAATTTAGGCAATTTGTGTTGTTTTTAAGCCATGCAAAATAGTTCTAGAACTTTTCTATTTGACTAACAACATTTTACAGTTGTATATGAATTGAAAACATAAAAATAACTATACTTCTTGTCTTAATTCTTTGTTCTCATTGCTCTTTTTTTTCTCATTCTTTTTGAGGTTGGATATGCTTTGTTCATATGATCATTTTTGAATTCATACACATGTATAGATGTCCTATACAAAAATGTTTATTGAATTTGAAACAAAAAGAAATTTTGAATCACATAGCAGCAACAACTTAAGATTTGGAATAAGTGTAAGAACGCAAAAATGGTTATAGAACTGGACACAAAATGTATATAGATGGATAAGATTCTTCAAAATACTAACAAACTCTATACAACTTTATGCGTATATATGTCTTTGTATTCAATGTTATGATCAATTTTTGTGTTTATAACAAAACTATAAGATTTTTAGCTAGTGACCCATTTTTGATTTATAAGATCTGTAAAGGGGCAATTCCAAAGATTCCAGTCATGGCAGAGTTTAGAGAAATATCAGATATATGCACGCGCCTTATTGAGTGTCCAGAGACATTATTTCTATGATTTGAATCCATAACAGTCGAATTATAATTGAATTATTTTATTTTATTTTTTATCAGCATAATAAAACAACCTTACCATTGTGGCAAGGGCCTCCCTCCCTGAATATGATCAATTTGTAAAAGGCATGGACTCCAAATAAATAAATAAATAATAATAACTCTACACAACCCTTAATTTAGGCAATGTTTTATCTTTATTACCCATTATGGATATGGATATAAATATGAATGGAAAGTGTTAAAAATTGTTTCTCCAAATATTTTTTTAATATTTAATGTAGTAGTGGCCTTTTGATCACAATCTAATAAAAAGTAAACCACAATGGACTATGATGCAAATTAACAACTATACTTTGTATAATAATTACAAAAATCATTTGGTGAGTTAAGAATTATTTTTTGTTAGTATTTATTTTAGTTATTCATTTTAAGAAACAAAAAAAAGTTCTTTCCTAATTTTAAAAATTGTTTTTTCACTAAAATGGAAATTATATACCTGTGTCAACCTTTCTTTCATTTTGAATAATAATAATAATAATAATAATACCAAACAAATCAACTATGTATATAGATACGGATATGAAACCCTAATCCTAGAACTTTGGGTTAGAACATTTTCACAATTCAAAAGCCTAATTTCTAAAATCCTAACCCTAATTTCTGATTTCACAATTCAAAACCATTCAAAACCCTAACCCTAATTTTTTATTTCACATTCAATTGAAAACCCTAGAACATTTTCACAATTCAAAACCACAAGATTTTACCAATTCAAACCACAATTTCAATTCACAAAGCCGATTCTACCCACATAGTACCCACATTCACATTTTCACAAACATAATAAACACATATAAAATTCAAACTGAGAGAGAGAGAGAAAGATAGATAGTCATACCAGCGAGAGAGGGCAGAGAGCGACCCACAGAGAGAGAGAGAGAGAGAGAGAGAGAGAGAGAGAGAGAGAGAGCAGAGAACCCACGGATGGAGAGAGAGATTGTGAGACCAGAGAGAGCGAGAGTGAGAGCGAGTAGATCAACTAAGTGTAAAAGGCGTGGTTGCAAATGAGGGGGGTGGGGTGTTTTTGTATAAGTTATAAAAGTGTCACTACGAACCACTCTTTCATTTAAAATCGGGTTTTGGTTAAAAGCATGGTTATAATTCACGCTTTCTTCACTCAACAATAAAAGTGTGGTTTATAATCACGTTTTTTGGAATTTTTTTTTTTACTTAAAAAAAATCAAATTTCCTTAAAAGCGTGGTTTGTAACCATGCTTTCTTAATTAAAAGCGTGGTTTGTAATCACGCTTTTATAATTTTACAAATTTTCCACGGGAGGGCCACAAAAACGGTGAAAGTGTGGTTCGCAACCACGTTTTAGCTTAGTTTGGAAATTCCATCCAAACTAGGCCTAGTTTGGGAAATAACTTGCTATTTTGCCTTAATTTGGGAAAAGCCTCCATATTTTAAGTACACCTTAAAGGTGTACTTATAATTTATAATTTATTTATTTTTTATGCAATAATATATTGTCCATCCTCCATTAGATTCTTATTAAGGTCAATTACAGTGAATTTCTCTGAAGTTTATAAAAATGCAGTAAGTTTCATGATTGTGACTTAATTATATTAATTTTTCTTTTATTAAGATTAAATAGGCTGGACTTAATATAAATGATAACAAAAATATAAAAATAGACAATGAAAAATTTACAATTTTATTTTAAAAAGATGATAACGTCATTGTTCTCATATACATATATATATATATATATATAATTAACAAATTATTAAAATCTCAAACTCAATATAAATATATCAAAATTGTTAGGCTTATTATATTGGAAAATGCTATATCTCAAATTTCCTACCAAACAAATGGCCAAATGTCTCAGCGATGGACTGAGGGGGGGGGGGGGCTGGCAGGGGCGACCGCCCCCCCAAAGTTTTGAAAAAACCCCTAGATATAGTATTAAAATTACAAATATTTTAAAATTATATAAGTTCGCCACTCCAAAGTTTTTGCAAGAAATTTAAGAACCGCCACCTCCTAAATTTTCTACTTTAAAATTTAAAAATTTAATTATTTTTTTGATAAATACTAAAAATAATAATAATAATAATAATAATAATAATAATAATTTATTTTTTAAGTATAATTACTTTTTATTTTAAATTTAGTAATGTTAAAATAATTGAGAATTTATTTGTGAATATGTTAAAGTTTTTTTTGTCTGATTAGGACCCAAAATTTTTAATTGTTTGGTTATAACTAAATTTAAAAAAAAAAAAAACTACTCATGTGTAACCTGTCCCACACTTGAAAATGTCCCAAAATTCTTATTAACCTAATTGTTTAGGCCCTCTTCTCCACTTTACTCTTTCTTTCTCTCTGTAAATGATATGAAAGCTTGGAAAAGAACTCGCAAAACGTACAAAATATTCATGGTCAAGAGTGCATTTTCTTCAGTTTCCACGGCGACAGCAGAACGTGCATTTTCAGCAATGAAAATTGTAAAGACTAGATTGCGCAACAAGATGGAGGATGATTTTCTTTTAAGCTACTTGTTAACTTATGTTGACATAGACATTGCTCGAGATTTTGATGTAGATTCCATCATAGATACTTTTTATATTATGAAAGAACGTCGAGCACAACTTTAGATGCCTAAGTAGATATGTAAAGCAAATAGTTGCTTTTTTGAAAATTAATATGGATTTACTAGAACATATCCAATATATATTTTGATAATATTTTGTAATTATATATAATGAATAGAAACACCTAATTATATATTTTTGTGATATTTGGGTAGAAATTGGTATTGTATATCACATGCTCATTACAAATTTTTTGATTACATATACACTCGCCCCCCCAATATTAGAATCCTGCGTCCGTCTCTGAAATGTCTTAAATGAAAATTTACAGTTTCATTTAACAAAGATGATAACGTCATTTTTCTCATATATATATATATATATATAATTAACAAATTATTAAAATTTCAAACTCAATATAATTATATCAAAATTGTTAGCCAAATTACGGACTCCAGATTCATATGAGACATTTAGACATTTGCTTGGTAGAAAATTTAGTATCCCTAACATTACCCTATTATATTTGTTTCAAATATCAAAGGGAGGTCAGCACAACTTGGAATGTGTGTGGGTTAATCTGATTTTTCTTGATCTCAACTACCTAGCTTCCAGATATACAAGTATAACTTCAATACCTTTTCTATAGCTTCTCAAAATTGAGAACGCGAGTTCCCATATGTTTTCCAAGACTGCTTCCAATATCGCGTGTTTGCACTGCCATCAAATGGAGAGCTGTAATAATCAGAAGGTCCTCTAGAACCTCTACTTCGGTTGCTCTCCCTCTGGTCATTCCTCAATTCCTCCTGAAGGTCGTACTGTGAACGCTGCAAATAAAAAATGGTAATTAATATTCAGCAACAGCAACTCATAAAGAACAGAAACAAATCAAGAGATAGTTTCATAACTACATTTATTAGACTCAACACAATGATCGCGGCAATCTTTTGTACAAGGAACAAATTGCAGATAAGCCTCAAACTCGAGAATGTATTTTCAACCAAGCTAAAGAAAAGTCTTTTAGGCCTAGCAGAAATCATTTTTGTACTGCAGCTAGTCGGTTTTAGATACTGCATTAGTTGGTCTTTTAATGAGGCAATGCCCACTACAATACAAGTATCAGAAAAAGTGATCAAAATGCACAAATTATCATTTATTTTTATCCTTCTGATTTGAAGAATTCCTTTTGGTATTCCATAGAAATTTCCTGTTAGGAAATCAACATTAGGCAGTCCAATCTACAAAATCATTGTATTCATGAGTCAAGTGTATAGCATGGAGCTATTAAAGCATTAAGCAGTCAGATTAGCATTTATACTTCATGTATGTTATATCTGATGGTGTGTCAGATTCACGAGATTGAAAGGAAACGAATGGAGTAGGCAATGATCCAATTTTTTCAGTTGAAACTGTCTCGTGGACTTGTAGTTTACATGAATTTATATATTTGAGACAAGTTGATAGAATGAAAGACCAAAACATGCAGATCAAAATCAATACACAAGATTAGGAAAGAACACAATAAGCAAATCAGTTTAAGAACAAAATATGCTCAAAAAATTCCAGGTTCCCAACCCACATCTCACAGAAAACCTCATCAAGTTAAACGTATCTTGCTAATAGCATACCTTGTTTGGATCTGAAAGTACAGCATATGCCTCTCAGATCATTTTAAAAAGTCTGTCAACATCCTTGTGGACCTTATCAGCTATTTCCAGAGTTGTTCATCATTTCCACTCTCACTTCTTGCCAGGAATTGACCAGCCTATATTCAAATAAACTTATCAAAAAGAATGACAAGGATGACAGAGCAATAATAAATAACTCAAGAAATTTAAAGACCTTGTCTGGATGATGTCTCAGTGCTGCTTTCCGGTATTCCTTTTTGATCTTGGATCCAGCATCAGATGGTTTAATTCCCCTGTAATAAGGAATGACCTTAGAAGCTTCCAATACAGAGTTATTACGTCACAATCAATCACAATGGTGGACTCAACAACTTCAATCTCACAAAGTAACATGACAAATCCACTTGGATACAATAGGAAGAATCATCAAAGTAAGGGTTGAAAGAGACAGCAACATTCTAGATGGAAATACAGTAGAAAGTTAATTCCCATTTTCAGTAGTCTGTTCTAATTGTATGTGCTCGTGTTTCTAAAAGAAAAATGAACTACTTGTCAAATTCACATGCGTTACATATAGTTTGCATATTTTAGCACCTTTTTTTTTGGTAAGTAAAAGATTGTTAACTAATAGTGCCGAAAGGGGCACAAGTTACCACTAATACATAGTACATGATATATATTGTACAAAAAGAAACTGTTATCATATGCAGATAACGGAATATAGGAATAAGTAAAAATTAAACTTAGGACCATCCGCTGCTGGCCCAGCTAGAATTAAATTTGTACACCTAACAGTAAGCCAAAAAACAAATTACATTACTAGATTCTTGTTTTTGGTTCATTAAAAAACTTAGAAATGGTTTATCAAACATCATTTGCAACCAACACACATTAAAATATGATCTGAAAATGAATGAAAAGATAACCTTAAATAATGGGGCAGAATGAGGAATTTTTTGTTGGAAAAATTGGTTTTTATAGGCTTATTTTGGCCAACTTTGAGCCCAAATGCCCAAACTAGAGAGGGCCCCAAACGTCTTTTGGGATGGGTCCAAAGAGGTGATGTGTTTCTTGCCGCGTGGCAAGTCACACGTTGAAAACGGTTCGTCAAAACCATTGATGAGTGAATGAGAACTTGACGTCGTTTTCGGGTTCGTGGAATGGACAATTAAAGAAGTAAATATGGGTTTCCTTGAAATGGGTTGTCCCATATTGAAACTTAAAGAGAACTTATGTGTGTATATAAGTTCTAGATGACAACACTTGGGTCGGGCTCTAAGGGGCATTGTAAGTTTGCAGAAGAGAGAAGTTATGGACAATGTGAACCTTAGCCCAAACCACCACACCCACATCGCCGCCGTCCGACTAAGCCTTGCCGAGCACGGTTGTGGGTCGGGTCGGTTCTAATATTAATTTTTTTGGAGGAAATTTATTTGAACTTTTTCCAAAATTCTTAACGAAATTAATTCAAATTTTGTGCCAAATTTGAATTTAATTTTTCTGCCCATTTGTTACTTCCTCTAGTCCAATTTTCCAAACAGATCAAACTGTTCAAACAATTTTTGAGATCTGTTGAAACCCAGATAGATTCAAATCTGCCAGACAGGTTCAAATCTGCCAGACAGGTTCAAAACTGCCCAGAACAGATTCAAACTGCTGTGCCGCTATCAGTTGAAACTGCCATCGAATCTGTTTGAATTTCAAACTAAATCTGTCCAGTTTTTTGCACTTGTTTATGCTCAAAATCAGACCTGTTCGGGTCTATCTTTTTGCCTATAAATATCTTCCATTTTCAGCAGTCTTGGTGGTCGAAATAGGGACTAAAAAATTCATTTTTTGCTGTCCAATTTTTCGCTTTGTTGCATATATTCTTCATATAATTTTAGGAATAAATTTAGAGTGTTTAGAACACAGGTTTTGTTCGCCGTATAAATTATTTGGAGTACTACTACAATTTGTGAAGATTATTGTATCTTGGGAGATAGACGCCACTTAACTGTAAGCACCATAGCGGGGCGAATTTGTCTTAAGGACTTGATCTTTTAAATTCTTTACTTGGTTCGGTAAAATAAATTCGGTAAGTAATTTATTTTTATTTGTTTGATTTGTTTCAATTTATTTATTGTACACAGAAGATTGTTCCTACACTTTTCAAGCCTGATTCCAAAATGCAAAAATTCATCAAAATGTGTATGAAAATCAAATATGAAAAATGTAGATACATCAGGCACAACTTATTGGAAACTACATAAAACAATACAAAATTATGAAATGTATCAATATGCAATCAAAATTTGTATAATAAATGAGTTTCATAATAGAAATCCAAGTCCATGGAAATAAAATATGTCATAGGAAACAAAAATGCAGAGGACTTACAAAATGAGATAATGATCCAAGGAGATTCCTTTTTTATCCTTTTTTTCCACGTGGCGACGAGCTTGTCTCAATTCTTAACATTGCCGCCAGTTGGTCAGTCTGGTAAGCCACACCGTTGAACCTTGTCTTGTGATTTCTTTTCAAGAAGAAAGGTTAGTCTATGAAGGTTAGTGGCTGATTGTTCCTACAAAATGGAGTCTTGAGGAGAGCTACTCCCAAATTCGACACATAGCATTCATCCTTCAGATTTGAAGTCTTACTACCTTTTGGTCAAACGGCCAAAGGTTAATGTAGAATAATGACTTTCATTTCTTGGAGGACACACTAGAGATGCTTCGGCAAGGTGGCTACGGCAAGGTGGCTATCACGGGACACTTGGCAGTTTAAGAGCTAACCTAGCATTCCACTAATCAAAGTGAGGAGAATCAGCCGGCTGTTCCTAACAATTAGGAGATTCCCATTGCAATATAAAGCCATTCGAAAATGGAAAAAAAGACATCAAATCCATCTCAAATAAAATATTTAGAAAGACATCTGTGTCAAAATTTAGCCTAGTTTAGTTTAAGACATCCGTGCCAAACAATATCTGTGTCGAATTTAGTTGTAGTTTTGGCTAAAGTAAGATTTAGTGTAAAGTGAAATTTCCCCTATCCCAATATTTCATTATGCCCTTAGAATCTCTTAAACTGATGAATTTCATATATCTGAAATTATATCAATTAAAAATAAAATATTAAATTATCTCCAAGTTGGGTTTAGAAGCTTTTTTACCTTGTCAAAGGTTTTATCACCATTAGTTTTTGCGAGGTATGTAACAATGTAATAGAGCTCCTGAATCTGATATACAGTGCTTGCTGTATTTTTATTTAGCCTTTTGAGGTTGGAAATTATGCGGATTTCAAGATTGGGAGACTATCTAAAGAATAGAGGAACAATGTGTGACTTCGACCTTTATGTGCGGATCCTACTCCATATAAGAGAGTAGTATCTGATTCCGTGATCAGATTCTGTGCACATAGAAGACCTGTTCGTTGTGGTTTTTGGGCTTCCAAATGCCACTTCTTCCCGTCGCATCGACGAATCTAGTCACAAGGTTTCACTTTTCAGTGAGTGAAAGATTTGTTCCTGGGTGTACGTTGAAAACTTCTATAGTAGAAGTCATTTGAGGGGGCTTGGCCACACTCTAATAAGTTCCCATCCCATCTCTTTTTTTTTTTTCATTAAACAATAATGGACTTGGCTTCGTTCACTCCACAATCATTGAATCTGGATCCGGAAGTGGCTGCACTCTTTAGAAGTAAAAGAAAGACGGTAAATAACGAAAAAGCTTGCCTTGGAAGAGTCTAGGAATTAACTACATATGACTGACTATACTTCTCTTTGTCCCCCGCTGGGTCAGCCTCAAGTGACAGAAATGCAGTAAAATTTGGTGGGTGTGACGTGGCAGAATTTGCTGTTAACTGCATTTTAATGCCAGGTGTAATATTAGTTACAGCACGATAATTAGTGTAATGTTAGTTAATCTAAGGAGGTAGAGATGGACAATTCAAAGCCATTAGGAACATTTACTAAAAAGCCATAGATATGTAACAACAATAATGAGAAACATAATGTTTAGAAAAGAATTCCACAAGAACATTACATATACAACATACCCAACAAAACAACATTAATAGCAGAATCCTAAATGCAGTTAAGTTCATACCCAACAAAACAACATTAATAGTAGAATCCTAAATGCAGCTAAGTTCAAGGGCTTCTGACATAGAAAACAGCTCCTTCCTCATCCCTTTTAGAGACAAGCCATTCATCTGTTGGTTTTCCATCGAACACCAGTCACTTCACACTTTGTGGTTCTCTTACTGATATGAAATTTTCATTACATGCACTAAGACAATGTTAAGAAGCCCAGCAGAAGCAGCAGTTAATGCTAGAAAGAATAAAAACACAAGCAATACTTTTGAGTACAACAAAATTGACTCACCTGGGAGACCCACAAACTCATAAAATTTTGTACCCTTTAACTTATTGAAGCCTTCTAAGGCCTACAAAGTCCTCCCACCCTACCAAGTCAAGATTTGGACAATTACTAATCTCAAGATTCCTCAACTTGGGTAGGTTCTTCATGGTACTTGGCAGAGAGGTCAATTTGGGACAAGCTACAATAGTCACTGTTTTGAGTTTGAAGAGGAGTCGCATTCCTTTAGGAAAAGATTTAAGGTTTCCACATCTTGTAATCCGAAAGGATTGGAGAGAGGTCAAGCGTTGGATTTGTCTCTCTGGCAAACAACTTTGTTGTGTGGTTAAGTACAAATGCCTAAGACAGATTAAGTTTCCTATGTTTTTGGGTAACTTTTAAATTTTCACACAATACATGATTCTCAAAGTTTGCAAATTGAACAGTTTGCAAATGGCATTAGCGAGTGTCTCGATATTTGCATTCCCATTGATGTCAAAAAATCTCAAATGCTTCAAATTACCAATGGAATGTGGCAATACCTGAAAACATGAGTTACTCAAATCAAGCACATACAGATACTTGAACTTTGAGATGCATCTGTTAACAAAGCCTGTGTCACTAGCTCCCGGTCCGTGAAATGGAAAGAAAACAGTCCTCAGATTCTTTAGTTCGAATAATGTCTTTGTGACTTCTTCCCCTGAACAATCAAAATCATGAAATGATACATGCTTAACCTCATCAGAAATCGGCCCAAAACGATAATTTGTTGTAATTAAGCATTCTTCATTTGCCATATGTACTGCAAGATCATGAATGATCTCAGGCATTCTACACGTGTTTGATAGATTGCCATGTTGTTCTTTAGTCTTTTCTAAGAAAAATATGGGACATAATTGATTCAAATAATCAGTGCCAGTATCTTCCAACTCACCAGTTAGGCCAGATGATTGAATGAGCCCTTGTGCCATCCACAACTGGATCAATTTATCAATTTCAATTTCATAGCTTTTTGGAAAAATTGAACAATATATGAAGCAACGTTTCAACTTAGTTGGTTATCTGTCATAGCTCGATCTTAACACGACCAAAATGTCATGTTTCTTTTGTGCCAATTCCCATAGTTGTTTCTCTTTTAATACTAACCATTTACTTTCATTAGTCTCCATAAATAAATTGTTGCCTAAAGTATTTGCTGCACGAGGATATCCGTGGCACTTTTTCACAATTTCCTTTGCGATTTCTGAGAGCTTCACGTTCACATGTTGTTCTCCCTATTTTTCATGACAACCTGTCCACTTCCAAAGTAATCCAAGGCAATCCTTATCTGAAAGACTCTCTAAATTATATGTGGGAACTGTGCCCACAATTGTAGCAACCCGTATGTAACGTGTAGTCACTATGATGTAAACCTTTCTTCAGCTTAGTCACTATGATGTAAACCTTTCTTCAGCTTAGTGAAGAAAGCCACAGACTTCTTATGGATAGAAGAGTGCGAAGTCGCCTTGGCCGACTTGAAGAAGTATTTGACCACAGCTCCAGTTCTCTCAAATCCTGTACCTGGAGGGGAGCTGTTCTTATACTTGGCAGCTTTAGAGCTGGCAGTGAGTGCAGTAGTAATCAGAGAAGAAAAGAGAGAGCAAAGGGCTGTTTACTATGTTAGTAAAACCCTAGCTGATGCAGAGACCAGAAACCTACCATTGGAGAAGCTAACACTGGCTTTAGTAATGGCTTCCAAGAAGTTGAATCATTACTTTCAAGCCCACAAAATTATGGTGTTAACTGAGCATCCCTTGAAGTCCCTGTTGCAGCAGGGAGATCTGACAGGCAGAATAGCAAGATGGGCAGTGGTGTTGGGCCAATACAACCTGGAATTCAGACCTAGAATAGCGATCAAAGGCCAAGTTTGGCCGACTTCGTAGCTGAGTTCACACCAGGTGCCATCATACATCGGGCTTCGTTGAGTCGAGGTATACGATGTCCAAGTGAACAAGGAGAAACCTAGCTGAAGATAGCAGAACAAAGGAATGAAGAGAAACTCAGGCCATGCAGTATTTACATCGGCGACTCCTTCCTTCTGTTTGTTGATAGGAGTTCAAACTGACAAGGAGCGGGGGCAGGAATAGTGCTAGTATCGCCAGATGGGCAGATATTGGAACAATCCATTCGTTTGAGGTTTAAAGCCTCAAACAATGAAGCGGAGTATGAAGCACTGATTGTAGGATTAAATCTGGCTGTAGCAATGGAAGTTGACGAGGTAATAGTCTTCTGTGACTCCCAGCTTATCGTCAACCAGGCAACAGGCGAATACGCAGCCCGAGATAAAAGGATGCCGGCCTATGTAAAGGAGGTGGGTAGACTGATAGCCTTATTCCAAAATTGCCGACTACAGCAGGTTAGTCAAGATGACAACAGTCATGCTAATGCCTTGGCCAACCTGGCTAGTGCAATGAAATTATGAGAGGGAAGGACAATAATGATTGAATACAATAATTATTCCAAAACATTATTTTCTTTCAAAACTCATTCTTCAAGCATTATTCAACTATGACATCCTATTTTGATTGAAAACCCCAAAAGTTAAACGTAATTCCTTTATTTTCTTTAAAAATGCTTTTTAAGCCACAAACTGGTAAAAATTTCAAAACTAATCAAATCGAAGTCCGTTTTTGTTCAAATTAAAAACATAACTCTTTCATAACCTTACAAACATATTCCAAGTTTACACTTTTGCAATTGGGGCATCAACTTTTTATTTTTCTCAAAATTTCTCTTTTAAGCAAATAAAACACAAAATTTTAAAAAATTCTAATTAAATTATGTACAACTCTAAACTCCATATAATCAAGCAAAAGTGCATAAAGAAGTGTAGAAAAAATCTCTACTTAAAAATTTATTCAATATTCCTCAATATCAATTTATTTTTCTCAAAAAAATAAATTCCAAAACTCAAGGACGAGATAAATATTTCAACATTAATTTCTCAAAATAAATTATCTAACCATAATATGATGTAGATATAATCCATACAACTATTAAATTCTATTTTCGGATTTCTTTTACCAAATTAACAACACAAAATGATTTTTCCAAAATCAATATCAAAATACCAACAGTCTTAACATTACAACATAATTTTTCTTCCAAAAATTATCAAACAAAAACCTGAAAATATACCTATATACAATACCTCTTATAATGATATATTTTTTCAAAATAATCCTAACATAGTTTTAATGTAAAAATATGAAGAAAGTCCTTACCTCAAATAATAAAGAAAAACAGATCTGGAAGGCAAACATCGCCCAATCATGAATTCGAGACTACCATTGCGAAGAATACGACGAGCTCTCCACCTTTCATTTATAACACTTTTGCAAAATCTCATTCTAAAGACTCTCACTCTAAGCTCAAAGATTTTATCATTTATGAGGAAAAGAGACGAAGCAAAGAGCTGCCTAGGTTCTCTGCCACACCAAATGAGAAGGAAGAAAAAAAAAAGAATGAAAACAATTTAGGGGAGCCAACTAATTTGAAAAGAGGGAAAGCAAAAGGAGGTGTGGGGACAGCCCCTCATGGATTGTCTCCCACTACACTTATTATAATATGTATAAAATTTGTAATAATATGCTAAAATTTTATAATATAAATTATAAAATAATATAATTTTTCTCACCATATGGTACATACCATAAAATCAACTATCAAATATTTATTATAATTCCTATATAATAAATAATAACAACTTTTAAGGTGGTTACTACCAATCCCATAATTAAAAAGGACCAAATAATTAAACACGAGTCACTAAACAAATTCAAATTAAATTGAATCTAAATCATGGGTCTCATCCATAAGTCAAACACGGTTCAATTATACACTAAAATAGACCAAACTAATTTATCTCAAATCATGGTCTAAACATTAAAATTAAATAACAAAATTCTGCTATAAATTAAACTGAATGCCAATCAGTCCGCGAATTTTCATAAACTAAATATACATTAATAAATTCTGAAATTTTTACCCGACGTGCTAGACTCGTATGTGAACAACATATAAAAATTTCATAATTTTCTGAGAATGGTAACTATTTTTAAAAAATACAAAACCAAACTATTTTTGCACAAAATTTACACAGCACTCAAATTCGAAAATTTGCTCAATTAAATTATGCACTGGTTATTAAAAAAAATAAAAAGTAAAAATTTAGGGTCACTACACCAATTTAATATTGTAATGTTGTGTATGTTTCAGTTCAAGACAGTTTAAATTTTAAAATAAAATTTGAAAGTTTTAATTAATTAATTTTTATGTAAGTTGATTGATCTTTTGACCTAGCCAATTAGGCTGAATCATTTTTTGTTTGATTGATTTACTAGTTTAACCGCGATTTTAATGGTTTTATCAAAATATATTCGTTGGATTTGTTTGATTCGAAATAAACTAAAGATTGACCTGATTAAAGATTGAACGACTAATTACTTGATTAGAAATAAACTTTCTTCTTAAACAATTATTAACTTTTATTTTACAATCTCACATCGAGAAAATAAGAAAAAAGTGAGTTGTTTCACTTTTATAAAAATAAATCTTATGCTCCTATTTAATATTGTAGTGTTATGCATGTTTCAGTTCAAGACAGTTTAAATTTTAAAATTAAAATAATATTTAAAAGTTTTAATTAGTTAATTTTTATATAAGTTGGTTCGTCTTTTGACCTAACTGATTAAGTTGAACCGTTTTTGGTTTAACTGATTCGTTGATTTATCAAAATATATTGGTTAGATTTGTTTGATTCGAAATAAATTTAAAATGGATCTAACTAAAGATTAAATGACTGATATTGTTTGATTCGAAATAAACTTCCCGCCAAAACAATTGTTAATTTTTATTTTACACAATCTCGTATTAGGAGAAGAAGGAAAAAGTGAATTGTTTCAATTATATAAAGTAAATATATATTCCCATTTAATATTATAATATTATACATGTTTCAGTTGAAAACAGTTTAAATTTTAAAATAAAATAAAATTTAAAAGTTTTAATTGATTAATTTTTCTATAAGTTGATTCGTCTTTCGATCGATTTTAACAATTTATCAATATATATAGTTTTATTTTTTGATGGGACTTAAGGCTTGGCTTGGTTTGGTTTGGTTTATATAGTTTTATTTTTAAAAAGTATGTTTAAGGTTTATGATAAATTTTAACATAGAATAAACTAAAAATAAAAAATTTATAAAATGAAATTTATTTTTATTTTATCATAAATATATATATTTTAATTAATTTTATTTTTTCATCTTTACCAATTAAATTATGACAACTCCAATATTTATTCTAATAAAATGGTTAAAATTTAATTCATTTTAAATTAGTTTTCTATACTTTTTAAATAACTTTTATGTTATTATTTAATTTTAAAATTATTTTTAATTATTTACGGGTTTTTCTGCTAGTATATTATATAAGAAAAAGAGAGTTTCTAGTAAAAAGGCTTGTGAGGGTTCAAAGTCTCATTCCACAATTGCTAATTTTTGTGATTTCAAAAATAATTCTATTTGCTAACAATATAATTATAGATTAAAGAAAAAAAAAACAAAAAATCACCTAAAATTTTGAATTATAAGTTCCTAAAATCTCTCTCCTAATATTTTTCTCTTTCCTAAATCTCATCTCATAACAAAGTAATTAGACATTAAAAAAATATTATACATTAAAAAAAATCTCATCTCATAATAAAGTAATTATATATTTTTAAAAAAAAGTTATAAATTAAACAGAACGTAAAGCCACAATTGTTAATTTTTGTAATTTTAAAAATAGTACTATTGGCTAACAAAAACAACTATAGATTATAAATAAATAATAATAAAAAAAAAACATAACAATCTAAAATTGCTAATTTTTGTAATTTTAAAATAATATTATTGGCTAACAAAGTAACTATAGATTTAAAAAAAAAATATGAATAATAATGTCCTAAAATCTCTCCCATAATATTTATCTCTTTCTTAAATCTCATAATCTATTTATCTATATTACATATTATATCAATGTGACTTTTCATGTTAGAGACTTTAACTGTTTCAAAACCTTAAATTTAATTTTAGTATTTTTATAAAGAAAAAAATTAAAACATCTATTGGCTATTTCAAGGACATAAATATTAACCTTCAAAATTATTTAATGCAAATATTTTTCCGGTGACCCAAAAAAAAAAATAAGAAAGAAAGAAAGAAAAAACACACACACACACACACAAGTCTCAACCCCCTTCTCCCTCTCAAAATAAATCAAGCCTTTATTGAAAAAGAATATAAATCTCATACAATCTTTTTTCTCCTAAAATAAATCTAATAAAAAAGAAACTTTCTCATCTCCTATAAAATGTATACTATAGCGATCCCGGTTGCCCCTTTTACTGTTCTGTTGTATTCCGGACTCGGTTCCGTGAAGTTGGTAGTGGTATCTATCTTGTTGCCGTCCTTTAATTCCACTTGTTTGAGTTTTAGGATGTTTTGGGCAGGGTTGTTACAGGTTGGTTAGGCCGTGGTTTCAATCCCCTTTTGCCCAGTTTTTAGGCGTTCCGCTCGAGCGGGTCTTCTTGCGCTCGAGCGGGGATTGCACACCTCCAGTATTTCGTGTCCCTGCAAAACTTCTGCAGATGTGATTTTTACGCTCGAGCGGGTTTGCTTACGCTTGAGCGGTGGCGCTTGAGCGGGTTTGTTGGCGCTCGAGCGGGTAGTACTTTCTGGGTTTAAGTTCTGGGAGGTGGAGATCTACGCTCGAGCGAACTGGTTTTCGCGCTCGAGCGGAAGTGCTTTATTCTTGTGTCTTGGCACTCGAGCGGGCCTTGTTGCACTCGAGCGTGTTCAGATTTTTGTTCTTGGCGCTCGAGCGTTGTGTTCTCCGCTCGAGCGGGTCTTACGTATATGAGTTATCCACTGGGTGATTTTAAATCACTTTTTGCTTTTCTTTCTCTCTCCTACTTTTTCTGAAACCCATTTTTGAGAGCCTCTCTCTCTAGAAACTCCCTTCTCTCTAGGGTTTGATCTAGTTAGAGTGTCCTCCTTCTCTTCGGCCTTTGTAAAAGTTGTGTGGATCGTCGAAGGCGTCGTTTTGATCCGAGAATCTTGGTCTTTGGAGCACTTTGGTTTTGGTTTCTTCTCCATCCGAGCTCTAACTTCGAGGTAGGGATATCCTACTCCTCTTTATGAGCTTTGTCTTTAAGTTTTAGTATTTTGAGATGTTGAGGTTGGTTTGGTAATTTTGTGAAAGTTTGGGGCCTTTGTGTAAATTTACAAAAGTTGGGGTTTTAGCTGTATAAAACCTAGATGCATGTTTGGCATGGAAAAGTGAAATTAATGATAAAACATTAATGAAAATGGAACCTAAGGGTTGTAATGTTAATTATGGAAAATGCCCTAATTACATTGGTTAATTAATTTGCATAATTAATTATGAGAAATGAGGAATTGATTTGGAAAGTTGTGGGATTAAAGGGTGTAGTTGAATTATTTATCACTTACCTAGTTGAAATGTTGATTATATATCCATTGTTGCATTTATTTTCTGTATAGAAATAACTGCTTTGGGCTATCGGTGAAGGATAGTCTTGATTGTTGTAGACAATGCATGATGATTAGGCAAACTAGAACTAATCACTGGAATGTGTCATTGAGTATGACGGTTGAAAGAACACATTAAATTTATGTGTTGTGTGATGATGTGTATAATTATTGTTTACATGCATTGTGTTGTGTTGGAGGAGATAGGGGATGTACTCCACAGTTTAGGGGAAGATAGGGGATGGACCTCTAAACCGGATGTTGTTGGGAGGAGATAGGGGATGGACTCCATAGATAGAGCTCATATGCTTATCTATTAATGTGTTGACAGAGCTCATATGCTTGTCATTGGAAGTATGATAGTGCTCATATGCATATCTGTGGAAGTGATGATATAGTTTGTATGCTTATCTGTTGGTGTGTGATATAGCCAGTGTGCTTATCTATTATGAAATGGGAAAGTGCTTAATATGAGTTACTGCCTCATATGAGTTGTTTGGCCAGGTTCTGAGCCATGGTTATAAATTGACAATGAGAAAGGAATTGGAAAATGAATTGTAATATGGACTTGTATATCATGAAACTGTAAAGTGTGATAAGGGAAAGTATCAGTGTTGGCCATCTATCAACTGCTAATCTTTTAGTCATTGTTCATATTTGGTTTAGTATATTTCTACTGGGCTGTGGCTCACCCTATATGGGAATATCATTTTCAGGTACAGGTAGCATGCCACCTCCAAGGACGTAGCTTGGGAGGCTAGAGGCAGGCGGACTTTTGTTGTTTTATTTCTTTGATGTATTACATGTATATTCAAGCCAAGGGCTTAATGTGTAAATGAGTTAGTACTCTTTTGTTGTAACCAAGTGTTAACTTGGAAAGCTGTAAGCCTATAGGGCATTTGCTTTTGTTGTTAACATGTAATACTTTTGGTAATGGAACTCTGATGAATAGAAGAATGTGGAACTTTTATATATCAATCCATGTCTATATTGATGGGTTTAATGTTATTATTTTGAGGGCGTTACAACTTGGTATCAGAGCGTACCGGGTTCGAATACTTTGGGTACGTGGGAAGTGAATAGGATCACAATGGGTTTGTCTCGCTTGATTGAGACTTAGGTGTAGTGTCATATGTTATGTGCTTAATTGATAACATGCTTATATGACTATGTGGGTATGGGATTTAGTTTCTAGGATGTTGATTGGATCCTTGGGTTTCTATGAGTCTTGTTGGAAAGGCACTTGATCAATGCTGTTTCTAACCGGAACTCTAGTAACGCCTCAGGACTATCATTATCTGGAAATGAAATTCGTAAGTGCTTATGTGTTTATGTGCTTCCGTGGAATGAATTACAGTTGTCCATGTATTAGGACGCGAGTGTTATAGCTTCGGCACATTTATGAATGTGCTAATAGTCTTGGTTGCCTTTATTAGGATGTCAGGACGAGGACGCGGTAGGCGTGGCAGGCGTGGTAGGCAGGAGATGCCTTTACCGGAGGAGGTTCCGGCAGTGCAGGAGGGAGTTGGTCAGGCCAATGTGGCCGAGCCAGCGGGTCAGCAGGCTATGAGTGCCTTGGCACGAGAGATAGCAGGAGCTTTGGGTATTCTCAGAGCTGGGAATCAGGCAGCTGAGGCAGGGCCTTCTTTCTTAAAGAGGGAGTTCTTCCGGTCTAACCCGGATGAGTTTGTTGGGGATCCAAAGGAGCCACTGAAGGCTGACGAGTGGTTGGAACAAATGAGTAAGACGTTCGAGATGCTTGGCATCGAGGACGGGGCACTGAAAGTGACCTTGGCATCCTTCCAGCTAAAGGGAGATGCGGGTCAATGGTGGAAGTACGAGAAGGCTCGTGTGGGTGGTACATGGGAGGCATTTGTAAATGCTTTCCAGGAGAGGTTCTTATCTGCAGTGGCTAGGGAGAAGCTGAGGGATCAGTTTAGCCGGCTTAATCAGCAGGGTATGTCTGTGGCAAAGTTTGAGGCCACTTTCACTAGTTTGTCCAGGTTTGCACCTGAGTTGGTGGCGTCCGAAGAACGCCGTTGCTATGAGTTTGAACGGAAGTTGAGGCGGGGCCTCAAGTTGAGGGTTGGTGGGTCTTACATCCGAGACTATAGACATTTAGTGGATGCTGCAGCTCACATGGAGCTCATGATGCAGGAGGAGGATGAGGGGCAGAAGGGCTCCAAGAGGGGCCAGGATGGTCAGGGTGATGGCAGGAGACAGAGGGGTTATAACCCTCAGCAGCCTCAAGGTGGAGTTGCTAGATCGACCTTTTCGGTGCCGAGTGCAGGCTCGGGAAGAGGCAGTCAGGGAGGCCTGACTTGTTTTGCGTGTGGCCAGCTGGGTCACAAGTCTTCAGTTTGCCCGCAGAAGGGCGGAGGTCAGAGAGCTGCTTCTTCTTCAGCTAGACCCCAAAGTCAGAGTTTGGGTAGGGGGCAGCCCTTATCTTGCTATCAGTGTGGTCAGCCTGGGCACCTGAAGAGGTATTGCCCGCAGTTGAGTGCTACTTCAGGAGCGTCTAGTTCTAGGCAGACGCAGAGTTATCAGCCAGCTCAGTCTGTGCAGGCCTCGAGGGCCAATCCGGGAGCTTCGTCATCTCAGTCAGTGCAGCAGTCGTATGCTCCGAGGGGTGAGCAGGTGGATCAGGGGCCTACAGGGCGCGTGTATGCTGTTACCGTGCAAGATCTAGTACCGGCTCCATCAGTAGTGAGAGGTACCTTTTTGTTTTGCAACTCGGTTGCTAATGTGTTGATTGATACGGGTGCATCTCATTCTTTTGTATCTGCTGCATTTGCATCTGTTTTGGAGTTGGAGTTAGCACAGTTAGCATCTCCTATTTGTGTAGTGTCACCTCTTGGGGGTGAACTGATCTTGAAACAAGGTGTTAGAGGTTGTGATATAGAGGTCGCCGACCATAGGCTTCCTTTTCCTTTTGTAGTTATGCCCATGAAGGGTTTTGATGTTATTTTGGGTATGGATTGGCTATTGTCATACCGGGCTGTTATTGATTGCTACCGCCAGAGGGTCACGTTATGTACCTTGAGCGGGGAGTGGTTCCATTTCTTGGGAGACCGGGTTGGTAGTGTTTTGCCACCGGGGTATGATTCGCGAGGGCGGAGTGAGCTTAGTGGTCTACTTACTAGCTTCGAGAGTAGTGAGTGTGGTGAGACCCAGATTGTGTTGCCGAGGGTGGTTTGTGAGTACTCGGATGTCTTTCCCGAGGACCTTGTTAGTTTGCCACCCCACCGAGAGATAGAGTTCTCTATTGATCTAGTGCCCGGCACGGCGCCGATTTCTATGGCACCTTACCGTTTTGCTCCAGCAGAGTTGGTTGAGTTGAAAGTTCAGCTCCAGGAGTTGCTGGATAAGGGCTTTGTTCGTCCTAGTGTTTCACAGTAGGGAGCACCGGCCCTCTTCGCTAAAAAGAAAGATGGTGCCTTGAGATTGTGTATAGACCACCGGAAGTTGAATCGGGCTACGGTCAAGAATAAGTACCCTATGCCCCGTATAGATGATCTGTTTGACCAGTTGAAGGTTTCCCGTTGTTTCTCTAAGGTAGACTTGAGATCCGGTTACCATCAGTTGAGGGTCAGGGAGGAAGATATTCCTAAGACTGCATTCCGTACGCGGTATGGCCATTATGAGTTTCTGGTGATGCCATTCGGGCTTACCAATGCACCGGCAGTCTTTATGGACTTGATGAATCGGATCTTCCGGGAATTCTTGGATCGATTTGTAGTCGTTTTCGTGGACGACATTCTTATCTATTCACCTTCTGAGGAGGAGCACGAGGAACACTTGAGAGTGGTGCTTGAGTTGCTTAAAGCCCATAGGCTGTACGCCAAGTTTGGGAAGTGTGAGTTCTGGCTGAGGGAAGTCAAATTCTTAGGCCACGTGGTATCCGGGGAAGGGGTGTCTGTTGATGCATCCAAGGTTGAGGCAGTGCAAGATTGGGCGCAGCCTAAGAGTGTGTTTGAGATCCGCAGTTTTCTGGGATTAGCTGGGTATTACCGTCGGTTTGTGAAAGATTTCTCCAGGCTAGCTTCGCCGTTGACCAGATTGACGCGGAAAGGGGTCAAGTTTGTATGGAGTGAGACTTGTGAAAAGTCGTTCCAAGAGTTGAAGTTTGATTGACCACTGCTCCGGTTTTGATTATTCCGGAGAGAGGACTGGGTTATGCAGTCTATTGTGATGCCTCACGAGAGGGTTTGGGTTGTGTGTTAATGCAAGAGGGAAAAGTGGTAGCTTATGGCTCACGTCAGTTAAAAATTCACGAAAAGAATTACCCTACACACGACCTAGAGTTAGCAGCAGTGATCTTTGCCTTGAAGATTTGGAGGCACTACCTTTATGGTGAGAGGTTCGAGGTATTCTCGGACCACAAGAGTTTGAAGTATCTGTTTACACAGAGAGACTTGAATTTGAGGCAGAAGAGATGGATGGAGTTCATTGAGGACTATGATTTTGAGTTGCACTATCATTCGAGGAAGGCCAATGTTGTGGCCGATGCCCTTAGTAGGAAATCCATTAGTGATGTAGCTTGTATAGCCATCCGGGAATGGGGGATGTTAGGTGTACTTGGCGAGTTTGATTTGCATCTGGGCGAATCCGTTGAGGCTGCGGCCTTGTTTTCTGTTGTTGTGCAGCCTACACTTGTGACTCGAGTGTTAGAGGCACAGAGAGGTGACCTTGAGGTAGAGTCCATCCGAGAGAAGATCTCCGGTGGGAAAGTTGAGAAAGGTTTGGCGGTGTATCCCGACCAGAGTGTGAGATACCGAGACCGTTTGTTTGTGCCGGAGTCTTGCCGAGAGGAAGTACTCCGAGAGTTCCATCATTCGCGCCTTGCGGTGCATCCGGGAGGCACTAAGATGTATCGAGATTTGGGTCGCCAGTTTTGGTGGCGGGGTATGAAGAGAGATGTGGCTGCTTTCGTATCGAAGTGCCTTACTTGCCAGCAAGTGAAGGCCGAGCATCAGAGGCCAACGGGTTTGTTGCAACCCTTGCCTATTGCCGAGTGGAAGTGGGAGCATGTCACTATGGACTTCGTTGTAGGTCTTCCGAGGACTCAGCGGGGTAGTGATGCTATTTGGGTGGTTGTAGACCGGTTGACTAAGTCGGCGCACTTCATTCCTATGCGCGTGAGAGATTCGGTAGACCATCTTGCCGACTTGTATATTTGGGACATAGTGAGATTGCACGGGGTCCCAGTGACGATCGTCTCAGATAGAGATCCTCGTTTCACTGCTAGGTTGTGGCAGAGTTTGCAGAGTGCCTTGGGCACTAAGTTGACCTTTAGTACAGCCTATCATCCTCAGACTGACGGGCAGTCCGAGCGTACTATTCAGATCCTTGAGGATATGCTTCGGGGTTGTGTCCTTGACTTTAGTGGGACGTGGGAGAGGCACTTACCATTGGTGGAGTTTGCCTACAACAACAGTTTTCAGTCTAGCATCGGTATGGCACCGTTTGAGGCCTTGTATGGCCGACCGTGTAGGTCTTCGGTTTGTTGGGCCGAGGTGGGTGACGCACCTCTGTTTGGTCCGGAGTTGGTTAGAGAGACGACGGAGAAAGTTGAGCTTATCCGTAGGAGGCTTGTTACAGCCCAGAGTCGCCAAAAGAGTTATGCTGACCGTAGGAGGAGGCCTTTGGCGTTTGAGATAGGTGATCATGTCTTTCTGAAAATATCACCTAGGCGAGGTTTGATGAGGTTTGGGAAGAGTGGGAAGTTATCCCCTCGGTTTATTGGGCCTTTTGAGATCCTTGAGAGGATTGGCGAGGTTGCTTACCGTTTAGCGTTGCTGCCGCAGTTGTCCGTAGTACATAACGTCTTTCATGTTAGTATGCTTCGGAAGTATGAGCCGGATCCGTCCCATGTGTTGGATTGGACCGACTTAGAGGTAGATGAGGATGCCTCGTATGAGGAGAGACCGGTTCGTGTCTTAGATAGGCGGGATCAAGTCCTGCGTGGCAAGACCATCCCTTTGGTAAAGGTTTTGTGGAAACATCACGGAGTGGAGGAAGCCACTTGGGAACGTGAGTTGGAGGTCCGCGAGAATTATCCGGACTTGTTTGTTGACGTGTAATCTTGTATTTAGATTATGTATTGTTGTTGGACTTAAGAGCTTTATATATGTCTTAAGTTGTGAAACATTGGTAATGTTTTGGTTTAATGGAAGTATATTGTAGAACTTACCTTGATATGGGAGTTGATTATGATATTGCATATGTTGGCTATATTGTAGAATTAGAGTTGTATCATGTATAGTGATTATGATATGAACTGTGAACCACGCGTGTGGGAAATGGTTGAAAATGGAAGGAAATTGCATGTTGATAATGCACTTGTAATATATGTTGTGAAATGCCTCTTGAAAAGAGATGGAATTGACCGGTAATGGGTCGGGTTGTTTAATATCATGTTGTGATATCGTTGAGAATGGAGAAAAACCTGTTTTTGAAAAACTTGTGTTTAATTTCGGGGACGAAATTCTTTAAGGGGGGGAGGTTATAGCGATCCCGGTTGCCCCTTTTACTGTTCTGTTGTATTCCGGACTCGGTTCCGTGAAGTTGGTAGTGGTATCTATCTTATTGACGTCATTTAATTCCACTTGTTTGAGTTTTAGGATGTTTTGGGCAGGGTTGTTACAGGTTGGTTAGGCCTTGGTTTCAATCCCCTGTTGCCCAGTTTTTAGGCGTTCCGCTCGAGCGGGTCTTCTTGCGCTCGAGCGGGGATTGCACACCTCCAGTATTTCGTGTTCCTGCAAAACTTCTGCAGATGTGATTTTTATGCTCGAGCGGGTTTGCTTACGCTCGAGCGGTGGCGCTCGAGCGGGTTTGTTGGCGCTCGAGTGGGTAGTACTTTCTGGGTTTAAGTTCTGGGAGGTGGATATCTACGCTCGAGCGGACTGGTTTTCGCGCTCGAGCGGAAGTGCTTTATTCTTGTGTCTTGGCGCTCGAGCGGGCCTTGTTGCGCTCGAGCGTGTTCAGATTTTTGTTCTTGGCGCTCGAGCGTTGTGTTCTCCGCTCGAGCGGGTCTTACGTATATGAGTTATCCGCTGGGTGATTTTAAATCACTTTTTGCTTTTCTTTCTCTCTCCTACTTTTTCTAAAACCCATTTTTGAGAGCCTCTCTCTCTAGAAACTCCCTTCTCTCTAGGGTTTGATCTAGTTAGAGTGTCCTCATTCTCTTCGGCCTTTGTAAAAGTTGTGTGGATCGTCGAAGGCGTCGTTTTGATCCGAGAATCTTGGTCTTTGGAGCACTTTGGTTTTGGTTTCTTCTCCATCCGAGCTCTAACTTCGAGGCAGGGATATCCTACTCCTCTTTATGAGCTTTGTCTTTAAGTTTTAGTATTTTGAGATGTTGGGGTTGGTTTGGTAAATTTGTGAAAGTTTGGGGCCTTTGTGTAAATTTACAAAAGTTGGGGTTTTAGCTGTATAAAACCTAGATGCATGTTTGGCATGGAAAAGTGAAATTAATGATAAAACATTAATGAAAATGGAACCTAAGGGTTGTAATGTTTATTATGGAAAATGCCCTAATTACATTGGTTAATTAATTTGCGTAATTAATTATGAGAAATGAGGAATTGATTTGGAAAGTTGTGGGATTAAAGGGTGTAGTTGAATTATTTATCACTCACCTAGTTGAAATGTTGATTATATATCCATTGTTGCATTTATTTTCTGTATAGAAATAACTGCTTTGGGCTATCGGTGGAGGATAGTCTTGATTGTTGTAGACAATGCATGATGATTAGGCAAACTGGAACTAATCACTGGAATGTGTCATTGAGTATGACGGTTGAAAGAACACATTAAATTTATGTGTTGTGTGATGATGTGTATAATTATTGTTTACATGCATTGTGTTGTGTTGGAGGAGATAGGGGATGTACTCCACAGTTTAGGGGAAGATAGGGGATGGACCTCTAAACCGGATGTTGTTGGGAGGAGATAGGGGATGGACTCCATAGATAAAGCTCATATGCTTATCTATTAATGTGTTGACAGAGCTCATATGCTTGTCATTGGAAGTGTGATAGTGCTCATATGCATATCTGTGGAAGTGATGATATAGCTTGTATGCTTATCTGTTGGTGTGTGATATAGCTAGTATGCTTATCTGTTATGAAAGGGAAAAGTGTTTAATATGAATTACTGTCTCATATGAGTTGTTTGGCCAGGTTCTGAGCCATGGTTATAAATTGAGAATTTGAAAGGAATTGGAAAATGAATGGTAATATGGACTTGTACGTCACGAAAATGTAAAGTGTGGTAAGGGAAAGTATCAGTGTTGGCCATCTATCAACTGCTAGACTTTTAGTCATTGTTCATATTTGGTTTAGTATATTTCTACTGGGCTGTGGCTCACCCTATATGGGAATATCATTTTAAGGTACAGGTAGCATGTCACCTCCAAGGACGTAGCTTGGGAGGCTAGAGGCAGGCGGACTTTTGTTGTTTTATTTCTTTGATGTATTACATGTATATTCAAGCCAAGGGCTTAATGTATAAATGAGTTAGTACTCTTTTGTTGTAACCAAGTGTTAACTTGGAAAGCTGTAAGCCTATAGGGCATTTGCTTTTGTTGTTAACATGTAATACTTTTGGTAATGGAACTCTGATGAATAGAAGAATGTGGAACTTTTATATATCAATCCATGTCTATATTGATGGGTTTAATGTTATTATTTTGAGGGCGTTACATATACTATCAATATCTTTTATAACTAGTCTGATTTGTATAAACTTAAAATTAAGCTTAACATAAAATAAAAATTAAACCTTATATATAGATTTTCTCTCTATTCCATAATTAAATACAATTTTATTCCCAAATGAAATTAAGCATATCTATACTATATATATGTATATTTATTTTTTTAAAATCTCATGTTTTTTTTTTAATGATTGCATGATTTCTTGTGAACTCTTTCTCTAATCAATTTTTTCTCCAACCCTAAAATCATAACTATCATATATTATACTTTTTTCAAGCGGTTCAAGTCTTCCTTTCCTTATAAATATTACATTCATAGAGAGCGATGAAACTCATTGTTTTTTAACTTTCTTTATGAGACAATTTGGAGGTTAGTCTATGTTTAGTCTATTGTATTCTTTAAACAAATTCTTTCACCCTTTAGGTACACTATTTTTTGTTTTTGCATTTTATATTTTGTGTCATTTCTCCATCATCTCTACCAACCATTATCTATTTTTTGTTTATAACTATTTTTTGTTGGTTAATATTGTTTTACTAGAATTTTTATACTAAAATGGCATGTTAGGGTCATTTGTATAATAAAAAGTATGTCACTCATTATAAAGTGATAGATTAAAATCAATACAAAATCATTATTAATAAGTTTTTTGTATTGATTTTATGTTTGTATATTATTACTTTTTGTAAAAAAAATTAATTTGCTTTTAATATTTTTTGATATTATGATGCGTGTTAATTGACAGTTGGTATAGAGTATTACTTCAAAGGCATATAATAGTTTTTCAAAGCTATAAAAAGAAAATCTTATTTTTAATCTATTTTTCAAAGCTACTAAGGGTATTAGTCAATTATTTAATTATTTATCTTTCATGTATGTAGCTCATCTCTTCCTTTATGGTACTTCTCTCCCAATTAATTTTAATCTATCTTTACCTATCCTTATTTATATTATTATATAAACAAAAATATTGTACAAAAATTAAAGTTGAAAGTCCTAATGTATTTTTTTCAAAATTTAAAATTGTTAAAATGCGTATGTTGCAATATCAATAATTTCTTCATGTTATAAATTTTATTTTAAATATGATAAGATTTGTTGAATGACTAATATTCAATTTTTGTAAAAAATTCCAATATGTTCCTTCCAAAAGTTAATATAGCAAGTCTACAAAATCATATTTTAAAACTCAAAATTATTAATATTTTTATTTATTTTTATTTTTGTTTTAAATAAGCATGGTAAAGTATAAATAGATATCCAAATAAAATTATACTTATTAATAAATATGGCATTAGTTTTAATTGTAATCACATCTTTTCAAAGTCCTAATTCATTTTTTAATTTTTTTTTGATATTTTAAATTATATGTTATGATGATTCTTTCTTACTCATTAAGTTTTTAAAATTTCTTTAATTATTTCCCTTTCAAAAACCAATATAACCATTTTTTAAAATTAATATATTTTTATTATAAAATAGTGAAGTATTAAAACTACGTTAATTTTTTTTTTTTTTTTTATAACAAAGCATAATGCTAATTATTAATTGTCAATACAACAATATAGTAAGGGAACATTTGAAACAATAAACTTATATATAAAATTTTATTTACGAGAGACAAAATATATAAAAAAATTAAATATAATAATCATATTTTTAATAAATAATATATTATTTTATCTTGTGCATGGCACGGGTGACATACTAGTATTAATGTATGCTAATTTGTGAAGCTTTGCCAAAAAGTTGATAAATTGTTGTTCTGTATTTTCACACATTCTTTTCTAAAGTCTGCTAAGAAATTTTGGACTAGTTGATTTTAAAATCTTACGCTCTAGTCAAATCCATATCGAAGAATCTCGTCGTCTGATTACACCAAGGATCCTCTAGAGTGTTTTTTTCCTAAAATTTCCTAAAGTGGTGTATTGTGTGGTTGAGATTTAATGTTGAAAAATTGATGTGACTTGTCATTAAATCTCAACCACACAATGCACTACTCCAGGAAACTTTAGGAAAAAAAAACTCTAGAGGATCTTTGCTCGTCTGATTACCTATACTCTTCTTGTTTGGAAGAAAAATGAAATATTTTCCGGCTCTATATGCAATAACCCTATATGTGAGAGTCAGTGGTAAAGTCACAAGCGTCGATTAACAATCCGAGTTACAGAACATTAATCAAGTTTTGCCAAATGGGAATCACATGTTTGCATGAAAGTATAAATTAAGGACTAGCAGTTGATAAATTTGAAACACATTGAACAGGCCAATTAAGGTAATATTAGTAAGCTAAAGAGGCTAAGATGGACAATCCAGAGCTATGAAGAACATTTATTGAAAAATGCAGTAGTTAAATAAAAATAAGAAACACAAAAGTTCAGAAAAGTATTTCACAAGAACACTACATAGATAACACACCCAACAAAATCAACATTAATATCAGAATCCTGAATAACTTAGGTCAAGAGATTCAACACAAGTCCCTTTTAGATACAAGCCATTCCTCGATTGATTGTACATTGAAAACCTATGACTTCACGCTTCGCAGTTCTCTTAGTGATCTGAACACATTCATCGGCTGATTTTCCATTGAACATCTGTGACTTTAGGCTTCGCGGTTCTTTCTCCTAGTTATCTGAAATTAGTAATTTCATATCCATTTCGTGCACTCAGAAAATGTCAAGAACAATATTACATAAAACAAAAAAATATAAGCAATACTTTTTGAGTTCAAAGAGTTTGACTCACCTGGGAGAGCCATGAACTATAATATCTTGTACCCTTCAATTTATTGAAGCCTCCTAAGGCCTCTAAAGTCCTCCCACCCTGCCAAGTTAAGATTCGCACATTTACTAATCTCCAAATTCCTCAAGTTGGCTGGCTTCTTCATGTTATTTGGTAGAGAAATCAAATTGGGACACGCTGCGAAGGTCACTGTTGTGAGCGCGGTGAGGAGTTGCATCTCTTCAGGCAGAGATCTAAGGTTTTCACAGCCTATAATATGAAAGGATCGAAGAGAGGTCAATCGTTGAATCTCTTTCTCTGGCAAACAACTCTCTTGTGTGGTTAAGTACAACATATCGGTGTCCTTAATAGTAATGCATTTATCTTATGTGCCTTTTGCAAAAATGAAAATGAATCTACTTCTCACGTTCTATTACACTGTCCATTTTCTTGGCAAGTTTGGTCTAACCTAATGCTATGGTGGGGGTGTGTTTGGGTGGTGCCAAGGACAATTAATTGTCTATTTCATTGGTGGATAGGTTGGGATTATAAGAAAGTGGTTAGGAGATTGTGGAGAGCCTTACCATCTATTGCTCTATGGTCCATTTGGAAGTTAAGAAATGATTGTATGTTTAATGGAGCGTAGCTATGTGGGTCTGAGTTATGTGAGACAATTAAGTTCAGATTTGCTATGTGGGTTAAAGCATCTTCTAAGGGATTCATGTACTCTACCATGGAATTAATTAATAATCTGGATCAGATTAAGCAATGCAGCTGAGGTGGATCCAGTTTGGAATTTTGCTGTGTGGATTCAGTTCTGGATACAGGTTAATGGTCTGTGTTGGGCCCAGAGACTTGGTTGGTTTTGCTGATGGTCTGGGCAGTTAATTTGAGGTGCTCTTAGTCGTCAGAGGTTAGGTTGAGGGGCTAGCAATGCGATATGTTGCTGGAATCTGGTCTGCAATTGTGGTGCTCTGTTTGCTAAGGTTTATGCTGCTGATATGATGGATGGCTACTGCGTTCTGCAGATGGTGGAGTGGTTTGGCCTACAATTGGTATGTTGCTTTGTTGTGGCTGTAAGGTCTGAGGCTGGGGAGTGGTAATGCTAATGCCCTTTCTGTTATGCTTTTGAGATCCTGAGTCAGATGCTGCTTTGCTTGTGAGAGGATCTGCAGGTGGATGGCTACTATTTTCTGGTGTATGAATGGCTTACGGTGGCTGCTGTGGACTGCTGTATGTTAAGCTTTATTTTGCTGGACTGCCTTACTCAGTGGGTCTGCACCAGCAGATTGGTGGTGTTTTGCTACTATGCGCTGTTTGTGGCTTGGTTTGTTGGTCCCTGCTCAGATAGGATCAATCTCAGATATGATGTGGCTCTAGGTTCAATCTCAAATTTGGTGTGTTGTTCTGTGGCTCTAGTTTCAATCTCAATATGATGTGGCTCAAGGTCACTAGCCAGGTTTGTTTCTGGTTTTGAGCCAGGTTCAATTCTGTTGCTAGTATGAGGTTGGTCTGTTTTTGGACTATTGGATTTCTTTGTTGTTCTCTTCTTTGTTTCTTTTCTTCGTGGGTTTGATTCCTCACCAAACTCCTGGGGAGCAAGCTTGCTGCTCTTCCCCTCCTTTGTTGATGTAATCTCTGCTTTTGTATGGTTTTTGCATCAATGAAGGTTCTCTTTGGCTGATCAAAAAAAAAAAAAGTACAAATGCCCGAGACTGATCAAGTTTCCTATTTTTTTGGGAAACTCTCGAATTTTAACACAATGCCAGATTCTCAAAGTCTGCAAATTGTAAAGTTTGCAAATAGCATTAGGAAGTGTCTCGATATTTGCATTTCCACTGAGGTCTAAAAACCTCAAATGCTTCAAATTGCCAATGGAGTCTGGCAACACTTTCAAACATGAGTTGCTGAAATCGAGAACGTGTAGATACTTGAACTTTGAGATGCATCTGTTAACAAAGCCCTGATTATCACCGGCTCCCACTCCTTGAAATGGAAATAAAATTTTCCGTAGATTCTCTAGTTCGAACAACGATTTTGTGACACCTTCTTTCCCTAAACAATCACAATCAAGAAACGATGCAAGCTTAACTCTCTCACAAATCGAACCAGAACGATAATTTGCAGTACTTAAGCATTCTCCATTTGCCATAAATACTGCAAGATCATGAATGATCTCATGCATTCTACAGGTATTTGATAAATTGCCGTGTTGTTTTTCAATTTTTTCTAAGAAAAATATGAAACATAATCGACCCAAATAATCAATACCATGTATCTTCCAACTCACGATTTAGGCCACATAACTTAATGATCCCATGCGCCCTCCACAACTGGATCAATTTATCGATCTCAATTTCATAGCTTTTTGGGAAGATTGAACAATATATGAAGCAGCGTTTCAAGTCAGTTGGTAGTGAGTTGTAGCTTGATCTTAACACGCCCAAAATGTCGTGTTTCTTTTGCGCCAATTCCCATAGTTCTTTCTCTTTTAAATCCAACCATTTACTTTCATCGGTCTCCATAAACGGATTGTTACCTACAGTCTTCGGTGCAAGAGGACATCCGTGGCATTTTTTCATGATTTCCTTTGCAATTTCTGAGAGCTTCGCAATCCCATCATGTTCTTCCCCCAAGTTTTCATGACAACCCGCCCATTTCAAAAGCAATTCATGGCAATCTTCATCCGAAATACTCTCTAAATTGTATATAGGAACTGTGCCAACAGTTGTAGCAACCCATTTGCTTCGTGTAGTCACTACGATCTTACTTCCCTTGGCACCCCCACCTCTCAAAAGGTTACAGAACTTAAGCCAATCTCGGTTATCACTATCACATACATCATCCAAGACGAGCAAACAATTCTTACCATGCAAGTTTTCTTTGATGAGCTTCTTTATCTTACTCGAATTGAGGCCAGTGCAAGGCGAATTAGAATCAGTTATGCGTTGAATAATTTTTTGCATCACACGTTTAACGTTAAGATCTTGTGCTACTGTCACCAAAATCCTCAAGTCGAAATGCCTGACTACGGTTTCGTGATTGAACAACAATTTAACCAGAGTAGTCTTGCCAACGCCTCCGATCCCAACAATGGGGATGACAGATATGTTCTTGTGGTCAACACTAGGGGACATTATAAGTTGTAACAACCTTGCTCTATCGTTGTCCCTCCCAACGAATTCCGACTCATTTGCATTGGAGGAGAGTGACGTGCTGGCCGCCTTATGATCAGTTCCAGTTTGTTTTTGATCCTTTGTGACTATGGGATGAAATTTAGTTCTATCGTCTACGATCATATCTAATTTTTTTCTG
The DNA here is from genome assembly GCF_055761805.1 of Camellia sinensis. Taxonomy (NCBI): domain Eukaryota; kingdom Viridiplantae; phylum Streptophyta; class Magnoliopsida; order Ericales; family Theaceae; genus Camellia; species Camellia sinensis. The sequence continues at coordinate 12,547,275 of NC_138970.1, forward strand.
ATCTTTTCGATCCTACGACTCATTTTAAATTTAAACCGGAAATCAAGTGTGTGTGAACATGAATAGAATATGCGTACCAGTTTCTGTATTCCAATGCTTCTATGATTCATTATCCTCATTAACTGTACTTTGCGTCGCAAAGCTTCGTAGTGGAATTCATCGAGCAAGTTGTCAGCTTCATAGAAAGCAGCTTCGAGTCTTTCTAGCCATAGGCTTATGACAAGGTTGTTGTTTCCTTGCTGCTGCTACTGCTGCATCTGATCAGCATCTACGAGCACCGCCTTGATCATCGACACCCTGGCCTCGAGTGTTTTCAACTCATCTTCAAGACCCCATGCCAAGCCAACTTCCCTTAGAGCAAGAGAACCTATCTTCTCCACAACTTTACTTGCTAAGTTGAATAGAATTGCTTCAGCCATGAATGTTCTTGATGATCAAGAAGATCAAATATAAGATTATAAGCAAATAGTTATTCTTATAGCTGAGAACGAACTCACTCAGCATCCTAGACTGTTTTCAATCTTAATGAATATTTATAGAGTAAACAAAAAACTGATCTAGAAGTTCTTTTTCAACAAGATACTCAAAAATTGTGTTTATTTTGTGAAGTTTTTAGTATAAATTTTATGTATGAATAGAGTTTTTTGATATTTATGTTTCTTTATTTATAGAAGGTGATATTGAATGGGAATTACAAGGATATTTCCAGACATAGAAATATTCGAGTTCAATGATATATTGTTCATTTTTAGTTTAGTTGTCAAGATCCCATATGCCAAGCATTAGCAGCTTCGCCTTGGCACCAGCCCAAAATGGTCCCATTTAGGAGGGTGTCCGTCTTGTCGTGTTGATCGTATACGTGTCATGTCAAAATTATATTAACTTTAACTTAATTTGTTTGTTTTTTATTTTATTATGTCTTTAAAATAAGTGGCAAAAAATACATTAGCCATAAAATTTTAGTTTATATATATACATATATATTTATTTTATGGGGTTGGATAGAGTTACTTAAGAGAGTCATAAATGCATAACACCTCTTGACAAACGAAGAATTGTTAGGGTATTTTTTCCACAAAATTGTTAGGGAATCACACAAGACAAGTGACGAATTGTTAGGGTATTTTTTCTGTGTGTTATTACTCCTGACAAACGAAGAATTGCAAAACACACTAGACAAGTCATCCACTATTTCTTAATTACCTAATAAAAATAGATTAGTGTTGTTCTGCACATAATATTTTCTACACTACTGTGTAATTAATTTGAAGCACTACATAAACAACATAACATAATATTCTGAAATTACTGTGTAATTACCCTCCCCACTTGAACATTTTCTTCCAAAGACTTCAATCAACATCATATGGGTCCACAGGAATGTGAGAAATTGAAACATTTTCTCGCAAAGACTTAAATAATATGAATGGAGAAAATAGAGTGGGGACAGGGGCAATCTTAATTATATGGTCATCCTTGGCAACTCAACTTGATGACTATTGATTTAACTAGTAGAACTGTTGAATGATGCCCCAGGAGCTGCTGAAGTTTGAGATGTAATAAAACAAATGTGGAATTGAAGTTGTCAAAGTCTGTTAGGCTTGACCTATTCTTCTGCTATTTTTCTGGAAGTTTCAATTACGTAATTGCAGCAGATTTATCTGCATTCTTTATGCTTTTTCTGTTTATATAAGTTGTATAAATAAGTGCTTTAATGATCAATAAAAATTAAGAAAAAGTAGTCTCAAAATTAAGTTTGTTTTTGCTAGCTTTTGGACTTTAATTCTGTCAAAAACCTACAAGAACCTATCATTTTTATGCTGATATTTTTAGAAATAACAAAACAAGCGTCACAACCCAAATATTGTGGAGCGCTGCTCTAAGACAACCAAATAAATACTCCCACCAATTCTAGACATGTACCAGAAGTAAAGAATTTCGATTCGTTGATGTCAGGAAAATTACGAGACAGAGGATGGTAGTACTCAAGATCTGTTCACCAAAAAAACCAAACTATGTCCCTCCCAGATGAACCCAAATATTACAACTTTTGGAGCTCTGTCAAAACCTTAATAGTATATCCTGGAATTAATTAGTAAGAAAGCTAATAAATTCAAATTATTATCAAAACTCTATCTGTAGAAAACCCATTTTTAGTAGCACCAAAAACAAAGTTTCCAATTAACAAGAAGGCTCATTAATAGAAAATCTCTACAAAATGAATTCATTCCTTTCATTACTCATACAATATATCTAATACTAGCACATTCAAAACATATTAACATCTTACCCTCAGTATCAAACTGCTGCAAGACTACTACATGCAAATGGCCCTCACTTAATAACCAATTTGAAGAATCTATTAACCAAAAAATATTCCGACCAAAAACAAAACAAATGTAATAACACAACTTCGTATAAACATCCCTTTGCCAACCCACTTTCACAAAATAAATCTTTTTTGGGGTTGGCATATGTAGAAATTCACCATTGAAGTTGGAACCAAAAAACATAAATATATCTTCCCTCCCTCCCTCCCTCCCTCTCTTGAAATTTCTTCATAAAGGTATCCTCAGAAAAAACAAGAGCATGGCCACCACTTCACTTCACTTCTCATTAGAATAATCTTGGGTCATCAATGTCTTCCCAGACCAGTAACCAGCCACCAACCCCCTCCCACCAATACTCCATGGAACTTGTAATGTATGTCGGTTAATCTGATTTTTCTTGATTTCAACTAGCTAGCTTCCAGATGTAAGTATAACTTTACCTTTTCTACAGCTTCTCAAAATTGAGAACGCGAGTTCCCATGTCTTCCAAGACTGCTTCCAATATTGCCTGTTTGCACTGCCATCAAATGGAGAGCTGTAATCATCAGAAGGTCCTCTAGAAGCTCTACTTCCATTGCTCTCCTTCTGGGCATTCCTCAATTCCTCATGAAGATCATACTGTGATCGCTGCAAATTGAAAATGATAATTAATATTCAGTAACTCATATAGAACAGAAACAAATCAAGAGATAGTATCATAACTACTTTTATTATTCTCAGCACAATGATCATGACAATCTTTTGTTACAAGGTACAAATTGCAGATAAGCCTCAAACTCAAGAATGTAATTTGAACCAAGCTAAAGAAAACACAGCCTTTTAGTCCTAGCAGAAATAATTTTTAGATAGTGCATTAGCTGGTCTTTTAACGGGGCAGTAATGCCCACTACAAGACAAGTATCAGAAAACAGATCAAAAGGCAAAAGTTATCCCTTATTTTTATCCTTCTGATTTGAAGAATTTCTTTGGTATTCCACAGAATCTGTCAAGAAATCAACATTAGGCTGTCCAATCTACAAAATCATTGAGTTATGACCATTCTTTCTACCATAAGAATGTTTACCAGGAAACATTTATCCCCAGATCCCATCTATTATTCATGAGTCAAGTATATAGCATGGATGTATTAAAGCTTTGAGTAATCAGATTAGCGTTTATACCTCATGTATGTTATATCTGATGGTGTGTGAGATTCATGAGATTGAAAGGAAACAAATGGAGAGGACATTAATGATCCAGTTATTTCCGTTTGAAACTGTGTGAGATTCACAAGATTGAAAGGACACGAATGGAGAGGATAATAATCCAATTATTTCAGTTTGAATTGTAGTTTTTATAAATTTATGTATTTAAGACAATTCAATAGAATGAAAGACCAAAACATGTAGATCAAGATCACTACACATTATTATGAAAAAACGCAATAAGCTCATCAGTTTAAAAACACAATATGCTAAAACAACTAGAGGTTCCTGACCCACATCTCACAGAAAACCTCATCAATTTAAACATATCTTACTAATAGCGTACCTTGGTCGGATCTAGAAGTATAGCATATGCCTCTCCGATCACTTTAAAAAGTCTGTCAGCATCCTTATGGACTTCATGAGCTATTTCCTTCCAGAGTTGTCCATCATCTCCATTCTCACTTCTTGCCAGGAACTGACCAGCCTATGTTAAAATAAACTCATAAAAAAGAATGACAAGGATGACAGAGTGATAGTAAATAACTGCAGAAATCCAAAGACCTTGTCTGGATGATGTCTCAGTGCAGCTTTCCGGTATGCCTTTTTGATTTTGGATGCTGCATCAGACGGTTTAATTCCCCTGAAGTAAGGAATGGCTTTAGAAGCTTAAAATACAGGGTTATCAGGTCACAATCACAATAGTAGCCTCAACAACTTCAATCTCACAAAAGTAACATGACAACTCCACTTGGATACAACGGGAATCATCAGGTTAAGGGTTGAAAGAGACAGCAACATTTTAGACGAAATATACAGTAGAAGGTCAATTCCAGTTTTCTGTGTAAGTTCTAATTGTATGTGCTCATGTTTCCTAGAACAAAAATGAACTACTTGTCAAATTTACATGCATAGTTTGCATATTTTAGCACTTTTTTTTTTTTTTTTTTTTTTTTGGGATAAGTTATATAAATAAAGTTTGCTAACTAATAGTGCCAAAAGGGGAGCAACCACAAATATGTAGCACATAATATATATTATACAAAAAGAAACTGATATCATATGCAGATAACTGAATATAGAGATTAGAAAAAAATTAGATTTAGGACCATCCCACGCTGCTGGCCCAGCTAGAATTAAATTTGTACACCTGGCATTTTTTTTTTTTTTTGTTCAATAATTTTTATTTTATAAATAACCAAACTTTATAGATAAAGCATCAAGAAGGGGCAAAGAATACAAAAACGGCCACAAGAGCCCAACGAAACTAACAAATCAAATTCTCCACAAAATCTATAAAAGCCAACACATCTGAATCTACTAATCCTGCCACCCAACTATACAAAATAGTAAGAAGCCACCTCTCTAACCAAGAGATGGAATGAGCCACCTCGTGAAACACCCGCCTATTACGCTCCAGCCAAATCAACCACAGTAAACAGTGCAAGGCAAGAATCCAAGCCTTTCGACGCCTTTTCCCCACCCTCCCCCCTACCCAACTTTGCAAAACTGCGAACAAGGAATCCGGTTGAACCCAAACCATCCCAAAAATTGCCACCACAAGCATCCAAAGACGAGAAGAGACTGAACAATGAATAAGCAAATGATCAATCGATTCTGTTGCCCGACTGCACAAGCAGCACCAATTCACCAAAATATGCCCACGACGAATCAAATTATCAATGGTCAAGATACGACCCAAACTCGCCGTCCACACAAAGAAGGCAACCTCGGATGGCGTGCCCAGCACCCAAACACTTTTCCACGGATAAACCAAGGTGCCATCAAAACATATTTATCCTGAACAAGCGCCCCATAGAACGAGGACACCGTGAAAATACCTTTGGCCGTAGGACAATCCCAAACCAAGGCATCGTTATCCGCCTGTCCAAGATGTAAACCATATAAAAAGCCAAGGAGGTCCACTAATTGATCTAGCTCCCAATCTTGGACATCACAACGCAACAGCACGTTCCACACCCTCAACTGCCCCTCCACAACCCTCACAGCACCCACTAACACCTCAGAATTAGCAGCAATAGCAAAGATCAAAGGAAATCGAAACTCTAAAGACAAGTCTCCACACCACCTATCCCGCTAAAGCCGAACTCTATCCCTCACACCAATTTTCAACCTCACTCGCTGCCAGAACGCCTCCCGACCCAGCCAAATCCCTTTCCATAACCCACAGCCATGAGAATGACCCACCCGTCCCGAGCACCACTCCCCCGTACCCACACCAAACTTAGCAACCACCACCCACCTCCAAAGATGCTCCCTCTCCTCCACAAAACGCCACAGCCACTTCCCTAATAAGGCCAAATTAAACAGGACCAACCTCCGAACCCCCAAGCCCCCTTGCTCCTTAGACATACAAATCCGATCCCAAGACACCAAGTGATAATGACCACCCTCACCCCACAAAAAATCCCTCTGTAGCTACTCAATCCGCCTCGCTACAGAGACCAGGATCACATGAACAGACATAAAATAAGTCAGAATACTCGACAAAAACACTTCTAATCAACATAAGTCGTCCTCCCTTAGACAAATGCTGTTGTTGCCACCCTGCCAACCGTCTTCGCACCCGATCCACCACCCCTTCCCATATCCCTGTCGCTTTAAAGGACGCCCCCAAAGGCAACCCCAAATATGTCACAGCTAAAGAGACCACTTTGCACCCCAAAATGGATGCCAGAACCGAAGACCTCGCCACCTCCCCTACTAGAATCAATTATGATTTTGCTAAATTCACCCGAAGCCCGGACATTGCCTCAAAACACAACAACACATATCTCAAATGCCCAATCTGGGCCTCCTCCGCATCACAGAAAATAAGCGCGTCATCTGCATAAAACAAATGAGACACCATCACATCCCTTGGAGCCACTCCTACCTCAAATCCATTCAACAAACCTGCTTGCACCGCCCTAGCCAACAAACGCCCCAAAGTCTCCATAACCAGAATAAATAGCAAAGGAGATAGAGGATCACCATGCCTCAGCCCACGATGAGTCGAGAAAAACCCTGCCGGGGAACCATTAACCAAGACCGACATTCGCACAGTAGAAATGTAAAACTGAATCCAATGCCGCCATTTCTCCCCAAATCGCATCCTTTCCAACAAATACATAAAAAACTCCCAATTCACATTATCGTAGGCCTTCTCAATATCTAATTTACAAATAATCCCCTCATTCCCTTGACACAACCGCGAGTCCACACATTCATTCGCCACAAGCACCGCATCCAAGATTTGCTTACCCCCCCACAAAAGCATTCTGGGATTCCGATACCACCCTTACCAACACACCGCGCAAACGATTTGCCAAAACTTTAGCCAACACCTTATACACACTCCCCAGAAGACTAATAGGCCGAAAATCTCTAATATCCTGCCCCCTCCCCCTCCCCCTCCTTCTTCGGAATCAAGGCAATAAATGTAGCATTAAGGCTTTTCTCAAATTCGCCTGACTGATGGAACTACTCAAACATAGCTAGCACCTTTGACTTTACCACCCCCCAACACTGTTGAAAAAAGGAAATAGTGAACCCATCGAGACCAGGCGCCTTATCCCCAAGCATACTTTGCAAAGCCTTAAACACCTCCTCTTCTGTAAATGGCCTTTTTAGTAAAGCACAATCTTCTTCAAAAATAACATAAAAACTTACCCCATCCAAACCCGATCGCCACCCCTACCCTACGAATCAAAACAAATGCTCCTAGAAACCCACAATACTTGCCTTGACCTCCTCCGAGAACAAAAATTCCACCCCATTTACTTGAATACGTCCAATCTGATTAACCGCCAGTGAGCATTCGCCATACGATGGAAAAACTCTGTGTTACGATCACCATCCTTCAACCACAGACATCTAGACTTCTAGTGGAAACTAATCTCCTCCATGTGAGCAATGTGACCAAATTCCTGCCGAAATTCCTCCTGGTGAGCCATATCAGCCTCAGACAACACCTCGCCACCTTATTTCTCCTCCAGCGCCTGCAAAGCTACTAAGACTTTTGCCTTCTGCCCCTCCAATTGCCCAAAAACCTCCCTATTCCATCTCTTCAAGTCTAACTTGAGGAGATTCAATTTCTACGCAAATCGTGAACTAGGCAACCCTGCCACGTTGTAAGTCACCCACCAGCCTTTAACCATCTCCACAAAGCCCTCAGATTGTAACCACATGTTCTTAAACCAAAAAGGCGTTGGCCTACTCTTAATACCCCTGCTATCCAGCAAGATTGGCCAATGATCCGAAGTTGGACGTTGCAATCGCCATTGAGTCGCCTGAAAGAAATGCCCCTCCCAATCCCCTGTGACCAGAAACCTGTCAATTCGAGACACTGCTCCACCCCCGGACCAAGTGAAACCACCACCCTAAAGTGGGAAATCTACCAATTCTATCTCATCAATGAATGAAGAAAAATGCTGCATTGCACCCCTCCTTGAGGAAGCCCCCAACTTCTCCTCCAGACACCGAACCACATTGAAATCCCCATCCACACACCACAGAACCCCCCACCAATAAGCAATACTCTGTAGCTCCTCCCAAAAACTTGGCCTCTCTACTCCACGAACTGGGCTATAAACCCCTGTGAAAGCCCATCTGAAATCATCCTCTACACACCGAAAGAGGCAAGACAACGAAAAATCCCCCCGTTCTACATCCTCATTTACCACCACTCGTTGATCCCAACCAAAAGAACACCCCCAGCTGCCCCTAGTGCAGGAAGGAAGTCCCAGTCCAAAAATTGGCCACCCCAAAGATCCCGAACTGTTGCCCCCTCAATACAGTCCATCTTAGTTTCCTGAAGGCACACCACATTTGCCTTTGCACTTCTAAGGACGGATTTCACCAAAACCCTCTTTCCCTTATCATTTAGTCCTTGCACATTCCAAGACAAAATTTTTAACCGCATGATAACAAAAATGGCTAACCGCGCCTTTTTCTGGTACCCCGCACTCCACCTCCCTTAGTTCGATCATAATTAATAGTACATTCCAACCTACGTAATTCCCTGACACTCTTGACATTATGGCTAGTAGACTCCATCCCTTGCTGAAGAGGAGCATCACCTCTCTCTATGATTCCTCTATTGCCAAAAATAGTCTCAATGCTACCTCTTTATGGCCCTCAAAGGAGACTCCCAATAATTGGCTTACCTCAGTAATTCGAGACAAAACCCAAGCAAAAACCTCCTTTGGCAACGGTATATCATCTTTTGACCCAACAGTATCTCTCTCAAGATCAAGCTCATAGTTCGCACCATTCTCCATAGCCACCTCATCGGAACCTGCCTCAGGCCTGACCACCATGGCCAACCCATCTGTCATATCAGCCCATTGACTTGCTTCACCTTCATACTACTGCGGTCGCAATTCCGAAATGCCAGCTAAACTAGGCCACTGCTTCGTCGCCTCATCAATGTACTGCTCCACCCCCTCTAAATCCGAAGGAGCATCGTCAATGACATCAGATGACGGCTGTGGACCAGTTGGCAACCTCCGGGTATTGTCCATCGAGTCGCGAACACCGGCAAAGACCCGTCATTTGGTCTAGGGCCAAACCCACCCTTCAGCGTGGAGAAGACCCGATTGATAACTGGATTCGTTTGGGCTTCTACTGATTGAACCCCTCCATCCCTCCTTGGGCTCAAAATGACAGCTTGAGATGGCCCACTTCAATGAACCCCTTGTTGTTTGGCCCACTTCTATTTGGGCATTCCCACACTTCTCTTAGCTTGGGCCTTAGCAAAGCCCAAACGTCCCCCCCTATTTTCCCCTATTAAAATCCTGACCCAGGCCCATATGGGTTGGACCAAACAAATTACCCTGTCCACCCATATCCCCATTCGCCGCCCCAAATCTTTGCAGATAATCGTTGACCCCCAATTTCCGCCATTTCTTTCGATCTGATTGCAGCACTTCTCGCCCGTCCTTATTCGTTCCACCTCCTCCACCGCCTACCATCTCCGGCACCGCTGGTTCCACCAATGGTCCCTTCTCCACCCATACAAGTAAAGAAAACTGCCACAAACCCCATCGGATGACCACGCGTGTCAGTGTGCCGTGAGAACTTATGATTCGTAGTCGAACATAGCCCAAATCCACTGATGACTCATCCGCTTCCACATAACCACCACACAGATCACCAATGACACGGTGTAGACACCCCATTTTTGACCGACCTTAAGACTCAGACGTCACTGATTGAGCGCTTGGTGATGTTGCATAATGTGCTCGTTCAGAAGTTTTGGAGTCGCGGCCGTGAGCCCTGCCTCCGGACTTCCGAACCCTCTTCTGTGCCTTGTCTCGGTTTGCGAACCAGACTCGATTTTCTCTGTTTCTTTTCCTGAGGGGAGGGAGAGGTCCCGTAGACCATCTCTCAATGTCCGTAGGCTACATTTGGTGGCCGTAGGCCATTTTGCCCATTTCGAAGTCCGGTTTCCGGTTTTCGGAGCCGTCAGGCCGTGTGCCTCGGTTCGGGACCACTTAACCATCTCCGTTTGTTCTGATTTTTGGCATACTTCCTATTTGCTCCCTTTTGAGGGACACTGGGGGCTGAGAAGCCCACTTCGTGGCCGAATGGCACTTTCGGTGCTTAACAGCCCATTTTCGGGACCCCGAACTGCGCGTTTTGGTCCCCGAGCATTCGTTTTGCAACGGTTTTCGTTCATTTTTAGCAGGTACCTCTGTTTTATCACCAGGGAGGTCACTGAAGGGTGGGAGGCCAGCAATTGTTGCAGCAACCAGTTATACATCCTCCGGCGCCCGTTTTTCGCACTTCCGGGCTAATGTTGAACACCTTGGGCCCATTTTCTTGAACTTTGAACCACATATTTGTGATGTACACACATGAGAGGACCCTAAAAGTTCATGGCCGGCCATTATTTCAACTTGACCCTTTTGAACCCCTCCTTCCGGGCTAATGTTGAACCCCTTTGACCCTTTTTCTTGAACTTTGAACCACATATTTGTGATGTACACACATGAGAGGACCCTAAAAGTTCATGGCCGGCCATTATTTCAACTTGACCATTTTGACCCCCTCCTTCCGGGCTAATGTTGAACCCCTTTGACCCTTTTTCTTGAACTTTGAACCACATATTTGTGATGTACACACATGAGAGGACCCTAAAAGTTCATGGCCGGCCATTAATTCAACTTGACCCTTTTGACCCCCTCCTTCCGGGCTAATGTTGAACCCCTTGGACCCACTTTCTTGGAATTTTAACCACATGGTTGTGTTGTACACACATAGGAGAACACCATCAGTTGGTGGCCGGCCAGAAAATCTCATTGAACCTTTTGACCCCTAGCCGGCCGGCTAGGGGGTGTGGCCGGCCGGCCGCCTGCAACAAAAGTACTAGGCCGGCCGTACTCCCTGCACTGTTCCCTTTACAGCTGTGAGGCTTTATCCCCCAGAAAAGATCTTTATCTGGGGGATATTTCGTGGGGGAATATTACTCTCCTTTTCCCCCACCTTTACACCCCCTTGTTGGCCTATATAGCAAGCAAGCCTTGTAGTATTTTGGGGTTAGAAAAACTCTTCTTCAAGCTTCCATGCATAACTCCATTTCTATCCTTCTCATTTCCTTGAAAAACCCTAAGTCCCTAACCATCATTCCTTCTACACCACCAAGCTCTACCACCACCACCTCATTTCCAGCAACAAGGAAGGTTTCTCAAAGGCCAAGGAAGCTGCAAATTCATCCAAGAAGCAACAAAAGCTTGAGTCTTCAAGGGTGAGTAACCTTTTCTTCATTTTGACCCTTTTTCTTGATTTATTTGTAAGCCCCACTTGCTTTTTGTTTCAAGCTCCGGCCCTAACTGAAAAGGGCCCTCTTTTGAGCTCATCTTCACTTTTCATTAAGGGCTCAACCCTGTTTGAGCCCTCCATGACACACTTGCTTCATTGATCCTCTTATATGTCACAATCTTGCATGCTATTTTTGGCCCATGAGAAATTTATTTTCGAGCATGTTGTAAACTTATATTAGGCTTATTTTGAGCCCCTCTTCAACATTGAAGAAGGGCTCAACACCATTTGGGATTTCCATGTTGTACCTACCTTTATACTCCTCTTTTCTTCCCCATTCTTGCATGCAATGGCAGCCTACCATACTTTTGTTTTTGGCCATTTTACAGTTCTGAAAAAGTTCTTATTTTGGTCCATACTTCATGTTTCATTTAGGTCCTTTCATGGTTTGGGGCCTCCATAGGTCACTTCATGTTATATCTCTCTTTTATTCCCCATTCTTGCATGTCTAGTTAGCCTACCATGCTTTTGATTTTGGCCATTTCACAGTTCTGGAAAAGTGCTTATTTTGGTCCATTCTACATGTTTTATTAAGGGTCTTTGGCTGTTTGGTGATTATTTTGTATACTTCATGTTGTAGCCACTTTTGAGCCTAATTTTGCATCACATTTCTATCATGTTTGTATACTGATTTGAGGTCTTCCATATACTGTAAATATTCATATTTTTCGTCCCTCTTAAATGTTGTAGAAGGAAATTTTTCAGTTTGGGTTTTGCTTATATCACTTGCTTCATTACCCCTCTTTTGGCCCCTATTCTTGCATGCTATTTTTGCCATACCTATGCTTGCTGTTTGGCCATGTTTATAACTGTGAAAGTGCATTTTTTGGGACTGTCTAGCTTCTGTCTTTGCATTGCATGTCCATATTGTGCATGTTTGGCATAGCTATAGGTCATTTCGGGTGCCTAAATTCGCATTTCGGGACAATTCCTTGCATTTCATGTCATTTCGCCTCATTTCGGGACTGTTTTCCCCCATATTTTAGTGCTGAAATTCCATTAGAATGATTGCATGCCATTTTCATGTCATTTCATCGCATTCCGTCATTGCCTCGGTTTGCGTGCCCGTGGGCACGCATTTCGAGGCACCTCATTTTTATCCGACGGCATCCTATGTGAGTGTGGCTGAGGCTCACTCATGTTGGTATAAGCCCATATCATGTTTTCATGTCATTTCATCACATTTTGTCATTGCCTCGGTTTGCGTGCCCGTGGGCACGCATTTCGAGGCACCTCATTTTTATCCGCCGGCATCCTATGTGAGTGTGGCTGAGGCTCACTCATGTTGGTATAAGCCCATATCATGTTTTCATGTCATTTCATCACACTCCGTCATTGCCTCGGTTTGCGTGCCCGTGTGCACGCATTTCGAGGCACCTCATTTTCATCGCATTCCATCATTGCCTCGGTTTGCGTGCCCGTGTGCACGCATTTTGAGGCACCTCATTTTTATAGCACTCCGTCATTGCCTCGGTTTGCGTGCTCATGTGCACGCATTTCGAGGCACCTCATTTTCATTGCATTCATGCATTTTCTCGGTTTGCGTGCCTGCGTGCACGCATTTCGAGGCATGTCATTCCATAGCATTGTGTATGTTAGGATTATATCCTAGTTGCATTTCATGCATACTATGCATATTGCATCATGTTCGGAATAGGAGTTAGCCCGGGCACGGGAAACGAGGTACATTTCGTACTCCGAGTGACGGAATGTGTCTCAATTCCCCAGTCACCGACACTCCGGATTATCCTTGATGGAGTTAGGTTTTAGCTGTAGTTTCATGTGCATTCATCCTATATTGAGTTGTGCATTTCGACTCCTCGGCCATCATGTCTCGGTATGCGTGATTGGTGGCACGAGGATCGAGACATGCATATATCTGTGCAAATACATTGCTATGCCCCTTTCCTGCTCTCTGTTGCAGCAAAATGAAGAATCAGCAACCTTTTGGGGCTTGGCACGCATTTCAAGAACAGGTGTAAACAGAGGCTAATTGGGGCATTCCGGTGGATTTCCGCGCAAGACAATCCGGACATGCATCATCCACCAGAAGCAAGGCAGTCCCTGGCTTGCATGCCAGTTTTATTTGCTTTCTTAGTTAATTCATTAATTAATTAGGATTTTGTAATATTTTAGACTGTAATATTCTTTTATTCGGGACTGTAATATTGGGACTGTATATTTATTCGGACCCTCTGAGCGAGGGCATAACTGTAATAAGTGTGCGTGAGTGTGATGTATGTCTTCCAACCCCACGTCTTTCTCCCTTTTATTTATCCGCTTATGATGGTTAGATTAGGGCATATTTAAATTAGCATACAGTATGACAGCATGTTTGCATTCATTCATCTGTATTGCATGCACCGGGCTCGGCGCATCATACTAACTGCATTGTACTTTCAATTTCAAAATTGAATACATGATAGTTGTAACATTTCATATACCATCTTAGAATAGCCGAGCCTGCTATAATTGCATTTTGCATGTGTTGCATTAGGCATTTCTGTATAGTTAGGATCATGCATGATTTCTAATGAATTCTTATTTTGGCTTGGAGTACTCGGTAAGCTTTATGCTTTAGCATCCTTGCATGCGTGTGAGTGACTGCCATGAATAACATGCTTACCATGAGGCTATGTGCTTACATGATATATCTGCCTGAATGCCTGTGGGTGAAGGTTGGGTTACTTAAATTGGAATAAATCATCAAATGTTTCAAGCCTGCCTGCGGGTAGCAAACCATTTTCAAAAACAAACATGAAATGTTTCGTTCCAATTCAGGCGACCCGGTCTATATTTACATGCTGTGCGCATCACATAGTAACCTAGGCTAATAAACCGGAATAAGAACCCACAATGTTTTCAAAACTAGATATCATGGTTAGTAGAGGCCGGTCTATGACCGGGCGAGCGGGGGTGCTCACGAAGTGACCTTCCCCAATCGTACCCAAGTTCCCGAGCCGAGGCAACTTTGGTGATGACGGACACGTGGCCTTTTGGCACCGAGTCAGGGTTTCCTAAATTTCCCAAAATAAAATATTTAGGTGGCGACTCTGTATTTGGCAAAGCAGTCCATATTTGGCACTACTTTTTCAAAAAATCAGTTTCTCAAAACGATTTGCCGGATTTGGACTCTTTGGTTCAGATTAGGAACCGTGACATTTTAAGAGTCCGAGCTGTAGTGACCCCAAATGAACAGAACGGGACTTAACCCTCCCGGGGCGTTCGGGGACGTCTACAGTTTCTGGCGACTCCGCTGGGGATTTAGAGGACTTGACTCGAACTCTTGATATCTGTTTTTGACTACACTTGTGTGTTTCTTTGCATTGCATTTGCATTGGTGCGCCTAGGACACCGTGTTTGCCATCTGTTATTCCTGAACGGTTTGCCGGAGGCTTGTCTTGTCAAGGCATGAGCATAAGGCTGACCGGTTGTGGGCTCTGCCAGTATGGGAACACAAACCCCGGTTTTACCGGGGCACCCTCTTTGACCATTCGACCTAGTGCATATTCGGATCCATAGTGACCATTCCAAACTAGGACAGGTTGCTTACCCGTTCATAGGTTGTTTGAAACTGCTGCGTGCGTAGTGAAACCCTAGCTCCTGACACAATAGGACAGGGAAACCCTACCCCAACATAGGGGTGTTTTGGCTCTCACTTATCTGTTATGTGCTTTAGAGTGCGTCTCTACAGGAATGCATGTATCAGTATATGAGTTTGGGCATCAAGCCTGCGGGCTTCAGTTCAGTATTGTCAGTATCAAGCCTGCGGGCATCAGATCAGTATATGAGTTTGAGTATCAAGCCTGCGGGCATCAGTTCAGTACATGAGTTTCAGTATCAAGCCTGCGGGCATCAGTTCAGTGTTATGGGTATCAGGCCTGCGGGCATCAACCAGTATTTGAGAACGAGTTATCTGCGGATATCAGATTCTGTTTTAGGGAACAGTGATACAGGGATAATAATCAGTGTTTGAGGACAGTGTGTTATTCAGCTTATTGACTGTGTGTTGATTATGCCCGACTGTGTGTCTTGCATTTTATTTTAAGCTGTTATGCTGCCCGTTTATCTGTTTATTTATTTCCTTTTCGCTTTATTTATCTTTTGCTAGGTCAGTTCTAGCACAATTGCTTCCAACCCAACAGGCATTCCCCAAGCACTTTGGACACGAGGCCGTCGACTCCATCGATCTGAGGATCTAATCGACGGATAGCCGGTGTTCCATTCTCTACCCCCTGTTACCAGAAGGAAGCCGAAAAGGCGCAGTGCGTCAGAACAGAGGTTGTCAGAGCAGTGGGTTACTTCATCAGAGGACTATAGGACTGAGGTCTCAATTACCGCTGCAGAAATAGACATACCAGTTAGACAGATGGATCAATAGAATACATCAGGGATGGAGGCTCTAATGCGCCAGATGCAGGAGAGCATGAGACAGATGCATGATGATGCCACCCGTCAAATGGAGTTCTCCAAACAGCAGGCCGCGATCATGGCCCAACAGGCCGAACTAATCGCCAGGCTGTAACAGCAGAACGCGGCATCTGCTTCACACCAAATTCCTCCTCCGGCAGGGGCTCCGTTACCTGAGCAGGCACCTACTGTTCAGAATGCCCCACCAAATGCCCAGAATACCCTGCCGCATGTCCAAAATTTACAAGAGGACACGAATCTTCCAACGGGGCCAGCTCCGCCCCCGCTTCCACCACAACTGTCCAAAGTCCATACATCCAATCACCCGGACTCTCCATTCGAGGTCGAGGTGGATCATACAGCTCTGAAATTGAGCAAATTGGAGAAGCTCTTTAAGAAATCCCAAGGGGTCAAGGCTATGCCGGATATCGAAGACGGATATATCGAGGAGGCCGTAACACTCCCCAATAAGTTCAAAATGCCACAAATCGACCGTTTTGATGGGTCCGGCGACCCCATGGTCCATATCCGACTGTTCGCAGACGTCTTGCGGCCAATGGGCCTAACACGACCACAGAAGCTTTCATTATTCGGCCGAACCCTGTCGGGTGTGGCCTCCCATTGGTATGCAAAGTTACAAGACGAAGTGAAGAGGAACTGGGATGAAATGGCTGAGGCCTTTGTCGCACAATATTCATACAACACTCAGATCGAGATCACAACTCGTGATCTCGAAACGACAAGGCAAGAGCCTAAAGAAACTTTCTCGGACTTTGTGATCCGATGGAGGGCAAAAGCGTCAATGATGACTTTAAGGCCCACGGACAAAGATCAAATCCGGATGATTGTGCGCAATCTCCACCCAAAACTGATGCAGAGAATGATTGTAGTCCCCTTCCCTACTTTCGCAGATTTACATGAGATGGGGGTGCAAATCGAAGACGCAATGAAACAAGGTCTGTTTGACCATGACAGGGAACAACCGAGGAGGACGTTTAACCGTAACAACAATGCGGGCCCGAGTGGCGCTGCAAATACGAGAGCCTCAGAAGTTAGTATGGTCACCACCACTCCCCCTCCCCCTCCAAGGCCCATGACTGCCACACCCTTCTCCGGCGCGTCCGGAAGCAACACACAAGCCAACAGATTCCAACCACGAGGCCAAAGAACCTTTACCCCACTATATATGCCTCTGACCAAAGTTCTGGGGATATTGATCAGAAAGAATCATTTAAAACCCCTAGAACCAAAGCCATTGCCGAATCCACTCCCCCCTCTTACGACCCGTCAAAATACTGTGCGTACCACCAACAACACGGTCATGACACCGACCGTTGTTACAGATTGCGTCATGAGATCCAAGATCTTATTGACAAACAGGTGATCGCACCTCCTGATAAACCCAATGTCACAACCAACCCTCTCCCACCACATAACCAAGCTCCTCCTCCCAAAAGAATTAACTTTATCCAGACTGGGGTCGCATCTTACGATCCTAGCATCTATATTACTCCCACCCACCTACCCAAGCCGGAGGTGCTCCTTCCCGATTGCACTGACTTCTTGTGCATGGTGGACATCTCTAAAACCCAACCAGAACCGATGGTGGTGACCGTCGAAGACAGGGCAGGGCAGATTTTGGGAGAAAATGAGATTGTTGAATCTGGGACTGGGCAGAATTTTGTTGGGGGAGCCTATGATCCAAGCAAGTACATCCTATCAATGAGCCGAATTGGGCTAAGTGTAGAATTGCCAGAGACAGGAGAGCTATGCATGATCCGGGGGGATGGATCTGGGCTATGGGCAGATGATTTGACAGCCGTCGAGGAGGACTTTGCCAACCTGCAATTTCTCGACGACCAGGAACTGGGGGAGGCGTCGATTAATTGGTATGATTATGAGGGATCAGAGGAGGCCACTGGATGGCTCGAAGATCAATCGGATGCAGTGGGAGAAGCCCAACCAGAACAGAGCCCGGCAGGGGCAGAAGTATCAGTTGTGGCCGGAACGGCCGAAAGTCAAGTTGTACCGCCGGAGAGCGCCGGTGTTAAGAATTCCGCTCGGGACATGGGCATTATGGATGTGGGAACTGTTGAACAAACAGCTGTACTGACGCAGCTGGAACAAGGAAAGTTTGAGGAGGCTGAGAGAATTAGAAAAGCTAAAGGCCCTGAGGGGACCGAAAGTGCTGCGTGCACGAAAATGGAGAATGCTGCGAGCATATGGACAGAGAATATTGCGAGCGCAACTAAACCGGAGCCAGACAGGTGTCTGTTGGCTGCCAGCGGAATGTGGTGGGAAGATGACGACTTGTGTCTTGCCCACACCGACGAAGACTGGGGAAATGGCCAGCCGGATGATACTTGGTACCTCGATGAGGTTGACCATATGACAAGAAGTGGGCGGTACTTCAAGCCCCCACACCTGGACCAACCCGAGGCATCCGGGAAGGATAGAGAAGCGGAGAGACAGAAGGAGAAGCAGATTGAAGATGAAGCTGTGCTGAAACAGTTAAAGAAAATACAAGCAGACATCTCCATCTGGGGACTGCTAATGGCATCACGAGTACACAGAGAAGCTGTCCTATCTGCTATAGACAAGTCCAAACTCTCCATAGACACCACGCCTGAACAGCTGGTTGGGCTGGTTTTTCCAGGAGGAGGTTCCCCGGCATTGACCTTTTCGGACAAGGAGCTACCGCCTGAGGGCACAAGTCATAACAAACCTCTCTATATTTCTGTGGAATGTAGAGATAAGTGGATACCAGTGGTACTTGTTGATACCGGGTCTGCGATTAATGTCTGCCCGACCAGAACGGCATATGCAATCGGGTTGAAACCCGTGGACTTCGTCCCAACCACCCAAGTGATCAGAGCATACGACAATACCAGCGGAGAAGTGATGGGGACTGTTAAAATTCAAACCAAGGTTGGTCCAGGACAACACAATATCGAATTTCATATCTTGGACGTTCCCGCAACCTTTAACCTACTTCTGGGGCGACCGTGGTTGCACCAGGTCAAAGCAGTCTCTTCCACTCTACATCAGATGCTAAAGTACCCCCACGGGAAAGGGGTAGCGATCGTTTTTGGGAATTCATCAATCCATCCGCCGCCGGAAGTGTCTGCACCTGTCTTGGAGATTGAGCACGGCACAGAGGATGTGTTTTTATCGGGGTTCACTTTGGCCGAGGCTCAAGTGGTGCAAAATGTCATGGCTGTGAATGAGGGCATGTATGTTAGTGCACAATCTATCTACCTCATGAACAAGCTAAAACATACCCCCGGGATGGGATTAGGGAGAAGCGGCCGGAAGGGCGTCTCAGTGTTGGCCGAAGTGCCACACAACCCTCACACCTTTGGACTGGGTTATCTGCCCACCAAGGAGGATTGGGTGAGGAAAGGAAAAGAAATGGCCGGAAGGGCCAGAGCAAAGAAGGCCGGGAAGCCATTTGAGTTAATGCACAGGCCCATCTAGGGTACCCTAAACGGACGCTTCATCCGGGAGGGGGAAGATTTTCCATTCTGCGGCTTCCCGGAGCCATGGCAAAACGCGGAGGGGAAGCGCGTGCCTGGTTTTGAAATCTTCTTCGACATACAATTATCTGGGGATGACATTGCCGAAACGCAGACAGACCCACCAACTGAGGTTGAGCAATGTGAAGCAGTGGATCCTGAGGGCACAGAGCTTGAAATGGGGGTAGCACTGGCGAGTCTACTATCTGATCCTCCGATCGGCCAAGAGTGCTTGGGGGATAACTCTTCGGTTTCTGTGATTGGAGATGAAATAGCTGCGGACTTTCCAGCGCCGATCTTGGATGCATCTATCGCACCTTCTCTCATCTGGCAATATGAAGAAGGCTTTTTATCTAGTGGTTCCGGGTCAGGTAGTGAGCCGGAATCTGATTCTACCGAATCTTGTGCGTCAGAATCAGATTCCAGCTCGACTGAGTCTGAGTCCAGTATTCCTGGGGGTGATAACCCGGATGCCACAGTCCTGTCTAGGTCGTCTTTTTCATTTTCTTTTGAGTCTGTTGTAACAGAGGAATCTGACGGCTTGGAAATATTTAATGAGAATGATGTGGATGTGGTTTCTGAGTATTTTTCTGTGCCGTTGATTTATTGCTTAAATCAGGATTTTCAAAATTTTGATGAAAACAGCGAGGAAGAAATTTCCCCAGTTTTGCAACGATTAATTGATCAAGAGCAGGAAAGATTTGTTAAACCTTTAATGGATGAAATCACTACTGTGAATGTTGGTACTGAGAAGGACCCGCAGCTGGTCCAGATCGGGTCCACGTTGTCTTCGGAGGAGCGCGAGCGCTTAGTCGCTTTATTAAAAGATTTCAAAGATGTTTTCGCGTGGTCCTACGAAGACATGCCTGGAATCGATCCTGAGATTGTACAGCACCGGATCCCTCTTGATCCCGAGGCCCGCCCTGTCAAACAGAAACTCAGAAGGATTCGCCCGGACTGGGCCCTCAAAATTAAGGAAGAGGTCACCAAGCAAATTGACGCAGGGTTCCTGCTGGTATCTGAATACCCAACTTGGTTGGCCAACATTGTTCCGGTGCCAAAGAAGGATGGCAGAATTCGGGTCTGTGTAGACTTCAGAGATTTGAACAGGGCCAGTCCAAAAGACGACTTCCCCTTGCCGCACATCGATGAATTGGTGGATTTCACGGCGGGACACGCCTTGCTTTCGTTTATGGATGGTTTCTCAGGCTATCATCAGATAGTGATGGCACCCGAAGACCGGGAGAAGACTGCGTTCACTACCCCGTGGGGGACATATTGTTATAGAGTGATGCCATTCGGGTTGAAAAACGCTGGAGCTACGTATCAACGGGTAGCAACTACAATATTGCATGATATGATCCATAAAGAGGTCGAGGTGTATGTGGACGACATGATTGTCAAGTCCAAAGATAGAGAGGGCCACTACACTGCCTTACAAAAATTCTTTCAAAGGATCAAAGAGTTTCGGCTGCGACTGAATCCCCAGAAATGCACGTTTGGTGTTACAGCAGGGAAGATGCTAGGGTTTCTGATTACACAAAGGGGCATCGAGGTCGACCCTTCCAAAATCAAGGCCATCTTAGAAATGCCACCACCAAGGACTGAAAAGGAGGTGCGAGGCTTTCTGGGTAAAGTGTAATTCATAAGACGGTTTATTTCTAAATTAACCTTGACTTGTGAACCACTTTTTGGTCTCCTGAAGAAAGGAAAGAAATTCCAGTGGGACGGCCGATGTCAAGCAGCTTTTGAGCAGATCAAAGAGTATCTACAGAACCCACCCGTGTTGTCGCCACCAGAGCCGGGGAGACCGTTGATATTGTATCTTTCGGTAACTGAGACTACCATGGGCTGCATGCTCGTGCAGGAGTCAGAAGACAAAGTGGAAAGAGCCATCTACTATCTGAGCAAAAAGATGCTGGATTACGAGACCCGCTATACACCGCTGGAAAAGGCTTGCTTGGCCTTAGTATGGGCAACCAGGAAGCTGCGGCACTACCTGTTAGCCCACTCAGTAATGTTGGTTTCACGTTTGGATCCCATCAAATATCTCTTCGAGAAACCAGCACTTACGGGTAGGCTAGCTCGTTGGCTGCTGTTGCTCTCCGAATTTGATTTGAAGTATGTAACGCGCAAGTCGGTAAAAGGGAGAGCGGTAGCGGAGTTCCTTGCCGACCACCCGGTTGAAGGGGATGAAGCGGTTGAGTATCTATTCCCAGATGAAGCCATTCTGCACGTCGAAGATAAAACTTGGACGATGTACTTTGACGGAGCGTCAAACCAGTATAGGTATGGGATAGGGGTGTTGCTGATAGCGCCTGACGATTCTCGTATCCCTTTAGCATTCAAGCTCCAGTTCAAAGTCTCCAACAATGAAGCAGAGTATGAGGCATGTATTGCTGGCCTGGAAGCAGCCCTGGAACTAGGGGCAAGGCGGTTGGACGTCAATGGGGACTCGAACCTTGTTGTGTCTCAAGCAAAAGGAGATTGGAAAGTCAAGGAGGAAAGGATGATAATTTACCACCAAACCTTGGATCTGTTAATTCCTCGGTTCGAAAAGCTAAATTTCACCCACCTCGTAAGAGAGAACAACAGGTTTGCAGATTCACTAGCAACTCTATCTTCTATGATAGACATCCCGTCCGGAGTTCGGATGCGTCCAGTCATTATTGATCAGAAGTTTGCGCCAGCATACGAGTCAATTTCCGCCATAGATGAGGTTCAAGACGGCAACCCCTGGTATTACGACATCTAGAACTTCTTGGAAAAGGAGACATATCCACTAGGGGCAAATGCCAAGGATAAGAGGGCCATCAGAAGAATGGCTGCTCAGTTTATCATCTGCGGGGGTAAGCTGTACAAAAGGGGTCATCTGGGAATGCATAAGCTCTGTGTAGAAGCTGAAGAGTCAAAATGCCTGATGGAAGCCATCCATGGGGGAGAGTGCGGTGCACACATGAATGGAGTAATGCTGGCTAGAAAGATCCTCAGACAGGGCTACTACTGGTCAACCATGGAGGAGGATTGTATTAGTTTTGTTCGGCGATGCCACAAGTGTCAAATCCATGCAAACCGCATGAACATCCCGCCGTCAAAGCTGTACAACATGACTTCACCATGGCCTTTTTCAGTCTGGGGAATTGATGTGATCGGAGCTGTTACCCCGAAGGGGTCAAACGGGCATGAGTTTATCCTAGTAGCGATAGATTATTTCACAAAGTGGGTTGAGGCCCAATCATACGCGGGGTTGAAGGCGTCGCATGTCGCAAAGTTCATTAGAAACAACATCATCTGTCGCTACGGGGTGCCAAACGAGATAATTTCAGATAATGGTTCCCACTTCAAGAAAGAAGTGATAGACTTGTTGGAGAAATACAATGTGGCTTTCCATAAGTCATCTACATACCGGCCGCAGACTAACGGAGCAGTTGAGGCCGCCAACAAGAATATCAAGCATATACTACAGAAGATGGTGGGAACCTATCGGGATTGGCCAGACAAGCTGCCATTTGCTCTGTGGGGCTACAGGACTTCAATCAGAACTTCTACTGGAGCAACTCCATATTCGTTGGTCTATGGAATGGAGGCTGTTCTACCCATCGAGATTGAGGTTCCGTCGTTGCGAGTGTTGGCTGAATGCCAGATAGCCGAAGCAGATTGGCAGCAAAGCAGATTCGAAGAACTCATGCTCTTTGATGAAAGAAGACTGAAAGCACTGTACCACATCCAAGGCTATCAACGAAGAATTGCCCGGGCTTTCAACAAGAAGGTTAAGTCCAGGAATTTGAAAGAAGGAGATTTGGTGCTCAAAGACAACCGAGCTCCCATCCACGACCCAAGGGGCAAGTTCAAACCTAATTGGACTGGTCCTTACATCATCAAAGCTATCTGGTCAGGTGGAGCTGTGGTTCTGATGGATCTAGATGGTTTGGAGTTCTCACAACCGATCAATATGGACAAGTTGAAGAAATACTATCCTTGAGAGGCTCGCTAGGCCGAAAACCCGAAAGGGCGACCTAGGCAAAAGTCAGAGCACAAAAAATTAGAAAATATAAAAACTGAGCTCGCAAGGTTGAAAACCCGCAAAGGGCGGCCTTGGCAAAAGTTAGAGCGCAAAAGGAGAGTGAAAATACTCGAGTGAACCTTAGCCTGAACTACGTAAGGCTTGATTCCCATCTTTGGGATACGTAGGCAACTTCACCTTGAAGTTCAGCCATAAACTTTTCCCCGATCAACTCTGTCCATCTTGATCACCTCAGTCATCTTTATCCATCAGCATTTATCGTGATCTCCTGTACAGTGCTGTTCAAACTAGGGGCAACTTTCCGTTGCCGCGACGGTGTAACGTTACTCAGACAAGGGGCAACTTTCCGTTGCTATGAAGTGATGCATTGTTCTTCAGACTAGGGGCAACTTTCCAGTTGCAGGGATCTGGGGTTGTGCATTTCAGTGACAGATCTCCGGTGTGTCCAATTTTGATCCACATCGAAAATAGTTTTGAAAAGTTTTAATAAAAGTTGACTTTGTTCAAATCAATCTTTTTACGACTAAGACCATTTTTGGATCCTAAGCGGAAAATTTTCAGTACCACAACTTTCAATTTCATTGATTTCAAAACTGAGTTCTCCTGCTCTTGCATTACAATCGAGGTTGCTTTTTTTTTTTTTGGTACATTCATAACGAAAACTTGAAAATGCTAAATAAGCAATAAATTTGGGGCATAGTTGAATCAAGTATCTTTGCGTCCCCTCCCAGAGCTGGACGGAGCATCTGATGCCAAGCTAGGCCCAACCTGTGCCTCCTCATTGAGCCAATCCAAGCACTCATCGGACAAAGTGCAACTGAAAGTTGAAGCAGGGGCCAGGAGCTCTCTAGTCCTCTATGCTGTGGCATATCGGGCAAGCTGTGCACCCCGAACCGGGAAAGCAGCTGGGTACTCAATCCCCTCCGGTGGACAGGTCTGATCATGGCCAAACTGACGCAGGAACCGGAACGGAAAATAGAATACGCAGTGGTTTAGACCAATCAATTGGATCCCAATCAGCCGGGACATACTATAGCTCATTGCCGGGAGGTTGAGCCAAGGGCAACGCCAAGCAATGCCGTCTGCGGACAAATTGCACATCCAATCGAACCACCACCTTTCGTCAAGAGCATTGACTAGGCGCTGCCGAAAGAAGTAGCCTCGAGCTGAATAGGCCGGGCAAGAATCCACAACCTGCAACTTATCCATTAACCATACCTAGGGGAGGGATGGAAAATGAGAGAAAAAAGAACAGAGAGATGTACGATGAGAGAAAAGTAAGACAAGGGTTTTGTAAGAAAAACCGAGCCTGAGGGTCGAGTGATGTGAGCAAATATATATGTGAGGTCGGGTGGGAAACATTACCTATAACAGCAGTGGACTCCCAGCAAACCTAGTCGCCTCCCGGCGATAGACAAAATCTAAGCCCATCAGTGTCTCGGCCAAGGTCATGGCAATACAGCTCTTCCCCTCTCTCAAACCTTGGGCGACTTCAATCAGGCGAATGCTAGCCCCGCCGAAGCCCGAGGAAAGCAGAAAGTGAGACAACAAACATAAGCAGAGGGCATGTTGCCGGAAACCCTGCCAATAATGGTTGCTGCGGTCACCAGCGTCGGAAAAACGATGGATCAAGCCGAGGATGTCCAGTTCCCCACTGCAGATCAGAGATCGAGCATCATGCGCCGTGAGCCCACACATCCGCCCTAAAACCTGAGCGTGGCCAAAACGGAGCTGGGGCAAGATCACTTCAGAGCATTCAGACTCCATCAAAACCTGAAAATCTTCGAAAGTGGGACACATCTCTTGGCCGCCAAAGCTAAAAACATGTGTCACTGGATTCCAGAACCTTGCCGCGGCATGGAGAAAAGGAAGTTGTAGCGGAGTACGACTCAGCGTGAATAGTGCATTCAAGCCGAAACCCCGGAAGTTCAGCTTTTCCGAGTCATCCAAAGAAGAGATCCAAGATATGACTTTTTCTGCGAGAAACGCCTCCATCTTTGTCTAAAACTAAGATGAAATGAATGTTCCCGAAGTTGAGGCTTTTATAGAAGGAAAAACACTATTCACGGGGACACGTGTCAAAAATCTGGTGGCTGCAGGACTGAGTGGCCGGCCACCGTTTCTGGCTGGCCAGCCATTTACTTTTTCTGAAATGGCCGGCCAGCTGTCTCTCTCTACAAAAAATGGCCGGTCGGCTCCCAGGGATGGCCAGCAATGCTGCAGTGTATCTCCTTGGCCCTGTTTTACCCTTTGAGGGAGAGTTCCAAGCGTTTCCATGCAACGGGAGAGTCAAAGGCCTTCATCTCCCTCCGTTTCAGATGCGTTCCGATGCCCAAATCGTCAGAAGTACACTTTGTTGTTGTTGAGTTTTGTTTATCGAGTTGTTGTTTTGCTTATCGAGTTGTTTGTCGAGCGGACGTGTTTTGTGTTTTTGAGTCATTGCTCTCTGTTTAAGCAATTTTTGTTAAAATCTTGTTTATTTGCGTTGTTGCATTTTGCTTATCGAGTTGTAAACTTGCTAAAGATTCTGTTATATCTTAGTAAGTTGAGTTGCTTAGTTTGTTGCGTCGGTTCACTACCTGACTTGGTGATTACACAATGCGCATTCCCATTCAATTTCTTTTTTTGTGCAAAATAAATTGATGCGATACGATGCTAAAAGTTTAAAATACAAACACCTTTTCAAAAGCTATTTCATTCCATCATGCTTTACAACAAACAAAGGTACAAGTTTTACAAAAAATAAAACTGCCTAACAATGTGCAAAGTGCTACAAACTACTAGCAAAAAGAAAAATAAAGCAGGAAATAGCAACATCAAAGTCCTCGGGAGCGGGAACGAGAAGCACTCCTCATCCTTTTCTGCGGGACAATCTCCGCACCATCATCACCATCTGAGTCGGAGCTGTCATCCTCAGGATCCCCCTCAGCCTCGCCTCTATTCCCCGAGCCAAAACCGGAGCCCCCCTCCTCAGCAGATGTCTCTGACTGACGATCGGTAGCCTCCTCCTCCTCCTCAGCATCCTCCTCCTCCTCATCAGGCTCCACCTCCACAACGTGAGCCCTGCGTCTACGGACAGGCCCTCCTCGAGCTCCCCGAAAAGGCCTAGAAGGCCCGGCTCCTCTGGAAGGCCGAGATGGCCCCGCCCCCTGAAAAGGCCCAGATGGCCCAGCTCCCCAAGGAGGCCCGGGTGGCCTGGCCTGCGGCTGACCGGACCATGAAGGCATCTGAAAACAAAGAGTTCAATTCAAATGCATCAGTCCAAATATATACATCAGATGCAGATACAAGCAAAGGCTACGTGAAGTGGGTGCATGTAAATACAGAGTACAAGTGGGGTGTTTGTCAAATGTGCTCTACATAAATAGTCTATCGATGCAGTAGAAATCAGCATGTCATCAGAAGTATGATAAATGCCAGAAAACTGAAGGGTACCTGAATGCCCGCGACAGACAACTGTGTCTCCCTACGCAGGACCATGCCTTCGAGTGTGGCCACCAGTCCAACCACCTCCTCCATGTACCCTCGCGATGGCTGCAAAAATGAGCTCATAATCATCAGTAAACAGAAGAGTGTCTAAACATTTGAATGATGAATGAAAAAAAGTGGAGCATACCGGCGGTGAGTCCGGATCAATGGCGTATCGATCACTGGGCATCGGAGGCTCTAGTGGAATCGGAGTCGGAAAGCTAGCCCCATACTGCCACGCCATCAACTCAGTAGGCATATCTGGCCATCCGGGATGAGGATGAGTCGACGGAGCCGGAGGAACCGGTCTACTCCCACCTCTAGATGTACCGGCCCTGCTAGTAGAAGGGGCGTCTGCAGCCCGAGCCCGAGCCTGGCCCGAGGATGACATACCGGCAGGCCTCATCATCGGGATACGAGCTTCCGTCAATGGAGGCATCAAGTATATGTGACGGTAAGTGGCGTAGTCCCCCTCCTCAACATATAATAAAGCATCACTGCCCAGCATGGCGCTGACTACCTCCGAGTAAGAGAGCCTGTCAGCAGTCCGCATACTGGCTGGAGGTACTGCGGGAGGATCCTGAGAAAGATACCCCCATACCTGGCGCAGAAAGCGTTCCCCCAGGAACCATGCCCTGCCAACCGGCCCTTCAAGCAGGACCCTATACTGGGAGATGTCCGACGCTCCGGTATACTAAAGTCGGAGACCGTCACCCAGGGACACCCAGGGCTGCCATGTGATCTGTGGATGATAAATGCATAAACCAATCAGAAATCGAGAATATACAGAGCAAATCAAAGATGAGAATGAAAGGAACTGAAAGTTCTGAGGTACCTCTGAATGTCGCACAGTGTCGAAGTACTGTCGCAGATTAAGGAGGGTCTCTCGAGGTCTCGGCCGGTGCGGGCCCTCGAACACCAATGAATATGGGGTCATGAGAATCCCCGCCACCTCCAACTCTGGGGCTAATGATGGGAAGTATACATAGACCCATAGCTGAGAAAAGCAATGCAGAATGTAAGTACGAAATGCTGAGAGCAAAATACAGACTGTAAAAGTGCGCCGTGTGTGCAATGTACAAGTAATGAAGAGCAGAAATGTAAATCAAGAGGACAGAAAAGTACCTCCCAGGCTCTCCAGTAGCCGCCAAGTAAATCGCCCCGCCCGCGGGAGGTCGCGCTCATATAAAAGTAAAGGGTAGCCAGGCCGGCGCCACCCCAATCATAACGATGGACCTGTGATAGGTCAACCAGAGCGCTCAGCAGGTATAGCCCAACTGTGTTCCCTTTGTCGGCAAACAGGGTAGTCCCGAAGAGGAACATAAGGAAACCACGGGCATACTGCTCTGTCTCCTCGGGAGTCTCAGGCACCATCTCCGCCCGCCGAAAATGGGAAGAGAACCAAGTGTATCGGACTCTCCCAGAGACCCTGTCAACGGGCGGGTGAGCCCCCAACAGATACATCCAGGCGGCCTCCCACTCGCCCATATCCTCATCGTAGGGGATGGACCAACCTCCGATGTCAAGGCCGGTCAATACAGCGAAGTCAAAAGGGGTCATGGTCATGTCCCCGGTAGTAGAGAAATGAAAGGAATTGGTGGTGTCCCACCATTTCTCTACCAAGGCTGCCATCAGTGTCCTCCTGGCAGGACAACGTAACAACCCGACGTAGAAGGGTCCGAACCCTGCCAAGTCGACTAAGTCTCGAACACCCTCCGGGAGCTCGGCATACCAGTCCCGCGCAATGGTGGAACCATATCCCCGCACACTGCGGGAACCAACCTGCATTCAGAATGAATACATATGTCAGTAATGGAATGAATGGGCTGTGTGCCAATGAAATCAAATGGGCTGTGTGCCAATGAGATAAAATGGGCTGTATGCCGATGAAGTGAAATAAGCTACATGCAAATTCAGTAAAATTGTGGGCTGCGTGTTCACTATCTATCTGGGCTGCGTGTTCAGAAAATTTGAAGTTTGGGCTGCGTGTTCAACTTTCAGTAAAATTGTGGGCTGCATGTTCACTATTAATCTGGGCTGCGTGTTCAGAAAATTTGAAGTTTGGGCTGCGTGTTCAACTTTCAGTTAAATTTGTGGGCTGCGTGTTCAGAAAATTTGAAGTTTGGGCTGCGTGTTCAACTTTCAGTTAATTTGTGGGCTGCGTGTTCACTATCTATCTGGGCTGCGTGTTCAGAAAATTTGAAGTTTGGGCTGCGTGTTCAACTTTCAGTTAAATTGTGGGCTCGTGTTCACTATTAATCTGGGCTGCGTGTTCAGAAAATTTGAAGTTTGGGCTGCGTGTTCAACTTTCAGTTAAATTGTGGGCTGCGTGTTCACTATCTATCTGGGCTGCGTGTTCAGAAAATTTGAAGTTTGGGCTGCGTGTTCAACTTTCAGTTAATTTGTGGGCTGCGTGTTCACTATTAATCTGGGCTGCGTGTTCAGAAAATTTGAAGTTTGGGCTGCGTGTTCAACTTTCAGTTAAATTGTGGGCTGCGTGTTCACTATTAATCTGGGCTGCGTGTTCAGAAAATTTGAAGTTTGGGCTGCGTGTTCAACTTTCAGTAAAATTGTGGGCTGCGTGTTCACTATTAATCTGAGCTGCGTGTTCAGAAAATTTGAAGTTTGGGCTGCGTGTTCAACTTTCAGTTAAATTTGTGGGCTGCGTGTTCACTATCTATCTGGGCTGCGTGTTCAGAAAATTTGAAGTTTGGGCTGCGTGTTCAACTTTCAGTTAATTTGTGGGCTGCGTGTTCACTATCTATCTGGGCTGCGTGTTCAGAAAATTTGAAGTTTGGGCTGCGTGTTCAACTTTCAGTTAAATTGTGGGCTGCGTGTTCACTATTAATCTGGGCTGCGTGTTCAGAAAATTTGAAGTTTGGGCTGCGTGTTCAACTTTCAGTTAAATTGTGGGCTGCGTGTTCACTATGAATCTGGGCTGCGTGTTCAGAAAATTTGAAGTTTGGGCTACGTGTTCAACTTTCAGTTAAATTGTGGGCTGCGTGTTCACTATCTATCTGGGCTGCGTGTTCAGAAAATTTGAAGTTTGGGCTGCGTGTTCAACTTTCAGTTAAATTGTGGGCTGCGTGTTCACTATCTATCTGGGCTGCGTGTTCAGAAAATTTGACGTTTGGGCTGCGTGTTCAACTTTCAGTTAAATTGTGGGCTGCGTGTTCACTATCTATCTGGGCTGCGTGTTCAGAAAATTTGAAGTTTGGGCTGCGTGTTCAACTTTCAGTTAAATTGTGGGCTGCGTGTTCACTATCTCTCTGGGCTGCGTGTTCAGAAAATTTGAAGTTTGGGCTGCGTGTTCAACTTTCAGTTAAATTGTGGGCTGTGTGTTCACTATTTAATCTGGGCTGCGTGTTCAGAAAATTTAAAGTTTGGGCTGCGTGTTCAAATTTCAACTAGTGTGGGCTGCGTGTTCACTATCTAATCTGGGCTGCGTGTTCAGAAAATTTAAAGTGTGGGCTGTGTGTTCACTTTCGAATTCGGGCTGTGTGTTCGACAAATCAGTGTTTGAGCCGTGTGTTCTAATGTAGGCTGTGTGTTCGCAATTAATTAATGAGCCGAGTGTTCAGAAATTCGAATGTTGAAATTACATGTTCAAGATGCGAGCAAAGTACTATGTCATAAGCTAAACTGCGTGTTCAAACATGGCAAAGGTACGAAATGCAGGAAAAATACAGAAAATGAAGTAAATACCTCTCGGGCCTCATGAGAGAGGTGGTGCTCCGGCTCTCGGAGAAGCAGATCCACGGGTGCTCGCTCGTCGAAGCTAGTAAAATGACGGAAGACAGCACGAGGGAGGACATGTGCTGGCGGACGGTACCTCCCGGGAATAAAAGGCCGGGACCTCGGGGGTAGTGTCATGGGATCGAAATCATCTCCGGCACCTGGAAAACCTCCGCCGTGGGAAGAATTGCTCGCCATTTCCAAAGAATCTGCAAAAGGGAGCAAAAATGAACAAAGTGAGCCAAAATTGGAAAAAGTCAACAAAAGTCAACTCTCGGGAAATAAAAAGTCAACAAAAGTCAACTCCCGAGAAAATATTCCAAATATTGAGATAAACTTACCTCAAGTGGCGAAAATGCAAAAAGAAGCTCCGAAGCCGGAATTTAATCGCTTCAAAGTGCTTGAAACTGAGTGTTTTTGCGAAAACAATTTGCACGGGGCGTTGGTAAACGCGCGTGAAACTCAGATCTGGAGAGGAAAGTGTTGTAGAAGGCAAGAAAGGAAGGGGCCTCGGCTGCCTTTTATAGGCCTCAAGTCTTGGTTGAAGAAGCATGAAGGAAGGGGGTGAAAAAGACCAAAATACCCTCGGATCTGGAAAATGGCCGGCCGGCCCCTTTTTCTAGCCGGCCAGCTATTTGCTTTTTGGATAACTGGCCGGCCAGCTATCCACTTTATGGGAAACCGGTTGGCCACCTCCCCTTGGGAAGATGAACGGCCGGCCATGTCCCTCACATGCCCACCTAGCTCTCTGCAAATTTTGAGGAAGATCGGAGTTCCCGGAACCTGAAAAAGTTCAAGAAAAGTACACTTCTGGTCGCGAAATAGCTCCGCCGGAACTTCGGCTTCAAGTTCTGACATATGTCTCATCATCACTCATCGAAATCAAAGTGTATCCTTTTTGAATGAGTTGTAACCTTTCAGGGAAGTGGATCGGAGGCTGTGATTGAGTCGCCTTCGCCGAAACGCGCATTTCTATACTCGTTGTTTCATGACAAACGGACGCCCTGATTCATGCTCGTGTCACATTATCTTGCATTCTCATGAGCATACCTGCATTAACGTGCACATTTCTTGATGTTAATCATGCTTCTGTGTTTGAGCCTACGTTGTCACGCATGTTCCATTCTTGCATTGCGATGCATTCAGTCACCGGCACTGCGTGTGTCGAGCTTTCGGAATCACATTAAATACATGTTGTTAACATATTGTGCTCGTTGAGTTTCTCTCTTTTGCAGGCACGATATTGTATGTACGGTTCAATTGAGGCTGGTGCGACCAGATGAATCGCGCAGGTATCGTATCTTCTCCGTGTGAGACGTGGCGGGGATTGAATAATCCCCCGCATTCTTAACTGCATGAAATGTAGTTGTTGCTTTGCATTCTTGCTTAAAACTGTTGCATCTATTTGCGAATACTTGCTTCATTACAGCTTGCTGCATTTGCATGATCATTGGGTTACCTTCGGCTTCTTGCATATCATTTGCATTTTGCCCCCTGCCTGCGGGCATGCCTGCGGGCGCATCTCTGTCTATCCTGTATGTTTGTCTAAGTCTTCGGCCTTGTCAAAAATGGGTCGTCTCTGGGCTTTGACATTCACTCCCGTCACTTATGACTTCCGAGTTCTGTCAAAGAGAGGCAACTGTAGACACCCCATTTTTGACCGACCTTAAGACTCAGACGTCACTGATTGAGTGCTTGGTGATGTTGCATAATGTGCTCGTTCAGAAGTTTTGGAGTCGCGGCCGTGAGCCCTGCCTCCGGACTTCCGAACCCTCTTCTGTGCCTTGTCTCGGTTTGCGAACCAGACTCGATTTTCTCTGTTTCTTTTCCTGAGGGGAGGGAGAGGTCCCGTAGACCATCTCTCAATGTCCGTAGGCTACATTTGGTGGCCGTAGGCCATTTTGCCCATTTCGGAGTCCGGTTTCCGGTTTTCGGAGCCGTCAGGCCGTGTGCCTCGGTTCGGGACCACTTAACCATCTCCGTTTGTTCTGATTTTTGGCATACTTCCTATTTGCTCCCTTTTGAGGGACACTGGGGGCTGAGAAGCCCACTTCGTGGCCGAATGGCACTTTCGGTGCTTAACAGCCCATTTTCGGGACCCCGAACTGCGCGTTTTGGTCCCCGAGCATTCGTTTTGCAACGGTTTTCATTCATTTTTGGCAGGTACCTCTGTTTTATCACCAGGGAGGTCACTGAAGGGTGGGAGGCCAGCAATTGTTGCAGCAACCAGTTATACATCCTCCGGCGCCCGTTTTTCGCACTTCCGGGCTAATGTTGAACACCTTGGGCCCATTTTCTTGAACTTTGAACCACATATTTGTGATGTACACACATGAGAGGACCCTAAAAGTTCATGGCCGGCCATTATTTCAACTTGACCCTTTTGACCCCCTCCTTCCGGGCTAATGTTGAACCCCTTTGACCATTTTTCTTGAACTTTGAACCACATATTTGTGATGTACACACATGAGAGGACCCTAAAAGTTCATGGCCGGCCATTATTTCAACTTGACCCTTTTGACCCCCTCCTTCCGGGCTAATGTTGAACCCCTTTGACCCTTTTTCTTGAACTTTGAACCACATATTTGTGATGTACACACATGAGAGGACCCTAAAAGTTCATGGCCGGCCATTAATTCAACTTGACCCTTTTGACCCCCTCCTTCCGGGCTAATGTTGAACCCCTTGGACCCACTTTCTTGGAATTTTAACCACATGGTTGTGTTGTACACACATAGGAGAACACCATCAGTTGGTGGCCGGCCAGAAAATCTCATTGAACCTTTTGACCCCTAGCCGGCCGGCTAGGGGGTGTGGCCGGCCGGCCGCCTGCAACAAAAGTACTAGGCCGGCCGTACTCCCTGCACTGTTCCCTTTACAGCTGTGAGGCTTTATCCCCCAGAAAAGATCTTTATCTGGGGGATATTTCGTGGGGGAATATTACTCTCCTTTTCCCCCACCTTTACACCCCCTTGTTGGCCTATATAGCAAGCAAGCCTTGTAGTATTTTGGGGTTAGAAAAACTCTTCTTCAAGCTTCCATGCATAACTCCATTTCTATCCTTCTCATTTCCTTGAAAAACCCTAAGTCCCTAACCATCATTCCTTCTACACCACCAAGCTCTACCACCACCACCTCATTTCCAGCAACAAGGAAGGTTTCTCAAAGGCCAAGGAAGCTGCAAATTCATCCAAGAAGCAACAAAAGCTTGAGTCTTCAAGGGTGAGTAACCTTTTCTTCATTTTGACCCTTTTTCTTGATTTATTTGTAAGCCCCACTTGCTTTTTGTTTCAAGCTCCGGCCCTAACTGAAAAGGGCCCTCTTTTGAGCTCATCTTCACTTTTCATTAAGGGCTCAACCCTGTTTGAGCCCTCCATGACACACTTGCTTCATTGATCCTCTTATATGTCACAATCTTGCATGCTATTTTTGGCCCATGAGAAATTTATTTTCGAGCATGTTGTAAACTTATATTAGGCTTATTTTGAGCCCCTCTTCAACATTGAAGAAGGGCTCAACACCATTTGGGATTTCCATGTTGTACCTACCTTTATACTCCTCTTTTCTTCCCCATTCTTGCATGCAATGGCAGCCTACCATACTTTTGTTTTTGGCCATTTTACAGTTCTGAAAAAGTTCTTATTTTGGTCCATACTTCATGTTTCATTTAGGTCCTTTCATGGTTTGGGGCCTCCATAGGTCACTTCATGTTATATCTCTCTTTTATTCCCCATTCTTGCATGTCTAGTTAGCCTACCATGCTTTTGATTTTGGCCATTTCACAGTTCTGAAAAAGTGCTTATTTTGGTCCATTCTACATGTTTTATTAAGGGTCTTTGGCTGTTTGGTGATTATTTTGTATACTTCATGTTGTAGCCACTTTTGAGCCTAATTTTGCATCACATTTCTATCATGTTTGTATACTGATTTCAGGTCTGCCATATACTGTAAATATTCATATTTTTCGTCCCTCTTAAATGTTGTAGAAGGAAATTTTTCAGTTTGGGTTTTGCTTATATCACTTGCTTCATTACCCCTCTTTTGGCCCCTATTCTTGCATGCTATTTTTGCCATACCTATGCTTGCTGTTTGGCCATGTTTATAACTGTGAAAGTGCATTTTTTGGGACTGTCTAGCTTCTGTCTTTGCATTGCATGTCCATATTGTGCATGTTTGGCATAGCTATAGGTCATTTCGGGTGCCTAAATTCGCATTTCGGGACAATTCCTTGCATTTCATGTCATTTCGCCTCATTTCGGGACTGTTTTCCCCCATATTTTAGTGCTGAAATTCCATTAGAATGATTGCATGCCATTTTCATGTCATTTCATCGCATTCCGTCATTGCCTCGGTTTGCGTGCCCGTGGGCACGCATTTCGAGGCACCTCATTTTTATCCGACGGCATCCTATGTGAGTGTGGCTGAGGCTCACTCATGTTGGTATAAGCCCATATCATGTTTTCATGTCATTTCATCACATTTTGTCATTGCCTCGGTTTGCGTGCCCGTGGGCACGCATTTCGAGGCACCTCATTTTTATCCGCCGGCATCCTATGTGAGTGTGGCTGAGGCTCACTCATGTTGGTATAAGCCCATATCATGTTTCCATGTCATTTCATCGCATTCCGTCATTGCCTCGGTTTGCGTGCCCGTGGGCACGCATTTCGAGGCACCTCATTTTTATCCGCCGGCATCCTATGTGAGTGTGGCTGAGGCTCACTCATGTTGGTATAAGCCCATATCATGTTTTCATGTCATTTCATCACACTCCGTCATTGCCTCGGTTTGCGTGCCCGTGTGCACGCATTTCGAGGCACCTCATTTTCATCGCATTCCATCATTGCCTCGGTTTGCGTGCCCGTGTGCATGCATTTCGAGGCACCTCATTTTCATAGCACTCTGTCATTGCCTCGGTTTGCGTGCCCGTGTGCACGCATTTCGAGGCACCTCATTTTCATTGCATTCATGTATTTTCTCGGTTTGCGTGCCTGCGTGCACGCATTTCGAGGCATGTCATTCCATAGCATTGTGCATGTTAGGATTATATCCTAGTTGCATTTCATGCATACCATGCATATTGCATCATGTCCGGAATAGGAGTTAGCCCGGGCACGGGAAACGAGGTACATTTCGTACTCCGAGTGACGGAATGTGTCTCAATTCCCCAGTCACCGACACTCCGGATTATCCATGATGGAGTTAGGTTTTAGCTGTAGTTTCATGTGCATTCATCCTATATTGAGTTGTGCATTTCGACTCCTCGGCCATCATGCCTCGGTATGCGTGATTGGTGGCACGAGGATCGAGACATGCATATATCTGTGCAAATACATTGCTATGCCCTTTCTTGCTCTCTGTTGCAGCAAAATGAAGAATCAGCAACCTTTTGGGGCTTGGCACGCATTTCAAGAACAGGTGTAAACAGAGGCTAATTGGGGCATTCCGGTGGATTTCCGCGCAAGACAATCCGGACATGCATCATCCACCAAAAGCAAGGCAGTCCCTGGCTTGCATGCCAGTTTTATTTGCTTTTTTAGTTAATTCATTAATTAATTAGGATTTTGTAATATTTTGGACTGTAATATTCTTTTATTCGGGACTGTAATATTGGGACTGTATATTTATTCAGACCCTCTGAGTGAGGGCATAACTGTAATAAGTGTGCGTGAGTGTGATGTATGTCTTCCAACCCCACGTCTTTCTCCCTTTTATTTATCCGCTTTTGATGGTTAGATTAGGGCATATTTAAATTAGCATACAGTATGACAGCATGTTTGCATTCATTCATCTGTATTGCATGCACCGGGCTCGGCACATCATACTAACTGCATTGTACTTTCAATTTCAAAATTGAATACATGATAGTTGTAACATTTCATATACCATCTTAGAATAGCCGAGCCTGCTATAATTGCATTTTGCATGTGTTGCATTAGGCATTTCTGTATAGTTAGGATCATGCATGATTTCTAATGAATTCTTATTTTGGCTTGGAGTACTCGGTAAGCTTTATGTTTTAGCATCCTTGCATGCGTGTGAGTGACTGCCATGAATAGCATGCTTACCATGAGGCTATGTGCTTACATGATATATCTGCCTGAATGCCTGTGGGTGAAGGTTGGGTTACTTAAATTGGAATAAATCATCAAATGTTTCAAGCCTGCCTGCGGGTAGCAAACCATTTTCAAAAACAAACATGAAATGTTTCGTTCCAATTCAGGCGATCCGGTCTATATTTACATGCTGTGCGCATCACATAGTAACCTAGGCTAATAAACCGGAATAAGAACCCACAATGTTTTCAAAACTAGATATCATGGTTAGTAGAGGCCGGTCTATGACCGGGCGAGCGGGGGTGCTCACGAAGTGACCTTCCCCAATCGTACCCAAGTTCCCGAGCCGAGGCAACTTTGGTGATGACGGACACGTGGCCTTTTGGCACCGAGTCAGGGTTTCCTAAATTTCCCAAAATAAAATATTTAGGTGGCGACTCTGTATCTGGCAAAGCAGTCCATATTTGGCACTACTTTTTCAAAAAATCAGTTTCTCAAAACGATTTGCCGGATTTGGACTCTTTGGTTCAGATTAGGAACCGTGACATTTTAAGAGTCCGAGCTGTAGTGACCCCAAATGAACAGAACGGGACTTAACCCTCCCGGGGCGTTCGGGGACGTCTACACACGGTAAACATCTTCCCCGCGAAGGTGGATGGGCACCCCCATCACCCAAATCCAAACACTCTTCGCCGTCAAGGTTGTAGCTTTTGAGGTGCAGAGTGTTAGAGGTGACCACCATTCCAACACTAGATCCCTCCCATTAGTAATCCACCGCCGGCGCAGCAACACCTCTGCCTCACGTCGGTTTGGCAAAACAAATAGGAACGCCTGGCCTCCTAACGGACGCACCTCCACCTTCCCCAATGTCTTCCACCATCGATTTACCTAATCGGACACAGCGGCAAAACTCATCCCCTTGCCACCCATCTCCCCCACTCCACCAACAAGCGACCTGTCCAACAGACGGAACCATTCCACCTCTGTTGCACCCCGTACTTCTTTAACCCCTTCAGTCACTCCCCACATAG
This sequence comes from Camellia sinensis, assembly GCF_055761805.1. Taxonomy (NCBI): domain Eukaryota; kingdom Viridiplantae; phylum Streptophyta; class Magnoliopsida; order Ericales; family Theaceae; genus Camellia; species Camellia sinensis. The sequence goes on from NC_138970.1 coordinate 12,584,849, forward strand.
CTGATTGCGATGGACCAGGTCTGGACCCTTCCTTACCCTGCATTGGACCACCATTATGTAGCCCAAAACCTTCAAGGACCAGGGCCACTCCTTCCCACCCATCCCCAAAATCCGACATAGGAATGAAGATTTGCTCTCGCCTCTTCCTTGCCGTCACCACTATTTGAAAAGATGAACCACCACTTTCCTTGCCACGAACCCATACAGCCACAGTGCGACTACCCCTGGTGAGACAACCCAAAAACTGCAAGTTACCTGGGTCTTGCGAGGCCAACCGCATTCACGCCACCATCTAACGTACATCATGACCATACACCACCACAGCCCGACGAAGCCCAAGTCCCTTCTCCACAATCGACACACCAAAGCGTCCAGGCGACTCCACCAAAACCTTCTCAAACTCAAAAGATCAACCGCCAAGGAACAAAATCCACTGTCGTGGGCCACGTTCGTTCAATGCCGGAAACATCAAGACTCATATTCCTCATAACTAAGTCAAATATGGATATTCACCCTGGTATCCACTTCTTTATCACAGAGAGAGGACTATAATTTTTGTTCAATAATAACTTAGAAATGGTTGATGAAACATCGTTTGCAACTAACACACATTAAAATATGATCTGAAAATGAATGAAAAGATAACCTTAAATATTGGGGCAAAATGAGGAACTTTTCAAGTCTAATTCCAAAATGCTAAAATTCATCAAAATGTGTGTGAAAATCAAATATGAAAAATGTAGATACATCAGGCACAACTTATTAGAAACTACAGAAAACAGTACAAAATTATAAAATGTATCACTATGCAATCAAAATTTAGGTAATAAATTAAGTTTCATAACAGAAATCCAAGTCCATGGAAATAAAATATGTCATAGGAAACACAAATGCAGAGGTCTTACAAAATGAGGCAATGATCCAAGGAGTTTCCTTTTTTACCCTTTTCTTCCTTTGAGGATAGGCGGTGACAAACTTGTCTTAATTCTTTAACATTGCCACCACTTGGTTTGTCTGGTGAGTCATACTGTTGACCCTTATCGTGTGATTGTTTTCAAGAAGAGAGATTAGTCTATGAAGGTCACTGGCTACTTGTTCCTACAAAATGGAGTCTTGAGGGTCATGGAGGAGATGGAGTTTTGAGGAGAGCTACTCCCGGATTGGACACATAGCATTCATTCATCACATTTGAAATCTCACTACCTTTTGATCAAATAGCTGAGGGTTAATGTAGAATAACCACTTCCATTTCTTGGGGGATACACTATAGATGCTTGGGCCAGGTGGCTATCATAGGACATTTGCACTTTTAAGAGCTAACCTAACATTCCACTAACCAATTGTGGAGAATCAGCCGGCTGCTCCTAACAATCAGGAGGTTCCCGTAGCTATATATATATATATATATATAAATACAACGCTCAATTAGTACACATTAATGTGTGTTTGGGAGGGATCATATTGAGTACACACCTAACCTTTGACATAGTGCACAAAGTGGTGGTCGCAAGAATTGAACCCATAACCTCGAGGTTATTAGGCCAAGTCTTAACCACTGAACCAATGGTCATCTGTAGCTATATAAAGCCATTAAAAAATGGAAAAAAGGATACCTAACTCAAATAAAATATTTAGCAAGCCACCCATGTCAAAATTTAGCGTAGTTTAGTTCAAGGCATCCATGACAAACAATAGCCGTGTCGAATTTAGTTGTAGTTTTGGCTAAAGTAAGATTTGGTGTAAAGTACAGAGGTGCAAAGTGAAATTTTCCCTAACCCAATATTTTGTTTTTCCCTCAGAATCTCTTAAACTAATGAATTTCATATATCCAAAATTATATCAATTAAAAAATAAATTTTCTGAGAGTTGTGTTTAGAAGCTTTTTACCTTGTCAAAGGTTTTATCTCAAATAGTGTTTGCGAGGTATGTAATAATGAAATGGAGCCCCTGAATATACATTGCTTGCTGGATTGTTATTTTGCCTCTTTAGTTTTGGAAATTTTCTAAAGAATAGAGGAGTGGTGTGTGACTCTGACCCATTAAATGTTTGAATCTCACTCCATATGAGAGAGTTATATCTGATTATGTGATTAGATTCTGTGCATATAGAAGACCTTGTGGTTTGGGCTATTTGGAAACACAGAAATGCAGTAAAATTTGGTGGGCGTGATGTGGCAGAATTTGCTGTTAACTACATTTCAAAGCCGGGTCTAATATTAGTTACAACAGGCTAATATGTAAAACATTAGTTAAACTAAGGAGGCAGAGATGGGACAATTCAAAGCCATCAGGACCATTTACGAAAAAACAGTAGATATATAACAACAATAATGAGAAACACAATGTTTAGAACAGTAGTCCACAACAACATTACATAGATAACATACCCAACAAAACAACATTAATAGCAGAATCCTAACTGCAGCTAAGTTCAAGAGCTTCTGATGGAGATAACAACTCCTTCCTCCTCCCCTTTAGATACAAGCCATTCATCGGTTGGTTTTCCATCGAACGCCCGTCACTTCACACTTCACGGTTCTCTTACTGATATGAAATTTACATTACATGCACTAAGACAATGTCAAGAAGCCCATCAGAAGAAGCAGTTAATGCTAGACACAAAAAAATATATATAAGCAATACTTTTGAGTACAAAGAAATTGATTCACCTGGGAGAGCCACAAACTCATAAAATCTTGTACCCTTCAATTTATTGAAGGCTCCTAAGGCATGTAAAGTCCTCCCACCCTGCCAAGTCAAGATTCGGACAATTGCTAATCTCAAGATTCGTCAACTTGGCCAGGTTCTTCATGGTACTTGGCAGAGAGGTCAGATTGGGACAAGCTGCAATAGTCACTGTTTTGAGTTTGACGAGGAGTTGCATTCCTTCAGGCAAAGATTTAAGGTTTCCACATCCTGTAATCTGAAAGGATCGGAGAGAGGTCAAGCGTTGGATTTGTCTCTCTGGCAAGCAACTTTGTTGTGTGGTCAAGTACAAATGCCTAAGACTGATTATGTTCCCTATGTTTTTGGGTAACTTTCGAATTTTCACACAACACCTGAATCTCAAAGTTTGCAAATTGTACAGTTTGCAAACAGCGTTAGGGAGTGTCTTGATATTTGCATTCCCACTGATGTCAAAATATCTCAAATGCTTCAAATTACCAATGGAATGTGGCAACACCTGAAAACATGAGTTACTCGAATCAAGCACATACAGATACTTGAACTCTGAGATGCATCTATTAACAAAGCCTTTGTCACCAGCTTCCAGTCCTTGAAATGAAAAGAAAACAGTCCTCAGATTCTCTAGTTCGAACAATGACTTTGTGACTTCTTCCGCTGAACAATCAAAATCATGAAATGATACATGCTTAACCTTATCAGAAATCGGCCCAAAACGATAATTTGTTGTAATTAAGCATTCTTCATTTGCCATATATACTGCAAGATCATGGATGATCTTAGGCATTCTACACGTGTTTGATAGATTGCCATGTTGCTCTTCAGTCTTTTCTAAGAAAAATATGGAACATAACTTATTCAAATAATCAGTGCCAGTATCTTCCAACTCACCAGTTAGGCCAGATGATTGAATGAGCCCCTGTGCCATCCACAACTGGATCAATTTATCAATTTCAATTTCATAGTTTTTTGGAAAAATTGAACAATATATGAAGCAGCGTTTCAACTCAGTTGGTTGTGTGTCGTAGCTCGATCTTAACACGACCAAAATGTCATGTTTCTTTTGTGCCAATTCCCATAGTTGTTTCTCTTTTAATTCTAACCATTTACTTTCATTAGTCTCCATAAACAAATTGCTTCCTAAAGTCTTTGCTGCACGAGGATATCCGTGGCACTTTTTCACAATTTCCTTTGCAATTTCTGCGAGCTTCGCATTCGCATTTTCTTCCCCCAATTTTTGACGACAACCTGCCCACTTCCAAAGCAATTCAAGGCAATCCTTATCTGAAAAACTCTCTAAATTGTATGTGGGAACCATGCCCACAACTAAAGCGAACCACATGTCACGTGTAGTCACTATGATCTTACTTCCCACGGTACCACCACATCTCAATAAGTCATACAACTTACACCAATCTTGATGATCACAATCACATAAATTGTCCAAGACAAGTAAAAATTTCGTATTATGCAATTTTTCTTGAAGGAGATTCTTTAACTGATTTGAATTGAGTTCAACACAAGGGGGGTAATCAGTTATGCGCTGAACAATTTTTTGCATCACATCTTTAACATCTAAACTTTGTGCTACCTTCACCCAAATCCTCAACTGAAAATGCTTGGCGACAATTTCATGATTGTACAACAATTTGACGAGAGCTGTCTTACCAATACCCGCAATGCCAACAATGGGGAGGACAAACATGTTCTCATCATTGTCAACACTTGGGGCCATTACAAGTTGTAACAATGTAACTCTATCATTGACCCTTCCAACAAATTCCGACTCATTTACATTGGAGGAGATTGATGTGCTGGTTGCGTTATGTCGTGACGTTGTGACAATGGGATGAAACTTATTCCTATCATCCGCGATCTTGTCTAATCTCTTCCTGATATTTTCGATTCTACTACCCATTTTAAATTTAAATGGGAAATCGAATAAAAAGAATTTGCTTACCACTTGACGTCGTAAATCTTCGTAGTGCAATTCATCGAGCAGGTTATCTGCATCATAAAAAGCAGCTTGGATTCTGTCAAACCATACCCCCATCGCAATTGAGTAATTGTTATGTGCCTGATTCTGAGGAAAACCGCCATGGCCGTACAATCTCTCCGCATCTAAGAGCACAGCCTTGATGGTGGACAAGGTGCCTTCGAGTGTGTTCAGCTCCTGCTCAACACCCCATGCCTTGCCAACTTCCCTGATTGCACCGGGCCCTATCTTGCCCAGAATTTTACTTGCTAAGTTGAAAAGAATTGTTTCTACCATGTTCTTATCTCTTGATGACCAACAAGAAGTTGAAGAACAAAGAAAATTAAGCAATAGTTTTAGCTGAGAAATAACTCGAGTCAACCTAGGAACAATCTGTCAGATAATATTTATTTTATTTAGGGTCTCTATTTACACATCACTAATATTCATTGTAAAAGACACATACACACACAAATAATAATTTTTAAGGTTTAAAAAAATCTTATTTTACACCTTGCATTTTCATTATTAATCCTATATTAACACACTACTAACTATTTGAGTACACACTATTGCATACCAAAAACTCTTTATCTTCACCACTACAAACAACAAAAATCCCACAATTTTTAGAATAGTGGCCATCTTCATCAATCTTGATCTCCATTGCCGGCGGAAGTTCATTAGACCTTCGTTTTTGCCCGTGTTGATATTCATAATTAGTGTTGAACTTTCGTCGTATTTGATCTTATCATCTCGTCATTTCAGATCGTCGACAGAGTGTTTCATTCTACCTTCCGCTTCGCCAATGTTGTTCTTCATTTTCAGTGTTAAGCTCTCGTTTCTCCTCATCGTTTCAAATTGCCATTCTCACCCTTGATTCACACCTTTCATTCCCACAATCAATTTCAACATTGCTACATTGGGTGGGTATTAAATTTTGTAAAAAAACTAACAAATTTATCAAATTAGTCATGTTCAAGAATACAAAGTTGAACAAACTTAATGTGTTCAAAAATTTATATCTGAACAACAAATAAAAGTTTAATTTATTTTAACCGAACTAACTTAAAATGTTCATTTTTTTTATTTTATATATGAACATTTAATATTTGATCAATCTTAATAATTTGAACAAAATTGTGTTGTTCAAATATGAGTAATCAAATATTGTATAAAAGTTCAACTCTGTTATTCCGAATACGACAAACAAACTCATCTTCCCAACATACGAATAAGATAAATAAAAAATCAAAAAGTTAAGTCATAAACTAACATTTCAATGTTTGTATCGGAGCCAACCATCTCAATATCATCCATGGTATGCAAATCTTTAAAACTAATTTATTTCAATATTCTTAAACCCTAAATCTTCAAAGGCAATACCGTTTTGAATTAAAAAAATAAGTATAATAGATAAAAGAATGAAGTGAGCTAATTGATAATGAATTATATCATAAATGTATGCTAATGGTAAAGATGATGAAGAAATAAAATATTTATATGTTAAAACCCTAAATCCAATAAGGATGATAGTGTGTGAAGAGTATTTTGTGTTTTTAAATATGAAATTTTTGAATAGATAGAATACACTCCATGATGTCCTTAATGGTCATTTCATTGAAGGATATTATTGGAATATAAATTTAATCTATTAACGGTGTGTACTGAGAGTATTAGTGGTGTGTAAATAGAATCACCATTTTATTTAATAAGGGTAAATTATACTAATACCTTTCAAGTTTATGTTTAATATAGATTTCCACTCACATTAAAAAAATTACATTGACCCCCTGTCAGTATTTGTTCATGTCATTTCAAGGGAAATAACAATCATCTTATTTGGTTTAACTCACTGCTTAGAAAATTGAGTTTTTTTTTTTATTTTCTGTATTTTTTTTAATTATTTTTTTTATTTTTTATTGTATTTTTTAAATATTTTACGCAAATTTTTTATTTTTTAAATACACCTAATCTAAATATATTTAAAAAAGTATAATATTTTGTGATTTTTTTTAAAATTCACCAGTACAAATAAATATAAAATATATAAAAATTCAATAAATTATCATATTGTGTTATATTCAATGAATTTTTTAAAATTTTTTTGTACAAATTATATATTTTTTAAGTATATTTGGATTAAATGGATCTAAAAAGTAAAAAAAAATAATAATAATTAAAATATTTTTAAAAATTATTAAAAAATATAAACATACAAATTAGAAACTCAAAAATTTATTTTTGAAAATTCCATGAGGGTGTGGAGTACATTTTTGTTGATGTTATTTTTGTATAAATGTATCTATATATGTATTGTATTTTTATACTTTCAAGTTTGATTGGGTGGTTGGTTAGATTTTACGTGAATGGTGTTGTTTGATAATACTGTAATAAATGCAAGTGAATGGATAAGAAAGAAAAATGATGGTTGAAATAAAAATGAAAATTCTATTCATGTATAAAAAAATTATACAAAAAATATCATAAAAATGATCTGGTAGTGATATTGTTGTAAATAAAATTATTTTTATGGGTGTTTTGTTTTAAAGTGAAAGCTCACCATTAAACTATATCATTATGTTTGAAAATTCTGTATAAAATTTATATTTGTATATTATCACTCAATAATAATATGTTAAGGTAGAATTTAATGATGTAAGATTGTAGAGTATAGTAATTATGATAAAAATAAGAAATGGTAAGAAAAGTGGCAAAATGGTCATTTAGAAAATTTTAGGGTAGAACATCAGTAATTTTGTTTTGTTCTTAACGTACACTTAACAGAAAGAGGTAATTTGTAATGAGATTATAAATCTCAGGGAAGTGAATGTAATTTTCAGAATGTGAGGGGAGAAACTCCATTAAACATAAACCTCAAGAGGTGTAAGTATAATTTACCTTATTAATAAATTATCAAATCAATTAACCGTTCATGTTAAATATATATTTACATTAATAATTTAGATAATTTTATTGTTAAATACAAGAGTAGTTGGAAATTTTATTTTTTTTATTAAATAATAAATTATGACTTTTAATTTTTAGAATCACAGAAAATAATTCATATTTTAGGAGCTTTTCCCAAATTAAGGCAAAATAGCAAGTTATTTCCCAAACTAGGCCTAGTTTGGACGGAATTCCCAAACTAAGCTAAAACGTGGTTGTGAACCACGCTTTCACCGTTTTTGTGGCCCTCCCGCAAAAAATTTGTAAAATCGTAAAAGCGTGGTTACAAACCACACTTTTAATTAAGAAAGCGTGATTACAAATTGTCATTTTCAGTGTTAAGCTCTCATTTCTCCTCATCTTTTCAAATTGTCATTCTCACCCTTGATTCACATCTTTCATTCCCATAATCAATTTCAACATTGCTACATTGGGTGAGTATTAAATTTTGTAAAAAATTTAACAAATTTATCAAATAAGTCATGTTCAAGAATACAAAGTTGAACAAACTTAATGTGTTCATAAATTTATATCTGAACAACAAATAAAACTAACCGAAGTAACTTAAAATGTTCATTTTTTTTAAATTTATATATGACCATTTAATATTTGATCAATCTTAATAATTTGAACAAAATTGTATTGTTCAAATATAAATAATCAAATATTGTGTAAAAGTTCAACTCCGGTTATCTGAATACGACAAACAAACTCATCTTCCCAACATACAAATAAGATAAATAAAAAATAAAAAAGTTAAGTCATAAACTAACATTTTCAATGTTTGTATTGAAGCCAACCATCTCAATATCATCCGTGGTATGCAAATCTTTAAAACTAATTTATTTCAATATTCTTAAACCCTAAATCTTTAAAGGCAATACCGTTTTGAGTTAAAAAAAAATAAGTATAATGGATAAAAGAATGAAGTGAGGTAATTGATAATGAATGATATCATGAATGTATGCTAATGGTAAAGATGATGAAGAAATGCAATATTTATATGTTAAAATCCTAAATCCTATAAGGCTGACAGTGTATGAAGAGTATTTTGTGTTTTTAAATATGAAATTTTTGAATAGATAAAATGCGCTCCATGCTGTCCTTAATGGTCATTTCATTGAAGGATATTATTGGAATATAAATTTAGGGGTTGTTTGGGATAAACTAAATAAGTGTACTTTTTGACTTTTTATAAAATATGGGTTGGATATGGGTTGGGTTTGAAATGATGTGGTAAAGAGATGATATGACTTAAATAAGATGATGTGACTTAAATAGAATAGTGACTTTTTGATTTTTTAACTTTTTTAGGTTATGCCAAACCAAGCCTTAATCTATTAACAATGTGTACTGAGAGTATTAGTGGTGTGTAAATAGAATTACCATTTTATTTAATAAGGGTAAATTATACTAATACCTTTCAGGTTTATGTTTAAAACAGATTCCCACTCACATTTAAAAAATTACATTGACCCCCTGTTAGTGTTTGTTCATGTCATTTCAAGAGAAATAACAATCATCTTATTTGGTTGAACTCACTGCTTAGAAAATTGAGTTTTTTTTTTATTTATTTTTTGTATTTTTTTAATTTTTACTGTATTTTTTCAATATTTTACGCAAATTTTTTATTTTTTAAATATACCTAATCTAAATATATTTTAAAAAGTATAATATTTTTTGATTTTTTTAAAATTCACCAGTACAAATAAATATAAAATATAAAAAAATTCAGTACATTATCATATTTTGTTATATTCAATGAATTTTTAAATTTTTTTTTGTACAAATTGTATATTTTTTAAGTATATTTAGGTTAAATGGATCTAAAAAGTAAAAAAAAATTTAATTAAAATATTTTTACAAATTATTAAAAAATATAAAATACAAATTAAAAACTCAAAAATTTATTTTTGAAAATTCCATGAGGGTGTGGAGTACATTTTTGTTGATGTTATTTTTGCATAAATGTATCTATATGTATTGTATTTTTGTACTTTCAAGTTTGATTGGGTGGTTGGTTAGATTTTACGTGAATGGTGTTGTTTGATAATACTGTAATAAATGCAAGTGAATAGATAAGAAAGAAAAATGATGGTTGAAATAAAAATGAAAGTTCTATTCATGTATAAAAAAATTATACAAAAAATATCATAAAAATGATTTGATAGTGATATTGTTGTAAATAAAATCATTTTTATGGGTGTTTTGTTTTAAAGTGAAAGCTCACCATTAAACTATATCATTATGTTTGAAAATTCTCTATAAAATTTATGTTTGTATATTATCACTCAATAATAATATGTTAGGGTAGAATTTAATGATGGAAGATTGTAGAGTATAGTAATTATGATAAAAATAAGAAATGGTAAGAAAAGTGGCAAAATGGTCATTTAGAAAATTTTAGGGTATAATATCAGTAATTTTGTTTTGTTCTTAACGTACACTTAACAGAAAGGGGTAATTTGTAATGAGATTATAAATTTCAGGGAGGGGAATATAATTTTCAGAATGTGAGGAGAGAAACTCTATTAAACATAAACCTCAAGATGTGTAAGTATAATTTACCCTATTAATAAATTATCAAATCAATTAACCGTTCTTGTTAAATATATATTTACATTAATAATTCAGATAATTTTATTGTTAAATACAAGAGTAGTTAGAAATTTTATTTTTTCTATTAAATAATAAATTATGACTTTTAATTTTCAGAATCACAGAAAATAATTCATATTTTAAGTACACCTTAAAGGTGTACTTATAATTTATATTTTTTTATTTTTTATACAATAATATATTGTCCATCCTCCATTAGATTCTTATTAAGGTCAATTACAGTGAATTTCTCTAAAGTTTATAAAAATGTAGTAAGTTTCGTGATTGTGACTTAATTATATTAATTTTTCTTTTATTAAGATTAAATAGACTGGGCTTAATATAAATGATACGAAAATATAAAAATAGACAATGCAAAATTTACAATTTTATTTAAAAAAGATGATAACGTCATTGTTCTCATATATATATATATATATATAATTAACAAATTATTAAAATCTCAAACTCAATATAATTATATCAAAATTGTTAGGCTTATTATATTGGAAAATGTTATAGGTCCCAAATTTCTTACCAAACAAATGGCTGAGTGTCTTAAATGAAAATTTACAGTTTCATTTAACAAAGATGATAATGTCATTTTTCTCATATATATATATATATATATATAATTAACAAATTATTAAAATCTCAAACTTAATATAATTATATCAAAATTGTTAGGCAAATTACGGATTCCACACCCATATGAGACATTTGGTCATTTGTTTGGTAAAAAATTTGGTATTCCTAACATTACACTATTATATTTGTTTCAAATATCAAAGGGAGGTTAGCACAACTTGGAATGTGTTTGTTTCAAATATCAAAGGGACGTTAGCACAACTTGGAATGTGTGTGGGTTAATCTGATTTTTCTTGATCTCAACTACCTAGCTTCCAGATATACAAGTATAACTTCAATACCTTTTCTACAGCTTCTCAAAATTGAGAACGCGAGTTCCCATATGTTTTCCAAGACTGCTTCCAATATCGCCTGTTTGCACTGCCGTCAAATGGAGAGCTGCAATCATCAGAAGGTCCTCTAAAACCTCTACTTCCATTGCTCTCCTTTTGGTCATTCCTCAATTCCTCCTGAAGGTCATACTGTGAACGCTGCAAATAAAAATGGTAATTAATATTCAACAACAGCAACTCATAAAGGACAGAAACAAATCAAGAGATAGTTTCATAACTACATTTATTAGACTCAACACAATGATCGCGACAATCTTGTGTTACAAGGAACAAATTGCAGATAAGCCTCAAACTCAAGAATGTATTTTGAACCAAGCTAAAGAAAAGTCTTTTAGGCCTAGCAGAAATCATTTTTGTACTGCAGCTAGTCGGTTTTAGATACTGCATTAGTTGGTCTTTTAATGAGGCAATGCCCACTACAATACAAGTATCAGAAAAAGTGATCAAAATGCACAAATTATCATTTATTTTTATCCTTCTGATTTGAAGAATTCCTTTGGTATTCCATAGAAATTTCCTGTTAAGAAATCAACATTAGGCAGTCCAATCTACAAAATCATTGCATTCATGAGTCAAGTGTATAGCATGGAGCTATTAAAGCATTAAGCAGTCAGATTAGCATGTATACTTCATGTATGTTATATCTGATGGTGTGTCAGATTCACAAGATAGAAAGGAAACGAATGGCGTAGGCAATGATCCAATTTTTTCAGTTGAAACTGTCTCGTGGACTTGTAGTTTATATGAATTTATATATATTTGAGACAAGTTGATAGAATGAAAGACCAAAACATGCAGATTAAAATCAATACACAAGATTAGGAAAGAACACAATAAGCAAATCAATTTAAGAACAAAATATGCTCAAAAAATTCAAGGTTCCCAATCCACATCTCACAGAAAACCTCGTCAAGTTAAACGTATCTTGCTAATAGCATATCTTGTTTGGATTTGAAAGTACAGCATATGCTTCTCAGATCATTTTAAAAAGTCTATAAGCATCCTTGTGGACCTCATCAGCTATTTCCAGAGTTGTCCATTATTTCCACTCTCACTTCTTGCCAGGAATTGACCAGCCTATATTCAAATAAACTCATCAAAAAGAATGACAAGGATGATAGAGCAATAATAAATAACTCAAGAAATTTAAAGACCTTGTCTGGAAGATGTCTCAGTGCTGCTTTCCGGTATGCCTTTTTGATCTTGGATCCAACATCAGATGGTTTAATTCCCCTGTAATAAGGAATGACCTTAGAAGCTTCCAATACAGAGTTACGTCACAATCAATCACAATGGTGGACTCAACAACTTCAATCTCACAAAGTAACATGACAAATCCACTTGGATACAACAGGAAGAATCATCAAAGTAAGGGTTGAAAGAGACAGCAACATTCTAGATGGAAATACAGTAGAAAGTTAATTCCAGTTTTCAGTAGTCTGTTCTAATTGTATGTGCTCGTGTTTCTAGAAGAAAAATGAACTACTTGTCAAATTCACATGCATTACATATAGTTTGCATATTTTAGCACCTTTTTTTTTGGTAAGTAAAAGATTGTTAACTAATAGTTCCGAAAGGGGCACAAGTTACCACTAATACATAGTACATGATATTTATTGTACAAAAAGAAACTGTTATCATATGCAGATAACGGAATATAGGAATTAGAAAAAATTAAACTTAGGACCATCTGCTGCTGGCCCAGCTAGAATTAAATTTGTACACCTAACACTAAGCCAAAAAACAAATTACATTACTAGATTCTTGTTTTTGGTTCATTAAAAAACTTAGAAATGGTTTATCAAACATCATTTGCAACCAACACACATTAAAATATGATCTGAAAATGAATGAAAAGATAACCTTAAATAATGGGGCAGAATGAGGAACTTTTTGTTGGAAAAATTGGTTTTTACAGGCTTATTTTGGGCCAACTTTGAGCCTAAATGCCCAAAATAGAGAGGGCCCCAAACGTCTTTTGGGGTGGGTCCAAATAGGTGATGTGTTTCTTGCCGCGTGGCAAGTCACACGTTGAAAACGGTTCGTCAAAACCATTTATGAGTGAATGGGAACTTGACGTCGTTTTCGGGTTCGTGGAATGGACAATTAAAGAAGTAAATATAGGTTTCCTTGAAATGGATTGTCCCATATTGAAACTTGAAGAGAATTTATGTGTGTATATAAGTTCTAGATGACAACACTTGGGTTGGACTCTAAGGGGCACCACAAGTTTGTAGAAGAGAGGAGTTATGAACAATGTGAACCTCAGCCCAAACCACCACACCCACACGGCCGCCGTCCGACCAAGCTGTGCCGGGCACGGTTGTGGGTCGGGTCGGTTCTAATATTAATTTTTTGGAGGAAATTTATTTGAAGTTTTTCCAAAATTCTTAACGAAATTAATTCAAATTTTGTGCCAAATTTGAATTTAATTTTTCTGCCCATTTGTTACTTCATCCAGTCCAATTTTCCAAACAAATCAAACTGTTCAAATAGTTTTTCAGATCTGTTGGAACCCGGACAGATTCAAATCTGCCAGACAGGTTCAAAACCGTCCAGAACAGATTCAAACTACTGTGCCGTTGTCTGTTGAAACTGCCACCGAATCTGTTTGAATTTCAAACTAAATCTGTCCAATTTTTTGCACTTGTTCATGTTCAAAATCAGACCTGTTCGGGTTTGTCTTTTTGCCTATAAATATCTTCCATTTCCAGCAATCTTGGTGGTCGAAATAGGGACTGAAAAATTCATTTTTTGCTGTCTAATTTTTCGCTCTGTTGCATATATTCTTCATATAATTTTAGGAATAAATTCAGAGAGTTTATGGCACAGGTTTTGTTCGACGTATAAATTATTTGGAGTGCTACTACAATTTGTGAAGATCATTGTATCCTGGGAGATAGACGCCACTTAACCGTAAGCACCGTAGCGGGGAGAATCTGTCTTTAAGGACTTGATCTTTTAAATTCTTTACTTGGTTCGGTAAAATAAATTCGGTAAGTAATTTATTTTTATTTGTTTGATTTGTTTCAATTTATTTATTGTACACAGAAGATTGTTCCTACACTTTTCAAGCCTGCTTCCAAAATGCAAAAATTCATCAAAATGTGTGTGAAAATGAAATATGAAAAATATAGATACATCAGGCACAACTTATTGGAAACTACAGAAAACAATACAAAATTATGAAATGTATCAATATGCAATCAAAATTTGTATAATAAATGAGTTTCATAATAGAAATCCAAGTCCATGGAAATAAAATATGTCATATGAAACACAAATGCAGAGGACTTACAAAATGAGATAATGATCCAAGGAGATTTCTTTTTTATCCTTTTCTTCCACGTAGCGACGAGCTTGTCTCAATTCTTAACATTGCCGCCAGTTGGTCAGTCTGGTGAGCCACACCGTTGAACCTTGTCTTGTGATTGCTTTTCAAGAAGAGAGGTTAGTTGTAACAGCGCCCGCGTGGGCCTCGGGCTACAGTTCGGACTCGACTTGTGTCACGGTTCTTAATCTGAACCAAAGAGTCCAAATCTGGCAAATCGTTTAAGAAAACAGATTTTGTTGAAAAAGTAGTGCCAAACATGGACTGCTTTGCCAGAAACAGAGTCGCCACCTAAATATTTTTAAAATGGGGAAATTTAGGAAACCCTGACTCGGTGCCGAAGGCCACATGTCCGTCATCACCGGAGTTGTCTCGGCTCGGGAGCTTGGGTACGATCGGGGAAGGTCAGCTATGAGCACCCCCTTTCGCCCGGTCCGAAGACCGGCCTCTACTAACCGTGATATCCGATTTTGAAAACTTTATGTGTTCTTATTCCATTTATTAGCCTAGAATTACTATGTTATGCGCACAGCAAACAAGTATAGACCAAATCACCCAAATTGGAACAAAACATTTCATGTTTGTTTTGAAAATGGTTTGCTACTCGCAAGTAGGCTAAAATGCAGATTTTGCCACCCTCAAGTGGGCTTTTAGAAAAGATGATTTTGCCACTATCTAGTGGGCTTAAAAAAAAATCGCAGTTTTAACGCATTATCCCAATTTAAGCAATTTGACCTCCACCCACAGGCATTCAAGCAGTTTATCTCATGTAAGCACTTAGCCGCATGGCAAGCATACTGTCATGGCAACACTCACACGCATGCTGGATGCTAAAGCAAAAATACTTACATCGTACTCCGTGCCAAAACAGAAACTAGTCAGTAATCATATGCATGATCCTAGTCCATGTTAAATGTCTAATGCATCGCATACAAAATGTTGCTAGAATAGGCTCGGCTATCCTAAACATGTCATGTGAAAATGCACAATTATCACATATTCACTTTTTGATTTGAAGTACGAATGCAGTTAGCGTGATGTACCGAGCCTAATGCATGTCAACAAATGCATGAATGCACGCATGCATAGCATAAGGTATGCTAAAATAAATGTGCCCTAATCTACCATCATAAGCAGGTAAATAAAAGGGAGAAAGAAGTGGGGGTTGGAAGACATCCACACACGCACGCACACTTATTACAAATATGCCCTCGCTCGGAGGGACCAAATAAATATTACAAATTAATTAACTACGCAAGCTAATTAAATATTACAAATTAATTAACAAATTAATTATTCTAAGAAAACAGTAAACCGCCTCGGGAAGCGCGCCGCCATGCGTAGGCTGCCTCTGTTTTCTTTCCTGTGCTCCTCTGGAGGCTGCCAAAATTTCAGGACTGCTTCCTTGGATGCTGGGAGACACCACCGGCTGGGTGAAATTGCCACCGGCACTGAGATGTTGCCACCGGCACAAAATTGAAGCTGTCGGCAGAGAAAAGACTGCCGGCCGGCACCTTACACTGCCGGTCGGCAAATAAAGCCTGCAGAACCTGCAACTCACAGCAACAGAGGGCAAGACAAAGCATGGCAGCACAATTCAAGGCATGTATGCACCAACCATGTCCCTTGTCATTGTAATGACTCAAAGGGACATGTGCCTCGATTCTCGGACCACCAATCGCGCATTTCCATGCATGATGGCCCAAGGAATCAAGTATGCAACTTTCATGTCAAATGAAATGCAAGCCAATCAAACAAACTAAAGCCCAACCTCTATCACATGATCAAGAGGCAAGGCATGCATGCCAATGCAATGCAACCTAGGCATACGAGCTAAGGATGCAACATGCCGATACAAACAAACATGCAAGGTGAGCATGCAAATAAGCAAGGGATGGTCTTAAACATGAATTAGGCAGCTCTAGTTAGGCCCAAAACAGTGGCCAATGGAAGAAGATGAAGTGCCTCGAAATGCGTGCGCACGGGCACGCAAACTGAGGCAATGGCATATGCAATGCAATGGCTAAAATGGCATATAGAATGCAACATGGACTTATACTAACATGAGAGAGCCTCAGCCACACTCACATAAGAGGCCGATGAATGAAAATGGAGTGCCTCGAAATGCGTGCACACGGGCACGCAAACCGAGGCAATGGCATACGCAATGCAATGGCATGGAAATGATATACAAACATGCCAATGGGATTTCAGCAGCAAAATGAGGGGCAAAACAGCCCCGAAATGAGGCGAAAGTACGCCCGATGCATGGAATTCCTCCCGAAATGCGAAATTAGGCACCCGAAATGGCTTACAGCTATACAAAGCATGCATAATATGGACATGGAGCATGAATACAGAAGTAAGACAGCTCTGAGACAAGCATTTTTACAGTTTATGACATGGCCAATCAGCAAGCAAAGATGGGGCTAAAATGGCATACAAAAACGGCCCTAAACATGCGATTATGAAGCAACTCACAGCTGCTAACTCCAAATAGGTTAGGGCCCTTCAACAACATTGAAGAGGGACCCAAAATATGCACATTTACAGAACTGTAAAAGCCCCAAAAACAAACATGGATAGGGCTAAGCTCTTATGCAAGAAATGGGCCAAAAGGTGGCCAAAGAAGCAAGTATGCAAAAAATTCATCAAACAGCCAAAGACCCTTAATAAAACATGACAAGGGGGTCAAAATATGGCTGTTTTTAGTTCGGACCAAAGTCCAAAAACAGCAACATCAGGGGCTGCCAAGGCATGCAAAAATGGGACCAAAAAGAGGATATAAAGGGGAGTACAACATGGAAGTCCCAAACAGTGTTGAGCCCTTCTTCAATGTTGAAGAAGGGCTCAAAATAAGCCTATCTACAGTTTACTACATCCCCAAAAACAGATTACACATAGGCCAAAAATAACATGCAAGATTAGGGCCTAAAGGAGAGATAAAGAAGGAAGTGCTAGCTACTATCCTCAAACAGCAAGAGGTCCTCAATCAAACATGAAGAGGACCTCCAAATATGATGATTTGAAGTTTGGGTCGGAGCCCAAAGATGCAAGAAACTATGGCTTAGATATGATGCAAGGATAGGCTAGAAAAGGGGAGAAGAGGACTCACCTTTGTAGACCAATGAACCAGCACCTCTTGGACCAAGTTTGGGTGCTCCTAAGCTCTGGAGAACAGCCTCAAGCTGCTGGAATGGGCGTTGGATGCCTTGTGCTATGAGTTGATGAAGAAATGGCCCAAGAACAAGGGTGTTTGATGGTTGAATGAGAGAGATATGGAGAGAGATGGAGGGTTGTATGTATGTATATTAGATATATGTCTATATATCTCTGGTTTTTTGTTCCAAAAATCCAACCTAAACAAAGGAGGAGGAGAAGTGCTTATATAAGCAATGAAAACACTTAACTTACAAGCTAAGTCAAGGGAAAGGGGTCAAAGGGGTTCAAGGCTTATTGGAGAAGCTTGGACAGCTGGTAGGCTTCTTGAGGAAGCCAAGACAAGGGGTCAAGGCTTCCTCAAGAAGCCTTGAGCAAAGGGTGCAAGAAAAGGGGCCAAAGGGTGTGCAAAGGGTGCAAAATGGCCACATATATGCACGTGGAGTAGGGTCTGTGCATCCCAGCTGGCACAGCTGGCATGCACCATGCTTGGAGGGTGCAAATGGTGCAAACCGGCCAGAAAATTTGGTCGTCGGCCAAAATAAAGTGCCGGTCGGCATAACATTTTTCCGGTCGGCAAAATAGATTGCCGATAGATGATCCCAATGTCAAAAAACGGCCGGTGGGTATGAAAATTGAAGCCCCGGAAGTTAGATTTCCAATGGCGCAAACCTTGCATCAAAATTCCTCCTGTGCAAAAAGTTATGCCCTTTTTCGTGAAGCCGCGCAGATTCGATCCAACCGGGATGATGCCCGACTTCAACTGATCATATCTCCCCCACCCGGACTTGGTTCTAGGAGATTCTTGAGTGTAAAATGAAGCCCCGGAAGTAAGATTTCCGACGGTGGTGGCCCCATAGCTAAACTCCAAGCGTACAGACAGATAAGCCCGATTCAGCAAGGGCTGCTCGACTCGCTTCTACCCGGATTCATGCCGAACTTCTCCCAAATTAGTTTTCTCCTCTCCTTTCCTCTCTTCTTCAACTCCAAACTCCTAAACAAAGTGTTTTGAAGGATTTGCCTCTCTCCTTGCTGAAGAAACTGAACATTTCCCCTGCACACCTGTCTCCACCAAGTAAACCATCAGTAACGCCCAAGTCTTAAGGGCGGTCAAAAATGGGGTGTCTACAGTTGCCCCTCTTTGACAGAACTCGAAAGTCATAACAATGACGGGAGTGAATGTCAAAGCCCCGAGACGACCCATTTTTGACAAGGCCAAAGACTTGGACAAACAAACAAAATACAAATGAATGAATGGTTGTGCCCGCAGGCTGCCTACGTATCCCTTTGCAAGGAATCAAACCAGCGTAGTTCAGGGGCAGGATGCAAATGATATGAAAGGAGACTTTGACGATTGGACTTATACGCTACGCGAAGCCGGTTTGTATTCAAAACAATGTAATGTACTAACAAGTACAAGTGAGGTGCGCAAGATAGCGCGATAGGATGCATGCAAAATGCAAGTAAGGTGCACAAAACAGTGCGATGCGCAAGAAAGCGCGAGTGATTTGAAATGCACAAGGCAGTGCGAGTGAGGTGCGCAAAATAGCGCGAATGATAAACTACACAAAACAGTGCGATTGAGGTGCGCAAAATAGCGCGAATGGATGCATGCAAAATGCAAGTAAGGTGCACAAAACAGTGCGATGCGCAAGAAAGCGCGAATGTAAACTGCACAAAACAGTGCAATGCGCAAAATAGCGCGAATGATAAACTGCACAAAATAGTGCGATTGAGGTGCGCAAAATAGCGCGAATATAAACTGCACAAAACAGTGCAATGCGCAAAATAGCGCGAACACATGCAATGCACAAACAAGTGCAATTGAGGTGCGCAAGATAGCGCGAATGTAAACTGCACAAAACAGTGCGATGCGCAAAATAGCGCAAACACATGCAATGCACAAACAAGTGCAATTGAGGTGCGCAAGATAGCGCGAACAAATGCAATGCACAAAATAGTGCGATGCGCAAAATAGCGCGAAGGAAATGTGATGCACAAAACAGTGCGATGCGCAAAATAGCGCGAACAAAATACAATGCACTAACAAGTGCAAGTAAGGTGCGCAAGATAGCGCGAACAAATGCAATGCACAAAATAGTGCGATACGCAAAATAGCGCGAAGGAAATGTAATGCACAAAACAGTGCGATGCGCAAAATAGCGCGAAGAAAATACAATGCACTAACAAGTGCAAGTAAGGTGCGCAAGATAGCGCGAACAAATGCAATGCACAAAATAGTGCGATGCGCAAAATAGCGCGAACAAAATGTAATGCACTAACAAGTGCGATGCGCAAAATGGCGCGAACAAAATACAATGCACTAACAAGTGCAAGTAAGGTGCGCATGATAGCGCGAGTGAATGCATGTTCTATGCAAATGAGGTGCATTTTCTATGCAAATATGGAAGAGTGCATTTTCTATGCAAAAGATACGAACATTTTCTATGCAAGAGATACGAGCATTTTTTATGCAAGAAACAGGAGCATATTCTATGCAATATTGAAAGCAAATTCTATGCAGAATCGAAAGCAAGCATATTCTGTGCATGAATCATAACGATATGCGGCACGCATGTCACAGAAGTGTATACGAAAGTGCACATTCTATGCAACGGAAGGGTATCAAACACGTACTCTGGTGCCTCCGATTTACCTTTCGGAGGACTTTGTAATACGCTCAGCTCAAAAGGGGACACCCTGTTTATGTTGGCAAGAGATAACATCTGCTGCTGCTTTAATTGCCATTCTGACTTGAAGCAGGCTTACACTTGGGGTCGAGATACACTCATACTCCAGAGAAATGGCGAGGTCTGGGAAGGTGCACCTGAAATGCAGTCTCGGATCTTGCCAAAGCTGGAACACCCTAAGATGCTCCAAATTTTCCTTTTTTTTTCTTTTGCTTTGCAGTGTGGAACCTACATAGCTTCAGATAGGTCCTTGTTCTACTGTTCACAGTTATCGGGGGTGGACCCTGCAGTTTTATGAAAGAACAAATACTGTTTTGCACAAATGTGGAGAATGGCACAGCACTCTGAGCACAAGATGATTTTTGAAAATTGAGAAATGAGTTCTTAACCGGGTATTGAGCCGACGACTGGCCACAACCAAAACGACTCGACAAGTGAAAAACAAAGGTAAACAACCTAAACACATCGAGTAACACTCGAAGCGACTCAAAACGAGAATCGAGACAGACAAAATAAAATACAAGACTCAAATGTGCACATGGAGCCTATTTCCCCGGGTATTATTCCCACCCTTTCTTATTTGTGATTCTCACATCACTCGGCTCTCAAGCTCGGTTTTTTCTCTCAAAACCCTTTTCTCGCTTTTTCTCTCAGCGCACATCTCTCTATTCTTTAATCTCTCATTTTTCATCCCTCCCCTGGGTGGTTGATGGATAAGCTGGAAATTGTGGGCTCTTGCCCCTGGTATTCTACCAGCTTTTGATTCTTGTTCACAACAGTGAATTCCTCCCACAGAGGGGGTCGCGCTACAACTGGGTATGTAGCAAATCTGTAGCTGACATCAGTTGATGATGCTCTACTGGGAAGTTCGGACATGATCAGATCTATCCAGATAAGGGAATGGAATATCTCGCCCCATTTCAGTTCGTGCTTCGCACTTGTCTTGATACCTCGTTGCTTGGAGGAGGAGAGAGCTTTCAGCCCTTTGTTGTTGACTTCAGTTGTGCCCTTTCTGGCAAGTAGAGTGCCATTTCTGGCAAATGCATTGACAACAGGGAAAAGACAGGAAGCCTGACTCAACTGTGCCCCTAGTTCATTATTTTGACCATTTTTTGTTTTGGTTTTCTACTAAAACAATTTTGACCAACATGAGAGTTAGATTAACACACTTGTTCGATTTTTGATTTGAAATCATGCAAGTTAGGCTATGAGCACTGAAAATTTTCCTTTTTTGGGTCCAAGAAATGGTCCAGTTTTTGGAAAAGATGGAACAATTTTCGAGGAAATTAGTCAACCTCAGTAAAAATTCTCAAAAACTATTTTTGCAAACGGCCGATGCTTAACAAGCACGGAACCCACTCTTGAGACGCACAACCTCGGATTTGGAGGAAAATTGCCCCCTTTCTCGAAGAGAGCTACATGGCAACGGAAAGTTGCCCCTTGTTTGCACGGCACCGCAGCGCATTGAATGGCAACGGAAAGTTGCCCCTTGTCTGAATGGCCCCGTAGTGTATTGTAATCAGTCCTCAGAGCGACGATTGCAACCAAACTCCCGGATACAGAAAAGACAAAGATTATCAGAACCATTACATGGACATGATCGAATTGGAAGTGTTTGTGGCTGGACTTCAGGATGAAGTTGCCTACGTATCCCAAACATGGGAATCAAGCCTTACGTAGTTCCGGGTTAAGGTACACTCGGGTATTAACCTCTCCTTTTTAGGCTCTAACTTTTGCCAAGGCGCCCGTTGCGGGTTTTCGACCTTGCGAGCTTTGTTTTTCTTTTCTTTTCAATTCTTTTCATTTCTTTTCTTTTCATTTCTTTTCATTTCTTTTCTTTTTTTTGATTTTCTTTTTTGTTCTTTTCTTTGCATTTCTTTTTTTCTTTTTTGTATTTTTCTCTTGCTCTAACTTTTGCCTGGGTCGCCCTTCCGGGTTTTCGGCCTAGCGAGCCTCTCAAAGGGTAAAAGTGTAACAAATCCATGCCAAGTGGTTTTAGGGTTTTGAAGCCATCCGTATCCAGGAGAGTGGCTGTTGTATTGATTTACTGAGGGATCCATCTTCGGCTCTTCGAGCATATCTGACATCTTTGCCCCTAGTTCGAGGGGTGCTTCTGATCTAGCTTTACAAGCTTCTTTTGATGACATCTGATCTTCTTGGTCTGACTTCCCTGCCCCTAATTCATGGGCTGCTTCAAATCAGGCCACACAGGCTTCACATTGTGGTTGATCGTTGAACCTTCTGCATCCAAGTTCAAGGTTTGAAAATGAGGGTTCGAGTCTCGAGGCTGAGAGCGATCCTAGGCTGCACAATCTCAAGAGCGATTCCACACAGGTCTTCGCAGGACTGCGCAAAACATTTTGTTTTTGAAAGTTTTTAAGAAAACGACAGATCGCTCGCGCTGAAGACAGTGTGGGACCAATCTGGATCAAGCCAGGATCCTTCTCAGTACTCACATTAACAGACATGATTTCAATCATTAAGGGCTTAGCATGCCTCTCTTTCTCTCAAATGATCAAAATTTTGCAAATCCCGAGGAATTCCTTCCTCTTCGTTTTCACCGCAGTGTTCAAAAAAAAGTTTTGAAAAAAACTTAGGTCGATACAATGATTTCAAGGCACAGAAAAGGCAGGCGAAGAGCATTGTCATTCCATTCAATACTTCTGGCACAACTGGCACACGGCAGAAGCAAACACAAGAGTATGAAAATTGCTGCTGTTTCATTCAAATCTGTTGGCATAACTGGCTCCAAGGCAGAAACAGACTCAAAAGAAGGCAAAAAGACAAACGCAAAACAAGATAGTGATGTCCGAGGTAACACCCTCGGAATCACCCGACTCTTAACAAAACAGGACTGACTCGATACAACAAGACAGACCTGAAACAAAAGGACTGACTCAAAACAGACTCAAAACAACACAACAAGACTGACCCAATACCCAAGTCAGCATGTACAAAACTAGCATTCACAAATGCTCAAAATAGTGCATGCCATCCACCATATCTGGAGTAATTGGGCGCTGCCCGCAGGTGGTTCATCCCTCGATCACATCACATTATCCCCTACAAGTTCACTGATCAAGTGCCGATAGACTTTGCAGGACCTGGTGCGGGGATGACTCCATTGTCAAATAGATCCTGTACTTCATGGCGTAGACGGAAGAAGGCGTTGGTAGTATGGCCAGTTTGTTGATGGTACGCTCAGTACTGGGTAGTATCATGTGTAGCCGGAAGAGGGTTCGGGAGAGGCCGAGGCTCAAGGGGTTTGAGATGGCCTTGTCCAACAAGAATTTGGAGAGCTTTGGATAAAGGCATATAGAGGGCATGGAAGACCCTCCGACCTCGGGGTTGGTACTTCGAGGCTTGTGGATTTTTACTGGACGCACCAGCAAAGGGATTGGCAGGTGCTGACCTGGTTTGCCGATCTTTTCCGAGTGGAGGATTAGAGATAGCAGGATTGTCTCTAGTATGACAGTCCTTCTCCCGATGTTCCCTTTGATTCAGACCGCCCCCAACTTGAGCAGCGAAAGTGTCATCCACAGCTTTTGCAACAACTGCGAGGACTTGCTCTTTGTTCAGTCCCTCAGCTTTCAAAGCCTCAATATCCCACCGAAGGTGTTCATGGGGACCAATGCCTGCCCCTACTTTGCTCCTACTAGTCGCTTCCACTTTGTCAAGAGATTGGCTTTCCTTAAACGCAGCCCGTCCCAACATCGGGGAGTCTTTCGACATGAGGTTCCCGGTATGTGGTGTGGTCGATGATGGAGCCAATGTCCCGGAGGCCAGATCTGCCACAGTTCTCTGAAGATCTTCGATCATCCTCATTAGTTCAAATGTAGTAGGTTCGCGAGCCTGGTATAGCTGGGAGGCCCAGACCGGGTGCGCAACAGGCAACCTGGGCGAATGTGGTGCACCACCATCGATCTCGCCCTGCAAACTGATTCCTTGACCTAATGTGGCTGTCATAACCACAGTCTCTTCTGAATTTTGCGCCATCATAAGTCCTGCCTCGGCAAAGGGGAGACACTGGCTATTCTGTATCAACTTTGCGACTCTCTAAACCTTGAAAGGAAAAACAGGCAGCATTTCAGCCCAAAACGGATCAAACACGGGTGTAGCCGAACAACTATACCCTACTGCTAATCACTGTTCCCAGAAATCACTGTTCCCAAAATACTGAATCTGATACCCGCAGATAACTGATTCTCAATTACTAATCCCCAACAATACTGATTCTGGCGCCCTCGGGCCTGATACTCAAATGTGCAAACTGGTATATGCATTCCTGTAGAGATACACTTTAAAAGCACATAGCAAGTAAGAGAGAGCCAAAACACCCCTATGTTGGGGTAGGGTTTCCCTGTCCTATTTTGTCAGGAGCTAGGGTTTCACTACGCACGCAGCGGTTTCAAACAACTTAGCATCGGGTAAGCAACCTGTCCTAGCTTGGAATGGTCACTATGGTTCCGAATATGCACTAGGTCGAATGGTCAAAAAGGGTGCCCCGGTAAAACCGGGGTTTGTGTTCCCATACTGTCAGAGCCCATAGCCGGTCAGCCTTATGGACATGCCTTGACAAGGCAAGCCTCCGGCAAACCGTTCAGGAATGGCAGATGGCAAACACTGTGTTCCTAGGCGCACCAATGCACATGCAACGCAAAGAGACACATAAGTGAAATCAAAACAGGATATCACGAGTTCGAGTCAAGCTCTCTAAAGTCCCCAGCAGAGTCGCCAGAAACTGTAACAGCGCCCGCGTGGGCCTCGGGCTACAGTTCGGACTCGACTTGTGTCACGGTTCTTAATCTGAACCAAAGAGTCCAAATCTGGCAAATCGTTTGAGAAAACAGATTTTGTTGAAAAAGTAGTGCCAAACATGGACTGCTTTGCCAGATACAGAGTCGCCACCTAAATATTTTTAAAATGGGGAAATTTAGGAAACCCTGACTCGGTGCCGAAGGCCACATGTCCGTCATCACCGGAGTTGTCTCGGCTCGGGAGCTTGGGTACGATCGGGGAAGGTCAGCTATGAGCACCCCCTTTCGCCCGGTCCGAAGACCGGCCTCTACTAACCGTGATATCCGATTTTGAAAACTTTATGTGTTCTTATTCCATTTATTAGCCTAGAATTACTATGTTATGCGCACAGCAAACAAGTATAGACCAAATCACCCAAATTGGAACAAAACATTTCATGTTTGTTTTGAAAATGGTTTGCTACTCGCAAGTAGGCTAAAATGCAGATTTTGCCACCCTCAAGTGGGCTTTTAGAAAAGATGATTTTGCCACTATCTAGTGGGCTTAAAAAAAAATCGCAGTTTTAACGCATTATCCCAATTTAAGCAATTTGACCTCCACCCACAGGCATTCAAGCAGTTTATCTCATGTAAGCACTTAGCCGCATGGCAAGCATACTGTCATGGCAACACTCACACGCATGCTGGATGCTAAAGCAAAAATACTTACATCGTACTCCGTGCCAAAACAGAAACTAGTCAGTAATCATATGCATGATCCTAGTCCATGTTAAATGTCTAATGCATCGCATACAAAATGTTGCTAGAATAGGCTCGGCTATCCTAAACATGTCATGTGAAAATGCACAATTATCACATATTCACTTTTTGATTTGAAGTACGAATGCAGTTAGCGTGATGTACCGAGCCTAATGCATGTCAACAAATGCATGAATGCACGCATGCATAGCATAAGGTATGCTAAAATAAATGTGCCCTAATCTACCATCATAAGCAGGTAAATAAAAGGGAGAAAGAAGTGGGGGTTGGAAGACATCCACACACGCACGCACACTTATTACAAATATGCCCTCGCTCGGAGGGACCAAATAAATATTACAAATTAATTAACTACGCAAGCTAATTAAATATTACAAATTAATTAACAAATTAATTATTCTAAGAAAACAGTAAACCGCCTCGGGAAGCGCGCCGCCATGCGTAGGCTGCCTCTGTTTTCTTTCCTGTGCTCCTCTGGAGGCTGCCAAAATTTCAGGACTGCTTCCTTGGATGCTGGGAGACACCACCGGCTGGGTGAAATTGCCACCGGCACTGAGATGTTGCCACCGGCACAAAATTGAAGCTGTCGGCAGAGAAAAGACTGCCGGCCGGCACCTTACACTGCCGGTCGGCAAATAAAGCCTGCAGAACCTGCAACTCACAGCAACAGAGGGCAAGACAAAGCATGGCAGCACAATTCAAGGCATGTATGCACCAACCATGTCCCTTGTCATTGTAATGACTCAAAGGGACATGTGCCTCGATTCTCGGACCACCAATCGCGCATTTCCATGCATGATGGCCCAAGGAATCAAGTATGCAACTTTCATGTCAAATGAAATGCAAGCCAATCAAACAAACTAAAGCCCAACCTCTATCACATGATCAAGAGGCAAGGCATGCATGCCAATGCAATGCAACCTAGGCATACGAGCTAAGGATGCAACATGCCGATACAAACAAACATGCAAGGTGAGCATGCAAATAAGCAAGGGATGGTCTTAAACATGAATTAGGCAGCTCTAGTTAGGCCCAAAACAGTGGCCAATGGAAGAAGATGAAGTGCCTCGAAATGCGTGCGCACGGGCACGCAAACCGAGGCAATGGCATATGCAATGCAATGGCTAAAATGGCATATAGAATGCAACATGGACTTATACTAACATGAGAGACCCTCAGCCACACTCACATAAGAGGCCGATGAATGAAAATGGAGTGCCTCGAAATGCGTGCACACGGGCACGCAAACCGAGGCAATGGCATACGCAATGCAATGGCATGGAAATGATATGCAAACATGCCAATGGGATTTCAGCAGCAAAATGAGGGGCAAAACAGCCCCGAAATGAGGCGAAAGTACGCCCGATGCATGGAATTCCTCCCGAAATGCGAAATTAGGCACCCGAAATGGCTTACAGCTATACAAAGCATGCATAATATGGACATGGAGCATGAAGACAGAAGCAAGACAGCTCTGAGACAAGCATTTTTACAGTTTATGACATGGCCAATCAGCAAGCAAAGATGGGGCTAAAATGGCATACAAAAACGGCCCTAAACATGCGATTATGAAGCAACTCACAGCTGCTAACTCCAAATAGGTTAGGGCCCTTCAACAACATTGAAGAGGGACCCAAAATATGCACATTTACAGAACTGTAAAAGCCCCCAAAACAAACATGGATAGGGCTAAGCTCTTATGCAAGAAATGGGCCAAAAGGTGGCCAAAGAAGCAAGTATGCAAAACATTCATCAAACAGCCAAAGACCCTTAATAAAACATGACAAGGGGGTCAAAATATGGCTGTTTTTAGTTCGGACCAAAGTCCAAAAACAGCAACATCAGGGGCTGCCAAGGCATGCAAAAATGGGACCAAAAAGAGGATATAAAGGGGAGTACAACATGGAAGTCCCAAACAGTGTTGAGCCCTTCTTCAATGTTGAATAAGGGCTCAAAATAAGCCTATCTACAGTTTACTACATCCCCAAAAACAGACTACACATAGGCCAAAAATAACATGCAAGATTAGGGCCTAAAGGAGAGATAAAGAAGGAAGTGCTAGCTACTATCCTCAAACAGCAAGAGGTCCTCAATCAAACATGAAGAGGACCTCAAAATATGATGATTTGAAGTTTGGGTCGGAGCCCAAAGATGCAAGAAACTATGGCTTAGATATGATGCAAGGATAGGCTAGAAAAGGGGAGAAGAGGACTCACCTTTGTAGACCAATGAACCAGCACCTCTTGGACCAAGTTTGGGTGCTCCTAAGCTCTGGAGAACAGCCTCAAGCTGCTGGAATGGGCGTTGGATGCCTTGTGCTATGAGTTGATGAAGAAATGGCCCAAGAACAAGGGTGTTTGATGGTTGAATGAGAGAGATATGGAGAGAGATGGAGGGTTGTATGTATGTATATTAGATATATGTCTATATATCTCTGGTTTTTTGTTCCAAAAATCCAACCTAAACAAAGGAGGAGGAGAAGTGCTTATATAAGCAATGAAAACACTTAACTTACAAGCTAAGTCAAGGGAAAGGGGTCAAAGGGGTTCAAGGCTTATTGGAGAAGCTTGGACAGCTGGTAGGCTTCTTGAGGAAGCCAAGACAAGGGGTCAAGGCTTCCTCAAGAAGCCTTGAGCAAAGGGTGCAAGAAAAGGGGCCAAAGGGTGTGCAAAGGGTGCAAAATGGCCACATATATGCACGTGGAGTAGGGTCTGTGCATCCCAGCTGGCACAGCTGGCATGCACCATGCTTGGAGGGTGCAAATGGTGCAAACCGGCCAGAAAATTTGGTCGTCGGCCAAAATAAAGTGCCGGTCGGCATAACATTTTGCCGGTCGGCAACATAGATTGCCGATAGATGATCCCAATGTCAAAAAATGGCCGGTGGGTATGCAAATTGAAGCCCCGGAAGTTAGCTTTCCAATGGCGCAAACCTTGCATCAAAATGCCTCCTGTGTAAAAAGTTATGCCCTTTTTCGTGAAGCCGCGCAGATTCGATCCAACCGGGATGATGCCCGACTTCAACTGATCATATCTCCCCCACTCGGACTTGGCTCTAGGAGATTCTTGAGTGCAAAATGAAGCCCCGGAAGTAAGCTTTCCGACGGTGGTGGCCCCATAGCTAAACTCCAAGCGTACAGACAGATAAGCCCGATTCAGCGAGGGCTGCTCGACTCGCTTCTACCCGGATTCATGCCGAACTTCTCCCAAATTAGTTTTCTCCTCTCCTTTCCTCTCTTCTTCAACTCCAAACTCCTAAACAAAGTGTTTTGAAGGATTTGCCTCTCTCCTTGCCGAAGAAACTGAACATTTCCCCTGCACACCTGTCTCCACCAAGTAAACCATCAGTAACGCCCAAGTCTTAAGGGCGGTCAAAAATGGGGTGTCTACATTAGTCTATGAATGTCACTGGCTGATTGTTCCTACAAAATGGAGTCTTGAGGAGAGCTACTCCCAAATTTGACACATAGCATTCATCCTTCAGATTTGAAGTCTTACTACCTTTTAGTCAAATGGCCAAGGGTTAATGTAGAATAATGACTTCCATTTCTTGGGGGACACACTAGAGATGCTTCGGAAAGGTGGCTACGGCAAGGTGGCTATCACGGGACACTTGGTAGTTTAAGAGCTAACCTAGCATTCCACTAATCAAAGTGAGGAGAATCAGCCGGCTGTTCCTAACAATTAGGAGATTCCCATTGCAATATGAAGCCATTCGAAAATGGAAAAAAAGGACATCTAATCTAACTCACATCAAATATTTAGAAAGACATCTGTGTCAAAATTTAGCCTAGTTTAGTTCAAGGCATCCGTGCCAAACAATATCTATGTCGAATTTAGTTGTAGTTTTGGCTAAAATAAGATTGGGTGTAAAGTGAAATTTCCCCTATCCCAATATTTCATTATGCCCTCAGAATCTCTTAAACTGATGAATTTCATATATCTGAAATTATATCAATTAAAAATAAAATATTAAATTATCTCCAAGTTGGGTTTAGAAGCTTTTTTACCTTGTCAAAGGTTTTATCTCCGTTAGTTTTTGCGAGGTATGTAACAATGTAATAGAGCTCCTGAATCTGATATACAGTGCTTGCTTGATTTTTATTTAGCCTTTTGAGGTTGGAAATTATGTGGATTTCAAGATTGGATGGCTATCTAAAGAATAGAGGAACAATGTGTGACTTCGACCTTTATGTGTGGATCCTACTCCATATAAGAGAGTAGTATCCAATTCTGTGATCAGATTCTGTTCACGTAGAAGACCTGTTCGTTGTGGTTTTTGTGATCAGTATCCAAATGCCACTTTTTCCCGTCACATCGACGAATCTAGTCACAGGGTTTCACTTTTCAGTGAGTGAAAGATTTGTTCCTGGGTGTACGTTGAAAGCTTCTATAGTAGAAGTCATTCGAGGGGGCTTGACCACACTCTAATAAGTTCCCATCCTATCTCCTTTTTTTTCCATTAAACGATAATGGACTTGGCGTCGTTCACTCCATAATCATTGAATCTGGATCCGGAAGTGGCTGCACTCTTTAAAAGTAAAAGAAAGACATTAAATAACGAAAAAGCTTGCCTTGGAAGAGTCGAGGAATTAACTACATATGACTGACTATACTTCTCTTTGTCCCCCGCTGGGTCAGCCTCAAGTGACAGAAATGCAGTAAAATTTGGTGGGTTTGACGTGGTAGAATTTGCTATTAACTACATTTTAATGCCATGTGTAATATTAGTTACAGCACGATAATTAGTGTAATGCTAGTTAATCTAAGGAGGCAGAGATGGACAATTCAAAGCCATTAGGAACATTTACTAAAAAGCCATAGATATATAACAACAATAATGAGAAACACAATGTTTAAAAAAGAATTCCACAAGAACATTACATATACAACATACCCAACAAAATAACATTAATAGCAGAATCCTAAATGTAGTTAAGTTCATACCCAACAAAACAACATTAATAGTAGAATCCTAAATGCAGCTAAGTTCAAGGGCTTCTGACGCATAAAACAGCTCCTTCCTCCTCCCTTTTAGAGATAAGCCATTCATCTATTGGTTTTCCATCGAACACTTGTCACTTCACGCTTTGTGGTTCTCTTATTGATATGAAATTTTCATTACATGCACTAAGACAATGTTAAGAAGCCCATCAGAAGCAGCAGTTAATGCTAGAAATAATAAAAATACAAGCAATACTTTTGAGTACAACGAAATTGAGTCACCTGGGAGAGCCACAAACTCATAAAATTTTGTACCTTTCAATTTATTGAAGCCTTCTAAGGCCTACAATGTCCTCCCACCTTGCCAAGTCAAGATTTGGACAATTACTAATCTGAAGATTCCTCAACTTGGGTAGGTTCTTCATGGTACTTGGCAGAGAGGTCAATTTGGGACAAGCTGCAATAGTCACTATTTTGAGTTTGAAGATGAGTCGCATTACTTTAGGAAAAGATTTAAGGTTTCCACATCCTGTAATCCGAAAGGAATAGAGAGAGGTCAAGCGTTGGATTTGTCTCTATGGCAAACAACTTTGCTGTGTGGTTAAGTACAAATGCCTAAGACAGATTAAGTTTCCTATGTTTTTGGGTAACTTTTGAATTTTCACACAATACCAGATTCTCAAAGTTTGCAAATTGAACAGTTTGCAAATGGCATTAGGGAGTGTCTCGATATTTGCATTCCTACTGATGTCAAAAAATCTCAAATGCTTCAAATTACCAATGGAATGTGGCAATACCTGAAAACATGAGTTACTCAAATCAAGCACAAATAGATACTTGAAATTTAAGATGCATCTGTTAACAAAGCTCTGTCACTAGCTCTCGGTCCTTGAAATGGAAAGAAAGCAGTCCTCAGATTCTTTAGTTCGAACAATGCCTTTGTGACTTCTTCCCCTGAACAATCAAAATCATGAAATGATACATGCTTAACCTTATCAGAGATCGGCCCAAAACGATAATTTGTTGTAATTAAGCATTCTTCATTTGCCATATATACTGCAAGATCATGAATGATCTCAGGCATTCTACATGTGTTTGATAGATTGCCATGCTGTTCTTTAGTCTTTGCTAAGAAAAATATGGGACATAATTGATTCAAATAATCAGTGCCAGTATCTTCCAACTCACCAGTTAGGCCAGATGATTGAATGAGCCCCTGTGCCATCCACAACTGGATCAATTTATCAATTTCAATTTCATAGCTTTTTGGAAAAATTGAACAATATATGAAGCAGCGTTTCAACTCTGTTGGTTGTGTGTCGTAGCTCGATCTTAACACGACCAAAATGTTATGTTTTTTTTGTGCCAATTCCCATAGTTGTTTCTCTTTCAATTCTAACCATTTACTTTCATCAGTCTCCATAAACAAATTGTTGCCTAAAGTCTTTGCTGCACGAGGATATCCATGGCACTTTTTCAGAATTTCCTTTGCGATTTCTAAGAGCTTCACGTTCACACGTTCTTCCCTCAATTTTTCACGACAACCTGCCCACTTCCAAAGCAATCCAAGGCAATCCTTACCTGAAAGACTCTCTAAATTATATGTGGGAGCCGTGCCCACAATTGTAGCAACCTGTACGTAACGTGTAGTCATTATGATCTTACTTCCCATGATACCACCACATCTCAATAACTCATACAACTCATGCCAATCTCAATGATCACAATCACATAAATTGTCCAAGACCAGTAAAAATTTCGTATTATGTAATTTTTCTTGAAGGAGATTCTTTAACTGATCTGAATGGAGGCCAGCACAATGGGGGGGGGGGGAATCAGTTATGAGCTGAATAATTTTTTGCATTACATCCTTAAAATTAAGATATTTTGCTACCTTCACCCAAATCCTCAACCGAAAATGCTTGGTGACCATTTCATGATTGTACAGCAATCTAACGAGAGTTGTCTTACCAATACCTGCAATGCCAACAATGGCCAGGACAGACATGTTCTCATCATTGTTGTTAGGTCCCTTAGTCTTGTCAATCCCGCGAACAAGCTTGTGTGATTGAGTTGTAAATTTCCTTGCTGTTTTGTCTTGCTCGCTCAAGCAAAGGCTGCGTTTGGCAAAAAACCTGAGAAGGATGAATGTACGTGTAGATGCGCCCGCGTGGGGGGCCCTCGCTACACGCTACAGTTCGGACTCGATTTTGTTTGTGGTCCTAAATCTGAACCAAAGAGTCCAAATCCGGCAAATCGTTTTGAGAAACAAATTTTTGAAAAGAAGTGCCAAACATGGACTGCTTTGCCAGATACAGAGTCGCCACCTAAATATTTTAAAATGGGAGAATTTAGGAAACCCTGACTCGGTGCCAAAGGCCACGTGTCCGTCATCACCAAAGTTGCCTCGGCTCGGGAACTTGGGTACGATTGGGGAAGGTCAGCTATGAGCACCCCCTCTCGCCCGATCCGAAGATCGGCCTCTACTAACCGTGATATCCGCTTTTGAAAACGTTATGTGTTCTTATTCCATTTATTAGCCTAGAATTACTATGTTATGCGCACAGCAAACAAGTATAGACTAGATCGCCTAATTTGGAAATAAGCATTGCATATCCGTTTGTCTTGAAAAACACTTTGGAATTTGCTACTCGTAAGTAGGCTAAAATACGGATTTGAATGAGTTTTTCCAACTCAGACAATCCAACCTTCACCCACAGGCACTCAAACAGTTTATCACATAAGCATCTAGCCGCATAGTAAGCATGCCGTCATGATAGCATTCACACGCATGCGAGGATGCTAAAGCATGAAAATACTTATATCGTACTCCGTGCCAAAACAATAAACTAGTTAGCCAACATGCATGGTCCTAGTTCATGTCAAATTGACTAATGCAACACATACAGGATGCAATTAGAGTAGGCTCGGCTAACCTAAACATGGCATGTGAAATGCAATCAATTGATGCACGTATTCAATTTGGAATTGAAGTACAAATGCAGTTAGCATGATGTTGTAACACGTCCGCGAGGGACCCCGCTACAGTTCGGACTCGATTTTGTGTCACGGTTCTTAATCTTGAACCAAAGAGTCCAAATCTGGCAAATCGTTTTGAGAAACAGATTTTGAAAAAGTAGTGCCAAACATGGACTGCTTTGCCAGATACAGAGTCGCCACCTAAATATTTTTTAAAACGGGGAAATTTAGGAAACCCTGACTCGGTGCCGAAGGCCACATGTCCGTCATCACCGGAGTTGTCTCGGCTCGGGAGCTTAGGTACGATCGGGGAAGGTCAGCTATGAGCACCCCCTTTCGCCCGGTCCGAAGACCGGCCTCTACTAACCATGATATCCGATTTTGAATACGTTATGTGTTCTTATCCCATTTATTAGCCTAGAATTACTATGTTATGCGCGCAGCAAACAAGTATAGACTAGATTGCCTAATTTGGAAACAAGCATTGCATATCCGTTCGGTTTTGAAAAGCGCTTTGGAATTTGCTACTCGCAAGTAGGCTAAAATACGGATTTCAATGAGTTTTTCCAACTCAAACAATCCAACCTCCACCCACAGGCATTAAAATGGTTTAACACATAAGCACTTAGCCGCATGGCAGGCATACTGTCATGGTAACACTCACACACATGTGGGATGCTAAAGCATAAATACTTACATCGTACTCCGTGCCAAAACAATAAACTAGTTAGCAAACATGCATGTCCTAGTTCATGTCAATTTGACTAATGCAATACATACAGGATGCAGCTAGATAAGCTCGGTTAATCCTAAACATGTCATGTGAAAATGCACAACCATCACATATTCAGTTTTGAATTTGAAGTACAGATGCAGTTAGCGTGATGTACCGAGCTTAATGTATGCAATTCAAATGCATGAATGCACGCATGCATAGCATAAGGTATGCTAAATTGAACATGTCCTATTACTAACCATCAAAGCAGGTAAGTAAAAGGGAAGAAAGAAGTGGGGATTGGAAGACATACACACCACCCACACACACTTATTACAGATTTGCCCTCGCTCGGAGGGACCGAATAAATATTACAAATTAATTAACTACGCAAGCTAATTAATATTACAAATTACCTAATTTAATTAACAAATTAAATAAGCTAAGAAAAGCAGTAAACCGCCTCGGGAAATACGCCGCCATGCATAGGCTGCCTCTGTTTTCCTTCCTTCACTCCACTGGAGATTGTCAAAACCTCAGGATTGCTTCCTTGGACATCAAGGATCACCACCGGCTAGATGGAATTGTCACCAGCAGTGTGGTATGGCCACCGGCACAAAATGAAGCTGTCGGCAGAGAAATCATTGCCGGTCGGCACTTTACACTGCCGGTCGGCAGAGTGTTCCTGCAGAATCTGCAAATGACAGCAACAGAGGGCAAGACAAAGCATGGCAGCACAATTCAAGGCATATATGCACCAACCATGTCCCTTATCATGGTAATGACTCAAAGGGACATGTGTCTCGATTCTCGGACCACCAATCACGCATTTCCATGGGTGATGGCCCAAGGGATCAAGTATGCAACTTTCATGTCAAATGAGATGCAAATCAATCAAACAGACTAAGGCCCAATTCCTATCATCAAATCAAGGAACAAGGCATGCATGCAAGATGCAATGCAACCTAGGCATACAAGCTAAGGATGCAACATGGCATGGCAACAAACTTATGCAAGCATGCAAGCAAATATGAGGCCATGCAAACCAAATAGAGGATGGACTTAAACATGAATTAGGCAGCCCTAAATAGGCCTAAAACAGTGGCCAAAATGCCTAAACATGAGGGACCAAATACATACACACATGCACATAATTGAGGGCCAACATTTAAGCACAAATTGAACAACCCTCAAACACATTTGAAAGGGGGATGACGTGGGCAGTTAATATGCAACATAAGCTCTGAAAATGCATATTAGGATGGTGCCAAACCAAGCAACAAAATCAAGCCAAACATGCAACAAATAGTCCAAGTGTTCAAAGCAAACCAAAGGGGCATTAAACTACATTTAGCAAGACCAAACATGGCATGGACTAAATGACTAAAACAGAATTTTAGCACATAACATAAGGCCCAAAAGACCACTTAGATGGCATCTAAATGGCTCAAATTCAAAGGCATGCACAAGTGCCAAAACATGGAGTATGTCACACATGCTTTCAAAGCATTAAGGAGGCATGCAGGGCGATCACACAAGCATGAAAATGGGACTGAAATGACACGTAGGGTGGTCCCAAATCACCAAATCAATGCAAAGATGCCATGCTATACATGCACACACTTAAGGCCAACAAGCCGGAATGCAAAGGGGCTATATGATGCATGCTAAAATCAACCCAAACACTTATGGACAGATCTAAAACATGTCAAAATAAGCACATAATCTTCACAAAACTAAGCCTAAAACATGCTCCAACAAAGGCTAACAACCTAACGCATATTAAGGCATAAACAAGGCATTACATGGCAATTATGCTAAGCATGCATGGAGTACCAGAACCAAGTAAAAAAACAGAGGCATAACATGACATATTAAGCATAAAAAGCAGCCAAGTCATGGTCAATACACACTCTAGCATAGGCTCCCTTTAGAGGCCAAAACATGCCCTTTTCAAGGACAACAAGGAGAGGGGGTGGCCCTCCCCTTCTTGAGACTTCAAGGCACCATCTCCACCACTGAAATCCCTCAAGATTTCAGTGGTGAAGAGGCCCAAACACCAAAGTCCCGAAACTAGCACAAAATAGCACAAAATGAGGCCTTTCAAGGCCTAAGAGGGGTCAAGCACCCCCAAACCAAAAAACACTCTTAACAAACAATAAAGAGGGCCTAAAAACAGAACTTTTTTGTGTTATACAATAAGCACGAAAATAGCTCTAAGATAGGTAGAAAATCAATGCAAA
Source organism: Camellia sinensis (assembly GCF_055761805.1). Lineage (NCBI taxonomy): Eukaryota > Viridiplantae > Streptophyta > Magnoliopsida > Ericales > Theaceae > Camellia > Camellia sinensis. The sequence continues at coordinate 12,621,612 of NC_138970.1, forward strand.
AATGGGGAAAAAAATGGACTAGATTCTCACCCTTGAAGACCCCTTCACAAATGGTGCTCCAATGACCCTCCTTGGCTTGAATCCAACACCAAAACTTCAAAATCAGTCCCTTAGAACCTCAGTAGCTAGAGGAAGGTGAAATACTAGGTGTTTGTGTGCAATAGTATGGACTAAACACTATTTTACACACACAAGAGGGGAAAAAGAGAGAGATAGGATGTGTATGTAACTCAAACCCTAAAACCAGAGCTTGGTCTGTGTTTTTCTCTCCCTAAAATGTCTAAACTCTCTAACCCTTGCAACAAGAGAGAGCCCCTCTCTATATAAAAGTTTCTTGTCTTGTAAAGCTTACAAGACAAGCTTTATAAGAGGGAGGGAGCAAAAGCAAGACAGCTGTCTTAAAATATCTGCAAAAGCACATGCACAGTAATCGGCTGGCCAAAAATGCCATCTTGGCCAAAAATAGTGCCGACCGGCACAAAATAGTGCTGACCGGCAACAAATAGTGCCAGCCGGCAATAAACATTGCCGGTGGCAGCAAAAACCAGCCGGTGGCTTCTAGCCACTGCCGGTGGTGGGTGGGGATGGTCTACAAGCCCTACCCTGCCTCTCCGAGGCAAAACACAAGTGTTTGGTGTGAAACCAGACACTAAACGGTCGAGTTCGGGGATCCTGAGGCAAGGCGCGCGAGCCGAGACCTCCGGGAACTCCAAACAAATACAAATATGGATAATCACCGAGTGTTCAAACGGTGACGTCCAAGTCTTGAGGATGGTCAAAAATGGGGTGTCTACAGATGTACCGAGCCCGGTGCATGCAAGACAAATGTATGGATGCACGCATGCATAGCATAAGGTATGCTAATTTAAACATGCCCTAATCTACCTTCAAAACAGATAAATAAAAGGGAAGAAAGAAGTGGGGATTGGAAGACATGCACACACACGCACCCACACTTATTACAGATTCGCCCTCACCCGGAGGGACCAAATAAATATTACAGATAATTAACCTACAAGCTAATTAAATATTACAGGCCATCTAATTAGCTAAGCAAATTAACTAATCTAAGGAAAACAGATAAACCGCCTCGGGAAGAGAGCCCAATGCAATGCATGCTCGGTCCTGCTCGGAAGTACACTGCCATGCGCAAGCTGCCTCTGTTTTCCCTGCTATACTCCTCTGAGGGCTGCCAAAGTCTCAGGATGTGCTTACTGGATGTTGAGGAGTGCCACCGGCTGGAGGGAATCATCACCGGCTGTGATTTGGTGCCCATCGGCACACAATGAATCCATCGGCCACCGATTTATTGCCGGTCGGCACTCTATGCAGTCGATCGGCAAGAAGTTCCTGCAGAACCTGTTTGACAGCAGCAGAGGACAGAACTTTGCATGGCAATGCAATTCAAGCCATATATGCACCAATCATGTCCCTTATCATGTGAGTAAGTCAAAGGGACATACTCCTTAGTTCTCAGACCATCAATCGCGCATTTCCATGCGTGATGGCCCAAGGGACCAAGTGTGCATACTTTGATGTCAAATGCAATGCAAACCAACAAACCAAAGCCCAATTCCTATCACTAGATCAAGGAACAAGACATGCATGCTAGATGCAATGCAACCTAGGCATGCAAGCTAAGGATGCAACATGGGAATGCAAGATGTACATGCAAGCATGCAAACAAACATGCAAGGTAAGCATGCAAGCAAGCAAAGGATGGACTTAAGCATGATTTAGGCAGCTCTAATTAGGCCCAAAACAGTGGCCATAAGTGCTACGAAATGAGGACTAAACACACATACACACATGCACATGTTAAAGGGCTAACACTCAAGCACAAAAGGGCAACTCTCAAGCACCCTTGAAAGAGGCATAACATGGACTAATGGCATGCAAGGTAAGCATTGAAAATCATGTTACGAAAGGTGCTAAGCCAATTAAACAAGATAAACAAGACATGCAAACAAAGCCAAAAACCCAAGACAAGCCAAGAGGCTTAAACCAAGACTAAGTCAACCAAGCCTCACAAGGCTAAGAGGACTTAAAATAGGTCTAATGCGAACCTAAACAACACCCAAGGGACACCTAGATGGCATCTAAGTTGCTCAAATTCAAAAGCATGCACAATGACCAAAACATGGAGCATGCAAGACAAGCTTTCAAAGCTTCAAAGAGGCATCCAAGGCAAGCATACAAGCATGTTAAAGGGACTGAAATAACATGGCAAATGGTCCCAACCCACTAAATTAAGGCAAGGATGCATGCTATACATTCACACACTTAAGGCCAACAAACCAAAAATGCAAAGGGGCTATACTAAGCATGCCAAAGTCGACCCAAACAACTAAGGACAGATCTCAAACATAGCAAAATAAGCACAAAAGCTTCACAAAGTCAAGCCTAAAACATGCTAGAACAATGGTTTACAACCTAAGGCATGTTAAGGCAACAAAGTGGCATTACAAGGCATGTATGCTAAGAAAGCATGGTGTACCAAAACCAACATACAACAATGCTATTTCATGGCAAAATAAGCATAAATAACAGCCAAGGCATGGTCAACATGAGGCTTAGCTAGGTGCTCATTAAAGAGGCAAAAATGGCCCTTTTCAAGGACAACAAGGAGAGGGGGTGACCCTCTCCTTCTTGGGACTTCAAAGCACCATCCTTACCACTGAAATCCCTCAAGATTTCAGTGGTGAGGAGGCCCAAACACCAAAGTCCCGAAGCTCGCCCAAAATGGCACAAAATGGAGCCTCTCAAGGCTTAAGAGGGGTCAAACACCTCCAAACCACAAAACACTCTAAACAAACTATTTAGACGGCCTAAAAACAGAACTTTTTTATATTATACACTAAGCTTAAAAACAGTTCTAAGATAGGCTAAAATAGTATGCAAAAATGGGGAATAAAGGAGTAAGATTGTTACCCTTGAAGACCTTCTTCAAAAATGGTGGACCAGCTGCTTCCTTGAGCTTAAACCAGCCCCAAAACTCTGAAAACAATCCCTTAGAACCTCAATAGCCAAGGGAAGGTGTAATGGTAGGTGTTTGTGTGCAATACTATGAACAAATACACCTAGAACACTCAAGAGAGAGAGAGATATAGAGATAGAATATATATAAGTTCTAACCCTAGAACCAGAGCTTTTAACAATGTTTTTCTCTCTAAAATGTCTAACCCTAAGCAAGGGAGAGGGGAGCTCCTCTTATAGAGGAGCCAATCTTGTAAAGCTTACAAGGTAAGCTAACAAGAAGGCTATCCCACATGTATGGAGGGGAACAAAATGCCATACAGCTGTATTAAAATATCTGCAAAAGCAGATGAACAGTAGTCTGCTGCTCAAAATTGCCATCTTGACAAAATGGGCTGCCGATCGACAACAAAGAATGCCGACCGGCAATATACATTGCCGATGGCAACAAAACACCAGCCGGTGGCCTCTGGCCATGGCCGGTGATGTGTTGGGATGCCTCACAAGGCATTCCCTGCCCCTCCAAGGCAAAACACAAGTGTTTGGTGCAAAACCAGACACTAAACAGTCGAGTTCGGAGATCCGGAGGCAAGGCGCGTAGCCGAGACCTCCGGGAACTCCAAACGAACACAAACATGGATGATCACCAGGTGTTCAAACGGTGACGTCCAAGTCTTGAGGACGGTCAAAAATGGGGTGTCTATAGTACGCTAGAGAAAAGGTTGTGTGGCTCGAGCGAAGCCACTTATGGAAAAACATGCGAGATTAGTTCCTCGCTCGAGCTAGAGAGTCTTCACTCGAGCGAGCTTCGTTGTTCCAGATTTCTATAAGTATCTGTTTTAATCCTAAACTAGGATTAGGTTTTTGAGATCTACTTTGAGGTTTTCTAAGGTTTTCTTCTGGAGTATTTTTGTGAGTTTTCCTTGATAATTTGAGTGAGCATTAAACTCATGAATTGATAAGCACATATTAAGGAGGTTGATTGATTATATACAAGAGTGTTCTTCTTCGGTGGAATCTGGAGATTCAAACGTGAAGTTTCAAAGGAGTTTGATTCTGTACGTAGTCGTTGATTCGGCAAGTGAAGTTGTGGATTCAACTTCAGATTAATCAATTCCGAGACGCAGGCTTGTTGAAAGAGTTATAGAAGGTTCGAAGACAAATTGGATGAGTTTGGTAATTTGTTTGTTATCTTTATAATCTTTCTTTCTTCAGTAGTGGATTGATTAGTAGCGTTTCGCCCATGGTTTTTTATTACAATTGAAGGTGCTTCAATTGTGGTTTTTCCACATAAAAATCGTTTGTGTCGATTTATTGTTTATTTCGAAAACAACAATCTAAATCACTTTTGTAAGTGCTTGATGATTTAGATTGTGTATTTTGATTGATTGGGAATTGGAATATTTAAATCTTGATCTAATCACGAATCACTTAGGATTTGCAATTGGTATCAGAGCAGGTCACTCTTTGTTTTTATCAAAACTATAGGAGTGTGATTTTGTGTGATTGGTGATATGGATTCAATTCGTGAAGGTAACTCGACCCATAGACCTCCGTTACTTGATGGTACAAACTATTCTTATTGGAAAGCTCGTATGAGAGCGTTTTTAAAATCCATCGATGAGAAAGTTTGGCACTGTGTGCTCTATGGGTGGAGTGAACCTACTGTCACCATTGATGGTATTGAGATTCCCAAACCCCTTGATAAATGGGACACAACCGACTATCAAAACTCGAGTTGGAACAGCAAGGCTCTCAATTCCCTTTTTTGCTTCGTTACACCTGAAGAGTTTCGTCGTATCTGCACGTGTGAGGTAGCAAAAGAGGCTTAGGACATTCTTGAAACGATTCACGAAGGTACTACTTCTGTCAAAAGGTTAAAACTTCAACATCTCACATCTGCCTTTGAAACCCTTTTTATGCGTGATGATGAGGCGTTTGATGATTTCTATGCTAAACTTAGTGACATCGTGAATTCCTGTTTCACACTCGGTGAAAAAATCCCTGAAGCTAAAGTTGTTGGAAAAATTTTGAGGTCATTACCCGAAAGGTTCCAATCAAAAGTGACCGCCATTGAGGAGGTTCAAAATGTTGATACCCTCAAGCTTGATCAGTTGGTTGGAAACCTGTAGACATATGAAGCCCACAAGATTTCTAAGAAAAAACAAAAAGATAGTGTGGCTTTCACTAGTGCTTATGAGACTGCAAAAACTCCTGAGACTGAGTTTGATTTAGAGTCTGAGATGACGGCTATGTTTACTAAGCAGTTAAAAAAAAATTTAAAGAAAAAGAAGCCTAATTTCAGAGGCCCTATTTCAAAAGACAAGAGTAATGATAAACCCAAAACTTTTCCACCAAAACTTGCTCCAAAAACTAAAAGATGATTTGACTTCTTTAGTTGTTCACACTGCTCTAAAAGCATATGACTCACACATGTGGTATCTTGATAGTGGGTGCTCTCGTCACATGTCAGGTGACAAATCCTACTTCACCTCTCTTGAAAAATATGAAGGTGGAATTGTTACCTTTGGAGATGGTGGCACTTTGAGAGTCATTGGTAAGGGTTCTATAAGTGTAGCTGGTCTTCCCAAGCTTGAAAATGCATTACTTGTTGATGGTCTTAAAGAGAATCTTTTGAGCATTAGTCAAATGTGTGATTCCCACCATGAAGTATTGTTCTCAAAAAATAAATGTGAAATTTTGGATAAAAAGGGAAATATTGTCTTGCATGGGGTTCGCACATCTGATAACTGCTATGGGATTGTTACTACTAATGATCTCACTTGTCACTCTGCCATCATAAGTAACATTGATTTGTGGCATCAAAGATTAGGTCACACGAATTTTAAAGACCTAACTAAGATAGCCAACAAAGAGCTTGTGAAAGGAGTACCTAAACCGGGTAAGAATCTGAATCATGTGTGTGGACCATGTCAACTTGGGAAACAAACCCGTGCCCCTCATAAAAAGGTGACTAGCTTTACAACCAAACGTCCTCTTGAATTGGTTCACATGGATTTAATGGGACCTACTCGCACCGAAAGCATTGGAGGTAAAAGATACATTTTTTTAACTGTAGATGATTTTACTCGATTTTCGTGGGTAAATTTTTTAAGGAAAAAATCTGATACGTTTGATGCTTTCCAGGCCTTAGTCCTTAAAATCCAAAATGAACAGGGTGTCGCCATTGGGCGTATCATAAGAATCCTAACTGATCATGGTCGTGAGTTTGAAAATAGTTCGTTTTCGGATTTTTGTGATATGCATGGAATTAAGCATGAATTTTCTGCACCTATTACACCACAACAAAATGGAGTGGTTGAGAGGGAGAACATAGTTGTTCAAGAAATGGCTAGGGTCATGCTCCTTAGTAAGAAACTTCCTCCAAAGTTTTGGGCTGAAGCCTTAAATACTGCTGTTTATGTCATAAATCGCATGTATTTAAGGCTCGACACTTTACAAACTCCATATGAATTGTGGAAGGGATTGAAACCTAATGTAAAATACTTCAAAACTTTTGGGAGTAAGTGTTACATTTTCAAAGATAGAGAGCCTTTGGGAAAATTTTGACTCCCAAAGTGATGAAGGCATTTTTCTAGGGTATTCAACCACTAGTAGGGCTTTTCGAGTCTATAACCAACGAACTTCTTCTTTAATGGAATCAATCAATGTGGTTATAGATGACACAGGTTCCCCTACTCCAGCAACAAATGAGGATGAAAATGGTGAGTCTCCAATCTTGGATACTGAACCACAAAGTCAAAGAGAAACTAAGGTCCAATCACAAGAAATTGAGACAGCACCATCCTCACAGGTAAGTCAGAGTCCAAAGAGTGCTCAGAAAGACACCACTACTGATGCTTCTGTCACCGCAAGTCCTGAGTTCAAACCATTAGCAAGGGTGAAACTGAATCATCCAGCTCAACAGGTGATTAGAAATGTATCGGATCGAATAAAAACCCGAAGATAGATTCGGGATGAGGTATCTCATATGTGTCATGTTTCATTAATTAAACCTAAGAATATTAAAGAGGCCTTACTAGATGATAGTCAGGTTAATGCTATGCATGAAGAATTAGGTCAATTTAAATGTAACAATGTTTGGACTCTAGTTCCCAGACCTAGAGACATGAATGTGATAGGTACCAAGTGGATCTTTAAAAATAAATCTGATGAGAATGGTACTGTGGTTAGAAATAAAGTCAGGTTGGTTGCTCAAGGCTACACACAAGTAGAGGGTGTTGACTATGATGAGACATTTGCCCCAGTTACATGTCTCGAATCTATTCGTATTTTACTTGGTGTTGCTTGCTTTCTTGGTTTTAAATTGTTTCAAATGGATGTGAAAATTGCCTTTCTGAATGGGTACTTGAAAGAAGAGGCTTATGTTGAGCAACCAAAAGGGTTTGAGGACCCTAAATGTCCAAACCATGTCTACAAGTTAGACAAGTGTAACAACCTCGGTCCGTAATTAACTACTAATCCGTAATTAAGGATGTTAATTAAGTGGTTAAAAAAAAATTATGTGTTTATTATGTATTTTGTATGTTATTTGGGCCTTCAATCTGCTACTCGTAGCAATATCTATCATGATTTATGCTTTGATATGAAATGATTTATGCTTTGATACGAATTTGATAGCCTAAATGGTCTCAGAAACTGAAATTGAGTACGTGGATTGACTAATTAGAATTTTTGGAATCATCTGAGAAGTTTTGCTAAAAACTGATTCAGTTTAGCTAAAAACTGATTCAGTTTAGCTAAAAACTGATTCAGTTTAGTAAAATCGCATGTGATTAAATTAAGCCTTAATTCGAACTATTTTTGAATAATTGAATTTTGTGCCAGCCTTGACTAATTAAGGTTACTTGTGTTTGATTTAAATGATGCATGATTGGTACGTAATCTAATCCTATTAATGATCCAAGATGTGATTAAGTGTATGATGTGCTAAGACATTTTGTGGTGTTGAGTGTAGGGGATTAAAACCCTTGTGTGTGTGTTAGAATTTTGCATGTGTGTGCACGTGTATTGTGCTCAAAGTGAGGTGTGTGTTGTGTATATTCTGATGAATTGGGAATGTTGTATCATTCATTTGGCTTCATTGAGTTCATCCATGTCTTGAGCTAGAGAGAGAGATAGCTCATTCTAGAGAGAGAAGCTTGTTTTTGTGCTAGAGATTAAAGAAACTAGGAGGGTTCATCTCACATTTCTGAAATTAAAGCCTTGGGTAAGGATTCTATGTCTAATTTCTGTAGCTATTCCTCCATGCATCATGATTTCATCACGTTTTGAGCTACTTTCATGGGAATGCAAGAAAATGGGTCTTTGAACATGTAGATGGCTTTCATGAGTATTCATGGTAGATCATCTTTGAATTTAATCATTTTGAGTTTGAGTTTTAAAGTCCTTGCATGCATGTGAGCTTTAATCATGTCCATGTTTCAGAAATTCATGAGTTTCTTGATCACCAATTGCATGTTATGAAAACCATGAAAAGAGTTGAAATATTGCATGAAGGAATTTTGATTCAAATATTTCAAGAATTGATGAGTTTTTGAATAAAAGATGTTTCAAGGGTCTTGTATTGAAGTTTTCTAAAGCTATTTTATGTGTTTGATCAAACCATGCAAGACCCTAAGGTTTGAAGCTGGTTTGGAAGCCATTTTTGTTAAGCTTGGTGCTTAGAAATTTACAGTTGGCTCGAGCGAAGAAGTGGTGGCTCGAGCCAACATAACGAGCTCTCAGAATTTTGAACTCTGCAGAAGCTGGCTCGAGCGAGCTCTGTTTTTGCTTTCTGCTGGCTCTAGCCAAGAAAAGTTGGCTCTAGCCACCAACTTATTTTCAGCAAGTTTTCAAAAGATGTTTTAAGTACATATCTTCACTCTCATCTCTTTATGGGCATTCTTAGGCATGATTTATGAGTTGTCAAAGATTAATAAGCTAAGAAACAACATAAGTAAGTGAATTAGAAAATATGTGTTGAATCCGAGTATATGGGCAATATGAACAAGTTATGTAGCATGGAATGAATGGGAAATTGATCACAAGCGGTCTGTGCCGGTAACGAAATTGATCACAAGCATGCGGTCTACGCAGGTAATGAAGTCAACAAATTATGCGGTCTACGCAGGTAATGTAACTAACATGCGGTCTACGCAATCAAAACATGCGGTCTACGCAGGTAATGAAATTAATAAAGATGCGGTCTACGCAATCAAAACATGCGGTCTACGCAAGTAATGAAATTAATAAAGATGCGGTCTACGCAATCAAAACGTGCGATCTACGCAGGTAATGAAATTAATAAAGATGCGGTCTACGCAATCAAAACATGCGGTCTACGCAAGTAATGAAATTAATATGCGGTCTACGCGATCAAAACATGCGGTCTACGCAGGTAATGAAATTGAACAATCATGCGGTCTACGCAAGCAAAACATGCGGTCTACGCAGGTGAAGAAATTGAACAATAGATATGCGGTCTATGCAAGGAAAGAAATTGAACAATTATGCGGTCTACGCAAGCAATACATGCGGTCTACGCAGGTAAAGAAATTGAACAATAAAAATGCGGTCTACGCAAGGAAAGAAATTGAACAATTATGCGGTCTACGCAAGCAATACATGCGGTCTACGCAGGTAAAGAAATTGAACAATTATGCGGTCTACGCAAGCAATACATGCGGTCTACGCAGGTAAAGAAATTGAACAATAAAAATACGGTCTACGCAAGGAAAGAAATTGAACAATTATGCGGTCTACGCAAGCAATACATGCGGTCTACGCAGGTAAAGAAATTGAACAATTATGCGGTCTACGCAAGCAATACATGCGGTCTACGCAGGTAAAGAAATTGAACAATAAATATGTGGTCTACGCAAGGAAAGAAATTGAACAATTATGCGGTCTACGCAAGCAATACATGCGGTCTACGCAGGTAAAGAAATTGAGCAATAAATATGCGGTCTACGCAAGGAAAGAAATGATTACAAACATGCGGTCTATGCAGGTAATGTAATGAACAAAATAGCGCGACGGTTTGAAATGTACAAAACAGTGCGACGGTTTGAAATGCACAAAACAGTGCGACGGTTTGAAATGCACAAAACAGTGCGTCGGTTTGAAATGCACAAAACAGTGCGACGATTTGAAATGCACAAAACAGTGCGATTGATATGCGATATACATGGGGCAACTTTTGGACCTTGTAAAAGTCAAAAGGATACGAAAAGGATACACCTTGTATGGATTGGAGTGCCACGCACGGAAGACACGACCTGCGGTCAAAACGAAGGCCGGTTGAGTGTCGGAGATGCACTTTCTTGTACTTTCTTGAGCTATGAAGACCACAAACTACTCATATGGCCTAAACAAGGCTTTGGGAACCCCGCCGGCCGGAAGGGGAGGCCACCGGCTGTCCACCGGCTGAAAAATAAATCCATCGGCACAAAATAATGCCGGCCGGCACAAAATGTTGCCGACCGGCAAACAGTTCCTGAGTCAGGGCAGTTTCGGCAATTCACTTCGGGCGTTTTAAAATAGGGCTTCAAGCCCTATTTCCTCACTTCCCCACCGCCAAAAACTCTTGTTCTCTCTCTCTAGAGTGTTTTTCTCTCATTTTTCGCCCGTTTCTTCGCGTTCTACGCCCGTTTCATCGTCGGATTCGCGATTTTCTTCGCGTTTCGGACATTTTCAACCGATCACATCTTTGTTTCGGTGCCTCGTTTGGCGTTCCTGTCTTTTCGGGGTTTGTTCCTCTTGCTTTCCTCTTCATTCCCGTGCCTTTTCACATTCCGACCTTCCCGGCCATTTCCGACCTTCTCGGGAGTTGACTTTTCGGTTGACTCTTCGTATTCCGGCCCGGTTTTTCTTTTTCCGGCCATTTTCACATCATTCTCTATATGGCGGACGACATTCCACGTGGCGGGACTCCCCCGGACCACGAGATGGATCCCGAGGTCGAGCTCCTACCGTTGAGCGAGCGCCCGTTCGACCCGGCGACCTACCGACCGGCGGTCCATGTTCTGCCCCCCGACAGTCTGCGTCAGTTCCGGAGCTTCGAGAGGCACGTGGCGCCCGAGCTATTGCTGCGCGAGCCTACCTCCCACCTTTCATTCAGCACTTCCGAGGTAACTCTTTGTCTTCTGCTTTACTTTCCGCAATGTAGGATACAAAACCGCCGTAGCTAGTTGTATTCTTTAACTGCTGAAATCTGATATACCGTAGACTGTAGTTGACTGTAAACATACATACAACTGACATCTGTTTGAGATTGGCACATGCACACACACTGCACTAACCCAGAATCACTCAAACACACGGCGCACACTGTCTTTCACTGCAAACACACCGGTACCCGGTATTTGTCTGAATCTGCTAAATTTGCACGCATGCTATATCTGTTCTGAACCCTTCAAACATGTTGACGCATCACACACTGTAGTTCACTGTAAGCACACCGGCACCCGACACTTGTCAAAATCTGTCAAACTTGCACGCATGCTTTATCTGCTCGGAACCACCCAAACACGCTGACACATCACACGCTGTAGTTCACTGTAAGCACACCGGTACCCGGTATTTGTCAAAATCTGTCAAACTTGCACACATGCTTTATCTGTATGCTTTTCAAAACTGCATTTTGAATGCTGCTTTGCAATTGTTATTTTTTGTTTGCAGGAGGGTTCCCATACCATTCGTGGGTATGGGAATACTGGTGCATGGGAGTGGTATGATGAGCTCCCTAATGCAGTCTGACGCATCGTGGACCGGGCGGGCTTCGGCGCCTTCTGCCGAGGGCTCTCCAGGCTGTCCATATGCAGACCTCTCCTGGCCGCTCTGGCGGAGAGGTGGTGGGACACCACCGATTCTTTCCATTTTTCTGCAGCAGGGGACATGACGATGACCCCTTATGACTTCTCGATGCTCACAGGCATCGGGGTAGGGGGTGATCCGATCCCCTTTGACATAGATATGGACGAGTGGACCGCTGCTCAGGTCCATCTGCTAGGGGAGGCCCCACCTCTTGCTCGTCCAGGCTTCGTGCGGTACTCCTGGTTCGAGGTACAGTTTAGGGTCCATCCCGTGTTGGAGGAGGAGGCTCAGATGACTCCGGAGGACGTGGAGAGGTACGCCCGCAGCTTCCTGATGTTCTTGTTCGGGACGACCATCTTCGCCGACCGGGTGAACACCGTGCCTCTCTGTCTCCTCAGCGCACTGGTGGACGTCCGGGACATTTTGCACTATGACTGGGGTGGCGCCGCTCTGGCACCCTCTATGGGTACATGAGCTCGGCTTCGCGCGGCAGTGGCTAGCTCCTTGGTGGCTACTGGCGAGCCTGGGAGGTACATTTCTTCTCCACTTTTCATTTCTGTTCTATCTTTTCTGTACTCTGTACACGGCACACACAGTAGTCTGCTCTATACTTGCTGTATACTGTACACACGGCACACACATACATTCTGCTTCACACTGACTGTACACTGCTCACACTGTACACTGTACACAATACACTGCACAACACACGGCTCTGCCATTTCTGCTTTATTTCATATTCTGTTTTATCTGATGGTCATACTGACATCTGTTTTGCAGTTGTGGGTTTATGCCTACTTTCCTAGGCTCGCACCCATACCAGTCACAGAGACTCCTTTGGTCGTCCCCTTCTCACAGCGCTTTGACGGGAGATGCACCCGGCAGCCGCGGGAGACATTCGGCTTTTTCCGCCGATACTTTGACACCATTACCCCGGCCGAGGTATGTTTTACTTGCAGTTTATTTAAGCTTCGCTTTCCCACTGCATATTTCAATAATAGTAGATAACAAACTGTCTGTCACTTTCAGATCACTTGGCGGCCGTGGGCTCCGCTGCCGGCGGCGATGCGAGATCGGTTTACTGGTGCTGAGGAGACCTCGCGTTTCCGGATCCTACTGGAGGGCCCGGTCTGTCGGGCTTGGTACCTGGGGGAGCGTTTTCTACGCCAGACCCTCGGGTTGCCTGAGCAGATAGTCCCGGTTCACCCTCCCGCGGACATGAGGGAGACCGAGAGGCTCACCACTGAGCAGCTGGATGATTACACCATTGGTTGGGAGGAGATCGGCTTCCGAGGCACCGGCGACTACGGGGAGTATGTGCAGACATACCTGATGCGACCCCTGAGCGGCGGCCGTCGAGCGGAGGGGACCAGGCCTGCGGCATCAGCGGCTGGAGCCGGAGCGGGAGTTGGAGTAGGGGCTGCGAGGAGGGCCCGAGTCCGTGGCAGGGGCGGAGCTCAGGGAGGACGGGGGGCTGGTTGGCCCGCCCTGCCTGCTGTACTGACTTTCCAGGGGCAGGGTGGGGCGACCTATCAGCTCCCCTTCGCCCCTCCGCCGGCTGGTCACGAGTTCGTCGATGTCCCCGACTTACCTCCGGTATGCATTACTGTGTTTTTGTACAGTCATTTCATTTCAGCTTATTTGCCTATTCCACAGAATATTGATGCATCTGATACTTTTGCAGGCTTCTTCTGAGTACACCCGTCAGTCGTTGGCGATGAATGCCTCGATGATGGGGATGCTCCAGCGGACTTTTGACCTTCTAGCCCTCTACAGCATACCGGTATGTTCTTCTGACACTGGCCTCAAACCGTTCATATACTGCTTTGCATAATCTGATTCATGGCACCACACCTGATACACTGATCTTACAGCATCTGATACACTGTATACACTGCATTTTTGACTGATAAACTGCTCACGGCATCCACACACTGTACTCATACATCGCATTCTGCACTGACAAACTGCCCACGGCATTCTCACACTGTACTCATACACTGCATTCTGTACTGTTAAACTGCCCACGGCATACACACACTGTACTCATACACTGTATTCTGCACTGATAAACTGTCTACAGTATACACACATTGTACTCATACACTGCATTCTGCACTGATAAACTATCTACAGTATGCTGATGCATTTTCCCTTTTGTGTATTTTTCAGCCTCCTTTTCAGATTCCTATGGCGGGAGGTGCTCCAACTGGACCTTCCGTCCCTGCTCGGGGGAGAGACGAGGAGGGCAGGATATTTCCCCACACCAGGGGAGGGCGTACTCATGTCGGGAGTAGCTCGCGAGCTCCAGTCCCGGACGATGACGATGACGAGGAGTCAAAGGCGGAGGCAGAGGCGGAGTCCGAGTCATCGGAGGAGGAGACCGGGGGCGGTTCTAGCTCGGGCTCTGACGATGACGCTGATGATGCTCCTGGACCCTCGTCCAGGAAGAAGACCAGGACAGACTGATGGCCCTTGGGGTGCTCGACACAGATGCGGATTTTTGTTATTTTTCTTCTTTCTTGTACATTTCCTTTTTGTTGGTAGTTAGATTACCTTGTACTGCCGCAGGCAGATTTTGTTTCCTTCAAAACTTTGTACTTAAAAGATTATGAAATGAACAAACTTTTGCTCAAAAAGTGTTACATTTACATATCTCGTGTACTGCATCGCATTCCATCATGTTACACCTCAATGTAAATGGAATTGACTGATTGTCTGAAAATTGAACACCTGCACTGTAATAATCCGATAACTAAACAGCCAACAGCAAAATAAACCCAAGCAACCCACTGTCTGATTCTGGACACACAGCCCTTACTCTGTTGGGGATTGATCTGCATACAGCCCAAAACACAGCACTCGGTTCATCCTGCACACAGCAAACTCTGAACAAAAGGCCCAATCTGACAAGACGGACTACAGCGGTGAAACCAGCTGGAGTTGAAATACAATCGGATATAGAGAATGGCACAACATTCTGAGCATAAACGATTAACTTTCGGGAAAGGGGTTTTCTTAACCGGGGTATCGAGCCTACCACTGAACACAGCAGGGAGGACTCAAACAAAGAGGTACACGACCTAAACACAACGAGATACGCCCGCAAAAGACCTAAAACAAAGGTTGAGATGAACAAAACAAAAGACACGACATACAGACGCGTTAACGAAGATGGGGGACCTCGGACCACGAGGAGCCAGTTTCTCTGGGTATTGTTTCCCACCCTTTTCTCATTTGTGATTCTCACATCACTCTGGCACTCAAGCTCGGATTTTCTCTCAAAACCCTTTTCCTCACTTTTCTCTCAACTTACACCTCTCTATTCTTCATTCTCTCATTTTTTCATCCCTCCCCGGGGTGATGAATGGGTAAATAGAAAGATGTGGGTTCACGCTCGACACCGTTGGCTCACGGCTATTTCTTCTGGCGGGTAGAGCGCTCTTCTGGCAAGTACGTCGATGATGGGGGAAAGACAGAACGCCTGACCCAACTGTGCCCCTAGTTCATCATTTTAACCATTCTTTTTGTTTTGGTTTTCTTACTAAAACAAGTTTGATCAATATGAGAATCGGATTAACGTACTTGTTCAATTTTTGATTTGAAAGGCATGCAAGTTAGGCTATAAGCACTGAAAATTTTCCTTTTTGGGTCCAAGACAATGGTCCAGTTTTGGAAAATGGAATAGTTTTCGAGAAAATAGTCAACCTCAGTAAAAATTTTCAAAAACTATTTTACAAACAGCCAATGCTCAATGGGCATGGAACTTACTCTTTGAGATGCGCAACCTCGGATCGGAGGCAATGGAAAATTGCCCCTGGTTTGAAGGGGGTGGGAGGCAACGGAAAGTTGCCCCTAGTTTGAACGGCGTCTCGCGACGGCTCGTGGTAACGGAAAGTTGCCCCTTGTTTGGATGATGCCGCAGCAATCCGCAAATAGTCTTCATTGGCGGTGGTCGAGCTCTTGGACACAGCGATGACGAAGACGATCACAACAAATATATGGACACAGTCGCCTTGCGAGCGTTGGCGATTAGACTTTGGGATGAAATTGAAACCATTGCATGGACTGAGACGCTATGAAAGCGTTGGGGGCTGGACTTCATGATGAAGTTGCCTACGTATCCCAAACATGGGAATCAAGCCTTACGTAGTTCCGGTTAAGGTACACTTGGGTATTTTAACCTTCACTTTTCAGGCTCTAATTTTTGCCAAGGCGCCCGATGCGGGTTTTCGACCTTGCGAGCTTCTTTTTATTCTTCTTTTCTTGTGTTCATTTCTTTTTCTTCTTTTTTGCATTTGTTTTTTTTCTTTTCTTTTCTTTTCTTTTCATTGTTGTATTTTTTGCTTTTTTGTATTTTTCTCTTGCTCTAACTTTTGCCTGGGCCGCCCTTCCGGGTTTTCGGCCCAGCGAGCCTCTCAAGGGAAAAAGTGTAACAAGTCCATGCCAAATGGTTTTTGAAGTTGAAGCCTCTCTGTGTCTAGGAGAATGGCTGTTGCAATGTTTTGCAGGAGAATCCATCCCGGTTGCTCCACAAGCTTCTTCCGGCGAGATCTACTCTTTCTGATTCGGCTTGGGTGCCTCTTGCTCGAGGGCTGCCCCTAATCTGGCCATACAGACCTTACATGACGTTTGACCGTTGAACTTTCTGAACGTTCTGAACGGGTTCAAAGTTTGAACGGGTTGAATCTTGAGGCTGAGAGCGATCCTAAGCTGCGCAATCTCAAGAGTGGTTCCACACAGGTCTTCACAGGGCCGCGTAAAACATTTGTTTTTGAAAGTTTTTAAGAAAGCGACAAATCGCTCGGGCCGAAGATAGTGTGGAACCAATCTGGATCAAGCCAGGGTCCTTCTCAGTACTCATGCCGACAAGCATGGTTTCATTCATTAAAAGGCTTAGCATGCTTCTCTTTCTCTCAAATGATCAAAGTTTTGCAAAACCCGAGGAATTCCTTCATCTTCGTTTTTATCACCGCAGTGTCCGAAAAGTTTTGAAAAACTTTAGGTTAATGCAATGAGTTTGGCGCGCAGGAGAGCAGGCGAGATGTACTGTCAATCCATTCAAGTCCTTTGGCACAACTAGCCCAAAACACATAATAAGCACGGAAACATGATAGCCGCAGCCGTTTCATTCAAGTTTCTTGGATGTAACTGGCTCCACAGCAGAGACAGACTCAAAAAGATAGCAAAAAGGGTAAATACAAAATGGCGTTCGAGGCAACAACCCCCGAATCGCTCGACATCCTATACAACGGGACTGACTCGGTAGCACAAGACAGACCCAAAAACAAAAAGACTGACTCAAAGCAAAGAGGCAGACTCAAAACAAAACTGAGAACTGACCCAAAACCCCAAGCCAGAAGCTACAAAACTGCATTTACAAATGCTCAAAAAGTGCGTGCCAAACGCCACATCTGAAAATACAACGAGCGCCGCCCGCAGGTGGTCCAACCCCTGATCACAAATTTGCAGTATCCTCGAAATCCAACAGCTCAGTAGTGACGGAATTTGCCGAGGTAGGTGGAAGAATGACCTCATTATCGATCAGATCCTGCACTTCATGACGAAGGCGAAAACAACCGTCGGTGCTGTGGCCGGACTGTTGGTGGTACGCACAGTACAAGGTAGCATCGTGCGTGGCGGGGAGATTCTTCGGGAGTGGCCGAGGCTCCAGGGGTTTAAGATGCCCCTTTTTAGCCAATATTAGAAATGCCCTAGACAAAGGCATGTAGAGGGCGTGAAAGGCTCTGCGTCCTCGAGGCAGATACTTTGAAGTTTGAGGACTCTTGCTAGATGTGCTAGCGAAAGGGTCGGCTGGTGCTGCCTTGGCCTTTTGACCCCGGCTGGCGCTGCCTTGGCTTTTTGACCCTTCCCCGGTGCAGGGTTGGGAACGACAGGAATTGTCTAGGCATGACGGGGCCCGTACCGATTTCCTGCCTGGCTTGAATTACCCTCGGGTGGAGTGGGGAAAGCATCCTCCACAGTCTTTGCCACAACTGCGGATACCTGTTGCTTGTTCATCCCGCCGGCTTTCAAAGCCTGGACTGCCCACAGCAGCTGTTCAATGGGGTCGGCATCTGCCTTCATTTTGTCTTTTCTTCCGGCCTCAGCCTGGTCAAGGGTTTGGGTTGCTACTTCAGAGCGAAGCCCGGTTGTTGCTGACATGTCGTGGCTGTAGCTGGAAACCACCTCTGGCTGGCTGAGCTCTATCACAATCCGCCCCAGCAGCGGGGGCTCCTGCGGTATGAAATTCCCGGCACACGGTGCCGCTGGGGGCGAAGCTGACATCCCGTAGGCGAGATCCGCCACAGTCCTTTGGAGATCACCTATCATCCCCATCAGTTCAAAAGCAGTAGGCTCGCGAGCCTGGTATAACTGGGGAGCCCAACCCGGGTGCATAACAGGCGACCTAGGTGGATGTGACACATCAACGCTGGCCTCACCTTGCGGGGTGATCCCTTGCTCTAATGCAGTCGTCATAACTACAATCTCTTCTGAATTCTGCGTCATCGTTAGCCCCGCCTCGGCAAGGGGGACACTGACTATGCTGTACCGGTTCTGGATACTCTGAACTGAAAGGAGAAACAAACAGCATTTCAGCCCAAAACGTATCAAACACTGGCATGGTTGAACAATCTGTACCCTACCGCTGATCACTGTTCCTAGAAATTACTATCCCAAAACTGAACCCGATACCCGCAGATAACTGATTCTCATAACTGACACTGATACCGGTGTCCTCAGGTACGATACTCAAACTTGCAAACTGATATGCACTTTCCCTGTAGAAATACATTCTAAAAAGCACATAGCAAGTAAAGAGATCCAAAACACCCCTATGTTGGGGTAGGGTTTCCCTGTCCTATTTTGTCAAGAGCTAGGGTTTCACTACGCACACAGCGGTTTCAAACAACTTAGCATCAGGTAAGCAACCTGTCCTAGTTTGGGATGGTCACTATGGATCCGAATATGCACTAGGTCGAATGGTCAAAAAGGGTGCCCCGATGAAACCGGGGTTTGTGTTCCCATGCTGTCAGAGCCCATAGCCGGTCAGCCTTATGGACATGCCTTGACAAGACAAGCCTCCGGCAAACCGTTCAGGAATGGCAGATAGCAAACACTGTGTTCCTAGGCGCACCAATGCACATGCAATGCAAAGAAACACATAAATGAAATCAAAACAGGACATCACGAGTTCGAGTCAAGCTCCCTAAATTCCCTAGCAGTGTCGCCAGAAACTGTAACACGTCCGCGAGGGACCCCGCTACAGTTCGGACTCGATTTTGTGTCACGGTTCTTAATCTTGAACCAAAGAGTCCAAATCTGGCAAATCGTTTTGAGAAACAGATTTTGAAAAAGTAGTGCCAAACATGGACTGCTTTGCCAGATACAGAGTCGCCACCTAAATATTTTTTAAAACGGGGAAATTTAGGAAACCCTGACTCGGTGCCGAAGGCCACATGTCCGTCATCACCGGAGTTGTCTCGGCTCGGGAGCTTAGGTACGATCGGGGAAGGTCAGCTATGAGCACCCCCTTTCGCCCGGTCCGAAGACCGGCCTCTACTAACCATGATATCCGATTTTGAATACGTTATGTGTTCTTATCCCATTTATTAGCCTAGAATTACTATGTTATGCGCGCAGCAAACAAGTATAGACTAGATTGCCTAATTTGGAAACAAGCATTGCATATCCGTTCGGTTTTGAAAAGCGCTTTGGAATTTGCTACTCGCAAGTAGGCTAAAATACGGATTTCAATGAGTTTTTCCAACTCAAACAATCCAACCTCCACCCACAGGCATTAAAATGGTTTAACACATAAGCACTTAGCCGCATGGCAGGCATACTTTCATGGTAACACTCACACACATGTGGGATGCTAAAGCATAAATACTTACATCGTACTCCGTGCCAAAACAATAAACTAGTTAGCAAACATGCATGTCCTAGTTCATGTCAATTTGACTAATGCAATACATACAGGATGCAGCTAGATAAGCTCGGCTAATCCTAAACATGTCATGTGAAAATGCACAACCATCACATATTCAGTTTTGAATTTGAAGTACAGATGCAGTTAGCGTGATGTACCGAGCTTAATGTATGCAATTCAAATGCATGAATGCACGCATGCATAGCATAAGGTATGCTAAATTGAACATGTCCTATTACTAACCATCAAAGCAGGTAAGTAAAAGGGAAGAAAGAAGTGGGGATTGGAAAACATACACACCACCCACACACACTTATTACAGATTTGCCCTCGCTCGGAGGGACCGAATAAATATTACAAATTAATTAACTACGCAAGCTAATTAATATTACAAATTACCTAATTTAATTAAAAAATTAAATAAGCTAAGAAAAGCAGTAAACCGCCTCGGGAAATGCGCCGCCATGCATAGGCTGCCTCTGTTTTCCTTCCTTCACTCCACTGGAGATTGTCAAAACCTCAGGACTGTTTCCTTGGACATCAAGGATCACCACCGGCTAGATGGAATTGTCACCGGCAGTGTGGTATGGCCACCGGCACAAAATGAAGCTGTCGGCAGAGAAATCATTGCCGGTCGGCACTTTACACTGCCGGTCGGCAGAGTGTTCCTGCAGAATCTGCAAATGACAGCAACAGAGGGCAAGACAAAGCATGGCAGCACAATTCAAGGCATATATGTACCAACCATGTCCCTTATCATGGTAATGACTCAAAGGGACATGTGTCTCGATTCTCGGACCACCAATCACGCATTTCCATGGGTGATGGCCCAAGGGATCAAGTATGCAACTTTCATGTCAAATGAGATGCAAATCAATCAAACAGACTAAGGCCCAATTCCTATCATCAAATCAAGGAACAAGGCATGCATGCAAGATGCAATGCAACCTAGGCATACAAGCTAAGGATGCAACATGGCATGGCAACAAACTTATGCAAGCATGCAAGCAAATATGAGGCCATGCAAACCAAATAGAGGATGGACTTAAACATGAATTAGGCAGCCCTAAATAGGCCTAAAACAGTGGCCAAAATGCCTAAACATGAGGGACCAAAAACATACACACATGCACATAATTGAGGGCCAACATTTAAGCACAAATTGAACAACCCTCAAACACATTTGAAAGGGGGATGACGTGGGCAGTTAATATGCAACATAAGCTCTGAAAATGCATATTAGGATGGTGCCAAACCAAGCAACAAAATCAAGCCAAACATGCAACAAATAGTCCAAGTGTTCAAAGCAAACCAAAGGGGCATTAAACTACATTTAGCAAGACCAAACATGGCATGGACTAAATGACTAAAACAGAATTTTAGCACATAACATAAGGCCCAAAAGACCACTTAGATGGCATCTAAATGGCTCAAATTCAAAGGCATGCACAAGTGCCAAAACATGGAGTATGTCACACATGCTTTCAAAGCATTAAGGAGGCATGCAAGGCGATCACACAAGCATGAAAATGGGACTGAAATGACACGTAGGGTGGTCCCAAATCACCAAATCAATGCAAAGAGGCCATGCTATACATGCACACACTTAAGGCCAACAAGCCAGAATGCAAAGGGGCTATATGATGCATGCTAAAATCAACCCAAACACTTATGGACAGATCTAAAACATGTCAAAATAAGCACATAATCTTCACAAAACTAAGCCTAAAACATGCTCCAACAAAGGCTAACAACCTAGCGCATATTAAGGCATAAACAAGGCATTACATGGCAATTATGCTAAGCATGCATGGAGTACCAAAACCAAGTAAAAAAACAGAGGCATAACATGACATATTAAGCATAAAAAGCAGCCAAGTCATGGTCAATACACACTCTAGCATAGGCTCCCTTTAGAGGCCAAAACATGTCCTTTTCAAGGACAAGGAGAGGGGGTGGCCCTCCCCTTCTTGAGACTTCAAGGCACCATCTCCACCACTGAAATCCCTCAAGATTTCAGTGGTGAAGAGGCCCAAACACCAAAGTCCCGAAACTAGCACAAAATAGCACAAAATGAGGCCTTTCAAGGCCTAAGAGGGGTCAAGCACCCCCAAACCAAAAAACACTCTTAATAAACAATAAAGAGGGCCTAAAAACATAACTTTTTTGTGTTATACAATAAGCACGAAAATAGCTCTAAGATAGGTAGAAAATCAATGCAAAAATGGGGAAAAAAAGGGGACTAGATTCTCACCCTTGAAGACCCCTTCACAAATGGTGCTCCAATGACCCTCCTTGGCTTGAATCCAACACCAAAACTTCAAAATCAGTCCCTTAGAACCTCAGTAGCTAGAGGAAGGTGAAATACTAGGTGTTTGTGTGCAATAGTATGGACTAAACACTATTTTACACACACAAGAGGGGAAAAAGAGAGAGATAGGATGTGTATGTAACTCAAACCCTAAAACCAGAGCTTGGTCTGTGTTTTTCTCTCCCTAAAATGTGTAAACTCTCTAACCCTTGCAACAAGAGAGAGCCCCTCTCTATATAAAAGTTTCTTGTCTTGTAAAGCTTACAAGACAAGCTTTATAAGAGGGAGATCCCTCCATACACGTGTATGGAGGGGAGCAAAAGCAAGACAGCTGTCTTAAAATATCTGCAAAAGCACATGCACAGTAATCGGCCGGCCAAAAATGCCATCTTGGCCAAAAATAGTGCCGACCGGCACAAAATAGTGCTGACCGGCAACAAATAGTGCCGGCCGGCAATAAACATTGCCGGTGGCAGCAAAAACCAGCCGGTGGCTTCTAGTCACTGCCGGTGGTGGGTGGGGATGGTCTACAAGCCCTACCCTGCCTCTCCAAGGCAAAACACAAGTGTTTGGTATGAAACCAAACACTAAACGGTCGAGTTCGGGGATCCTGAGGCAAGGCGCGCGAGCCGAGACCTCCGGGAACTCCAAACAAATACAAATATGGATAATCACCGAGTGTTCAAACGGTGACATCCAAGTCTTGAGGACGGTCAAAAATGGGGTGTCTACAGATGTACCGAGCCCGGTGCATGCAAGACAAATGTATGGATGCACGCATGCATAGCATAAGTTATGCTAATTTAAACATGCCCTAATCTACCTTCAAAAGCAGATAAATAAAAGGGAAGAAAGAAGTGGGGATTGGAAGACATGCACACACACGCACCCACACTTATTACAGATTCGTCCTCGCCCGGAGGGACCAAATAAATATTACAGATAATTAACCTACAAGCTAATTAAATATTACAGGCCATCTAATTAGCTAAGCAAATTAACTAATCTAAGGAAAACAGATATACCGCCTCGAGAAGAGAGCCTAATGCAATGCATGCTCGGTCCTGCTCGGAAGTACACTTCCATGCGCAAGCTGCCTCTGTTTTCCCTGCTATACTCCTCTGAAGGCTGCCAAAGTCTCAGGATGTGCTTACTGGATGTTGAGGAGTGCCACCGGCTGGAGGGAATCATCACCGGCTGTGATTTGGTGCCCATCGGCACACAATGAATCCATCGGCCACCGATTTATTGCCGGTCGGCACTCTATGCAGTCGATCGGCAAGAAGTTCCTGCAGAACCTATTTGATAGCAGCAGAGGACAGAACTTTGCATGGCAATGCAATTCAAGCCATATATGCACCAATCATGTCCCTTATCATGTGAGTAAGTCAAAGGGACATACTCCTTAGTTCTCAGACCATCAATCGCGCATTTCCATGCGTGATGGCCCAAGGGACCAAGTGTGCATACTTTGATGTCAAATGCAATGCAAACCAACAAACCAAAGCCCAATTCCTATCACTAGATCAAGGAACAAGACATGCATGCTAGATGCAATGCAACCTAGGCATGCAAGCTAAGGATGCAACATGGGAATGCAAGATGTACATGCAAGCATGCAAACAAACATGCAAGGTAAGCATGCAAGCAAGCAAAGGATGGACTTAAGCATGATTTAGGCAGCTCTAATTAGGCCCAAAACAGTGGCCATAAGTGCTACGAAATGAGGACTAAACACACATACACACATGCACATGTTAAAGGGCTAACACTCAAGCACAAAAGGGCAACTCTCAAGCACCCTTGAAAGAGGCATAACATGGACTAATGGCATGCAAGGTAAGCATTGAAAATCATGTTACGAAAGGTGCTAAGCCAATTAAACAAGATAAACAAGACATGCAAACAAAGCCAAAAACCCAAGACAAGCCAAGAGGCTTAAACCAAGACTAAGTCAACCAAGCCTCACAAGGCTAAGAGGACTTAAAATAGGTCTA
The DNA here is from genome assembly GCF_055761805.1 of Camellia sinensis. Lineage (NCBI taxonomy): Eukaryota > Viridiplantae > Streptophyta > Magnoliopsida > Ericales > Theaceae > Camellia > Camellia sinensis. The sequence goes on from NC_138970.1 coordinate 12,645,646, forward strand.
ATGCGAACCTAAACAACACCCAAGGGACACCTAGATGGCATCTAAGTTGCTCAAATTCAAAAGCATGCACAATGACCAAAACATGGAGCATGCAAGACAAGCTTTCAAAGCTTCAAAGAGGCATCCAAGGCAAGCATACAAGCATGTTAAAGGGACTGAAATAACATGGCAAATGGTCCCAACCCACTAAATTAAGGCAAGGATGCATGCTATACATTCACACACTTAAGGCCAACAAACCAAAAATGCAAAGGGGCTATACTAAGCATGCCAAAGTCGACCCAAACAACTAAGGACAGATCTCAAACATAGCAAAATAAGCACAAAAGCTTCACAAAGTCAAGCCTAAAACATGCTAGAACAATGGTTTACAACCTAAGGCATGTTAAGGCAACAAAGTGGCATTACAAGGCATGTATGCTAAGAAAGCATGGTGTACCAAAACCAACATACAACAATGCTATTTCATGGCAAAATAAGCATAAATAACAGCCAAGGCATGCTCAACATGAGGCTTAGCTAGGTGCTCATTAAAGAGGCAAAAATGGCCCTTTTCAAGGACAACAAGGAGAGGGGGTGACCCTCTCCTTCTTGGGACTTCAAAGCACCATCCTTACCACTGAAATCCCTCAAGATTTCAGTGGTGAGGAGGCCCAAACACCAAAGTCCCGGAGCTCGCCCAAAATGGCACAAAATGGAGCCTCTCAAGGCTTAAGAGGGGTCAAACACCTCCAAACCACAAAACACTCTAAACAAACTATTTAGAGGGCCTAAAAACAGAACGTTTTTATATTATACACTAAGCTTAAAAACATTTCTAAGATAGGCTAAAATAGTATGTAAAAATGGGGAATAAAGGAGTAAGATTGTTACCCTTGAAGACCTTCTTCAAAAATGGTGGACCAGTTGCTTCCTTGAGCTTAAACCAGCCCCAAAACTCTGAAAACAATCCCTTAGAACCTCAATAGCCAAGGGAAGGTGTAATGGTAGGTGTTTGTGTGCAATACTATGAACAAATACACCTAGAACACTCAAGAGAGAGAGAGATATAGAGATAGAATATATATAAGCTCTAACCCTAGAACCAGAGCTTTTAACAATGTTTTTCTCTCTAAAATGTCTAACCCTAAGCAAGGGAGAGGGGAGCTCCTCTTATAGAGGAGCCAAACTTGTAAAGCTTACAAGGTAAGCTAACAAGAAGGCCATCCCTCCATACATGTGTATGGAGGGGAACAAAATGCCATACAGCTGTATTAAAATATCTGCAAAAGCAGATGAACAGTAGTCGGCTGCTCAAAATTGCCATCTTGACAAAATGGGCTGCCGATCGACAACAAAGAATGCCGACCGGCAATATACATTGCCGATGGCAACAAAACACCAGCCGGTGGCCTCTGGCCATGGCCGGTGATGTGTGGGGATGCCTCACAAGGCATTCCCTGCCCCTCCAAGGCAAAACACAAGTGTTTGGTGCAAAACCAGACACTAAACAGTCGAGTTCGGAGATCCTGAGGCAAGGCGCGTAGCTGAGACCTCCGGGAACTCCAAACGAACACAAACATGGATGATCACCGGGTGTTCAAACGGTGACGTCCAAGTCTTGAGGACGGTCAAAAATGGGGTGTCTACAGTACGCTAGAGCAAAGGTTGTGTGGCTCGAGCGAAGCCACTTATGGAAAAACATGTGAGATTAGTTCCTCGCTCGAGCTAGAGAGTCTTTACTCGAGCGAGCTTCGCTGTTCCAGATTTCTATAAGTATCTGTTTTAATCCTAAACTAGGATTAGGTTTTTGAGATCTACTTTGAGGTTTTCTAAGGTTTTCTTCTGGAGTATTTTTGTGAGTTTTCCTTGATAATTTGAGTGAGCATTAAACTCATGAATTGATAAGCACATATTAAGGAGGTTGATTGATTATATACAAGAGTGTTCTTCTTCGGTGGAATCCGGAGATTCAAATGTGAAGTTTCAAAGGAGTTTGATTCTGTACGTAGTCGTTGATTCGGCAAGTGAAGTTGTGGATTCAACTTCAGATTAATCAATTCCGAGACGCAGGCTTGTTGAAAGAGTTATAGAAGGTTCGAAGACAAATTGGATGAGTTTGGTAATTTGTTTGTTATCTTTATAATCTTTCTTTCTTCAGTAGTGGATTGATTAGTAGCGTTTCGCCCATGGTTTTTTATTACAATTGAAGGTGCTTCAATTGTGGTTTTTCCACATAAAAATCGTTTGTGTCGATTTATTGTTTATTTCGAAAACAACAATCTAAATCACTTTTGTAAGTGCTTGATGATTTAGATTGTGTATTTTGATTGATTGGGAATTGGAATATTTAAATCTTGATCTAATCACGAATCACTTAGGATTTGCAATTAGTATCAGAGCAGGTCACTCTTTGTTTTTATCAAAACTATAGGAGTGTGATTTTGTGTGATTGGTGATATGGATTCAATTCATGAAGGTAACTCGACCCATAGACCTCCGTTACTTGATGGTACAAACTATTCTTATTGGAAAGCTCGTATGAGAGCGTTTTTAAAATCCATCGATGAGAAAGTTTGGCACTGTGTGCTCTATGGGTGGAGTGAACCTACTGTCACCATTGATGGTATTGAGATTCCCAAACCCCTTGATAAATGGGACACAACCGACTATCAAAACTCGAGTTGGAATAGCAAGGCTCTCAATTCCCTTTTTTGCTTCGTTACACCTGAAGAGTTTCGTCGTATCTGCACGTGTGAGGTAGCAAAAGAGGCTTAGGACATTCTTGAAACGATTCACGAAGGTACTACTTCTGTCAAAAGGTTAAAACTTCAACATCTCACATCTGCCTTTGAAACCCTTTTTATGCGTGATGATGAGACGTTTGATGATTTCTATGCTAAACTCAGTGACATCGTGAATTCCTGTTTCACACTCGGTGAAAAAATCCCTGAAGCTAAAGTTGTTGGAAAAATTTTGAGGTCATTACCCGAAAGGTTCCAATCAAAAGTGACCGCCATTGAGGAGGTTCAAAATGTTGATACCCTCAAGCTTGATCAATTGGTTGGAAACCTGTAGACTTATGAAGCCCACAAGATTTCTAAGAAAAAACAAAAAGATAGTGTGGCTTTCACTAGTGCTTATGAGACTGCAAAAACTCCTGAGACTGAGTTTGATTTAGAGTCTGAGATGACGGCTATGTTTACTAAGCAGTTCAAAAAAAATTTAAAGAAAAAGAAGCCTAATTTCAGAGGCCCTATTTCAAAAGACAAGAGTAATGATAAACCCAAAACTTTTCCACCAAAACTTGCTCCAAAAACTAAAAGATGATTTGACTTCTTTAGTTGTTCACACTGCTCTAAAAGCATATGACTCACACATGTGGTATCTTGATAGTGGGTGCTCTCGTCACATGTCAGGTGACAAATCCTACTTCACCTCTCTTGAAAAATATGAAGGTGGAATTGTTACCTTTGGAGATGGTGGCACTTTGAGAGTCATTGGTAAGGGCTCTATAAGTGTAGCTGGTCTTCCCAAGCTTGAAAATGCATTACTTGTTGATGGTCTTAAAGCAAATCTTTTGAGCATTAGTCAAATGTGTGATTCCCACCATGAAGTATTGTTCTCAAAAAATAAATGTGAAATTTTGGATAAAAAGGGAAATATTGTCTTGCATGGGGTTCGCACATCTGATAACTGCTATGGGATTGTTACTACTAATGATCTCACTTGTCACTCTGCCATCATAAGTAACATTGATTTGTGGCATCAAAGATTAGGTCACACGAATTTTAAAGACCTAACTAAGATAGCCAACAAAGAGCTTGTGAAAGGAGTACCTAAACCGGGTAAGAATCTGAATCATGTGTGTGGACCATGTCAACTTGGGAAACAAACCCGTGCCCCTCATAAAAAGGTGACTAGCTTTACAACCAAACGTCCTCTTGAATTGGTTCACATGGATTTAATGGGACCTACTCGCACCGAAAGCATTGGAGGTAAAAGATACATTTTTTTAACTGTAGATGATTTTACTCGATTTTCGTGGGTAAATTTTTTAAGGAAAAAATCTGATACGTTTGATGCTTTCCAGGCCTTAGTCCTTAAAATCCAAAATGAACAGGGTGTCGCCATTGGGCGTATCATAAGAATCCTAACTGATCATGGTCGTGAGTTTGAAAATAGTTCGTTTTCGGATTTTTGTGATATGCATGGAATTAAGCATGAATTTTCTGCACCTATTACACCACAACAAAATGGAGTGGTTGAGAGGGAGAACATAGTTGTTCAAGAAATGGCTAGGGTCATGCTCCTTAGTAAGAAACTTCCTCCAAAGTTTTGGGCTGAAGCCTTAAATACTGCTGTTTATGTCATAAATCGCATGTATTTAAGGCTCGACACTTTACAAACTCCATATGAATTGTGGAAGGGATTGAAACCTAATGTAAAATACTTCAAAACTTTTGGGAGTAAGTGTTACATTTTCAAAGATAGAGAGCCTTTGGGAAAATTTTGACTCCCAAAGTGATGAAGGCATTTTTCTAGGGTATTCAACCACTAGTAGGGCTTTTCGAGTCTATAACCAATGAACTTCTTCTTTAATGGAATCAATCAATGTGGTTATAGATGACACAGGTTCCCCTACTCCAGCAACAAATGAGGATGAAAATGGTGAGTCTCCAATCTTGGATACTGAACCACAAAGTCAAAGAGAAACTAAGGTCCAATCACAAGAAATTGAGACAGCACCATCCTCACAGGTAAGTCAGAGTCCAAAGAGTGCTCAGAAAGACACCACTACTGATGCTTCTGTCACCGCAAGTCCTGAGTTCAAACCATTAGCAAGGGTGAAACTGAATCATCCAGCTCAACAGGTGATTAGAAATGTATCGGATCGAATAAAAACCCGAAGATAGATTCGGGATGAGGTATCTCATATGTGTCATGTTTCATTAATTAAACCTAAGAATATTAAAGAGGCCTTACTAGATGATAGTCAGGTTAATGCTATGCATGAAGAATTAGGTCAATTTAAATGTAACAATGTTTGGACTCTAGTTCCCAGACCTAGAGACATGAATGTGATAGGTACCAAGTGGATCTTTAAAAATAAATTTGATGAGAATGGTACTGTGGTTAGAAATAAAGTCAGGTTGGTTGCTCAAGGCTACACACAAGTAGAGGGTGTTGACTATGATGAGACATTTGCCTCAGTTACATGTCTCGAATCTATTCGTATTTTACTTGGTGTTGCTTGCTTTCTTGGTTTTAAATTGTTTCAAATGGATGTGAAAAGTGCCTTTCTGAATGGGTACTTGAAAGAAGAGGCTTATGTTGAGCAACCAAAAGGGTTTGAGGACCCTAAATGTCCAAACCATGTCTACAAGTTAGACAAGTGTAACAACCTCGGTTCGTAATTAACTACTAATTCGTAATTAAGGATGTTAATTAAGTGGTTAAAAAAAAGTTATGTGTTTATTATGTATTTTGTATGTTATTTGGGCCTTCAATCTGCTACTCGTAGCAATATCTATCATGATTTATGCTTTGATATGAAATGATTTATGCTTTGATATGAATTTGATAGCCTAAACGGTCTCAGAAACTGAAATTGAGTACGTGGATTGACTAATTAGAATTTTTGGAATCATCTGAGAAGTTTTGCTAAAAACTGATTCAGTTTAGTAAAATCGCATGTGATTAAATTAAGCCTTAATTCGAACTATTTTTGAATAATTGAATTTTGTGCTAGCCTTGACTAATTAAGGTTACTTGTGTTTGATTTAAATGATGCATGATTGGTACATAATCTAATCCTAATAATGATCCAAGATGTGATTAAGTGTATGATGTGCTAAGACATTTTGTGGTGTTGAGTGTAGGGGATTAAAACCCTTGTGTGTGTGTGTTAGAATTTTGCATGTGTGTGGATGTGTATTGTGCTCAAAGTGAGGTGTGTGTTGTGTATATTCTGATGAATTGGGAATGTTGTACCATTCATTTGGCTTCATTGAGTTCATCCATGTCTTGAGCTAGAGAGAGAGATAGCTCATTCTAGAGAGAGAAGCTTGTTTTTGTGCTAGAGATTAAAGAAACTAGGAGGGTTCATCTCACATTTCTGAAATTAAAGCCTTGGGTAAGGATTCTATGTCTAATTTCTGTAGCTATTCCTCCATGCATCATGATTTCATCAAGTTTTGAGCTACTTTCATGAGAATGCAAGAAAATGGGTCTTTGAACATGTAGATGGCTTTCATGAGTATTCATGGTAGATCATCTTTGAATTTAATCATTTTGAGTTTGAGTTTTAAAGTCCTTGCATGCATGTGAGCTTTAATCATGTCCATGTTTCAGAAATTCATGAGTTTCTTGATCACCACTTGCATGTTATGAAAACCATGAAAAGAGTTGAAATATTGCATGAAGGAATTTTGATTCAAATATTTCAAGAATTGATGAGTTTTTGAATAAAAGATGTTTCAAGGGTCTTGTATTGAAGTTTTCTAAAGCTATTTTATGTGTTTGATCAAACCATGCAAGACCGTAAGGTTTGAAGCTGGTTTGGAAGCCATTTTTGTTAAGCTTGGTGCTTAGAAATTTACAGTTGGCTCGAGCGAAGAAGTGGTGGCTCGAGCCAACATAACGAGCTCTCAGAATTTTGAACTCTGCAGAAGCTGGCTCGAGCAAGCTCTGTTTTTGCTTTCTGCTGGCTCTAGCCAAGAAAAGTTGGCTCTAGCCACCAACTTATTTTCAACAAGTTTTCAAAAGATGTTTTAAGTACATATCTTCACTCTCATCTCTTTATGGGCATTCTTAGGCATGATTTATGAGTTGTCAAAGATTAATAAGCTAAGAAACAACATAAGTAAGTGAATTAGAAAATATGTGTTGAATACGAGTATATGGGCAATATGAACAAGTTATGTAGCATGGAATGAATGGGAAATTAAAGTGAGAAAGCTAAGCCAAGTATGGCCACATGAATGAGTAATAATGAGACATGTTTTGTGCTATGTACATTTATGTTTGTAGGTCAAGACTCAAATACTGACCAACCGTTTCTGGAAGCCCACTGTGAGTAACATTTCTGTAAAGATATGTTGATATAAATTATGTTTTAATTGTCATTGATAAGCTATGGTTTCTTGAAATGCTATCTTGATTATGTGAGTGAATGTCTTATTTGTGAATCTATTATGGCATCCACAGATAGTCCCAAGTCATGGGGGACGACATGTAAATGCGGGTCCATGACATATATGTGATACGAGATCTCGTTAGCCACTTCATTGTGGTGATATGTGTTTAATCGGTATCCAGAACCGATTATTCTAGTCGGAGGACGATATATGATATGTTCTGTGAGATGTACCATTACGTTATGTTCTAATATGAGACTGATATGTTTGATTGTGATATATTTTTTTTACGGATATTGTATTTGGAATTCGTTCATTAACCCCTTTACTTTAATGTTATTCACTGGGCTCTAGCTCACTGTTTTTATATATGTATTTATAGGTGAGCGTTCTGGAGAGCAAGTGTAGGAGGGTTTTTATCGAGCCACTATTTTGAAGCCTACCAAGTGTTTTGGGTGCCTCCGAGTTGGGGCTAGGCCTGGAAGGTCGTTAGCAAGCTTTCGTTTATGTTATACATTTTTGTCCCGTATATCTATTTTTTTGTATAAGATATTGTGTTATATGTTATGTAATGTAAGTGGGTAAATTAACGCTTTTGCATGTGATTATTTGTTCATGTAGATGCACAACTCGTTGGACTATTGGTGTTTTGTTTATTGTTTTCGCAAGCCCCGATTATTTTGATTATACAGGAAGGCCTTCGGTAATCCAAGGATTACTAGCCGGTTATGATGCTAAACCTATAGGGCGGGTTTGGGTCGTGACAACAAGGCTTTGTTTGGGTTGAAACAAGCCCCTCGGGCTTGGTATGATAGACTTACTACCTTTCTTCTTGATAATGACTTTCAAGGGGGTAGTGTGGATAAGACTCTATTTGTGAAACATACTAAGTCTCATATTCTTGTTGCTCAGATTTATGTTGATGATATTGTGTTTGGATCCACTGCTGATCATCTTGTGAAATATTTTTCGGATTACATGACACATGAGTTTGAGAAGAGCATGATGGGAGAGTTGTCTTGTTTCTTGGGTCTTCACATTAAACAATCTTCTTCGGGTATGTTTGTTTCTCAGACTAAGTATGCTAAAAATATTGTGTCAAAGTTTGGTCTTGAGTCTGCCAAACATGCATGCACTCCCATGAGCACTAGTCTTCACCTTTCCAAAGATTCCTCTGGTATTGATGTGATCCTACCCTTTATAGGAGTATGATTGGGAGTCTTCTTTACCTGACTGCCAGTTGTCCTGATATTGCTTTCAGTGTAGGTGTTTGTGTCTGTTACCAAGCCAGTCCTAAAAAGTCTCATCTTCTTACAGTAAAACGCATCATTAAATATGTTAATGGGACATTAGGGTATGGGGTTTGGTTTTCTACTAATACTACAGCTGAAATTACTGGTTTTTCTAATGTCGACTGGGCATGGTGTGCTGATGATATGAAGAGTACATCCGGGGGGTGTTTTTACCTTGGGAATAATTTGGTTTCCTGGCATAGTAAAAAGCAAAATGCCATCTCTCTTTCGACTGCAGAAGCTGAGTACATTACTGTAGGGAGTTGTTGTACACAAATGCTGTGGATGAAGCAAATGCTTCATGATTATGGGATAGATCAGAACACTCTCACTCTTTTCTGTGATAATACAAATGCCATAAACATTTCAAAAAACCCTGTCCAACACTCTCGCACCAAACACATTGACATTCGTCATCATTTTATTCGAGAGTTAGTGGAAGAAGGCCTTGTTGTGCTTGAACATGTACCCACTGAGCATCAAAAAGCTGTTATTTTTACAAAATCCCTTGATCTTCTTCGGTTTGAGTTTCTTAGAAAGACCTTGGGTGTCGTGCTTAGTCACTAGGGTGTTACCTGTTACTTGAAGGGGAGTGAGTGATTGTTTTTTGTGTGCTTGGATGTTATAATCTCATAGTCATTGATTCCTATTATCTTTGCATTAAAAGTTTATATGAACACTACTCATGCTGCTTACAAGATCTCATTCTTTTTTGTTCATAGCTCATTCTGAATGCCCATACTCATTGACTTCATGATCTCATTCTGTACACATCCTTGAGATAAACTGTTGCAGGGGTTTCTGCACAAGTGATCAAAGTTCTCTATGGCCCACTAACAGTGTTTCTTGTACTTTTTCAAAGGAATTGACCTATACTAGTATATCATGGGTGATGTTGAGTCTCTTAACCATCTACCATCATTTGTTCACTTCCATGGTTTCTCCCTCAGTTCATTGAAGTCCGGGCATTAGGAAAAGGCTACCTCAGAGGCACCAACCAGGCCATCCTTTTTGATTTCATCCTTCTCTGGTTTGGTCTCCATACTCTTGAGCGTGCATGCCACTAGTGAGTGCCCACAAGAAAGAAAAGTTGAAAAAAAAAAGGAATCATTGATTGAGGGGGAGCCTTCACGTTTACTCAACAAATACCCCGTGATCCCTAGTGGTTTGACTTTTCTCTGTGATGTTCAGTTACTCTTGCTGGAGGTCTAGCCATCCGATCACTACGAGGATTAACTCTAGTTCTGTGGCCTCTCATGGATTGCACACACACACATTATTTTTGTGAGCTCTCGTGTTGGTTTCTGAGTTGTACATTCTCATGTAACTTATGTTCATTGTTTTGAGTTTATCGGACTTGCTCATGATTATTTGCTTCATCTTGTCAAAATTGCAAGTTAGTGGGCTTCATGGTTTGTAGATTATTTCATCTTAGTACCACCTTCATGCTCTTGTGCTCACTCACTTGTGTTTCAAGTTTCACGACATAGTGTGAGTATTGGTTTTTTTTTTTTTTAAAAAAAAGTTTTTTTTGTGTGTTTTGTTTTTTTCCCTCCTTCACTCGAGCGAAGGATTGCTCGCTCGAGCGTGCTTCTGCTACTGAGTTAGACCTGAGAGCGTGCGTTTTTGACTTGAGCGACAAGTTCTTGGCTCCAGCGACCCCTTGCGCATAAGTGTCCTCGCTCGAGCGACCTGTCGTGGTTTAAATACTGCTACTGTGTCTCTTCACTTCAGTTTTTGCCCTTTTTGCTTCGAGTGTTGTCTCTTTCACTCCCTTTGGGTGATTTCACTTCCATTTGTGTTCATTCCTTGGATTTCCTCTATCCAGCATTGTCATTTTTGGTAAGATTTCCTTTTCTTTTCTCTTTGTTTTATACTTCTCATTTTTTTTAGTGCGTTTGTGAGTCTGCTCTGTTTTAATCTAGGGTTCATCATTGATGATTGTGGTTATTTCATATGTTTTAGAGTCTCTCTTTTGCATTTTTGTTTAGGGTCTGGAACATTTTTGCTGGGTTTTTCTGCTAGGGTTTAATTTGGGGTTTTATTTTTAGTGTTTAATATACTAATCTATGTGGTCTTAGTACATTGATTTTATGTTTATTCTTTTAGCGATATCTCTATGTCTGTGGTCTTCACCCTATTTCTGTTTTTCCTCACATTCATCTTCTGCTAAAGTTTTATGTTTATATTTTTAACAATATTGGATTAATGGTGTTTTCATGGTTACTGTTGTTTTCTTTTAGGATTCTAATATTGTCACTGGGTATTGTGTGTTGTGGGTTGGTCAGTCATGGGTGAGCCTTCAAAACGTCACAAGACTACCGTTTCTCGTCCCCAATTCAACACTGACAAGTTCGAATCCAAGAAAAGTCTAAGCTGTTTAGGGAGTTTTATGCATCTCGTAAAGTCTATCTAGAGAGAAATGTCCTCCCCAGTGCTTTTGAGTTACTACCCATTCGTTCCTTGTTCAATTCCTTAGGAGGTGATCAAGTGTTGCATTTCTCGGGGCCGCAGAATCTAAGTCTTATTTGTGAGTTCTGTTGTAACATGCACTCCATTCGCAAAGAAATTCTAGCATCATTTTGCACTTGGGTTAGGAAGAAGTCTTTTGTCATTACTGGGGATGTTTTTCGTTTGTTTCTTAGCCTTCCCAAAGTCCCAAATTTTCATTTTCCTCTTCTTACTCGGACTGGTGTCGACTTTGATCGAGTTGCGTCTGAGCTTTGTGGTTTTTCCCGGACTTGGATCGCCGGGGCGCTCATTTAACAAAATGAGCTTCTTTCTCGGTTCCATCTTCGTAATATCATTGTTTGTGCTAATCTTCATGTGACCACTCATTCCTCGCACATTACCCAAGATTAGGGTTATGTGTTGTATTGCATCGATCACGGGCTTCCCATTGACCTACCCGAGATGATAGTCACGAAGATGATTTCTGTTTTTGAGGGATGTAAGTCCTTAGGTCTTCCGTATGGATGCTTGCTTACTAGATTTCTCACTTCTCTTGATATTCCTGTTTATGATGATGATGAGTTTGCTTCTCCTATGAAACCCGTTACTAAGTCGACAGTCTCCCAGAGTCAAGCTCATCTTCGGGGGGGTGTGTCGGGAGTTGGGGCATCTGATGCAGGTGATGATCCACTTGCTGAAGATGAGGAGTTTGATGCAGCCCCTGCTGGTGCACCGGATCTGCCTGAGATTTGTCCTAGATCATTTCGTGGCCAGCTGCAGCAATTTGAGCAGTCTGTCATACATTGGCTTGACAAGTTAGATGCTCGGATGGATACCCTTGATCGTCGGCTTGATGAGCAAAGCACGATGCTTTCACAGATTCTTTCATTATTTCAGATGCAGCAGCCCCCTTCTTCAGTCTAGTCTTTGACAGATATTTGACTCATGGTTTCTGGATAGTTTTTTTGTTCTTTTCTTGGACAAATTTTTCTTGGTTTGTTTATCCTTGTTTCTTTTGTCACTCCCGAACAAAAAGGGAGAGTATGTTTTTGGAGGGTATATATTTGGCTATATATATGGATATATGTTGCACACTTATGATGGTTTTTGCAGGAAGCATTGGAATAGCATTGGAATAGCATTGGAGTAACATTGGACTAATGTTTTATTTGGGATATTGTTCGGATAGTTCCAGATTGTTTGATTATTGTTTTCCATTGAGTTGGCTTGTTTAGTTTGATTATTGTTTTCCATTAAGTTGGCTTGTTTAGTTTGTATATTTGTTTTCTAGGAAATTTTGTCAGAAAGTTTTGTCTGGGTATTGACAAATGGGGAGATTGTTAGGTCCTTTAGTCTTGTCAATCCCGTGAACAAGCTTGTGTGATTGAGTTGTAAACTTCCTTTGTCTTGCTCGCTCAAGCAAAGGAGTGCTCGCTCGAGCAAAGGCTGCGTCTGGCAAAAAACCTGAGAATGATGAATGTACGCTCGAGCAAAGGTTGTGTGGCTCGAGCGAAGCCACTTATGGAAAAACATGCAAGATTAGTTCCTCGCTCAAACGAGTGAGTCTTCGCTCGAGCGAGCTTCACTGTTCCAGATTTCTATAAGTATCTATTTTAATCCTAAACTAGGATTAGGTTTTTGAGATCTACTTTGAGGTTTTCTAAGGTTTTCTTTTGGAGTATTTTTGTGAGTTTTCCTTGATAATTTGAGTGAGTATTAAACTCATGAATTGATAAGCACATATCAAGGAGGTTGATTGATTAAATACAAGAGTGTTCTTCTTCGGTGGAATCTGGAGATTCAAACGTGGAGTTTCAAAGGAGTTTGATTCTGTACGTAGTCGTTGATTCGGCAAGTGAAGTTGTGGATTCAACTTCAGATTAATCAATTCCGAGACGAAGGCTTATTGAAAGAGTTATAGAAGGTTCGAAGACAAATTGGATGAGTTTGGTAATTTGTTTATTATCTTTGTAATCTTTCTTTCTTCCGTAGTGGATTGATTAGTGGCGTTTCGCCTGTGGTTTTTTATTACAATTGAAGGTGCTTCAATTATGGTTTTTCCATGTAAAAATCGTTTGTGTCGATTTATTGTTTATTTCGAAAACAACAATCTAAATCACTTTCGTAAGTGCTTGATAATTTAGATTGTGTATTTTGATTGATTGGGAATTAGAATATTTAAATCTTGATCTAATCACGAATCACTTAGAATTTTCAATTGTCAGCACTTGGGGCCATTATATGTCGTAACAATATTACTCTTTCATTTCCAACAAATTCCGACTCATTGACTTTAGAGGAGAGTGATGAGCTGGTCTCTTTGGCCACTTTATGTCGTGATGTTGTGAAAATGGGATGAAACTTATTCCTATCATCCATGATCATGTCTAATCTCTTTCTGATCTTTGTGATTCTACGACTCATTTTTAATTTAAATCACAAATCAACTGTGTGTGAGGATAGAAAGAAATTGCTTACCCAAAACGTCCTCGTCACTTGACGTCGTAAAACTTCGTAGTGAAATTCATCGACGAGGTTATCTGCATCATAGAAAGCAGCTTGGAGTCTGTCAAACCATATCCCCCATCGCAATTGAGTAATTGTTATGGGCTTGATTCTGAGGAAAACCGCCATGACTGTACAGTCTCTTTGCATCTAAGAGCAAAGCTGTGATAGTGCACAAGGTTCCTGAGAGTGTGTACAACTCCTGCTCAACACCCCATGCCTTGCCAACTTCCCCCATTGCGCCGAACCCTATCTTGCCCAGAATTTTTCTTGCTAAGTCGAAAAGAATTGTTTCTACCATGTTCTAATTTCTTGATGATCAACAAGAAGTTGAAGAAGAAGAAGAATAAAGATTAATGGAAGCTAAGGTGGGTTGGGTTTAGCTGGGAAATAACTTAAGACTCAAACTATTATATGAATATTTGTTTTTGTACGGGGGCAAAATATCCTCTCCTTTCCGTACTCCTTGGATGTCGAGCTTCTCGTGATGGCGTCTATCTGTGCAACACAGAAATGGTGAGCTGCCCAGCGGTGGTGTGCCGGATAGACCCTCCGACGATCAAGTCAGACCACCGAAGGAAGACGAAGGCTATCAGAGAGAGAGAGAGAGAGTGTTAGTGATAGAGTGAATTTTGCATACCTTTAACGTTCCTCTTTCCTTCTATTTCTAGGCTGGCCATGCAGCCTCAAGATTATGCGCGCATTACCTCTGCTGTCCTTCCCTGGACAGGTGACAGTGCTCGCCTCTCACCACCTTACGCGTGTAAAGGCTTAGTCCTCCCACCAGTACACGCAGAACTGTCCAACGGTATTGATGCGTGCGTGGAGCAGATGTCCTCTCCCTCACGCCATTGGCCCAGGTGGCACACCTAACCGGAGTACCACGATCGGCCTATCCCATGTGGAGAACTGTCACCACATACACGCAACCGAGCTATGTGTCGCCGGCCTGCCCCTTTGGCAAAGGGGCCAAGGGATGATGCTCATGACTGGGCTGATATTGGCCGGTTTATTGTGGCTTACCAGTTCCGAGGCATGCCGGCCTCCATCCGTTCTACCTTCATCCGAGGTTATTTAGAATCTGTCTATCTCAGCTAACCGTTCAAAGGCATGCCGGCCTTCGCCTCGTCCTTGGTTTAGCCCGAGCTACTCATAGCCCGGTCTCGCCACTCGACTGCATGCCTTGCCAAATGTCTACAAGTCACAGCTCGATCGAGCGTAGTTCACGCCTGGTCTGCCGATCTCCTTGACCGAGCAAAACAGATCCACCGGCTGTGTCAGTAGAGGAAATAGCGCGGCGCCGTGAAGTTTGTCACGACCGGCACTATCGTAGCTCGGCCATACTAACGGTGCAAATCTCCCCTCCCAATTGCCCTTTAATCCCATCCGAGCTAATCGTGATTGGGGTTACCCTAGTGACCGAGCTAACGGTCCGTGATTTGCACTATTTCTGAGCTGAGCATGACGGCATCACTTCCAAGCCGAGCATGATTGCATCATTTCCGAACTGAGCAAGCCGAGCATGATTGAATCATTTCCGAACCGAGCATGATTGTATCATTTGTGAACCGAGCATGATTGGGGTCAAACGGCGTCGCCGAGCAATCCCATTTGATCGGTAATTACTTCAGCAGTCTTATTAATGGTCGTACAGCCGTACTGACAGCCGCGTTCTCAGTGCCATGTGGCCTCACGCCATTGGATCGTACAACCAGCTGTCTTGCACGCGCTGGAATTCAAACGGCGCAACCGTTTCGGCCTTTTTTCCCCCTCTTTATGCACAATCCAAGAGTCATTCGAACTGGAACTGGTGGAGTGGAGGGGGCCTTCGTGCCCCTTGATTCACCAAGCCTCAAAGCCAAACCTCTGAACTTGATATGAACAGTTCGGATTTGGACTGAACCGAGCAAAATGCTCATTTAGATCCGTAGGTAGAGCTATAGCCGAGCAAAAACTGTTTGTGGCCTCTCGCTGAGGCCGCAACCGAGCCGAATATAATTAGGTCAGTAAATAGACTGAACCGGGCTGAAAGCCTGAAATCTTTACTTGGTGCCTTGACCGAGCTGAAAGCTCGATTAGATCCGTCAATAGATTTGAACCGAGCTAAAACCAGCCTTGACTGAGCTGAAATGAGAACCAAATCAGGAAGGCTAAATCAACCATGTCGTTTAGCCGAGGTAGGAGTTAGACCGGCCAGATACCCAAAAATCCTTTCACTGAGCAATTTCCAATAAGAGCCGTGCAATTTATGTCGTGCTAACCCTTGGGATTATTTCTTAACAATGCAGAACAAACTAGGACCAACCAGGAGAGCACTATCACTGGTGGAGCTCAAAGAACGAGCAAAAACACCAACATTTTTGACCGAGATACAAAACCCAATAAGACCGAGATAGATGGGGAAGTACCAATTTATGGTTAGCTCGCCCGGCGCGATGGCGGAGTTTCGTAGGGAGTACAACATTCCTGACGACGTCGTCTTAGAGCTCACCAAAAAAGGGAGACACCCCTTGGGGAGATCTAGACCGGTGTCCGTTCACGGTAGTTTCAATAGTTGAAGGTGGACTTCGTTTCTCGGTCCAACCCTTGATCTGCGAATTTTTGAGGCAGACAAGGCTTTGCCCGACCCAAGTCTCCAACAATACGTACAAGATAATAAATGGGGTCACCGAGCTAAACCGGAGGCTCGGTCTCAATCTCGGTCTGGCTGAAATTTTCCACCAATATAGCCTCAGTAAGAATAAAGGTGGGTTTTGTTGGTACCTCAAAGTGAAGAAGGGCCGAGCAAAACTCATCAAAGGTAACCCGAACAAAGAGGCCAATGACGATGACTTCTTGTGGGTTTCTGGTCGATATGAAGACACCGAGGCACCCGTACCGGGATGGTATATTAGGAAAGATTTTGGCAGTGCTGGTGAGTAGTCCGGCTGACCGCACTATATTCTTTCTGCATTTTTTTTATATATATATTTTTCATCGGTCTAACACTCGTCTTCTTTTGCAGATAAGCACTTGGCAGCAGATTACATCCGGCTGAGGAACAGGAGTCATCGAAACTCCTCGGCTTCGAACAGACCTACCACTACACTGCACTGCGCAAGAGCCGGGTTACCAACTTTCTACGTGCGCCATCCCCAGAACCAGATCCAAACCTAGCACAGATCAGACTTGTTCCTCTCACCGCCGAGCAAGAAATGGTGAAGATCCGGGCAATCAAGTCCATGATCACTGGAGAGGAAAGCGGGTCCCAACCACTAGAGGCAACCAGGGAAACATCCTCCACCCCAGCCGGGCAAACAGAAGGAGCTGTGCTGGCATTAGCCAGCGAGTAGGCGGCTGGCCGGTCAAAGAAGAGGCAGAGGAAGGACCGATCAGGCCAACAATTGGTTGATGAAGACTCGGCCGAACACGCCTCAACTAAGCTGGGTGATCAGACCGATCAACAACTACCAGGGCCGTCCCAGAGCCCAGCTACCCCCCCAGTCTGGGCACCCGAGTACAAATACCAGGGCCGGGCTGTCACTGCCGCCGACTCAGTCTACGTCGACAAGGACCACTCGCTTGGTTTTAACATGACCAAGGGGTTGATCTTGCCCGCCGACATGAGAAACATGACAAGCTTTCCGACCTAAAGGTCCTTCGCTCGGCGACAAAATCCATAGTTTTGGTAAGTCATCAGTCTCTTTTTTTGAAGTTATTGTTCGGTTATTGCTCGGTTGCCGGAATACTGACAATCTTGCATTTGCTTGCAGGCCGCGTAGAAGAACTATCTCACCCACGAGCGCATGATCGCCGTGCGGCAGAGTCTGCGCGACGCCATTGCGAAGAACAAGGCCCAAAAGGCCGAGATAGCCAAACTCAAGGCCGCGCAAGAGGCAATTGCGGCGGAGCGAGATATCCTGAGTCAAAAAGTCGACCGAGCTGACGCGGACAAACAATGGGCCGTGAAGTCAACAAAGGCCAGGTACCTCGCCGAGCTGAGGAAACTGCGTGATGCGCACAAAGCAGAGGAAGACAAGGCTATGGATGACGCCGAGGACAGGGGCTACGCTCAAGGCGAAAAAACATATGAACGGCAAGTGCAGGCGACCAAGGACATCTTTTTCCAGTGCGGCTAGAAAGCTGCCATGGAGAAAGTTGGCCTTGGTCAGGATGCTGACATGTTCATAAATCCACCTGCTGCCTTCATACCGCACTATATGCAGGCGTATACCAGCACCACTGAGAACCGGCTCATTGCAGAGACAAGAAAAGAGGCCGAGGAAAAAGCCGCCGCCGTGTAACAAGCCGAGCAGAATCCTCCCGAAGCATCTCAAGATGCAGAAGATGAAGTGGCTGATCGGGATGTTGCCGTGGTGGAAGGTGCTGACGATGAAGCCGAGGAAAACTTGCCCGAGCACGATGTGGAGGATGCCGAGCAGACTATGCAAGTCGCCGAACAAACAGTCGAATTAGAGTTGGATTAAACCGTGTCTCTTTCTATTTTCTTTGCTTTGTTTTTGTCTTCTTTTTGCTTGGTTTTGGAATGTAACCGGGCTATGTCCTCCCTTATGTACTGCAACTTTCTCAATGAATGAAATTTTTGAACTTTTTGCCCGTTTAACTTCTATTGCTTTTTGGCTTCGACGTGCAAAATTTCCTTAAACATGTTCAAACTTCAACTAGCAGCTCGACTCCTTTGAAATTTCAAATGCAACTTTTAATTTGCCGAGCAAAATCTGGTCGACTCTAAATTGAGGGCTCATGTATGGGGCCGAGCAAAATCAGCTCGGCCTTGACGGGTTTGCAAACTTTATAAAATTCCAGTACGTCAATGTGACCGAGCAAAAACCAGCTCGCCCTTTCAGTTGGGTAGATCGCCAACATTTCACTTCTGCCGAGCAATGTCGGCTCGGCTTCTCATTAGTTGGACAAAACACCAACATGCCAAACTGGGCCGAGCAAAGTCAGCCCAGCCGCTACATTGGGCAAAACACCAATGTTTCATTTAAGTTGGTCATGTCGCCAACATTCCAGTTGGCCGAGCAAAACCCAGCTCGGCCCTTATGTGAATTGGTTCATTCGCCAATCATTTCTTTGGACAATGCACCAAGTGTTTGTGCGGTCTGTTTCCATTCCGGCGAGAGGAGATTAGTCCGGTCCCATTCAGGTCGGTCTCCTTGCCCTTGACACCCATAATTGTCTTGTATCCTTGCGATGTCATTGTACAGAGATGTAATACCAGACAACGAGAGGGCTATTTTTCATTACAAAATACCGTGCTATCTCTTGCATCAAAATGCCAAGAGGCTCAAAGTTACATAAATCTAAACAACAAAAGCGATTACATCTTAAAAGTAAAAGACCTTAAGATTGGCTGCGTTCCAAGGTTGGGGGACAGCCTTGCCATCCGAATCTTCCAAATGGTATGCCCCTTTTTCCGGCAAGACCAATCACCTTGTATGGTCCTTCCCAATTTGCACCGAGCTTTCCTTCGCCAGGGACCACCGTGTTTCCAAGCACCTTTCTTAATACCCAGTCCCCAATCTTGAATAGCCTGGGGTGCACAGCCTTGTTGTACTTTTTGGAGAGTTCTTGTTGATAAGCCGCTATGTGGATCAATGCTCGCGCCCTCCTTTCTTCAGCAAGGTCCAGCTCCAATGCCACCGCTTCATTATTCAGATCTGGCTGGAAACTTTCAGAGCGGATGGTTGGCATGCCAATTTCCAACGGGATGACGGCCTCCATGCCGTAGGCCAAAGCAAATGGTGTTTCCCCGGTCGACCGCCTTGGCGTAGTGCGGTATGCCCAGAGCACATTAGGGAGTTCTTCAGCCCACTTGCCCTTGGCCTTCTCAAGCCGTTTCTTTAGCCCATGCAGGATAGTCTTGTTTGAGGCTTCTGCTTGACCATTTGACTGAGGATAGGCCGGCGTTGAATTGTAAAACTCGATCTTCAACTCTTCGCAAAATCCGTGAAAGAGTTCTCCATCGAATTGAGTGCCGTTATCTGAGATGAGGGCCTTGGGTATACCGAAACGGGTGATGACACTTTTCCATACAAACTTCTTCACATCCTTTTCCTTTATAGACGCCAATGGCTTAGCCTTAACCCACTTCGTGAAGTAGTCAGTGGCGGCGATGAAGAACTTGCGATTGCCCGGGGCCGCTGGGAGTGGCCCCACTATGTCCAATCCCCAGAGTGCGAACGGCCAAGGACTTGTAAGGGGGAGCAGTTCTCTTGCTGGCTGATGGATCTGATGAGCGAACTTCTGACATTTTTCACATCGACGAACGTACTTCTGCGCGTCTGCCTGCATGCATGGCTACCAGTAGCCCTGAGAAATCGCTCGGTAGGCCAAAGATCTGCCCCCAGTATGGCTGCCGTAGATGCCTTCATGGATCTCATAGAGGAAGGCTTCCACCTTAGAGGGGTGAACACACTTCAAGTACGGCCCGGCGAAAGACTTCTTATACAAGGCTCCGGAAGGGGAGAGCCAAAACCGCTCTGACTTGGCTCGGACCTTGTTGGCCGTCTTCTTTTCTTCTGGCAGTACTCTATCTCTCAAGAAGGCGATGATGGGATCCATCCAGGAAAGACCCAAGTCGGTGCAGAGTACCTTGGCTGATTCTGGTTCCTCAATGCTTGGCCGGGGTAAAAATTCTATCATTAAGGGGTTGGGAAAAACTGTCTGAGTGGAAGCGAGTCCAGCCAATTCGTCAGCCGTGTTGTTTTCTTCGCGGTTGATTTGTTCCATCCTTATGGCGGCGAACTTCTCGATCTCTGCGCGTACCAGCACCTGATACTTGGCCATTCTTTCATTCCTTGCTTCATACTCCCCTGAGACCTGATTGACCACAAACTTGGAATCACTGAATACCATAAGGGCTGTGGCTTTCATTCTCAGCGCGCTTCTTAGTCCGGCAATGAGGGCTTCATACTCAGCCTCGTTGTTGGATGCTGGGAAGCCGAGTGTAATTGCCTGCTCGATGATCAGCCCGTCCGGTGAGGTCAGCATGATGCCCAGTCCGGACCCATGCCTGTTGGATGCCCCATCGACGAAGAGCTTCCACATCTCGCCAATGAACAGCTTCCAGCAATCAGACGGGTTTTAGGAGGTTCTCAGTTCCAAGTTTCTAGTCGGCCCATTCTGGTCTTTTTCCTTATCTTGGTTGGGTTCATCTTCGCCGGACTTTGTTAGTTCGGTCGTGCTTTGCCCTTCTCCTACTTGCGAGCCAACACTTGTTTTTGTTGCCAGAACCATGGGTTGTGCTAAATCCGCACCAACCAAATCAATCGGGCAAACTGGATGCATCCTAGGGGCAAATTCTGCCACAAAGTCAGCAAGTGCTTGAGCCTTGATTACGGTGCGCGGTTGGAACTTGATGTCATATTGCCCTAATTCCACGGCCCATTTCAAAATTCTCCCAGTGAATTCTGCCTTTTCAAAAAGCACCTTGAGCGGGAACTCGGTTAACACAACTATTGTATGGGCATGAAAATAGTGTGCCAGCTTTCTTGATGCCATCATTAGGGCCAGCGCCAATTTTTCCAAGGGAAGATATCTCGTTTCGGCTGGGAGCAGAGTCTTGCTTACATAGAAGATCGGTAGGCGCTGGGTGGCTTTAGCACGGACCAATACCGCGCTGACCGCATGTTGAGAGACAGCCAAGTAGAGGTACAACTCTTCGCCCGGCTGAGGTGTGACCAAAATAGGGGCTGAGGAGAGATATGCTTTCAGGTCTGCTAGTGCACGATCGCACTCATCATCCCAGAAGAACTTGGACTTCAAAGTTTTAAAGAAGGGCCTGCAACGATCCGAAGACCGACTAATAAATCTGTTCAACGCAGCTGCCATCCCGGTAAGATGCTGCACGTCCTTCGTGGAGTTAGGACGCTCCAGCTCTTGTATTTCCTTGATTTGTGATGGGTCGGCTTCGATTCCCCGGTTTGTAACCAGAAAACCCAAGGACTTCCCAGTGCCAATTCCGAAGGCGCATTTGGAGGCGTTCAGACGAAGCTTGTGATGCTTTAGGATGGCAAACATTTCTGCTAGGTCGGCGAGGTGTTGAGACATCTCCCTAGTCTTCACCACCATGTCGTCGATATAGGCCTCCATTGTTCGGCCCAAAAGAGGAGTGAACATCTTTGTTACCATCCTCTGAAAAGTCGCCCCGGCGTTCTTTAGTCTGAACGGCATGACTTTGTAACAATATAAGCCCCTGGGAGTGGTGAACGATGTGATCTCTCGGTCTGGTCTATACATAGCTATTTGGTGGTAGCCGCGATATGCGTCCAGGAAGCTAAACCTCTGATGGCCAGCGGTTAAGTCCACTAGTTGGTCAATTCGAGGGAGGGGAAATATATCCTTTGGGCAAGCACGATTGACAGTCTTGTAGTCAACTCAGACCCGCCACTTGCCGTTCTTCTTTGGAACCACCACCCTATTGGATATTCATCGAGGGTATTGCACTTCTTCTATGACCCCAGCTTCCAACAGTTCTTCACTTCTTCCGCTACCACCTCAGCATGGTGTAAGGCTGAGCGACATGTCCTTTGGATGACGGGTCGTGCATCAGGGAAGACATTCAACTGATGGCAAATGAAGCTTGGGTCAACGCCAGGCATATCGTAAGGCGTCCATGCAAAGGCCTCCAAATTAGAAGTCAAGAATTTGACGTAATCTAACCGCTCGGCGCTCGACAAAGATGATCCCAGGAGGAAGAACTTAGTCGGGTCGTCCTCGTCGATGCGCACTTCAACCAAATCCTCTACCGATTTTTCCTCGGCCTTCCTTCCTACGTCTTCAAGGACCTCCTTCCCCTTGGGCCCCTCAATCATCTAGACGAACCCTTTGGCTGCTCAGCTGCCATTTGCCGCAATGAAGCATTGTTTTGCCATCACCTGGTCTCCCCAAACCTCTTCGATTTGCCCGGTGGGCGCCGAAAAGCGCATAACTTGATGGAAGGTAGATGCAACTGCTTGCATGGCGTGCAACCACCCCCTACCCAAAATTAAGTTGTATGTGGATGAAACTTTCAGCACCTAGAATTCCACCTGCTTTACTACAGAACCCGCTCTGACCGGCAAAATGATCTTTTCGATCGGCCACTCTGGTTGAGAGTTGAAACCAACCAACGGGGACGTCGCGGGAGCCAAGTCTTTGTCCTCCAGCTTTATTTGCTTGAAAGCATCATAATACATAATTTTGACTGAACTCCCCTGATCGATCAAAATTCTTTTAATGTCAAAGCCTTTGACGCGAAGAGTTACCACTAAGGCATCATTGTGGGGCATCTGGATCCTTTCTAAATCCTTGCTTGTAAAGGTAAGGACGTCTTTTGGCTCGGTTTTCCCCCTCTTCACAGTGGGCTGAACAGAGAGCACTTCCCTCATATGCTCGGCCTTCTTGATCATCCCTCTCAGCTCACAGACCCTGGCTGGTTCAATGATACCATGGATAACATTGATTACACCTTGCGGGGCCACATCCAGCGCGGCTAGGCCGTTTGGCTCGGCTTGCCCTGATGGTGCGGCCTTCATTCCCCCATCTATGTATTGGTCAAGATGTCCAGCCGCCACCAACTCCTCCAAGTGTTGTTTGAGCGGCAAGCAGTCCTCCGTTCGGTGGCCCCGTTCTTCATGGAAGGTGCAGCGATATTTCGAATTGAAGCCCCTCTGCGCACTCCCTAACTTGGCTGGCCAACGGACGAAGGGTTCACCTCGAATCTCGCTCAAAATGCGGTAGATGGGGATTTTGAAGACTGTGGTGATTCCAGTCTGTGCCTTCAATTTTCTTTTGGCATCCTCCGCTGCATCACGGGGAGTGTCAGCCCGGTCGTTTCGGCGGCCCTTGTTTCTGTCATCACGGTTTGAACCATGGCGCTGATCTTTTGACCGGTTGTTTGGGCGGTTATCCTCCTGCCCAACCGAGTGAACTTTCCCCGCCACCCTTCTGTCCGCCGTGACCGGATTAGCCTTCTCGGTCACGGAGGCGGCATCATCCTTCATGCAAATGTGCTCATTGATCCGCTGCATCAATGACTCCATGGTTGTGGGTTGATGCATCGTGAGTGAATCTCGCAGCCTATGTCCGACTGGGAGACCCCGTTTGTATTAAGTGATCGCCAGATTGGTGGGGCAGTCGAGGATCTCATTGTAAGTTTCCCAGTATTTCGCATTGTATGCCTTCAACGAACATCCAGACTCCATCTTGACGCCTAGGAGATGGTCGACCTCCTTCGGCGTTCGTGTGTTAGTTTTGAATCTGGTGACGAAGGCTTCCGCTAGTTGCTGCCACCCCTCAATACTCCCCTCCGGGAGCCTTTCGAACCACTTCAAACCCAGCTCTCCCAAGCTTGCTGGGAATATGAGGCACATCAAGGCGTCGTTGCGTCGGTGGCCAGCCATTACTTGCCGGTAATGGCTCACATGTATGTACGGATCTATCTTGCCATCGTATAAAGTGAACTTTGGTTGGTGGAATTCGGCGGGGAGTGGTGTACTCTCAATCTCTGGAGACAGCGACGTGGCTGTAAGTCGTGCCAGCTCTTTGTCCACCAACGTAGGGGCTATCACTTTGGGGGCTGGCATCGCCACTTCCTCACTACAATGAACTGGAGCGCTCAACCTCTACAATGCCAGCACTCTCAGAGCCTCCCGACGGCGCGCCCTCTCCTCCAATACATCCCTCAAGTCCCTGGAACGTGTGGAGAAAGAGGATCGCGACGTCGGCGTCGGCGTGAGGGGCGGTAAGTGCTGTCGCGAGAGAGGGACCTGCCCTCTCTTTGTTCAGAATCTCCAACCCCATAGTTCCTGGTGATGGAGAGAGAGTGAGTCCTCCCCTGGCGGCGACTGCTACAACGAGGGGACGGGGTGCGCTCACTGAGGTTGCCCTCTCCAGCAACACCCTTCCCTTTAATCTGGCATTTTAGCAGCTCCATCTCCGCCGCCATCTTGCTAATGAGGGCGTCTTGGTCCTTGAGTTTGTGCTCCAGGCGCTGCGCATGCGACTCGCCCTGGCGTCGGCGGCCCTCTGGACTCTGCGAGCGATCAGTACTCCTCCCTCGTTTGTCTCGTGCACCTCGCGAAGAAGTCTTTAGGCCCGCCATGGCTGGAATATTCGGGGGGCCTTCTCTCAGGCGGACATACTCAGGTGTGACGCCATCGACAACGGACAGTGGGGCTTCGTCGTTGTTGGCCATGGAAATGGTCGAAGAAGCTCAAAGAACAAAGGTTGAGTACCAAAGAATTCCCACAGACGGCGCCAATTGTACGGGGGTGAAATATCCTCTGCTTTCCGTACTCCTTGGACGTCGAGCTTCTCGTGACGGCGTCTATCTCTGCAACACAGAAATGGTGAGCTGCCCGGCAGCGGTGTGCCGGATAGACCCTCCGACGATCAAGTTAGACCACCAGAGGAAGAAGAAGAAGGCTATCAGAGAGAGAGAGAGAGTGTGTTAGTGATAGAGTGAATTTTGCATACCTCTAACATTCTTCTTTCCTTCTATTTCTAGGCTGGCCATGCAGCCTCAAGATTGTGCGCGCACTACCTCTGCTGTCCTTCCCTGGACAGGTGACAGTGCTCGCCTCTCACCACTTTACGCGTGTAAAGGCTTAGTCCTCCCACCAGTACACGCAGAACTGTCCAACGGTATTGATGCGTGCGTGGAGCAGATGTCCTCTCCCTCATGCCATTGGCCCAGGTGGCACACCTAACCGGAGTGCCACGACCGACCTATCCCTTGTGGAGAACTGTCACCACATGCATGCAACCGAGCTATGTGTCGCCGGCCTGCCCCTTTGGCAAAGGGGCCAAGGGATGATGCTCATGACCGGGCTGATATTGACCGGTTTATTGTGGCTTACCAGTTCCGAGGCATGCCGGCCTCCATCCGTTCTACCTTCATCCGAGGTTATTTGGAATTTGTCCATCTCGGCTAACCGTTCAAGGCATGCCGGCCTTCGCCTCGTCCTCGGTTTAGCCCGAGCTACTCGTAGCCCGGTCTCGCCACTCGACTGCGTGCCCTGCCAAATGTCTACAAGTCACAGCTCGGCCGGGCGTAGTTCACGCCTGGTCTGCCGATCTCCTTGACCGAGCAAAATAGATCCACCGGCCATCTCAGTAGAGGAAATAGCGCGGCGCCGTGAAGTTTGTCACGACCGGCACTATCGTAGCTTGGTCGTACTAACGATGCAAATCTCCCCTCTCAGTTTTGTACTAGTTGTAGTTGGTGCCATTGAATTGCAGGTGAGTGCAGCTGGGAAGTTTCTATTTTCACACCACACAAACTTTTTTTTAGTTGTTTCATATTTTCTTAATCCACACCAACACATTTTCATAAGAAAAAACCCAAAATACCATCACCTTTTCGCCTTGTGAAGGAGTGGACTGGACTAAGATGGCTGTTGAGTCCATGATCCCATGTTTGGTTCAGTCTTGGAGCTTCTGGACTAACATTCCAGTGGTATTCATAATACCCCCTCAGTGATCGGATTAGAATAACTGTAGAAGAGGTGGATTGAACAAATAATTCGTGGATTAGAGTGCACCGGATGTCTAGCCGGTTGACTAGAATAATGACTTTTTTTTTTTTTTTAAGGTGCGGCCTGTTATTTCTGAATTTTTTTTTTTTATATTTGTTTTAGATTATTATTATTTTTTTCATAAAATATATATATATATATATTTATTTTATATAAAAATAATTTAACAAATCCCTCACTGACAACTATCATCAAAACAAATACACTTTTACTTAATTTCTTCATTAACAATCCTCACACTAACAATCTCCTCACTAACTATCCGTTTACTAATAATCACATCCAACCTAATCCGCCAAACAAATGTAACCCTAATCTTTAACTCTATAACCACTATCACTGACGATTGCTCCCCCTCTCGTCATTGCCCCTCCCTAGCATCCTCCTCCTTCTTCTCCAATGACTGTCACTTCATCTCAATTAATAATTTTTAATGATATCAGATATATATTACAATTAATAATTCAGGTAATTTTATTATTGTATAGAAAAGTAGTTCAAAGTTTTATTTTTTTTTTCTGTTAAATAACAAATTCTAACAAATGGGATATTTTTAATTTTCAGAACCACAATAAAAAATTCGTATTCTAAACAAATCTCATTGATATATTTATAATTTATCATTTTTTATTTGTTTATACAATAATGTGCAGCCCATCGTTAGATTTTTATTAAGGCAAATTACTGTGTTTTTCTCTAAATTTGAAAAATATAATAATGCATAATTTTGACGTAATTATATTTATATTTCTTTTAATAAGATTATATAGATCGAACTTGATGTAGACAGTGTGAAAATATAAAATAAATAACATAAAATTTACAGCTTCGCTTTAAAAAGATGATAGTATCATTTTCTCATATATCACTACTAGAAAACAGGATTTTTGAGTCGGCAGCGTGTCGTCGCAAATAGCATATTTGCCGACGCAAAAACTTTTTGCGACGACGTTTCGACGGCAACTCAAGAGACGAAAATGGTGGCGACGCAAAAGGTTTTTGAGTCGGCAATCTGCCGACGCAAAAAGTTTTTCACTTTCAGATTTTGTGGAGCGATTCAAGCTTATTGTAATTTTTAATTTTTTTTTATTTATAACAATTTCTATTTAGGATAAATTATAATATCCACTTATAAAATTCAGAGAAAATAAAATAAATTATATAATTTTAATATAACTACATTAACTTTTATTATAATAAGGTCAAATAGATCAAAACTAATATAGATAGTGTAGAGTAAAACTGTTAAGGCTCTTTTGTTTTTGGTGTTAGGTTGGATGTGATTATTAGTGTGTGGATTGTTAGTGAGGAGACTATTAGTGTAAAGGATTATTAGTGAGAGGACTAAAAAAAATTATGTTTGTTTGTAATATATTTTAGTAAGGGGATTAACTATATAAAATACCATAAATAGCCTCTAAAGTTTTTGCTATATTTTAATATTAAAAAAATATATTTTACAAATATTTTTTGTACAATATTATTTTAATATATATATATATATATAATGACATAATACCAAAAAAAAAAAAAAAACAAATAAAGGGAATTGACTAGTAAATCCCATTTTGTGGATTTGTAATCCATAAGGTCCTAAATGTTTTCTTGATGACTGGGTGGTCTCTTAATTTGTTTGTTAATTGTTTTGCCACTGCTAGTATTATTGGTTGACAGTTGGTATGGGTTTGTATGGGGGAAGGTGAATGGGTGTTTGTGTGTCACATTAATCAAAAAAACGCACTAATACCTTTTTTTAATTTAGTAGGTTTGTAACACGCGCAGAATGGGATGTCAGTTACGTTGTAAGTGTTGTTTCGCGCGTGACATGAACAAGCGCAATCAGGCACACTGAACTGGTTTTGGATTTCTCACAACTCGACCCTTTTTTCCGATTGTCATTGCCGTAGGTTTTGAAATTCAAATACCTGTGACCGAATCCCACAACGAGATTTGTGGGATTGTATTTGAAATAATTTTTAGATCAATTTGGTGTGGGCAGTGGCGAAGGCACCTTAGGTTCAGGGGGGTCACGTATCCCTCTGGGTTTTGGAATTTTTTTCTTTTTTTTTAAAACATAGAGAAAATATTTTAAATAAAAAAATTTATAAAAATATTATTTAAAGTGAAATGTCAATGACATTTTAAAATTATGGTAATAATAATGATTATTTTGATTGAAAATAAAGAGACTATGATAAGTCATATTATTATTTATGAAAATTTCAATGCAATGGTGATGTCTATCACTATTGACATGCAAACATAATTAATTTCAATGAAGATATGAAATTTATTGGATTGCTAATTACATTTGACATGTGGAGTTTATCTACCATGTGGAGTTTATCCTCTATTCATAACTAAAATGACCACTATATAAATTATAATCAAGCAACACATCTTCTATTATAAAAAATAAAAAAACAAAAAAAATTACAACAGGTCATAATTAATATCAGAATGAGTCATAACTAACTATTACTTGATATACAGTCATAACCAAAATAACAACCACAAAAAGTTATAACTAAATTATATCTAACACTATAATGTGTTATAACTAAAGACCACAAAGATCATAATTGCGACATATGATAGACATTTTTTTTGCGGTATGTTTTATAAAATTTCTCTACTAAAATATATCATTTCTATCTCAACTTATCTTCTTTTTTAAATTTCCAATCCACTTATAAAATAGTTACTCCCCAAAATTTGTATAAAAATCCTTTAATTTAAAATTTACATTTATCCAAATGAACTCTTAATATTTAAGTTTAGTAATATCTCATTGTTGTTTATTATGAGAAAAAAAAATTAATGTTATCATTAATTTGTGTCCCCTCTCCACTGAATTCTTGGCTATGCCACTGGGTGTGGGTGTGTTGGGGTTGGGGTGATTCTTGTGGTGTGAGAAACCCACCAACTCGGAAAATGAACCCCTTTCATCTAAAAACCCAACCCGGTGGAATGTTCCCACACATTGACAATCATTCCTATTTTGGAAGGACGAATCGGTGGCGCATGTCGACGTGAACCCTACCATTTGTTACGATTATCCCCTTTTCTAATTTGAATTTCAAATATTCGTGATTCTGAAACCCACATTATAGATTGAGGGAACATTTCACACAGTGTTAGTGTGAATCAGAATCTCTGTGTTGTTTTAATTTCGTTCAGTTCGTGGTCGTGAAGAACCCTAATGCCTTCCTAGAACAATGGGTTTTGCACTGTGAACCCCGCCGACCAAATTTGAGGTGCATTGTTGTCGGTTGCAAAGTCTTAACCGGTGTTGGAAAACGTAAGTTGTTCATTGTTGGGTTCACGTTACAGATAGAATAAGTGGTGTAATTCCGAAGCCCACATTATAGATGGAGTGAGTGGGTTCACATTATAGTTGCTCATTGTTGGGTTCACGCAGTGTTGGTGTGATTCTGGAACCCACGTTATAGATGGAGTGAGTGGGGCTAACGTCAACTACAACACTGTTGGACTGCCACGCAGAAAAATGGACTCAGAATGAAATCCCTACTTGGAAAACTTTATAAACGAATTTTCACCACTTCCACCCCCACAAATCTTCGGATTACACATACCCAAAATAAAACAAAATCTCTCCATAAATTATGTAAGGACATATTCATCCACCATACAATCATCTACATTCAAAAAATGATTTATCAGTAAGCAATTTCCCCTCACGTGGACTTGTCAATCAAACGAAAACTCAGTGAGATCAAACGGAACACAATTTTGCCATATAGAACTTTCTGATAAATTTTCGATAAATAATATTTTTGGACTTTTCTTCTTTCTACTTCTTCTTTTGAGAAAAACATGCAATTACTAGGATATTGTCTACACATGGGTCCACCCCACACTGTTTTTCACTTTCAGACTTTCTTGTGGGGAGGTTCAAGCTTATTGTATTTTTTATTTTATTTTTTTTTATTTATAACAATTTCTATTTAGGATAAATTATAATATTCACTTATAAAATTCAGAGAAAATATAATAAATTATATAATTTTAATATAATTATACTAACTTTTATTATAATAAGGTCAAATGAATCAAAACTAATATAGATAGTGTAGAGTAAAAATGTAAGGGCTCTTTTATTTTAGGAGTTAGATTGGATGTGATTATTAGTGTAGGGACTGTTAGTGAGGAGACTATTAGTGTGAGGGATTATTAGTAAGAGGACTAAAAAAATTATGTTTGTTTGTGATATATTTTAGTGAAGGGATTAACTATATGAAATACCATAAATACCCTTTGATGTTTTTGATATAATTTAACATTAAAAAAAATATATTTTATAAATATTTTTTTATACTATTTTATTTTAATATATATATATATATATAATGACATAATACAAAAAAAAAAAAACACACACACACACACACACACACACACACAAATACACAACACACAACATGGGCAAAAACAGTCTTTTTCTAAACTAATCCTCTCACTAGTTTTGAAACCCAACACTTGGAGGCCTCTGGTAATCCTCTCCTCCAAGGCCTATCATAATCCTAAGGCCCGTTACTCGAGTCTTGACTTAAATGGAGCTTGTGTTGAGGGGTCGGTGTAAGTTTTCAAGTTATAATCTCTCATCCAAAATAGACAATAGGATACCTTGGTGATCTCATCACGAGCGTTGCCTTGGACCTGCGGAAAGATGTGAGAATTTTTCTGTAACAAAAAAATAATAATAGTCCTAAGGGACTATATATGTTTTCCTATTTTGTAAACAAACATCATTATAATGGGTCACATATCTATCCTAATCTAATCCCCTTCTCTATCACCTGAAACAAACAGACCCTAAAAGATAATATAATTACAGTTTTATACCGTTAATTTTACTTTTATTTTCTAAACTTTCACTAATTTTACTATTTGATGTGATCCAATTAAAAATGATTATACAAATTGACATGGTTAAGCCCATAAAGATTATAGCCCACCATTCAGGGCCCAATACATAACTCAAATGCTAAAGCCCAGCACTGCTGAAGCCCCATGTAGCAATAAGAACTAATGACACCAAGACACATGGCGAGAGAAGGGCAAGCCACATCAGCAGACAAAGATCTGCAAAGTTATTGCCATGGCACAGCGCAATTAATGAGGCCCCTTACAGCATTTATTGCAATAACCCCTTTCCATCAGAACAGAACGGTTTCACCATGAACAAGGTAAGCTAGAGCATAGACTTTCGACCAAGGTGACAGGTCGGAAGGGACAATGAAATGATTACTAGTGGATATAAGCAAAGGTCGAAGACAGAAAGAAGGTTAAGCTTCCTATCTCTAATCCATCACTACACTCCACTTCTCTTTCTAACTTGCTCGTTGGAGGGTTCACTAGGGGACTCCCCATTCCCCGTTGAACTCGTATGCAGGTCTTCTGGTGGGCTTGGTCATTCAGACGTGGAATTGAGGAGTGTGGATCAGTCCGACCCATTCTACCTGGAACGAACGGTATCATCAGTTGGCGCCGTCTATGGGAACTCTCTTACTCCACGCGCCAGTTGTGCTCATTGTCGCCGGAGGCCCTTTCCCAATAACCTCTTCGTACCACTTGCAAAGGTGAATGGTCACAACTAGATCCATGGTTTCCCACCCCAATGTTCCTGACCACCAAGCCGACCCTCCCAATCCAAACAACCCACCACAGTATTTCACCGAGCTCACCAACAGCATTAACCGCCTGGCCGAGCAAAACCAAGCCCTGATTAATGCTCTACTCCAAAGAAACCTTCCTATGCCCCCTCTACCACCTCCAGATAATCCACCCAACCAAGAGCGAGCCCCAAGCCATACTATCCAACAGCCTAATCCACCCAACTTAGAAGGCTTGCGACCCCTTCACCCAAATATAAATCCACCACCCCGAGCCCCACATCCATCAGTCCTGGCACCGACCCCTGAAGGAGGGGCCAGCAGCATCCAGCCCCCGCTGCCCTCCGGTGGTGACAACATTCCTCTCTGGGATGCAAAACTCCGAGCCATGAAGCTCCAACTCCAAGGAGTCATGCAGAATATACAGCATAAACCTTCAACTACAACCAACTCACCATTCGTCGCCTTCATCCGGGACAAACCTCTACCCCCCAAGTTCAAAATGCCAACCATCGACTCTTTTGACGGTACGACGGATCCAGTCGACCACTTGGAGACCTACAGAACCCTCATGATCCTCCATGCATTCCCTGACAAAATCATGTGTCGGGCTTTCCCCGTGACACTTAAGGGGTCAGCTCGACTTTGGTTTAGTCAATTGCCAGCAGACTCTGTCTCCATTTTCCAGCACCTCAGTGACTCCTTCCTCAACCATTTCATTGGAGCCCAGCGCCAGCGGCATCCGACAACCCAACTCCTCAACATTCGTCAAACCGAGGGGGAGTCACTGCGCAGTTTCGTTACCTGCTTCAACACCGAAGCCTTGTAAGTAGCGGAAAACGATGACAAGGTCATCCTTACGGCTTTCATGGTTGGTCTACGGTCGTCTGACTTCCTTTTTTCCCTCTATAAAAACCCCCTGACCTCCATGGCAACCCTACTCTCCAAAGCCCAAAAATATATGAATGCCGAAGATTCCCTAGTCGCTCGCCAAGACCCTACAGCAAAAAACCCGACCCCCCGAGAAAAATGAAAAGACTCAGAAACCAGACATACCCAGTACAATAACCCAACAAGTCAGTATACCGACCGACCCCCTGAGCCGACCGGTCGACTCCAACTCGACCGCCCGGGCTGTTCGAGCGGTACACACCCCTCAATTCTCCCATGGAACAAGTCCTCAATCAGATTCAACGGGACTACCCCCTAAAATGGCCCCAACCATCATGGACTCCTTCTAGTCGGAGAGATCAGTCCAAATATTGCCGTTTTCACCAGGACCACGGCCATAATACCGAGGAGTGTGTTAACCTCAAAGATCAGGTTGAGGGCTTGATTCGTCAAGGACGTTTCAGTCGATTCACGGATACTGCCCTTTGCAAAGGCAACAGAATGAACCTATTAGAAACAACGATCGGCGCACCTCTATCCAACAGCCAACACAACCTAACCAAGGTCATGATCGCCCTCCACAACAACCTCGGGCAAAAGGCAACCCCGCTCCACCTGTTGGAGAAATCAGAGTTATTTCTGGTGGGCTTGCTTATGGAGGACCATCCCGCTCGGCTCAGTGGGCAGAAGTTAGGAAAATAAGGCAGGGCTCAGACAAAGAAGTTGCCACGTTGGACCGACCCCCCAAACAGCCCTGATAGTGGACCGAGCCTATCACCTTTACGGACGCCGACTGCACAGGCATCCGTTACTGCCATGACGACCCACTTGTCATTTCCGCTCTCCTTTCCAATTACAAGGTCAGACGGGTTCTCATCGACAACGGCAGTTCTTCAGACATTATCTTTCTCAATTGCTTCCGCCAGCTCAAGATCGGGGAAGAAAGTCTGTCTCCTCTCCAAACCCCTTTGGTCGGTTTTACTGGCGATCGGGTGACCTCCATTGGCTCCATCGATCTTTCCATCACAATCAGCGAGTACCCGCGTTAGACCACCAAGTTACTTACCTTCCTTGTTGTTGACTGCCCTTCTGCCTACAACATCATCCTTGGCCGCACTGCCTTAAATGCCTTCCAAGCTATCACATCCACTTACCACCTTGCCATCAAGTTCCCCACCGATCTTGGGGTCGGGGCAGTCAGGGGAGAGCAGACCATGGCCAGAGAATGTTATGTCGCCTCACTTAAAGAAGTCAAGCTGAAGGAACGATGATCATTAAAGGACTCGATGTCAGAGACGAGGATGAGCTGGTCGAGGTCCTCGTCGATCCCACCAACCCAACAAAAACTGCCAAGATCGGTAGCCAACTATCCACCCAGGCAAAAGCTGACCTTACTGCCCTCCTGATCGAGCACAAAGATGTATTTGCCTGGACCCACTCCGATATGCCGAGTATCAACCCCTCCTTCATAACCCATCGCCTCAGCATTGAACCCCATTTTCGACCCTTCCGCTAGAAGCAATGCATCTTTCATCCAGAGCGCAGCACTCTCATTGCCGTGGAAGTAGATAAGCTCCTTGAGGCATAATTCATCAAGAACGTAGACTACCCTAGATGGTTGTCAAACATGGTCCTGGTCCGTAAGAACAACGGTAAATGGCGACTCTGTGTTGACTACTCCGACCTCAACCGAGCTTGCCCCAAAGACAGCTATCCCCTTCCTCGCATAGATCTGCTGGTTGACGCCACGGCCGGTCATCAAATGCTTAGCTTCATGGACGCCTTCTCCGGGTACAACTAAATTTTGATGCACCCATCTGATCGGGAACACACATCCTTCATCACCGACCATGGTACCTACCATTACCGTGTGATGCCATTTGGGTTGAAGAATGCTGGGGCCACCTACCAACGGTTGGTCAATGCTGTCTTTCATCATCAGATAGGCCGGAACATGGAATTATATGTCGACGACATGCTAGTCAAGAGCAAGCTCTCCACTGATCATCTAGCCAACCTGCGAGACACCTTCGCCACCTTACGAAAGTACCAAATGAAGCTCAATCCGGAGAAATGTGCCTTCGGCGTTGGATCTGGGAAGTTTCTGGGTTTCATGGTCAGTCAGCGTGGCATTGAAGCTAACCCCGAAAAGATCAAGGCCCTAATTGAAATGCAGTCACCTAGAATGGTTAAGGAGGTTCAGAGACTTACTGGCCGAGTTGCCATCCTCAACTGCTTCATTTCTCGCGCAACGGACAAGTGCCTCCCCTTCTTCAAAGTTCTTCAGCAAACTTTTGAGTGGACGGCCTAGTCCAAAGAGGCCTTCCAACAATTGAAACAGTGCATGGCCAACCCCCTCCTCATTTCTCAGGCAATCACGAGCGAAACCCTCTTCCTCTATTTAGCCGTGTCAAACACTGTAGTCAGTGCAACTTTCATCAGGGAAGACAGCTCCGTCCAACGGCCGGTCTACTACATCAATCGGGCTCTCAAGGGAGCGGAACATAATTACCCATTGCTGGAAAAAATGTCATTGGCCTTGGTCACCGCCTCCAGACGACTCCATCTTTACTTTCAAACCCACTCCATAGTGGTCCTCACTGACCAACCATTAAAAAAGATCATGCAACAACCAGAGCTCTCCGGCAGACTTATGCAATGGTCGGTCGAACTCAGCTAGTTTGATATCTCCTATCGGCCTCGGACAGCCATTAAGGGGCAGGCTGTTGCCGATTTCATCCTGGAATTCACTAATCTCATCGCAACCACAGCGCCTCCACCACCCCTTACCGAACTAGAGGACCCCCACTCCTGGACCCTCAATGTCGACGGATCATCCCGCAAGGAAGGCAGTGGGGCTGGTCTCATCCTCGCCACCCCTGAGGGTGGTTATTTCAAATGCGCCCTCCGTTTCTTGTTCGATGCAAGCAATAATGAAGCCGAATATGAGGCGTTGATTGCAGGTCTTTGCCTCGCCAGAGACATTGGTGTTAGCCATATCCAAGTGTTCAGCGATTCCCTACTCATTGTCGGTTAAATCACGGGGGAATTCGATGCCAAAGAAGACACAATGCGGGCTTATCGGGATATTGCACTCCCTTTTGCTCGCCTCTTCACCAGGTTCCATATCAAGCACATCCCTCGGACCGATAACTCCAAGGCAGATAAAATGGCTCAGTTGGCTTCAGCAGACTAGTCGGACCTCAGCTACGGTGTCCGCCTTGAGTACCTGACTCACCCAGCCATTTCCCCAAACCAGCAGTAAGTCTACTTCCTTCAAAATGAACCCATTCCTTAGGCGGCCGACATCTTTTTATTTCTGACAACGGGGGAACTACCAGCCGACAAACAGCAGGCCGCCAAAGTGAGGGCCTGGTCATCTAATTACATTCTTGTCAGCGGCCTCTTGTATAAACGCGGCTTTTTATGCCCGTATCTGCGATGCCTTAATCCAGCTCAACCAACCTACATGATGAGGGAAGTCCATGAGGGTATCTGTGGTAATCATTCGGGCGCCCGGTCCCTAGCCCACAAAATACTTCGAACTGGTTATTTCTGGCCTACTCTCAATCAGGATGCGACTGACTTTGTGCTCAGATGTGATAAGTGCCAACGTTTTGCCAACATCCCCCATGCTTCTCCTACAGAATTGATCACACTGTGCAGGCCCTACCCATTCGCCAAATGGAGGATCGACCTAGTTGGCCCATTGCCCACCGGCCGAGGCCAAACCAAATTCGCCATCGTCGCCATTGATTACTTCACTAAATGGGTGGAGGCAGAGCCCCTTGCCACAATTACCGAGCAGAACACAACCAGATTCATCTAGCAGTTGATCGTCTGCAGACTTGGCATCCCTCAAGCCATCGTCTCCGATAACGGCAAACAATTCAACAACGCCAACTTCAGGAAATTCTATGCAGAGCTTCGAATCCAGCCATGTTTCTCTTTCCCAGGTCATCCCCAAGCCAATGGCCAAGTTGAGGTCACCAACCGTTCTCTTCTGAAGATCATCAAAACCAAGTTGGAGGCTGCTAAGGGACTCTGGGCTGAGGAACTACTGAATGTACTTTAGGCCTACTGTACAACCGCTCGAACTCCCACTGGAGAGACCCCCTTTCGCTTGACATACGGTGCTGAGGTGGTCATCCCAGTGGAAATCGGTCTTCCTACCCTAAGGGTTCTACATCCGAATCCAGAACTAACTGAAGAGCTGCGTCGGGCAGACCTGGACCTAATTGAAGAGCTCTGAGAAACCACTACAGTTAGACGGGCCTCATACCAACAGAAAATGAGAACACACTACAACCGCAAAGTTAGACCGAGGGAATTTGCAGTGGGGGATCTTGTTTTGCGAGAAACAACTCTTGCCACCAAAAATCCGACTGAGGGTAAACTAGCAGCTAAGTGGGAAGGACCTTACGTTGTGAAAGCCAGACTTCGTCCGGGTACTTACCGACTTCAGGATATGGAAGGTCGAGACCTCCTCCATCCTTGGAACGCTGAGCATTTGAAGCGTTATTTTCAATAAAAGTTGTATTTTTGTATTGATTAATCGCTGTATTTTCTTTTTGACAATCTACGCACTTGCATGCTCTCATTCTCTCCTCATATGGTGTAAATTTATGATCAAATTGGCTGCACTTTGTATGACAACAAGTTTTTATCTCAGTTATTTGCGTGGTATTTCAATAACGCCTTGATTGAAGCCTCAGCCAGACTGAGCATGAAGGTCTCGGCCAGACTGAGTTACTTAAAGCCTCAGCCAGACTGAGCATAAAGAGCTCGGCCAGACCGAGTTACCCAAAGCCTCTGCCACTCTGAGCCACCATTACAACTCTATGATCGTGGTAGAGTTTCCATACTTAGTCAAATTCTGGTTCAAAGTCTGACTGGCTTCTTGCTAGGTCATGATTCACAACTTCACTCTGCATTGAGGTTTTCTTACATTTTAAACTTCACTCTGCATTGAGGTGTTCTTACATTTTAAACTTCACCCTGCATTGAGGTTTTCTTATATTTTAAACTTCACTATGCATTGAGGTTTTCTTACATTTTAAACTTCACTTTGTGTTGAGGTTTTCTTACATCTTACGCTCCACAATGATTTACACAAACATAAGTTGAGGTTCATTGCAGAATCACAAACATAAAACAATAGTATGCCAAACACAAGTCATAATTTTATTCATTCACAAACTTGTACATGAGTTTATTACAACAATTCAAAAAAAAAAAAAAAAAACAAACAAAACAAAAAACAACCAAAATCATAAGTACAAACTTTCTCCATACCACTCACTCCTCTTCACTTGAGGCGAGATCTTCCTCTTCAACGCCCTCGTCTAAGGGGGTCTGGGCCACGTCATCTTCATTAATCCTGACCCTGCTGAAGTCTAAGTCTGGGAACAGCTTTTCTGCTTTATGCCTGAACATCTTCCAGCCGGTGTCCCAGTACTCAGCCATCTCGTGTTTGTAGAAGTCCAACCGCTGGAAGCTCTGGATTACTTCTTCTTCACTCCTACTCCCAGCGGTCGCCCCCGACGGACCAGCCCCCCCAGACGCCTCCCTTGCCAAGTTACTAGTGATCGCAGCATCGATCGCCATCTGGAAGTTAGCAGACCCCTTGAACTACTCCACCGTAGCGACGCACATGTTGGGGTATGCTGCCCTCTCAGAAGCTGCCTTGGTCTTCTCTTCCCCTAACTCCTTCTCCAACCTCGCCTTCGCCTCCATTGACTTGGCCCGCTCGTTCGCCAGCGTCCTCTCCAGCTCAGCAACCTTCCGATCCAACTATTCTTTCTCTTTGATTGACTGAGCTCGAAGATCCTCGTTGCTAGTCATGGCCTCTTCCCACCGATCGTTGGCGATGGTGCAGGCTGCCTGGGCCTCTTCTAGTTTCTTCTGCTCGTTCCCCAATTGGAACTCGAGCGACACCACCTTGCTGCGTTCCGCTTCCAGCTCCAACTTGGTTGCGAGCAGTTCAGCATTGGCTCGCTCGGCTGAGTACCCCAGCACTATCGCCAACACTTGCATCTTCTTGGCCTTCTGGGCCTCTTCCAACTCCTTAGCTCACACACTTCGCGTTCATCCAGTAGTCTCTCTCCTCAAACTTGCAAGTTGGGCCTTCGCCTCCTCCAACTTTGCCTTCAGAGGTTTCACTTCACCTTTTGCAGCCGCCGCCTTTCTCAACAGAGCCCCTGCTAAGGTGGCCGCCTCCATTTGGGCAGAGCATAGCCCCCTGAATAGCTTAGCCTCATTGAACTTGGCCACCGAGCGCACAGCTACTTCGTCCACCACCCTCATAAGACGATCTGCAACCGCCCTGGCTGGGCCTTCTTCTCCTCCGGTTGCCCAGACACTGTGCGAGCATGATAGATGGCAGCCGTCAGCTTGACGCCCTTTCTTTGTGGTGTAGGACCCCCCTCAGGCTGCTGCTCCATCCCCTCTTCAAGACCAGCTGACCCACTCTCCACTTGCATCTTGGGGCCCATGGCTCTCATGGTTTCTCCCTCACTTCGAACTTTGTCCCCTTGCGCCTCTGGGACAGCCTGTAATGCCATCAAAATAAACCCATCAATCATATATTCTTGACATGCTCAGACATAAGAGAATAAAGCATAATTACATTTCATCAGAGTATTCCTTACAAAATGTATTACATGTTGACAACAAAAGTAAATGCCCTACGGGCTTACAACTTTCCAAGCCAACACTTGGTTACAAAAAGAGTGAGTACTAACTCAAAACAGATAATAAGCCTTTGGCTTGATACACATGTAATACAAAAATGTAATCACAAAAGATGTCCCAGCCACTAAGCCTCTCAAGTTACGTCTTTGGAGCTGGCATGCTACCTGTACCTGAAAATGGTATCCCATATAGGGTGAGCCGACGCCCAGTAGAGATATGCTAAACATAATATGAGTAATAACTAAAACATTAGCATTTGATAAATGTTTAACTCACATAATTCAATTCATAACCCATTTCAATTACATGACAAATGTGTCCATGTTTCACTCCACTTTCCATTTCTTATCCAATTTCTCAATTCATAACTATGGCTCAGAACCTGGCCAAACAATTTAAATGAGATTACATCTCATATCAACAGTACTTCCATTTCAATTAAGATAACAACTCAAATTAAACACTTCCTACTTCACAATAGATACACATAATTGCTGTATCAATCTCAAACAAAACACTTATGTACTTCATATATGATACACAGATTTGTTGTATCAATACTTCAACAGATACACATATTTGCTGTATCGATGGAGTCCATCCCCTATCTCCTCCTAAACAATATCCGGTTTAGGAGTCCATCCCCTATCTCCTCCTAAACAATATCCGGTTTAGGAGTCCATCCCCTATCTTCCCCTAAACCATGGAGTACATCCCCTATCTCCTCCCACACAATACAATGTATATAAACACATATCATATACATAATCAATCAATACATAAATTTGATGTATTATTCCAACCATCATATTCGATGACATATTCAATTGATTAGTATTAGTTTGCCTAATCATCACACATTGTCTACAACAATCAAAACTGTCCTCCACCGATAACCCAAAGCAATTATTTTTAAACAGAAAATAATTACACCAACATATAATTTATCAACAATTTTCAAAGGTGACTGATTAATAAATCTAACTCCACTATTCCATCCCATTTTATGCCAATTTCATTATTTCCAACTTAATTTCATAATTCCATAATTTCCCAAATTAATTACATGAATTAATTTGTCATAACAATTTAGGGCTTTTTCCCCCTTTTCTCAATATTGACCCAAAGGCCCAAAATAACTTCAATAACATCAATACTATCATTTTAAGACCCAAAATACACATTTATGAGCCAAAATAACAAAACCCTTCTTTATACATTTAGAAACCCTAACACCCAAAATCACCCAACTTCAACATTAAATCAAAATGACTAACTACTTATGTCAAGGATCATAAAAATGAGTAGTTATCCCTACCTCAAATTCGGAGCTCAAAGGAAGAAGATGAAGAAATTCGAAGTGCTCCAAACCCCAATATTTTTGGATCAAAATGTAGCCCTCGACAAACTCCACACTTTTTACAAAGGCCAAAGGGTAGAAGGTCACTCCTACTAGATCAAACCCCAGAGAGAAGGTAGAGTTTTAGAGTGAGGTGCTCTCCAATGGTGGTTTTCGAAAAGTAAGAGAGAGAAAAGAAATCAAAAAGTGATCAAAAAATGTGAAACTCGGACAGATATAAAAGTTGCCCCGCTTGAGCGTGGGAACCCCTGCTCGAGCGTCAGACACAGACTCACGCTCGAGCGTCAAAAGCGCCGCTCGAGCGTCGATTGCACACTTCCAGAAGTTTTGCCAACCATGGTCCCCGCTCGAGCGGAGGAAGAAAATCAAAGGGTCACGCTCGAGCGTCAAAACTTTCGCTCGAGCGTACGAAGACTTGCAGAGAAAAATACTGGGAGATGGAAATTCACGCTTGAGCGTCAAAACTCCCGCTCGAGCGGAGAAGCAACAACAAAGGGCCCGCTCGAGCGTCAAAAGCCTCGCTCGAGCGTGAAGGCCAAATTCTGGGCATCAACTTTTGGTTTCAAAGCACAACCAATCAAATACAAAGAGTAAAGGATGGAAATGAGAATGAGACAACAACACATCTACGGAACCGAGTTCGGAATAAAATAAATAAAGAGAGGAAAAACCAGGATCGCTATAACCTCCCCCCTTAAGGAATTTCGTCCCCGAAATTAAGTACAAGTTTTTCAAAAACGTGATTTTCTCAATTCTCAACAGTATTACAACTCAATATTCAACAGCCTGACCCATAACCGCTCATTCCATCTCTATTCAAGAGGCATTTCACAATATATAACTCAATATGCATTAACAACATACTATTCCTTGAAATTTACCAATTTCAACACATATTCCACAATTCTATATCATATTCAATGCTCATGATATATTTCCATTTCTACAACACATTCAACATATGCAATGTTACATTAAACTTCCATAAATCAAAACATATACAATGTTTTACAACTTAAGACATATTTAATGCTCTTAAAGTTCATCAATATTACAAAATCCCAGTACATGGTTAAACATTTACAAACAAGTTCAGATATTTCTCATGGACATCCACCTCACGTTCCCAAGTGGCTTCTTCCACTCTGTGATATTTCCACAAAACTTTCACCAAGGGAATGGTCTTGCCTCGCAAGACTTGATCCCGCCTAGCCAAGACCCGAACCGGTCTCTCCTCATACGAGATATCCTCGTCGACCTCCAAATCAGTCCAATCTAGCACATGGGACGGATCCGGCTCATACTTCCGAAGCATACTAATATGAAACACGTCATGCACTCCGGCCAACTGGGACGGCAAAGCCAAGCGATAGGCAACCTCACCAATCCTCTCAAGGATCTTAAAAGGACCAATAAACCGAGGGGACAACTTCCCACTCTTCCCAAACCTCATCAAACCTCGCCTAGATGATATTTTCAGAAAAACATGATCACCCGTCTCAAATGCTAAAGGCCTCCTCCTATGGTCGGCATAACTCTTTTGGCGACTCTGGGCTGTGACAAGCCTCCTACGGATAAGCTCAACCTTCCCCGTTGTTTCCCTCACCAACTCCAGGCCTAACATCACCCACCTTGGCCCAATAAACTGGAGACCTACACGGTCGGCCATACAAAGCCTCAAACGGTGCCATACCGATACTCAACTGAAAACTGTTGTTGTAGGCAAACTCCACCAAGGGCAAGTGCCTTTCCCACGTCCCACTCAAGTCAAGGACGCAACCTCGAAGCATATCATCAAGGATCTGAATAGTATGCTCCGACTGCCCGTCAGTCTGAGGATGATAAGCTGTGCTAAAGGTCAATCTAGTGCCCAAAGCACTCTGTAAACTCTGCCACAACCTAGCAGTAAAACGAGGATCTCTATCAGAGACGATTGACACTGGGACCCCGTGCAACCTCACTATGTCCCGAATATACAAGTCGGCAAGATGATCTACCGAATCTCTCACGCGCATAGGGATAAAGTGCGCCGATTTAGTCAACCGGTCTACAACCACCCAAATAGCATCACTACCCCACTGAGTCCTCGGAAGACCTACAACGAAGTCCATAGTGACATGCTCCCACTTCCACTCGGCAATCGGCAAGGGTTGTAACAAACCCGCTAGCCTCTGATGTTCGACCTTCACTTGCTGACAAGTAAGGCACTTCGATACGAAAATTGCCACATCCTTCTTCATTCCCCGCCACCAAAACTGGCAACCCAAATCACAATACATCTTGGTGCCTCCCTGATGCACCGCAAGGCATGAATGGTGAAACTCTTGGAGTACCTCCTCTCAGCAAGACTCCAGCACAAACAAGCGGTCTCGGTATCTCACACTCAGGTCGGGATACACAGACAAACCCCTCTCAGCCTTCCCACTGGAGATCTTCTCTCGAAGGGATTCTACCTCAAGGTCACCTCTCTATGCCTCTAACACTTGATTCACAAGTGTAGGCTGCGCAACAACAGAAAACAAGGCCGCAGCCTCAACGGATTCGCCCAGAAGCAAATCAAACTCACCAAGTGCACCCAACATCTCCCACTCCCGGATGGCTATACAAGCTACATCACTAATGGATTTTCTGCTAAGGGCATCGGCCACAACATTGGCCTTACCCGGGTGATAGTGCAACTCGAAGTCGTAATCCTCAATGAACTCCATGCACCCTCTCTGCCTCAAATTCAAGTCCCTCTGTGTAAACAGATACTTCAGACTCTTATGATCCGAGAATACCTCGAATCTCTCACCATAGAGGTAGTGCCTCCAAATCTTCAAGGCAAAAATCACGACTGCTAACTCTAGGTCATGTGTAGGGTAATTCTTCTCGTGTATTTTCAATTGACGTGAGCCATAGGCAACCACTTTCCCCTCTTGCATTAGCACACAACCCAAACCCTCTCGTGAGGCATCGCAATAAACCGCATAACCCAAACCTCTCTTCGGAATAATCAAAACCGGAGTGGTGGTCAATCTAACCTTCAACTCTTGGAACGACTTTTCACAAGTCTCACTCCATACAAACTTGACCCGTTCTGTGTCAATCTAGTCAACAGTGAAGCTAATCTCGAGAAATCTTTCACAAACCGGCGGTAATACCCAGCTAATCCCAAAAAATTACGGCTCTCAAAAACACTCTTAGGCTGTGCCCAATCCTGCACTGCCTCTATCTTGGATGTATCAACAGACACCCCTTCCCCGGAGACTACATGGCCTAAGAACTTCACCTCTCTTAGCCATAACTCACACTTCCCAAACTTAGCATATAGCTTATGGACTCTAAGCAACTCAAGCACCACTCTCAAGTGTTCCTCGTGCTCCTCCTCAGAAGGTGAATAAATGAGAATGTCGTCTACGAAAACGACTACAAAACGATCTAGGAATTCCCGGAATATCCGGTTCATCAAATCTATAAACACTGATGGTGCATTGGTGAGCCCGAAGGGCATCACTTGAAACTCATAGTGGCCATACCGCATACGGAATGCCGTCTTCGGAATATCCTCCTCCCTGACCCTCAACTGATGGTAACCCGATCTCAAGTCTATTTTAGAGAAACAACGGGACCCTTTCAACTAGTCCAACAAATCATCTATACGGGGCATAGGGTACTTATTCTTAACCGTAGCCCGATTCAATTTCCGATAATCGATACAAAGTCTCAAGGCACCATCTTTCTTTAGCAAAGAGGGCCGGTGCTCTCCACGGCAAAACACTAGGGCGGACAAAACCCTTATCCAGTAACTCCTGGAGTTGAATCTTC
The DNA here is from genome assembly GCF_055761805.1 of Camellia sinensis. Classification (NCBI taxonomy): domain Eukaryota; kingdom Viridiplantae; phylum Streptophyta; class Magnoliopsida; order Ericales; family Theaceae; genus Camellia; species Camellia sinensis. The sequence goes on from NC_138970.1 coordinate 12,689,923, forward strand.
AATTCACTCAACTTGGCTGGGGAAAAATGGTAAGGTGCCATAAAAATCGGCGCTGTGCCGAGCACTAAGTCAATAGAGAACTCGATCTCTCGATGTGGTGGCAAACTAACAAGATCCTCGGGAAAAACATCCGAATACTCACAAACCACTCTTGGCAATACAATTTGGGTCTCATCACACTCACTACTCATAAGGCTAGCAAGAAGACCACTAAGTTCACTCCGCCCTCGCGGATCATACACTGGTGGCAAAACATTACCAACCCGATCCCCCAAGAAATGGAAACAATCCCCGCTCAAGGTACATACTGTGACCCTCTGGCCGTAGCAATCAATAATAGCCCTGTATGATGATAACCAGTCCATACCCAAAATAACATCAAAACCCAACATAGCCATAACTACAAAAGAGAATAGAAGCCGGCGGTCGGCGACCTCTATATCGCACCCTCTACACCCTTGTTTCAGAATCAACTCACCCCCAACAGGTGATACAACACAAATAGGAAATGCTAACTGTGCCAACTCCAACCCCAAAATAGATGCAAATGCAATAGATATAAAAGAATGAGATGCACCGGTATCAATCAACACATTGGCAACCGAGTTACAAAACAAGAAGGTACCTCTCACAACTGATGGAGTCGGTACAAGATCCTGTGCGGTAACAGCGTACATGCGCCCTGTAGGCCCTTGATCTACTTGCTCACCTCTAGGAGCAAAAGACTGCTGCAAAGACTGGGACGACGAAGCTCCCTGATTGGCCCTCGAGCCCTGAACTGACTGAGCTGGCTGAAAACTCTACCTCTGCCTAGATGCACCAGAAGTGCCACTCAACTGTGGGCAAAACCTCTTCAGGTGCCCCGCCTGACTACACTAGTAACAAGAGAGCAGCTGGCCTTTGTCCTGACCCTGGCTCTGAGGTCGAGCCGAAGATGAAGCTGCTCTCTACCCTCCGCCCTTCTGCGGGCAAGCTGGAGACTTGTGGCCTAGCTGACCACATTTGTAACAGGTGATGTCTTCCTGACTGTCTCTCCCAGAACCCGAACTTGGTATTGGAAAGGTCGATCTCACAAAAGCTCCCTTGGACTGCTGATTTTAGAACTCCTCTGCCTCCTACCGTCCCCCTAACCATCCTGACTCCTCTTGTAGCCCCTCTGTCTCTCCTCCTCCTCCTGCATCATAATCTCCATATGGGCCGTAGCATCCACAAGGCGCCCATAATCCCGGGTCATAGAACCCCCAACTCTCATCTTGAGCCCGTGCCTCAGCTTCTTCTCGAACTCAAGGCAACGACGTTCCTCAGACGCCACAAGCTCAGGTGCGAACCTAGATAGACTGGTAAATGCGGCCTCAAACTTGGCCACTGATAAACTCAGCTGCTTGAGCTGACAAAAATGGTCTCTCAGTTTCTCCTTGGCAGTTGGAGATAGAAACTTCTCTTGGAAAGCATCTACAAAAGCCTCCCACGTAACACCAATACGACCCCTCATGTACTTCCACCACTGACCCGCATCTCCCTTAAGCTGGAAAGATGCCAAGGTCACCTTTAAAGCCCCGTCTTCGATGCCAAGGATCTTAAACATCTTCGTCATCTGTTCGAGCCATTCATCAACTTTCAGTGGCTCTTTCGGATTCCCCACAAACTTGTCCGGATTAGAACGGAAAAACTCCCTCTTCAGAAAGGAAGGCCCTGCATCAACAACCTGGGCCTAAACTTGATTCTCGGCTCTGAGAATGCCTATGGATTCCCTCATAGCTCTTGCTATCTCGCGGGCTAAGGCACCCATGGCCTGCTGACCCGCTGGCTCGGCCACATTGGCCTGACCAACACCCTCCTGCTGCGCCAGAATATCATCCGGTAAAGACATCTCCTGCCTACCACGCTTACCACGTCTACCTCCATGTCCTCGCCCTCGTCCTGACATCCTAATAAAGGTAACAAAGAACATTAGCACATTCACAAATGTGCTGAAGCTATAACACTCGCGTCATAATGCACGGACAACTGTAATTCACTCCATGTAAGCACATAATCATGTAAGCACTTACGAATTTCATTTCCGGATAATGATAGTCCCGAGGCGTTACTAGAGTTCCGGTTAGAAACAGCATTGATCAAGTGCTTTTCCAACAAGACTCACAGAAACCCAAGGGTCCAATCAACATCCTAGAAACTAAATCCCATACTCAGGTAGTCACATAAGCATGTTATCACATAAGTACATAACATTACCTCTAAGTCTCTAACAAGCGAGACAAACTCATTGTGTTACTAAACACTTCTCACGTATCCAAAGTATTCAAGCCCGGTATGCTCTGATACCAAGTTGTAACGCCCTCAAAATAAACCCATCAATCATATATTCTTGACATGCTCAGACATAAGAGAATAAAGCATAATTACATTTCATCAGAGTATTCATTACAAAATGTATTACATGTTGACAACAAAACTAAATGCCCTACGGGCTTACAACTTTCCAAGCCAACACTTGGTCACAAAAAGAGTACTAACTCAAAACAGATAATAAGCCCTTGGCTTGATATACATGTAATACAAAAATGTAATCATAAAAGATGTCCCAGCCACTAAGCCTCTCAAGCTACGTCTTTGGAGGTGGCATGCTACCTGTACCTGAAAATGGTGTCCCATATAGGGTGAACCGACGCCCAGTAGAGATATGCTAAACATAATATGAGTAATAACTAAAACATTAGCATTTGATAAATGTTTAACTCACATAAATAAATTCATAACCCATTTCAATTACATGACAAATGTGTCCATGTTTCATTCCATTTTCCATTTCTTATCCAATTTCTCAATTCATAACTATGATTCAGAACCTGGCCAAACAATTTAAATGAGATTACATCTCATATCAACAGTACTTCCATTTCAATTGAGATAACAACTCAAATTAAACACTTCCTACTTCACAATAGATACACATAATTGTTGTATCAATCTCAAACAAAACACTTCCGTACTTCATATATGATACACAGATTTATTGTATCAATACTTCAATAGATACACATATTTGCTGTATCGATGGGGTCCATCCCCTATCTCCTCCTAAACAATATCTGGTTTAGGAGTCCATCCCCTATCTTCCCCTAAACTGTGGAGTACATCTCCTATCTCCTCCCACACAATACATTGTATATAAAGACATATCATATACATAATCAATCAATACATAAATTTGATGTATTATTCCAACCGTCATATTCGATGACATATTCAATTGATTAGTTTTAGTTTGCCTAATCATCATGCATTGTCTACAACAATCAAAACTGTCCTCCGTCGATAACCCAAAGCAATTATTTCTAAACAGAAAATAATTACATCAACATATAATTTATCAACAATTTTCAAAGATGACTGATTAATAAATCCAACTCCACTATTCCATCCCATTTTATGCCAATTTCATTATTTCCAACTTAATTTCATAATTCCATAATTTCCCAAATTAATTACATGAATTAATTTGTCATAACAATTTAGGGCTTTTTCCCCCTTTTCTCAATATTGACCCAAAGGCCCAAAATAACTTCAATAACATCAATACTATCATTTTAAGACCCAAAATACACGTTTATGAGCCAAAATAACAAAACCCCTCTTTATACATTTAGAAACCCTAACACCCAAAATCACCCAACTTCAATATTAAATCAAAATGACTAAATACTTATGTCAAAGATCATAAAAATGAGTAGTTATCCCTACCTCAAATTCGGAGCTCAAATGAAGAAGATGAAGAAATTCGAAGTGCTCGAGAAAAATACTAGGAGATGGAAATTCACGCTCGAGCGTCAAAACTCCCGCTTGAGCGGAGAAGCAACAACAAAGGGCTCGCTCGAGCGTCAAAAGCCCCGCTCGAGCGTGACGGCCAAATTCTGGGCATCAACTTTTGGTTTCAAAGCACAACCAACCTGTTTCAAACCTGCCCAACATAACCCAAGACTCAAATACAAAGAGTAAAGGATGGAAATGACAATGAGACAACAACACATCCACGGAGCCGAGTCCGGAATACAATAAATAAAGAGAGGAAAAACCAGGATCGCTATACAGCCACCGCTTCTGGAGTAGCCTCCACCACCACCTTCTTTCTCCTCTTCAAGGCTGGCCCTCCTCCCTCTCCCTTACCCTTCTCTTCTTCTTCGCCACAGCCTCTACCTCCTTGTTGGCCCTTTCTTTCAAAGGATTAATTGGGGGTGGTCGTGGCTCAAATTCACCCAAGTCTTTTTCCCCTAGCGGTTTGGGGTGCGGTCGGATCCTCTCCCTCGCGATCGGCTTCGGCGGCCGGTCTGCCTATGACTCTTTGAATTTACTGGCCTTTGCGACAATGGTCCTACCCTCCACCTCTTGTGCCTTCCTTCTCGCCTCTAATTCCGCCGGTTCCATGTCTCCACCGGTCGGCTGGGGGCCCAACCTTGCAGCAAACAAGGCCAATGGCTGAACAAGCTCATCCCATTTGACACCCTCCTTCTCCTTCCATGCCTTCATTTTCTTCACCTTCTCCTCAGCTGCCGCTCCCAGCTTTGGCTCTACAGACTTGGTGGGCACTCTCCACACCGTGCGCACTCTGACTCCTCCGTTTGTGGATATGTAAAACCACCGCGGCCTCCACCCCTTTATTGATGATGGCAACCTCGCCACCAGGCCCCTCCCCGCCGCCGCCTGCAAAGTGACCCACGTTTCTTGCTGCCTCGAGGCCTTGTAGCATGCAAAAAACTCGTTCATCGTCATAGTCGCTCCCTCGTTCGTCCTCGGCCACGCGCTTGCACAAGCCAGTACAATCTTCCAGGCATTAGGCATTAGCTGACCCGGTGCCACTTCCAACCGGTTTAAGACATCCACTACCACCTGCGGGAGTGGCAACCTCAACCCTCCCTTCAACGCCTCCTCATAAAGGGCAAACTCCCCCAGTCGGGCGTCGGATGGCCTCTCTTTCGTTGTTGGCCGCTATAACTCTATTTCTGCGGGAATCTGGTATTTCTCGCGTATGCCCACCAACTTCTCCGCGATCACGATCGACTTATCGGCCTTCATATGTGTAGTCGTCCCCCGAACGCCCCGGGAAGGAATCCCGTTTCGTTTATTTGGGCTCACTACAGTTTGGACTCAAATCGTCACGGTTCTTAATCTGAACCAAAGAGTCCAAATCTGGCAAATCGTTTTGGAAAACAGATTTTTAGAAAGAAGTGCCAAACATGGACTGCTTTGCCAGATACAGAGTCGCCACCTAAATATTTTTTATGGGGAAATTTAGGAAACCCTGACTCATTTGCCTAAGGCCACGTGTCCGTCATCACCAAAGTTGCCTCGACTCGGGAACTTGGGTACGATTGGGGAAGGTCAGCTATGAGCACCCCCTCTCGCCCGATCCGAAGATCGGCCTCTACTAACCATGATATCTTGTTTTGAAAATATTATATGTTCTTAATCCAATTATTAGCCTAATCTTACTATGTGATGCACACAACACAAAAGTATAGACTAGATCGCCTAATTTGGAACAAAGCATTGCATATCCGTTTGTTTGGAAAAAGGTTTGAAATTTGCTACTCGTGAGTAGGCTAAAATACGGATTTCAACGAGTTGTTCCAACTCAAACATTCCAACCTTCACCCACAGGCATTCAGGCAGTAATATCACATAAGCACATAGCCACATGGTAAGCATGCTGTCATGTTAACATTCACACTCATGCGAGATGCTAAAGCATAAATACTTACATCGTACTCCATGCCAAAATAATGAGCTAGTTAGTAATCATGCATGATCCTAGTTCATGTTAAAGTGGCTAATGCATCGCATACAAAATGTCATTAGAATAGGCTCGACTAATCTAAGGATGGCATGTGAAATGCAACAACTCGGTGCACGTATTCAAGTTTGAAATTCAAATACTATGCGGTTAGCATGATGTGCCGAGCCCGGTGCATGCAAGACAAATGTATGAATGCACGCATGCATAGCATAAGGTATGCTAATTTAAATATGCCCTAATACTAACCACTGAAAGCAGGTAAGTAAAAAGGGAGAAAGAAGTGGGGGTTGGAAGACATGCACACACGCACCCACACTTATTACAAATTCGCCCTTGCTCAGAGGGACCGAAAGAATAATACAAATTAACTAACTATCAAGCTAACTAAATATTACAGACAATTAACTAGTTAAGCAAATTAACTAAGCTAATTAAGCAGTAAAAGCAGCCTTGGGAAGAGGGCCCAATGTATGCGCGCTCGGTTCCGCTCGGAAACCCACCACCATGCACAAGTTTGCATCTGTTTCCCCTGCTCTGCTCCTCTAAAAATTGCACAACTCCCAAGGTATGCTCCATGGACACTGTGGATCACCACCGACCAAGTGGAAACCCCACCGACCATGTCCGGATCGTCGTCGACCATTTGTTGAGCTCTCGGCCATCAATAATTAGTCGGTCGGCACTCCATGTAGTCGACCGGCCAAGTCTTCCTGCAGAACCTGTTTTGACAGCAGCAGAGGGCAAAACAAGGCATGACAATGCATTTCAAGCAAATGTGTGCACCAACACATCCCCTATCATGTTCATGACTCAAAGGGGTATGGCCCTTGATTCTTGAACCACCAATCGCGCATTTCGATGCGTGATGGCCCAAGTAACCAAGTGTGCATTTTGATATCAAATGAATGCAATGCACGTAAACAAACAAATGAGGCCCCAACCTCTATCACTTGATCAAGAGGCAAGGCATGCATGCCAATGCAATACAACCTAGACATACGGACTAAGCATGCAACATGGCAATGCAAACAAGCATATAAGACATGTGACAATCATGCTAATGACATGTATGTGAGATGCAATGTGGATGGTCAAGCATGCAAGCAAGCATGTGACTTCATTCAATCACACAACAACACATGGGGTAACATGCAGCAACATGTTAAACAACCTAAACATGCAACAACACACAAGTATACAACAACACACATGGTAAGCATGCACCAACACATAAAGGGCGGACTTAAACCAATTTGGGTAGCCCTCAACTAGGCCCAAAATAGTGGCCAATGCTAAGGAAATGGGGGCCAAATGCACATACAAGCATGCATGCAAACATGGTCCATCACTTAGGCATCAAAGAGAAACTTCTAAGCACACTTAAAAGAGGCAAAACGTGGGCATATGGCAAGCAATATAAGCTCTGAAAATCACATGAGGATGGTGCCAAACCAACCTAAATCAAGCAATCAAAGCATGCTAACAAGCCCAAAGCTTGAGGCCAACCAAAGGGCTCAAACCATGGCCATGCCAACCAAGCCTCAAAGGACCAAGGGGACTCCAAACAGCCCCAATGTAGGTTTAAACAAGACCAAAGACAGACCTAGATGGCATCTAAATGGTTTAAACATGCAGGCATACAAAAGAGGCCAAACATGGAGCATAAGTTGACAACCTTATAAAGCATTAAAGGGACATCAAATGCAAGCATACAAGCATGTAATGAGGACTGAAATGATGCTATAAATGGTTCTAAGCCACTGAAATGATGCAAGAATAGCATGTTAGAGGATTCGATACTTAAGGCCTACAAGAGGGATTACATGGTAGCTATACAAAGCGAAGCATGGATGACCCAAATGACCAAAAATAGACCTCAAGCACACTAAAACAAGCATAAAAGCTTCACAAAGCTAGGCCAAAACACATGAGCTTGGTAGTCTAAATGCTCTGTACATGTTAAGGCAAATCATGGCATTACAAGACAAGTATGCAAGGCAAGCATGGTGTGTCTAAACCAAGTAAAAACAGAGGTAAAGCATGGCAAAATACTACCAAATACCTACTGAAACATGGCCAACATGAGTTCAAAAATGGTGCTCACACATGAGGCTTAAATGGCACATTTTGAAGACAATAAGGAGAGGGGGTGGCCCTCTCCTTCTTAGAACCTTAAACCACCATCCTCACCACTGAAATCCCTCAAGATTTCAATGGTGAGGAGGCCCAAATAAGGTGGTCTCGGAGCTCACCAAAATAGCACAAAAATGGGGCCAAACAAGCCCTAAGAGGGGTCAAATAACCCCAAACAACAAAACACCTTTAAACAACTATTTTAAGCAAGTAAAAACAAGACTTTTATTAGTTATATAAAAATTCTAAAAATAGTTGCAAGATAGGCAAAAAAGCTATGCAAAAATGGGGAATAAAAGGCAAGAACACTCGCCCTTGAAGAACACTTCCAAGATCACAAGGCCAAACCTCTTCTTGGATCAAAACCAGCTCAAAAAGTCCAAGATCAACCCTCTAAAGCCTCAGCAATTAAGGGAAGGTGTAATGGTAGGTGTTTATGTGCAAAAATATGAACAAACACACACTTATACACAATGAGAGGAAAGTATAGAGATAGAATAGACACACTTCTAACCCTAAAAAGAACCAGACCTCTGGAGCTTCTTTCTAACCCTAGAAGAGGGAGGAGAGGCCTCCTCTTTATAGAAGCTCCCTCTTGCAAAGCTTCCAAAGTAAGCTAGTCAAGAGGGAAATCCCTTTATACACGTGTATGAAGGGGGTGCAAAGTGTATGCCAGCTAGCACAGCTGGCATAAAAATATCTGCAAAAGCAGATGCACAGTGATCGGCCAGCCAAAAATGTCCTTTTGACAAAATAAATGGCCGACCGACCATCAAGAGTGCCGACCGGCCAAAGATATGGCCGATGGAAACAAAACACTGGCCGGTGGCCTCAAGCCATGGCCGGTGATGTGTGGGGATGGCCCATAAGCCATTCCCTGTCCCTCAAAGGCAAAACACAAGTGTTTGGTGCAAAACCAAAAACAAAACAATGGAGTCGAGAGATCCCGAGGCAAGGCGTGTGCCCGAGACCTCCGGGAACTCAAGACGAACACAATCATGGATGATCACCGAGTGTTCAAACGGTGACGTCCAAGTCTTGAGGACAGTCAATAATGGGTTGTCTACAGTTGCCCCTCTTCGATAGAACTCGAAAGTCATAAGAATGACTGGAATGAGTGTCAAAGCCTAGAGACGACCCATTTTTGACAAGGCCGAAGACTTAGACAAACATGCAAGACAAACAAAGATATGTGCCCGAAGGTAGGGGCAAAATGCAACTGACAATGCAAGAAGCTGAACATAACTTATGATCATGCAAAGAAAGTTGTAACGAAGCATAACATGCAATAGTTTTAAGCAAGCAAAAACCAAACTACATCGTAATGCGGAAAGGATGTAAGAGAATTATACAATCTTAACCATGCGCCATGCAAGAAAGACTAAGAGCGACCATTGGGGACACCTAAGGTCTCAAACAAGATTCTGATGCGTTGCACGTGAAAAGAGAAAGAGTGACATAAGCATTGGAACATGTTCCAAATGCTCTTAACCAAAGAGGGAGAAACATAGGGACATATCCCAGTGTTTCAGAAAGGTAGAAGCATTAGAACGTATTCCAAATGCTCTTAACCTAAGAGGGAGAAACATAGGGACGTATCCCGATGTTTCGGAAAGAGAGAGAAACATAGCGACGTATCCCGGTGTTTCGAAAAGGTATAAGCATTGGAACGTATTCCAAATGCTCTTAACCAAAGAGGGAGAAACATAGGGACGTATCCCGGTGGTTAGGGACGTATCCCTGTGGTTAGGGACGTATCTCGGTGTTTAGGGATGTATCCCGATGTTTAGGGACGTATCCCGGTGTTTAGGAAGGAAAGAGAAACATAGGGACGTATCCCAGTGTTTCGGAAAGGGAGAGAAACATAGGGACATATCCCGGTGTTTCGGTAAAGGAGAAGAAACATAGGGACATATCCCGGTATTTCCAAACAAAGGAGAAGAAACATAGGGACATATCTCGGTGTTTCGGAAAAGGAGAAGAAACATAGGGACATATCCCGGTGTTTCCAAACAAAGGAGAAGAAACATAGGGACATATCCCAGTGTTTAGAAACAAAGGAGAGTGCAAAACAATGCAATTGAAAGGGTGCATAACAAAGCGAGTGGTATGCGTGTAACAACGCAAGTGAAGTGTGCATAACAATGCAACTAGAACCATGCATAACAATGCAAGTGAAGTGTGCATAACAATGCAACTAGAGTGTGCATAACAATGCGATTGAAACGTGCATAACAATGCAAGTAGAACGTGCATGACAGCGTATGTTAGAAATGTGCAAAACAATGCAATACAGGTACACAAGACAGTGCGAGTGAGGTGCACAAAAGAAGTGTGATAAGATGCATTTTCTATGCAAGTATGGGCCATTTTCTATGCAATCATGGAAAACATATTCTATGCGGAATCGAAAGCAAGCACATTCTATGCATGAGTCATAACGATGCGCGACACACATGCAACAAAAGTGTATATGAAAGTGCACATCCAATGCAATAGAGGGGCATCAAACATGTACTTCAATGCCTCCGATTTACCTCTCGGAGGACTTGGCAACACGCTCAGCTCAAAAGAGGACACCCTGTTTATATTGGCGAGAGATAATATCTGTTGTTGCTTTAATTGCCATTCTGACTTAAAGCAGGCTTAAGCTTGGAGTAGAGGCACACTCATTCTTCAGAGTACTAACAAGGCCTGAAGAGGTACATCCGGAGTACAATCACGGAATTTGCTGAAGGTGAAACACACTCAGATGCTTCGATTTTCCCTTTTTCTTTTGCTTTGCAGCTCAGAACCTATATAGCTTCAGATAGGTCCTTGTTCTACTGTTCTCTCATGACCTGGGTTAAACCCTGCGGTTTTATGAAAGAACGAATCTTGTTTTGCACAGATGTGGAGAACGGCACGGCACTTGAAGCGCAAAACGATTTTATTTTTGAAATGGAGAGATGAGTTCTTGACCGGGGTATTGAGCCTACGACTGAACACAGCGCACTACGACTTAACAACGGAAAACAAAAAGTAAACAACCTAAACACATCGAGTAACACTCGAAATGACTTAAAACAAGAAACGAGAGAAAACAAAAAGACACGACACTCAGACGTGCATAGGAAGCCTATTTCTCCGGGTATTGTTTCCCACCCTTTCTCACTTGTGATTCTCACATCACTTGGCACTCAATCTCTAGTTTTCTGAAAAAGCACTTTTTCTCACTTTTTCTCTCAACGCACATCTCTATTCTTCAATCTCTCATTTTTTATCCCTCCCCTGGGTGGTTAATGGATAAGTAGAAAGTTGTGGGCTCTTGCCCCTAGCATTCTGCTAGATTCTCTTTCTTCTGCTCACAACAGTGAACTTCTCCCACAGAGGAGTTACGATGCGGCTGGATGTACAGCAGATCTGCAATTGACATTGGTTGATAATCCTCTAGTTGGGAGCTTGGACGTGATCAGATCTATCCAGATGAGGAAGTGGAATATCTTGATCCATTCCAGTTCGTGCTTCATACTTGGCTTGATACCTCGTTGCTTGGAGGATGTGAGAGCTTTCTGCCCTTTTGCGGTCAGCTTCAGTGGTGCCCTTTTCCGACAGGTAGAGTGCCCTTTCTGGTAAGTATAGTGCCCTTTCGGGCAAGTATGTTGACAACGGGGAAAAGATAGAACACCTGACTCAACTGTACCCCTAGTTCATCATTTTGACCATTTTTTTGTTTTTGGTTTTCTATTAAAACAATTTTGACCAACATGAGAGTTAGATTAACATGCTTGTTCGATTTTTTGATTTAAAATCATGCAAGTTAGGTTATGAGCATTGAAAATTTTCCCTTTTTTGGGTCCAATAAATGGTCCAGTTTTGAAAAAAATGGGATAATTTTTGAGAGAATTAGTCAACCTCAGTAAAAATTTGCAAAAACTGTTTTTGCAAATCAGCCACTGCTCAACGAGCACGGAACCTACTTCTGAGATGCGCAACCTCAGATCCATAACAATGAAAAATTGCCCCTTGCTCGAAGAGAGCTGCATGGTAACGGAAAGTTGCCCCTTGTTTGAATGGCACCGCAGTGCATTGAATGGCAACGGAATGTTGCCCCTTGTTTGGATAGCGCCATAGCACACTGCAATCAGTCCTCAGAGTGACGATCACAACCGAACTCTCGGATACAGAGAAGGCAAAGGAGATCAAAAACCATTACATGGACACAATCAATTGTAGAAGTGTTTGCGGCTGGACTTCAGAATGAAGTTGCCTACGTATCCCAAACATGGGAATCAAGCCTTACGTAGTTCGGGGTAGGTACACTCGTGTATTAACCCTCACCTTTTGCACTCTAACTTTTGCCAAGGCCGCCCTTTCTGGGTTTTCAACCTTGCAAGCTCTGTTTTTCTTTTCTTTTCATTTCTTTTCCTTTTCCTTTTTTTTATTCTTTTCTTTTCATTTTCTTCATTTTTTCTTCTTTTCTCTTTTTTTGGTATCTTTTCTTTGTATTTTTCTTTGTATTTTTCTTTTTCTTTTTTTTCTTGCCCTAACTTTTGCCTGGATCGCCCTTCCGGGTTTTCGGCCCAGTGAGCCTCTCAAGGGTAAAAGTGTAGCTTTGTCCATGTCAAATGGTTTTGAGATCCTGATGTCATCTGAATCCAGGAGAATAGCTGTTGTTGTTTGCTGATGATGTAGGAGTCCATCCAATGGGGGTTGAGTTTGCCCCTAGTGTTGTGGATAGGAACTCGGTTGTCCTTCAGTAATGCTTTTTTCTTTCCTCCCCTTTGACTCTTCGAGCACATTTGAAATTCTTTTGGCCCTAGTTCAAAGGGGTGCTTCTGATCTAGCTTCGCAAGCTTCTTTTGACCTTCTGATCTTCTTAATCCGACTTTCATGGCCTCTTATTCGAGGGCTGCTTCAAATCTGGCCACACAGGCCTCACATTGTGGTTGACTGTCAGACATTCTAAATGTAAGTTCAAGGTTTGAAAGCAAGGGGCCGAGTCTTGAGGCTGAGAGCGATCCTAGGCTGCACAATCTCAAGAGCGATTCCACACAGGTCTTCGCAGGATTGCGCAAAACATTTTTTTGAAATCTTTTAAGAAAGCAACAAATCGCTCGCGCGGAAGACAATGTGAAACCAATCTAGATCAAGCCAAGATCCTTCTCAGTACTCACATTAACAAGCATGATCTCAAACATTAAGGGCTTAGCATGCCTTTCTTTCTCTCCATTGGTCAAATTTTGCAAATCCCGAGGAATTCCTTCCTCTTCGTTTTCAATACGTAATTCAAAAAGTTTTAAAAAACTTAGGTCAAATGCAATGACTTTAAGGCATAGAAAAGCAAGTGAAAAGCATTTCCATTTCATTCAAATCCTCTGGCACAGCTGGCGCAAGGTAAAAGCAAACACAAGAGTGTGAAAACCACTACTGTTCATTCAAATCTGTTGGCATTACTGGTTCCAAGGCAGAAACAGACTCAAAAGAAAATGAAAAGACAAACGCAAAATAAAATGGTGATGCCCAAGGTAACACCCACGGAATCACCCGACCTGAACAAAACAGGAATGACTCGATACAACAAGACGGACCCAACTGACTCAATATGAAAACACTGACTTAATACAAAACGACAAGACTGACCCAATACCCAAGTCAGAAAGCACAAAACTAGCATTCGCAAAATGCTCAAAACAGTGCGTGCCATACGCCACATTCGGAGTAAACTGAGCGCCGCCCGCAAGTGGTTCATCCCTCGATCACATCACATTATCCCCCACAAGTTCACTGATCAAGTGTCGATAGGCTTTGCAGGACCCGGTGCGGGGATGACCCTGTTGTCAATCAAATTTTGTACCTTGTGGCAGAGACGAACGCAACTGTCGGTGTCATGACCGGTCTGTTGATGAAAAGCACAGTACTTAGTTGGGTCATGCTTTGGAGGGAGAGGATCGAGTAGAGGCCGTTGTTCTAACAGTTTCAGATGTCCTTTCCTGAGTAGGACCCCCAGAGCTTTAGACAAAGGCATATAAAGCGGGGTGAAAATCCTTTTGCCCCGGGGTAGATAGTCTGAGGTTCGGGGGTTTGGATTGGATGTACCAACACAGGGGGTGGCTGTTTTGGTGGTGATAAATCTAACTTCAGAAGATCTCGAAGCTGCATCACCACTGGTGGTCGTATTCGAATTGCGGGAAAACGCCCTCCTGGGCTGCTCTCTATCATTGTCAATCAGGCCCTGCTTTAAAGCATCCTCAATCTGTACTCCCATCTCATGCAAATCTGAAAAGGTGGAGAACGGGAGAACGATCATCTTTTGCATGAGCTTGGGTTGGAGGTTGCGCACAACCATCCGAATCTGATCTTTGTCGGTTGGCCTAATGGTCATCATTGAGGCCTGGGCCTTCCACCGGGTCACAAAGTCAAAAAAGCTCTCCTTAGGTTCCTGCCTAGTCGTCTCAAGATCACGGGTTGTAATCTCGATCTGTGTATTATGGGAGTATTGAACGACGAAAGCCTCGGCCATCTCATCCCAATTTATCTTGACATCGTCTTCCAATTTTGCATACCAGATGGCCGCTACACCTGACAAGGTTCGGTCGAATAAAGAAAGCTTCTGTAGTCTGGTGAGGCCCATTGGCCTTAGTATGTCTGAAAACAGCCGCAGGTGCACCATGGGATCCCTGGATCCATCAAATCGGTCAATATGCGGCATCTTCAATCTGTCTGGCAGCGTCACGGCTGCGTCGGTATACCCATCCTCGATGTCCGGGATGGACTTCACTCCTTGGGATTTCTTGAACAACTTTTCAAGCTTGTTCAGTTTTAATGTCATGGGGTCCACCTCGAATTCGAAGGGAGAGTCCGGTAGATTGGTAGGTGTTTTAGATAGCTGGAGTAGGATTGGGGGCGGAGCCAGCTCTGTTGGAATGTTTGTACCTTCCTGGACAATTGGTGTTTCCCCGGGTGTCGGAACCCCTGGTGGTGGAGGAGCTTGATGCGAAGCAGATGCTCCGTTTTGTTGTTACAACCTAGTGATTAGCTCTACCTGCTGGGCCATGATCGCAGGCTGTTGTTTGGCAAATTCCGCTTGGTGGACAGCGTCCTGCTGCATGAGTTTCATACTTTCTTGGAGTTGACGCGTCATTTCCTCCATCCCAGCCATGTTCTGTTGTTCCGGCTGACTGACCGGTATTTCTATCTCTATGGTAAAAACTGAGACTTCAGCCCGACTGTTCACTGGTGGGGTGGATAAGGACCACTGATCTGGTAACTGCTAAATTGGTGATCTGTGCTTGACTAGCCCTTTTACCCTGCCTCTGGCGAAGGAACACTGATTTTCCCTTGAACTGAATCTCCGACCTGACAAAGTCTATCAACACAAGTCCAATGAATCTGGGGGATCTCAGAGCCTTCTGAAGTTATGGTTCCAAGGCTACCCTAGCAAAAGAGAAAACAGACAGCATCTCAACCTAATTTCACCAGAATAGATATAAGCATAGCTGAATAACTACACTCCCTACAGAATTTTGCCCAAAATTCTGCCTATAAACCGATACCCTCAGGTAAAACTGATTCCCCAAATACTGATGCCCACAAGCTTGATACCCAGACTTGCAACTGATACATGCATTCCCTGTAAAGATACACTCTAGAGCACATAGCAAACAAGTGAGAGCCAAAACACCCCTCAACGGGTAGGGTTTCCCTGTCCTATTTTGTCAGGAGCTAGGGTTTCACTACGCACGCAGCGGTTTCAAACAACCTAACATTGGGTAAGCAACATGTCCTAGTTTGGAATGGTCACTATAGATTCCGAATAGGCACTAGGTCGAATGGTCAAAAAGGGTGCCCCAGTAAAACCGGGATTTGTGTTCCCATACTGGCAGAGCCCGTAACTGGCCAACCTTATGGCACGTAGCCTCAGGCTAGACACTCAGGAATAGCAGATGGCAAAGACGGTGTCCTAGGCACACCAATGCACATGTAATGCAAAGAAACACATAAATGTAGTCAAAATGAGATATCATGAATTCAAGTCAAGTTCTCCAAAATCCCCTGCAGAGTCGCCAGAAACTGTAGACGTCCCCCGAATGCCCCATGAGGGAATCCCGTTTCGTTCATTTGGGCTCACTACAGTTCGGACTCAAATCGTCACGGTTCTTAATCTGAACCAAAGAGTCCAAATCCGACAAATCGTTTTGGAAAACAGATTTTTAGAAAGAAGTGCCAATCATGGACTGCTTTGCCAGATACAGAGTCGCCACCTAAATATTTTTTATGGGGAAATTTAGGAAACCCTGACTCGCTTGCCTAAGTCCACATGTCCGTCATCACCAAAGTTGCCTCGGCTCGAGAACTTGGGTACGATTGGGAAAGGTCAGCTATGAGCACCCCCTCTCGCCCGATCCGAAGATCGGCCTCTACTAACCATGATATCTTGTTTTGAAAACATTATGCGTTCTTAATCCGATTATTAGCCTAATCTTACTATGTGATGCGCACAACACAAAAATATAGACTAGATCGCCTAATTTGGAACAAAGCATTGCATATCCGTTTGTTTGGAAAAAGGTTTGAAATTTGCTACTCGTGAGTAGGCTAAAACACGGATTTCAACGAGTTGTTCCAACTCAAACATTCCAACCTTCACCCACAGGCATTCAGGCAGTAATATCACATAAGCACATAGCCACATGGTAAGCATGCTGTCATGTTAACATTCACACTCATGCGAGATGCTAAAGCATAAATACTTACATCGTACTCCGTGCCAAAATAATGAGCTAGTTAGTAATCATTCATGATCCTAGTTCATGTTAAAGTGGCTAATGCATCGCATACAAAATGTCATTAGAATAGGCTCGGCTAATCTAAGGATGACATGTGAAATGCAACAACTCGGTGCACGTATTCTAATTTGAAATTGAAATACTATGCGGTTAGCATGATGTGCCGAGCCCGGTGCATGCAAGACAAATGTATGAATGCACGCATGCATAGCATAAGGTATGCTAATTTAAATATGCCCTAATACTAACCACTGAAAGCAGGTAAGTAAAAAGGGAGAAAGAAGTGGGGGTTGGAAGACATGCACACACGCACCCACACTTATTACAAATTTGCCCTTGCTCGGAGGGACCGAAAGAATAATACAATTTAACTAACTATCAAGCTAACTAAATATTACAGACAATTAACTTGTTAAGCAAATTAACTAAGCTAATTAAGCAGTAAAAGCAGCCTCGGGAAGAGGGCCCAATGTATGCGCGCTCGGTTCCGCTCGGAAACCCACCACCATGCACAAGTTTACCTTTGTTTCCCCTGCTCTGCTCCTCTGAAAATTGCACAATTCCCAAGGTATGCTCCATGGACACTGTGGATCACCATCGACCAAGTGGAAACCCCACCGACCATGTTCGGATGGTCATCGGCCATTTGTTGAGCTCTCGGCCATCAATAATTGGTCTGTCGGCACTCCATGTAGTCGACCGGCCAAGTCTTCCTGCAGAACCTGTTTTGACAGCAGCAGAGGGCAAAACAAGGCATGACAATGCATTTCAAGCAAATATGTGCACCAACACATCCCTTATCATGTTCATAACTCAAAGGGGTATGGCCCTTGATTCCCGGACCACCAATCGCGCATTTCAATGCGTGATGGCCCAAGTAACCAAGTGTGCATTTTGATATCAAATTAAATGCAATCCACGTAAACAAACAAATGAGGCCCCAACCTCTATCACTTGATCAAGAGGCAAGGCATGCATGCCAATGCAATACAACCTAGACATGCGGACTAAGCATGTAACATGGCAATGCAAACAAGCATACAAGACATGTGACAATCATGCTAATGACAAGTATGCGAGATGCAATGTGGATGGTCAAGCATGCAAGCAAGCATGTGACTTCATTCAATCAAGCAACAACACATGGGGTAAACATGTAGCAACATGTTAAACAACCTAAACATGCAACAACACACATGGTAAGCATGCACCAACACATAAAGGGTGGACTTAAACCAATTTGGGTAGCCCTCAACTAGGCCCAAAATAGTGGCCAATGCTAAGGAAATGGGGGCCAAATGCACATACAAGCATGCATGCAAACATGGTCCATCACTTAGGCATCAAAGAGCAACTTCTAAGCACACTTAAAAGAGGCTAAACATGGGCATATGGCAAGCTATATAAGCTCTAAAAATCACATGAGGATGGTGCCAAACCAACCTAAATCAAGCAATCAAAGCATTCTAACAAGCCCAAAGCTTGAGGCCAACCAAAGGGCTCAAACCATGGCCATGCCAACCAAGCCTCAAAGGACCAAGGGGACTCCAAACAACCCCAATGCAGGTCTAAACAAGACCAAAGACACACCTAGATGGCGTCTAAATGGTTTAAACATGCAAGCATACAAAAGAGGCCAAACATGGAGCATAAGATGACAACCTTATAAAGCATTAAAGGGACATCAAATGCAAGCATACAAGCTTGCCATGAGGACTGAAATGATGCTATAAGTGGTTCTAAGCCACTAAAATAATGCAAGAATAGCATGTTAGAGGATCCGATACTTAAGGCCTACAAGAGGGATTACATGGTTGCTATACAAAGCGAAGCATGGATGACCCAAATGACCAAAAACAGACCTCAAGCACACTAAAACAAGCATAAAAGCTTCACAAAGCTAGGCCAAAACACATGAGCATGGTAGTCTAAATGCTATGTACATGCTAAGGCAAATCATAGAATTACAAGACATGTATGCAAGGCAAGCATGGTGTGTCTAAGCCAAGTAAAAACAGAGGTAAAGCGTGGCAAAATACTACCAAATACCTATTGAAACATGGCCAACATGAGTTCAAAAATGGTGCTCACACATGAGGCTTAAATGGCACATTTTGAAGACAACAAGGAGAGGGGGTGGCCCTCTCCTTCTTAGGACCTTAAACCACCATCCTCACCACTGAAATCCCTCAAGATTTCAGTGGTGAGGAGGGCCAAACAAGGTGGTCCCGGAGCTCACCAAAATAGCACAAAAATGGGGCCAAACAAGCCCTAAGAGGGGTCAAACAACCCCAAACAACAAAACACCCTTAAACAACTATTTTAAGTAAGTAAAAACAAGACTTTTATTAGTTACATACAAAGTCTAAAAACAGTTGCAAGATAGGCAAAAAAGCTATGCAAAAATGGGGAATAAAAGGCAAGAACACTCACCCTTGAAGAACACTTCCAAGATCACAAGGCCAGACCTCTTCTTGGATCAAAACCAACTCAAAAAGTCCAAGATCAACCCTCTAAAGCCTCAGCAATTAAGGGAAGGTGTAATGGTAGGTGTTTATGTGCAAAAATATGAACAAACACACAGTTATACACAATGAGAGGAAAGTATAGAGATAGAATAGACACACTTCTAACCCTAAAAAGAACCAGACCTCTGGAGCTTCTTTCTAACCCTAGAAGAGGGAGGAGAGGCCTCCTCTTTATAGAAGCTCCCTCTTGCAAAGCTTCCAAAGTAAGCTAGTCAAGAGGGAAATCCCTTCATACACGTGTATGAAGGGGGTGCAAAGTGTATGCCAGCTAGCACAGCTGGCATAAAAATATCTGCAAAAGTAGATGCACAGTGATCGGCCAGCCAAAAATGTCCTTTTGACAAAATAAATGGCCGACCGACCATCAAGAGTGCCGACCGGCCAAAGATATGGCCGATGGAAACAAAACACTGGCCGGTGGCCTCAAGCCATGGCTGGTGATGTGTGGGGATGGCCCATAAGCCATTCCCTGCCCCTCAAAGGCAAAACACAAGTGTTTGGTGCAAAACCAAAAACAAAACAATGGAGTCGAGAGATCCCGAGGCAAGGCGCGTGGCCGAGACCTCCAGGAACTCAAGACGAACACAATCATGGATGATCACCGAGTGTTCAAATGGTGACGTCCAAGTCTTGAGGACGGTCAAAAATGGGGTGTCTACAGTTGCCCCTCTTTGACAGAACTCGAAAGTCATAAGAATGACTGGAATGAGTGTCAAAACCCAGAGACGACCCATTTTTGACAAGGCCGAAGACTTAGACAAACATGCAAGACAAACAAAGATATGCGCCCGAAGGCAGGGGCAAAATGCAACTGGGAATGCAAGAAGCCAAACATAACTTATGATCATGCAAAGAAAGCTGTAACGAAGCATAACATGCAACAGTTTTAAGCAAACAAAAACCAAACTACATCGTAATGCGGAAAGGATGCAAGAGAATTATACAATCTTAACCATGCGCCATGCAGGAAAGACTAAGAGTGACCAATGGGGACACCCAAGGTCTCAAACAAGATTCTGACGCGTTGCACGTGAAAGGAGAAAGAGTGACATAAGCATTGGAACATGTTCCAAATGCTCTTAACCAAAGAGGGAGAAACATAGGGACATATCCCAGTGTTTCAGAAAGGTATAAGCATTGGAATGTATTCCAAGTGCTCTTAACCTAAGAGGGAGAAACATAGGGATGTATCCCAATGTTTCGGAAAGAGAGAGAAACATAGCGACGTATCCTAGTGTTTCAAAAAGGTATAAGCATTGGAACGTATTCCAAATGCTCTTAACCAAAGAGGGAGAAACATAGGGACGTATCCCGGTGGTTAGGGACGTATCCCTGTGGTTAGGGACGTATCCCGGTGTTTAGGGACGTATCTCGGTGTTTAGAAAGAAAGGAGAAACATAGGGACGTATCCCAGTGTTTCGGAAAGGAAGAGAAACATAGGGACATATCCCAGTGTTTCGGTAAAGGAGAAGAAACATAGGGACATATCCCGGTGTTTTCAAACAAAGGAGAAAAAACATAGGGACATATCCCGGTGTTTCGGAAAAGGAGAAGAAACATAGGGACATATCCCGGTGTTTCCAAACAAAGGAGAAGAAACATAGGGACATATCCCGGTGTTTAGAAACAAAGGAGAGTGCAAAACAATGCAATTGAAAGGGAGCATAACAAAGCGAGTGGAATGCGTGTAACAATGCAAGTGTAGTGTGCATAACAATGCAACTAGAGTGTACATAGCAATGCGATTGAAACGTGCATAACAATGCAAGTAGAACGTGCGTGACAGCGTATGTTAGAAATGTGCAAAACAATGCAATACAGGTACATAAGACAGTGCGAGTGAGGTGCACAAAAGAAATGCGATAAGATGCATTTTCTATGCAAGTATAGGGGCATTTTCTATGCAATCATGGAAAGCATATTCTATGCGGAATTGAAAAGAAGCATATTCTATGCATGAATCATAACGATGCGCGGCACACATGCAACAAAAGTGTATATGAAAGTGCACATCCTATGCAATAGAGGGGCATCAAACATGTACTTCAGTGCTTCCGATTTACCTCTCGGAGGACTTGGCAACACGCTCAGCTCAAAAGAGGACACCCTGTTTATATTGGCGAGAGATAACATCTGCTGCTGCTTTAATTGCCATTCTGACTTGAAGCAGGCTTAAGCTTGGAGTAGAGGCACACTCATTCTTTAGAGTATTAACAAGGCCTGAAGAGGTACATCCGGAGTACAATCACGGAATTTACTGAAGGTGAAACACACTCAGATGCTTCGGTTTTCCCTTTTTCTTTTGGTTTGCAGCTCGGAACCTATATAGCTTCAGATGGGTCCTTGTTCTACTGTTCTCTCATGACCTAGGTTGAACCCTGTGGTTTTATGAAAGAACGAATCTTGTTTTGTACAGATGTGGAGAACGGCACGGCACTCGAAGCGCAAAACGATTTTATTTTTGAAATGGAGAGATGAGTTCTTGACCGGGGTATTGAGCCTATAACTGAACACAGTGCACTACGACTCAACAACGGAAAACAAAAGGTAAATAACCTAAACACATCGAGTAACACTCAAAACGACTCAAAACAAGAAACGAGAGAAAACAAAAAGACACGACACTCAGACGTGCACAGGAAGCCTATTTCTCCGGGTATTGTTTCCCACCCTTTCTCACTTGTGATTCTCACATCACTTGGCACTCATTCTCTAGTTTTCTAAAAAAATCCTTTTCTCACTTTTTCTCTCAACGCATATCTCTCTATTCTTCAATCTCACATTTTTTATCCCTCCCCTGGGTGGTTGATGGATAAACAGAAAGTTGCGGGCTCTTGCCCCTAGCATTCTGCTAGATTCTCTTTCTTCTGCTCACAACAGTGAACTTCTCCCATAGAGGGGTTGCGATGCGGCTGGATGTGCAGCAGATCTACAATTGACATTGGTTGATGATCCTCTACTGGGGAGTTTGGACGTGATCAGATCTGTCCACATGAGGAAGTGGAATATCTTGATCCATTCCAGTTCGTGCTTCATACTTGGCTTGATACCTCGTTGCTTGGAGGATGTGAGAGCTTTCTGCCCTTTTACGGTCAGCTTCAGTGGTGTCCTTTTCCGACAGGTAGAGTGCCCTTTCTGGCAAGTATAGTGCCCTTTCGAGCAAGTATGTTGACAACGGGGAAAAGATAGAACACCTGACTCAACTGTGCCCCTAGTTCATCATTTTGACCATTTTTTTGTTTTTGGTTTTCTACTAAAACAATTTTGACCAACATGAGAGTTAGATTAACATGCTTGTTTGATTTTTTGATTTAAAATCATGCAAGTTAGGTTATGAGCACTGAAAATTTTCCCTTTTTTAGGTCCAATAAATGGTCCAGTTTTGGAAAAAAATGGGATAATTTTCGAGAGAATTAGTCAACCTCAGTAAAAATTCTCAAAAACTGTTTTTGCAAATCAGCCACTGCTCAACGAGCACGGAACCTACTTCTGAGATGCGCAACCTCAGATCCATGACAATGGAAAATTGCCCCTTGCTCGAAGAGAGCTGCATGGCAACGGAAAGTTGCCCCTTGTTTGAATGGCACCGCAGTGCATTGAATGGCAACGGAATGTTGCCCCTTGTTTGGATAGCGCCATAACACACTGCAATCAGTCCTCAGAGTGACGATCACAACCGAACTCTCGGATACAGAGAAGGCAAAGGCGATCAAAAACCATTACATGAACACAATCAATTGTAGAAGTGTTTGCGGCTAGACTTCAGAATGAAGTTGCCTACGTATCCCAAACATGGGAATCAAGCCTTACATAGATTGGGGTAGGTACACTCGTGTATTAACCCTCACTTTTTGCACTCTAACTTTTGCCAAGGCCGCCCTTTCTGGGTTTTCAACCTTGCGAGCTCTGTTTTTCTTTTCTTTTCATTTCTTTTCCTTTTCTTTTCTTTTTTTATTCTTTTCTTTTCATTTTCTTCATTTTTTCTTCTTTTCTCTTTTTTTGGTATCTTTTCTTTGTATTGTTCTTTTTCATTTTTTTCTTTTTCTTCTTTTTCTTGCTCTAACTTTTGCCTGGGTCGCCCTTCCGGGTTTTCGGCCCAGCGAGCCTCTCAAGGGTAAAAGTGTAACTTTGTCCATGTCAAATGGTTTTGAG
Organism: Camellia sinensis; assembly: GCF_055761805.1. Classification (NCBI taxonomy): domain Eukaryota; kingdom Viridiplantae; phylum Streptophyta; class Magnoliopsida; order Ericales; family Theaceae; genus Camellia; species Camellia sinensis. The sequence continues at coordinate 12,713,298 of NC_138970.1, forward strand.
ATCCTGAAGTCATCTGAATCCAGGAGAATAGCTGTTGTTGTTTGCTGATGATGTAGGAGTCCATCCAATGGGGGTTGAGTTTGCCCCTAGTGTTGTGGATAGGAACTCGGTTGTCCTTCAGCAATGCTTTTTTCTTTCCTCCCTTCTGGGATTTGGCATTCTTTCCGATCTTCATCTTTGACTCTTCGAGCACATTTGAAATTCTTTTGCCCCTAGTTTAAAGGGGTGCTTCTGATCTAGCTTCACAAGCTTCTTTTGACCTTCTGATCTTCTTGATCCGACTTTCCTGGCCTCTTGTTCGAGGGCTGCTTCAAATCTGGCCACACAGGCCTCACATTGTGGTTAACGGTTGAACATTCTGAATGCAAGTTCAAGGTTTGAAAGCAAGGGGCCGAGTCTTGAGGCTGAAAGCGATCCTAGGCTGCACAATCTCAAGGGCGATTCCACACAGGTCTTCGCAGGATCGCGCAAAACATTTTTTTGAAATCTTTTAAGAAAGCAACAAATCGCTCGCGCGGAAGACAATGTGAAACCAGTCTAGATCAAGCCAAGATCCTTCTCAGTACTCACATTAACAAGCACGATCTCAAACATTAAGGGCTTAGCATGCCTTTCTTTCTCTCGATTGATCAAATTTTGCAAATCCTGAGGAATTCCTTCCTTTTCGTTTTCTCTCGATTGGTCAAATTTTGCAAATCCTGAGGAATTCCTTCCTCTTCGTTTTCAATACGTTATTCAAAAAGTTTTAAAAAACTTAGGTCTAATGCAATGACTTTAAGGCATAGAAAAGCAAGTGAAAAGCATTGCCATTTCATTCAAATCCTCTGGCACAACTGGCACAAGGTAGAAGCAAACATAAGAGTGTGAAAATCACTACTGTTCATTCAAATCTGTTGGCATTACTGGCTCCAAGGCAGAAACATACTCAAAAGAAAACGAAAAGACAAACGCAAAATAAAATGGTGATGCCCAAGGTAACACCCCCGGAATCACCCGACCTTAACAAAACAGGACTGACTCGATACAGCAAGACGGACCCAACTGACTCAATATGAAAAGACTGACTTAATACAAAACGATAAGACTGACCCAATACCCAAGTCAGAAAGCACAAAACTAGCATTCGCAAAATGCTAAAAACAGTGCGTGCCATACACCATATTCGGAGTAAACTGACCGCCGCCCGCAGGTGGTTCATCCCTCGATCACATCACATTATCCCCAACAAGTTCACTGATCAAGTGTTGATAGGCTTTGCAGGACCTGGTGCGAGGATGACCCTGTTGTCAATCAAATTTTGTATCTCGTGGCGGAGACGGATGCAACTTTCGGTGTCATGACCGGTCTGTTGATGAAAAGCACAGTACTTAGTCGGGTCATGCATTGGAGGGAGAGGATCGGGTAAAGGCCGTTGTTCTAACGGTTTCAGATGTCCTTTCCTGAGTAGGACCCCCAGAGCTTTAGACAAAGGCATATAAAGCGGGGTGAAAATCCTCTTGCCCCGGGGTAGATAGTCTGAGGTTCGGGGGTTTGGATTGGATGTACCCACACAGGGGGTGGCTGTTTTGGTGGTGATCATTCCAACTTCAGAAGATCTCGCAGCTGCATCACCACTGGTGGTCGTATTCAAACTGCGGGAAAACGCCCTCCTGGGCTGCTCTCTATCATTGTCAATCAGGCCCTGCTTTAAAGCATCCTCAATCTGTACTCCCATCTCATGCAAATCTGAAAAGGTAGGGAAGGGGAGAACGATCATCTTCCGCATGAGCTTGGGTTGGAGGTTGCGCACAACCATCTGAATCTGATCTTTGTCGGTTGGCCTAATGGTCATCATTGAGGCCTTGGCCTTCCACCGGGTCACAAAGTCAAAAAAGCTCTCCTTAGGTTCCTGCCTAGTCGTCTCAAGATCACGGGTTGTAATCTCGATCTATGTATTATAGGAGTATTGAACGACAAAAGCCTTGGCCATCTCATCCCAATTCCTCTTGACATCGTCTTCCAATTTTGCATGTCAGATGGCCGCTACACCTGACAAGGTTCGGCCGAATAAAGAAAGCTTCTGGAGTCTGGTGAGGCCCATCGACCTAAGTATGTCTGAAAACAGCCGCAGGTGCACCATGGGATCCCTGGATCCATCAAATCGGTCAATATGTGGCATCTTAAATCTGTCCGGTAGCATCACGGCTGCGTCGGTATACCCATCCTCGATGTCCGGGATGGACTTCACTCCTTGGGATTTCTTGAACAGCTTTTCAAGCTTGTTCAGTTTTAATGCCGTGGGCTCCACCTCGAATTCGAAGGGAGAGTCTGGTAGATTGGTAGGTGTTTTGGATAGCTGGGGTAGGATTGGAGGCGGAGTCAGCCCTATTGGAATGTTCGTACCTTCCTTGACATTTGGTGTTTCCCCGGGTGTCGAAACCCCTGGTGGTGGAGGAGCTTGATGCGAAGCAGATGCTCCGTTTTGCTATTGCAACCTGGTGATTAGCTCTGCCTGCTGGGCCATGATCGCAGGCTGCTGTTTGGCAAATTCCGCTTGGCGGACAGCGTCCTGCTGCATGAGTTTCATACTTTCTTGGAGTTGACGCGTCATTTCCTCCATCCCTGCCATGTTCTGTTGTTCCGGCTGACTAACCGGTATTTCTATCTCTGTGGTAAAAACTGAGACCTCAGCCCGACTGTTCACTGGTGGGGTGGATAAGGACCACTGATCTGGTAACTGCTAAATTGGTGATCTGTGCCTGACTAGCCCTTTTACCCTACCTCTGGCGAAGGAACACTGATTTTCCCTTGAACTAAATCTCCGACCTGACAAAGTCTATCAACACAAGTCCAATGAATCTGGGGGATCTCAGAGCCTTCTGAAGTTATGGTTCCAAGGCTACCCTAGCAAAAGAGAAAACATACAGCATCTTAGCCCAATTTCACCAGAATAGATTTGAGCATAGCTGAATAACTACGCTCCCTACAGAATTTTGCCCAAAATTCTCCCTGTAAACCGATACCCTCAGGTAAAACTGATTCCCCAAATACTGATGCCCACATGCCTGATACCCAGACTAGCAACTGATACATGCATTCCCTGTAGAGATACGCTCTAGAGCACATAGCAAACTAGTGAGAGCCAAAACATCCCTATGTTGGGGTAGGGTTTCCCTGTCCTATTTTGTCAGAAGCTAGGGTTTCACTACGCACGCAGCGGTTTCAAACAACCTAACATTGCGTAAGCAACCTGTCCTAGTTTGGAATGGTCACTATGGATTCTGAATATGCACTAGGTCGAATGGTCAAAAACGGGTGCCCCAGTAAAACCGGGGTTTGTGTTCCCATACTGGCAGAGCCCGTAACCAGCCAACCTTATGGCACGCAGCCTCAGGCTAGACGCTCACGAATAGCATATGGCAAACACGGTGTCCTAGGCACACCAATGCACATGTAATGCAAAGAAACACATAAATGTAGTCAAAACGAGATATCATGAATTCAAGTCAAGTTCTCCAAAATCCCCAGCAGAGTCGCCAGAAACTGTAGACGTCCCCCGAACGCCCCGTGAGGGAATCCCGTTTCGTTCATTTGGGCTCACTACAGTTCGGACTCAAATCGTCACGGTTCTTAATCTGAACCAAAGAGTCCAAATCCGGCAAATCGTTTTGAAAAGCAGATTTTTAGAAAGAACTGCCAAATATGGACTGCTTTACCAGATACAGAGTCGCCACCTAAATATTTTTTATGGGGAAATTTAGGAAACCCTGACTCGTTTGCCTAAGGCCACGTGTCCGTCATCACCAAAGTTGCCTCGGCTCGGGAACTTGGGTACGATTGGAGAAGGTCAGCTATGAGCACCCCCTCTCGCCCGATCCGAAGATCGGCCTCTACTAACCATGATATCTTGTTTTGAAAACATTATGCGTTCTTAATCCGATTATTAGCCTAATCTTACTATGTGATGCGCACAACACAAAAGTATAGACTAAATCGCCTAATTTCAAACAAAGCATTGCATATCCGTTTGTTTGGAAAAAGGTTTGAAATTTGCTACTCATAAGTAGGCTAAAACACGTATTTCAATGAGTTGTTCCAACTCAAACATTCTAACCTTCACCCACAGGCATTCAGGCAGTAATATCACATAAGCACATAGCCACATGGTAAGCATGTTGTCATGTTAACATTCACACTCATGCGAGATGCTAAAGCATAAATACTTACATCGTACTTCGTGCCAAAATAATGAGCTAGTTAGTAATCATGCATGATCCTAGTTCATGTTAAAGTGGCTAATGCATCGCATACAAAATGTCATTAGAATAGGCTCGGCTAATCAAAGGATGGCATGTGAAATGCAACAACTCGGTGCACGTATTCAAGTTTGAAATTCAAATACTATGCGGTTAGCATGATGTGCCGAGCCCGGTGCATGCAAGACAAATGTATGAATGCACGCATGCATAGCATAAGGTATGCTAATTTAAATATGCCCTAATACTAACCATTGAAAGCAGGTAAGTAAAAAGGGAGAAAGAAGTGGGGGTTGGAAGACATGCACACACGCACCCACACTTATTACAAATTCGCCCTTGCTCGGAGGGACCGAAAGAATAATACAATTTAACTAACTATCATGCTAACTAAGTATTACAGACAATTAACTAGTTAAGCAAATTAACTAAGCTAATTAAGCAGTAAAAGCATCCTCGGGAAGAGGGCCCAATGTATGAGCGCTCGGTTTTGCTCGGAAACCCACCACCATGCACAAGTTTGCCTCTGTTTCCCTTGCTCTGCTCCTCTGAAAATTGCACAACTCCCAAGGTATGCTCCATGGACACTGTGGATCACCACCGACCATGTCCGGATGGTCATCGACCATTTGTTGAGCTCTCGGCCATCAATAATTGGTCGGTCGGCACTCCATGTAGTCGACCGGCCAAGTCTTCCTGCAGAACCTGTTTTGACAGCAGTAGAGGGCAAAATAAGGCATAGCAATGCGTTTCAAGCAAATGTGTGCACCGACACATCCCCTATCGTGTTCATGACTCAAAGGGGTATGGCCCTTGATTCCCGGACCACCAATCGTGCATTTCGATGCTTGATGGCCCAAGTAACCAAGTGTGCATTTTGATATCAAATGAAATGCAATGCACGTAAACAAACAAATGAGGCCCCAACCTCTATCACTTGATCAAGAGGCAAGGCATGCATACAAATGCAATACAACCTAGACATGCGGACTAAGCATGCAACATGGCAATGCAAACAAGCATATATGACATGTGACAATCATGCTAATGACAAGTATGCGAGATGCAATGTGTATGGTCAAGCATGCAAGCAAGCATGTGACTTCATTCAATCATGCAACAACACATGGGGTAAACATGTAGCAACATGTTAAACAACCTAAACATGCAACAACACACATGGTAAGCATGCACCAACACATAAAGGGTGGACTTAAACCAATTTGGGTAGCCCTCAACTAGGCCCAAAACAGTGGCCAATGCTAAGGAAATGAGGGCCAAATGCACATACAAGCATGCATGCAAACATGGTCCATCACTTAGGCATCAAAGAGCAACTTCTAAGCACACTTAAAAGAGGCTAAACATGGGCATATGGCAAGCAATATAAGCTCTGAAAATCACCTGAGGATGGTGCCAAACCAACCTAAATCAAGTAATCAAAGCATGCTAACAAGCCTAATGCTTGAGGCCAACCAAAGGGCTCAAATCATGGCCATGCCAACCAAGCCTCAAAGGACCAAGGGGACTCCAAACAGCCCCAATGCAAGTCTAAACAAGACCAAAGACACACCTAGATGGCGTCTAAATGGTTTAAACATGCAAGCATACAAAACAGGCCAAACATGGAGCATAAGATGACAACCTTATAAAGCATTAAAGGGACATCAAATGCAAGCATACAAGCATGCCATGAGGACTGAAATGATGCTATAAGTGGTTCTAAGCCACTGAAATGATGCAAGAGTAGCATGTTAGAGGATCCGATACTTAAGGCCTACAAGAGGGATTACATTGTAGCTATACAAAGCAAAGCATGGATGACCCAAATGACCAAAAACAGACCTCAAGCACACTAAAACAAGCATAAAAGCTTCACAAAGCTAGGCCAAAACACATGAGCATGGTAGTCTAAATGCTATGTACATGTTAAGGCAAATCATGGCATTACAAGACATGTATGCAAGGCAAGCATGGTGTGTCTAAACCAAGTAAAAACAGAGGTAAAGCGTGGCAAAATAGTACCAAATACCTACTGAAACATGGCCAACATGAGTTCAAAAATGGTGCTCACACATGAGGCTTAAATGACACATTTTGAAGACAACAACGAGAGGGGGTGGCCCTCTCCTTCTTAGGACCTTAAACCACCATCCTCATCACTAAAATCCCTCAAGACTTCAGTGGTGAGGAGGCCCAAACGAGGTGGTCTCGGAGCTCACCAAAATAGCACAAAAATGGGGCCAAACAAGCCCTAAGAGGGATCAAACAACCCCAAACAACAAAACACCCTTAAACAACTATTTTAAGCAAGTAAAAACAAGACTTTTATTAGTTATATACAAAGTCTAAAAATAGTTGCAAGATAGGCAAAAAAAGCTATGCAAAAATGGGGAATAAAAGGCAAGAACACTCACCCTTGAAGAACACTTCCAAGATCACAAGGCCAGACCTCTTCTTGGATCAAAACCAGCTCAAAAAGTCCAAGATCAACCCTCTAAAGCCTCAGCAATTAAGGGAAGGTGTAATGGTAGGTGTTTATGTGCAAAAATATGAACAAACACACACTTATACACAATGAGAGGAAACTATAGAGATAGAATAGATACACTTCTAACCCTAAAAAGAACCAGACCTCTGGAGCTTCTTTCTAACCCTAGAAGAGGGAGGAGAGGCCTCCTCTTTATAGAAGCTCCCTCTTGCAAAGCTTCCAAAGTAAGCTAGTCAAGAGGGAAATCCCTCCATACACGTGTATGGAGGGGGTGCAAAGTGTATGCCAGCTAGCACAGCTGGCATAAAAATATCTGCAAAAGCAGATGCACAGTGATCGGCCAGCCAAAAATGTCATTTTGACAAAATAAATGGCCGATCGACCATCAAGAGTGCCGACCGGCCAAAGATATGGCCAATGGAAACGAAACACTGGCCGGTGATGTGTGGGGATGGCCCACAAGCCATTCCCTGCCCCTCAAAGGCAAAACACAAGTGTTTGGTGCAAAACCAAACACAAAACAATCGAGTCGAGAGATCCCGAGGCAAGGCGCGTGGCCGAGACCTTTGGGAACTTAAGACGAACACAATCATGGATGATCACCGAGTGTTCAAACGGTGACGTCCAAGTCTTGAGGACGGTCAAAAATGGGGTGTCTACAGTATGCCAATGATCTGGCTCAACCTGGTTGATTGGCTGCGCAACCATTATTATTGTGGACGAATGAGGTCGCTCCACTGGCTCCCCCTCGCTTCCCACTTGCCTCTCCGTCTGGTATTGTTCTGCCAATTCTACCGCCTCATCGTCACCCAATGGATCAACTCTTGCATCCTCTTGGGCCATCTCTCTCATGTGTCTGCAAATAGCTTCGAATGCGGGCACAAGAAAATTCACAAAGTGTTGCAGGGGTGTATCGCTAGCAACGAAGGAGTCTACACTTGGAATGTTTTGATTTTTTGCACAAAGATAGGTAAAGTGAATAATACCAAAGGCCCAAGGCTTGCCCGTATTCCAAGGGTCACAATTAAATTTTGCCAGTTTGAAAATTTTCAAAAAATCCACCAAACTGTCTTTTTAACACCCTATAATGACCTATCTTTTCACTTATTGCCCAACGCCTAACCTTCCCCACTACGAGATTCTGCCACGTGTACGATCATGATCCACTACCCCTTTCCCCTTCCCTGTCTATTCCACTTCACTTCACCACGTGCCCCGCCGCCTCTCGAGCCCCGCGCCGCACCACCAACCTGTCGCGGTCGGCTCTCCTCGTGGCTGGTCTCTCCACTGGGCCACCCTTCACGATCGGCCCTCCCCATGGTCGGTCTCTCTACTCGGCCACCCTTCGTGGTCGGCCCTCCCCATGGTCGGTCTCCCCACTCGGCCACCCTTCGCGGTCGGCCCTCCCTATGATTGGTCTCTTCCCTCGGCCACCCTTCATGCTCGGCCCTCCTCAGGGTTGGCCCCACACTCGGTTGCCTTCGCGGTCGACCCTCCTCTTGACCGGTCACCATTCGCGGTCGGCCCTTCTCACGGTCGGTCCTTCCACTCGGCCACCCTGCGCGGTCGACCCTCCTTATGGTCGGTCAACCCTCTCACAACCCTTATTTTCTTCATTATTCCCTTCGTTAGACTAAAGCTGCATTTGGGAATGAGGGACTACTGACATGGATAAGCCCATAAAGATTATATAGCCCACCATTCAGGGCCCAATACATAACTCAAATGCTAAATCCAGCACTGCTGAAGCCCCATGCAGCAATAAGAACCAATGACACTATGACACATGGCGAGAGAAGGGCAAGCCACATCAGCAGACAAAGATCTTCAAAGTTATTGCCACAGCACATCGCCATTAATGAGACCCCTTGCAGCATTTATTGCGATAACCCCTCTCCGTCGGAACAGAACGCCTTCACCATGAACAAGGTAAGCTAGAGCATAGACTTTTGGCCAAGGTGACAGGTCGGAAGGGACAACAAAATGATTATTAGCGGATATAAGCAAAGGTCGAAGACAGAAAGAAGGTTAAGCTTCCTATCTCTAATCCATCACTACACTCCACTTCTCTTTCTAACTTGCTTGTCGGAGGGTTCGCTGGGGGACTCCCCGTTCCCCATTGAACTCATGTGCAGGTCTTCCGGTGGGCTTGGTCATTCGGACATGGGATTGAGGAGTGTGGATCAGTCCGACCCATTCCACCTGGAACGAACAGTATCATCACAAATCAATAAGCCAATTCAAAACGATTATCAAGAACGCCGAATAAAAAAATATTTTTTAGAATTTAAACAACTTAAATCATATCACGAACAACTTATTTTTTTTGTTATCATGTACAAACTACACTCTGCAACTAATTTATATTATAAAAAAGTAAGATTTTAGAAACTAAAATTTAAGGATAAAATTATTTTTTAAAGACCAAATATTTTTATTACAAAAAGTGTCATAGTTATATTTTTAGCAACGAAAATTGGACATTACTGATGAATTATTATCTTTTTAGGACCAAATTTTTTGTCTTAAAAAATAAATCATTTTGAGACCAAATTATTTTGTCTTAAAAGTATATATATATTTTTTGGTCCACCATAAAAGTATATTTATTAGTGACATTTTCAAAATTTTGCAGCTAAATGTCTAGTTTTTGATTTTTCGGGACGACCTTTTAGCGACTATTCTCATGTTAATAGAAATTGGTTCCTAAATATTTTTTGCAATAAAATTTTCACTTTTAAAGATCAAAACATTTGATTTTTAAAACTCTTATATGTTGTTGTAATGTTAATAGATGTGTGATTGTATGAGTACATTATCAAACTACATTTTTTTTACCCGTTAAATTAAAGTTCAACGGTGATAATTTGTACAATCGTCTATAAATTGGATACATGAATAAAAATTTGAAAATTTAAAAATTAAATAGATGAAATTGGTGGTAGTTTACAAATGAAATAGAAAATTTTGTAATAATTTTGAAAGTAAAAGTGAAATAAACATTATTTTATAGAAGGCGCCATTGAATTACAGTAAGTAGAAAAAAAAAAAAAAAAAAAGTGGCACTTGGGGTTTTGAATTGGGCCCACACGATTGTCCAACGGTGAGGAGAGGTAAAATAGATGATAGAGACACGACCGCGTAGTTGACTTGGTAAGACTTGAGATTGTAGGGTGAGCTAAAAAAAAGTGTTGTTTTCATTTGTCATGTTTAAACGAACAAAAAAATAAAACATGTAAGAAATTAATATGAGTGAGATTTTTTTATTATTATTTGTTTTTAAGGGGCAATATGTTATAACTAATCAACTTGTTTCTTACCAAATATATTGTCTTTAGTGAAAAATAAAATAAATTTAGTAAGATAATTTTTGTGTCATCATTTTTTATCGTTTCTCATCATATTTTACTCAACTTACAAATTGCATACAAAAAAAAAAGAAAAGAAGAAGTTATATTTCTTATCATTTTTCACCAAATTACTCATATAAACAGAGTGTGATTCTTTGATTTAATTCTTGATCATGCCAGGCTCTTGCTCTTTGTCTGATGAAAAGTAGTGCATTCCATTAATTCGCGTCTAATCTAACTAGGATTTATAGATGTCTAATCTAAACTTAAAAAGGAATTATGTGTCCTGTGTAACAAAAATCTACTAACAGTAAATCACAAATATATTTTTTGAAATTTACGTAAAATATGAATTGTCTTTTATAATTTTTAAAATTGTATCTCAATTCTTTAAGTTTTTAATCATATAACAAATGATTTTTTTTATATTAATAAATTATCAAATCAATTAACAGTTTTTAATAATATTATAAATATATGTGAATTAATAATTTAAATAATTTTATTATTATATAAAACAATAGTTATGAATTTTATTTTTTTTTATTAATTCTATTTACTAAAAAATTATAATAAGAGAGTATTTATAATTTTTTAAATTATAAAGAGTAAATTGTATTTTAAATAAATTAATAATAAAATAAAATAAATAAGGGATAAAAGAGAGTGAAAGAGGAAAGGAGGAAGGAGAATAGCCAAGAGTGTGAACGAGAGAAAAAATAAATTTAAAAAGATGACAAGTCAAGATTTTTGTGTGTAATTGGGTCCTAGATTTATGTGTGTGCGTTGGGCGTAAAAAGATCATTTTAGTGGAGATATTAATTTTGTGTGTTATAATAAAAAGTGTTAAAAGTAAAATTTAAAAATGTATTAAAATTTTATTAATTTAAAGTATGTATTAAAAATAAATAAGTAATATAAATAGTGCAGTAAACCTCACCCCACAAGTGTGTTCTCCCTCATTCCTCTCTCTATCTCAATTCTCCTTCCTTTGACGGTGGAGTGGCTTGCTACCGTTGGCAATGTTACTAACTTACATATCTAGGCATTATTTAACATACACTAAATAAGTGTATATATTTAGGTTATATTATCTTTTTATTTCTTTTACATTTTTTTATAAAAAATTAAAAAATATATTTATTTAGATCATCTCAAATAAATTCTTAATTCTCCTCTTAACAGTTCCATTGCAGTAACATTATGTCCATTATCTACAAAGCTAACAAACATCTGACACTTGTGTGTTAGTGAGTCCGGTGTGGAGTAAATATTGTCATTAAAAAAAGGTAAATTAAAAATACATTATTTGAGATTTATTTAAATTATAAATTATTTTTGTGATTTGAAAAATTACAAATATGTCTCATAAGAATTTTTTATTTAATAGAATTAACTAAAAAAAATAAAATTTCAATTGCTCTCTTATACAATAATAAAATTATCTAAATTATTAATTAAAATATATTTCTGACATCATTCAAATATGTTAATTGACTTGATAATTTATTGATAAAATAAGTAATTTGTTATGAAATTATAAACTTTAAGAGATATGATATAATTTCTAAAATTATAAGAAATAATTTACATTTTGAACAAATTTTAACAAGTATATTTATAATTTGTCCTTAAAAAATTATACTGATGGGACTTGAGACTAGAATTTTGTAATGATTCCATCAAAAAAATTTCGAAGACAAGTAGAAAGCCAATTTTGAAAAGGCCACATCTGATCGAAAGGGAGGGGTGTTTTAGGAAAATAGTTAAAAGTTGACTATTAACTTTTAATAAATTTTTTTGACTTTTTTAGAAAGTGATTTGAGAAGTTGATAAAAAGTTACTTTTGAATTTTTTGATTAATATTTATTTATGATGTCACATCGCAATAAAATGACCAAACTACCCCACCTAATTTAAGAAATTTACATTTTCGCTCATGTATAATTGTAATTTCACAAGTAACTTTTTTGAACGTTTCCAAATGACAAACGCAACTTTTAACCAAAGTTCCCAAATGGGCACAGAATTTGACTGGTTGGTGTGTCAAGTTTAGTTTTAATAATTTAAATCATTTATTTTTTAAAATTTATTAAGTAAAATAGTTAAGTAAAAAATTAAAATAATTAAATATTAGTAGCTATATATTTAAATCAAATTTGTATTACAAAAATGAATAGTTATTCTTGAAATTATATTTGTTTTCTATTATTTTAAAACAAATATGATTCAAATATGTAGGTACAAATATCCAATTATTTTGAATTTGAATAATGCTAGGGGCCCCAAATATTTTACCAATATTTTTACCAAATATCTCACATGGATATAAGATCCACATTGATAGAAATATTGGTAAAATATTTGAGGTCCCTAGCATTTTTCTTTGATTTTTTTGTATAAAAATTATGCCCAATTAGTTTTTTTTTTTTTTTTTCAAATAAACTTAGGCCGAAGCCAAAGAAATAGGGCTGAGTAAGGAATCTGTAAAATTCGTAATTCGATCCGATCCGATCCAGTCCAATCCGGTAGGTTTGGATTAGTTTTTTGAATCCATGGTTTGGTTCCGAATTGAAGAATTAAAAATCTGTAATCTACGGATTGGTTCCGGATTGAATCCCACGGTTCCGGATTGAAACCGATCCGGACTGTATACAAATAGTCTATATTTTTATTATATATCCTCCCCCATAGTATCTTTTCTTATTCCATATAAAACCTAAACCCGTATAATATTTTCTTTTATTACTTTTGTTTGTTAGTTTTTAGTTTTAATTTATAATGGTATAAATACTTATGGTGAAACCAGTTTTCTTATGATTATTTAAATTCTTGAACAGTATGTCACTATTATAGAAAGACAAATTGCTATTATGGAACAAGTATAGTGCTATGTTTATATTTTTATGAAATTAAAGTGTTATATATATATATTTTTTTGTTATTTAATTATGTGAATCTGTGATCCTAAACCGATCCAATCCGTGTTTAAATGGATTGGTTCGGATTGGTTCCATAATTTAAACGGATTGGATTGGTTCTAATTTTTCAGTAACGGTAAATAACAGATTGGTTTTGGTTTTATCCCAATCCAATTCAATCCGGACCATGCTCGAAGGAAAATTACAACCAAACAAACCTAAAATCCCTTGCTTTGTCGTTATCAAGCACTACCGCCAAAACGGTTGGAGCATTCAACAAAAGCTCACGCAAGCCATTCGATCGAAGAGCATCCTTTGCAATGAGGACACCCATTCACATTCACATCCACTTCACGCTAGATTTGCTGGAGGTCGCACTGCCAATCCTTATTCAACAACTCCTCAATCTCTTGACATAAATTGAAATTTGGGTAAACAGAATTGCCCTTCCCAACAGCTTCGATTGCTTCCGCAGAAATAGATTTAATGATAACTCAGCGGTGTCCTTGGGACCAAGCCAGCTATTGCAGAACGACAATGCTACGTAACTCAAATTTTGTGGTTCAAATGGCCAAAACGACGTCGTTTTGAGTACAGAACAACATAAAAATGGCCAAAACGACGTCGTTTTGGCCATTTGAGCCACTTTTGAGCCACAAAATTTGAGTTACGAGACATTTTCCATTGCCGAATTAGTTCATTAAATAGTAAGAAAGCTAACAAATGAAAATTTTCAATTTTTTTTTTCTTGGGTATGAATTTTCAGAATTCTATTCATAGAAATCTACACTTTCAATTTTCTAATATTTAGGGATTGTTAGATTAGTATATTTTTTAACTTTTTACAAAAAAAATGTGAAATATGAATTGAATTTAAAGTGATGTGGTAGAAAGGTTATATGACTTAAATAAAATGATTGCGACCTAAATAGAATAATGTGCTAAAATAGTATGTGATATTTTAGCACATGTCAAACAACCACTTAAAATAATAACAGTAATCTTCGAAACGTATGGTATACATAATCCTGTTACGGCATAAAATATCTTAACTTGAGATAGAGCGTTCAGACTTGGTAATCTATTTTGTGATCAATTTCGATGATCCGAACTGTTCCAGTTTTTAGGACTCGTTGAGTAGAATATTCATACAAAAAATTAAGATAATTGGACATCAATAGCTATATGCTTGAATCAAATTTATATTATAAAAAATGAATGATTATTCTTGAAATTATATTTGTCTTTCATTTTAAAAAAAAAAATATGATTAAAACATATGATCTTAATTTTTTGCATAAATATTCTACTCAACGATTCAAAATAAACGGTTTGAATAACCGAAATTAGTCTCAAAATATATGTACCAAGCCCAAATACTCTCTCAAATTGAGATGATAACTTGAGATAAGTTATATCTTTTCCAGAAATCTCGTCTCTTAATAATTTCCAAACTAAAAATTTACGAGGTTACTGCTTTATGTGGGAAGTGAGTTTTAGATTACTTTTGACAATATCGGACTCAAATCCAGACTCAGGACTCTGTCTGGTCTTTCTTTAGGATGTGAGTTTCGAGTTACTTTTGACAATATCAGACTCAAATCAAGACTCGAGACTCTAGTCCAGACAGTAATAGCACAAAAAAAAAAAAAAAAAAATCCCCTGCTTAATTTTGAATTTTTAAAAATAAATTTTAAAAATTTTAATTTGTATTTTTATATTAATAATAATTTTTAAAAATATTTTAATTAATTATTTTTTTAATTTTTAAATCCACTTATATTTAAAAAAATTATAAAAAAATCTTTAAAGAGTTCATTGAACACAAGAAAATATGAAAATGTAATAAATTTTCATATTTTTTTGTTTAATGATTTTTTTTCTAAAAAATTCACAAATATTATAGTATTTAGATTAAGTATATCTAAAAAATTAAAAAAAAATTATAAATATTAAAAAAAATTCACTTAAAAAAAACGAAAAATAAAAAAAAAAAATTCTCAAAAGTGGATTCAATTTTCAAAAGCTCACTGTCAATTGATAGAAAATCTCTACAGAAAGAATTCATCACTTTCATTATTCACAAAATGCACTTCCATTCAAAAATATCAGCATCTTACCCTCAGCATCCAAACTGTTGCAAGACTACAACAATCAAACATCCCTCACTTAATAACCAATTTAAAAAAATCTATTAAAAAAAAGTATAATAATACAATTTTGTATAAACAACATCCTTTTGCCAACCCACTTTCACAATTTTTAAGGGGTTGCAGATGCAGAATTTCCCCCTAGTTAGAACCAAAAATCATAATTACATCTTCACTCGCACTTAAACTTTCATCATGAAGTTATCCTCATCAGAATCATATTGGGCCATCCGTACATTACCAGACCAGTAGCCAGCCACCTCCCACCAATATATTCCATGGAACTATGGAATGTAGGTTGGTTAATTTGATATTTCTTGATTTCAACTACTTAGCTTCCAGATATAAGTGTTACTTCAATACCTTTTCTACAGCTCCTCAGAATTGAGAACGTGAGTTCCCATATGTCTTCCAAGACTGCTTCCAATATCGCCTGCTTGCACTGCCGTCAAATGGAGAACTGTAATAATCAGAAGGTCCTCTAGAAGCTCTGCTTCCATTGCTCTCCTTTTGAGCATTCCTCAATTCCTCCTGAAGATCATAATGTGAACGCTGCAAATTGAAAATGGTAATTAATATTCAGCAACTCATAAAGAACAGAAACAAATCAACAGAGAGTATCATAACTACATTTTTAGACTCAGCACAATGATCGTGATAATCTTTTGTTACTAGAAACAAATTGCAAATAAGCCTCAAAACTCAAGAAAGTATTTTGAACCAAGCTAAAGAAAACAAGGCCTTTTAGTCCCAGCAGAAATAGTTTTTGTACTGCAGCTAGTCGTTTTTAGATACTGCATTAGCTGGTCTTTTAATGAGGCAATGCCCACTACAAGACAAGTATCAGAAAAGAGATCCAAATGCAAAAATTATCCCATATTTTTATCCTTCTGATTTGAAGAATTTCTTAGGTATTCCATAGAATTTTCCTGTTAAGAAATCAACATTAGGCTGTCCAATCTACAAAATCATTGTATTATAACTTAAGAAGCACGGACACTTCTAAAAAGGAGGCATGTCGGTGTCGTGTCCATGTCGGACACCGACACTCATCGGCCCAACTAGAATTAAATTTGTACACCTGGCAGCTTTTTTTTTTTTTTTTGTTCGATAAAAACTTAGAAATGGTTGATGAAACATCATTTGCAACTAACACACATTAAAATATGATCTGAAAATGAATGAAAAAATAACCTTAAATATTGGGGCAGAATGAGGAACTTTTCAAACCTGATTCCAAAATGCTAAGATTCATCAAAATGTGTGTGAAAATCAAATATGAAAAATGTAGATACATCAGGCACAACTTATTAATAACTACAAAAAACAGTACAAAATTATAAAATGTACTATGCAATCAAAATTTAGGTAATAAATTGAGTTTCATAACAGAAATCCAAGTTAATGGAAATAAAATATGTCATAGGAAACACAAATCCAGAGGACTTACAAAATGAGGTAATGATCCAAGGAGTTTCCTTTTTTACCCTTTCTTCCTCTGAGTATAGGCGGTGAAAAGAATGAAAAGAATTGTTTGGCTTATCCGTGAAAGAGGTAGAGGTCAAGTATATATAATAGATTCATGATACAATTTAGGAAACAATATAAATAAGGAAATAATACTAAATCAGTAATTGACGCAATCATAGATTATATACATTATACTAAAAGAAAGATTTTATGTGTTATAATTTCTGTATTCAACACTCCCTCTCAAGCTGGTGTGAAGATATTCAACAATCGCAGTTTGCCAAGGGATGACTGGAAGAAGCCGGAAAAAACTCAACGGCTAGTCCAAATAAATGCTACTAAATAAATCTGGTAGTCCACTAAATAAAAAAGACCAAAAAATGCTTAACACATCAGCACTAAAGACCAAAAAAACTCAACGGTTAGTCCAAATAAATGCTACCGAACAAATCTGGTAGTCCACTAAATAAAAAAGGCCAAAAAGTGCTTAATACATCAGCACCACGCCCTAGAAAGGGAAAAAAAAAATAGGGATTGAATTGCCCTAGAAGAGACTGACTGGAATCAATGTCAAGACAATTTAAAGAGGTTACGCCGAACCGTTGTAGGAATTGACCGGATGTTAAACCAGCAAGTGTGGCACACAAATAACTTATGACGTGGTGCTAAACGATGATGGCAATAGATGACTAAGTACGCCAAGGGGCAGCTTAGGTGGTACACTAAGGGTGCACCTTGGTTTGTGCGCCAGAAGGGGCGACTTGGGTTGTGTGTGAGATGGGGCGGCTTTGGTGGTTCACATGGTATATTACCATGCTCACTACGATATAGGTATAATACCTCCCTCAAACTCAAATAGGTCTGAAGATAGAAACCTATTTGAAATTGAAACAGAGAGAAAGACAAAGTGGAGTAGAAACACACAAAAAATGGATTGCGAATAAAAAGAATATGATAGGGATATTTGGAATAGGAATAAACTAGTGGATAGAGGAAGATATTACCACGAACTGATACTGAAAGAAAATATGACAGTGGAATGGGTTGAGGTCCGGCGGCGGCCAAGGCAAGGCTGCTGCCTGCTGGTGAAGCAAAATTACTAGGTACTTATAATAAATTCATGTATATATAATAAATTCATGATACAATTTAGGAAATGATATTAATAAGAAAATAATATAAATAAGGAAACAATACTAAATCAGTGATTGACACAATTACAGATTATATACATAATACTAAAAATAAAATAAAATATATTAAATACTTTAATTTCTATATTCAACAACAAACTTCTCTTTATTCTTTAACATTGCCACTAGTTGGTCTGTCTAGTGAGCCACACTGTTGACCCTTATCATGTGATTGCATTTCAAGAAGAGAGATTAGTCTATGAAGGTCACTGACTGCTTATTCCTACAAAATGGAGTCTTGAGGGTTATGGAGGAGATCGAGTTTTGAGGAGAGCTATTCCCGAATTGGACACATAGCATTCATTCATCACATTTGAAATCTCACTACCTTTTGATCAAACGACTGAGGGTTAATGTAGAATAACCACTTCCATTTTCTTGGGGGATATACCAGAGATGCTTGGGCCAGGTGGCTATCATGGGACAGTTGCACTTTAAGAGCTAACCTAAAATTCCACTAACCAAGTGGCCGTGGAGAATCAGCCGGCTATTCCTAACAATCAAGAGGTTCCCGTAGCTATAATAATAATAACACCCAATTAATACAGATTAATGTGTGTTTGGGAGAGAAAAGATTGAGTACGGACCTAACCTTTGGCATAATGCACAAAGTGGTGGTCGTGAGACTTGAACCAATAACCTCGAGGTTATTAGGCCAAGTCTTAACTATTGAACCAATGGTCATCCGTAGCTATATAAAGCCATTCAAAAATGGAAAAAAAGGACATCTAACTCAAATAAAATATTTAGCAAGCCACCCGTGTCAAAATTTAGCGTAGTTATTTAGCGTAGTTTAGTTCAAGGCGTCCATGACAAACAATAGTCGTGTCGAATTTAGTTGTAGTTTTTGCTAAACTAAGATTTGGTGTAAAACACTGAGGTGCAAAGTGAAATTTTCCCTAACCCAACATTTCATTTGCCCTTAGAATGTCTTAAACTAATGAATTTCATATATCCAAAATTATATCAATTAAAAATTAAAAAATAAATTTTCGCAGAGTTGTGTTTAGAAGCTTTTTTTTTTTATTTTTTAACTTGTCAAAGGTTTTATCTCCAATAGTGTTTGTGAGGTATGTAATAATGAAATGGAGCTCCTGAATATACATTGCTTGCTGGATTGTTATTCTGCCTCTTGAGGTTTGGAAATTATCTAAAGAATAGAGGAATGGTGTGTGACTCTGACCCATTAAATGTTTGGATCTCACTCCATATAAGAGAGTTATATCTGATTCTATGATTAGATTCTGTGCACATAGAAGACCTGTTTGTTGTGATTTGGGCCATTTGAAGAGATAGAAAAGCAGTAAAATTTGGTGGGCGTGACGTGGCAAAATTTGTTGTTAACTACATTTCAAAGCCGGGTCTAATATTAGTTACAACAGGCTAATATGTAAAACATTAGTTAAACTAAGGAGGCAGAGGTAGGACAATTCAAAGCCATTAGGACCATTTACTAAAAAAAAAGTAGATACATAACAACAATAATGAGAAACACAATGTTTAGAAAAGTATTCCGCAACAACATTGCATAAATAACATACCTAACAAAATAACATTAATAGCATAACCCTAAATGCAGCTAAGTTCAAGGGCTTCTGATGGAGATAACAACTTCTTCCTCCTCTCTTCTTGATACAAGCCATCCATTGGTTGGTTTTCCATCGAACGCCTGTCACTTCACACTTCATGGTTCTCTTACTGATATGAAATTTCCATTACATGCACTAAGACAATGTCAAGTAGCCCATCAGAAGAAGCAATTACTACTAGAAAGAATAAAAATATAAGCAATAATTTTGAGTTCAAAGAAATTGGCTCACCTGGTAAAGCCACAAGGTCATAAAATTTTGGTACCTTCAATTTATTGAAACCTCCTAAGGCCTACAAAGTCCTCCCACCCTGCCAAGTCAAGATTTGGACAATTACTAATCTCAAGATTCCTCAACTTGGGTAAATTCTTCATGGTACTTAGCAGAGAGGTCAATTTGGGATAAGCTGCAATAGTCACTGTTTTGAGTTTGACGAGGAGTTGCATTCCTTTAGGCAAAGATTTAAGGTTTCCACATCCTGTTGTGAGAATAATATTCGTTTAGGTTTAGTTTAGGTTTATTCTGTGAATATTGTTTCCTATTTTGGGTTAGGTCTATTGTTTCCTATTTAGGATTAGGACTAGAATTGCTATATATATATATATCAGATGTACACATTGTATTGAAACACAATTGAATATATAGAAAAGCTTTCAGGAATCTTACATGGTATCAAAGCAACACAATCGTTGATCTCGCGATGGCTAGGGTTTCGCACAATTTGGTCTCTCCGTTTGGTTTTTCATTTGGCTTGAAGTCGTCGACTGGTTCGAAGTTGATTCGACGACCCATCTGGTTCTCCATCAGCTTCTGCTCTCCTACTTCGACTTTGAATCTGAAAGTCATAGTCGAGTGTGATCTTTGGTTCGCATCTCTCTCTCTTTGCCTTCGTCGACTTCCACCTCTCTCTTTGGTTCGCAACATCCCTGGTTCTCTCATTGGTTCGCGACGTCATTGGTTCTTTTAGATTCGACTCATCTTCGTAAGGCTCTGGTTCAAAATCACGTGTTCTCGCCAAAATCGCACCATCTACTTTTGGGCTTGATCGCGATCGCGATAGCGAGAGCTCTCGTTTCTCGCTCTCTCCTTCACGAAGTCTGCTCTCTCTCTCTCTCTCTCATCTGGAGTTCTCTTCTACTTCGTGGTTGGTTGGTTTGGTCACATCTGTTTGGCTTATTACAATTTGGCCTATCCAGTCTTTGTTTATTACACTTTGCTCCATCAGTTATCTATTTTGTTTTGGCTCATTACGATGCTAGATACCCATCAGGTTCAGACATAGTAATATTCTTACATGAATGATTGATAAAGTTAGAAACCATTGCTTGGATATTTAAGACTTGACCCAAAATTGTCAAGCTTAGAAGAATGAGATCAAGATTTAAAATGATTTGGAAAACAGGTCAAACAAGATCACATTGATAACGTTAGAAGAGAAAAACTTGTGGTTTACTTAAGTTATAAAGTCACCAAAAAAAAATATATATATAGACCATTTACAAAAAAAAAAATATAGAAGAAGAAGAAGAAGAAGAAGAAGAAGAAGAAGAAAGAAAGAAAGAAAGAAAGAAAGAAAGAAAGAAAAGAAAAGAAAAGAAGACCTAGTAATTTCATATCTAAATAATGGCTAAAAAAAAAAGAAGGAATGATAGTATGATCTTATAGACACATAATTGAATTTTGATTTTGAATCCTAACTTAGATAGCCTCACTTATTGTAAAGAAATTGAACTCTAGTGTTAAATGGAAGAAGGATATCGTAATGGGAAATAAGAAAATGAATTTCGTTAGAATGACAATTGTATATTTCGTAACAGACCTTTGGAAACATAAGAATTTCAGTCGGCTAATTGTAATGATTTGATAAAGTTAAAAGTTTAGCCCTAAGTTACTGTGTAACAATTTATCAAAGTCAATGAGTATATCAATGCAGGTCTAAGAATTGAAATAAATATGGAGGTAGTATAATTTGAATTACTTATATAAGTGTAACCTTAGGTAAATAAGGAAGCTAATACAAAAGATAATAAAACCGCGAAAAACAGCGAAAAACATAAACCTGTTATGAAATCTAATCGCTATTTTGAAATGATAGTATGAGAAAGATTGTAAAAAACGATAATCTTAATTTAACAAAAGTATATAAAGTTCTACTCTGATATGTATGACTGCCTAATACTATATGGGTACAACCTGACATCTGTCACTTTTGAAAAAGGCTCATGAATTTCTGCAAGATATGCCTCTGTTATGACTCTAATACGCTTCTGTTCTGAATCTAATGTGCTCCTTTATTTCGGAATGACTTATATTAAGTGGTATACAAGATACCAGTTTGGAACTGAGACCAATAAGATGTGATAATATTCCCACATAATTCAAAAATTTATGTCATAGATTAGCATGTGAAACCTTATTTGGGGATACTACATTATATGCATAACTTAAAAACCTTTAACATGGACAATGAAGGCTAACACTACAAGAAAAGTTGCCTATGACGACGTTTGAATCAAAGATGTTTTATGAAACGCTGTGGTATATCTCAATAGCCAACACGTTTTTCAAGGCATGATGCCTGTTGATGGTCTCAATGAGCCAAGTCTGTTTTACTTAACAGACACGTAACCCCATTCCAATTACCAAAGTAACACAATCTCTCATGAGCTGCTCTTCTCTCTCGCGATTAATATCGATCTCTCTCACTATAGTTATTCTTCATTGGACTCGAACTCGATCTTTCTCACTCTAGCTGTTCTTCATCGAACTCTCTCTCTCACAAATTGCAGATCCGAAATCGAACAAGAAAGTCGATCTAATCTGATCGAAATCCATACTCGATCTGATCGGATCTGATCTCTCTTGCATTTTGTTAGATCTATTCTTGCCCTAGCTTTTCTTTATCGAACTCGAACTTGATCTCTCTCGCAAATTGTAGAGTCGAAATCGAACAAGAAAATCGATCTAATCTCATCAAAATCCAAACTCGATTTGATCGGATCTCTCTCGCATTTTGTTAAATCTGCTGATTAACAAGGTTTCAAGCAAGTCATTTTTATTTTGTTTTTCATTAACAAGTGTTAATAGGTGTTTGATTTCTTTGTAGGTGGCGATGAAGTGTAGAGATCGGTTACATGAACTTGTAAAGGAAGAGATAGAGAAGAAGGATTCGAGTACGGAGGAGTGGAAGATCGCGATGGAGAGTAGCTTCAATCGCATGGACAATGAGGTGATTACATGGAACAACAGATTCATTTTTTGTTCTGTCCAGATTTTCCTGATTCATTTTTTGTTCTGTCCAGGTTTTTTTCTTTTCTTTCTCTTCTTCGATTCATCTTCCTCTTCTTCTTTGTTCTGTCCAGATTTGTCTTCCTTTTCGATTCATTTTTTTTCCAGATTTTTTTCTTCTGTTTCTTCACAGCAAACGAAGAACGAAGACAATCATTTTTCATTTTTTTTCCAGATTTCTGTTCTGTCCAGATTTCTGTTTCCTCTTTTTTCATTTTTTTTCCAGATTTTTGTACTCCCATTTGTAGCAAATCAAGAACAAATTGATTTTGTCCAGATTTTTTTTTCATTCCAAATTTCTGTTTTGTCCAGATTTCTTCTTCCTTTTTCTTGAACTCCATTTTTTTTTTGCTGATATATATATTATATTTTTTTCCCCACAGCCACTGGAATTTCATGCAAGTTGCGTCTAGAGCCTTTATCCGTAGTCATCTTAAAAAAAAAAAAAAGGGTAATGTAAAATGACCCCTGTTATTTGACTTTGCCCTCTTTTTACTGTTGTAGACTGTAGTAGAAACATAAAACTAATATATTTTAAGAAGAAACATAAAATAAAAAAAAAAATTGATATATTTTTATATTTCTTGTGTTTAGTGAACATTTGTTAGATTTTTTCATAAATATTTTCATTGTGTGACTATGACTGCATTGTTAGCTAAGGCTGCGGCCATGGCACTTGCTCAGCACCCAGTTGTGAATACTACATGTAAAGATGGGAAGAGTTTTACTTATAATAGCAGTATAAATATTACTGTTGCTGTGGCAATTAATTGTGGGTTGATAACCCCTGTTCTTCCAACGTGGTTTGGTGGATTCCTTTCATGTATTCACATTTCTTCCTCGTAATTGAAAAGGTAAAATTTTCTCCATAACATACATAAGGAAAATGTTGCATATAGGGATTTAATTGATTTTTAGTAAACCCCACTAGTTAAGCATAATTAGATTTGGTTTTCTTAAATGGTTGTTGTAGTTTTATACTGAAATGTTATTTATTTTCATGTATTCACATCATTTGCATTAATTTTTGTTCTTTTAGCTTTATATTAAAAGGAGAGATCGATGTAATTATGTCAAAATTGTAGTGTTTGTTGTGTTTTCTCTAAACTTAAGGGGGAGGTCAGTGTACTTTATCCTATTATTGAACATCCTCATAATTTACATCAAACTATCTTGCAGCCCTTGATTTGTCCATTTTCATCTTGTAATTTATCCTATTATTGATTTGTCCATTTTCATCTTGTACCCTATGATGTTTACCAATCCATGGCTGTAAGTTTGGCATTGGCAAATTTGGCTAATTTATATGATGACTCAATTACTTGCACTGTTATCCATATAACCTTTGTTTATGTTGCTGAAGAAATTATTTATAATCGGTATTTCTGATATGTTCTAGAGTTTCTTGGCCTCTTGGACCTTTTCATGTATTATATTATTGAACTTTGTTATGTGGCTACAGGGTGAACCAAGTTTCCATCTATTTGGTTTTATAATGTGTCATGGTGCTACTGCTGCAAGGGCATTAAAGTCTCTGCTTCAAGGCATTTTGCTGTCCTCAGAAGGGTAATTAACTATTTGTCTTCACTTTTTCTCTATAACAAAATTGTAGATATTTAGGGTCCGTTATTTTTGTTACAGATTATTTATTTGCTTCCATTACTGAAAACCCACACTACTATCTTAATTTCTTTTCCAGGGAAAAACTGAATTCTATGAACCTTCTGTTATACATGGCACCAATAGCTGTTTTGTTCTTAATTCCTGCTACATTGTTGATGGTGGAAAACATGGTTGGGATCACAATAGCTCTTGCCAGAGATGATATCAAAATAATCTTTTATTTACTCTTCAATTCTGCCTTGGCATATTGTGTGAACTTGACCAATTTCTTGGTCACCAAACACACCAGTGCTCTGACTCTCCAGGTCTGTCCCTTCATTCTAACACAGCTTCTTTCCTGTTTTAGTTTGGCATTAGTGATATCTTAAAAGAATTGGGGACTCTTTATTTGTTATTGAAATATAAAGAAGAGGATTTTTTCTACATGATGATCGAGGATATGATTATTAATTAAGGTTTTAACATAAAAATCATTAAGGAAAAACTGTAAGTTTTAACATTGATAATTCCTTGTAATATGTTAGTTCTTCAGTTTGGTCCTACATCTAATTGTTTTCAGAGCATCATTTGTGACATGGTCTTGTGTCCTGACATAGAGTTGTGTTTTGCATGGTAAATTCTTTAGAACTGTGAGTGCTTTGTTGGAACACTAGCTCCTGTCTTGCCATTTTTCTCCCTGAAGAACATTTTACAAGCATGATGCTTAACTCATAAATCATTCTTTTTGTTACATGATGCATAACTTAAAATTGCAGGATTGAGGAAAATAAATATATATAAGAACTCATCATCTGTGGGGCACCTCTGTGAGAAAGTATCTAAGCTATACCCAAAACACTAAAAATTGCTGGATGGTTACCAAAAAATGCTCTAATCTGGCTTCTTGTTGAGTATCCAAATCAAGCTTCTTCCTCTATTTTGTCAGGGTATACCCCCTCCGCCCCAAGTTCATGCTTACTCCTCATAGGTTAGTAAGGTTGAGAAAGAAATAGAAGAGAGAAGAGAGATCTCCTTTCACAAGGTTGGAATATCCGTGGCACCCCCAGTCAGTTTTCAGGACATTGCTGCTTCCCATGGAGACTCTGAAGAGATTGGTCCTATCCTTTTCCTTTCCTTGAATGAAGAATAGCAGAATGATAGTGTGAGGAAAAACAACTGTGCTTTATTCTGATAATTAAAATGATGGCAAATCCACCAGTTTTAACATCTAAGTATCAGTTTTTACACTGAAGATTTTTTCCTGTTAATCTTAAATTCTTAAATCACCACCAGAATGAATCTGGAGATAAAATTGTAACATACCGTCATGTTTTACAACCCTTTATCAAATAGGAATGTAGCTTTCTTTTTGACCATTCCTTATTCTTGTGATGGCTCCACTTATGCTTCACAGCTGTTGATCTGGGTAGTAGTGCTCAGATCTGTCTAGTTACAACTACAAGAAGTATTGTAGAGATGAAGTTGACTTTTTCTGAAGTGGATTTTGTGCTTGGTGAAATGCTTATGTTATAACTGTTGGATGTTGATTTTCATAATGAAATTTCATAAGCATAGTAAAAAGACCTAAGCATAAGCATTGACTCAATGCTCTAATATGCTACCCTAGGGTGGTAGGTGGTGGTGCTTTAATTCATGAATCAGCAAATTGAGAGCAAAAATTGCTGGCAATCTGCAAATTTGTTTCCCCCAATTTGCAAATTGTTTTTAGCTAGTCTGCAGATTCAAGATGATTTTTGATTTATCATATGATTTGCTGACACATACCATGCATTTCAGACACCCAAACACTTGGGTTGCCCATGTTGTCATGTGTTGCACACCACCCAAACACTGATGTGGATTTTTCTACACAAATAATTGGCTATATTGATGAGGCCAAACACGTATAATATAGTGGGCTCATTCCAAACACTCCCAATTATCTTAGTACCTTTTGAATTTTATTTTATTTTTATTTTTGATTTCTTCATGATGGCTGCTAGTGCTTTTTCTATCATTATCACGTTTGTTCCATAACATTGCCCTCATTAGTTTGTTACAGTTAATTACTTATAATTACTTCTCAGTAATTTGTTAATGTGTACTGTTGCTGTTGATTACGTCTAATAATGTTTTTATTATATCCAAACTTGTCCAATTCTCATAGATGTCTTATTTTGTTTCCAGTGCAGACATTTGGAGTACCACCTTAGCAGCCATGGCAGAAAGTGAACTAATATCATGAAGTAGTAGTGTGTCATGATTTGCTCATGTCTGTAAATATTTTTAATTTTTTGTTGTCATAAATTTTCATTGGTCAAATTTATATTTTTCTAAAATATTTATGGCTTAATTGGTTTTAATTTATTTTGAATGTTAAAGGTGATCAAAGTGATCAAATGTTCAAGTTATTATGAATTGTGTAATTTGAATTTTGCTTTTGTTGGTCTCTCTCTTTTTGTTTTCTGGTTTTTTTGGAGGAAGGAATACATGTTTTGATTAGATTTTGTTATTTTATTGTAAATTTATTTGGGAAAATTTCTGATTAGGTTTAGCTTTTTTTTAATAAAAAAAAGGCTTTTAGAGACGTTTTAATAAAAACGCCACTATAAGTTAGTATGGCAACTTCTATGCTGGCGTTTAAAAAAAAGCCGCGAAAGATCTTGTACGGTGTTTATAAAACGTTGCAAAGTTATAGCGACAGCCGCATCTTCGACGTAATTTTAAAACGCCAGCATATGTTTTGCCGACGTTTTTGACAGATTTAGCGACGTTTTTGAAACGCCAGTAAAAATCAATTTTCCCGCAGTGTAAGTAGCTGTTCCCTTGAGAAATAATGAATTATGAACCGCATTGGAATAATGTCAGGACTATTATTGTCAATAGACTAGAAAGATCAAGAATTTGTATTTGTTATTAGTAATGCATTGACTATTAAATTCAATGTAAAGAATCTAACATGTCAATAGCCGAATATTTTGATTTATTTAAAAAGTAGGGAGAATCATGAACATCCCTTGAATTAAACTTCTATTATTTGGAGTATGTGAATTATAGATAGGTGAATTAAAGTATCTAAGTTATGTGATTGATGACAATAGAGACGGTAATGAATCACCAATTTGGGCTATTAACTATTAAGTGATTGGGAATAAGTTCAATTTCTGTGAAGGAAATCCAATAAAAAGGAAGTTACTTAGGGAAGGAAATGAAATGAGACCAACCTATACCACCAGTTTTCAGTACAAATACCTTAAGTTTGGAGGACCAAACTTTTTAAGGGGGAAAGACTATGACGACCCCACCACATATAATAATTAGCATTTAATTAATCAAAGAGATTTGAATTTAATTGCCCATTACTCTAATTTAATTCGAGATTTATGAAAATTATGGAGACTGATTCGTATATGATTCTATTGAAGATTTATTTTGGAATTAGAAATTGAAAACCTAAATGGCTCAAGATAGTACAAATGGTGAATTGAATTATTTTAATTTCGAGTATCGGACCATTTGAGAGTTTAATTAAATATTCGATTTAGATTTATAAAATTGAGATTTAATTAATTGGGTCCGAATTGGAGTTAATTAAGTTATATGAAGTAGGAATTAAGATTATTATGAATTAAATTAATTTATGTGGTGCCAAATTTGAATATGTAATTTATTAACGAAATTTTGAGTCTGATCAGAAATTGAAGGCTTAAATGATTTAAGAAATCAAAATTGAGGATGGAAATAAGTTTAATTTAATATTTGGAGCCTTTTGGGAGTTTGATTAAAAATTTGATTCAGAATGGTAGATTTAATATAATTAATTGGGCTCTAAAGAAAGTCAAATTAGACAAATTAAATTATGTGGAATGTATGATTAGTTGTAATTAATTTAATTATGTGTTAATTAAGATTTATTAAGTGTTATTTAAATTAAGCTAATCTTATTCATGAATTAAATTAAGAAAGAATCTAGAATTGAGAGTGTATGTGGGTGTGCAGAGAAACTTGTGTGGGTGTGCTAAGAATTCTGATTATACAAGTGTATGTATACGTGTGATGTTGAGACAAAGGTGTGTGTGTGCTGGTGAGTTCTAGAATTTGTAAGAACAAAAGAAAAAGAAAAATGTGAACTCAATATGTTGAATAGGAATGTAATGGAAGCAAAAATAACCGAGTGAGGGAAAGAGAAGGACCAAGAGAGAGAGTTAGCTGCTGGATATAGATGTGGCCCTCGCCCGAGGGTAACAATACCGTGGCTAATATGCACGTCGCCCTCGCCTGGGGGCAACAATACCGTGGCTTATATTCACGTGGCCCTTGCCCGGGGGTAACAATATCGAGCTCTATATTCACGTGGCCCTCGCCTGGGGGTAACAATACCATGGCTATTTGCGCGCATGATATGGACCTTTATGGTCATCGATACTGACTATATATGTGGGTCTCAGGACCAAGTTGATATGATAGCTAATGGATGTACCACGTATGATCTTATGCAAAATCTGAATATGAATATGAACATGAACATATATAAGAATCTATTTCTGATTTGAAATATGAATATGCATAAGACTCTGTTTCTGATATAAACTCTGATTTCTAACTCTGTGATGGACATCATTCGTTAAAACCCTTTACCTTGTTATTATTCACTAGGCTCTAGCTCACTATATTATTTATGTATGTAGGTGATCAGGCGCGTGACCAGGCTTAGAGGCATTTGCCTAGAATCTATTTTTGTCAGCCAACCGATGTGCCTCCCGTGGAGGTTCCTGAT
Source organism: Camellia sinensis (assembly GCF_055761805.1). Taxonomy (NCBI): domain Eukaryota; kingdom Viridiplantae; phylum Streptophyta; class Magnoliopsida; order Ericales; family Theaceae; genus Camellia; species Camellia sinensis. Next base: position 12,742,364 of record NC_138970.1, read on the forward strand.
ATGTCAAGTGGTTATGGCTATGTGATTAAAGTTTAAGTTTTGTTTTTCTTGTTTGTTTATCCAAGTCTTTGTTTATTTTGTAAATAGGGCTAAGTCCCTTTTTGTCTAATCTGTATATGTATGATGACGTAAGGAGGATGTGTTGATATGTATATAAAGGTTTAAAATTTTTCTGTCTCATGTAAGTCTGCACCACTCAATGGATGTTGTATATTTGTTATTTACTTTCGCTAGCCCCTAATATTATGTTAATCTGTCTCAGAGGCCTTCGGTAATCCTAAGATTACTGGCCGGTTACGATGTTAAACCCATATGGGCAGGTTTGGGTTGTGACAAAATGCCTAAGATAAATTAAGTTCCCTATGTTTTTGGGTAACTTTCGAATTTTCACACAATACCAGATTCTCAAAGTTTGCAAATTGAACAGTTTGCAAATGGCATTAGGGAGTGTCTTGATATTTACATTCCCACTGATGTCAAAAAATCTCAAATGCTTCAAATTACCAATGGAATGTGGCAATACCTGAAAACATGAGTTACTCAAATCAAGCACATACATATACTTGAACTTTGAGATGCATCTGTTAACAAAGCCTGTGTCACTAGCTCCTAGTCCTTGAAATGGAAAGAAAACAGTCCTCAGATTCTTTAGTTCGAATAATGCCTTTGTGACTTCTTCCCCTGAAGAATCAAAATCATGAAATGATACATGCTTAACCTTATCAGAAATCAGCCCAAAACGATAATTTTTTGTAATTAAGCATTCTTTATTTTCCATATATACTGCAAGATCATGAATGATCTCAGGCATTCTACACGTGTTTGATAGATTGCCATGTTGTTCTTCAGTCTTTTCTAAGAAAAATATGGAACACAACTGATTCAAATAATCAGTGCTAGTACCTTGTAACTCACCAGTTAGGCCAGATGATTGAATGAGCCCCTGTGCCATCCACAACTGGATCAATTTATTAATTTCAATTTCATAGCTTTTTGGAAAAATTGAACAATATATGAAGCTGCGTTTCAACTCAGTTGATTATGTGTTGTAGCTTGATCTTAACACGACCAACATGTCGCGTTTCTTTTGTGGCAATTCCTATAGTTTTTTCCCTTTTAATTCTAATCGTTTACTTTCATCAGTCTCCATAAACAAATTGTTGCCTAAAGTCTTTGCTGCACGAGGATATCCGTGGAACTTTTTCACAATTTCCTTTGTGATTTATGAGAGCTTTGCACTCACATGTTCTTCCCCCAAATTTTCACGACAACCTGCCCACTTCCAAAGCAATTCAAGGCAATCCTTGTCTGAAAGGCTCTCTAAATTATATGTGGAAACCGTGTCCACAACGGTAGTAACCTGTATGTAACGTGTAGTCACTATGATCTTACTTCCCATGATACCACCACATCTCAATAAGTCAGACAACTTATGCCAATCTCGATTATCACAATCACAAAAATTGTCCAAGACGAGTAAAAATTTCATATTATGTAATTTTTCTTAAAGGAGATTCTTTAACTGATATGAATTGAGGTCAGCACAAGGGGGGAATCAGTTATGCACTGAATCATTTTCTACATCACTTCTTTAACATTAAGAGACGGCGCTACCTTCACCCAAATCCTCAACTGAAAATGCTCGGCGACCATTTCATGATTGTACAGCAATTTAACGAGAGCTGTCTTACTAATACCTGCAATGCCAACAATGGAGAGGACAAACATGTTCTTATCATTGTCAACACTGGGGGCCACTATAAGTTGTAACAATGTTAGTCTATTATTGACCCTTCTAACAAATTTCGACTCATTTACATTGGAGGACACTGACGAAGCGGCCATGTATTGGTTAGACTGTGGGTGAATGGTGGTGTTTGGTAATATTGTAATAAATGTGAGTGAATAGATGAGAAAGAAAAATGATAGTGGAAATAAAAATGAAAATTCTATTCATGTGTTGTAAATAAAATCATTTTATGGGTGTTTTGTTTTAGAGTGAAAGGTCATCATTAAACTATATTATTATGTTTGAAAATTCTGTAAAAAATTTATGTTTGTATATTGTCACTCAATAATAATATGTTAAAGTAGAATTTAATAATGGAAAGTTGTAAAGTGTAGTAATTATGATAGAAAGAAGAAATGGTATGAAAAAGAGCAATGGTCATTTAGAAAATTTTAGTACATGACATCAGTAATTTTTGTTTTGTTCTTAACGTCTACTTAACAAGAAGGGTTAATTTGTAATGAGATTACAAACCTCAGGGAGGGAAATGTAATTTTCAGAATGTAAGGGGAGAAATTGTATTAAATATAAACCTCAGGGGGTGTAAGTGTAATTTGTCCTATTACTAAATTATCAAGTCAATTAACCGTTCATGTTAAATACATAATTAAATTAATAATTCAAGTAATTTTATTGTTAAATACAAGAGTAGTTAGAAATTTTATTTTTCTTGTTAAATAATAAATTATGACTTTTAATTTTCAGAGCCACAAAAAATAATTTATATTTTAAGCAAACCTTAAAGGTGTATTTATAATTTAGGAGGACTAACATGTAACTTATTATCCAATAAGTCTATGATAATTAATGACGTTTTTCATCAAACACAATTAAAAAATATCACTAATTATTAATTTTCAAAGATAATTTAAAAATTTTGTCACAAAAAATGTCACTAATTATAAGTATTAACGACAGTTTTTTTTTATAAAAAAAAAGTCACAAAAAATTACTAATTTTCAACTTTCAGCGAAAGTTTGAAAAATTCGTCACAGAAAAATGTCACTAATTGTAAATTTTAGCAAAAATTTATAAAATCCGTGACCCAAAAAAAAATCACTAATTATCAATTTTTAGCGACAATTTTACTAGGACTTATTTTCAATAAGATTTTAAGTCCAACTATTATGACCTATTGGTAATTTACCTTATAATTTTATAATTTTTTATTTTTTATACAATAATATGTTATCCATCCTCCATTAGATTTTTATTAAGGTAAAATACAATGAATTTCTTTGAGGTTTTAAAAAATATAGTAAGTTTCATAATTGTGACTTAATTATATTAATCTTTCGTTTAGTAATATTAAATAGACTGAACTTAATACAAATGATACAAAAATATAAAAATAAACAATGTAAAATTTACAGTTTCATTTAAAAAATATGATAATGTCATTTTTCTCATATATATATATATATATATATGTGTGTGTGTGTATATATATAATTAGCAAATTATTAAAATTTCAAACTCAAAATAATCATATCAAAATTGTTAAGCTTATTATATATATATTTTAAATATCAAGGGGTTAGTATAATTTAATCTTTTATTATTATTATTAGGGAAAATTAGTATAATATCAAGGTATTGTATAATATATTATAGGGGAATTTTTTTTAAGGTCCCTAATAATAGTAATTTAGAGGATAGAGGAAAAAAAAAAAAAAAAGAGATGATGCATTAGGTCAATCAACTAGAACGCACGCATTTTTAATTATTTCTTGGACCAAAATTCCCTTTACAAATCAACCGAGCAACCCAACTGGATTCCGACGATTGAGTTCCATTCCAAAAATCCAACCATCTTCACGAGCAAGAGACACAGCAGAATTAGGGTTTCATAATTATCTTCACTATCGACATTAGGGTTTCATTATCTTCTTCAAAAATCTTTTCCATTCCGTACTCACAAATTTCTCTGACCCGTTTTCACTGTTCATCATCATCTCAGTTCATCTTCATCACATTGCAACTTCATTTCAGGGCATATCAGTTTGTAATTAGGGTTTCATCGTCACTCTGGTAAATTTTTCTACAATCCAACGAGTTTTTGTCTTAAAACACAGTTAATTGCATTTTATATTAGCCTTCCATTAATTAGGGTTTCAATTTCGTAATAAAAAGATACATGAATTTGAAAAATGTTATTTCTCTGTATTTTTAACTTATTTTTGAAGATGTTTGTGTAATTTTGTCTGTAAATTTCTTTAGCATTTGCTTGATCTATGTTTCTTCTTTGAATTTTCTCTGGCATGTTTATTCCCCATTTGTTTCTGTTTATTCCCCCATTTTCTCAGGCATGGTTAATTCATTCCAATTTCTCTGCTTTGTAAATTTCTCTGGCATTTTAATTTTCTTTAGAATGTGTAATTTTCTCAGGTATTTTCATTTTCTGTGCTTGCTAAATTTATGTTTCTTTTTTGAATTTTCTCTGGCTATATTTTATATCTATATGTAATATTATTCTCTTGTCCGTGTCTAGTTGCTCTGGCATTTATAATTTTCTCTGGCCACATCACTTTTCTCCCTTGTGTGTCTCTTCCATGTTTAATTTTCTCTGGTTGTGTATGTAAATTTCTCTGGCATTTTAATATTATGGAATGGAATTTTCTCTGGAATGTTTAATTTTCTCTGGCATTTTCATTTTCTATGCTTGCTTGATTTATGTTTCTTTCTTGAATTTTCTCTGGCTAAATTTTACATCTATATGTAATTTTTAGCAATTTTTGAAATTTCTATGTCATGTTATGTTGCTTTGTTTATTTTCTTTAGGAATGGAAATTAGTTGTGACAACATGTATTCCACATGACAACACTTAGTATTCTCTTGTCTGTGTCTAAGTTTCTCTGGAGTTTATAATTTTCTCTAGCCACATTACTTTTCTCCCTTGTGTGTGTCTGCCATGTTCAATTTTCTCTGGTTGTGTCTATAAATTTCCCTGGCATTTTAATATTATGTGGCTTGCTAGATTATGTTTCTTTTTTGAAAATTTCTCTAGTATGTTTATTTTGTTCAATTCTTGGTTTCTCTATTATATAATTTTTTGTGGCATGTTTATGTTGCTTGGTTTATTTTATCTTGCTAATTGTGGAATGGAAATTTTCTCTGGCTTGCCATGTTTACTTTTCTCGGTCATTTTCATTTTATGTGCTTTCTAGATTTATGCTTCTTTTTTGAATTTTCTTTGGCTATATTTTACTTCTATATGTAATTTTAGCAATTATTAAAAATTTCTCTAGCATGTTTATGTTGCTTTGTTGATTTTCTCTGGGAATGGAAATTTTCTATGGCTAGATGTATTCCACAGGAAAACAATTCAGTGTCTTTGGTTTGGGTTTTTTGGATTAAGTTTTTAGAAAATTGAGTTTTTTGGGTTTTCTTGTTTTTTTTGTTTTTAGTGAATATTTTTTAAATTTTAAATATTTTTTTTTACTTTTTTAGATGCACCTTACTTAAATGTATCTAAAAAGTATAAAAAAATTATGAGAAAATATTTTTAAAAATTAATAAATACATAAAAATACAAAAAATGTACTGAATTCTCGTTTTTATTTTTTATTTTTTTTTTGTATTTTTGGTATTTAGTGAATTTTTAAAAGGTTTTTTTTTACAAATTTTTTACTTTTTAGGTATATTTATGTTAGGTATGTCTAAAAATTAAAAAAATTGCTTAAAATATTAAAAAAATTCAGTAAAAACAAAAAAAAAAAAAGAAAAATAATATAGTAGAATTTTCTGAAAAGTGTTTTTGAAAAACACTAACCCAGCAAGCTGATTAGTACTCTGACATTTAGTTTTTAGTGTCTAATTTTCTCTGACATATATAATTTTCTCTGGCTACCTTAGTTTTCTCCCTTATGTGTAATTTTCTCTGACATGTCCAATTTTCTCTAGCATGTTTAATTTTCTCTGGGATTTAATGATGACATCTTTGTGTTCTCATTATCTAGAAATGGAAAAACGCAAAAGCAGCAAAACACTAGAAACACCAAGAAAGAAACAGAAACTCTCTGAGTTTTATGATCTCAGATCAAAAAGCAGCAAAACACCACAAACTCCTTGCCAAAAAACAGAAGTCTAAGGTGATGAAGCAACAAGCATCAAGATGAATACCCCAACTTCAAAAGACTCAAGCTAAAGGGGGAAAAAACCTGTTAAACTTCAAAGAAAGAGAGCTAATTACTGCATTCAATACTGATCAAACCTCTCATTTATTGTCTTCTTTTTTTAAACACTTATATTCAATTCAAAACAATTTGTAGAGCTTCAAAAGACCCCATTTTGGTATTTGATCCAAGCTCTAACCACTGGAAGGATGGATCTAAGGAAGTCTAGGAAATCTAATGATGATATAGTTGCAATAATCCAATGTTACAATGAAAAAACGAAAGCATTCACAATTGGTAAGAAGAACGTGACATTTATAACCAATGCCATGACCTTGATATTTGGTTTGGAAGGTGGCGAAAGAGCCATGTCATCAAGATACTCAAAAAAGCCAAACACTGCATTCCTAAGGTGAAGATTCTCAAAGGAAACAAGGCTCACTGGTCCTGTTCTTAAGAATGCCTTAGTCAAAGCAATGAAAGGCAAGCAACCAAATGACTTCAAGGATGTAGCGATCATTGTTACCTTATGCTTGTGTCTCACCATATTTTTTTTATCAAGTATGTGGAACCGCTTGAATCCATAAAGAAGTATGATTGGCCAGAAGCAATAATAGCAACATTGATCGATTCTATAACAACATTGCACAAAACCCCAAAGAAAGTTACAAGGTGTGTCATTGCATTGCTAGTAAGTAGAATTTCCATTTAAATTTACAATTATGATACTTACAAATTTGTGTGTTTAGTAAAATTTAAATACTTTAATTTCCATCATAGTATTGGCTATGCGAACATGCGACTATCATTGACTCAGAAGACAGTAACACAACCAAATTCCCAAGATGTGCCAAGTGGAACCTGTAAAGCTTGACCAAACAGTTGCAGAAGACACCAATCCACTCTCTTGCACCTTGACAGAAAATTCCAAAATTTCTTTGATCACTGGTTTGTTTCCCTCCTTGTGCCTTGATTGATTGAGATCAATTTTCTCTGCAATGCAATGTCTTATATGGAATAACTTATGCGCCTTGACTGATTGACATCAATTTTCTCTGAAGTTTCAATTTATGTTGTTTCTTTGATTACCACTGGTTTATTTCAGCCCTTGTAATGAATTTTCTCTATAATCCAAATTTCTTTGACCATAATTATAACAGCATTAACTTATATGCCTTGATTGATTTTTTCTAATATCAAAATTATGTTGCTTGTTTCATAATTTTCTCTGGCCCATAAAATTATTTCTCCTTGTGTGTAATTTCTCTGGCCCATAACTTATGTGCCTTAACTGATGGAGATCAATTTTCTCTGAAATTTCAATTTATGTTGCTTCTTTCATTAACACAGTTTGTAACACCCTCAAAATATGACATAAATCATCCATTCATTATAACTATTAACATGATAGAAAAGTTACATTTGCATTTATCAGAGTCGGTATTACAAAAGATGTTACATGTAACTCTAACTGCTAACAACAAATAAATGCCCTACGGGCTTACAGCTTTCCAAGTCATTGCCTGGTTACAACAAAAGAAGAGTCCTAACTCTTTTACATATAAAGCCTTTGACTTAAATTTACATTAAACACCAAACAAAAATATACAAAATGGAGCCTTCAACCCCTCAACCTCCCAATCTATGTCCTTAGAGATGGCATGTCACCTGTACCTGAAAATGGTGTCCCAAGTAGGGTGAGCCAAAGCCTAGTAGAGACATGCTAAACAATACATGAGAAATAACTAAGACATAAGCATCAGATAAATGTGTGATGTTCTTAACCAACATCTATACATTCTTTCCAAGACCAATAAATATAGATAATCAATATGCCAATTCATTTCCATTTATCCATTCCGGGTAAATTCATTAACCAAATTCATTATTATCAAACAACCAAGATGAGACTACAACTCAATGGTTCACAATTCAATACATTCAACAATCCAACACTTCTATTTCTTGCCATTTTATGGAACTACGTCCGAGGGAACCGACACCCATAGATATAAGATTTTGGGACTTTCACCCTGGACACTCCGGCCAACTTAATTATCAATGGAGTCCATCCCCTATCTCCTCCCAAACAATGAAGTACATCCCATATCTCTCCCCATTCAAAGATACATATACAATGTATTTAAACACATGTCATATACAATGACTCATTCATCCACATATTCAATGGTTTAAATCAACCGTCATATTCATTGACATAATTCAATTGATTAGTTTCAATTTTCCTAATCCTCATGCATTTTCTACAACAATCATGACTATCCTCCACCGATAGCCCAAAACAGATATTTCTAAACCGATAAATAAATCTATCAATAGATGATTTATTAACTTTTCCATAGGTGAGTAATTTATTAATCCCACTACACCATTTAATCACATGTTCCTTCAATTCCATAATTTCCAAGCCAATCTCGTTATTTATAAAAAATAACTTATTTAATTCAAATTAGGACAAATCTCCCCCTTTATCAAACATTACACCTAAGACCAAATTTCATCAATTCTTCTCAAGCCATAACATGTTCAAGACCTCTCACACCCATAAGGAACCCAAATAGAAAACCCCTTTTTTATACATATATAGAAACAAACCAAACGTTCACCAAAAACCTTCCCAAATCCCACAATTTATACAAGATGACAATATCTATGTTAAAACCCATATAGGAGAGTAGAATATCCCTACCTCAAGTGTAGAAGCTCAAAGGAACATAAGGGAGAAACCCAAAGATGCTCCAAATCCGACCTTTTTCGGATCAAAAGGAAGCCCACGCAAAACTCTAGCTTTTTAACGAAGGAATTAGGGTAGAAAGACCCTAAATCATGGAGTATTTGTAGAGAGAGAGGGTGTCTTAAAGAAAGAGGCAGACGATCTAGGGTTTTGAGTGAAGAAGGGACCAAAAAGTGGTATAAAATCACGCTGCTGTGAACTGATATATGCGAGGCTCGCTCGAGCGAAGGACTTGTCGCTCGAGCGACCAGACTTAACAACTAGCCTCGCTCGAGCGCAAGAAGCGTTGCTCGAGTGCACAATTCAAACCTTCAGGTCTGCCATAGACGCAGACGCACGCTCGAGCGCTAAAAGCCTTGCTCGAGCAAAGAAACAACTATGTAAAGCTCGCTCGAGCGCAAGAAGACTCGCTCGAGCGAAGAAATAATTTCACAAGGCTCGCTCGAGCGTAAGAAGCCTTGCTCGAGCAACGCATTTTCACCTTCCCAGAAAAGCTGCGTCCAAGAAAGAAACCTGAGGACTCACAATCCTTTCTTGAGTGCAAGAACCCTTGCTCGAGCGAAGAAACAAATACACAAGGCTCGCTCGAGCGCAAAAAGCCTCGCTCGAGCGAAGAAGCCAAAACCTGGGCAGCAACCATTTGTAATAACTCATAACCAACCTGTTCCAAACTCACCCAATAAGATCCAAAACTCAAATTTAAAGAATTAAAGGGAGGAAACAAGACAAGGACAGCAACACACGACCACGGAACCCGAGTCCGGAACACAACAAAGGTCAGGGTAAAACCTGGATCGCTATATAGTTTATTTCTGCCCTTGTAATGAATTTTCTCTGGAATCCAAATTTCTCTGATCACAATTATAGTAACATTAACTTATCTGCCTTAGTTGATTTTCTCTAATATCTAAATTATATTGCTTGTTTCATAATTTTCTCTGCCCATAAAATTATTTCTCCTTGTGTGTAACTTTCTTTGGCCCATAAAATTTTCTCTGAAGTTTGATTCCAATTAGTATGATTTAGATGAATTTTATCTGGCCCATAACTTATGTGCCTTGACTGATTGAGATCAATTTTCTCTGAAATTTCAATTTATGTTGCTTCTTTGATTAACACTGTTTATTTCTGTCATTGTAATGAATTTTCTTTGGCATCCAAATTTCTCTAACCATAATTATAGTAACATTAACTTATCTTCCCTGATTGATTTTCTCTGATATCTAAATTATGTTGCTTGTTTCATAATTTTCTCTGACCCATAAAATTATGTCTCCTTTTGTGTAATTTTCTCCGGCCCATACAATTGTCTCTGAAGTTTGTTTCCCATTAGTATGATTTAGATGAATTTTATTTGGCTTATTTGAATTTTTATCTCAGTGCATTTTTAATATTTCTCTAATAAAAGAGCCTTCTATTACAGATAGATAACAAGGAGCTACTTAAAAACCCACAAGAGGAGTTTTGTCTTGGTAAAAAGAAGAAGAAAGAATCAAAAAAGGCATTGGTCAAATTCAAGAAGACATTAGAAGATTCATCTGAAGAAGGAGGGAATGAAAAAGGAGAAGGCAACACAGAAGAACAAGAGCAAGCAATGGAGAAGAAGATCAAGCTAGTAGTGTAGAAGAGGAAGCTAGAGAAGAAAACGGAGAAGTAGAAGACAAAGAAGACAAGGAAAGAAGAAGATGAAGGCACTGAATCTAAAGACGAAGAAGAAAACAACGACGAAAGAAATGAAGAAGAAACTAATAAGCCGATGAACTAACATCATGATAGCATTTGTGGCTCAACAATGTATCAGCCTCAAGAATTTGAGGAATCAAAGGATGCTCAAATTGCTAATCTACATCAAAGACTAAAGGCGCTTTCTAATTCCAAAATAGAAGAAGAGAAAACTTGGAATGAATTACTTGCAGGAAAGGATATTGCCATAAGAACCTTGACATCAAATAACTTGGAACTTCAAGAAAGAGACATCACAAACCAAATGAAACTAAGGATGTTGGAGGTTCAAAAAGAAGATAGTAAAAAAACAATTCAACAGTTGAGGTATTCAATTTCAGTTTGAAATTGAAAATGCTAGATTGTGTGAAAAAATTCAAGAACTATCCGTCCAACTAGCAACACAACCTTACCGAACACCAACACAAGTTCAACCCCAAGGTCAGTGAAAATCTTGAACCACAAAAAGTTATGTTATTCTGTCAACATAACTCAGAGAAATTTCTATTTATTAAAATTTTCTCTGTTAATGGTAATTTTTGTTGGAAGTTAAATTTCTCTGACCACATTAGTTTGGTCAGTTTGATTTCTGCTGCTTATTTGATTTTCTCTATCTGTTTGGTTCCATATGTGTGTAATTTTCTCTAGATTTTGTAACTTCTCTAACCATCTTGATTTTTGGGGCTTGTTTGATTTTCACTGTGTATAGTTAGAATAGAAGTGGAACAACAACCAATAACCCAGCAAGAAAAAATGGCACACAAACAACAACCAAAACAAAAGACAAGTCTATGGTAACTGGAAAATATTGAATCAAATAAATTTGCATATTGACATATGATCTGTTACTCAGAGAAATTTAATTTTTAATGATATTTTCATTGTCTACAGTGAAAAAAGATCCTACATCAATGATAAAGAATTTAAAGGCAAAATAAAGGAAAGAAAGCAAGATACAGACTTTCAATATCCCAAAGTTTTGAAGATGACTAGAGGTTCAAAGCAAGCTGCAAAGCTAAAAGAGCAAACCACCAAAGACAAAAAAGTACTTGATGCCAATGACTATGTCTTGCTTCAACCAACAAGCGTCGAAAAATCTTAAGTTTTTCCACAAAGTCTACCGATTGCAAAATTGGTAAAGAACATGTCAAAGAAATGTAGCAGCACATGACAAATGTATCCAGACTAGAGTAAGTACAACAAATAAAATAGAAGATAACTAACAACAATTTACTAACTTATATTGCATTAACAACTATTAAATCCCTTCTTTATCATCTTGTAGGGCTTTAATCTGGACAAGTGAGTTGAATCTCATTACTTTTGAAGATATTAGAAACCTAATAAAGGGAAAAAAAATTGCCAACAATGTAAGTCTTTCATCAAATTTCTCTGCAATGTTCCATCAGCCTTTATAAACCAATGTTACAATTATAAATGATATTTTTCAAGTCATTGATGGTTATGAAAAGATACTATTTGCTGATCAAAGGAGAAAAGGACAACAACCAACTTTATTTTTTTCACATGCGTGAGCTTAGTATGTTACTACTATTTTATTTGGTTTTCTCTAGAATTTACTTATTACTTTTTCCTGTTAAGATACTTCTTGAAGCCAATTGTGTCACTAGTCTAATTTTCTCTAGCTAATTGTGTGCATTTAAAATTTCTCTGTGTGTATATTTATGAAATTCCTATCATTTTAACTTTCTCATAACCATTTTTTGATTTTCTTTGACCGCAGAACTTCATCAAGATGACGGAAAATCAAACTTTTCAAGTCTCATTATTTGACAAGCATCTTGAAACCACATGGAGAAACTACAGGTTCCTCTATTTCCCAATAAATACCAGGGGCATTGAGAAGTCAACAGACGGAAATCACTGGACCTTGTTTGTCTTGGACAAACAAGACAATTTATGGAGGTACTATAACGCACTAAGGCCAAGGAGGGATGATGCACAAGACAAATATATCAAAGATGCAAAACAATTGGTAACGAGTGAAAATTTCTCTGATCCATGATAATGTTTATGTGATGATAATTTTCATAGAATCCCATTAGTTTGTTTGTAAATTTCTTTATCATTCAATTTTTTTTTTTTTTGCAACAAGATTATGTGGAGAATTTTTTGAAAGCTTGCCTTGAAAGAGAGGCACAATCACAACCCTCTTTCAAATTGATAGACTCACAAAATATAAACTATGACTTTCAATATGTTGACAATGCTCTACAACAAGCCAATGATTCATA